>NC_054057.1:29453555-31953555 GCF_017639655.2 Falco naumanni
AGCCAGCCCCGCGCTAGCTGCCAGCCCTGCGCGCCGGGGCGGGCTTGGGTCCCGCGGTGCCATTGTCGCTGTTTCCAGAAGGTCCTCTGGTACTTTAGGTTAGAAACGACGGCTCGCGTTACAGCGCGGTGCCCGTCACCGCCGCTCGGGCCGGGGGACAGGCAGCCCCTGGAGCCCACCAGCCCGGGGGCGCAGGGCAGGTGGGTGAGCGCGGCCGCTGCCAGGGGACAGCCCCGCGCGGGGCCGGGGGCGGGCTGGGGCTCCGGGGCCGCTGCGAGCACCTGCCTGTGCGCTGGACCTTCCGCTCCATCCACAAACCGCTTCGAGGAGCCGCAAACAAGCCGTGCTGATTGCTGCAAACCTTCTTGTGCGAGTGGGTTTGAACGCGGACTTTGAACTGTGGCGGAGGCTTTTACAATAGGTACCTGTACCGAGTAACGGAAGGGTTCTCATTGAACGTACCCAGGCAGAACTGAACCCAGTCTTTATTTTTCTTCCTATGCAAATGTTTTCAAAGGTAAAAAAGCACATTAGTTTTGCCAATGACAATGCAGGCGTATATAATGCAGATAAATAGACTGAGGTGCTACCCATAATCTGTAGCATCAGTCTAAAAATCCCTAAGGATTCTTAATCTAGATTTATTGCCTTTGAGTCCCAATCACATGATCTTGTAAAAACGTTTAAAGTGAATGCAAAGGGAAGATTGTTTTTTTTTCTCTCTTTTTTCTATAAAAGACTAACTGTGGAGTCCTTTTTTCCTTTCTTATCTATCGGTGCTATAAACGACGGACTTGGGATATTCAGCTGATACCACAATTTTCGGCAAAAGCCGATTTGTCTTGTATTCTTCAACGCAATTTAGAAAACAATGAGAGTATGTTTTTTACATTTGTCTCAGAATTTGAAAAAGAGTAAGTTTTTTTTTTTTTTCGCGTGTGAAAGTGTACATGTTCCAGACGCACAGGCACAAACACACGCACACACTCGCTTCTGAAGCCCGGAGCTATCAAACATGCTTAGCGACTGAATGAGATGCTGTCTACGGAGGGGTTGTTGATGTAGGAGCCAAATTAGCGTTAATTTCAAACAGGCGGCTAATTCCTCCACGGAACCTCAGCACTTTCAAAGTGCTTTGCTGTGCTTCATATTTAATTACTTGCGATGGAAAATATATCCATTTCCCACGTAGCTAGATTAGGCAATTAATTGGGTCTTTCTTCCTTCCTTTATTTCCTTTTCTTTCTTTCTTTCTTTCTTTCTTTCTCTCTTTCTCTCTTTCTTTTTCTTTCTTTCTCCCTTTCTTTCTCTCTTTCTCTTTTTCTCTTTCTTTCTTTCTTTCTTTTCCTTTCTTTCTTTCTTTTTCTTTCTTTTTCTTTCTTTCTTTCTCTCTTTCTCTCTTTCTCTCTTCCTCTCTTTTTCTCTTTCTCTCTTTTTCTCTTTCTTTCTTTCTTTCTTTCTTTCTTTCTTTCTTTCTTTCTCTCTTTTTCTCTTTCTTTCTTTCTTTCTCTCTTTTTCTCTTTCTTTCTTTCTTTCTTTCTTTCTTTCTTTCTTTCTTTCTTTCTTTCTTTCTTTCTTTCTTTCTTTCTTTCTTTCTTTCTTTCTTTCTTTCTTTCTTTCTTTCTTTCTTTCTTTCTTTCTTCCTTTCTTCCTTCCTTCCTTCCTTCCTTCCTTCCTTCCTTTCTTCCTTTCTTTATTCCTTTCTTTCTCTTTCTTCCTTTCTTCCTTCCTGCCTGCCTGCCTTCCTTCCTTCCTTCCTTCCTTCCTTCCTTCCTTCCTTCCTTCCTTCCTTCCTTCCTTCCTTCCTTCCTTCCTTCCTTCCTTCCTTCCTTCCTTTTCCTTCCTTCCTTTTCCTTCCTTCCTTTTCCTTTGTTTTCCTTCTTGCTTTCCTGCTTGCTTTCCTCTCACTTTCTCCCTCTTTCTCCCTCTCCAAGCACCCTGGAACACCTTTCAACTTCAAGGTTTTTTACACCAATATAAAACAGATCCAGAACAGACTCCCTTCCCCCTTCCCCTCGGTCCTCAGATCTGAACTTAAAACATATATCATAGATCAGTTTTCATCCAGCGAATTTAGGCATAGTCCTCGACCTGTATTTTCAAAGAGATTCTGGGCTGGAGTCTGCAATATTTAATCCAGTCAGCTATTAAATGTCCTCCGGCTTGAATCAAGAATTTAAACAGGCATCTGTGCTGGGGATAATGACAGTTCAAGCAGTTTGGGGCATAGTGTGTGTGGCAGAGGGGGGGTAACGGACAGAAGGACAACGATTATGTCTTTGATTTGGAAAATTCCTGAGTTTTAGGAGTTCTGTCAGAGTATTGGTGGGGTAGAACATGAAAGAAGCCCTTTTGCTCAAAGGCATGGCTTTAATGGGAAGAAATGGTCCTATTAATACCTGACAGTGCCTGACACTCGCTTTCTTCTGCCTGCCCAGGGTAACGTGACACCCGCTGCCCCCCGCGATGGCCGGGCCGGGGCGGGCAGCTTGCTCCCCGCGGGGCACCCGGCTCCGGCGGACGGGGCGCTCCGCCGCCGGGAGGGCTCGGCCGGGGGCTGTCCGCGCCGGGAGGGCTGCCCGGGGCCTGTCCCCGTCGGGACCCCACCCCCCACCCCCCAGGTTCCCCCGCCTTTCCCCTTCCCGGGGCCTTTTCTTGAGACCTTGGGGGTGGATGGGCCGGGGAACCCAAGGGTGCTTCAGGCAGGGAAGTGTTTTCGGCGTTTTCTTTCTTTCTTTTTTCTTTCCTCTGTCAACTATTGAGCCCATGGCCACTTAGACTGCACGATAGGGTTAGGGATCGGGTGGATTCCTAAAATCCGAGGAAGAGAATAGAAGAGCAAGGCATGGGGAAGAGGCTCAGCTTTTGACTTGATGAAGCATGTGTCAGATTCTGCAGTTCAGGCAATTAAAATTAGCTTCTGATCAAAGGGCTTCATAAATCACCAGGAGAAGCGAACTGGTCAGAGACAGCTGTCTGTGTGAGCAAAGAGGGGGGGCAGCTGCCTATCCCCACCTTTCGGACACTGCCATCCACTCCCACTGCCTCCAAAAGTCTCACTAGGAGTAGATTTTTCCTGCTGTTTTATGGAAGCTTGTTTTATTTATGGAGGCATTTCAGCAGGAAAAAAATACAAGGAGGGAGTTCACAACAACTGAAGACTATCCCAAGGGCAGAGGTTCCACAGTATTTTCTTTTCTGATCAGAAAAAAATGCTGGATGCTGAGGAAAAAGTGACCGATAAAAAATAATAATCCTTTATCCTTAGGAATGAAGTGTGAGATGTGTGATTCTCTGTGCTGGGTTCAGCCCCAGGATAGCCCTGAGTGCAAAACTGGGGACCCATGTGCAGTAGCTCCTGGCTCTGCCCACAGCTGGCTGCACTGGGAGGAGCTGGGCAGTGAAAGGGAAAAGTGGAGGGGAAAGGAGAGAAGGGAAAGGGTTTTGCAGCTGAGCGAAGGTGAAATACCTTTGTCCTTGGAGCAGGGCACAGCTGCCAGGGAGTTCAGGCAGCTCTGTGTGACAGCCCCTGTCTGTGAGTGCTGGGGTGTCAGGGACAGTCCCAACCATTCAACACCCCACTAATGCATCTTCTCATGTCAGACTTGGTGTGTTATAGGAGTTTACAGCTTGAGGGTCTGCTCTTTGATATTGGAATTTAGGGGTGAACTTATAAGTGGTCTCAAGGCACTTGTCAAATTTGAGTACTTTTTGGTGTGATTTATGGCAAAAGGCTCCTTTCTGACACTTCCAGATGCCAAACCTTTCACCTTGCAGAAAACGTGCTTGCAATAGCCAGGGTGAGTTCATGCCTGCTTTTTAAAACAGCTGCTCTAGGGTAATAAGGTGGCATGCAAGCTCAGTAAGGAACCTTTTTATGAGATTTGCAAACGGTTCAAATGGTTTCAGCAATGGTTTCTGCCTCCTTCTGACATTCAGACTGTTCACTGACACACAACACTGGACTTGTCTTATCCATGCAGAAGAATGCAGGACACTGATTCTCCCTCCAAATCCTTTCTTCAGACTGACTTCTTAGTTGCACTTCAGTCAGCTTGCAACCTCTCTCTGCCCTGTCATTTGACCAGATGAGTCATCAGGAGTCTCTGGAGATCCTTTTAATACAAGGCTTTTCAGAGATTTCTCTGGACAGAGGACAACTATGGAGTGAGAATTTGAGACAGGAAAACAGGGGACATTCATCTTCAGAGCACATCAATCACCATGAACTCTCTGAGGCTACTCCAACAGACTTGGGATTCCCTTGCCAGAGGTGAGTCACAGATAAATTACCAATAGCCCACAGAGAACAAAAGGTTTGGCCAAAAACTGCAAGGGGATGGGTGTTCTCCAAGTAGCGGAAGCCTTGCTAACACATGCCTCTTGATGGACAGTGGAGCCTGATTTGAATTCCTAGTTCTCATGAACAGCAGGAAATAAAAACAAAAATAGATCAAAATTCAGTATGTGGTGACTTCTTCCTTGCATTTCTTGGCAGGTGGACTCAGATGTTTGATCTCACTGAGGAAGAGTTTTCCATCTCAAATTGAAACAATCCCTCTTCCCAAACTGAATACATCAGCGAAAATAATTAACATTGAGCTTGGCTAGTACTAGGTGGGGAAAGGACTATCACCACGTTAGAGTTAGCATTGCAACAGCAGCTAGCTGTCATCTGAGCACTTCCTCTATAGAATGTCAATATGATCCAGTAAGGCTGATTTTCTAAGGTTCTTCACTGGTGTGATCAAATTATGCAATATGGAATAAAAACAACAGAAGTGGAAGAGAGAGAAAGAAAAAGAAGGAAAGAAAAGAAGAAAGAAGAAAGAGAGGAAGAAAGAAAAAGAAACGAAGGAAGAAAGAAGGAAAAGCTTTGAAGAGATTTTCCCAAATACAGAATTAGCAGTGCCTGGTGCATGGTTGTCAGCATTTATCTAAAAATTTGCAGATAATAACTTGTTGCCTCTGTGTAAGATTAATGGTAAGGGTAAAATAGACCCCTCTGCTTGCTTCCACATTATTTCAATTTACAAGTGTATCTGTTTCCCGTGGATGATAAATGGGTCAAATCCATTTTTTTTTGTTTTGGGCAGAACTGATCATGGTACTTTGAACCCTAATCAGAACCCCAACAGAAAAGTTAATATATGTAGACTAGCTCCTCCCTGCTATCCTCTGTTGGTCAACCATATCGAAAGACTTAGGATTGCCTTTGTCCTGCTGCATGCATGTTTTCCATGGAATGAAAAGAAACTTCCCCAAACTTCAAACCTATCAAATGTTTAGCATCTGAAGGATATTCATCTTTAGGAGCCAGGCCAAAAAGACAATAAAATTTAATTATTTCTGTAGCATATGGGAGCACTTACAAGGCCAAAAATGTGATACTGTTTGTTGGTATTGCGAAGAAACTCAACAATGTACTTTCGTATTTGCTGGTCAAGACAGTGCTCCCACCAAAAGGCAACATAAGCCCCTGAAACTGCAATTAAAACTGACAGTTTCTAGAACTGACATATAACAGGTCAGTGATCTAGGAAGCAATTACTTGCACTCCACTTAATGATAAAGTGGTGCTGAACATCTATATTCAAGGAAAAACGTGTTTATCATTTCTTTGTGTGGTCAACAGGAAAAACAATATTTGTATTGATAAGATTCTTGCTGTCTGTGATGAGTTATCTCCCATTGTATATGTGGGTATGGGAAGACAGGAAAAAAATCCCAAATGTTTTGCTGAAGAAACAGGAGAGAAATCCCCAATTCTAAATTTAAAAATAGCTTCACTATATCAATCATTAGCAATGTCAAGCAGAGGAATTCTCCTTGTAGGGCCTGATCTAATGGGATCAGCTCTGTGGGAGTCCTTCAATTCATTTCTTGGGGCAATGCAGCAGGCTACTACTGCGTTATTTTA
Organism: Falco naumanni; assembly: GCF_017639655.2. Lineage (NCBI taxonomy): Eukaryota > Metazoa > Chordata > Aves > Falconiformes > Falconidae > Falco > Falco naumanni. The sequence goes on from NC_054057.1 coordinate 29,459,476, forward strand.
GCATATCCTAAACTAGGTGTTAGATAAAGAGAAATTCAATCTGACAGAGGTAGGGAACACACACAGAACAGCTTGAGAAGGCCTTTCTGTTATTGTCACATATGACTCCTTTAACAGATCTAGGCAGTGACAGTTTTAAACATGAGAACCACTCTTTCAGGTGACACATATCAGAATCTGCTGAAATAAAACCACACATCCATGCCATTACTTTCTTTATTTTAATTAAGAGTAATAACTATGTAAGGTACCTGTAACTGTATAAGGTACCTAAACCAATACACATTTAAAAGATACCCTATTTGCCTATCTGACCCGAACAGATTCATATATTCAAGCACCCACCCTCTGTTCATTTCCTTTGTTGGTCTCATCAACTCTTTGGTCACTGATCTGTTTTCTCTAGGATGACTTATTCCTTCCTTTATACATAAAATAAATCTGTTGTTCTTCTGCTTTTTTTTTTTTTTTTTTTTTTTTTTTTTTTTTTCTATCTCATTACAGAACAGCACATGAAACAAAGTTCTAAAAAAATAAATTCTGGAGCACAGCTAGATTTAGGTCAGACGAGAGTAAAAAATACAGTTTCCATATTTTGGTACATATACACTGCCTGCTTCTAGTATTCACAGGTCCTGAATAGCAGGTGTTTGAACAGCGATGTCTATCTGGAAAGGACATTGGCTACTGCCTGGTTGCTACTGGTTATCAACTTTTTATTCCATGGATACTTGTGCAGTTGGAGGCAGGGCAACTAGAACGTTCTGGCTTTATAGGGGCTTTGTTAGTCTCTTAGCTTTAAAAAATAAGGTGTGTTTCCCACCTGCCCCCTGTTAATCCCTTCCTTTCCTCCACCCCAGATTTGCTTGGTGGTAGAATGTTTAAAGGATTTATTGGTATTAATTTCTGACCCTTTACCTCATTCACACACAGCTTCACCAGTGCTGAGTGATGCAGGCATCCCAGATGAATGCCGATACCATCACTGTACCATAAGGCTGTGTGTGTTTTATGCCCTATAATGGCAGAGAAAACAGTAAACATCAGTGAGGAAAATGAGGCAGTCCAAGCTTTTTTTCAAAGTTGTGTGCTATACTTCCTGCAAAATACAAGCAAGTTCTTACAGATTTATAATACTTGTGCACTTTACAGGATCACGGGAGGCTTACTTCATTAACCTCTAAATATTCTGAGTATATCTAATGGAAGATACTACCTAAGTACATTGTATTTAATACTTTATTTCAATATATACCATTGTATATACACCATATAGTTTAACTGCATTATAATTCTTTCTTTTCTCTCAAAACAAAATAAGAGCTAGTTCTGTCTGAAACGAATGAACTCCTTATGGTTACCTGTATCTGTATTGCTTGTAAACTAAATAGAGCCTAATGCTCCCAGGAATGTATGGACTATTATGCCTAGATTTTTTGTGGGAATAATCAAGCTGCATGCTATACTTTAATGGGTCAAGCACTGACTCTTTTGGTCACATTGAGTAGCATTTCAATCTATAAATAGTCCTACCAAAGGCAATAGAGCCATTAATGAAGTAAGGAATTACTCACTGTGAACTGGGATCCCAGAGTTGCCTGTAGTAATTCTCGTTTTAAAGAAAGGTATTAATATCTGCAAGCAATCATAGACTTTTGACAAAGAAGAATGGAATTCCAATGTCACTGAGTAAAAAGGATTCACAAAGTAGAATGTTATTTGTTGAGTGAATTTTGTACCACACAATGCCAATAATAATAAAGTCTTCCAGGCATAGCATGAAGTGAAGAATTCTTGCAAACCATAATGTAGCAAGGGAGATTTTGACCTTTTTAATTTCTTTCCAGCAAAAGAAGAAAATGGCCAGTTGGTTAGCAAAGTTGGAGCTAATCCTTTATGAAATGAATTTTTAATTTACTGTTAATTTTAAATTAATTTAGTAATTACTTTTGGCAAGTTTTCAATAATTCAATGAAGTAACATTTATGTTGCTTTCTAGACCGGACACCTTGCAGCTTCATCAAATATAGTGAGTTTGCCTGTTCCAATGCAGACTGCAGATCTCAGAGCTGTATTAACAGAAGAACGTCCCTCTCAAAAGCTGTAGCTGAGGGAGGTGGGCTGGTCTTTATTTGAGACTCCATCCATGTTTTTTCTGTTTTAAACCTCTTCTTCCTATCACCCCTGTTAGGGCCAAGAACAGCTGTACTGTGAAGAGAAGGTTCATAATCTCAAGGTAATGTGCAGTTTTATTAATTTATACCAGCGCATCTTTGTTTCATTCAGCTCCAACAGAATGCATGGGAGAACAGTGGAAACAATCTATTCTCCATCCTTGTGTCTCCTTTAGTTTATGGTAACATTTCTGGAGTGAGGAGCTCCTGAAGATGTCATTGAACTAACAGCATTCTCTCCTGTACTATCCCAGCAGATACCTTGAAAATGTTATGAAAAAAAAAAAAAAAAAGCAAATTAATCTTCTGTCCTGCAGTGCCTTTGGTTCCTTTGGGCATCAGACAAGGTAAATCATGCCAGCAGAAAGCCTCTTTTCCCAAGCTAGAAGCAAACAATTGCTTCTGGAAGTGGTGCTCTGTGAGTGATGCAACCAGAGTTTTTACATGGTGCTGAGAACAAAGCTGATATGAACAATCCTCAATATATCTGACTGTCAGTACTGCCAAAAGATCTTGCCTCCTGAAAAAAGTCTTGCTTTCTCAACACTTACTCCTTTTACCCAAATGTTCCCAAGTAAGGAAACAGTTGCTATTCCCAGCAAAAAAAGCTCTTCCCTGGGGCCATGATGAACCAGCGATAGTTTCTTTTCATTTTACAAGCCTGGCTTAGAGACACGGGCAGGAGGTTTGCCAAGGCCACCTGCCCCAAGTCAGCTAGCCAAGCCTTGGGGAGGGGACCTGCAGAGAAATGATTCACTGGCTTTGTGTGGGGCACACAGTGGGCATCAGCAGGAACACCGCTGCTGTAGGAGGGACTCCACAGGTCCAGTACTCCTAATGCCTGTGTGGTCATCTGTCTCACAAGGGCCCTGTGGTGCTTTCAAGCCTTGCAGTCAAAACAGTTACTGGAGGAGACTGGTCTAGGGTAATGAAGCTAGTTGTTATCCAGCCACACAGATTATGACTTCCTAAGCTTTATGGATTTTATCTGACAGTATCGGTCAGCTCTTCACAACTTCTCTCCACTCAACTGCAGTAAAAATTTACTGCAATTTCAGGCATCAGCTCACTGCTCTTTCCCCTCCATGGGAAAGGCTAAGTAAGAACAATCATTCAAGAGTGGAAACAAATAATTTTTTGATGCATCATTCTCTTCATTGCTTGCCAGTTTGGGACCTCTCCTCACAGGCTGGGATGCATTTATTACTCAGCAATTCATTTTTTATGGGATATATATAAGGGAATGGGGGCATTGTTTCAAAGTGTTTTCTCACACAGCAGACAAAAAACTTTCTGCTCTGATATGCAGAGATGACGGGCACAGGTTATGTTTATTTGCTACTATGCTTTGTAAAGGTATTAATCATCAGCCTCATACTGAACTTTCTTTTTCTGCATGTAACATCAAAAGGAAGGTTTAAAGCTCTATAACCTTTTTTCAAGAACCCTACTCTTGAGTATTTCTGTTTCTTGTTTTGCTTTGTGGTCACTAACCACAGGAGAAATTTGTCTTTTTTACATATGCTGGAAATAATTTACTGCTCTTAGAAATATTAAACCACAAGAAACCCCTTACATTAAAGTAACATTAAGGGTCTGCCTAAAACCCACAAAAAGCCAGGAAATTGAGAGTTAAAGCTGTAACTCTGATCTGATACTCCAGCCTTAATTTACCTCATAGGGTCTAGGTACAGCTGGTGTCCCAGCGAGGGAGTGAATGTTGCTGGGTGCAGTATGATGCAACAACCTAAGTGAAATACAAATGCGCTAAAGGTGACTCCTTTTTATACTCAGGTTAATTTAGTAGGATGAATGGCCACGTGGAGCCTCTTCACAGCCACTACTAAATTTACCTCCATAACTTGTTCTCTAAATTTCATCCTTTAGCCTACCCAAACCAGCTTTTGGTCAAGGCATTCTCCTAACTTTAGTCATGTTCTGCTAGGCAAATGATGAGCTACTCCTAAGGTTTGCTTTGTTCCTTGCAAGAAGATCTCAGCAATCACTTGGTTGGGTTTACCCTTACCCTTCTTTCCTATACTGGTTCCACTGTACTTTGTGTGCCCCACCTGCCTGAAACACAGTCCCACTGAAAAATGCAACAGAATCTTCCGGACTAACAGAAGGAAGAAAAGGATGTTGAAAACACCCAGAACACCTATGCATACTGGTATATGCAGAATTAATAGCAATAATCAAAGCATAGAGCTGTGAACCATATGAATATAGTCTAGGGAGCTATTGGAGTAACATGTGATGAAACCACTGAAGTTAATGCAGGGCAGTGAGGGAAAAGTCTTGGTTGTCTGGGTGCTCATGGGTATTGCCTTCCTCTTTTCTCACCAGCTGAACACCACTGTCAGTCAACAGGAGGTACCTGACCAGGTGCTACCTTTAGGCACATTCTTAACTTTCTAACAGAACAGGTGATTATTGTTAAAAAGGAGGGCAAAAGCTCAAGGTCACTTCTCACTTGAGAAATTTTCAGCTTCACAAAGGATTTTTTATCACTACAGCCTAACTTGCCTTCTGGAGTTTGCTGGCATTGGAGGCTGTGAAAGCAGACACTGTCAGTAGTTTCAAAAGGATTAGAAAAATTAATGAACAATTGGTAAACAGAAACCTAGAGAGAGGTGTACTTATAAGATCTCTAATAACAGCTGTGGATACTGAAGATATAAAAGGCATATGTATGCCAGACTCACAGCTCTGCTGACATCAAAAGTGGGCTGGATGGACCACTGCTCTGACTGAAAAGGGCTTTAATTGTGTTCTTAGTATTTCACTGTCCAAAATGGTAGCAATGGCAGTTACATCCTTAATTCTTATATTTCCCTTGTGAAAGACTTTTTTCTTTTGATAGATAAAACCTTAGGCAAAACTATTGAGTAAGAGCTGTCACAGCATTGCTCTGCTTCAGGAGCTGTGCTGCAAGGGAAAGAGCAAACAACCTGTGCATCTCTTATTCTGCTGAAGAAATACTACTTCGCTCAATCTACTTTGTATTTAGATCTAGGTACAGCACAGCCCTGTCCTACTACATACACCAGCTTTTCTTCTCTACCAGCAAGCACATAAGGAGAGGGAATAGGCAGTGAGAAAGTGGAGCTTTGTTTCTTCTCTTTCTTTGCCAGTCAGCCAGAGCAAAACTGAACCGATTTGGGAACCACCATGGAGTGCTTGAGGCAGATGTTTCAGAAAAAATGGCTCGTCTAGACCTAATAATAGGAAAATGCTGCTCGTATTCCTTTTTTCAAGACTAAAGCCACTAGTTCACTGGATGGTTCAGAAGAATTGGGTGCGTTCATCTAAAGGTAATGAAATGGTTTGAGGAGTCTTGAACAGGTACTGAACTGTAGCCACCTTTCCCTTTCTCTGTTGCTAACTGAGAGCAAAGTCCCAGCTAGATAGCAAGCTTCTCCTAAGAAATGCAGATATAGGAAAGGATACGTCACTGAAACCAACTGAGACTCACTGACTTCTTTCTTTAGTATCAACAAAAGCTGCTAAAGGACACATGTACTGTTTAGGCCTATAATCAGTTAAGTCAGTGGCAAAAGTTATGCTGTGAACACAGTCTAGACTGGTGGAATATTATTTCTAATATTCTACCCATGGCCTTGTTTGCAGTGAAGGATGATTTTATTAATGAAGTGAGAAGTGTGGGAGCTTTAGTAGAGAGCTGACAATTACTAACCAAAATTCCAATATATTACAGCATTTATCTTCTATAGTACATTTGTCATTATGCTTCAGCAGCTTGTCTGTGACAATGGAGTTACATGAAGCTTTTTTACCATAACGATATAAGTTTGCCAGATGGTTGACAGTAATTCCTAGGCTTGTGCCTGCAGACTGCAGGTCTTCATGGAAGTCACCAGAGCTGAGAGGCCTGAGTTGCTGAGACCAGATGAGATTGGTACATGGAATGTAGCCAGGCTGGAAGAATTTGTAATACCTTAATTATGAATGGATTTATCTCTGTGCTCTCTCACACTAGGAGTCTGCTTATCAGTAGGGTAAAGGTATTCACATTGTTAATTTGATGCTTACACATTTTGCCACATACTGATAATGGACGTATGGTCATACCAGTGCTTTAACTTTTCCTCTTGGCATTATTTTCTGCTTTTTTTTTTTTTTTTTTTTTTTTTTTTTTAAGGCTTTCAAGAGGCAATAATCCTAAATACTGTGCATGGAAACGATAAACTGCTTGTTGTGACTTTACTTTGAACAAGTTCTCCTGCAGAGTATCATGTTTAAGTAAATTGCCATCAAGTACAGTGAGGAACACAATCATTCACATTCAAACAGAGCCTTTTGATCATATTCTACAATGCAATCAAGAATCACATGAGAATTTAAGTACACACCGACCTCATCCAATGCTAACTAGGTGAGAGAGAAAGGAGGATTAATTGTGGATGTCAACTAATTGGCTGATGCATTGGCATATAGAAACTTGCACTAGTTATATGTAATAACGGTGTATAATTTCACAGTGCTCTGAAAATATGTGGTTACTCACAGCTGAAAGATTATTAACATTGTTTCATGTGGGTACACCCCCTCCCCCATTTTTCTCATATCAGAAAAGGTTTGGAGCTTTTTATCTTCAAGGTGCATTAAGGTCACCAAATGGGAACTGTTAACTGATGGGTTAATTGGGGAAATTTACAGATTCTGTTGAACCTCTGCCAATAATTTAGCTGATAGACTTAAGCAGGGCAACAAATGTGGAGGTGGAACCTCTGAAGGAATTCATGGCACTAGCAGAACACTATCTCTGCCCCTATTTAAATTGCAAGTAGCACAGCAATACGACAAGGAGGTGAGAACTGATGTTGTCTGAAGATATCCCTGATATCTGGGGATATCTGAATATCAAAAAGATATCTGAAGATAAAAAAGGTGCATACTGGAAAATAGATATTTCTCAGGGAGAATATTAATCCTGAATTCACACAGACACAGGAACAGCCTGCAGTTATAACCTTGACCACTGTTAGTGCATTTGCAAATAGCTTTGTACACTTCATAAAGCTCCTTCTTCAAGTGCTTTCTCTGAACTCTCCTGGAAGGTAATTACCTCCTTTCTTCCAAATCCAATAATCAACTTGGCTTTTTTAAAGTTTTATTGCTGGAAACCAGCCACCTAATGCTGTCCTTGTTAAAGTGCATGTGGAAATAACGGTTGTGTCTAATGCTCAGAGTAAATCCTTTGTGACTAGATGGTTCTATCTTCCCTACCTTGTACTTGACATCTCCAGTTGTGCAGGCTATGGATGAAATCCTGGACTAATGAGAGTCACTAGTAGCACTCCCATCAGCTCCTACACCTGGTAGAGTTTGGACAGCATGAAGCACTCATGAATGTTATAGTGCAAGGAAATATTGCTGGACTCTATTCTCCCTTATCCTTGGATATTATTTGTGCTGCTTTGGGAGTATGTGCTTTAAGTTCCATCATTTGGGGAATAAGTAGGCAGCTTCTGTCATCCTGAATCCTAGCTGAAAATTAACAGAAAGGAGGGTTATCTTTCATAAAGTACTCTTCCTTGTACTGGGCAGTGAAGTAAAGTTTGTAAAAGAAACTGCCCATCATCCCCTGAAATCTTCTGGAACAGCCAGTTGCTATGATTTATCGAGTTGCCTGAAAGAGATACATATCCACCATTGCTTTCCTCACTAGTTCTTTGCTTATTGGTGTACTTGTTCTGTTTAAAACTCCTTACAGTGTAACACATCTAGAAGGACAAGTAATTGTTGCTTGAAAACACCACAAACCTCATCTGCCACTTCCCCCTCTTGTTGAGAAAAGAAATTGAGGTGGAGTGAACCTCCTCTGCTAGCCTGGCTCATTTTCCATCCTAAATGAGATTGGCCACACTGAGTCTGGGTGTAAAGGGGACAACTTCTTAAAAGTGGTTCCAGAACTCCTTCCTAGTAATGCATAATTAGCTCTAGCTGTGGGGTTATCAGTGGCTCAGATTTTGCAGAATCCATTTATAATAATTTTTAGGATGGCTATACATCCCTTTACTATTTAGGAATGGGAAGCAATGTGTGGAAATATTTTCCAGTTTTCCAGTAGTTTAAACTTCTAGCTCAGCTTGGGGTTCTTCCTGGCTTTACTTTATTATGTTTGATATGGGCATTTTTGGGCAGGCGAGGAATGAATGGGGCTGCATTCAGGCTGCAGTCAGGTAGGCAGTTCTGACTGCAGCTGAGTTCGTTAACAGACTACCTTTTTCTGTTCATCCTTGTCCACTTCCCTCAGTCCGTATGCTATTATCCTTCTTTACTCTCTCACTGTGCTTGGAGGAAGAAAAAAATGGCTGGGGTTAAAAAAATTAATGGATCAAAAGTGTCCAAGTGAATCAATAATTTTTTTTACAGCTACATCAGAGAGACTATATACATAGTTGTGCGGGTAGATTTAGGGAGCAATAACCTCTGGGGAAGGGGAGGAGGAGGAGCTGGGCATAGGCTCAGGAACAGCAGTAGTAGCACACCTGAGTGCAGCTTCATTGCCAGCGTCTGGTTCAGGGGGTTATAGAAGGCACACCACATCTACACACTGACACTGGATATATGCCCGCTGACATCAGGGGGAGGAGGAGCTGGTCTATGAATGATGCTGGCTTCCTATTAAACCCTGTTCTTGAAAGCTGTGGCAAACCAACTGTTTTCTTGGAAATAAATGCAGATGTGAATTTATCTGAGATTTCAAGGCTGACCAGTGATAAGAACTTGTGAACAAACAAAACGGCATGTTTCACATCAGAACTGAAGTGTATCTATGTGTGTGTGGCTATATATATATCTATATATGTATGTGACAGCTTAAGGAAAAGGGGACATAATTGTTCTTCCTGTTGGGTGGTGCAGACAGAGAAAAAGATCTGTTATCTTATTTACTGGCAATTTTAAATGTTGCCAGCTGATGTGTGCTCGGCGCCCACCCTTCACACTTACATTTCATCTTCAGACTAGGTCATTTGAAATTTTATCCACTTTTCCTTGAAGGTGCTTAGAAGTTTTGACCAATTTTTAGTTAAACATTTGATTTCTTCTTTCCAAGAGCAACACCATTTACTTTTTAACTGCTACTTAATTTTTTAAACTTGACCTCTATACCTATCTTCCTGTTGTGATGAAAAAGTTTATTTCTTCTGAACCGAATGTCACCTAAAGCAAATCAATTATGAATAGTCTATATATCCTGCTCCTGTTATTGGTGAGCATCCCAAATACTTTGTGCCTTTGCTGCTTGTTTTTCCTTATGAGGAAACTTAATTTAAAAAGCTATTAGGCATCAAAAGAGATACCAAGGAAGATCTATAAAAATCTGAACTGAATACCTGTCTAGCACATTCAGTCTGTTATGTGCAGGTAAGAGCAGTGAACCCGGCTTTGAAGATTAAACCATAAGATACCTGTCTAAAGACAGTAGAAAACCTGTGGCATACGAAGAAGCCAAACATAGTTCAATAGAGTGCTTGAGACATCCCTTATCTGGAGACAAAAGATGGTGCAACTTTGACCCCACTTTGCAAAGGGTGGTTTGGACGCAACTTCTTGCATGCAGATGCTTTTTAGGTATGCAACAGGCATCCTTTGTATTGGTGGCTGATCTGTGATACCAGCATTGGCTTTTCACTATAGAAGAGGAAAAAATTCTGGGTATGCTAGGGCCAGGGCAGAGGACTGGGTGCATTTTAAAGTGGTAGAATAAGCTGCTGAAAATATTAGAAAGATCTGCTACGTCTTTTTCTTCAGCCTGCCTGGGGAAGGGTTCAACATCACCAACGTAAAATATTAGACTTCTGTCTTTTTTAGAACTTACTTTTTCATGAATCCCAGCCTCAGCAGTGTTTCCCCAAAGGGTACCACTAGCTAGTGTGAAACTTTGGATTCTCTGCAGAGCCAGAATTTAGTTGCCTGGATCTATAAAAAAACCCCAAAACTTCAATGGATGAGATTTCTTGATTTTCCTTGCTTTTGCTCGGTTTGCTTTCACTTGGTTTTGGGAATGTTTTCCTGAAGAGTTGTATTTGCATTACTGTGGCTTAAGTGCTGCCACATTTTGATCATTAACCTTATTTTGAACCTCTGTTAGCATCTTGGATATCAAAGAAACCTGCCCAAATATACTTAATTTAGAATATATAGAAGAATCACCCTTTGAATAAAAAAGACAGCTTACACAGACATGAAAGAGACTATTCATCCTAGTGGGTGTTTGAATTCCTTGGCACTAGCACCAATACTTTAGAGTGTCTGCTATGCACTGAGGATGCTTTTCCTCAATTCCTTGCATAGAAGGAATGTGTTATAACGTAGCTCTGGTGAGTGGTTAAGGACCATGAATAGTTTCTCCCTGCAGTCCCATTCTCTCTGCAGTCTTAGTCCTAGCTTCAGAGGCAGATGGAGGCATAGAAAGAATGACTAAAACCCTCTTCAGGTTTCAAAGACTACATGAGATGGCAGAAACAAATAGCACTTTGCTGAGAAGGGCCCCAAAACTGATATGAGATGGAGTACACAGAGCATCCTGAATAGCCAGTAGAACAGGTGGTCTCCCTTCCCTTCCCTTCCCTTCCCTTCCCTTCCCTTCCCTTCCCTTCCCTTCCCTTCCCTTCCCTTCCCTTCCCTTCCCTTCCCTGCCCTTCCCTTCCCTGCCCTTCCCTGCCCTTCCCTGCCCTTCCCTGCCCTTCCCTGCCCTTCCCTGCCCTTCCCTGCCCTTCCCTGCCCTTCCCTGCCCTTCCCTGCCCTTCCCTTCCCTTCCCTGCCCTGCCCTGCCCTGCCCTGCCCTGCCCTGCCCTGCCCTGCCCTGCCCTGCCCAACAGGAATACGGATGTGTGTCCCAGTAAGAAGTGGAGCATGGACCTTTCACACTTTGCATAACCAGATGGAGCAGAAAGTGAGAGATTAAAACCTCCTCTGAGCAAGGCAGTACACTTAGGAAGGGAAGAATGTAGGGCTGACAGCTATCAGCTTTGGCATCCTTCAAGTTTTCTCTCACATGCCTTTCAGCCTTACTTCTCCCTGCTGTGTCTTGGGTTGCCACAAGTCCTTGTCATGTCCTGTATATCCTGCTCACTCTGTGCTGAAAGTCCTCCTCCTCTCAACTTTTAACTTGCTGAAGATCAGTCATGTGCCTCATTTATTTTCCCTTCATCTGCTGAGTTTTTTCTGAGTTTAGATTATTTCATTAATGCCTTCTTTTGTTCAGATTTCTCCCAATACCCAAACATTCAATCAGACCCTGAATAGGTAGCAACTGTAGGCACTGTGTATTAACTCTCCCTCTGAGGTGCACAGGACCCATGGATGCAAACAGACAACAGCTTGTTGCCTGCTCAGTTTATATAGGCACAAGGTAAGCCTCCCAACTCACTCCATAGCAAGACCCAGTTTTTCTGGAATATCATTTTCTTTTTCTTTCCCCAAGGAAGCTGCAGGACCATGGCACTAAATGACATAAGCAGTGGGTGACCTCAAATGTTTCAGTGTGAGTCTTCTTTCATTCACCCTAGCCTGAGAAGAAATCAAGAGGTGATTTGGTGTATGAGTTTCCTTTCTTTAAAAGTCTGTAGACCTCATCTCACAACGCTTTGGGTTCACTCTAGATTTCACAGTGGTCAGAGATGAATGTTAAAACTCTAAGAGAAACAGAAATCATTTCCTAACTCTACAGCGCTGCTGTAATATCCCTCATCGATGTTCTGTGTTGTTTTCCTTGTGGTATGGAAAATTTCTTGGAAAGGAAAATGCCAAGCATGCACTGAAGAGTTCACTTGAAACATTTATCTTCCAAATCTAGGGTATCACTGGTGGTCAGCAGTGATATTATATATAAATCTACTGCAGATGAAACCGAGAAAAGCCTTTTAATATTATTTTCAGCTGAAGTGGTGACAGAAAACATTATGAATGCAATAAACAGAAAGAGAGGGAAATGCAAGATTATACAGCAAGGCAGATTTACTTTTTCCCCAGCTCTTTGCCAGCTAACAAATACATCTCTGACTCTGGGGTCCAGTTTTATTGGAGGTTGCTGCAGCAACCCTGCTTGTGCATCCGGCTAAGTTTGGAGGTTGCAATAACCTTCTTTTCCCCCTTGATATTAGAGATGCTAGAAACATTCTGGAGACTCACTTTAAGCAAAGGAATCCCTCAAATGAAACAGGTGTTGAAGATGAATCATCTTACTTGACATCTTATAGCCCTATACCCCTGACTGGAAAAGCTATATCCAACTGAAGAATAATCAAATTTTACATTCTTTTTATCATAATATTTTATTTCTCAATGTCTTTTAGGATTAATAGTTAGTAAATCTTAATGTTTCTCTATCAAACAAGAAAACCTTTTCTGTTTATTTTTTAGACATCGGAAATCCTGATTAACTCTTAAGTTCTCATCTCTTCACTCCATCTCTGACTGTTCTCAAGTGCCCATCTCCTTGGTTTGCTCGGAGCTGTTGCCAAAGCTTTAATCTCCTCTCACTACTGCAAATACATATTCAGAGTTGAAGGTTGCAACTTCCTTTTCCTTTAAAGTCGCACTCCAGCTATTTACCAAAAGAAGCTTAGTGTCTTTAAAGAAGGATCATGGTTTCTCCCTGTGAGGGTATCCAGTAGGATATCTAGTAGAGTATCCAGTAATGAAGGACAAGCGTGCTTCTGAACAATGGAACATGTCACCCCAGCACATGGGGAGTCCAGGCGCTGAGCTGGGAATACAGGGAAAGTCAAGATGAGTCCTGATGGAGAAGCTGGATAGGAGCATCATTACTACTGCTGATCCCTCTCCACCTCTGCGTCACATAACTGATGTGAAGAGTACTTTGTACAAGGAAGCACAAAAAGATGGCACAAACAAACAAGCTGTGTGCAGTCATAGGAAACAGTGTGTTGAAGCAGCCACCAGGATCTAATGCCTAAATGTGAGCTAGGCATGTGTGTTCCAGGGGGTTGCAAACTTCTTACAGGATTTCTTTCCACAGTCCTGCTGAAGAAGCCAACGCTTTTCTAACTAGCCAAGGGGTGTGACCTTCCATGAGATCCCACCCAAAATTGCTTTCATTTGGCCTGTGTCAGGAGCCTGGTGACTCTATGTTGTGCAGCAAAGGCTTTGATCCATTGCTAGCATGGGAAAGAATTTGAAGGCATTGAACTCTTTGTAGAAATGAAGTTTTCTTGGACCAGCCTAAAGATTTGCTGGGCATAGCTCCTTCCCAAGGGGTTTTCTCTGATGTGAACCAGAACCATCCCAGCTCTAGCTCTAAAACCCTAGTGTATTTTACTTCCTTCTACACTTTGACTTTTAACACAATCACCTTTTTAAGTCCCAAAGCTGCCATTGTACTCCTGTTCACTAACCCATGGAGCAGCTTCAATAGATGAGGTATCTTTGAGGAAGACCAGATCATACTATTGCCCCCTGGGGTATTTCTAATCTGGAAAAACTTTGCATATCAGTTTTGAAGCTCTTCCGCTGGCTTTGTAGGGTGCTGAGACCATCTCACAGTTACCTTAACTGCTGCTACAAATATTCATACCAGTTCTGACCCTTTTTCAGCTACAGTGTCCTAGCAAAAAAAAAAAAAAAAAAGACTTTTCATATAAGAAAACAGAGAAGAAATACATAAACCGTGTTTGTGTAAGTGGGATAGATACAGTATGGAAACTAAAAACTTCATGAGCTATTCATTGTGCTTATAAGGTGTCTTATATAATGAATATGACTCATGAAATGGACTCAAGACTTTGTGGCTGACTTTGAAACTTTGATTTTTTAATTTAACTTTAATATTTTTTAATTAAAAATTAATTAATTAAAAGCTACTTTCAGTTTGTTCTTTCTTTCAAAGGGGTTGAGGGACCTCCAGGGATTCTTCTAAAAGTACAGAGAACATCAGAATGACTAAATCAAGGCACTTTCTGCTGCAGTGAAGTGAAAGTATCAGGAAGAAAGATTGTTCCAGCTTCTGCAATAAGTAAAGGTATTTTTGGTGAGATATAGGATAGAGTTTCTCTAAAGTTCTTTAACTTACATTTGGAACTAAACTTTGATCGGACAAGAAATTAAATAATTAAAATATCTTTCCTGTACCAAAGGTGGTCCAAAAATTAGAGATGTCTGTGTCAATGTTTAACCTACAATAACAACATTTTAATATTTTCAGAGAGGCTGGGGGAGGCTGGAAGCAGATGGGGAAAGAAGTGGTTTTGGCTCTTAGGCTTTCATGTGATTCAAATGAAAAAGGACCTGGACCATTTCTAGATTGTAAAATGTATTACTTCCTTTTACCGTGTGGCACACATCCCAAGCTGCTTAGAAGGTGCATGAAGGGAGTACAGACAACAGAGAGAGGTCAAGGAAGGCATCTAAAGGGATGGAAGCTGTCAAATGAACAAATTGCATGTATTTTCCTCTATGCCATATGTGCATAGGCTAAGAAACCAAGAAAAGAAAGAAAATCTTCCAACATGCTTTGTTTCACATATCTGGCTTCAAAGACAGATTCAAATGTTGGCCAAAGAAAGTACATAAATTCTGGGGCCTGTTCAATGGGAGGTAGCGAGCCTTTTCAAATTCATAACTTCATAGCAGAAAACCATCACTCATGGAATGCACTCCATTTGGTGAAAAACATTCTTTCCAGCTCTATTGAAAAAAAGAAAACACAAAGAGAGAGAGCTAAGCCATGTTGTACTAACATGTAGATGAAGCCATACCAGAAGTGGAACTAACAGCAGCTTCATAGCTAAAGGGTAACTTACTAAGGTTATCTTGATTTGGGTTATTGCTTGGCTAGCGTGTCCTGATGGATTTGCATAAGTAAATTTAAAATATTGCGTTATATTTATTTTGGAAATCCATGTTGAAGAGAATTAATTTCTCCAAAAGGAGTGCATTTTGGGAACTATTGTTTTCATCAGATAAGGTTTTTCTTGGCTAAACCAATGTAACATGATAAGCATGATCACAAAGACTACCACCGCCTAACCTGGTTAGCACCAGTGCCTCTGCATTTATTTAATTATTATTGCTACTTTACGGACTTTTCATTAATGCTAGCAGTGAGAAAAATCACCACCCTGTTGCCAGGGTCAACAGTCATTTATGAGAACTTGGTCAGCTTCTGTGAGTTAGTGTTTGGCACACATTTAGGAGTGTTTTCCTCCTGCAGTTATCCTCATGTTTTGACATTTCTATTGCAATTTTCTTCTAAGAAAACCCACTCTTAGTGGTTATCACTTATATCAGAAAGTAGCCTGAAATGGAAAGTTTTAAAGAGGTGTGTGAAATGCAGGTTAGTCAACTGTGCCGTGAAGATGGACCAAAAGTTAGCTATAGGAAAAGGTATGAAGAATTCGCACGTCTTTCCAGCCAGCTCACACATGTTCAAGAAACATAAATCCCTTTGTAATTTTGGAATGTTTCACTTCATAAAATAAATGGATTAAAGACTGGATTAAAAAATGGAATGCTGAAGTGTAAAGTCATGGCCTCTGTGCTGATGCCTGTTTGCTGAAAAGTCCATAGGGACCATAAGACTGCCATTCTTCACACCTGCCAGCCTCTGAGTGGCCTCATATGTACTTGGTGACATGCTAAACCCCTGGGAGCACTTGAGCAAAGAGATCTACCTCTTCATGGTCTAGACATATCACGGTTCCCCTTCAGCTGAAGCCTGCTGCACCTAGCTGCCCACACCAAGACTGTGGCTGGACCCTCCTAGGGCTGGTGCATGCAATTACTGAAGTCTAACTTCAGGGAGGCCAGGATTTCCCCTGGAGGAAAGTCATCATCAGATTTCACATTCAGTGGAGCTAAAATATAATATACAGCTAAGAATCAGCTCCCCTATTGTTTCAATTCCATGATGGTACATATATTCATAGCTGTGGTATGTACAGAGCTAGAGATAGACATATATGGTGCATTATAGTACTCTATGCTCATATAATTTGGCATTTGGATGGGTATCTAACCTAAATACAGCTATGGCAGTTTGGCAGATATGCATCTAATCTAATTTATCTTAAAATACAATTCTGCTTTTTAAAATGACTTCATTGAAGTAGCATCTTCTGACTCAACAAGCTCGTCTTTCATGGGTACTTGGTGACTTAGCTGCTTGCTTTAATGACTGGAGTTAATTTTTGTCAGTCATGCTTTTGACAGTCCTGCACTCTGAGGAAAAAATGGTTCTGTAGAAGTAGCATTCTGGGAAGATCTCTGCAGCTCAGTAATTCCCAAGTTAATTCACAAGTGATTGGAAACCCCTCCACACACCTCATTACCTTGGCACGTTCAGCTTTTTTATGTGAAAAGTAAAGCTGTTATTTCTTGCATGTGGATCATATGTAGGAGAAAAGCCAGTTCAGAACAAAAAATGTAATATATTACTCACACAAGTAAATTACTCACACTCTTACTATCTTCAATGACATTTTTAATTTGAGAAACTACTCCCTGGCAGGAATGAAATGATCACAGTCTGGCCTTTGGCTAAAGCACCTATAGGACTGCATTCTGCTCTGCTCTGAGCATTGTGATCAACATTTTAAGCAATGCTTAAAGGGATGGAGAATGCTGCTCTGTAACTTGCAGGTGTGCTTGCCACAACTGACAGTGGTAGGTAACTTCTGAGCAGAAATGTACTTAAAACCCAATAAGCAGTCACCCCATGGTGGCAGAACAGTATAAATTGTTTCAATAATCAGAAAGGAGAAAGGCAATAATCTGTCGTCTTTTAAAACACAGAACATTTTCCAGGACGTCTCTGTGTTACCATTCTATTATCCCTGAACTCTCCTCTGACCTCACAGTATACTTTGCATTCCTGTCTTTACTTTACATTTTCAAAACAATTTCAAAGCAATTTCAATTGAGAAACAACATTTGATCAAATGTAAAGTGGTTGAAGTCTGCTCTTCACATTTACTGCAACAAAATGCTGAAGCCATCCTAAATACATTTTGGGGTAAAATGATGTACAGAAATATAAACCAGCAACAGGACAAATCTTGCTTATATAGGAATATTTTATCATGGAGGCACACTCCAATTAGATCAGAAGAAGAAATTAGGTTGAAAAGTGGGCCAATAATGGTGCTAATAGTGCAACTGAGTGTATAATCCAAGCGATAGCATGACAGAAATCAACCAAGAGACAGACGCATATATAGAAATGCAAGCAGCACTGTTGTTCAGTCAGGTTTGTAACATTCCCATAGGTACTTGTGTTTCACATGCTACGAGCCACTACTCGCTCCTCTGCTACACACATCAAACCCACTCACTTATTACAGAAACACATATGAACAGCAAAGCAAACACCTTTGGAAATAAGTCAAGCATATTAATATGTCAGTGATAGCTGTCTTCAGTAGTGCATTTTTTTTTCAGTAATAAATCCCTGTGGGACAGACAGGCATCTTCAGAGTTTGGACATTTAAAGTCTGAGTCCTCTGGAGGTCTTATTCACAGCTGACTGGAATAACTCAAGAATTATTTCTGTTTCAGTAGGGTTTGGTCAGACTTCTGACATACTGTATACTTGAACAATAATTCTAACTGAAACCCACGAACATGAATTCTAACTAAAACCTTGCTTCTTTAAAACCTATTTTCAGGCAAGCTACCCCATGACATGTAATGTAACTGTTGGGTAGGAACCCCCCAAGCTTCATACAAGAGCTAAGGCATTTCTGTTGATTGTGGTAAAAGCACTCGCGAACTGCATGTATGCAGAGAGGATGCGATTCTGTGCTCTACCAGCGCTGCAGAAGGCAGCAGTTCAAATAAGCTCCTTTTTCAGATGCTTTCATTCTGATCTGCTTGATTATCTTACCTTGTCTGTGAGTTGCCACACACCATTTTGAAGATCAGTTTGCATAGCTGCTTTCTTCCTGTTCCCTATTACTGCTCACACTATTTTTCACCAGCTTTGAGACAACTCTCTTTCCTCCTTGGCATTAATCAAATAAACAGAGTTCTTTAGGGATCTATCCATCCAGACTTGGAACAAACTATGAGTTGGGAGATAGAGTAATTAATAACTTCTGCAACTACAGAAATGGTAGCAATGGACAAAGCTGCCCTGCTAGAAACAGAGATTTTGGAGTCGGGCTCTTTTAACTGCTGTTTCACTGTCTAAGCAAATGTTTGATCGTCTCTTCTTTTCTAGTGTATGTGGAAACAGAATAAAAGCAAGAAAAAGCATCTTCTGTTCCAGGACTGTTTAAGCTGATAGAAGATTTTTCTACAAGCAGGTTGTTTATATAGGTAAAATAGACACCAATGAGCTCTTCAATTTATTTTCGCAGGGTCTACTTATTGCTTTAAGCCTCAATTTGCCTTAGCTACTATTGGTACCAGGTGTCTTGAGAGAAAATGCAACTTTCCCCTCTTGATTCTTGTAGAGACAGGATGACAAACTAGGAACAAGCCACTCCACATCTGTTCCGACAGAGGTTATGGGTTTTTGGAGGAATAACTTTGGAGCATCTAACATAGTCATCCACAGTGGAAAAAGAAACATACTCATAAACCCAAAAAACCAGGGCAGCTCTCCTAGTCTCAACAGGTGGTAGCAGGAGGTGGCTCTAAGAGGAAGTCAAATGCTTCCGTTTATTGCAAGAAGTCCTTTTAACTTTGCTCTGAACTGGGATGGAGGCACATACCGAACAGAAGCTGCAGGGCACTACATTTAGAACAATCTTTGATGAAAGAAAACCAAATCCCAGCCTCATTGAAGTCTGTGTCAACTTTTCCACTGACTTCAATGGGAGCAGAACATAGCCCATGGTCATTACAGAATTACTAAGAAGATAAATTTATTTAAATCCAGATACTGCAAACTTCTGTTTGTGATGGCTTCTCATAGAAGAGATTCTGGTAATAATAAGAGCTGACTTTGGTATTTCCATTCTAGCAAAAGTATTAGACAGTTAGCCTACTTAACTCAAAATATGCTTAAGTCATTAAAAAAAACCAGGAAACCACACCCAGTTTATAAAGTACAGATTCTTAATGAAGCCACTCTTGGAGGAACTCTGATTTTTCACAGAGTACTAGTTGCTAGAAAGCACAGCCATGAATCTAGAGATGTTTTTGTTGCAAAATATGTAATATTTGAGAACCCGAACACAGTAGTTCGTTGCTATTTTCACACAACTCTGTTGCTGCTTTGTTGTTACTGCTGGCTTTAAAAGATGCATGTAAACAAAGAGAAAAGAGTCACAATTTTTAACTAAGTGACTTTCATTAAGATTAAAGGCAGCAGAAGTTCAGCATTTAGTGTCCCTGAAAGGATGGACAGACTAGTCCCTCTCTCTTTGCACAGGCAGTAGAAGGCACAGTATGGGATGCAGCTTGCCTAAAGCGCCCATTTCTAGTTTGACACACAAGCAGTCTAGTGGCAAACCATCCTCAGTGATGACATGATAAAGAGTCCATAAAAAGTTGCATATATAGTAAAGTTCTTGAAAAAGTGGGACTGCTTCCTGAAAAGATGTCACAAGGACTTCTACACAACCCATAGAAACAACTCCTTTCTGGGATTTGTTTTTTTCCTTTTTTCTTTTTTTTTTTTTTTTTCTATTTTTTGGTGAGCTTTTAAATTTCTCATATGTTTCCCCAGCCAAACTATAGATTAAAGTAATTTCAGTACTGCAATTTGAGGGATGCCATAACATTAAATTACACCCACTTAAATAATTACTTCTCTTTAGCGACAAATGGTAAAATAAACGTATCATGTTTAGTGTGTGTACTTTGCATGCAGTCATCTAGCAGTTTACATGCAAAGCCCTTCCCAAAGTAGCAAAGGGAAAATGGTCCTTCTGGAAATCTTTACTATTACACTAACATATTTGGTTGTGGGAAACAATAATTCAAATGAGGCAAAGGTTATAGCAGAAAAATAAATGAAATCAAATGGGAATAAAAGCTATAGCTAGATGAACAAGTTTCAATCAGTGCATTTTATTCTCATTCTTAACCTTGGTTAATTGTTAAGAGGAACATGATTGTTAAATTATATTTTCTCTTGGCTTTATGAACTTCTTTTTGCATACTTGCCCTCTCAGAGCATAGACAGCTAATTGAAATTTATTTTTAGTGTCTTTATTTGAGTGGGGTATAGCATACACTGAAAATGTGTGAGATAAGGGGGAAGCCGGTGCTGTAGCAGGGGGTAAGAAAGAGAATAATTCTGCAGATAAAATGCCCGAGTTCTACTACAGGCAGTTATGTGGCCCAGAGAAAGGAAAGAAGGTCTTTGGTCTTTTCAGAGCTATCCAAAACACCATCAGGAATCTCACCTGTTGCTATTTTAATCCACAGCACAGATTATATTTGCCCCTGGGCCTCCTGGGTGTCCAGTTCATTGAAGATACCAGCTGTAGTTGCCTCTGCCCCAGAAGCCGGGGCTCTTCTCCCCAGCTTGCTGTTGCTCATGCCTTGTAAGTTGCAGTCTGCCCAGAAGGTGGTATGCACATTTTCACAAATTACTCTCCTCCTCCTTTCTGGTTGCTCCATGCCTGGCTGTTTCACAAAACACATTTTAAGATATATTGGAAAAGAAAAGAAAGAGAACACTGGAATAGTGGTAATCGTTTGGTCCTTGGGGACAGTTCACTCCCCTTGTGGACAGCAATGTTAGAGGTACATTGCAGTCTCCATGCAGCTCTGAATTTGGATCTGAATTCCAATCAGGCCAAAATCTAGTTTACATAAATATTAGTGCTTGGCTCATTTTAGAGGTAGACCTTGCTGCTGAAATTTAGGATGAAAACTTGAATCCATTTCCTCGAAACTGCCTTTGGCTTTTGCCATTGCTGTCTGAGGTGACACCCTGTTTTAGGACCCACAGCTTAAGCAAGTGACCCCAAACTACACCATCCACAGTGCCTAATCTGCTAGGTTTTTTCCAAGTACACCTCCAGGATTAAGCCATGCGCAAACCCAGCTGGAGTGATGTGCTTCTGCTTTTTCTCCCATGTCTAGATCAGCAAGGCTTTGAGAAAAAGACACAGCTTTGGTCCTTGCTCAGGAGGGATGACAGCTCAGAGCTACAAGGGAACTGAACTGGGGGCACTGAAGGCAGCTTCAACTTTTGTGCTACTCAAATGCATGCTAGCTAAGTATCCACTGGGAAAGCGAGAGAGAGAGCAGGCATGACAGTGTAGCTGGGTGGTTAGACAGTGCCCTGGGAGGCTGGGGTGCAGTCCCGCAGCAAGCAGGGTATGACTATTAACAGCAGCTGTGAAGCTGACAGGACTATCAGAAGCAATCAGCAGCTGACAGGGTACTCGGGAGTATATTTCATCCTGGGAATAACCACATGGCCATGTTTCCAAAACCAAGTGAAAAAACAATAACAACAAAAAAAGGCTGAATATTTCCCTTTGTCCCCCTTCCCCAAGGTTTTAATCTCATGGGATTGAAAAAGAAAAGATAAAGAGTTTTGCTCTGAAGAAGAATGAAACCAGCATTTGGAAAGCTGGCTTCTCCTGTCTTCTAAAGTCTGCCCAGCTCTGCTCAATGTCCTGGAGATCAGGGTTCTCTGCAGAAATGGGGGTCACTGGGCAGGAAAAGAGTAGACACGTCTACCAAACCAGGCAGACTGGGGATGAACATGTCTGAAATTGCCAGCGGCACCTCATCCCAGGAAAATGGTGGAATTCTCAAACCATGGGTCCAGAGGGGAGGGAAGGTGCCTCATCACAACCCCCCCCCCCCTTGGCAAGGCATGAGCAGGGTGACATCCTCTGAAAATACCTACCCCAAGGATCATAACAGGGCTTGTGCAGGAAAGGAGCCCAGGAGGTGGCAGCCAGCAGGGCTCGGGCAATGTCGATGCTCACAGCACTGGGAGGCAGCCCGGCCGCAGCCCTGGGAACACCAGCAGGCACTGCCCACCAGGGTGAAGAAGCCAGGCCTTTGAAAGCCTAGCACAGATGTTTTGTGACTTACTAAAACATCATATAAAAGCATGATCTTGAAGAAAATGTAAATGCCTATAATACAGTTAATTTAGGATTTTAAAGAAGGCAGTATTGTGGTTATAAAAATCTGTATTTTTCAGTAGAATTCAGTATCTTTTTTCTCAGTGCACTTCACAACATATACAGATACAGGGTAATTATTACTATGTTTTGAGACTGGTGAACTAAGGAGCAGAGAAATGTTCATCACAAAATTGGTGCTGCAGCTCAGCACCAGCAACAGGACATACCGATACCTTTTATTTTATATATTTTAACAATAGTCTGACTCTGTTCCTCCAGGCAGCATTCCTCAATAATCATCATTAGTTACATTTTTAAGATTGTGACTTCAGTCAGCCTAATACCTTTATATTTGTCGTAAAAAAAGTATCTTGGACTTGTGTGATTATGCAGGCTCACACCAGCCCTCGTGTTGGTTTGTTCCTGCTATAAGCCAGATACTAGATACAAATCCTGTAGGCACAGGCACAACTAAAGGCAGAAGCCTGAGGATGTATATCATAGCATCAGAAAACATACTGCATGTATCTCAAATCTCATCTTTCTTGGGCAGTCGGCCTAGTATCCCTCATGTACGTATTACGTTTGGTCTAAAAGCCTGCAAAGCAACAGGGGTGCTGCTGCCAGCACTCCTGCCAAGGTCTCAGCCGTGTCAGGTTTGCCCAACTCCACGTACAGTACCTCTCAGAGGCTGCTGCCAAGAAGCTTGTCATTAGCACACCGCTATGGAGAATTTATACGGTTATTACAGTATGGAGAAGAAGTGGGAGATCCAATGTGATCAGCGCGTCTCTTCCCCTCTGATATGCCTGTGTGGCCTAGCACACCCCCTTCAGCAAAATTTGTGCCACGTGTGAATCATGGAATCACAGAGTGTACAGTATAGTCTCTCCTTGAAGTATATTTTCCTTTCAATTTCTAGACATAGTTCACACTGTCCTTAAAATTCCTTTCATAAAGACATATGCATAATATGAGGAGGTGATAGATATTACGTAGTTGGGGTAATTCCTCTTGTATCATGATTTGCTTCTTCTTTCTTTTTGAACCAAAGATGGGTACATGAAATTGGAGCTCAGCAGACACCTTTTGCTGTGATCTCAGTTTAAACTTTCCTCGGGCTGCTCAGGTATCAGTTGGTGTCCATATCACAGTTAATGACTCATTTTCAGGTGCAGCTGTGGAGTTTTCTCAGCCCTTCCCACTCACCTCTGAGACTGACAGCACATGAGGCTGGGCTTAGACCTTCTGTGGGCTTTCACAGGGTTCTCTCCAGCAGCTTATTCTGATTCTGCAAGGGGGTGAAGGATGTCCCAGACCTTTTGAATCCTGTCCTAGTGCTCTACACTGAATGTCTCTTCACCATGGATTCTGTGGGTATGTGGTGCACAGTACCCATGCATGTCTCACTCATTATGCTTGAAATATGCACATACATGTCTCCAGCTTCTTGGTTGCCTATAGTTAAGAGCATGTATTTTCAGTGTAACACCTCAAACTTCCTAAGAGAGCCTTACAGAAAGGTGCATTCCAACATTACAGCTTAACAAGGGTTATCTCATGACATGTACCACCCTGCTTCCTTCATGCATTCAAGAAGATGCTTAGACAACTGTATATAGGAGGATCTAACAAAATGTGTCTTAAAAAGGCATTAGCACTCAAAGGAAGTCCAAGTAGGCAGAAAATAGAAGCAGATTAGGAAGAAGCCATTTTTCTCCAAAATTCCAGACTCAACTTGCAGTGTACAGGGCTTTGCTTTACGTTCCTTTTTGAGGACTTGGTGCGTGCAACCTATGCCTGCTCTAACTTCTCTATTCATTGAATCCCTAAGGTTAATATGGAGCATAAGGACTGGGCTGATGTTTCTTTGTTTGGTAATAAGAACCACAACCTTATGTTTGTAAGTGAGAGTCCTGAGATAACTTCCTTCCAAATCACCTGAAGCCTCATCTGAAATGGTTCAGTTGTTATCCTTTACACAAGTGCAGTATTTGTTGATATTTTTGTGTTCCTTGCAATCTACATTCAAATCACAGCAGCCAACACATAGAGTAGGGTAAAGAAAAGGTCTAGTTACTGTGCATAGGTTTTTAAACAGCCCAAACAATTCTGTTTTGTGAAGGTCATTGAAAAACAGGGAGCAAGTAAGGAAAAAAAAAAAAAGACAAGGAAACTACAGGATATGATTCATAAAAATCCCATGTCTCCTCTATATGCTCATACAGTTGTCTTTGAAAAAATAAATACAAGTTTTTGTTCTTTAGCAATGTTCCAGTAAGTAATACACATGCCAGAGAACAAGCAAGCTCAAAACAATGAGCTAAAATTAGAAGAGGCAGATTCAGCATCTAAAGTCACAAATACACACACACTTTATAGTGTGAAGGCATCTGGAAGAAATATAGTCACATGGACTGTCTGGGTGCTTGGCATTAGGACTGTAGCTCAGGATATTCTTCTGTCAGCTACAAGCTCTTTGTGGATCCTTGAACAACCCTTTTAATCCTATCTGTGAAAAGAGGCCACAACTGGCCTGCTTTGCGGCTGTTGTGAGGATGAAATCCTGGGTGTTTACAAGGATCTTGGATTTTTGTGTTGAGTTCCAGTGAAATAAAATTTTCCTCAATCCAATCGGGTTTAAAATATGCTAAAAAAGCAATTTAGTTTGAGCCATTTTGCTATTCAGGGTGAGTCTACTTCCCAGTGAAATGGAAGAGAAAGAGAGACATGGTGTGCACTAGTAGTGACAATTTGTCAGCATTTTGGGTTTAATGCCAATACATTTTTTTATGGTATGTTTTTCTTGTAACCTAAAAAAAAAAATAAAATTAAAATTTCCGTGTGGCCAGATACTTGCTAGGCATGATGATTTCTCACTAGACCTTATCGGGTCAATCAGTAGACTACTTATATCCCCATGGGAGGCATGTTCATCAACAGCAAGAAGCAGCGATCTACATAAAAGTCGGGGGAATCATGCCTTGTAACCAGGACCGCTCCTTCCATATCGTACCTTCAACCAGTAATGAAAGAGTTACATCTACAGAGGAGGAAAGGACAGCAATCATGACTACACGCCAATTTTGACATTACAAAAAGGATTCAGGAGGAGCTATCCATATCACTCTAGATTTATGTCCCCAGTGCAGATACAGACCTAAAGGAGGCAGGAAGAGCTAGTGTATGTCAATGAAGATGGAGAGGTTTTTCAGCATCTTATATTCCTAAAAATTCCAAAGATTTCATTGCAAGACAATACTACACTGTGATGATGCTTCTCATGAAATAATTTGCTGGACGTTTTAAAAGATAATTGGGGCCTACATATTAATTTTTCAAGTTTTTTCTGTTCTTTTCACTGTTCTTTTATGTGTGTTGTTGCAGCTGTTCTTAAACTACGTACTCAACTTTCAGTACGAACCCAAACGCCCACGGCAGGCAGTAGCTCAGAAGGAATGGGGACTGGCTTTTCTGGCTAAGGTGGCAGAAGAAATGCTACATATCAGATGTAGTGACAGACAACACACATTTATTTACATTTTAGCTAACATCATACATATTTATATAAGGTGATTTTGAAGGGAGAAAGATATGTGGCTGAGAATGAGAGAAATAAATTACAAAGTTAATTTTGGTTTTGTTTCCTAAGAATCAGTTATTATTTTTCCTGCTGCATTTGGTAGCTAGAACAGGGAACCATTTAATTTATCCCCACTCAGAGGCCAAATTATTTGTAAAAAGACTAGAGTAGTTAAAAACTCTATACTAGGTTAACTATAAATGTTCCAATAAAATTCTCAAGACTAGATTGTCTAAAATACTGAGAAAAATGTTAGACCTTTACTGATTATGTTGCCCGACATAACCAAAGTAGGAAAGCAGAATTTAGACAATAAAAGACAAGACAAGCTAAGAAAAAAAATATTACAAATAACCCCAGTTATGTTCTTATCCTTTGTTACTGTGTAAAATCTTATAGAATTGCATGTAGTTAGGCTGGGCTTCTGTCACAGCTAAGATCAGGTACTATGAATGTGGAAAGTGAACCTGTATTGGTTTGGGGGAACATAAATATTTGTAATGCATGCTTTTACTGTGATTAATTGATTGATGGGTATTTTGTTTTGATAACACTTAACAACTTTAGCACAGACTAAAATTTAATTAGATAAAGAAAAATGGATTTAAATGCCACAATGATCTGAATGTTGTAAAGTGATGTTGCTTGTTACTAAAATAAACCACAAAAGAGGTAACCTGGAATCTTACCAGCAATGCTCTATTTAGTTATTAATAATCTATGAAGACTTTAATGTGGCAGTCACAGCAAGCTGGGTATTTTTCAGTGATATGTGGACAGAGAAGTTCAGCCTGAAGCAGCATCCATGCTAGGAGTGGTAAATAAGCTGAAGTTTGTGCAAAATCCTGGACCAATGCCCTTACTCTAGTAATGTATAGAGCTTCACTTTGGGTTTTCACTGAACGTCCTGGCTTTTACAAGCAAGCCCAGCAAAGGATATAACAAGAATCCTGAAACTCTATTTTCTAGGACTCTGGGAGACCTGTATGGACGAAGTACTGTACCTGGGGCACTGTGATAGCAAAAAGAAAAATAAGACCCTTTTCTGTTAAAAAAAAAAGTAAAAAAGTATCTCAATGGCATGCTGAAACCATAATTTTAGCATCACTTTCATTTGGCAGGGAAAAGAGTCAGGAATAATTAAGAAGAGCAATGGCTCAACACATTTATTCAGCTTTTATCTCACAATTTACCCTTTCTGACAAAAAGCCATCCAACTCTTGCTAGTCCTTTCAAAGCTGCCAGTGGAAAGAAAAATTTTTCCTGGGGAGGAGGATCTCCAGGGGAAGCAGTGAAAAAGCACAAGAGTAGGAATCTGGAAGAATTCACTCCCACCCATCTAAAGGAGATTCCTAGAAGCATTGTTAGCTTGAAGGTTTCCAAAAACCCACTCCGCTTCTCAAAGGCAGGGTCATTTCTGTGGCAGGTTGATTTTAAAGCAGCAGTGGTGTCTAGCTGGAACCTCTCACAAGGTTGGAATGTTAGAACTAGTCCCAGGAGAGAGGGTTTAATGTACAAAATGCAGGTGAGGCAGCCAGAAAGACATGATGAATGCAATTTTTCACAGGGCTCTGCAATTTATCACAATAGAATCACAGGAAACAAGCAAAGCAGAGAAGCAGATAGATGGACTGGATAGATTAAGCTCCTCTGGGCACGGAACTTCTTTGAAATATGCCAAGGAAATTATGTGTTACACATCCAAACTTTCAAACAGTATTTTATTGATTGGAATGGAGCTATGCATTTCTGGGGCTGGGGTCCTTTTCCCCAGAAAGGAAAAAGAAGTGTTATTATGAAGAATGAAACAAAGTTAAAATTATAGGATGCTGCTTTGCTTCATTTTCATTTTAACTCACCTCTGGAGCAGCTCTGTATACATGCCAAGAGGTAGGGAGCTGCACGTGGAAATCAAGTCCCAGTACTTCCCCAGCCACCCTTCTGCCCACTCAGTTTTCAAGTTTAGGTGCACGAAGCTCCACACACAGGAGCAATTTCAATTTGTGAGCTACTTTTGATGATGTGCAAGTGATCAAAGCGTGCTCACAGCAAACACATGCCTTCCCCACACCGCTGCTTTTGCAAGATGCCTTTCTCAAAACAGAGAATCAGCATAACAACTGAGTTTTACAGCAGCAGGGCCGGCACGATACCGTTGTCCAGAGTATTGCTGCAGCGTGCTGGATATTACCCACCTCACACAAAACAGGGGCCTTACAGCTTTCAAAACAGACTATGTACCATTTAAATTGTTTCACTGGGAGGAGAATTATGTGTTCTGCAACGCCTCAGGACAATGAGCCAAAGGAACTGCAGAATATGAGCTTGGTTTTAAAGCCAGAGCTCTGCAATGCTCTGCTTTGTGTGCGTTTTTAGCCTGCTATGGAACATTACTTTTACATTAACGTTTGTGGTTCCTTTTTTATGCACTCCAGCTTCACCATGCTCTGCCCTTTATATTTTAACAGTCAGATTCCTATGATCCAACCAGGGTGGCATGTTCAAAGCTGCCCTTCTTTTTAGCGCTGATTAAAAAAAAAAACCACCAAAAAACTCAGGCAAAAAAAAAAAAAAAAAAAAAAAGCTCAGAGTATCGAACAAGCTTACTTCAAATAGCTTTTATTATCACTAGGACAAGACTATAGCCAAAGAATTATACAAAACACAAAACAAAAGGGATTTTAACAACTCAGTTGAAGTCTATTTCACGCCAATCCAATGCTCACATATCTATAATCAACAAAGTTTTTGAGCACAATGTTACTTAACATTACTCATTGGATGCTTTCAGATACAAAAATGTATCAGGAATAATAACAATGGTTCCTTTTACTCTTATGGAAATATTACTATTGACCTTTAAAAATGTTGCCCTTTGGGTCAGTCCCACTGATGCTTTATCCTTTAGAATCTGATCTGCCTGGAAAGACAAATTACAGATAAACTTTTAGTGCTCTGAGCAAAAGGACTGTTTTTTATCATAGAAACAGATAGCAACATCAATTTCTCAAGAAAAAAATAGACATTTCAGCTATGCATCTCTAGACCAAAAAGTCAGTGTTGTAAAAACCCACGACAATAAGTTTGCTTTGAAAGCTTTAGTTATGACTCCACCAGGTATTGCTTTATGTTTTCCTACTGCATCCTAACTTGGAATATTAAGCCAATCAAGAAATTTCAAATAGCAGTAAACTAAGCAGCAAGAGACATGAATATGAACCTGTTCCCATAATACATGACATATACACCCTCCTGAAGCCAAAAGAATATATTCACTACTGTCAATGCTCTTTCAGACAGACTCTTCTAGAAGCAGAACTGGCACTTCATATCAGAAGCAGGCATGTGTGGCCAAGTTCAGATCTGTATCCGTGCTTTTTTTGCAGTGTGTGTGTGGCTGAGCACAAAGTTAATATTTCTTCTCTAGCTGCCTCCGGATCTTACCCAAAGCCTGTTAGAGAATAGATTTCAGTGGTCTTTGAATCAGGGCATCCTACAGCTCTGCTATTGCAAATGTGCCTCTGGCCATGCAGGCGTACTGTTGGGAAGGGGATAATGTGTGGAGATCTTAGTGCAGAATCACTCTCACTGCACAGGACCAGTGCCACTGGTTTCATGCATCACTTGCCTTTAGACCATCTATGCAGAAGCATGTCTTCCTTATAAATAACAGCCCAACTCACAGTGTGCTAATTAACATCTGAATAGTAGTATCTTTGATGGTGCAGCACGATTTATATTTTGCTATAAACTATTCTAATATGCTGAACCACAGAGCATGGCACCAGAGCAGGATGAAGGACTGTGCAGAAGAGATATAATTAATAATTGCTGGAATCTCCTTTTTGGTCTTTGCTCTCTGTGGTGTGTTATTTGCTAGAGACTAAAACTGAGCTAGTAACAAGATGTCATGGGACAAAAACCTTTTGGATCAAGTGAAAATATTACATTGTTAAAATCAAAATGGGTCCCTTTTGAGGTTAGAGTGGAATGTGAGTTTCACAATTTCTTTTTTTAACTATCAGCAGACAGCCAGCTAAATTGTACTCGTAAAATACCACTCCAGTTTGGATCTGTCACAAAAATGAAGTATTTAATTGCTGCTAGAAGTGACAAAGATAAGCTATTCTCATTCCCACACCAAGGACAGGGGCATCTGTTGAAAAGACAGGCTTTCTTTGATGGTTTTCTATGTGCTACAAGGGCGAATTCAATTATAGGTTAAAAAAAAATAATAAGTGATAACGCAAAGCAAAAGCTTAATTTATAATTAAGAAACCAAACTCCTCCAAATCCAGGATGAAAAGCAGGTAGCAGAAACTTGATTTAAGAGAAATTCTTTCCCAGCAGGTTCTCCCCACCATGTACATATTCTGTTTTACTTCCATATGGAGTCTGTAAAAAAAAAAAAAAAAAAAAAAAAGTACAATGGTTCACAAAGCTCTATTGTGACCTTTTAAAATAAAACAACCGTGCACTGCTATGCTTCTGGAAAGGCCACTATTGAGAAAAAAAATTACAAAAATTTCCCCTATCAGTCATGTTAGGAAGCATCTGCTGGGGGCTAACTTCTTGGGCAAATGCACAGCACACCCGTCATGGCAGCACACCTGGCTGCTGCTGCTTAGGACAAAAAATTGACAAACAATACTGTTCATGTCTGCATGCGTGTGGGCATGCTTGTGGGATGGAGGGGGAATTTCCCAAAGAATAAATGCTCGCTGAGCACCTCCTTGCCCCTGCAAGCTAACAGAAGTTAGTTGCCTCACAGCCATCAGTGCCTTTGGAAAAGATCCTTCTAATTCTTCGTCCCAGACACATTGCCCCGAAAGTGTCCTGCTGTCTGTCTACACAAATTAGTCAGACTCGACATTCTTGTTCTCTACAGGACCTCTGGTGTTGACTGCAACAAAACCTTTCTAATATTTCATCTCTGGTTATGACTCTCAGCTTTTTAGGGAGGCTGCACTTAGATAAGACACCGACTCAAATACCACATACTCCAGAGAGGGATTTATTTTGCCACTTCCATTCAGCATGTTGTTGACTTTTCTGCAAAGTAAAGAAATAGCCACCTTTCTTTGCCCAACAGCTGTTTATATTTTCTTTTTCTTTTATGATGTTTATTTAAGATAGCTTAATGATTTTATTTTCCTCAGACTCACTCGCATGGAATTAGTTACTTCGTTTTCATCAAAAGTAAAATTAGGAAGGTACATAATTAAAGAAGGGACTAATTCTGTTATCTTTACACTGGCAAAGTTCCCATGAACTTTGATTACTCACTAGGAATGTTGCCTGAAAAAAAGATCATTTAATCAAGCACTTCATTGCTGCAGATTATATTAAAGCCAAATAGGCACATACAGAAATCCTGTGCACAGAGGCCAAAAATGAAGTGCTAGACACTCCAAGGTTTTAGCAGTTCTGAGATTTACTGCTCATCACTGTTCCCACTCCAGTCCAGGTAAAAGCATTAAGCTGGATAAAAATAATTCTTTTCTTGATATCCTGAGTCATATCTCCTTTAGTTTTCAGTTTCTACTATGAATCTAATGACCTAAGAATACCGGAAAAGTATTTAATGACCTAAGAATACAAGAGAAATACAAGAACACAAGAAGTGTCCCACTGAGATTAATAGTTAGTCCCTGACACTAGGGAAGAGTATGACCTGGAGCAAGCATGTTAGTGGTATTTGCTACTGAGGCATCTGTCATTCTGGAAGTTGGTGGCTTAGGGACACCTTGATCCAGAGGCAGAGTGCAGATTCCTGCACGCTTCCCCTGCAAGGCCAAGATTTGCTGCTAATGGCAATGGCAGCCACGGGTGGTGGAGCTGTGGGACATCCTCCTGCCTGCCTCCAGCCCCCGTGCCACCAGCACCAGGCAGAGCATCACCCTGGCTCAGAAGGCACTCTGCCACTTCCTCAGCTTCACCTTCTGCATGGGATCACACACAGAAGCCACCATTTACTTTACTCATCTCATTGACGTATTTCAGCTCATTTTTAGAAGTAATCTAAGCTCAGATGTACATGATTTGGCAGCCAGTTTGAAATGTCTGGGTTCTGAATTTTCAGAGGTGTCAATCTCCCTAGCTGAAGCTGAGGTCCATGAGAGACATGAGACTGTGATGTCTCCTCAAAAACAGGTCCTGAGCCCCTGAATTTGGATATTAGAAGTGGAGAAACACGCAATTCCTGCATCTTTCTGAAATTCTTGGAATTTGTTGTTGAATCCAGTTAAAACTGTGCATTGTAAAGAGTGTCTGCATGAATATTTCCCTGGAAGTATGTCTAAAATTGCTGGGAGATATTTTAACTGTAATCCATGGGGAGCTATTGATGGTAATAAAAAATACTGTGAGAAGAAAACAGCAGCAAGTGAAACTGCCCTCTCGGAAAGCCCAGGTCTGCTTTGAAGGAAGTGTTGATATTCACTGTAAGCCTCAATCATTTCCCAGAGGGCTGAACGGTGCCTTGTAATGACATAATCAAAAAGTAATGGTGCTCTGGACTTAAAGGAAAAAAAAGAGCAGGGCCTGATCCGTCTCTCATTGAAATCAAAGAGGTTTTTGCTATTGACTTCACTGAGAAAAGAGTTCTGGACACAATCTGTGTGCAGTTTATTTGCACATTTGCTTATCCAAATCATCCTAACTTTAACCAATAGCATGTCTAGATGTCTGTCTGGGAGTACGCCTGTACAAATGCCTAAGTGTGAGTTTATAATGTGGTTTAATTCAAATTATTCTGGCATTTTAAAAGCATTTCCAGCTACAAAGGACAGCTTTAGCTGATTTCCACCCCAGAATATAGACTTTAATTGGTAGAGCTTGTAACTCACATTTCAGGCTGCAATTCATATTCAATTTTATGCAAGCTAACAGCACGAGCAGAGTTTGCATTTGTGGGGTTAATTTTAAGATGCTTTTACTATGCACCCAATTAAAATTTTGCAGCCATTATTTCAAAATGTGAAAAGCTCTACAAATTACCCAACTCATCAGCTATGGTCCTTGGTTTCCTTGAAGGGAAATTTCTTGAATAACCACAAGAAAATTGCAGTAAATGGTAAGTAAGATTGCCATCACAAGTCTGCTGAAAATGCAGGATGAACTCCTGATTGCTTTAGTCATGTGAACAACCCCTTCAGAACAGCCCAAAGTTGGGCAAGATGGCTTACACCAGGAGTTAATTTAGCTTGCTGGGACTCTTTGCATTACTAAAATGAGCATGATTTTGGCTTGTAAATGGGGGGTAGAATTTTATTTCACTTTCTGAGGGGCATATATCCATTTTAGAGTAAGACTTTCAGAATAAAAGTTTACTTCACATTATAGGAAATGACATTCCTCTTTTAGATTTCCCTTTTCAAAGCATGCTTCAGATTTCTAACTTGTAGCAGAGAGCTTTTGTATAAGTAATAAAAGTCTTTAAAATTAAAATGCTAATCGTAAACAAACCCAAATGCATGAAAGATATAGTCTGACTGCATAACAAAAGAGAATTATATAATTCTATTTGAGTGAAATCTTTCATCTTTGATTTACAGGTTTGAGTCTGTCTATAACTGAAACCATATTGTTCCATATCTTTCATATCACGGCCTTCCCCAAAATCTTGTTTTAATTAAGGTTCCTTTCAGATTTCAGAATAAAAAGCATGACAGTCTTCACTTATGGCTTTAATAATCTTTTGAGTTTGGAAAATATATAAAAACGAACATCACTTGCTTTTAAAAGCTGAGCGAGCTATCAAATACTGGAAGTTGAATACTTCAAGGTATCTCCCAGGGTTCATTAGGTGAGAAAGTTGTAAGCAAAATAAAAGTTGCTGTAGCAGAGTTTTGTTCATTTGAAGTAGTCTTACATACATGCCCTATCTCTTTCTCTGACGGTAAGGCAACATGTGTAACAGTTTAAGCGTTCATTATCAGCTAAAGGCACAACTCTATGTTACGTTCTCAAACATGGAACTAAACAGCTTAAGTCACACTACAGGGAGATCTTGCTGCACTTTGGGGATCTAAAATAAAGCCTAAACCCTTTGAAGCTTCTTAAGCAACATCAGTTCTCTTGGTGCAGGACTACATAAAAGAATTAGCTTGTATCCACATGACGACCTGTAAAAAACACCTCCAACACAACCTCCACAGAAACACCTGAGCTTCAAATGAGCTGCACACAGTTAGTGAAGATCGCTGCTCTTAGAGTCAGGACGCAGAAACATTTCAGAACAAACTAAAAACACATTTGAAAAGCCATCCATACTTGATCTCTGCTGCACATATGGTGAGAGCTACTGTCAACTACAGAGGGTACAGCACTTCTTTTAAAAGGCAGAATAGCACTCCTTTTAGAGAATCGTGAATGCACTTTTATGATAGAAAAGATTACACAAAATGGGGAGGGATGGCTGGGAAAAGGGAAAAGAAAATAAAGCACCAGCAAGCACAGTACTTCAGGGGATTTATAGTACATTAAGAAGTGCTTTCCCTTTAGCTAAAATTCCTTATCATAATTTACATGCTTTTTTCACTTATTCAGCTAAGAACTCATTTCAGGGGGTTAAAAAATGGCACGTAAAATAAAGGTGGTGGGTTTTTTTTCATTACACAGAGCAAAGAAAACAAATTCTATTAACAATTTAACGCAGTACGAAAAAAAATTACCCAGTAAAAAGTGTCAGAAAGTGATTCATAGAGTTTACTGAGTATTTTGCTGGCTGTTGCAACTCTCGTATCTATAATCTATCATGTAGAATTTTGTAACACTCTGTTTCACAATTTATGTTGGTGAGTGGGTCAAACAGCATATAAAAAGCATGCTCTAGGCTTTTTCTCCCAAGCCCATTTTACTGTAACTCTAGAATTGTAGCGGTTACATATAAGGAAACTTTAGGGCCCTTTCAAGTCCATCCAAAGAACAAGTGAAGCTGCTATTCAGAGTTTTGTGCCCAGTGTTTATGTTCCATCTGATCTGTGCCACCCAAGCAGCAGACAAGACATGTCTGAGGGTGCTTTGGGGGGATACACAATGATGTCACCCACAGGAAATATCAGGGAGGACTTGGCACTTCACAAGGCTGGCTCTTCTTCCATGGGCTCGCCAGCAGCTCTGTAAAAATAAACAGGCAATCAGAATACGGCACAAGAGTACACAATGACATTGTAGATTTTCATGCATAATCAAAGCTGATTTTTCAGCTCTCTCTGATGTTTATTTGTGTTATTCAGTTATCCATAAATAGAGTTTCTTTCCTAGGAAGTATAAACAAATGTCAAGTGGAAAAACATTTTAGATCCAAGCAATCACTGAAAATGTTCCTGTTTATATTAAAATATGTCAGAATATTTTATAACTTTTTGTCCAGAAATGTACATGCTTTGTGTCAACAGAGTCAAATAATTTCATGAAAAAAGTAGCTGTGATACTTTTATTTTACAAGCTTTTGCAACTGAAAATGCATGCATTTATTTTTTCAAGTGGCCCAATACCATTAAAGCAAAATAGTTCACTAGCAGCCCAGTAGTTAGTAGTGTTTCTTCTGGGGTTTTTCTTCAGTCCTCTGATTTCTGACTATGTGCTTTCATAAATGCATTGCCTGCCTGCCTGCAATTTCTGAGACCAAATTCTGAACTCGATCAGCAGATTACTGTCATGGAGAAGGTAACTATTAATAATATCAAGTCAGATTATACATGCATCTTTCATTTGAAAGCCTCTGCGAAATATTCAGCTTAGGCAAAATGAGCTCTTGGAAACAAACAATAAGAAAATGGGGACATACGCTGAGGTGGTGTAAAGTGTCATTATTCCTTGTATCTGGCAAGCTACCACACCTGAGGATCATGGTGGCAATTATAAAACGTGAAGCTTCTGAGATCATGGTGAGACCTCACTATAGAAGGGTATAAGAATTTGGACATAAACCATCTTTCACCTCCATCTGGCAGAATACCATGCAGCAAATGAGCTTAAGACCACCTTAAAAATAGTCACTTCGAGCAATTTTGAAATCGGGGGAGAGTAAAAAGTACATGAAAATTAATAAATGAGACATCTACCACTTAAATATTGTAAGCCAGTATAATAACTGGCTGCAGTAAAACATCCCTTAGAAAGCACAAACTCATGAGATCCCATGGAAAAAAAAGTAATTAATGGGGGCTTGCATGGGTTTTGGTAGTTTATTCAGCAATGAAGCCAGAGAATTTTAAATGAATCTGGAGTTTATTAAAGTCTTACCCAATGAAAAATTCAGCAGTGTGTCTTTAAATGATTTTATACAGGTTGTTCCTTTCCAAATTGGAATGATCAGAGCTAGTACGCTGAAAAATATGTCAGATGAATGATATATGAAAAAGAAGACTTTTTCAGACTAATCGCTTTCCAAAGGGTTATTGACCCTAAGAGATTATCAATCTATAAATCTCAAATCTTTTGTTCCTTACCACACAGTGGAGAATGTTTCCTACATACAATAACCACTGCAGCTCCCTTACTCCCAAAAGGCAAGGTGAAACCCTCTTGTACTGCCTCTTTCTCTTCTCTTGCATTGCTCTGGCTGGCAGCGGATGGAGCCCAGCCTGCTGCTGAGGTCCTCAGGTATGTTACAGGGTCATGCACCATGTGGGGGACTCATAGTGATGGTGTATGTTGCTGTTGTGTTGACCACACACTTCCATTTTCTCCAGCCACTTTTGGAAGACCTGTATGTCCTCTGTCATAACCCAAAAGTGCAATAAGACCTTGTTAAACATCCAGGGCCTTACGGGGCTGTCTGGAAAGAGGATAATTTGGAAGCAGATAACAGTTTGGTTTTTCCATTCCGCTGTAAGTGAATGAGAAGGAATAGTTGTCAATAGGCTTCAACTGGAGACTGGCAGAGGAAGAAGAAGTGGAACTCTGGAAAACCTCTGGAAGTGAAAGTGGGGGTCTGGTTTATTTATTTATAATAATCTAGGGAAGCAGTACGTGCAACAGTCTGTTCACATATATTTGGCTTCTGGGACTGGTGTTCTTATGACCATAGTGGGATCGACAGATGATCTTACTCAGGGTTTTAGTCCTGGGAAATTTTTCAATGATGAGGGTGCTCCTGAGTGCTATGACTGAACTCAAGTGCTATATTCTAATATATTACAGTATATTCCAACAATATGCCAATATTCTGCATCAGCCACAGCCTAAGCACCAACAGTAATTTTTAAGTGCAAGCGACAGACACAAGGTCCTTTCTGGAACAGGAGAGAAGGTTATAGGGTACCCTGGCAAATCCAGATGTTGTCACTCAGTGTGGGTACTCTCACAGCCTTCTGCAGTCTCCTTTTGAAGACTTATGTGTTTGCTTTAACTTCACTTTATTAGAGTCAAAGAAGTCACTGGACTGAGCCAATGGCTTATCATTAAAAACATATATTTTTTATGGGATAATGGCTTAGGCCAGAGTTTTGTGTGAGGGCCAGTAAAGTTTTAGAGCTGCTAGTAGAGTACAAAAACTCTGTAGTCCCATAACACTAAGCAGTGAATCAATACATAATCATTCCACTGGAATCAAAAGTTCTCAAAACCAAAAAAAAATATGGAGGGGGCAGAGTCTGACAGGTCAAATTTATGTTACTTCAGTTATGTCACTGTTAGTTACATCAGTTCAGTTAGTCTTCCTGTAGCTGACAAAAAGCTGGCATAAAAACATAAAGCAGGCAGAAAATCCATCCCGTACTGTACGCTCTGACTGGCTCCTCAGAGATGCAGCTAGGAGCTCGGGTCTGATCCAGACTGATTCTGTGCTGTCAGCAGATTCAGACACTGATTGGGACTGTAATGGCTGTAGAGCCACAGCCATGATTTTTCATTAAGGCTTTACTGTGGCTTATTTAAACTGCAAGTTCCTAGGACCAGAGCCCTCTTGCACTTGCTCTGCTTATTTTGGTGAGCTGGGAAGAGTGCTCACCTATAGCTCGCTCTCTGTGTGATTCACACTATGGCAGAATGAAGTAGTCTTTTTGAAGTTAACACTAAACAAAATTCTGTTTAAACCTTAAAACAAAAGAAATAGATGAGGCAAAAATCCTACCATATGGAAAAATCTGGCAAAGCGCATGAAGTCTTAAGTATTGTTCTGTGGCAATTGTGAATAAATGACAACTGCATTATTTTTGACAATATTATTTAAAATAGTTGACATCTACACCTTAAAAAAAAGTTAATATTTAAAAATTTAGATAAAACCTGTACACAATAAAAAAAAATGTTTTTCTTACTGTATTTGTTAAATTAGAATTACAGAAATTCCTCATAGCTACATTATCACACACGCAAGAATAAAAGTTCAAGGTGTTTCCAAGTCACAGAAACTGCTGAACAAAAGATAGATTTTCTGGCATGGTATGTCTCTTTTATGCCATAATTGGTTCCTAACTGCACTCAGCTGTCCTGGGGAAGATCATTGTAGTGGAAAAGTGATCCTCTGGTGGCAGAGAGTTTGGGGAAAAAAGAGATACCTTTCTATACTATGCAAATGATTCAGTGAGTGGCTAAAGACATCATATAAGAGATCCTGAGTAACTGCATATCCTAGTAAAAATGGACTTTGTATGGATTAAAGAAAAAGGAACTAAAAGTAAACCCCATCATATTTAAGAGCAGGATAAGGTAACTATATATATCCTTTCAAAAGAGGAAGTAATGTCCAAAAAAGGCAAATTAAATGAACTATAAACTCTGGCAAGTTAAATGTAAACCTTCAGTGAGGCAATCAAAAGGAGAGTCTGAAAAGCAACATGTTAAAGGCATAAAAACTAATAATAAAAAGGTCTTTCAAAATACACCAGAAGAAATGATCAAAGCATAAAAGGAGCATCAGGGAAGGTAGACCACAAAAGGAAAATGAACTATTTATATCTGTGTTCACTGGAGAAGTGTCAGGGAGATTTTATTATTTGCAGATGAGCTATCTCAAACTGAATCAGCACTAGAACAAACTGATATATTAAACGTTGCCAAATTGCTAAGAGCAGATGATATTTGTGCACTGAATTCTAGGGGAATGCAATTATGATGTTGCTAAAGAAATAATTATTGAGCATATTCTACGGCTTAACTCAGCACCCAAACAAGAGGTATAGAAGGTAAGAAATATAAGTCCCCTTCTGGAAGCTACAGGAGATACAGTAAGTCTGTATGGGGAAACTGAAAGCAGTTATAATCAGTGATAGAATTAGTAGGCATTTAGGTAATAGTAACTTGGGTAAGAGCTATGTCTTAACACAGAGAAAGCAAGCCTTAAAAATTCGTTAGAAGTTTCTGAAGGAAATAAAGGAAAAGGGATCAAGTGATATCCCTGTGCAAAGAAGGTCTTCAAACAATTTTATCCAAATGGTGTGAGAAACATGGGTTCTGAGAGAAGGTCCTCTCATAGATTAACAATCCATCAAAAGTAGGAAATGGATAATAATATTGGTGAATTTTCACCGTGGAGGGATTCTCTAGATTATCTCAAAAAGACTTGGCAGACTAACAGTTGATTTAGGCAATAACATTTGTTGGTGATGCCAAATTACAGATACTACTCAGTTCAAAAGCCCGTAACACCATTTCTGAGTGGAAAAAAAAGGTAAACAAACATAAACTAATACACAATCCACAAAACAGTGGGGGAGACAGCTATAACTGTTTCTACACAATGTTGGCTATGACTGAGAGCTTGGAGTTTATGGTAGAAGAGCAGAGAGCAACAGAAACAAGAAAAAAATTCCCCAACATTATGCTACTGTGTAAATACACAGTGTGCCCAACACCTGGAGTCCTGCATACAGTTCTTACTCCATTTCAAAGAAAAATAAAGAAGGCACAGACAGCAGCAAGAATCATCAGAAAAAAGAAATTATTTTCATACCAGGAGGAACACAGACAGCTGAAGCCTTTAAAACCAGAAATGGGGCAGAGACTATGAGTAAGAAAAGAGTTGCTTTTATTTCTTGTGATGCAAGAACTAGGGGCTCTCCACTGAATTTATCAATAAGTTAAGAACAAAGAAAAAGAAGTGCAGTCCCTGAAGAAGCTGTGGGATTCACTGCCTGAGTGCCAAGGGTATAAATTACTTCAAAAAAAGCTTTGAAAAGTTTATGCACAAGTAGGTATCCTGGAAGCTTTCACACAGGAGGGGTCAGATACAGCTGATGAGATCTACCGACTCACCAGGTCAAGGCTGGCTCTCAAACTCCCCAGCTCCTGGTTCTCTTCCTTACGCACCCACCATCAGGGGATGAGAGGAAGATGGGCAAGAAAAAGCTGCAGCCTGAGCTGGGGAAGCTGTTCTTCAGCTCCTGAGCCTGCCTGTGATTGCAGATGCTGTAGGATATGGCCAGGTAGGTACAGGTTACTCAGCATAGCTGAGAAGGGTACCCAAATAGTGAAACGCTACATGAAGCTGTATGAGTCAGTACACAAACACAGCAAATGACTTTAGATGGTAGCTGGTTGTACCCTATGATCCAACTAGTTGTGTAGTGTATAATATACTGTATGCAATATAATGCAATGTGACTGAAACTGCAACGGGCAGCTCTGTAGCACTAAGAGTAATATCTGAAAATTACACTTTGTTTTCATTTCCATTTGAGTAAAATCTATGCTCAGCTGAATGAGGGCCATAAAGTTAAATTCTGATAAATGTAATTCTCAAGATTTACTGTTTTCTGTAAAAATAGTAAGTGCAAGAGATCTCCTTCCGCACCCTTTTATTTTTCCATTTTAAGAAGAAACATACAGAAGCTCCAATGTATCAGGAACACATTGTACTGAATATTTTCATAGCATGATTTCTGAAATGGATGCCTGGCCAAAACAAAATTCTAAACAGCTAAATATGTCACATAGGTAATAAGCAGTTATCAACACACAAATGTTACGGTAGTTAGAAGTGTTTTATAAGGCATGCCTGTTCCTTTAATTGCATCTGTATTTAAATCTGTGTTAGCAACATGCATGTTTTCTTTCCTATCCACAAACTCTTTTTTCTATATCTGTTCTCTTCTGAAGTCTATAATCAAGTTTCAATTGGACTTTAAAACGCAGAGTTGTGCTTTGGTAAAACAAAACACCAAAAGCGTAGCAGCTTTTCACGGTTTTCTTCATTTAATCTGCCAGAGAAAATAAAATAAAAAAATAATCAGCACTGTCACTTGAAGAAAAGAAAGAAAGAGAGAAGAAAGAAAGAGAAATACTTAAGATGGACCTTAGCCAGGAGCATTTTATCCTTTATTCATCAGTGGTAAATGAGTCAGATATGACTTGGCCAGGAAAAGAGCTGCTTTACCCAAAATCTGAGTTTAAAGTGAGTCATCTCACTCCAAACACCAATATATCCTCCAACATAACTGGCAAGAGCTTCCTGCAAAGAGGCTCTTGCTGCTGCTTTCTTCGTCTGGAGTCCTGACCATCCAAAGCTGAAGTCAACAGGATCTCTACTGTCAATTCACTGAAACAGGGTTAGAGATGTAGGTCAGAATTATCAACATGGCTGACTATGGTGAGATTAAGAGAAAGTAAATTGGCTCCTTGGCATAACGAAGAAACCCTTCAGACTGCCCTGTCAGCCACAGTGCTTTCTGCTCTGATCCTGCCCTGCTTGTCACAACTTAATGCAAACACTGTCACAAACATTTAATGCAAAGACTTGCAACAGGTCTTCAGAAGGTGGCTTCCATCTGCAATGAGGGGAGGAGGAGCACATCTACAGTGCCCTTACCAAGAGGGCTTGAGAGCCCAGATGACTCCTCATGCCCCTGCAGCCCTGCCGTTTGTCATAGAAAGGGTCTGGAGAAGGAGTGTTGCATCCTTGGTCCTTAACTACAACAAACACAACAAATGTGAAAAAGCAAAGTTGGACTTACCACTACATGACTGCAGTTTGTGTTGGTATATGCTTATGAAATGAAGGGCATGCTTTTGTGAAATGAATGAAATTATACTGGCATGAAAGAAGAGCATGCAATGTCAAATCAGTCCCTGGATTTATGATCCCATGCCAGACTTTCATTCATGCTCAAAGTGCAGCCAGGTCCTCTCAGGTCTCCCTGCAGCTCAGAGGACCCTCAAAACCAGACCTTTTTGGACGACCATTTTGGATTCCATATTACTCCTTACATTCAGCAGGAAGAAAACAAAGAGAACGATGTCCCAAAGCCTCAGAAAACCAAACTATCAATTTTGGCCCAGTGGGACAGCACTTATGTTGTCTTGTTGCTCTCTGATGGTAATCTGGCTTCGAGTGACTTCTTTGTGGGTTACGAATGTGGAAACAGACTTAGGAACGCATGCGTGCATAGGGGTTTTTTTGTGCTGCAGAAAAATCTCTGCAGCACCACAGAAGATATTTCAAACGAAGCCATTTTTCCACAGAACAATTCATCACAACGGATTTGTCCCTATAAGAGTCCAGAACTGACGAAGTGTAATGAATCTGGCAGCCACATGAATCCCACTTGTGTACATTTCAGCACATCCGTTTTTTTCCATTTCTTTCAGCTCTGCCCTGAAATTCTGTTTTCAGAATGGGTGGAAACTGTCACAGGTTATCAGTAGGTAGGTAATAAATACAATAATTAAGTGCAGTGTTAGTCAAAGGGTTATTTTGTTCAAATCATGTAGGATCAGCAGTTGCTTTCAATGGTTGTACTTTTAAGTGAGTGGAGGCTATAACAAATACAA
Organism: Falco naumanni; assembly: GCF_017639655.2. Classification (NCBI taxonomy): domain Eukaryota; kingdom Metazoa; phylum Chordata; class Aves; order Falconiformes; family Falconidae; genus Falco; species Falco naumanni. Next base: position 29,501,988 of record NC_054057.1, read on the forward strand.
TTCTTGGTTATTCTGAGCAATGTAAAAATACACAAAATTAACCACACCCTTTTCCAGACAATTTAAAGCTTTGCTTTGTTTGACTGCGTTGGTTCCAACACTAACTAAAATTCTTTAAATTTCAGAGATATGCATACATGAGAAGGCACCTTTCTGTCCCTGGTTAGCAGAAGTGTCTATTGACTGTCACAAATTTGTATGACAAGCCTTACATTATTCCTTAGCTGAGCCCTGATTAGACTCTCACAAATCTAAAATATGTCTCTCGTTCACCATAGATTCTTCCCTAAGCTTTTATGGAATTGTTTGCAATAATGCTAGCACAATGATAGCCATAGTATATTAAAGTATAATTACAATCAGAAAGGTAATTATGCAAATACTGCGAACTTTACTAGCTAGCTCTGCTCCCTGTGTGTCCCTTTGAGCCACGTCTATTAACTCGTTGGCAGATGAGCGCTCCCACTGTTGTGAGAAACATTCGCTCCCAAACGCATCCATAGCTTTTAGCACCGCACTAGCCCCCCAGATGCCTATCAGATCAGTTCTGATTAAAAGAGTCAACGTGGGAGGCAAGAACCAAATCAGACAAGTAGCTGTCACGATGTAGGAGCCATGGATCCTTCTGGCTCCCCTCCCACCACCGCTCTGCCTACCCACAGCTCCCTCCTTTCTCTCCTGTTGTTACACAGCTCTGCTCCACAGCCTGCAGGGAGCTGGTGAGTCTCCTTATAAGGCTTTTTACTGCTTTCCTCCTCCCTTCCCTGTTTTCTCTGTGTCATGGAAACTGAATGGTTCCACTGCATTTTGGGTCTTCCTCTGCTGATGAAGGCCAGGAAAGTTTGTCCCTATAACAAGTAAATAGAAAACTCCAAGAACTTCTGCAGTTGCTTTTCTGATTCCTAACAGCTCTTCGAAGAAATAGTTTTGTAGATGACACAGTATTCAGTGGCTATCAATTTTTTTCATCTCTAATTGGCAAAAAAACCCAACAGCAGTTACTGTATCATTTTCTCAAATCGTGAAATTGAAAGCAATCTTCATTGATGTAAAAAGCAGCTGGCAAGCTCGAAAACCCCAGCATTCTCATTCTTTGTTGGTGTACCTTCATCTTGGTACACTGAGAATGTTGGCCATAATCCTGGTCAGGTTGGCTTTAAGTTTTATATCGGCACCGTTCCATTGCTTCCATGGAAGTAACATTTAATGCCCGTCTAATACCATTTAATAATGATTTAAGTCCATCCTTATTAAATATATCTGATCATGTGTTAAATGCCATCCTAGAAAATTAAAGCTAAACCAAGTTTGAACAGCTTCCAATGAGAAGAATATGGTTGATTATACTTGATCATGTCTATTTTCCTCATATGGATATTGGACTTTTTATGTAGTAGAGGAGACTAGACATGGGAAGAAAACAAGGTTCTTGTACTAATCATGAACCTTAGTAAAGAATTACACATGCCAAAAAAATATCTGCTAGCATAGAATACCTGTGCTTCTAGCAGCCAAGTAAGAGAGCTCAAATCCAAAGATGAAAATTTCCAGGTACCTCAATTAGCAGATAATTTTGAAACAACCCTTAGCCTAACTGTCTTCTTCATCTCACTTGGCTGGACAAAAGCCTTCCTCTCTACAATAACCGCATACGCTTACCTGCTGCTTTCCTGAGGGATACACTGCTCAACATCCACTGAAAGAGAGGCCATAGCAGATACTGTTTCTGTCTCCTCCCTCTCTCGTTTCTGAGACTCAGCCAGAGCACAATCCACTGGCACAGAGTATGGCTCCACAGACTTCCAGTACTTGCCTAAGGAAAACACACATAATAATTTATGGGAATTTTAGCTAGCATGGTGGTACAAGCATAGTAATCACTTAGTTCAACACCGAGTGATTATAATTTAAAATCACTGTGGTGTAAGGAGTACAGTTGAAATTTCAGACTGCAGTGAAGAGGTATATTTCTGAACCTAAGAATGCCAAGTTGGAAAGTGCTTTCATTCCAAGGGCTGTGTCACACCCTTCCCCAGAAGGTAATAAACTGGAGTAGTAACACATAGACTAGTGAATGCATTCTGTCAGACAGGCTATTGGCTTTATCTCTGCAAGGTGAAGGGAGTTCAGGGCAGATTGAATACCTGGAAGCCCTGATGTGGCAGACAGTTGATTCATATACAGCAAACAGGACTAAAAATTGAACATTGTTGTACAAAGTACTCACACAGCACTGTCTGGAAAAGGAAAAAAGTCAGAAATGCCAACTCGGACTGAAGTGATGTTGCCAGAACAATCAGGTTTGTTAGTCCTGGATGTTCTTTCTCCTCCAACCTCAGGGCGTATACTAGAACAATAATTTATTTAAAACTTTCATATATGAACTGGCTGTTGCTGGAAAGCCACCAGATAGCATAAGGAATAGAGCTTTCTGGTTTGCTGTGTAAAAACACAGCAGTGGATTAAAAGCATGAGTATTCTCAGCTTTCTGCCTGCAACAGAAGAGACAGTGAGAAGGTTCTCAGGCAATGCAAACAATGACGGCAGGTGTCTCACCGTCAACATATAAAATAGTCTGCTATTGCAGTGCTATTAAGAAACAGAGGTTGATTAGCCGTAACCAGGTGAATAAGTAAGAATTTAAATACATATTTCTTACAGTTCAGTAATCCACTGAGCACTTGCTAATTGCCAGGTGGATGACACCTGGAAATTAGGAGCTTTGGGAAGGCTGGGAGTTCTGGACCAGAGCTTATTCAGTGTTTAGCAAGAAGCTTCCAGCAGCTGCTGCAGAGGTTGGATCAGGGTACTTATCTGGGAATTAGACAGAGGGCTTCAACAGCTGTGAAAGAGAGGGGATCAAGTAGGGGACTTTTCTGAGGGCTAAAAGGAGGATTTTGGCAGCTGGGCAGTGGGCTGAATCGAGGTGCTTATCCAGAGGGTAGCTGGAGGCTTTGACAGCTGGGAGGCCAGGCCAGCGGTGGTGCTGCCTGTGCTGCACAAAGGCTGCTAAAAACTCCCTCTTTGGTAATGCAGCTCTTGACACAGTTTCAGGCTTTTCGAAAGATGAACTTTTCCCTCCAGTGAGAAAGCAGCTGTCAATAAAGCCTGAAAATGTCTTTATTCAAAAACATCATTGCAAGATGAAAGCCCAAGTCAATCTGCAAGAACAACCCGTGAGCATGGCTAGCATGTTTCTTTGAACTCTAATAGTGTGCACGTTTGAGTAGTTAGCAGAATCTTTAAATAACGGGGACCTTCTGGGGATAAAATGTAAAGTGTATTAAGTATCCTACAAAGTTGAGATTAAGTGTTAGGAGGTTGGCTTTGCTCCAAAAGCATGAAAGACACAGCTAAAAAGTTATGTACATAACAGTAGGCTCAATGATTGGAGCCTGGCAAATTTTATAAAAACAAGACAAAAATATTCTCTATTATTACTGTGCTCAGAGACCATATTCTCTGTTCATTAAAAAGTACACCAAAAACAAACAAAAAAGTTATATGAGCATTCCACAATGTTCTCACAGATCATATGTGCAAAAGTCAGTCTTTGCAATATACACCCAATTCAACCCTATAATTTATGAGCTAAATGTTTGCAGAGTGGGTGGGGTTTTTGTTGCAGAAACAGATGTGCAAGAAAATCAAATCTGTTGGCATGGGAATAATACCCCCTCTTGCCTATAAAAGAAATGAACCCATGTTCACTGCTGGAGTTTTCAAGGGCTCTTATTCATAAAATAAAATATTAGTACCCAGCTACCACTGTGTTGCTCTCCTGCAGCAACAATAAAACAGCATCAGTGAGGATTGCTACATTGCATTCGTTCATTCACACACAGGCTTGCACACCAGCTGCCCCCTGAATCCTGACTTTCTTGTAACACTAAAACTCAGGGCCAATTCAAGCATATTAGTGGGCTCTCTGTGCCCATTTAACTGCCCTTCACTCCCAAGTGATCGTTGATTTTCCTTGTTTCCCTGCATTGAGAATTGTTATGAGAGGGGCTTCAGCAATAAAGAGGGAGAGCAGAGTCAGGCCAGGAAGCAGGTGGCAGCACCTATGCTGCAGTGGAAGGTCTTGGAGAAGGGGAATACATGGCAGGGTGTGTGTGGTTTGCGGGAGGGAATTTTAAAGCAGTCCCCGTTAGGAACAGTGCTCAGGTAGCAGTGGGTACCTCATGCAAAGAGGACTTTCTGATGCTTGTGAAAAAGCAATGGTAGATTTTTCTTTGAAATCAGAAAGCTGTACTTTACAAACACCTGTGGTAAGCATAACAGCTTTGCAAGCTTCTTTTGATACCGGACAACATTTATGTGTTGAACACAAACCATGCAGGGCTGGCAAGGTCTTGTGGAATGAAGAGGCAATCACAGCATGCCAGCTGCAAAGGAGCTCTGTTAGAAACCCTAGGTATGCTGTGGATTGACAATTAAATGAGCTCAAAAAGCATCTGCCTCAAACTGCTCACATCTCTGAAAATGCCATTTCTACTGTGCTATACTGGAATGTGAAATTCTACCGGTCCTGTTACATTCATTGAGAAGAACTTGGTGGGGCTCAGGGGAAAGAATGAAGCATACTGCTGGTTTCATTCATACAAAACTTGAGCAATCACGGCTTGCAAGAACAAACAATGAAACCAAATCAGTCTTCTAGGTATGCTTTGGCTTTCAGCATGAAAATGTGCTTAAGTCTTCCTCAAAGATTTGTGGGAGCACTGATTATTACCAGGAAATAATAAAAGTGAATGTTTCTGTCACTGTTACAGGCTTTTGGAATTGCCTTTCACAAATAGATTTGGACATGTCGTGCCATGGCTTGCTTGGAAAAAAAAAACACATTTGGGGGTGGTATTCAAGCTAGTGAACAGGATTGTTTAGAAATAGCATATTACATGGGTGTGGGAACTACTACTTCCAAATGTATTACATTTCCAAAGGAGCTTTGGATCCCTGTCACATACAAAACATTTATAAAAATTCCATTCTAGTTAGAAAAAAGTTGTTTCCTCTCATTGTCTAAGTATTGTACTTTCAATTTTTTTGCAACAAACACAGAGGAGAGACTTTTTTTGTGTAAAATATTGCTAATATTCATGATGAAAACTGGATCACAGAAATACAGACCCATTATACATGCAAGCAATCATCCAAACTAATCAGGCTTTCTCAGTATATCTTGAGTTGCTACTCCATAGCATAACGCTTTTCAGCCTGCATAACTCCCTATAATAATCAACGCATGCTTGCTTTTCTTAATTCCATCTAAATATATATCCTCCATAAAGCTGCACTGAACTTCCTCAGTGCTCCTTTCTGCTATCCAAGCATATTCCTTTCTAATACTTGGTTTCTCTCCAGACAAAATGAGGTATGCATAACTTTAGGGGCAATAGCTGCAAGAAAAGCCAGAATATAGTGTATAAATAACTCCAAACCCTGAGCAGCCTGTTAGGTTTCAGAACTGCCCCCTTGCACCGCCACAACTGTAGCGGTCCAGCTCAAACCTAAGTGTGGCAAAATTAAGTCACTCTGCAGAACTCTGGGTTATGTTTTTAGATACATTTGTTCCTAAATCTATCAATTCTGTCTGAACTGCCATCATTTGTGTGTATTTCTAGTAAGACACTATGCCTTTCTAGAGTCAGTATTATCTTTTATGTTTGTCAGTTCACGTTTTTTTTTTTTTCTTCTTTTTTTTTTCCCAGATCCATTTTTCATTAAATACATGTCTTATTTCAAACAGAATTGCATATTCTTCCCTCATGGCTGTGGCCTGTGTACAGCTTTTTGTCCTTATAATTTGCAAATCTGCTCTGTCTTGCATAGTACATGAATTTCCTTACCTTGCTGATTCCTTCCGAATCATTAACACTTTCTTAACAGGGAATTTTAAGCAAGATACTAACACATGAACATGAACATATCACTCAGCAAAAATGACCTCCTGGAATTTATCATATACAGCTGATTTACTTAGAGCATTTGTGTATCTAGGTGCCTACTAGATACGAAGGATGAATTATATACCTACAGTGAATTTTCTTTGTCACTTTAAAACCAAAATCAGATTGATAAGTACTGCATGATCAGTGGGTAATACATGATGTCCCTTTAAAAAACTGCATTTATTTTATACAGATGAATCTCAATTATTTGTGATTCATCTAACATGAAGAAAAACATTTGTTATCCATTTGTTATTGTTAAGGAGCCAGCAAACAGTAGAAGTCAGGAAGCTCCCACTGCCTCAGTAAAATGGCAGGGAGCAGAAGAATAGAGAGTTTAAGGGAAGTCTGCTCAGTTGGATTAAGGTAACCGATGGCAAAGAGAACTTTCTTCAGTGAGACCAGAGCAAATGCCCTAAAGTATCTGGGCAGTAAAGGTTTGGGGTCAGGTACAAGTAAAGCAAACTACCCTCTGCACCAGAAACATAATAAAATAATGTATTTTTTAGCATTATTCCATGGATCAGTGCTCATTTTGAGCATTTTAACTTAATCTCAAGCTCCTATATGTCTCAGAGTGAGTAACTTGTAAACGGCTGCACAAACAGAATCTGAATACACTGTTAGAGCTCTAATTTACCTGTCTGTTCCTGTCCCTCACTGACAAACACCTATTTCATCCAAGTGTCTCTGGAATGTAAAGATTTGGGAATATTCAGGAATCAGAAAGCTCTAAATAATTTAAATGGGTTAGTTTTTCAGGGCTAAATACATAGCAGAAACAAAGAGATATCAAAGAAACAAAAATAAAAGCATACCTCTCTCTCTATATATATACATACATACTAGGTAGGCACAGCACGTTGGTTTATACATAAAACATTTTCCTACTCTTTTCTCTGAAAAAATGAGATCTATGACATCAATTAATACTAAAAATACCCCAAACCATCCAACCCACCAACCCAAACTGAGAAACATACTTTGAATTTCAGTGGTCTTTTTTAAAGAAGCTATTGCATTCATATTGGGGATTTGGTGCACAACATCTTCTGGGAGAGGCTCCAGCTGCAAGAATAGAATAGAATAATATAAATTTTCAATAAGCCACAGGGAAGTAAAACAAACTGAAACAATCTAATCCTCAGGAAAAGCTCAGCCCAAGAACTGGTTAACATGTTGCTGGTATCAGTTCTAAAAGTATAGCCATGATTGTTTTCTGTTTTCCAGCCATGTAATTGAATTCCAAGGGGCTTTTCTATTGGCTGCAAGACTAATCTATGGAGTCTCTGAAGCAGGTGCATGTCTGTGTATTATTCATTAAAAAAATGCTAGTTATTTGTGTAATTTTTGTAGGTTCCTCACAAACCAAATTCCACTGCGTCTGTATATGCAGCTGGGCACTCCAAACAAAACGTTGCTGAAGCCACACTGGAACTGAAGTGTGGACTCTGTTATCTTTATTTTTCTGTTATTATTGTATCTAACCATTTTACACATTTTAAGATGTATAGGGGGAAACAGTAAAACACAGCTGCTTTTACTAGCTTTGCATTCATTTCAAATACAGTAGTAGATAAAAAATGGTTATGCACATCAGCAGTAAGGGTTGTCTAAGAAAGTTTTTTTATCATCAGCTATATTTTAATTAGACAGATTTAGTTGTATGTTCTTTGAGTAGGACTGCATCACAGTAAATTAGCACAAGGAAGTGTGCTGTTACTGCACAGTTATTTTTGCCCTGCAATGGATAGATAAACCAAGAAAAGCGTGTTTTGAAATTCATCCACATGTGCTTTTTTGTCCACTTCCCATACATTTTCTCCTAGAAAAAGGGTAAAAGATTATTTGGACTAAATGCCTTTTTGTCTACTGTAATAACCATATTCTCCTTGACCTATACTCAGAATCCAGCCAGTTTTTCCACTTCCCTGGATAGGTTGCTGAGGCTGGGTATGGAGGTGTGCTTCCTGCGGAGCCAGGAGTAGCAACTGTGTCAAGGTGGACAAGGAAGAGTGATATCAATACCAATCTCTCCTCTCTAAAACTAAGGAAGTTCAACCACCATTGACATGAAACATCTGTATTGCAGACAAAACTCTTTTAAGCATGCTTGGGTCTACTTCAAACTAGGTCAAGTGAAGCCCACCCAAGGAGCTTCCTCTGTGAAGTTAATAGTTCAGTAGCCATCATTTATTGTCCTCCAGGTTGCTACTGCTGCATTGCTTCCCAGCAACTAGATAAAATCAGCTTTGATCCAAGTACACAAACTGGGAAGTAACTGCAGTGTAGATACTCCTTTAGTGGTGCTATTTTAAGCAAGCTCAGCTACAAATCCCAGGACTTCTGGGACCCTACCATCACAATCAGCAGTGAATGCCTGTCAGTGATAAAGACATTGAAAATATCACCAGTCTTTTGGAGCCTTGGTGACTAAAATGAATAGGGCTGTTCATGTCATTATTTCCGTAGAATCCCATATGGGATTGCAGCTGGAAGATTTTCTTGTGGCTAGAAACAATAGCACTATGTTTTGTTTTCAAACAGCATAAATCACTCCATTCTGCACAGTGAACAAGTGTGCAGAGACTAGTGCTGGTAGGACCTGACTGGGTCCCAAATCTGCTTGGTCACCAAGGAGGCCAAACTGCAAAGGAAGATTGTTGCTATCTAATGTGTACCATGGATTACGATAAAGAGAAGAATTATAGTAGAAATAATATTTGCAGACACGTTTGCAATTCTTAAATGACATTTACTTCATGATCTTCATGGCTTACTCTATTTGGTAATACTTGCAGGCACCTGGGGGAAAATTGCAAATTTACAAAAATGCCCACCAACAGGTCGAACTTTACACATTTTAGAATAATAATCTATATAATAATCTTAATAATTCATATATTGGGCTATGTAGATAAATAGCACGTTCTTTTATCACTTGTTATGTTCTGTTTAAACTATCATTTGGCCAGGAAAAGAAAAAATCCTGAAGTTCTGTTTGGTTGTACTGGGTGCAGGAAGACAGGAGGGGAAGCAAACAGCAGCTTAAGGTTCTGTTTTGACAATTTCCTAAGGCTTTGATGACCAGTTCTCCCCCCTGAAGCAGGACAAAATAGCTCTAGGCTATAACAGTAGGAATAATATAGTACAAGGTATGGAATTGCCAGACTGCAAGATATGAGAGCTGTGTCATGTTTTGCCCTTTAAGTACCTTGAGATTCTTTCTGCAGACCTCTTGTAGCAATTATTAAGCTGGGAGCAACTGATGTATAGATAGCTAGAGGAGATTTCCTGTTAAAAGGTCAATTTTTTGTTGGCTTCTTCAGAGCTGGATTTTTGCAGGAGCAAAAAGAAGTCATGATTTTTCCTAATATATCAATGACACCTCTTTATTTATCAGTCCAGTAATATTTTTTTTAACGAGTAGGCTGTATTTGAATATCTAGACACATCAGATGAATATTTAGAAATGGCAGATGTGGTTTTAGAAATAAGGATAAGCTGATGAGCCATTAAAGGAAAGAAGAAAAAAGGTCAAATGTCCAACAGTTATCCCAATCATTACTCCATCTGTTAGCTCTACTGACAGATCTGTAGGTGATGTGAGTATAGTAGTCATAACTGATCATTTCCTTAACTCTTTTTTTCCACAAAACTTTTAATTTTGTATCCCAAGCTTGGCCTCTGCTCCGGAGCTATTCTGCCTCCTTACCCTTAGGGACAGCCAGACAGACCTTGGATTGTCTTCCATATCAGGGAAACCTTATCAGGCTCCACAAGTAAATTCATTACATCATATACCCTGCTCAGCCCAAAATACAGCACCATTACAAAAACACTGGAAATAAAGCCAGTGGGTTATGGCAGCTATTTCTACACACTTTGAAATGTCTACATTTGAAAGAATGATTTCTGTTGGCAGCTATCCACTGATTGGATACAACTGTACAGTCATAGGGGTGTCCCTGGAAAATATCAGCAGTTAGATCCAACAGTGAACAAAAGAAATTACTCTACACCTGGCATATATGGCACCATCACTTTCCCGCCTACACTTACTGGCATTCAGATCGTAAAGTCTATTAATTCTGGAGGCTAACAGAAAGGAAGCTGAAAAGAGCACTGGAAATACACTGTCAGGAAAGAAATCTTACAGAGAAGAATAGCTCAAGTCTGCAAAAATAACCAAACCACGGGAGAGACAGTTTGGACCAGACACAAAGGGTCACATTTTCAAAGCTTTTATGTGTCTGAATTGGGCTTTTGTGCCCAAAGTAGCAGATGAAAGTAGAAACTGTGTCCACTAATTACTTTCAATGTAGAAGAAACAATGTAAATGGGCAAGGGCAAAAACTACTGGGCTGCCGAAGTCTTCCAGGGGCATATCAACAAATGCTTGAAGAAGGAATTAATGATGGAAATTTCATGTGCCCAGATAGTGATCTGAATTGATCCTTGGGAATGTGGAGAGAATCTGACACTACAGTAGTTTGTACTGAGCTGGAAAATCAATCAATATCTGCATTGTTCTTAGCACTGTCATGTTCTAAAGCACCAAGATTACCTTCAGTGAAGATCGTTGCAGAATGCAGTGAGACGATTGCCAATAGAAGGTAAAGAGCATGGAGAGTCCTGAAAGAAGCAAAGGAAGGGGAGAAGGCAGGCAGGCTCCTCAGAGGAAGGGGAAGCATTACAAACTCCTTTCCCCAGATACACTGTGCAGGAAGAATGGTGCTCTTAGGGTTGCCTGTGATTACAGAGGACTAAGTTCAAAGATCTCACAGGTCCTCTGTGTTCTTCTTCAGTACTTCCTCGGTAATCTTCTCAAAGATTCTGCACTTTCTGTTTATATATAAGCACTTTAGTCAGGTATTGTGATCCACAATTTCAATGTGGTACATAAGTCATCCTTCAGTAGGGAATATGTTCAAAGGCACAAAGGACCATTAGCACTTATCAATCCCAGAAAACCAAGGGATGCCTTGGAATTATGTAACTTTGGAATTAGAATATTCTCTGTTTCCTTAGCCAAACCACTTCCTGACTAGCAATGCCCATCTTGGGGACTTTGATGTCACCATGCCAACCTCTGGCACATACGTTGCTCTAGTTTCCTACCCCATCTAATTCTCTGTTTCTGGGCCAATCTCTGGACTCTGGGTTTATGCAAGCAGCAGTTGACAGGTGTCTTAGACTCAGTGTTAATTATTTTCTGGGCTTAGACTCAGATTAACAATGAGGATGTGAGATTGTGAGTAAGTTTACCATGTAATTTAAAATTGATTTCAGGCCATATTCACTTCCATGAATATTTCCATTTTGGAGAGAGAAATGCTTACCTGTTCTGGTAAATAACCCCTTTTAACGCAGTCCAGGCCCTCTTGGCAGAGCTCACTGCCTAGCTGGCAAGCAGCCCCAGATTCACACTGAATTCCACAAAGGAGAAAATGCCAACTTTTCATCATCAGCAGGAAAGCTGCAGAGTACAAGCTTTCCACTTAAATTACCATCCCCTCCTAAATGCCAGCTCAACAGATTGCAAGAAAGAAGCACATACTTCACACTCTGCAAGAAAATTGTCCGGTATAAGTTTTCAAGCATGCTTGGGAGCCAACCAATCACAATGTTTTGTCAAATTCTGCTTCAGACTGAAATTCAAGCCAGAAGAATATTTACTAGAAGATGTTAAATTTAGTCACTTAAAAATGTTTTTGCACTTAGGGCCAAATTCAGCCTTGGCCGCCACAGTCAATGAGAGCAGACATGTATCCTCTCTGTGCCTTTGTTGCAGGGTCCCGCTGGGCAGAGCACACTGTGGACTGCACTTCTCTGTTTCCTCTATGCAAAGAAGAGCATGACCCCGTCTGCAACTAATTATCACTTATTATAGATCACGGCAAACTGCTGTACCACGTAGAGCTAAGAGATGCTGCCCAAACCTGTAGACAGATCAGAGGGACCATTATGTTAGACTGACTTCCATGCGCCATAGAAATATCCCATCTAGCTGCCTGAAAAAGGATGGCATGAAAGAAGAACTAAATTCTTGAGTTTTGACTCAAAGAGTTTTGTGCTTGAAGGAATCCTTCCTTACTCTGGCTGCAGAACCCCCAACCGAATGCAGTTATGTTGAAAATAAGTTGCAGGGTTTAGGATACTGAACTCAAAAAAAGCTTATCCCTGAGGGCTTCTTAAATCCAAGTAGTGCCTCTTCAAAAGTAATGTGGAGGAAAGAAACCAGAACCCATGCTTGCATGCACAGAGAAGCCTTACTCACCACCACCTGGCATCGAAAGGCATAGCAGAGGTCTTTATAGCACTGAAGCTAGGACAGACAAAATAGTGTGGAATTTCCATTCTCCATGAAAAAGATTTTGGGGGAAAATCTCAATATTCAACCCAATTTACACACACTTCTTGCAATAACATACAAATCTTAACATTTAATTGTTTTCTTAATTGGAGTAATATGTATGTCTCTAGGTGCCTTAAAAATAAATATTTGAAACTATATGAACAATCTGTGAAAAACTGTAGAATCATTTAAAGAGTATCACAATAAATGAAAGAATTGAATTTTAAGCACAAGAGTGTATCATCATCTCAGAAATACTCAGCAATGTATCTTTTCTAATTATCTGAATCCACCATTTCCTTTGTTTGGACAGATGCTCTTTTAATGAACCAGTTCTCAAATCATGCCGAGAAAATTCAGGGATATTTTAAAGCAACTGATGCTCATCTTGCCTTTTTGCCTTCCAGAAGGATTTCTATGTTTTCATTTTGGATTTCAAGGGAATCCAGCTGCTTAATCTCTTCTCACCTCCTAGAAAGATTTCCTTCCAAGGAGATAACCTACAGTGCCTCTAATTAGCTCTACAAATGGTCAAATGGATTTTTCTCAAAGTGACATGGAAATTTTCTTGTTGTACACAGAAGCATGGACAAGAAAACCTAAGATCTTGAAAACTTTTTTTAAAAAGTAATTTCATGTGTAAACTTTCTAACGAATAATTTTGTTTCTGTAAGATTTATTATTACCTTTAATTCTACAATTTTCTTTTTAGTCTTTTCCTCATTTAAGGAGGCATTCACACCACAAAACCAGACGAGCCATTTCAGATACTATAGGGTGTCTTTCCTGTTGCCTCTCTGAAAGGGTGTGGATCTTTAAGTTCTGTGTTAGATCTACCAGTCTTGTGCTGATGTCCTGGATACCCTAAGGTATTTAAAAAAGGCACCAGGCACCTCTATTTAGGGAATTGGGTCTTAGAGGCAATTAACAATGTAAGTACTTCCAATCAGAGAAAACCAACAATTATAATCCCATTTGTGATTCTGTCAAAATTTGAAATTATTGTTCAAAAGTACTTCTGCAGAGAAGTTTGGAAGTATTGGCACCAAATGGATGGGGCTGATAGCTCATTCAAATCCTTATCTCTTCCAAGAAGAAGAGACCTTTTGAGTAGTTTTTTTTGGTTAGTCTTCAAAATCAACAACTGTATGCAGGAATTTCCTTTGCCATGCTCAAATTATTTAAAGAAGATTAACTTGATAGTGTATTCTTTTCCTAGTGGCTTCACTTGCATTTGCATAAGAGAAGAGTAAGTTATCTTGCTAAACAGATCACTGTGCTACAAGCCACATAAAAATAAGAGCAAAATATATCTATTTTGGATGTCAACTTGTTTTCCTTCTTGGTGTTCAAAGACAAACTAAGAAAAGAAAGCATTTTGCACTTGTAAGTTTGATGTTACTTCTTCATATCAGACCAGCTCTCCATGGAAGTTGGAAGTTGTTTTACAATCACTTTTTTTAAAAAATGTTATTCTGTTGGTAATAGAACATACGAAGTAGTGAATTTCTGTATTGACAAGTCTTGGCCAAAAACAACAAAAGAAAAGAAAAAGTTTTCAGAAACCTCTGCAAAGTGTTTGTGAATTCTAATCCTCAGCACATGAATAAATACATCTGACAAACTGCAGAGTACCTTACAAAGGCCTTTCCCAACCTTTCTAATTTGAGTTCAATTACATGTGTAGTGTTTAGATATGAAGTTCATCTTGCCAATGTTTTTAAACTAGGGTGCACTATATACCATTATTTGTAAAAGTGAAGGGCAAATAAGTTATAATTATCCTACTAATCACCTGTAAAGAATTGCATTCAAGGAAGAATGCATCCTCAAATTACAATGAGTCGCTGTTTGAAGAAAAACTTTTTTTTTTTCCTGTCCTTGGCAGGAACCTGCTTGGAATTTGCTGTGCAAGTTCATGAATATTATGCTGAAATCAAGCAATGTATATGCTTTGGGCCATGTGGATTAGATTGCCATAAATCTATAGATGTCAACAGATGTGCTGATCTTTAACTGCTAACTAGGTATCAGACTTCCTCATTATTGTCTGCTCCTCTACAACACCTTAACTTATTTTAAGCAAACATCAGTTTCTTATGGTAGTGTTGGTAACAACATCCTCTCTAGAGCATTTTTCTCAGCAGCCACAGCATATTATCTCTTTGAAATTCTGTTGCACCAGACCATTTAATGCATGTCCCTGAAGACAATGCTGTGATTAAGAGCACATGAGAATAATGCTTATTGCATGAGATGTTTCAAGTTATTAATGATCATGTTCTTTTACAAGTGAATTAAAAATGGCTGCATGGTTATGTTTGTCTTCATTCTTAGTTATTTTATTTTTGTCTCCTGAAATTTGCTTTGCTATATTTTGCAAACAGATAGACTCACAGTTTATCTAATTTCCCGGTCTCAAATTACTCTAAAATAAAATGGAAGAAAGTCTGTATTCCAGTACATTTATCCCATTCCTTTTTCTCACAATCAATATTTTTTCTCTGACAATGGTTAGTCAGTGACAGCAGAAATAGTGGTTGGGTATGACATAGTGTTAAAACAAAACAAAGCAGTTTTCATAAATGGGTAGCACCACCAAATGGTCATAACTGGATAAAGGGACCCAGGCACCTACACAGAGGAAGGCACATGATACCAGCAGCATTGTACCATTTGCATTAGTTCCACAGAAGTGCAAATTTCAGTGAATGGGTTTAGAAGGGTTATGAAAAGCCACTGATGCCATAAGACACTACCACAGGGAAGATGATGACAGAGAATATCCGAGTGCCCTGGAATGGCAGCTGATTAGGAAGGCAATGCTGCATTCAGTAAGACTGTCAAATGCCTTAAGCTAGGTCTTGTAATCCATAATTCTGCACCTAAATAAAAGGACCAACATTTTGCTGAACATCTTTTCCAGTAGTGCATGTCACCACACTGGAAAACTCTTTATGGGACTTGCAAATGTAATAGTAGATAAAACCCAATGAAAGCTTTTTTTCTGTTTTTTTGGTTTTTTTTTTTTTTTGACATGTCTACTTTAAACTTCTGAGAATATTTTTGAAAAAGCTATCTTTTATTCATTGCATGCATAATGTAAAACAATAAGCATAAAATATTTTCTTGATGGGTCATAAAAATGAAAAGAAAAGGTTTAAAAGAATATTTAGAAAACCCTTCTATCCAGTACCCATCAGGAGACACATTACTTCACATTATTCACATAGGTATGAAGTCTTGAACTGGAAACAAACTGGCAGACTGGCTTGCAGCTTGGCACTAATACATTTGATTGGGGAGATTATATAGCTATTACCACTTCCCCTGGGGAAAAAATGTAACACACTGCACTTTATAACAAGATCTTGCAAAATTCAAAATTTATGGTAAAGGCTTTTGTCCTTTCATAAATTATTTTGGCTGCAAGCTTATTTTCCTTCTCATCACATTTATAGGAGAAAAGATATTTTCTAGTGGACAATAGAACAATTTTCACTATTGTGAATGCTTATTTTGTGTTTGTGTGCATAAAGAGCACATATTCATACTTACTTAGTCTGATAGTCAACTCTCACAATTTTTTACATATTATACACAGTGTTTGACAAATCTTGCACACTCCATTTAAATTACATACAGATCAACCTGAATCTTCATTTATAACTTAAAAAACTTTTTGTTTTGTTGTCTTGGAAACAATTTTATTAACGTTGTTCAATTTTAAAAGCCTCTGAAATATGTTCTTTCACATCACATGCCAGTTGAAATGTCAAAATAGAGCAAAAAATGTGCCTTTTATAATATCCAGTTCCTAAGATTACCAGATATCTTGCAAAAGCCATTTTTGTTTCCATGACAGTTGGCTGGAAGATCCAATCCTGATAAATGATATGCACACCAATCACTACCAAGGATGCCAAATCTAGTATTCAGTACATCACCAAAAGCAATTTTGAGGTATTAAATACTACTCTGAACGGGGAATAATTTAGGCAAACACTAAAGAATTAATATAATCATCTAATTCAGAGGTATTTATCCAAACGAGCTCATCTGAGGTCTGCTCATTTCTAAAACATGTTCAAATCGCATGTTTTTTATACCAAATGAAAAAAGAACTGATGCCATTATTACTAAAAGAAAATCAAAGATAGGAGTTTCAGCAAACTTCAATCATTTGCTCCAGCTACTATGATTTATGTTTTACCTTATTTCCTAAAAGGGCGTTTATACAGGCTTCAGATGCATCACAGATGGCAGTAAGGTCATGTCCTCCCTCCAGTGCCAGCACAACACGGCCATCCGCTAGCTTCAGCAATTGCTTGGTTAGGTGACCAAAACCTAATATTTAAATACAGTAGTGCAAAAAATTAAAGCTGAATAGATATTACTGGTATATTTCACATCACCTGCATGAGAATGTAGAAAGCTCATGGAAAATGTACAGAGAGCCTGGGATATACTTAGTCCAGTACCCTGTTTCTGACTATGGCCCACACCAGATGCTTTGGAGTTAGGTATATGGAATTTTGTATGAGGTAAAGGTGAGATAATGTCCCTCATGCTGATCCCTAGTAGCTGGAGATTAGTTGAAGCATGAGGTTGTCTTTCTTTTTACTGTCATTAACCATTACCACCTTGGATTCTCTTCCTATTTGCACATCAATGTAACATATACCCCTGTTATTTAAAGAGATCTGACATAACTCTGGTCACTTAGGCACCAATATGACAACTATTATTTGTAGTTAAGCTAAGGCACTATAATTAAAAATACTTGTGTTTCAAAAATGAGATTATGACATTTTCATTTACAAATATTGCTTCTTCATTTGTATTTGGTGTTTGACTATAATATATGGCCATGGACCAAAAAATAGGGGAAACATGTTACCTCTTAGCTCCTTTTTTAAGTGGTTTTTAAGCAGCACTAGCGACTAGATCACTTATTTTGATTTGAGGTTTTGGTATGAGTTGAAACTATCCAGAACTTCACAGATATCTCTAGCAGTATCACTTGCTCATTACCAAAAATATTCTAAACAATTCTGCACCACATCCAAAAATTATGGTACTTCATTTTATGTGGTGATCTATAACTATAGAAACATTAACACAAATTTTTCATCTATGATTCAATTAAATTTGATTTTTAATGTAAAAAAATTTGCATGAGAAAACATTAATTTGGAGAGAAGGTTTTTGAGAGAAGTCCTAGGAAAGCTATTGTTTTTGATTAATCTCCTTAAGGTAAGTAAAGCTTTGAAACTATTGAAGTTAAATACCCATCACATCTTGTTCTTAACTTTTCTGCTTGGTCTGTTCTAGTTACTCTACTGACGGTCATCACAGCTCATTCCAGTGCCTTTCATAGCCTTAAATAAAGCATTTAGAAGGTACTTATTAAAGCTTGGGGCTCTACAAAGACAGGAAAATCAACATCACCTTCCAATGTTCCAGTGAAGAAGGTAATGAAAAATTAAAAACTACAAAAATTATATGCATATTTCTGAGAGAAATTTGCCACAATGCAGACTTAAGTCCTGATCTGCAAACAAGCAATCTCACGATGATTAGCCATTTACATCTTTGGACTTTGTTAAGCACACACGCAAATATTTTTAGAATAGGGACTTTAGTGATACCAGATTTGGTTTAGCTATGCAGACAGAAAAATATAAATAAAAAAACCCTCTGCTTGCCACTTAATCTATAGTGATCACAGAACACTTAAGTGAAGTATTCTTTCCTTAAATCACTCCACAATCTTCTGTACCCTCTAAGAACTGCAGTTTTGATTCTAGCAAAGTAACTACACTGTGGTTCAAATTGCACACAAGGTTGAAAAACAAATAAAATCTTAAAATCTCATTTGGGCTCAACCTTTCCTCATGAACAACCCCCACCTCCCCCACCCCCCAGTTCTCTCTACAAAAGACCAAATTTGGACAGGATAATAAAAGTGAAAGAAGGAGTGGAATAAGGATAACCTTTGATCTTTAGCCAATTTCTGCTCTCTTTTACCTACAGGATTTATTTCTGTCTGCATGTTACACATGCAATCTTCGGATTCATAAGAGAGTGCCAACAGCATAAAGTGAGTCATACATATAACATTTAAAGGAAATGAAGAAGAATGAACAGGCGCAGACTCCCCACATCTACAACTCACCCTTTGGGTCTGTAAGAAATCCAACAGCACTTTTAAGACAGCATTATCCTTCATGTTATACAGCTTCTGTGAAAAAGGGAAAGCTCTACCATGTTTCCCCTGCACATTTTGAAAATTTTGTATGACCACAAATACTGCCACATCATAATTTTCTGAGGTATGTGTGGCAATAAATGTAAAGACTCTGGCAATGCCTTTTTCTTCTTTTAGGCAACCGTAAATAGTATAACTCATAGACATTGTTACAAAGTTAGTTTGTCTACTTAGTTTCCTAATGATTTTCCGAGCATCAATGTTATAATCATCATCCCTGGCTGAGTCAGGATGCAATGACCCATACAGAAAGCATCTTTCCCAACAGAGATCACAGTAACAAGATAAAGTGTTGCCAAACCAAATCAAAATGATGGGTTTTTTTCTTCAGTGTAATTACCCTGAGAAAATAAAGGTGACTTGCTAGAAAGGGAGGAAATAACTTTAGCCGACAGTACCAACATTGCTGGTGACCGACTGAGTTATGGAAATTCTTAACAAAGAAACTTGGATTCTGTGTCACTGCAGCAACCTAGGAAAGATATTAGCTTCCTCAAGGAAATCCCCTGGAGTGCAGAAGTAACAAAATGGAAAGAAAGGAATCCCAGTCAAGTAATGGTTTTAAGATGGGCTGTAGTTCATGCCAAATAATTAAGAAAAACAAGAAGAAAAGAGTAACAAGCACTGTGAAAAGAATGTCATCTCCGCTGACATAGGAAGATCAAGCACGTACTTGACACACCACTGACCGATTCTAAGGTGAGAAAGGAGTCAGACAAGCACTTTGAATCCTGGACCTTGCAACTCACAAGGATTTCTAGAAATCAGCAGCAGTTCTTGGCAATTCTGCTGTGCCTGCTGAAAAATGTGCCATCTGTGATGCTGGCTTTAAAAGATGGTTTCTTATTCTAAAACTATGCTTTCACAGTTATAAATTAGTTGCATTTTACAGAAACGGAAAAAGTTCAGTTATAAAATAGAAACTGATGTTAAAACATCAGTGCATGATTTTCAGCCCAGCCTTGAATGGGCATTGCTTCGCTGAGGCTGCAGGTGCCTTCGGGTCATTTGGAGACTGAGTTCCTGACTTAATGACAGGCATCTATTAATAAGGGCTTGAAATGGCCCTGGCAGTATCCACAATTATTTGTGTCCGCAAACATGAGTAAAAATAATAAATAAAAATAAATATTTAAACCCCCAATCATTTCAGTCAGTAAGTGAGAAAATATTATCCATACAGGGGTATTTCTCAAATCTTCTTGTAAATGTGTTCAGTGAATTTGTACTTTAGAGAAGTAGAGGCATTTTCTAAAGTTAGGTTCAACAAGTGTGCCAGGAAATTGTGAGCAGGGTTTTGTGCCAACTATTACTTTCATAATTTCTGTAATTTAAATGTAAAAAGTACCTGTTTCCTTCACAGATCCAGTATTTAGGCATCCAGGGCAGAATGTGTAAAAGCACTTAATATTCATTAGCTATGATCCTATTAAAGACAATGATAAACCTTTGATGTACACCAGAAACAACACTAAAACACTACTAAGTAGTTCTGAAAATCCTACCCATCAAGTGGTTTACATTTTTTTGACAGAAAAACCTGTGGCTGCACAATTGTACATCTAAGCAAAAAATGCTAGATTAAAATGTAAACCATTAAAATCCATGTTATATATTGGAGAAATAGGCAGTGTATGAGCTGTTATTTGCTGACCTTTGAAGTAAAAATAGAAACTGTTAAAACAAAACCATAAGATGTACTTTTTAATTATACCTTTTCCCCTCCTCTTCCAGTGCTATCAATCAGGGAGATACAATATTTGGCCTTATGTAAGAAAATATTATATTGTGGGTAGGCAGAAGGAGAGAAAATTAATTCTGTATTATGCTCATGAGCAAGCTGCCAGTCTCATACTGAAAACACTGTGCTGATCATTTGAATTATGATCTAAGCAAGCCAGCTTTTAGTAGACTGATGTGCCAGTAACTTAAAAACTCTGGTTTTTGTCTTTTGTAACAGACAAACTCCCTGTGCTCTCCTCCTAGTTCTGCCAAGCAGCAAGGAATGACACAGATGAGGCTTCTGCCGTATTTGACCAAAGTCACTGGATCAACTGTACTCTACCTGGACTTACTGAAAATTAAGAAACAATGCTAAACTCTATAGAAAGAGAATCCAGAGTTATTTCAGTTTTCTGCTTTTGTTTTTGAGATATCCTTACTCTGCCCACTTGAAATGGAAAGCGGCAAGCAGAGAGCAGGTAAAGCACCTCTTAACTAGGCCAGTTCCCCTCCAATGGCCTCGTCACATAACTGTGTTGTGTATTAGGACTACATGAAGTAAAGCTAACAAAGTCAGGCTTTGTGCGTACAGCCTCCCATTTTGACAAAGAAACATTTGAGAATGAAGTCAACTCGTGAACATTATTCTTTTCACATCCTTTCCTCAGCAGACAGGGAAAGGAACCATATGGACAGGGTACACTCCCAGCCAGCACTGCAGCACTCCTTGTTTGCATAAACAGTCATGTATGCAACTCAATGTGCTCACCAGCAAATGTGCAAACACCCGGTTAGTACGGACTAAACCTGCCTCAGCACAAGACAGGCTCCTTCCTTCTCCCCCACTGTGCATAAGGAGAGCAGATGATGTGATGGCAGACTGAGCAGAGCCCTGGTGCTGGCCCTTTGCTCAGGGTAGGCGGCTGGTGGAGGAACAAAGACACATCAACAGCTGAAAGGCTGGCGAAGCTTTGGAGTTATGGAGAAAACCTCAGCTTTCTCGGCCTTAGCAGCAGGGGCCCCAACAACTCTTTCGGCTTCAGTGTCTTAAAAGCTACAATCCGACCCTAAATTACAGGCAGAGCTCTGGTGAGCTCCTCTGGCTACTCAGAGCAGCCTGGAGAGGAATACACACGAAACACAAAAATTCCTCAGTCTCTGTCCTGGACCTCCGAGCATGTATTTAACTATTATTTACCATTTAATCATGTCATTACTCTCTAATTTACTTGAGAATGTGTTTTCCTCTTATTAAAAATGTTGCAACGATCTCTGCCAAAAGTCTACCCACCAGTGTTCTACACTCCTTCCCTGTGGTTCCTTTGTGACTATTTGATTAATTTTCATTTATAGTCTTCCAATAACAGCATCTAAAATTAACTGGGTCAGTTTTTACATAACTTCCTGAGTCATCAGGCTATGTGTCCTAAATAAATATGTCCATACAGGAGTCAAATGATAATTTACCCTTCCAGCACTGGCAGGAGCTAGAACATTTTGCAAAGCTTGTGTTCTATGATAAGAGAACACATTTTTTTTCTCAGGCCTTACTTCAGGACCTTTTATTCAATCAAAACTTCATTTGGATTAAGTCAGAGGTTTGACTCAGTTGGCAGGATGTAGCCCTGAGTGAGGGAGAAAGTGAGATTTTAAGGCCAAATGCATTCTTATGAAAAACATTTTCCAAATGGCTGAAATTATGAACGTTAGTGTTGAGGTACCTGAATTTAAATGGTAAAGATCTGCCCTCCAGGCATTAGCTGCTGATTTCTTGCTTTTAATACCAGAGAAGGAAGCTCAGTAACACTTCAAATTACATGTCTCAAGCAGGCATTTAATTTAGATTAAGTTAGACAGTAATTGTATGTTAAATAAATACCAATGGTCTCAGGAACACATTTTTATGGATTAACAATTTATGTAATAGATGTTTTTATTGCATGATTATTAGTTCTACAGTAATATGCTTTTCATAATTAGCTGATCATTAGCTGTTACACTGAACCTAACTTACTCAATCTCTGTTAAGTACATATTCAAGGATACATAGGATACCTCTTTGAAAGCCAAATAGACCAAACCTGTGTCACTACAGGAAAAGGCCACCTTGACAATGCTCAGTTGGATGGTCCAGGTATATTCAACTCTCTTGAGGTATGTATGTATCCAAGCTGGTCACATAGTCCGTTGCATTTGCTTAGTCCTCCAGGAAGGGGCAACTTACACACCTCCACCACACAATGGCAGCACTGACCACCTGACAAAATGCTCCTCAGAGATAACACATGGAGGACAAAGACTCCCCCAAACTCTTCTCCCAACTAATTCATACTAAAAAAAAAAAAAAAAAAAAAAAGTGTTTCTTTTGTACCCTGTATTACCAAGCAGTAGGGATTCTGCATCCTTCAGGAAAGGTCATAGTGATGTACAAAATAATGATGATGTTTTTTAGAGATGTTACAGTGCTGTCATGTGGATTTGGAAGGAAAATATTCAACCACAGATTTCAGCTGCCAGAGTCAAAGCTGACTTTGGATATTCCCAAAACTGGCTGGATGGTTTTAGCCCTGTTCTTACTAGCTATTTGCTCCATTCTTGCCTTTCTTCTTGGTTTCCTCACATTCTCTTCATCTCTACCTCAGCTCACACCTGGTCCAAGTAATAATTTCTCCACTGTTTTGCTATCCTCTCCTTCTTTTTTATTTTGCTTCCTGGTTAGCAAATCCTCTAC
The DNA here is from genome assembly GCF_017639655.2 of Falco naumanni. NCBI lineage: Eukaryota > Metazoa > Chordata > Aves > Falconiformes > Falconidae > Falco > Falco naumanni. The sequence goes on from NC_054057.1 coordinate 29,525,024, forward strand.
TAAGTAAAGCTGGCCAGGAAGCAAGATTATCTGTCCCTCAGAGTTCTTCAATGTTTTTTTTCAGGAACATGTAGCTGTTCTACATCAGGAAGCAGAAGCCAAGAGAGGAAATACAGAACTGCAAACAGCAAGGTGGCATTTCAGAATTTCAGATTCATATCTCTCTGAAAGAGGTTGTTGCTTCACTTGGGCAGGGAGGGGATTATCCATAGGGTTTGTGGGTTTTTCTTTTTCTCTTTTTCTTTCTTCTAGAGATTAAAGATCCCTCTGAAGGTATTCTATGGGGATACTCTATACAGACTGATAATGACCTACTGAAAATGCGTCCCATGTATTGTGAAATGTGCCAGGATGATAGTGCAAGTGGTAGTACTGTTATCACGGTAACTTCTTCCAAATCTGATGAAGCTGCCTGGTTTAAACTGATACACGATATATACATCTGACATTACAAATTACAGATGATTATATCTCCAAATCTGAGTCTAGACTCAGTAAGGAGTTGGCTAGAAAACAAGACATCTGATAAAAAAAATAATTCAAAGTATGAGGAATTTGTTTCTAATCCACACTGGAATGAAAATCAGATACTACTATTGACTATCCAAATAAATCAGTAAGCTTGATTAAGTTTGGAGAAGTTTATTATAATGCTACTGCCTATAAAATCAACTTGACACATTTTTAAAATATGTGGGGCAAAGTTTCTGCTGTTATAAATGAGTATAGCTGAAATGTGGGCACTGAGTTATGACTGAAAACAATCTGATGGGAAGATCTAGCCTTATTTCTTTTTTTAACTGATGAAAAGCCAAGTCAGTTAATTTTGAATTGACCCAAGAGACTAACATAAAGGATCTGATTTAAAGCCCATCACTCAGAAGCTGAGAACTGACTGCCATTTTCTGAAGATGGTCTACAAAATTCTGCCAAGAAAAGCAGCATGGACTAAACGATCTTTCCAACATACACAGTTTCTCAGAGTCTACAAATTAAGGCCCTCACTTTATTTGCAGTCGTTTCTTGACCCTGCCACATCAACATATAACATTAAATTAAGGGCTAGTTCCTTAGCCAGTGTTAATCAGCATATACCAGTATCTAAAGACCTGGCCTCCAGATGTGGATCATTCATCATTCCAAGACTAGGGATATAGATACAATAAGCATATTAGGGATTGGTTCTTGTAGGTGGATATATTTGAGGTAGATACTCTATTTCCTGACAAATTTGGCATCAAGTCTCCTGGTGAACTCAGTATTAGTATCAGAGGTCTAGTGCCCCTTAGGATTTGGAACATGTTGTTTAATAAACATCGTTTTATAATATCAGGAGGGAATAAGGCAGTGCATTTCTAAGGGATTACTGTACATCTCAAGTAGTTACTCACTTTCCCTCTGGCCTTGTGCCCGTTAACCCCACCTGACATATGCTATAATCACCCAGAAATGCACTGCCTGTCACCACTTATTGAAAAGGTAATGTGTAAAACTCACTAAAGGAAATGGTATTGAAACTAGGTTTGGGGTCTGACTCCTTACAGTCTTCTGATTAATTGCAATTTCCAAGTAAAATACATTGAGCAACTTTCTATTATGCTGTTCTATTGCAAAAATGTGTAAGAATTAAGGATGTGATTTCAACCCATACAACAGCCCCTTTGTCCCTTTTCATACTACTAAAAGGACACACAGATGCCTTGAAACGGTGGCTAACCCACCCCCCCGAGTAATAGAAACTGTGGCTACCATTTGAATGACATAGGTGGCTCTATCCAGCCTTCTTCCCAAACAGAGAAGTCATGTCAGAACCTTGTCATTCATGCTATTACACAGCAGAGCTTGCAGGAGCCTCAGCTTCCTGGGAGTGCAAGAGAAGGTGGCAGGGAATTGCATGGGCCTCAGGTGGAGGCAGGGCTGACGCCATTTTGTTCGGAGGCACAGGAGATGGAAATATGTAGAAGACAATCTTATTTGCTGTTCCCCAGAATGAATTATACGACTCATACTCATCACAGATAAAATTTCTTTTAAAGAATGAGAGTAAAGATGCCTTTTCTTTTCTTTTCTTTTCTTTTCTTTTCTTTTCTTTTCTTTTCTTTTCTTTTCTTTTCTTTTCTTTTCTTTTCTTTTCTTTTCTTTTCTTTTCTTTTCTTTTCTTTTCTTTTCTTTTCTTTTCTTTTCTTTTCTTTTCTTTTCTTTTCTTTTCTTTTCTTTTCTTTTCTTTTCTTTTCTTTTCTTTTCTTTTCTTTTCTTTTCTTTTTTTTTTTTTAAATAGATTAGGGCCAGCTTTGGCTGCTGGGTGAACGAGAGGGCTTCATGTACAATACAACTTGTGATTTGAACAAGTTAATTGGAAGAGGAGTGGCCTTTTTGTTTCCCCAGAAAATCTTCCCCTCAGAAACACATGAGAGTAAAACCTTTTCTTAGTCTTTCCAGTCTTCTGACATACAGTTCTCAGAAAGAGCCCTTCTGTGAGCTCCTGTAGCCAAGTGGCAACCCACTAATTACCACTTGAGAACTAGTGTTCAAGAAACCTTCATGAAATTCTTTGCCTGGTTTTCTATCTTCTCATAGAGAAACTTAAAAAAATGATCATAACAAGGCCTGGGTGAAAAATGCCTTCACGTGGCTAAGCAGTTATGGAGTACAACTTTTTTGATTTTCTCAGAGTGAGGGATAGAGTCACTCACGAATGATCTAATTCTTCAGGATCTGTAAGTAAGCAAATGACCATTATTTCTGCTGTTACTACAGCATGACAGCAATATTAAGGAAAGCTGACAGACCTAAATAATTGGTAATCTTCATTGAATAATAGAAACATCAAGACAATGACATTTCTGTGCTACACACAGACCTAAATCCATCTAACTATTGTCAAGGTAATTTGAGGACTCCAGATGTTGTTGCAGCTGCATGACCACAGTCATCTTAGTCATTCTCCTTAGAAGTGGGAAGTTCATAAGAGGGCAAAAATCATTCATCCAGTGTTAAGATACTGTTTCTTGCACAACATTGGTGATTTCTTCTTCAAGGGAAAACAATACATTGGTTTTTCTAAATGGAGATGCTGAAAATCTACTACCAGAATAGCTACTGTTTCTCCCTCTAGAGTTTTAGCAGCTAGAAGTAAAATAACCTGCTGCCAGAGCTCAATGCTCCCTAGTGGCTCCAAAAACGTAGGAAACAGCATATACCAAACTGCAACATCAGGATTGCATTTATTCTTCCTTCTGACAAAGCTGAAGAGCCATGGTAGCTAAAAGCTTGGGCAAAAATCACCCAAACTTCGTAGCAAAGCCACTTAGAAACCTTTGTCAACAAAAGTGTTTGACTGTCTCACTACAGATAAATAGAGAAGAGCAACAAGGAAAAATATCAAATTCAGAACATCTCCATGCATCAGAGCATGCAATGGTCACTGCAGCAGAAAAAGGATGCACCTTTTAGTCATTCTCAATTTTGGCCAAAGTGCTGATTTTGTTTCATAAAATAAATGTTCACAAACCAAAATTCTAGCATCTTCCCACTGTTTTTACCTAAATGTTACAGCTGAACATTATGTTACAGGGAATTAATTAATTAATTAACATTAATTGCACATGAGAGAGAAAGATGAAAAACAACAAAAAATGAGACATGATAGAAAGGATAAAATCGTATGTTTGGATGATAAAAAAGATTGTTATTAAATAAGATGACAAATACATTTGTGACTAAAAGACAATAAAGACATGTAAATGAAATTACTGGATGACTGAGTGGATGAGCAGGAACAAAAATGAATGTGAATATGAAACTAAACTTTGTAAAGGGATTAGATTTTGTTATAACCATCAGGAATGGTGAGAAAGTAAAGACAGCAGGGAAGGCTTATGATATTATTTCTGCTGCAAAGGGATGCAGACTATTTCTGAATTCTTCACCCCAGGAATATACTTTTGTATCCTTTATATACAGAGGAAGGTGAGGCTGTCCCACAGCTATATTTGCATGAAAATTATTCAGATTTTGTCTGCAGTGAACTCTGGATTCCTCAGTGACCAGTTACTAACTCAAACAAAGTCTAAACATAGGCAACTGGCACTGAATTGAAAATACAATGTGCTTCAGGTGTCAGGTTTGCATGTGTGGGCAAAAATGTCAGTAAGGTATTTAAATAAGCAGGTACTTGACAATTAGCTGGTTTCCCTGGGAGCAACCACATCACTTGCCATTTATGTAGACATGCTACCATACTGTCACAAAGACAAAATCTGAAGTAATCCCATGGCTACAGTGGATTTATACCTCTGGAACTGTAAGTAAAGCTCGGCCAAGTACATGCAACCATTTATATTATTTTAACTATAGTAAAATAAGTTTAGAAATTGTGAATGAAATCCACATTAAGGTTCAAATGTATATTTGGAGATCCACATTTTATCAACCAGAACAAAGTCTTTACAGTGAATGCACAAGTCTCTTGAACTTATCTGGACTCAAGGAGCCAATAGCAGTTGCTCATTCTGACCTTTTAACTACTTATATTATCTTTCCAGACCATGCCTTATTCTAATGGTTCATCACAAATAGACTCAAGCTATCTTTCCATATATATGAATCCTTAGTGGCAGTGGGAAAGGTTACATCAATCTCCCTTCCAGGTGATGTGTGATTCCATCTTAAGCTGATGAGCCCTGGCATGCACCTAGCCCAACCTGGAACAGCTCAAACATGGCCTGGAAGTCTTGTAAACAAAGATCACAAGCAAAACCCCTTTCATTTTCTTTTTTTTCATACCTGTTGTGAACTCAAACAGTAAATCTATGTATTTATTATACTGCTTGCAAGGAGTGAGTGCTTACATCTGAGTAGAAAGCATACCTGAGGACAAGGGATTAAAGGCAGATAAAGAAAAAAGTAATTTCCAAACTGAAGATGTTTTTTGGTGATGGTAGCTGTTAATAAAATGCATTTATTTAGTGCTAAAATCTATACACGCCAGAGTAAGACATGGGTGTTGTCTATTCAAGAGGTGTGAAATCCAACATGTGTAGCCAGCAGGGCTGATGCAGGTGTGAGTGAGGTGTGTAGCTGCAGGCAGAGGGGGTTGTAAAAAAAATGAGAGTTTTGTGTCCTGTCCTGTTTCTGTTGCCCAAAACCCAGGCAGGCATAGTCCTTGTGACTGCTTCAGACTAGGAATGTTTTTACCTCTTGTACATTCTGTACTGAGTCTTTCTACATCCTCACTGTATCTGGAAATGTCCAAAAGAAATTTGTTTCAACATGACTATTATCTGTTTTATGGAACTACCATACAGTGTACACAATTTAATATTTGGATCAGAGCTCTGTCCAAATTTCTGGCTGTGGCTCTTCATGGGCATTTGCAACGCATAAGTGACCTGCTGGCTGATGTTACAAATTGGACAATTAGAAAAATGAAAACATTTTTATTGAATCTGAAATTAAGATTCATAAAAGTAGAAATCTGAGGCTCCACGCTGCCATTTTTATATAAGCTACTTTTAACAACAGACCTTGCAGTGCCTAAGGTTGCTTTTCATTATACAAAAGAGGTTAACAGAAACCCCCCTGATATATAGAAGAAAGGTAGAGGAACATCTATTTCCTCTATTGTTCAGATTTAGGCAGAAACTTTGAAGTTAACACTTATTGCTGGTTTATAGTTACAGTCTGAACTTGGCCCTCTCTATACTGGGGAAAGCAAAGATCCAGAATAGTAGATGTTCAGTTAATTAACAGCTCTATCTTAAAGCATATGCAAAAGGGGTCCATTGTGCAAGCAATCATAAATCTCACTTGGCCTAACTTCAGAGCAATTGACCTTACAACCCAAATAATGTTCCTTTGTGCACAGTTTTTATATGCATTTTCTAGATTTACTGTTTCAAAGGAAGTGTGTAAACAATTTCAACTGAGCCTAAAGTGAGAAACTCATTCATCCTACATCTGGGTGAAAGTTTGCACCAAACTGGAAACAGTCTCTATTGATGCTACTTTCATTGGATCCAGATTCAATTTTTCCATTTATTTATTTTCACATGCTGCTGGTATCTTAATTAGGAAAGAAATGAGAGGAAGAGAAATGACAAGGTTTAGCAGTTCATTGGACAGCAGAGAGTATAATAGCAAAAGGTAATGATACTTTGCCAGCCAGAGTATTCCCTTGTCAGTCATCAATGGACAGCTATAAATAAAAAACTCTGAAGACTTCTCCAATAAAATGGCAGAAGAGAAAACACAGGCAACACAAATGTAACTTCTACTTGCTCTCACTCTAACTATGCAGCATCTTAAAGTCTTGATATTTCTTTTTTCTATAAACAAAATTTCAGGCCACATTTTAAAAACTTCAATATGCAAAGCACACATATCACTTCAATACATGTGACAATAGGTGACATCTATATGGAAACAGTGACAAACTCTTTCCTTGATTAAACATTGTGAAGCCTTTATTAGAAAATTTACCAAAAATGAAAATTGCTGTCTATATCAAAAGTGTGCACTAAAATTCTCAAAGCAACTAGCGCCAAGATTAATCTTGGCAAACTTTAAAGCCCATATGTGGGAGAGGCAGCTTTAGCACTTAATAAATACCAAAAATCTGCAATTAACCTTGAGAGACTCTTCGAATCTCTTTTAGGCTGGCAGACTTTTTTTGGTTATCCACTTCTGGAGAGCTCTGATACTCTTGAGTCAGCCTTTGGAGACTGCACTAGCCATCTAAGGGGTCTGGGCTTTCAATTCAGACACCAGGTTCGGGTGGTTAAAGTTTGGGTAGCCCAGAATATCTCAAACTCACTAAAAGGTTATCTCTGCCCTTATATTATATCTAAGTATAACCGATCTTTTATATATTATTAGGACTTATTGAAGTATTAATTACAAATAAATACTTCAGATAGTGTACCACTGCTTCATGTTCATAATATTGTTTGTAAACATATGATAGCATTTACCAAATATTATGTTCATGAAGTTGTTTGTGGAGATACCTGTTAGCATTTGAGAAATGTCATGTTCAGTTTATAGGCTGCCTGCACACTGCTTGCTTTGACTTGCCAACCTTAATTATCCATTTCTTATTAGTGCTCATACAATGGCAGCCTATAGTATCTGCTCTCTTAATGTGTAATTGAAACTTTGTATACAAGTGAATAAGGACCGACTAAGATAAAGTGATAACTAGTAAATAACCATCCCTCTTGATCACACAAATAATCAGGAAACTTTGCAAAGAAATACCAGTCCTCAGACTTAATGAGAACATAAATTAGAACCTGTGACTATTTCTTAATTGGAAATGAAAAAGGAACACAATTAGGGATGGGATGAATGAGTTTTAAAAGTCAGAGAAATGTTTACTAAAAAGAACATCATTTGCATTCCTATTTGGCTGGGCCACTTGCCCCTTCTGCAACCTGGTGAAACAAATGAGTGAATACAAATCAAGACGACCTAGTAGGACAGCAAATGGCCATTGCAAAAGCAAAGGCCAGAGGAAAAGGCACGCCAAAAAGGCCTCAGTCCCACATTATTTTTTTGCAAGCAGATTTAACTGGGTGTACAGTGCCGAGACACCTTTAGTCAGACATGCCAAAGAAAACAGCAAGGTCATGTCCAAAGACAGTAACGTAGAACAGAATAATAACTTGATCTGTTACAAAGTTCATATTTTGAAAAGAAAATACTAGAAAACTTGCACAAACATTTTTTCATGAGAATTTGTCTATTTTTCAACGATTTTTATGTGATAATGTTACTCTTTCCTTCATAGACATGCTGCCTTATTTTCACCGATTTACCCTGACTGTCAAGGAGCTTTCCAGAAAGCAGTGGATAAGCTGAGAATTTATGTGGTCCATATCCACTATCAGACAAATCACTGCAAAGTTTCATTTTCCCCCTTGCCTGTCTGACAAAACTGCAAGGCAGCCAAATACAGGTGTTCAGATATATTCAGACAGCACTCTTTTTTCTTTTTCTCTTTTTAATATAATATTTTGTCATTTACTCTGGTGAAAACTTTATGGTTGGTAAAGTAAGATCAAGCAATAATTCTAATTTTTTAAAGCCTTTAAAGCATTTTTTTGAGAAATATGGGAGTTTAGACAGCACATTTATTTAGTTTTAATTTTTGTGCTGTCATACATCAGCAGTGAAGTCCTGATTTAGAACACATGCAGCTTGCCTTTGAAGTTTTGGCTGTTTTTTAACAATGGCAAAATAAGATATAACGAAATTAAACAGCACCAAAAAAATCATAAAACAGGGCTTTTGTGCTCATGATTCATATATTGTTTTTTATGTTTGTTTTTTAAAAAGCTTTATTCTCAATAATCTTTCATGGGAAGCTTTGCTCTGACATACCTTTAGTCATCTAAGCCTTTTCTTCTGCGTTGACCTTTCTTTTCTCATTCCTATCCCCCCAAGTCTCTGAATAGTGCTTTCTAATATCATTCCCATCCAGTAGCAAAATGAGTTTATTGGAATTCTTCTGAAAATTTGAAGTGTAGAAAATGAACAGAGATATGCTAAACTGATTTTTTTGGATGAAGGTAATAAATATTCCAAGTAAACAGGACCTCCACATGGAACGGCTTTTTTCTGCTAGTGCTTGCTGGACTCCCCTTCTGGGTTGTGCATGTGCAGTGGTATACGTGGTGCTTTTGGTCAAGTTACACAACACTGGCATTTTCCAAGGAATTGCATAAAAGCTGATAGTTGCCATTGTTCATTTTTATCCAATGTGTTGCAATGAATACAAGCCAATGCTGTCTTTATTTGTCCTGTGGCCAGCTTCTTCCTGTTATTCTCTCTCCCTTTCAGCTCAAGGACTAAATTGCTAAAACAACAAAGACAGCACAACTGGCTTTATAGTTTTTCTCCTCCTTAGTGTCTTCCATTCACTGGAAAATTTTAGTCTGTACTAGAGGCATCTAAAGGTACCAACACCATGTGCTGCTAAGACAGGTTTTAATTGCAGTCTACCTTCAAAACGTATTGAAAGTAATTTCTAGACAGAACAAGTCCTTAAAGTGTCCAGATGTTTGAAACAGAACATTAAAAACCCTCATAATTCTTAATTGTTAGCCCAAATATATACATGTACAGTACCACTGTGTATGTGTAGAAGGATATGTGCAGGGCATTTATGATAGCTGAGGGACCTGGAGAAGCAGGGACTGACAAGAGAGCTGGACTTTAAGGCATTGCAGGAAGGTTAACAGCTGCATATCAGCAGTTTACCAGGGACCTCCTCACTTGATGTATCTCTTCCTTCATCTTCACCATCTCATATCCATATGCTTCATCTCTGCATCCCTTTTAAAATACTGCTTACTCTTAACTGTGAAATAATACCAGCTGCACCTGAGGAGAAAGTTCTTTTTGTACTCCAGCTTATTCATGGGTTAGTGCAAAATAACAGAATCAATAGCATCTCCTATGACCAACACTGACACCTGGATTTGTGCCAAAATAGTTAACCCCGGTGAAGTGCAGTGGTAAGCTTATCGTAAAGACACCTCTGATTCCACAATACCTCTCTTAAAATCCATATGAAGAACTTGTGTAAAATTTTGAATGAACATAGAAGGTTCTGCAGTTTATTTTATTTTTATGGATTTCAACTATTAATTTTAGCAACTTAGCCTGTATTAACAGAAAACTTGCTTATAATTTAATTTAATTTCAAATGTAATCCGTGACCCTTCTGTATTTTGAAGCAAATACTGATGGATGGGAAAAAACCCTTTGATTTTAACATTATCAGGATTCTTCTCCCCTACCTTTAACAAAGGAAAAGTTAACTGTTTTGCCTCTGCTGCTTATCCAGGCTAGTTACTGCTCAGCAGGGAGAGAAGAATCCCTCCAGGCAGATCTGTTGCACCAATTTTCAGAAAGGATGAAGGTCTCCTTGGAATTAAATGCCTCTTTATGTTGACCACCATGGACAAATCTGGATATATTAAGACGTATAATATTCAGAAACCCAAACTTAGAGAGAAGAAGCTAATTTATGGCTCTAAACTATGACTCTACAACCAGGCAGGTAAAATTTGATTTCAGCTACCAAGGTCATGCTTTGGCATTGTGAACACAGTATGGTCAGCAAGAAGCTTCTCAGGTAAATATAAAATTAGAGATAAACATGTTTAGATTAAGTAGATTATGCCACTGTTATTACTTCAATAAAAATTATTCTTGCTAGAGATTTTATAAGGAATAGATTTCAAATTCTTTTTTTTATTTAGGCAAGTTATAATACTAATATCATAATAAAATATTAATATTTTAACTCTATAGTTACTAGCTATTTATAAAATATTTTATATATAATCTCCATCTATAATGTATCTATAATAATCATTCAAGTCTCAAGTAAGCAAGAGTATTTCTATAAAGAAATCACGAAAATGATGTAGAAATTATGGTTCTACTTGTAACACAGAAGTCTTATTAGCATGTCGTAATAATAATCTTTTTAGCTTTAAAGCTTATTCATCTATGAATATCTTGTAGAATATTTCCAGATTTATAAACTTTGAAAATAATTATATGCAGACAGAAGATTTCTATGCCAAATTTGTGCTATTACTCCCAGTCATAATTCCTCAGACTACACTTCTTATAACTCAAAAGGTTTGTTATCCTATCAACCCACTTTGCACCTTGCTTTCTTTGGCTAAGAAATACATCATCTGCTCTTTTAAGCTGTGTTCAGTAACTTAGTTCAATCTCCCCTATCACATTTTTATCCTACTGTTCTTTTCCCTTGAATATACTGGCACTTCTTTGCTAAGAACATCACAAAAACTTGGTAAGTGGTACACGTTTACCATGGTGGCTTTTAGATATCCCAGAAAAAAAAAAAAAAAAAAGGAATTTGGCCATTTTTCCTGGTGTTTTAGGAGTTAAACCATCCAGTCAAAAGAATGGTTCCAGCTTGGAACCTCTGAACATCTGAACCTCTGACATGCAGCCTTGCCGTCCTCATACCTGGGATTTCTCAGGCTGAAGCACAGGAAAATGTCTGATTCCATCATGAATTAATATGCTGGTCTCAATCCCTTTCTTTCAGATTAGAGGTTGACATATCCTAAGCATAAATATCTATATCACTTCAAAAAGGAGACATTTGAAAAAGGGGAATGATTGTTTACTTTAGAGAGATAAATTGAAGCAAGTGAAAATTTTGAATCTCTAGGGATATGCTCCAAGAGTGAAATCTGCACAGATCAGTCTCCCATAGGTAGTAAGTGGTACAAGTCATTGATCTGAACCTAACACAGAAGGTACAGTTCAGTAACATAATTATAATAAAATAGACTAGGGAATATTCCTGTAATAGTGAGAGAGGCCTTTTCTCTGAACTTTTTTGATTGTATGCTCATTTTTGATGCTTTTCTGAACCAGAGTCTACTAACGGTTCATCAGTTTTCTTAAAAGTTAAGGAAACATTTTGGGCAAACCAATATATTTCCCAGATGCGCAGTTTTTCAGTTTTAATAAGATGAAAAATAAAAACAAGTACCAAGCAAGGATGTTGTTATCCAATGGACTAAATTAGGTAGAGTCACGATGACAAGAAGGATGGAAAAATTTTGAAGGAAAAAGCAGGTTACTCAAGACATAATGTTTGACATCTGGTTTATGATCGTCTGTCAGTAGTCAGCCAAAGTCAAAAGCCTGCTGTTGTCTTTCAGATGAAATATATCTAGAACAGTGTTGACTATTTACTCCAGGCGTCCTCAAACTTTTTAACCAGGGGGCCGGCGCACGGATGCAGTGGCAGGCAGTCATCTGCAGCTGCTTGGTTTCCCCCCCAACACCCTGTGGGGGGTGTCTGTAAATGCCGAGGGCCGGATTGAGGACCCTGGGGGGCCATATCTGGCCCATGGGCTGTAGTTTGAGGACCCCTGATTTACTCAATTAAATATATCCTCTCAGTTTCTGCTTGAAGTACATATCCTACCTTGGAATAAAAGATATTTTTCACTTTGTCTCTTAAGAATACTGGGTTTAGGTGTGGCAAGTTCTGATGGTCAGTGTATGTCATATTAGAGGTGATTATGTCTAGTTACCCTTGTTATGTTATAAGATGGCCAGTTCCATTACAATCAATTATAAAATTTTCTTTGAATGTAATGAAACATAATAAAAAACTAGATCAATCACCTATAAGTATTTTTGAAAATTTTATGCAAAAAATGAAAATTAGTGGTATCTTTCTAATTTTTTTTCTTTTTTAACCATGAAATGCAGATTGCAATAAAGACTCTCATTTGATCTGAATGGAAGACATGTATTTTATGTTCCAAAATTCCTCTTCCCTCCCCTCCCCTCCCCTCCTCTCCTTCTCCTTCTCCTTCTCCTCCTCCTCCTCCTCCTCCTTCTCCTTCTCCTTCTCCTCCTTCTCCTTCTACTTCTCCTCCTTCTCCTTCTCCTTCTCCTTCTTCTCCTCCTTCTTCTCATTTTCTCTGTTTCCCAACTTTATGATGTCTGTGATAAAGTACTAAATTTGATAAGGTAGATTCAATTTCCTATTGTTTTTTGAAAGCGCTATGTAAAAACTTGTCTTCATTAAGTGCCACTGGGAGTCCAACACCACATAACTAATCAGAGAATTCAGTAGCTTCATGTCCACAAGTTCAAAGGGGAAAAAGACATCCTGTTTGCTGTTTTGTTTCACACAAGCTATTAAAACTGCACAGACCCCCTTAAGTGTTTTTTAAAGTAATCTTTGTTCCCTATCAGTAACCTAAAACATTATAAAACCCAGTCCCAGTTTAGATAATTTTCAGATATGTAATGCAGTTTGGAAAAAAAACCTCAGTGATTCTTAATGAAGTGGAAGGACTGAAACTCCTGGTGGATACAAACAATTCAGACTTACTACTTTTTCCATATCCCTTAAAGATCTTGGCTTAGTCATTCTGTTCAACTTTTGTGACCTCAATGTTTTTCCTCAAAAGGCATGCTGGGAAATTCCCAGAGGTGTGCACTGTGTGTGGGAATGTATATACCCAAAAAGGGTCAAAAGAAAAAAAATTACATGGTTCAGAACATATGCACTGTCTTCATGTATATTCTATAAAGCTACAGTTGATGCAGTTAACACCAGTAGAAAAAAAGCTTTGATCACAAGGTCATATAAACATCACAATTTTTTGGATAAGTGCTTTGATGTAGCATATATGTTAATTAAATTACAAGTTTTGAAATAACATCTTATCACTTGATCAATAGATTTTCCTTACTGTTTTTCCCAGGGCTTGAGGAAGGTTTGAGAAGGTTGCTTACTTGAATGCTTGGGTGAATGAAAAATTAACTTAAGCTGTTAATGTTAGTTTCTGAAGTTTCAGGAATACTAGGTTCCTCTTTACCACTTTTACTCGCGTGCTAAGATGCTTCGGATCATTGGACATGAATATGCAACTATTTTAAAGCTGATTACACAAAATTTCTTTAAATTCCTGGTGAATTTGTTAGTACACAGAGCAGTCATATTCAAACATGACCTTACTGCAAAGCTGTTCCTCCAGTGTAGGAACCATAAAAGATGCTTCCTGCATGTGGAAGGAACTATAACTTTCAGCCAAATATACAGGATTTCTTTGCAATAGTCATATCTGAGACTATAGAAACTGTCTTTTTTAATAGAAATAAAATAAACACAAAGATGAACAAATGGATTTGATTTGTTACTAGTCAATACCTTTTTTCCACAAAAACCCAAAAATTATTCTCTTCATTTTTATCTTTTTTTTTTTTTAGAAATTACATATTTTTAATTGAAGGAAATAACAATGTCTTTTGTCTTCAATTTTCAAAAATAAATTAATATGAACATTTTCAAAAGAAAATGTATTTGTGAAAATATATATATTTAAAATTGACTTTATATATATAGGAATTTCTAAATTGATCTTTTCTTTGCAAACTTTAAACAGTGCTTAATAATATGAAAAGATACAGAAGAACATACACAATATGCCTAAACTGCAATCATAAATGAAAATATAAATTATGTGGCAATACATGTGAGTGATCATCTTTTGTAACAACACAATCATAGAATTAATATTTAACATTACATAACCACATTAGGAAAATAATTTTGAAGCTGGTACATTTAAAACAGACATTTTACTGAAGGATGCATTCCACTATTAAATGAACAGCTTTGTTTTATTTTGCTTTTAGAGATTGCTAATCCATTTTAAGTAAGTAAAAAACAGATTTAGAAACCAACCCTCACAACCAAACTGCATCTAAATGGATGCAATGCCAGATACTAAAAAGTTTTTGGTCACCATATAGCCAGAGAACCAGTCTTTTACAGGGAGGAACCTAAAGAAAAGGGCTAAGCCCATGGATCAAAGGATACAGATTATTTGACTCGTGCTAATTTTTACTACCATAAACAGAAACCAGAGAGTAACTGAATTTTGATTAACTAATAATATTTTGCTGTTCTGTCTACATATTATTTTTAGTTTCTTCTAAAGAAGACCTTCCAAGATCTTTCCCTTGGTCCATTTTAGTGTATATGAATCATAATCAGTGGTGGGAAGAAAAGAAGGAGTTTAAAGTAAATAAATTACTACTTAATGGATTTCTGTTACAGCAGGATGACTCCTTTTTCTTTCCAAGTTAATTCTATAAAACTTCAGAAAGTATTTAAACAGCAGCTTTAATATGTGAATATGCTTTTGAAGAGTTTTTAACATTTGGTTTTTTACATATTAATACCTACAGTACAAGGTCTGTCCCTGTAAGCATTACTTATTTTAGTCAATCTTAATCAGATTGGTGGAGTGGTCTCAATCAACAGGACTGCTCGAAGTGAGTAAAAGCTTGTGGGATTAGGACCTACATTCTTGCATTTCCAGCAACTGTTTGGCAATTAGTTGGTACAAGCAAGAATTTCCTTAAAAAAACCCACCACCACCACACTCCCAAAACAACAAACAAAGTAAAATAAAATGCTGGGGAAAAAGCAGGGATTTTTTTTTTTTTTAAACATGCCAGTGTTGGAAACCCACACCGTTTTATTGCAGGTTTCATGATATTAAGTGTTTGCATTAAACCTATCGTAATCAGGAGATTGCAATGGAGTCTCAGAGTCCAATTGATAAAGAAATGGCTGCAGGGAAAAGCTTAATACATGAAGGAATTCTGTTCTGGGAGCTCAAAAAAAAAAAAAAAATCTGGTTAGTATTTTAGTAACTCTTACAGCTTTTTTGAGGTCCAAAGCAGTGTGTTTTAATTTCTAGAATTGGTAGTACTGATATTCTATTTAAACAATTAATTAAGATGCAAGCATCCTGTGTGGTGCTGCATAATATGTGACTTTTTGAAACTGCTGCCATGAATTGATGTTTTTAGTTTAATCACATTGGTAAGCACTCATTTCCTTCTACCTACAAAGAGATTTAAAAATGTCTTTTTTTTTTGAACCAATAGTACCTTGAACTTAATTTTTTAAATTTTATTTTATATGTTTGCTTGGGTAAAGAAAACGGCAACGGCAACTAAGACAATTGCCTGGGATCAAAGCTAAAAATACCAAGAAAATCTCTTCAGGTCAGTGAAGAATTGCTGGTGCTGATACCGGTCAGACCTAAAATGTACTTGATACTGAGATAGTGTGAAAAAGATGGGTTTGCAGACTGAAAAAACAGATGGCCCCTTATCACCCCATGGGGCTAAACACACAAGAGCAAACTTCAGAGACTCCTTACCCTTACCTTGTCTGTCCCTATCAGGATGGACTGTTATATTGAGGGTTATTGCCTCTCTAGCCCTCCCTGTGATCAGCTTTTGAAGTCCATGGCCAAGAGGCCAGTGTGAGAATATCACCCCAGATAAGAGGTGTTTGCTCTGTGAAATATTCAGGACAGGAATCCATGGACCCTGTGATAGTTCATCAGGGAACCACAAACTCCAGCTAATATCTTCTAATCCCCTGTTGGTTTGAGAACTACCCACCATAAAAAGCATAACTGGCTGTTTATTTGCACAGGCAAGAGATAACATCTTAAAGTTACAGTCTGCCTTAAGTAGTAGGGATGTGAAGCCCAAAAAAATGAACCATCCAAGCTCATAATCAGAACTGTGTGTGCTCCCTTCTTCTCTGCCTAATGACATGTAAACATTTTGGCTGGTGTCTCTTTTGAAAGATATTAATCAAATCTATTGGTTAGAAATCACAAAGGATAGTCCAGTCTGCAAATTACATGTCTTCTTTTATAGCATTCTGAAGCTGTGAACAATATGTTAAAAATTTTCCCATGGCACAACCAAGTAAATACTTGTGGCACATTTCTATTTATTACAGAGAATAGTTAAATTCTAAGACATAAATCATGCTCTTCTACTAAAGGCTTTACAAATTCCCAAAGACAAGCCTAATTCCCAATGCAATGATGCTATAAAAGATCAGACACTTTGTTATGGAGAAATCCACATTTGGAGATGTCTTTCAACAATTTTCTCTCAGGATCCAGTCCTGTGAAAGGCACATGCAAGTTGCTGAACACTGTGTCAAGCCCCATTAGTTTCAAAATGGCTCTAAAAACTTATATTTAATTTGCTGTATTTAAATTGTAATCTGACAAGTTTAATACTGCCTAAGCAAAGAAATTATTTTTCCTTTTCTTTCTTCTACTAAATGTGACAGTCTTTTGGTTTCATTAAGGAAAAAGATTTCATAAGTTTAAATTTCAGAACTGAGAGAAGTTGCCACCAATTTTTACCTTTTTCGCACCCCTCACATCAGTTATTGTCATTAGCCAATGGCAATACTGTAGCATGAAAGAAAAAATAACAAGAAGTAGGTGAAGAGATAAGGGAAGATGACTGAAAAGGGAAAATAATTCTTAATGGTTCTGTAGATCCTTTTTCCCCCCATTGCAATCTATCCTCTGCCCTGTCCCCAGCAACTGCCCTAAATCAAGGAAGTGGCACCTGATGCATTCTGCAGATGGATCAGCACTGTATACTGGAGCATAGTATACAGGTGGTTTTTCACTTGTACGAGTCAGTTAACTAGCCTGCAGACAGATCTGTTTGTGCGACAGGAGTGGGAGTGGAAAATGGAAATCTCTTCTGGCTGATTTACAGAAAGAAAGGCTAAGTGAAAGTGAAAGAGCAGGTCAAATCAGTGCTAATTTATTAATATTTCTAACTGCTCTCACTTCCTGCTTAGGTAGACCCTTTCTGGAAGGCACACCAGTTTTCACCCAGTGAAAACTCTGGACAACAACAAAACCAGTGCTAAGATTCTGAATCCTTCAGATGTGTTTTAAATACATGTTCAGTTAGACATGAGTGCCCTGAAGTCTGAAGACAAGGATTTCTCTGGCCTCAGTAAATGAGGTGAATTGTTCACCAGTCTGTTTCTCTTGGTTCAAATCCATGATCCAAGCCATTGACACATGCTTACTTGACAGCATGTGAAGGCAGATTCCTCAACTCAACATTAGAGTTGTCCATTTATATAGTAAAAAAAAAAAAGAAAAGAAAAGAAAAGAAAAGAAAAGAAAAGAAAAGAAAAGAAAAGAAAAGAAAAAAGAAAAGAAAAGAAAAGAAAAGAAAAGAAAAGAAAAGAAAAGAAAAGAAAAAAGAAAAGAAAAGAAAAGAAAAGAAAAGAAAAGAAAAAAGAAAAGAAAAGAAAAGAAAAGAAAAGAAAAAAGAAAAGAAAAGAAAAGAAAAGACAAGAAAAGAAAAGAAAAGAAAAGAAAAAAGAAAAGAAAAGAAAAGAAAAGAAAAGAAAAGAAAAGAAAAGAAAAGAAAAGAAAAGAAAAGAAAAGAAAAGAAAAGAAAAGAAAAGAAAAGAAAAGAAAAGAAAAGAAAAGAAAAGAAAAGAAAAGAAAAGAAAAGAAAAGAAAAGAAAAGAAAAGAAAAGAAAAGAAAAGGGGGGGACATATACTCTTATATCTTCACCTTCACCTTTGCCTTTTTTCTATGCTATGTCCTAGAGAGGACATTAATTTTATACAGTGAATTCCAACCTTCGCTCAATTTCCATGAACATGATTTCTGGAATTTTCTATATTTTTTATTCGTAAATGTAAATGTAGTGTAAATGTCAATAATGTATTGGCCGCTGGAGTCACTGGCAAATAATTCACTGATATCTGCAGTGCAAGAGAAAATCTGAGTACAAATGCAGGAGTAAATGCAGTATAAGCTGGCTTTGGAGACTGGGCAATCCAACAGTTATGTTACAGCAACCACTGTTGTGGGCTAGGAGGAAAAAGAAAATACTTTCCTTCTCCTGGTAAATCCCATGAAAATACTCATCTCTGAGGGTAAGTCACCAATGAACTTTTCATCTATTTTGATGCCTTTTGTATTGTACCCAGCAATCATTCAATTAGTATTCAAGAAATCACCCTCGAGAAAACCCAAACTTCGCTTTCCAATGTGAACAACTGGAAGCAAAGTCTTGATGCTACATTTTTTTGCTGCCAGTCAATGGGTACCCTGTAGTTTCCAAGAAACAAAAGGAACAAAATGAAAATTTCTGATGTGAATCATGAGATTCTCCCGTGAAAAAATTTATGAATGATCATTGTTCCACCCCACCTCCAATGCTTTTAGCTCTGTGTCAAATGCTCAAGATCTGTCCTGCTGGATAACAATCTTATCACCTCCAGTACCGCAAAGATAACTAAATTATGTCAACCAAAATCAAATCTCTGTACTCAGAAGAATTCAGAAAAGAAAGCAGTTGGGGCAACTGAGTTAATTTAACAGCTTTCTGCTACCAAGAGGTATCCTACTCCATGTCTCCCTTTCTCTACTGCCCCTACCCCACTTCCACTAGCTGTGGCACACATTGGTCCCTCCATAACCTGATTCAGCTTCACAGCCTAACAGAAACCTCTTCACTTTCTTGGTTGATTAAATTTTCTTATGGGTTGATGAGTCAACGCTGCATGTGTTTACAGAGATTTAACAAGAACTAGGACCAGTGCAAGGTAAGTAATGGACAATTCAGAAAAGCAAGGGGCATGCGAGCACCCTTTACTACATCAATGAGTTATTGGAGCAGCTCACACCATCTACTGGAAGTGCACTCTGAAGCACTTATTGCCAGACTTTCCAAAATCATAGCTTCTTCTGCTGATATCTGGGTCAAAAAGACTTTCTTGCTTGTGAAAAGAAGAAATTAGACATGACATCATAAAAACCTGCAGTGCTATTTTTAGAGACTTGAATTGTGTTTAAACAGCTACCAAGTCAAAACAATTATTCTGTTAGCCAGCTGTCAATTTGCATGGACTCTTTTTGCCTGCCTTCCTTTATCATTTCTCTATTACCTTAGCCCCAGTAGTCCCAGTCAAGACCCTTTCTTGAAGGGCCTATCGGACAATCAGAAGAAAGTGTAGTACCTCCCAAAAGACATTGCAATCACTCTACCCTAAATAATTCATAGTCAGTAAATGGTTACAATATTATTTGGGGATTTCTTTCGAAATTAAGCACTTCCAGGAAAAAAAAAACCCCACCAATCATAGATATTATTTGCAGTACTTGAAATACTCAGAATAGTCACATAGAATATTTTAGAGATAGTGAGGCTGGCACATAGGAAACCTTTTCTCTGAAACATAGCTGAAGTACCAGTCTTAGATCAGTTCTACATTTGAATTTGGTGATACGCAGTTCTAGCATCTTCCTTTGGTCTGTTTCTAACATGCATTCCAAGATACAGTAGGACAGTTGTGAAGACTCAAGAAAACATTGGTCATTGAAGAGAAATTTCATTAAGTGATTTTTGCTTGAAGCCTTTAATGTCTGAGTGTGCCACGACATACTTATTTGTAAGGATGTTGCAAGCCATCTATTTATAGGTCTCATTTAAAACTCCCAGTGATGGCAAATACATCATACTAGATCACTTGTTTCAGTGATCAGTCATCTCATTATTAAAACTGTACATGTTACTTCTGAATTTGCTTGTCCCCATATGCAAGTTGGTTTAGCTTTTTATAGCATTGCATGCTACATCCAGAGACCTTGTTATCAAAAATCATTACTCCCTGTGAGAAGCTGGAACTGAAATGTGAAGGGCAAAGCAGAAAAAAACAGGATAGGTCCCCAGCTTCAACCTGGTTGCTCTCGTATTCTGAGAAGTACCACTTTCAGCTATGAGAAAAGATGTCTCAGTGGAAGACCTATAGGCTACATGTAAGTCAGCAGCCCTTTTTACACATTAATTTCTACCACTTATGCTGACATATCCTTTGGAAATAAACTGTTTAGATCATTAATTGTTTCCTCTGCTGTGATTCATCAGATATACTGTGCACTGTTAAACAGAGTCCTCTAAGTTTACCTGCTGAGGGCTCATGAGGAGGGAAATTGTTCATAGCTTTAGCACGTTTTTCATTGGTCCCACTTGAATGGAATGTATCACAGGGCAATGCAACTTTTGATAAGTTAAGGGAGTTATTGCAATTTTCTCAAATAACAAATAAAAACTTTAAAAGTTGCAAATCAGCTTTGTTAAGAGTGAGTTATATTCTAGACACTGGGTCAACCTTGCATCACAAATTTGGCATAACAGTAGACAGGTTTCCAAACTGACAAAATATAATTCACTCTTTAAATGCCTGCAGTGGTATATTTTCCTACTGTTAATTGCTGATCTTATTTTGCACTTTGGTGTCAAATAGCATCTTTGGAATAAGAGAGTAAAGCAACAGGAAGACTCCAGGAAATCTCCATAGCCCTTAACAAATGCAGTGCTTCAGGAAGATAAGTAATCTGAAAGAAATCTTTATTCTTGCTTGACACTTCTCTATTTACTTTATTCTTTTATGGAATGGTCACCATTTAATGAGCAATTACATACAATATTTACTTGAACAGTAAAGTGATCTCAGTGACTTTGACGCAAGCATGATTCTGAGGGCTGCTCTATAAAACAAAGTACTTCACCTCAGGATAGTGTTACAGGGAAAACTTCAGTCAGCAGAGCTAAATTTAAAAGCAGTGCTATTGAAAGATCTAACAACTTGCAAATTTATGATCAGATCTGGTAGCTATTTTTCAGACCTGTTCTCTGCACAGAATTCAAATGGTGTGATAATACAATACATTTTAGCAGAAGTTATAAAAATTAACTATTAAATAAAGCACTGACTGTTTCAGCTCCATTTTCAGTAGTTCCACCTAAGCATCATCAGGATAAGATAGAAGAGTTTGTTCATACTCTTTAGGCATCTCCTTACTATTCTAAATATAAAACTTCTTTATCCCCTTTATTTCTTCCCCCATTTGTTTTCTTCTACTTTATTGTCAATACTATTTTTACTGCTCCAGTACAAAAAAGTGGATTTGATAGAATTATGGTTTTAATACATAATATATTGTGTTGATATTTTATCTGTTACTTTATTGAAAAAATAATACCTTTTTAGTAATAAAAAGGAAATATTAGGCTAGTCAGGAACTGACACATGTTTTCCTCTCATCTGATCATAGTTTACAGTAAAATTAAAGCACCTTTATAGTCTCTGATCTAAACAAAGAGATCTGAATGACATCAATAGTTACTCTGCATAAGACAGTACATGAGAGAGCTCTTGCTGCTGCATCCACCTTCACCATACAGCCTAGGGAACCATTTTAACAAAGAAACTTGGACAATTATGCCAATACTAAATATGGACTTGACAATACAAAAGATACTCCACTATTCTGGCTAATGAAGTTAAGCTTGAGTCATAACAGAGTGGCCATAGGAAGTAGAATCTGAGATAAATTGCTTGGATATCCCTGACAATCTGAGACAGATCCTACCAGAATTTAGAGAAGCTCTTGAGGAGGATTTGGCACCTTTAATTGATGCAAGACCTCAGGCCAAGAGGGCTACCACAAAGGTTTAACATGCCAAGTGCTTCATTTTCTTTGCTTTGCTATTTGATGTTAAACTTGGTGCAGTTATCATAGCATAAGGACACAGGCAAGGCATAGTTTGTGAGTGGAGAAAATATCTTTATCAGAAAGAAAGGGTGTATGTAGAAAAACAAACTTCTTTTCAGATGTAATCTCTTTTTTTCAGAAGACCTTCAGGACAAAGTGGTTGTGCACTCAACAGTATACCTACTGTTTCTAATTATGCTAGGCGTTCTTATAAACAGTGTTGTCTATAAAGCTTGCCTTTTCTTACTAAGATATCAGGAATATAGCTGGTTCCAAAGGCCTGAGAGCTTCCCTGCAACAGAAAGTTTGCCATATGCCACGAGTCATCTCAAGTCTTTGCAGCTCATTTTTTTTCTTAACAGAATATAAAAGCCATCACAAAGTTTATGCACATGGATTGAGTATATGATTCAAGATGTGTATGTGTACCTGGGTATATACAAGCACCTTTTGAAATGGTAACACTTCATTAAAAGAAAGGACTGGAACAAAGAGCCAACACAAAATAAAATGTGCCTGTGAAATCCTCAAAGTCAGGATTGAAACAAATGTTTTAGTTAATATTCAGTCTCAATTCTGTATTGCACCTAACAAATTCTTTTTTGAGGCCAGGTAAAAGTTAGTTAAATATTCATTAGTTTAGTGAAAAATTTTCTCCTCAAAACATTAACAGACAAGGATGCATCGCAAAGGTAGTTGGAGAAAAAGATTTACTTATGGGAAGTGATTTGAAAAGTGTCATATGAAAGGAAAGAGCTTCCCTGCCAATCCTTTTCAAACACTACCTCTTTCTTTCAATGGAAAAAGACTGTTAGTGATTTTGTTACTTAATGGGACTGGAGATAAATTAGGCAAGTGAGATATTGCCTAGCTCTGCTATCATCACTGATCTCAGTTGGCCGTCTTCTATTCTACACCCTTCTAGAGGGGCTGAGATTCACCTCAACTGTGAGAAATCTTGACATGCACATCAAACCCATGCATTTAAAATCAGCTGCAAAAATATATAGGACTATTTTGTTTCTGTTGTGTTTGTTTCCTAGTCAGACATGGCAGCTCTTCAGTAAATCAGGTTGCATGTCGATAAAGCAAAAAATTAAAATAAGCAGGTTATAATTTACACCTATCAAACTGCATAGATTTAGTAGACCATTTTTTTCTGTATGTAGTTGCCTGCTCTGTGGTTACTCCAAAGGCTGCCACTAGTCCAATTTGTTATCTTCATTGGATGGTTTTTACTTAATGACTTGGGAGTGCTGATTTGTTAATACATTTTCATTTTTTCTCTTTGACTGTACTCTGAAGGAAAGACATAAATAATTCCTTATCAATCTAATGTCTCCCTAACTATCTTTAACAGCAAGGTTAGTAGCTAAAGACCCATCTTCTCTCTTTTGATGTCAATCTCTTCCTAATTTATATATGTAAAATTTGTATTTGGCATAGAAATCAGAAAATTCAATGTACTAAGTATACACAAAGTGCTAAAGATTTATAAAGAAAGAATATTTACAGGTTGAACTTTATTTTGCATTTACTTGTTTTGAGCATAATTCTAATTATTACAAACAAATTATATTAAAAAGTTGCATGAATATCTGTTTTTAGTCTTTATTATGAAAGTTTCTCTTTGGACTTTATTTTTTTTAATAGACTGCTCATATTTCTACATACCACGTATAGTATGCCATGTTCTAAAATGGTATTGTGGAATGTGGAGAATTTTGTTTTGGGGAAATAATAAATTCCTTTGGCTCTGTACAAAAGGCTTTATTCATCCCTCAGGTGCATGATCATTATCTGGATCTATCTTGGCTTTTCCCTTAATTTAAACAAGAGCCACCTACTGTAAAATCATCTTTTTTGCTTACAGACACGTGTAACTTGCAGATGTGCAGCCTCTTATATTAAAAAATGTACTGATTTCAGTTTCTAAAAAAGTTATGAAGACTTAACTAATTAATTAATGAATGAAAATTAACACTGATTCCAATAACAAACAGTTTTTCTTGCTTTCAGGTTGAAATTCAGTCTAACCTGAGAGGAAAATATGAATCATATTGCAATTTCTAGTGAAGTTGTTGATGCTGCTATGCCATGCCAAAGCATCTCATTAGAGCATCATGCATCCTTCAGGGACATGTTGCATGCATTCTCAGATGCAAAATACAGAAAATTATACAATGTTTCTCAACAAAGTATCTATTGTGTACTGGTTGAAGGCTCATCATCCTACCACATAAGCTCATGGAATGGTGCCTCTGACGAGGAACCATATTTACGGAAAAAAATCAGTGAGTAAACCTCTTACAAAGGGCTTTTTCATGCACAGTGTTTTACTAAAAATCATAAGACACAGAGAAGTGAAACTCAAAACATGCATACAGGCTGCTATGTTCCTTTCCTCTCTAGTGCAACCACTGCATTAACCTGAAAATCTGTGCTAAAACTCAATATGCCTTATTGCAGCCACAGAGTCGTTCCCTTTCCACTTGTGCCTGTGTGAGTGTCTTTGGGTGGGCCCTCACACTGCTCTCTGCATTCCTGCTTTCCATAGCATGTCACTGTGGACAGTTACTCTAGCTCTCCATCTATCCTTTTGTGCCTGGTATTCAGGGGAACCTGTGCAGCATGCAGTTAAAATGAAAATAAAATATGTGTCTTTTCCCTGCTCCTCCTGAGGTAAACACCAACTTCGTTCTACTGACCTGTAACAAAAGGCAGAGGTCAGAAGGACAAAATTCTCTGAGCTGGAGTCCATTTGTGCAGTCTGTTAAATGCCATTAGGTCTCATCAACTTCTCCAGACTTTTCCCAAGGCATTTGTCATTAGCAGCAGAGATCCATATTTAATAGTTTTTTAAGTGTTATTATGAATTTCTTGAGATATACTGAAGAAAAGTATATATACTGAAGAAAATTATTCACAGCATTGCATTAGGAAATCATTTTGTGTTGTCTTATGGAAAGGGATTTATATATAGTGATGTCACAGCACACATTACTCTGCAGAGAGTTACTCCGTTACCCAGCCCTGCTTAACATCCCAGGCTCAGAACCAGTTTGGCCATGATACTCTGTAAGAACTAGTGACTTTGGAGTGCTACATATGAGACACTTCAGACAGACCTGTCTTTCAGAAACTATTAATTGTCTGCCATGAGCACACATTTTGGAGGACTGAAATGGACATCCAAACGTTGAGACCCAACAGAGTAGTCTTTTAGAAAACTTTGGCCTTCATGAACACTGATGTAATTCAGGATTAATGCCATCAAGCTGAAAAGATTACAATAACAAAGAGCAATATGAGATTGGATTTAGGCCTCCAAAGTCTAAAATCTCCAATATATATTTAAAGAGAAATAACTTACTCCAGCATTTGGAAAATGAAGCCTATCAAAAAGCATGAAACCTCCAAAATGTTAGTTGAATGCCAGAAAAGTAATGCTTTAAAAAGTCAAGACAAAAATGCCAAGAGGAACAGAAAGGAGTGATCCAGAAACACTAATGTGTTTATTTCCACCCTGTCTGTGAGCTGAGTGAGACCCGCAGCTCCAAGGGCATCTCTAGGCATTAACTGACATAGTGTCTGCCCTCAGTGGCACGGGTGTCACCTCACGGAATTGAAATATGGATGTAAGATGGAATTAAAGTAAGGTTCCTAACCAAAAAAAATGCCAACTCCAAAACATGAGCCTTATGATGATACCTACATTTAGCCGTGACTTTGTACCCGCCCAGTGGAGGGTCGTGGCCTTCCACGGCATCAAATCCCGCTGACACCAGGACAATCTCTGGATCAAACTCATTGGCAGCTGGCATAATCACAGTCCTGTAGAGTGAAAAAAACCAACCTGTTAAAAATTAAAAGAACTTGTATCCTCATGATATAAATTGCCACAATCTCAAAAATCCACAACAGAAGATATTTTCTTTTAATTAAACCAATCTTCATGGTAGCTGTCCAAAACCAAACACAGTCCAAGGCTTCAATTAATTTCTTTCTATATTCACTCTTTTTTCTTTTCTACAATTGAGGAAAAAAAATAAATGCAGGTACATGTGAAAGCCTCTAATATTACACACACATCTGTGCCTGTTTTATTCTGCTGCCTATAAAAAGCTGCCTCTTCCAGGGAAGTGACTAATGGTTTACAGAGAGCACTCAAAGCCTGAGTGGAAACCCGGACTGCTCCAGTTAGTGCGAACTTGGTGTAAATTTGAACTATAAATTTCTTTTGGGAAAATGTTTGCTTTCCAAACTTCTTTTTTTTCTTCTTAACATTTTTAAATGTTTGTCGAGGTGGGGGGTGACTCTAGCAAAGGAAAAACATGAAATTCCCTTAATCAAATCCAGACTATGTTGTCAAGCCTTTCCAAGGTCAAGCATAACAGGAATGTGACAACCACAAACTAGTGACAGCAACCCCTGCTGGCGTCGGAAGATAATTCAGCCCTTCACAGTCACAAAGATTCCACTTTTTTAACCCATTCCTTGACAAAGTTCCATGGGGATATTTTGTTGCTTTGGTTTTGCTCTTATCCAAACTCAAAACATTGAAGGTGTGTTGAAGCAGAAGACAAAAGCCTGCGTTCTGCACTCGAAGCTGCTTTCTTCCAGGCTGAATTTCTGAAGGGAAAGCATCCAGGTGGTTTTTACTAGTGCAACAAATACTGAGCCTGTAATGACTGGGCTAGTCAGGGGAACATCACTAATATTAAAAGCCAAATATACAAATGAATGTTCTATTCCAAATATAGTAACTCAAGGAAATCTCAGTTGATCTGCACTGGTCAAAACCTGAAGATCAATTCTGCGCATGTGTAATATCATTTGCTTTAGTTCAATATTTACTTTTTTATCATTTAATTAATTTATGCCAAAGAGATCATGTTTTTGTGGAAAGATTAAGGTTTTCTGTGGGGGGAAAAAAGTTCATTAATATTTTAACAACTCCTTAGATTTTCCTTTAGTTCAGTTTTTGATCTGTTTTATAAACCTGATTTTGTTCTGATTTCTTCAAAGGTAATTTTCATATTAGGAAAGTGTTCCTTATATATATAGTCAGAGAAAAAGTGAATTCAGAATAAGGAAAAAGACTTTGTCAGGGCATACAGCATTTCAATGAATATTGTTTTACATTAGAAAAAAAAGATAGAAGCAACTCCATTTTTCTAGTGAATTTGCTGAAATTGCACTATGAATGTCTGCAGGCAAAGTGATGCAATTTGTGAAATATTCCTTTTTTTACATGTCATTAGTAGGCCTCTGCTGAAGCATGGATTCCAGTATGGACACAGACCAACTTGAGAGAACAAAAGGAAAGAAAAAAATTCTAAAAAGCATGACCCAAGTGGATAAAATGATAGAATTATAATTGTTTGATTCACATAACATGAGAATAAACATTCAAGTCCAAAAATATATAGGTGGTTGTTGCAGGAGGAAAGAAATATTCTGCATTTCCACTGTGGATAGGACGTGAAGTAGTTGCAGCAGGAAAGCTGTAGTTCAGACACCAGAAAAAGCTTTTTAATAGTAAAGACAGATAATAATTTAAATAAAATGTTTAAGAAAATTAAAGAGTCTCCACCTCTTTAAGGTTTTTATAATAGTTAAAACAGATATCCATCAAACTTGCTACAGGTTCAAGCTGACACGACCTTGAGGCAGAAGGTCAGATTACTTCCTTTCTAGGTCTTTTTTCCTGTAGTTCCATGATGTGTAACTATATAACACACAAAGTACACATATTAATAATTACATTAGACACTACAGTGACTGAACATTTTTGCAGGCTAATCTCCACAAAGTTAGGGAACAGTATCAAGAAGAAATATCTCCTATGAAACCACACTTTATCTTTCTTTTGTACATGCGTTCTGATACTCTAGCTATATGTTCATTGTCTGAAGCAACACATACTTCCCAAACTTCCTCACGTCTGCAACTCATGCGGCATGGATCCTGATTAGTGATGAAGACTGTGGCCAACATGCAATCTTGATCTGTCCCCATAGCACAATATATCTTTAATGCTTAAAGAAGGAGGGGTCCTGTAGAGAACCCGCCCTATCCGCAGCCACTTGAGCTTTTGCCCTCCTCCTCCATTCAAATTTCCTCAAATTCAAGTCAGGCTCTGGTTTTTATTCCTTCATGTCCAATAAAGTGGCAGCACCACAGAGTACAGCATGGACAATGCTCAGGAGTCAGAGGATGGAATGTGTTCAGTGCAGACAGAAATTCTGGTAACTGAAGTTGCCGAGCACTAACAAACAACCAGGCTAACACAGAATGAGATTTTTGAGTCTTGTAATTTGGAACATTGGAAAAATCTGCCACACTTCCACCACATTTCAAGGCCTTGCTCAAAAGCATAAAGATGTCAGCACATTTTTTTATAACTTGGGCAAAACAATGCATTTGACCCTTAATCTCATTCTTAGAAGCAGTAAAAATTGTTTAGCCACAGTTTCTTCAAAATTTTTTCAAATAAATATGTCTGACATGAAAACTGCCAGCCACACTGGGTAACATTAGTAAAATTATTAAATACTGAAAACAAGGTCTTTCAGCACAAAGTACCAGGAATAGCTATTAACTCCATCTTTAATAGAACTGAACAGGAAATAGTAGCATATTTATAAATTCTCTACAGAAATTATATATAGGAATCTCAGCTAAAGGAAGGATAAGGCTATAAGGATATTAACCAGAGGTGACATTTAGAATTCACTGTTTTGTTACTGCTTTCAGTATTACCTGAATTCACATGACTAAAATAAGACATGAGGGTTTTTCTGAAAGAATTTTTCTTTTAAAAATGCACACAGTGTCTGTCAGATTTCACCAGAGGAATATCATCTTACTTTTGCTATAATACTGTCTCACAAATTATGACAAAACTTTGTTGCTTCTACTCTGCATACTACGTACCAAAAGCGCTAACCTATGTGCCCACAAGACCTGTGTCTTTGTTCATTTCTCTTTCGCCCTCTGTAATACTGAGGGACTTGGAATGTCAGGGCTTATCCATCTTATACTGTTCTTGATTTAATACTGAATAGAAGCCCTTAAGGACTTTTCTTTAAAAAAAGACATTATGGA
The DNA here is from genome assembly GCF_017639655.2 of Falco naumanni. Classification (NCBI taxonomy): domain Eukaryota; kingdom Metazoa; phylum Chordata; class Aves; order Falconiformes; family Falconidae; genus Falco; species Falco naumanni. The sequence goes on from NC_054057.1 coordinate 29,554,091, forward strand.
AAATGTAATCTATTTAGTAGGATAGCAAGCCTGACTCTTCTCTAAAACATCTCAGGGTGTCTGTGGTCCTTGTTAGCCAGGACTAACTGGCTATTTGGTTACCAAGACTACTATTTGGTCTTTCAAAAAGATGACAGCTACAAGTCAGTTGCAGAGAGGATCATATAGACATCAGACATCTAGTTCCTAAATCCCTAATCCAGTCTTCCTCTACATCAACACACATTTGAAGTTGCTCCTCTTTTGAATAACTGCTATAAGATCTGTGCTTAGAGAAGAGCAGCTTAAGGTCTAGAAAACATCATAGCTTTTTGTTTTGGACTTTGTGTATGTAGGACCTCTCTAACCTTTGTCTTGCCTTGGCAGGAACTCCTTTGTGGCACAAAACGTGTAAATTCCATCACAAAAACGACAGATACTAACCTATCTTATGAAGTGCTGTAAGCACTCATACACATACATTTAAAAATACGGACTAAATCTCACCAGGACATAAATAAAACCTTTTGGCATTTGCCACCTCTCAGGCTTCCGTGCCTCTATTATCCCTGAATAACTGTCTTCAGAATAATGTTTTGAGGTTGGCAGCTTTGAAGAAAGCCTACACAAAGCACAATATTCCACCTTTTTTTTTTTCACACAAAAGCAGTGTGAAGCTCACTTCTCCCTTGTAAACATGCTTCTCCTACCTCAGGACACAGAATGGTTGGGCAGGCAGGGACAGCTACTGACCTTTCACTGTCTCTTGGGAGTAAAGAATCATCAGACCCTGTCTCTTGTTCCTTTCCCATCTCATTTAAACCCTGGAGGGCACAGCAAGGTGTAAGAAAGAGAAACCATCCATTGCCTGCCTCCTCTGGAGCTCTAGAATCACAGCACTTTCTTCTCAATTGCCTAAGAACAGAATCCTTTGAATCAGATCCTAACAGAAAATATTCTAAGGTTTTTTTTAAGGCATACAACTAGCATTGGTCATACACTAACAGATATTCATGTCAACCTTCCCAGATTCCTCAGACCAACCCTATGCTCAGAAGTTGGGCTGCAGCTGGCAGGTTTTGTTATGGTGCAAAGTGTAAGTTGAATATTTACCTTCTTATTATTTAATCAATTCATGCAAAGAGATCATGTTTTTGTTGAAAGATTAAGGTTTTCTGTGGGGGAAAGAAGTTCATTAATATTTTACCAACTCCTTAGATTTTTCTTTAGGGATCAGAAATCCTTTGCAAGGATGCATAGGCAGCCTGCACTCGGACCTAGGTAGGAACAGTTATTACCTTACCCTCAGCAGGAGTAAGAAATATGATTTAGCTTCTGGCCATACGTCACCAGATAGGTACGGACTGGGGACTGGCAGGCAGGCCATCAGCTTCCTTCTTGAAGCCAGCTGGGCTGCAGGGGTTATCAGCAAACAGAAGTTAATGCTAGGATCCTTCTCTGACGAAATGAGTGGTTTTTCTCAGAAGAGAAATTAATTTTATTCTTCCACTATGACTCACACTCTCCTCTACTCCCTTCTCCAAAGAAAATAAAACACATAAAAGAGATATTTATTTTCTGTGATCCTGAATCATATAGAAGCATAAATATTTGGTATACTGTATTCACCTAATGATGACAGCAGACTTACAGGGGCATCTTTCCTGGCTGACTGTTTCTTTCTTTTCTCTCACATTTTCATTAATAAACATGTCAAAGCCTGAAAGCTTGAGCAGCTGGATCACAGGAGTTATTTATCCGTGCTGAACCTTGCAGTTACAATGGAACTGTGTCCTCCAGCCCAACACAGTGCAGATCCTCCTTTAAGTCTGATGGTACTGGGAACAGAGCATATGTCTGGGAAGCTGAAAAGATTCCTTTTTGTCCCACTAAGATTTCCCCAAAGAATTAATATGTTCCATTTGGGTATGCTGCTGTCTGCAGAGAAGGCAAGGGATGCCTTCCAGTTGGGTGTAGTCCTAGAGAAAACATCAGGCATGTGATCCTCCCCTCCCCACCAATCTGAACATCAGATGCAAGACATTAAAGAGATTCTACCAAGGGACTCTGTTCCTTTTATTCTTCCATTCTATTTTTGAACATTTAAAGCACATGGTTAGGATGCTCCCAAACATTTGTTCTCCCAGAAGAGATTGCAGAGAAGTACCCAACTCAGAAATGACTGAAATGACTGCAAGTACCATCATACAGAGCTGGAAATCTCCAAAGAAAGTTAAGCTGATGTATACAGCTAGAATTCCTTTGCTGTGTGGGTAATTTAAGAGGGAAATGAGCAGTCCAGGACAGTAATTTATGTAAATGAGAGAGAAACCCCCACACTGTTCTAAAACAGCAGATTGGAATGTCTCAGTAAAAAATTATTTGCTCTTTCCCTGAAAACCTCCAGTGTTTTTATCCAGTGATCTCAAAGTACTTTCAGAACATTAATAAATGGAAAGGCTCATATCTTCAGCTGGTATAAATCAGTATAGCTGTTTCTGATTGCATAGTCCTTTAAAGCAAGCATTTTGTGTACCCACTTCACAGATGAATCAGCTAAAACTAAAAGCTGGTAAAAGACTTGAATAAATTGCTTGGTTTTCCTTGGAAAAAACCTCGAAAGAAAATGCAGGAGACTAAGTTCACTACTTCAACTAGTAGAAAATGCTATTAAAGCACTGTCATATATTTAGTTATACCAGACCTGTATTTTGCAAGAAAAATATGTACAATGCATTACTGCTATTAGAGTGGGGGGGTTGCCACCAAACGGAGACCCAGTCTGTTGTTTGAAAGAATGTAGGTCTGCCTACGGATTCTCAGTTTCACATCCTGCAAATAAAATACTATTCCAAACAATCACTATGTTGTCCTACCTTAAAATTACACATTTAAGTATGTTGTTGAATGCACCATGACATGAATAGATCAGAAAGTATTTAAAAGGTTGCCCCAGTAAGTATGTGGAACTTATGGTATCTATTATTTTTATGTGTTGTTTGCACATATGTTTTAACGTAACACAATATCAGGTAAGGTCTATCCTCAAAGAAAGCTACATAACATTTCTGTACAACTATTGGATAAATGTTTTTTCTCCATATTAATTGAGTTTTTACTAATGTCTCTCACTACAATTTTGGTTTACCCTCATGACATTTCTTTATGCCACTTCTACTGTCAGCCTGAGTTCACCAAGGCCACACCTGAGAACTTTCCCCCAAAACTACTTGCTGACTGTCATCCGACCATCAGCTTTGTCCTGGACTTATCCTCCAAGGTATGCCTAAATTCTGCACATTTTAATGGTATTAGTTTCTAAATTGTATCTTTTATATAAGTTCTATCTTTATGGCCTTTATTTTTATATCTTTTCTTTTATCCTTATAGGTTTTCTTTTTATAACTTTTAAATAATTTTATTCTTCTCTATTTTTTATAACCACAGTCAATATTTTCATTTTTATTTTATAGTTACCTTATTTGTTTTCTGGAAATAAAAAATATATTTTTCTTTTATTCTTCAAGGGGCAAAAGGTACCACATCAATACAAAATCCTTACTGCTGTAAATCATGGTCGTTTCACTGGGGTTTACACATGCTATTAAATTTAAGCACATACCAAAGTGTTTAAAGGGTTAAGGTCTTCCATGGATGCACCCAAGTTAGTAATTTCAAATGTTATAATTGTAGGAGTATATAAGTGCCACTGAATGAAAAGTTTCAGAAACACAAACAACCTTGTTGCTTTTTTTTTTTTTTGTCTTTTGAAGATATTTGTAAAGCCTAAGGCTATTATTCGTGGGTTCCTTTTTAAATTAATAATTATTTTGGCATCCTGCAAACAAGTTTCCTGATTTCTATTACAGATGGAATTGTAACATTTGAAGCACTCAAAAAGCATAAGAAATGTTGACTAAAATATTTGCTGATCCTTCCATTTTTGTTATTTAGAAAAGTGGTCTCAATGTGATTATAAGGACTCTCCTACATTTAATCTACAGTGTGCCTTAGTCAGACTCTGAACTAATAAAAAAAGAACCAAAATTTAAAAAGTTAACAAACAGGAAATATGATAGAGATATTACTTTGTGGTTTTCAGAATTCACTTAAAAATTAATAGTATAGTCCAGTAAAATTATCCGATTTCTAGACATGTGGGCAAATGTATATAAGCATGTAAAACGCACATTCACATCCATATTCAGAACAAAGTAAAATTCAAAGTTCAGTGGTATTGGGTAAAGGGATTGGCCAAAAATTACGGTAAGTAAGCTTGTTCAAAGGCTATGGGACTGTGTATCTCTCAAATGATTATAGGTTGAAAGAAGAGGTTGCCTTCAAAGGATCAAAGACTTCCAGCTGCCCAGTATGCAAATATAAAACCTTCTATGAAAATATAGGCCAAGATAGCTCATGCAATAGCAGGATATCTCCTTACAGAAAAATTTTACCCTGACAAGTGATTGGGTAAAAAATCTGCATTTTCTATTAAATGTTCCTCTGGTTTTTTGGTCTTATTTGCAGAAGTACTGGCATGATGAAAGAAAAATTTACTGTCTTTGTACCTTTTATTTGTTTCTCAGATCTCAAACAAAGCTGGCTGGTGCCATGCCATCTTGTGCAACAGAAATAAAACTTATTTCTTAAGTTCCAGCTGGTAGCTAAAGCACTGATGTGGCTTCCAAGAGCTATACAACTGAAGATGACATATAAGAAGGAGGAAATAAAGGTTTAATTTGCAAAGATGGGTCTTAAAATAGAACACAACATGACTTAAAATAGCATCACCAACACTGAGAAAGTAAAATGCCATTTTAAGTTAATTGGTTTTCTATCAAAGCCATTCTAACATGTATGGGAAGTGGTATTGACACTGCCAAATTTTACCCTCAAGTATTGTTTAAGATAGCATTTAAATTCAAGCTGTAACATGTTCCTATCAGAAAAATCAGTTCAGTGTCTATTTCTTGTTTTTACTTTACTTTGCAGGGACCGGGGGGAGAAGTAAATCTTTAGCAGCTTTTCTGCCATAAATACAATAATCACATTTGGGGGTATCCTAAGTATTCTCTTTCAAAATTTGCATGGCTGCTTAGAACTTATTACATTTCTATCAAGCCTGAGTATACACTACAGTATTTTCCGTAACACAATAACTATCAGTTTTGCCTTTCTACTAAGTAGTTTCTTTCAATGGTATTCCATTATAAAAGTCAGTGGACTTGGCCTAAAATATCAACATAATAAACTAACAATACTACTAAAAAAGGTCATTGCTCCCAGTAAATCTTCTTGCATTGCTCGTTAGAAGACAAAAGTGTTTTAATATCAGAAATAGTTAAATACAAAGGTAAAAATTTGCCACAATGTGTGCATTTATAGTGTTCACAAAATGAATGACAGCATGGTATCCTCTCTGAGAAATTTCATATGTCTATAACAAAGCATATTATTTTGAGCATATTCTACCATTTGGTGTGTTTTTTGAGTACTTGACACTTTTCAAATTACTTAGCAATCTAAGAACAGTACAAGAGAAAGGAGAGCATAGTACCTCTTTTACTTACACTCCACAGGAATGATGGAATTAGGGAAAAGAAGGAAATGGTGGTGTTCTGAATAAATTAAAAAGAGAAGAGGGCTCTGGTGCATGAAGTTTGCCTCAAGTCCAAAATCTAACCTCCTTCTTTATGAAAAAGACTTAGAAAAGCTTTCCAGTTTGGGCGTATATCATATAGTTTGACAAACAGCAGGAATGAGGAAAACATGCTACCTAAAATTTATTGTTATTGATTGTACAACAGCTCAGTTTGCGATGTCAACAATCTGCTTATGTCACCACTGGAGTGATTACCAGAGAAGTTTAAAGTCGATTTCAGTTCTTTCAAAAGTGAGATGTGGGCAAGAAGGGAAGGCAAATCTTCTTTAAAAATGCCTGGTGAGATGAATTAGAGGGGTTGCATTTTTCATGGGACCCGTAGATTGAGTGGGTAAAAATACAGAAATCCCTTGGAAAAAATACTTTTACCACAAAATTTGCTAAATTTCTGAAAAGTGCATTTTGCCCAGAAGGGGATTTTTTTTTCCTTTCCTTTTAAATGAAAAGAAAACAAACATTTTCTAGAAATTAAATTATTCATCAAGGTCACGGCCATTTGCAGAAGCATAATTTTTCACATGCTGTATTCATCAAAATGGTTGTGAATACAAAGTATGTGAAGTTGTCTTAATTTTTTTCTCAGAGGTCTCTACATATTCTTTCTTGCTTTGTCTTCTATTTCCTTTCATATACTCATAATTACTTTTAAAGGTATTTTCTGTGTATGTGGTTTTCTGGCTTATCATTAAACAGAAATGTCACAAGTTTCTGGATAGCCACTGTTATTTTATTGTACATTATGTTGTCACTATTCCTTTGAAGTAATGTTATTCAGAAAATTGCTCATATGGCTAATCTCATTTTTCAGTGCTTATGAGGCATTCTTTCAGTAGGAAGAGACAAATGTATGTCACTTCCTCTTGTTTTTTCTTAAGGAACAACATACCCTGGTAGAAAAGGAACACATGGACATTTTCTTACAGCCAAACCAAATTAACTGACAGGGAGTGTCTCTGATTTCAGACAGGAAGATATTGATGCTACAGGCAGCAATAGTACTCAGCACTTCTGTATTAGTAAATATGGGCCTATTTGTTTGTCTCATGCGTGGCAGAAGTTTGTCATTGGAACTTTGATTGACATTGGATGTCTACTTTAGACCATCCTGTTACTCTAGTGTGTACCTAAACAGACCAGCTGGGCTTCATTCTGATAGCCAAAGATACAGCACCCCTCATACAACATGGTTAAAAAGTACAGAAACACCAAGTCTTCTCACTTTACCTAAATTAAATGTCACTTAATGGAACCCATACTGATACAATTTTACTGGAGGTTTAGGGGAAATATTTACAGATAATTTAAGGTAACCCAGAAAAGCACTTTACAATCCCTGTCCCCACTGCAAAAATCTCAGAAAGAAAGAGAGAAGGTATTTGTGGGAGCAAGGAAAATGCTCACACTAAAGCACTAATCTCTAGGTACCATATAGTGTTAGAAGCGACAACATTTTCTGATGCAGTTTCAGCTACTGTTTGGTTAGAAATGTGACCTGTTGCTGGCTCTGGGTAGTTTGGAGGAATCCTGTCTCTTATATTAACCTATCCCTTCTCTTCCCCTACACTCATTTTGCTCAACGAAACAGAGGAAACATGATAGACTCAAAGACAGAGAAATCTGGATATCAGTGCTTACAAATTAACTGAATTGAATGTGACTAGGGCAACTCAACTGACAAAGAAAAGTACCAGACTTGTGCAGGGAGTAACATCAGGTAGGCTAATGTTTTAAAATATGAAGCACTCTCTTGCAAGAGAGTTACACCTATAACTTAAAGAATGAAGTCAAAGAAAGGACTGGAGGGAGATAACGCTTAGGGAAATATGAAGCCAAATATTAAGGATCATGGGAATTTTGTTTCTAATTTGAGAATTATGAAAAAAATAGGGATTTATACCTGCAATTAAAAGGGAAGCAGTTTCATATAGGAAAGAACTTTAAATATTAAGGAATCAATGTCACAAATAGGAAGTTTGATAAAATACAAAAGTAGCAAAGGAATCTGCATTAACACAATATCTAAAAAACCCCAAGATGGTTAGAAGATACTGTATCATCTTCAGAGAAACTTAAATAATGACAAAAAGGATACATGTTCCCATTCACAGACACAATAAGGGAAACAAAAAGATTTTCTTAAGCACATCTGGAAGGAGAAGAACAAAAGGAAAACCAAAGAGCTCTGAAAAATAAGGATTGAAGACACTACCACAGAATTCAGGAATAACATGACTCCTGCATAAATGTTTCACAGCTTTTGTTTTTAAACAAGGAAGGAATAGTGAACAGTAAAGCACTTGAAATGTCACCCCAAGAAACAAAACATGACAATCTAGATATACTGCAATGTGATTTAATATTTTGCTTAAGCTTCCAGTGACTTCATGGAGCCAACATTTCTCCTAATAGATTTTATTTGATGTCTGCAAAAGAATTATAGAAAGTCTTGTGGTCCTACATCAATTATAACTCTTTCAGTGGTGTACATGGAAGAAGCCTTTTGTGCCAGGCATTTTACAGCAGAAAGGCAATTCCACTCACCCCAAGAGAGTCATACTGATACAATGCTAATCTGTTTGCCAATACAATCATTTCCACCAACTCTTCATGTTGCCAGGACCCCTGAAGAAGGTCAGAGGAAAAATGAAGGTGAAGTCTGGGATTTAAGTGAAGAGTATCTAGAACGTACATTTTGATGTTGCTGAATTTGCCTTTCCCCCATGAACTTGCATCTCTGCACTTCTGCTACAAAACTGAACTGTTCACACCTCTTTCAATCATTTTTGGATCCTATTTGGAGTGATAAATTGGATAGTCTCTTCAACAGAATGAAACAAAAAAGACTTTTTCTACCATATGTTACAGTAATAAAAGAGAAAGCTGTTTCCCATTATTGGCTGGTCCATCCTCATGTAGTCAGTTGCCTTGGAAACTGAGATTGATTATAATTTCAAGAAAATGTAAGAATGAACTGAAACACATAGTTCCTTTTTCAATGTTTGTCTCAATTTACAGTGTTGAAACAAGTAACAAAAGCATGCCTACACATGATTTCCACTTCCAACTTTATTTTTGTTGCACTTATCTCTCAGAGTGACAATCAAAATAATATATCTTAGATTGGATACATCAGTAAAATAGTTATGAAGTTTCAGAAAACATTGCAATAAATGTAAGTCAAACGTATATTCAAAGCAACATAGTTAAAAAAAAAAAGAAAAAAAAAAAAGAAAAAAAAAAGTTGTTCTTCCAGATTTGATATCTGGATGATACAGTATCTAGGTATCATATAATTCAAATTCTTCACTCTGTCCAAAAACTTGAACTTTTACTGAAGCCAAAATATATTTGATAAAACGTTCATTTTCCAAGTATTTCACAGACCCCTTCAGGAGTTCATAAGCATTTCTATCTTAAGGATCTGACTTAAATCAACTTCAGTGTGCTTACTGCAAATAAATTATCATTTATTCATTAAATGTTTTTGTCATTTTAAATTCCTTACTTAAAACTGCCAATAGAGCTTGTGGACTGTGCAAAGATCTACTTCAAAAGCAGCACTTTTCATGTTGCTCTCTTTAGTTACCAACTGTTCCAAAAAACTCTGCAAAGATCTTTTTGCTGTGAGTTCAATCCCACTTGCAAACCTATATTTAAAAACAAGGAATTCTACACCAGCTGAGAAATTTGGCACACTCTTCACATCTACTCTTTGTTAAAATTACTCTTCCAACATAAAATTGCCAAACCTGTCACAGGGAGTTGTGCAATTACAGTGAATAGGAAGACGTTTTTATCATTGCTAATACATGGGAGGTGATCCAATAGATTTTAAAGTTGTGGCCCCTTCAAGAAAGGTTAGAAGACTCTTGGCACATAAGCAAAAAGAATTTTTGAGCTCTTCAGCATGAACAGCTAAGGAAAAAATTACTTATTAAAATCTGTAATCTTCATATTGTTTTTCTGTAGTTAGTTCAGTCTTTGGAAAAAAACCCAGAACTCTAAGTTAGTACAATGTTTAGGATAAGTAAAGAAGGATTCAATATATAATGATTTAAGTTGATTTTTATTTTGCAGTCCTAATTTCAACAATTTCTGACTTTTGTGAATTCATAATATTAATCAAATAATATCTAACATTTGATTTTTTTCTTCTCACTTATTGGACAATTCATGTCTTTTTTTAATTGAGCTCTGCATACTTGACAGACATTGCTAATCAAGTAGTTTGCAATGAATTTTCTTATGTAGTGCTAAAAAAAAATATTTGTATTTTTAATATTATTTAGCTCATATAGCTATAAAAAGACATTGAAATAGCACAAGTATAATTATAAATTTCATGTCATAGCCTTTAAATGGTTAAAAAGTTCTTTATTTTATATCTTGAATTCTAGGAAAAATCTGAGCTTTTAGTTGTAAATCTTGAAATTTATTTTCAATCTCAAACAACAATTGGTGCCCTGACACTGGGAATCCTGGCAAACTGTCAGTCCAAGTAGAAACCCACAGTCAGGAAGGAAATAGTTATTTTTTAAAAGACTTGACTGTGGAATGAGAGCTGGTAAAGTCTTGCTTGCTATAACACAAAGCAAGTCAGCTTTCCCACCACCTTGTTGCACTGCTTTCCTCAACGAAAAAGCAATGATAGAGATGAGGAGTATCAAAGAGCAAAAAGTACTTAAAAATAAGCTGATCCTGCCAAGGCTGATATTTTCATCTTCCCTCTGGCTCTATTCCATTCTCTTTAAATTCCATTGAATCACCAAAGAAGAACTCTGGCCTGATCATGGAATAAAACCCCCAACAAACCCAACAAAAAAATCAGTGACTAAACCAACAAATGAGAAGTGCTCTAGCTTGTAATCTAAGAACTTCTTTTAGCAGGATTGCTAACTATTGGTGAATACAGCTCAAGAATGGCTTAAAGAAACTGCTGCAGCTCTAGAATACAAAGTATTTCTGTAATTCATGCATATAACATACAGATAAAAGCGTTTAAAATGGAAAAAGGCATATTTTGTTTCAACAGCTACAGGGTACACATGCATCTTCTGATTTGGCTCAATACCTAAATGCAAGTGAAGCCAAATCCTGAGGCGCAGGCTTTCCAGACTTGTGCTCTCTTTAACACTTCCTACATTCTCCTTCCATAAGTTGAAAAAATTCAATAAGAATTTTTTTAATTCACAATCCTATATAGATGTAAATAGTGATTTATTATTAGGGCATTAAGGTTATTATTAGAACAGGCTATTGTGAGAAAAAATGGTGTTCTTGGACATATGTAGAAACCCATGGGTTTTGTTTATCTTGCTATCAATGCATTCAATTTTAGGCTCTGTACAGCTTTAAAAGGAAGCATATATTAGCAAAGAATAGACCTCAAGAGGTTTGAAGCTTGGTTTATATAAACATATAAATGTTTTGATGTTTATTTCATTCCTATCTATGCAAGGTCACCAATACTATCAGAATATCCTGTTCTAGAATCTCTGTTTCTAATTCCAGGATGAAAAGATGCACAAAGTTTCACCTTAACCTTTTTAAAATCCTGTTAAAGATTTGTCTGATTCTGAAATTGGACTAAGGGTAAAAGTTTCTTTATTTTATTTTATCCAGACTTGTTCCACCACGTCTTGTGTAAATCATTATAGTCTTGTCTCTCTCACTTCATTGGCTTTTTGGCTTCCATCTGTTTTCTCTCATCTTTTCCTCTACTCTGTCTCATCTGCATTCTCTTTCTACTCTGCTTTCTCTCATCTGCTTGCTCGTTACTATTAGTCCAGCCCTCTGTTTCCCCCCTTATTTCCCAGTTATCTCACAGAGGTGGAAAATGCACGAGACCTGAGGGCTCCACTCTGAGAGATGCTGACCACTTTAATGTCTGTTTTTGGCCTGTAAACTTTATTTATTTATTTAGTTTAAATTTATTTTTTAAGACAGCCCTGGATGTCTTCACTGATGTAAGCATGTTACTTTTCTGAATGTTGTCTAGGGTACATTGTGTTCTTATTCCTGGAAGCATTAAAACTCCACAGGATCCATTTGCACTTTTCACAGAAAAGTGCAACTCCCCAGCGTCCTACCTGCACACAGGTTAGCACAATATCATGGTACATATTTCACTAATCTCTGAAGGGAAGCTGTCAATATTTTGTTGTTGCATGCTATTGTGTCTGTTGTATCTGTATCTGTATTCAGGAGTGTGTTCATTTTAATGTTAATACAATTAATTTAATAATGATGCTGTGATACAAGCAAAAATTTGGGTATCTCCAATGTAACAAAAAAAAAAATCCTTTTAGGATCAGGACCCAAATATATAAATTATTTTATCACTGGAAATGGCTTAACATGGCAGGCTTAATGCTTTACAGCTACCTTTGTGACACCATGGATGTCACAACTCCCTATTCTAAAGCCATAACTTAGCCATTGATGATCAGGGATAATCATTAATCCTTAAAGAGAATTCAGTCAGAAACTTCCCACTTGAAACTATTTTTTAACTTTCTTAATAAAGAACAACTCTTCACAAATGTTTAAAACTGTACAGTAAAGTACTGACCTTCCAAAAGTGTGCATATGGTCTCATTCCTGGAGCTTTCAGTTTCTTGCGTTTGTGCTCTTTACCTTGTGAACTCCCCAGTGCAGTCCCCTGTGAGAGAAGTCTGGAGATGCAATGCCAAAGCAACTTAGATAAGGTCATCACCTCAGCACCAGGCCCATCATTTAAAGGGTGCGTTGGTGCATAATTCACAGAATTATGAACACATTTCTATGTCTCAGGCTTGGGAACACTGGCTGGACACTTAACTGAACTAACAGTGTCAGTGAAGTCCAGCTGTGCTATGTGCCCCTTTTCCTTGGGACAGCTCCCATATACAGTAAAACGCACCTCCTCCAAGTAAGCACTCCTGAAGTAGGAAAGCCTTATTTATCTTCTGGGACTTACTACTTCTGCCCTCATGCCAGCAAAGATCTGTATTGGTCAAAGCTTTCATTCCACAAACTTGTCCTCCTCATGCTGTCCAAGGAAATCTTTTCAAGCACTCCCCAAAGAAGGTACAAATAGTAAGGTTCTTGCTCTTCCCTGTGTCAGCAGAGGAGGAAAATCACTGCAAATTAGTGCCCTGCTATGGAGAAAACTTCTGGAAACTCCAGAGACTTCTGCAGTTTTCCAGAGGACACAAATGAGATTTAGAGAGGTAACTTGCATGTTGCCTTAATCACAAGAGTCCCAATCTCTTTTCTGTGATTGTGAAAACTGCGAAAGGTCTGAAACGGAGACTGGAGAAAGGATCGTCCCTCTGTTGACAGCACTGCTGTCCTCTGAATGGTAAAAAGGCAAGTGACAGAAGTGGGCTGACTTGGATTTTGTCAAATAAAAGTAGTAGTGTTATTCCATGACATACTGTGCTCTTTTTTTTTTTTTAAAGACTGAAAAGTTTTAAGGCTGAGGTGCTAATTTGGAGCCCTGTCAGATTAAGGGTGCTACTGAAAAAAGTAGCCAGTCCTTCATGCTTTAAATGGAGGCTCTATTCTGAAAGCTGGCATCTGTGCCACAGCTAAAGCAGTATTTATCTTTCAAAGAAATGCTGAGAGTCATGAACCTGAGTGATTTGGAGCTGCTCTATTTATAAGCAGATATTCAAGACAGCATTTTTGGAAGGCAGCCACAGGAGTGTACTGTATTACAGAATAAATCACACTGAAAAGATGCTCCTTGTCAAGTTGGAGATACTTTTAGAAAAGATCAGTTACAGAAACTATCACATTTATGTGACTATTTCTACCTTTATTAGTGACACAAGCTTATTTCATACAAACTGTAAGATCCCAGATGAGTTCCCCTAAGATTTCACACAGATCGCAATACCACAAGCTCTTAAATCTAGTGGAGAAGTCTCATTTTTTATAGTACAATGAAGTACAATTAAGGCATGATCTTCCTCTGACAGGTCTAAAATGATCTCCATCTCAGCTCCTTAGGGACTGTGTTGAAATTTAGCCATTTAAAAGACCTCTAGCCAATGTTTCAACTGTTCTGAACTCTCATAAATATCATCAACTCTAAATTTCTGGAAAGGGTCACTGTTGAGAGGTAATCCCTTCAGGAGTATACAGTACAACCTGACTAAAATACAGTCTCATCCCAGGTTCTTGTTCTCACGTATTGTTGTCTAAGTGCAGCCAATAATATTGGCTACAGAAGGTGCAGTACAAGGATATAACAAAAAGTGTACAACCGAAGTGGCAAACCTCCCACTTACTTCATCAATAAATGAAGTGGATACATTGCCTAGGGACAATGCACAGTGCAGCAGGACACAAAGATGTGTAGCTTTAAAATGAGTCAGTGTAGATACCAAAAAACTTTTGCCATGACTTCATTTTGTACAGGCTATTTCATTGTGCTAAGAAAAGGTAATTTATCTTAGTGCAGTATATTAGCCCCTTTAAAGCTTCTTCCAGTCTGAGAGATTAGTTTGGAGACAGATATAAACTACTTAAGAGTGTGTGTGCTTATGTTTTGACACTGTGTAGTAAAGACAAAATCAATTAGCATGGGTGGTTCATGAGAATTCTGCAGACATATCACAGGTAGCTTAAAGCTGGATTGAACATGCCTACACTTTCTTTGCAGGTATAGAAGTATAGGCATACTCTGTGACATTGGCTTAGAACAGGGGTCCTCAAACTTTTTAACCAGGGGGCCGGCGCACGGATGCAGTGGCAGGCAGTCATCTGCGGCTGCTTGGTTTCCCCCCCAACCCCCTGTGGGGGGTTCTGTAAATACCGGGGGCCAGATTGAGGACCCTGGGGGGCTGTATCCGGCCTGCGGGCCATAGTTTGAGGACCCCTGGCTTAGAACAATATCCCTAACCATATATGGATGAAATAATGGTTAACTGAATTTTCCCAAATGTATGTAAATAACCATTACCTAGAATAGAGATGAAATTAGCCAGAAATGGCATCCAAATTCAGATGCAGACACTTAACCATCTACTGTAGGAGTCTATATGTGAGCTGAGGGTCTAAACTATCATTGTATTTCATGGAGACAGAAGATTCCATTCTGTTACCTATGTGAAGATATCCAGTGGCATGCAGGGGAACCCGTCCTAGCCACCTGCTGACTCTCCAAAAGGGACCAGTCTCCCAGAGATCCTGTGCTATAGCTGTCAGCCACAGCAGTAAATGCAGCTCCTCTAGTGCACCTCACGTGGCACTGAACTTGTATGTTTTGGAGAATTCTATCAAAGGTCCTAGCCCATATAGGCAGTGAAGTCTGGAAAGTTATTCAAACAATGCATATCCCTGCTTAAGGGTGAGTCACACAGCTCTCTCGATTTAGCTATCACCCAGAGCTCCACAATAGGAAAATAGACACCTTGCTCACATGCAGATGCCTGCATTGCAGGGACATGGCTGGAATTCTGCATTTGACCCCGAGTTCATCTGCATTTGTATTCTAGTTTTTAGCCACAACCTAGTGTGAAATAAGAATCCAAAAATCACAACTTCATTATTAGGTCAATCAAGCCAAAAGCTGCAGCAGAGAAACCATTCTAGGAAGCCTTCCACTAGCGCTATTCTCTATCCAGTGATAAGGTACTGGGGCAAGAAAGGTCTCCTGAGTAGAGAGCAGAGGAACTCAAGCTTCTTCTTCCAGATATAAAGTCATCTTTCTTTATGTTCAAAGCAGAAAGGACATAAGGAAGTGAATCACATCTGTATAATCAACTTTTTCAACTAAGATCTGAAAATGTATGGCTGCTTTCCACATTTTCCTTTAGGGTACTAATACAAATTGTTTCTGTATGGCAGGCTCAACCTTCTGTTTCCTCTCCACAGCTTGTACATTGCTGCTTTTTCAGTGCAAAAATCATAGTCTGATCTGGACAGCTAATACTGTTATAATAATTTATAACAATAATTATATAGATTTTAATAAGAATAATAGTATTCATAAGCAGTGTGGGCAATATAGGACTTAACACTTTGTTAATTCCCCAATCCTTACGCAACCTAATATGACAAATAGCATAGAACTGCAGTTACACAATAGCTTCCATTAAAGAAAATATTACTTGCTTTTTAACTTAAAATGTGTGAATTATTAGCCCATGTTTTAAGACATCCAAGATGGGATTAACTGCAAATTCAAAGTAATGCTTCATGTTACTATAGAATAGATTTTCAGTATTTTAAGAACAAAAATAAATAGAATGCAATGGGAAGTCTTTTAAATTTTTAAAGAAACATTGAATTTGTGTGCATTTTCCTGTTTTTTATTACAGCACTATCAATCACTGTAGTTATTTTGGAATACTGTACATATGAATTAAATTAACAAAACAGAGCTATTAGGAGAAAATATGCAACTAAAAGCACTCCCTGTTTTTTCTTAATCCTAAATCTGACCTTGTTAACACACAGGTGCAAGACTTCACACTACAACCAAGAACAATAAAGAAGCATGCTGTCCCCATTTTTCCTCTAATTGTTCTTTTCTCCAAATTGTATTAGCTCTCATTTGTTTTATGTGATATTCACTATTATTCCCTTCTTTTCAAGTTTATGTAGTCATGGAAATAAGAGTACAATCCTTTGATCTCCCACACCACACAAAAGTAATCTATGAGAATATAGCATATGTCATAATATGAGAAATGTATCCCAGTTGAATTCCTCAGTCAAAAGAATTACGTACCTATGACATCCTCTGTGAAAGTTCTCTGCAGTGAATTATTCCCACTGTTGTTACTGAGTACAGCAATGAAAAGTCACAGTCAAAAACCACATGTATATACCTTAGGTAGGTAATGTCCTTATTAACTCTTTCTGTATTCGTTACCAGGGTAAAGGATGCCTGAAAGCAATCTATAATTATATAAACAGGTAAAACATCTAGCATCCAATTAAATGTTCTTTATGGCATTTATCTTCCAGTTACCCTCTTGTTATCAAGAAGTGTAAAAGAACATGTAATGAACAACAGAATGCAGCGCTGCCAAAACATATGTTGTGGTCATTGCATCTAAAAGTGACTTACTGAACCCAAGTGGTTCAATTTACCTCTTCTTTACACATTCTAAAATGATGCAAAGAAAGAGTAATGAAAAGCATAATCAAAAACTACGTTCAAATTTTAACACGAGAGCAGATGAATACATAGAAAGATGACATCTAATGCCCAGTTTTATAGATCTGTCATTTTAAAGATGCAGGAATTTCACAGAATTATTAAAAGTAATGAGGCCGAAAATTTATTCTTGGCTCAGCCAGTGATTTGTCATGTAGTCTCTTTAGTGTTTTGAAAATACACAACACGGCAACGTTACATCATATAATGCCTACTTTATGAATTTTTTTGTTAGACTTTTATTAAATTGCAGATTTACAAGCAATTGTAAGTAAGGTGGAAATTATGACTGTGTGGCTCTCAGCTTCCCACATGAAAAATGACCCTTTTTAGTAATAATCATTGTAATACCTTAAAAACATTGTTGGAAACCTTGGAAGTGAGTGGTTTAAGCTTCCCGGGAATTTTTTCCTGCAGTAAAGTGCTTCCTCAGTCACTATGCCCCGCTTGCCTTACACCACCCACCTAAGCTTAACTTTACTCTATAAAGTTTGTAGACAGATGTGCAAAGGTCAAATTAAATCATTGGTAGATTTTATAATCCTGTTCCTTCTACTGAAGAGATCATTAGACATATGCGCAAGGTATGAATTAAGTCACTAATAGGTTATATAATCTCACTTTTCCTAGTCAATAAATCTTTTCCAATATACTATAATATTATTATATCATCATATATACTCCTCTAAATCCCATTAGCCCCTACAAAACGTGAAAGTAGCTGGAAGTATAGTCACACAAGAATTATGATTGACATTAATAGCCCAAACTACTTCTTAGGAAACATGGTATCAAAAAGGAAGTTTGTGTCTTGTTATTTAATTGTAAAAAATGAGAGCAAACAAAATCTTCTGTTTAATAAAGAGCAGAACATCTGCCCAACTGGAAATACTGCTTATAGGAACTCTCACACTCTCACACTATGACACCTACACTGCTATTTTTTCACAAAACAACCTTTTGTATTAGAAGGGAAATTATTTTTTTCTGATAATTGTAGTGAATTATGATGATTTCAAAAGATATTTTCTTAGCTCACAGAGAGATTCATTAGAGCTAATAGAGTATGCATCAAGATATAACCAGCTCCCTGTGATGCTGGCTGTGAGTTTAAAATTTCACAAAATGTTGATAAAAATATTGAAACCTGCTGCTTCTCTTTAAAGCATGTAACCTATTCACAATTCTAATAACATAAAACATGTTTAAATGACAGGCCATAAAGAGAAAGGGAAGAAAAAAAGAAGGCTTTAGGCTTCTTAAATAGGAGTCTTTTGTATTAAAAAATCTTCAGTTATGCATACATAAAATTTGCATTGTAGCATATCTATTATCTGTAAAATAACGTAAGGTAGAACTATTATGAATTACACAAGCCTTCTTTGTGATACAGTGTTACCTTAAGGAAAGAGCTGAATACTCTGTAGAATGTGCTTTTGTGACATTTCTAGTTTTTATGAAGGAATCCAAGAGGTTTTCAAGCTTTTAAGAAAAAGAAATATTAGCTCCATAAAAAAAAACAAAACAAAACAAAACCCACACCCAAACAAAAACACAAAACAAAACACATAAAAACCAAAATAAAATGCTCACAGAGCGGACAACAACAGAATTGATTTTTCAGTCCTTTCTAATTTGCCTCCCATGCTCATGGAAAAAATGTTTGTGTGTCTTGATATGAACTTCACAATTTCAGTCTTACTAGAAAGTAATATTCATCAATATTTCTTTTATGTGCTAGCATTGGTAATATGGGATCTGACCCAAATTTGCCAAAATTATACACTTTCATTAGTCTCGAGAGGCCCGGTCCTGCAAACATAAATGCACATGTGTAACTTTGCTGAGTAACCTGATTTACTTGATAATGAGTTAACATGTAAATATATTCAGCCACACATCTAAGCATTTGCAGGATCTGTCCCAGGTTTCCTAAGAGCAGTCTCCCCAGGGACCTTGGTGGCCCTAGACACTGGATCCTGAAGCCTGACAGACATTTCGTTTGCTATAGAGTGTCTAGATCTGAAAACCGATTAATGCACAAAAGTTCAGCTTCCTTTTTTTCCAGTAGCACCACCAGCTGGAGCAGCTAAAGAGATTAGAACCAAATTCTGAAAGTGATTATCCTGAAGAGAATAATTCACAACTAACATTGCTAAAATACCTCAATTGTTGCTTGCCCTTACAGTATTTCACAGGAGGCTTTCTGTTTTTGGAGAGCACATTACAAGTTACCCTCAAGAAATCAGGCTGGCTATAAGGAGTTGGTTCTATAGGGTGTTAGGTCTGCAAACACACCATAGGGGTTTCCTCACTTATTCCCACTTCAAAGCAGCATTAAGAACAATTTTTCTTTATTACAGATTTTAACTAGATTTCTTTCCCCTGTGATGATTAATTAGGCGTTTGTTACAATTTGCCTTCTTTCCACCTCTAAGAATAAATGTCCCCTTCTGCTAATCAGACACAAACAAAATGTTTTGAAAAGTAATCACTTGTTAAAAAAAAATATGGAAATTGGGCTTCTGTGTTGTGAGGAATGTACACACATAGCACAGTGAAATTTAACACGGGTAAATGATCTGACTACCTCAAAGTGAAGTTTTTGCCTTCCTACAGTGGCCTTTCACCCTGCCCTTTCCTCCAATCTGAGGAGAGCTGATGTTGATGGAACATATAATGGCTCCTTTCCTGTGTAGTAAAGTCAGCAATAAAGCTCAGTAATTAAGGTGACCGGGGAGGCCCAGCCCAGCAGGCTAGTGGTGTGGCGAACACTTTCAGAACTTCAAACAATATCAAAGTCACTGAAAAACGGGCCTAGCTCAGGACTGGTTTGAATTAAGCCTCACTTCCACACGCACTTTTCAAATCCAAGCTCAAACAAGAAAGCCAAGGCCTTCTGGATTTCATTAGACCCAATTATCTTATCTGTTTCATCTCAGGCCTGACCCTAAGGCTGGCAAACAGCTATTCAGTGTGTTTGTGTGGTTGTTTGAGAAAGCCTCCAGCCAGCCAATGGCCTGAGGAACTGCTAATTAAAACACAGTTGCCCCCTGCCTCTAGTGATTAAATATTTTCGAGCTTTTGTAAATAATTTTTCCATTCTTTGCCCCAAGCCTCAGAGGTCCAATACATGCAGTAATTTATTTAGTTTGTCAAAGAATAGTGCTGGAAATAAAACTATAATAGAAACTTAGGAAACTCATATCTTGCTTAACTTCTGCAAGTGGCATTCTACAAGCTTACAAAACACGTATGCTGTTTCTTATGTAATTAAGCTTTAATAACCTCATTGTGTTTGAAGTGATACAGTGCATAACAGGCCCTACATTTTGTTGATAATCAGGTTTCCTCAGATGTCAACAGGATACATATGCTCATGGGCTTAATGAGCTCATAGGCACTGCAGAAGTGATACTGAGCAGTATCTGCGCTCCTGAGATGGACAGACAGAGGGTGAATCACTTCCAAAGCCTGTTTGGGGAACGACTGAATCCTACCAGTTACATACATACGTCTTGGTTGACAAAGAAAAGTTTCAGAATACAAACCCATGTCACCATGTCCCAAATGAATTCTAGTCATTAAAATGTGCATAAAAGACAAGGAACTCCATGCCTTTCATCTGGGCTAGAGGACTTTATCCCTTCATCCCTCTCTTTCAAGCCCTGGAAAAACACCCCTTTCACATCAGATCAGAAGACCTGATTCTAGCCTAGTTCTAGCTTTGGTCCCAGCCACTGCACCAGCTCGTTTGACCCCATGTCTCACATGCAGCCACTATCACAGATATTGGGGGTGAGTACCTCTCACACAACATGATGGGGACAGGAAAACCAAAACCTCCCAAATTATCCTTTTAACTCCTTACATCTTATTTTTATCCTTAACAATAACCAACATGGTTATATTAGTACAACGCATTGGAGGTACTGTCATGAACCTAAACCCATTGCATAAGACACTGAAAAAAACTGTAATACAAAGATGGCTTCTGTATATACACTCTATGAGGATTTGGGGAATTACAGGCAGAAGCTGTATAAGCTAGAAAATTAGAAGCAATTTTAGCAGTATAGGAATTTAAGTACTGTCCAGTTTTGTGGGAGGCAATATCGCAAAATATAAAAGCAATAAAATATTTCAAGGAGGTTAATGAAGTAGTTCTGTAACTGTTTATGGGAATACCCTACAAGTATGAACATTATCACTTGAAAAAGAGGAAAATATGTAGTATCATGATCTGGAAAATGAAATTCATAGGGGTATTCTGAGAATGATATTGCAACAATAAACAAAATGGCAGAAGCTCAGAAATCACTTTAGCTGGTTGGAATGGTAGTATACTCTGTATTTCACAGACATGCTACAGAAAGAATACGCAAAATTTAGACATTGCTGGGCTGTGACTTTCAACAGAGAAGGTCAAAGGTAACACAAGAACTTGTCTGACTGACAGAAAGAAAGGTGGTTTTGCCTGTACAGAGTGGCAGTGGGAATAGTGTGTGGGTAAAAGTTTGGTAGGGTTCAGCTTGAACTAAAGGCAGATTTTCTCAGTTAGTATATCAAAAAATTACTACAAATTTTCATGATGCACAGAGGAGACATACCTAGAACAGACTAGTGATTGGCTGACAAACAATAATTGAATTTGCAAAATTGCAAAAAATAATTGAAATTGCAATGTGGATGAACTGTCCTCTAGACAGACACAAAGAAATAAGGAGAAGGGACCAAGACCAAGAGCCGAATGCAATGGAATCATTGAAGAAAGCTCAAGGAGGAAAATGTTGATTCTTCTGAAGTGCAAGTTAAAGGAGCTACTTGAAATGTTGAGTGGAGGCCAGGGACTACCAAGCATGGAAGCCAGAGAAGGATGAATTTCAAGACAAAGATCATCAGGGTCAATAAAAGTGGATGACACACAAGCTAAGGAAAATGAGGGTGAAATACAGACTCTGAGCTATGGGCTAGGAAGGGATTATACAAAGAATGGTTTTGAAGGAAAGGAAGGCTGAGATGCTGTTTGGGGGAAGATCTAGAACTGAAGCAAAGAACAGATCTGTACACTCAGTGGTCTTGGGGATAGAGAGGATGAAAGGACAGAGGGTGATAGGGAGCTTAAAAATGCTTTTTCTTCACAATGAAACATGAATGTATCACAAGGGACAAGAACCTCTTGTGAGGGGAGTGAGAGGTTAAGTAGATAAGGGAAGATAAAAGCATGTGATCCAGGTAGATCAGAAGATGAAAAAGAGTGAGGACCTGGTGCTAAACAAAAGTTTGAGAAGAACAGATGAGGAACAACTTTTTGATTAGAGGCATAGGACAGAGGCTATGGGAGGAAAAGGGGAGTAAGGGCTGCTGTGAAGAATTTGATGAGTGGTCAAATTATGACTCCAGGAGAAAAATATGAAAGGAAAAGGGGAGGAAGGAATATTTTCAATACTGGAAAATTATTTTGGAAATTTATTTCTATTGTTTAGGACTATTGGAAAAGTATTTTCAATAATTTGAAGTTCTTAAATTTGTTTTGCAAGACCACAAAAGACAACACAAAAATTTCTAGATTTTTTCAGTGATTTTTTTACATAGGTGCCAATGACTGAACTTGACACAGAGAAAGTAAAAATTATCCCAAGAATATTCATCTACTGCATGTTGCTGCTTTCAGGGGCCGCTAATACTTCTTAGCAGTGGCCCATCTGATGGTACAGAGTGAGAATGAAAGTACTGCTAACTTGATCAGTTGGAAATCACAGGATCTTTAAGCTGTTACAAATTCCATATTTCTTGTGCTGGCTTTGCTTGCAGTTTCTAACAAGAATTATATTGTAAAGGATGGGGCAACCCTTTGAAATATGTTGTAGAAGAAAATGAGGTAAATGAGCAGATAATACAGTTTAATTTTCAGATCCAAAGGACATCAGTTTCCATAGAGGCACATAGGCAGTGAAACAAATGTTCATAGAGCATGAGGAGTGAGAAGTTCCTGTGGCACAGGAATTGAAGCATTTGCAGAGACTGAACAACAATGCTTTCTTAATCTGTAAACATCTTCATTGGAGAGGTAGGAGGGCTGAGTTGGATAGGGAGGTAATTAGCCCCCACTCTCTCATCAGCCTAGTGATGCAGGATTAGAATTGTAACTTCTTCGAGAAATTCACTCTTTTACTAAAACATAATCTTTCTGTAGATGTACATCACTGACATTTTCCAGAGGGAGACTTCTTTTAAGAGTGAGGGGGGGTGGGGTGGGAATCTCCAAACAGTGTGACAGCAAAGCCATTAACTTCAGATGTGATGAGGTCAGGTTCAAGTCCCTGATTTATAGGAATGGGGCACAAAAAATTGTTTTCA
This sequence comes from Falco naumanni, assembly GCF_017639655.2. Lineage (NCBI taxonomy): Eukaryota > Metazoa > Chordata > Aves > Falconiformes > Falconidae > Falco > Falco naumanni. The sequence goes on from NC_054057.1 coordinate 29,577,247, forward strand.
ATAATTCAGGGATGGGATTTGTCACTTAAGGGGTTTTTTTTTGCTTCCTAGAGTGATGTCCTCACCATGAGTCTAGAGATGAGCATTGTCACGAAAGGGTTTGAAACACATACTTAGTTGTTTTCTTGGAAATTTTCAAATAGTTTTGGTTTTGTTCCAGTATAGAAGAAAATCACATGTCAAAACCACGGACAGTTGCTACTTACTGGAACTGCTGTCTTTAGTGTCTACTTAGCAATGCACACCCTGCACGGGAGGGAGACCAGTCAATTTACTGACAGGGAGAAAAGAACCAAATAGACATCTTCCCTTCAGCCCTCCACCTCATACCATCTGATAGGCATGTATGCTGCTGTGCATGACATAGGAGAAATACAACCCAGACATAGCTATTTTCAACCTGGTTTTATACTGTGCTGTAATTTGTTTGGTTTAATTTTTCATTATTTTTTTTTATAGATTAATACTTTAGGTAACTTTATTTTAACACAATATAAATATCACTAGAACACTTGTGGTAGGTAAACATATGAATCAGCTAATGAAATGCTTTGAAAGCTTATGTTGTTTCAAGTCATAACAACTCATGAAAGTGCTTGTATATAATCTTAAAGATTTGCTTGCTTAATTAGGTTAAATGTAGTCACAATACTTAAGGTAAGATCCTGCTACATTTACTTGGTGAAGAGCCTCTGCTTTCACAACTGCTTTTAACAATTTTTGGAAGAAGTTACTGTTTTGTGTAAGTAACAACACTGTATCTTCGCCATGAATTATGCTGGTGTGCAGAACTGAGACCTGCATTAGCTAATGACACGAATGATTAACTTACTTCTAAATCCTGACTCTAGTATATGTGATTACACAACAAAGACTCCACTTTGCATGAAAAAATATACAAATCTACCAAACATGATGTCACTCTACGACTTAGCATTTTTCTAATACTGCCTGTAAAAAACAATTAATGCCTAGGAGTTTGAAGTCTGATGGATTCCCTCACACTGGGTAACAACTTATTCTTCAAGAAGCTGCATTGATTTAATGAGATTACTGGTGTCCTAAGCAGTACTGATAATACCACATAATCATGAGTCATAGACCTCCCTGAACTTTTTCATTAGATATCTATTTTTGAGACATTTCTGTTTTCATAGTCTCAAACATCTCTCCACAAGACTAAAAGCTGACTTTAGAAAGTAATAAAATACTTTCTAAATACTTGGGGCTCCAACAATATCCAGTAACAAGAAACCTCGTAAGATCTTGCAGCACTGAGCACAGTGCTATTCAGCATAAGTCAGGATTTCAAAATCTGATTCTTGCCAGATTTTTCTATTTTTCTTCAGAACTACTGGAACTTATTTGCTAGAATATATTTTCTGCAAAGAATGCTTATTCCTTTCATTCAATTACTTTATGGGAAAAATGTAGCACATGTACACAAAAATCATTAGGATTAAAAAATATCTCCAAGGAGTTATTGATGCGAAAGCATGAGAACATCTATAAGCACAGGTATGCCCTGTACTCACACGAACTTATATTGAGACACAGGTGCGTGAGCACACACAGAACCTCACAATACTTCTTTGCAATCCTGCTGATGTTTGAAAGGAACAAAATAAAATCTCCTAGTTCTTTTTCTTCTTTAAGTATTTAAAGAAGAATAGTGGAGGTCTCATTAGCTAAGCTGGCTAAAGCAAGCATGAATAAGAACTGTGTAGCTGAAAGGCCTCTGTTTCTGCTGTTCTTGAAACAACACTTCTGTCTGATTCTGGATAATGGGCTTTTAATAAAAATATCCACCAAAGGAAAACAATTAAACAATACATAAAGCACCAGGGTGCAATCTAGTGGTTCTGTTACAGTCTGGAGCTGTTCCAGCAGCGAACATGTGGATATTTTTTACAGGCTACAGTGTAGTTCTCAAAATTTATTATAAAGCAACAAAATTTACATTGGGGCTGGACATCTATACAATTGCTCAGTGTTGCTGTAGGACTTTTAATTCAGACCTAAAATTTATCTCTATGTAAGTGCTGCAGATATTCTGGCTTTTAGGATAAAAATATCTTCTGTATTCTTGCTGTTGTTTAATTTATTCCAGGATGTTTCTGGTGATATTTCTCACCTTTCCATCAAAGTATTTGACAATATGGCAATTCCTTATCTATATACCTCTATTCTTTCATATTTCTGGCTTGAAAAAAATTGGAAAACAGTTATATTGCAAAAGAGCTCAGGTACTTTTCAGTACTCTGAAACTACAGACCATGTATTGCTTGGGGTTTTAATCAAATAGTTTTTAACCTGAAACACATAAACCTGACACATGCCATATTTTATTATCCTTTCTCCTCCACCCCCTAGTCCGCCATGTCAATAAAAGAAACTGTGCATCTGTAGAAAAGTAAGCCAACACTAATTAATTTCTGTAATGAAAGGTTTCTTTTCTGTAATTTCAGTGAATGAAAGGATCGTCCTATACAGTTTTAAAAATCCTGGTACAGTAAAGGTGAAAATTTAGGGTAGTTTGGTGAGAAGAAGTTAGATTTTCCAAATAAAAATAAACAAGTAGGAAGAGCAAGAGGTCGCAGGTTATAAACACTGTTGCCAGTTTTCGTTTTATGGTGAACTTTGAAGTATAACAAAATGTTAAAAAGCTGTTTATACCAGTGTTTCAAATGCTTTTACTTCTGCTTCTCCATTTCTTAAGGATTCTGTCCTATCCCCACAATATTAATCAATTAAATGTTCAGAACATTTGTCAAGAAACAAGAAAAAAGCATGAAAATTTACCATTATTACAAAACCTCCCCTACCACGCTCAACAAAATACTCAAAAGCCACAAATCCTCAGGACTATTGCATATTTACATATGAAACTTATCCTCTAAGCAGATTTTAAAAATATTATTCCAAGCAAACTTCTACCTTCTTCAAACTTCTTCAAAGGGAACTGCTCAGGCACTTTTAATCCATCTTTTTATAGCTGTTTGGTGTACCTTTCTTTGAATTCTCCTAAAACATTTTCTAACAACAGAAGGGAAAAGAAAGACATCTCTGGTTGAAATTTTAATCTTTTAAAGACACTTGGAAGAGTGGGCATAATCAGAAAGGAAAAACTGATTGACACTATAACATGACTCTGCAGTATGCTGTGGGTGACTGAAAGCAAACTATATACATCCATACAGAAACCATTGTATAGATTTCCTAGAGCTTCCATCATTGTGTTCTGTTCAGCTATATTTTTCTTCATAAAAGAAGTACTATGCCCATGACAATGCAGAAGGATTGTGGACAATTAGCACTCTCAATAATGTTCATCTACATTTGGGTAAATCATTATCTGCCTGTCACACATGACTCAGAGATTCTGCTTTCCTCTTTACACAGTGAAATGCTGAACACACTTATGTCAGCAAGTAGACAAGACAGATAGCAATAGCTGGGATAATCTTTACAGTTATTGTAAAGCAAAATATTGAGACATAAATAATTTATTTCCATTAGTAAAGACAAACATAACATTTTGCCGTTAGAGTTCACTGATAACACAAGTTCTGAAGATGTTAGTTCTGTCTGCTTCTAGTTCTTTTATTGACTCATGAGGCTGAGCAGCTAACTTGGCTTTTTAATTTCCTCTCTTACACTTTTGTTTTTTTTATTTCTTCACACTTGAATCAGAAACCAAGTTTTACCATATTTTTTAGACACAGCCTAGCATACTACAGCCTCAGCAGCAGCCTCTGGACATTGCAGCCATAAGAAATAATAGCATTAAGCTATGGATATTTAGAATTATTTTTTAAAAGAACTTTTTTTTCAAGAGCTGTTCTTGGTGGAATTCATTAAACATTATCACAATATATCATTGTTCTATGACTCATTGTAGATAGTTAGGTACAGCTAGGAAAAATGTTGATTTTTGTCTCCTACATCGTTTTGCTATGTTTACCACAGACCAGGGTTTCTACTCAGTCAGAGAGTATACAATATTGCAGAAGACTGATGTCAAAGAAAGCCATAATAATATTCAAAATAATATAAACTGATGGTTCGCCCTCATGTGGTGTATTTAGCTCATTTCTGGAAAATATCAGAGCTTCAGAGATGAGCAATTAAAATGATTTGGCAACTGGATACATTTCTAAATGAAGAGAGATTGAAAAGACGAGCAATATTGTATTTTGAGAGAAGGAAAATGGGAGAGGACATGACACAGATAATGCAAATGTATTTAAAATAATAAATACGGACAGCCAATAATGTGTACTTCACCTATGTGCATGACACAAACAAATGGATGTTTAAAAAAAGTAATAGGCTAGTGATGTGAGCTAAACCAAACAATTTTTGTTTTTCAAACACACACACTTAAGACAAGGAAACTCAATACCAACAGGATACACAAAACTTATTAAAGTTATCTCCAATTCCTTAGTGAACAAAAAGTTATAGAAGTAAAATTTACAGGAAATTGAAATTAATATATACAAATACATATTATCTATGTATACTTATATGAAAAAGCATAAGGAAAATATAGCAATATTTTTTCTGAGTGGTTTTTTTAGGGTTTATGTATGAAATTGTAACTTTAAAAGCAAAAAATAAATTCATAGTCGTACCTATGCTGAAACAGAGTTGACAAGCAAAATATATTTAAAAACCAAGAAAAATACATTTACAAAGTTTTTAATTTGAAATGTCAAACATAAATGTCATCAGATCAGGAAATACAAAAATAAGACCAAAAAAAAAAAGGGGTTGGTGTACATCAATGCAATCCCTCAAATAACCTTGTCTATGCACTGTAAGGCCACAAGAGTACAATGACTATCTCTTCATATTTTTGATCTAAGATTATAATACAGAGAATTTTAAATATATTTATTTTTTTCCCAAAAACAACCAGAGAGAACTTGTGAAAGAACTTAAGAAAAAAAATATTTTCTTGAACAGGTTGGATGAAGAGTGAGGTGGAATCTCATTCAGTCCCAAAAAGATTTACTTAAAATAGATTTATCTAGTGATTTATGCAGTGGACAATAACTAATATTCAGCTACCTGCATGTGTATACATATATATATATATGTATATTTGTGTTTGTGTAAAGACAGAATGAAGATTTTTTGCACACCTTCATTTTCTTTAATTTTTATACTTTAACATGTGGTTTCAAGTATGATTTTAATTTTTAATTGTCTTGGTTTAAAATTATTATTTTGGGGTAATTTTAATTTTTGTGCTGTATTTTAAATTAAATTGTGGATATAGTTAATCCTTAACTCAGCCTTAATGTCACCTATTTCTTTTGAATTTGCTCACTTTCTTAAATTAAAATCATACATGTGACTGCTAAAAATTGAACTCAAAGATAATATTATTATGAGCTATTTCTAATCATTCCAAGAAACACACACATACACACACACGTTTCATTTTATGTAAGCTTTTACGGCTAGGTTCATTGATATGCTGTGGCTGTTTTATGCTATTCTGGAGTAGAGCAAAGCAGCCAGAGCATACTGGCTGGTTAAACTAAATTTACAGCTCCTTTGTTGAATAAAAGTGGTACAAAGCAGTTGGAAAGCACACCACAGTTTCCTTTTGTCTCTTGCTTCTCCCTCACATTTGTTTCCATTGCCTCCTGCAACTTCTGTATTCTGTTCTATGGAAACACATCTCTCCTGTCCTTTGTAAACTCCAAGTACATACATATACATACATATGTGTATGTACAACACAGACCTCAGCCTGCATCTGCTGCCTCCTTTACTGAGCACATCTGGTATAATGTGGAGCTTATGAAAATAATTATTTGAACATTAGTAGTTGACCATTGGTCTTATTTTTTCTATAGCTGTTGGCAGAACAGAGTGGATTACATCCTCATAAACTCGAGTATAGAATCATTCTTTTAGAAAATAACCACCATCTTCTATTGCTTTCAAAAAGGTTAAAGCAAATTTAACCTGAATAGGTGGAAGTAAATGATGAAACAAAATTCTCTAGAGGGAAAGATACATCAGGCCTTAAAATAATGGAAAAGAGCTGTGCTTTTTTGTTATCATAGAGGAAAAAAAAGATGCCAGCCCTTTAGAAAAAGGACATTATTTCAAGGATTTTTTTAGCTGGACCAGTTGCTTAACTATGATAAACATTAAAAAAACTTTCCTGGCATAATTAAAAGGTATAGTGATTTGATTACTGCACTTCTTTGCCATTCTACAGAAACTTCTCTCCCCTACATTTTATACCTCCTTGTAGTTAACATGAACAAACATATTTTCTTAGTAGAAATGGGAAAGAAATGGAAAGGAAAACACGATCTTTTATACATGAAAGAGAAGTCTTCATCTTCAAACTGGCTACAGCCATTTAAATTTCATTTTGCACTAGAAAGGGTTAATTTAAAAGTACAATAAAGACTCTTCGTGTAACACTGAAATCAAAATGGCAGACACAAACCAGCACCATAATTTTTCCTGTTTCCCACTAGAGTACCACTGGAGCCACTCACTCAGTGTGCCTTTGAAGTGATTATTCTGTGTTATGCCTCTATATCATCAGATTTTCTGCATTTTTACACATGAAGGTTGCTTTTTCCTTAAGAAATAAAAATATTTTCTTGAACAGGTTGGACTAAGAGTGAGGGGAACGTCATTCAGTCCCAACAAGCTTTACTTAAAATAGATTTATCTAGTGATTTATGCAGTGGACAATAACTAATATTCAGCTACCCGCATGTGTATACTTATATATCTGTGTTTGTGTAAATATTTATACTGTTCTACAAATAGATTCTGGCCTAAGAACAATATACCTGATGTCAAATACATCATCATATATAATACTCCATTATGGGCAAAACTCTAAAGGCAGAAAAAACCTTGGTCTCTGTTTCTGTGGACATTATCATTTAGAAGGATCTCTGCTGTGAAATTTGACAGTCAGTCAACCAGTAACGAGCTACCTAGTGTCATGGCTGCTGACACTTCAAATATGTGCTTTGTGCAATTCTAGGAATAAACTAGGTCTCTGCTGGTGAGAAAGTGAAGGTTAAATGTACCCCCTGGGGAGCTTTAGATGATTTTAATGCAAGATTTTCGGTTCCTAAGAACTCAAAGGATTAGGCTCTCAAGGCAGCCAGAAAGAAGGAAGCCTCGGCTTCTCTCCAAACAGGCTACACCCGTCTGCAAACTTATTCACACCTTGGTTATATTAGAGAGGGCCTTCACCAAAACCCAGTTCCTGCCTTTGCTAGGGACTGAATACTGCACAACCTGTCTGTCTACTGGGGACTAGGTATGAAAAGAAAATATCTACATTTTGTGCCTTATTTTTCTTTTAAAATTAAGGATGTCCTCACCCCTTAGGATCTTCTCTGTACCTGTCTCTAAAACCAATGTATTTGGGGGGGGGGGGGGGGGGGGGGGGGGGGGCGGGATGTCAAACCCTTTTTCCTGTCTACAAAACTCACTTTATTTTCTTAAAAACTGACCTGTTGCAGGTCTAAAATCCAGACAAGAGCTGACTTGCTCTGGGTTTTTTTAGCAACCCTTCTACTGATTTTCTCCAAGTTTGCACCTTCCTTTCTATCTATGGCTAAAGGACTGAACCGTGGATCTGTCTTTCCTGACTACTGTCTCACAAATCTGTCCTGGCCAAACTGAGGATGCAAGCTACATCATGTGTGACATTTTGGACAGCAGCAGATATGGATTCCAGTCCACAGATTAAGTGTCTCTTTACAAGGAGCTGTAAATTTACTTACCATTCAGACCAGATCCATAGAAAATAGTTACCTGGTCTACCTTATGTAATTTAAAGATTTTTGTATTTGCCCTTCAAAGTGTGAATGTGTAAAGCTATTTCTGTGTCTAGCACTTAGACTTTGAATTCAGATGTGTCGTTTATCAGATCTTCTGCATATTATTTCATGAACTGCACAGGAGTGTTTCAGAAAAAAAACCCCAACAACAAAAATAAAAAATTAGGTTTATACTTTTTGTGATGTATTTTCAATACAATATAGTCAGAAACTATATAAGGTATATGCACTACTTCAAACTAAAAGTCTTGCAAGTGATTGGAGATACACTTTAGCTGTCTCATTGTCTTTCTTGTGTATCAGTTTCCACTAAACGAAACCTTTCAAACATGTAGCATTTGCCTAATCTTGAGAGGTAAGTGCCCACTAAACTCTTCCACGGGACTATTTTACAATGAAAGGAAATGGTGTATGTAAGAAAGGACTACTGAAAGTCTAAAGGAGTGAGTTTTAAAATGTTTTTGTCTTCTCTGGTCTCATGAAAATAAGACTAAAGGTTATGACACATCACCTATGAAAGAATAAAATTTCATCTAGAGTGAGCTATTGAAAGTAAAGAGAAATACAGCATGCAAAAGTTCCCATTGTTTTTAATGAGACATTTCACAGTTATTTACTTTTAAGTAACGCTTTACTGCAGTTCACAGAAAAAGCCAATTGGTCAAATCTGTGAGCATCATGATGAGACTTTTAAGTGAATGAGGAATGCTGGATTCAGACTGTACTTTACATTGCTTTCTATCTGCTCTATTTGTATGTAACTATAATCAGTGTGAACACTAATTTTCTTCTGCCTGGTATAAATGTTTACATTTAAATTTTGTAGGTAGAGAAGTGAGCAAGCTCAAAGTCATTTCACTGGCATGACATAATAATGATAGAATGAGTGACTGATTAAATCTTTTTTTGTTATTGTTGATTCTGAGTGGATGATTACAACAATTAAATTATCAATTTTTGTAATTTACTAAGCTTTCATACACTGGTCTACTAGGATTAAGTTTGTTTCACCATGGATCATTCTCCTGTCTTTCAAGACTACATTAGCTCTTATTCATGTGCTTATGTTCCACAACCAGTTGTCATAACTTTAAAAGAAAAAGGTACCAACCTGAATGCTGTGAGGTACTCAACATCGCCCATAGGAGGATCCAAGCCACCTGTCCAAGCAATGTTTATGTTATATCCTTCACCAGGACCACTTCCAACCTGAAAAACAGGAATAAAATGCCAAAAGGAGTAAAGAGGAGGAAAAAGAAGAAGGAAAAGAGAGAAGGAAAGGAAAAAAAAAAGAAAAAAAACCTCTCAAGTGTGCTTTAGAAACAAACATCAAACAACATGTCAGATCAGCCCAGCCTTGTTTGACAGGGACTGCTCTGGGTTATGCACTTGTTCTCCACTGGTCCCCTGCTCCCAGTGGACAATTTGGTAATCTGGTGTAATTTAAAGAACCAGAGAAGGACAAGAAAATTAGGGGTAATCATGCAACGCAATTACCTGAAAGATACAAATAAAAATGGGGCTCTAAAGAAATAAACCTAACCTCATTTGGGGCTCCACTGCCGGGGAAGAAGTTGCCTTCATCATAGCGATGGAGGGAAACATACAGGATGCTGGGGTCAGCATAAAAAGCCTGCTGTGTACCGTTGCCATGGTGAACATCCTAAAGGAGAAAGAAAACAGATGACAAATGTAATAATGTCCAACTCAGTGTAGAGAGTTCATTTCTGCTTTCTTTTACCCCCTTCCCCCCATGTCTCTCCCTCTCCATTGCCCTCCTTTTGTCTTTCCCTTTCCCCCTCCCTTCACCACCCCATACTTCCTGAACTTTCAGGCAAATTACTCTTTAATGCACTCATTTTTTAAACTGGCTTCTAAAAATCAGGAAACCATAGCGAGCATGCCCTGGAGACTCCAGATGAGCAGTCATTGAGAAATCCCAGTCCTTTTGTACAATTAGATATTTATACACCGGCTCTTTGTACTCCTTGCCTCAGTGATGGAATCTAGCATCCTGTTTTATGGAGGAATTTTATGACTTATTAACTGCCAACAGTTCATAACCCCTCAGGCTTAATTAACTAGTCTCATTGGCCTCTGAAGAAAGACTAATGTTTAAACTACAAACTAGTATTTTGCAGAAGGATCTATGGTTTACAGAGCTTTTTCACAATTCTTGACAGAACACTAAACATAAGTGTATCCACTGATTTGCCAAGTTCCACTATTGAGGTCAAAGGCTCTGTGACCAGCTGAGTAAATTGGCTTTTTTGAAACATTCAGTTCAGTTAGCAGTCCCTCAGCAGTTAGATCCACATCAAAAGAGATGCCAGATGCGGAAAGGACTTCATACTTCATTTTTGCAAAATCATGACGGCAACAGTTGAAGACATAGCAATATGATCTCATTAGCTATTAAATCATCTAGCAGATAGAACGGTGCCTTCCAAAATCAAGGAGTCACCTTGGCCAGTCTCCATATTTCAAACATTATATAATACCAGTGAGAAGAAATTCTGTCATTAAATAAAATACTGAAAAAGAAAAAGAAATGCTGACAGTATATCTACATAACAAAGGCTGATGATGTGGACTTTCCTTCTTTTTCAGTTTGGTTTTCATGGTTCTACTATTGCACTATGTGGTTAGACACACAAGAAATTTTTCAAGTGAAAATGAAATATCCACTTGCCTTTCAGTAAAAGAAAACTGCATCTTTATTGTAAGTTTCCTCACTGGCATTTCTAAGAAGTTGAAAAATTGTAGGTATTATTGATTCTTCTTCTTTAACCCATACCTTTGAAATTTTTGATTTAAGGAGAGAATTCAGGAGGACAAACAAACTATTCTGAATGGCAACACTATCACCTAGACTGTATTTGTTTCACAAATGCTATGAGGTCTGAACCAAATTTTGTCACAATGGTCACATTTTCCTCAGGATGCCAGGCTCCAGGGAGGTTCAAGTTAGGTGTACATTTCCAATGGCACAGCAAGCACTGCCCATTGCTTGTGGTATTTGTCAGCTGATGTAGCCCATGACTTTCACCCACATTATTCAGGACTCTTTACACTGATTGAGTCTTACTTGTACTGCATTGTGTTTGACTTGGACCTCCTCTGGGACCTCTGTGGGATAATATTATAATGGTTACTTTTTTCAGTTGAAAGTACTTGAAACAACATGAGGATGAAGTTGCAGCCCAACTGTGACTTAATGCCAAGATTAAATGTAACACATGTTGGAGGTGCAAGGGAGCACACACTGGTGTGAGGGTGTTGGAGATCTGAAGGCAGCCAGCATAGTGTTAGAGGACTCTGACTGGCAAATGAAGTAAAATCTGGCATGCAGACTAAGCCCAGAATCCCATTCAGTCTTCAACCATGACAGAATTAATTGGTATACTTCAAAACAGACCCAGATCATGCTAACATACATACAAGTATGGATGGTCTGATCTTGGAATGAGGATTGCAATAACAACCTGAGTTGTTGGCTATATAGATATATGTTGGCCATATAGATAGATCTGCAGAGACTGTGACTAAAAACATAATAGGACTTAATTTTGTGATGTTAATTAATTTTATTTTCCATGTATATTTGGGGCTTTAGATATATTCTTGCAGTAACAGTTTTCAAATGAGAAGAAAAAATATTAAATGGGCATGGAGAGCTCTTTTTAAAAATTATTTTATTATTTAAACCTCAAAGCTAGCTTTTTTTTCTAAACTTTAATTCCACCAAGAGTTACTCTGTTTGAAGAGCAGTAACTCCTTTGGTTAGACAAAAGAATGGGCTGTTTAAGACTACGAGTGTTACCATGTGGGAAATGTGTTCATGTTCTGCCCTTAGTAGATCAAGTGTATTCAGGGCATATAAGTCAGTTCAGAAATGAAGATTTATTCAAATGGTGAAATGAGGAAAGAGAAGCTGACAGAGAGGTCTTTTAGTGTCAAAATAAATGAAGGAAAGATTAAAAATTTAAAATATGAACACACGTAGCAGCTATGAAGACTACACTTAATTTGTAACTACAGTACAGTTTAATGGGTGAAATTGAATATTAAATTTTAATATTTTTATTGCAGTAACCTGTAGAGCTGCCAACCTGCATGGAGTCCTGCTGTGCTAGTCACTATCAAAATGTAGTCTTAAAGGTTAATTTCAAGGCTAACATGTAATAGCATTCTTTCTTTCAGATGCCCAAAACTCTGTTGGTGGGCATAAAGGCAGCACTATGAACTGTTCATTCATTGTTTGGATTGTGATTTTTCCATAGTTTGCACACATAAGAAATTTTCCATATTAATTTTTGTACATCATTGCAGTGACCATGGTGCAGACTAGGGACTGGGCTGTAATTGCTCCAGGAATGAAGTAATCTGTGTCAGCCATATATTTCTCCCTTTTCACCAGCTGTTATTCTGGCCAATAGGATAGAGTCAGAGAGAGGCTGAGCATTCCCTATCTGCTTTCCTGGGTAAGGATAGGCAGCTTCACAGGTAATCATTTGCACAGGTAATGATTTGAACGTTTAACCTTGCCTTGAAAATTCAAAGCTGAATTCCTAAGTGCTTACTGGCTAAGTAGGTCAAATGGAAATGATTTCTTTTCCCGACAAGGCAAATGTAACACTTACAGTCAAAAAGACTTAAAAACATTCACAAAATGCAAACTTTGAATAGGCTTTTCTTATGAAAAAAAACCAAACCCAAGAATAAACATAGAGTTCAGTTCTGGCCAGCATTTACCACAGTAAAACTCAATGAACTGTAAGATTCAAGGCGGGAAACAGATATACAGTGGAAGTGAACTTTTCAAAGATACTGGGTTTTTTTTGCAGTTTATGTTTCTAAGTGATAGTAGAACACTCTGAGAAATATTTGAAAAACATTCTAAGAATATTTAACCTACCTCTATACTTATTCTACCACTCATTTTTCACTTGCCATTCCTTCTCCCACACTCCCCCTTTCTCTGCTTCTCTTCAACAGCCAGTACGCATGTTTAACTGAACAAAAGTGCTAGATGGTAAGGCCATGACTTCACAATAAGATTTAATTATGAGTGCAGATATGAACAAGATTTAGACTATTAAGCTCTGCACTTCAAAAACCCTTTAACATATTTTGTCTTTAAATCTTTTATCACCTGCAAAAATTAATTAAGTGCAGATGTAACAGGTTAGGTTTTGATGCCAGGGTTCATTTCCTGTCTATGCTTTGTCAGACACCCTATTACACCTCCTCATGAACTGTAGGAAAACAAAAATGGTGCTCATAAATCAGCATTCAACTTTCCTTGGGCTGTGCATTGGGCTGATCCTTTAACTGCAAGGCAGAGCTCCAATTCATTATTCATGAAAATAATATAGACAACATGCCAAACGTCATTTGCATTTAAATAATCCATTTGTTAAACATATTAAGTATTGTGTAAGAATGCCTTCTATTAAAACACAAGCCTAATCCAATGAAGTAGATTTTTAATCATGTAGCTTTCCTTCAGGGAGCCATCAAAAGCTGGCATACATGACTTGAATACTTCTTAGAGGGAATGACCTGTTGATTTGTTTAATAATATCGAAGTTACACAACAAGTTGAATCATTGCTAGCTGGGGGAAGTGGCCAATTTGGTTACCAAAGCAACAACATTCTTTAAAGCACATCTGACTATTTAAAGTTTGTATTCTGTAGGGAAAAGTAAACTTGGGTTCTGTAGGGTTATTTTAATGGTGGAAGTATCAATTCATTTAAGGACCATAAAAGTTGCCCTGATCTGTGCCTTCTTCTCATTAAATTGCAGTTAACACCATTAAAGTGAAACATAGATGTTTATGGCTTCAGTACTGCCATCCTGGCTTTAATGAGTTCCCAAAATCAGAGGAAATGCTCACCTTTATTACTTGTAGGTATTAAAAGCAGGAAAGTCTGACATATAAAAACAAATTCATTATCTTTTATCTAGATGCGTTGAAAAGAGATGTTTGCCAAGAATACATACCAGATCTACAATCAATATCTTGCCTATATTTAGCTTGTCTCTCAAGTATTTGGCAGTAATTGCAATCGAATTAAAAAAGCAGAACCCCCTGTGGAATAGAGAAGAACAGAAATAAGAAAGCAAATCAGTCAGGAAAACAGCTATAAATAATGTTCAGAGCATTTTAAAAAATGCTATATGATCTCTGAGGCCATAAATCTGCTTCTGGGAGTACCTAGAAAGCCTTTTCAGTCATCTGCTAACAATTACAGTTCTTCAGAGACATGCACAACACAGGTGATTGCCAGTAACCTTAGTGCTCCAAGATGGGCAATATTCCCTGGTACTTACATGGCTGTTGATTCTTCAGCATGATGGCCTGGGGGCCTTACAACAGCAAAGCCATTCTGTAAGAACAAGATAGGTTTTCAATTATCAGCTTAAAAAAAACCCCTTGACTCAGTGCAAAACAGAGCAGCAGGCAGACTGGATTGAAATCCATTGCAGGCACTTGAGCACTTTTCCTGTCCACTCATCCTTTCAAAGTATTGCCAGAGATAATAATTTGAGAACAGTGGCATATAAACATATAAATACACACATGCATATACATACAAACACACAAGATTTAAAGAGGAGAAAAAAGGCAGGATGAGAAAGCTGTTGTTATCAATTCTGCTGTCTAGAATTCACATTTAAAAGGAAGCAGAGACCACAGATACACTCTTGATCTAGGTTCCTGTAATTTTACATTGCTCCAGCTTGAGATGCTTTAAAATAAAAGTAGCTTGAGGTATGCATTTTACATGACTAGTCAGTGTTGACCCTACCTTCTGTATGCACTAAATAATAGATTCACACACACATGCTCACGTGTAATTTCTAACAGTAGAAAAAGGACAACAACATATTCCTGCAAACCATAAATTAAACTGGAGAACCTGCTACACTCACCATTTTAATGAATTCCCTAAAGTAATTTTCTAACACACTTTCTGGAATTGTGTATAAATGTCATAAAGTACAGCACTAAGATCAGTGATGACTGAAGAACTCTTTGCCTCTAGAGTCACTGAAGATAAAAGAAAAATTAAATTTCCCTCCTTCCAGAGTGGGTAAGGTAAAAGGAAAATGTAGAAGTACTGGCAAGGTAGGTCTGTTCAGAAAGTCAGATTATGTATTCAGGAAGCAGAATCTCTAAGGGTGTATATCATATCAAATTTCTTTTACAGCAGTCACACAGGAGTAACACCATTACTTCATAAAATATACTTTTTATTTCAACCACTTACAGTCTCTTCTATTCAGCTATATATATGACAGATTAATGACAATTAACACATACATAAAAATGAGAAATTATAATCTGTGCATGAGTATATCAACCAAACTTGCATTTTCAAGCAGCCTTGCACAAATACCATGTGTGTATGTATAGCTCAAGACCGACCGGGCAATATATTTTCAGAGGGGAGGGGACAGGAAGAAAAAAGATAGAATAGTTTTATACTTTAATAATCAGTATTAAAGCAAATCAGTTTGATAAACTAGTGAAATGTCAATGTTTCAGCCTTTACTCATCTGAAACAAACATGATAATCACTACACTTTCACTCACACTGGTGTGAATAAGGAGGAACAACATAGCAGTTAACTGGTTACATAGGTGCCTGTGAAATCTGCTTATTTACAATCCTGTTAATGTGTGTATGTGTGTACCTGTGCAATTGTCTACCTATGTTGTTTCACTGACATTAATTTATAAAAAAATACTACTAGTGTATTGCTGCTAAACGTAATCCAAGGAGCCAGCTGCAAAGTTTTGTGGAACATTGCCAAAGTTCTATCAGACTACAATGAATTTAAACCATAATGCAAACGGAGTACATCTGTAAGTGGTTCTTTTGGCCACCAGTTAAAGAATCTGAGAGATTTGACATCATGCCTTATTTTGCATTAAATGTCCACATTTAAAAAAATGACACCCCCCAAAAAAAGAAACAAAAAAAACCAACCACACACCCCCCTAAAGACAGAACAAATATATGTGTTCGTATTTAGGCAGGGATTCCTGGAGGCAGAATATAAATTGCCTATAGATCAAACACATCATCAAAAAAAAAGGTCTTCTGGACTGCACTAATCTTCAGAACCAAACCAGCTTTACACTCTTAGCTAAACCCCTGTTTCTTATCCTTCCGAGGGTTTTTTAACATTTCCTTTTCAAAAAAAATATGACTTACAGAAGAATTCTATGAAGAAATCTGTTGTAACATTTATGAAAAAACAAAGTATGTGTATGCTGAGGAATGTACAGCTAATGAAATGAAAAAAGACTCACAGAAGAGGGTATTACTAGAGAGATAGCATCGTGCTACCTGTATTTTGTTCTCTTGATATTTTAAAGAATTTGGAAAAAATCCATGCAACGCTTACAGCTGCCCTGGCTCAGCTCACAGCTCATTATCATCTAACTTTATCAGCATTCCCAAAAGATCAATATAATTAAGATGATTATCTCTGGAAGGATTTCATGGAGCAATATAGAGGCAGAAAAAATCAACACTGCTGTTTTTGACAAAGTGACAGTTACAGTATAAGCTTCTCTTTTCTGTTTCCATACTTGGACAAGACTGTTTGGAAGCCCCGTTTTGTTATAGCTAGCTAATTTCTGCTATCGGTGCTTAAGTTAACTATTACAGTTCTTGAGCACTGAAGACACTATCAGAGCTTAAGTTAACTATTATTGTTCTCCACGAGCATGCAAGACATTCTCATCAGTGTTGTGACCATTTTTTATGTGTTTTTACATTACAAGAAGTTGAGTATTCACATAGGGAATTTTCTTCTCTTAAAACACAGTGCCTATCTTATATTGATGATAAAGCACAAAATATAATCAAATTTTACGAAACACTGAAAACTAGTTACCACACAGTATTAACAGCAACTTTTGTGCAATTGATAATAAACTTCATTTCTCCTACTTTCAAACTTTATATGAACACAGTGTACATTAGCACAACGGAACATGAATTCATTTATTTAGGTAATATTTAAATACCAGACAGTGAGTTCAGAACAGTAGACAGAAAGGCAAAAATCTGCTTTAAAGATAGAAAGACTAACACAGAGCAATATGTTGAAAATGAAGCCAACTCACATAAATTCAAAGCATTTTTGTACAGAGCCTTATTTATACTAGGATACAGACACCTTTAAATGTAGCCAGAACATTAAACTGACTGACAGACATGAACATTAGAGAAAGGATTCTTGTTGGTGCCATTATATGATTACCTTTAGTTAAATGTGAGGGTAAAGAGTAAAGCCTGAATAAAGATATTCTAAAATCCATGCGTATTTGAACAACCAACAGAAGTCTGCCCAAACCGTTTACAAAGAAGATTCATTGCAGATAGACCCACTTAGTTGGATCTTTAATGAAAACTAAGAAAAAATGTCAGTCTTTTTCCACAGTAATCCAGGCATTATCTTCTTTTATGACTCCAAATAGGCAGTTGGATGCTTGATTTCCAAAGAACAGAGGTGTACATCCTACTATCTCCTTCTTGTCTTTGGTGGTACAGTTGTTTCCTTTCTGTAGTGTGCTGGGTTAGGTTAGAGTGTTGGGCTACATCACGCTTGGGCATCTACTATACCTCTCCCTCGACCTTTTCAAGATAGGCACTCAAGACAATACCATAACATGGGTGGTTACTCCAGGGCTTGGAACTGATCATCTACAGCAGAGATCCATTGGTGTTTCTGTTATACAAGGAGGGAAAACTAGATGTAGGCAATTTTTCCCTAGGGCAATATGTGGTGACTATGGCAAGGTGTGAATCATTCTTTCCTTTGCTTGACAGTGAAGAGCTTGCTTTTCCTAGATTCCAAATGGATCAAATGTGACCCAGCCAGTCTGTTACTCCAGGTATGCTGAGAAGACTGGCCAAGAAGCAGTGCATACTAGCTTCAGCTTGGTACTACTCTGGTAAAATCATCTGGCTTTTTGTTGACTCCAAGAAAAGCCAGTGCCATGCAAGAAATAGAAATGAACTCCAGCAGGCACTCCAAGAACACTTATTGAAGCAGTATTAAACTCTTTCTTGAACATGGGCGTGAATTTGTAAATATTCCTCCCATACCTGTTTGTGTATTTAGATTATGTTGTCCTTAAACTAGATATTGAGACACAACTTCTCAGTCTAAAAATGAGTTTTCTAATAACAGGTATAGAGTCATATTCTTCCTCAGCTCTTATTCCAACTTATGAATCTTTAATTATTTCCTGTGAATTAGAAGTCCTTCAATAGAGGACAAAAACCCAAACTGAATCTCAAATTTAAGACAAGACATTTTTATATGGAATTTAAAAATGGATTCCTTCCTGCTGAAAAGATAAATTGAAACTTTTCTTGTATTTTAAGCTGTAAACCCCTGTGCAAAAGAGCAATGCCGTGTGTCCCAACTATTCAAGAAGCAATAGGCATAAACTGAAACATAGGAGGGTCCGTCTGAACATATGAAAATGCCCTTTTACTGTGAGGGTGTCGAAGCAATAGCACAGGTTTCCCAGAGAGGTTGTGGAGTCTTCATCGCTGGACATATACAAAAACCATCTGGACATAGTCCTGGGTAACTAACTCTAGCTCTGCCTGCTTGAGCAGGGGGGGGACAACACCCAGTGACCTTCTGAGGTCACTTCCAATCTCAACTGTTCTGTGATTCTGTGATTCTATTCAGAAATTCATAATCTTTGAAAAGGGGCTTTCAGGAAAATGGATGTGATCCTAAATGATGAGCAAATTTCTCAGCAAAACTTTGTCCCGTGCTCTAACTAATTGCAGCTACATGCATTGTTAGGACAGCTTTCTCAGGAATCTGTGTATTTCATATGGAGACCAGGTACCCAAGTCTGGATTCCACACTTGAAGCTCAACATCCTCCTAAAGTCAGATGTTTAAAGTCCCTATTTTCTACATATCTAAATCCTTTAACTTATCTGCTCCTTAGCTCTTAAAATTATCAGTGCTTAAACGTGGCATTCTTGGACATTCACTTGTTTTTAATGGAAAGATTTTATTCTTGCTTTAGCGTGCCCGGGCTTCAGAATAAGAAGCAAATCATTGAAGCTAATACTTCATATCTTTGTAGAATCTTCTTTATTTATTTTACAGAAATGTATCCATTCATCCTGTCAGAATCAACATGTTTTATATATATACAACTTTGTATCTTTACAAAGTTGTATAAAAGCCTATTTCTTTAAAATGTGCTCCGTATAGTATATCTGACAGGGTGTAACCCCTGAAGTGGCCTTAGTGCCGTCTTTAACCCTGCTATTTCTGGCTTAGTTAACTCCTACAATAACAAACATCACTGCTACTTTAAGTCTTGGTTGCCTACAACAATCCTCTTGTAACTGGTACCCTGAAGAAGATAACCATATTTTTACCAGTGTCACTTATGCTGTAACATGATCCTGAGCTATGCCATTCAGCAGGGAAGGTAAAAGTAAGAGTGGTGTAAGGCTGAGGCAATCCTCAGGTACCTGTTTAGGACAATTTTATAAGCTATTCATCCTGCTAGAGTGGGAGCCAGTGTCTGGCCTTGGAGGTCTATGAATGCAGTCAACAAGAACCCCTGTTTTAACAGAGTAGTGTTAACAGGACATAGATTTGCCAAGAAAACAGTAATGGACATGAGGGAATACCATTTTGTCTTGCAGAGGAAGCTAGTAGAGGCCAAGAACACAGAAATGGACATTAAACATTTAACTCTGTAATGGAAACAAAGAGTTCCCTGTCTGCTTTCCGGACAGTCTAAGAGAATAGCACCAGAAAATCACATGAAAAGTTGGTGCTTGCAGGCTAACTTGTATACAACCATGATGGCCTGTTCAGCCACACCTGGTGTTAACTGTATTGGGAAAGAAAGCAAAGATTTTTAAGAACAGAGTGGTCACAGAGATAATCTATGTACCACCCATATAATTACAGTTGTACTACTGTATGAAATCATAATAGTAATTAAGGTATACATATAAACATAATTGCCGGGATAATGTATCTAAGAGATGGTTCCATATGAAATTTTGTAATTTTGTAACTCTGTAAAAGTAAAGAATACAACTACTGTCTAAAAGACTTTATTGGTAACTTTGATTGATGGCTTTTATCAATCATATATTTAACACTAGTAAAATAAACATTTGTTACTGTTTCTTACACACTATGCATTGTTAAAAGTGCTGTGCCTGGAAGAGCTGTGGAAAAAATGCCTTTTTGTGGCTGCCACACATGGGCTTTTTTTTTTTTTTTTTAAGGCAGAGGGAGAGTGTTATGGGGCAGAGGGTGAGACAGAGTGGTAGAAACAAGGGTAGGGAAGAAGCTGCAGGAGGAGTACTGTCCAGGAGGCACTACAGCACAGAGCGCTTCTCAGGAAAGGAGATCTCTGTAGGAAACCAGAGAAGCTGTGTGGGGTTTTGTGTTGTTTAGGAAGGCACGGAAATGTGCTAGCCTGAAGCTTTACTGGAGGGAGGACACTGTGAGACTAGGGAGACATTTATTTTCAGCTCTTTTTGTTTATTATGTCTTTAGAAGGATACTTCATTTTAATTTTTATTCGAAAAGATAGCAGTAAAGCTGTGACAGATGGCTGAGTGATTTTTATACAGAATACTTCTAAGACTAGAAAACTAAGATTTTGGAGGTGGGAGGGGGTTTATTAAGCTAATTCTGCTTATTCCCAAGATTAGTACAATTTACTATATGATGATTCCTCCATAGTCCTGTGTGACAAAGGCCTTGAGAACAGTAATAACCAAGCTCATTTGGAATGAGAGTTTCAAGTTGAATTTAAGTTATCCATGGATTATACAAAGACACCAGAGTAGCAAAGACCAAATGCAGGAGGTTTATTTTGGTATTGATTCAACCTGACATATCAGAAAGAACCATCCCAGGAACGTATCAGATCCTGGTTAGGAGGAAACTCATTTCAGTTGCTTTCATTCTGTCAAATCACCCCTAACTACCAGCAGGGCAATTTCACACACATGTGTGCACACACATATACACATGATAAGACAGGGAAAGGGCTTGTGCTTCACTTGCTTCAGCTGAAGTGGATGTTCAAGACAGTCTCAGACCACGTTTTTAGCTTATGTGTCTTCTTTCTTGAGTGTTCTTTTGCAAAGCAAAATTGCTTCTTAATTCATTCAAACTTTTTTAAAAATGGGGAATAACAATACAAATCTTACCAGCCCTTGACAGTTTATTGTGTAGCTCTCTCCTGTTTCAAATTTGTCAGATTGAAAATATATGGTGCTTACATGTTTCACATAAAAGAGTGCTGCCATTGCCAATGCTGACATATTTAAAGGACAGGCAAAGTAAACTAGACAGTAATCCTTATTATGGGTACTGTACTTAAAATAATTAATTCCAGCTTATAATAGTACTGATTGGGGTCATCTGAGGCTGAAGAAAACCATTTCAGAAATGTTCCTTTGGATTTTCAGTAGTTTCATGGTCTGTTCTGGCACTGAGTTGCCCATGATGATGGAAAGTCATCTACCATTGCAAAAAGGTTCTTATTTAGTATACTCTTTTTAAATTACACATTTCACTGGCACAATTTTTTTTTCCTGTCAGTCAATTGTAAGATATTAAGGGACAGCTAGAGAAACATACTATTTGTTACCAGAAAAGAAGTTGAAACATATTTAATCTTTACAAAACAGCACACAATAAAACAACCATTACAAGAACAAATAGCATTTTGAAGGACATTAATCAACAAAGTGTAATTATTCCAAAATTATCACACTAACATCAACTATCTGAATTTAGACTTTTAAAAAGTAGTATTAGTCATTTAATAGACATGGCAACAATAAGAGTGGCAGCATCATCATAAATAGCTTGATTAACACAATGGAAATATCAGTGACCTAAAATCTTTCAGAAAAAACAATGATTTGGCAATCTAAGTCCTAAAGATGAGAGTTTCTGCAAGCTCTAAGAGTTACAAATGAAATCTGAAACTCAAGAGAGACCACAGATGCAGAAATCCTTCTTATTTCCCCCTGAGGTTTGTCTGATGTGGAGTTTGGACAACTTTGATACTTGTTCAGTTCAGCTGCAAGAGGGAAGTGCCTGCTGCATAAGATAGCTGGGTGCAGGCAAGCAGAGTCTTTTTGTGCTTAGCTGCCTGAGAGTGAAGTACTGCACAGGGGGGAAGGGGAGGTGAACTGAGCTGAGCATCAGAGTGCATGTAAAGAAAGCAACTGAGCCAGGATGGGAAATGGGAAGGCAAGGCTGGATAGCACCTCACAGTGCCACCAAACCATCAGACCACATGCCTCTGAAATCTGCCTCATTATTGCAGAACAATGAGTGGGACACCATGAGTGTTCCCTTTTGTAACATACTTCTAGCATAGCTCTATTTTCCTGTGGCAATGCAAAAGAGGAAGAAGATCCTTAGGAGACATTTCCAGGAAAGAAATGTTCTCTCTGTGGATGCTAGATCTTTTAGGACCCTCTTTTTGAAGGTGTGGTCATTAGGTAGAAGCTAGAGACAATGATTTCCAAGTTCACAAGCTATACTGCATGCAAGAAATCATAGGGAGGGCGCTACCTGTATTTCTTCCCCAAGCACCAAGGAGTATATCATAAGACTTCTCTTATTTGTAAAAAATATTTATTGGATATAGCTAATGACTGCAGTAGAATTACATTTACTCAGTTCTGCATACTCGACTTTTCTAAAGATCTGTGGTCAGCCAGCAGATTATTAAAAGCCATCTACACAAATCTGTTGGGGAAATGAGAAAGAAGCAAAGGCAGATACAGAAGTACAGCTAGACAGGAGAGCTGTGGTACCAGTTTCATATAGTATGAATACCCCATCATGCATCAGCAGGTTTCCTAAATTATAAAAGGCTCTAAAAAAGAGTGACCTTCATGCAGTATTTAGGCTCATCTCCTACTGTAATATTGCCAAGATGACATTCATCATACACGTTAATAAATTCACAAAAAAAGGAAAAGCATTGCATTCAACTTAGTATAACATCAAATTTATCGTACTATATATTTCAGTGGTGTGATTCTTTATTACCTATTAAATCTTTTCTCAAAATTGTATCAAATGGATCTCAATGAGTGTTCAGTATATTATTAAATAAACCCTCAAAATCCTTAATTTTGATTGTTTGATATAATGAAATAAAAAACATTCAGATTAAGACTCCCCAGAGAATGGACACTTTGTCCTAATTTAAAAAAAAAACAAACCATCACAGTAATTTAGTATTACAGCAGCAGTAGAATTTCAGTAAACCCTATTGTTTTATGCCCTTAGCACTGTCATATTGATGCTTTCCCCATTAGTCAAGGAGATCAAAGAAATCTGATGTCTCACAAGGGGCTTGAACTATGGTGAAGAGAACTCAACTCCTGGTCAGTTTTTGAACACTGTCCAAATCAGATGAACAAAATGTTGCTGTTCTCAGATGAGACCTGTGTGAAATGGGACTGATAGTCTCAGGAAATTCAGAATGAAGTAAAGAACCTTTTGCTTTGTGTATGAGTTTGACTCATGCCCAGCTCTGTAGTGAATCTCTCAATTGTTCTACAGACTTTTATAATTTATTCTGTAGTCTCAACCCTTTATTTAGTAGCATGTACCTATAGTTTCGACCTGTTATTATGACTCTATGCAATAGCAAGCAGTATCAGTAGAGACCATGGAATAAGGCAGTAAAGACTTTTTCTTTTTTTGCTAGGCAGTGAAGACGTTTATCTTCAGTATTGTAGATATTTTTTTAAATTAATTGAATACATGTCCATAAAATAAACTATTATATTAATTTTAATTTTAGAAAAAGCATATTTGCATTTTTAAAAATGTATATATTCGTTCATCAAGCTTTAATAAATATTTGGGCTATTCATATCCAACTACACTGACAAATTTGATAATTCCTGTGTCAGAAAACTACTTGTTCAGTGAATGACTCCTGTTTCTCATTCTTGAGGCTTCTTGTCTCACACTTTGCCTATGCTAGATAGTTTTACTCTGAGGTTATCCTAATGTCACTATGGTTGTTTCAGAAAAAGGCATTTGTGATTCTCCAGTGCAGTGGGTAAATAATGCACTGCTGCCTCTGCTGCAGTCTGGAGCACTGCCTTGTAGGAAGTCCTTGCTATGTATTGTAAGTCTGCCATGGTGAACTTCAGGACATGCAGCTCATCTCAGAGAACTGTGGGATTTCAGAAAAAATCAGTATGTCCTGTCTCATAATTTACTTTCTTTTCTTAAGATGACACAGAAATGACAGTGCACCATCTGATAGCAGGCCGCAGTGGTCAACTTCCATGGAAAACCTACAGCATGTTTCTCTATTGCTCTCATCTTGCTGTTTTACATGTTGCAGAGCTATTATAGCTTACACATGGTTCTTGGGAGGTGCTTTTTGTTGTCCAAAGGTTTTGAAGCTGTGGCAGATCATTCCAGATTCCCATCAGAGCTTAATCCTCCCACTCAGTGCTTCACATGCATATGTGCTCAGTGAATGCACATGGAAGTGGTCAGCTTTGCTTCTCCTCAGATCTTCCCAAGTACACTACAGAACTGCCATTTTCCCTGCGCTAGAAACAGCTGATCAATGCAACATGTATGTTTCCAGAGGAAAAATGGCAGCAAGATGGACAAACAACGTGTACAGTCATAAAAGTAGATTGGAACATACAGATCTGTGGGGCTAAAATCTTACAGGTACCTACAATCTCATCCATAAAACCATGGAGAAAACCCCAGTGTAGAATGCAAAATATCTCCCTAATGTCGCTTACCATATGAGGGTATTGGGAACAACTTGCCAGCAAAAGCCAGATTTGTATGGGTGCAGTGACAAAGCAAACATAGGAGGACTCTGCTAGAATAGCTAATGTCAGTCTCAATGCATTTCCAGAACTTCTGCTACCATGCTTTACTTCTGTCAGTTCAGGCCTTGGTCACCTTTCCATAACCTTATCCATAAATACCACAAGCAGATTGTTAGTTCATACGGTTGGCATGGAGGCATGTAAGTAGGCTTCATGCTGAAAGTATAGGAGCTGGTTAGATAAACACTTATCAGGAATGATATGAGTATTCCTGATTCTCTTTCATAGCAAATCCTTTCCATTCCTATTTTCTTGATGATTTGGTGGTAAACCAACTACTTGGCATGTCTATTGAACAATTACCTTTCCTGTGTCTCAGCTGCAGGTTGCATGAGACTGCTTCAGTCCTATGACAAAGATTCAATTTCGGATCAACAACAATTTTACAGTAAACTACAAACTAGTGCTAAATTTAAAATATGTGTTTACAGACTGTTGCAACACCAGTAGCAACCCAGGTCTCACAGTGGCTGACTGATTCTTTTCAGCTGTCCATCACACACACATAAAAACCCAAGAACATTCACAGGTGTGGAAAGACACCACAAATGTACAGACATAAGCGGCAGAGATTCTGCAGCAAACCCTGCTCATGTCAACTGCACACAGGACATATCTCGTTATTCTTATCAAAACTTGATGTTGCCTTAGAGACTGACATATGTCCTACAGTCAGCAAAGGTAAAAACAATCTAAAAAAGTCCTTCTTTACTTTCACTAATCCTGTTGGGTGGGAATAATGAACATTAAGTTGTGTAAGTGTACTGCATCCTTCTCTGCCCAGGAAGCTTAGTGGGGATGAAATACCCATCAGAAAGGATGCATGACAGGGTACCATATGATATGCCCTGTCCTTGATCTTAGATTTCAAAATACGTACATTTTGTGTAGTACCTCGCTAAATGATTTTGGCGTCTGAATATGAAAGATTAGTAGGTGCATTTGATTGGGTCAGAGCTATAGTACTGCATTTCACCTAAGCATGCTGTCATTTATGTACCTATATATTCTATATCTATGTATATGTACACATAAACATATGTAACCCTCCCTAAACATATAGCTAACATACTTTGACTGAAACAAGACAGACATACAGGAAGAAAATTCTCAAATTTAGATACAGTTTGGACTTTTAAAAATCATCGTACAATGCTAATTCTAAAATACTTATTTCTATCTTGGTTTTGGAAACACGAATCAATCCATTAGTATTTGGGCTGGAAAGTGAATAAACAGTTTCATTAAGGAGACATGTTAGCTCCAACAATGTTTATTGGGGCAAGCCCGCACTCTGGCTGCATATGGTGCACCTTTAAATGGGGCTGTTAAAATACCAAATAAAATGTCAGTCCGTCAGGTCTGGACCTTTTATAAATTGTTTAGACTGGGGATAATTTGGGTTTTGTACATCATGCCTTGCAGACGTGCAGCACCAAGATAGGAAAGGAAAGGGGGCAGGGAGGAGGGCGCGGGGCAGTCAGCCTGGCAGAAAGGCACCTCCTGGGCCATCGCTCTCCCCGCCAGCCACCTTGTCTTCCCCCTCACTGCACACCCCTGTTTGCCTCCCCTCTCTCTGGGTGGTATCCTGAGGTTACGCACGTGACTGAACGACCATATTAAAAAAAAAAAAAAAGTAAAAAGTCCATTTCAAAAGGCAGCACCACAGCCACTTGCCAGAGATGTGCACACTATGAGTAACTTCACCTCGGGCTGTAGCAGCCCTGCGCTGTAAGAACCCACCACTCTTCCAGGATATCAAAGGCCCGAGAGGCCTGGAAGAGCCGCCGGGGCTGCCACACCTTCGTGGCCATCCTCCCGGCCCTCCTCCCGCCATCCTTCCCAGAGCAGCGGGCTGAACAACGCCTCCCTTCAGCCCCCCTCGCTCCACCGCCCCAGCGCTCCCACCCACGGCGCGGTCCGGACCTCACCTTCAGCTCCCGGGAGGCCACGCGGGCTGCCAGCTCGATGACACAGCCCACCGCCATGCGTGCCGCCCCGGCGGAGTGCAGCTCGTTCCAAACGGTGTCACTGTCCACCTGAGCAAACAGCCGGCCCCGGGAGGAAGGCAGGGAAGAGAGGGAGAGGGAGAGGGAGAGGGAGAGCATGAGAGAAAACAAACCCGTGAGGGAGGGCTGGCAGCGTGACAGCCCATGTACAATAACATCAGTCTTCCGTCCTGGCCAGCTGAAAGGCCTTCTGGACATGGCTTTGCTTATGCTTTTTCTCTGCACAGGCTTTTCCAATGGAAACACATTCCTGTCATGCCTCGCTGCCATTCCCTGTTTAGATTTCTCATTACAAACAGTGTTACATCGGCCGGGCCGGGCCTGCTTGCCAGACGCCAGACGCGGTGTGCCGGGCCCTCACGCCGGCGGGGTGATGGGGACCTGCCAGTGCTGGGGCAAAGCATCTGGTGGAGATGGCCACCGCGGGCTCCGGAAGCCGTCACAGGCAGCCCGTGCCACCAAAACTCACCAGTGAGTGAGTGAGTGAGGGGTCATTACCCCTTTTTTTGAAAAAAGAAAAGAGCAGTAAGAGCTCGTCTTTCCTACCCAGGCAGGAGTTATATTTGAGTGACTGAAATCAGAACGATTAATTGTTTGAATTAATTTCAGTAGTCACTATTGCCATAGACAGAAAATAAAATTAAATAATATGAAATCAAATAAAGTGCAACCCTTTCTGTGTCTCCACTTTTGACAAACTGATAATTTTTGGCTGAAAGGTTTTAGGTCCCACTTTGTGACAGATGACTGTGGTTATTTAAAGCAAAGAACATTTTTTGTGCTTTCTAAATGAGTAAGCGTTACATGTTAAACATGACATGAATATTATCTAAAATACAAGGATAAAATATTATAAAAATAGAATATTACAAAGGAAACATTATAAAGGTGGCTAAGCAGCACAGCTCTACAGCTTCAATCAGTATGCTAAAATTTTACTTCTGAAATCTATTTTTAGTAACTCTTTATTTATTTTATACCAATAACTATAGGTGAAATGTTGTATATCCTTTTTATGATATTAGGGCTAGCACACATGATGGTCTGAAAAAGTCATTCAAAGAGACAGCCAGACTTCCTCAATGCTCCATGGGAAGTGCATTTAATTGTATCATACTGTACAAATTTATCATGAAAAGAAAAACGTTTAGGGATAGACAAAATACTGTGGCAGATGCTATTTGGATAACTTCCAAGCACACTGAGACATGTTTTCAGTTTGAAGCAGAAGCTTCTGTTCCTAATTTCTTTTTTTTTTTTTAAAAAAAAAAAAAAGGAATGAAAGAAAGAAATCAAGTAATTGAAAATGGATGCAACTGCTGCTCAACTTTTGAGGTTCTAAGGAATTTCTCTGATTAGTCATTTGAAACAGAAAGAAGCTTGATCTTCTCTACACCTGTCAAATATCTTCACCATTACTGTTACATTAATATTATATTTCAAACTACTAAAGTGATCTTACTTTTCAGTGTGCTGGACCTGAGTTCTCTATCGTTCCTATCAGTTTTGTGTGCATGCAGCAGAACTAACAAAAATAGTTTGTATTCATAGTAGACCTGAATAAGGAGACTGGATTTTGCTCACAAAGTTTAGAATAACAGTTATAACAGCATACTGTATTTACATCCAAGAAACTAAAAATATTGTACAAACACAATTAAACATCATTAGTTTGATATGGGATGATTTATTATATTTGGTTTGCAGATTGGTAGCTTGAGATTGGAAGAAATTAAGTAGCTTTCCCAAACACACACACAAATCAATAAGTAACTAAGAAAATTACAAGAAGAAATAAGAAAGAAACCAAGTAGGAAAAAAAATAATGATGCATTTAACATTAGGCAGACCTTCAGATTGTCTCTCTATTGCTTTAAAGCAACTGTGAATCAATTTTCATTTTTAAAACAAATAAAGAGATAAATAAGTAGAGGTCATTGGTTAAATCAATTTAATGAAACCATAATAAAGTTTGAGAAATACTGTGCAGTACTTTAAATAAAGAAGTATCAACAAGAGGGCTGGGAGGGAGTACTTTCTTGCAATTTTTATGGCTAGCAAATTAAGGTTAACATGAAGGAGTGGCTGATGAAAAAGGTTCAATGGCAGCTGCTCAGTACACCAGGGCACAAGCAGGAGCCTGCAGCCTCAAAGGGACTATGATTCATTTCCAGGAAGACCGATTAAGTTAAAATTGTAACCACAGCTTGAGAGTGCCCACCCTTCAAGACAGTTGTCAGCTCTGACACATGAGACGGCAGTCTCTCCAACCACTAAATGCTTAGTATTGGCCAGGATACGGCATTTATCATCTTCTGCTTTCAACTGAGTGTGAGAAGACTGAACTGGGACAATAAGACCAAATATCTTCCACTGAAAAATTTGCCTCAGACCACGTGAATGACTGCTACCTCATTTTACCTGAACAGGAAGTAAAAATGGACAATCAGGAAAGAAAACAGCATTTCCTGAGGAATTTTCAAAAATTACCACCTAAATATACACAGGAAATTCAGGATATTTTAGCTGATCTTTTGGGCATGGTACATGTAACAAATGATAAACTCAAAGCCAGGGGTAGCCAACTGAAGCTGCATACCTTAGTGCACAGTTATTATAATACAAGAAAACTAACATAAACATATGAATAATTACCCTGAAAAGGTGCAGTATTACAAACTTAGATGTCAAATTCTATTTCATATTTACACAAAATTAAGACTGAATTTCTGAGGAACATATCATGAAGAAAAACCTAGAAAAACTTCCATCATACAATCAATGCTTTAGCTGTAAGACTGGAAAATGTCATCTCACTCCGTTTTATATATCTATTAGTTCTATGTATAGCGTTAAATGTTTCAGGTGTGCAATCACAGATTTTTTTTAGTGTTACTCAATGTTTGCTTTGTAAATTACTGTTGAAATACAGTGGTATAAATGGCAAGCCCATTAAAATTACAGCTACTAGCTGGCCCAGTTGCCAAGCTGTATATGAAATGCAGCTATGTAAATTCTTACTAGATATGCTTTTCTTTATTCCTGTGAGGTGAAATGGTTGGATTATATACAAGTAAAGGGAATAGGATTAGACACTGTGGTTTCTGGTTCTAGTTCATGTATATATCACATATATCTGACAGTCTAGATGCTGAGTATGCATGAATTTGTGACAAATGTGATGCTTTCTGAATCACAGACTATGAAAAAGTCAGATGGAATTCTGTAAGAGGTTATTTTTGTTCTGCAAGTGCTTTGGAGCCACAGAAGAATTCAGTAAAAAATTTACCTTGATTAGGAATTTTTTCAGAAAATTTTAAAGAACATTTGCAAAAAATACAGCATTTGTAGCTTAATTCTGACAGAGAATCTTAACCCCCTTTTTCCTGCCTAATTATACATATATATTATTTTCATTTAAAAGTCCTTTAAAAAATTGCCAGGGTAGGAAAATGTTCTGAACACCTAACCAAATGAAAAACCCCTATTTTTTTTAAAGTATCAAAATGTCAGTGTTAAACTATAAGCATGCTACACATTTTGTTATCAAAAATCCTATCACTTCTGCAGCTCTTCAAAGAAGGATTGTGCATGATAGTGCCAAGAGCCAACAAACACGAGCCCTGTGAATGCTGACTTTCTAACACACATATGGATTTACTTCACTCCAAGTTTCCTGAATGAACGCTGTAGGTTGTAGGCTTTTTCAAGCACATCTAGTATAGCTCAATCATTGGCATCTGTAGCAAAGCTAATACTCTGTAAAGCTACAGATGATAGAAATTAAGCTACCTATCCCTGAAGTGGATGTGGAGGCATTAAAGAGGAAGGGAATGACTTAAGTGAAATGTAGGTAACTTTTCCTGACTGAATATGACTTATGTTTCAGAAATTCCCTGCTTTGCACTACAAAAAGAACTTGATATGAATGCTTCCTGCAAGAAATATCTACGTGATAACTTAACTTTCACAAACTTTAAGCATACTTAAAACAAGCTAAGAAAAAAGAAACCTTGCAGCAGAGACTTTTCACCAGATAGAAAGTTTGTCCCATAACCCCTCATGGCTGGAATATTTCATACTGAGGAAGACTGACTATAAAGTTTGAAAGTTACCAACGCCTTATACTGTGCTCAGGTTGTGGCACGTGTATATGAAGGTAGAGAGGAAGGATATGGCAATACATCTGAGAGAGTTTGTTTACCTAAAGGCCTTTCTGAAATCACTGCAGCTGCTGAAACTGGAAATGTTACTTGTCCTGCTATTTACATTTATCTGAAACCTACCTCAGAGAAGCAAAAAACTAGCATGAATAATAATTCTAAAGCATCTTAAATAGATATTTATAACTGTCTTTTATTTCATCTGTCCTTTCTCCTGCTAAAGAACCTCTTCATTTTTCACCCTCTGTTTCAGTCCTCCCTCCTCTGGAAACCTCCTGGGATCTGCCCAGTGGTCACTGGATCACAGTTCTGCTGACCAGAGATGCTGCTCACAGTTGGACACACCCTTCTATTTTTCAAACCCTGCATGGTGTATTCATCTGTGTGAGTTATTTCTCTTTCTTAAATACTTATGATATACTCTGAAGTTACCTTAAATACACATTCACTGATAACGATATGGCAATATAAAAGAACACCCAAGATACTGGTTTGGGATGGATTCTGACAAAGCATCTCTCTCTCTCTCTCTCTCTCCCTGATTAAACATAAATCCAGCTTCCACAGTGGAATTCTGTTTTCACTCCTAAAAGGAATGAAAAATAGACTGAACCACTCATTCTGCTCTGGATGCTCTGCACAACTGTTGTCATCATAAAAATCAAAACCAGTCCTCCTAGAGTTACCACACATTCCTACTAGAGATACTCATTCTCTGAGAATAGTTCAAAAAATTAAATCTGTCATCTACCTGTTCATGGAACTTTTGACCTCTGATGATTCTTTGATAGCAGTGATTGTATTCTATGTGTCCAATATTCTGGACAACAAGCTAAAAAGTAGCAGTTCTTTACAATAGTTTAAAAGGATTCTTTGCCCTTTCTTTAAAGAACAGAGGTTGGGCTCAACTTTCCTGAGATGGAAGTTAATCGAGTATGCATTTCAGATGGATACATTTCAACACAAATCTGGGAAAGTACTACATAAAAAAAAAACCTGTCCTTTGATATAAGTGGTTATGAAATTAAGAAGTAAATAAAAACTAGTCAGCTAACTAGAATGTAATTATATGCAGTAAACAAACTGATTAAGAAATCTGTGAGAAATAATATAGCAGAGTAGAGACCTCCTCAGTGATACTGCAATTTAATAAAAGTTGCATATTGCAGAGCAGATTTCTGTACTTTAGCTTTAAAAGCATTCAGACTCTCACACTCTTCCACCTATGCCAGAACAAACACGTTTACATCACTGGTGGTTTTAGTTGCCTGGCATGAAAATAGAAATTAAATATTTTTCTGAAGTGTTGCAACTTCTAAAAATTGTGTGTGGCATTTTGCTATCATTTCAGCAAGGCATCTGTCATTGTTGGAGACAGTTGGTGCCAGCAAATGCTAGCACATAAGTTTGTAATACTTTGCTCCTGACCATGAGCAGTGCAGCTTCCCAGGTGCCACGCTCATAGCTCTCACCTTCCACTCTTACAGATGTCCTGGTGATCATTCATCACCTCCATGATTTCCACTAAGAAGCAAAAGGCCCTCAACATGCTTCTCAGCTGCTGTTTCATCTCACCATGACTAAAGAAGCAAAGGTGTGCACATCATCTCCAAGGAACAACCTCTAATGAATGGCCTGTCAGCCATGTCTCTCATTAAGGAACAAAGGAGAAAAAGTTTGCATGGCTGATGCCTCTTCCATAAATCCCACATACAGGAAGTGTGTAAAAGTGGGCTACTTTAGGAGAAATACGTACAGTGAGCTTCCTTTATTTTTACTACTATTTTGCAGCTGTGTCAGAGATTTGTTCTGTCAAAGGCATTTCCAGCTGCTTTAATCTAAAATGCCTGCCTTAGAGAGTGCCCAGAATACCAGCTTTTCATACTTTATTGCCTACTGCTGCAGTTTACAAAAAAATTGTGAAGGGGATGCAGTCTTTAGGCTCCAGTGGGATGAATAGTTCAAAGGTTCATCACAAATCATTGCTTAAGCAAAAAACATGGAATTCACTTGGGCTTGCATGGACTTCTCTGTTGTGTTTGAATAGTTCCAATAAAAGAACTGATCAGCAATATTCATGGGAATGGACTTCTAAAAAGAATTTTAGAGGCTATTAATTCTGACCCCAAAATCTTCTTTCTGGGCAAGAGCAAGGAATGTGGACAGTATATGTACGCACTGTATGTAGAATATTCAACATCTTTCAAGTTTTACCTGCCAATACTGATCTAAGTTGTAAAGCTCTTATAAATCAAAGCCAATTTCCAGAAAATACTCAGTAAAAAAATTCTAAGTAAAAATTAATAATTGAATGCCTAGTAGAGTTACTGATGGTGGTAGTCAACCACTGATAAAAATGCAGCACCCCTACTTCTGTACAAACAGAATTCACTTTAAGGTTTGTAAAAAAGTAAGTAAATATGTGAGGTCTGTATTAAAAAAATAAATAGCTTTGTATTCAAAATGAGAATCATAAAAGAATCAGGCTAAGTCAAGCTGAAGCCTGAATAGAATATCGTCTTCAGAAGACATAGTTTGATTCAGTTGTTCTTTTAAACTAACTTTAGTGACAGGCATTCAGAATCATAAAGCATAGATTCGACACCCTAAAGGATCTCAAAACCTTAGTGAAAAAGTGATGTGTGGATCATTGGTAGGGGGAATAGAGGGAGGATAGCATGGTTTACATGTGGATTAGAACTTGTTTTTTTTTTAAAAAATACATAAATAAAACACTTAAGACCAGATTCAAGGCTCAGATATGTGGCATATATCACCAGATGCTTGTAAAAAACTGTTACTGCACTTTCAGATCTAACTCTGAGAACTCTATTTTAACTTGAAATTTGTTTTAGTATTTAATGGATTAGTGTGTGAAAATGTTTGTGCAACTGCCTTCTTATGTTTGATCATGCAGTTTCTAGGACCTAATGGGCAAATAGAACAATGTGTAGCTGGTTGTAATGCATACAGTTACAGAAAATACAACTTTTATGTGCAGGATTCAAGCCTTATTTTTTAAAAGATTCATCATTTGCTGCTGAACACGTCTTAGCAATATATAGCATCTAATCTTTCTTCTTCAATGTAGATGATATTTAGGTTAGAGGCCACCACTGGAGCTATGCTAGAACCTGGTGTTTATTCAGATAAGGAACACATGAACATTTCCTCTTCAGAGGGCTTTTCTGTCCATCTTGGGGGTTAAATTCTATCAATAAACACATGATATGTTTTTAAAGTGCAAATGTGAATTCTGGTTTAGTTACAGAGTTCCCATCAAAGCCATATGTGTGTGGGTGATTAAGTCTGGGGAAAGTGAATAGTATTAGTAAATTGTATATGGTACTGTTCCACTATTTACATATAATGTGTGTGTGTGTGTGTGTGTGTATAATGTTTCATATTCTGGCAAATAGGAAGGCTTCTTTGCATAATGCTAGCCTTTGGCCACACAACAGTTTTTAGGAAATGCACAAGATGAGATAAAACCTTTAAAGATTTGACTTTATGGTATTTCATTAACTTCACAATAATTTTCTGTATTCCATGTGCCTTATCTTTGTTTACAGTTTTTTTGATCTAGTCTAGTACCAAAGGAAAAAGGTCCTCTCTTAAAAAAAGCCCCAAAATTGTCTGAGGGACCAAATTCTGTATTTGATGAGTAGGCAGATTATCACTCCTGAGCTTTCTATGGAAAGCCTGATGCAAGTAAAAGCAGTCTGGGACTATTCTAAAATATTCTGTAGTGCCTGCTGCAATGCCAAGGAACTACATCTCTCAGTTAAACAGCTCCGCCTCTCACTGGTCTAAACATCAGGCTCCATGGTGGATGGTACAGGGCCACCTCAGTGCCATGAAAGGACAAGAATGGGACAAAATATCTGCACTTTAGTGTGAAGAGATTTTTTCCCTTTTTTGTGGCCATGGTATTCATATGCTAAATGCAGCATCCCCTCCCTGCCCAGAGATGAGAAAACATTGCACTTTCCACATCCAGAGATGAAGTCTCTGTGCCTCAGTAAAGGAAGAATATTGGTTTCCTGCTGTGATCACCCAGATTCATGTTATCACACTTGTTAACTTTTTTTCCGAATTGGGTCTGGCTGAGCCCCACAGTGACCCTCATAGCGCCAGTGCTCTGTGTTGGTAACTAGAGGAAGGTGTTGATAACACACCAGTGTTTTGGCTACTGCTGAGCAGTGCTCGCACAGCATCAAGGCTGTCCCTCCAAAATTATCCCCTCCACACTAGTAGGCTGAAGGTGGGCAAGATCTTGGGAGGGGACATAGCCAGGACAGCTGACCTGAAGTGACCAGTTGGATACTCCATACAATATGACATCTGCTCTGGTATAAAAGCTAAGAGAAAGGAGGAGGAAGGGAGAGATATTTTTGATTTAGGACGTCTGTTTTCTGGAGCAACCACTAGGCATACTAAAGTCCTGCTTCCTGGGAAGTGGCCGAACATCACCTGCTGATGTGAAGTAGAGAATAACATCTTTTGTTTTCCTTTGCTTCTACATGTGCAACCTTTGCTATTGCTTCATTAAACTGCCTTTATCTTGACCCACCAGTTTTGGTTTTTTAATCTTGTTTTCTCCTTCCCCTGTTCTGCTGAGGAGGGGAGTGATAGAGCAGCTTGGTGAGCACCTGGCATCCAGCCAGGGTCAACCCACCACATTTTCCTAAAATGAATGTGCCTAAAATTAAGAACTTCATTGCTTCAGGTCCCTGTCAATGAAGGAAATCAAGCATCTCCAGTCAGTTTTTCTGATCTTAGGTCAACTGACTCCTGCTGTAGTGATGCACATGGCTCTCTAATGGTTGTTGAGGCAAACAAGGGTGGTCAGGATCCTGCTTTGGCTGCTCCAGTATTTTGTTTAAAATTAGGTATGTGAAGCTCGATAAGAGAATCTTCAGAGAACTGTTGTTATTCTGAACTGAAAGTAAGTAATGTGCAGTTTTTATCTCATTTCCCTATGTTGTCTTTAGTATGCTCACTCCAGGAAGCTGCGACTTTGTCTGCTAGAAAGTCTGCAATTCTCTGTACATAAGAATGCTTGACTAAAGTGTAATGTTAATTGATCTGTTCCTACAAAACAGCTGGCTCTCATGAACTGCGAGAACTGGTGGGGTATATCACCTAAAAAGTGCATTCACCAGTGCAGCTGGGAGTACGTTACACCCTCATTCACTCACCCTGTGGATAGCTAAATAGGTTTATAGGGAACTGCGCTAAATGACTGAGCATGCAGACCCTTAAATGCTCTGGGATGACAAACCTCCAGCCCTTGTTCCAAGTCCCATCCCAACTGGCCTCAAGTTTTGTCTTCGAGTGGAACCAGAATGGCCTTTTTGATCACATATTTTGATAACTTCTGCAGGAAATATCACACGGTCAACACTATGTAACTATGAGTCCTAAGTAGTCATGCAAAATATGTCAATTAAAGTATAATGTGCTTCTGAAGTTGTTTTAATTAAATATTGGAATTTTTTTAGGTATGGTATAGCTGCCAGAGAGGCTTAGGAAGTAAACAAGTCCTTTATTCCCAGAAGTCTCCCACAATCTGCTCCAAAATGTTATAATGGCAAATTTCAGTAGGTTAGTAAGGCAACTCGGGTAAGTAGTTTAAATTAATAGGTGATTATATTGATGGTATGTTATATTAATGATTTCCATCATATTGAGTAGGTGAGCTTCTAGGAATAACAGATTGCTTTCCTCAGACCAGGAAACAGACATATTTTTGGTTGACGTTTTAAAAGGACTATACCTATTTTGGTACAGCCTGGCATATAGGGGGAAGACACAAGTTAATTCTGAAATCTGTGTGGAGGTGATGTTTAATTTGAATGCCCAAACCATAGCCAGTCCAATTTCTCTACAACCAGATTTGCATGCAGACATATGGAGAGACTGCTAAGCAGCCTGGAGCCTAAAATCTGCTACAAGGAAACAATGCCATCATGAATATTTTCTTAATTTTTACAGTTATACCATGATAATGGAACCAGGTTGGTACCAATAGCTCTTATACAAATAAGAGGAATGAAAAGTCATAATATGTAAAGGCTGAATATTCTTCCTGGGCTCAGGGTGAGAAGATCAAGGGAAGAATGAGAAACCACAGAAAATTTGTTGCCTGGATAACTTCCTAAAGTTGTATACTACTGAAGTCTTGCCTTTCTTGTTGCTTTTCCTCCTGTGCGGTCAGGAGGTACCACAGCAAGGAATGCCAGGAAGAATTTCAACATTCAGAAAATATGAATATTTTTAAGTTTTGGAAAAATGTAGAGAGATTTTATGGCGTTACATTTCTTTTCTTGACAGTTACTTTATTGTAACAATTATTTTCTGATATGAAAGATCTAAGCTACACTTCAGTTAATGAAACTGGCCAGCAGTTAATGAAACAAGACCATCCTATCCCAGCAGAAAATCTCACCTCTGTTATACTGCAGTAATAGCAAAATTAGAGGAAATGTAATGGACTTTCCGTAATATGTACAAGCCAGTCTCTAGCCATTCAAATGGCTTGATATTTAACCCATGAACCACTCTGTTCAGCTCACTAAACATTTATTCTGCTAAAGTCTGATTTCTTGTGAGGTGGTGTTCTCCCCCAGCTACTCCTCTTGCAATTTAAAGATCTGACTTTACACATCACAGGTTTGGAGCAGTGTCTTTTGAGGGTGGGGGGAGAGCAGGGGGGATTGGATAACTGCCCAATTTCATATGATAAAAGTGAAATTCTCTTCTGTCTGCAGGACAATCCCCAGGGAACAACGTATGAAACCCAAACTTAAATAAAATCATATCCTGTTTGCAAACATCATATTCCCTTTGCTTCTCAGTAATCTGCACCCATAAACCCTAGCACAGCTTGAGAGCCCATTCCTCATCTAAACAAATGCCATAAGCCCCTTTATACTTTTACAACCATGTCAGAAAATAATATTGACTGCCAATAGTGATGTGATTGGAGTTGCCTCCTCTGAGCCATAAAAGAAGCAGTCTGTTATCAATTTCTTTAAATGCATCAAGGGAATTATGGGTCGGTTCAGTTCCAAGTTATAAATGACAATTCAAAAGCCGCAGAAGTGTTTGAAGCTGGGAGCCGATGATGACATTATCATAAAAGCCTGCTCTTCTTTGCTTTTGTGGGTTTTTTTGCCTATCAACTAGACAAAAAAATATGGCTGAGAAATGACTTCAAGATTTCTTCACACAGCAGCAGGTCAAACAGGCAGGAAAACAATCACTATTTTTAGTGACAGTCTGAGGCAAGGAGATGAAACTTACTCCCACTGAAAGTAGATTTCTGCTGCTTTCATTGTCTTTTTCACAGCTTAACAGAAGGGAAAGAATTGCAATAGATTGATTCATTGATCAAATGATCAGTTATGGCTCTATTGGCTCTTTACAGATGAAAAATTGTGGATGGTCTGATAATCCACAGAACCAAAAAGTAATTTGTGATTATTTTCCCCATTTGGCCACTTCACCTGCAATCTACCCACCTCTCCTGGAAAACTTTTCACATTCCAAACTTCTGACCAGCTGCAAGAAACCATCTCTTGTTATTAAAACTGCTGGCCCTAGAGCTGCTAGTCTCTCTTCCAAGACAAAGAATTTCATCCCCCTGGTATTAGGATTTTTTAACAACAGTTGGTTCTGGAACAACCTTAAGCTTGCAAAAAGAATAAAAAACATTATTGTAAGAGGGAGGTCCCATACTTCAGTGGATGCTATACTGCTGACCCTAGATAGTCCTCTGATAAAAAATTAACCACCATTGAAAGAAAACCTGTTCTGAGCAAATTTAGGTTAGATTTGGAAAAGGTTTTTTTTTCTCTCTGTGTGACATCTGTTCAGTTTGACTGTCAGTATGAAACAGCTTTGTGCTTTTAGATAGATAATTATTACCTATATAGTTTCTTATAGAACTATAAAGTTTATTGTTTGATTTCTTCTGAAAGCCTAACATATACCAAACCAAATTCGCCAATGACCCTGACATAATCTGTCCCTATCACTACCTGAAAGAAAATTCATATGGATGAAAAATGTTTACAAAATCAGTAAATATAGCTTTACATGCCTTTTGCATGGGTACAAAAGATTTAGAGCCATGATGGAACAGGATCAGAAAATATTAGTTATAGACAATGCCTCTTGTTTGCTTTTCACAATTCTTGAAAAGAACTTCTCTTTACTGTAACTGTAAGTAACGTCCAAAGAAGAGGATCCTTGATCCTGACTGCAGTTTATTGGTACTGTTAGAACAGAGATAACAATGAGATCAATAATATAACAAAACTCAGAGTTACAGGGGTTAGTTGGACCTTTGTCTGTGAACAATGCAAACCATCCCAAATTCATGCCAACATAGTCTCTATAGCACATCAGCTGATCATGTCTTCAATGCCTGTGAAGTCCTAGATACCAGCGCTTGCTCAAAAAGCAGTTTCCATATCATCCAGTGATTCTTTCATGTGAAACATATAAGCTGTTTGTGAAGCAGGGGCTCAGAGCTAGGAATTTACATTATTTATAAATGTATGACAGGTAGATCACAGCCTTAGATACATGGGCTTTATCCTACTAATGCTCTGTCTTGCTGGTCCAGTGCTCTTTTCGACAGTGGCACAGCTTCAGCACAGAGTGTGAGGGTCCCCACCCAGAAACAATGGGACCTATGATCTCCTCAGTGATAACAACATCTGGTAAGAGATGGGGGCTCTGATATTAAATCCAGTCTGGCAGTGGAGAGAAATTAGTCTAGGTTTCCCATCCCCTGTGTAAGTAGCCTAACCACTAATCTATTTAATAATAGAAGAGCTGCAAATAACAGCCAGCAAGGTCCCCATATAGTTAGAATACAATAGGATCAAAGAGCTCTGAAAACCGTTCTCCAAGAGGCAGTCATAAAGTCTCCTGCAAGAATGGAATCCTTTTTTGTCTTAATACTTTATCACTGTATTCTTTAGCAAACAAGTAATGAAGCAAGCAAACAAGAAAATAAATGAGAACAAAAATTTTTAAGAGTCACTTCTTCCATCCTTCCTTAAAATCTTTGCATGCGCTACTTTTGGCCTTACATTGACCAATCACTGCTTTATAACCTATTAAGTTGAAAGCTACTAAGTAGCAATGCTGCTTCTTTCTTTCCACCCTCGTTTTGAAAGTAAACTTAAGAATTGCTTTCCACACAGTGTGAAGCAGCTCCCTTTCCCAGAGCTCATCTTAACCAATAGACATCTAAATATCACTGAAAGAGAGCTCCTAATCTGATTATTTACCTTGAAAAAGGTCATAACCTATTCCTTTAAAAGAGCCCCACAGCAAGCCTGACAATAATAATATGTAGAAAGGCAAAGCAACTAGCAAAAAAAATAAATAAAAGATCCATTTCTACAACATGTTCTTTAATCCAATTTCCATGATTTTAAATAAGAAATAAACAGATTCAAAAAACTGTAGATAATTTTAAATGCTTTAAAAACCAAAGTTACAGTGAGCATTTCTGACTTGCATTAGCTTTAGAATGGACAACATACTTTCATTAGTAGGATTTAAAAGCACATCTCTATTCATGATTCTTTAATACCACAATAACTTGTTTCATAGAAAAATCTTATACTTTAATTTTCAAAGCATACCACAGTCCTATTTACTTTCCAAAGCCCTCAAAGAGATTTATCAAGGAATTTTTACACCAGCTTCTCACTCAGAAACCCAAACATCCTTTCTCAACTTTGTCTCATTCAATTTTCTCTAAACTTCTTAATAAGTGCAACAACTATGTGAAAATTTCTTTTTTGATGCAGAAATATATGCATGTTTATTGTGTGTGTGCATGTGCACACACAGTATTGCATAGAGGTGCATGTGGACATGTATGCCTACATGTCAATATGTAATGTTAGCTGATCCATATACAGAAATGACCTCAAGTTTCAAAATTACCAAGTTGCTGGCCACCAGGTTCCAAACTGCAGGTAGAGTCCTCAGCAAGCTAAGTCCACAGTAGAGGAGCTGGAATGATTACCACTTCCTGATTCTTTGTTCCTTAACTCATAGCTCATGAATGCTCCAAAATTACTAAATACTGAAAGTTAAAATGGAATTTTTCTTTTTTATGTGTTAAAACCTTACAAAATGACTATTTCTTCTGTCAGGTATCTCATAATAAATATTAAAAAACCCACTATAAACAAGACTAGTATGGTATGGAATTTATCCTTTGTGAAGGATAAAAGTAAATAAAACTTCAGAAGGTTGCATTGGAAGTTGACCTCTAGAGATTGTGGCTTTATTCCTGCATACTCCGAAACACTGAAAGGGAACTAAAATATATATGCATCATCCAGCCAGCCCATCAATATCTAATAATATCAACTTTTCACTTTGATATTGCTGATATCAGTAAATAATGGACCCAGCTGGACCAAAAGTGTAGAATGCTTTTGTGGGGAAAAACCCCTGTATGTGAAAATTTATTTATCCCTGGTATTATCTCAATTCTACATGTCATGTTTTTCAATAATTTAGAGTAATTCTTTTACCTAGTGTTGCAAGAGATTTTTGTCTGCAGATTTTTGTCTGCTGTGTCCTAATACTTGCAAGCTTGTATTTCAGAATGAATCCATTTCAAAACAGGACAAAACAATGCTCAAAATATTTATTAGTTTAACAACACCCAAGTTATTAGCTAGCAACTAGTGAGCACTTCTCATGCTAAATGTTAGCTTTGGTAAATTGTTTGTCCTTTCTGAGAAATGTGAAGCTATATTTACTTTTCAACAGTACGCAAAACAGCTTATCCAAAGCTCATTTTGCTAAAACAATTACACCCCTGTTACTTTCCTGAAAAATAGAGCTCATGTAAAACACCCAAAGTAGGACAACTAAGTGTGCACATTGTCACAAAATATGTTCTTGTCCAACTATTCCATATGTTTGCTGTAATGTACTGTCTTCTGTGTCTTTGAAAACAGTATGATAATGGCTCAGGTTTCATCTCTACATTTTTTATCAGCTTCTGAAGACTTTGTACTGATAATGCAGTACTGCAAAATTCATGAATGAATACATATGTTGTATGCTGTCCCTTTTGCAAAAAACCAAGCATCTACTTACCCCAAGTCCCCCACAAGGCAACAAGGAAAAGAGTTTTTGAGACACGCTTCCTATATATTAAAGAAAAAAAAAGAAACAATAAGCATCATTTATCAAAAAGACATTTAAATACTGGAACAGTCATAACTCTTTATGGTAATTCAGATTTTGGTATCACACAGTGAAAATGCCATATATTAGAATAAAAAATGTTAATAGTACTTAGAAAGCAAATCAGCCATGGGACATTTAACAATGTCTTTTGCAACAGTGACAAATCTTAAGACTGGTAAGCAGTAATTTCAAAGGAGTATAATGATCGAATCTCCATAGAAAGTCACTCTGAACTAATCATCCTGATATCTGTAGCTGATAAGCAGCTTGCTTAAGCTAGTCATCTCAGCAGCTCCTACAGCCAGTGAAGTGAGGTAGTCACCTCTACCCAGCCTAGGTGACTGATGGGGTGAATTATACTTGAGAAGTGCCTGTTTCTTTTCACTGACGACAGAGGGAACCTCATTAAGCTTACATGAAACTGCTAAGTTCTTAACTTCATCTCTCCTAAAGAGTTTCTCGTTTGAAAATTACAACCTTCGTCTTCCTATCTATGCAAAAATACTGTTCTCTTCATTTACATACCATCACTGAATACACTAATACGTTAAAAACACAAAATGAAATAGTACTTGTTTCAGTATTACTTAGTAAAGACATTCTACTAAAGGGAACAAAAACTTAAGAGGCTTTAGAATATAATTTCTAGCTTACTCAGCTCTATACATTAGATAATGTGATAGGGTTTATCTTAATATTTATACTCACTTTTTATTCATTCATGTTTTCTTTTTTTGTACCACTGAAATCACTGTTTGTCTTGATAAGGGCAATATGAAAACCGGGTAAGGATCTCAGGATTTGATGCATTTCCTATCCCAGTGTGTAATCTGATCCTAAGGCAGCTGTGGAAGAGAACATAAGCTTTTCCCCTGCTGTATCACAGAACTGGCTTTGTAACTTTGCCATCTGGAGGAAATGTTAGATAGTGAATCACTCAAGTTACCTAGAGGAGCCACCCATTGTTATGGAAGGGGCGAACGCTGCAGTTACTCATGTTTAGCAGGTGCCAGTGAAATGCATAAGGACAATTATAAGCCATCATCTTTGAAGTATGAGAGACCAGACTGCAAGGTCTGAGATGAAGAAAGTGCTTTACACTTCGAGTAAAATCCAAGATGCATTTTTAACCGACTAGAAGCCTTTGATCAGTTTGCACAGTGTGCGAGAGAAGCCAAACAAAACCTCCTGTGGAGCTACCAGGGGAAATGCAGGTGCAGCAGCTATGCAGAGTATTCTCACACTGTGAGTCCTAATGGCCCCAGACATGCAAGGAAATGTTGGCGGCAGGAGATTGTCAGAGTAGAGGTACAGGAGGAGTTTCCAGATCTCTTGCTAAGCAGATCCAGGGACCAATGCGAACAGCAATTTTTGATTTTTTACTGTGGGGAAGATCAAAAAGTCTTGAGAAGATAACTAAAAAATGAGTGCTCTTAAAGTGCCAGGAGACATTAATGGAAACATAAGCTGTAAGTTGAGATGAAAGAAGGCATTTTCAGAATATTGGATGACCAGACCTTTTTTCTTAAATTCTGTTGCTGTGTTGGGACATAAGAGAGAACAGATGAATTCTCATTTATCTCCCTGCAGCTGGGCACATTGTGCATGGTAAACACTATTAAAAACAACAAACAGAAAGTGAAAAAAGAAAAGCAGATGGTGAGGAAGGACACTAAAATCAATCAGCAGATAGTATTAAAATGGGGAGAAACAAGCACAAAGCCTTTTCAATGTATCAAGAAACTTGCCTGAACAGTCACTTCTTATTACACAGTAGTCAAAAAAGCATATAACAGATGTTGCAGAACAAGAAAAACATTGCAATTTCATGAAAAGAACAGTGGGCAAAGGTTCTACTAAGAGAAAGTGAGACCATCACTTTGCTAGTCTCACAAAAAGAAAAGTGATCACAAAACTCTTTGCTATAAATGAAAATGAGTAGCAAAAAGCAAACCCTGAAAATGAGTTGAACTGAGAATTTTCCATGATGTTTGGAGATAATATCCCAATAGAACTTGGTAAATAGCAGCCACTTTACAGTAACACCCTTCCACACCCTTGCATACCTTCATAATAATAGCAAAAAAGATATTAGAATACTTAAGTAAGATAGAAGACAAATCTAAAATAATCGTACTTTTTTTTGACTTTGCATCAGGCCAGACTTTGTGGTCACCAGCAAATGGCTTGAGAAAAAAGATCTTTCAGATAAGATTCAGCACAACAATCTACTGATAGAACTAGAAATATTATCCAAGATTTGTATTCTAAAATTTCTACCCACAAAGGCAGTAGGAGCTGGTTAGTCAAATTAGGTGCTAAGGCACCCAGCACTGACTGAGGTCAGGGCCCCTGCAGAAGTTAAGGAAGCTGCTTAGAAGGTTGGC
Source organism: Falco naumanni (assembly GCF_017639655.2). Classification (NCBI taxonomy): domain Eukaryota; kingdom Metazoa; phylum Chordata; class Aves; order Falconiformes; family Falconidae; genus Falco; species Falco naumanni. The sequence continues at coordinate 29,621,835 of NC_054057.1, forward strand.
AATTGGGGACTGAGAGTATAATGAGCAGGAAAAACGATGGGCAAAAGCTCTCATTCAAAAAAAAAAAATAATTAAAAAGTGTGTTCACTTGTGAAAATGAACAGTTTGAGGAACCTGATTGTTTTCAGTGTCATCCCTCAAGAATGAAGCCATTTTTGCTAAGCGGTCATTTTTTCACTAACTTGAAATTGCAATTGCACGGAGGTTCTGTGGATGCATCTTTTAGTTGTAGTCTAAATACTGCCTTACTGTCAGGAATGTGTTGATAGTATAATTCTCTTTTACAAACTTGTAATTATTGGAAACTTGCTTTTTAGAAATACTTTCTTCATTATGTTTGGAGAAGGAAAAGGGAAACTAATTTGTTAGACCTCTTTGATAACTGTTCTGCTCTTGAGCTTATTCGAAGAGATTTGAAAGGCTGTATTCTGTCACATGAAACCATAATGTGATGTGACATGTAGCCTGTATATTAGTTTCCTTCATGTCGAGACAAAAGATATATATAGCGCATATATAGTGCAACATAAAGCATTGCTTAACACACACAATGAAATACAATCAGTCAAAAGCTTAATTATGCAACAGTGTAGAAGTGGAAGTGATCATTTGCAATAGCTGCATTTGTAGGCCCTGATGCAGGGGAAATAAAGCCAAGAGTTCAAGACAGTTTATACTCTGAAACCATTAAGAATATGTGAATGGTAACTGTGTTCATGATTCTTACCAATTTCAGCAGTTCACAGCCATTTTACTTTGCAGTCTTCCAGAATAGTTGCTTTTTTTTTTTTTTTTTTTTTTTTTTTCCCTGAACAGGGACACTGAAATAAGCATTTTTTGACAGGTAGCACATTTCTAGCCTTAGTCATACTTAAATTTCCCTCCTTAAAGTGTTCATTTTCTGTTTGAAAGGTACAGAAGTTGCTTGTTAGCAAAAAGAAAGAGCTTCAGACAAAACAGATGTACTCCTCTGAGCAGGAACAGTTTTTTGGAGCACAAGTGGAGAACAAACTGTGCCTCTGTCTTTTTGCGTGTGTAGAGAAGAACGGTTAGGTCTTCCTTTTCCTTAGGATGTAAAGCCACAACTTGATGGAACAGTTTCTGTAGAAAATCAGTGCACTTTCATTGAGACAGAAATGTTTTATGAGATGTTGTTATTGACAACATTTTTAATGAGAAATATTTGTTTTAGATTTTTATCTTTTGCTAAAAATAATTTTGAATTGTACTATACCAAGACGTTAATTTTAATGTCAGGATTGGTTAGGTTCAGCCTCACTGAACTGGGGACAATGAAAGGTAGAACAGCCACACTGAATTTTAGAAAAATATGAGACAAGTTCATTCCTTTACACAAGACTCTGGAAGCCCAAATTATTAGAGCTTCCAGCCAAAAAACAGGCACATGCAAAAGCATGTGGGAAGGGTGTTTCATTGACTGTTGTCTTGGTAAAAGGCCATGTGAGATACAGCAAGAAAGAATCCTGGAAACAGAGACAGAAAAGGGAATTAAGCCAAGGATATGCTCAGAATATATGCTAGGAGTGTAATCTTGATACAAATGTAAAAGTAAATCTTTTGGACTAAGTGTCAAATAAAGAAGGCAAAGACTGTTGAGTAAAGAACTGTGGAAAAAGAAATGTTTTTCTGAGATTGGGTACACAAAGCTTTCTGCATTCTCTGTACAAAGGCAGAAACACAATGAGGATACCTAGTCCTTCACCTTCTAGCTGCAACTACACCCTGAATCCCATATACTGGTCAACCACTGAGATCCAAAATGGGAACAGTATTCTATATGAATATATGTTATATTAAATAATGTGAAAATTAAAATCAAATGAATCAAACCCAACAAAATTTAAATGTAATGCTTGACTCTATCAAAATGGAACATTTTGACAATGTTGATGAGCTCAAATCAGAATGTTTCCAGATTTTCATTTTGCAGGAATTTAGAGTATTTTCTTGGGATGACATTTTGTTTGGTTGGGGTTTTTTTTGGTGTTAAAGGAGGATTGCCTACTTTGGAAATTAAAGCTCCTGAGAATGTATTGTATTGTAGTATTTTTAAGTTTTGGTGGTGCTTTGGCCAAGAAGATGTGTAAACTTAGGTAACATTGTGATCAAGTAATTTTTCTTATCTGCTTATGGCTCACTGAAGCAACAGCCTGCCTTACAGAAGAAAGTCTTAGCATTAGTTTCCAAAGCAAAATAATTGCTATATATTACTAGAACTGTGTCAGCGATTCCTTTTGATGGCTAGTATTGTTTTTGTTTGGGTTGGGTTTCATTACACTTAGGAAAAGCTCCACATCTTAGAAGAAGTTATAAAAATAGCTGAGAATGAGTGTGTTGCATCCAGTGTGCTGGGACAATAAAGGGCAGGATTTCACTCACAGATTATTTCCAAAAGGCACTACTTTTTTATGTTTTTTCCTTTCACATTCTCTGTAGCAGGTCTGACAAGTAGATCTGCTTCATGCTACACTCATGACAGAGTTCAATTTAACCCTACTTTTCTATTATAAAAAGCATATACTGAGCATTGGCTGTGCATGAAGATATTTGGTGTGAAAATTCTGTCAGTTTTCTGCTATTCTGTACATCCATAGGTCCATTCCATATTTTAAAGTGTTTTCACTCCCTATTACTGAGAAAGATATCATATCCTGCATAATGGGAAGGCATTAAAATAAAGTTCACTTATTAGCAAGACTTAGGCATGTTATCTGTACTCAGGGTGGCTGAAATATTTGAAATAAAGCAGATGAGAACAGCAAACAAGCAATTCTGACAAGCAAGTGTATCTTAAACTCCCATTTTCAAATCAAAGAACACAAGAAGATAGAAGACCAACTGTGTTCAAAATTGTCATTGACCTCAGATGGAGAACAAATTACAGCAAAGGGTTAACACTTTGATGATTCTTTTAAGAGAATAAGGAGAAACTTCTATTGCTGCTTTCCAGCCAGTGCATTTTGCTAATCTATATTTGGCTTCCATTGTAACATTCTCCTTCCACATAGCAATGCATTTGGAAAAAATGAATTTTTGTCACACTGCTTGCCAAGTATTTTAAACTGACACCAGCTATGACTAATGACAGTGCTGGAATGTGCTGTTCTCAGTAGAATAGAGGCCTGTACAGACCTAGGAGTTTCCTGGGGTCCAGCTTCTGTCTGTTCAGGGGGCTGGTGCCATACAGCAGTGAATGATGTTCAGAGTGAACCAGCTGTATTTCCTCCAGACTGGCTTTTCGACCTCGAATTCGCTGAAAGAAAACAGCAGAGGCCTACAATATTCCACTGACAATATTTAGGGAGAGAAAAAAAAAAAAAAAAAGGTCCGAAATAACATTTAGTATGATTAATAATGGGTTGAAATTGCGTCATGCAGGAATGTGACACTGATTTGTTTATCAAAGTAATACTATATGAAAAACAAATGCATGTGTGGTTTATCACAAATGCTTCACTTAAGTCTTAGCAGAGTTAACTTAATACAGGGTTTCACACACAAGAAAAAGAAAAGATTCTGTCTCTTTTCTACACCATATTAAGAGATACAAACCAAAAGGTGAAATATTTCTTAAGAAATCTGGCTAGGAAAATTCTTGTTTAAAGAATAATAACTTCTTCACACCTGTAAGCTGCAGATGTGTTCTGAATGAGGATTAATGTTTTTTTGCATCACTAATTGTACTTGTGATTTGTGCTGTTAGTAAGAACATGATCACAGTGAGGAGAGGCAGGAAGAAGAAGAAAATTAAAGTTTAAATGCTTTAATAAACTATTTCTATATCTTTTTACTTTTTTAATGTATGTACAGTATCGCAGGATCGGTTTTGCTGTTACACATGCTGACTCATTTGCTGCTTCACATGTTTGTTAAACAGAGTTGGTCTCTTTAACTGTTTCTCCAGCCTGTACTCACCCCGCTTAAATTAGCGTTAAAAAATTTGGGATGTCTTTCTATAAATCCATTAAAATTTAATCAGTTTACAAGGAAGTAATATAGGAAAGAAGGAAGAGAAGATAAAAGCAACGCTTTCTTATTCAGTGGATCTATTCCTTACATGTATTTGGAGTTACAGCTTGCTATAGAAGTACTTACTTCTCTGCTTGTGCTTGTGCTGCACATCCTTTGCAGACACAACAACATGAAGCAGATTTTGTTCAGGTTTGGGCATAACAAGCAGCACTGCCAACAAAGTCCTAATCCCAGGATCATTTTTCCTGTTGATATTGTATAACATGGAGAGAAAACAACTGGTTTCTAAGGTCTTGGACTCTTATTTGCAGATCTGGTCCTTATGAATAACTTGGGCAAAACCTTTCATGACTTAGACTGTGGATCTGTCTGACTGTCAGGGTCTACGGATAAACCGGTACAGAAGTTAACTGAACAGATGATCCTATTTTTAATAGACTAATTAATCTGTTACAGAAATGCCACTTAATTCTATTTTTCTTAGAGGTTAAGTTGTAATTCTTATCATATCTGTCACCTACTTATGCACATTCAGAAAGCACCAACCTCTTCACTAGGAGAAGAAATCAATATTATAAATATTAAGGGGAATGTGCACTGCAGAAGAAAGGAGCTGCCTAGAGGGGTTCAGGAGAACCATGCACAATTTATATTGAGTTAAGCAGTGGCAATTTTTTCTGACTAATCAGGAAAAATGTCCTAAGAGTTAGATGTAGATGACTGTGGAACAGGCTTCCCCTCAGGGAAATGGTGGAAGCCCTATTTCTTGCAGTGTTTGAAACTTGACTGGACACAGCAGTGGAAAAAGCATTTTAGGGAATGATCCAAAAACTAAATGACTTAATAAACTCTGTTTCATCTCTAATTTTTTCAAGCCTCTCCCAGTCTCACATGAGAATTTGTAGCAGTGCATTCACATCCTTTTAACACACAGTTGCACAATCAAAATCAGCACATTGTGTTACTTCATGGAGTCAGTAAACTCTGTAATGGTTCTTCTGGGTCAGATAAAATGTTTTTCTTTCCCAGTGAGGTGACTGGTAACATTTATTCGTTCATCCATTCTCATTAAGGTCTATGCTTCTAATAAGCTGCTTTAAAATCTATATACCCAATTCTCCACAGCAAAACTGGAAAGGGAGGCTGGCTCTTAGGACAGCTAAAACAAATGTATAAGAAAAATAAAGAGGTATTTTATGAAGGTCAGATCAAAGAACCTTGAGTAAAATGCTCACTCTCTGGTCATATATTTTCTACAAGTTATACAAAAACTCTTTAATGGCTGTTTAAGAGAGTTAATTGTCTGGCTCTTTTTAAAGTGCTATTAAATGCCATATCCCTTTAACTATTAAAAGACCAACAGCTAGCCATTATTCTTACAACAGCGATCTCTGAGATATCTGGTCACGAAGTGGCCTCTGCAAAAAATTTTGCCTACTACCCAATATTGCCAGCCAGATTCTCTAGAGAAGAAACAGGTTGTGCAGAAACAGGTTTGGTGCAGAAATCAAGTAGCACTGAACAGGGCACCCCAAGCCAGGCTGTTCCCAGCAGTGAGGTCCTTGGAGTGCATCCAACAGCTGAGCTGCCAGGGCAGGCACAGCCCAGAGCTGCTCATTCTCCATGGCTTCTCCAGTTCTAACCTTGAGCATTGGCAAGCAGATTTACACGGTAAGTGGCAGGCGGAAAAGGAAGGTAAACAGTGCACACGTCTGTGCTGTTTCTGCCTTCCTATCTCCTCATTTACTGTTCCTTTCATCCCACCCTTGCAGTATCTCTGCCTGTCAAGCCATTTTCAATAACATTAAAATTCAAATTATCTAAGGCTCTACGCAGAGGAAAAAATTACACAATGATGCCAGGATTTAGCAGATTTACAAAAAGCATATGTCATAAACTTGTTGCCAGAATCTGGAATCATGCAACTTCAGTTATGCAAAGCAACAGTTTCTGGCTCTCACTGGCATCAGTTATCAGACGACATAACATATGCATTTGTATAACTTTACACTTTTATCCACATCTTTTTTTATTTTAAAGTGTCTTTCTTAATTTTCATCGAGCATAGTAGTATCAAAAGCCTAAAATATAGTAGAAAGCGTAAAATTGGCATAAAGACAATGAAAAAGGAGAAATAGCATAGGAGAACTTATGAACAGTATTTATTTCATTCAGGGAGATTTGAATACTACGTTCATCCATCTATGACATCCTTATTAGAAGGCAAGTCATCCTTCTCTGATGTGCATGACAATCTGTGTGTTGGTTTTCTGGTCTGACATATGCAGTTCCCTTATCAACAGAGACATTTATACATCTCAGGAGAGCAAAATACTACACCTGAGTGCTTCAAAAAATCGGTCTGGAACTAGTAAGCTCCTCTCCCCACAATGGGAAAATGCTTTCACCTTTCACAGAATTTAAGGTCGAAGAGGACTGTCTAGTCTGGTCTTCTGTTTAAAATAGGCCATTAAAGTTTCACACAGATAACCTCTAATAACCTGAAGATTTTGCTTAGACTTTCAGCAGACTAAACTCTTACACAGTCAGAGATTCAAAAAGACAAAGGTGAAACTCCCTGTTTCTCTCTGCTACACAATAGGAATTGATGTCATAGCTTAAGGAATATTTCTCACTGGGGTCCTTAGTGTAAAGAGTGCACTGCCTTTACTGCAGCTATTGGTATGGAGATTGTGTCTCTGAAATTCCCTTTGGCTACCTAGATTGTAAATAAGGTCTTCAGAGTTTTTCCCACTTTTGGGGATTTCTCATAATTGTTAAATTCTCGCTTGTTTTTTTTAAACACACAGAGATAACATGGATCTTTTGCCAGTCAGTACACGACACCACTTGCTCTCTCTCCATTCTGTGGGAAATGCAAGTATATCTCTGATGTGCATGCACCCACTTAGAGATGTGTTTACTCTTTCCATGTGTTTTGGTCCTCCAGTGCCTAACTTGGATATGTTCAACACTACAAAGATTTTTGCTCTTAACGACTAACTTCTGTATTATTTCTTCTTTAGTTGTGAACTGAGGATGGAATCTTTTCATATATTCTAGTCTATGCGATTTGGCAGACCCAAAGGTTTATAAATTTCTAAATTCTTTCCTTTTCTTCCCTTTGGTCTATGAGATGTGGATAGTAGGAGGTATAAGATGTCTCCCTAATCCAGAAAACTACCAAAATTCAGATCAAATTCCAGGCTAAAAAGAAAAATGTTGCTGGACTGAAGTCCCTACAGGAAGTAGAGTTGGGGGCACAAAGTGGAACTGTGTTGACATTCTTTTCTTTTCTAAAACTGTGCTGATCAATGTAGCCTGATGTCAGTCATGTGTGCATAAATTATGGCCCCAATGGAGTTATGGAAATAATTCCTCTCCCTAGAACAAGTAGAAAGCAGACGCCACTACCAAAACATAACTCAGTCCCTTTTTTGTCCCAAAGGTGGGGCAGCTATGCATTGCTCTTTACCAAGAGAAAATTGCAAAAATAGATAAGGGATGTTTTTATGCCAATCTTTGCATCTTTTAGTTGTCCTGTTCTGGTGCTGCATTTGATAATGGTCTGTTCCACATCTGTTAGCCTTTAATGAACACAGAGTAGGTATTTCAGTAAACATACACATAACTTTTAAACTAATGCAAAAATATTGTGTCTGAATTTTATTTTTCCAATACATATATACCAGGACTATAAAAAAGTCCATTACTAGGGGAAATTACTCCACTCTCTTGACTTGGACTCAGCCAGGAACTGGTCTCTCAAATCCAGCTCTACACAGCTCACCATGGCCTGAATGTGTTTCTCCTTTGTCTTGGGAAAGCTGATGGGGGAAGTAATCTATCTATTTGGGAGAGTGGTGTGATTAAAAAAAAATTCTGAAAGCTATAACTAGTTTCTCAATTTAGCAAAAATCCTCTAAGCTGTTTGAATAACTCTAGAGCTCAAATATCTATGGCTAGAAAGACAAAATACAGTCCAAAGAAGCAAGTTCTTTTGGCTGTGTCTGCAGCAGTAAATTAAGCTGTGCCAGGAAACATTCCCAGGCAGAGGAACGCAATCCTCTGTACTGTTAAATTGCTAAAGTGGTCCTTCACACTGTTTTGGCTGAGCAGCAACTAGCACTCTCCTAAACAACTCCCAGACATGGTTTGGTCACTGGCATGGGCCAGGGAGCATTCCTGGTAGTATGAACATGGGTCTTTCCATGCCAGTTGGCCGCAGTGGTGGAGAACAGTCTCAGGCACATTTTATTTTGAAGATACAGCTTTGAGTACCCCAGTTAAACCTTGTTATGATTTTACCAAGTTGTATTTTAAAAACGTTATATATGGGGACAATATTAGCAATATATATAGGTAATACATTAAGTTTAGATTAACCTGCCTAGATTAATCTATTAACTGCAGCAAGCACGGTGTCAGCCCGACACGTATGACTTCCATCATCCCATGCCCTGTTAGAGACGACGGTTCTCTGTGCACTTGGCCAGCCCCCTTTCCAGGGCCAGAGATCTGAGCTGTGTGAGGGGTTAATCCATACCACATGATTTAGGAACCACATTTTGCTCCCTGCTATAGATAACAAAGATTGTATAGATATAAATTGTTCATTTTCATAAGGGTTTCTTGTTAGATTAAGAAAACAGGGAGGGCCCCCTGGCACAAGCCTGTGGCTAAGGATATACACATTGCAAGGTAACAAGATCTGAGCTACCTCTGACTGAACTAGCTTTGATCCTGAAACTCCTCATCAGACAAAGAGTGGGACTGCAGCCCTCTTGTGGGACTGTTTCAGTAACAGGGAAAAAAGAAGGTTCACAGTTACGGCGGAAGATTTCCTAAGCAGCTATTGCAGGTTGCTGTTCCCTAAGCAGCCTTTCAGATATGGTGCATGAGGCAGTGCATGTGGCAAAACGTGACCAGTGATCTCCCCACTCTTCCCGACAGAAACCATGGGAAATTATATTAGAAATTATATTAAGAAATACTAATGTCCATGCGAGGGCATTCAGAAGCTAGTAAAAGAGACAGTGCGATTGCCTGTGGTGGTTTGACTCCACATCCTCAGTGTGATATATTCCAGAATGCAGCTGAATCGTGGCCTATTTTTCTTGAATAATGCAATAACTGCTCCTTTAGTGACACAAGTCATAAATTCAGCTGAATAACTTTTCTAAAGAATCAGAGCACTAATTAAGTGAATCACCACAGCTTTCCTTATTTTGAAAAGTGAGCAGATTTAAGGATACATTTGATGTCAAGCAAGTGCTAGAGAATTCAGTGAAGCAAAGGACAGACTGCATATAAAATATAATCCTGTCTTTAGCTACATAAAAGGATCAAGATAAACACCAGATCTATGCACCAACTTCACACTGAGGTTCCTTAAAGTTCTGTCATTAGAGTTCACATTTTGACAGCTTGTTTCACATTCCAGCCTCATTTCAAAGCACACAATGGGACTCAAATTTAACGGAATGCAGTTCGACACGAAGTGACTTCTGCCCTCTCTGCCCACTCACTGGCTTTTGTAAAGAGTTAGTAGACTATATTTCTGTTTTTGAAATTGTAGAATTGTAAGAAGGAACTTTAAATCTTCCAGAAAACTATTGGACTGCATGCACCTCAGACTAACCTATATCACTTTTCCTATTTACATCTTTTGCAGATCCACATGATTTACTGTTCAGCAATACCTGTTTATTACTGAAGAAAGCAATACACAGCAGCACATTGCATTTTACTTATTTTCTCTCTTTTTGTCTTTTCTTTATAACACAAGTCCTGAGTCAAGAAGGTAACTAGGCCTTATTTGAGTGAAGCACTAGGCTGTGTGAGTTACTCATTAACTATGTGATCCCACCAGTGAAACCACTTGTGATATGTGGGCTTAAGAGCCTTGCTGAAAGAAAGTCTTCTTGAAGATTGAATGAATTATCCAAACTAAAAAAAAATTAGCCTGTTAGAGTGCTGCCATCTAGTTAGACGAGTGTATACAACAAATCCCTTTATAGTGCTTGCAATACCTCACTGCCCAGTATGCTGGGCTACCTGCAGAAAATCTTTGTGGACAGTGACTAATAGCTTAGCAAAGGGACCTATTGTACCAATTCCTTTGGCTTTGTAAAAACCTAACTAAAATAAAGAAAAATAATTAAGAAAACAGAGCATAAGAGCCCTGGCAGTTTTGAGATCCTGCAAAACATAAGCAATTTTGTGTTGAACTTTGTTAACTTGTGCTGAAATGCACTAAACACCTTCAATTGCCACAGGCTTCTGCAGAAGTTGACAGTGCTGCACAACTTATGGGAAGTAGTGAATGGGAAGAAAAAGCTGTTTTCCAGTAACCCAAGCATGAACCTCAGAGCTCGTATCTGATTTAAGCATGATGTTTTAATATGCAATTTTGTGAGGGAAATCAAAGCAGAAGAAAGTTCCACATTTGCTCTGATATTATCTAGAAGATTGACTTGAATGTCTTAGGTTTTGACATGGTACCCATTGTACACGAGGCAAATGAAAACACTATGAAAATAGACTTTAGAATCTGAAATAAGACAAGATGCAATGTGCTTATGGAGTTATACAAACTGCATCTAAAAAAAAAAGCAGCTTCCTATGTTACTACAAAAGTAAAATCCTGAGCTGCTTGAAAAAGTTAAGAACTGTGCTATTGAAAGGACTGTACTTGCCATTTGACTACTGCTTGTCTACCTTCCTATATCAAGGTGAGGAACACAGTCATGTCTGGATTTGTTATTATGGTGCATGCAGATAAATGACTTTCATTGTTTAAATTCTTTTTCTCTGATTAGGACGTGTGCTTTCCTAAAACGCATGTTAATATTGTCAGTTAAGTACAAATAATTCCTAAGACAAATTACTCTCATTACAGAAGTAAGACAGATTTAGGATTTAATAAATTTGCCATTTACTTTAACAAGTCAAGTATCTCGTCTTCAGTTTTTATTACCTCGCACTTGTTTAGCAGCCCAGTTTCTTGCAGCCTTGACCAGATGCTTTGGATCCTTCCAGCATGTTCTGGGTGATTAGCATAGTTGCCACACATACACTGGTGCTTCAGCATCAGACTGTCATACACAACACCTTCAGCACAAAGACAGCACAATAAGAAACAGTAAGTGAAACAAATGCAAGTTATACTGTTTTGTGTCATGCATGCTATAACAAAACTGGATTTTATTTGAGAGTTAGAGCAAGATGAAAATTCTGGATCTTAATTTCCCTTTCCTCTGGGAGACTTTGAATTTTGACCTACAATGTACATCTTGTGATGTTGATAAGGCAAAAATGAATTCTCAAGAAATTATACTAAAAAATACAATTAACTGTAAAGAAGAAAGGAAATTGGTGGTATCTTGTTAAAGCTTTTATGGCTAGAAAAAAATCAGACCTGTTAGTGAATCACTTGTTTTCTCTTTCTCTGGTGGATAAGGTCAATTAAAGCTGTTAACCTGTATATAACAAGAAAAATGTATATATTTATAATAATAATATATAAATATATTATTATAAATAAATTTATATAAAAATATATCTATATATTTATATATTTAAAAATAATAAAAAATATATATTTATAGCAGTGTATGGAAAATCATTCAGAAAAACCTTTTCTAAAATACATTTTAAAATAGTACTTGCACTGCTTAAATAATACTATATTAATTCCAGATCTCAAAGCATATCAGATTAAAGTTTCAGAGAGTTGCAGTAGTGTCATCTAGAGTCTTTTTTCATTAAAAAGAAAAGTTCCACTCACTACTCAAGACCAAATTCTGTTGTTAGACTGCAATGCAAGGTTACTTTTGAATTTTCTACACTCATTTATTTAAGGACAGGATAGCTTTATACAGAAGAGCTATCAATATCACATTGTTCTATCTGTGTATGGTGAGTAAAAGAGAGATGTTAGAGAGCAGGCTCAAGCTAAACTCAATTTTTAAGGCTTTCAAACCAAGTCTGAAACGCTGAAAAATTATTTTGTTTATTTGCTTGCTGTTTGCATTTCCCTCAGAAGCATCTGGAACAAAAAATATTTTCCTTACCCCTGTGAACCATTTTCATTTAGGAAACATTTGCATTTTTCTTCCTCTTACAGTTGAAAGGGTCTCAAATTACCAATTTCTCCAAGCTGCAAAACTTGGCATTCAAAACCTCTTTCTTATATGCCACCACTACTGGGGATGCCAACACAGTTCTGGGAAGATTGTGTTAGCCTGCTACTGAAAAGTCAGTCAGTGAAGAAGATACAAAATTAAAGTCCAGATTCAACAACATGCTCAATACACCCTTATTTAGCAAGGATCTTGAATGGATATAAAGTGTTTAAAAACTCTAATGAATGAAAGTCTATATACATTGTGGATGATGCAAAGTTCAGGTTCTGAGATAATTTAGTTAGAAGTCAGCCAGAAATTACACTGCTCTAGAAATGTTTATGCTGCCATATTTCTTAGCTCATTCACTTTAGTACTGATCCTTTGGGTTCTTGCTATTTAAGCCAAAATGATAATACTATTACGTTTAGCTTAAGGAGAACACAAACATAATGCCTATGTGCAGCATGACTAAGTTTATGCTAAATGATTATCTAACAAACGAAATAGTTCATTAGCAATACATTTCTTGTATTTAGTTTCTTGGTTTGTTTTCTTTTAAAGAAAAATAAAAGGATTGGTGAAAATCTGGAGCTAATAAACTAATGCAGCTTAAAATCTCTGCTGGCATTGTCAAAACAGTTAATAATTTCCTTTTTCTGCAGTTATTTTCATTGTACTGTTTATAAGCTTTGTCGCTGTATCATCACGTCTTAGAAGTTATTTGAAATAGCAAGTATGCACACAAATAACTTCATGCACACATAGCTTGCTTTCCTTTTCTTGGCATACAAAGTTTTAAATTCTATAGTCTGTTGCATACCCAGATTGTACAGTTTGCCAGTGTTCATTATACTATTAGATAAGAAAACTTTTCCTCCCACCACCTGCTCAAAAGAGAAAGTGTTTAGATGCTAAACATACATGCATCAGAGCTTTCCAGAAGTATTTAGGCAAAGTAGGCAGTTATATCCAATGGATTGAAATGGAAACACTTGTTAAATGTTAAAAAAATTATCTAAAAGTGTCTCCTGCCTGCCACTCTTCCAATGAATCTTTCTATCTAAATACCAGTGCTTCCTACAGGCTTAGTTTGCTGTTCCAGGCTGAAGTTAATATAAATATATATATATATATATATATATATATATATATATATATATATATATATATATAAAATGTGTGTGTACAACTATGCTATTATTATGCATAATCAAGGTGTTATGTAATAATGACACTTTCTGAAGACCTTTAACAGGATTGCAACTAAACAATGGTTTTGAAGTGAAATGCTGAAACTGAGTAATCAAAATGCCTCCTGTGGTTGACATAGATACAAACATCCCTTTCTTAGTATGTTAGCATTTTTCCCAAAATAGAATATAACTAAAAATTTAATTTTATTGTACGTGAATTATTTTGTCTGAATAAAAAAAATCAGTTTAATTGGGTCAGGTCAGTATGGCACGACAGAAACATCTGCTCCAAGCTTTTAAATACTGATATTCACACCACTTATTGTAAAATTTATTTCTAACAGGATTAATTGACTTAAGAGAAGACTGAAATATATGTTTTCATTTATTGCAAGCATCTAAATTGATTTAGGATGTGCAAGTCATTCAGATGTGTGGCTGCTGCTCATACAGCACATGTGCTTGGTACAATACCACAATGCAGCAGTAGAGCTTACTGCTAAAAATAGCCTGTAGGATTTCCCTAAGAGGATTCAGCCAATAATCTCCCCACCCCCACAAAAAGAGAGAGAGAGGGAGACAACTGTTTTCAATTGCAGACTGCTGTGAAATATTAATAAAAGATGGTTATTCTGTCTCTCCAGAACAAATGCCTACAGCCAGATTCTGCTCTCAGATTCCTTGTGTAAATCTGAGCAGCTCCACTGAGACTGGTGGATTTATTCTGGATTTACACCAATATTACTGAGGTCAGAATGTGGCCCTGATGACAGTCTGGAATGGTGGCATCATTGAACCATATAATGACAGAGGACACAGGACAAAAGAACCTGAATTTGCATTAAGTCAGAAAAAACAGGGTCTTCCTGGTGGGGACTCCCTAACATTCATTCTTTTCCAAAATACATTATTTGGGCCACCTTCTTTTGATAATATTTTAAACAGAGGGGAGAGCAAAAGACCTAAAAATTGTTTGCTAACAGCATGCTTTGAAGAAGTGGAAATGCCCTGAACAATAGTACCAGTAGGAAAACCCAAGGGAAGAATATCTAATAAATTATTCAGAAGAAAAACCTGAACTCAGTAGTGTCAAATGTTTTGTAAGCCACCTAAATGAACATCAAGTAGCCTTTATATTTTTTCCATACTGTGTATATATTGCATAGCACTCTCACAGCCATCAGCATTGTGATTCTCTTCAGATATTTAGTTAAGAATATTTTCTCTCTTGACCCACAAAAATATAGGCTCATTTTGATCCCCATATAATATTCTGTCACAATTTTCCTTCCACTTTTTTTCTCTTCCAAGAATATCATGTCTTTAAAAGGGGGGGGGGGGGGGGGGGGGGGGGGGGGGGAACCCAGTAAGAAATAATTCAAGGCAGAGAGGTGTTTTTACATTAATTTCTAAAGTCTGAATTTTATCTCACTTCATGCTGTACTAGAATTTTCTCCCTTTCCACCCACCCATTCCTTCCTTCCATGCTGTTAAAAATGGTAGTGTTTTAACTGCTGTGGGCAATGGCTGGTTGCATCTTGTGTTTTTTAAAGGAGCAAATCATAGCATCACCAGATAACTCAGGTTGGCAGGGACCACCAGAGGTCTGAGTCCAACCCTCTGCTCAGAACATGTCAGTATTATGATCAAACCAGGGTGCTCAGGGCTTTCATCCCAAAAGATTTTTGAAAGGCTGTATAAGAATAAACAAAAACTAGGTCCAGGATTCTTTCTTTCCACTAACCTACGAGTAAATGCTAGGACACTATAAGCCTTAGCAATCAGACTGAAACAGCAGCCTTTACATTTGTAACTCTAGTCAACTTTCCTGGTGGAACTGCAGATTTTTGAACATGACATTGAAGCCTACACACAGTGAGCTAACTTTTGATGTGCTCTGTGAATCTTTTAGGATGAGTTTATAATGTTTTGGGGACTCTATGAACCACAACTAGAAAAATAGTGGCCTGGTTTAATAATCCTGTGTATACACAGCTTGGTTTTTTGCAGAAATTCATGGAAAGTGAATTAGCATATTTCTTTCTGTACAGTCTGAATGTTTGTTACCCAACAAGTGGAATTCCTAAATTGACAGTGTTTTTACAGAAGAAGAAATCATGTCTTTCATTTTCAAACATCATCTTGCATCCATTTACCCACTTCAAGTGCTTTAAAAGATGATCTCTTGCAGGTTTTTTTTTCTTTAAAATACTAAATTTTTGCTTTCAAATTCACATTCTAATTGGAAAGATGGGAGAGCACGCTGTCTTGCGCAGTCGAATACGGTGTCAATTAAGGACTGCATCCTATATCAATCCATGGTCATGGCCTGAAGAGCTATAAGCTTTCAGGGCATGGCAAGGTCTGCCAGCTGATGTGAAGGAAATAATACTTCTGGCAGAAACCTGAATAAACAGTATCTCCAGGTATTCATTTCTCCCTTCTGGTGCATAGAGTAAGTGAATCTTCACTTCTAACAATGATGTAATGTTATATTGAGACTCAGGCTTTTAAAAACATGGACCCTCTGGCAAGGTTGATTACCCATAATAAGAAATGGGGTTTCTGTAGTCCTTTTTCTTCCTTTCACTGAGGATTTTGAGGGTTCCAATCATTCTGCTTTGGACAGCCCAGGCCATACCAGTAGGAGGTGGTCCCTGAGTGACTCGACTGTCCATGGCCTGACCATAAAACCTTCCTCTGTAGACTCCACACAACTGCCTGAAGACACCAAGGTTGAAGCCAGCATCACCTTCTAGTCATGGCTACGGCTTTGCTCTTTCTGTAGGAGAAGCAATGCTGTAGCATAAACTGACTTGTCAAATGAAGACGTTGAGAAATATATTACAGCTTTCCTACTTGGTGGTGGTCTTTCTTCAACTTATTGGCGGTCTCTTTACAAAACAGGCAACAAGAACATGGAGAAAAGAACCAGAGGATAGGGAAATGAAAGAAAGAGCTATAATGACTTAAAGGCACCAAAAAATGCACCTGTTGCTATATTGCCAGAGCCAGTCAATGATAATAATTTATGACTGTGTGAATATTAACCTTGTGATTTATCAGCTGCACTGCTTGACTTGATGCCAGTACAGTGTCATAAAACCAAGGAACAGTAAGGCTAAAACTGAATGCATTGCTGCAGGAGGTATTTGAGGTATTTAAGTCTGTTGATCCTACATGAACAAACGCATTTGCCCTGCCTATTAAAAGCAGTCTTTAGAGAATCCTACCAGTCGTGTAGACGTGCTGACTGGGCTGGTCCATGTCTGGGTGAGGTAATGTGGAATCATCGGGGGAAGACGGGGTCCTAGACACTGGTCGATGTTTATCTAATCCCGCCATGCCAACTGTAGCCATCTGAGCCTGGTAGATTTGCAACTGGTGGACATGCTGATGGGCCAGGAACTCCTGTTTCCAAGAAAACAGCACAGTAGAAAGAAATGTGAGACGGGATCAAGTAAGACACTGAGGGAAACATGTCAACAAATTAAGTTCATTAGGTCAGGGCTGTAATAAACAGTGTGGAAAAAAACAACCCCAACAACTCACACCTAAGACCTAGTCAATAAATCCATTCAACAGATGTTTTCACACTGACAGTGTGAGCTGCTGACTTTGCTGGAGAGTAGGTGATGGCAGGCAACCTGTCAGTTCTCCCTGACAAAGGAAAAGATGGATTCACATGCAAAGACTTATAAAAGACAACAGTTTTTCTAATATATTGAATGCATAATATGATAGAATATACATTTTATGACCCTACACAAATATAAATAAAATATTCCTACAGCACTGAACGTTAAAAACAGTGTCGTTACTACTCAGTAGCAAATTCACAGACCAACTGTGTGTCAAATTTCTCGAGTACTCAGTTCCCAGAAATCCCTGGAAAACAGGAACAATTTGCACATAGGTTTTCACAAATCATTTAGAAATTCAGGAATTTAACATGAGATCCCACTTAGGGGTCATCTTTTTTTTTGTCATAACTGCTGCTAGCTATAGGCAGTGCCAAGCACTTCAGGAAAGGTAGGCAGGTGTGAAAAGACTGGGACAGAGAAGAAAGGGAGATTTCCTCCTCTGTTTTCTTTGTCAACAGATGGTGACTTTTGCTGACATGACAAAGACTGAAACTTTCTGAAGTCAGTAGAAACCTTGGCATTCACTCACTCCACAGGGTAGGATTACTTTGCAAGCCTTTTTCTTTCTGTTTTTCTTTTTTGTGCATATAGTCCTAGAACCTCAACAGGAAGTGATTGTAAGAGAGAGATTTCCAAACCGCTTTGCAATATAAGTTCAGCTGAAATTCATACTTCTGTCTTGAAACTGCAGACTCTCTTTATCCTTACGTGGACTTGAACACATATATGCAGGAATATATATGGTATATATATGGCTTATTTTGGTTGTTTTGGTATTTTCTTAAATAACCCAGAAACAATTAGCAGTGCTGTATGCTGTAGCTTGGGACAGAAGCTCAGAGGTCTGGCCTGGCTAAGGAAGGATTGTTGTGTGCACAGAGAGGTGAAGCCAAGTTCAGGCTGTGCGAGAAGGCAGGTGGGAGTACCTAGGAGTACCCCAGCACATTGCACATTGCAAAATGAATCCACAGCTCAAGGGAAGTGAGAATGTTTACCCTGCATGTAAAAAAAAAAAAAAAAAAAAAAAAAAAAAAAAAAAAGAGGCCTTTGTGAAATTGAGTTCTCATCAATAACAGCTGAAATGAGAACAAATACTTTAAAAGGCAGCCTCAAAACCCACATTAATATATAAGGTCACCACTTCAGTGAAAAGACATAAGGTCATGGGAAGGCTAAATCACCTGGGACCTTGTCATAAGTGACTAAATAAATTGAGAAAATACGAGTAAGCAAAAATAAGTTTTACAAGAAGTGTCTTGGTTTGGTGTGATTAAAGCATTCCCCTTTCTTTAAATACAGTCTCTGACTTCTCCTATTGCTTTTTTAATGTATGATTACAGGATGTTCTTGGAAATACCTTGAGGTATCTGAAGAGATGTGTGTATCCCCTTTCGTTATGAACATAACATTCAGGCATTCTTCCCTGAAATGCCTAAGTGCCTTGGTTTTATTTAGTTTAATTATTGTAATTGTGATAGATTTTGAGAGGAGGTATTTTTTATGCTCCTAGGCATACACATCTTTTGTAACCTTTGCTGGGAGTGCGTGTAATTGAAGAGAAGTGAAGAATGCATGGGTGCTACTGTGTCAAGTATTTTCCTTATGGAGAACAGAAGCAGATAAATTCCTTTGTGAGGGTTCAACATTCACTTTCCTCAATGCTGGCTTAGTGCTCAATAAACGAGGCACAGGAAATATTTTGCTGTCTGTAGCATAATTACGCCTTGCATCCTAGGGTCAAGTGGTGACAGCAGCACTGTCTGTCTTACACTAGGGTATTCACCATCTCCTGCCTACTCTTCCACAGTATGAGAGCTGAGCAGCTTGGAAGAAGCCAAACTTGTGCCTGTAGGAGCCCTTCTTCACACAGAGCTTTATTGCCGTACATGAAATCAGAAAATAGTTGATATTTTCGCTGCTCTCCTCAACCTCGCATGCTGTATTCATTACATTAATTAAATAGCTGGTATTTGTGTAATTCTTTGATCAAGGGGATTTTTGATACTATCTTTTAGTGTCCATACTGATGATAATTCATTAGTTGAGTTCACTTTTCTGATAGTTTTGAGTACAAAAGACAAGAACGTTTTTCAAACTAGTCAGAGTGCAGCAGTGTATTCTCGTAGTCTGCATCAAACAATATTATTTAAATATACCTCTTAAGGTAATCTTGGAAATACATATATCAGTGAAAGGGCATTCATACTGTGCACACATGTTTCTATTTGGACTTTTCTCAGCGCTGGTAGACTGAGGTCTGAGCCTTCAGAATTGCTTTTTTACTTTCAGACCTGAATTTCACTTGTGCAATACCTGCACAGTCTTTTTCAGTTTGCCATTCAATCAATATCTAAAATCTAATCTGTCCAGGTCTCTGATCTGAAAAAGTCAAGTGGGTTTTGTTGTTTTTGTTTTTGTTTTTTTTTACGATGTCTTGAAGAAGACAAAAAGCAAAGTCTGGAGCACTACAAATCAGATAATTCAGGAAGATGTTCCTACCTTTGCTTATAAAAACATTACATGTTTGTGTCTGTGTAAGCAATAGAAATAACACTACTTTTCAGGCATATGAACAAAACAAGGTAATTTTTTTTAATGCTAATCAACCTGTGTGAACGTCACCCAAGAGCCAGACAGCTATATATTTCAGCAATTTGTCAAAGGCCCAAGAAGAGAGCCTGTTCTTGCTCTCCTGTATTTTCCTGCTCAACTGTGTTTTGTTTATTTCTTTCTTCCCTCCTTAAATGAAACCAGACACATAAACATGTGACATTCTGGGTATCAGCATAATCGGTCCAGGGAAGGAGAAGAAATTTGTGGATGGTTGAGTAGAAAACTGCACAACACCTGTTTTAATTTCTGAGATCAGAGAGAACTGTTTGCCTGGGAAAAACTTTTAAAATTTGTTAAAAGTGCAGTAGTTTGTCTCACAAGGTTACACTGAGGCTTGTTCTGGTGACTTCCAGATTCTTTAAATGTAATTTTAAAAAGGTATCAGCAAAGTTTGGACTTGGTAAGGTTTTAGACAAAGTTTTAGGCTAACTTCCTGATTAGGTTTCGTTTTACAGTCAACAGGCACTCATGAAATACATAGATTTTTTTCCCTGCACCTACATATTTATGCTGTGAGCATTTGAGATACTCTGTGTCACACAGACAAGTGGATTAATGTAATGAGTAATGTGGATAATCAACACGCTTATCTGGTTCCCCAAATACCCACCTGGTCTCTGGAAGGGATTAAAGCAATGCAATGAATTCATCTTCAGGTTTTATGTGCTACAGCACTGCAAACACATGTCTATCTTTCCAGCAATACGGCAAAAGCAGTATTTGCACATCTGCAGGGTTAGTGATTTGTGTGAATATATTTGGAGCATTTCTTAGGTAACCCGAGCCCTGCCTGCCCAGCGTGGAGCCTGCTAGTTCCAGGTGCCTGAGATTAGTTCATTAGTAGAGGCAGGCAATTAGGGCCTCTGCCTGAGTGAGTGGAGGACCATTCATTGTCTTCCCCAGGAACCAGCTCAGGCCCTCAGTAATTATTTTGAAGAAGGTTTTTAGAATCAGTATCTAAAGAAAAGATGACCCTTTTGGAGGCACAAAAGGTAAATATTTGTTCTCTTTTTAGTATTGCTGTAAGATTTGTTTAGGAGGAGCTGGAATTGATTTGGGTTGGTGTGAATACTACTTTCATGTAGATGTATGATTTGTACGTTCTGGTGCTCAATGTTTTGTATATTTGAGGATTTTAATGAGAGCTACTTCCTTATTTCTCTGACTGTGAGAACTGGTGACTCACAAGTGTATTATTCAGTTGGACAGTTAGATGGTCTGTGCTGGATGAAAAAGCACAGGTGAGTTGTCTATGAATGAACGGTCCTTCAAGCTGTTATGTTTTGTGTAGAGAAAATATGAGGGGTTCACTCAAAACCTTTTTTTGCCTCCCAGCAGTCTGCTTTTTAATTTAGTTGTGATATGTTTATATTTAGTTTAGTTATGGCTAAATAAATCCCAAGATTCATAGGTCTGTACTGTAATCCTAAGTGCGCATGGGCATACACACACCTCTCTAGGGTTTATGCTTTGGCTTTTTATTCATTGTGGTACAAATTCTTTTTCTCTTAAGAAATTAAAACTTTTCTACTCCTAATAGCAAGATTACTGCTTGTAGTCTGTCATATATTTGTGATCAGGTTTACAGCCCTCTGCTGTTGTGCCTCTACTGCATTCCCCTGAAGTATGAAATGTGTACTAATGTTATTAACTATTAAAAATCATTCACGTATTCCCCTGCTTCCCCTCCTTTTCCCTCCCCCAAAGACTTTCTATACTACTAACCTTACAAGGTTTTTTCCTCTCAAAGCATTTTTTGGTGGTCTATTTTCTAGTTAATTTTTCCCTATAATTTCCACATTGTTTTCTGAAAATTACTGAACTGCCCAGTTATTACTGAGGAGGAAAAATACATGTGTGCTGGAGGAAGTTTTGCCCTAAGTAAGGATGAAAACAAAAGCTGCCCAGCGGAAGACCTGCTGCTTGACAAGTACTTTCTCCAGCCCCTCCATCTGAAGGGTATTTCTGATGCTTGCTCTGCTGCCTTGTTTCTACCCCATGGCTCCTGCTGTAGGCCCTACTCCTTTGCCTTTTCCGGACCCCTGTAGCAACATGGGAGAAGGGTAACTTCAGGTCTTACAACTTGTCTTCCCTACCACATTCCTTGACTTCCTACCTTCCCAGTGCAGTTGTAGCTGAATGCATCCAAGGGATGTCCAGGCCAGCGGCTGCATCCAGCAAAAAGGATTTTGCTTGCAGCAAACAGACTAAGTCCTACTTTAAGGTCCCTATGATGGCAGCCTTGGCCCAAACCAAGGCAACATCATCCAAAGTATGAGTCAGTCAGAAATTCTAGGCACCCAGAAACCTCTCATACAGTTCAGATGTAGCTAGTTAACAGTGCTTCGGAAATCATGGACCTCACGGAAAATATTAATAGGATTGATCTTAGTTATCCCTAGAAGTGACAGGGGCAGAAAAACCTGGATAACAATGACTTCCTAAACAAGGAGTATTGGGGAAAAAAGAGCTGTAGGTAAGCAGAAGTTGTAGCACTTTTGACCCAGGAGTTTTGTGAACTACTGTTCTGCCTACTGGCCTCAAACAAAACTATAACTAGTTGCCCTCAGGAACTCAGTAAAAAGCAGTCATGAGTTTTTCTGAAAGTACTTGTGTGAACAAATGTGAAAGTGCAGGAATGGCTTATCTCTGTCAATCTGTACAACCTCAAATAGAAATTAGTCTGAGAGATCCCTGAAAGCAAATATGTTGAGAGATCTTTTAAACTGCTCTGTCACTTGGAGAAAACATGTGACCAAGAAACCCTAGTGGTACTATTCTTGACAAAACCACATGTAAAGCCACAAACTTCCATGGCCATCACTTTCAGGAAAAATCAGCATCACCGTCTGAAATAGTCAGTTACAAATTCAGAATCAATGTTTTTATGAAAAGTAAATAAATAGCAAGTATGGATACAGACACATACATTGACTAGTAAAAAAGTATTTAGAGCAAGTAAAAGCATAGGAAGAAACCAAGCAGCTAGCCTTGAGTCACCTGGATGTATTAGGTCACATATTATAAAGATGTTTATAGACTTTGGTTTTATTTTCCTGCTGTAATACAAGGAACACAGTGTTGACTAGAACATGAGTAAACAGAAATGAAGCCTTATCAGCTGAATGTTGGGTACAGCCAACAGAGCAATGGGATGAACTACACAGAGTCCTAGGCAGAGAAGACTTGCCTTGGGCAGCAAACTGCTGTTCACAGCAAAATGCCCCCATGCCCTCTGCCCTTCGCTTGCCTTCTGGAGCACTTTGGAAAGGTTTATTCCAGCTGCTGTCAAGGCAGAGCTTAGTACTTGGTGTGGCATTACTACGGTGGCTGCCCAGGTCATGGTCATCACCCTCATCCAGCTTTTCCCCCTCTGTTTCTGCAGCAGCAAAACTGTTGCTACAGAGGTTTCTGCCCCTCTCCCGTCACCCTTCCCTTCTAGGGCAGGAGCACCTTTGGATGGCAAAACATGTTATTAAAATGACAACGTTTTTGTCTAGTTAGCCAAGGAATAGGGGAAGGGCAAAGACTATTAATGGGGTGCCATGAGTGTGCTCCTTCATCAAGCCCTGTAGGAGAGGATGCGTTCCCTGCCTTGGCTTGCAAGACCAAATGTGCAAGTCAGGGCTGGGGTCACACCCCTTGCCTCTGGTTGTAGGAGATAACAGGAGGGTCAGGACCCTACCTTTTACCCCTACTGTTGAAGAGGGAGGTGGGTGAGCTGCTGACCTGCAATTTCAAAGGGAGAGATAATAAAAAATTACCTTCCTTGCATGGAGAGTTTCCAAAAATCTGAGCATCTAAACATGAATCATCCTGGTCCAATGTAGGTGAGGAATCAAGATGGCCACGTGGGCTGAAAAGTTTTCAGCTATCTTTGTGAAGGAATATGACCCAGGCAGTCATTAAGTTGAAGCCTGGCATAATTAAGAAGAAAAGAGTGATGGGAAATGGTGTCTGGGAGTGACAGCAAGGAGGGTCTTAAGGAGAGAGCACTACTAGTGGAAGGAAATTCCAAGAGTCCAGCTGAGCTGCTGGTTTCACTCCTAGTTCCTGCTCCTGTGAGACCTGCCTTCTCTACTCCTGACGTTGGCAGGTACTCGACTTCTGTCACTTCTGCTAAAGTGCTGACTCTACGGTGTGCACAGCACACATCCAAAGAGAATGCAGCACCTCCTCAAAAGCTTGCACTCCCAGCTGAATCTTTTCCTTACTTTCTGACTCTCTTGGAGATTTAATACAAATATATGAATAATTTGGGGTTCAACGAAGTGGAGAAAGGGACCATCTGAACATCTATTGTGTTGCTTCTTTTTTTTTTTTTTTTTTTTTAAACCCACCTCTTCAGAGGATTCCTGTTACTTCATTACTTTTACTAGAAATACCACAAGACTTTCCTGAAGTCATTTGGTGCTTCCAAAAAAAGAATACAGAGAAGTGCAGAAATAAAATACTAATGTGAAAATACAGTTGTTCACAAGTCTTGCCCTAATTTTCAGTATTAACAGGTATTTGCTTCTTTCACTTTGATGTGAAGAATATATAGGCTTTATAATGGCATTTAATGGTTACAATCACCTAATCCTAGCAGCTTTCCAGCAGTCATTCAGTTAAACTGATAGCTGGCCAAAACTAATTAATGAAAAATCACGTCCCACCTGTTTCATTGTTCTGGGAAATATCACCCAACTCTCTTCAACAGTATTGGCAAATCAGTTTGGTATTACTTTATGCAGATCATTTCAACCACTTCTATTTTTCTGCTGTTCATTGGAACTGTATTTTTTAGCAGACTCGTATGGTTTCTTTTTAAGTGAAGAGTCATTAGTTTGGCCTTCATGCATAAAAATAATATTCTCCAGGCTAAATTCAGCAGCATCCCAGCTGAAGATTTGTGTTTTCTGCATGCTTCAATAGATCCTGCTTTGGGTTTATAGTCAACTCTACTGAGTTCAGGATTTATTATAGAACTGATGGAAACTACTTGGGTGTGATGTATAAAGAGGAAACCTTGGGGAACCCTGCTCTTCAATATATATAGGTCCATGCACAGTAACACATTGGTGTCTAAGCATAAAATCAGGAGGGTGTATGGAAGCCCTCTATGGACACCTTCTCTCTTGCATGGAGGTACGTGAGGTCAGAACAGGGAGCATCAATGAACCAATGGTCAGCAAATATAAGAGCCATAACCAAGGTGTTTCACCAACTCTGTTATCTCTCTGTAGATCACCCCTGTAGATGACTGTATATAATGCATAAACTCCAGCAAGTGTGTGTACTGCCATTGCCCACACCAGAGCTCTTCCACACAAACCATTCATTTATGTTGCTGCCTGTGTGACAGCAGAGTTGTGACCTGATTGATACCAGACCTTTGCTGGAGGACTTCTGCCTCTCTGAAGATTTCAGAGATGTGTTACCAAATCTCACACCTTACTTTAGTGTACTTAAAATGCCAGCAGACATCCTTTCTCCAACATATTTTTAGTAAGAGTTATACAGTTTCTTAAAAAAATATGTATGTGTACACACACATTTGCAAATATCACAAAGTATTTAAAAATATTTTTCTTTCTGTGGTGCTCAGCTCTTCATTGACCTTAATACACAGAGAAATAGTAATATATAGTTAAATGGTGATATAATTTGAGAATAAAAAATGTAGGCTCTGGATATAGGAAGGATGCTGTGGATGGAAAAAAAGAAATTATCACAAAATAAATCTTTTCAGGTCTGTTCTATATACCTGTGAAATATTCTGTGTACTTGCAGAATGCTCTGTATATTTCTAGGATAAATATATTTCTGCAACAAACAAGTACAGCTTATTGTACTTTTTTTTTCATTTTATTTTGTATAAAATTAGATTACTTGTAATTTGAACAAAATTGAACTGAACATGTAAAGATTACTTTTAAATATTTCTTGAAACTAGGGACTTTCCTACTATATGCCTCTCAGCATAGGTTTTGCTGCTTTTAACAAGTAGAACTACCAGAATGGGCAGATTGAAAAGCAGGTGAGGGAGGGAAGCTTATGTCTGCTGATTTAGGAACAGCTAGAGGGTTAAAAAGAAATGTCGAGAACAGCATGTTCTAGCCTAGCACTAATTATATAACACAGACTGCAAAATAAATTCTCCAGTTTCTCATTCCTTGAGCAAATCTTGGCCCTCCAAATGCATAGTACAGTTCATAAGAGGCCATAATACTTGCTATATTTCATGGGAAGGAAGTGTTTCACAGAAAGGAAGTGTTCTTCAAAACTGCCCCCCCCCAAAAAAAAAAAAAAAAAAAAAATTGGGCTAGAGTGCTGTCACAAGGAGAGTTCTGGAAGACTGGGTGGGACTAAAAGGGAGAAGAGGAAGCGGTATTGCAAAATCCAAACAACTGAATATCATAAGCTCCAATCCCTTCCCTTATCACTCTCTCTCTTCTTTATTATAATGCTCTCAATTTTTTGCCTGTTCTTAAAAATTGAAAGGTATTTTTCTTCTATGTTTAACTGTCTTTCAGTCCTTTCTTGCCTTTATTCTTTTTCCAACAAAAGTGAAGTTTTCTATGTATTCGCATCTTCAGAAATATCAAATATTACAAGATATTACGATTACAAGAAATGGAAACAGAAAGGAAAAGAAAAACAAGGAAACAGAAAGAAAAGGAAAAGGAATACTACCTATGGAGAAATGGGGGCAGTAAGATAACTTGTCCAAGTGTAGCATTTCTGGAAGGTGATTCATTGATTTGATCATGCTACATAAGGATCTTATCACTGTGTTAGCTAACCTGATATGTTTCTCTGTCTAGAAGAAATCTTTCTGAAGTATATAGGAGTGACGTACAGGAAAAGAAACCTGAATATTTAAGAGATCAAAGGACGCAAAAATAGAGACCAAACCCTAGTCTATATTCCTCTTATGGGCTCTGGTACTCCCTACTATGATCCATGTCCTTCCTGAAACAAGTGAAAACACAACAGTCTTGGGTATATTAATTGCATTTTTCAGAACTGCCTAAATATAAGACAAACCCAACTTTCTGCTTTAGAAATTATTCTTGGAGGATTGCTGCTTAACATTTGGAATCACTATCTCTTTGTTTTAAAGGCCGTCTGAGATAGTGATGTCTCAATTTGTATATTGGGGAAGGCAGCCCTGGACATCAGCTTCATTGGCAGCGCAGTCCCTATAACACCTCCTTCAGTGTAGCCTGATGACACCTTGAGAGGAAGCTCACGTGCTGGCGATTGTCTTGGAGTTGGTGGCTGGGCAGAAAGACTGCAAGCAGTCAGGAAGGGGCAGATAAGCCAGCTGCAAAGCACAAATCTTACATCCCGAGAGTTGTGTGGGTACAGTCAAGGAGCAGAGAGCTTCAGTAATTCTCAAAAGAAAGGACCTGACAGTCAGTGGAAAAGGTAACCTCCTCCAATAACAAGTTATAAATTATAAGTAGCTCTGTTCTGGGGCCAGACTGGATTATTTACATAGATCTAAGTCTAGGTAGACACGAGGGGAACCAAGAAATTTTTTCTTGGTTTTCACTGGGGTATCTGAGAGGAAAGTTTGGCACCTCAATAGCTGCTTCTTAAAGCAATGCCCACAAAGAAAAGAGAGTGAGACTTCTTGCAGCCATACAACACTTGGAAAACATACATACTGGAAAATATTGCACCATCAATAGGCACAACTTTACTTCTAGTGAAACCTGGGAGCAGGGAGAGAGGGAATCCTGAGAACAGTCAAAGCAAAATGCTAATTTTAATGGTTGTATTTAGTTGGCCTTGTCTTGTGACAAGTTTGTTACTATGCAGATTTCCTACCTGCCACCTTCCATGGGAGGATTTTACAAAGTGAAGTTATGCAGGCAATTCCCCTTGCTTCTTACCTCTTTATTCCTAATTATGTTAGCCCTGTGTTCCCTCAAGATAACATTATAGCTGTCCCCAAATGCTCTGGATTTGGGGCCTGTGACAAATGAAATCTTGTAGTGCTTGGAAATTTTTTCTCCTATGTTGCAGAAGTGTAGTTCCTAGCATGCTGAAAACAAGGCTGTTCTTGTTTATTGTCTGACAATGGATTATTAGCTTTTAAAATATTTCATGGGCATACTTTCTTACATTTCCTTATTGTCTTCTGATAAATATATAATGTAATATTACCGGGGATGGTTTGGATTTTGGTTTGGTTTTGGTTTTGGTTTTTGTGTTTGGTGTTTGTTTGGTTTTTTTTTTGTTTTGTTTTGGTTTGTTTGTTGGTTTTGTTTGTTTGTTTGTTTTAATATATGTGTATTTACATATACTATTGCACTTACTGCTTTTTTGCTTTATTTTTGCTAGGAATGTCTTCTTTCTTCCTACATAATAACTTCTATGTATATGATGCATATACATCCCTTGTATTATGCCATCCTATCAAAGGGTATAATGAAAATAATCTGTAATTCATCTGCTACATAGAGAGTATTTTTGTGTGGAGAAATTATGAATTCAAAGTGAACAGGGATTAGAAATCCTGATTTCAAATCCTTCCTTTAACCGTTGGATAAATAGCAATTGTGTTGCATCAATAACATTCTCCACTTCTGACTTTTAATTATGAAGTCATGATGAACTGTGGCTTTCAGTGTTTCTTACTGCAACACATAGTAGCAGAGGTACAGTCAGAAGTTGTTTTGGATTGTATTGCATTTTGAAAAGGGAAGGAGAAAGAAGTTAGACCAATGAACACCATAAAATATCACAGCTTTTAGGCACTGCCCAGGCAAATGAAAGTATCCCCACTACACAGCTTTAAGCTGGATGCAAAAGAGCTCTGGACAGACAGGGTAAGTAAAGGAAGCCTGATCATCCCTATGTCCCACACAGAGCCATTGTGGTGAAGGGGCCTTTGTGTCTCAGCTGTTGTGTCTTTGGGGTCATTGGTGTCCTCAGTCTTGTTGAAAATATCCAGCGTTTATCCAGTAAGTTTAAACCTACTCAGAGGAACCAGGAGGAAATGTGATCCCATAACATGGTACATAGTGTAACATGGTGCCACAGCCAACCCTCAGGGCCACCATGAGCCCCAAAAGCACTCCAAGCCAGGGAGTGTAGAAGCACTCCCAATAGCTGGCACCCTGCCTCTGTGCCACCATTGTTGGGGTGGCCTGCAAACTCTGCTGGCCACAGGGGAGCTTCGAAAAAGATGTTGTAAAACCTATCTCAGACCCTTGGCAGAGCTGCAAATGTGGGTTGAAAGGTTTAGGGCTGGGTTCAAAGCACTGGGTTCTGCCAGCCCAGTAAAGCACGTTCCTGTTGGAACTCTGAGACAGGATGCACAGGGGGTTAATTGTACAGTCTGATTGCAATATCAACAGATATGCTAAAACATGGCATATTTAGCCAAACCAGAGAGCTAACACTATCCAGAGCCCCCATTGCAGGCAATGAGCTTCTCAGCTGCTTCCGTCTCTTTTCCAGATCCTCCTTGGACTATGGGTATTCTGTTTTTACTTTGCTACTCTCACTAGACAAACCTAATTAAAGCAATTAAACACTTAATAGTGACATTTTAAAGGGGAAAAATATGTGAGATTGTAGCAGAGTTTCTGACAATTTTGGAAATATCCCTGTTTTTTCCATAAAAGTTCATCCACATTTAAGTGGTGCTTTGGACATTGAAATGTGCTATACACGTGGATATAATTTAATTCAGAAGAATATGACTGCTGCTACCTGGCATTGTTTACTTATTTTCAGTCAGTCTGTGGAGAATTTGGAAGCCTTTTTACTATACAGTTCGAAATAAGAGACAGGATTGTTTTTCAGTTTTCCTCATGTGTGTTGTGAAGCATCAATCTAAGCTATGACCAGGGTCTTCTTAATTCTTCTTTTAAACTTGGATTTAATGATGATTGTTGCTGTCATACAGCAATATTGTCCAATGCTGGTATAATACATTCTATATGTTACATTCTAAAGAAGTTCTAGGATTTTGCTCTTGTTGGGGGAGGGATCATGAAGTTGCCAGACTTCTAACATGTTTTATATAAACTTATTAATTAGCTGGAGATTTCTCCTGATTTTAGGTACATCCAGGAACTGGTTCTGATACAAAACCCCAGATAATGCTTTGGAAATTTAGATTCAGTAGAAATTCAGATGGAAGCATCTGCTACTTCATGTAATCTGTAGCACATTTTTGTGTGTACCAGCCAACATTTACTGAGCTCCCTTTCAGAGCTGGCCGTATTTCTGGAGTAATATCTGTAACACTTGGAGATTCAGCATATTATTTCAGTAGAAAAAGTGTTACATGAAGTTAGCCAAGCTAGCAAGGCCAACCCCTCTTGAAAACAGTTTTGCTACATGCAATCATGCAATGATTGCAAAGAGCAAAATTCTTCTTGTTACAGTGGAAATAACACACTCCAACTTCACGTGGCAGGAAGAAAAACATTGCGCTAATTTATGAGTAGCTGCCATCTGAAGGCATTGAGATGGTAGGCCCATTGAATCTTAACCTAAAGGACCTGAGGAACATCTGAGGCAAAGCCTAGCTGGTAAATTAATCTCTGCTGTTTATAGGCATTTGCATCACAGGCATCTATTTGTGCCTGCATAACCCTGCCGGAGAGAGAATAAGGGCTGTGGGTGCAGTTGTAGGCAATGCGTTCCCATGGAGGAAGCCTGGGGTGAACAGTGTGGTTGGTGGCTAAACCAGAGGTGTGAGTTGTATCACCTAATCTTTGTATTTTAATGAGAAAGTAAGGAGTGAGAAGCCCTGAGCAGGGGTTTGTGGGTGGCTCCCTCCAGCTGTGAAATGTTTGTGTCCCTGGTGGCTGTCCTCTCCCCAGGGGTAGAGGTGGGTGGAAGAGAACTCCTTTTCATTTAAGAAAGGGTTACAGGGCCATGCTGCCGAAAGAGCTGCACCAACGGCTGAAAGCCCTGATAGAGGTTTGGGTCAAGTTAGGTTGCTTTAGGAGGATTTAGATCTCTGAAGATGTTTTGTTTTCATTCTTTGAATTAAAATTTAATTTAAGTAATTGAAATACATAATCCATCTCTGAGGATTGCTGTCTTAATCTTGTCTCTTAGAAGAAAAAGCAGGATTTTCAAATTTTATCTGTTACTGATCAGTTGTATGAGCTTACATCAGTCTTCTGACCTCTCTGAGCCTTTGTGTCACCTTATCTCATCCTGGCTTTATCTATCTTAACTATGGAGATTTCAAGCAGTTTGTCCTTTGCAACGTGACAATTCAGTGCTCAACACTAAGGGTACTTGACTGCAATTGTGCAGCTAAAGCGGCAGTAGTACACTAAAAATAATGAAAAGCTATCTTTAAAATCCTCTTCCTTACCTCCCACCTGTGTTCCAAAAAATAAAAAGGAAAAAGCTATGAGTTTAATTTATTTTTTTCAGCATAGCAATTACCCATACAGGTCCAATTAAGTTTCATAATTAAAAAAAAAAAAAAGAAAAGAAAGAAAGAAAAGCAGCAAATATAAGGAAGCAGAGCAAAAGGACAAAAAGGGAGGGAAGATAAATTGGATGGGAGCAGGATGGAGAGAACAATAATCCAGCTTTAATAGAGGCAAATCATAAATAACTGGGACTCTGGATCCAAGTACCACCTCTCTCATCACCTGGAAATGGTCAGAGCATCACAACTGTGATTTTTGGACACTTATACAGTATGAGGTTCTGTTGAGTGAACTCTGGTCCCCTAGGTCCCCCTACAGCAGTTATTTCTTTAAAAGCTTTTAAGCTTAGGACATCACGTTGTTGTAATATGAAGGCTTTTGAAATGCGTAGTTATTTTGGAGGGTTTTCATTTACTGCTCTATTCTACTATAAAACGGTATAAACCCTATCTCTCTGATGCCTTCCAAAACCCCACAGTAAATAATCGCTGTAGCGTATGGTTGCGGTAGCCCAGTCGTCGGACGAAATCAGCTGAGAAAGCAGGGCTGGTTGTGCACCAACTGTGGCAGCCGCCCACTGCTGACCACAGTAACCTTTTTGGGAGAAGTCACTTCCATCAGTCGGGCCACTACAGGGCAGTGGCCGCAAGGCAGCAAAACACTGCTTGGAATAATTCTTTGCAGATGCCAGGAACCGGAAGTTTCAGGGAGAAAAATGAAAGCCATTCCCTCTTCCAATGACACAAGCCTTTGATACCACAAAGTCATTTGGACAGAGAGCTCCAAGGTCAGGAAGGCACATAAAGATTGGTGATTAGAGAAATACTATATCAGCAAAGTGTGGCAAGCTATTAAAAGAAACTGTAGCTTTTATGATTGTGTTGCTGGAGCTTCCCCAGGGCTATTTGTATTAGATATTGAGTTAGGCATAACTTATTTAGTCCCAGCATTCCAGAAAACATTTTGATGTCAGCTACTGAAGGAAAGTAAACATGAGGAGGAGGAAACAGCACTGATCTCAAACAGATAAAAATATTGTAATTTAATTTTGTGAACCCATGCATGTTAGAGTACTAAGAAAGAGGAATTTTTAAAAGGTTGATTTGACTTAAAAGACTTGGTTGATAGAGGTATTTAGTCACCGTGCAGCTGGGGGGAGGGAGGGTGGAGAAACAGAGATGATTTATAATCTTGAGTATATGCTACA
This sequence comes from Falco naumanni, assembly GCF_017639655.2. Taxonomy (NCBI): domain Eukaryota; kingdom Metazoa; phylum Chordata; class Aves; order Falconiformes; family Falconidae; genus Falco; species Falco naumanni. The sequence goes on from NC_054057.1 coordinate 29,654,019, forward strand.
CCCTGACAAAGCATGAATGTAGTTTTCTGTAGACAACATTTTTGTCTAGAGCAGATTTTATGCACATGTGTGATTCTCATCTAATGCTGTGGGGTTGTGTGTATGTTGGGCCAAACTATTTGCTTAGCTGGGCTGTTTGCCCAGTGGGTGTTCTGATGGCTGGTGACAGGGTTTTGCCTGCCCTGCAGTGAGCAATTACGTCTTTGGGACTGTAATTTAGGAATAGCTCTATGGGTCTGGATTTTGGGTCACTACGTGAGGATTTTAATCAAAAAGTTCTGATCTTTAGGTTGATAATATATGCACAGATACTATCTCACTGCTCAGCAGCTCCAGTGCAGGAGCCTCGCTTGTTTATTTCTATAAGAAGCAGCCAATAAATCCATTGGGGAGTTCTGCTCATGGGTTCTCTATTCTCTCATAACACTGTGGATCTGAGGAAATCACAGGTATAAATGTAAGGTCAGGTGTGGTTTTATTCCATGTGCCAGAAATTACTGTTTGTTTAAAAGTGAGGAAGTGGGAGAGCTGAAACCTCAAAGTCAAGTACAGCTCAACCCCCTTAACACAGTGGGGTCACCTCAACTACAGCTCCTTGCAGAGGGTTTTTCCATGCCATCTTGACTGTTTTTTTGGAGGTTTTTTTGGAGGTTAATACTTAGGGGTTTAAGTACTGCAGGAAAAAGGCTCAAGGAATATAGCAGAACTAGCAGGTTACAGATAACGCTTTGGAAATGTTATCTGCCAGAGATATTGTCCAAGAAAAGTTTGTGCTTTCTGCTACCTTGCTCTGACCAGGTTTATTAATGTCACTTCATTTTGGACCAAGGCAAGATGCCAGCCCTTCCATACCCTTTTATCTCAGAAGACAAGGTATATAAGACTGTGAAGACCATACTTTGGTGCTTCTCTTGATTAGCATCGTTAAGAGTTCAGTGACCTCATATCGCTGACAAAGTTTTTCACTCAAATTGTGAAATTCTACATTTTTGTTCTGAGTAGGAAAGATTTTTAGCATGAGATGAAGAGGGAGAAAACCTCCTCTCCTTTCTATCCTTGCTATATATTTTTTGTGTTAACATTTTCACTGCAAAGAAATTATGCATTACCACAGGAATATCCCAGCTCTGCAGGTTATGTATTAATGACCAGTTCTTCCAGACAGAGGATCATATTCCATTTAAAGTGCAAATGTTATGCCTGCTAGTTACCAAACATGCCATATAGAACTTGGCAACTGAGACTTTATTTGCATGTCCTCTGCTTAAAAAAGTACTAGTTAATACAAAGACTTCCCACAGATTATTTTTTTTAACCTTACTTACTCAGTCCTACATACTTGTCCTAATTCTTGACATAGTTAATAAGATGATTCTGGGCTATAAATTCTCTACCTTGAAATTTGTAAGTTACTATTTGTAAGTTTATTGCACTTTTAGGCTGTCTTTAACAAAAGTTAGTCTTTTACTTAAGAATACAACTATTGCATTTTGCATGTTGTGAAGATGGATTTGAAGCTTTTTGGGACCCATAGCTAAAAAGGAAACATGCTTGTGTTGTTGACTACTTGTCTTGGGGAGAATAATTCATGGCTTAAGAAAAAGGAAGCAGAAATGTGCTTTACCCTGAAGCTAGACAGAAAAAAACCCACACCGTAAATTTAATAGAAGAATCTGTTTGGCTATGATAATGCCTGACTGCACGAGACCAGTCTGTCGTGCCCAATACTGTCTCAGACAATAGATGTTATTTAGTGAGAACACATGAGCATGTCTACTCTCTGCAGTTCATTTCCCTCATAATCTCCCAGCATCCAGATTTTTTGCGTTACATACCTGCCTCTTTAATATCTGCTTATGACCCTATTGACCATGAATTTGTCTAATCTTGTTTTGAACACCTGGTTCCACAATCATTCATGGCAACAAATTCCAGAATTTCACTATTTGTGGTACAAAGGAGGGGGAAAAAAAAAAAAAAAAAAAGTCTTCCCTGTTTTAACCTGATCTCCTCATAATTTCAGCAAAAGCTCCCAAATCTAGTATTGCAGGATTTGGTGCGTAACAGTTCTTCATCCACTTTGCCTGCTGCCCTCATGATTTTGGTAATGTCTCTCTGAGGGAAGGTATTCTGTAGCAGAATTAGAGGCATATACCCAGGAGAGTCTATGCACTTTTCCAGCCTTCCACGCGTGATAACATGGCCCTGCTTCTCAGTTATACAAATTATCTTTCTGTTCAGCATTGTTGAAAACGCTGCTTTAATTGATGTTCGTGCTGCAGCTGTCCTGGTGGGTCGCTCGCTAAGTGGGGTGAGGATGCTGCCAGCTCCTGCCAAGCTCCCTCCTGGCCCTAGCATGTCCCAAAACTGCCCCCTGTTCTCCAGGCCAAGAAGAGCCTGGCAGCCAGGCAGGGAAATCTTATTATGTAGGTGATATTCACTAGGGGAGCATTTGAGAGGTGCATTTTAGCTTTATTTAAATGTTCTGGTTTCTACTGCTATGGATCTACATGTATAAAACCCCCACGTTTAATACATAGTAATATATGAGCTTTCCAAACGTTTTCTCTACACTTCTGCTTCTACTCTCCAGATTCTTCGTTTTGCCTTTCTCTCTCTCTCTTCTTCCCTTCTCTTCCCACTGGGAAGCACTAGACATTAGTGTGTCTGCAGGCAGTATGCAGTAAAACTGTTAACTATAATGCAATTTAGTCAAGAAATAAGAGACAAACCCCAAAGGCTGAGACCAGCACCAAATCTAGAGGGTTGATATTAAAAATATTGCAACTCTTTCTAATATTTTCAAGTAGGAAATAAATCTCCCTTCTGTTGAAAGATAGGTTCTGCCTTTGAAGATAGAATAACGTTTACATAAATGTTAAGGTCTTCTTTAATGTCGCTTTCATTATCTCCTATGTTCCCCCTTTCTCTGAAAGCCCAAGTGACTGATGTCAAGATCAAGGGAGTCAATCAAAGTAGATACACTCCAGGACCCAGATAGGATATAAATCACCCTTACTCCTAACCACAGTAGACACCTAACTGAAGGACAGAAGTTTACATATTCGCTGTCCTTGTGGGGGAGGCTAAATTTCCCAGCCACTTACCTTGCAGGAACCCCTCATTCATTAACCAATTGGGGTGCTTAGTATCACTTATCAAATAGGACAATCAAAGCTTGAGAGAAACCAGCTCTTGACCACTTCTTGCCCTTTGAGCACTCCAGGGCCACCTCCCGCCCCTAGACTTTTATCTAATTAAAGTTAAAGAGGGGAAAATTAATCCATGGAAGTAAATGAGGTAACAGCCACCATAGCAGACCATCCGAGAGTCTGGTTTGGCTTTCATCTATCGCTACTTGACAATTAACTCTTCAGCAAACACAGGAACCCCATTTTATGGGAGCAGGATCTGTCCCTTCACACAATGATGGGTGTTGTATTTTCATTTCTCACTGCTCTGTGCTGCAGTTCTTCTGCTTGTAATGGGTGTGGATGAATTAAAAAGGTCATCCTTTACACTCCCTCTCAAGCTTGACTTAGTGCTGTTTTCACTTGCAGAATACAAAAGTGAAAACTGTAATTTATTACAGTACTAGCAATTCAAGATGTTTTGCTTGGATCCTGTGCTTGCAATTGGTTACCAACATTCCAGCCTTTCTTGCTTTTGTTGGCTACTAGTTTATAACCCTCAATTTCATTCTTTAAATCTCTGTTTAAAGACATTTCACAACACAGGGTCGTGGGTTTTTTTACCTTGAAAAAAAATTGTGGAGTGTCCCCTTTGCAGATTCACTGTAATTGTTTTTTACAGCTTGTATTCCTGTTCAAAGTTCTTTTGTTTTAAATTCTTTCCTTGTTTTTTAAACCACCTGACTATAATATTTCTGAGGCCCAGAGGATCTTCCTTTATGATCGCTTGAATTTTTCAACAGCTGAAACTTTGGCACTGTGAATATCAGAAATAAGTTAACTCTGGTAACACAGCAGTCGTTAGCTGCACTGTGAATGGAGAAACTTCCATTTTATAGGATGCTTGGGAGTGCTGGGCTGCGGCCATGCAGCAGCAAGCCTGGCTCCTCTGGCAGCACCAGTCAGCGGTGAGCCAGGGTGCGTGGGGCAGCTCTGACACACCACCCTCACTGGCATTTTGGGTTTCGGTGCACCGAGGGAGCAACAGCAATGAAGTTCAGCTTGCATTCTAAAAATACTCTGATATTTTGAAGGCTGCATTTGTATTTCTAGCATTTTTAGCAGGAAGCATTGGCTTATAAAGTCTGTGGGACAGGCACATATGGCCAAAATTAGAAGTTCTGAGGAAATCCCACTTATACCCAACGCTGTCCCAGTGTTATATCATGCACCTTGAGGTACTCAAAGGTGGGTAAGTTAAAGTAGCCCCACTTGGACTCCTTTCTAGAGAATAAGAACTGGTTTATTACATGTTTATATTACCATTGAGCGGGCCACTGTTACTTGTTTGGTTTTTGGTACTGTGTTGGTTTGGTTTATTTTTTTTAAGCCTACAAAGCCCGTGTGTATCTATCGCACTACAGGCAGCAGTAGTCATTAAATACCTTACAAGGCTAACCTTATTATTGTCAGTACACTGTTCCTAGCGCTTAATAATGGACATTCGGCAGCATAGTTAATTACTTGCAAATGGAAGCTGTAAAAGATAATAGGGTTCAAACCTCTTCATTTAAATCAAAAAGAAGCCCCAAGCAAGCTTCCAAATCTCTTCCAAACTTTGGGAAAATTTTAGTTCATATCGATGTGTGAACTAATATCTGGCCTTCCTTTTAGCTACCCGAACTAATCCATCAGGCCTACAATTTAGAACTATGACCTGCAGCTGTTTGGTTATGGAAGGGACATTGGTAGGACTTTAAAGGGGGATAAGTGAGACAGTGAAAATGAGATTCAGTAATCCCCCTGTATTATAAGGTATTTTGTACAGGGTGGGAAGGAGCTGGAACTTTTGCTTGCTCCTCCATCCCAGGCAGCAGTGGGGGGTATGAGTGCTCCCTGGGCTTCTGCCCGCTTTGTGCCCCCCATGGAGGCAGGCAGCAGAGAGATTTCTGCTGAATCCCTCCTACAGCTCCGGTGCCAGTGCAAGGAGTTCACCAGGACCCAGTTAAACTCGAATACCAATTAATACCAGCTGCTTTGCTCTGCAGGGTGGACAGGACCTACTAGGAACTGGAAATCTGTAACCAGGAAATAAGCTAGAAAGAACAATTCTGTACCAGTAGGGGCAAAGGCTGCAAGCTGTAACAGGTCTTTTCCATCTCTAATTTCTACATATTTAATTTATATATAGGGCACTGAAAACTTAAATTGTAGCAAACTTTGGTCACTATCCACAAGAGACCAATTTGATCCAGTGACCCAAAGGCGAAAGGTTCTGTATTCCATTAGCAAACCCCTACAAATGCAGCCTCTCACTGAGGTTTTTATATCGATAACTAAATACCATGAACCTTTACAAGCTATGTAGTAACGTTTTCATTCTCCTAATTCTAAGTCTTTCCACAAGCCAGGGGAAATTCAAGTTTGTCTTAGAGATTAAAAAAAGAACTTCTTCCATGCTTTGTTGTTAAATATTTAGGAATACAACTATTTTTTAAAGAGGGGGAGAAGGAAAGCAAGTTGGATTATGTCTCGGTGTGTTTAGGAGTGTCTAAAAGGCATTGCCCTAGGAGAACGCATTAGGCACCACTCCTACACTGCTTTTCCCACCCTCTCCTGTGACTGATTGTGAGAGCAAATTCTTCTCTCCCCCTTACTGGCAATTTTACATCTTCTACTCTATTACCCACTGGAATGTCCCTTGGAATTCCACCCAGGATACAGAAGTTAACAGTCTTGATCTTGATACTAGTGAAACTTGTAAGCAAGATAAAAGTATTCCCGCACATATTTTTTGAGCATGCATAAAAATGTGGTGTACAGGCTAAGAAGATATAATGTCATTTAACTTCTATTAATGGTAAAAATGTGGAAATAACCAAAAATAAGTTACATAAAATAGCAGTTGGAGGTCAGTATTCATGTCAGAGGTGGTCTTGTTCTATTTCTTTTTTCTTTTTTCCTTTACCTACAAGCCAAACACCACTAAGCCAGAAACCACCGACCAGTACAGTCTCACAGTAACAAGATATTAATAGCCCATGGAAAAATCAACATATAATTTTATATTATGGTACTTACTACAGTCCTCGTATCTTTTTGTTTTTTTCTTAGTTCTGACCTAACTAACATGAGAAAAGGCAGCAATGATATGCAAAAATGTGTGCTCGTTTTAATTTGTAATATATTCAAAATATTGATGGTAATTTTTCATATATGGTATGTTTTTAAGAAACCCTCACTTCAGTCTTTTATTACAGAAAGCTAGGAGATTTACATACAAATTCTAACGGGGTTTTTTATTATTATTATTTAAACAAACCTATCATTCTTTAATACACACAATAATCTTCAGAGCCTATAAAGTAACTTTGGGATTGTGACACATCTCCTATCTCCTGAGGGGTCTGTCTATGGGCCTGCTATCTCCAATATTACTTACATAGGCTCCTTTCACACCAGCATTTTTTTGTTGTTGATTTTGCAAACATAAGTAAATCAACAAACATTTTCATTAGATAGCAGAGAATGCACTTGCATTATTTGCATGGACCTTTGAGGAAGTCGCCCACATACTTACAGGCAAGTAGGCATGTTCATAATAGGTGCCTAAACACTTTAGTGATTTTTCTTAAAATGACTTCACAGAAGTTCCTATATGTTGTAATGGTCAATGACAAGAACCGGGTTGAAACGTGTTTAATGCCTAACTTGCCCTTCATTTCTACACATGCTGTATTTTTCCTTGCCACATCTTTTGCTGTTGTCCTGTCTTGTGCAGATTCCCTTTGGCATCAGTGACTCGGAATTGCTTATTCCTATGTTTCCTAATTCTTTTTATGTTTCCTAATTCTCATACATGGGTTGCAGACTTTTTTTTTTTTAATTATACTGATCAGTCTCTTGATGTCAAAATGCCAAATCCAGCAACAATAAAGGAATTTTCTGGTTAACAATTTGAAAAGACGGTAATCTGCATTTGACTAGGCTGGTCTCCTTGTAAAGGTATGCAAACAGTTTAGCAAACTTTCAATCAGTGTCTCTCAGCCATTGCCTCTTGGAAGACCTGAATCTGGTTCAAAAGTGCAAACCTCTTCCCTGATTTCAGAAGTGTTAAAATAGCAGGAAAAACATCAAGTAAAAAAGAGAAGGAATACAGACAGCCCCTCCAAAACCTCTCCATCTAGCAATAAAAAGTGAGCTTGAAAGGAAGCATCCACTCAGCAGGCGGGATTTAGAGGCTAAAACACTATACTTTAACACCATTCTCATAGGCAAGCCAAGAGCTGCACTTAGCATGTGATGGTAAAGGTTTAGGTCAGAGCAGAAATGTTAGAATTTTCAAAGAACTCTGGATACTCCAAGCGATGCTGTGGAGCCTGAGATAATGTGAATGCCGACTGGGGCCGAATTGCAGGCTTGCTCCTAGGACTCCTTGGGTCTTACGGATGCTTTGCTGCTGTTTGTGTTCTGATCCTAAAATGAGATTAGACACTTGGGAAAACACTGTGTTAATCTACTCCACAGTGATTCACACTGGTCACCAGACTGGAGTGAGGTCCTGCTGAAAAGCTTTAGAACTAGGCAACAATATTGGAAGCAGAGCCAAACCAGCAGTGTTATTTCTAAGGCTGAGGGCTCTGTTCCAAAACTACTGTCTCCTCAAGCAGCTTAGTCTTCAAACGAGGTCCATTTAATATTAAAAATTACCATGTTTGGGGGATCAATAAATCTTTTTTTTTTTAAGTGATAAACCACAAAGTGCCCCATGCATTGATCCACTTTGTGTCGCCATGGAGTTTGTCATCTTTTTTTCCACATACCCAAGTATTTCATTCTGCTCTCTTCTTGAAACTTGGAGGATTTGGGTTTCTCCCTCTCCCAAGATAGTTATCTTTGGCCAGTGCATCAAACAATTTATTCTAGTGAACTCCAGCCACAGAACAAATACACCACCTACCAAACCAAAGGCGCCCTCTTCAAATCGCTGTCGCTTTTGGCAGCCAGTTCCTCTCATACCATTATACCGGGAGCAAACTATAAATCTTTTGCCTTGGACACTACTCACTATCTCAGGCGTGTAAAACTGGCTATTACAACAACTTTAGTAAAATGATCAACTGCTAGAAAGGGTTTGTGCTGTAAGTATAACACATTTCACAGAGATAGTTTCATACAGCTCCATCTTTTGTTTTTCAAAATTTAAGAGCTTCCTTGTAGCAAACTTGAAGCCGTTACTTTTTTGTATCTACTGATGTTTTTTTTCCACGTTTTTTCTCTTTTGTTTTTGTTTTGTTTGTTGTGCTTGTGTTTTTTGGTGTTTGGGTTGGGTTTTTTTTTTTTTTTGTTTTTGTTTGGGTTTTTTGCGTGTTTGTTTTTTCCTGTGTTGTCTCTTGCATCCCTTGTGAGCTAAGAAACATATCTTACCATTGTAGGAAACATTACCTCATGTGATTCTACATAAGGATGAACCTCACTATTGCTGCCTTAGGTAAAAGGTAGATTTGAAAATGCCAGACCAAATTCAAAATTTCACTGGATTGTCATAGGACACTTTTTTTCCCCCTCCTTATTGAAAATCAGACTTTCTTCTACCCCACAGGTATATGCTTAGTGTAAAATATGTTTTGAACTGCACTGCTTCATACTGTGCGTTGGAATTGAGAGTTTGATATAGTCTGTAACATGGTAGATTATTCAAATCCAAGTTTAGTACAAAAGCAAAAGTTTCAGCAAGGCAGTTAAAATGATAATCCAAGTGCAGTGACTTTGGATTATATGGACAGTGTTTTCACAGCAGTTGTCAAAAGACACACTTGTGTCCCCAGCAGACATGAAGGCAGCTTCACACCAAGGGCTGTATTTGGCTGTTTTTTACCTCAGCCACTGTTTGCACTGCTACAAAATGCTTGCTCCTACTGCCACAGTAATACATGGGAGCAAGCGAGGAGGGAGAACTTTGAGTATTTGCTTATAAATAACTTCCAAGGTTGTGCAAAGCTGCACAAGTTACTTTCTGCTTCCTGAGTTTGGTTCGCATCCATTTGGTTACTCACACACTTTCTACTTTGAGGTACTTGGGGAAAGATATATTTTTTTTTTTCCTGCTGCCATCTCAGATCCAACTAAGAGGAATTCCTTTGCTACAGGGCAAGAGTGAAACATTATTAAGTCATAAATTATTTTCCACAAGCACAGGAGGTATAAGCAAGCTGCTTTCCTCCTAAGGCTCCCAGCTCTGAGAAAAAGAAGAGGCTAGCCCCAAAGGACTGCATTTCTTGGGGTGCTATAATTTAGCTCAAAGTCCTTTTGCCAGAAGGAGAGAAAAAAAGTGACTTAACACTTCTTTTTTATCTTTCTCCCTTCAAAAGCAACATGAAAACTCACACTGTATGCTTTTACAATCAGGCTGAGCAGGGAACCTGTCCCTGCATAGGTAGTGTATGCATCAACAGGGTATCTCTACTTCAGCAAGCCCCAGATGCAGGCCTGAAGGTAAGCTGCTTTCTTGTCTTGCCTGCTTTCGTATACTCTAGCTACCCTTCCTGGAGCTTATGCTTAACCACAGACAGAGTGGAGAGCTTTTTTGGTTCCTAAGCAGCCTTTGGAGGGGAAGGCTCAAGCATGTTCACTGGCAAATTTAAAAAACAGTAGGAAATGGGTGAAAAAGAAGCAATTCACATAAATGTTCTGTCTAAATGAAATATAAGAGTACAAGATTTGCAGGGGAAATCAAAGTCTGAAAAAGTAATTACACTTGTTTAGATTAAATAAAAGACAGCATTTTAATAAACAAACAAAGCCTCTGGCTAACGTTATTTCTCTGCCTTTCTCTTATTTTATGTTTAAAATTAGATGTATGCTCTCCTCAGATCCATAATCCCCCATAAATTAACCTGTGCAAATAACACATGCACAGGATAAAACCATATCTTTGATTTTGATTACATCTCTTATGGTTGCAATTTAGGTAGCCTTGATTCTTGCCATTGTTGTTCCTGGGGACTTAAGCACCCTTAAACTGCTGAGAAAATCTCAATTCTTACATGGATCTAGTAAAACTGTTGGTTGTACACAGATAAGCATCTCTCTTTTTGTTGACAAATGACTTAAAAACATAATTGGGAAAATATGGTGCTGAGTCTATGGCGTATTATTGCTCTTTTATAGGGACTGTAAAAACATAATTTGGCAAATATGGTACTGGGTCTATGGAGTATTATTGCTTTTTTATAGGGACTATGGATTTACACTGTTGTAAGATGGAAGAATTTAGTTGTGAATGGGATAAGTTTCGTCTGTAAACACTATTCCCAAATATTCAACAGAATTACAGGACACATTAACTGAACTGTTGCATAGATACAACAAAACTGACGCTATTAAGGAATCATAATTTCTTGAAGTCTTACAAATCAGCAGTTAAACTTCTATCTCTTATGACATGCTTGTATAAAAAAATAGCTTATTCGCAGAAATACCTTGCTCAGTAATGTAGTGCTAGGTAGACACTATACGGAGTTCATATTACAGGACTGTAAAGCTTTACTACACTTTAGTAGCAGCTCTTTGCATTAAAACAGAAGAAATAATGGTAAAATAACGGGTTGTGATAGAATGTGAAATGTAACGAGAGCAGAGTATGCTTTCAAGGCAAGGAAGCTCGCCCTCCCTGTGTGCATGTTCCCTTTGACAGGAATACAGAAGTACTTGGCTAATATAATAGAGAATAAGGATGTACCAACGCTTATTGCCACAGTCATGGGGGATCAGGATTAAATTAGGTGCAAAATGAAAATTATTTTTAATATTTTAAATTTAGATTACTAAACCAAAAAGTAATTCTTACTATGGCTTTGACTACGGGTAGTACACTGTCATACTATTAGACACCAGGAAGATTATAAAGACTTGTTTTAGTACAGCCAACTAAAATACTCTTTAAATGAAGTACATCACACAGCGTGTATTACAGTTACAGCACATATAGAGCAAATGTGTTATAAATAATTGAGACAAATCTTAAGAAAGCAAGACGCTTGCTGATGTAGGCAAAAATGAAAGTGTATCTGAAGACACTATTCTCCTGCCCTGGTGCATGCAATTTAGTAGCATAAATGTAGCTTTGGAGGGGCTAGTTTCTAAGTAATCTGGAGCTTCTGGATTTCTGAAAATCAGGCTTTTAGAAATGTGGGATTCTTTCCACACATCCTTCTGGAAAGTTCATGCTTCGTGATTTAAAAACCGCAGCAGTAGCAGCCACCTTATGGATATGCATGATAGCCCTTCTGTGACTTTCTTCTTCTTACAGTTTGTCGCTTTTGGACTTGAGTAGTGCAGCCTGCTCTTGCCTGTCTCCTCAGCATGATATTTTCCCTTCTGCCCAGTCTTTCCAGAATCACACTGCAGAAACCAATATAGCATCCCTTTTTTAGGGGGACCTGGGGAGGTAGGAGATGAAGGAAATGATCTCCACAAACTCCAGCCTATTAAGTTTTTCTTGGAATTCCTCTGCTTTCTTTTAAGTAGAGCTGTCATCAACACTTGCTAAGTTACAATACCCTAAAGACTCAAATAGTGAATTATAACGCGTGTTTTCTATAAATCATGCAAAGGCACGTGCACCTTGCTTGCAATGCTTGTGTACGCCTTCACGCACACACCCAAATACCTATGTGTATATAGACATATAAAATTAATAAAAAATGTATAGTGGTTAAGACTATTCCTGTATAATGTTCTTTTTGAAGTTCTTTGGTTGAGAGGCATGTAAATATATGAACTAGTATATAGGGAGATGGGACCATATGCCCACACCTATTAAGTAAGTGGGAACTAGTGTCATCTAGTGGTTAGCTCAAAGCTGAACGGGACAGGAGTTGTAATTCAGTAAATAGTAACAAATTTTTTCATTCTTGCATTACTGTATTGTGCAACTTAGAGGGAACAACTTTTATTCATTGTATCTCATTGATACAGCTAGAAAACTGGTGTGTGTGTACGCAGAAAAAGCCAGTTGAAGAACCATACACTGAAATATCAGAAATACATAAACTCTGCTTAGATGGACACTTCCCTTTTTTGCAGCCTATCCTATCCAGTGTTTCCCTCTGATGACGCAGACTTCTTGAGAGCATACTCATAGACCTTCTGTCCATCCTCTTCCAGGCAGATTAGTGTTGAAACTTAGAGTGATTGAAGTTAATTCAGTTTCCAAAAATGTAAGAATAGCCAAGTTTTTCTACGTGTAGTTCCATCTTATAAGGAAATTACTAACTGATTAAAAGATAGTTCTTATTCTTTCCTTTTTTGACAACATAATTATTAGAAAAAATATCCTCATATAGTCTAAAGTACTTTTAAGTATCACTGCTTGATGCAGGAAAGCATGGACTCAATTGAGCACTTGCTTACAAGTGAAGAAGGTGGTGGTGTTAAGCACATAGTTAAAACTGTGTGATTAATTTCTCTGTAGATTTGGGGTTTATAATATGAATAGTGTAGTGTAATCTGTCTATCTCCTCTTAAACTTTTTGCAAAATTTGAGCTGTAATTTGCAGATATTTCTTACAGAAAAATGACTTAGTGTACTTGTACTAATACTGTTGCATCCAGGTATGTTTATTTGCTATGGAATCTTAATTAGTTTCACCCACTGCAGTTTCATCTTTTAAAATGAAAGCAACAAAAATTCTACTGAAACCACTGGATGATGGGCTAACTGTATTAGAAAGGACCAGTTATAAGCAGGACTTTTCCAGCTGCCCTTACTAACAGGCAACTCTAAAATAACAGTAATGCACGTCTTAAGTTTCTGCTAACAAAGCTGATTTCTGACCAGAAGGCTAAAGTATTCTTTTTCATCTATTAAGCTCTGAAAGTGACAGTTCTTCTTCATATTCCTAATATTTCCTTTTCAGCTCACCAAGGCCAAAATGTCATCTTTTCTTGTAAAACAAAAAATCAAAGCCAAATGGTTAAAATGCAAAGTTTTGGTTAAACAAACAGTCAGTATTTCAGTGGTTTTATCTGCAGCCTGCAGAGCAACTAAACAAAGCCAAGATATTGTCCATCTCTTTGACAGACAAAGAGCCTCAGAGGTCCAGAATGACATGCCCGGGGCTGGCACGTGATTAGAGTAATTAAATTAAATAGCAGGAAACATGTTTTCCATATGCCATTGCCTGGCCACACACAAACTGTAACAGTAAATCTTTTATATTACATTGGTTCAGGGAAATGTATAACCATTTTAAAAATGCATGATGCCCACAAAAATAAAGTTAAGGGAATATAGTAGCATACTCACCAGGATCCCTGGCTTTGGTCATTGGCCTGAAACGCCAAACAAGTTCAGTCCTTATTTATTTATTATTAAAGGTGCAACTCAAAATGTCCTGAGGATGTGAATATTCAAGAAGCATTACCAGGTTTATACTGGAGGGTACTGTTGATGTGCTGATTCAGAGCAAAAAAAGAAAGTCCTCCCAGTAAAATTAAGAGAAACATTTTGGGTATCTTACAAGCTGAGAACCTAGCATATTTCTGTCACTCTTTTGCAACAGCTAGGCCCTCTAAACATGCATCAAAAAGGAATTTCAGTTTCAATTCTGTTTCCCACAGCAATATGAACTCAAATTTCTTTGTTTTCGTGGCCAGTTGTTAGAAAAGACCGTGTTTATCCCTGCTGTAATACAGTCAGAAGAACTGTTAGTCCATGGGATCATCTGTCATCCTTGATTTTACTTGTCACTGCACTATTAAGATCAACTAGAACACTTGCTAATCTATTTCTGACTCATCTTTCAGCAGTTGATGATGCCAAATTAAATCACTTATTTCTGTTTTGTTATGGTTCTGTATAATAGGAAAAGGCTGCAAATCAGCTTGTAGGAGTTATTAATCAGTGAGGTCACAGATTTAAATGTCCAGTCCTTGAGGTTTTTAGGACATGACACATAGGAACTTCTCCGATAAATGATAAATTCTGAAGATGGCAAATTTCTCTTAACATGAAGAGAAATAAGAATTTGCAAAAAAACATCTCACAGAAGTAAATTAAAAATGTGTATCACTGTATCACTGTTTTCTGGTGAAATATATACATGATTTCATAAGCATTTTAGATATTCTGTCTTCACTTTATCTATCTATGTCCCTGACCCAGAATGCTCAGATAAGAAACAACAGAAAATTCAGTGCTTCCTATTTCAGGTCCGGTACTTAACTGCAGTATTAAGTTCAATAATTGATTCAATTCAATGAAATCAAAGTACAAGCTTCCAGCTGGAAAAATAAATGTCAATTTATCTTTAAAAAGTGGTGTAACAAAAGTGATAGAACTTTGATACTCAATCTTTAGCAGTTCTAGTATTTCTCAAGTTATTGAAGTGAGGTGCACTGTGTAGTCACTATAATCTCCATTATTTAGGCAGGAAAACTCGTGTTTAAGAGTGAATCTAAAATAGCTAAAGGAGATGACTCAGGCTGGTAGTAGCTGGCAGAGCTTTTGTTTTTTCTGTTTTAAACATTTCTTTAACTGTCTGAACTCTTCTATTCCCTGAAAGGATCACTGCAGTTCAACTTAAATTAATTAGCCCAAACTCTCTATAAAATGGGTTAAAACAATCAGTTAAAAGGCAAAGCAGTTAATCCCTTATTACCATCTTGACTTCTGAGAACAAAGATAAAAGAGAATGTTTTTTACAGTAGGGAGAAATCTGGAGCCTCTGGCTGAAGCAATGTTGTCATCCTTTGGAGGGGATGGAGCTGAGCAGCTCTCCAAGCCAAGGAAGGCTCTCAAGCCTAACTGCTTGGTGCTCTGGAAGATGTTTTACGGATGCTGCTTCACCTCCTCTGCTTGCCCTCGCCATTATGTCCCACAGCAGTCCTGGAGTGAGGAGGATGCCCCTCAGTCCATTCCCCCTGCTCTCTGGCAGGTCTTGGCCTCCAGCCACTGTCCCTTCCCTGCCAGGAGGCAACCCCACCATGGAGTGGCCGTGCATATGGGTGAAGCAGTGGTAACTAAAGGCTTGTGGCCCTTTTATGCCTTGGGATTGTTAGAAATGGGGCAAACCTGGAAAGCCTTGGCAGAGGGGCTGGTACACCAGAGGACATCTGCAGGATGGTCACAGGAGGGAGAAGGGGCTGGGGAAGCTTCTGGTGAGGAATTATTTGCTGAAGGGGAGAAACACTGCAGTAGCTTTGGGCGTAACTGTTCTGATTTTGCGAAATATGTTCTTGGAAAGCAGCTCTGCCTTTGACCTTTTGGTGTTTTTCCAGCATTACTCATTTTAGGGATAGGAGCTATACGCTGTGAGAAGCCTCAATCCCTGTGAACCACCACAGTGCTTCAGTGGCACAGAGGAGATTTAGCCTATAGAGAGAACTTAGTAGTAAGCATTGTATGAGTCAAGGAATACTACCTAGACCTATGAAAACATCTGAAATTCAGTCTGGTGGCTTCTGCCTATGTTAAAAAAAGTGATTCAGTTTTGCCATCAGTGATTTTGATGAATTACTGAGACCAAAGGACTGGGACAATTTTGTTTCTCCTGTCCTGTTTCCTATTCCTCATTCCAAAGACCTGCTATAAGCTCTGCTGACCACCTCCAGCACAGCACTTCTCAGAAGATACGCAACACAGGGATGGAGTATAGCAGCAGTAGTGACCGGTGGCTGTTCGCTGCTGATGCAACAGTACTGTATAGTGATCTGTGGAGAAGGCAATAGCCAAGGAGTGGTTCTGCTTTTTTGGTAGGGGTCAAGTTGTGAGACAGTATTTTCCAGCTTCTTATTTTGCAGAGTACCTCAGCTGTGTAGTCAGCTGCACGGCTTGAATCTCCTTGTTTTGTTAGGCTCAGGCTCTTAGTTCAATGGATGAACTTTGTAGTGTGGAAGAGCAAAATATGGATGTACTGGTTCTTCTTGACATATGTTACTGTTGCATTTACAGGATTCTGCAAGTTGAATGAATCTAAACTAGAAGAAGGACTGTGTCCTCCTTTTCTGACTTGCCAGATCCTCCTCCATTTCTAACTCCTCACCTGAAAAGTCTTTTTCCTTTTCAATACTAAGCATACATATTAAAGCAGAAGAAAGTAAAAATGGGAAATACCAGCACTACATAAATAAGAACTTGCTATGCATTAAATATTAAGTGCCCTATCTTCTGATTTACTTAATTACTGTCTGAAGTAATCGTGCAGAAAAGCAGGTACATACAGTAGAGCTGATCCTGGTAAAAAGACGTAAAGAGTTTCCAAAATTTTTTCTTCTCTAATGTACATAACCCACTTTGAGTATCTGCCTATTAAGTTCATAATCAACCTTTTGCAATGACTCTGAATGCACAGGTGGCCATGACAGTAAGGAAGAGAACCAAACACTGCTTTCCTTCTATCATTGACCAGGTAAACTCACAGTATCCTTTCAGGCTTAAATGATCCACTTGGTCATGGCATCTAGGATTGGGTACCGAAAACAAATTCTATGAGGGAAACTGTGCTCTGAAACTCTCTGTGGTGACCACCTGCAGCTCACCTTCACAACTGCAGCTTCACAAATGCTGTGATCCTGTGGGTATGGCATCCCACTGCATTTTCTCGGGCCAAATGCACTTTATGCCGACCCATTTTGCAGCCTGAAAGGATCCTGCTGGTCAACGGCTGTGGGAACCGCTTGCCAATGAAAAAGAAGAGTGCGGTTAGTGGATGACTCGGGGAGCTGGGAATGAGCATTGGCTTCAGCATGCCAGCTGCAGAACTCCCCCCCCCCCCGTCAGCTCATCCCTGATGTAGCTTCTTACTAAATTACAGATTCTTCCATGAAAGTAGAAATTGAAAATGAAACTGAGTTAATGTGCTTTGAGTCTTTTGCTTTCATTAAAAGCTGGAGGGAAAGGGCCAGAGAGGTGAAAGAAAGGATTACTTTTACAGGAGGATCCAAGCTACTGTAATAGTGACATATAATAGTGCCTAACTTGAAAGCAATTGATTGACTTGGGAAAATGAGCTGCCTGCTTAGCGCATTATCCATCAACATGGATAAGTAACAGTCCCCATGCTCATTCTCAGCCTCTTGCTGCAGGAATGAATCTTGCTCCTGTTCCATGTTCCTTGCTGGTTCTGTGCTGTCTGTGTTTGTGTTCTCAAAGCCTTCCCAAGAAGGGATGGATATTCTTATGAAAAAACTTGGTCACATAGCAAAAAGGGTAATGCTGCACGTATTTTAACTGAAATCACTAGCATCCTTAGCGAGGCATTACTACCAGCAGAATCGGCCAAATCAGAGCTATTGAAGTTGGGTGTCCCTGGGATAAGCCTGTGGTGATAACACCTGTATTCAGCACTGCCATTTTTATCTTTCTGTCAGAAATACTAATGGAGAAGCTTTGACGCTCTCTGTATAAATTCAGTAGCTTCAGAAAACTGAAATCTATGCAGAAACTAATAGGAAACTATGACAACAGACCTGTACAGATTTAGGTAAATGTTAAGAACCAAAAAAAGCTCTAGAAAGAAAGGAAGATGTCGAGGAATGTGCTGTTGGGCTTTGGAGCCTTTGATGCCCTAAGACAAGGTGTCAAAATAGATCAAAATGGGTTAGAAATGAGGGAAACCTGATCACCACCAGTCCCTGTGTGCAGTCAGGTAGCTGAGTGATGCAGCCATGCTCTCTGATGTGTAGTAACTCTTCAGCTTCTGTTTTCAGAAGAGGAAGATCTAGGAAAGTAAGGCTTAGAGGCAGCTGGTCTCTGTAGCTATCCCTCTGCACACAGGGGGAGAACACTTCCCAACAGCACTTCTGCCCTGTGCTCCTTCTGGATCTGTTCAATAGGAATAACAATAATAAAAATCTGCAAGCTGCCACCTAAAAACTATCACAGTACCGTTCTTGACGGGAGCTAAAGGAAAAGACTAAGGAGAGGGAGGGCTGGAGGCTGAATCCTGCATGCTTCAACTGCCTTACAGAGAAACTGAGCAAAGCCTTCTTAAGCCCTTGCCATTGCTGTGTTGCTGCGATTTCATAGCTGTAATTTTCACAAGACCGTTTGCTGAGGAAATACAGGCAGTATGAACAGAAACCTCCACAGTCTCCTGGGGATCCAAAGGTCACAGTCCAGAACGTGAGAGGACACAGATTATGCACTGCTTTCTGCATTACAGCACCTATGTCTCAAAAGCATTCAGGCTGAGCTGCTCTTCCAGGATATTAGACAACAGAGCTTTATGAAGATTTAGCCATGTATTCATGTATGTATTCACTTTCATGTTTTAAGGGAAGGAAGAAAATGAAAACTTTTGTGCAAGCTCATACATGTATCTGACAGAGACGGAGAGACATTCAGCGGTCAGAACAGAATTCTTCTAAAAATGAAGCGTTTAAAGAAGCAGCTTTCCAAGAACACATAATCCTCCTCAATGACAATAATAATAAAACCCCGTGCTGTCTGATACAGGAAGTGACAAATTGCCCAATTGTATGAAAGCAGTATCATCTGACTGTCAAAATGTGAAGTGATAATTACTGGGATCTGGACTTAGAGACCTTCGATTCATGCTAGTTATATACCCCTGATTAAGTAATTTTGCCTAATGTTGCCCCAGTTGTCTCCTTACATGCCACTTTCTCTTACAAAGGGGAGCAGTAGCAAAAGTTTCAAGGTACTATATTATAAGTATCTGACAGAGGAAGAGAAGCATAAAAAGTCTTGGATTGAAAAATAAATGCAGCATCAACATTATTCTGTGCAGGTACCAGTGAAATGAAATAATGTTATTATGTTGTAATGCCATGTGTTTGGTCAGACAATTCAGTTCTTGATTTAATCTTGTGATAAAGTAAGTATTACTGCCTTCTGTAACTGAAAGTTTACAATAGGAGATACAAACAAAAATAAGAATCTCCTTGGCGCTCATTAAGAAAGTAGGTTTGATACTTTCTGAGAAAATGGGTTATTTTCAAGTCTAACAGGGAAAGAATAACTACTTGTAATTACTCTCATCATTATTCACTTTCACATATAATTGGCATAAAATATATATATATATATAAATAATTGTTCTTCCTGTAGCATAATTTTCAAAGACTGCAGTTAGAAACTTTATAGAGATGGACAGACCCTTAAGAGCAAAGGTGAGGGAAAGCTGGCTAAATATTCAGATGGCTCTTCCCCTTATGTAGATGAATAACAAATATTCAGAAAACAAATCCGACTACACAGCCCTCCGCTCCCTTGCTCCATCCAGACAGTCTATGGCTCAAGTTTGAGCTCAGAAATCATAGGGCCAGCTTGTGTTATGTAGGGGTTGTACTGGGACTGTGCACTCACAGACTTGAGGAAAGGCAGAAAGGTGCAAGGTTAGTGCCTCTCTTACTGGCTGCACTGTTAAAGGACACAAAGTAGCCTACACTCCCCACCCCCCTCCACCCCCACCCCCCCGCCAAGAAAAGTAAAATATGAATTGAGCTAGTATATACAAGATGGAAGGTTTATTTGGAAGTCTGACATTGTTTAAAACTTGCTTTTCCATTTATCCCTCCCTTCACAGGACTTCTCGAGGCCAAAATGTTGTAATATTCTACCACCTCAGAAGAACCAGGTATGAAGAGGGGAACTTTTAACACCGTTTCATCCAACCAACCTCCCTTATGTTTCAGAGGTATGTACTGTTAAGAGTCTAGGCTACTTCAAGGCAACTATGGAAAGTAAAGTAAAACAAACACAACAAAGGCTCCACAGCCAGATTCAAAACATCTCATTTAATCAGCTAATTAAGGCACCGAATCACTTACAAGTATCTGCTCTACCAAAACAACTCTAATGACTAAGGCCCCGGTGTAGTCATCACAGAGAGTCAGACATCGCTGAATGACTTCAAGTTACTAAGCTAGCACCCTTTTAACTCTCAGGTGCTGATGAAATAACCCTGGGGGGTCTCCGATAGTTGTGCGTGCCCCCAGGCAGCTGGGGAAGTTATTCTGTATGGGCTACATGAGTCACGGGGACAGAATCAAAATAAGCAAAAGGAGTGTGACACTTGAGCTCAGCAAATGGGGACCAGAAACCAGGACACACCTAAAGGATGCCCCTTCCCAGTCCTGTTTGTGTGGGTGAGTGAGCGAGCATGGCCGAGGAACCCTGCTTTTCTAATGGCTAATTGTATTTTTTGCCTTTAAATCTAATTCCAAATTAGGCTGAATTAGAAGAGGAAAAAATCAAATGCAAAGCACAGCATCTACCAAATAGAGTGGTAAAATTCCACAGGGATCACTGGGATTATTGCTCTAGCGCAGAGAAAATAATTTTATCCAGGATGCTCTTCTGTTTGCCTGAACAGCAATTCAGCATATGATGTTCTAAGCTATATTCCTCCACTAAGAAATGAGGTACAGAAGCCCCACTACCACCCAGATGATGGGAACTACATAAGGAAATCAGAAACTAAACAAATAAATGAAAAGCAAACAAACATTTCTTAAGTGGATAAGTAGGACATGCTGCTAGTGGGACAGAATACAATAAGGAAATTAACTTGGCTTAGCGAATTTTGGCTGAAAACTGTGAAGTGTTCATAAAGGGGAGAAATAAGTAAACATTTTTAGATTGGTGGTTGGGACTAACGTTTATAGATTTTTACCTCAGAATGCCAGTGAAGATAAAAACAGGGTATAGTTGGCTTAAGTAACATGGAGTAAATCTTGGTGATCCTGATGATAATGAAGATGGAATGAAGATAGTGCATGAATGAATTGCTGAATAGTAAGGATGAGTGGTGGTAATGTCTGTAGTGCTCCTGCTTTGCTGAGGCATTCAAATTTAATCCTATTTTGTTAATGCCAGAAGATGAAAAAAAGGCTAATGTTACAGTAATGTGTGTCTGTCTTGAGTATTATTCGTAAATATTTGGAAGCATTTTCTTTCCCTCATTTAGTAGTAAATATTTCTAAATTAGTAGCTATCATGGCATTATCTTTTGGACAACAGGACAGAGTAAACATCTATTTTTTCAAGGAAAAAAAAAGATATATGCACATCATTTCTGGAATAAGATAAGGCTTGGGAATTGTATTAAACTATGATTATTTTCTTTATTATGGGTGCTTTGATGCATGGTAAACAAACAATTTAGAAAAAAAACCCTAGGTGTAGCCTTCAAATGAGGAATGTTGTAAATTGAAAACATTTGTGGCTGCTCTTTAAATTCTGACATGAGTATTTAAACAGAAGGCATCTCAATAAAATCCCTGTTGAACGAATGAATGACTTATAGACCTAAGATTCTAAATACATAATAAACAATAGGGCAAGCAGTATAATGTTATACTGTTAATGACAGTTTTAATCTTTCTTAAGCTAAAACTTGACTTTTCATCTTGGTTTTTTTTGGGTGGATTACTGACAAAACATTACTTTGCTGTTGTATCAGTGAGTATATTGAATTTGGTTTATGGGAATAGTTATTCTTACATATTTATGATGTTGAAAGCATTTTATTTTCATTGAGGTTATACCAGAATCGAAGCTGTTAGGATCCTTTGCAATTTAAATGAATAGTTAGAAGAGCTAGTTTCTGAACTCCTTCGGTAGTAGTAATGCATATACTGTGGCCACAGGGATCGTTGAGCAGTACAAGCTATTTCTCTCTGTAGATCTGAAGTGAAGTTCAGTAAACGTCACAAAGCATTAAATATCTTCACGGAATTGTTATGGTGTTTCTTTAAAGCACGACTTCGCTGTCTCACACAATTGCTGTAGTGTCTGCAAAGCTTGTGGATTCCCTCCTCTCCATCTTTATACGTGGACTCTGATATACGTCAAGGTCTTTGCAAAACTAAAGAGGTCAGTATAAGCTGTTTCAGCAGCATCTTTTGGGTTCTAGTCAGGTTTTAGAAATGTCATGGAAATTATTTCAGTTCATCTGAATTTTGGATAGGTAGGAGCCAAGAAACTGGGATTCACCTTTACCTTTCCTATATATGGTGCAATATATGATCACATGTTCAAGACAGATGCCATGATGGGAAAATAAGCATGCATCAATACTGTTCCACATTCACTAAAACTTATAATGGCTGATGTGGGATAAAATAAGAGATGAAAAAAAAAAAAAAAGACTTTGTGTAATTATTGTAAGAATAGTGTAACAAAAACCTTGCTCCTGAAAGCTTGAATTGTTTCAACAATGTGTAGTGAACATATTTGGTTATACAAAGCAAAAGCACAACTAAATTATCAAATTTACACAAAGTCAGATATCTGAAAGGGGATCTTTTAAAAAAAAAAACTTTATTTGAGAAAGGAGGAGACTTATATCAGAAGGCAAAAAAAGGGAACATACAAACAGAATATATTTACAACACAAAACAAGAGATCACCTCTAAGGGTGTAAATTATAATAAATACAGTAGATTTAAAATGTAAGAGACAATAATCAATTAGAAATGTGGTTTAAACCCAGTTTTCCTTTTCACTGGTTCCAGGTAGTTTTTCTGTTTTAATTTTATCCAAATTTGAAAGGTTCTGAAATTAAAGTCCAATAATGTATTGGGGTTTCTTACCTGAATGACATTATAAAAATATCTTTTGTCTTTTGTGAATACATGTCTTTGAAATTATATTGTACAAAATTTTTCTCATTTTCAAGTTTCTCCCCAGATAAAATGTATTTTAAAAGATGCACTATCCCTTTTTGATGAGGCTGAGGTTAGATTTCGAAGAAAATTAAAATTATACGCAATGGGAAAAACATATAATTTCATTTTTATATGCTTCATTTTTTTGAATGGGAATGTGATTTTTTTCATCCAAGATGGGAAAGGTTTCTGTTCAAATACAAAGCGCACACAACAATTACCTGTTTTTCTCAATTAATAAATCTTTTCTATCTAAGGAGGCCTTTCATATTAACAGCAACTATTTAGTCATTTGTTTGGTGACCTTCTAGGAAAAAGGATAATGTATCTTTAGTAGTTACAACATTTTATAAGAGATTTAATAGTAAATAGCATAATGTAAACAACACATGCTAATAACATTTTAGAACAATTTCTACATTTGGCAAAACAGCTATCTCTTTTGAAACAGGATACTGCACCTTAAAATACCTCAGCTTTAGAAATATAAATATTTTTAATAGAAAAAAAAACCTGACAAGGATTCCAGGTCGGTTTGGGATTATCCATATTAAAGGGGATCTTAATACAATGAATCTTTAACTAGCTTAACAAAAGTAAACCTATAAAACAAGGTAAACATATCAAAAGGGAATATGAAGGAAATGTTTCACTGGAAAGCTTCCTTAACAATTTCCCTACTCGCTTTGTTATTTTCTTTGACAATAAATCAATTCATAGAGTGCCTTTAAAAACAGAGGGAGCGCTGCCCTGTTCCCCCCCCCCGCCCCACATTCCTCAGCACATGAATCACTTGGGCTTCCTGTTTCCATAAGGCATTTCCTGCCCCCCCTTCCAAAATCACTTTTCTGCAGGAGAACAGCAGGGACCTGACAAAGTATAGACTTAAATAAACAGGGCCTTCCACTGCACCCAGCCTTGCTGTGCCTGATCTCGAAGGAACGGAAAGGGACACCAGCTCGCTGGCTGCATACATGCACTGCGCTTTTCAGCCTTGCTGAAATGCTTACCAACAATCTGAATTTTCCTTTTGCCAAGCTGGCATTTTATGCACAGTTGTTATTTTAGTATTTGTCCATGAGACCTAGCGGTAAAGGTTATGTGGTATTGTATGATTAGTCTTTCTTTTTTTTTTAATAAACAAGTGATTGGATATCAGACGATAATGATAACAGTTATGTGCTTTTCCTGCAATATCCTAGTAACTGATTGGAACCTAATGCTGCATTTTGCTTCTCACCAGTACTCACAGCTGCTGCATTTAAGGATGTCTCTGTGGACAGTATCATCAAATAAGACAGAATGAAAAATTAACTAAGCAGTGCAAAAAAGAAAATAATGCAAATTTTAAACAGTGCCTTGCCTTGCCTCTTCACATCCACCTGGTATTCTCTAAACTCAACTTTATACACCAGCCTGGGACCACTGATATAGCAGTCAGTACCTGTCTACTGAGGAAAATATACCCTAATGTTAACAGTGTTCAAGACTACACTATGATACAGTATATACAGACAGCTGAAAGCAAAAGTCAGAGGATTCAGAATCACAGAAGAATGTTTCATCAATCAGATCTGGAAACTAATTCCAGCAGTTGCTGATCTCAACAAGCTAGGTGATACAAGTTCTCTTTCACTAGAACTAAGCGATGTAATGTAATCTTGGGTTAATACAAAGTCTATCAGCTATTACGCAAAGGTTTATGTAGAATAATTGACTGCAACAGGTATTTTCTCAATTAGTGGCCATAAGGATGAGCTTCACTATGTTTTCAAGTGTGCATACAACACTTCTGCCTTTGTTAGATTCTTTGAACAGTAAATCAAGATTTGCTAGATCAGTGAATCAAAACACAATTGCTTATCAAAGCCTAGAAAATGCACGTGATGTTCAGATAATAACCTTAATTACAAATCCTGGAGCTAAATCTTTGCCTATTACCTGTTGCATAAAAGCAGCTTGCTCCCCAGATTCCATTTGCTGGGTTTGAACATCCTCATCACTGTCGGGTGGTTCCTCTTTGATTTTCACAGCCCCCACCTGCTGTCCTATTCTGTCATCCACACCAGCACTGCTGCTCTCAGCCCTAACGCTGGCACTGCTGGCAGGGGCTTGCTCTTCCTGCATCGAGTGATCTCCGTGAAGCTCTTCTTCGGCTTCCTCCAGGTGACTGCCAGGCTGCTTGAGCTGCTCGATGGACTTTGAGAGCATCTGGAAAGAGAAAGTGGGAATGATTATTGATTCCTTTCACTGATGCCAAACACTGAAAAGTACTACATTTACACTGAAAAATTAAAGCTTCTGTAGCAAAACCATGTAGCTGTGCACGGCTAAAATATTAATGTACAGGGAAAAAAGAACCAAAGGTCCCAAGCAAAAGGTCACTTGTTATTCTGCAGTAGAAAATACCATGTGTGTAGAGAGTGCTATACAGTAAAACTAAACTAAAAATAAGACAGAATAATGAAAATGTTACACTGTTACAGCTGGCAATCATGAGAAATTAGTCTCCTTTCATACTCTTCCAACATAAATGCAGAAATTAACTATATTACAGTTCATAGTCATATAAAGGAACTCTAAGATATAAGAAAATTAGTAATCTCATTAATTTTTTGTTATAAGTAAATTAGGGAATGTTCACACAAGCTTCTCCATCAACTAAAGCATGAAGGCACCAAAAGCCAACACGGGTGGTGACAAAGAGCTGCTGTCATTCCCCTTTCCTGTCACACAAAGATGCTACAAGCATGTCATTTGTCCATGACTGGAAAGACTACAGCTTTTGTTGTGCATGGTACAGGTACCCCAGTTTCAGCAATAATGACATAACACAGCTACCCAGATAATCCTGGTTTTACACCATCAAATGCTATTGTAAAGCTCTGCTGAGGTGCCAGATGCCCAAGTGCTGCAATCAAGTACAGTTTATGTTTTACTAAGATACAGCAAACGAATTCCAAAATAGTCCAAATGTAATGCAAAAAGGCAAAACTTAAAAAAATAAATCCCTGCTTTGTTGAAAGAGGTGCAAATTAAACATGTGCGTAAGAATCTGCAGGGTCAAGTGAGTAATTACCATTTACTCAACTGATTGATTTCAAGCCGATACCGATTTGTACCACCAAGGTCAAATATACTGAGAGGAGAAAACCCCCCACCTTTTACCATTTCTCTTACATAGTTTCCTCTTCCCATCTGCATTCCCCCGCAACTATCAAGCGCCTCAAACTGTGTTTTAGCTACTGCTATATGCTGAGTTACTGGATGGCTTCAGTACAGCTATTTTGTTACCAACTGTGGACCATTTAGTTTCATTCTGCTTGCTAATGCATATAGAAAAACGCCACCCCAGTGAAGGGCAGGGCTGTCACGTAAACTCTGATCAAGAAGCTACAGCTGGATTCAGAAACTCCTACAAAGTCAACAAGAAGAGTTGAAAGATCTGTTTATGCAGTTCCAGTTGATGCTCTGATGCATACGCCTCACATCAGTGCAGAAATAAATTCCACGCTGGAAGTCCACAGGCTTCAGTCACAGCAAATCTTCATTTTTGGGGTGTAATGGGAGTTTAATAGCTTACTAGAAAGAAACAAACAAAAAATTCCTTTTCATTACCATATTAACTAGCAAATCGCAACACGTGCATCCTGCGTGCTGCAGGTGGCATGCTCTAAGCTGGGGAATACTTACTACTGCAACTAATGCAGAGTGTCTCCTTTTATTAAGCAGCATCTGGAAAATTTCTCAGATCAAACCCATAAATCTTTTCCAGTTGTTTCTCAGTGGATGACGCTGACCAAGAAGGCAATGAAGCTAACTACGTGTATTCAGCTCAGGTACGCTCCTCCCTGTCACTCAGTTACACATCTGTGGGCGAGCCCTCTCCACTCCTCAAGCAAGAAAAGAAAGGCAGGACTGGCTGCTAGCAAGTAAATACAAGCTGAAACATCTGTGTGACAGATAATCACATACAGCTACGAGAGTCACTGATGCTGATCCATCTGTAAACCATTCCATGTGCCAGTTACTTGATACCAGGTGGGTTTTTCTGGAGGGGAAGCCAAGAGAAAATGAGTGTATGTCCACGGCGAAGTTAAGACACATATTTAGCTCATTACTGCTCTCCTTTCTTTTATGGTTTTTCACTTTTATGTCAGGCTCTTTCTTCTTCACATTGCTGTATGGCATAGAACTACTGATGAGCTTTCTGAGGCAACACATGCTGGACTGCAGTATATAATCTATACATGGAACACCTTCAAACACTTTTTGCATGTAATCAGTGGAGTGATCCAAGCACACGTAAGGGGGCTGTGGAGACTGGAGTGGCATTTGTGTGCAATTCAGCTTGCAGCATTCCTGTCTGGGGGCCTGCTCCAATGCTGTGGAAGTCACCGGGCAATTTGGTCCAGACTTCAGTGACAGGAAGAGCTAAACAAATTACATTTTCTAAGACTGTGAAATGAAAGTCTTTATGTATTTACACAGTAGATTTTACAAAGTGCGTTCATATTATCATCTTTACTGCCAGATCTTATTAAAAACATCCTTTATGCTGTGACTTTGACTAAGCCTCAGGCGAGGGGCCACGGGGCACCACAGTCACGTCCCTGAAAACCACTCCTGCTGCTTGGATAGCTAAGCCACTGCCGACTGCTTTCTCTGTATCAGCACCGTGCTTTCATACTTGGTTAAAGTGTTTTCTAAAGGCAGCTTGGCCCCATCTTATCCCAGTAATTACATTAGTAGCATGACCAGGGGACTGTTCAGTTCTCCTAAGTCAGAACCATCTTATTTTATATCATATCTCCTGGTAGTACCATGGAAAATTATGTATCTGGAGACATGTAACGATATCAATTTAGAGTCAATATTTCTATTTTATCTCTCAATCTAAGGCTGGATTACACAACAGAAAATGAGTCCTGAAGGCAACACTACTCAGGACCTTTCACTGTGCAGCTGGACACTTTTGTTTACACTTAATGTTTAAATCTTTCACTTTAAATCTCCACTTACCACTTTTTTCTGAATTTATCTGTAGGTACATGCAGGACTTTCTCCTCATTTTAATACATATTTTTGATTTTTAAAAAGTGATTTCTTAAGCTGATTTTTAATAAGACTACATTTATAAATAATAATAAAACCATGGTTTATTTCAGTAAGATATTGCAGTTGTACAAATTGGTCTTCTTTTACCAGTACATTTTACTGCTATCGCTATTCCAACTAAAGAAGTCACTCAAAAAAATGTTTTCATGATAATGTAACCTATATTTTTTCCCCTTTTATTTTCAGGAAATTAAACTGTAAGGGATATGCACGAGCCAAAGTAAATAGTGGCAGCAGGAGAGGAAGCATTTACAGACATCAACTCCATTGTATAATTTCAAGAGTCCAACCAAAAAAAGACATCAAACACAGTCTAACCTGCTTGCTTGTACAGAAAAATGGAAGACTAAGTGTAAATAATCTGAACATTGCAACAGACCATTTTAAAGGTCCTTCATTTGCAACTGCTGCCTTTGTTTCTCCTTTGTATCGATAAACTCTTGTAAAATACAATACTTTAAATAAAATGTCTTTACAAAGAGACAAAGCACAAAATCCTGCATCAGCCACCCTATATATTTCTTTCCTTAATTAATTGTTCATTTTAAATACATGGCAGTTATTTCTATATACACTTATATACTCACAGAACACATTTTTTCTCCTTATCTGCTATAGCTATCAGATTACTTTGACCAGCTATGTATGTTATTAGCTGTACAAAAACAACTTGGCACCTGCTTATTGTTGTCTCTGTTGTTACTCATGTAGTACAGCGTTTCTAAGGGATGCATTTATCTTTCAAAATCATTCTTCTGCATTGTGGCTTAAACATTAGTTCTCAACAAAGAGGAGAATGCCCTGGGCATTTTTTCGTTCCAAACGAAGTCAAATGTTGCTACACTTTTGTCCAAATAATCCCCAGATATAAGCAATATTTGAAAGAAGAAATGTGCTACCTCTCACCTTCAGAAGATGCTGGTCAGATGTGTAAGCTGGAAAGCCAAAACCTCAGTTGTAATATGTCTAATGAAACCAGATTCATTTACTCCTTCTGAACCTGATCCAGTCTTTCATGTTTCATTAAATATCATTCAGAGGGGTGAATGATTAATCTGAGGTTAACTGTATCTTTTCAATATTCCTTTTGACAACAAATAATCTTCCTATTTTTCCCAACAATAAATCAGCAGAAACTTCCATATTGGTTAGTTATGATCACCAAAGCACTAACAAATTTTCACTTCCCATGTATTTTTTGTCATGGATTTTTCACTTCTCAGTCTTGCCCAGTCACTGGTTCCCTATACAAAGATGTTTCAAACCAATTAACATCCTCAAATGAAAACTGAAATTCAACCACTCCTTATCTAAGCATTAACATTATTCATACTGCTCCTATACTACAGTGCACACTACCAACTGCCCCATTATTTTAACCTTTACTACTACAGTACAGAGGAGGATTCTACCATTAAAAACAAATTGCCAGAATGCTATGAATACATTATTTTAAGAACACATGTAGGGTTCCCACACTGATCAAATAAAATCTGGGTCCCTGTGAAGGCAGTACTAGTTTAGCGTCAGTGGAGGCAGGCCTTTGCTCATCATATGTGACAAAAAACTAGCTTTAAAGGCAGTGAGCTTTGTTCACGTACTCTTCACATTAAGATGTCTGAAGATTTTCTTGAACGCAGACTTCTGCTAAGGGCTTTACACTTAGATTAGTTTAATCAAAGTCACCTTTTTTTTCTGCAAGTGGCAAGGTCAAAGCCTTCTAGATACACAGATATACAAATAACATCAAGATTTTAAAGTTTTTATTGTAGTAGTGGTCTTTTGGTACCCAATTGCAATAATTTTAAGTGGGGGTTTCAGACTTTGGACTCCCTTTACTGAGCTAAATGAAGATCTGCAATGGTGATCAAAGGGCCTTATGAGGAAATAAGCTGTCATTTGGACAGAAGTATATTAAAGCTGACAACAGCAAAGCCGATCTTCCCTAAGACAAGCAGAGTTCAGGTTACTTCACATTCATTATTATTTTTTTCCCCAGAAAGCTCGGATGAAGTTTTCTACCTACTTTTGGATGGGATATCAACATTTGCAGAATGTTTTCAGAAGGTCAGCATACTAGATCCCGCAGGTATAAATGTCAGTCTTCAGTGGAGACGTATACCGTTTCCCACATCAAAACCCTGGCATCTGACAGCTTACCAGAAATAATCCATAGGGGTCTTCTCTTTGTTATTAAGGACAGAGGCACATCTCTTGGCAATGATTTGTTTCTCTTCAGAATGGAAATTATCTAGGGGAATTCTTTACCTCTGACCTATGTTAGACTTTGCTTGTTATCACCCTCACAGCAGCACTGGCTTGCTGCTGAAGTATATTCTTTTCTCAAAGAAAAGAAATGGCTTTTTAATACATGATAAATACAAGGATCAATGAGGTGGGGAGAAACTTGTTCTCTTCTTCTTTTTATTGTTATGACAAGATTCACCTACACGTCCACCAAAAATATCTGACCAAAAACAGTTTTCAGGGTGTGCTGACACATGCCATATCATCTTAGGTCAGGGCAAACATTCCAATACTGGGTTCAGTTGAAATATATTAAAGCCTTAAATACCTGAAGTCCAAAACACATGGAAAAAAGGAAAGAGAAATGGAAAAGAAAAATAAGATGTTAACATGTTCTAAGCTCTTGATCAACTAGCATTTCAAAGTCTTGTCAGCTTAAAATGGTTCTGGTCTTTCTCACCAAAACTTTTAAGAGAAAGTGAGTATTCCCTATTAAAAAAAAAAAAACAAACCAACAAACCCTACATTTTTCACTACTCAAAAGGAGGCATACCTCTGCAAATTTCATTATACAGCCTATAAACAAAAATGAATGGAAAATAACAAGTGTATGTATTCACTTGATATATGGCCAAACTTGTCCTAAGAAAAAAGAAGATATTGGATTGCTTTACTACATCATCTAGAATACCTACTGTTTTAAGGTTTAAATAACTGCTTTGCAGAGTTTAAATTTGATTGTAAAGCCATGGAAATTATACAATGAACAAATGACTTCAACTGCAAATAGAGGTAAGTTTTAAGATTGAACAAAGTATATTCCAGCATGCTAGCAGTGTTCAAAAACCTTACGTAGGCACAGGTGTTCAATCTGAACCTTTAAGTTAAAGGGTTAAAGAATAAGGTTTTAAATTCAGTACTTAAAAACCACTCCATGGTTTGATCTTTTCTCACTCTTTTGTCTATGGACTACTCTTAAATTCCAGTTTTTAAGTCAGGTTTCTTCTTTGACGTAGGTAAGAAAGGCCCCTGGCTTTCTGCACACTTGCAGAAGACAGATGATTAGAGCACTGATATTTTTCAGTACTATTGATCAAAACAGGTCTGAGAACAGTGCTGTAGAAGAACCTAGATGCTGCAAACTTTAAAGTCTGATAAACCACCCACATCCTCAGATAACCCACTGCTTCTGTGGCTGCAGCACGATCTTATTCCTCCTTAGGTGTTCACTGCTCTGATGATTTACTGTGCTCCTGACAAAGGCTAGCTGCTCTGAGAGTAGGAATAAAGGAGAATGAGAAGCTACTGGGGCAAAGGAAGTAGCTTATGAAGATTCAAGGCAGTGGAAGACCCTAGGATAAACTTAATTTTATAGTATCTGTGTATGTGTATAGCCTATACTGTACAGACTAAAAGCTAGGTTCACTAGGTTTTAAAAGAAGGAATGGGTTTGTCTCTTTAACACAAATAACCATGTGAGAATAAAAGCATATTTCAACTGTGAGAGGGAATTATTCTCCTTAACTTATATTTTCATTGCAGTTTAACTCAGGAAAAAAAAATAGTACTGAAATAAGCATTATCCCAAACCAACTGCATTCTTTTTATTTCCTTATCCAACCTAGCTCTTGTGAGGTGCAATGCATTCCTAGTCCCACATGACTAGGAATATATTTATGTGACTCAAGTTTAATTTTCACATTCAGGAAAAATGTATCTATATGCCACTGCACATATCCCCAAATGCTATGGTAGAATTTGTGTCAATAATCATATGATCTAACAAAAACATGACAGTGGGAATCTCTGCTTTGTGAGGAATGCATGAGCTGATCAGTTTGTAGTGAATACCCAGAAACAGCACAAAGACTCAGTACTTCACCGGTAAAAATCCTTTTCTCTTCAGACAATTGAGGGCAGGTGAAATATTTTCAAAACCTGAGGCTACGAGATATACATATGCCATCTTGATTAAACATATGGAATGCATACTCAAAGAAAAGCCAAGTGGAGTCCTAGTTGAGTAATCAAAACACCCAAGCTGAGAGGGGTTAACATGCGAGGATCAGCTCTGAACTTTGAAGTTTTCTGGTCTTCATTTTTCCTAATTAAGACAAGATTTAATAACCAAACCACTGTACAAACTATGTACTTAAACTCTAGGTTTGTTTCTAATTTTGTTGGGAATTCTTGGTAGATTCCAAAGAATCAGTACCCCTGGGAAGTTCACCCAGTAAGGTGGATTGTTTTGTTTGTTTTTTTTCTCTTTTTTTTCACTTAGGTAGAAGGGCTGAATGCCAGCTTTTCATCTTTTCTTCTTTGCCATTGCCTCTTATATACAGTTATTAGGTATATAACTCAAAGAAAAGAAAATAACTAAAGATGCACAATTAATACCTTTGAATTACTAGGTGAGCTCCAGAAAACAACTTTTGGAAAGCTATGTAGTAAGTGCACAAAAACATTCTCCAGATAAAAGCATTTAATTACTTGCATATCTTCATTTCAGAGCAGGGAACAGCATCACATTTGTCATAAAGGCATTAGTTCCTGATAAATCTATTTATATTCAGCTGTTCTTTGTTTACTAATGGATGGTACCCTGTTTTCTCCCCTGCTCCATTCTCCCTCCATCTCCCTCCCTTACCCAGAACAAGGTGTTACTCTACAGGGAAAGAGGAGCACAATTCAACTCTGTATCTGATGTTAACAATAGCACATTTTTCTTTTTCCTTTTATATGGTAATTTTATATTTCCATATAGATAACAAAATGTCATGTTACTAATTGACTTACAGAGAAAAAGTTGGTTTGATAAAAGCCAGTTTAAAACATCTCCAGATGTTTATGAGGTTTCTGACATAAAAAAGATAAATTTAATCAGCTGATTTGAGTTCAGAGTTACATATTTACTTTACATACTAGTCCACAAGAAAGCTTAAAGAACAATTCAAAGGCAGCTAAATAGACTTACTGCTGAAGCACAGAAATGCAAAAGCTCTAAAAAATGGGACCAAAATGCAGTAAACTTTAAGGCACCATTTACCATTCAACAGGAAACCACCTGTAATTTAAACCTGTTAAGATGCTTTGAACCCTATTTTGTCAAATTGTATTCTTACGCATGACAAGAGCAACAAATTACCTTTGTAGTGTGTTTCAGAAGCTGAAAATGAAGATCTATATAATTGTATACACCAACTATGCATAAACAAGATACTCATGCTCTACTGTCTACAACCACATGGGACCAACACTTAAAATTCCTTATTAGTTTTCAACCTTTATGTTTACTGGAAATTCCTTATTTTAGGAACTCACCTTATTCATGTGGATTTGCTGCTGGTACTGTTTCTGCTTCTCCAAAAATTGTTGATGTTGCTGCTGGATAACCAGCTGGGCCAAAGTACTCTGAGGAAGAGGAGCTGACTGGGTTCGATTCAGTGGCCTGTGACGAGGCAGTTTGTGGGCAGCTCTTATGCCAGGTGAGACTCTCTCCTTTGCTGCTAAAGGAGACTGTGGATGAAGAGGAACCGCTCCTGCAAAACAAGGACATTTCACTCCCGTCTGAAAAACAACAAACTAATAGTTCTAATAAAAGAGAAAGTTTTCAGCAACAAGAGGGGTGTATTTTGCAGAACTTTACATCAGTGCTGATGCAGTGGGATGTGTACCACGTGCCTTGCCACGCTGGGAAGTTCAGCAGCTGCAAAAGAATGCGATGAAGTAATCATTTTCTCTTTTCTGTAATCATTGAATTCTTTCAGGCTAACAGACTTGAGCAGAATCACTAAAGGGGGAAAAAAAAGATGCGGTCTTTTTCTCCCACCCTTCCCCTTTTCCCAATGGTTAGGATGTATAAAATCTGTATTACTGCATTTATTTTCATGTGAATACAAATGTCATTGAAAATAAATTATTATTGTGTTGACGCCTGATCATTACCAGTCACAAGAAGCTTTTGCTGTCTCATTTGTTCTTTCAGTAACAGATGCTGCAAGAGAGCTTGGTGGCTGCTATTTGGCTTTCCCTCCAAAGTAACATGAGGATGAGTCGAGGACGGAGGAATGTTCCCCCCATACTGTCCAGCCAAGGCCACTCCTTGTCTGAGCGACTGGGTCTCCCCCTTCTGCTTTTCTTTGAATGATGATGAAGCCTGTCAAAGAACAACGGCACTAGTAACTGCTTTTCACAGACCTGGCCATTTATATCTCCACTTGATTAGATGGTCTTATGTCATACTTTGTGAATACATACAGAAGAAAAGGTTAACAACCCTGTCTTACACTTTGACTGTGAGATGAAAAGGGAGGAAGAACATGCCAGTTAAATGTAACACTGTGAGAAACTGAGTAATGAAACCACTTGTAAAAAAATCAGTAATAAAAGCCAAAGCGAAAGGAACTACTAGTTAGAACATTATTAATGAAAACTCAGGACCTACCCTTAAAATTCCTAAAGACCTTCCCACAGCCTCCTGCACAGGAAGATGGGGGATCAGAGGAAACAATTTCCATTGAGTTGGGAATAGGCAAGGCTTGGTTTTTCACATAACTTTCCACCAGACAGCAAGCCAATCAGAAAAACAAAATAATTACCTGTAGTAGTGGGAAGCTATTACTTTTCCTGGAGCACTCCCTGACTCCCTGAAGGACAGCACAAATATAAGTTTCACCCTTTGCAAAGTATATTTATATAGTTAAATTCTCATCTACAAAATCATCAAGAGCTGTTGTACATGTATAGCATTTTAAAATGCCCTTAAAATTGTAGTTATTGATTTAAAACTTTAAGAAGTTTTGGCTTTCAACATTGCAAATGTACTTTATACCTCTTTGTTTTTTGCCTGGTTAAAAAAATTAATTCTTAAAGGAGCAGTTAAAGCAGAATAATAATTCTTACAGCAAGAATAATAACCTAACAGAAATAAGCATGCTGAGGCTTGCAGGTAACCACTTATGGTATGTCATGGTCAAAACAGTATCTCTGACTATCTAAATTCTGTAAATTCTAATGAGGCAAACCAAGGGTTTAACTAATATTTTTGGGGTGTATGCTTACTTCACACTCTGCTATCTCCCTTCCCTGAAAAACAAACACCAAAGTAAACTTTACATTCCATTTGCAGCTGTTTATTCTAGTGACAGAAATAATCACTTACATAAATCAACCCCTTTGCTTTTTCTAATGCAAAAAAAGTAATATTTGGTGCTAGATGGCCACATCAAAAGCTCATATGATTTGAGTGAGAAAATTAAACATATTTATATTTATTATTCTGATGTTGTAAAACTACTTTGAAGCCAGTTATATTTTTGTGAAGTAGCTTAATTTTTTCCATCATTTAAAAGCAATAATTTGCTATAAATGTCTCATGAAAGGCTTCTACAGAACTGATTTAAAGCTTACAGTTTTCTTTGCAAAGTTCTATATCTGATGTTAAAATGTTGGATTGCAGCAATATATTATTGGTGAGAACAGTAAATGTACTGAAAAAGCTGTAAAATAATATGAAACTAACTTGAAACTACATTTAGCACTGGAATTAAGTAGCACTTATTGCAAACCATGTGGATTGTATAGATTATTTTTTTTTTTACATCACTGAAAGCTGTACTTACACATCTAGTATTTTTATAGAAGTTACCAATTCACATTCTAAGAAATTTAAATTGCTAAAATTTATTCAGCATTTATACACTGGTTTACAGAACCACCATATAACTTCTGTCAGTATTTTTACTTCTTTTTTTTTGGAAATCAGAAAAGGTAAGTTTTGACCAGTGGCAAAATTTGCAGATATTTCACTGAGCCTCAGATGTCACCTCTAGGTTACTGTATCTTGGTCTAGATCTAAGGATCCTTATCCATCACCTTGGCTTTCTGTACATAGCATGTCTGTGTTTCCATACATTTCACATATTAATTTAACATTTACCTCTAAATAAAGGTGATTGCTGCAGACTAAACACAGGGCATATGAATATAACTTGTCATTATAATATTAAGTGTTCACATAGTATTGATTTTATTTTCCTGATGGTAGCACACCCCTCAAATAACAAACCTAGCTGCAGGAATACTAGATTCTTCCCCTACTATGCTCCAGTCCAGCTTAGGTTGCCACTGGAATCCAATAAAAAGTAACAGGTGCTGTACTTTACCAGGTATGTGTGATCGTATAATTTGAACTTTTCTACTAAATGATCTCCTCATATACTTCTCACAATGTCTAAGATCTGTTATCTGATTTGCAGACATAAATGCAACGCATGTGTCCCATACTTACTAAGCCCCACGCTGGCACTTATTTGCAATTAAGAATGATTGTTGCTTTCAAGTTTCAGGTATTGCCCAATGCAAACCAAACTCTGGTTCTTACTCTGAATTGCTTATGTTCCAAAATGCTAAAAAAAGAGAATAGTCTGAAGGAAGGCGTTCTGGAAGCAAAAGTAGACAGGAAGCTTGAGACTGGTCACTTACACTGATTTGAGGTTGCACTGCTGGAAGTCCCAAGGTAATGTTGGGCAGAGAAGGGGATGTGTACAGACTCAACAAGTTCACTGATTCATCTTGTATCAAAAGGCGTTGCTGTGAAACCAGATGCTGGAATAAAGGGGAAAAACAACAGAAGTATAATTTCCAAGCTTTTTATCTTGGTTACTTTATATACGTCTGGGATTATTCCTTGGTTAGTGAATCAAATTTCTGTGCAAAACTGAAATCTTGAGGATTCTCAGACCATCTCTTCTCATCAGCTTCTCATCAGCTCAACATCAGTTCTTCTCATCAGCTGCACTTTCACTACTAGAAACTCAGTGGGAATTTAGCCAATGAATTAAGGAGTATATTAGCCGAATCAAAGGTGTCACAAATATGGAAGTATTAGATCTTTAGTTTACCACGGTGGTTACAATTTTTGTTGTAAGGTATGAAGTGTGGTTTCTATTACACAGCTTGTGATGGGGTTGTTTCAGGCACATTACTTACTTCCAGTGACATGGGAATTTGGGATAGCAAGTGAGGCAGAATGGCACGTCTGCCATTTGAAAAATTGTACTGTCTCTCTCTGTGTATGCATATACACAAACCCAGCATTCTGTCATTCTCTGATGGTGGGATACCCCTCACAGCCTTTCTAACTCCCTTCAAGTTAAAATTTTTAACACTTCTTTTGAAGTCTTGTGATACTATTTTCAAGGACATGGAATTGCTGACATATTTTTAATTACTGTCAAGTAAAACCAGACATTCTACAAAGATCACCCTCTGTCTTTCCATTCTAGATTCATTGGGAAGAAACATAAAAAGTTACATTACCACAACAGGAATCTTTTTGAAGCCTTTGCCTTTCTGCTTGAACAGTCATGTTTTTCAACATGTGGTCTAGTATAGTTGCTTGAATTACATTTTCTGTTTAACTCTTGCTTCCCTCCCAGAACTTTAACACAATAAGAGCTACAAAGGTCTTATTAGACTTAGGAACTCTGGCATGATATGGTCCCCAAGGGAACAACATCCTTGAAAAAGAATACCCTGTGTAACAGTATGACACAGTGACTGCTTTCTTCCCAAACAAAAAGCATATGGGACTCCAATAATAGACCACCTCCAAGAGGGATACTGCACACTCGGGCTTTGACTAAAGTAAATATAATAACTTGTCAAGCATGTTGTGGGGAGCTGTAGATTTTCCCCTGGACAAACCTGGAATATCAATTAACTCTGTAAAATACTTTGTGCTAATACAATGCAACTTCAGACCATCAATGAAAAGTGGCTAAGCACAAAACCACAGGATGTTATTCCAAAACATAACCTTCCTCGTACAGTTTGTTTGGAGATACGACCTATCACTGAGACAATAACAGTAGAAGTCTATCTCTGTAATTTTTTTTGGTACCTAGGGAATGCCAACAGATAGCATATGAAACAAAGAAGCTTCACTTGTATATTACATTAATTCCTGGCTA
The DNA here is from genome assembly GCF_017639655.2 of Falco naumanni. NCBI lineage: Eukaryota > Metazoa > Chordata > Aves > Falconiformes > Falconidae > Falco > Falco naumanni. The sequence continues at coordinate 29,692,126 of NC_054057.1, forward strand.
ACAGTGTCTTGCCTTGATAACAACCATCTTTGACCATGAATAAAATGAAGTATGTCAAGACTATGGAGATATAATTGAGGGACACTACAGAGATTTAACTGAAATAGGACACTGCAGCAGCCCTAATGTGCCTCCTAGAATATCACCGAATTTGCAGCAGATGCAGTGTCTATACAAAGCCACTTCAAAAATGCACATTTCCTTTTTGGTATGCCACTATTACCTTCTGAGATTTGAATTTCAAACATAACAGTGACGGGATGCATAGCAGTAAAACACATTCCTGCATTAAGGTCAGGCACAATTGTTTTATCAGGCAGCATCAATCATGTTATGTACCATGGGAGTTTAATGTTGAAAACAAGAGTTTATTAGTAAGACCATTGCCATCCAATTTCTAATACTGCTAATCATCAGTCATTTTCACTTTGCCAAGTAACTGAATTTTTTAAACATTTAAAATATTTAAAATATTTTCAGGTAAATATTAGCCCAAGCATCAGTTAAACCTCATGTCCCAAAATAAGTTTAGTAGCCCACCTGCATAGATTACGGTCCTGTGTATGCTGAGGCAGAGCTGCATGACCCCTCTGCAGCTTCTCTTTTTACACCGCTGAAAATACCTTGAAATGGTGGCAAAGGCTGGAGTTGCCAGCAGTGTCATTTGGCAGTACAATGGCTAAGCAGACTTCACGGTTTGGATTGGCACCTAAATTACCCCAAAGAGCAACTTGCCCTACTTGCTGCTCTCTGTACATACTCACTGGGTCCATGGATCCTGCATCCTGATGCTTAAAATAGCCCGTCCACAGAGTTACTCTCTTTCATAAAATAGAGTAGAATAACTACATGTAACAGTGCACGGTGATCAGCAAGTAACCATGATTACTTATTGTACTTCTGTTGTGCTACCAGGGCCTGCTGGGAAGCAGGAACTTCTCTTTCATGTGTGCATGTTTATATGCACATTTATACTTCAAGAGTGGAAGAGGAAATGGTGTGGCTTTAATACTTCTCAATTGTGGAGCTACAGTAAGGTTATAGCTTTGAATATTCACAATGACTCAACATTCTTATTTCTTAAGGCTTTTGGGGAGGTTTTTTTGTAATTGATTGAACTCTCTTGACGTACACTTGAAACAAACCTTCCCGGCTGGTCAGAAACCTACACATTTTTCCTCTAGCCACTTGCAAAGAGCACGTCAAGGAGCCGAGTGTCAGAAACACAGCACTGTGGGGCTGCACAAATCATGTATGCATTTATCTGCCATGCATGTCATTTATAATCCTCTATAATCAGGTGATATTCTAGGAAATGCTGCTCTCCAAAGTGCAAATGAAAGAAAGAAAATGATCTGAAGCTCACTTACACCAACTAGAAACTTTCCATTGCCTTCAGTGGCTTTTGACCAGGCCTGAATGCCTGAAATTAATCATTTCACATGACTAAGGCAGTTTGTCCCTCTGAACTCAAGGGACATGCTGTGCAGGGGCTCAATCCTGCTTACATTTCTCATGCAAGTTAGATTTAGCCCCAGCACAGCAGGTCACCTGAAAGTGTACAGCGTGCTACAAGAGACAAATAGCTACTGCAGTGAACCTTGATGATACTGGACACAACCGGGCCTAATAAAAACAGCATTTTATTTATAAGGTGCAATTAAAATCTTGCGTTTAACTTTCAAGTTTCATATAATGAGACCGGTGTCTTAACAAATGGTACTGAAAGTACCATTAAGGGAACTGTGATAGTAAAAGATTATCTGTAAAAATGTAGCATTTGCAGAGCACTTTTGTTCATTCAAAAGATTTAAATGTCTACCCACCAGACTGCTCAGGAGGGTAAACCACTTAAAGATCTCACTATTCAAATGGATACGGCAAAAATACTGCAAAAATCTGTTTCATTACTGATAATACTCTAATTCTGTCTATGCACTAGAGTGTAATCATTTATGGTATTGACTCATGTTTTACTGGTAAATGGCTCTCTGTCATAGCAACCTGTTTTCCCCCAGCAAAAAGTGTTTTATTTGCTGCCATGAAAACCACGGCTATCCACCCACTCAAATATGAGCACAACACTTACTGCAAATGTCACAACAACAATTATGAAACAACAGCAATGTGAGTCATGCAGGATTACAGCAAAACAAGTGATAGTTTGGGTGATTTTGAAACACTTGTCCTATTATTAGAAACTTCTGTACTTTGTGTATCTGATGAAAAATTGATTAGCTATACAGCCTTTCAGAGCGGGCAGCTAGAGCTAAACTAGAAAAGAGATATGCACGAGTTTGGCTGCTGTTAAACTACTAAATAAAATCCCACTGAAATCAAAATGCACTGAAGCTGAGATTCATGGAAAAATTTTTTGAGCCCGCTGGACCACAGTATTAAGAGTCAAGTAACCAGAGAGGTAAAGAAATCCCTGATTGGATCCAGAAATGGGAGTCCGTAGTTTCAGCTGCTTAGCACACTACCAACGAGCTAAGTGACCAACTCCAACATGCAGAGCTCAACTTCTAAAGGAACATTTTAGGCTCAGTTAAGCATCTGTGATTGTATAGTGGAGCTGTAACTTCTGATGTCTGGCAAACATAATGGCAAATGATATGCAATGCAGTATTGTATTAATAAACATAATATAACTCTGCTGGTTGTTGCTACAACCTTTCCAAATCTCCCCAGAGACAGGCTGCCAACCTGACCAGATTGTATGCATTTCTGATCATGGTTCAATACTGTGGGCAAGTGTCCAGAAACTGTAACATGCAAGGTAACAAGCACTGTGTATCAGTCCGTAACTTTATGCCCTTCGCATTTTGTAGTATCCTTGTCAATAAAAGATCCAATTGGACAAGATTTCCTGTTTAATACAACACTAACACCCACATATTACAAATTTCTATCTAAAACATACCCAGTATTAAAATATACCATTTAATTCCACTAAACTATGATCTGAAACATACCCAATATTAAAATATATCATTTAATTCCATGGAACTAGGATCTGATCTAATCCAAATGATGGACTTTACTCTGCATCATTTAGATTTCTTTGCAATCACGTACAGGGGGCTATGAGGCAAGACCACATGTTAGCCATCAATGTAACTTTTTTTTTCTTTTTGGTTACGGGCCAGAGAGAGGCTACTAATCAGTCCGCAAAGGTCACGCACCTGCCCCCTGGATCATAGTTCACACACACAATTAATTCATTATGGGGAAAAGTCACTGCTGGAGGTTGAACTGCCCATTCCAGGTTTTTTTGAGGTGAATGTCCTGCCACTGACCTGGAGAAATAGCTCCATTAACTAAAATGCTGTTAAATCACATTTTCTTATGCAATTTTTCTAACATAAACAGCATAAACCAGAAAAGAATAGAAAACTTTGCCAACAAAGCAGGAATTGATGTAAGTATAGGCACTGGATAGAAAATTGTGAAATTTGATTCTCTCTTAGTTGCATTATTTTATTGTCCCTTTACAATATTGCCACGGAAATCATGACTTAGGCATGTCATCTATGTTAAATGAGGTTTATCACAACTGATTTACCATCTGCATTCCTGTTGTTATAGGCACATATGCATGAAACAGAATGAGTAGTTAAGATTCCTTCTGTGTACAATCTCGCTTTACAAAACAAGTATCCAAGGCTTCTGGCATGTCAGTTATGTTGGCAAGTACTGGCCTGATAAGGAAACCGAGGTACAGTAAAATAAAAGGCAGATATGAAAAAGTATTTAGTCACCTAACTTTGATACTCTAATTAATCAAACCTACTTCAGCAGCCATCTGAACCTGGGACCACCTTAACTCCTATGTGTTCGGGTCACCAACGCCTATATCACTCTTGCATGTAAAAGTTCATCAGCATTCAGCACCGTGCACCTCTTTAGGTTATCCCAGAAGGTAAATTTCTGTAACACAGATGCTTCCAAGTTTCTCCCATAGCTCTGTCCCACTCCTCCAGTAGCATTAGGTCTGCTTTTGTTTGGACTTTTGTTACTAAAGACTCTACTGAACATTCATCTCATGTATGAAGATGTATCTCATATATCACACACCCTGATATCAGCCTGCAATGTCCCGGTATAAGAAGATGTCATTGTATCTTCTGCAATTATTCTGCTTGTATTATCAAATTGAAGTTTCAAATCCCTCCAGTCTAGAAATCTGAACAATTATCTACTCAATAAAGCCTTACCTCAGCTTGAATGTTAGACGGCAGAACTGAGGTTTCATTCTCTGTTATACTGCTGGTTGGACCATTGCTTGGGGAACTGGGACCTGATCCAGGGGAGCTGCTACTGACTGAGGATTCTGAAAAACAGACGAAGCTTACATGAATTTCACACTGGAAAGGAACATACGATCTTGATTAATTGTATACTCTTTATTGCACAGTTGGGTTTTTTTTTCTGTTGAAATGTATCTATCGGTTATATTATTTACTTACGTTAAATTTTTTTAATTCACCCTCCATTTCTTTTGGGTTTCCTTTTATAGTGCTAACAAGGAAAGATACTCTGCTCTTTCCCCTTCTGATCTGTCTGCTTCACAAAGGAAGAATTTGCTATTTAGTTTTGCCATGAAGATGGTATGATACTCAGTAACAGGCAGAGATGCAGAGATGTAACTTGTAATGAATAAAAAGAAAATAAATCTTTTTTTTTAATTGTAAAGAGTCCTGCTTCTGTAAGAGATCAAAATGACAGAGACAGCAGGCTTGCAAAGGTCATGATAACATGTCGTCAATTCACGAGGCCTACTGCCATCCCCTTTCTCTTTAGAAAGTGGATGAGCCCATTGTAGACTAATAAATGCATATGTAAGTAATAATGGAAAAATGTACATCACTTTCCCTACATCTTTGGCACAAATATGAAGGAATATTTACAGCATACAACAATCTTAAAATAGGATTGGCAAAGCTGTATATTATCTTGATTTAAAATTTCCCAAGTCCTAAGATAAAGGGGAAGAGGATGATCTTGTGTGGTGTTGTAATGAGTTATTCTAAGCTTACACTGATACAAATTAAATTTATGTAATGGAAACCAGTTAACAAGGTTAAAGATGGAAGAGTGTAGCACTAGTAGAGGTAAGCCTATTTCATGGGACAGCTTTCAAATTAAAGTACTCAAGGTGTCAAAATAATTAATACCTAAATGTGATGGTAAACTATAGTCACTTTCCTTCTTCATTCTTTCTGATTCAGTTCACATGCAAAAATATATCCTCACTTTGACTGAAATTACAGTGAGATTTCTGTTTCTTGGACCTGTCACACTTTCCTACTAGAGCTGACTTCAGTTTAGCAAAGTGAATCCATACCCAGCTATACTGACTAGTCAGGTAAAGTTCTTCCGTTGTATTCTCACTAGTTTTCACAGAAAAGCAGAAACACAAACTTATTCTTTTAAATTCATTTTTTTAAAATTACAATAACACTTTCTGTATAAATAGGCATGTAAATAAAGGGCTGTTTTCGGTTAAAAGAATGAAAAAAAAAAATGGAGAAAAAGGCTTTGGCCAGAAATGTTTCATCAGGGAAGTTTCGATTATGAAAGGTACAAAACATCATACAGCTGATATTAATAATTATAATGGAGATCTGTAAAGCTCCAAATTATTGTCAGAGCTAGGAAAAACACATTTATTTTCAGTGGTTGCAGAAAAACACTCCTGGGATAAATATTTCACTTTATACCTTACTTGTGAGTGTACAAAATATAAAGAAATCAGCTAAAACTAAGGAAGTGGAGATCAAGAATCTCATAAGAGCTTCAGCAAATAAAAATAATAAATTAGCTGTAAAAATTTCTAACTTGGAAATAATATATAGAGAAAATACCTTTTTAATTACTTTCATACTTACATTCACACCCACGTCCCAGTTTAGACATGACATACTATGAAAAGTTGTCATGAGAGTCGCATGTAGGGGAACACTGATGTGAATTTGTTCATGTTGTGTTTTATTTCCATCTTGGTGTGACATAATTCTGATCTACCAAGTGAACTAAGATACATGTCTGACAGACTAGTAACAGTTGGTTGCATAAACATATGGCCGGATTGTAACATCACTTGAACAAGCCATGAAGCTACCAAATATTGATGCAAAGTTAAAGCGAGAAACTTCAGAGTAAATAATCTTTTCTTTCAAACCAACAGGTAAGGCCTTGGCAGACTGTTTTGGAACTCAGGTCCAATTCTTCAAAACAATACACGTGAAAATACTTACCACTCTGCAGTACCAGACAAGTGAAAGAAAGCCTTAGTATCCGTAGTTCATCCACCCTGCCACATTTTAAGTTCAAGGGCAGGAAAAATATTGAAAACAAATACTACTTGATGACAATTTTTTACTTTGCTTCTTTTCCCCTTTTAATCCTCCCCATATGCATCACTCTGCATTTTTACATGCTAAAAGTTCCCTTCCAATTACTAGGAATACTTACTATCTGCTACAACCAACAACATGCCACTGATATTTAAACGTTTCAACTCTCCTCAAAAAACAGCTTAGTGTCCCTTTACATCAAAAACAACTAATCCTGACATTTTCAAACAAGAGAAACTATAGGGATAGGGCCTAACATAAAATTCCAAAATATCCTTGATTAACCTAAGTAATACGAGATAGGTGGTTTTGTGCCTGCTATTAGCATCTGCATTTTACATGGAGATGGGAAGTGGGCCATGCAAGACCCGGAATGCTGTTCATGTACAGAAGACACAAACTAAGGGAAGAGACTGCTCTTGTTATCTGCTTTGATGTCCCTTGCCACCAACAGTTTACCATTTCTTTTTTCTTGTACTTGCTGTTATAAAGTGCTGGTTTCCAAGCTAGTTTGAAAGTATGGCTTTCACATTGACAATGACTTTAGCAAATTGCAGAAAGCTGTAGATTACAAGCTATTTATACACGACCATTTATTTACTATGGTTTTCTTTTCAGCAGCAGAAACAAAAGATACAAACTTTGGTTTAGCAAACAATTCCAAAACACCACCGCTATTCTGTGAGCAGTTGCAGCTGATACAGAATTCCTCCATTCTTAATTACCTGTCACCTCGAAGAGTCGCTTCTTGAATGAACTGATATTTCCATCTTTCCTCCTGAGTAAAGGACTGCTTCTTCTTTCGGTCACTTTTTGTTTTAACCTTGAACGTACCTTCAAATTGGGCTCTGAAGCTGGAAATGAAGAGAATAAAATTAATTATTACAAATCAAATTACTGCTTTGTGTCAGACACCACCGATATTCCCCACAGTGCCTCATCTGATCCAAGGAGGGGCCTGGAGGCAGAGGTTTTACTGCCCATCCTCGTCATTGGCATCCTGCCGTTCCTCATACAACTCCAGTTTAGATTGGAGGCTAGGAAGGAGAGGCAGAAAGCGGAAAAGCTTTGGATCCTACTATTTTTTTCATCCCATTTTAACTCTGAATTTACCTATTAATTATTGTTAATATCACAAGTATTAATTAGAGATGAATGCAACTTTTTTCTATATAATTTTTATATCTCTTGTAGGTGAAAATTTGGATAGCAATACAGCTTGGAACTTGGAACCTTATAATTGGATTATGGTCTGATGACAGAAATAGAGAGAAGCCTCCACTGGTGCCTTTTGATTTCTCTTAGAAATGTAACTTATGACAAGCCTTGCTGGCAGAACATTTCTTGGTCAGCAATTTCAGGCCCTGAACTTCAATGTTTTCTGAGTAACACACCAAACAAGTAGATTTATGACAGTGTCCTAAGAACATTTACACAGAAAAATATATGCTCTGAAAATGGAGAAATAGGATTGATTCTGGGAAAACCTAGGATTATATTTAATGTACCTTGGGCAAGTTCCACCTTTGTTTTCCTAAACGGACACAGTCTTTTCATATGAAGGCCAGAGATGAAGCTTTGCTGTGTTTTTTATTTCGTGATATTTTTAGCATGATAAAATGTTTCTTTTATCTGTTCTTCTAAGTAAACCCTCTATCAAAGAGACTGCTAAGAGCTAGTGAAAGATAATTGTGGAATAGAATTTGTTTATATTTCCCTTTCTGGAACCAAGGCTTGGCTAAGCAATATCTTAAAATAGAGAGAGCTGAAAACTGGGATCAGTTCTCTCTACTATGCACATACATAAGCCCAGCCCCAAAGAAGGAGCAAGAGTTAGTAGAAAAACAAAATAAATGAAATCTTCACGCAATTCAGCATTATACCATTTGTCACTTTGGGCCAGGAACTCAATCCTACACTTCTAATTCCAGTCCCTGCCCAGCATGTAATATCACACACCTTTCTCCTGCTGTCCCACTTGTTCTCTCAGGGATGGGGATGTTAGAAATGCTTACACCAGAGCAAAGGAGCTGCACCTCTGCCAGCATGCTGCTGTAACCTCCAGTGCCTGCAGTTGTGTGCCAGCCTTTGTCACATACTACATCGCTCTCAGCAAGCACTTCCTTCTGAGTAGCCTGTGCCTTGAGTACATTTCAGAGCAAGAGATACAGGCTAGCACAATACTGGAATTCTTTAACAATAAAAATATTAACAAGATATATTTTTTTTAAATCACTTATTACCGTTAAGACCAATGATTCTAGTGATGGAGCACAGATGAGTTATTTGCTGTCTAAGGTGCCACTTGCTATGAAACTGAAAATAAAAGATATAGCAATGGGCTAAGATTACACCACACACTTTCACCACAGATCTTACTAGGTACAATGACATTTGGAAGAAAAGGTGCTCAATATTTTTGCACTTATAGTTATTTCAATTTATACTATTCTGTACTCTTAAAATTCCATACCTGTGACAGACTGCTGTGATACAAATCCTCTGCAACACTCACTGGAGAAATGTTCTACTTACATATGAACGTTTCATGCTCAGTCACAGTGATTACCTTTCTATTTTTACCACATTCCCATCATACCCTGCATTTGAATCAATCATATAAGCAGAGAAAGCAGAGTTTGATGTCAACATCTGAATTTATGAGCCATCTGAGAAGATGCATGAAAGACAACGATAATTTTAAAATGGAAATAATCAATTTTCAAATGAAAAGGCATGGAGAATTATAAAATAAACAACCCACTAAAAAATGAAGCCAAGGTTTGAGGAGTGTTTGCTTCAACTACTAGCCTTCTTGAATGTTTCCCATGCGACACCGTGAGCTTCTAACATGGTACCAGTTAGGACTTGATGGCTGGCAACAAGAATTCAGGTTTCAGTGCACTAAATATATAAATCTAATAAATTTGAGGATGTCTGCTCCAACAGACAAAATAAAGAACCAGGAAGTGGTTTCCTGATACTCGCCTGTGGCTGAGGCACTGACTTGCTGTGTAACTGTAGAGATCACTGTACCATCCTGTCCTACCAAAGCTGAAGCAGATTTATTGTTGACTGCAACAGGTATGGATCACTAAAGTAACCCTCTGTGCTTCAGTGCACTCCTACATGAAGGCAGTAATAACACAGCTATAATTGTCAGCTCTCTTCTGATAGTTAAAAAGGCAAAATTAAGTATTTTAAGCTTCAAGGATAATGCTGTGGATTAAAATTATAAATGCATATACTTATATATACATACAGACTGCCCCAAAAGCAGATACATGAGATTATTTAGAAATTAATTCTTTACACTCTGAAATGCAAACATGTGAGCAAAAATTCAAAATACATTTTTCAAACTTTTTTTAGTAAAATTGTTCCCCATTTTCAAGCACCTGGAAAGCCATAGTGGCAAATGGTAAAAAAATATTATAATTAATCTGCCTTATTTTTCAAATGAGTGTTTGGTTCAATACTTCAACTAGTGGTTCTTAGAAGTTGTCTACAGAGGGATAACGCTCAAAATAACTGTTTTGCATTACCCACCCCTGTAAGCATTTCTACTGCAAGTTATTAGCACATTCGCTCAGTTTAATTAATTCACTGTCAAGGTTGACTGTGTTCATCACCCAAAGGCATTCTCTGTGTGGAAAAGAAGTGTCGCATGGGGAGACAGTGCCAAATAACTTCTGAGGCTCAAGCTCTACTCAACAGCTCGGTGCAGACTAACTTCCTCATGCAGAAACAAGCCCCTATGAATTAACCTTTTTTTGCTCCATTAATACCACAAATTCATTGAAAAGACCTTCATGTAGTCTATTACTTTCTGCAGTGATTCAACCATAAACCAAGACACTGACTCAGCAAGGTAATTAATGCATGTGGCTAACTTTCTGTACACCAAGTATCCCACTGGGGTTCAGGACTCAAAACTAGATTCATTCTGTTCCACACAGGACACGTCCTGCATCTCACCCTCCTGAGGAAACAGGGCCTCTCTAAAGTGCTGGAGGTGCTGGATGAGGTGGGGTTTGCTAGCTTAGATGTCTGCAATTGATAGTGGGCTGAATCATCTGACCAAGGAGCCAGAACGCCAGAGACAAAAGAAAATAAAAGGCACATGGCCAGGAGTATGACAGATGAGGAAAACAGAACTGTGTGTATTCATGGCAGCAAGCTGGTAGGTTGAGCTTTTCATCCAAAATCCTGCTAAGAATGAGTATACACCTGATGTTGGTCTAACTGGTGACTGTTAGCCTAGTCTTTTTGCTCCACAAATCTTTGCACTCCTACCACATTTAGCGCTTTGGAACAAATAATAATCCGTTCCCACCTGGAGAAAGGGAAAATGTATCTGAGAGTGTTTTGTGGCAAAGAAAACAAAAAAGACAGAGCTATTTTCTCTGAAGGCCATCAAAGCCCATGCCATTGATCTCTACGGGAATCAGTTGATATCCGTTTGAAAGATTTCACTAGAGTGGTTTTCATGCAAGACTAGCCTGAAAATGACCTTCTTTATGTAACTGCAGCATAGTCTGGAATAATAAGATGCTGCAATAATAGATCTTTTTCAGTCTCTTTGCTATTACCTAGCACATTCTCTTTTTTGTACTGGTAATAAGGAACTGGTATTACTCTTTAAATGACTAAGTGGGAAACAGATATGAAAGATACAGAAAGTATTAGTTTGAACAACAACAGTAGGTATCACAGGCAACCCAAGGATTGGGTACCTAACTTCTTGGCATGACTTATAATTATCTCTATGTAAAGGAGAACTTTGGTTCTAGGTGAAGAAGAAAGACAATGCCTCAATGATTTTTCTCATCTTTTATGGTTGCTTCATATAGTAGGAAAGGAGCTAGTAACTGTACTGTTAAAAACGGAAAATATACAGGTTTCTCTATAGGTACACATTAATTTTATCACAAGAACCATCATTGCTCAGGAAACAAAACTTCTCTCCTGTGAAACACGATCCTGAAACACAAGCATGAGAGATAGGAAAATGATTCAGTGAAGTCATTATGTCCTATACTCCACTTTGCTTAATATTAGCAATTTGCAGATACTAACTTTAAAGAATATAGCCTAGGGCCAGATTGCTCCTAAATGAGAAGACTTTTTTTTTGACAAGGCTTTGCTTCACTGTTTCTTTTTATTAAACACACAGAGATATTTAAGAAGAAGGGATAAAATCCTTTCTATGCATGGGGAGAGGACATATATATGAAGGGAATGTAAAAGATAATAATGCACTACTTTCTGATGGTTCCTGGACACAGTACTACTTTTGTATCAGAAGAGCGTGTGCCAACTTCAAATCAGTATTTAATGAACCCAGGCAGGAAATGGGGGATGGGAGAGGGTGCATAGCGAGCAGGTCCTCATCTCGAGGCTAATGCCATATATAGGAAACCTGAAGAACAGAAAGTGAGCTTTTGACCAGACTTCGAAAGGCTCTAAAGTGAAAGCATTTCCTTTTCCTTGCTGGCAGGCTGGCTTAGAAAAGCTGTGGGGCAGTTGAGGTAAATGATGCTAAATTCAGCTACAAAGATTCCAACAACAGTACGAACAACAGCAGCAAAATTCACATCTTACTTGAGAAAGATAAATTGTTGTCTATTGCCGAGGCACCAGCTATTATCACTAAGACCATTTTGAAACAATAATTTGGACTTCTCTAATGTAATGAAGTTAACAGAAAGAATTTAGAAACAAAGAGTTTGTGATCTTAAAGTAAATCTTCTGTGGTATTCTCTATTTAACTGTCCTTTTTTTTTTTCTTTTTTTCTTTTAGCTGTGAAGGGTCAGATATATACCAATATGAATCTATTCTATGCTGTACTCCAAGCAGGAGTTACTGGTTTTTTCCTGCCTTATATCTACCAAGTATCAATAAAGGAATACATAGTCAAGAAATCTTGCTTTTTTTTCACACCATATAGGCTGTTATTTTTTATACTATTGTACTAGACACCCATGCACAGGTAAGCGTTATGTGCTTTACAACACACGGTCATGACAGTTCATGCCTGAGCTAACTTGAAGTCTAAGTTATAGGACAAAAGGGCTATGTATGGGTATAGACCATCAGAGGTACAAGAGAAAATGAGATGGTACTGGTTAGCATGATGGCAGTATTGCCAGCATACCAGTGGCTTATCCTTTGCCAAATTTTTTTCTAGCGCTGTGGCAATGGAGAATTTTCAAGATACTGAATGTGGCTAATGAGATAACAGAGATCTCTGTTATGATTTCACTTGAAGCAGAAGGAACAGAATAGGAGAAAACACTGTGAAGAGATCCTCATTTTGTTGGGTCTGTTGCATAGCACAACAGGTTCCTGGTCCATGCTGTGGGCTGCCAGTCACCGTGGTAATATACATAAGTAACAAAGCAGCCTGCTTGTCTATGCCATGCCAGGACCTGCAGATTAAGGGAAAAGTCAAATCCCACTTCACAACTGCACCAATGAAAGTAGACAGAAGAGGCATATCTAAGGTTCCTAAGAAGTTAGTCTGAGGGTAGTGAGCTATGGAGAAACTTCCAAGTTTCCCCCTCTATGATGCAGGCAGTATGAAAGGCACAAGATACTCCCATGGACCATCAGAAAGGATAACAGAGAAGATAATTAACTTCCTCACCAAAACTATGAATGCAACCAAAGCCAGGCAGAAAGCTAGAGAGGCAGAGACACTGGTCAGGGGTTGAAACTGCTTCCAGCTTCCTCAGCCGTTTTATGCAGAGCAGCAAATGGGTTTGTCTTTCTCAGAGACCTGACAGTCTCATGGCCTTTCCTCTGCTGCACACAGGTCTCGCAGACATGTAAATATTCTCTGCTCTGCAGAGTTTCTGACTTCTGCTCTGGCTTCCTGTAGGCAGCCACAGACTGTTTCAGCCGCCTCTACATGGCTGAATATATCAGCCATAGGCAAGATGAGCAGTGACTTTTCGTTCTCATACATGACTGACTGACAGTTGCTGTAGAAGGCCACGTCCCAGTACAAGACAATACCAGATAACGAAGATGTGGACATCCTCCCCACTGGCTGACAGACTAGGAGGTAGCAGCATGTAGTACAGTTCTGTAGATTCAATGATTTCTAAATTCTGGTGATTTAAAATTCCATTTCTGAAAGAGTTTAAGTTAGATTCATGAGACTGAAAGCTATTTACACATGCCCTCTAAAACTCTTCCAAGAACTACATGGAACTGACCGCTGGGTGGTCCCAAGGAGGCACCAGATACAGCAGTACAGGATGGAAACTGTTTTTCTGGCTTGTATCACCTAATGTGTTCTCAGCATATAACGAAACTGTTTCCTGTACAACCATTCACTTTAAGGGAGTGCTTGGTCCTGTATGAAACCCTTTAGTCCTTTGCTTTATTTTACTTTTGTAAAAGGTAGAATGCTTTATTTTTTCAGACTAAGGTAAATATCCATTCTCCAAATCAAAAAAACAGGTTTAGTGAAACACATGGTAAAAGAGCTAATTAGATTAGAGGGGATCTTGCAGCCTTTCAGCTCTCTTCAGGCTAAGGAAGCCAATTTAACAAGATTAGCAAATTTTAATTGATTTCCTAAAGAAGGTTCCTAAATGAAAGATTCCCTGAAGCTGTCTTAAATATCTAACTTTTCCTTGTTATTAATTGCAGTCTGCATGAAACACAAAATTTCTGTTTTATTTTCCATGCAAACAAGTGTTATCTTTCTAGAAATGAGTTTCTGAGCTAGGTGTAGGAATTACTTAAGTATACTGCTTGCATTTAGCCAGAATTAGAGATCTTTATATTTTTTCATGAAAAGCTGATCAGTGCAATATATTTTGTGCTGGTATTTGTTCTGCATGTAACCTGTGAGGCAAAAGAACAGGTCTCTCAATAGAATTCTTAATAATTTCTATTCTTTAGCACAGAAACAGCATCCCCTTGCATTTGCACCACTGGACTATAAGGTGATTCCAATGAGGTCATGATTTCACCGGGCCTCTTGAGTCCTAATTAAGTCTGCTGAAACCATGGCATCTTAAGCTTTTTCCATGCAAACTAATATTATTTTCTAATAATAGACAAGGGATTAAAAAGCAAATAATAATATAATGTCTTGAAACATAACAAAAGAACAAGGATATTTTAAACTTAATTCTTATCTTCCCTGCACATCTTCAAATTCTGTAATATTTTTGCAATTTTATAGCACTTATGGGAGCCAAATTGCTTCGAAGTTCTCAGGAGGTGTAGAGGAGAAAGAAGAAGGTGATACGGGCCATTTAGTAGAGGACATTCCTAATTTGCATGGTAATAACCAAATTTAGATATGCATGACTGGCAGTCCTGGTTTGGTCTCCACTGGTTATTCTTGCCCCCACTTCATACCATTATACACCAGTTGGTTCTAGCTGGGAAGAAGTAATGGGAATATAATACCATACCTTCAGCAAACAGAGTAAGTCTCACTCTTCAGCTTAAATCCTCCTCTAACACCCATTGAATCACTAATTTGCACAAGAAAATATGTTTTTTTTCAGTGAAGAAGTGCCAGAGAGAATACCCTATCCTCACGAATCAAGGCTTTTGTGGGGTTACAATTTGATTGCTAGATACATGATTTTTTCTAGAATAATCATGTTAATGATTATGTTATTCCCCAAGTCCCATACAAGAAGTTAATAGGATGATTAATTCCCACAGGTTTTAATCTAGGAAAATATCCAGCAGTGATAACACATTGATGGGAGGCAAAAGTATAATTTAATATTTCATCAGGCTTCAGAAATTTATTAAGAAATACCATCAGTTTAAAAACCTCCAGTTTAACAGGGCATCAGTGTTACAAGCAGATGAGAGCCAGGCAGGTCTAGATTGCTGAAGTGTACTCTTCAGAGTTGTTCAAAGGCAACACAGAGCACAGGGTGCCAAGAAAACAAAAGCAACCAAAACACGATGTATCCTCCTTTCCTAGCAGATGAGAATTATGGGCCAAATTTAGCTCAAGAGTAGCAAGGCACTTCAGCTCCACTAAAGAGAAATGAAGATAAAATTGGTTTCAAGTTGTTTGGACTTTCAGAACATGGCTGGCTAACTTTTGCAGGCAAGGCTAACTTTCTCAAAGGATCTCTCCATGTTACGTGAAGTGAGGAGAAAACTCCCACCTGTTTGAAGTCTTAATTAGACATTGACACTGTACCTTCACAATGAAACGGAATTAAAACAAGTTTACTTTTAGATAGGTTCTTTATGCTCTGGGATATAATTCCAGTCCCCTACAACTTAATTAGCTAAATATACAATGTAACCTTCCATCTGGTAGAGTAATTTAACAGGAATAATTGTGCACCACCATAACTCAACGAGACACTGAGGAAAACCATTGAAATGCTATTTCCTTTCTTTTGGAAGAGAATTATGTACAATTTCAGCATGCTTTGCATTTCTAACAGTTAAAGCCAACAGGGAGGTATCACTCTCATTTATATTACTTTCCCATGAGAAAATAAAAAAGCAAAGTACAAAGCTTATGCCGTTGTTCATGAATGGCTCTGTAATACTTACTTGGCTTTAGCCAGAACATGTTATTTGGCAGCTTAAACCCTTAATTAGGAGTTGTGGGTTTGAACAGATTTTTCAGTGAAACTATGTTTTGCAGGAGTTTGCAGAAGTGTAATCTTTACTAACCAACATCTTCTATTTTGGATGATCTGATACCATGTGATTTCCACTTTTCACTTCTCTGTCTGTTTCTCTCTTTTTGTCATCTTTTAGATGTTCTTTACTTTCCTAAAGGTTTTCAACTTTCCCTACCCTAGATACAGTGGAAGAAAAATCCTAGTCCTACTGAAATCAAACAGGACAGTTTCTACTGACTTCAAAGAGTCTCAGATTTAATACACAGTATTTTTTAACTTATTTATCCAGAGGGAATAGACTTTGAAATGCCCATTAAAACCATTCCACTTCATTTTCAATGGACATTATGCTCTTAAAATGGTTTAGATTTTAGAACTGCACCCTGCTCCTTATTTAAGCTGTTTCCTTTAGGTTCAAAAGTCAAAAAGGTGTCTAGTATCTGATTACCTGCTTATCAAAAAGTTACACAAGCTACCTGCTAATGCTAATTTATGAAACAGTTCTGAAAACATATACAGTTTGCGTAAGAAAAGCTTTTATGTAACCACATGAAGCAGAACTTGTAATTCAATTTTGGCTATGCACTGGGCAATGACAGGAGAACCAAGATGGTATTTGGACCAACGCTGGATAATTAGCCTAGCCATCAAGAAGGTTCAGTACCTAGCACAACAGATTACTGCCAACACAGAAAGTGATATATATACAAGTAGTGCGATTTTTGCTAAAACAGAAACATAGTAAAAAAACTTTATACAGGTCATCCTGACATTGAACAAGAATCACCCATACATAACAACCTTTGCTTCCTGGAACTAGTAGTAAGTGATAAATAAAACATATTAGAGGAACAATCTTGCACTGATAGGAAGACTATGATGGTCTTTACAGGGATCATCTCACTGTGATAAGCTCCAGTGATTTCCTTTGGGCACCTCACCTGATCCAAATTCATAAAAGACTGTTCATTAACCCAGGAAAACAAGGACTTTGAGAGGCAGGAATGCTCAGCATCCCCGAAAAAAAAATATCAATAAAATGAGGAGAATCATACCATGTTTGCCTTGTTTCCCTGCTTCAATAAACAAAATGCTTCTCTCATTTATTGTGCCCACTCATAAACTCAAGAGAAAAATAATGCTTCCCTCCACTAAGCTTGACTTCTTCATTTTGGCAGACATGGTAATGGAGGGTTTGTGATCCTCTAAGCCTTTTTTTTTATTCTTTTTTTTTTACCAAAGACCAAAAGAAATCCAGATTTTTGATATACTGTTACTTCATAGGAGAGTGTTTTCCTAGAAAATGCAAACAGAAATGGACTTTGGTGGCAAAAAAGGGAAAGGAAGAAAAACTTTCACACACAAAAATGTTTTTTTCTTGAGTTTCAACTGCTCCAGTAAATTACTGAGTCACTAAATGTAGAATGAATGGTAAGGAAATATTCTAATTATTATTTTTTTAAAAAATTTACATCTGCTGAGTTCTCATTCAGGAATCTTTCACTCTCATTACACAGGAGTTATGCTGTTATTCTACTGCCTAATCAGGTTAACTTAATATGGTTCTTCATGACTGCATCACACTTCTTTTTCATCACAATATTAAACAAACCTTCATCTCCTTTTTTTCCTGTATGAAATCATGTAATTTCTCCCCTTCAAGCAAGAACCTTGTAGTATTCATTATTTAAAGCCCCCATGCTATATTTGCATTGAGCATGCTTGCAATTTTTTGAAAGCAAGCAACAAAGATCTCAAACAGTACTATTGTGAGTGATCTTCAAGATCTGTAAGCAATATGGAAGTTGTAATGTTACAACTCCATCAGCAAGGAAAGATTCAACTGGCATAAAACCAAAACAAATAGAAATACTGATTGACATTGCCATTCTGCCAAAATGTGCTAAACTCAGGAAAGAAAAAACAGTTTATACTTGACATGATGACGTCCCCAACTTTCCCCCCCCCCATTTTTTTTCCAACAAAAGCCAAAACATGAGGCAAAATGCAGAAATTCCATCTATAGAAACATTTTCAAAAAGCATCCAGCTTTGGTTAGCAAGGCTAACCTTGATTGGAATTTACTGGCATTTGCTGGTATTGGAATTTCCTGGCATTCGCTGGTTTGCATCAAGACTTGCATACAGAAAATCAAATGTTACAGATTGAAAAAAATGCAAATGTTATGGCCATTTGCCAGAATTTCTGCATTTATTTCAACAAGGTAAAAAAACCCAAAACAAACAAAAACCAAAAATTCCTCTGACAATCACTTCTATCCTATCAAATCCATGCTGTTTGCTACATTTTTGTTAGTTTTACAGTAACCTTGTCAAGCAGATAATATTTTCCTGGATAGACAGACACAGAATTATAGAGATCAACAATCAAAAGTTCCCCATACTAAATGATCAGGTCTTGAAAAGTGCACAGCTCCCATCAGAGCTCTTACAACAGTCAGTATGAATTTCAAAAGTGTTCAGTAATAGGGACGAGTTTTCAAACCTCTCTGGGTAATTTAGATGCATTAGTCTCATTGAAAGTTAATGAGCCATGTGCTTCTCAGGCTTTTGGGTGCTTTGCAGAAAACATACGTTACAACTGGTATCCATGGTGAAAGTTGTGGGCATTTTGAGAATTTGATCTTAGGCTGTTTAGGCTAAATTCTAGCTACAGATGTGTAGCTTCTTATGGTATATTTATCTGTCCAGTGAAGCAATAGCTCCCCTTGCTCTGCTCTTTTGAAAGCCTGTCAACACAGAGCATCTGAATGCAGCTGTGCAAAGAGCTGCATATCCTGGCCTCTAGCCCCTAGGACACTCCCAATCCTCCACACAGCTAAGCTGCGTGAAGCCCACTGCTGACAAGTTCTGCTGCATCTTGTACAGAAAGGAATAATCCACATGGTTAAGAGAGTTATTGAGTAACCATAGTCACTGCACTAGAATGTTAATTCTGGTACCTAACTGTTAAAATAGAAAGAGCAAGGTTCTTAATCTTTCCCTAGTTACCTGTGCATCCCAATCATTCCAGATTCTAGAAGAGTAAAACCTGCACAGACTATCTTCCTCTTTACCACAGTCTCTCTGAATTAATTTTTAAAAGATTAATAAGGACATGCCGCTTCAGGACTAATTAAGCTAAGGTTGGATTACTGAACAAGAATGTAAGCAAGCAAGATTTATGATTTACAATGCCTGTGTTACACTCGGTGTTCCCTTAGCACTGAAAAACACATTAGAATGTCAAGAGAGAATCATCCAGCTTTGCCGTCCCATTAAATCTGATCTTAGAGTAACTGCTTCTATCAGAATTATCTTCCAAGAGCATTATATTACAGCTGAAGAAAAGAAAGATGATACCTCTGTATTTTATATTATGAATATGCAAAATGAAACTGAGAAGCAAAACAAAGATGTGATTAAAACCCACAACAGGTATTCCTTTCTTAAGGCTGCAAGGAATGTGAGGTCTGCTTTCGTACGAATTGCTGACATGCAGGTTCAGCACCACAGAGGGTTTACCAGGAGCCAGTGGCAATAAGTGTTCATAGCCTAAGGGAAAGGAAAAGAGGTTCACCCCTCATGGTAAAGGTCAGATTTCTGCAGGCTTATAGCCTGTCCATACACATGAGTGTTCATGGGACATCTTTGTCTAGTAAGGTCCCATGAGGATGACACAGGCTCCACAATGTCCCCTCTGCCTGGAGGATGGCCCTATAACCACCCAGATCAGTTTAGGGTCATTTGACTTTTGTTGATCTGGTTCCTGTTGCTTTTACTCTCAACCTGATTATTGCAACCTTTGTGGGGATGTTGCTGAAGGCTGGAATTAAACAGCTCTAGTGCACAGAGAGATCAGATGTGTAAACAGGATATTTAATAGTTGCTATATTCATGGGTGTGGAGAGCAATCAGATATACTCCCTTGCTAACATACAATATGCTGTACACTTCACTTATATTTGCTTATCAGAATCACTCTATAAACATCACAGAAACAGTTGTGCTAATGATTATATTAGTATTTGTCTATTTATTCTGTAGATATCTTTTGAGAGAGTCATCATGTCCTTTGTTCAGTTTTGGAACTGATGCATTGCATGCCCAAATATTTGGAATAACATATAGAAAACATCTGGGTTTAATTATATTATAGTCCTCTTATGCAGACAATGGGAATTGAATTAAGGAATATTTTGAAACCCCCACAGAGATATAAAAGTATTAGCAGCTGCACGAGAACTTTACTGTTACAATGTTTGAAAATGTTTTGTTTTACAGATCAACAGTCTGACACATCATAAATATCAATCATAACATTTAAGATATATAAATATGAAAGAAAAATTGTAAGTTGCATTTTAAAAACATGTAATTAATTCATTGCATTTAGAAGATGTAGAGTGTGTCCTTTTGTTTAAAAAATGAAAATGTATATTCTATTGGCACAGAAAATGTATCTATTGCACAGTGGTATTAAGCAAAGAACCACATAAGGGCTTATTGTGATTGAACAGCCTGAACAAGATTTTATAGAATCTTGTTATTTTGCCACCATATTATACAAAGAGTAATTCAGCTAGAATAAATTAGCACTTTGCTTTTCATGCTTTCATTCCTTTGAAAATATTTGGGGATATAATATGAGCTTAGAGAGTCTGCCCCAAAGTATTAGATGCAGACTGGATTTTCATTCTGAATGTATGCTGGTTCCAAATGCCACTTCTTTTCAAGTCAGTACCAGTTTTGCAGTTAGTTTTCAATCTCCCAGTGGCTAAATCACATTCAAAGGCTGTTAGCACAGTAGGGGGTCAGACTTTCTCTCTGAATGTAACTATATCACTCAACAGCAGACTCATGCAATAAGGGATCTAATGTTTTCTTTCCTCCCCCCCTCCTCTTAGTGTCTCCCTGCATTCCTGGATACCAGTCAATGCACCAAGGACCTGAGGCAAAAGCCACAGGGACTCCACCACCATCCTTCTAGCTTTCTTTATGGTGTAGAAAAAGCCATGTCTACAGTTCACCTGCTGTCAAGACAAAAGGTTCAGTTGCTAAATCCTCTGAAACATTCTGAAAAGTTCAAATGAACATTTTCGTGTACAAGATTACACATTCCTATGTGTAAAAAGCATACACAAACATGTGCATGCACGTATGGATTTTCGCAGCCAATGAGACAAAGTATATTAAGCTAATTCCTCTTCTTTTCATGAGTTCCCCTCAAAATGTCCTGAAAAACATTGTCTAAAGGCAGCACGCAATCTGAAGACAGATTCGGTATATACCATGCAAAGAGAGAGCGCTATTAAACCCAAAAGTAATATTGAGACAAAGAAAATAATGCTATAAAAGATCCGTGAAATGATGGCCTGTTTAGAAATCAAATTTATCAGGACTGAAGCTTGCACTAGCTGTTAGCATTGGGAAACACTGACTCTCGATACCATGTGGTCAGTCCAACTTCTTAAAGATGCAGTCAGGATCTTTGAACTTACCCATAGTATCGTGCTGAACAGGCTTTGTGGATTATGATATATGCCTTGCTGATGGACAGCTGGGTAAAAACAAAGGGTGGGAGAATCACTGGGTAAGGGGCTCGAATAAACTACGCTAACTCACCCGTTTTACGAAGTGGAAAATCATCCTTGGCATCCTGTGCTCCTGGTAAAGTGTATTTGTATGGTGGCGAGGCCCCACTCAGGGGTGGAGAGCTTTGATCCAGTGAGGTATGGTGGGCAGCCCTGCAGCAGACACAGAGAGGTCACAAATTAGCAGTCACTGAGGTGACCAGCAGTAACTATCTACACATGTTGTACACATGTCTCAGCTGTGTTTATGTTCTTGTTCATCTAAGTGTGCACAACCACAGGTTCATGCAACCAATTTCACTTTTACAGTAAGTTATGGAACTGTTCAGGATGGCCAAGAATGCACTTTTTGCACTCATTATAGAAGTCACATAGGATAAGAGTCATGTTGACCTACAGACAGGATCTGTCACCAGTTTGGGGAATTGACCATTTTAGATTGTTGTATTTTAATATGAACCAGCTGAGGCACAGCAAAATCCATTTAAGTCTTGTTTACCACATACAAATAGATGTACATTGATCCAGCCTCTTCTATCAAAATGTGGAGGATTTTCAGGGCAGGGGTGCTTGTATAAAACTAACTAGAAATACTGAGTTAATATTACCTGCTGGGGGGTGGGGGGCAAACTATTTAGTGGACAAAGTAGATAAAACTGTGCATTTCAGTTCACTTTTTAAGTTTTGTGAGTGCACTGCTCTGCCACACATAGCACTAACGTCAGCAGAGAAGCTCCAGGCTGAAGAGTGCTTTCTGACAACTGCTGGATGAAAGAAATCTTTCAAATCTGGAAATAGCAAATTGCAAAGAAATCGCATCATTTGGCCCAGAGACAGGTGGGGTTTGGTTGGTTGGTTGGTTGGTTGATTTTTCTATTTAAAGGTGAAGAGAGGGAAAGGAGGCAAATTTTCAAACTTTGTGTTTGTCTGAACATTATGTTACTTGGCCTTTTATGGAGTCTCTCCCTATCTTTCCAAGGTAGTGTGGTTAATCGACAATACATCTCTATCAAAAAGGACACTACCGAGTGGAAGTACTACCTTCCCTAGTGTAGCAGAAGATATCCTCTGCAGAGCTTCTCATTCTCATTTGTCTGAAGACTCAGAACTAAGCTCAGATTATGAGTCCAGAAATCTTACATACTCAAGAGAATTTTACAAATTATTTTGAATAAAATAAAATAATAAAATAAAATAAATATAAAAAAAGTACTGCACCTTCACCAGAAACAACGTGACTATATATTAAATCATGTTACCACAATGCTCTGATCAGCTCAGAATGGAAACTCCAAGGGCAGGCCTTCAGGAATTCTTTTTAAAAATAAATAGTACAAGATGGAAAGCTAGTGTACCATATGCATTTCTGTTTGTCCTACTGAAGGTCAGTTTGGGCATAACATTTGAAGTCTTTCAGAAATGTAGCCGGTTCATTTTGTTGGATTGACTTATGTGTCTGTTGTAATAAGGAAGTTAAAAAGGAAATAATTATTACTTTTTTTTTAAAAAAGGGGTAAAACCTGTAAAATCTGTAACTTTTACAATGTTAATAGGCCCATTACAGGGCTCAACAAAATCACTTGTTTCTAAGTGGTCTAAGCAGATTCTTATCAAGGCCAAGGCATCATAAGATTATGCATGTCTGAATTTAGTCTGAATACTAAAATGCACCAGAGTAAGAAAAGTTAAATGACTACTTCAAATCCTTCTTAAAATCCTTGTGAGTTACACCATTCAACTAACTTCACTGGAAAGCAGCACTTCTTCAAGAAGAAACAATTTTTGTGATTGATTAAAAATCCAAGTAAATCAAACACAAAGTTGTTCTAACTGCAAAAGCCAAAGAGACTTGGAAAAATGACAGGTTTAGTTATAAAATTTGTGATACCATCAAGAGCTGAAGCAGTCAAAATAAAAAGTTTATACACATTTCTGACAGCACCTTGTTCTGAATAGCTCTCATCACATTACTGAACACCACATACTCTTCAGTTCAACCAGAAATATTACACTTCTGGCTTTCTGCTAACTTCTTGGTTGAATTGTCTTGTTCTAGAGGCAGACTCTCAACATCCCTGCTGGAGAAGCATTCTGGCAAGTTTTAACAGATACCTCAATGAGGCAAGGAAACAGCTTAATATTGAACATACGTGTACCAGAGCTTGGGGTGACGGCTCATGGAATGATTCTTCCCATTTGCTGGAGAGTCTTTTGTTGCTGATTTACTCAACAGGAACTCTTGAAGTTTCTGCTTCACTTCTGTACTGGCCACTGCTCCTAAGACACAAAGAATTAAACATATCTTATCTTTACTTAAAATTCATTTTGAAAGGAAATAAAAACCAAAATGCAAAAAAAGAGCCTGTGTCTTGCTGCTGGAAGTTTTGTAAACTATAAAAAATACTGGTGGAAATCAGTCAAAATGAGATAACATTCAGATTAAATGTTTGTCTGTAGAAGACTGAAGTTGGCCATAACCCAGAAATCCAGTGAAGTCATACGGAATATTTCAACAGTAGATGAGGCCATTTATCCAGGGCCAGATGTATCTAAAGAATTTAAATTATTTCCTAATAATTCCTAAATACAAAACCAAGGAAAGAACTATAAAGATAGTGACAAAAGGTCACTTTGAGTTTGCAGTAAAGAATGTTTTTTCATTTAGTAAAATAAGAGCAATAGCACAGCAAACCAGCCCTCTGAACGCTGTCTTGGTTACGAGCAGAGTGCCACAGAAAGAGCTAGCAGTGAGCCTTTTTGTTCAGCCTCTTAAGACCTTGTACCTGTGATGTCTGGAAGACAGACCACAGTCTGAAACACGAGTCTTAGTTGAGAACTCTACTCTTATGACAGAAAAACAACAGAAAGACCAAAATGCCAGGAAGACACAGTGCATTTTGACCTCTCTTGGTGGCTAGCTCAATACAAGTAAGGCGTGTCAGTGTCAGGTTAAACTGCAAATTACCATTTGCAGCATGGGACATGATTCTTTACTCACAGCCATAATACTCTTAATAAAAAAAAGCATGAAAAGGAAAAACCTTCCTTCAGTTTTCCATCAAAAGTGACAAAAAAGGGGAAAAAACCCACATTTATTTGAAAGTAGCAGCACTAAGGCATACTGATACTCTACGTATTTGGTTACCCAACCCTGACACAGCACAGCTAGCTGGTGAGCATGTCCCCCTGTGACCTGGTTCCCATAAAATACCTCTGCTGCCCCTCAGCTTCAGACACTAACTCCCCTCTCTGCACCTTCCTTCCCTCCTCTACTCAATAAGTAGGTCAGCAGCAGCAAACGCTGGGGCTGGGTCTGAGGGGTTAATACTGCTCCTTAGCTGGCTGCTACACACTGAACAGGCACTCAGCAAGCCAAACTGAGAAGGGAACCATAGAGTTCATATCGCTGCTTTTCCTCTGGTGCGAGGGCTAATAAAGCCCAACTGTTTATATGGAGCTGTTTTTTCATATCACTTACAAGTACCTTTTGTTCCTGCAGTTTCTGCCCTTCTCCCAGTGCTAATTCAACAGGCTGGTGATGCTTTCATGGGCTCATTGTTCACCAAAATACTGGAAGCACCATGGACATGTTAATTTCTAAAGCCTACAATATGGTACATCTAGAACTGTTGAACTGATACATTTTTCTTGGGTGGAAAAATAAGGCAGGTGCATAATGTACAGCTCTTTCTGCTTCAGTCTTTGTCAGTTAGTTCTTGTGGTCATCTAGCAGAGCAAGTAACAACGTCTGCTCGTGGCAGCTTCATTTTGAACACCTTCACAATGTACTTTAACCTGATTTGTAAACTAACCTCACTAAGGAGAATTATTTGTATCTGTCTCCCTCTAGTGAGCACTAAATCCCAACAGCATCCTTTGTATCTGTCATTTGCCTTAGAGCTGTATATGAGCTAGAAGTAACTCATGGTTGGGTCTCATGAAATGGCATCAAGAACGAACATGAGGCGGTTTGAAAAAGTACTAGCAAAATTAATCAGAAGTCTCAGACAAAGGTATTAAATATTTTTTTATCTTTTCAGTCTTAAACAACATTGAACATAGTTGTTACAATCAGCAAGTAATTTGATTTTTTTCTTGTTTTATAGTGCTTTCTGTATTGGGAAATAAGCTCTTCAGAAAGAATTTCTCATGTGAAGCTTTAGGCCTTCGATTTCCCTCCTCTTTTATAAAAAGGTCTAGATTCTTGAGAGATGTATACACAAGTCTGTCAGAATGTGCTTTCCTACAGTCCTCCAAGTCTGCACACAAATCAGCAATATGTTTCTGTGGGTGCATCAGGTGGCCCTGCTTTTCTGCAGGCACAGCCCTGACGTCTCTAATTGAGTATTTCATACAGTAATAGGCTTGTTTCAGGTTCCTGTTCATTGTGCATTTTGGCTGGGAGAAGGCAAAGGGGAATAGATTAATTTCTTATTAGGATTCATGGTACATTGGCTCTTACTTTCTCGGCCTCTTTCTTTGCCTCGGAGGGGAGGAAGCTGCTGTTCCCTGCGATGCCTCTCCAGTTCCTGCTCTTGTCTCTGCTGCTCCAGTTTCTGCTCTTTTTCAAGGAGTTCTTGCTGTTGTTTAATGGCTAGGAGTTCCTGTTGTAACTTGCACAGAACAAAAAGACATGAGAAAGTGCAGCTTGCACAGGTCAGTCCTGGCTAAAACAACCCCCTTGAATAACTATCAGTGCTTGCTTTTGTGCGTATACTTTTCATCTCTTATGCACCTCTCCCCAGCCTTTTAAGGGGGATAAGTTGTTACTGGCTGTCACTAAAATGAACTCTAATGTCAGGTAGCAGCTCGCTGCTCTGGTTTCACTTCCTTCTCTTTTGGCAAAAATGCCTGGAAATTGCACAGGGTTCTTTGCCAGCGCATCACCAACTCTGGCTACCGTGCTCCACTGCATTTGTCAGCTCCATCAAGTGGAAGCTTAGCACAGTAGCATAATGGCAAGTAGATCAGAAGGAAAAAATGAAAAGAAAGGCAAGATCATAAATTTCCAGTCAAAATCCATTATAGCAATCCTACTGTAGTGCATGTAATCCGATAAATCATTTTATTTTTACATTAGATGAGGCAGCTTAGAGAGGAGTGAAAACATCACACTTTCAGGGCCCGCCTCCATTTTACAAATGCAAATATTATGCACTTGCCTATCAATTTGATTTGTGGGCACAAACTCAAACAGCAGCCCGAAAAAGAAGTCTTCTAATATACTCAAAACTGCACATACAGAACAGACAGCCATATTGAAGTCTGGCTGAAAATCCATCATTTTAAAATAGGCAGTTTGATTTTCTGTGGATGTGGTGGCTTCAGCAGCTTGAGGATTCTCATAGTACTGCCTTGGTTTGCTGTGAGCAACTTGCTGGTAGGTGCTAGCAGTTTTGCTTAAAAAGGCTTGTATCACCCAGATACAGAGAAATAAGCACTCAGACACCACCTTTCAGTCACAGCAAACTGTTCAGGCACGCTCCCTTTTCATGTCTACCTAAGCACATTGAGTTTGCAGATAAAATGAGGAATAAATGAAAAATGTTGCTACCTTTATGTGTTCCTGGAGCTGGGCCTGATGCTGGCGGGTCAGGTTTTCATGCTGCTTCTGAAACTCTGCAATCAGCAGTTGTTTCTGAATTTGCTGCTGCTGCTGGATCAGAAGTAGTTCCTGCTGTAGCTGCTTTTCACGCATAATTGGGTCCACCATGGGAACCATCATCCTGAGATCAGTTCGCAAGTCTAATGGTGAGATAGGCTCTAGTCCCACGGGAACCTCTGACTTTACATCCACTGTGGGAAGAAAACAACAAAATGTATATATATAAAATATAACTGGAGAAGGAGAACAGAGACCATTTCTGCTGGGAAAAAGACCAATTTCACTCAAGGACTGCTTCAACGTGCAGACCTAACCAAACACTAATGCAGTCTATGCTGTATGCAGACTTCAGACATTCCTACTAGCAACTGGAGATTTTACAGATTATTTTATCACTTTCTTTCCATTCTCTGCAAAAATACTCCCAGATTAACATTCTGCTAAATAGACTAACAAGCAACCCAGTTCTAAAACCATGTCACAGCCTACTGGAGCAATATTTAGTGACAATATCCTAGGCACTATTAATGCTCCACAATAAACACTCTGGGCACTTCTTCAGTGTAAGATGGACTTCCAGTTCCCACTGCACTGCAAGCGATTTTCCAAAGCTAGCGTGTAAATTTTCTGAGGATGGTGTTACACATGAACAGCTATGCAATGCTACTTAGCTACTGCATGTAAGCGTACCTGGCAAACACATAGGAATAACGTATACAAAATTACAGGGAAATTATTTGACACACAAACCGAAAAGTTTTAGTACAGCTTTTCCAAAAGTGACCGCCATGCTTTAACTGGATTATACATAATACACTATATATGGCTCACAAAAAAATTAAAATCTTGATATGTTCTACTTTGTTGCAGCAATGGTTTATGTTGTTAATCCAACCTTAAAGTATTTATTGAAGAATCCTGAGGTTTTCTATCTCCTTATTTAAATTGAAAGGACTAGAAAGAAGCAGAAGAGAGAGATTTGATGCTTTTCACTACAGTACTTGTAAAGCTCAGATTTTCACATTAAGTGGAGACATAGTGTACCTTTATCTATTTCAAAAGAACAAAACCCTAGGAAGTAGCATCTCTAGAAAAGGAAAACAAACAGCAGCTGAGGGTCTCTGCTTGGGCTCAGCAGTTCTGATTCCATCCACGAGAGGACAGTGGAACACAAACACATGCACTCCTGTTCCTAGTGCTCCACTATCTTCATTGGAAAATAAGATTATTAACTGAAAACAAACATGCTGTCAGAAATTACCAAGGAACAAGACTTTAAGCATATTTTCTCCTTTTGCTTTGCTACAGCTCTATTTGTTTTCATGGAGAAAACCAAAATGAAACAGAAATATTGTAGCAAGCAGGAACAGTAAAATTGAAGCAGCAAAAGTTGAAACTGCAGCAAATGGAGAGAACTGAATTCTAACCATAGAATCAAATCTACTAGTAATATGTTTTCTAAAAAGGAGAGATGAGGCACTAAATCTATTCCACTGATCAAACTCTTTTCTTCTCAAAATTCTGGAAACATACAATTTTCTGAGTCTTTTTTTTTTAAAAAAAAATCCTAGCAACTGTGATTGTAAACCTCAGACCATAATTTGCCTTCTTAACCTGCTATCCCAACAGAAAAATTGTGTCTAAGTGCTTATTTTTGTTCTGAGACTAATCACTAAATTATAAAAAATCACCTTCAACTTACAAAAACTACTCTTGATTATAAATAATTGCCACAGACCAAGACAAACGGACAGGCAAACCCCCAGCCTTTCATCCCATTTATTCAGCAGCAATCCACATTCCATTTGTCTAGACTAAATATAGCCACGTTTATACAAGAAATCAATAGTTCTTGCAGAGAGCAGAGCAAAGACATGAATATTTCATCAAACTCAGACAGAAATGGCAATCAGCAAACTGACAGCAAACCGTGTAGGCTGACTGGCCCTCCAGATAAGTCTCTGGTACTTGGACAATGGCTCATTCCCTGCAAGTCACAATCTTATCATCAGTGCTTTTCTATTTTTAACATTAATTGCATTGTAGGTGACAAAGGCTTATCATGTTTGAAGTGGAGAGATGGATTTTCTTACATCTTCTGTGACAGGATAATAAGCCTTACTAGGAGCAATAATAGTAACCGGAGCTCGGCAAACCCTGCAGGGTCTGGTTCGCAATAGTGTTTGCAAACTGAACCCTGCAGGGTTTGGTTCACAATAGTAGTTGCAAACTGAACCCTGCAGTTTATTTTGCAGATACTGGCTGCCAATCAACCCCCACAGGTCTGCAGGGTGATTCAGTCTGATTATACATCCTAGCTCTGACGAGCATCCCACTTCTTCATTTTCAGAGCACTTTTGTGAGAAAGGAGGCCTTCATATTTTTCTAGCAATGGAAATTTTCTTCCACTATTAGTACAACTATACAGCTGTTTAGTTGTACAGTAATTAG
The DNA here is from genome assembly GCF_017639655.2 of Falco naumanni. NCBI lineage: Eukaryota > Metazoa > Chordata > Aves > Falconiformes > Falconidae > Falco > Falco naumanni. The sequence goes on from NC_054057.1 coordinate 29,721,767, forward strand.
TGTGACAATGTACAACTGAAATCAGGCTCAATTTGATAAGATACACATTTTCAAGGATTTTCACACATTCAAACAATATATCTAGCGCTGGAATATCTACTCCATCAAGCTCAACTTTACCTCATTCCTTAATGTGGGGGAAAATAAACATTAGGGTAGTTCTAGATAGCTGAATCCATAGAAATCAATACATAATCTTTCATGTCACTTAAATGCCAATGTTTACTGACAAATAAAGACAAGCATGTATTTCCTGGAATAGATATTACTAACATTGAGGTTACTGCCAATACTACTAATAACTGCTGACATAGTTATACTAAATTTTGGGGGTAATTATTGTCTTAAAACTGTAACAGCTGAATGTTAGCTGGATAATAGTCAACCTCATCAACAAAATTATTCTAAACAAGTAACTATAAAATCACCAAACTGAAGGGCTTGGTACTGTCTGTTAGGCAGTACTAATGCCACAGGCCATTTACATTCTCCTTACTTGTTACCAGCTGACAAGAAAGAGACAAAGCAGCCCTGTGGGGCTACATCAGTGTGAAAAGTGTGTAATGGAGCAGAGAATCAGAATCAGTGTCTTTAAAAGCTTTGACTTTTAGCTGGAGCATCTTCCCCAACCCCTGCCACCCCAACACAATTTTCAGTCTCAAAAGAGCAAAGGCAATCCAGAATGTTTATTCTCATCAGGGCTTTGTATGTTTTTTCACCCCCTCTACACAGATATATGTATTTTTCAGGTAGAAAAGGAACTTTTCTAAGTCTAATCAGTGCCCCCGACTTCCAAATATGACAAGAAGCAGTGGGATATAGGACTTCAACAACAGTAGTCATCATCAAGATGTTAGCCAAAGAAGGAAAAGGATGAAGCATGAAAGAAAACATTAATCAGAGCTTGAAAAAGGGTAACTTCACTTTAAGGAGCCTTGTTTTGCAGGATTTCCAGTATCACCAATGGAGTGAGGCGCTAGCAGGCACGATTCAGAGCGGGACCCTGCCCACCCTCTCCCCACTGCGGTCTGGAGCAGATCCTTCCCAACAGCTCTGCCGACTACAGAGCAAGCCTGGGATTTTTCTCTAAGGTTAAATAAAGACAAACTCTCTGAGCTCATGTCAGCTGTGGTGAATAGAACAGTAGGCTGCAGAATACTAACTAAAAACGTTACTGAAAGCTTGGTGATTCCAGGAAGCATGCCAAAACTTGAGTAGAAAAATATTTAATTATCAGCTACAACACACTGCAAATGGCATATACATTTACTTTTCCTATAAATACTCAATTGCTTTTATCTTGAAACATAACAACAACAATAGTTGTCAGAAGGGCGTCCATATCAATTATATTCCATAGATGGCACTTTCTGCAGTGCTTCTGACATTCTGTGGAGAGAAAATAAGATACTTGCAAAATGGCATGCTTGCTAAGTAGATTTAGATGCCTGGAGCACATATAAAAAAGAGGTAAAAGAGCTTGTTTTAATCCTGAGGCTTCACTTTTTGAAACCATTCCTTAAAATGGGAATCACTGAAAAACTGAGTCTTCCACTAAGAGATGGCATTTCAAGCTTTGTTTCTTGTGACTAGTTTTCATTTCCAGTATATTAGAACACACAAATTTTCCAACTCACGAGTACTAAAGGAAAATATCAGAAGATAAACCAGCCCACTTTCTTGCCATCATGTCTCAAGATGGGTAATCTTCTTTTCTGTTGGCAGTTACCCTTCTTGGCAGACATTTATGCCATCTTTAAAAACAGGAACTTAAACAAGGTACACTCCCCTCAGCGGAACAGTTGCCATTCTTTACTGAGAAGCAGTGAAGAAGAATTATAGTAAACCCACTTACCAGAACATCTCTTCCAGTACATATGTGGTTCTTACATTAGAGGAACTGTCTGAATTTGCTGTGGCTGCAGGGATTCAAGCTAACCTTTTCCCAAAGGAATTTCTCGGTTACACTGTTGGGCTGGGATAGTAAGGAAGGCTGGAGACAGGAACAAGGCATGAAGCCGGTGAGGTGAGGCTCTTCCTCCTGCCTTGGTCATCCAAGGCAGCATTTTACTGGAGAAGCAATTCAGGTTTACAAAGTGAGCAAGGAGGACTACAAAAGTTGAAATGCTAAATTGAAATAACATGTGACAAGAGACAGATGACAAGCTCCTTCAACCGGCAATTTCAGTAATTGGCAATAAATGCATATTCCTGAAAACACACCAAACAAAGTAAAATCTAGAAGAATAATTCTGCCAAGAAATGGCCACACCTTACCCCAGACATCAACTCAGTGAAGAGCTGAAAGTGAAAGAAAATACAGAATGGGAGAACTGTTTATACTAGTGGTACACTTTTGAACTCTTTTCTGCAAGACAGAGCCCACCTAAAGTTATTCTCAACTGGTACAGTACTTTTCATAGTTTTCATATGCTTTTCATAAAATGAAAACAAACCAGAACAGTTCTGCACATTTTACTGTAAAAAAAACCTGTCTCCATTTGGCCTCTTCAAAACCTTCCTTTTCGCATGATTAGCCATCAGTCAATCATGATATAATCAGAACACTAAGGAATTTACAGAAAAGAACTCTAAATGGTTGAAAGAGTGGAAAATACTCTCCCACCCCAATAAAGATAATACTTTAAATTTACTCTCCGTTTAAACCTGGAATTAAAGAATTCTCCAGATTTATGTGCCATCTCATTCAGGACTTGAAAAGCATCAATACCTGAAAAGCCCTAGCAGTGCCTTTGAACACAGATGGAAAAGATTTTGGAAAAAACTGAAAAAAATAAATACTGTAGGAGGCTGAAAGTTGCAGGAATAAGGAACAGAGGGCAGGAGTGAAACTTTGGTAGGCAGGTGAGACACAAAGTAACTGGCAGGAGATGGAGAAGAAAAGGACTGGTCAGGCAATAAGACATGAATGGCTGACCAGAGATGGAGCACAGAAAAAGGAATTAAAAATTCCGAGCTTTCCACGCTGAGAAGCAGCATTACAGAAGTGTTGCTCACTCTGTAATCTAAGAGCAGCCCTGGCATACTGATATGGCAGCAGTGAGGCCACAGTGTAAATAAGGAGCTAATAGAGAAGCAACGTGTCTGTTGTGAGGAAGCTGGGAAATTAAGCGAGCAATGTGGTTTTGAATAACCATGACTAAAGAGGATGGAGTGTGGCATGAAAACTACTACAGCAATTGTTCAATGTTCAAACTTGCAGAAAAATGGCCTAATCTGGAGTCCGATCCCCAGAGGAGAGGCATCTTGCCGCTTTCTGGCAAGACCTGCACAGCAGACTGCAGGAGTGAGAGGAAATTTTAAGAATAACTAGTAACATCAGAAGTACAAGTCAGATGATCAACAGACTGTGAAAGTTTAGGTTACCTTCTGTGGGATGCTTTTATCATCCCAGCTCTGGTGGCTAAAGTCTTGTACCTCAGTCCTCAACTGGCATAATGTCATTCCTCTGTTAACTTCAATATAATAGGCAAAGCTTCTTCATGCCAGCTGAGAAGCTTGATGAAGAATCTCTCTCATGAGTACAGCAGTGAAAAAAGATAGCCTTGAGAGCATCTCATTTTAATATGGGGACAAAAGCATCCAGATTTAGGGTGACAGTTATAAAACTTTTTTCCAATATCTAAAATAAGCAAATTTTTTCTCGCTCTCACAATTACGCCAAAGGATGCATCCAAGCTGAAAAAAGCGTCACTTAGATTTCACTGAATGTTATTAAATAGTTTTGTTTAATTGTATATCCTCAATCATACTCTGGATTTTGGTTGTCACAGGCAAGTAAAGCAGAAAGAAGACAGAAACTGCAAATGGAAGATTCTTTCCAAAGGCAACACGATGACTTTTTATGGCAGTTAAGTACTCGACTGCAATTTGTACTTTTAAAATTTCCTCCTTTGGAAAGGAAAAGCACAAGAAATTAAGACACATTTCAGATCAGAAAAAATACTTTCCATTTATTTTCTTGGATTATCCTTCAAGAGCCAGTAATTATTTTAAGCAGTACTATCACTGAATTAGAAGTATAAGTGAACTGTCAAACCTAATGAGGCACTCAATTGAGTTTATAGTATTAAGGAGAAGTGTAATAAATTAGACTAGAAATGTATTCCCCTTTGTTCTATAAAAGGGATTTTATCATGATTATACCTTTTCCTTATTTCTTTTAAATGTTTGCATACATGTCATAATGAGAAGTAAAATAAATGCAAACAGTGATCCGGGCTTTGATTTACCATTTTCTTATTTCCCCAGGGCCTGGAAAGGAAGCTCAAACAACCACAAACTTCTAAAATATCAGTGAGAGGCCTTGAAATACCAACATTGAAGTTACAGCTAGCTGGGTTTTTTAAAATATCAAAGGCTTTATATATTGATTTACTAAAATCAGATTCCTTTGCTGCAAATAGGCTTTTGAGTCAGTCATAACAAACACAAACATAAATGCCATCTAATTTGTTATAGCCAAGAAGTTTTTAAACGTTACAGTGTTTACTGTTTCTTCTCTACTGAACACATGAGCAAAAGTTCCACTTATGAGCCTGCCGGAGTTCATGCAAATATCAGGCCAACCACTTCTGTCACAGGAATAAAGGCAAATGTACCCAGTAAATCACATCAGAATGTGAAACACTTTTAAACTCAAACCAGGGATGATCTGTTATCAAGAAATCCAAGCTGAGCTATATTTGGGTTTCTGAGTTACTTTATTTATATTTCAGCTAGGAGAACACTTGCATACACATTCTCTATGCTCATCGGCACACGGGCATATTTTCACTTTCTAGAAAAATCCTTTTGATATAGGGAATCCAAATATCCTAAATTTTAGATACTACTGTTGCAGGCAAGATAAAAACCAGGACAAAGTTAAATGCACATATAGTTAAAAATGTAGAATTTCTATGTAACTTTCTTCTCAGTTCCAAAGTCCATGACGTACCAGCAATGTTATTAAATAATGGCAATATATCAGTGTTAATAATGCTTTTAACACATGGTATCAAGTTAAGCCAATTTGACCATAAAGTGCCCAGCCCATGTCAGGCATACACAAGAAATGACAGGGAAGAATGCAAAACAACATTCTTTTGGCTGTGTATCTTCTGTGCATGGATCAGTACCACTGTCAGAGAGATCATACTGAAGATGCCACGTACGGTTTTATTTGGTGGCAGCACCGCTTAGCAGTTGCAGAAATAAGTAGGTACCATGCCTCCAAATAAGCAAGTGCCAGCTTATCACTATCTGCTGGTTACTTCATTAAAGCCTTAAAATTAATTAATTAAAATGAAAGCATGTGTGATATAAATCTGTGTCCATGCACTTGCATACATACATAACTCTTGCAATATATCCTGAAATGCTAAGAAAAATCAAAGAGCAGGCATGATACAAGATTCCTCTCACCTCCCTTTTTAAAACAGGTATTATGGAAGATACTATATACACATGAGAAAAGAAATATGCTTTTAATTATTATACATTAAGACAGAGTACAAAGTCCCCCAGCTTGCTAAGAATGACTGAAGGAGCTAGAGACCTACTATAGCCTTTGCCTCATTCCCCATCCAGAGACAATATGAGGCTGCTGCAAGTGCTACCAAATACATCCAGAACATATGATTTTCACTTACTTTTCTTTCATCTCTTCTCCACCTGTGGATGCTGTGGGCATGTTGATGACAATGTCAAGTTTACACCTAATGAATAATTCCCAACAGTGGGGATACCACTATTCTAATCCCAAGTGGATGACAGAAAAAGAGGAGAGGGGAAAAAAGCTCTTCCTCCAAGTGAGGATATCAAAGATAAACAGCTAGCATTTGGGCATGTCAGTGGGTAGTATCATAGGGCAGCATGCTCTAGGCAAATTAGACATTGGGTGAATATTTGCTGAACAAGTATCCCCAAATAGCTTTGCTATTTCAGGGGGGTGACAGTGTTAGCTCCAAATGAAGCAAAGCCTTGGAAGGCAAGATACAGTGCAAATCTTTCAAAGAACTGTTGGCAACTTGATATTTTAGAGAAAAAGATGGCTGACCCCAAAAATGCATTGAAAATATTTTCCAGTTCCTAGGCTTTTTATTTTTGTAGCTGTATGTGTTCCCCAAGATGCTACAATACTTAGGGTTCTCTTTTTTCTTCTTTTTTTACTGCATAGCAAGAACTAGCGTGCACACGTAACTTACTGAGCTCACAACCTTTCTACTATACTATACACAAAAGACCTTCTATTATTCCAATGTTTTTTAATAAATATTTATGGAATGCCCTGATCTTTGATAAGCATGGGGCTAGAAACAGTTTTGATCCCATTTTTGAAGCACAGAAAAAGGGAGAACTGAACTGAAATCTCCCACAGAGGAGGTGAAAAATCCAACAGAAGGGTCATACCTTCTGAAGAATCTTTCTAACGAGAGTAAATGAGATGCCAGTCAGAGATTGGCAACACAACACAAAACTTACTATGTTAACTCAGAAATAAAAAACTCTACTGTATCGTATGCAGAATTAAAATTGCAGATATTTATTAGCAAAGATGTATTTGTTTGTATTATGTATTTTTTCCTACTTTGCTCCCCTTTGTACCGTGTACAGCATACTCAGAGGAGTCTGTCTTTCTCTGCTCACATAAAACAACTAGTAAATTTGCATAGTGACTGAAATAAAATGAATAACTAATACTAGAACACAGGTTTGCCATTTTTCAGAAGTCTACCTTTTGATTTACTGATACTTAGCAGCAGAACAGATGACAGCATGCATAAACACTCTGGGTACCAGGCAGGGAAAATAAAAGGGAAAGAAACAGTCCCAATGATGATGCAAAGCAAAGGAAAGAAGGTAGAGTTTATTAGACTGCAGAACTGAATTAAGAGTGGCAGAATATGACAAGGGACAAACAATGGCAATACAGCTGATAGGAATACTATGCAACAGTCCATGCTTGAAGCTGGATGGGTAACAACATCAATGGGCAGGGAAGATGGGCTGCTCTAAGGAAAGTAAAGAGGAGTTTCTGAGGAAGATCACGCTCAGCTTGATGAAAAGGTTGTGAAACTTTTAAAGGTCTTGATTTAATCTATTTTCTGCTGCAGACAGAGGATGTCTTTCAGGGAACAACCTTGATTACCATGCAGATGGCCTCATTTCCATTACTAAGACATTACATAAGGCAGGCACTCCAGTAAAAGAGATTATATAAAATACACAAAAAGCATTATGAACTCACAAGCAAGGAAATGTCAATCTTCCAGGATGCTTTCTTATATTTTTGCCTCATTCATGTGAATTCAGTTGTGGTTTTATAGCGTATAGATCCAAACTGTAATTATTTGTAGTAAGTAATCACAAAAAGTCTCTCATTTTCTGCCATTTGGGATTTGGTGCAATTACTTGAAAAAAGGAGACAGATATCTCAAGTTCACAGCTGTAATCTAAATATTGCAGAACTCTTCCATTTTACAGCGAAATGGTGTCTTGGGAAAGGCAAACTTTTAAATGTTTACTTCTAAAAACAAATAATGTTCTTGAGCTGAAAAAAATTCCAAGCTAAGTCTACATGTGATTCTGTGACATACTTAGTATGATCACTAGTATACTGCTTACCTAAATTCCTCCTTTCTTATTTTTTCTCTTTTCACCACAGTAAATGATTTCAATCCTACTGTGTCCATATCTGTTTACTTTGACCATCTACTTTCCTTTCTTAAAAACACTTGCTGTAAATATCTGCCATAAATTCAAGATTTCAGACAGCAAAAGCAACTTACCACTAACATTGCACTCTGTATAACAGAAAGAAAAGGTATTGTTATTTTTTTGATAATGATGTAACACTAAACTTTAAAAAAATTATTCGTTATTTGTACTCCCCATAAGGGGATCTCGGAGATGCTCTCTCCGGTCTGCAGAGACACGATTTCAACCACCAGAGGGAGGCAGGCTGGTTTGTCATGTCAACTCAAAAACTAGAATGAACAGAAAAAGCACTGAGAAGGAAAAACATCACCAACAACCAACATATATATGGATACCAAACATAATGAAAACAAAGCTAAATTGGGATTATGTTAATTGAAATAAGAAAAGTACCTTTTCTGCTTTAAGTATTTATTAATAACATTCCTATTAGTATATTTTCCTGTATGACTTCAGGTTAGTAAGATCTTAAGGAATCAAAAAATAGTAATTGACATAATCAGAATGATCTTCATGTTTCTATCCAACTTACTACTCTTTCTTTATGCTTTATGTGAGTTTAAGTCATTACCATACTTGTATGTCTGGTTCAGACATATGGTGGCTCAACTCGAAACGGTAAATACAGCTTTAGTCACCTTAACCAGTAAGTAGAGTTATGGACTTACGATAGTGAGTATAGGAAAGAAACCAACATTTTTACTCCCTCTGCCAAACATTTGTCTTTTTAATATTTCAGCATTGGAAAAGCAAACTATAGGAATTATTGAGATGATTGCAACTTTCTCAGTACATTAGCTGGAGATATTTTCCATTATTATTATTCTAAATAAATACTGAAAAATGTTTCTGCATTCTGTAATGTTCCAGAAACTAACGACATGAAACACTTCTAAGAAATTCATCCGTTATGCCAAAAGGAACAACAGCCATAGAAAAATTCTATGCAATTCTGATGCCACTTAGCAAGCACAGTTCAGAAAACTGGAAATCCAAAAGTTATTACCCATTTTTGTTTTCCTGCATTTCAGTAGGTCCATTTCTTACTAGTGGGTTGGTTGTTTCTCTCTTCATCTCACCTGACATGCAGAAAGCCAGTCAAGCCAGCGGACATTTCTTCAATCTCAAGTAAGAGATTCTTTCTCAAGCTAACTTTTCCAGAAATTAAATTTCCTATTATGAAATCTAAAAAATATCAGTGGGAACTCTTCTCAAATTTCAAACGCAAGTTTTAGAAATCTGAAGAATAGGCCTGGAACATGCACACTAGGCTGACTGCTTGAATGGAATGAAGTTCTCAAAATTACTCTTCGAGAAACTCTTTGGGTCCTTTGAGAATCTCAGCCTAATCATTTCAATAAATTCTAGTCATACTGAAACCCCCACCCCCCCACTTAACACATTAATCATTCAGAGTAGAAGTTCCCTCTCATCAAACCTAAGAGGACAAAGCATAGTGCAATAAGGAGCACATTTAGTCCTGTTGAGCTTTTAAAGCTGGCTGGAAATGTCATTACAAACTAAAATTCTGCAATACAGGAGGAAGCATGAAAGCAAGTGTTCAGTTTCTACACTTCAAGCAGAACTTTTTGTGATCATTGAGATAGCTTTCAATATGTAATGGAATTATTGCAATCAGGCATTGCATATTAAGGACTGGAAGAAGAAGGTTGTGCAACTAATTTAAGGTTTGCAATGGAAAGGATATAATGCTGATTTTAAGGCAAAGCACTGAGAGAGTTTGGTACCATACAACAGTGATTGACGCTCATTTTAACAAGAGACAAACTGGAATTTAGCATGACACATTCTCATCAATGCATTGCAGAAAGCCAGATCCTAAGATTTTCAGCAGAGCATTTTAGTTGCAACATCATTATCCCTTACTACATTCCTCTGTTCAGTATAGTTTGTTTTATTTCTCAGAAATTTAAAAATTCTTCTTGACTGCAGTAATCTGACTAATTTTGGGTTTTCCTCTTTTTCACTCAAAGTATTTCAAAAGCTACCAGGAAGAGATTTTCAGTAGTTTTAGTTTACTGAAAATATTATAATGAAGCATATTAAAAGAATTAAGATCAATATGCAAATAATTTCTGTTGCATCCAGAAAGTACAGCTTCACTTTCTATGGCTTTTTACACTTCTGCTATACACATTTGTATTTCTTAGAGTTATGCTGCTAAAACCCAGGAATTTAATTTGGCTAAGGAGGTTATTTACACTAATTTTACATATGCTTGTGTTTGGTTTTCTTCCCTTAGTTGGGTTCTGATAGTGAATAACTGAACTGAAATGTCTACCCTGTTACAGATTTCCCTGTAGCCAACCTTGGCTCAGCACTCTCTTTAGTTAATTTAGTTTAATTAATTAAATGAACACTGAGACCACGGTAGTATACCCATAAAGCATGTTTTGTCCAATGTCTTAGGAACTGAAGGCGATCAATCTACCACATGAAGCTGACTTCCCCTTATTCGACAACATAAAACACCATTTCCTAGAACTACCACAAAATCTACACAACCACTAGTTACTCATTGTTGTGGACAGAAGCACTCTGCAGAAAGTACAGGGATAACAGGGTCTGGACATAGCATAAATATGGAGAGAATGACCAGGAGTCAGTCTACCCAAAGGAAAGGAGGTCTGGAAATACAAACAAAGGAGACGTCATTGATTTCACTTATTCCAAGCATGTGAGTACTAGACTGTCAACTGAGAGCTATGCCCCTGATGAAACACCACAGAGCAAAGGTGATACCCAGTGTTTTGCCTTTCACTTTCTCCACAACTCAGAGTCCCAAAGTAAAAAACTGACTAGCTCTACATTCAAAAAGAGCTCACTTATGCACCCATAAAATTCCATTTCATTTTCGATCACACCTACATCTGCCACAAAAAAAAAAAAAAAAGAAAAGAAAAATTGATAGTCAATACACATGCAATAGGGCTTCTCAAGGATTTCTTCTTACATGCCTTTTGAATACAGGTAAAATGAATGGCCCAACTTCCATGCCAGGGACAATAGAAAACTAGAATACGATCTTCCTTAAAAAAATGGGAAACGACCAAATGTCACTCTCCACTATCTTCTTAATTCATCCATTTCCACAACTTGCACCGTATTTTATACAGCTTGCTTCACCGTATCTTAAAGGACATTCTGATAGAGGGGAGACTAGTTGCAGACTGGGATGAAGTTGCTGAGATCTCACCACTAATTACAAGGAGGCTGACTTCAGACAGTGCCATACTATATTTATCACCCACCTCTAAAAAGGTATGGAAATCAAATGCCATAAAGCTGCATGACTCAGGGTCACAAGGCTGAACAACTGTAGATCCTGCACTCCTTGGAAGAAGGAGACCAAGGATTCTTTGTTAGTCAACAATGACATATACATATATATGTGGCTGTATGCCATATATGATACAATTTTGTGCAAATACTGACAGCATGTTATTGTGGCAGAAGGTGAAGATCTCACCAACGCTACCGAGTGGGATCACCCTTTCTTTTGGCAGGGGCAAACTATTAGAGCAAGCAGTTAACACGAAAATCATTAGGAATCATTTGAAATCCCCTTTTTTGAACCATCTGACATAATTTTTGCCACCACCTACTTGAAATTTAGCTTATTGAAAAGTGTAACTTTTGAGTGGAAATGATGCCTGGCAACAGGATATTCAGCTTTTGATTCCTGTATGCTAGCCAAAGGGCAGAACACACATATCCAGATACACAGTTTAATACTACAGTAAATGGCAGGGGGAGGAAAATAATTTATAAACTTTGTTCCTTCTGCCATTCGAACCCATTGAAACAGCAGCTTACAATTTTTGGCCAATGATGGCCTTTCACAACCATCTGAAGACACACACAAAATCTTGCCAATCACTCAGAAATCTGGCTAAAGCCCCCAGACTTCCAGAACTGAGTGAAAATCCTGCAGCTCAATACACAGTTATCTGCTAGATTTCAAATGTCCTAAGAAAGCACCTGTGTACAAACTACACAAAAGATCTTCAGAATTTGGTTAGCTCCTGTAAAATGGTTGCCCACATGGAATTACTCCGGAGCATGACAGCTAGAGAAACTAGTGCTCACTTCCATTTCTAAGATCTCAGAGTGACATTAACCCTCTTCAGAGATATCTTTGGCCCTTCCAGTGTGGACCTGCTGATCATCCTTCCCTCAGATGAAAGAGGGAGACTAGATGGAAAATTACCCACTGAACTTTCCAGTCCTTTAAATAAAGCCCTCTGCTGAGACCTTACAGGGCATATCTTCCCCATGTGTGTGTTGAGTTCCACATGTTTCCAAGTTCAAAACACTGCTATGGCAATGAGATTAATCTGATAATGCCAAGCAGACTCACATGACACAAGCTTCAATGCAGTGCCCGCCCAGGCTTAAAACTCTGCTGGCTTTCCCAATTTTGACATCAAGCTGGTGGATACACTCAGACAGCTACCTTCTGCAGCCTCCCACCTGCAGAAAACACCATCATAAATTTCGCCGTTACCATTATTACAAGGAGAGAGAAAAACTTACTTACTTGTGAAGCAAAAGCCATTCTGATCTGAGAAGTAGTTGCCTTTTTCTGAAATAAACGTTACTCGGTTCTAAGAATTTGCACAATTCACTTCCTTTACTCTTCCCTGACAATGTCTATTTAGAAGAGATCTATTTATTCCCCAGCACATTTCACAGTTCCTGTTTCTAAATGAGAATCATATTAACAAAGGGTAGAAAGACACAAACACGTTTCAAGAAACCAAGACTAATTTCTATAATGTATATACAGTGTTGTTTCCAAAGGGGGAAAAAAACCAACCCTCAAAACCTTCAAAGGCAGGCATCAATGCAGTTAGCCTTTCAAGAACTACTGATCCTACTCTGAACTTGCCGAAAAGAAAAGAAGAAAGTTAAAAGGTGTTTAAGATAAAATGAACAATTGGAGATAATTGTATTACACTATGAACAGTTTCCAATTTACTGTTCATAAATAACTGTCAAAACTGACCTCCTTACAAGAAACAGATCTGCAACCATTTCATGGTAAATGATTGTCGGTTCACCTATTATTGTCATATTGGATTACAAGCACTTCTTCCTCCCTGCAATACAGTGGACTCCATGTTAAAATAATTTCAAGATGATATCTTGTACTTTCAAAAAAAAAATAATTCAAAACCAGCGGAGTGAAGAAGGGAATCTACTTCCCACAGATTCATTCCACACAGTTTCTACTCTCTTCTCCTTATTTTTCTGCTCAAACTAAACCACCAATATCCTGTTTCATACTGCAACACTTTCAGCAAAAAATTCAAATACATACAAACCTTCTGAAAGAACACAGCACAGACAGCAAAAAGAGCAAAGGAACTGCAGCAAAAAAAACCCACGTCCAAACACAACCATATTTAAGGAGATTATGTAGTGAAATTCCAATTTTTTGTGTGTTTTGAACAAATACTGTGTATTTTACTCCCTTTCCATGCTCTTTATGAGCTCTTCGCCATCACCTCCAGGTACTACTCTTCACTACGTAACATTCACTGGTACCTCTGCCCACTATGAAACTACTGGTAGGGTCACTGAAGCAGTGGTATGTGTTGGAATGGGCATGCAGAGCTGTTTTCATGCCTTCCCTGCGGTTTCCTTTTCCCCAGTAGGCTACCCAATATTCCAAGGCACAGTCTGAACCAGTATAAACTTCCTGTTAAATGACTGTGGTTCCAGTCCTCAGACAGTCCTTGGTCACCAGGGACTGACCACAGTCTCTTGAGTACAGAAGTATCAACATGCTACTGGAGTTGCTGAGTGAAATGATTAATGCATTGGAATACCTGTATTTGCTAGCATAGTATGTTCTTAACTGTTTTCTTAGGCTTTGGGGAATCTGTAGCTTGCACCACCACAAAAGAATAGAATAAAAACAGAAACCCATGAAAGTTTCTTCTCAAAACACTTTTTAAGCCATAACATAAACACCATCGTGCCTCTGTGTGCCATTGAAATGAGTAATCTATCTGAAAGTAATATTTTTTCAAAAGTATCCTTAAAAGTGAAATTCTGGAAATTTTGTTACATTTATATTTATATAAATCTACATATAATTTAATATTCATATTAATTTTAATATTTTATTTTATTATTAAAACATGCTACAAACAAACAATTCAGTAGGAAGCTGCAGAAGCATTGAAGTCTGCTATCATACAACAATCAAGCTAAAAAAGAAGAGTAACTAAGAAAAAAGTAACATCAACTTTGTTTGAAATTTACATTTGAATTTTATATATGTAGATAAAGAGAGCTGGGTTAAGAAACAGAGACTGTAATGTTATGCCAAGACAAAGAAGCATTTCATCTTACTAGAAGAGAAAATTTCTTCTTACGTGACATTCCACTTAATGGTTAGTATGGAAAGCCAGAGAAAAATGGCTCAAGTATAACCATTATTCCTAAATCTGAGAAGAGCTTAAAATTACACCTCAGGGAGCTAAGCTGCTGCATGCTGTGCATAAGCTGCACATCTCCTCTCCCAGCGGTTTCTGCCAGCCCTCTCAAGCAGGGTGCAGACCATAACAGATCCGCTGTCATAATCCTCTCCCCAGGGAGGAGGAGGAGCTCCCTGGTCTTGTTTTACAAAAGGAGGTGAGACACCGACTGAAGTCACTCTGAGTATGTGTGTCATAAGTCTTAATGACAGTCACATGAGATACACCCAGTGATAGCCCCGATTGCCTTAATAAACAGATATGTATTATCTGAGCCCATAGGAAGCGAGCATGAGTGCCATGAAACAAGCAGAAGCTGCGTAAGCAGTGAGCACAAGGAATTGCTTCTTCAGGGATGAATATGAATCCTACATCTCACACTTAGCTAGTAAAACATAATCCTGTATTTAATACAATTAAGCCAATTAACACCACATGAAGAGTATTTTAAAACTTGTGAAGTTGGGTAGCCTAGTGCCTTGGGAACAGCCTTCATTCAGCAGCGATAAAACCACTCTTACATTAAGCAGAACTCTACAGCACAGGAGCACCACTTGAGATCAGAAAATAGTCCACGATAACTGATCTTGACAACTCCCAGTAGCAAACTCCCAGCCATTTCAGTGACCGCTCTTGCAGCTTTTGAAAGACAGAGCTACCAATATGAAGCTAATAGTCTTTAGCTAGATTCAATTTATGTAAAGAAAACCATCTGACAAGAAATCTCAGCCATCCAGCCACAGGGCTGTTCAACTGCTTTGCTGAGGCTGGCTGCCACTGGGGTTGTGTACTGGGAGCAATAGGGTGAGGAGGGGGTCTGCAATGCTAGGTGAACATCTGCTCCCCCATTGACACACCGATTTCCCTATTGTAGCCCCTTTTCTTCCATTCCCAGCTGGATGAATTGGCCCAGTATGGAGCAGGAACAGTCAGGTAAGGACAGCGCAGCGGAAGTCATGCTCTTGGTCTTTCTAAGACTCTGGTTGGGGTCCTCTCCCAGTACTTTCCTGATTACAGCTGGCCTCATGTCACCAGCACACACAATAAGATGAGGGAATAACTGAAATAATTTCTTCCTTCGTGATCCGTAAGGGGCACATAGTAGAAGCAGTTCCTGTAAGTGAGCTGGACAAGAAGGGGCAGAGCATGAGAACTTCCCAGAATTTACTAAGACAGGGTAATGGAAAAGCACTACAAAATGCTGGTGTAAGCCTGATGGTTGTAATGAATCACTGCACTATGGCAGACCTTGAAGTTTGGGTAAACTGAGCTGAAATAATCCATGTCTGCCAACTGTTTATACCGGCGTGCCAGTTGCCAGTACCCTTCTGATATGATAGTTACACATCTTAGAGGACAACGCGTTTTAAGCCTCTCTTCAGCCAAAAGATGTAAACAAGGATCACAAGTAAACATGTATTGCTTTCACTTGAAAGTGCTACAGATTTTGCTCACATCTTTTGGCCAACTTCAGCTGGCTGTTACTCCTTACCAGAGTACTCACTAATACAACACTTCTCTTAGCCCAACAGCCATTTCACACTATTTTGCTGATCTAAGACTCTACTGTGAGAAACAAACCTATTTTCATAAAGCAGATCATTTCTTCAGAGATAAAAGCTTAAATAGGTGAAAAGGCACTGAGCGAAGTCATGTGTTTAACTCCATCTCATTTAAAAATGGGGTGGGCCTTAAGTCAAACAGATGTACAGAGACCTGCAAGTTTTTATAGTATCAATGGAGATAAAAGGCATTTGAAAGAAAATCTGTGCCTTTCATGTTCACTCCTAACCTTTCTACTGCCCCCTTTGACTCATGCTCTCCACAGAGCCCTGCTTAGAGTCACTCTGCCTATACTTTCCAGGCTATGGAAGTCCCCTAAAAGTAACACTACCTGGCATGTTCAGAAAAGGGGGACTGGCTATGCCACGTCGCCGAGCTGGAGCCTCTTTCCTGCTCTGCCTCTCTCTGCAGGGACAGAGCAGAGCAACAGCAGTGACCAACCTACTGCCAGATGCCATGCTAATTCACACTGAGAGTGCAACCTCCCTCATACAGACATTTTGCAACCTCTCTTACCTGGGCATATATATTTGTGCATATACATACTAAAACCTGACTGATTACACTGGAAATTT
This sequence comes from Falco naumanni, assembly GCF_017639655.2. NCBI lineage: Eukaryota > Metazoa > Chordata > Aves > Falconiformes > Falconidae > Falco > Falco naumanni. The sequence continues at coordinate 29,738,136 of NC_054057.1, forward strand.
CCCTGCAACTACGTCTTAATATTTGGATTAATAAAAAAGAATTTGTGGTCCCTGGAAATGATTTTATGAAATGTCTGACTGGGTTTTAAACTGCAACTTTCAATTACCAGTTTAATCCATTACTATGATATCTCAGGAGTTTTTGTGACTATTGCATAATCCTTTAGTCAGAAATGCTACAATGCAGTGTTCTATATATGCAAGTTTTCTGTAATGCCAGTTTCCCTTCTGAAAGCCTCCATATGATTTGCTTTTCAGGTCATATTAATTAATACCTCATTGGATTAAACTGCTATGGCTTGTTACTTGTTATGCTGTTAACAAACAGCTGGGTTCACTAGCTTCAGCGTAGTTTAGTGTGCAACTTAGTATCATCTCCATTATGAAACCCTTTTAAAGCTTAAAAAATGGTCTCTAAGCTGAACGGCCTGTTGCATGGCATGTTTAATTTATAAGCACTTTCATCTATAGACAGTATTTTCCTACCACATTTTTGTTTGCAGTTTTGATGGCAAACTACAGATAACAGAGCAGTCAGTTTTACTGAGAGTAAAGATACAGAGAAGATATAGTTTGCTGAGACAGGTACGAAAAAGACAGTAGAAGCTACGTATAATTCAGTGCACACCAGTTCTCTGTGGATAAATGATGAAAGATATGACTTCTTCCAGTGGGTAGTAAGTATGCACAACCAATAGCTGTACCACTGTTTATTTTAAGAATATACCACAAAATGGTGAGAGCTACACGGTTGTTATCTGCACTTCTGTTACTGACCATTTCAGTGGTGTTTCTATAAATATTGCACATAAGCAGCTATAAAGACAAAGATTTAAAAATAGGTCATAGGCATTAGGAGCAGATTATACTGTACAGGTGGGAAACAATGATTTGTGGCACAAGTGCAGATTATGTCTGTGTTCAACATGTGGGAATTCTCCATCAGTACAAATCGGCTGCCACCATGAGCTCATGGCATTTCAGAGCACAGCATAAATCTTTGACACAGCTCTATTGCCTTCTGTATCTCAAGGGAGTAAAAAGTCAGAAAACAGAAACATTTTTTATATGGGTTCTATCAATAGTCCTGTGGCATGTGCCTATAACAAAATAAGATGGCATATTCCTGATCAGTGCTGGTACTGGGTGAGAGACTACAGAGAATTACACAGAAAAGAGACTTGCCTTTCCTAGAAAACAGTCACAGCTAGGGCAATTCATGTACAATGCCTCTAAGGCTAATTTCTCTAGGGAAGCCTTGACTGTGAATGGCAAAAAGCACAGTATGGTTGGATGCTCTTGAGAATAGCAGCAGCACAGCTTTTCCTCATCTATCTAGAGTTGGATGGGCGTCATGTAGGTTATGGCCACCTCACTATCCACCAAAGAATCCTAACTGCTTTCCTAAAAGGCACACACACAAAAGAACCATCCTGGCTGGCTGCCTCCTCCTGAGGCACATCTTTTGGACACATCTGTCCTTGTCTTGCCAGTTCGCTTTAAAGGAAACATAAGGAAGGAGAGCAAGACCCCAAATCAACAACAAGAAAGCAGTCACATACTTGCCACACTTCTTATGAGTGACACTTTCTTTAATACTTTAATAAAATCTTATTGTGTGATAAAGTTCAATATATTTATTATCATGGATGATATGACATATATCAAACCCTTGCTTCTCTCAGTCATATAGTTTCAAAATAGCAGCTTTTCCTTTGCAGCTAGCAGTTTATTCCTCATTCCTTCTGCTTTATGCTTTCTGTCCTGCCCATAAGGCAGAAAAAAAGGGAGAAGAGTGGAAGACCTGTCCAAACAGCACTTGCTACCATTGTAATATGTCCACTGTGATCATCCATAGACAAATTTAAAGAGGAGAAACTAAAGCTGAAATTAGGACTCAGAGTATAACATAATTCCCCTTCGGTATTTTGTCAGGAAGAAAAATACAGGAAGAATATGCAGAACAAGAAATTAGAGTTTTGTGGAAAACTAAATCTCACACAGACTTCTAATTTACAGCCCAAATTGTTAACAAACAGCTGAAAACAGTTCAAGATTGATTGCTATACCTAAAGATTCACATACATTCACAGAAAGGCCATTAGACACACCTCTTAAGGGAGGAAAAAGATTCCCCACGTGGTTTTCAGTCACTGGCCAGGATGCCACAGCCACATTCTTTGGCAGGAAAATATGCAGGGGAACGCAGAAACCATAAATATTACAAGAGATCAATTGCAAGTCGAAAACTATTGCACAGACAATCTATTCCTTAAAAAAATATTTGTTCATTCATACAGAATCCAACTGACGTGCCTTAAAAGCCTCTTCCTTGACAGAATTCTTAGACATCTGTAATAATTCCATTTAATGCAATATATTGGCTTTGGGGGCTATTGCTATTAAGTACTCAACTGCTAATCGTCTTAACATTTTATTTTGTAAGAAGTGAACTGGTCTACAGAATCTAAGAGAAAATGTTAATCAGCTGCATAGATGCACATTTAAATAGAATACAGTTATTAAATTAAATTTTAAATTGGCACTAACTTCAAGTAGACACTTACTCAAGAATAGGAAAAAGTAGTTTCATGGCTGTTAGTCTACATCAAACACTGAATCACAAATGCTTGTTTTTTCCAAAGGGCTTTTTCCTCTCATCTGACCTCCAGCTCCCCACTATATTCCCTGCACTCAACTTCTAATTCTCAGTACCTAGCTGTCAACACAAGCTCAGCGTTCCCGTTTATCCTATCAGGTTTTTCTTTTTCCCACCCAGGGAAAGCAGGAAGGGTAACTGAGCACAGGAATGACAGATGTCCTTTCAGTACTTGGATCCAGGTTCAGATTCAGCCTACGGCAGCCAAGAATCGAAACAGCTGAGCTCTGAAATGGAGCACATTCACTGCAGATGAAATCTTCAGGTTACCTACACAGTTCTACAACTTTTATCACACAGAAACTGAGGTTTTACCATAGGTTTTATACTGGCCAGACGTTTAAGCAAATAAATAAATAAATTTAATGCATTTTTCCAGTATAACAGTACTTTTCCCCGCCATGACAAATTCCAAAACTATTGCTCCTGAATACATACACACAACGTGCTCCAAGATCAGCAGAAATTTTAATGGAAGCACCTTATATGAGCCACACCAGCAAAGCCGGTAAGGTGACCTGTGACAGGCACAAGACTTGCTTGACACGCCTTGTTGCAAGCTCAACATACCTGTAATTGAGTAGCTGTAAAACAGTCATTCAGCTTCAGAAACGCAGCACCCAGGAGGCTACATGCAAATAGTCAATACACAAAGACTACACACAAATACTTGTCAATAACCAAATAAGCCTGACATTAGATTTTGTATTGCTTTTCTTTGGCTTTGTTACACATGTCTGAAATTTATCAGAAATGCAAACAAAACTCATCATCTTTGAAAAGCTACTTACCCTCAAAAAATTCAGCTGGGAAGGAAAAATGCAGTAAGATCTACCACTACCAGTCTTGTGTACTATAGGCAAAGCAGCACAGGTCACACAGTGGGGAACACTGAATTTAGCAATTTGGGGGGGAAATTCTGACTAAATGAAGTGAATATAATAATTCACATGTACTTTATAAGGATGAATTTTACACACATTTTGACAAATTCAATGATTTTTCAGATTTATCTCGCTATCTATGGCCCCTTCTTCCTCTGATTGAAGTCAATTACAAAATTTTCTTAGCCTCTACTTTAACAGTCAAATGAAGAAATAATTTCAAAATTCAAGATAAAAGATGATTTGTTACCAAGACAGAACTCTCTGAGCTATGAGTAACTACTTCATACAATTACACGTCTTAAAATTTCCAGTGCACTTACATGTATTGAAGCAGAATACAAGTAAGACTCTTTTTAAAAATCTTCTTATTTTTTAAATATGCAGGAGCTTTTTCAAGTATTCTGATTTTTTTTAGTTTCCTGAACTAAAAGAAAAAGCATAAAATGTTAAAGGCCTGGAAAACTTTTACAGGTTTCTTTAATCTTCCCCTGCCGATGTAATATCATCAGCCTTTACTAGCTGCTTATAATAATGTATTTAGCTCCATGCTCATTTGTGGTTTGTACTGTTCTTCAGTGGTGGGACTAAGCTACTGTAAATGAGTCTTTGACTAAGCAGATGATCTGAAATCAAGGAATAGAGCACAAGAACTTGGAAGGCTCAGAAGAACTGAATGGAGAATATAACTCAGGTGCCACTGAGATTTCAGTTTGGCAAGGATGCAGTTTACAAAACTCATGCTTCACCAAATTAAGTAGAATCCCTTCACTGGGGAATTGAGTTGTGCAGTAGGGTGAGATAAGAACACCCAAGAAGTATATTTAAGGGATTTTTTTCAGAATTTGTAATTGTCATATGGAGGTAGATGTGCTTAATCTAGATGAAAATCTGATTTGCATGATTCCCAAAACTGTCTTGAAATAATTCATTTATTCCTTTGGGCAAATCTTTGACATTTGTCTAAAAAAATAAAAAAAAAGTCCCCGTCTGATACAGAGAAACACAATCCAATATGTTTAAAATCTCAAATGTATATTTCCTCGCAATATTATTAATTTTTGAACTAATTTAGAATGTAGTAAAATCCTTCAAAGATCCTTAGCTGAAAAACAAAGGGTTTTTTTCCTATAGCAAATATTAACAATAAAAAAATACAGAGGAGATGGATTCTATTGGTAATGCAATTGAAGCAATGCTACTCTTAAGAAACTTTTATAGGATCTCTGTGCATATAACAGTTGATGCACAGCATTAACTTAGAAAATCTTCTCACATGTGATCCTGTTTTTAAGAATGAAATGTTTGGCAATGTATGATGCCAAAGTTCTTATTTTTTCTTGTGAGAATTTTGCTGGCATGTGTCTTTGGAATTAGCCCCTGTCAGATGAAACTTCGAAGTCTGCAGAATCAGTGCTTTTCATTGCAAGATGTTGACAGTAATAGATTGCATTTTCAGCAGATATGGGTAATCCCTTCTTTCTCCTACAGAAAGAAAGAGTCCTGAACTTTTAAAAAACAGAGATCTAGTGAAAAAAATTCAAGAAGTAGTCCTTTACTCTTCAGTAAAATCCACTGAGATTATTTAGTTAGAATGAGTAAGCACCTTCTATGGACAAAATTTGTGTGGTGAAGTTTCCCTACCCAGGAGAGACAAAATGTTAGTTTCCCTTCATGATACTTGGAATACACTTGGAATACACTCCCAGAATTTGTCCTAAGCAAAATTATTTCAAATGTAGTCATATTAACCTGTTTTAAAAGAAATTCTACAAGTTTTACCTTTCCTGATAGAGAGTTGATTTGATCTTGGCTCATTCACCCCGAGTAAAATCCTACCTTACTCAGTTACTGAATACACAGAAAATTTACTGCATATTTATTATGTGTCTGAACTAATAACATCAGTGAATATTTAGTTGTCTAGAGCCAGATGACAGGGTAGCTCCACTGACTGAAATGGAAACTTTGCCAATCTGTGCCACCTTTAACATTTTGCTAGAAAAAGGGAAACAAATTGGAATCCACAATCCATCCACTTTCCAGCACTATTAAATGGATTGTGAAACCACTAGTGCTGGTGCATGATTTCCATACAGTATGAAACAAATTCAAAGCCTGAGTACTACAGTCCTATTTTTCACTTTGACTATATGCCAGCCTTTCCTCTGCTTTCTGAATCAAGAGGTCTCCTTGTTCTTTGGATCTTCTGGGGTATAGTAACCAAGGAAAACAAATCTCTTTCCTTATCTTCCATATCTACATTTACCACCAGCAAATGCCATTAAATTATGAGAAATTACTTCTACTACATTCTTAAGAAGGCTAGATAACAGTCCAACACCAATATACTCAGTACACTAAGTATTAATGACAGTTGAAGCCAAGGAACCATGTTCTTAATATCACTCTTGATATGAAAAGGGACAGAGTCCCCTCAGAGTCTCAAGTATGGAGATGTTTCCAAGGGGATTTTGAAAAGTTACTGAAAGTCAAATTCAGCCAAAGTGGGAAAGGACACTTAAGGTGTCAGGACCTCACATATACTGCCTACAGGGAGTAAGTAACTGTGCATGTAGATGGCCAGGCAGATTGATTGCTAAAATGGAGATCGTGTAAGTAATGTGGCTGGGACGATGATGCTGTCCTTTCAGTCTCATGGAAACACAGCCCAGCCATTTCATTCTTCAAGAATGTGGCCTTGCAAAATAGTGCATCCTGACATGATCAGTTGTAGCAGAAATGTAGTGAAATTTCAAAATTCTTGATGATTCTAGATACTCTAACAACGATAAAATATACCAGCTACTCCTTTAATTATTTTTTCTTTTTTTCATTACTTCACTCCAATGTCAGATTACAGCTTGAAGACCTATGCTAGTTGAGAGACGCAAGGGACACAATATTATCTTCCAGCCTCCATGTAAAGAAGCCCAGCTGAGTCAGTCTGAGAAAGGTAAGTGGTAAGTTAATCACCATGCTCATTTAATTCTTTAATGTCAATTATTTTTACATAAATTTTTTTATGTCAATTTTTTCATTTGTCAGCTGCAGGTACTGGATTTCCTTCCAAGAACACTGGAAAGTCATTTCACAGAGATCAATAACAAGGACAATGTATTTTGATTGGCATCAACAACCAGGTTAAATTCAAACTGGTGCTCTAGAGATGAAGATCTCAAGATTATTACCAATCCCCTGAGCTAACCATGCATTCCTCTAAAATGAACTTGCTAATTCTGCTAAAACTCATTTGCATTGCTCGCTTTTTCACAGTTTTCAGCAGAGTGTTTTATTTTATGAGCAACCTCTTCTACAGAAATTCTTCCTGGATGTCTTATTGACCAGACGGCACACCCATATAAATTCAATCCAAGTCTTTGCATTACCTGTGGTCTTAAACTGCTGACTAGCAGAGATCCCATCGCTTTCCTTTGAGAGTGCTATATGCAGGGTACCTCTTTAAATTCCATTTAGACTCCTTTCTTTTAAGCTATGTAGGCTGTTCATATCCTTTGTACTACAAATAGAACAGATACAGTTAATTGAAGGCATCCCTCCTGCTGAATTTAGCCTGCTAGTCTGATAGCCTGAAACTTCAGAGGAAGTTCCTACAACACAGAATGAAAGGCTACTTTAATTTCCTCTCACCCCATTACAGGCCAAAACTGTTTGATAGAAAGAATTTTTTGATACAATAGGAAGAAACAGTTTTGCCCTTCCAGCACTACACTTCTAGTGCTCACATTGACCAGAAGCTCCATATCTTACTGGTTTACAAACACTAGCATACAGGAATCCTATCAGGATACAAAAACCTAGTAGGACAAGTTTGATTCTCCAGAGTGAGACTTTTAACTCACTTGCAGCAACACAGAGAAAATAAATTAGAATTTGGGGAAGGTTTTAAAAACATTTAGCCCTTAAGAAAGACCTTAGATGCCCAGTGTCAGGTCTTAGCAGCCGTTGGCCTTCAAGTGCTTTTGAGAATGTTAGGTACCTTCCTGCACAAGTTACTTCATACCTAAATAATTCTAAAATATGGATCTTAAGTAGTGGAGACACCGCAGACTTTAAGTGCTATCTTACCCTAATAAAATCAGCTGTCCATTTGCCTATACATCTATAGGAGGAATTCCTATAACCTTCCATTTCCGTAAGGTTTTGTTAAAAAGTGGTACAGGTACAGTTCTTCTGTGAGTGCTCAGATTACACTGGAAACATGCAAGCACAACCCTAGTTCCAAAACTGGAAAAATGTCAGTGGTTTCTCTTCTATTGCTTCATTTATGCATAGTCATTATTTATGAGATTGAACTATACTATCACAGGTTTCAACTTGCCTGAGGAAACAGGAGTTAGTGTTGGCGAACCTGCTAGTACACATCATTGGTCAAATAACTTAGCCTGCAGAAGCAGAAAAAATTTACCTTATGAAGCTTGATGCTACTTTTATTGAAAAGTGTTCTTTAATATGACTTTTAACTACTTCAATACATCTTTAAGTAGGAGGGCATACAGAAGCCTGTGATTCTGATAACAGTTTCCATTTTAAACTTTACCCTATTTAAAATTTCCATTGCTGTAATGTTTTGCTCTTAAATAAGACTGAGTTTGGAGGTCCTGACCCCATTTTCTCAATTGCTTTTGCAAATTTAACTGAAAAGGTTTTGAGGTTGGGACTGGAAATACCTAGATGTTTTATGATTCTGGATTATTTCCTTTTGCTTCTATGTTTAATGTAGCTGTGCTTCTGGAAATATTTTTTTTTCCAGGTCAGTAAACTGTAAATTGCTGTGCTGGTTTTCAGGAATTGGGGGACAAATTACAAATTACCAAGTTGTTTCATTTAGAAATACACTTTCTCTGAATGACCATTAATTACTTCCCACATACATTTCCTAATAATTGTATATACACAACATCTGTATGGGTGAGTCCGAGCAAGGCTGATGAATGTGAGGCAATGTATTGAAACAGACCTCAAAAAGGTTTTATGCTAAACACTGTGGGGTCTTTTTCTAGTGCAAGTGTGCCTCTGCAGTGATGAATTGTGGAAATTTTTGAGAAGAGGGGAAAACCAACCTCCTACAGCATATCAGAAGCACATGACAGCAGAGCAGTCCCCATACACTACACCCTTTTCCTATTGGTACCATACAAAGTTGGGTCCCATTTTAACGACTTAAAAAAAAAAAAGGCTGTAGTTAACTATCTCACTCCACTCAGCAATGTACAGAGAAGGGGGCTCTAATTAATCAAAGCCCTTAATTTCAGAAGAAAAATACATATATTTCTGTGAGTTCTTTCCTTATGGATAACCAGATACACATAGCTGCATAACGCCTTGAACACAAGCTGGGGGGGGTTGTTGTCTGTTGCCCTCTGGCACCACAGTGTCAGCCTTGGATGTCTTGGGCTGAGGGAGTCTGGCCCCAGAAACCCACCAAAGCAAAGCCAAACAAGACACTCCAGAAAATTGCCAACTGTGCTGTGACACTGGGATGGGGTGGGGGTGGGTATGTTTTCTTTTAATGAGGGCTGAATATTAGTCACATCTTTGCATGTTGTTCAACACTGCAGATCATGTTGATAAAACAGGATGATTGCTGCACTAAAAGGACATTTATAGAAAAATTAGCACAGATGGGGTGAAATTATAAATACGTTGTCTGGACATCTGTGTTATTTATACAGAAAAAAACTAAAATGAGTGATAATTATCCACATTTAGTGGAGCAAATGAGGAAAGCTTATTCACTGTATAAATACTACAGTATGCCTTTGGCCCCACTCCAGCAAAACTATATAGGCAACGAACACTTAGGCTCTCACTGGACGCTCTCTGATTCTTATATAGGCACAAAGTACCACTGGTTTTCTCCCATGGTGAATCTATAAGAAAAGTATCAAGTGACCAGTTCATTGGCTCACTTATTTGGATTATATACAGTCATTTATAAGCTCAATGTGTTACATGAAAAAGCCTTTAAATATCACTAGCCATTTATAAAGATTTAGTAAAATTATAGCATGCAGAGAGAAACCCCAGAGAAGAGCTAAATGACCTTTACTACTATTAGCTAATCTAAACTGTCATAATTCCAAATTATACATTGTTTTTCAGTTCACCAGTGGTGCTTTCAAATCTGCATTTTTTATAAGGATGGCCATGTTTTCTTCTACTGTTATTTACTTTCCTGAAGTGTTTTCTGCTGCTATAAAGTTACGTAATGCTCAGAAGATGACAGAAAGACTTCCCTGGGACTTTTAAATTACTGTCTATCACGGATTCGTTTTGATTGTACTTTCAGTCAGAAGCATTTTATTTATCCTTTAGGGTGATGTGTCCTTTGAGCACAATTGTTTATTTCAGAAATGGCAATAAGAAAAACGACAGGTGGAGTCCATTTCAAACATAGCTCTCTCCCCCAAAGACATCAGTTTTCCTGCGGACACTGTGTGGCATTCATTATATATAAAATGGCTTGCTTTCCTTTAATTGGATTCCAGATGATTATTTTTGCCAAAAACAAAGGTTTTCTGTGTTCTTAAAATAATTAAGCCTGATTCCAAATCAAATTATCCAATTTCAAAGGCCTGTTTCCCTCTCTGAAATGCCCATTACAGACAGGCTACAGATGACTAAGTCTTGTGTCATCCCATGGCTTTATTAGGAGAATGTTCTAAGTCCTTCACTTTCCCTGTAATCAGAACTATAATTTCTTCAGGTTATTTTAAGAGCAAGCTACAGCTAAAGGAGGAAACTCAATTTTATTCTGAGCTCCAGACATGTCGACACAGCAAACCAGGGCTCCAGTTTTACAGGCTATCTTCTTACATAAAGCCTAACACTGGCATTAAATTCAAGTTCTCTACGAGATGCACCATGCCGGCTACTATCAGCTCTCTATTCATGGAATGAAGAGTGGCACAAATGTTTGTTTTGATAATCTGTTTATAAGCTCTCCTCGTAGAAATAATACAGGCTCAGTATGGCCACTTCCTTTTCTCTCTCATTAATTTTTAAATGAATAAGGAAAACAATCCTGTACCAAAATGAACGAGAAGAGAGAATGTAACAGCAGAGATATGCCCTCAAACTACCTAACAGCAAACTCAGAGCATGTGTTTCCATTTAGCTCTTTGTTAGTGGCATTTGTTTTAGTAAAATTCCGGTAAGTTAAAGAATTAATTCTACAGAGGCTGACTAATTACTCTTGATTCTACTAAAACACTTAATCATGATGTAAACTGTTATACTAATAATATACAGAAAGTGCCATCATCCTTCACAACTATCTACCTTTAAAAAGTCAAAAACAGCTAACAAAAGCTTTGAGAAGACATACAATGAACTTTAGAAAACTAACGTGTGATGAAATGTAAGAGCAAATTAGCAGCGACACTGCAGCCATGAGGTTTTCTTGAGGCTCTGGAAAAAATAGAACATGGTTAGTACTCCACTACTTTTCAACAGCCTAAAGTGGGCCTCACAGCTAAAATGTCATCTCACATTTGATTTTCTATTGCCAGGATAGAACGTAATTAACTTTTTTTTGCCAGTTTGCTGTTTGGAACTCAATAGTATATCATTCCTGCTTTTCTTTAATGTCTTCTCATCCTCTTCAGAAGAGCGTGAGATTGCTCACAGTATTAACCAGTTACCTCCCCCTACACCACATTACTTTCTACACTGTTCCTTTCTCTCCGCTCCCCCTTTCACATTTTTCTCCACTAATTAAACCTGTCTCCCAACTCTTGTTTTTTCTTTTTGCTTTTAACATCTTTCTTGCTCCCTTTTCGTTCTGCACTGTGTACCAAGAAGTAAACAAAAAGGAACTGATGGTAACAAAAGAACTGCTTACTGCTCCAAGAATAAAATACTGCTCTTCCCAGTGAGAATCCACCCATGCTTTTCTCCTGTCTTCCTATCTAGATTTTTTTCTTCATTCATTTCATTCAAGTGGCTTGTTACTACTGAGAGAAGCAACATAGTCGAAATTTATTATTACTTCTATTATTATTGTGGTTATGAATGTTGCTATTACTACTAATAATAAATAGTTCCATATTGCTAAATATTCATAAACTAATAACTAGTTTATGTCCCTAGTGGGAGTTACCTGAACACGAGAGGGAAAGAACAAAATGGAGTTTCCTTCTCTCCATATCACTTGCCCTTCCTTTGGACCTGAGAAGCTGTAGGCGTCATAAGGAATTATAACTGTAGTTCACATCATGAATTCAAATTGGTGCTGCATTTTAAATACTTCCTTTAAAAAAAAACAAAAATCAGGGGCTTATTAGAATGAAAAATATTAAATCTAATGAGATGGTGTATAAAGGTATGTATGTATTCCCCAAGTCATGAATGATTCCAACTCCAGCTTACAGAAAGGATCTATATCAGTGTGATAGCTTTACTTTAAAAGAGAAGCATGCTCCACAAACAAAGCTGACCTGTGTAAGGCTTCAAGATATCCTGCAAAAGACAGTCCAAGTGTCAGGAAGCCACTTTAGTTTATGGACTGCGAAACTGCTTATTTGCGCTTAAGTTAGATGTAGACTTACATATTATATGGATTTCAGGCTTGTTCTCTGGAATAGTCATTCTTATGTCACTCCCATTATAGGAATCCCTGTGTAAATACAAATGTTTTAAGGACAAGCAAGCATGAAGAGTGAGGAGCCAAGGCTCTTTCACATTATCAGCAAATTATACACTTTGTTTAACCAGAGGCCTTATTTTCACTACATTTGGTTAATGCTTCTAGTAAGTGAATAGAGAATTTAGAGGGGTGAATTTAGAATGGTAACTTCACTGCATGTCTCATTTTAATTCAGAAAGCAAAGCAGCTCCGAACAGTGACTACAACAGAAAAACTGTGGCTATAAAGAAATGTTTTTTTCATCCCTGACCCCAGGCATTACCAGTAAGAAACACTTCACTGACTTTCCACTCACTAAAGCCCATTCAAATGGGGTCTAGGTAAGCCATGCATAAGCCCAAGGCTTCAAAGTTCTTCATGAGAAGATAATTGCTGAAGGCAATGAGAAATTAGTCAGTTCTGCTTGCTAGACAGAAACTAAGGAGATAGAGCAGAAGTATTTAAAAAAGAAACAGCTAAGCATAATCAGGATGCACCTCTCTATCATTACCACTCCTTAACACATTAACATTTATACAATGCAAGACTAAATGTGCCCAGTGTTTTGGCTGTAAGAAAGCCTGATCCTGCCACAGCACTCAGGGAGAGATGCACAGTGGGGTGTGAGCTTGGCGCATTTCGGAGGAGTGCTGAAGCACTCCCAGTGCCTCCACTCTGCCTTGCTCAACAGGGTCCAACTTCCATTAATTAGGAATTCTAAGATGTACAAACAGTATCTACAGCTTTATATTGCAGACAATTACAAATTAATTTACTAAGGAAAAAAAAATCTCCTACCTGTCAGGACTGCACACACAGTGAACCTCTGTTTCTCTGTTCTCCTGACGATGAGCAACATGAACCATGTATAGTTATGAACACAGTCAGGCTTACAATGAAAACCAAGCTGATTAATTGGAGAGAGGCTGACAGTAAATCATTTCCTCATGACTGGAAGTTTTTGCCTAAGACTCCCAGGAGAAACATTATTCCTCTTCCTCCTCCTCCTCCTTTCCTCCCTTCCTCATCCATCCCACTTCAGCATTACCCTGTTCATTACATCTCTGTCCAGGGAGTTACTGGAGTCAGCTGGCAATATATTATTACTTAAGCCGCTGCTTTTCCTTCTTGTCCTAACTTTAGAAGCCACCAAGAAGTGCCATACTGAACTGTGTAATTCCTGGGTTCTTGTAGAAAGATCCAGAGATACAGTGGTCACCCCCAAAAGACTGGAAAGGTCAGCTTTTGTTAGCCTGAGGTAGCAGGTTTAGAATAAGCCTGTGGCCATTGTAACTGAAGTGCAAAGTGTTCCCCAAACTGCATATCATAGTAAATGCTTTCTCTCCTTTATACAAGCTCTAGGTGTTCCCTAGAACAAGAGTATGATTTAAAACCACCTGCACAAGCAGTTTAATTTTGACATAAGTCTGCAAGTTTGCAATCTTCGTAAGCTTGAAGAACACTTTTTAGGTGGTTTTATTGCTCTTGCCAGCTAATTATGGATTCAAGGGTAAAATATCCATAGACATTTTGATAACATATCCGAAGTTAATCTAAAACAATGGAGGACATGCTAATGAATACAGAGGGATACTATTTGTTTCCAGGATTTTTCTGAAATCATAACATTGAGTCTGCAACATAACAGCTTGCATGTTGTAGAAAAGCCACTGGAAAGGAAGAACAACCACTGAAGAGTTCTCAAGAACTGACAGTATTTCTTAGAAATATTATATTATGTACTTGGTTTGTATCAGTTACTCACTCTCAGAAGTTCTTACCTAAATAGGCTTTAGAAAAATCCAAACCAGTGATATGTTGGAAGAAAATGTTATGACTCTGAGAAATCATATATAACATTTTCATGAAGCAGAGCAGAAGACTCAGTTATTTATTCCTTGCCTGTAGTGAAGCTCAGTTCACCCTGGATAAAGATAAATCATCTTTTTCCTCACAAAAATGTTTGGCTTTTTAAAGATGAGTAAGATGGATTAAAGAATTTTTTAATTAGCTATGTTGACAGAACTCTATTCAGACTGCAACATTAAGTCCTCAAACTCTGCCTTAAATAACAGTACTACATAAAGTAAGCATGCTGAAACCTCAAACCTTTACCTGTTTAATGAGGGCACCACAAATCCATAGATCAGGGGTCCTCAAACTACGGCCCGCGGGCCGGATACGGCCCCCCAGGGTCCTCAATCCGTCCCCTGGTATTTACAGACCCCCCCGCCAGGGGTTGGGGGGGAAACCAAGCAGCCGCAGATGACTGCCTGCCACTGCATCCGTGCGCCGGCCCCCTGGTTAAAAAGTTTGAGGACCCCTGACATAGATATTTAGTATGTTGGTATTTTAAATGCTCTGTGATTTAGATTCCATCCATAACATAGCAATAACAAACTCCCACATTTCAAAAAACGAGTTGTGTGAACACATTAATACTTAGGAAAGTTGCAAAAGGTGAGCTCATTAATAAATTTATTATTTCTGCATACTGAGTAGGGTATAAATGGGGTGAAGTTAATAGTACCTGCTGCCAGGTATGGAACAATGAAGTTATAGAAACATTGTCATGTTTCATCCACTCTGGACATAGATAAGGCAGAAGTCCTATAGGAAGAAAATATGATCTGATTACGCAGTTACTATTCCTACTGGCTTCTTGCACTTTTGTCCCTTTCCAGGTTCATTCATTCTTTGCTACTTCCATCCAAGCTGCTCCTGACCCCTGTCATTCAGTCAGTCCCATCCTTCCCACCATGCCCCAGCTTCTTCAGTAGTCCTCAACCAGATCCAGTCTCCTTGGCTGACCAGTGGGTTCCCTCCCCACTCAGTTGTCTTTTTTACCCTTCTTTCTCTTTATGCTTCCAGTTTCCAGTTGGCCTTTCACCTAAGTCTACTCCTTACCACACTTGCAGACCTCTCCACCTCCATCACCAAGACGGTTGAGGATACAACAGGCTCCTGCTTTCAATTCAGGCACCTGGAATTGCACCAGAGCTACTTTGAGCTGCCCTGCCTCGTAAAACAAGACTGCTGAAAAGGACAAGAATACAACATGCCAACTGAAGACAGAATACCTTGACATTTCATCAGCAACACAATAGTAAAACTTGTTGGCCAACAAAAATGGATTTGCACAGAGAAAGTGAAAAGTTGCCTTTCAGCCACAAACATCACATGCCACATTCCTGATCTAAAGCACAGAAAGCACCAGAGTTTCATGCACTAGAATAAGGCATTCTGATAGAACTTTTCAAGGAGAGAATAGTTTATTTTTGTCTAGCTCCTTTCTCAAAAATGGTTGAAATATTTCGGCCAAAAATAACAGGAGAAAGAAAAAAAAAAAAAGAAAAAAGCCATATTTTTGCAGGCAGCTAAATGGCACCTTCACAAACCTCACAAATACTTTGTATCATGTCCTTCTAAACCATAAATGTTAGCAGTACATCACGCTAGTCTGAAATCACGAAGATAAACTTGTTTACAAGTAAGACTCACCATTTTTGACCACTGCTACAATGATGATTCTGTTCTAATCTGGTACAAAAATATGGCTTTAACAGACAAAGAAAACCAATATACTGATAAGCTGAATGGTAAGAATGAAACAGTTAGTTGCAATAAAGAAAAGACTTCATAGTTCTTTCCTGTTAACAAATGATTAAAAATAATGGGACTTGATAATCATTCCACCTTGCTATCCTGAAATCCATTTTCCCTTTCCTGTTGAAAAGCTCAGGTTATACAATTGCAGGTAATTGACAATTAGTATCCAATGTAAGGCCTCATGTAAACTTGTGAGTCTTGTTGTTTCTTAAACACTATATTTCACCAAGTTAACCGTAAGCACGAAACAAAAAAATAGTTTCCCTTCCTACCAAATGTACTTCCTCAAAATATTTGCCTATTCTTTAAGGAACATAATTTTTAAAAAGCACTTTCAAAGGCTGCAGTGAAATTTAAGATGATGATGAGCATCCAACCAAGTTAGCATGCCACCGGAAAAAGTCCTTATTAATTTGAAGTCTTGAACACTTCATGACCACCCAAACTTTTCAATCTAATGAGTCAAAGATTTGGTATGATATTTATTATGGCTGAAAGTATAGGACTTCATCATTTCGCCATAGCAAGTGTAATCATTCTTAGAAAGTAATTATTTAAAAAATGATTACAAGGCCTTTTAATTTCACCTGACTCTTTAAACACAAGGAACACTTTCTTGATCTGACCTTCGCAGAGTCTGTCAACAAAAGGTTTTCAGTATAATAAATTTATGGCGTGAGGTGCAGGCATAATAAATACCATTCCAGATTGATGAAGAATTCATGGGTCTCTGAACATCAGAGCTTTAAATGTAGGGTACTTGCCTTCTTGGATCAGAAACAGAATATTCAACAGCTTGCAGGAGCAAGTCCATACAGTGCTAAATAGGCATAACAGATTATTTTATTCATGACTTTATCAAGAATTTATTTTCAGATTGAGAAAACTGAATAAACTATGGTCCTTTCCCCACAATGACCTCTGTGCCTGTTCTGAGGTTCTTACCAATGGTGTGACCACAGGGCAGTAATAAAACAGGGACAACAGCTTTCATTTACTTCTCTGCTTACTTACAGCAAAGCAGCTTCAGCAGCAGGGAGCTCAGCATAGCCTAAGTGCCTATATAATTTTCTCACTTCTCAAGCAACAATGGCACTGTAGGCACAGGTGCCGGAAGAAATGCATAAGACGACATAGTTTTGCAGAGGCTTCAGGCTCAGCTGTGCATGGTAGCCCTGGGGCCTCCATTCTAAAGATAAAATATTTCCTGAAAGACTGAAGAACATCAGCATGTGATTTTGTTCTTTCTATAAAAAGAAAGAATAATACTTAATTTCATGCTTCCCTTTTCAAGTTCATGAAAGTATGTAAGCCCTCACACATGCACAACATTTGCTTTTGGCCTAAGTACAAGCAAATGAAATTTCAAATCAGAAGGTAACTTTTTATGAATGTTTTTCCATATATAAAGAGAAGCAATTGAAAGAAAATGGCAATTTAATCGCAGACTTTACCAGCTGGCATCAGACATAAATCAAGATCATTACTTTTGGAACAGCATTAAATTTTTAGATTTTGGACAAGTTGGATATCTATTCACATCATTGTGAATAACTGATCAACATTTTTTATTATTTAGGAGATAAAATCACAACATGAAGTAGACAGGAACTGACACCCACCTACTAGACAGTTTTTCTATGCATTTTATCAAGTAAGCAAACACGCCCTAAGGAACACTGCAAAAAAGTGACTGTTACCCGTATAACTGAGAGTTGTTTCTATTTTGTGATAAATTATCCAATTATATTTGAATACATTCTAAATTCTGCATAGACAAAATGAAAATTCTTTTATTATGAATTATCAATTGTTGTCTAAAGTCTTTGGATTTTCTTACTTAATGATTTCTCCCCTCATAAGGACAGGTTTCAGCCCACGAAGGAAGAGCCCAAGCATTCCAAAGGTGTTGTGATTAAATTGATAGCTTTCATAGCTTTGCATGAATTGAGAAAGAACAAGGAGAAAATGCCAATATAAATAAAAATTAAGAACAAAGCTGACTCACTCTAACTTTGGGAAGGTCGATATGAAACAAGGATACTGTCAGTCAGGAAGGTGAAATAAAGTCAGTCATAAAGACTTTTTCAATATAAGACAGATGCTTCTTGGCAGAAAAATAAATTAAATTATTTATGGACAGCTCATTCAGAATATAACTCACATTAAATACTGAAATGTGACACTGCATGCTGAACAACTAGATTTTTCATCTTAGTGTCGTCTTCAATTATTGGAAATCTGATGGACTACAGATCTTTTTTTTTATTGTTTGATCTAAAAAGTCATAGTAAGCATGTAAGTGCTATCTTAATAATCTTGGGAAATTAAAAGTTATTTTTTCCTAATTATTTTTAGTAAATTCTAATTTTCAGCGTGCCCCAAGGTTCTTTATCCTTTCAATACATAGGAACCTTATAACTAACATAAACAAATCTTACACACATAAGACATCCTTCAAGCCAAAGAATCCCAAGTCAGTCAGACTATCAACACTTTCACCTTCCTCTGTGATGGGATGAGTACATTTGTGTGGACAAGGATCACTGTGTAGCTGCCGTGATGTCCCAACACCCTTGAGTTTTTCTGCCAGTATAAAGCAATGCAATTCAAGGAACTCCAGGAAGAGGCATCAGCAAGCTTTGCTTATACCGTATGGGCCATCCCAAAAAGAGACTCATGAGAAAGACCTTTTACAGTACATGATAAACAGCCTTCCTAGTTTAGAGGAAAAGAGAGAAAAAGCAAGCCCCATGAAGAAAGAAGAATTAAGAAATATTATGCTTTATACAGGCTGCAAAAATACAGCTCTATACTAGAGTTCTCATAAATTAAACCATATCTCTTATTTCCTAACAGTCTAATCTCTTAAAGGCTGGAGCTTTCCCAAAGAGCATTTGTTTCACATACACAAAATTATCAGTACCCAGAAAATTGTCAATATTTGGCTCCAACATGTAAGATCTGAAGAATGTGGAGTGAAATGAAGCAAATTACTCCAAGAGGAAGCC
Organism: Falco naumanni; assembly: GCF_017639655.2. Classification (NCBI taxonomy): domain Eukaryota; kingdom Metazoa; phylum Chordata; class Aves; order Falconiformes; family Falconidae; genus Falco; species Falco naumanni. Next base: position 29,756,949 of record NC_054057.1, read on the forward strand.
AGTGCCTGCTCTACAAAGAGAGATGACAGGTAATTACTGCTGATTTTCAAGGCTATGATCAGCACTCTCTTAACAGCTTAGCTCAAACCCAGGGGGACCAGAGGTATCCAGTCTATCTAACAGCATCGTACCATGCGAGCCTCCTTGGACATGGGGCACTTTGTTTTGGGGTTCATGCCCTTTCTCCTTTTTCCTTTTGTCATGGCTGTATCAGCATTCACTTTGAAGCAAGCCAGCATCCAAGTTACATAAGTCATTGCATTCTAGTGAAGTCAGCAGTACCCAGCAAACAGAGTGTTCTGACATCACTGTGTAAGATTCACACAAGCTATTCTGCTTACCTGCAACCTAAGGTTACAGCACTCAAAAGCCACCATCTCTTCTAGGGACTGATGAGAATAGAGGGTTTCCTCCTTCTCACAAGAGCAAATAATAGCAGGAGACTGCATCACTTTGATTAAACTAATATGACTTTTTAATCCCACTACTAAGTGAGGTTATAATTGACTAATAATGTTATTTTTTCCCTTAATCTGGTTAAACCTGCACAATAATCTTGGAAGGAATGCTGTGTCTAAGTAGTCTTCATGGGAAATTAATGCGTATTATGAAATGTGGGTATTACAAAATACAACAGGTAAGAAAAAAACCATGTTTGCATCACTGAGTCTGGCCCTGTGAATTTTGTAGCACGACCCCATCTATGAGTAATTTTAATCAGCAGCAAAACAGCTGTAGTTGGTGTTTTAGGTAGTTTCACCCTCCTACCTTATTTATGTTTCTGCTCTCCACAGCTCTTACTGCTAGAAAAAAGTTCCAACATCAACATCTAACCTAAACTTTTCTTTGCTTCAGGTTATTATTCCATGCTTCACCATCTTTTGAGAACAAATAATTCCCTTCCTTCATTTATACCGTTACCTTGAAGTTATTTATAGCCTGTGCCCGTGTCCCTCAAGCTTTCTCTCTTATAGACTATAAATATAGCTCCCTTAATCCCTCTTCATATGTTTTATCCTCTAGTATTTATATCAGATTTGTAATCTTTATATTTTCTTTTCATTTTAAATTCTTTGGACCACAACTACAGACAGTATTGCAAATGAGTGGTGAAGCAAAAATACTTTGTTCATTTTAAATATGATCTGTTTATACCGCTGTAATTGTGAACACACTAATCAAGGTTGAAATGCATAAACTACTGTAATTGCTTTAATCTCCTGATTTTTTTAAAACAAGTTGTTTTGAATTTAAAATTTCTAATGTTTTGTTGAGCTTACAGATCAATCTTACAAAAGATTTAACAAAAAAATATTTTAGCCAAACAAAAGCCATGTATGTAATTTTAAAAGAAGAAAGGGAAAGAGATATTCTTTCCCCATATGTTCTCTCACAAACTATATCCTCTATTAACAGCCACGACTGAGCCAATTTTTGTTTAAATTTGACTTGTTTGAATCTCACAGACATTTAGGGAACAAATCAAGTTTGATGCAAACTGACTTTGTAGGATGCAGTTATGAGCTTTGAATTATAATTGCATGCATATTTGAGACACAAAAGCATAACAAATTCTTTCAAAGGTTAACAAAATGGTGACTAAAAAGTGGTCTGGATTTCAGTGGGGATGTGACACTTGGTACTGGTTAAGGATCTGGTTCACTGACTTATCTGGACTTGCAAAATGTCCTCAGAAGGTGTCTCACTGGATTTTGAGTCCTGCTCTGGCCTTTCCGTGAAATTACAAGAACTCCATTGCTGATCAGAAACAGTTTTAAAGAGAAAAAGCAGAAGGGAAATAAATATTCTTTTTGAATTTAAGGAAAGGTTGATAGCACAGTGAGGCAACAGTAATTGCTATTTTAATAGAGGTCTGGAAAGAAGAATAATGGAAAAAAGATTGATTGGGTTAAAACCACAGATGAAACAAATCTTCTCAGGATATTTCATGGAAGGCTCTGAGGAATGCCAGAGGTCCTCATAAAGCTTTGTGATTGGGAAACAAAATAGGAGAGTTCACTCACTTTTTGTATGTGCATGGTAATTTCTATCAGGAGGAATGAGTGGAATATACCTTACTGTGCTTCATTAACCTTAATGTAACCTTAAAAACAGATGGCTGTCATTGCAGACAGCTCAGCGACAACATGTGGTCAATGTACAGCAAGATTCAAAAATGAAAACAGGAAGTACAGAAAGCAGGATAAAAGTAAGTTTTCATATTCATCAACAAGGCTTTGTCATCAGGAATATTCCAGTCAGGTTATCCTATCTCAAAGGGAGCCATGTCAGAAACAGGAAAAGGCTAATTGGATTTAAGATGATTAAGAGCTTGGAAGGACTTTCATAAGTAGAAAGAGTCTGATTTTCATTTGGACTACTACTTTTTTTTGCATGGAACACATACTATTTATATCCACCTAAGCATCCATCCATCTATATTGGAAGAGGAAAAGCATATTATTAATGACTACTATTTGCATAACTGTGGGCCTTCTGGGGAGTGCAAGTATGGGTTATATAACAACAAAGTAGATTTAGTGCAGAAACGTAAGATTAATCTATACAGCCTTTCTCTTTTGCAGAAAGAGTCTTCCGGCTAGACTTTACAATTGCATTCATAACCATGAAGTTCAAACATCTGAACATCTTATCTAAGGGGAAAGCAGAGTTTTCTTCTCTCTACTGAGGGTTTGGACAATTAGTCAAATACCAAGTCCTGACAGCTGGACACTACACATTATTATCCCATATAATTATTAACAACTAATACTTCTGATTTTCTACTCTGCCCCACTGGTGACACAGTCTGTGGTGGTCCCCTGTTCAGACATAGGCACAGACTTTCACAGCAAAGGAAGAGCAATGAAAATCTCTCTCCTTTCAGGTCTGGCATCTTCTCCTTGGGGTGTCACTGTGGAGAGCCCGGTCATTTTGAAGGGTTCTGATCCAAAAAATATCTGCACTTCATATTGCCAGACTCAGCAAAGCCCAGTGCCAGCCATCAGAGTCAAACTGTGCCTTCAACTTGAAACTGCACTTGGTAAGAAAAGAACAGCAACAACTGTATGGTCCTTTTGACCTGCATTTGCTAGCATGTCAGCATCAGTTAGAGATATTTTATGGTTTTGGTTTACATAGGGAAGCACTTGATACCAGTAGCTAAGTAGCAACCAGGGAACAGCATCGCACAAAGGAAAATTTCCCTTCCATAACTTGAATTCTACTGATTTCCAGGTTGTCTAGGAAGGATAAGGGCATACCAGAGCACTCTCGGGTTACACAAATAAAGGAGGATAGGAGGGATTACAGTGGGAGAATGTCTGGCAACACATTTTCTCCACAAAGACTGAATAAGGAATGAAGCAGAAATGGAATGCAAGAGTCATTAAGGCTCTCCTGGAGCAGACCCTTCACGTGGCACCCCACCAGGACTGATATGGTTCAGAGGTGCAGAGGTCCAATATGTTCAATGTTGGTCCAGGTTGCTGGATGCCAACATAGATATAATTTGCTACTCAATATGAAACAGCATACATTTGTAAGGTGTTTTCGTATCATACTAACAGATGAAATGTGCCCTATGGATGATGAAAGATAATTACTGACAGCTTCACAGGGACAGTATTAGCATAAAATCTACTTAACAGTAAAGTGCTATGTAGTTAACTGGAGTTTAACAAGGTGCTAATTGGGTGTCAAATTTTAGGCTCTGCACTTTAATAGTTGAGAGGAGCAAGGGGTGTATTCTCTGGACACAGAAGATTTCCCAGGCAGCAGTTTGACATGTATTTGGGGCCACCGTATGCTGTAGCTGAAGCCGAGAGAAATGGTTGTGCTTCCCTTCCACACTCATGGCCCCTCCGACCACAAGGATGATGCCCTCCTTCCCCAAGCACACCACACACCTGCAGTGGCACCAGGAACTGGTGGGGCACATTTTAACTGGGGTCAGCTGTTCACTCCATTAGTCCCAATGGACACATGAATACCTGTGTCAGTACAAGGGATGTGTCTGTTCAGCAGAAGAATGAGAGCCCAGGACCAGGGAGAGGATGGGACTGTTGCTCTTCCTTCCCAGTGCCAGCTGCCATCTCTACAGACACCTACAGACACTCATATTTACTGAGGTTTTATATCTGTATAATCACATAAACAGTAGTCATGGCTAACAAAAATAATAATAATAAAAATAAACAGAAGGAGAAAGAGCAAAATGGAGAAAGGAATAGTTCAGATTTCTACATTCACTCATGTCTTTCTGAATCTGCAGGAGAACACTAAAGCCTATTTGGCTGCTAAATGTTTTACAGCCTACCCTGCACCTGGAGCTCCTAGTCACTACCAGAACAGACTTAGCAATAGTATTACCTAGAGGGAATAACAAAACCAGGTCCTTAAGAACAAGTTCCTGAGGTTTTCAGGAATAAACCTGTGCTGCTGCAGATGAAGAAAGGCAGGCAGACAGGGAGGTTTACGGGATGCGCACCCACCTCCTCTGGGTTAGACCTGCAGGAGGAAGAAACCCCCTTTGCTGTAGGCACTCATTCGGGTTACCTGAACTAACTTGTGAAACCCAGAGTTACTAAAATTTTTGGCAGGTTTTTATACGTTTATACCAATATGTCCCCAGTGAGGGGGGACAGAGTAAGACTGGTAATAAGTCTATGTATATACATCCTCAATTATTGTATATGCCTGACCAGTGACCAGAGAGAGGCTCTTGGATCAAGTTTGAGAATTTTAGCCCAAGAGTAGTTTTCCTTTAAATATTCCCATTTCTAAAAATGTATTTTCTAAACAAAATAGCTGTGTCAGTATTAGTATCCTTAATCACCCATAGCATCACCATTACTTAATTTAGCTGCATTAGCATTCCTTATTTCTTTGCCTATAGCCCTTTGATGTTGACATTTGTAATTTCCCTTATTTCCCCAGTAAGTCCTCCAGCTGCCCCATAATCACTTTGCATGCACTGACACAAAAGGAAAAAAACCACAAACACAACCCAGAAAATAAGCACAGAGCTCAGAAAACTGCCTACTAGACCAAGCAAGAAAAGGCAAGATAGTGATAGTGCAGATGGCACAGTGATAGGAGTTTACAGCAAAGCTCTGGTGAGACAGCTCTGCAGGTTCTCCAGGAAAGCTGAGCTACCTCTTGCAGTGGGACTTTGGGATGGTGAGGTGCAGCAGAATTTGTAGTGTGTGCATAAACTGACTGAGTGTCCTACAACTCTCCTTCTCCTAAACAAATTACTCATTCTCAGATAAAAAACCTCAGAAAAACAGTCTGTATAATGGCAAGGGAAATCCTTGAATACTAGCCTACCATGTGATTACAAGAGTAACACAGTCCTGAGTTTTCACCAACTTTTGTTAATTCTAAAATATCCCTACTTCTCCATGTATTCTTCATTATGTCTTTGGAGGGCTTTTTTGACAGAAACTTTTCTCAACTCAGTTGAAGTTGATTGTTTTCATAACTGTTTTCACCTATATTTTCCCCTCTGTTCATGGATAGCTAGAACTGTACTTCAAACTCCCCTGGTTTCCACCTCCCACATAGTTCTCTTACATCTTCGGCGCCTTCGCCACCCTCCCTCACAACAGCACTTTAACAGAGGAAGTGCTTCTATAGCTCATGTCTGCATTACTACTCCATTTATTAAATCCTCTCATATTTTTTTCAAACCTCTTTCCCTCCTGCCAGTCCGTCCCTCATACTTCTTGAAGAGACCTAGGTAAAACTTACTATATCCTGTGGAATTCCTTCTATGATAACTATTGCCAATTCTTAAAAGAAACAATAAGGTGAAACGTTCTTCTTTTTATGAAACGGATCCTGTAGGAAAAACAGTGACAGCAAATAAAATGATGCCAACATTCTGACGTGTGCGTGGGAATGACTGGCTCTGTCTTTGGAGCCTGGAACAGTTTTGAGCATATGCACGACACAAGCTGGTGAGCATCTACTGGACTCCCAAGGTAAAGAGCTCTCCCAGATTTAGGTCCCACTAAATTTCAGCGGCTGCTGTGCAAGGATTTTTATGATGAACATTTTGAGACATCTAAGTAATTTCTATATAGTCCTTTAACAGTATGTATTTACATATATACTAATTACAGCACTATTCATGTCAGCATGAAATCTCAAAAAACCTAGGTATTTTATGTTTCTTGGTGATATTTTAATACGTGTATTTTTTAATGCATTTTAAAACTTCAAGGTCAGATTCCAAGACTTCACAAGGCTTAAGAAAAAATGCATGTTTTTTCAAAAAGGATTTTGATCTAGACATGAAAAAAGTAGATGAAGAAAATTAAGAACTTACTGTCTGTGAGAAAAAGAGGTGTGAATAGGTAAATAAAAGGCAATCACTAACATTTTAGTAAATGTAAACAGGGGTAGCAAACATCAAAAAGAGTCTCTATGTAGGACTAAGCACTAACAGTTTGGTTTCGCTACTCCCTCTCATACTGTTACTGCTCAACACCAACAAGGTGGTGGCCTTGGGCACCAAGAAAGAAAAAGGAAACTTGGATTAAGAACAGAACAGTTGGGGGAAATTATTAAGTTAACATTAAGCTTCCTCATTATACAGTTCCAGACTTCACTGAAATTGAATAGCTGCGGTTCCTCCCTGTGGCATGCATACCTTCAACCACAGGGATTGTGAAAGAGAACAATAGTCTTTGATTGTAAAAACAAGATTTATATATTTGGCATTTTCAAATAATTCATTCTGTTCTCCTTCTCTTGTCTCCCTTTGATGATACTCGGTTTCATTACTAGAAGGAACATGTTATCATTAGAATAAAGCATCCTGCATTTCAAGCACATTCATCCACAAAGGGCTTGAATTCTTGGAGCTCTTTTCATGTTTGTATACTCCACAAGCTGGAAGAAGTTTACAACCAGGAGACACAAAACAAATAAAACAGATGTGTTGGCTATGCTCAGATTATACTAAATGCAAAAGTACCTTTACAGTCATGCACAGAACTGCCAGCCTGACAAAAAGAAATGAGCTCCTTATTATGTAATGGGAGTTAAACCAGGACTATATCATTCAACCATGCAAAGGCTTCCACTGATTTTGCCAGCCTTTTTACACAAGTAACATTACGAAGTAGAAGAAACCAGGTGCCCCCCAAATGTGCGCACATATAGAAACACGTCATTTATTTAGAGAAGAAAGGTAAAAAAGAAAAGATAGAGTTCATTAGATAATTGTAATCCAGTAATACATCACTGTTTTATAAATTGCCAGCTTCCTGAGAAACAACTACAGCCTGAAGTTGCACTGACACCCAGCTGAAGATCTGCCACTTTACTATTTTTGCTGTTCTTTACTAAACTGTCACTAAAAGCTTGCTCCTAGTTAAACACATACAAGCACAAAGATCCCAGTGAATTTCCTTGGGGGAGAACGTGCCTCACTCAGTTTTTGAATGACAACTCTGCTTTAGGATTCAAGTTTTTTCACTGAGTAGAAATGTTTGTGAAGCACAAAAAAAATGGTTTGCTAAAAATGTGTCAATTTGCCGAGGCTTCCCGTTATGTCTGTGAAAAGCCTCTAGAAGGCTAATTGAACAGCAAACATCACTTTTATGTAACAAAACTAGAGGGGTCCATTTTGGAGGAGCTGTGTGCATATGTGACATGTTCACACTGAACATGGAGCTCGACAGTGGCAGCCCCTAAAAATAGCACCTGGATATCCTTGTTCTCATCAGCAACCACAACCCTCTCTTCTCCGTCGTTTGGTGCATCAATCTGGCACCCCTCTGCCTCCTCCAGAAGAGACAGGAGCAGTGGTACCTTCAAGCACCTCATATTTCAGTAGAAGAGGGGGAGATAAAGAGGATGTTTGCATCTGATGCAAGCACACATTTTAAACAATATCCCTGACCCTCAGCAGGCAGTTATCATGTTGTTTTGGCAGCAGGAAGGAATCTGTGGTTTTTCTTGAGTGTTGCTCTTCTTTATTTAAACTACCAGAAATAAAGTAAAAATGACAGAATGCTCTGTCTATAAATAATCATTCCGGTGTACAGTTATATTAGGAGGTAACTCAGATGGCATGATAACGCCTAACAGGCTAATCTTAGACCTGTAATGCCATAAGATGAAAATAACTAGGCTAAGAATAACTGACCCAGAGGAGTCAGCCTGTTAAAGGGATCCACAGAACAGGGCATTTTAGATGTTCATGTGTTTAACAATAATATCTTCCAATTAGTTTCTGTACAACATTTTGGATTGTACTCATCATATTAAAGACCCACCCATAACCGTAGTTGGGAAAGGTTGAAAAGTAACACCACCTGAAACCTTCCCCATCATCCACACCCAAACCTGAAATTAATGTGTACATACACATATATTTGCAGGCTATCTATCTATTCTGCTTTCTCACAGCTTTTGCTTTCTCTGCAAAGACTATACAGAAGAAAGGGGCTGGGCAGTCAGTACAGAAACAGAGATATGATCAAAACTCTGGTAGTAGGAAGAAATACAATTCCTCATATCCAACACAAACCTTCATGAATTAAATGGATTCTATGTATATTTTTTACAGGAGGGAAGACTCTGGCTGAAACTGCCTCTTGAGCGCAGCGCAAACCAATAGGTTTAGGAAACAGCTAAAATAATAAACATCTGAAGTAAAAAGCTCTTTTCCAATAAAGTGCTTTAGCTCAACACACCAAAGAGAGGGGAGCTACTGACCAAGTGCCAGTACTAGTGAACCTCAGTATTAAATGCAGTGTTTAATGGCATCAGGAAAGATGCTCAAAGAGGTTTTGAAATTATGCTCACATTCTTTTTTATTTACTTCCCAGATTTTGTAGCTTGTTATTGTTGTCAATCTTGTACTTTGAAATTCCTACAGCAGGCTTCTCCCACAACGTATGAATATACCTTCTAATACAAAGTAAGACTGTCAGGTAATCACATGGCTCCAGAAGCTGGGGCTTAAATAAAAAGAAAGAAAAAGCAATGTTACAGCATCAGACGACATATGAAGTTTGCAACATTGGTTTGTACTCAATGTCTTCTCAATAATGCAAAACAGAAAAAGCAGCTACATTCCATTTTACCACACTTTTGTTCAACTAAATTCACAAACAGTGTCTTGTCCAGCATACATTATTGGGCAGAGCTTCTACTCAAAATCAGAGATTTCAACCACATAGGACCTGCAGGTCTGCGTTGCTTGTCTCTTCTTGTTGTAGTAATTGTTTAGGCCTTACTCTTCAATAAAAATTAATTCAAATACTTCAGCTACTGCTATGAAACACCTAGATTTTTTTCTACCTACCCTTTATGACAGGCATTGAAAAAGCTTCTACAGCTGTTATCCAGAACTTCCCTGAACTGAATTTTCACACTCGTTTTCTTTCATTATTCTGAAGAGAATCACAAAGTATAAGCTCAGCATATCTATTCTCACTCTCTCTGAAGAGTTATTGCCTATGTTATCACATATGTGACATTTTGTATCCTGTATCTGTAAGAAGTTTACGTTACTTGATTCAGATATGCAAATATGTCAGGTTTTTAATGAGCATCAGAGCAAACCTTTAAATGAACTTGCTTTCTGCAATATCTCCACAGGAACCGTTGAGGTGGTGAAAAGTTTTGTTTGGCCAGAAAAAAATGGAAGAGCAAATACCAAAGAATTTCCCCTGAAGGCAATATAAACGCACGTACACAAATGTGCATATGTGGTCATAAAGCCACGCAATAGGTACAACATATGAGACAAATTTTGTACATGGGGGCTTACTGAGAGAAGAAAGCTCATGAGGACCTGTCAACCCATGCGCAACATGATGTCTGTAGCATTCGTTCTGTCATTTATATTCAAGTGACACAGCTTGAATTTCCTGACTTGTGCAGAGAATAAAATGCTGGGACTGCATTCAGTTACTACACTTGTGAAATTGCAGGTGTTTCACAAGCCTGTAGGTAGATGAAGTAAATCAAATCAATAATTCTGAATCATTACATTCCCTTTAGAATAGTTTTGCTCTCTAGATTCCTGAGCCTGACAGGTATCATTTTCTGTATTTTCACAGAAGGGTTAGCTGACGTAAGCAGGATTGCATAACTTGCTCAGGTCACTTGTCAACTCAGTGATGAGCCAAGGCTTTAAGTTCAAGATCTCCTTGAACTCTTGATTTTTCAACACAACAGCTTTGGGCAGGAAGTAGAGGATCCCTTATCCAATAAAAGCTAAGGTGGAATTTAGGGAGGCTAGTAGAAGGCTGTATGTCAAAATATGGCCAGTGAAGCAAATGTAGCAACTTTACCTTTTGGAAAAACAGCACAATATCTTAAATAACCAGAAGTTAATGAAATCAGCATTTACATCTTAGAGTCCCACATCTACAGATACCATGGCTGGGCAGGTTGGTTCTTCTCCTTCACAACTGACATCTATTTTGTAGCCCTGCATTAGTTATTTCTTGACTGCATTTTAACGAGCATTCTTGCCACAGACTGTGCTGTACCACGTGCTTTTTTTCAGTGACTAATAGTTTACTACTTGTCTTGAGGTAGCAAGAGGCCAGATGAACACCGAGGTCCACTGTGTCACTGCACACACATGGAAGTTGAGACTTTTGGGGTAAAATACAGCAACAATGTAATTAAATTGTAACTCCAACTAAGAGGCTTTAGACTCCAGATCTATTTTTTAAACCATGAAACTAAAATAATTATGGTACCAAATAAGAATATCTCACCATCATACTCTTAAATAAAGATGCACAGCACTTACTGCTGCATTTCAGAGCAACAGTACCATATGGGAGAATCTAGTGCAGTCTTCTCAAGATAGCTGAAACTGCTCTCTGCTGTAAGGTGTAGGTGTCTGCAAATTACACAGCTTCTTGAGTCAGTGCCGATCTAGATTGCTCCATTCATAATTAGACTTTTGATTGGTACCTATCCAGATCATCTCATTCATAGTATGATTTACAAGCAGGGATGGAGACAGACAGGCAAAGCAGTAATTGAGGGAATACCAGGAGAACTGCTTCACATGACACAGGTATTTCCTATGCCTGCTATTGTCAGAAATTCCTTAGACAGTTTGTTTGCAAATACATATCCGTTGGCCATTGAATCTGTCTTCTTTGGGGATGGCTCCAGCCCAGCTGAAAATGAGAGTTGCATAATAGATTCTCAATTCATCTGGAAACTAGAAAACCTAAAACTCTATTGAGTGTTTAGTTTGTGCTTTCTTCAAAGGCATCAAGAATATCAAGGGTGCAGAGTATAAATGTTCAGAGATCTCATTTTTCTTCAATATGTGCAATTTTTTAACCTGAACAAAAGTTACATACATGTAAGTGAAGATAACTAAAGTAAGGACACTGATAAGCAAAGTTCAAATGACTGATTCTAGCTACTCCAAACACTGCAGCCTATTGTCACACCCTGGCTCTTTCTTTCTCCCCTATATGCAGCATAGAGGGAGACAATACCTGAAAAGTTACCAGATCCTGCAAGACCCTGAACTCAAGGGAACTGAAGGTAATTGACAGCAGCACCAGGCATTGTAGTTTCATGGGACACGAATTAAACTGCAGACTATGTATGCTGTCAACTACTTGCAGTCTAGTTGTGTATTTCAAAGGCCAAGAGAATCACTGGGGAATATTTTGTGTTGTACAGAATATGTATTTAAACATCTTTTACCTGAGGATAATGCTCTTGACTAGGTTTTTGTTTTGTTTTGTTTTAAAGTCTAAAAGCCCCCTCTATTCTACCTAGTACTAGAGGGGAAATTGTATATGCTACATGGGCCTAATGTGATATCAGATAAAAATCAACTGTTACATGATATTCTTGACTCCAGTGAAGAAAAGCAGAGCTATAAACTTACAGGAAATTACTCCCTTTCTTGTGTTTCAAATGAGAAAATTGCCGTTACTCAAGCAACATTAGTTGGCAGTTAAAAGGTAGCATAGTGAGCTAAAAAAACTGATTTTCAGTTGTATACAGCAAACTTCAACTTGTCATAGCATTAAGAAAAAACAACACATGGGAGGGGAAGGAGCCTGTCTTATCTCTTTGACCAATAAAAAAAGCACTAGACACTTTCTCAGCTGTTCAGGAAAACCAAAGAAAAGCAACCATTCTTGAACAAGAGGTCAGCATTGTAGATGGCTTTGCGGAACCGTAGTGCTTTCAGAAAAGTTCTGCTTTTACCCCCTGCCTTTGCTACAGTTTCTTTGTTCATATTTGTAAACAAGTCTTTCACGTGATTTCTGTCCTTGACAAAGGAACTGTAATTGGTGACCAGCGTCTCTTCTAAGAAGTTAGAGAAACAGTAAATTCTTCGAGAAATCCAGAAACAACCAACCAACCCAGCAGCTTTATGAAGGAATAGAAAAACTGGCAATCTTTGACATCACCAGTTGGAAGTCTCCATTCCCCTTAGGTATTCTCATTATTTTAACCTGCACCTAATAGATTTTCAATCTCTCATTCCCTCCTTCAGTCTATAATCATTCTGAGGTAGCTTAGGCTTTCTATATTGAAAAACGCTAACCATGAGGTTAAGACATATCTAAGTCTGTTCTAATAGGAAAGATATTACCATTTGACACAGCCACAAATTATTTTCATATTTGAAACCGTAAGTCTGCTCTAAAATTATATGTAAGAAAGAAACACAAGTAAAACTGTATGTTCTTGTTCTTTAAAGCAGGAAAAGAAAGTGGTTTGTTTTTTTTTTAAACAGACAAACATGGGCTCAACAGGTGTACCAAAACAGGCAATACATGAAGACAGCCATGGTCTACACATATAATGAATCTTAAAAACTGAGAAGCACTGCCAAGTTTTGTGAAAGAAGAATAAGAAGAAAAAGAAAAAAAAAAAAAGGAAAAGGGAGAAAACTAAGACTAAAGTACATGTAAACAATTCACTCTGCATTCTACACACAGGTCTTCTATAAATCCCACTTTAATTCTCGGTTTCTGACTTTGTTTTGCATAAAAATATATAAAACAGACAGCATTGTGCCTTGAAAGATGGAACTGGAATTCATAGGGTTTAAGAGAGAATGGGCAAAAGTAACCTGAAATTTTGACTTTTTTAGCCTGTCTAAAATGACATTTCATCTGAACAGCAACAATTCTTCCAACTTAATTCATCCTCAGTACATCATTTGCAAGTCTCAAACACAGCTAGAAAAGAAACTAGAAAATACGTGGGTAGCTTCAAAGACATGAGGAAACATACAACGTTCTTTCAGAGCAGCTTTGAAATACCTTCATGGAAAAACACATCCAATTTACATCTGACATTACATCAGACCACTATTTCCAGGTTCACAAATGTTTTTAAAGTAACAAAATAGGTAAGTATGCATATTAAAGACATTTTAAAGTAACACTGTAATGAAAAGAGAAATATATTATTATTAAACTCCCTTTATATGCAAACTGAAGAAAAGCAAACTCACAGGAGGACCCAGTCCTGTTTACAATAGACATATGATCAGAATTGCCTATGAGGGGCTCTAACTGCAGCCCTCTGACAAGGTCTGTCTTGAGGAAGCCTCTCACTGTGAATAAGCCTGTACCATGAGCCCCATTTTGCAACCACACAACAAAACAAACAAGGAATCCCAAACTTGATTTCAGTTGTGAGCATTTTGCTCTGGCTGGAAAGCAGCAGACTGAAGGAGACAAACTCCCCACAAAAGCAGCAGCTGCTGTCTAACATGCTACCATAATTATTTAACAGCAACTTACATAAAGCCTACAAAAATAATTTCTTTAACGGAAGGGTGGGGTTTTTTGTTTTGCTAGGTTGTATTTTCCCTGTCAGCCACTGAAGTCTGAAGTACGGAGCTGTCTCTTACCTGAGCTGATCATACTGTGCATTCTTTGCTGAGCCAAGAGCTGTTCACGTCCAGAAACCCCATCTGAGGAAAAACACGATTCACTCTCGTAAATTGTCTGCAGCATATTCCAACTGGTCTGCACTTCAGCTACACAAGAGATTCATCACTGCACTTGCACAGGGGCGTCGGGCATGACCCTCTGCGGTCCTACCTCCTCCAGCGAGGGCTGTAAGATAATACGCTTCGGCAATTAGCAATGTTTAAGCACTTGCACAAATATCTATTGGGAGAGGGAAAAAAACCCAAATCCTCTCTCAGCAGCCCCCGCCTGCAGGAAGGGAGCTGAGAGCGTGCAAGGGGCTGTGCACCGCCGAGTTTGAGCAGTTGTGTTCGGGCAGCCAACGGCAGGTGGAAGAAGAAATGAAGAAATATCTCCGCGCTTCGGGCTTTCTGGCAGGGCGGGGGGGAAACACAGCCTCTTACAAACCATCAAACCAAATAAGCCACCTTTCAAGGGACGGGAGCCCCGGAGGGTTTAGTCTGAATTACCCCAGCCTGGACCAGTGTTGCTGTCCCTGTGCCCCTCTGCGCTCCCTCGGCCGGGCGGCTGGACAAAGTTGGCGGGAGCAGCAGCGATAACTCATTTGCATTTGAATCGACACCCGCGTGGCCCAGCGGCGGCAGAAATAGAACAATGGCCGGCCTGAGCCAAAAATAGGTCAAGCATGGCCTGGTGATTGGAGCCTGCATTAATGCGTTTAAAAATACCACAGCAAACACAGCTGTCCAGTCTCTGTCTTTCAAACCTCCGGCGGCCGCCGCCGCTGGGCCTCGAGCGCGATTAACCCCTTCCCCCTGCCCAGCCCGTTTCGTTGGGGAGAAGACAGGGAGGGAAGAAGGGAAGGCAGGGGAGCGGGACAGAAACGCTGCTCGCCTGGGACTTGTGCTCCTCTCCCTCCTTGCCATCCCCAGGGAGTATTTTGCAAAAAGCGAGCAAAACGACACAGCCTCTGTATCGGTCCTAAAATAACGCCGGGAGGTTTTGCTGGCAATGTGGTTTCTGCCTCGCCCACGCGCAGCCATCCTGCTGTTCTATTTTTGCTGCCCGTTTCTCTGGCTACGCTGCAGTTGGCTTCGGTGGGGGAGCTGGGCTGCTGCCTGCTCCCTGCAGGACCTGCAGCCGCCCTGCGAGAGGCGATTTCTGAAGCTAATCGGGTTGGGAGGGAGCAGAAGGTGGGGGCAGATGTTAATGAGGGACCGGGTTTTGTGCGTGCAGTTATAAGCAGCCTTTCCGTATTTAGCATGCTTGATATAATTCTTATAGTAAGTCACCAGTTGTGGCACAGCATGTTAGACACGCTTACCGACTGCACTATTCGGTTGACTTGCTAAAATTTGGAGAGGGGCTGAGCAGCTCACACTTATTTTTAGAAGCATTAGGCAATTTGTGTGGCGTCTTTCTCAGTTTTACAAGATTATATGGTTTCAGAAGAGCAGCATTTGACAGCGTATCAGACAAGAGCACCGTGCTCCTCTGCATCTTGGCAGATTTCACACATGCTATGTGAAGGTTATTTTTCATAATGATATTTCAAAAACTGTGTTATCTTGTTTGCTGATTAATATACCTATATGTAGATAAGTTTCATTTCACTGTTACAGATAGTACTTTACTTCTCTAGGTCTTGCTCTGCCTTATAGCACTTGTTACACTGGGGACCAAAGCCTGTCACTACCGACATATATGATACAGCAGCCTGACCACTCACCTACCAAAATTACGAGTCCCCTTCCACGTCCCTGCTCTAGGGGAGCAACAATGGCCACAGAGACATGATACCTCACTGTAATCAAGAAGCCAACACAGAGGTTGTCTCGGAGCTTTCTAGAAATCCACCAAATACTCAACTATCTTCAGCATTTTTTGCTCCTGAAGAGACAAGAATCTGCCCAACACCTGAGGCTTGGTTCTGCCTTTCAGCAAAGGATCATCTGTCTGCTCTTTAAGTAACAGAATGTATTGTACCCAAGGGTAAAAAAAAAACCCCAACTTCTCACAATTGTGTTACCCAAGAAAAGATTCACAATAACAAAATTCTGTGAAACACCTGTGACATTTGGATACTCCGTGGCACCCGTGAGGTCTGTGGCTCAAGTCTCCTCCATCATCCCAAACCTTTGCCTTCCTCCACATGCTAAATGACCTGATCCTGTTCGGATCTGTCCCCAGACAGATGCAGACTGCAACAGCTGATAACAGGGTGTTCCCCACAGGATCATCAAGTTAGCACCTATTGCTACTTAACACCCCTGTGTCCTTGCCTTCGTTCTTCCCTCTCCACAATATTCCTCAGGAAGCGCTCCTCCCAGGGAAGTGCTGAAGCTCTGCAGATGTCATACACCCAGCTCTGCAAAGGGGCATGGACACGGGCAGTGGCAGCGCAGTGACAGGTAGAGTGTTACAGGACAAGGCAGGGGATCAGCATCATACGTGCAACTGTACCATTGACAACCGATGATTTGGTATCATTTTCTCCTGAAAATAAAAATACCCAAGTTTTTTGTGGGTAATATGCAGCACTTTCACAGGACAGGGCAGAAGACACAAGTGCAAGGGGGATCACCGATATAACCAGAAATCTCCTCTAATGCAGAGAATGCTTTTTATAGACAGAAGTAAATAAAAAGTGGAATTGCTTATGCCTTGAGCCAACCAGAACATGACCCTGTTTAGCGATTCAGTGCCCCAAAATATTCAAATCTCGTATTACAGGGAAACACTGGATGAATCAGTTAAAAACAAGTCAGAACATGGAAAATTGTGGAGTGTGGGATCCTGGTATTAGGTACCCATATGTGTTTATAACTTCTTATATATGCAGCTGCACTTTTAAAGATAGCATTCACAGCTCTAACTGATTTCAAATACTTCAGTAACTATATAAAAGCAAACTATATGCAAGAGTAGAAAATGTACATTCAGATATATAGCTGCAAGCATTCTTAATTTTGGCATATGTATTTTAAGTTGACAGACACATAAACTCTCCTATGTTAGCTAATTCACAGACCATAATAACTACAGCATTGTGCTTTATATTTTAGATGCTATATAAAAATTTTATCAAAATATTTTACTTATGAAGTCAGTCACCCCAAAGTTAGGGCTTTTACAACTTGAATTCTTCCGACTTGCTTCGATGTATTATGGGCCTACTTTGCTACATGCTTAGTTTTAAACACGTGTGTAAATCCATCCCTTTTCAACATAATATTTAAGCACATGCTCAAAGTCTATTGATTGCAACAGAATTTAAGCACATAGTTAAACACTTTGCTGAGTCAGCCCAGCCTTTAACTGCATGATCACGTGAGTTTAAATAGCTCCTTTAGAGTCCCACAGGGGAAGGATAAAGGGTTCATGCCTGACGAAAATCTGGTTTTTATTTTTAAAGCTATGTATGTTATAAGGTGACATTTTCATACAGGAACATGAGTTTTTTTGTTCTGTTTTTTCAAATGCATTTCCTAAACTTAGAGAACTTTAATGATACTGGAGGTCAGAGTAAACTGTTGAAATGATTTAGTGCTGCTGAGGTGATTCTAAATGCAATCAGCAACTTTATAGAAAACGTAAGGCATGTTAGTAGCACTAAAATCTCATTACAGGGGTTTCACAATGTGTTTCTCTTATTTTTCTTCTGAGTTGCTAAAAACAAATAAATATAAGGAAATTAAATCTGGAAACCACATTACTGCAACATTAAGACTGAGAAATTAAGCACTCAAATTAGAAAGAGCTAAGATTTCTACTGCATTATTAACTGCAACATTACAATTAAGTAGCATTTTTCTCTTACTTTCCTTTTTAAGTACAAAACAGTTTATTACTGGTTGTTTTTGGCACATCCCATTTCTCACTCATGTTATTCTGAAGCATAGCCTTCATTAATATTAATAGCTTAGTTTCAACTTTTGCAGTTTTCTTAAGTGTAAATGAATTCTTGCATAATTTTTTCTACCATTTCTACCATACAATTTGCTCAATTGTATCATATAAATATTACATACAAAATTAAAATAAAGAGAGTCGTCCATTCAGCCTTCCTTCAGCCCCTTTTTCATTTGGCAAGTGAAAACACAGGAAGTAATAACATGCATCAATATCAAGCAATGCATAAACAAGCTGGAGCTAAATTGAGGTTGCATGGATTAAAGACCATTAAATCTGGTCTATTGCAGTACTGAAGGTCTGAGTTCTAATCTTTGCAGCCTAAAGAACTCCTATTTTTTGTATATCTAATCATCAAGATTAAAGAAATAAAAAAATTAACTATTGTATAGAACAGATGTTTCTGTAGCCACAGTTCATTAGATACCATTAGTACCACATGAAACCCAAACATCCAGCATAAATTACTACAGCTTACGCTTGAGGATTAACTAGGTTAACAAACAGCCTAAGACTATTACCACAGAGAAGCAGATGGTTTGGGAGCAGAAAGAAATCAAGGGAGATGCTCAAGTGGTCTGGTTCTGCTCTTTCCTGGAACTAAGGGATCGTATTCCAACCCTCTGGGGCAGTTAAAATGGATCACTTAATCCACGTGCTCTGGTTGGAAAGATGCAGTGTGGGGATGTCTCTGATAAGTTTTCTGTGTAGCAAGCCTTTGGCATTGCCTGTGCAGGAATACATGTTGCTTTTCCTTTGCTGTGCTGTGAAACCATGTGCTGGGCACTTCTGAAGTGAGGAGAAAACTGTGATTCTAAACCTGTTTAAGCTCAATTCAAGCTTCAAAGGAATTTTCTGGGACAAAGAACAGCATTTCTGTAGCTTTAGAGGATTTTGTGACAAACAATGGGAGAATAAAATTTGAAAAAGTTTTGAGGATAAGGAGCATTATGCTAGATAAATGTATAGGTCTCTACCATCTCTCATATAATAATACAGAGAGCCTTGCATCTTTCTCATGCAAATTATCTCAGGGTTTTGGAACTAACTGATGGCTTATCACTTCTTTCTCCTCTTAAAATATGCCTTTCTGTTCACATAAATGAGTCTACTAGAAATTAAGTCCTAGATTCAGAACAACACCTCAACGCCGCATACTTGATTAGAAGCACAAGGCTTAAGTTAAGAATATGCTTAAGGGCTTTATACATTCAAAAGGTAATTTCCTGAATCACAAAGCTCAAATAATTTTAAAAAACAGAGAGCTATCAAATAAATTAATATTTAGGTTAGGAAATACATACACAATTCAATTATTCTGCTGACATTGTTACTCATCAGGTTGGAACTAAAACCTCCATATTTTGTGGCAAGGCTGAGGTAAATTGCAAACGAACAAGCGATACAGCCAAAAGCAACATCAGATATTGACAAATAAATGCCTCATACCAGCAAATAAGCATCTTTCCCTTTTTATGCCATTAATGAGGCAAGTAGAAGTATGAGCAATATGAGATTTACTGGGTCGTCCATAGTTACGCCCAGCTCTCTGAGAGCGACATTAGTGCATACTGCGTCTGCCGCATCTAGCTCCACCAGACACACCTGGATGGATATAGATAAAGGAACCCTAGAGCACATAACCGATGATAGCTTGCAATTTGTTCAGCTTCAGGAATTTCAAGCTTGTTGCACTTCTAATGAGAAGATAATCTGTACCTCCATAAAGCATTTTGCACAGGATTTCCTGATGCAAGGTAGCCTGGCAGGTAGATCTAGAACTGACCTAGACAATGAGAGTTCCTGGACAACAGACTACTAAGTCCATACAGCTGGAGAACCAAGAGGATCATCTCTAGCTTGTAATATATGTCTGAGTTTAAGTGTTTTTTTTGGATTTAAGCCAAGAAATGTAGGCCATGCTTGCTGTCTGGAGAACTGCATTGTGAAAATCAATGGCTATGCAAAAGATTTAGGATCACAGCAGAAGACAGCCAACTAAATATGAGCTCCTAGGATTACACTAGGACCAAAAAGACTAATAAAATCCTTGGATATATAAACAAGGTTATATTGAGTAACAGTAGTGAGGTGATATGCATATACCAAAGAGAATATTCTTGTGATACAGTAACTTGCTCCAGTATAGATACCTGAAAAAAGAACGCTGCAAAACTGAGGATGGATAGATAATGCCACAAGCACAAAATAGGTTTAGAAAACCATTGGAAACTCAAAGACCTGAGATACTAAGTTTACTGAAGTAGTTCAGGGATGGCTTGGCATCCCTTGTCTATACCTACACAGGGCAAGATGTCCAGTGATGTAGTAAAATGGTCTTTATTTTAAGAAACAAGTCTTTAAGAAAAATCAATCTAGTAGAAAAATTCAAGACAAACAAATTAGCTTTACATCAATAGTGGCTGTGTCTCTGGAAAGAAAGCTCTAAGAGCTCTGTAGGGCAAACTTAAGGGAGGTTTTGTTGTAGGACTTCAAGTTAGACAGGTCAGATGTGGTGATCATGGGGAGTACCTTCAAAGCTACTAAGAACTACTAAGAATTATTGCTGAACTGATAGTAATAATAAGAACTAAATAGAATAATTATTCCTACATCAGAAAGTTGTTGTCTTTTAAATCATCCTCTCCTGAAAAGCAGAGGTGTGTGGGGGTTTGTTGCTTTTTGGGTTTTTTTTTTGTTTGTTTGTTTTTAAATCCCAAATAGGTTTATTTTCCTAAAAGAATGGATAATTTTTATGAGAGAGGCACCAATGGAGTACACTCTAATCACTTTGGGGGAAAAAGTCTTTGTGGAAAAAACCCCCACCACTAAACAACAAAGCCACAAAGTGTTTGCTTTGTTTTGCTATTCAAAGCTGCCCTTTTAAGTCACATAATTAGATCAGTAGGGTCTTTCTAGCTCCAGGCTTGGGTTCATGAAAGGATGAAGTGACTTTGCATAACATGCTACAACCATTGTACAAAACCATATCAGATTTGGAGCAGATAGATACTCATGTAGGTTGGGACAATTGTTCCGTTAAATTTTGAAGGAAATATCAAACAAAACACATATAGTTAGACAACCACTGCTATAAGCTTTTGGAAGCTTGGCCAAGAAAAAATATTTTACATAAAGCACTAAAAGTATGGGCCAAGGAACGGCCCTGAAAAGCCTGGCCACGTGCTGGGCTGCAGGCACACGTCATCCCTCCCACTGCCCTGCCAGCTGGGATCTCCTTTCCCAGCAGCTTCACCCCTCACTGGGGAGCATTCAGGCACATGGAGAAACAGCATTACATGCATACACATGCCTCTGGAGCAGTAACAAATTGACTGCTACTGTGATATGAAAAGGTCACATCTCACGCCGGTCAATAACTTTGTTATGAAACTACATGAAACGTTCCTGCGTTAGCTGGACCAGGACGGCAGCAAAGTTCAGTCCTGGTCCTCTCCTATTTTTTTTCAGAATGTTTCAGTGAACCCAGATCCAGTTTTCATCTTTCTTCCTCATCTTGAACTCTAATAAGGAACAGATCTGCAAACCAAAATGTTATTGATACACCAGCTCAACATTTTTACAGTGTTGGTGAATTTTGTGCAATGCTAAAAGGATGTAACTGACTTCAGTGAGTGAACTGTAATTCTTTGCCTGACTTCAGCAGAACCAGGATATTTCCTAAGGAACAATATGATTTTAATTCTCCTTGCGGAAGCAACATGCAATGCAAAAAAGAAAATAAGTCAAAATACAATTGAAAGCAAGGTTTCATAATTCTGAAAGAAAATTACAACACCTTTCAAGTAAACATAACCTCTCCCTTTAGCTAAGTGAAACACTTTGAAAATCTTAATGCAGCTACTTACTGTAACTGAAAATAATTTTACAATATACTATGATGCTGCCAAAATGTGTCACAAACCTGACTTTTGCAAATATTTTGCGGCCAACTGGTGGTATTCCAAAGGCCAGAATCAGTCCCAAGAAGGATTTTACCCATACTTCAAGCTCATTTAGCCAAGTCATACAACCTTCAGTTTGCTAAGCAATCTGTCCCATAGAAGGGATGAAACAAATAGAGAGGGATGCTACAGCAAGTGCTCAGCAGTCACACCTCAGCAGGCAGATGTGGGCAGCTACGGCTGCTGTTTCCACGCATCCTTCATCTGTCCCATCTCTAACTTTTAGTAGCAGAAGACAAGTGTTCAAGCTCTCTAGGATAAACGGGCAAGACTGGTCCCAAGCCCCACAGTTTTCTGTAAGGAGAGCTTCACAAAAAAACCTGCTAAATTGTTCTGAGCCTCAAACTGCTATGCAATGGCTAAAAAAATGCACAGGACAGAACTGGTAATTCGCATTGAAAGCATGGGGAGCCAGGAAGAAGATAAATTGAATCCACGTTCAGACAATAATCTCATTCTAATCAACTGTAATCAGGTATATTTATATCTTGCAAAAAGTTTGGGAGGGGAAAGCTCTTACATTCACTTCAATCCAAAGAGCTGCTGGGAAAGAGCATCTCAAAATGAATCAACAAATGAAAAGTAACTCGCAAATGCTGGAATCCCAATGCCACAAAGTAAAGATGCCAGACTATTTTAGATGAACTTACGCTTCCGAGTGCAAAGTGTAGGATCAAACTTGGGCTCAGGGCCTGTTCTAAAAATAGCATAGCTCTGTGGCAGTCATCTACACACTTCATATTCTGTCGATTGGTGGTCGAGAGAACAGGGTGGCAAGATAGGTGATAATGGCAGGAAAAAAAACCTTTCAGTGAACGAATCAGAGGTTCTACACCATCACAAGTCAGGTCTCACGTAAGTCATCAGTCATGGGTGGGCTGGCCTGCATATGTTATGATTGCACTTCATTTCCAGCCTCTTCCTCCACTTGTTTAAATAGTAGTCAATGAAATGGACTGCTAAGAATGTTTCCCTGAGGTCTCAAATGCATTTTTTCATTTTAAATCTGCAGTTAATGTAATTAAAGTGTTACTCCTAGTCCATGAAAAATTGAGTGCACATTCAGCAGCCCACAAAACAGTGCCATACACAGGCCAAGTGGCAGTTTTGGCTACAAGTAACCAGCAACAAAAGCTAGACCGTTCAAGGTAGCCGGTATCACCTGCAGACTGTGTCCACAGGAATGAATAAGTAAATCACAACCTAGACTATCTTAAACCTTAATTGTGTGCTCCATCTCCTCTACTTACCTCTGCCAGAATTCCAGCAATAAAGAAAAGCTAAAAAGATGGAGACAGAAAACTTGGACAACTAAAAAATGCACATACAGTTCACAAATAGTTTATTTGGCATAACTAAAGAAGCTTCCTATGTCTCAGAAGACAAAGGAAGATAATTAAAGCCATGTGTCTTTTTTTTTTTTTATCTGATAAAGAGGTGCAGCAAAATTCGTCACCACCTTAACTAAATAGATGTACTGTAATAACAAAGCTGAAAAAACCCCACATAAGTAAATTACCAGCATGATGAAACAGGCTTAACCTTGGTCAAGCTTTATTTTTTCTTTTTCATTGCCAGTAAGAATGCTTCTAAAAATATCATCCTCATGTTTTACAATATTAATTTGCTTACCATTCTAAACAAATGCTTGTCTCCACTTTCAGACTATACACAAATGCACCAACCTTACATTTAAGGAGTAATTTACTTGAACTAACACAGCAGAGCTGGTTTTATTTAGACAACTTCAAAGAAGATGCTGTTGTAAGCTATCTAATCACAGTATTCTCTTTCAATTACTATTCACAGGCATATAAAGTGTATTACTCTTAGAGATCTTATATATATATGTCTCACATGTGTTTGTGTGTGTGTCTAAGAATATAAATAGATAAACAGCGCACTCTCAGCTACTGGTGTCACACACCACAGCTGAAATACTAAAGTGCACATACATTGACGTAAAAAAGAAACTAAAGCTGAAAGCTACATAAGTGTCTAGCTTAAAACATGTGATGATCGAGTATTTTATTGACTTGGGGGCTAAATCATTACATTCACTTTTGTTCATTTAGTGTCCTCTCAGATGCAGCAGAAACCCTCCAGCAATTCAGAGAGGCAGTATGCTATTCTGGGACCCATCAGAAAATGAATGAGTTGAGAAGTTGAGCAACTAACTATATTTGCAAGTGGAAATCTCCAAGGCATACCTACCAACAAGAATTTCAGGCTACAAATGCACTAGGATGGTTGCCAACAGAAATATTTCATCAGTCAGTCTTTTACAGTACTGTAGCTCCCATCTCGTTTTTTGCCAAGTTATTTAGCACTGCAGACACCAGCAACCAACAAGTTTGATAACTGCTTTCATTTCTCACTTTTTCTGGCACTCAACTGTTTTGTGATACTTTGTCTTCTGATCCAGAGACCATAAGCTTGTCACAGTATGCTAAGGGGGTTTGTGTGCACTGTTGCAATGCGAGGAGGGAGAGAAGATACAGAGAAGGTCAGTAGACCTTTAGTGGCTACATGTCCCCTAAAGAATGACCTGCAGCTGTGGAGGGCTGGACTGAATAACCATGGTAACTCCTTCAGCCATTTCTTCTTAAGGGGCAATACTTGAGTATTGGAAACACTGCATTTCTAGGCACTGCATGAATCCAAGGACAGTCATTTCTCCAGCACAAATGCTCTTATTTAGGACATGCGTCCTAAATAAAACCGTGTCCTAAATAAGACCATGTGTACTAAACAACCCATTTATGGAACATCTAAATCAAATCAGCTACCGCTGCAGTCTTGGCACCGCTACACTGCCAATCAGTAGAATGATGTTTGCCTGGGTGGGATGCAGGGGCTTCACTGGCAACACCACGTTAAGGAGTTCCCTATGTGTTCCTGCTCCTTTCCTGTCTTTGTGCAGCACGGCAAGGTTTTGTGTGTATTTATTCATTAATTTTAAAGGAAATCGTATTAGTTTTCCAATGCAGTTCAAAAAGCACAAGGAACAAAAGCAAGACCCCAAAAGCACAAGCAAGAAAAGCAAGAACTTTTTATCATCACAAGGTCCACAAGCACAGTGGAAGAAGTTCAAAGTAGTCCTGACAGTGCTATACTACCCCAGAACTCTCTTCACTAGTGGCATGACAGGTATTCAAGAGGACTTGTATCTTGAGAGACTGATAAATCATGAAAGATCTATGCGGCCAAGCCAATACATACAATCAACATAACTGACTACCCAAATGAGCCAACATCATTTAAAGATACGCACAAAGTCAACAGAAGATGTATTTTGAACACTAAGGGAAAAATAAAGTCTTAGAACTCCATAAGGTTTTTTAAAACATTCGATTTTCTAATGATTTGTAGTCTTGATGCTATAGATCTAAATTGGATTAGTTAAATAAACAATTAAGGTCTCCTTTGAAAAGGAAAACAATATTCTTTAGTTTCTATACAGTATAAACTGCATTTTCTGATGATGCAGAAAAGAGAATATTGGGTTAAGCGACTTATACAAAACTTCAGTTGAATCTTTATTTTTCATAAAAATTCAGACTAAATTAGGCTACCTTAATCTTAGACTATATAATCTGTTTCCTCCACATCTTTCAATGCTCATTTGTAAAACTCCCTCACCAGTGCGTAATCCTGTTCTAGAGAAGACAGCAACCAGGGTGTGCCATTTGTGCACCGAGAGGGCAAAGGGACGTTCCCAACTCTGCTGGCGTCACATGACAGACTGATAAACAATCTATATCATTTGGCTACCCCATTTGATAAACTTTAAATTTATTTTTATCATCTGCACAAGAGAAAGATGACACATAGTAACAGTTGTTATGTTATTCTGCTTGACACACAGTCATGAAGAGAACTAATTTTGCTCATCGTTACAAATAATAACACATTTTCATTTTGGAGACATGATATGATAATATCCTACCCAATCTGAAAGAGGATTGAATCCTTGCCTTTTTGGAAAGTTCAGCATCATTACATGATATTGCATACAACAGAGCAAACCAGCCTGAGCATGTCTCATGCCATTCACTGTCACACGAAGCCAATAATCTATCTATGATTTTCATGGATGGCCTGTTCCCATCTTTGACACAGTAACATTGATCCCTCTACCTGAAGCATAGTAATTCTTCACTGGCAGAAAGTAAGACCTCCAGCAGTCTTGGTCTGAGAGTACCAAGAAGGAAATTTGCATTTCATTCACATACAGAAAGAAAATACCCACTAGATACACATATAGCCCTAGTTGACTTTGTTGGGGTTTTTTTTGTTTGATTGATTTCTTTTTTTTCTTATGGGTTTCTACTTTTCCTGTGGTAACACTGAAAAAGATCATGTAAAGTTTTTTACATCTATGTATTCATCACGTATTTCTTAAAAGTGCCCATGAGGGATGGTTAATGAACATTTAAAAAATAAAAATAAAATAAAAAATGGCCTAATGATTCGTTAGGACACTCAAGATTTAGCAGTCTTGAGCTGAAGTTGCCAATCACAGGTTTCCAGTGATCAGAGATCCCATAATACTCCGCATTCCAGGTCCCCATCTGTCAAACGGGAATAAACAGCAGTCTATTTCACATTACTGTTTAGAGGATAAGTGTTGTAAGGGTGCTCAAACACTATGGAATTGGAGAACATACACTTTCTTTAGGCCAAAATATTTTTGCCAATGTCTACAGCACACAGTCAGTTAGCAACTGGTAATCTGTGCCCTTCCACAGGGAACTGGCAATGCTCTGATTACTATCCATGACTGTCAATGCTGTTCAAAGTCTGATTATTACCAAAATCAAAATGCATGTGATTTCCCCAAGCCACAAGTATAGCTTTTTTTTTTCCTCAAAAGTTAGAGACAAGCACAAAAAGCCTGTGCCTTCTTTGATATTTCAAAAGTTTTTTGTTTTTACCTGTGTTCCCTTAACTTGTCCTTTTCTTCAGAACATTTTATGTAGTTCTGTAAACAGAACATTGCTACTTGCAAAAAAAAAAACACAGCTAAAAAAAAGTTTCTTATGTCTCTCTCTACGTTCCCAGGCTTACAACTTAGGTATTTCCATTCACAAGGAGAAACAAGGCAGCTTAGCGACAGTTCTGGCAAGCAATGAATCTCACTACGTTAGTTACTAAATGCTTGATGTTAAAGAAAGAAATTGCCTACTTCAGCTCAACATAACGCATTAAAAAAACCCAACCTAAAAATCAAACACACGCCTCTGGGCAAACATTTCTGTCTTTGAATCTGTTGTACATTGATGAATTAATGAGATCAGCTGAAGGACTTTTCCCCCCATTCAGTTGAAGCGGTGGTCATACACACCTGCTCTTTTTATTTCATCTCCAGCATAGACCTGGCATGGTCCGTTAGTTTTCAGTCTATTCTTGGCACAAGGATATTTGAACAATGATTGACCATGATAAACTGCCTCTGCTTTGGTCAACATTAAACTAGCCAGTCCTCTTTATACACTTCCCATGAGCCTGGAAACCTCACTTGCAGATAGGGGTAAATATTTCTGTAAGATTTTCCTCTTTAAACCAACCAGAAGAACAGTCTTTGCATTGTTCTGGGGCCCGTGTTTATAAATGTCATCCTTTCCTTCTTCATTTACTACTTCCACCAAAAAGGACTGTATTTTCCAAGAGAAAATTAGTAACTGATGACCACTTTTTCTAGTTCTTTCCTTTCCTGCTGTTAGTCTCTCTTCAGTTATTACAGACACGCAACTGTCTGTCCTACTCTCCTCCTCTAACTCCATCTTTCATTCACTACTGAAATGTTGACTCCCTCCATGCTTCACTTACTGAAATCCCAGACAAAACACAATTCCGAGGTTTCTCCCATGCTGGTCTCTTGTTTGTGAAGTCTCCAAATACCTCTAAATAGTTAAAACTCTTCTCCCTAGGTCAATACAATGAATTGAGCTCCTTTGCTCAGAAAACCATATCACCTGACATTACTAGGCAATATGATTCTTTTCTTCTATATTTGAATATGCACACAGATTATACATACAGCCAAGATATTTCCATCCAGGCTGAAAAAATTATTTGGAAGAGGTCTTGTTTCTTGTGGTGATGAACATAAAGTGGCCCCCTCTATCAGATAAAAGAAGAGGTTGTGGGTTCTTACTGTAATTCTAGTACCACTCCCATTGCCACCTTCCTGTTCTTCCAGGACCTTGGAGACCCTCCACAGACTCACTGACAGCCTGCTTCTGCAAGAAAAGCTTTTCCACTGACCTGCTACCAGCTAGGGAAACACCCTGAAATCCTTAGAAGTCAGATTTATTCCAAACCCATTAATTCAGACTTCATTTCACAGGGTTTTAACTGCCATAATTTCTACTGAATGATGAACTCAAAAAGCAGACGCAAAGCACTTCTCAAAGAACAGCTGACGTCAAATATATATCAGGTCTCCCATTCTTCTTGTGCATAAATAAATGCCTCTCTTTTAAAGTTTTCTCTCTCATATTTGCTTTCTATAGTTTCTAGAAAGAGTGCTCCACAATCTCTCCTCCCAGAAGCTTCTGATCGCTAATTCTGTTTTAATCTTCTTCTGTATATATTTATCACTGTATTTCACAACTTAATCTCTTACTCTTTGATCCTTGAAACATCGTACCCTGCAATTTCTTTATTCCTATTAACATTCTTCATCAAGCATAATTCAGAACATGTTCCTTACCACTTGTCGTCTTATTGTACTTGCAGACTTCCATCTTTCCTCTGTCTATAGAGATGCTGCAGAAATTGTTTTCTCAATCACTCAAATTCTTCTTTTGACTCCTCAAATTCAAAGAAAATTTCAAACACAGCCAATTTTGTCACATCTCATTCAATTTTTTTGGAGAGGACAATGATAGTTATAGCATTCAGAAATCATCCCACATGATGTTTTAAGTTTTGTTGCTGCTAACATCTAGTCTCCTTCCTGCTGAAAATGGCTAGTTCCTTAAAATCTGACAAAAGGGGAGAAATCTCTGCTATTTTGCCATCTATTCAAATAACAGAGGCAATTCTTGATTTCAACATTTTCTTGTTATGAATGTGCAATGCCAATAGATAGGCAAATGAAAGGGGGGTGTGTGTAAGCATACAAAAAACATAATTTCCTTTTTATTATAAAGACTCATCATGTTAAAAACTGATGTAAGGATATGAGCAACATACCATGAGGCTTGTGTACCTGATATTCATCATTCATAATCACCTCTCCAGAGCCAGTTTTATCCTTTGTTGTATGGAAAATGGAGAGCTATAAAGCCCTATTTTTGGCCAACATGAAACAAAGGTAGGGGTTTTATTCCATGAGAGAAAATACTGTTTTCCCACAGTGCACAGAAAGGGAGTTGCACCATGAATAGAAAAGGAGGAGGAGTGGGGAGGTGGTTGCAGAAGAGGGATAGTTACTATGCAACTTGGAAGCCTGCTAGAAAAACAAACACAGAAAAATGGCAGCTTGGGAAAAACCACACCATTTATCAGTCTGAGACTGAACAAGATACAGCGACTTAAAAGCATGTGTTTAACGTCACCAAACAGGATGAGCTTGCAAAGCATACAGCAAGACTTTGTGACTATGCCTAGGTTCTATTAAAAAAAAAAAAAAAAAA
Source organism: Falco naumanni (assembly GCF_017639655.2). Taxonomy (NCBI): domain Eukaryota; kingdom Metazoa; phylum Chordata; class Aves; order Falconiformes; family Falconidae; genus Falco; species Falco naumanni. The sequence continues at coordinate 29,786,382 of NC_054057.1, forward strand.
AAAAAAGTTAGACACGTCCAAATTTCTAGTATTTCTTCAGCTCTCTATGGATCCTTTCCCTTGCCTGGCTTAAAACATGCTCAAGGCAAGGAAATAAACCTGGCATACAGTAACACTGTCCATTTGGCCAATTCAGTGTATCTGCTATCACTAGGTTAGTGTCTGCAAATTCACTACCACCCTTTCCCTAGTCCTCTTCTTCCCCTCAGTCTGCATCATGCTACGCATGTACATTTCAGTCATGTATGTCCTGCCCTGACAGTCTTATGTGCTGAATTTGTCAAGGAACTACTGGATCCTTATATTTTCATTTAAAAAGTGTGTTCTCATGTGGAGACACTTCATATTTTTTATTTTAAGAACAAGGCAGATGGATGATGCTAGAGAAACAATAGAAGACTTTATTTTGAAGCACGTTACTACTTTGCACTCACATTCACATAGGACTGAGTAGAGCTCACAAAATTCATCATCTAAGCACCTGCAAGACTAGCACCAGTCTTCCTTCATTAGCTGAACATTGATAAATGTCAACAAGCATTATGCCAAACAGTAGAAAGCTAAGCTATTTTAAAAGGTGTAACAGCAGCATGCAAATTTTTAAAAAAGCTCATCTGAGTGACAGAGTCTGTTTTCATGATAAAACAAACTTTCTAGAAGTAACAATAACAAAAGGGAGTGAGGTCTATCATTCTACCAAGACATTCAACCCTGGTGTTTACAGGTGCTTTACACCAACTAAGCAAAAAATAGCAAAGAAATTACTAGGTTATATTAAAAGAAAAGCTTAAAGTAACCATTGTGAGCTAATGTTAGAGGTATGCAATAATCTAGGTTAGGTCACACCTATAACTGACTATTGCCTTCAGCTCTGAGATCTTCTTTATGAGCTCTACAAATACACTAGCAGAGCTGTTGAGAAGAGCATCATCAGTATACCTTGCACCAAGCCATCTGTTTCCTTGTTTTCCACATTTTATAAATATTAATATATACTATGTGACTTTTCAACTCCATCTTTATTTTAAGAAAATCCTAACAGTTTAGTTGCAAAAGTTCCTATATTGCTTTATATTTTATTTACTTGAGAGTCAGAAGACAGTAGTCCGGCAAAATTCCCTCCTTGAGATTTCCTTATCTTTGTGGCTTTTATATTAAATGCACAGCTAAAGATATGACTGTTGCTGCCCTAACCCCTTACAAACATGATCACGTCATGTCACAAAACATGGTATCACATCTAAATTTAGAAACAAATCTCAACTGTGATGATTTTAACACTGAGCCTAACCTTGAGAAATGTTAAGTGCCTTCTAAGAAGTACAGGAAACTGGATTCAGGGGTTCTCAGCAACATACAGATTTCGACTGCAGAAGAGCAAATCAGAAGACAACAGTAAAACGAAAAAAAACCAACCCAACCAAAACAACAACAAACAAAAACCAAGAAAAAAATATAGACAGATTTAAAATAGATACCGCAGAAAAAGAGTAGAAAGTGGCAGGATTAGTGCTATCCATTTATAAATAATACTTGGGGAATGTTTTTCTAAAGACTAATGTGCTCTTAATTTTTAAACTTCAATTCAAAATCTAAGACAGTGGTTGACAGTATTAAACTTGCTTCAAATTATATTAAGCCCTGCAGGTTTGTGGGCCATTTGACACACAGAAAAAATAATGACCTTGCATATTAAAGATAAGCCTTAAATGACCTTATTTACTTCAGTATACCACTTGACAGGATCAATGAGATCATTAGCTATTTCTAAATTACCCCAGACACTGGAAAAAACAACAAAGCCTAAACTATGAAGCTAATAAGACGCTTCCTAATTTCTGCTACTTTGCAATCTATTGAATTACATTTCACATTATTCTCTGTTGTATTTCCACTTAAAGTGCAAATTTGCCAAACAGCTTGCTAACTAATTCCCTTGTAAATTACTCAGTATGGTCAATATACCAGAATAAAAAAATATTATAATAATTTATATCAGGTGTCATGAATCAAGGAAAACTGGTATGTGACACAATTTCAATCATTAGCAGTATCCTTTTCTATGCAAGTTAGCTTGTCTGCAGCTCTTTGGAACAGAATTTGATTTATTTCTGTTTAAGTTGGGAAATGTGGCAAAGATATGTGGTTGCGTGAAGTATGAAATTTCTTTTGAAAACAGATCACAACGATGGAGCAATTATGAAAGACATTTCTACTATATAAGATGTGCAACATACGCTTTACCATGTCTTTTTTATAAAAGCTTATTTTCTTTAGATTACATTGCATCAAAGTCTTTCAAATATAATTATTATAGTCTTCCTGACAAGACACTGAACACTAGGAGTCCAAAATTCAGGATGTTTGACTTTGAAGAGGGACTGTGAAAGCTGTAAATGTATATCATACTTCTCAATAAAGTACATGGGCTAGGTTGTTTTTCCTCCTGGAGTCAATAGGATTTTCTGCCACTGGCCCAAGCAGCTCTGGAGTCCACCCCTGCACCCCATCCATAAGAGCAAGTAGAAAATACAGCCAAGTGAAATATATATGTCTGTCTTGCAGCATAAGTTACAGTGAAACGATCAGGAGACCTTTTCCTTATTTTATTTTACTTTAGTGAGCCGTTTGGGATAACCATTACCACAGTGAATAGAGACAAGTGCCTGAAAGTTGGTGCAATGACCACACAGACAAAGTATGAAAACCTGAAAAATCAATGCTTACTTATCAGAATATATATATATGAAATATATTCTCCAAAGAATCTGACTCCCAGCTATGGCATGATCTGAGCTTTCATTCAAACTATTAAGCTTCTGGTACTACAGTTGGGAAGACACCTGAACTCATGGTGTTCACTGCTATGGAAGAAGAACCTGCAGGAGAAAACCTTCAGGGAGAGGTTTTTCTTCCAGCTTAGAAGTAGCACAGACAAGATAGAGTGAAGAAACAAGCATCAAATATTGGAACTTTTCCAAGGTGAAGGTGCAAATTCTTCAGTCTCCTCCCCTTACCTGCAATCTGACTTGCAGGATAAGATTTTACTTTGTATCTGCCCAATCCACAGGAATTTGGCTGCTTTCACCTACAATAGATAAGCTACAAAACCAGAGTAAAATTGATCTCAAAGGGAGAAATGGATTCATTGGGGGAGGGGGGATTATTAAAGGGAAAGGGGGGAAAAAGTTATTTACTTTCTTTGAAAGATTACAAATTAAATTCCCATATCACTTAGCAATGAAATATGCATTCAATACCAATGGTTTTTTTTCTTTTCCCACCTGGAGATAAGAGTTGGCAGTGCAACTGTTAGCAGAATTACTGCTTCAATAAAAATCTGCCACCAGAAACAGTTCAGTTATAAATAAAAAAAGATGCATTGTCTATTACTGTTTCTAAAGCTTATCAAACCCACTAAAACTCAATTTCATTATACTAAATTAAGTGTGGTGGCTTGACAGTTTATTATCACAACTAACTAGAAAGCATATATGATCCTGGTTTTACCATGCTATGACATGTCAAAATCCCACAAAGGACTGTAGGGGGAAAGTATGCATCTGGGTAAAAACAGCTTTTGTGGCAGGTATAATCACCTTCTTACTATAAGAAAGTATAACACAAACATGAGGCACAAAGCTCCTTTGTTATATGGAACAAATATATTTCCATTTTTTTCTTAAAATTGTGTTCATCATTTTCTGCAGTATTGCCTCCAGCCATCGAGAAATGATATCTACATCAGTGTCTCAGAAAATAATTTTTATTATTTGGCAGAGAATTAGTACTGTACCTATGATTTTAATCTTTAAATCCTAGCAACAATCAGTTGCTCATACAGGCTAAAAATCAACCTAATGACTACATGCTAGTCTTCTAATAGATTTTTATTTCCTTTTCTATTTGTCATAGCATGTCTTTACATTGTTTTTGTAATTGAAAATATACTGACTCACAAGCTGTAAGTTATTTCATTATGTATTTCTTCTTAGCGATAATAGCAATGCAATAACAGTCTGATTTTGCTTTAATGGAGAAAACATGAAGGTGTTGCATCCCTTGAGTGCTCCCATCCCATCTGTGTAACAGCGCTACCACGCAGGAGTGCCAGGCTGGCCCTCGTAAGGAGTGCACAGAGCTCCGTATCAAGGGGCTTAAAGTGACCATACACCTAGTGTGATGCTGCTAGGAGCTGTGATACCCAGGCAGGTAAAAAGCCCTGCAGCCTCGAGTTCAAGGCTTGGCTACATCGTTGGAAAGATAGACTTCTAGGCACAATGTGTGATGGAAGCCAGACACCTATAGCTAGTGACCAGACCTCTAATATCACAAGTTCAGCACCCCGCGGCTCTCTGAAGCTGGGGAAAGGAGACAAAGACCTACAGCACCCACCAGACTGCAGAACTAGCTCTTCATAATTTTACAGTGCAGTTCCCAATTTCATGAAGGCTTTCAGTATTGTCCCACCATGTATAAGAAAAGGACCTCTAAAGCCAAGCACAGATTTCTCACCATTTGAGCCATCTGTTGAATTTCATGCCTTCCCCTGTGCTTAATATTAATAAAATAGTCTATTTCTAGCATTTCTTGTATGAATTGTTTATTTTCAAGTCTTGCATAACAAGCAGAATAGCTACAAATGCCAGGTAGGAGCTGGCATTGCACCTTTTTAACTGGTGTTACAAAACACCCTCATCTTTCACTCAAGTATTCTAAGAGTTTACCTCTTATAAAGGTGTCCCACTGGAGCTTACACATATGAACTGTTTCATTACAGGGAAATCCCTTGTTGAAGAACAACATGTAAGGATATTACGAACCCTTAAATATAAAAAGCTGTGGCTTTTGCAAACACAGAACCATAAAAGTCTGATACACCGTAACTTCACAGAAGTGGATGTAGCTACAAACAGTAATTGTCTGACCTGAGCAGCCAGGTCCTGGCTGGACCTGATCCAATGAGATTACTGCCAAAAGCAACAAGGTTGATTTCTCTTTTTCCTCACTCTTCCTTTGTTTACTTTCAAAGCTGTATTTAAGTTAAAGGATGAGAAAAGCTGAAACAGAAATGGGACTAAAAAAGTGTTAAATTCTCAGAGGCTGTAGAGAGTTTACGTGGAAAAACACCCAACCAAAACCAAAATACTAATGAATCCCACCTAGTAAGGAGAGCTTGAGAGAACAAGACGACATCCTTTAAAAATCTGAAGTTGTGCCCAGATGAAAATCACAGAGAGGAGTAAATTAAATACAGGAACACAATAACCCCCCATCCCACCCTAAAAAGTGTAAGGATCAGCTAGAAAATTGACTAAAAATCATGTCTACAAACATGAGGTGCAAAAAGACAGTCAGAGAGACTTTGTAGGCCCAGTTACTGTTCAGGATGTGATAACAGCATCCACAGAAGCCAATGTCATTTCAGTGAAGCTAGATGAATACTGTGAGTACATAGTGAACACCAGCTCGCTCAGAACCAGGGCTCAGCAGTGAAACGTTATGTCTGCGATAGTAAAGACTAGAGCTAACCATGCAGGACTGGCAAAAGAGATTTCTGAAACTGAACAGGCAATAAAATGGCACATTAATTCAAGGAAAGTAAAGGGAAAGTGATGTGCATAAGTACAGCAAACCCAGCTTCACATATAAAATGACATTTTACAATCACAACCACTCAAAAGTGAAATCATAGATTTGTGGTGAATCATCAGTAGAAGTCAGGAAAAGAATATCAAGTAATTGAAAATTATATTAGGAAAGGAACAGGGAAAAAAATCAAAAGCATCATCCCACTACTGAATAAATTCTTAGCTTACCTCGATACCTGGTATGGTTTGGGTTCCCTCATTTCATAAAGGGTATAGTAGAATTAGGAAAAGTTCAGAGAAGGGCAGCAAGGATATAACATGACTTCTGGATGAGGAACTACTAAGTTAAAACTCTTCAGTCTGGATAAAAAGGATATTATATCCTAGGAAGGATATGATAAGGTCTGCAAATTCACAAGTAGTACAGAGATGGTGGAGGGACCAATCGTTCAGTGTCTTTAAGTACAAGAGCTAAACGTTTTCACAAAGAAACTCGAAGTCACTCGAAATGAAGAAAAATGATGTCGTTTTTCACAGACTAGATAACAGACCCACAGAACTCCCTGAAAAAAAGTACGTTATGGATGCCAAAACAAGTTCCTTGAGCTGAAAACAGCTGGAGATTGTGAGGCTACTGAAGACAAATACCATACAAGTTCATCCCAGACATCTGTTTACCACCAGTCCTGGAGACAGGATACCCAGTTCTTCATGGTGGGTACCACCATGGCATAGTAGGGAAGCTGTGTATGACACTGTAGCATGACATTTTGCAACACCATTCTGGAAAGTATTGTCTGTTAGATGGGTGCCATCTCTCAAGCAAGTGAATTAGGCATTTAAAGACCTTCAGACAATGCCACCTTACATCTGTTAAAAGAATCTTGTTGAAAAAGGTGGAGTTTGCTGGGTTTGTATTTAGCCAAAAATAAGAAAGAAATCTTACGTTCCCCACAAGCCTTATTTTCGGGTGTCTGCTTCAAGGGCCTCAGAACAATCAAAGAAAGCAAAGACACAGATACAACACAGAGCAAGTCAGATGTGCTCAGCCACTCTCCATCCCAGGGGTTGTTTTGCAGCTCTTCTCAATAGATAACTTACTCCATTAGACTGCCCATTCCCACCTGCCGTATGTCCTTGTTCCCAGGTAGGCAGTGGGCTCTGGACAGGTTTACATGCATCAAAATCTGGTAGAGCCAAGAAAAAAACCCTACAGCACATGAGCATTAGAGCTGAAATGCCCAATCACTACAAAAAAAGACTTCATGGAAGTGCCAGCCTAATGCACAGAGCAAGATTGCACAGGCACTCTCACTCAGGCCATAGGGCAGGAAGGAAGATGCAGCTGAAAAAAAAAAAAAGAAAAAAAAAAATGCATCTGGACTGATGACCTAATCTTTACAGTGTGATAAACAATGCAAACTCTTAAATACATTCTATACCAAGAAAAAAAGAAAAGAATATACATTTTTTCTGAAATTCAAATTTATTTGACATTGTTTGTTCAACCTATTTGTAAATATTTGTAAATCTTCAAGAGAGTCAAAACCTCATGAATATAATAAATCCAATATTATCTGAATGAAATGCCTGCAATGTCATCTTTCTGACAAGCTATGCCTTAAGACACAGTGAGCTAAGAGTTAACAAGTTTTGCTAAGCAAGCCATCCCCATTCATTTAATAGCATCCCCAGCCAGCTAAAGGAAGAATATGTCCCCATAATATTATGCTAATAATTAATCATCGTGCCATTAAAGGCCTATGCTTAGGGCTCCACAGGGACAATGAATCAGGTATTTACATTTTAGCCAGGGAGTTGCCTGGTAGCAAGGATGCTCACACCTGCTGTAAAATAATTACAGGGAAAACATTAAAGACCAGAGAAAAATAAAACAAACAAAACCCCCCACCCTTTGTTATCTTTACATTGCATTTCTTTGTTGCAAAATATTAGTGAGCTTTCTAATGTTCTGAGGTGAGATAACGAGGTATGAGTGCAGATTATGACAGAGAAACCATTTCTTTTTATTCTGCTCAGAGTTGGACTAGTGAGTTTGGAGGGATGAATTATCCTTCATATATACCTGTAAATAATCAAATCTAAGCAACATGGAAGTAAAAAAACCCACTATTCTCAAAGACTGAAGTCCACAAAATTGTACTTAGTGCATTACTGAATCCACAGTGAAGACATGGATAATTTCAACATATTGTCCCATCACAAATAATCTCCAGGCAAAATAATTACACCTTGCTATTGTCTTTTGGCTGATGGAATTGTACCAATCATGCAGTACTTAACATGCCATACAAGCTTATCACAGGTCCCTTGTATATTACCTCTGTTTTTTTCTCTAAATATCTGAATTCAACAGTTAGAAGTTAAGAATTTACCTTTTCATATGCACATACACATGAATACATAAATATATATACATGAAAAATTAAATGCTTATAAACCATGGTTTTTTGTATTTGTAAATGTTTTTATCTTACAAGGTTCAAATGAAAGCTTGAGAATGTGACATAAAGATTCAGACTAAAAAAAGAACCAAACAGAAGGCAAACACAGGACTCTCCTAAAGATACTTAAACAATATATAATTATTCAGTAAATAGCTTCTGAGCTTAGTGGGTTTTGAGGACTGACTCATGACTTTTATTCTGGGTTGGCAATACAGCCTCACTGTCTCTCATGCATTTCCTTAACTGGACTGTGAAGTCAGAGCAGAGCAATGAAAGATACTCATATTTTTCCAGGAATGAAGGTTGAGGGCTAGAAAAACAGAGACAATTTCCTGCCCTGTAGTGCAGATTTTACCAACAGGTAAAGCTAGATGCAATAAACTTTAAAAACCAAAACAAAACCAAAAAAACCTCGACAAAAATAATAGCACAGAGACTCGGTTTTTGCTCTTCAAGGAGTGTGAATTATTTTGACCAAATTAAATACTTTTAAATAACAGGCCCTCGTCCTCTAAGTAGAGTTTAAATAAAACCATATTGGCCTGCTTAATTACCTAGTAACTGATAAAAAGGGACCACCTGCTATCTGCAAGTAGAGTTCAGGTCACACTGTGGATCATCTGTCATACAAGGAGAGTCTGAAAGAGCTGGGAATGTTTAGCCTGGAGAAAAAGGCGGCTTAGGGTGATCTTATGAATGTGTATAAATACCTGATAGCAAAGGAGACAGAGTCTTCTCAGTGATGCCCATGAAAAGACAAGATGCAATGAGCACAAATTGAAATACAGCTAATGATGTCTAGAAATGAGAAAAAAAAATATTCCCTCGTTTACTGTGGGGGTTATCAAACATTGAGGACAGTTTGTCAAGAGAGCTTGTGGAGTCTCTATCTATGGAAATATTTAAAACATGACTAGACACACACCTGGTCAACCTGCTCTAGCTGACAATATTTTTTCCAAAAATGGAAAAAAAAACAAAATTTTTTTGGACATCAGAACGTACTGAAACCAAGCTCAGCAATATGCCATGCATGAATGAACCTTTGTTCTCACAGAGAGATCCCTCCATCTCTTTTGGTGCCCCACATGAGTAAGGAGACCACCTGCACACCTTTCAGTACAAGACTTACGCCTTAGATCTACACTTAAAAGTTCATGGGTTTTATACTTTATTTATTTAGTAAATAACTTACGATGGTGGGTCAAACATCGACAGGTTTATTTAAGCAGCCTATTTTGGTTAATTTAAACACGTAGCTAATAAATTCAAGCCATGAATAGACTACCTGCTTGAGACCTAGCCCTGCTGGTTCAATGTATTAGTGCTCCCATTTCAATCCAGCAGCTGGAGTCCACTGCCAGTGAAACTCTGCTAGCAGGAGAGATTTTTCACTCTAAGAGACCACCAGTCAGATGACCTATCGGGATGTCTTAAATGCTTTTGCTTTCAGTGCAGAAGTTGCACAAGCCATTATTCTGGCAAAGTTTTGGAAATAGTAAGCCCCAGATGGAAAATAACAAGCCACTAGCACAGATAATAAGGTCTTCAACCAGTGCAGCTGCTCGTTGAGCAGACACAGCCATCAGCTAAACCAAAGCAATCTCAATTCAAAGTGGACAATCTCTCAGAGGTTTAAATTCAGACTGGGTTCAGGTTTAAAGACAGGCTGCACTCTACTGACTTAAAAACAGAGACTTAGCACTTCAGTGAAAAAATTCTCACACGGATAATCAGTTTCCCTGAGCTGGGTGGAAGCACACTATTGTAAACTACGTGTGGGGATCAGAGCTTGCTGTCTTACCTGACCAACACAAAACTGGAGAAAAAAAGCCTGGCGTTTTTCTGAACCATTGCAGAGGATCTGGTTACTTACAAGCAATATTGACATCATTTGTAGAAGTGCTGGCACCAATTGTTTTCAAATGTAAAGCAGAAATTGCTTTTTGGAAAAAAAAAAAAAAAAAAAAAAAAAGAAGAAACCACAAAACCCAACAAATTTCAATTACATACCTGGGAAAATTTTAAAAATTGTTTTGGAACTTGTATACGTAATTCTATTTTGGGGAGAGAAAACTTTTTTTTTTTAAAAAAAAATACATTTCTTTTTAAATTTTACATAGCAAATATTTACTATAGTAATCCTAAGAGCCAGAAAATTGTTTTGATTTATATACTTTATAGCACTGCAACATTTAGAGACAAATTATCCACTTCCTGCCGGGACTACAAATTCGTATAAAGTTATTTTAAAGGGTCATAGATGAGACGAAAGTTGGGATAAAACTGAAAACCTTAGTACTGCAGCCATGCCCCTTGGCCCTACCCCTCAGTGTCGGAACTGGACCTTTTCACTGTGTCTGAATGTGTCAGGAGCAGAGTTATGCAAAGCCTGGCTTTGTTACACACCAGGGATCTTGATTTTGCTCCAGAGCCACCACAGCTAAAGGGCCTGGAGCTGCTCTCCATCCCCAACATAGAACTGGCAGCAGATGCATCTATTTGGATTCCACTCCTTGGGATTGCAGGCTTTGGATGCCACTTGGAGTCCAGCACACATGCTGCAGCACCCAAGATAGCAAAGCTGGCTTCATCACTACAGCTAACTGCCAGATATTGGCAGGGACTGCACAGCCCATAGCCCTAAGCCCAAGCCCTTTCACACCACTTTGCAAACTCCATGCTCCAACCTCCACACTGCAGCTATGGTGGCCTTCTCCAGGCCAGGCTGAGCCATGTATCCTGCAGGCTGTGTGGTGGAGATCAGCAGCTTCATCAGCCAGCCATCTCTTGGGGCTTCAGATGCTCCCAGTTAAAAAGAGTTAAGGGCATTGAGTGATGAGATCAAGTTCAAATGTATGACCTCACCACATGAATGAGCTCATAAGACAGCATGTGTATTTTTAGGACAGGATTTTTGGAAGCCTTCGGCATTGGTCTAATTCTATTCCCACTGATTTCATTTGTACTATTTTAAAGACTCTACAACCATACTATTAAGACAAGAGGAACCTGGTGGAAGCTGGCATACTCTTTTATGCTGTGGCAACGTCCTGGTTTCAGCTGGGATAGAGTTAATTTTCTTCTTAGCAGCTGGTGCAGTGCTGTTTTGGATTTGGTGTGAGAACAATGTTGATAGCACACTGATGGTTTTGGTTGTTGCTGGGTAACGTTTATATTAAGTCAAGGACTTTTCAGTTCCTTGGGCCCTGCCAGCAAGAGGGTTGGAGGGGCACGGGAGTCTGGGAGGGGACACAGCCAGAGCAGTTGACCCAAACTAGCCAAAGGGCTATTCCATACCATGGGACGTCATGCTGTGTACACGTAAGCTGGGGGAAGAAGAAGGGGAGGGGGTGGAATGGGGAATATTCGGCATTATGGCATTTGTCTTCCCAAGTAACCATTACATGTGATGCAGCCCGGCTTTCCTGGGGATGGCTGAGCACCTGCCTGCCCATGGGAAGTGGGGGAATGAATTCCTTGGTTTGCTTTGCTCGCATGCGCAGCTTTTGCCTTACCTGTTAAATTGTCTTTATCTCAACCCATGAGTTTTCTCACTTTTACTATTCTGATCCTCTCCCACAACCCACTGTGGGGGGAGTGAGTGTCAAGCTGTGTGGGGCTTAGTTGCCGGCCCGGGTTAAAAAATATGACAATTTGATTTTTTTAAAAAATAATTACATTGTTAAAATTAAATTTATTTCTATTTTAATAAAACCTACTTTGAGAATAAATTATTTTTCTTCCTTTTTCTCTTAACCCCCTTTTCCTACAAATGTAGATATGAGTTTACTGAATTCCAATGGTCGTGAAGTCATGCCAGTTTACACAAATTTGAAACCAGCTTCAAAATACATCATATAATTAATCAAGATATCAGACTTTGCTCTAATGAGAATCATGAACTTTTCAGCATCAAACTCAGTATCTGAATTAGTATCCAATCACTCCACATCAATTGTACAAGAGAAGAAAAAGACAACACACCATCAGCTCAGGTATAAATAGCCTCCAGTTCACCAAAACCTTTGTGGACAACAATAAAGTATTAAGTGGAAAGTAAAGTGACTTATGGTAATTAGATTTAGACTGCTACATAAAGAAAGTTGTGACTCAACACTAATAACTAATTTTACCTTCCATGATTAGTGGAAGCTGATTAGAATTAAGTATGTTATCTGCTGGCTCTGACATGATTATTGTCTTACAAAAAATTCCGTATTAGTTTTGCTGCAGCTACAAATTCCCCTTTAACAGTTATGCTCGGCAACGCTGCAAATATTCCATTACTTATATGTTATTAGCCTCTCCTATAACATGTAAAACTCTTGCATAGAATTCAGGCGCTTTTGTCATTGTTCAGTATGGACTTAATTCTGTGAGGGACTGAGAAACTGTGGATTTAAGTTCTGTGTTGTCAGAGATAAGAGAGATGTAACTATAAAGTGAACTCACATTTCTCACAGTCCCGGTCAGAAATACCACAAAAATATATACAAGTTAAAATTTTCACAGGCTTCTGTTGATACTAAGACATTGCAAGAGACACAGGTAAATATGGCAATGACGAAATTACCTAGCCACCATTCCCATTCAATTTCATTTACTGATGTGACAAATTAGATTGCTCAGATTGAAACATTAATAGACTAGACATAGCAGGAAGACAAAGACGACAGTTGGATATTTAGAGCCGTGCAGGTGGGGTTGACAACATCTACTGTCCAATGGATCTTGACAAACACCTGGCATCCAACAGCAGCTATAACAATTCCCCATGAAGAACATGCAAGCAATTGCTTCACAAATGGTCTCACTAACTGAAAATGAACTATGAAGTACCTGGCAAAAGAACTACAACATAACATGAAATATCTATTTGAATACTGTGGTTTGTAAAGTAGTGCCATTCTGAAATGGATAAATGTTAGTGATCATTTGTTAGTGGAACATTTATCCATTTCAAGAGAAAACCAGCAGATTTTGCCCCTCTGAGAAGTAAGAAATTAAACCAATAATAAAAAAAGTAAGAAGTCTCTTTTTCGTATCTGGATCAAAAAAACTATTTCTTTTCATATACATTTCAGAACTTCAGCAAAAATCTAATAACTTACATTTTTACTTGCTTGTTTGGCCAGAGTTAGCAGAGAAAAGAAAGATGAAATATTTTAAAAACTAAGATGTTCTTGAAGGAGGTGGTAGCTGTTATTCTGACTAAATTTCTCACTTATGCATATGTTTTTTCACTGTATGGTGACCAGTGGCACATCCATTTCTGCAGATAAACATTTCCAGGAGCTCTGTACCATTAAGTTAGGGATAGTATTAGCAACTTCTGCTTGTTTGTGCAGCATGCAGCAGAAAAAATGTAGTCCCCTGATTGTTCATTTAAAGTTAAAAACTTATTTACAGAGACCCTAGCAGCAGCATAAAATAAAATTCATTTCAGCTCTTGACATAAGTGGGTGTAATTCCATTCTCTTCAACAGCGCTTCCTATTTCACTATAGCTGTTTATGGACCCTGAAAGAATTTGATGGACAGAGTTGCTCTGGTATCTCCTCTTAAAGTAGCAGAGAATTTCTCAAGGACAAACTTGCTAACTTTGCTGTCAAGCTGATGCATAAAGTAATCTCCCTGATCAGAGTTTGCCTGCCAGAAAAACACTGCTGAAGCCACAGATGATGCTTTGCAAAAGGGATCACAGAAGATCCAGAACCATTCATATTTAGCTTGGAGGAAGCTCAACAAGAAAGGGGAGGTACATCAGGGGATGCATTGAGTCTCTAAATTCCAAATTCCCATATCAGCACATCCTGACATGGGTCCTCTTACCTCACCAAAAAATGTCTGTCTCCCTTCCAAAAAATATAATTGTTGCAATATTGTTCCTTTTACCTGCGTGTTCCTCTTTTTCATGTCTCCTCATGTTAAGTGTTAGTGAATTTAGACCACAGTCCACACCCTATACATCCAGACTTATGCCTATACTGTTCCTCATACAGCTGAGAGGTTTGTAGTTCCCATTTAGGTGAGCACAGAGCATATTGCAAAACCATTCTGGAAGTGGAAAAATACAGCTTCACTATGTGAAGTCCTATTTTCCTAGGACTGTGTAAGGCTTACTAGTTTACATGGCATTTTCTTCTTACCTAGAGATTTCTATAGCTGCTTTATTGAGTGTTCTAGGGGATTACACAGGGGAACTTGATCCAAACAGAGTCTCTTAATAATGCATATGGACCATGTCAGTTTTATTATTTGGGGTTTACTGTGATGTAAATGAGAACAGAGACAGGCCTTGGTTCCTACCTACAAACACCAGAGTCTTTTATACTTATGCCTCTTTTATGAAGTATTTTTAAGTTAGAGAGCAGGGCTGTCCCCATAGGTTGCTTTCCCCTCAGGTGCTGATTCTAAAATCATTGACTGAATTTACAGGAGAAAAAGACCTTTGTAATCTTTTCAGATCCCAAATGAGCAACCTCTATTAGAGCATGCTTTATTTTCACAAACTAAGGCCCAACATCCATGAAGGGCACCATGAGCCCCCATAAACCCTACACACTGGTTCCACTTCAGTGAAACTGAGTGAAGTGAAACTGGAGGGTTTGCTGAAGCTCAAATAAAACTTATTTTCTTGTACTAATTTAACAGAGTACCTGAAAACTTCACCTATTCAAAGCCTGTCTCCTCTGCCATCTGCTGGACCCCTGCAATATAAACCCTGACATACCGTACTATAAATTTTGAAATCTACAATAAGGAAAACATTATTATGTAAAATTAATTAGATGTATAATCAGATAATCATGAAGAGTATTGTACTCTGATCAGGTTGATCTAGCACAGCAAGCAAGCTTTGATATTGGATATAGCAGTTAGGCCAGCATGAAATAAATAAAAGTCTTCCAGGCCCTTCAATAAATGAACGTTAAAGTTATTGGTCCAAATATTAGCCTTTCTCACGATATATAGCCAGTCATTCTAGTGTAGTTCGTAAAGTTACCTGAGATGTACCTATGTAACAAAGTCCAGACTGTCATGTAATTTTCCTCTGTGTTCCTAAAACAAGTGTCAAAACCAAGTTTCAGAGTATGAGAGTTGCATACTAACCACATGCCTTCCAGCCTCCTGTAAAAAGAGTGTACACACTGGTGTCATGTGAAAATGCATTTTCAGCCGTACATTTCAGGATCATTTTTGCAGGAACGGTGCATATTGTGATAAACCAAAACAGACCTCTCCTTTACCAAACATGCCAAGCATCACTCCTGGTGCCCAGGCAGGCTCACTGATGAATTGACACTGGCAGAAGTAGAAAAGGCAAAAATGGACAAAATTTCTACATGGGCAGCTTGCCCTCCTCAGCCTTAGCGTACCAGATCTCCCAGAGCAGTTACATGGAGGAAACCAAGACATGGGGAGGTGATTCTTTGTTCACAGCTGACTATTCCCATGACAGTGCAGGAGAAGCTCCCTAATGCTGTTAGGTCTCATCTGAGAAAAGGGGTGCCAGATTTTATTCTTTCCTGAAACATTTCAGAAATGATCTCCTATCAGCAGAGCAGCTTCAGCCCCTTCAGCTCTCAATGGCTTTACTGGAGACTGACTACATCTCTAATTAAACCATGATTTTCCATGTTTCAGGATAGGGACAGAGCAAGTGAAGAAGGAAGTTCAGGTTGCAAAATAACTTCATCATTTAACTCGGCTGTTTACCTCCCACCATTTTCAAGGTGCGGAGGAGAAAAATTGCAGGTGAAACAACTGAGCCAGCTAAACCAGCCCTTTTGGAGAGGAAGAAGGGGCAGAAGGAAAACTTCTTTTGCCCATGTAAAATTCCTACCACTAACACATCCTGTGTCTTAGAATACACACTCCCACAGTCTTAGAAATAGGTATCAAAATTTGCCAAAGAAGATAACACTTGACCAGAGAAGTGCCTTTTACTGTTCCCACCTAATAAATCTTCTGTGGAAACATGGATCTGAAGAGCAGCTTTTAAATATTGTGTAAGAATAAATGTTTTCTGGGGACTAACAAGAAAATTCTTTGTTCATCATATACTAAGGCAGACCTGCTTTAAGATGAGTATCGACCCAGAAGACCTCTAGAAGTCCCTTCTAACCTTATTTTTCCACTGTTTCTGTTATCTGAAAAAGGCCAATCTAGCCCACAGCTGACTGAGACTATCCTTGAGCTTACTGTCTGGCAATGCCAGAAGGTTCTGCCAGAAATGTGAAACAGACCATGAGAATATCTACTGGCTACTGGCTGTCAACTGGTGGAGCTGAGCGCAAATAAGTTAATATAGTTAAGGGGTTTGACCCTGGCAGTGTCTAAGCAGTCTAAAGCCAGTGCATTGTGCCAGACAGTATTTTTATTTTCCAAATTCAACATTATACATGATCAGCTTGGAGACTGTCACAAGCAGGAATAGTTAGGAAGTTTTGTGTGAATGAGGAAAGAAATTGCAAGCAGACAGAAGTCTTCCTCTTGATTACAGAAGCTGAATGCTTTCTGAGATCTGAATTCTCTCCTTGCCCTGGCATACAATTCCTGCGTGCCCATGGGCAGCTGATTGACCAGCGATTCCTGAAGTCCCCAGGAAGATGAGAGCTATGGGTCAGCATCCCACAGCTTTCATGTGAGACATTTTCCCTTTACGTGAAAGGCTAAAAGCACATTGACACTGCTTATTTAGCCCAAGTCTATGCCCAGGGCTTGATGAGACTTTTCCATGCTGTTTTCATGCAGTCATTTGGCTGACTGGAGCAGGCTGTGAGAATTTCCCTCTCTAGAGGGCAAAGGAAACCAAATTAGCCGTCTGTTCCCTTTACACTGGCATGACACCAATACAGTGAAAATCTAATGTGATGTGCAATAGCCTCCAGCTAAGTGATAATCAACAGCCCAGTGTTCCTTCCTGTTGCCAGCTGTCTCTCAGGTGGTAGCACCACCAGCACTTCACCTCTACCTCAACATGGAGAGGATGCTTACCCTTAGAAGAAATTAAAGGTGGTTGAAGCTAGCCATTTGCATGGCCATTAACACACAGCAAGAAGGGAGTAACTAGCAGCCCTGCCTTTGAGCTGTTAATTGTTGTGGTTTGCATTGGGTTTATTATCTATGTTGCTTGCAGGAAGGGAGCTCACATTTCCCTTGGAAAGCCGCCACTCTGTTATATGAAATATCACACCCTTTTCCCATGGCCATGCTTTGAAAGAATAACAGTTTCTCAGTTGCATGAAGGATGGAGCCTGGACATCTACCTCAGTGCCATGGGTGCCCGGTGGATGGAGGCAGGCTCTTAAATCCCCAAGGTGCTAACACAGCACAGAGGAACAAGATTCTGCACACCTGTCCTCAGTATTTCTTACTGGGTAGCTGGGAGCAGCCCATCACACAGCTCCCCAGTTCCCAGGAACCCCTGCTGGGATTCCTGCCTCTCCCCAGGATGGCAGAGTCGGCGTACCCACGATGCTGCTGCAGGACCCCAACAGTTAGACAGCACAGTAATAAGGTTTAGCTGCATGGGACTTTTCTGGGATACAGTGTTTAAGCCAAATTTATCCCAAGCAGCACGTGTGTTTTTGCTGTTTTCTAACTGAATGAGCTGGTATAATTGGCCTGGGGTTTGGTGTTGACTTTCTGCTGAAAGAATCATATTTGCAATTGAAGTTGAATGGATCTTACGCAATACACAGTGGTAATATCACTAAGTACTTAGAGAAACAGAGTTTTTAAAGCTGGGTAGCTATATTGCTATTTTAGATAACCACTGAGGATATGTCTAAACAGCAGAATGCTCTGCAAGTCAGAGATATCCTGTCTTAATATAGCACAATCACAGTGCTTCACTCAGGCTAATTTGGGAAGCACAATGCAGAACATCTTATTATGCAGCTTCTGGTAGTATACCTAGCTCAACCAGAACTAGCTAAAGTAACTCAGCACAGAAATGCCCTGTTTTTGAGTGGTCTAGCTATAAAATAAAAATAAATCTTTAAAGACATGATGAGAAAAAAAAATAATCTGTGAAATACTTATATAAAATAGTCAATAACCACTATCAAAAATCCTACAGGACACAAAAACTTCTGTATTCAGTGCAGGGTTGGAGGTCAGGCAGTAAGTAAAGTTAGAGCTTTACCAAAAAGAGAAAGAATAAGACCACTTAACAGAACAACCTATACAGCTAGGCCATCTATAAAGTACTACCAAACAAGCCAGATTCTTCAGCAGGGGTAAAAATGTATAATGAAGTAAAAAATCACAATAATGAAAATGAAATAGCTAGGCATAAGAGGAAAAGAGGAAAATTAAGGGTATATGGACAATCTAATTACAGTTTAACTCTTCTGTTTTAGCATTTTACTATTTTACCTATCTTTCTCTCTCCCTTTTTTTTCCAATTCACATGGCTATCTCATACACACACACTTTAAATACAGAAATATATGTAATATCTTTTCTGATTAAGAGTGTCCCTTTTCCACCTGACCAGAAAATAGAAGGTGGCTGTCTTCCCTCACATTTTATAGTGCACTCTTCTCTAAAATCTATGTTGACACAAAAGGTTTCTAAAATCAAGCTAAAAAACAAAACCAAAAATAATCTGTTTCCTTTGTTGGGATACTACAGTCCTATGTATGTGTAGAAGTAGTGCTTTATTTCTCTATAACATGACGTCTGGTTCTGCAATGGTTACACAAAGATGGTTATTTATAGTCCAGGGAAGCACAAACATCCCTCCCACTTGCCCCACTATAAGGGTCACAGAGACCTCACCTGGTACTAGATTTAACATGACAGGTGATAACACAGAAGTAAAAATAACTTGTCAGTATTCCCTTCAAAGTCAGGCAACTATTAGTTTAAACACAAGAGATGATCTGTTCTTAATTACAGAAGATTTAAATACAACAGAATACAAACACATGAACAAGTGCATTCCAACAGATACATGTATATGTACATACATAGATATGCACACATGAATTATTTAGAAAAGATTATTTTGGTAAGAAACCCCCCTGAAGCTGAGGCTTACATCAGCTTTAATTAAAATCAGCTCAGAAAACCTGATACTGGATTTCCAGTACTAAATGGAGGTTTACAGGGCTTTAATTAGGATATAAAGGCTCTGTTCCCAGTGGAACAGATCCTCAGTAAACCCCTCTGCTAGTCCATTATCCCCAGCCCAGCATGCGTCATTGGGTGCCCCTGTCTATTTTAGCCTTATTAACGTGTTTAGGCAGATACATCAGTGAATTAGTACAAACTGGTCTAAGGTTTCAGAATGAGGGAGCCAGTCACTCCCATCACATCAGATTTACCTCCCACCTTCCAGAAAAATAAATACTGCAAACTCACCCTGCTAGTTTCCCAAGTAAACTGCTCTAGATGTATAGCAGGTTTCATAATAACTGTATTTCAACAAGTTTATACAGCAAACGTGAAGGGTTTTTTAGACAACATCCATAGACCAAACTCAACCATTTAGGTTTTGAATTACAAGACAGACCTAGTCCCAGGACTGGGGATACCTCACCCTTGCAAACATAAAGAAGTTAAAAAAAAAAAAATAAAATATTTTTCAAGTATCCTGTACTCTTGCTCCTATAATTCTATAGGCAAATTACAAGATAAACCTAGTCAGAGCAATCCTTTAAAAAGCTAATGCTATTTAATGATTTTTCTCCCTCAATGTTCTTCTAAACAGGCATTATTAAGTTTTATTACACTTTAGTTACTTCACCCAGAGAACCTCATTTTGACAATATCCTGAGTCAAAAAATGTTTCATCACCAAAAAATTTATTTCTGTGTTTCTATACTATATGACTATCAAATGTCACAAAATATTTCAAAACCATTTTGAATTCGTAACAGCCTTACTCATATTGGTAATCAGGACAAAAATTACTTGGGCTGAACTCTAAGTGTTTATTTTTAAAATGGGTAAAATACAGGAATGGAATAAACACAAGGTAGATGTCGATCATCTAGTCTGAACACATAAATGTTGATATGACCTGTCACAGTGCTGTGTCAGGGACTTTTACACAATTCAGCCATCCCACTCATTTATACTGCACAGACAACACCTTGACTGAGAGAATTTTTAAATTTGTTTGCAGCCACAGATAATCAACACATTAAAATAGAAGCCAACAGGAAGAGGAAACTGATAGCCTGAGCCCATTACCTGTGCGCTTGGTTCTGCAGGCAACCAGAGATGAGGCACCACTGGTTTAGAGCATTCATACCTGGTAGGCTCTGCTGTAACCACTGTATAATACAGCACTAAAGTTACTGATTTAAGTACTCATCAAAAACTAGTTTTAAACCTACCCAGGTTTAAATGGCCAATTAGCCACTGAGCTAATTACCCTGAGTCCACACCTTCTTGTGCCTTTTGAAACCTCTATTGTATCCAATAGCATGGAGTGATCCTCCTCACTTACCAAAATGAAGGTCACCAGTATGGCTAGAGGTGCTGTGCACCTCCAACTAGTGTTAGTTAACTAACCACTGTTAGTACAGGTAGAGAAAATACTCTAAGAGGCCTTTTATCATCTTCCTTTATAGTACCATCGTCATAATCAAGTGACTATTTTCTGTATAATCAAAACACAAAGAAACCTGCCAGTATGCAACCTGTTTCTTTAATCTGGGAGAAGGGAAATTGTACTGATGCTAATATGCTTGCCTTGAATTTTGAATTTGTTATTTTCAACTGATCAAACAAATTTTGATCAAATAGAACATAGAGAATATTACTCACTCTGTTTATCTTGGTTTAGCTTTTTAATAGAAAGCATATATTTTTAATACACACACATATATATTATTTTTCAGGGTTTTTTCCCCAATATATCATGCTGGGATGATTTGGAGAACACAGAGAAGTGCAACCTATTAGACTACCAGTTAACCTTGAAAATTAAAACCATCTGCAGAGAAGGTTATTCCAGTGAGGCCTGCTGAACTTGGACA
This sequence comes from Falco naumanni, assembly GCF_017639655.2. Classification (NCBI taxonomy): domain Eukaryota; kingdom Metazoa; phylum Chordata; class Aves; order Falconiformes; family Falconidae; genus Falco; species Falco naumanni. Next base: position 29,807,444 of record NC_054057.1, read on the forward strand.
CAAGAAAGGGTTGTTGGTTTAGGACAATATGAAAACCTACTGTCTCAAAGACATTTCACACAAGTTATAACTTGTGGCATAAATTCTAGCACCTTATTCTGTATGATGTCATATGATTTTATATTTACTTGGCAGATAGGAACCCTTCAGGTTCATGGGTGGTTATTTATATTTTAGCTCACACCCACATTTTTACACTATCCCATTAAAATCTGGTAATAGCAAGGAAAATCATTAAAACTTTTTAACATATTCTAGGACACAAAGCTATATTTTTTAAAAAATACTGCATGTTGCCTGTAGTCTGACTGCTGTAGCCTGTAGGGTCAGACCCTGACTTTAAAAAAAAAAAAAAAGACAGAGTGAAGAGAAAGACTTACAGCATTTATGGGTCGAGTCACTTTTTCAAGGCCATTTAGCAAAAAAGGAAGAAATGCAAATTAAATCATGTCATTCTGATTTCCAGTCTCCCGTTCTAATCATCTTCCCCAGCTCCCTTTCAGAAAGCTACCCATAGAGTATATCCTACTCATAATTAGCTGAAATATCAGCTAGAATCTTGAAGGATCACTAAAAAATAAGCAAATAACAAAAAAGAAAATAAGAAATATTATTTTATATGTGCCTCTATCATATTTGCAATTTTAAAATTTCATTAGTTCTTGACAAGAAGTCCATTCTTATGGTAAGAACCCAAAGCGAGTACAAATTTAAATATTCATCAGGAAGCAGTGGAGCATTTCGCCAGTCAAGCTTTGCCATTTTACAAATTCAGAGAATAACAATCAACAAAGTATTCTGGCAGGAAAAAGGAACTGTAACCAAGATGTTGCTGTAGCTACAGTTAATGTTCAGAAGCATTGCTGGAGTGTTTGATAGATCAGATGAATGTAAATACTCTATTTACTGCTGTGAAGTAGTCAAGAAAAAATGCTGTGAACATTTAATTATTAGCAAGAATCCAGAGAATCTAAGACATTAATTTTAAATATTCAATTACTTATTGAACAAAAATCTATTAGGATGCTGTCGTGAGTGTAGCGGCTGCTTGTTAACTCTCCAGCATGGCAATAAACCTTGGGCAATGAATGTAATTGTACTAGGGATCAAAGAGCTGAGCTCCTACTGAGAAGCAAGTGTATATACACTGCCAATATTTCATCATTCAGAGTCACTTTCCCTCCTCCACCTAATATGAAAGCTATAAAAACAAAACAAAAAAAACCCTCAAACTGTTATTGTTAAAGCCAAAAACTAATTAGTCATTGCTTCCCAAAGTGTTATGTGAAAAGTCTCTAGAAATAATGGGCTGCATTCTCAAATTTTATAGGTTTACTGAGTCTAGTGTTCTCTGGTATTTCCTGTTTCCCTTGCTGGGGAAGATTGAGTCGAATTTACAAGTCATCTTGAATATCACACAAACTTTTCAATAAAGGCAATAATTTGTAGATTCATGAAGTATATGCTTGAAATAAAGACAAGGGTGGTAAACAAAGGGAATAGCAAGACTTTTTCTATTGTTTTTAGAACTAAAATTCCCAGCATCTTAAACCTTTTAGCAGCGTATGATTTGCCATTTCGGTAGCGTTTGGTGACGCACTTTCATTTTTCCACTTAAAATATCTGAGCTTGAAAGCATTAATACATGAGATTCCAGCAGGAGAAAACAAAAACCAACACATCCATTTAAGTCTAAAATACACTTTCTGTATGTCAATGCCTACATATCACAGCAGTTACAAGCTGCTAACAATATGGGGAGCAATGGACAGCTTTGTGTCTCTTCCCTTGCAAGGCATTTCAGCAGATCTCAAACCATGACATATATAAAAACTTCAGTGTGATCCTTGAAATACCTATGTATGTTACTTTTCCAAGTTATGAGCATTTGAACAGTGCTCCCAACCATTAATGACAAGGAATCACCTTCTTTCTCAGTATCTCTACATACTATGAAAACAGGGTTAAATGTCATGACTCTTGATCAAAGTCTCAAGATGATGATTCAGACCCCTGGCCCCATTACAATTAATGGGAGTTCTGCTATTAACTTTATTATGTCAGGATTTAAACTCCTGAGATCATTTAATTGTCCCAAACATTTATCACCTTGTTTCCATTTTACAGCACAGCTAAACACATGTCCAGAACTGCAGCCATAGTGTTTTGACCAAATACTGCTTCAGTGAGGACTCAAAACAGAAAAATACCGTCTTCCAGAAAAACAATTCCTAAATCAGCCCCTAAATTTGTGTACAATCCCAAACCACATTCACTTATGAGATGTAACAGCATCACAGCCCAAGCATGTATTGCTGAATTTTAGTTTACTTACATTTTACATAGTCATCATGATCATACACTGGTCAAAAAAATGCTTTTCCAACACAAGATATGTTAAAGCTCTGTCTACATCCATGTGCAGGTGTACCTGTGACCTTTCCAGTATTGTTCTGTTTTTCATTACATTAGCAAAAAGACACAGATTCTCCAAGAACTGTGTTTGAGGAGAAAAAGCCCTTGTTTTGCTTAATAAAGGAAATAGGTGCATCTGTATGCTTAACTACCATCCATACAGTAAAGCTGATAAAAGTAATAATGGTATGCGTAGATTTTTTTTTTCCTTAACCTTGATCTATATTCAACTGATATAGGCATAAGGCTGAACCCACAAATACTGAAGTCTAGGAGACTCTACGGCCTCTTACAGCAACATGATAGAAGTAGCAGGATTGGCACTGAAGAAAAAAAAGTTAGATTAAAAGAAGAGACAGAAAGCAGGGCAGTTGGGCTGATCCAAAACCCAAAAGATATCTGTTAGCAAATCAGAAATTTAGGGTGCATGTTCTGTATCTCTGTGAGATGAGGTTTTATTTGATGGCTATTAAACCACACAGGTTTTCTGCAGTAAACTTCTGCACTGCAAAGATGACTTTATCCTCAAACTTAAGCTCCAGTGACATTTTTAACAAACTAATTGTGGCCTGAAGACACCAGAAAATGTTTACTCACACCATATTATATATAATGTATTTTAGATATAAGACACTTCAGTAAGTTCATGAAAGCAAGAACTCTAAATTTGTCTCTGGGTGATGTTCATTTCTTAAGAAATGTACACATCTGATATCAGTTGAGCTGCTCACATCTTGTATGTGGTCCTGCAAAGCCCAGTTCCCACAGATGAAGCAGCATTTTGTCCCTAATCAGAGCTGCCTCTATTCGGTGATCTGGCACAATATGCACAGTATTAGGTGACAAAAAGTGAGAAAGGTATAAAAAAATGTGTCTTTTGTTTTTAGCACACAGAGTGTCTGGGTTTTAAGCATTCATAAAAAATATCAAAATATTTTTAGAAATTAAATCAGAGATAATTGTTTTGAATAAATTGCTGTGTACTGAGGTAACTGGATTGTAAAAGCAAAAAGGAGTATTAATAAAAGTGTTCCGGCAGCTTAAATCTGTTGTAATTTAGTAAATTACTGTACAACCACCCAGTAGTCCTGCACTATAAAGTTACTTCTGACTTTATACCAATGTATTTCTAGCAGCAAATCTCCACTGTAGACCATATTTGACCTTTTTCTAGCACAAATCATGTTATAATACTAAAATTCATTATGCTCCTAAAAATAGCAATGCAGAGATTCTGAAATGATTAATGACAGTTAGGACTGTTGAGCTTGATGTAGAAAAATAAAATAGGGTATCCATCCATCCATCTACTGAAAGCTCTAAGATTATTTTTCCTGTTCTGTGGTGAGGATATTAAATTTCACAAGAGTTCTCCTCTTCTAAGATTGTCAGAATGTCAGTGGCTTTATCTAACATTTGTTCTAACATTTAATATAGTACATAACTGCCCAGAGGTACCAAAATACAAGCAGCAACTGAAGGGTGGCTTTCTAAAGGTACAAATAGGAATGCTAGACATGAGTTTATTATGAAAATCTTGAGAGTCCCAAGACTCAGGACAGAGATCTCTGTCACAGCCATGTGCCTGCAAAGCATTCTTCTGTTCAAAGTAGCCCCTAACAAATATACCAATGATACAGAGATCCTTTGCAGACTCAGCAGACCATAGTTCAATCTGCATGAAAAATCTTGTCAAGGACCTAGCACTGCTACAGTGAATGTGTGGAATTTCTTTACTTTCTTCATAGAAGTGCCAGTGTTTATTAATGAATCACATAGAATTAAAACACTGATCTCTAAAATCAGTATCTGAATGTCTCTTGTGCAGCAAAGAACCATGTACTCTGAGAAAACTAAGGGGACGAAAGCATATCATAGGACAATTATGGTGATATTACCAGGGAATTATACATACGCTTTATATTTTAAAAGGGTGACCATAAAGCTAACTGCACACCTCTACAATTGAGCAGAAAAGCAGCTTAGGTGGGCACCCTCAGAGTGTGATCCAGATCACCAGTTTCAATTGAGTAGTGAAGGAAAACACAGCCGACTATCCTGGAGCAGACACCTAATTTTTAGATGGATAAAGTGACATGAGATTATTTGTGCTGTGCATCTTAATGCCACTTTTTTTTTTTTTTTTTTCCACTCACTCTTCTGATTCAAGAGATGAAGTTATCACTGGCCAGGCATATTCTGCTTTCTGACCACATTAAAACCAAAACTGACCAGTGCTAAAGACATTACATGTGATGAATGCATGTTCAATTCACTTACACTGAGCCTACCCCAGTGACATGAGCTGAATGTCAGCTGTGTCTTACATGTCTGCTTATTCCAGCTTTTCTCAAAGAAGAGAAGAATCACAACCCTCTATTTTCAACACTTAAGCAGCAGGCACTTAACACTTATGGAGAGGGTGGAATAGCAGGCAGCACGGAGGTAGTAAGGTCTCAGCAAAAAATTTGCACATTCCTTGGATTAATCAGTGGATGTACAAGGGAGACACACAACCTGTTGTGCACACAACTCCCATGCACTGCAGGACAAAACAAAGGAGAAAGAAAACCCTGACGATACCATTATTTTTCCCCTGGTCCTCCAGTATCACAGTCCACCATGTAGATATGACATTGTTCATTATGAACAGGATAGAATAACCTGACAAAGGAGCCGAGAACTTACTTCACAGCCCATTTAAATTCACCTCATTGAGATGTGAAATAACACTTGTTTCTGTATGAGAAACAAAAGTGTTAAGGATTAGATGCTGAAAATTTAAATAGCAAAACAGATCAGAGAAACAAGCCAGGATCATTGATGTGTGGTAGCACACAAAGTTCTCCTTCATTGCATATATACTTGGTGTTCCTTGCTGGTAATAAGCAAGTGCAACAACACCTGTACAAGAGCTTTCCTGTAATGAAGGACTGATTTTACATACTATTAAAATTATAATGCTGCTGCTGCAGGGAACCTGAAAGACAACAAGCTGAAAGCTATTAATGAAAAAACAAGATCCAAATGTGTTCATTCTTCATATTCTATGCAGCTATTTATCATTCAAGGAGCAAATTTTACTGCTCAAATAATATCATTTAAAAGGATCCTAGATCTTTAACTCCCATTCCAAAACCACCCATACCTGAAATTCTCAGCATTTCCTTTACAGACCTTATAATTTCAACATGTATTAAGTGAAAGTGAGCACACATGGAATACCTGTTCCTTTTAGTAGATCCTGAATTTTATAAGAAATATCTAGTTATAAAGGAGAAAAAAAACCAAACAAACACAACACCAAGTCTTCTAAACTGAATCTGGTGAAACTCATGCAACTAACAAAGATTACACATTCTCACTTAATATTTGTTTAATAATTCCTTAAACTGTTTAAATAAAACATTAATTTAATGCTAATTTTAAAGTTCTTAAAATTATTTAATTAAGCTAAGTAGGCTTTAGGTGCATCTCCATGGCTTTTAGAACAATAATATAAAACTGAATAAATTGAACTCTTGTATTTACTATCTTTGTATTTGCAAGAGTTACAATTCCTGGAAACATTCTCACCCATAAGCACCTTTATGCATATAAGCAGTGCCTTTGAGTTCTATTCAAGGAAGTGTTTTCTGGAGTGAGGCCCTATGGAATACATGTAACAGTGACACTCTATTTTCTAGTATTCAATATAGCTGAGGAGCATGCAGGTTCTGAATAGTTATTTTATTCTTTCTGTGTATGAAAGCCAATGTTTCATTGGTGGCACATTTTTAAATCTCTGGAACCCATTCATGTAACACTTGGAGTCGTTCTTAAATTCATGCCATGAGAAGTATAAAATTTCTTACTGAAGGTAAAATAATATGCTCAGATTTCTATTTGCATGAAGAAACATGTACCTTTGGGGACCATCCTTGCAATTAATCTTTCTGTTTCAAGATGCTAATTCTGCATATTTTTGTATCTTCACAGTTGTTCATGAGCATATTATTTTCTATCAAGATGTCAAGTTTCTACCTTAAATCTTTGTATTTTTTTAATTGTATTCCTTGCACTTGCTTTTCTGAAGCTCTGTGAAGGTCACAGAGCAAGAAATAACACATAGCTATATTTTGTATGAATTCTTTGCGCTAACACACAATACCTCACCTTTTCTTCTAGAGGGACAGCTCAGATATTTCAAGCAATCTTTTGCTTTTTGGTTTGTAGCCATTGAATTTTAAATTCCTAAGCAACATTAAAACAATTAATGCAAGATATTAATCTTGCATTTGAATTGTATGAGAGATAAAGCAATGTTTTATAAATAAAGCTATTTATTAAATAGAAATTATAATCTTTTTTGTTTTCAAAGGGTATTTGGAAACATACAGTTGAAGTCCTTGCCATATTTTTAATAATAAAATATTTGAAAAGGAAAGAAAAATCAATATCTTTCTAATAATCAAAATATCTGGATCTTTCTATCAAAATATTTGTATTTCATTCTTGAATTTCTATGCTTCACATTCCAGGTTCCTATCTAGTTGTTTCCAATATTCGTCATTAGAATTTCAGTACAGACATGAAGGAATGATTGAATTTCATAGCTGCCTAGTTATATGAAAAGTCTTCCCAGTAAGGAACTTCCAACAATGCTGTCTCTAAAGTGATCAGAAAAGCGAATTCATTCATAGAAATTATGACAGGCAGAGTGACACGTACAAACAACAATCAGGATTTCAAGTTTTCATGTTAGGATTTTGGGTGCTTATTTCAATGTCATTAGGGAGGGAAGAAAGTAACACATGTACAAATCTTAGATACAGAAAAAATAGAAAAAAGGCTGTCCTGATTAATATGTATGCATATCTATAGACATTTGTATGAAACACTTTTCCTGACTTTGAAGACATCTTCCCTATACAAGGGGACAAAGCCACTTATACTTCTCTAGACTGCTTTCCTTTCAGCCATCTCAGACAACCTGGGGTAATTCCACACCCAAAAATCCCTGAAGGGGTATCAAGAAGGCCAAAGCAACTCAGGGAAAAAGTTTAGCAAGGTCCTGCCCTAGGTTTCAGAAATCAGTAGAGTTAGATAAGTAATGCTCAGCATAGCTCTGACCAGACTAGAGTGCTGAAGCTCAATGCTGTGTTTCACTTCTTGGTGCACCTTTTTTTACAAGCAGAAACATCTTATGTTCTGCAAAAGAGGCTGTGCAGCTCCAGGACTAACACAACAGAACAAGAATGTGCTAAAAATCCAAACATAAATGTCTTCAGCCTTTGCCAGTAACCACCTACCTTTTCCTCTAAGGTCTGTCTAATATTAGAAAGATGATTCAAGTCTTTGAGGACTATTCCAAATACACCTCTGTGTTTCCTTCTGCTGCTTTTGATACCAGCATCAAATTATTAGAAAATAATAAAATCAAGTCTCTCTCAAAAAAAAAAAAAAAATGTGTGGGAAATTTCTCACTGATTATCCATGATACATAGAGGAGATATCTTTAAGGATATTTACCTTAGATGAGAATGAAACCTACCACTCACTTACTAGATAAGATGGAACTGTGAGTGGAAAAATTCTTACATTTTTTAAGTACCTGAATGCTTGTCTTTGTTCTATCTTAATTAAAATCAATACATCTGACTGAATGTCATTATTTTGTTACTAATAAAGTACACATTAATTAAACACCATGCAACATGCAGAAGCCTGTCTCTTAACGGGAAACTCATTATTAAACAGTATTAAGAAACAACATTTTAATTAGAAGAGGTTCAGTAAGGTCATTCCAAATGCTATTTAATATTTTTATCCTTCATTTAATGCTGCAAGTGATGTAAAATCCAACTAATACAAAATTTAATGAAGTGTTAAGGCTCTGTCCGTAGCAAGCAGAAGAAAATAGGTTCTAAAATCATCAGTTGAAGTAGTAGATAAAGCCTTCTTTGAACAACTGAAGAAGCCTCAAATTCACTGACCCTCAAGGTGGAGGACTTCAACTATCTGTTATCTGCTGAAAGGACAAGACAACAGAGCACAGGCAATCCAGGGGGTTTCTGGAGGGCACTGCTCATTACTTCCTAACACAAGGACTTGAGGAACGGACAAAGGCAGGTGCTCTGCTGGACCTCATACTTATGAATAAGGACAAACTGGTCAGGAAAGTGAAGGTCATAGGCGACCTTGGCTGCAGTGACCATGACATTGTGGAGTTCAGGATCCTGAAAGCAAGGAACGAGGCTGATAAGCAGAATCATAGCCTTGGACATCAGGAGAAAAGACTTTGGCCTGTTCTTCAGGTTTCCTGGAATAATCCTATGGGACACGGCCCTGAAGAGAAAAAGGGTCCAAGAGAGCTATTTGTTTTTAAACAATGAACTCCTCCATGCTCAGAAACAGCCCTGTGCACAGGCTGAAGTACAGGATGTTCTATTTAAACATAAGAAAAGATCTTTTTCACTGTGAGGGTGGTCAAACACTGGAACATGGTGCCACCGGAGATTGTGGAGTCACCCATCTCTGGGCATATTCAAAACCTGATCGGACTTGGCCCAGACCAACCTGCAGTAGCTGACCCTGCTTTGAGCAGGGAGGTGAGTGTATGTGATCTCCAAAGGTCTTTCCAAACTCAACAATTCCATGATTTTGTGACCCTGTGAAACACATTGTACTATTTTATTGTAGTTGGAGCATGTAACAATCCCAGCCTTTCACTTTCTGTGCTCAATCATACCAGAATTAAGGAAAATGGCCAAATCAACAACAGAATTTTGTGCAAAAGGACAAACGTAAGCTCAGAACAAGTAAGCATATTTGATACCACACTGCTTTTGTAAAACCAAAGGAGGCACCACAGAGGCTAATTATTTTTGCTGTTCTTATCCATAAGCATTATATTTTTCAGTGTTCACAGAGAAAAACTTCAGTTAATGAGATCATAAAGATTCTTTAATCAGCTTATATTGTGAAAAAGTATTAAAGTCTACACTTTCACAACAGGCACATGAAATATATAGTTTTATAATATATTACTAGCACAGGAACTCACTTCCCCCTTTCCCCTGAACCACCTGCAATTTTTAATAGTCATGTATCGCCAGGGTACCAGAAACCCATAAAAGTTTAACCTGCCAATTAACAACTAGGTAAAGTTCCAGCCTTGTACAGTATTTTGATTGCTTCCAAGAGCTTTTCACAAAATACAGAAAATATTTCAACAAAATTACTAGCCACAGTTTTGATCTGATCGATACAAGTTGAGTAGTAGGAGAAAAATATAATTGTATTATGTATGAAAATAATTAATCAATTTTTCTACATGACAGTAGACCTCCCAACGCCAACACTGGATAAAAAGCACTTATTTGGGAGGGGTGGGTGGCTGGTGGCAAAAATAAATGGGGTAAAACAAGAAAATATTTCTAATATTTCCTCTCAAAGGGGACATAGAAAATAAGGGCAGAGTTCTGTTATTCTATACAGGGTAAGTTACCTATTCAATATAGGTACGAATTACAGTGCGATAATTTTCAATTTATTTCATGATACTGCATTAAAGAAATAACAAGGTCAAATAACATTATCTTGCTTTTCAGTAATTCTTTTCTGTAACTAGGTAAGAATTCAAACCATTTTCAGGAATACACAAATTGAGGTGCAAAATAGTTGCATTTATGTAGATCTGGACAGGGAGGTACAAAGTATACATTTTTTTTGCATTACTATTGATAATCACAGATCCTAAGTACTGACCAATGCTCCCATTAAGATTTGAACAAAAAAAGAACAATAAAAACATGTCCACCTCTAAGAGCTGAGGTTTAATTATAAAGCAAGAAAGTCTAATGTATATTGGCAAGAAAGAAATCACAGACAATATCCATCACCCACTATAACAGACACTGACTCCTATACATCAAACCAAACACTGCTAAGTTTTTGTAAGTACCGCACAGTTTTGCAGGTAAATACAAGATCTCCTAAAATCTCCTAAAAATGAAAAACATAATGAGAAAGCATAAAGATGTCCATCTGAATGTGTAACAGTTGGTAAAGCAAGCTGTTGAGCAAACAAAGTGAGAATACACGTCTGCCACTGGAAAGTAGATGCCACGAAGAAGCAGCAGAAAATAGGAGAAAGTCAAAGTCAGTGGGATGTGGATGCAACTACAAGCCTGGAACCTCGTAGAATATGAGCAGACAAATTATTTTGAGAGATATCCAGTCTGAAGAGGGTGAAAGTGAATGAGGAAAAGGGAGCTAAAAGAGAGAAAAATCATAAATTGCTTAGGGCATAAGTGGGAGGACCTGAAAAAAAAAAGTGGGCCTACAGGCAATGAGATGAAACTAAATGATCACAGAATAGTCAGAGTTGGAAGGGACCTCTGGAGATCATCTAGTTCAAGCCCCCGCTAATGCAGGTTCTCCTAGAGCAGGATGCACAGGCATGTCCAGGCAGGTTTTGAATGTCTCCAGAGAAGGAGCTCCACTACCCCTCCAGGCTGCCTGTGCCAGGACTCTGTCACCCTCAAAGCAAAGACATTCTTCCTCATATTCAGATGGAACTCTTGTGTTGCAGTTTGTGCCCGTTGCCCCTTGTCCTGTCACTGGGCATTACTGAAAGAACCCAGCCCCATCCTCTTGACATTCAGCCTTAAGATAGTTGTAGACACGGATAAGATCCCCTCTCAGCCTTCTCCTCTCCAGGCTACACAGGCCCACCTCTCCAGTCTTTCCCCTGAAGGGAGATGTTTCAGCCTGCTCATTATCTCCGTCGCCCTCCTCTGGGCCCTCCCCAGTGGTTCCCTGTCTCTCTGGAACTGGGGAGCCCAGCACTGAACACAGCCCTTCCGATGTGGCCTCACCAGGCCGAGCAGAGGGGCATTATCAACTCCCTCGACCCGCTGGCCACGCTCCCCCTAATGCACCCCAGGGTCCCATCGGCCTTCTTGGCCACAGGGCCGCTGCTGGCCTGTGGGCAACTGACTGTCCCTCAGCACTGCCGGGCCCTTCCCTGCAGAGCTGCCCCCCAGCAGGCCAGCCCCAGCCTGTGCCGGTGCGTGGGGTGGCTCCTCCCTGGGTGCAGGACCCTGCACTTGCCTCTGTTGGACTCCATGAGGTTCTTCTACACCCAACTCTCCAGCCTGCCCAGGTCTCACTGAATGGCAGCAGAGCCTACACAGATACACTGGTGCATCAGCCACTCCTCCCAGTTTTGTATCATCAGCAAGCTTGCTGAGGGTACACTCAGTCCCTTCATCCAAGTCACTGATGAATAAATTGATAATAAGTTCCATGATAAATGGGAAATATTGGGGTTTACAGGACATTGTTCTGCCACAGGGATACAGGTGCTGCAGAATAACCTTATCCCTGGCACTACACGGTTACAACTGAACACACAGCTGCATTCACAGGGGACCTTCAAGGCACAACACAGTTCAACTACCACAGTTACACCTTGCCTTTGGGTCAAAAAATGCCGATATTATACAAAAATGTGTGTACACAATTTACAGGAGCTAATAAATAGCCCCAGACAAATCTTAGAAACACCCTGGATGCAGGTTCAGGCAATTTCTAATGCTCAAGTCCACTTGATGAAGAGAAAGTGCACTAAATTCAGAGGCAAGAGTTTTTATTTTATATAAACACTACTGATTAAAAAATATCATTTTTTTTAACAATAAAAGAGCAAATTTTTGTACCACAAAGTCCAGTATCAGTACGAGGGTAAGCAGTTCTCTTCAACTCTTAGCTTTGAACTGATTCTATGGTACATAAATCTGAACTTGTTATTGGGTTTTTAATTCCTTTTTCTGTCCCTTTTCCCCGTCTTTCTGCTTTTGCAATCTATAAATACAAGCTTTAAGACTTGATAAGCATTCAGCAATAATGAACTAGCACCCAATCTCACAGAATTTTCATTATCATTCTTCAAACTGCTATGATTTTTGTCAGGCCAAGTTACAATTTAGGTCTGCAAATTTACTGTGCACTGTCTTCTAACAGATCACTTTTCAGGAGACCATGATCCGTTATCACTGAGGAAAAATATTAACTGAAATATTGCCCAGCAATACACTTACGGTCTCTTACCTGATCAGAAACTGACTGAAGAAAAAGCTGTGGGTTTTATGGCACACTCAAAGTGTCTTCCAGGATATTAAATAAAAACAAACAAACAAAAAGCCTAGCTTCTGCCTAGTCACTCAGTTTCCTTAGTAAATTCTTTGTGTCTCTGTTTGTGAGAATTACAATAAAATCACAATAAAATCAGTATTTGTAAGAGTCAAGGAAGTGATTACCATACTGAAAAAAAACACACAACAACCCAACCAAAAGAAACCAAAAAAACAATATGAAAGCCCATAGGCCAAATGTTTTCAGACATAGGCTATAAACCATAATTGGAAACATTTGGACTTCATGATACTTTTATCTACTATAATTTTCATTTCATTATTATAGAGGAAAAGGGATCAAAATAATTTACAAGTGCAGACTAAAACAATATTTAACAGCAAATTGCAAAGATGTGACATTTTGGTAGTATCTAATTTATCATTCACTTAGTTCTAGATCTATGCTATAACATCAAGCACATACTCCATTACTAGTCACCAATCCAACTCATATTCCAATAAAAACAAAAAAAGCAATTTGCATTCACATTTTGTAGGAATGGCATTTAAGATTCTCTTGGAGAGATTCCTGGCTTCTCAAGAAAGGGTTCTCAGAAGAATGGTTGAAAAGGAACAAACAATACCTTTTATTTCTGGTTCTTTAGATGTTCAACAGGCATTTTAATTCAGAACTACTGTGTTTGTTCAAGTCATTTGAGATAACATTTTCCAAGTTTTAAGGGCTTGGCATACAGTATTAAGTTTCATCTATAAGCACCATAACTTTACATACATAGCATTCTTTTTTATTAGTATTATTATCAGTATATAGTCAGTGCACAACACATGCTTAATTCAAAAGTCTTCCCAAGTTTAATTGAAACAATCTTAATGGTTCCTAAACAAAAATTAAGTCAAATAGCTACAATAATTTAGAAGGGGGAAAAAAGTGTTAAGTCCAACATAATAATGGAATGCAACAATGTATAGTAGAGTAAAAACCTAACTTCTCAATTTCTAATTATACAGGATGAAAACATAAACAAAGCTGAAAATTCATTCATTCTTATTTAATTAGGTGGGTATCACAAATGTTAGTTTGGTTACTGAGCAAGGAAACTGTCTACAGGAATTCTGCTTTGATTTGTGGCAGTCCTTGACGCCACTTTGACTGAAGCAAAATATAGCCAACACACACAGCTCTCACCATACCACTGCAACCTAGGAAAGCAGGACAGATCTATCCCTGGTGTGGGGCACTCCTGGTGACCACTCTGCTCAAGAAGTAGCACCATCCACATTTATCTGTTTCTTCTGTTTTGCAGAAGATGGGAATTTTCCTGGTTTTGGTATAAGTATCTTAGACTATTGCATTTCATGTTCACAAATGAAAATGGGATTATTCAGCTTAAGCATAATGTTTTACTCATTGCCAGTTAAAGAACTGTAGAAATTAGCTCTGCCACACACCAGTGATGTGCCTAGTCATTTTTCAGCTTCATAAACAAGTCAAAGGGAAAGGAAATCTATTTTTTATTAACCAGTTTCTAAAACCAAGTCATTTATGCTTCACTCTGCTGAGACCCCTAGTCAAAGGAAAATAAGGGCAACTGCAATAAGTTTACCACTAGGTTGCTTTATTAAAATCTGTAAGGTGAAATTTTTCAACACAATCAAATCATCATAAAATATGTTATGTATTTATGATAAATTAAACTGTTATTACAGTCCTTTTCACTATTACACCACCCTCGGGACCAAGGGATTTTGTAGGTTCCAAGTATGTGTTATTGTGAGGTGCTATTCTACTTAAGGTTAAGTTGCATTTTCCATTATAAAACCCCATTTCCAGGGGTTTATTACTCAGCCATAAAAATCTGCTTGGGGCTGAAATACAGCATGTAAAGACTCAGTTCAGCAGCATTTTTTTTTTTTCAATGAATATTTAAGGAAAAAACAAAACAAACCCTCAGTTTAGCAATTTTTAAAATAGTAAATTACCAAACATTCAAGGAAATTCCACATATGCTGAGATACGAGTCTGGATCTGAAGTACTGACCCCAAAAGCCAAAAACAATCTCTTCAGTGACCATCTGCCTGACCAAGCCCAATATTTTGCCATGGCAAAGCAGAGCCAACAATACCAACCAACATGGCAGCCTAAGCATCACAGCACTGTCTTCAAAGACTGCTCTTTCCAGACCCTTTCATGAATATTTGAATGCTTTTTCAAATCTTTCTCTTTTTAGGTGTATATTTTCCAAAACTATAATTAAGACATCATTTTCACATTTGATTCCTGAAAAAGAAATGCAAGGTGCTCCACTTAAAACAATTGTTTATGCTTGTCAAAGTTATCAGGGCTTTTTTTTATTATTATTTTTTCTTTTTTTAAGGTATCTGTATTGATGGCATTAAAACTTAAAAAATATTTCAATGAATTTGCTTTTATTTGTTTTGCATTCTTAAGTTATGGTGACATAGGAGTGGATGTCCTGAGTCACAGTACAGGTTCGTTTTGCTCTGTATCCAGCCTGATGCAGTGACTCATGTGCAGGTACCTAGGAAAAAGTAAGAACATACTGTTTTCCCAGCCTCCAACTACTTTCAGCTCAACATCATCTTGAGTCAGACATATCTTCCGATATATTTAAACTGTTACAAGAGTAAACATTTAATGTAAAATCCTGTAATTTTCTCCGGAGATTTTGATTCTGTGAATATTCTTTGGGTTTAGCACATATGCTAACAATCTATGGTGATTCAATACAGATATAGTGATAGAACGATACATGCCAGTGCACCAGTATGTGACCACACATACACAGCAACTCAAACAAACTTTAAAAAGTCTGATTAAAAAGGCAGGAAATACCAGATTAATCTCAATGACACAACCTTCATTTTAACACCCTTGTGCACGGCTGTTGTAACTGAATCTTTAACCACACCTCTATGTCCTGGGTTTTTTTCTACAGAACTTATGCCACATTTGCTCACAGCAGTCATTGCTCTATTTCATCTTTTATTTTCTCCTCTTTCATCATTATGTAGTCTTTGCTCACACCTTATTCACATGGAACAGCAAAGCAGATATAAAGACATTTCTTTCCAGGCTCTTGACATTTCCTTACAGGTTTTCCTCTGATTCACACTGCAGGAACATGCTCGATTTTGAGTTTTGCAAAGTCTGGTAAGATGTGCAGCAGGTTACTGATCCACCAAAGCAGAAGCAAAGCATTAGAAGGATGAAAGTAAAAGGGAGCCACTTGGCTGCCATCCTGGGACATTACCCACGAGATTATCTTCACCCTTAAGCAGTGGTTAGCACTGCACACCATTTACAGCAATCCAAGCACAGCTACTCTACACTTCACCTGCAGTGAAGTGTTGCAGTGGATTTCTCTCATCCTACTCTCCTCATATAGCCAGCCCCAAGCTCCAGTCCTCCAGCTTCCCACTGTCCTTGCTCAGGAGATCACTGTGACACTTCCACCACATAGGTCCCCTCCTTCAAAGCCTTGCTACTTCCAACTCTGAATTTCTCTTTGTACACTGTGAGGTCTGTTAACCTTCTCTGCTCCAGGTTCTTCTACAGGTTTTTCTACCTGTAAACCTTCAGTGCCAGTTTTGATCCAGATAACCCAGATCAAACCTAGCATGGCTGCCACAGGCAGCAGGACCACAACAACACGAGAGTCCTGAGCATCCCCAGGGTTCAGGGAACAATGCAGTGCAAAGCTCTAATGCACAGGGGTCACGCACATCTTCTATACACCAACATTTGCAATGCCTTTCCGATAGTAAGCCTTATAATACAGGCAAGTTGTAGAGGGACAGCTTATTCCACTTAAAACCTGCATTTAACTAGGCAGCGCATCTGTTACAGGTTATGTATAAACTAAAGTGTGAGCACAGACAAAACCTTTCCCTCACCATTGTTAAATGCAGGTATTGCACGCAGTGCTGGTGGCATACAGTACATGCTGCTGTTTACCTACAGTTGTATTTCAGTGAGAAAAATCTTCTCCCCCCTCATCCCCACCCTGCAACGCCCAAGCACATCGCATCATTCTGGGCCAAAAGGCAATGGCAGTGTAAGTCCTTAAAGATTACATGGCCCCTTGTGAACGGTTAAGTAGAGATTATTTAAAAGGCTTAATTACACAGAAACCTGACACACTCTTTTTAATGGGCAGGCAGACTGCTGTTTATTTAGTTTTTGAAGTCTAGTCTAAATTGGGCCTTGAGAAAGAAAAAAGTAGCCTAGGTTTCAATTAACAGATTGTCTTCCACTAGTCAAGGCATAATTTGAGCTTTAGAGAAACACATGCAAGAAGTAAAAACAGAGCATAAGTACTTCTTTATACCGTATATTATTTTGCATCAGTCTAGTTATATTGTGGTTCATCATTGCTATTAAAAAATTTACGTGTATATTCTAGTTAAAGTATATTAACATAAAGTAATATTGTATCTTAATATATATATCAGCCATTAAATCTTTCAATATTGTCCAGTTTAATCAGTAATGGTTTAGAAAAAACATCACCCAATCAAGGGTAGGAAAGACAGAAGCTTCCACCAGGAACAGTGCAGCAAAAGGAGTATCAGTTGATAGTAACAAAATATTTTTATAAGAGAGAGTGACACTGCTTATACTTATAAATATCAGTACCAAATTTGGAAATGTTTTGGCTGTAACTATGCAAATCAGTGGCTGGGACTGTCTGTTGAGATGTATTAGGATATACTTATGACATAAATGTTTTGTGGAATGCCTATTGTGTGAAAAAATATTTTTTTTTTAAATAAAAAAAACAAATTCAAAATCTGAGAAGAAGACTTGAAAATCTTTGTTTCATAGTTTTGATTCATGACTTAAAATTAACTCCTTGCAGGCTGAGGTACTGCACTACATCAGAAAAAAATACTTAATGCTTTTCAAGAAAAAATACTATGGATAAGAATGAAGAGCACTTAAAATTGAGTTAGGAACTAGGCATACAATAGTGATTTGCTGTTCAAATTGACTAATGCCTAGGTCAGAAGAAATGAAGCATATTATTTTCTCTTTAATGATTACCGAAAAAGAACATCTGCACACTGTTCTCAGCAGTAGAAAGTTGTAGGAGGGAACTTAAATCGTCAAGTGAGATTTATTCAGGTTGTTAACTGGTATGAATTTCTGAGTTTGCAGTGTACTTCAGAGTCAGAGGGCTGGATGATTCTCTACCAACGATTCAAGAAAACAAGTTGGCAGAAATAATACTTTCTTCATACATATGACTCCTCAAAATATGGGGTATTTCAGCTTTTTAAATATACATATTTCCAATACTGTGAGCAAACAGGAATGCAGGTACACACAAGAAAATACATACATAAAAATTTTTTTCAAGGTTAGTTTCTATTCTAATTGTACCAAACTAAATATTACTTTGGCTTGTTTGTACCACTTTAAAAAGCCCAGGGAAAACTAATTTCTGTTTGAAAAATGATCACAAATTGAAAACATATAGGAAAATTGTCACTTAATAGTTCTACAAATACTGATGCTTTCAGTAAGCAATTCTCAAGCCAAGTCACTGCCTGCACTGCAGACTTTCTGTCATGAGTTCCACACTTGCGCTCTTCTGCTAAATCTGGCTGAAACTTCCAAACACGCTTTAAAGCTTTGGGAAGAAAGGCAGGGGTTGTTATTTTAGCCTTGCTGCCTCAAGAATGGACAAAAGTTTTGAATTTAAAACTGCAGTTTGGCTGCTCTACAGTAACAGATTACAAGTTTTTAAGCATCATGACACATTTTTCCACCTTTTAAAAATAGTGATTTTCCTAAATGAAGTTTCATATGAAATGCATGCTCAACCTACTATTTTTCTTCAGGTTTACATTACAATTCATTAAAAGCTTCACTCCTTCAGCTCTCTAAGCTGCTTTCAATCCATTCAAAATTCCTATTGTTCCTGTGAAATGACATTATTCTATCCAAGAAGGAAAGCAAAAAGCTATACACCATATGGTATCTTCACTAAATTAGTTGAAGTTTCACTGATGCCAGAGGAAACCAGAATTTTTCTACCCTACAGATTGCATCTGCATGTCATTGTTTGGGGTTAAACAACAGATGAAAAGATTTTATCAGTTAATTAAGCTGGGGCAGGGGGAGATTATTAATTTATTTTTTTTTGCTGTTCTTTCATGTATTTAGTGATAATAACAAACAAGCCTTGATGATTTCGTCATACTACTTTCCACCACACACCTTGCAGAAGGCTGCACTATTAAATATGATTTGCACTGGTAAAAATGCAACCTGCCATCATCAGAGCACTATGAAATGAAAATGCACCCAGCAACTAATACCACTGAAACAAATTTATAAAAAAAATCCTTGGCATGCACCGAATTGCTTCAGTAGACCTCTCTACCTCATTATGCCACAACTGCTGCAGGAAGCAGGTGTAGCATTACTCTCTGGTTCTAGCTCAAGAGGAACCAAACCACTTTTGATGGCAGGAGGAGAGGGAGTCTCTAGGACACCTTCAGAGTCCTCATGTCATGGCTCTTTTAGACCAGCAAAGAATCCTAAATCTACAGAAGGCTCCCAGCATGGAACAGCAGATTCCTGGGATTGACCAGAAGTCACATGAAAGACAACCATCTTAGGGGAATGACATGTCTGCTTCTCCATGGGAGGACAAAGCTCATCTATCTGCTATACTTCAGCTCCTGCTTTCACTTGCACAGTCCGTCAGTCTCCTCTAGGGAAAGCCCTGCCGGTGGGAAGGGTTCTTTAACTTACACATCAGTCCATGCAGACTTCAATCAAAAACCTGAGTATTTTTAACTTGCTGACTTGCTCCATCTCTTCAAAGCTTGCTGGAAATTCTGCATGTTCTTAAGCACGCGAGCTGCCCTGGGCAGCTACTGTTGCCACAACACTGTCAACGTGTGCCTTTAGTCCCTGTTATGGCAGACATGGTGCCCCACTCTGTAAGTAGCCAGTGGGCCCCTGCCCACACAGTGTCACTTCATTGGACACATTCAGGCCTCGGCCACTGTACCTGATCAGCTGCTGGTCCATTGCTGAAGGCTTTGTCAACACCATCAAAGAGTCTAGCCTCCCAACAACACATTTTAAGTACTCATACACAGTCACAGAGAAGACTGACATACTGGAAACAGAAACTGCACAGGCAGTTAAAAAAGAAAACAAACACGAATATAATATGTTGAATATATTCCATTTTCATACTTAAAAAAATTGATTTTTAAAGTATATAAAATTTCTGCAAAACATACACTGAAATACTACTGAACTGAATGAATTCACAGCAGAAAGGTCTCAGGCTACATCAGGGTTATGGTTATTGCCATAAATTTTGATTAAATGTTTATGAGTCAGTTGAAATATTGCAGGCAGGATCTTTTTTCACTATAGGCTGCACATATAGAGCATAAAATCCTCTAGAAATATAGGGGATTGTGGGTTTAAAATATGATTATTTATTGTCAGATCAAGTTATTAAGGCAATGGTTTGGATCCCCACCTGAGATGGGAATACCACCAAACAAGGCTCTTTTTAAAACAGAGGAGGTAAAAAAAGACCAACTCAGGACTCTTGTTAGATGGACATAAAACAGATGTGAAAATCAAAGAAAGGGACAAGCAGCATATTAGCGCTGTAATATAAATAAAGAACTGAAACACTGAGATGAGGCAACTTGTCTAAAGTATAATAGATACTAGGTATCTACAGTGGGCCAAGGGTCACTTACACCAAGGGTAGCCCAAGTTTTCTGTTGAAGCCAGGGAAAGAACCTGCTAGCAGAAGCAGATTGTTTTAATACAGTCTGTACCTGGTTTAATGTCACACTCAAACTTCAATTTTCAATCCTCTTTAATCAAACATCATATTGTAGTGTTACAGACAGGAAAGATGCTGCTTCAGAAAAAACACCTTTACATGCTGCGTGAAAACTTCCCTGGACTAAAGTATTCTGATTGTCCTGGGTACCTGAAAAGAAGTCCAGAATCTAAATGCAAGCTACTACGAAAACAAAAATGTAGCAGTAAATTCAGCATTTTCTTTACCAGCTTCTGTTACACACGTATATGTGCTTTTTGAATCAAAACATCCTACAAGTATGATTTTGATCTGATGAACTCATGACTGATCCAAATAACTTGTTATCCTTCAGATCCCAGCTCGCTGAAACAAACTTTCACAGGGATATTCCTCCCTCCTGTAATTCTCCATTGTGCACATACCATATATAGTGGTTAAATTAAATGCACATTTAGTAAGTGTCCTCTGCAATTATTTACTTGTGCAGGAACAGCTTGCACACTCTGGAAAGTTTAACTTCTTAATTATGAGTCCTTTGCTAGATATTTATGCAAGTGAAATTATGAGGACATGCAAAGATGCATAACAGGTATTTACATTCCTCTGTGCTCTGAACAGAGCAGGATTCTTTTTGAAATCTTAGTGTGTATTTATGTATTTAAAAACCAATCTAATATATAAATATATATAAGTTCTGCAAGCTCCTGAATTTGCATGCATGAGCTCACAAGGCAAACACCACGATTTTAAAGCAGCAAAATGAAGCGTGTAAGAATGTGTTTAAAGAAATAAAAGGAAAAAAAAAAATCATGCTTTATGCAGCCATGCTAGCCCCACACCATCAAATACCCACAACAGCTGAATGAATAACCATTACTCAGCCCTTCACTGCACTGCCACACTGCAGCACTACTGCTGAACAGAAAACTGGCCTGCAAAGAAAGCTGTTCCTTGACAGGGCTGAGAGGATGCACCGCAGCTGTGACTTGCTGAATTTGAAGGAACTTTCAGCAGGAAGCCTATTATGAATTTTGGTTCACGTTCAAGAAATTAGGAGAGTTCATGTCCCAAGTGGTCCCAGGAAGAGGCAGACTTCTGATATACTTGGGTATTGACAGTAGTCAGAGAAGTGGGCCGTACAGTTGTATTTCCCTTTCCTCAAGCATTTCTGCTGCTCTGAGCTCCCAGATGTTTCCAACCTTCCTGTTTTCAGCCTTCCTCTTGATCTTTCTGCTGCTGCTTGAGCAGTCTGGGCTTCAGCTCTGGAATGCTCACAAGCAATTATCATTTAATCAATCACCCACAGTTTTCCCCAGCATTAGAGCTGGCATAAAGCAAGTGGTAATTTTTCATACTTTATAGTTCCAATAATAAAGAAAAACAAGAATCTTTGTGTCTGGCACAGCTTAAGTAGGTTACAAGCACAGGAAGTATATGAGTTTCTCAGAGCAAAACGTAATTGTGGAAGTGTATACAATGGGAAGAGTCTAGAAACCCAACAACAGAGGTTGCAACCAGTTCACTCCAGAATTACCATCTAAAACCATGTGTGTCTATTCAGGTATGCACAGAGAAATGTGCTATCATTATCGTAATTTTTTTGATATTTATATCTACCTGTTACCAGATTGAAAAGAAACAGTCCCTGGAAAATAAAGCATCACTAATTAGCTGAGTCCCATGAGCAGAGTGCCTGTCAAATCCTTTTAAGTCACAAATTAATTTCAAATACTTTGTTGTGTTTTGGTTTTGTTTGGTTTTTTGGTGGTTTTTTTTGTTGTTTTTTTTTTAAACAGTGGGGCAAAAGAAATGATTTAGCAAATAGCACCTGGATCCCATGAGCACTTTGATAATACTATGCCTGTATTAAAAATGTTGTTGGAAACCCTTGAGTACATTTCCAGTATATCAGAAATAAAGACAACTGTCAGATACTCTTATTAGTCTGTTGGAAAAGCCAAAACAGCCCAGTGGGAGGGAGAAATGTTATACTGACACAGTTATGAGTCACTACAGTTTTGGTTGAATCAGGGCCATTTATTTGAAAATCTGCTGCCCCCAAATGCTTCCTAATTTACAAACCACCACCACCACCTTTTTTTTTTTTTTTTTTTAAACTGGATATCTTGTATATAAATTTGTTTCCATCACTTTATGCTCAGGAATTTTCTGTTGGCCCTTGTGTAGCATGATGCCTATAACATCCAAAACAGAGGGCTCCAGGATGTCTGCCATAAGAAAATATACTGGCGTGCTTTATTTTTAAACATTAATACAGTTGGCAACCATGAGGACATGAATGACATGATTTACAAGTTTGTGGGCCAGACAAAGAAGGATCAAAAGATTATCTGCAAGCAAGGAGTCAACGTTTCAAAACAGGAGCAGAAAAGGCTCATCTGTACACAGACCAAATCTCTCCAGCAGCCCAAGGTAGTGGGGAAGAGAGTGCTGGAACTCCTCTGCATCAGCTCCTTCTGCAGGGGTCAGGATGTGATTCTGGCAAGCAGATTTCACCCTGTGAGTTTGTAATTGCATGTAATTTCTGTGTCTGAGTGGGAAACAAATGCACAAATGGGCAGATCACTTCTAATGGCTGGAAAGAAACCCTAAGAGAAATAAAGTTTAAGTATCTGCATTCTGACACAAAGGTTAGTAGTTTGACTATGGCACAAGGAGTTTGTGAACAAATAAGCTAAGCTACTTTCAATAATGCTCCTGAAAATAAATTGTTCCCCCTTTGCACTCTGCAGCAACAAGCCTGGTGGGGCACATCTCAGGCTTCTTCCAGACCTGCCTTCAAATCATGAGAGACACTAGAAACAGCACCAGAACAGGAGCAGAACAAGAGTTTTATATTACAAGTTCTGAATATTGACATAAGTTGGCCGCCTTCTCCTGGTTTCCAGGTCTTCATAAAAGACATCAGACTCTTCTTGGCGGTGAAGATCATACAAACTCCTAGAAATTGCCAGGAACAAGCAGATGGGGACGAAACCACATAACATGTCTTACCGGTAAGCTACAGACCAGAGTCTGAAGAATTCAAAAAGCATCAATTACTCCCAACTTTGAAAGACTCTTTGAGACACATTTCTGCCTCCTTCCCACATCAGCCCCCAGGGAAGAAACAACTCTGTCATTTTGCTCTTAGCCCAGTATGGAAAGTAAACGACTGCTTTAGCCGCACCATCCAGCACAGAAAAGGAAAAGAAAAAAAGCACAATCTGAACGAGGGTGGGAGCTGCAAGCGATGCTGCAGCCAAATCAAACACTTTCCAAATGCTGGAACAGAGCACAACCCTAAATACAAATGAACCCTGCTGGTTTTATGATCTGCGCAATGAAGTTTATCAAGGTATCACTTCAAGGCTACATCCTATTTACAAATACAGCACTCAAGCCTTTAAAGAGCTGTAGCAATACAAGGTAAATACGTGCTACTAATTGCTTCTTCCCAAGGATTAAGTTGTTGCAGTTTGGAGCTGAACATTAGAGGTTCTTGTTCATGCTTCCTGGTTTCTCCTTTTCTGTACCAAACGAATATTTTCTGAACACAGTAACTGGAAAAAATGGTCTTTTTGCTCAAGCATTTAAACAGTCAGTCCTCTAGTGAATAATAATGAAAAAGAAAAACAATATTAACCGGATGGACTGAACTCCAACCAACAGCTCCCCCTACCAGCCAATTCAAAGAGGATCAAGAGAAGTAAAAAGTGCAAAAAGTGAAGTTGCTCTAGGATTCAAAGACACTATAAACTAAAATATAAGTTTTCCAGTGACAGCAGGGAAATAGTATTACAAGTGCAGAGGCTTATGCTCAGCATTTTATGATGACAAGGAACATTATACCACAATGCCTCAACAGAGTGCCTCTTACAAGTCACTAAAAAAACATACCGTACTTTAACTGTAATGCCACGTTTAAACCTACAAGTAAAGGGTTTCTATTTTGTTTTATAAAATGAGAGGTACGTTTTACTACAGCTGTGTTGGAGTCATCAAATTCTGCAGTAGGAAATGCTGTAGATTTACTTGGAGGCAGAATTTGACTGAGTTCACGGCAAACTCACAGAAGCACTCAAGTTCAAAGGGACATTGGGACATCTCCAGGTCCAACATCCTGCTCTGCCAAATCAACACTGAATTTGGATCACATTGTTTAGGGCTTTATCCCATTGGGCATTGAAATCCCCCAAGGAGGGAGGCTTCACAACCCCCCTAAGTAATCTGTTTGCTAATTATCCTCATATAGATTTTTTTCTTTTTATTCTCAATTTATGACAACTGTTTTTTGTTACCTTGCTGAGCATCTCCATAAAAAACCTAGCTCCACCTTCATGGCAACATCCTCTAACATATATCAGAAGGCTGCTATTTCTACTTTTATTCATACCTATGTGAAAACCATTTAACTAACATTAAGTCTCAAGGGCAACTGATAACGGTTTTTTAGACACATAACACATACATTGTTTGCATTCAGCTACACACACGAAACAAAGTCATTTATCACAAGGCTACATGATCCATCACATAGACATCTCCAGATGTCCGAGTTAGCTTACGCATTTTACACAGTGCATAGCTAAATCTACCTGTCTTGTACATACTTATCTAGCCAGCATACTGATAGGGCATCTCATATTTTGAAAGCATTTCATCTGTGCATTGCGTACTGATTTCCAGTTCTGAAATTGTTTTCAACATTCTGAGCAGCTTCAAAGACCTATTTGCTTTTCTTCCTTAAAAAAAAAAAAAAAAAACACCCAAACAACTACAAAACAACAAAAAGCCCCCCAAAACACTCAAATGTTTAATCAAAATGTTTTCCTCTGATTTCCACCATTTCCTTATCCACCCACATATGGTTATATCCCCTAACTCTAAAGGACACATTAATAGTATAGTGTAACAGCAGTAGGCCTAGAACATGAATTTCACATCTGAAAACGTTAGATTCCCAAAATTCCCAGTGAAACATGTAAATACATATTTTCAATACTTACGATCCACTATGTTGATCATAAAAGTTGTGATATACTTATGAGTCAGAAATCTATTTTAGTTCATTTAGGATTATGTTTATGACACTCTCTAAGCCCTACCTTTGAACTAAGGTACTTATACCTTATATAAACACAAAAAAATAATACCTCTAATACCATTTAAAGCCCTCTAAAATGTTTATTGGTTTCCCTAATACTTGGTGAGTATATAAAATACTCAGTTGTGAAATGGAGTGATTTAAAGCTTTTAATAGCTCTTTAGAAGGAAAACAACTGTATAATTTGTTTGTTGCTTTTCCTCTTGTAAAAAGCATACCTATACCTGAAACCAGTGCTCCAAAACAATTCTTGTATACATTGTGTATAGATTCTAGATTCACATTTACTGGCACATGCCATTTCTACACAACACAGATTGATGCATAATTATAACCCTAAAGGAACCAACTCCTAGATTCCCATGTACATGCAAGGCACCACTGCCTTCACAAGCAAAAGCACAAGCACAGTTCTCAGCATTGCAATCTCAGAGAAAATGAACAGCTGAATAGATCCCATTTTTACTTTTTTTTTTTTCTTTTCTTTCAATAGCAAAATATTGCAGGATATCCATGGAGTTGCATGTTAGAAACTTCCTGTAAGTGTAACTTACTTTTCTCATTCAACTCACATGACATTTTTGATTGACACCACATGGTTAAAACGATACCATTTGAAAATCTCCAGTTTTAAGGGCACTTAACAAACAACCTTTTCTGCACTGACATAAGTGAATGTTAGATGTTAAATGTTAGAGTTCAGCTTTTCCAGACACAAGACACTTGACAACAACCTACTGCTCTTTGACTTACGCTCCTAAATCAGCCAAATGCAGTGTCTGAAAAAAGAATTTCTAATTATTGTAAGAATCTTTATTGATTCTTTAGTTCTTAACAATATAAGGAAAATATTATACATACTTACAAATAGGTATTTGATCATATACCTGTAGATAGATGTAATTTATCTTTTAGCAAACTCCATTGCAGGGAGAAACCATCAACAATTTTTTCCTGTTCTGATTGAACACCCTTTTATCTTCTGCTCTTCTTGCTCTCAGAGTCTTTCACCAAAAAGCAAAGCTCTCCACTTGCATTTGCGTTATGTTGTATTTGCCTTTTACCATGTAAAATATACCTGTATATAAGAATATTTTTTTCCAGGTTAATTACTGTGTGTGACTATATAAGAGTCCACAAGTTTACCCAGGCATCTCAGGAATGCTGTACAAAACCCTGTGTGCAGCCTCAAGAACAAAGTCTGCAAGAGAGGAAATCTGTGTTTCATAATAGTAAATCAAATTAATGGGAGGGGCAGAACAAAATTCTTTCTTACTAGTCACCTGCTTTACTTTCATATATTAAACATGCAGAAAATGAACAGTCTCTAACTGTGCAGTTTTATTTGTAGTCTCTGACTTCCAAACACTAAATAGGACCCAGCCACAGGACAAACTTCCAAAGTCCTGTGAAGAGCAGCAGCCATACACACCCAGATACTCAGTGGGTCCAGCAGCTCGGAGCCTGGGAGAGCATCCCCTGCACCCAGAGTCCCCAGGTCCACGGCCTCACACACCAGTAGCTAGCAGTCAGGCCAGCTAGCTCACCTCCAGGTCTCTTAGGGTTCACACAGGCAGGCTCAGGGCAGAGGGACTATGCAGGGTATGGCTGGAAATAGGTATTAGACTACAGGCTGCAGCAATCAAGAATAGTGCTCAGATAAGCGTAAAGACCAGCAACCTGCTTACAAGTGACAAGATCCTTCTATACCCTTTGCCCTCCCTCTTCCCATGTTTTCTCCTCCTTGACCCATCTTTGGTCCTTTGATCCTTCCCCCAAATATCCCATACCAAATTTTGCACATTCTCACAATCCCATTAAAATACCCTATAACAACTTTTAGACAATCCCAAAATACTCTGGCTGCATGAACCCACATAAAGTCCTACGACCCTTCAGGCAATAACCCCGTTAAGATCTTGTGCTGGTTTGGGCTGTGCTAAAGTTCATTTTCTTCATAGTAGCTAACATGGGGCTACATTTTGAAGTTGTGATGGAAACGGTCTTGACAATACATGGAGGTTTTCATTATTGCTCAGCAGTCCTTACACAAAATCAAGGTCTTTTTTTCATACCACCCTGCCAGCGAGTAGGCTGAGGGTGCACAAAAAGTTGGGAGGGGACACTGCCAAGATAGCTGACACCAATAGACCAAAGGAATATTCCATACCATATGACATCATGCTAGCATATAAAGCTGCGGAAGAAGAAAGAAGGGGAGGACAATCGGAGTGATGGCATTTGTCTTCCCAAGTAACCATTACACATAATGGAGCCCAGCTTTCCCAGAGATGGCTGAACACATGCCTGCCCATGGGAAGTAGCGAGTGAATTCCTTTGTTTGCTTTGCTCGCATGCACGGCTTTTGCTTTACCTTTTAGCTCCTGCATAGTGTTCCTTTCCAAAAGCAATTTCATTTTGTTTAACAAAATCATTAAAAGAAACTAAATTCATTTCAGATGGTATGTTTTTTTTGTCCTGTGATAAAACAAACTAAATTAAACATTAATGTGTTGGTGAAGTATAATTATATTTTAGAAAATTTCATGACAATAGATAATTATATGAGCGTGATTAGTCTATGTTGACAATGGGACAGCTTTTTAATTGACAGGATTATGAATAGTAAAGATAGGTGTCTATTCAATGTAAATATATTCAAAACACACAGGAATGCCCCGTCCAAGAGAGTCATTGAAGCCACCAGCACTGGGTGCCAGAGACCTGTTATAAACAGGGTTGATTTTATTAATAATCTAGCTTTCAACAGAATTGTTTTCATATACAAGAGCTATTTTAATAAGCAAGCATCATGGACTTAGCACTTCCATCATATGCTCCTCATGACAGAGACTTGGCACTTGTCACCCACATATTTACTATGATGATATCATAAATAAATGGAATAGAATAGAAAGCAGAAAAAACTAGTAACCCTAAAGTGTACTCGATACAAGCCTTTATTCTAATGAAGTCAGGATTTCAGCTCAAATGCTTAATTGCCCAGGGGAAAATCTAGTCTAATAAACACTGAATTCAGTGCTATGTTGAGGATCTAATTTGGTATGCAACGGCAGCCGAGAGAAGGTTTTCAGTGCTAAGAGCTGCAACACACAGACAGAACGGAGAAGAATTCTGCAGTGTGAAGTCTGCCAAAGCCTTCCATTTTTTTAATTATAAGGTTTTGTTTTGTATCAGATTTGTAACTAATTAGCATGATTTACATACTGAGAAGAGAGGAATTGATAAGTGTCAAATTCCAGGAAGTTTTTCATACTTTTTAAAATGAAAAAAAAAAAAAAAAAAAAAAATTCCATTCCAAAATGTAGCGCAGTGGATCTCAGCAGAAAACAGTAACAATATGAATAAATCTGTTAACAAATTTAGAAGTTTGAAATAGAAATAATGTATTTCCTAACATTATCACCCAGAGATAACTGGAATTCCAAGGAACAGCTGAGGAATTTTAATGATCAATAAAAAGAGATATACTTGAACACTTCAAAGTTTGGGAGCAGTACCAAATGCATCCCTTTTAGAACTAATTTTGTGTCAGTGACTTAGATTATCGAAATATCATTTATGGCACCCTAGTTCTCTCTCACTTTTCACTTACGCAAGATCTAGTGCAACAGAAAATTGACATTTCAAATACTATAGCAGCAGTTTATTTCCTAAGCAATCAAACAATGCACTGATTTCCTCAAAGTAACGACAAGCAAACAAAAATAAACACATAGCACAAGACAAAGATCTACAGATTTTGGTGAGTAATTCAATCATGTTAAAAAGTCTCTCAACAAGTATTGCCACCTAAGCATCATATAAATCATCTGTTCCCGCCCCTCTGTGTCCCTGAAGCAGAAGTCACCTTAGTATCTGCATAAACCTGAAACTCCCAAACTGATACACCATTATCCTTCCTAAATAGATCTAGATACTGGCAATGCTGCTTTTAGGTATTAATTAATCTCTATTACAGACAACCATTCTGGTTCTGTCTGCCTTAATTCTGCTCCTTTGATGAAAATGAGTGTAATTATTTGTGTCTTCTGCCCCTGTTTATGCAGTTTAGTTTATATATAAAGAAGTTGACTTAAAACAGTCAGTTCTACTCCACACTTTGTATTTTATTTATTATAACTTATATTTATTCTTTTCAAGAGATTGAAAAGAACGTGGACATTTCAAAGCCCACAGAACTCTTGTTCAATTAATTTTGTTTATACTTACTCTTAATTAGGATCTAAGACTTTGACATTACTTCTAAAGTAGGTGAAGTACCCACACACATCCTGCTCAATTTAATATTGGACCCTAAAGAAAAACAATCCTGAGTTCATATAGAAGCTGATAATTCCACTGAGCTTAATGGCTTTGCAAGAATTTTATTTGAAAGCCAAAATCACTAACTAGATTTTAGCTGAATTAAAAAATTTGAAGTATTGTTTTCATTAAAAAAATAATTTCACTGTGTCTACCTGCATTAAGTACTACTTGCATTTCAAAAATTCACCTTAGAATTGAAATCAGCCATTAGCACATTATTATTGTGGATTAAGGATTTCTATTTCTGAAATACCAAAAAAAAAACCCATGGGAAAAAAGTAGAGGATTGCTAATTGGATTACAGAACACATTTTAGGCTTCAGTGAGAATGGTACATAGACATAGTTTCAGTTTTGAGCATGAGTAATCCCATTGATTGCTATAGAAGTATTCATATTCTTAAAATTTAGTATATAGATCCAAAAATTGCTGAAAACTGAACAGCAAAGATCTTAAGTGGAAAAGCAACACTCACTCTCAAGAAAGCAAAGCAGCCAGATGCATTTAATAAACGTCTTCTCTTTTATTTGTTTCTACACATGGATTTAGGGAAAACAAACCCTGAGGACCCCAACAGCCTCCTGAATGTATTTGGTTTCTTAAAAATGTACTTAGCTTATTTGTTCATTCCCCTAACAAATTTTCCAGACATCTTAATACAAAGTAAATTTTAAAAGACACAGAACTATCGCTAATGCGGATATTAAAAGAAATTTTTAAATATATTAAATTCAGAAAAAATGAGTATCACATAAGAATAGGCACAACTGGCCACAGGAATAGAATTGGAATATTATTTCTAACTTGAAGAAATCCATGAGAGATCATATATTTAATGACGGTAAGGAAAAGATCACAGCTTAAAGATAGCCATTGGAAAAAGAGAAGTAGAGAGGCTGAAGTGAAATAATTTCATTCCACAGCAGTGAGCTGCTTGTGACTCTGTGACTCTCTGCAGTTCCTAGTGTAATCTCTTTTTGTACCTCAAGCTCCAGCAGGGCCCTGAGCCTTCACATTCTGCTCTCTACTTCCCCACCTTTGTATGTCCTGCAAGTGTTTGTACAGCAACACAATACCAGCATTAGCCCAATACAAAAACATCCAAGTAGAAAAGTGTTTAAATCTTGTGCAGTATTAAGTTAAAATGTAATACAAGTAAATGTTTCAGTTAATAAAAAGTCTCTGTAATAACTGTTAATCATTATGCATTAAGATAACATTTATCATAATAATATTCATTACAATGAATAAGCTGATTTGTTAATAAAGCACTTCAACGGGATTCTTTTAGTCACCAACACTACCACCGTTATTTTAAAGTGCTTCCAAAAACATTAATGTACAATGTTAATCTGAAATCCATACCTCAGTTATTTTCATGAAGCAACTGGCAAGGTTTGTTTAGGAAATTTCATGCCAAGCTTCAGAAGTGTGCACTCTAACCTTCTTCAACACATAATTCAAGATAAACACTTTCTTCATGACAGACGTTTCAAGAGATGAAGGAGTGGAACAAAGGCAGAGAGTGACACAAAGCACAAGTTCTGCACCATTAAGATGAATGGACAGATTAGCTGGAAAATCCATGATGACACATTGGGCTTGCTGAAGCGTTTCTGTTTATGTAATTACAGCTTTGTTGCTTAAATGACAGGAAGCTCTGAACAAGATCTTTACATTAGTACCTCTGGCACCACCACTTCAGCAGTGCTTCGGTATCCCTGTTCACCAGTGCCAACCACTGCAATTCACCTGACATCTCCTTAAAGGTTTTAAAGTTTCACCTGCTTGAGGACAAATGGTTCATTAGGCAAACTGTTATGGGCTAAATACAATCTTTATACAAGATGTGTCAAGCAACATTCAGGTATATTGCCGGTACGGGCAAAATCGTGCACTCCCACCCAGCTCAGCCAGCTGCTCAACCCACGTCTCGCTTACAAACTGATTGCAAGACAACATCTTCTGCTTGCTTTTAAAAAGTTCTATACATCCTATCAGATGCAAAAAATGAGAGTGCAAATCTGTGTGTGCTTCACTTTAGAAAGGAAGATCAAAGCAACTTTGCATGAAAGAAAGGTGCAAGAAAGCCCACCACGGCCAGGCCTGCCTCTCAGTTCATGTTTACAAGCAACATTAAAGAACACACAGTGCAGAGGTGTGCCATGAATTAAAACCTGATCAATGTTTTTCTTTCAGTAGTGACTTACCATGTCCTAACTGGCATGATGCACGCTGACTTACTGAAACGTTACCATAGGGAAATTATCTATATGAGTTTGGTAAAACTGGCTCTCCTGGAATAGCAGGATCAAGGAAAAGAAAAATAGCTTGAATTTGTGCATGGATGTTCTGCACTTCTCACTAGGAAATCCAATGAAGGCTGCGCAGAAAGACTGAAGGATTTTTCTAAAGTCAAGAATAATGTAGTCCACGGTGTGCTGAGCAGAGGTTGCTGCATGACTGTTGTGTGTAGAATAAGGTGGAATTACTCACTGATTTTTCCACGATCTTCTGAAAAGGTGAATAACATACGGACAGAGATCATCCTGTGAAACAGAATACCTGTCCTCAACCTAGTGATTACCTCTGTTTCTATTTCATAGTCACATAATTTCCTTACAGCAAAACCAGCATTAGCTCATGATGAAAGCTAGTATGTGCACAATATGTGCTGAAAATTATAGAAATGCTGGAGAAAATGCTTTATAGCAACATTTATTGACTCTCCTGTTCCTGCAGATGAATGTGATGATCAGTTTGCCCCTTCTAGTTTTAAACTCCATGAATCCACAGAATTTGAGGAATGGAACAAAAATATCCCAAATATTAGCATTAATTTAAGTTGCAGTAATCATATAACACATTTTCAAGTCTGCTTCAAAAAGCCACTCCAGTGGCACAGCACAACTTCTGAACTCAGTAGTCACAATTCCTGTAGATGGTAAAGGACGCTAGGTCATGATGAAACAGCAATCACAGGCACTCATGCCCAGCTTGATATACCAGTTACTTAAGAGTTAAGGGAGTACATAGTACTTCAGGAAACACTTCCATGAGTAATTCTCCTGCACAACACGGGGAATCCAATACTCTGTCACGTCACAGACCAAATCTAAACTGAAATATAAAATAACTAATATTTTTTTTCAAACTCCAAATCCTCAAGGAAAGTTGTCCTAAACTCCCATATAGTTTAGGCAGCACCAAAACTGACCAAGTGCTTTTCTTTGGTTCTGAGGATGCTGTAGGTGCCCAAAAGTCAGTCTTTGCATAAATCACAACTACTTTTGCCCAAGCTATGCAGCGCTTCAGTTGAGCCTGACCCCTGACTAGCCTAGAAACTAGGCAGAGCAGCACCCCAAACACCCTAACAGTAGCTGTGCTCTGTACATAATTAACATGTACCAACAAAATTAGGTTCTTCTCAAAATACAGTCACAGCAGCTTTCTTTTTAAAGCCTGATTGTCCCAGAATAGTAGTATTGCTTTAAGATCCCAGACAACTTTCCCCTGAAATCCCTGTTCAGCAGAAAGTAGGAGACCTAGATCCAGTTCACTCCTCTGCTGGAGGAGGTTGTGGGTATAACTTCTGCTTTCCAAGAAGGTACCTGAATTCAGACAGTTGGACAGGCTGGGTGGCACAAGGTAAAAAGCAAGCAAAAAGTACCTTATTCTGGCTTAGTAACGAGGGGTGACCTAGGTCCTGATGCCTACCCTCAAGATTATTTTTATTTTTACTGTTTCATAGGAAGTTCAAAACCAGAGTCACAGCCCTATTACAGGTTTTTGGTTTTCTTTAAAAAAAAATAATTCTAACACAAATTTAAACTCATCAGTTGTATCATACATCTTCTGAGCATGCGCTGGGATTCTGGGCAGAGAAACTTTGGTTGCTATAAAACTTCAACAGTTAAAGAAGCTGATAAATATAGCTTGCAATGTGATTATACTGAAACAGTTTGTTCCAGTCATACGGGACTCTTGACTTGACATTCCAATTAAAAAAAGAACTGACAGGAAAAAACATTTCAGAGCCATACTTTGGTATTAAGTCAAGGTTGTGCAGAATTTTCTTTTTCTAAAATGAAGTAATTGGAACAACCGACATTTTAGCTGCAGCATTTCCTTATATTTCCTATAATTTCCCTTCATTTCCAGATTAAACTAGATAAAAGCTTCCAAAATTCATGAAAGCAAAGTCTTCGCCATTTCAATGACCACATAGTTACTTATCTCTAGCATTAAGTTCACAGTATTTCCTGCTGGGATTTTAAAAAGGAAAAAAACCCATGAAATCTCAAAATTGTAAAAGATTCGCACTTCTCACCAGTAAAATAGCAACTCCTGAAGAGAGATTCATATTGATAAAGCTCAGGTTTATGCATACCAATACCAAGTTACTACTCATAGCAAACTTTTCTGTAATTCTCAATTATTATTTTTTCTGATATGAAAAATCCTTCCACTTTGTTGGTCAGAGTCTTGAGAAACAGGTATCTGGCCTGGAGAACAGTGGGCTGTGCAGTCCAGACTATGACCTGATCATCTGGACAGCTTAACAAAGCAGGCTACTTGCTTACCATCAAAGTGCATCCCACTGAAAGAGCTATCGATCCTTTGGGACTTGCCCGGAGCACCAGTTGCTCTCCCGGTGTCAAATCCTGCAAAGGAAGGAATGCATTCCCACTAAGGGGAGCCTGCCAAGCGCTGAGTTAGCATTTGCACTCAGACCAAAGCAGCTGGGGAAGGGAATCAGTCTTTCAAGAATAAAGAAAAGTTGGCTAGCAGTTCTCCCAGTAAAGGACTGGCACAGATGAAAAAATCCTCTCACTCTGCATAGCAAAGGAAAGAGCACATTAAAATGCCCATGTGAAATACAGATAACTAAAACTCCGGGGGGGCAGTATTGCTTTTAGTAGCTTGAGCAAATTCTTTTGCTCTATTAACAATCAAAACTCAGCTAA
This sequence comes from Falco naumanni, assembly GCF_017639655.2. Classification (NCBI taxonomy): domain Eukaryota; kingdom Metazoa; phylum Chordata; class Aves; order Falconiformes; family Falconidae; genus Falco; species Falco naumanni. The sequence continues at coordinate 29,842,237 of NC_054057.1, forward strand.
AAAGCAAGAAGTATGTATCAACTACTTAAAATCTATCTATTTTTATAAACGTTGAGTTCTCTGACCTCATTTTGATTGCTGCCAGGTAGGCCAGGCCAGAAAAAACATGTGATTTCCTTTTCCCAGTTCAAAGGAATATGAGTTAAGAGTCTGCAGAAGGTGCAGCAGGAAGACTCTCATGTTTGGACGTCTTGAACTTAAAGATACAGTTTAAATTTGCTGTAAGGCATAAATTCAATATTCAATGAATCTGGCCAAGCATTCAACAGTGCCAGGTTCTGTCGTGACAGCCCGCCAGTTCCCAGGCCGTTTGTGCAGCGGACCGAGGAAGAAACCAGCTTGTTAAACTTTCCATTAAGTTACGAACAATCTGCTCTCCAAATCACATGGGTACTCTAAATGATGCCATCAATTCAGTTCTCTGTGTACTTATTTGCTTTTAATTAGGGGAGTCTACCATATATCATTACTATAAGAACTTACTGAAAAGGAAGCAATAATAGGGCTAATTCTCCGTAGTTTTACATTCACTCTCAAGTGGTGTAAATGACAAAGCAAGCCATCCACTTATATATGATTTTGTACTGATGTGAATGAATGCAAAAGTTTCGGATTAAAGATAAACAGGCTTTTAAATATAAATATTTTTAAAAGCATATGATGCTAAGCATTTAATTTTACTCCTCCCCCCCCCCCCAAAAAAAAAAAAAAAAATAATCTACTATTCCCATTCAAGGAAATAGGAATTGATACTAACTTTTCAACAAATAGTTTTTATCATCTTTTGTCTCAATGAGCAAATGTATCCACAGCAACATCTATGTTCATTTCTGCTCCTGAAAGGTAAGGCCCATTACTTGCTGAATTTAGCTTAACAGAACTTTTATCTATACCACCTACCCAATACTACTGGACTGCATATGGTTGAGGTTTTTGTGCTATCTTTCACAGTTGCTCTCAAAGGACCAAACTGTGAGAATGCTACTCAGGACAAGACATGTGGTTTAACCATCTGCTGCAGTTACTGCTGACCTCTTTACCTTAGCTTTTCTTTATTACCAGAAGCGCAGTACCACCAAATGGCTGGAAAAATCAGTCAGAAGAATGCCAGCAGGTAGACAGTACCATCTAACACCTGTTTATGCCATACTATAGAACACAACTTAAGTGTTAATTGCCCTTGGGACATGTTTAAAATTTACTTTTTAATAGAAACTATTCTCTACAGGTCTGAATGAGGCCCTCCAGAATGCCTCAAAAGCCTAATAAGAAGCCAGGAATTCTTGTGGTTTCATTGCAGTTCTGCTACTGACTTGTTGTGTGGTCTTGGAAAAGGCACTTGTCCTCTCTCTGGAGTTTATTTCTCACATATGGTGATATTAATATGCAGCAGAAACTAAGGCCATATCATATGTGAAGCTGAGAAAACAAGTTGACATACACAGCAAAAAAAACCCAAATGCCCAACTATATTCATCACCATAAATGCCATTTTCAGCACTGAGATTATTGCTCCTTGGCAGATGCAAACACCACTGTGAAAAAGAGAGGGTGTGGGAGCAAAACCCAACAGCTACTGTATGTTATTCACCTATACACATTCTTACCCAGTGGTGTCATGACATCCACTTCCTTGCATTTCCCACCAAAGAAACGTGTACACCACTACAATTTACCTTAGAGTAGCTGATGCATTGCAAGACGATGTCTCATTTAGTCCATACTATCCTTCTCATGTGTCATTCATAATCTTAAATCTCACAGCCTAGCACCTTCCTCTAAAAGGCAGTACTCTGAATGAGGAATAACAGGTTGCATTTCATTATCATTACGCTCAGCAAACTGACAAGAGTTATCCTCAGGGCCAGCAAAGGTTTTCTGACCTTGTGAAGCCAAGGTTGCAGCATTCACATGGGAAGTATTATGGAACAACTGTAATTCCAGTATTCTGCATTATATTGTAGATTAGTACTAATTTAAAATATAAGTCCAAGCCATACATCAGTTTTTCGATATTAATAAAACTCAGTACAACATACTGACATCACGTCTAAGTTTCCCACTCTTGACTGGAAAAAAAACAATGTGCTCTGCAGAGGCAGTACAGTAAGTGACCTAAAGATTTAGGGGCAAGAAATATATACATGCAGTGTACTATTAATTTTGGAGACTTCCTTAAAAAACATGAGTGATGCATTACAAGACCGGGACTCAGCAGAATGGCTTCTGAACCTTACTGAAGCCTACCATATGCTGCTGTGCAAAGGGCTCCGGGGTCCTCTCTGAAAGACAGTTCTTTTCCAAACAAAAGCCTTGCAGATCTTGTCCCAGGTAAAAAGACTTTTTGTCATACTACCAAAGAATTAAGATTTCAAAAAAAATCCCACTTAGTTCCAGGGATGAAATGCATGCATTTAGAAGGAAAAAAAGAAAGAGACTCGGCATCAAACTGTCGAGCAGCTGCATGGCTGGACACTCCAGCTTCAGGCCCAGATATAATCAGGGCCAAAGCTGAGTCAGGGAAAGATGGGCTCCTAAATGCTCCAGGTGGTGTCAGTTCTCCTCTAGGCTACATAAAGCTTTCCAATTGAAGTTTTGGGTTGGACTGGTTAAATTAGTTTTTTTGCAATAAAAAAAAGTCTCTTTATTGGATCCACTGAGAGCATCTTCTGAAGCTCTGGAGAAAAGTCTCCTATTGGATCTTCCAAATGAGGGAGCAGGAATAAAGTCACAAAACCCATGCAGGGAATCATCGCAGCATTTAGATACGTATTACATAATACGGAAATTATTTCCCAGGTACTCAACTACAGCAAAATTGACATACGGGGTTTGATTTAAAGTGTGCCCATCGTACTGTGAGGAATCTCTTTAACCTGCAAAGGTCAGGGATGGTCTCACCAGCACATTAGAATACACTGCAACATGAGCCCCAGGGAAAAAAAGCTTCTTTTTTTTCCCCATTGGAAATTCTTTCATGCATAGATAACTAGCTATTTTTATAGAAATTGTGAAAAAGAATCATATCCGAGTTGTCATAATTTACCTTAAGTTCCATGAATCCTAGAACAGCAGTGTAACAAATTCTTAAGGTAGCAGTAAGGACAAACTATATTTCACACTGGCAGAACTGAAGAGATCCATTTTATTCTTCCTAAAATATCCCAGTAGTTCCCAGGAAAGCCAGCTGGGCAAAGGGACTTATTTTGTTATAACTTACAAAAGAATAGCATTCATACCCGATTTGGGAGAAAATATAAAATGACAGGATTTCATTATTACTTAGAGGATTTTTCAACCATTAGAAACTTCTCCATTAAAGCATAACTATGAAGGAAATTATTTTCTAATGCTTTTAGGGAAGTTTGTCACCGAAGATGCGTATTATGCTCAACAAAGTTCATAGCACCTGTAATGATTGTTGTCAAGGGAAAACGTGCCCTGTTTGCACATGATGTTAATTTTCATTATCTCAAGGTTATGAAAAAGCATCTAAAGAACAATTTTATCATTAGCTAGTATTTTAATGATGACAATGTTCCAGCTTTAATATAAAGGAAGTATGTCCACGCATTTAAACACTTAGATTTAAATGCTTCCAGAGTTGGAGTGTGTGCATTTGGTCTGTTTCTTTTGCAGCTAAAGCATCTGTTTAGGAAAGACACGGCAACCTAACACCTGCTACTTAAAGCAATGTCCTGGAATTTTGTTAGTTTTCTCAGTCCTTGCTGCAGATATAGGACAGCACAACATCCGATTTTACCTGAGGAACAGACCTTAAGGTTCCAGCCCTTTTTATCTTAAAAATACTCTTCAAATATCAGCATCTTCCCTAAACACATCTGTCAGATAAGTAGATACACATCACTGTCCACCTGATGCAGACACTGTGTGTTTCCAAGATTCCAAGTTCCAAGGTCTTAGAATATGAAAAACAGCAGGAAAATTGCAACTACACCTTTGGTTGTCCTCTCATGAAGAAGCAGGTGGTTGTGGCCAATGCAAAGAGTAAGATAGGATCCATGGGGTGATTCATTTATTGCCAAAATTAATGACCTGCACGTGTGTCACAAACTGCTTGCATTGCTTTGAAATTCCACGTCACTAGAAAGTATGAACAACAAAAATATATTTTTGTAAAACTGCATATGTCTGAGTACATCTACTTTCAAAGTGTCACGCACTGGAATTTATTGTCTATTGCATCATTCAGTAGAACAGAAGAAAAACGTAATACATTTTGGTGGGTTTTTTGATTGTAGGGTTTTTTGGTTTGGTTTTCTTTTTTTTTTTCTTTTTGAAAAGACAAATAAGCCTTTTGTTTACAGAAGAATGAGAAATGGAGATATCAGTTTAAACTATAAGGGATACCAGTGATCACTGTCCAAATTACAGTCTAAACACATTAAATGTGAGAAATAATTTCTGCCTTGAGAAAAAGAGGAGTTGTAATGTACGCCAGATGCAATACAGTCACTTTACTGCCTCATGAATGCACCACAACTAGAGCTTAAAGTTTGATGACACCTTGTAGAGGCTGTAACACATGATAAAAATTAAGAAAATTAAGCCTATGACAAGGCTGCTTTATGAGCAAGTGCTTTAGATGACAAAGGTTCATTTCACCCTCCTTGAAAGTTTGTATTGCAACGGAGCTTTTTCAGCATTAAATCTCTGGCTGGAGATATTCACTGGGCATACTTGCTGCATTCAGAAATGGCACAAAGGAAGAGCCCATTAACTTCTCCTGCAGAACTGACCTAACACGATGCATCTGCCAACCTCCTACGCTCGCCCCCCACTTTGTTCTGAGACTTCTGCACATAAGCTTCCAGCACTCCTTTCTGCTTGGCTTTCTAGTAGGACAAAGTTAAGTTTCATAAACAGCAAAGTGTGTTAATTCAAACACAACACAGGACAGCAGTTCTTTTTAGGCGGTAAAGTCCCGTCTGCATATTTTAGCTGTTGCATAATTGTTACCTTTAGCTCATAAACTTCAAGGTCAATTCAAGGTCAAGAATAGATGTTTAGCACACGAAACTCAGAAATGCTGCTATCAGAAGCGTACTTTATAAGTAACAATATTTTGTTCTCATTTGGTGGGGTTTTTTTTGTGGTTATTTTTCCCTGGTGGTTCTTAATCTGCCATCTAAGACGTGTATTTATACAGTACTTTCAAGCTAGAAGTATAATTTGTATACTTGGAATGCAGACTAACATATTCCTACACTCCAAATTTAACTATTTCCTCTCTAACATCCACATCAAATGTTCTAAGTTTGTTTACTGAAGAGCAGGATATGGCTACTAAAACAAGGCAGTATTTATTCAAAGCTGGTATTAAACATTCAAAGAAATTTATGCAAAAGAGCGAACATCAGTTACACAGATTACTACAAATAGTTCTCTCACATTGAAAGCCCTGATAAAGTTTACACTTAATTCAATGAAATACCATTGAATTTATATTGCTCTGGCTTACTTCTACATGTTAACTGTATCATAGCACCAGCAGTAACTGCCAGGGTATCTTTTCTTCTTCTATGTCATGGATATTTTACTTTGTGTAGGACAGAAGCACACTGTATAATCTTAAGAAAAACATAATTAGAAGAAAATTAGAAGAAGAAATAATTAGAAAAATACTAAAAAAGCGCAAGGGAGTTCACAAACTAAACAATTACTTTGCTGACCTAAGCCTTGACACAATGGTAGTTTGGAGTGGTGACTGGTTCTATACTCCCTCCTGCTTGCATTGCTCTTGATACCCAAGATACAGCAAATAATAAAACTGATTTCCTTCAATTATATTACAAAGGAATAATTTGCACCCGGGGAATAAAAGGTTGCAACAGTAGCTTTTGCATCACTCAACAACAGAATCCAACATTTACAACATGACTCAAGAGCCCATGGGAGGAGGGGAAAAATCATTTACTTGGTGTTCTTTAATTCTCTGTGATATAATGGGAATATACAATGATTTATGGCTAAATAGCACATATCTTTTTCTCGGGAGAAAAGACTTTCATAAGCTGCTCATTTCTGTGGTGCTCAGGAGTTATGAGATCCAAGTCCACTCGTAAATGTAGTGTCCTGCTGAAAGAGGTTTGATAGCCTCTCAATTAGAAATAGTTCTGTTTTGCTGTGTTTTCAAACCATGGATCAAAATCCTAAATCACCAAAAATAAAAAGTAAGCTTTAATGAAGGTGAACAAATTTAGCTATTTGTTTTTTTAAAATGGGATCATTTATTGTTAATTAAGCATTCTTTTCCTAATTTGATTACATAAAGAGTTGGTTTGCAACACAATAGCATATGAAGGTCAGTGTGGCAACAGGAGAAACCCTATATGCTGTGACAAATCCAATAAACATCAGGGTATTTGGCTCATAGAAATAAAGCGTTTCTTAAAATATGTTGCTGATTCGCTAAGGTATTGGAAGACATTTTGCTGAGTGCGTAACATGACATTCCCAGAAGGAGATATATTTTATAGGGATGTTGTCAAAAAATTTGCCCATGGGATAAAAGGTTGGCACTTATGAAGTGAAGGGTGTATGAACAGGTTGCAGGGACTGGGTGCTAAGACTAGAAGAGGAAGGGTGGAAAGGAGCAGAAGGGTGAAACTGCTTTCTCACCCTCTGCTTCTACTTACAGAGAGAGGAAAAAGGTGAAAAGTAGGATTTTTTTCCTCATTTGCTGGACTTAACAGAAAATATAAACATTCACAAATTGTAGTATCTTTAATTTTCAAAAAGTAGTAAGGCATCAAGGAAATTACCACCTGTATTTCAAAACTGAAACAGATACGATTTATGGTAGGGAGGGGAATATCTCTTCATTCTCCTGAACGCGCCCAAAGCATCGTGTGTGCACATACACACACACACACACAGAAGTGCTGTGCCAGCGTAGCGGGATACAGCCCCCTCCATCACTCAGACGCTCATCACCACCTCACGCATCCCTCCTTGAAACATCGTGGGCAACAGCTATGAAGTTCAACATGTAAATTGTGCCATACATTTTTAAGTAGCACAAAAGACAGTACGTTTAAACCTCAAACTAAAAAAAAAAAAAAAAAAAAAAAAAAAAATGAAAAAAAACCATATAAGAAGGAAAAAATAATAGTTTACTCGAGGAAACGGTTTCAACTCCATGTAAAAGTTCGCTATTGTAGCTGTAAGACAGACTCTGGCTCCCTCTAGGGGTTCCCACCTGCCCCTTTACAAAACGTATTTTTTTTAACATACCCTAAATATATAAAACACATTAAAATATTCCTGTCTTTTCTATCTTGGTAAGGGACAAACCCGATATGATTCTCATATAACTAGACATGACAATAATATATATTATAATCTGGTGGAAAAGAAGCTTTTTTTGTCCCTGTGTGGAAAAGGTAACAGGTATAATAAACCTTTGTTTTCTTTAAGCCTAAGAGCAAAAATTCCATGTGCATTTGTTCTTAAATCACCAGTGTCTCCTAATTGTGAGAAAATATTTCAAACCAATACAATTATGTTCATATCTTTATACTTAATAATCTCACAGCCAAACTCTGATGTGAACCATCACTAATTTTATTCTTTCAAGTACAATCAACTGTCATATTTATGCACTTCATCACTTCCAAGTTTTATTCTTACTATTATTCTGAATAGCGTTAAACCACTGTTTTAAAAATATTTTTTTTTAATTTAAAATTACAGCCTATACTTGTGTGTAGAACCTATCAAACAACAAGCAAGAGGATGAATGACTGTTGTAAATCCTACTCTAAAGATTATTACCTAGTTACATCTCAGCTGGAGCTTACGCTTACACACAAGGAATAAGCACGTCACTTCAAATTAAGCCAAAGAGTAAGGTAAGAAAAAAATAGCAGAAAAGAGAAGCAGTAAGATAGCTGTTTGTAATCCATTGCATAACACTTCTGCTCTCTACATGTACACAAAACAAAGTAACAAGGCCTAAAAGTCAGTATGCCTCCTCCCATTGACTTTACTGGGCAGGTCATCCATATTCTCCCTCTTAGAGAATGCAGGTAAGACGGTGCAATGCACCATTAAAAGAAACTAAAAGATGCATTATTAGGGCCTTTTTAACAGTTACAGTCAGATCTCGGGCTTATTTCCCTGAAGAGTGTGTGTGGATCAAGCCTAGCTCATCTGTATAAATCCCTTGTGGAGTCGACTGCTTCAGTTCTGGGTGCTCCACATGCTTTTTGACTTGGCAGATGAGCAAGAAGCCAGGAAGTACTTCCAGCAAAAGTTTAATACAAAACTAAGCAAAGCCAGCATCAAACCCAAGCAAGCTAACACCTGCAATAAGAATAAAAGCAACTCCAGGTATTGGTAATTCTGTCCAAATGCATTGCCCAAATGTCTGTGACTTGCTTACTTTGAATGTAATCAAAAGTTCGGAAGCCTGTACAGGAAACACAGCCTCGCCTCTGAAACCACTGCACAAAGTCAAGGAGCAGCACGGCAACAACAAAGCTATTGCACGCATGCCTGCTGCGCTTAGGGGGATTAGCGGGGGGTCAGGCTCCCATGGCCGCACCTGCAAAGCTCAACACTATGACATTAGCTAATATCCTGCATAAATCATATTCCTTCTGGTTTAAAAGCAAATAAATAGCTGTGCATGTGTCCTTTGACCTTCATTGCTGGGAAACCTGTGCAGTTTATCTTTATGGCAATAGACTACACTCAGCTAACCACTGCTGGCAGGGTGTCTCTGCTGTTTTAAGTAGAAATGAAATTCAACGCGGCTATACCCATAAAGATTTTTATTTTTTTTAATCCTTAAGAAGTGGAAAGGACTTTAAGAAGTGTGAAATAAGGACATTTTTAAAAATATAGTAGACCATATATATAGACTATACCATAAGAACTAGAGTAAGAAACCCCTCATAAGACGTTTACAGTAAAATATCAAAAAAGAAAAAGTCCAAACTATAAGTCCAATTCAGGAAGTATATGAGCTTTTTTAATCTAATTTCATAATACAAGGACAGAGATGAATGAATTTTGCCTGCCACAGTTTCTGTAGTCTACTTAAGATTTCATTTAAATTCTGGCTCAGATCCCAATTACACATTCAGTTTATATGCAAAACACTATTAAAAGCAGTTATGTATTCTTTACCAGAAACTTGCAGATACCAAATACATAGATAAGTTTGAATAATAATTAAACCTCTAATAAGTTGAATAATATTAATCAGATAGAACTGTTACTAGAACTACTGTTATTTACCAGACCTTAAAAAGGCAATAGTTTCTTAAAGAGCTTCTCTCCTTCGAGGGTATTGTTAAGAAGTTAAGAAATACTTAATCTTGATGGGGAGAGTACAGAATGCATCATATTGAAATCTTTTCTTTGAACCCTAATTTTACATTAGATCCTGTAAGTCAGTATCTTGTGAACTATCCATCTAGGAAAATAGCTCATTGTGTTGGGAGGGGTGTGGGGACAGGGCTGTGAAGGGGTTGGGGTTTTTTTGCTTTTTTTAAGAATCTAAACAAAAAAATAGGTGTATGCACACAAAAAACCCTCTCTGTTATTTTTCTATTAATTGAACTGTAGTTTAGGGTAGGGACATGGTGTAGTGCCCTAGCTAATTCTAGAATCCTTTTATGATATCCAAGAGATTTTAAACAACTTCAGATACTAAGAGGTTCTGACAATCTAGCCAGAAAGGAACAGGAAAAAAAAACCCAAACCATTAATTGTAGTAATCGATTCTATTGAAGTGTAAAAAACTCACAATATGTTTTGATGACAAAGTTTTCCTCACATAGCCAGAATATTTATGGCAATATAAAATAAATAATAGAAAATACTTAATTTCTTATATTAAGTAGCAGGATAAAGTTATTTAAGAATTAGAAAGAAAACTAAAAGGCTGCTTTAAAATTTTAATTCTAGCTTCTTTTCAAACTGACAAACATCTATTAAGAAAGGAATATAATTGAAAGGAATATAATTATTATTTCTACAAAATGGTGCTGTAAAAATTAAATATCAATATGCTATAAAATTACATAAAGTGCATAAACTGTACAAAGTACCACCAAGGTAAGTGTAACATTACTGTAATTAATTTCAAACCCAATGCATGTGAATGTCCATACTACCCAACGAGAATTCAGCTTTCCTATGAAAATACAGCTGTGAAACAAGACTGGAATAAAATATATCCAGGTTTCTTTTGTGCATGGGATTTAATTCCACTTTGAAGTTTTGTAATCCACACTGTATTCCAGGACTAACAATGCTCCCTTGCACAATACCTTGGTTTTGAGGAACAGCAGATAGCATATGGCTTATAGGAAGGGACCGGACCCTCAGCAACACAAAGAAAAGGAGCACAAACTTGAGAGCGATGCAGAATTCTAAGAGATTTAATATGAAGAGGTAAAATTATTTGTCTGAGTTCCAAAAGTTGCATTTACGTTCCCAAAAATGCTACAGTCCAGTAGGATTTAAACACAAGGCCATGATTTTTCTATTTTATTTCTAAACAGTATATGTAAAATATGAACTTTCATTACATCACTCAAACCCACTTTGCTCAGTCAGAATCAACTTAATATGTCACAGGCTTTTTTTCTTTCTACTTTTCTTCTTTTCCTTCTACATAATTTCCTTTAAATTAGATCCGGGAAAAAAAACCCAACAACAACAACAAAAAAGCATCTTGGTACAAAAATTTGGTTTAGCACAAAGAAAAGCACAAGGATATCTGTTAACCCGAAAATCTCAAGCTAGCTTCAGGCATGAGTGGGTTTTAATCAGAATTTGGCAACCAAAATGTATTTGCATAAGTCTATATGAATCAACTCAGATGGTGGTTTTACTGATAAAAATGAAAAGAGCAATAGACACGCAAAAGATTTTCTAAGGCAAAAGTAGTGGAACTGAGCATCAGATTTTTCCCGATACTCTCATTTGAAGGCAATTCTAACAGAATTCCCTTCCTCCAGTTTCATAGAAAGATTTTAAAGAAAAAAAAAACAAACAAAAAGACACAACAACAACAAAACCCAACAAACTAAACACCCAAATGTCCAAACAAACAAAAAAACCCAAACACCACCACTGTTTCTGGCAGGTGTTTTTTGTTTACAAGTTTGCTAATAAGTTCATTCTCATAATAAGCTAAACTTTGTAACTATGTAACTAAGTAACATGGAAGATGAACAGAAAATCTGAGATGACTTCTTGTCCCATAAGTACAAATCAATTTTAATTCAGTACTGTTTAGGGATATAGTTTATATGAGCTCACTTGGTTCAAGACTGTTTTTGATGGATATGGCCTTCTGTTTGTTCAGCTGTAGAAAACAGGAATGCAATTCAGGTTGTTGGTAAAAAAGAGTAAACAAAACTCTATAAACTGAAGATTCTGGAACTTATGACAGCAGCTTTGGATATAAACTCACAAACAAATAAATAGGGAAGAATTACAACTCCTGAATTGAAATGCAAAGCCAATAATCATCATAATCAATAATCATATAAGGCAATAATCATAATCATCAATATAAAAACAGAAGGAAGTAAGATAAAGAACAAAAAAAACCCACCCAAAACCTACCAGAAACACTACAGATTGTGTACTGCATTTTTTTCCATCTTCAGAATTTAATTAGCCCAAAAAGAGTATTTCCATCCTTCTCTGCCACACACATTTGTCTGTGCATTCACAGAAATACGTATTTGGCAAACATTGTAAGCTTAAACTATAACAAACAATAACTCCAATGTATTTCACATGCTTTTCCAAATAGTAGAGAAACTCATCTGGACTACTTCAAGAAAACTGTATCTTCTTCCTGCCCTAACACATGAAGTACCAAATAAAGCCTCGTGTGTTTCAGTTAGTTACCTCCACACTCAACCACTCTGACCAGCTCAGACCTGCTGTTCCTCCCTGGTTCAGAAAGACTGCAGCACTACCAGGAACCTGAACCTGGTGAAAAGGCTGGGGAGCTGCAAGCTGGGGCTTGTTCTCATCGCGCCTGCAGCACCAATGGTGATGAAGATACACAGAAGGTCTAACTGGAACTTTTTTTTGAAAATACTCCATCAAGCAATAAGGCCAGCAGAGGGACCCGTAAGGCAGAAGCAGTCACGCAGCTATGTTATCACAAGAAATTTCTATTCACAGGGTAGTTTTGGGATGGTGGCAGAGTTCTGCACTGTGTGCCCCCTTCCCAAGGGCTTCCCACAGCCTGCATGCATATCTTTAAGTGCACTGCCCAGTACAAAGATCTCCTTATGCTCTATTTTCTGAGGTGGTTTGGGGTTTTTTTCCATTCTTCTCTCTTGCTGCTGCCATTCCTGCTTAATCAGCTAGCCTGGGAAGCAGAGTGATTGAGGAGGGCTGGAGGGTGAGTTTTGGCCACAGGATAAAGCTCCTGTGCCCCCACAGTCTGGCTTGTAAGAGGTGAGATGTCAGGCAGTTGTCACCTACTCTGATCTGGCTCTGTTCAAACTGCTTTTGAAAAGATGACACTAGTTTTATCTCCATTGATGAGCCCTGGTGTTCCACAAGCACCAGTGCAGGAGAGCAGCTCCTCACAGCCTCACATCAGTCTTATGAGAGAGCAGCCTTCTCCTGATGCATTCACAGTAGCATCACAGGAAATAAGAAGGCAAAAAATGCAGCAGAAAGACTCAAAAAGCCTGTCTAACCGAAGCAACAGCTAATCAAATCAAGCTATTGGGACATCCTGGTAAGCATAAGGAAGATCTACCTCAATATTCCCATACTTCATGATAACACAGGGCAATTAATCTGCAGTTCTAGCTACGCTATTAGACCTGTCATCTCACTGGGACAAAGTCAGTGCAAGGCACTAGGTAACAGTTGTTGCTTCAGTTCTCAGTTTGCACCACTAAATGTTATTAGTTCTTTAGAGACATTGCAGAACTAATAAGACTTTTAATAAGACTTAATTTTATAGTCTGTACCACTATCTTTGATAAATCAGGATCAACACTTCCTTCTTCATTCACCAAAAAGACCCAAAAATCTCCCATAACAACAACAAAAATCCACCAAAAAAAACCCCAAACCATAAATATGCAGTTCAGTATCTGGCAATCATAATCACAAATTCACAGGCCTGAAAAAGCGTTCCTCAGTATCTGGCAAGCCTCTATTTGATATGATTATTGGGAAAGTATAGAAACCATCTTGCCACCGAAATCAGACACTTGAATCCTGAGACACTCAGTAAGTATGGTGTTTTCTTGATATTTCAATGTTATCCACATAACCACAGAGAGGGGAAAATAACACTTCACATGGAGTACCCTTAAGTACTGTCCTCCTCCTTTTGCACGATACTCAGTTCGTAATGACCTTGACTTAGAACACTGTTGAAAAGTAATAGAAAAAACTGTTCAATAATCCTATCAAAACCAAATTATGTTCATAGATACTTATACCAAATAAGAACAAAATATTACACTTATAACAAGCTAGCTGATAAAACTATGAAATCACCACATCTTACGAAGGCAAAATTGACTTTTCAGCTACCTGCTTGAAAACACAGCCCAGAACATGTTCCTCCTCTTTTGAAACAATGACATCTTTCACCGTATTAAACACCAAAAAAAAACCCAACCAAAAAACCTTTTAACCCCAGGAAAATATAACTTCTTAGAAGCTTTGGTGTAACCAATACCAACCACCAACAGCACTTTGCACTGGAACTTACCCAAACAGCCACGCACAAAGTGCTACAAATACTAGGGAACCTGACAGCGAGTTCAAGGTAATTTTGCTTCTTTGGAACTCACTAGAAAAAACTGCAATTTTGTGCAAAAGAGGGATAAATGACAAAGATGGAGCAGCAATGATGTACAGGCTACTTTGATTTTTACCTGTTGTAACTGACTTGTTATTTGCTCTTACCATTTTTAGTGCCACAAGCATTACTGCAGTAATGGAAAAAAAAAAAAAAAAGAAAAAAAAAAAAAGAGTACTAAACACTCCTTAGTACAATCCTTAATATACATCTTAATTTCTTTTTAAAGCAACACTAGCAGTTTGACAATTAATTTGTAGTTTTTCTAGCTGGGTGCCTTAAACCACCATAGTGATCCTGTGACTAATATCTATCAGAAATTACCCATACTAGTGTCACTAGTTCTAGCAGCTAACTACTTCTGACCAGATCCTGGCTTAATGTAAATTGGATAGAGCAAATTTAGACAAGATAGAGCCATGTGTCTTTGACATAAAACTAAAGAAAGTTCCAGACATCTGCCTCAACAGGATTTTGTTCAAAAAACACTCCTACATGCTAGTTATAAATATACATAAAGTTATATATATTTATTCTAGAAACATATATTTGATAAAGATGACCTTCTCTGCCGAATGAATTGGAAAAGTTTGTTGGTGGAAATATGAGCTGTGGAAATGAAAAAGGGTGCAGACAGCATTCTGTTAGATCGGGGCATATGTTCAAAGAAAAGACTACAGCAATGCAAACAAACTGGAAGGACCTGGCTGCTTTTTGTTTGTGGTTTGTTGTTGTTGCTTTTAATTGAGTTATTCAATAAGATACTGAATTGTGTTGTCTGTATGTAAAGCAATGTAATTTAACTATCTGTGGCTGTACTTTCATCATGATCATCAACTGCCCACATACATATGGTATGGAAATACTGTACAGCCTTTAGTTTCTCAAAGACATGGGGGTCTGTAATGTCTGAGCTTTCCCTCACTACAGAAGGAAAAGAAACTTGTCCATACATGGGGTCAGTTCCAGCCGGGAGATGGCAGCAGTAGGCTGATTGCAGTGGTTCCCTCATATATTTTGCGTATATGGTCTTATGGTCCCAAGGTCAACATTAAAAGAAACATAAAAGACCGGGGTGGGGAGGGAAGCATTTTTCAAAGTCACAATATTTACAATTATACAGAAGTAATCAGTCTGTGGTTTCTGATACTCACTGTTAACACTACGAATGGCAACTAAAATTTACAGAAGAGCTAATACAATTATGGTTCCTATAGCAATCTATGACTACTAGGTAGGAAGGGTGGCTGCCGTTTTACCGGTTGCCTTCATGCCATCTAGTGCACAAGCAAGGATTTGTTGTTATTATTATTATTACTTAAAAGAATAGCACAGTCCTTTCCTCTTATCCCTCCTTTTCTTCTTTATTCATAGGTCCCTCTGAAGTCTATCATAAAGCTCTTCAGACTGGCTAAACAGAACTGGGACTCCTTGTAGAGCTGTGTTATCTGTTCTCGGAAGAACCATTCGTCTGGCAGTGCCATCACCACAGCTATGGCTGCTCCCACTTTGCTTGAGCCTGCTGTCAAGGACATGGCAGACGGAACCGGTCTGTGTTGAAAATGTATTATATGAAGAGGGTTCTCACCAATAAAACACTTCCATCCAATCCTAGTTACACCATTTTCTCAGACTTGTGGCTGCATCTAACATTTTCTTTAGGAGGAAAACCAGGTATAATTATTAAAAGTACATACAATGTGAATATTCAGTGACTTTCCTAAAAAAATGAAGGAAGATAAAAAATATTGCATACAAACATGCAATGAATGTACAGAATAGAATGAACTCCAAAAGAGTAATGACAGAATCAAAAAAATTGGCAGAAAAGTAAGCAAGTTAAAGACTTCCGGAACTATTAAGAGACCTCCCTTAGATGAAGCTATGGCATGGATCAAGTCTGTATTAGAAGAGATTTTGGAGATACTAGGAGAAAAAAACCACACATTACGGTATTACGGTCCACTGAAACAAATTA
Organism: Falco naumanni; assembly: GCF_017639655.2. Lineage (NCBI taxonomy): Eukaryota > Metazoa > Chordata > Aves > Falconiformes > Falconidae > Falco > Falco naumanni. Next base: position 29,858,049 of record NC_054057.1, read on the forward strand.
CAAGCAAAGGAAAATGAAAAACATGATCACACTTGACCAGTGGGATAATAGAGAAGTCTTTCAAATGGGGCAGTATTTTGTTTTGCTTTGTTTTATTTAATATACAGAAATCTTAAGTAATACTTATACATATGTTGAAAAATGCCTAAACACAGGAAAAAAGAGAAAGCAAGCTAAAATGAGGGAGACAGTTTATGTTGGGCTATAAGGAGGAAGAAGCCCAGAGATGTTTCAACCACAGGGGAGTGGCTGGAAGTCAGTTTAGGAAAGATCTTCCAAAGTGTCTGGCAAGAAAAGATATGTCAAAAGAAAAACATGAGAGAGATGAAAACAGAAGACTAGATCTCATCTGTCTTTTAAGGATATTAAGATCCTGGCAGAGGACAAAGACTTGACAATGGAAATAAAAATGGGGAATAAACAATCAGCTGTAAGGCCTGGCAAGTTCTTCTCCAGCAAGTATTTTCCAGAATTAACAGGAAGGCATCAAACACTGAGCCCATGATATCTTTGCTTTGCAAAATAGTGCCTACCACTGTGGCAGCTTGCTGCTACCCTTTGTCTTATCAGTGGCCCAAGCAACCAGAGCCCTGCAGGCAAAACCCAACACAGTTTCTCCAGAGCAGGGGGGGCTTAAATGTGTAATCTAATAACCGGACAGCATAAGGCCTGACAGTAACTCTCTGTCCTAAAAGCCAGAAAGATGAAACTACTATATAAACAAATACTTCTGTATTGGCAGCAGTAGGTTTCAGTAAACTGAACTTAAAAAAGCCGGGGAACTAATTTTATCTTCAACAACATATTAACACAGCAAATATTTTTCAAATGTAAATATGCTGAAACATACATTCTCATAAAGAACAGGCAATTTCTTAATTTATTACTACCGTAATATGACTTCATTCTGAAAAGGGATTTAAAAGTTACTGAAAATCTTCACAGAACCTCAGGACTTCTTTTTTCCTTTTCTTTTCCACACATTAAGCTTTTTTTAAACAAAGCAAGATGAGATATGCTAAGAATCTCTCTCTCTCCATGGTCGTTTCAGAGGGAATTAAAATTTCAATAGGATATAGAAAGCTACTTAAAAAGATAAAAGTGTTCAGAAATTTGCTCAGAAGGGGGGAAAATAAGACAGTAGTTTAGTTTATCATATAAGAAAAAGAAAATGTACCTTTGATTACAGCGCACTGTGGGCTTAAAGCTAGACAGGACACACCCACTATAGTAAGCATCATCTCACTCATTCTTAAACAGCTTAAGAAATGCCATCACCAAAATACTTGACTTAGTCCATCAGAATAACTGAGGTAACACATATAGCTCATGCTGTAAGAAGGACTAATCCAAAAACAGTTTTTAAATGGTTAAAATCAAAGCATCCTACTGGGATGTATGATGTATATTTCATAGAATAATAGAATTGTTTAGGTTGGAAAAGACCTTTAAGATCATTGAGTCAGCACTGCCAAATTCAGCACTACACCATGTTCCTAAGCTCCAAATCTACATGACTTTTAAATACCTCCAGGGGTGGTGACTCAACCACTTCCCTGGGCAGCCTGTCCCAAGCTTGACAATCCTTCCTGTGAAGAAATTTTTCCTAACATCTAATCTAAACCTCCCTGGTGCAACCTGAGGCCATTTCCTCTTGTCCTATCACTTGTTACTTGGGAGAAGAGATGACCCCCACCTCGTTACAACCTCCTGTCAGGCAGTTGCAGAGAGCAATAAGGTCCCACCTGAGCCTCCTTTTCTCCAGGCTGAACAACTCTACTTCCCTCAGCTGCTCCTCATAAGACTTGTGCTCTAGACCCTTCACCAGCTTTGTTGCTCTTTTTTGGACATGCTCCAGCACCTCAATGTCTTGTAGTGAGGCACCTGAAACTGAACCCAGGTTGAGGTGCAGCCTCACTAGTGCCAAGTACAGGTGAATAATCACTTCCCTAGTCCTGCTGGCCACACTGTTCCTGATGCAAGTCAGGATGCTTGCCCTTCTTGGCCACCTGGGTACTAAGCCTCACCTTTAGATCATCTGTGTAGATGTTATGTAGAAAAAAAACCAAAACCAAAACATCTTTCTAATTTTGCAGATTTTAGGAGATGATGAGGAACTTAAAAAAAATCTGTGCTCCAGATTTTTTTTCCAATATCATATCAATACTAATTTAAAGCACCATCTGTAGGTTTCTCTGTTATTTGGTGATTTTACTGAAGGCAGAAGAAGCATTAATTCCCAATCAGTCATCTACAAGTCTATGTCCAACATATTGTAATACTTTAACATTTTATTCCAAATCTTTGACCACTGAATGTATTAATTTCTCAGACTAGACTAACATACTTTAAAAATGACTCAAGAGGCACAGCTTCTTTGACACCCCAAGTATTTCAATGAGAGCTTGACATTCCATAGGAAACAAAAGTCAAAGAAAATAAGGATAAGAAAGAAAAAAGTAGTCAAAAGATGCAGGTAAGTGTAGAAATGTGATGAGTGTCTGCTTAAAAGCTATTACACTTAAAAGGAATAGTTTGCTTGCGTGACCAGAGCACTTAGCCAGAACGAGAAAGGGTAAGGCATTTATATATTTAACTAAATCCCATAGAACACCTTGAGTAAGAAGCAACATAACGAACCAGACCTTTACTTTCTCTCAGAAAATGCAGTTATTCAGACTGGCATAGCTTTACAGTATACTGAAATACTAAATTAGATAATGTGTTCCTCTACATACATATTTTAGAAATAAACATGGTTTTGTATGTGTTCAGCTGAATCTAAAAGGAACTGTCAGAGAAAAGAGACTAGCACAGTCAGAAGCAGCAAAATATTACACCAAGTTGGTTTTAGTCATTTGCAGTGGCACCCACCACCAAAAGAACAAGTGAAGAACATTTTTTTTTTGATGGAGGTGATTCTCCACCTTTACTATGCTCTTATGAGACAACACCTGGAGTACTGTGTTCAGCTCTGGAGCCCACAACATAAGAAGGGCATGGACTTGTTGGAGTGAGTTCAGAGGAGGGCCATGAAGATGATGGGTTGGAGCACCTCTCCTATGACGACAGGTTGAGAGAGTTGGGATTGTTCAGCCTGGAGAAGAGAAGGCTTCAGGGAGACCTTACAGAAGCCTTCCAGTACCTGAAGGGGGCCTACAAGAAAGCTGGAGAAGGACTTGTATTTACAAGGGCATGGGTGATAGGACAAGGGGTAACAGCTTTAAACTGAAAGAGTGTAGGTATTAGGAAGATGTTCTTTACTGTGAGAGTGGTGAGACATTGGAACAGGTTACCCACAGAAGCTGTGGATGCCCCATCCCTGGAAGTGTTCCAGGCCAGGTTGGATGGGGCTTTGAGCAATGTGGAAGGTGTCTAGTGGTCTAATGGAAGGTGTCCCTGCCCATGGCAGAGGCATTGGAACTGATCTTGAAGTTGCCTTCCAACCCAAACCATCCTACGACTCTATGAAAGCTGTTGTGTTAATTGTCTCTCTTCAAAACTTGCAGAACATCATCTGGCAAAACATCTGAGGATTTTGCAGGGCCAATGCAACTCTAGTCTAGACTTAAATGATGTATTTCCAAAGTTCCACTTCGATGTTAACGCTGTGCACCCTGAAATCCTTTTAGATTCAAAAGGATGAAGGAAAGTTTCACTTGAAGAAACACTTCCCTGCCACGGCTAGACTGATTAACAGCTCTCAAGTATCAAAGGCTATTGCTTCTCAACAGGAGAGAGCATTCCCAGCTTTGTGTTCCCACATGGAAATGCAGCTGGCACCCAGGTACAGTTTGGATAGTTTGCAACTTTCTATTAGTATTTCCTCAATGCTGAGCAGTCATTTCACAGCAGACTGTGATATAGATAGACTCACTCCTTTAACACAGTGTTTAGCACATGTCTTTTCATCTACATGTTTCTGTATACAAAATGTAAGCAAGACTTTTTAGGCTCATTGTAAGTGAAGCTTGCTTATGACCATATAGTCAGCAACCAGCAAAGGTTCAACAGTACTTTTATACATACAATGAACATCCACACAAGTGCTAATATAACCCTATAAAAGACTTTTAATTTGCCATAACACCAGTGTTTATCCTGGCACCTATGTAAATTTTAAAAGAAATACTAAGAGGTATCATCAGAGGCAAAAGTCTCTGGGTACTTATAGGTCAAGGCGTGACGAGTAACTATCCCATATTTCTGAAAGACAGGTTGGTTCATTTAAAGCAGTTAAATTCTGAAGTGAATCTCTCTGAAAACCTGCTTGGAGCAAGTAAAACAACTTTTTAAACTTGTAGGTTCATTCTTCATGACAAGCAATAATTCATCTGCAAGTATAAATGGCAGTCTGCACAAAATAGGTGGCTTCCATATACAGTGTGTATATACAGTACATTTTAATGCTAAATGCTAATTTTCTGAAATATGGCCTGTAACATTTCTCGGAGTGTAACAGCATACTTCAGCATTGCTTTTATTCTTGATGGAACAAAATCTGTGTGCGTTGTCCGTTGTAGTTACTCAGAAACTCAGCAGGTTTCATTGTTAGAAAATAGCTCACAGAAAAGATGGAGCTCCATTTATTTTGAGCTGTGGAATTTAAGCTATAATTGCCTAATTAGATTTCAAAGCCCACTGACAAGCACAATCAAATCAATTTGAGTATCTCCTGATACAGACATGGAAGTGACCCCTACAAGATGCGGGGACCTCATTAGTGATGAACAATTAGGAAATGTAAAAGTAAAAAAGGTTTTAATAAACACAGAGTGAACATTACGGTCAACTACAACAGCTGTTGGATTTTAGGATTTATGACAGATTTATGACTTGCTGTACATTCTTGTACATTTCCTACATACTCATAAGCAACTCCTACAATATACACCAGATTTTTTAAATTAAAGAGAAAAAGAGGGGTGTGTGTAACCCTTGCATTCCTTTTTCAAACAATCTTCAAAATCAAAACCTGCAATTTCTGATATGTAATGTAGCATCCTCTCTCCAATCTTACTTTACACATGCACTTCAGAAAACACAAATAAATTCAAGGACTGACTAAATAAAGGAAATTAATGCTGTAACAGCTAAATTCTGTGTGGTAAACAGACTCAAATGCCAAATACAGTGTTAAGTACCTCTGCTCCTATTATAGGGCATTCCAGGTCATGGAAACCACAGAACTGGTGCAGAGAGCAAGAAACAACCTAAAAGTAGCTAACAGGCATCCAAGATAGACAGACACTGCCTGGGTCACTTGGCTCAGTTCTTCACCATTAAAAAGAGCAATTTAATAGAATTTTAATTCCAGGCAGGCACACAGCAATACAAGCCCTTCAGAATGGCAAAAGCTAAAAGAGTCTAATTTCTTCTGATTTTTTCCAGAATATTCCTCAAAATATTTAGATCAAGTATCAGACATTTCACAGGACAGACCACAAGCCTTCAAAAGCAGCAGTACACTCAAAGAAGGAAATTGGAGAAAGATACAGAGGGAGCATGAGAAGGGAGAGAAAAATCAAAGGTATTGCAGTAGCCTTGCAGGAATTTTATTAGGCGAAACATGCCCGGTAATCCTTGCAAATGAACAAGGCTCTATGCTGCAAAGAAAGGAAAAAGAACTACATTCATTCCTGCCAATATGACTCAGAGGAAAATTCTTTCCCATCCTAAAAATCAAAACATTAGTCTAACCTGAACGTGAAGGCCTGACGTGCCACTCGGCCAAGTGTCTTCAGATCCTGGGTTTCCTTCCCTCCCCTGCTTCAGCAAAGCACCTCAGTGTATCTGCTTCATTGGGCCTCAGATCACTGCCATGTTTCTGGACCTCACGTGATTTACACCATCCGTTCCCATCTAGCAAAACACCGCACAGCACAAAGCCTAGGTATTAACCTCCCCATACCAGTTCTGATGCCATGCAGTCTGTAAGCTAAGCTGAGCTTTCCGACTTCGGCTACGCTGCAGTGCTACTGGCAGCGTAATGACTGAGGTCAGAGCAAGGAAAGGGAGTCAGGGATGAGGGACGCAAGGAGGCAATAGCCCATGGAGAAAAAGGTGTGCAAAGAAGAGGCACTGAGGAGCAGGGAGCAGAGGCAGAATAGGGGAAGGCACAGAGAAGGAAACACCAGCAGAGAGACTGCACTTCAAGATGACATCCAGTTTTGTCTACAGCACCTTTACGTGGCTAAGGAGTGGCAGCAGATGGGAAAGTGGCTTTGTATTGTTCTTTCAACCATGGACACTCATAGTTTACTCTTTTACTCCCTTTCTCTCCTTTGTTTTTAACTGCAGGGAGTACAGAAAAACCTGTCTGCAGCCCAGCAAAAGGGGCAACAACAACAACAATCTTTCCAAGTACATTGGCCTGAAGACACTAATATTTTCCTTCCTTACACCTCCTACTTGAAAAACTAAGACACAACACAACTCACTATATTCATTCTGAAGATGAGAAGGAATGTTCTTGTCCACCATTCATCCTTCCCTACTGCTATGGAAAGCAACATAACAGTTTGTAACTGTGTGCAACTTCACACATCTAATTCAAAACCCTATACTGACTTTACTGCCCTACATGAAAGGACACCACGGCTGTCCTTCAATGGCATAGCTTCCTACATCTTTCTTTCAATGAAAGATCTTCTGAGGAAGAAAACAAAGCAATATTGTGAAAGCAACCATCATTTAAAAAACTTGCATTTATCACTATTGCAGTGCTGGTTTAACAGGAGCAAACAGGAAAGTGTCTTCTCTGCTTTGCTATGTGATTTCCAGCAGTACTGTACTATTCTTCAGCAACTAAGAAAAGCTGACAAAATTCAGAAAAGGACAAGCTCAATACCTTGTAAAATGGCAAACAATGCTAGAGACAAGAGTCAGACAGTTCCAAATACAGAGAAAGGACAGAAAATATTAGATTGTTAATCTTTTGCTTTTTAATCTCATTCCTACTAAGAGTCTTTACAGAATATTTGTAGTTATATTTAAGTATGTTTGGTGTGTCAGTGTGCTCTACGATAATTCTACTAACAATTTAATTACTAAAAACTTTTTGCCATTAGGCTGTTAACATCTGAGATTGATAACAAAAGCATGGGATAATTAAATAGGGTTATTTAAACCAAATGGAATTCATGCATTATACACTTCATTGCTTATCTAAAATTAGGTAACTAATCTGAATATGAATGATGAAAAATAACAATGATGAAAAAACAATTAAAAAACAATACAGAGATAAATGCAATGAGTTTTTCCTCTTACAACAAAAAAGTGCCATTTCTGTTCCTGATTATAAAATCAGCCTAATGTGATTCCCTATTTGGTTTATGACTGCAGGCTAGCAGCAAAGCACATCACTAATTGATCAGCAGAAAATATTTCATTTCTTTTAGTGTTATGTTTCAGCTTTGATCTTAATTTCTCTTGTGATTTCTGCCAGGACTGTTTGTCATACTTTAACAAAACCCATGAACCACATAGGATATGCTAAGCTTATATCTGGACATTTGCTTATGAATAATCTTCCTATAGTCTAATTTATCTAATTATATTGTTTATAGATTCTTCCCATGCAGATACATTAGTGCCAGTGCAACTGTACTTACAGTGGTGTCAATGGAGTGCGCTTCTGAGAGTTATAGTTTGCATATGAAAACCTATTCTGAGCTAAAATATAACATATACCACAAAGCAATACCTCAGAGGAAATTCAGTTCACAGAATGTCAAAAGGAAAATCAGTTTGGCTATATTAACCTACAGGAATGCAATGCACAAATAGAAGATAGAGCTTTTTAAAGCATTTCTTAGAGCTTAATCTACAGTTTTGTTTATTTTTAGGATGATAATGCATGTAGAATTCTGCCTTTGGGTTTGAGATGCCTCAGAATTAAAACCTGAAATTGATAATCTTGTGTTTAGAAGGATTTGTTTTCAGTGTCAGACTCAACATACTGGAGAAAACATCATCAGGAATTTTTTAAAATAATTGACCTATTTTATAGGGGTTTATCCATTCAAAAATATTGCTAGTTTTCAGAGCTGCTAGCACAAGCATCACCTGTTGATGAGACTATAAATTCCAAAATAGTGTCACAAGAACACTTTCTGATCTCCTTTGCCCAACTGTATACGAGCAAGGGCCTATAGTGTTTTTCTGTTATTACGTGCTCCCTCTGTCTGAATTACCTTCATGCCCCACAGTCTTTAAAAGGCTTTCTTCAGTACCAGGGAAACAGACCCAATACACAGGGCCACTAATTTCCACTGATTAAAATGCCAACACACTTTTGGTTTTCTGGTTTCAGTGATTTGGGCTCCTTAATTCTTGATCAGCCCCCAAAGGTCATCTGCACTCTGAGAAGCTGGTCCACACTGATCCCAAGCCAGTGCTGCCACTGAAAGGAGTGGATATTAATGAAGATGCAAGATGCCCCGAAAGACTACTTGAGAACCAGCCCACCAACCTCCCCCTCCTCCCACATCTTAGTGAGGCTTCCAGATTCACTAACACTTCTCAGCACCGGACAACTGCATTATCAAAACGGGCACTAAGCCCAGGCAGGCAGAACCCAGGAGAGGGCAATGAAGCTCCAGGCCCTGACATTTTCTATCATTGAGAAAGATGAAGTTAAAAGCTTACTCTCTCTCAAATTTGAGGATGCACAGTTAAATTTTGCTTATGGTTTTCATAGGCTTTGATCTAGCTCTGTATCTAAAGCAAAGTAGAAAATAACTGTGCTTTAGTTACTAATTTTGTTGCACATACAGGAAGAAAGTGGGAAAGCTGAAAGAAGCGCGAAGTAAATAATTCAGATATGATTGCAGTTTGCACAGTTAGAACATATAATTACAATATTACAAGGATACAACAGTTTCCATTACAATCTTGGGCTACATTCAGCGGCATAATATGGATGAGCCTCCTTCTTGCCCTGCTTCTGAACAATGCCGGTATGATTTCAAGCCTGAGTTAGTAACTGACTTTTCAGGATAGTATATTACTTGAAATTTGGCAAGCAAACTTGCCAGCTCTGAGATTTTAAGTACGATCCCCACAACCTTTGCGAACAGCCTTCTCACTAACACCACCTTTGCAAAGGTGTTTTAAATGTAACCTAATGTTGAAGGTATGAAAAACACAGTATAAAGTCATTTAACAGCAAGAGTTTAACATATCAAACATAAGAAAGCAAGTGCTATAAAGAATAAGACTCACCACCACCTCATTCCACTGAGACCAGTTAGCGGAATATATCTGATTCTTTGAGGAGCCAGTAACTTTATGTAATTTGGCAGCACAATATTTTAAGAAAAAGCTTCCAGTACTAAAAACATTTTCTGGCTGTTGATGGCTGAAGCCAAGCTTTCAGATTAGTATTGTGCAACTCTCTGTTTCCTAGTGCATGAATAGTTTTGTGTGTTTCCATGCTTTGATGTACTCCACTTCTATTGACAAATTTTTCCTCACTAAGGATTCATTCTTCCTTTCCTTTTTACCATGGAATCTCTTTATAAGATTCCCAGCATTTTGAGGACAGGAAGATAATTCATTTTATTCAAAGAAATTTAATTCTTCACACCAAATACAACCTTTATTGGAAAGAGACAAACAAACAGCAAAGAAAACATTATTTTAAAACCCCTACCAGGCTTTCAGGAGATATCTGTGTTATGAGAACAAGACTGTACAGCACCTTCATATCCAGGCAAGACTAAATTTTGCACGATCATTTCCTCACACACTTTATTTAAACTCCTACATGAAGCCAGTGGCAGGGGGTGGCACCAGGAATGTGAAAGTAAGAGCATTCATGGACGAACTGTATAATACTTTGGTATTAGAGGAAAATATTCCTAGCTCACATGGACTGCAAAACATCCTCAAAATAAATGTTTGTGTGTCACACACACCACCCCCACCCCCCACTTACCTATTGGTATTTCTGCAGTTGTGCTTAGGCCAAGGAGGTAAGTGAAAAGCTCATACTGATTTCTGCCATCTATTTTCTGGAAAGCTAACAGAACATGGGAAAGCCTCAGGCCAGAAAGATTAAAATCAAATACCCAGGGGAAAATTCTCAAGTATTTAATGGCACAAAGGAACTGCCAGTTTCCAGGTAATCAGAGGTATGAGCAGGGTAAGTTAGATTGCAGAGTTACAGGTTTCTGAATATACTGTCTAGCCACTGGTATTGTAATACTTAGGAGAGAAATGTTCTCCTGAGTCTTTTTAAAAAAAAATAAATGCAAGACTGAGATCTTTGCACATACACGTGAATGCCTTTTCCTACTTATGTAAAAATTGCATTTATAAAACAAATTCCTGATAACAGACTTAAACTGACAAAGTCTAGAAGGTTTGAATACTAAAGTAAGTTTCAGGGAGCTGTGATACAGACTACTCTGCAAGAGTTTTAGCATTTAATAGAAACAGAAAACCATTTAAAAGTGAAAACTAAAATGCAAGCAAGACAAACTCCCTAAGGGTGGCAGTACATCTGGGCACAATTTTAATAAACAAAAATAACCTTGTACGCATCTACTCCTGCTACCACACTGGTTCATCTCAGCTAGTGACATTTTTTTTTGCCATTCTCAGCAACCAAACTTAATGTAGCTGCACAAGCCCCATTTGTGTTCATTCCGCTTGATATATCTCCACCACCAGCCAGATAAAATGACAAAATCAAGCAACTGCAACTCTCCAGTGTTTGCTTTTATGTAAGGGTTACACTGATAAAAGAAGCAAGGGTGCAAGCATATGTAAGACATTAGATGCTCACGCTACATTAATATTTAGGTCCAGTTTCCCACTACAGCCTCAGGAAGAGAGCTAGTTCTGGGAGGACTTCTGGAAGCATTCTGGTAAACTTTACTCGAATTTTAAAATGCATCAAGACAGGGCATATAATCCAAGTGTAACTAATACTATATAACATATGTTACGGTTTCATTTTCTCTCCTTTTATTATTTCAAATGGTCAGGTAAGTTATGAAAGTCATTGTTATTTATATTCTTATTATTAGAATTATCTTTAAAAAAAAGCCTTAAAGTGTTTCCTTTTACCAATGAATTTGCTTTTTTCTGTATTTTAAAGCATGCCAGAATTCTTTTAGTTAGTGCTTCAAATTAAACAATATATTATTATTTTAAAATAATGTTTATTGTATTTTTTCCCTAGTCCCTAACCTTCATTTCAAAAAGATTTTCAAATGAAAAATTCAAGTGAAGTAAAATTGTCCTACTGTTAAAAAATTAGGAAATTACAGAAACTGTCTTATTGTTTTGGATTTCATGTAAGTGCATAGAATATTTGTTCTACAAGCAATGTGCGCTCTGATAAAATCATAATGCAAAAATGTTGTATGGGGTTTTAGGCTAAAGCTGTAACAACCTGAAGACCATTCATCTTGCAGACTTATTTTAAACTGGATGAAATTTACAGCAGTTAAAGGCTTGGCTTTCAGAAAAAAATTAAATAATCACTTTGAGAAAGCCGAGAGTAAAAGTTGACAGCTGTCAGTCTGTTGGGGGGGGGGGGGAACACGACACACGACACTGTAAGTTTTCTGAGATTAGTGAATGATTATATGCTATTGGAAATTTGTTTGCATAGTGCAGAAATGAATATAGAAACGATGTAGCTTCATCATATACACAGTGAAGTATACATATACAGCACAGTACCTTTATGTTAAATTGTACCCTTTGATAAAATACTGAAAATACCACTGAAGAAAATTAAATGTAATCCAGCCTACAACTAAACAGCTTACTAAATGACAGTAACACAACAGAAAAAAAGGACAACAAAATGATTTCCCAGTTTTTATTTCCTAAACTGAGTTTGGCATTCTATTCTAATAAACTGCGCTCTCAGTTAACAGATCTTACTATCATCTGCTATTTCCCTCCAAAACTCATAATCTACTTTTTTTTTTTTTCTTATTACCAGGGAGACTCCCATGATTACGACATATTTCTACAGCACCCATTAGAGACAGAGACACATTTAGTAGTACTCATTCTTCCTAGAACAAGCACGTCTTGACAGCACTGAATGCTTATGAATTATGACTTCTAAATCCAGAAAAGTTTAAGAAAATTCTAGTCTGCTTTCAGCTAAAAAAGCATTAAGTCAGATCCGGAATGAAGATGTGATTTTTTATTTTTTTTTAAACACTTCTTTAATATAGTACAACACAAATAAAGTCTGTCACTTTACAAGTCTCATGGCACTTCACGATTTTCAACAAAAGCTGACAAAACTCTGTCTAGTTAGATATAACATAGAAAAAAGATTTCTGAATTATTATCTTATGTTTTAACATAGTAGCTGAATCTCAACAGAAAATACAGAGCAAGTTCAAGAACATAGTAGCTATTAGAACAGAGATTCAAGGGACTCTTGAATTCAGGGTTAGAAGTTGCCTTCAGGGGAGAATTTACTCAAAGACGATATTCCAATCTGTCTTTTGTTACATGAGTTGATTGCTTACAGAATACTGTTAAAATCCACAGGCTACATAAAAAGACAGCTCTAATAATAGAAGCAGCTTACCAAACACATGCAGAATCCAATACAAATTCTGTAGAGATACCCGTGTGAAAAGCAGCGAAGGCATGATTTTCTGCATTTGGTCTATACACGTCCACAACAACTTGCAACATTATCTCTTAACATCTACAATCTAAATTTCTTCAGAGAGGGGCATCTTTTTGTTTCAATATTCCTTGCAGAATCAGAATACAAAAAGAAAAAGTTGAAATTTTATAATAGTCTCTTCATTATTATTATTATTTTGTAAATATTTGGGATGGGGAGGTTGAACCTAAAACAGCTGACAGATTCAGAGAAATTATAAGGGGAAACAGTCACTAGTCCCAAATATTCCAAGTTTGCCTCACCCTCTGTAACACAGAGCAAGTCAATATAAGGCCAGAATCTGCAACGGTAAAAATTCATACCATGCTTGTAACTCCAAATATTTTACAAACTGATGTGCAAAAGAATTTATTCATGTAACAACAAAATGGTTCTTCCTCTGAAAAAGTAGCGCTGGACATAGCAGTACAAAAATAAAATCTCTGTGTATCTGAAAAGTCATTATAAGAACCTGATTGTCTGACACATATATGACACTTCTAGAAAAAAAATGTTTTGAGTAACACTGAAGTTGAACAGACAGACATTTGAGCACTGCACAGTGTGTCTACTCTTACATTCCAAATAATATGCTTTTACTGTCTTTTTTCTGCAAGTTCAAGTGCAGATTGTTTTGTTACATCTTTTGTTATACTGTCATCATCACTAGAGACTTCAGTTTTAAATGGAAGACTGAAAGAGTATAGATTTGTCTTTGAATGTCGACTAATATATACTGAATTACTCGCTGGAAGATATTTGTGTGGGCTAATATGCACCTCACACATGAACATCTATGCCACTATTCTGAGGTCATTTAGGCCATGAAAAAGCGAGTGCTGTAGCCTCAAGACATTCATATCACGTCATTACACAGTAACAAATACAGTAACCTTCCTCTGGAAGGTAGTAATAGAGAGAGGTACAAAGCATTGGGATTTCTATTTTGGGATTTCTCAGAGATGTCCAGAGCAAGCATTCCATATGGAGGACCACCTTCTCACATGCTCTGTTGAAGGAAAATGCTAGCACTGCTGAGCTCTACTGCTTCTAGCATAGAGCATAGTTCCAGTTTGTACCCTAGAAATTCTGCCCTCTCAATGGGACATAGCGTGGAGTAATAATAGAAAACTTCAGTTCCTTCCATCTATTTTTCACAACGTAAGAAAGAAGTATATATACATGAAGGAAAGTATGATTATTTTTTTTTCACTTCACCATTTGACTGTATATCTAGCATGAATGGGAAAGCAGTAGATATACCAACTACTTATATAGCATATATCTGCAAGAAATACATCAAATACTTTTACCAAAAGGTAGCAGTACATTTACATCACTTTCAAATTCCTTACTCTACAGTATAGCAAATGTTAGCAAACAGGAACATTGACAACATGGCAATTCCAGCCACTCCTTACAGACCTGTGTAGCCCAGAGGTGCTTATAAAGCTCACTCATTGGAAACCATTCATTTTTCTGTTCACCTAACACCATGCATAACAACATTCTCGCTTACAACTGAAACCTTTAGGTTCAATTGAAATACAGCTAACTACCACCACCTGCATACTTTTTTAACTATACTAAGCTAGAATTAGGCAGAAAAGTGGCTGGAGAATTACTGCTATGCCAGCTCTTAAAATGCTTAGTCTGTTGTGGGGTTGTTTTTTTAATCTTCCTGGTGCCAGGAAAGCATCGCTTTGTTTAATGAAAGTTGATAATTTTGGTAGTTAAAACCAAGTAGGTGCTTTGCAATTCTTAAAGACACTGCACAAAGCCAGAAGTTAAATGCTGTTTTCAAACAAAAACTTGACAAGAAATTGTAGCCTCTGAGAGGGTGTAAAGACATACACACTAATCTTGCCAGCTGGAAATGTTAAACTCATTTTTAGAAACTAGGCTAATACCCCTTGGAAATGGAAGTGTTTACATATATACCCTACTTTTTGATGAATCCAACATAAAAGGAGATTCAAAACTGTAAAAATGCATTCAGCATTTTTTCTTTATACTAATAAACTTCCAATTTAAAAAAGTATGTTGTTTGTTTTGTTTTTTTTTAAAAAAAAAAAAAACACAACAAACACAAACACAGAAACTTAGGTCAGGGGGGTTGCAGGCAGATTCCTTTTCTTGTGTTCATTGTTCTAAAAATCATAGTTTAACTAACCTAAATTACTCAATTTCCCCAAACGCATGTATCTAAAACACTGGTCCTAAAAACACTCTCATTCATCACTTAAAACATGCCAGCCACAGGCACAATATGGAATCATTTCCAGTCCCAAGATTTAGTATAGGAATAGCAGAATAGGTTGGTCCTACAACCACACATTTGCATGCTTCGGATAACAAACTCAGCTGTGCAAATCTAACAGCTGCAGAGAGAGGATGCTCACACTTCACAAAGAGGTTTACACATCTCCAGAGCAGAACAACTGCTGTCTGCGCCAGCATCTGCAACATGGCCACTTTGCTGGGCAGTTACCATATGCCAGTATCTCTTTCTGACAGAGAACATTTCACTGCAAGCTTGTGCCTTCCCTTGGATCCATGCAACTAGTCAGCTGAAGGTTCTAAAGTTTCCTATTATGACAAAATTTATAGTTCCACACAGCAGCAGGGAGGAAAAGGGCACATAATGAACACAAATCCAATTATTGTGTTGGATAATCTAATACATGCATCAGAAATAGCTGTACAATAAACTATGGGGAACAAAACAGTTAAAAAATAAGTATTTTGAGCCAATTTCCTCAGAATTTCTCTCTTACTCTATTATTATTGGTATTTGTTTGGCATGTTCTCATAAATAAATGTTAATTTTAGCCTAATTTTTTTTTTTTTTTTTTTTTTTTTTTTTCAAACAGGAAATAACATTCGCAAGTTAGAACACAGAGATAAGGGCACTTACTGTGTTGCTACTTCAGCAACAGTGGTCGATTTTTTTATGAAGTAAGCAAAGCCCAACTCAGAGTAGGGAGAAAGAAGTCTCAACATGTACAAAGCAATAAGCTGTCTCCTTTCACTGCTTTTCCTACCCCAGTCTTACACCTTAATAATAAAACATGGGGGAAAAAAAAAAAAAAAAAAAGATAAGGGGTTTAGGGTTTTTTACCAGTTCAGCATACTCTGATCCCACGCAGAGCAGCATGCTGGTATGACCCCAGTGCTTTCAACGTACAGCAGCAGCGCTAACAGTTAGATTGGAGACTCTTCGTATCAGAGAAGGGTGTCAGGGCAGCACACTTCAGAGCAGAAGGACAGCCAGCTGAAGAGAATTATTGTCAAATCAGATAAGGGAGCCCTGAGAGGAGAGGGATCCAATGCCCTTTGTCAAGCTCAGCTGTGTCCTGGCACATGAGTAATTTCACTGCAGTCAGAGGACTGCACGAGAGCAAGGCACTACTCAGTCAGAACAAATAAAAACCAAATGGACAGGAAAAAAGTCTGATTTTCTCATTCTTTAGATTATCCATGAAAGTAAGTTATAGTAGGTCATGTCTTCTTGTTGTTTATAGTTAAAAGTACCAGCACCTAATCATACAAAAAGCAGTTAGGCCACCTATTCCAGTCAGAAGTGCATGAACAATTTCTTTCTCTCCTTAACCTGATTCTGTATCTGCTGTCTGAGCTGTTGCTGCTCTGAGATGAAATTTAAGTTTGCATATTTACACTTGGGGCTTGGCAACAGGAACATGCTTTACCAGAGTATTCATCCTAATGATAAATAAAGTATGAATACAATTTGCACACACAAGCCTGAGGTAGATTCAGGCTACTTACTCATGTTACAGTTTGGGAACAGGAAGCTCAGAAGAATTTGGGTACACATCTTACCCTGTGAAGAAGCAAAGCTCTGCAGCAGCTGCTGTCCACGACCAGCCTTCCCTCCAGGCTCCCCCACAGCCCTGGACCCCCATGCCAGCCCCCCAGGGCTGTCGGTCCCTGCCCCAGCGACACTGCAGCAGGAACAGTCTCCAGCTCCCCGCAACCCTATGTCCCAGCCCAGCCTTGGACTGGATGGCCAGAACAATCCCAAGGTGAGACAAAACCAAAGGGTGCAAAGGGTCCAGCAGGCAGCCACTGGAGGAGGCTGAGCTCTGCCTGCTGGTGGGTTTTGCAAGCTCTCCTGATAACCGAAAGGCTGCTGTAGACACAGTATTTACAGAGCATCATCTCTCTGAAGGGATATTCACATAACCCTAACCTGGGCCCATCCCTCCAGCCCTGCCCAGCTGTCCTGGGTCTGTATCTAATCTCTCTGCCCCACACTGGGCCTGATCCTGACTCTACACACACCCACAAACACACAGGCTGACCCTCAGGCAGGCCACAGCTCAGCCCCATCTTCTTCCCTTGCTTTCAAATCTGCTATTCAAATATTCTTGTTCTGGACTGCCACAATCAGGCTCCTTTTACCAGGATTTAGCTAACCCTTTTCTTCACACAGTACCTGGATTTAACATGTTTGTGAATACTGTATCAAGTATGGGTTGCTGCTATGTGGCATGGTCACAGACCAGTGACAGAACAGTGTCCAGAAAGCTTCTGGTCACCCTGCCGAAAGTTAACAGTGGTTCAGTAAAGGCAGAACTTCAAAAGAAGCCACGTTACAAAGGCACAGACACTGTCTCCATTTCCAGTATATCACAGGAATGCCATTTTGCTCTAGAAAGAACCAGAACTTGCTCATTATGAAATTGGACACAGAATGGCCAAAACCTGCCATCTAAACCAGGCAGTACTGAATGGCCCTGCTTCAGACACCCACTCATAACTCCAAATCAAAATGTCACAAAACAGCTCTGGAAGAAGAGAACCATGCTGGAGAACGGTGCTACAGATTAAGGAACCAATAACAGACCTATTTTTAGGTTTGCCTAATTCCTTATGACTTTTAAAGCAGGCCTCAAACATTTGTTGAATTGAAAAAATACTTAATTCTGTCTAAAGACACAGAACATGATCAAACAGGAAAGGAAAAGGAAAAAAGAAAAAGTTTTAAGAGAAAAGCAGTCTGCTTAATTTGGGTGACTTACCCTTTTAATTTTTTTTTTTTTTTTTTTTTTTTTTGGTGTAAGACAGTCTTCTAGTTCAGGAAATATGAATACAGTGTAGAAGCCAGATGTTACAAAGTCTTTCACTGCTACTACCAAGCAGGTTATCCCACTTCAGCTCCTACCTTGTTCATCAGAGCCAGTGAAAAGCCTCCTAGTAACCATAATCCATATTGGAAATACACTGATTTGAATCAAAGTAAAAATAAAATAAGAAATATTTATTCTTGAAAAAGATGAGATTGCATTTCATTACCTTTTCTACCAGTACTGCTTAGGAAACATTTATTCTCCTCACCAGCTCTCAGATGCAACTGGCCATTTTAAAAGGCTTATTTTACCGCCTTGCAAAGCAAGCTGTGAGGTGATAACGAGATAACAATGTGGCCCTGGGATAGAGGTATTTATTAGCAGTCATACCATCTACCTTTAACAAGCAGGAAGCCCAGTCTGTCAGCAACAGCAGTTCCACAAATAGACATAGGGTTCTTGCCTCTTTTGACCTTATTTTCAGTATGTGGTTTAATACAGCTGCCACCTGAGAAAAGATATCTAATGTTCACAGCCACTAGCAAAATGCCAAAAACACAATAGGCTTTGCTTTAAGCAATGCTAAAGCAAATAAAAGTTTATGCACTCTACAGCACATTTTTCCCTAAACTTGTCACAGAGGTTATATTGTATATATGTCTAAATATCAGTCACAAAAAAAATAAATCAGGAGCTTTGTTAATCTGAGAAGTCTCCAAGATCATCTTTTCAGATTCTTCTAATTTGTTCACAATGAAATGGTTTCAGAAGAGTTTGAAGGATTTTGCTGTATTTGTGATAAAAGAGATTAAGCAAAAGACTAATGCAAATAGTGAAATATACAGACAGTGAAAAGTGAGTTTCCATTTTTTGCCTAAAGCTACAGTTTGCCATGTATAACTTAGATAATAAAAATTACAATAGGGCTCCAGGAAAACTATATATTCTGCTAGTAGGCTTCCTGTTTCACTTACCTTAGGAAAAAAATACAAACAATAATAACAAAAAAAAAGGAAACAACAAAAAAGCCACACACCAAAAAAAACTCAACTCCAAAACAAACAAAAACACTTAACCATTAAGATTTTCAACAGGTATCTACCAGGAAAAGAAAAACCAGAAATACGCTGTTTCATGACTAATTTCATGATTTTGATACACATATTTTACAAACATAAAACTCTAAAAGAATAGTAAGGCTACAAAGGTAAGCACTCTGAAATTACAAAACTTTGAATTAGGATTGTCTTTGACATTTTAATTTGGCTCCTGTTCTTATATGCATTATGGCAAATATTTTAAGTAAGTATTCATATGCTACTTAGGATCCTTATATCAGGGATTAAATGTTACTCATTTAACAAAAAGCTTTTATGATTTTTTTTTTGCCCTCTTCAGTGATTAAGGTTCCAAACTCAGTTTATAGAACATGACCTATGTTTCCTTTGAAAACAAAATTATGCACTTCAATGAGCTCTACAAAATGTTCATGAAAATCACTTTGAAACACATTTTACCTTTTCAACAACTGGCCAGTACAAGAGAATCCTTTACACTACAGATGCTGAGTGGACTCACCAGCTTCCTTTGCAGACTACTTTTCTCCCAGACTGGCCTTCTGCAGGTACGCTCCCCTAGCCCCAGTTTCACTGCATTGTTCCCCTGCGCCGATATCTATGCCTAACCAGTACCTCTGCCAGTCCGGCTCCCAAACCTAACACCTGTAATCATCTATCTGGTATTGCTTCAGTTCCCTGTGGATGCTCTATTAGCATGTCTAGTTCATAGATCATGTCTTTACCTGCTAGTCTTTCAACTAAAATTTTACTCAGCCTAGACTATTACTTCTCCAGACAGCAAGCCATTTCTGAGAAATATTACTCATTCCAAAAAAAAAAGAAAAACAAAAGTCCTAAAATTAGGACGTGTCTCATTACCATGACATTGCCTTATGAACTTTTGGTTGGACCTGGCCCCCACTTTGGAGTCTGCCCAGCTTGCCTAAGGCAGGCATTGTGTGAACCTTGGGGTCCTGCAGGAACTTTTCCACTTCTGCACAACACTGCAGGGTTGGGAGTTACTCCATGCAATTTAAAGGAGTCCCAAGAGCCTTTTCAGGCTATAGAAACCTCCCCAGTTTGTTTCTTATAATTTAGAATTGTATAAAAGTTGTGTATCAGATCCTCCTGAAACACTTTTCCATCTGTATGCCTCATCTGACTTTGTCTCAGAACTAAATGGGACCTTGAAAGAGTCCTTGAAGAACTGTGGTTTTTTGCTTTGTAAAAGACAAATCCTCAGCCATTCCTTTCAGTCTGGACTTTGCAAAAGCTTCTATCATGTCAAGAGGGGCAGGGCAGGGTACATAGATGTCATTCCCTGAACCTCCACGCAGAGGGCTCCCAGCCATTTCATACAATACAAGATTTCCCATATAATATTTTTCTTTTTAAAAGCAGAAGGTTTTTAACTTTCCCTGTATTTTCCTGCTGTAGTTATATACTCATCTCTAACAAGCTCCTGTGAAAGCACCTGAAGGGTAAAGAAATATCTGCCAATAAAAAAGGCTGGACTCTCAGGTTTAGCTTTAAGAAACACTAGTGAGAAGAAATGCTCTCTTTAATTGCACTACCAAAAAAGCTTCTAGGATGATACAACTTACACATTACTCTTCCTCAGAAATACATCTAATGGTGCGTAGACTCCATAAGCACTGTTCCATAAAATCTCTGTGCCAGGGGTGTGGGTTGGTTTTGTGGGTTGGTTTTTTTTGGTTTGTTTGTGTTTTTTTTTTTTCATTTAGGGTGTAGGGGAAGGATGTTAAGACAGCCAAAACGAGACTTAGGTTATTCATGTGAAATAGGCACTCTGAGAACCCCAGAGTGAAAGCTATACATGCCCAACAGTGCTTTCATTTTTAGTAACTGTAGAAAGACAGAATCTGTACTACACACTGTAAGGTCCACAGAAGCAGGATTTGACCTTCGAGCTATTGAAGCTATATTCTAGATGAGCCTTTTCCCAATATACCACTATAATAGACAGTACAAAAAATTACACGGATTTTGCTACTGAAATGTAACTTGCTAATGCAGCACATTTTGAAAGACACACTTAATAAAGCTAATCTGTTTTTGCAACTTCCGACAAACAGTGTTTTGCTGTTAAAGCTATTCATTCTTACCCATTCATTTCTGAGAATCATATTTAAGGGAGGAAGAGAAACAGGAAATATAACTGACTGAATAAAAACCTAATTTCCCTGAAACCAGACAGATTTTTAAGCTCTTGGGAAAGCTGCTTATGGCTATGTATTTCATTAAAAAAAAAAAAAAAAAAAAGAAAGCAGCTAAGAGACTAAACCAACATACAGACCAGCATGTTTGTATCTCAGCTATATGTTCAGAAAAATCTGCTTATGTAGGTATTTAAAGGTTTTTCAAATTACCATATATTGAATTCTTCTCTGAAGGGAGCCACATATCTCAATAGTGAACTGCCTAATGCAGCCTAAGAGGCTGTTGGCCTTCCTTGCTGCAACAGCACATCACTGGCTCCTCTTCCAACTTGTCCATCAGGATCCCCAGGTCCTTTTCTGCAAAGCCGCTTTCTGGCCAGTTGGCCCCCAGCCAGGATTGGCGCATGTGGTTATTCCTCCCCAGGTTGAAGTTCAACAAAGAGAAATGCAAAGTCTTGCATAAGATTCCTGTTGGTCCATTTCTCCAACCTGTCAAGGTCCTTAATGTACTGGCACCAGTTATCAAGCACTAGGGTACTCTACTAGTTAGTTGACCTCCAGCTGGATCTCAAACTGCAGATTACAACCTTCTGAGCCTGGTGGCTCAGCCTGTTTTCAGTCCACCTCTATGTTCACTTATCTATCCATACCTCATCAGTTCATCCGTGGAAATGTTATAGGAAACTGTTCTGAAAGCCTTACTGCCGTATAGATAACACCCACCACTCTCCCTCATACATTTTGCTAGTCATTTCATTGCAGAAGGCTATCAGGTTGGTGAAGCACGATTCTCCTTCATAAGTCCACGCTGACTACTCCGAATCACCTTCTTTTCCTTCATATGTTTGGAAGTCATTCGCATAATTATTTTGTCCATCACCCTCCCAGGGATCAAGTTGAAGATGACCAGCCTGTAGTTGTATACATTCTCCTCCTTGCCCTTTCTGAAGATCAGAATGATGTCTGTGTTCTCCCAAATACCAGAGTCTTTCAAGGATAATCAAGAGCAGCCTTCACAATGACATTGGCCAACTCCCTTAACACTCACGGGTGCGTCCATCAGTTCCCATGGACTGGGGAGTGTCCAGTTTGTGTTCCCTCATTTTCCTCTACCAAGGGTCAGTCAGCCTTCCTTGCACCAGACCTTACTACAGGTCCCATGGACCTGGGATTTCTGGAGGTCAGTCTTATCAATAAAGGAAGAGGTGAATAAGTTGAGTATCTCAACCTTCTACATGTTCCCTGTCACCAGTCCCCCTGTGCTGTTCAGTAGTGAGCCACATTTTCTATAGTCCCTTTTTGAAGCTGATACAGCTGCAAAAGCCCTTCTCTTGTTTTTAATGCCCCTTGCCAGATTCAACTACAACTGAGCTTTGGCTTTCCTAACCCAGTATCTCTCTATTCCTCCAGAGTCACCTGCCCCTGCCTCAGCATCATGTGTGCTTCCTTTTTACACCAGATCTTTGTTAGGAGGTCCTTGTTATCCACGTAGGCCTCCCAGCTCTTTTGCCTGACTATCCACACATCAGGATGAGCTGTTACTGAGCTTGGATGAAGAGATCCTTGAGAAATCAATCAGCTCTTCTTGATCTCTCTTCTCTCCAGGACCACGTCTATTTCATTGTGGTGTAGCTTAGTACCAGGGCTGTGCCTGTGTGCACGTAAGTCATTAATTCCCTGCATGGCCCAGGAACTCCCCAGGTAGCTCTCTACAGAGATGAGATAAAAGGACTTACTTGCAACTCTAGTTGCAAATACTTACATATTTGACTAATTGCTAAAGGAGCTTGCCACGTGGGAGTTTGGATGGTACTAATGATTCCCCCAGGCAGGTCCTGCTGTGCCTCAAAAAACTCATCTGCTTCAATGTGCTGATTAACATCTTGAATGGAGTCTCTGGTCATTCCAGAGAGACACTCAGTTTCTGCAGCAGAATTAACCACATTCTACATAGATAAGACAGTCTCAAATGGTTAGTAAACTGTTCCTCAGATGCAGAAATGGTCACATACAACAATCTTTGTAGTTAAGATTATATAAGAGATGATTTGTACATAGTTGAAGATATGCTATACCAATGGATCATGCTTGTGTTAGAGAGGTCACACAAGACCATGAGTCAGCTGGGATTGAAGAATTCAACAGAACTGTGATTTGGGGAGTCTCATGCAATCCAAATCAAGACACTGTTGCAAGGACCCATCATTCAGATCAGCAACTGATTGCTTTGTTCAAGAGATTTGACTGTTGTGGGAGTTGGTGCAAGGTACTTCTACTATGGGACACTACAACAGTGTATTTATTTATTTTTACTTTGCAAGTCCATGGCTTGAAAAGCCATCATCAATCACAGACCCTTCATAATTTATGACTTCTGTTTCTTTACCAGTATCGGTACTTCATATGCGCCTGAAATGTCAACACAGCAAACAAAACGTAGCCACTTGATACAGGAACTACTACTGCTGGCATATGCTACAGGTGCAGAGAGCAGTCAGTAAGCCAGAGACCAAAAAATTAATATGATCAAAATTTGCATCTATAATGTGTTCCTGATTCTAAAGTAACATTTCTTTCTACATTATGCATTTATACTACTACACTATTATAATGATCTGAAAAATGAATATGACAAGATATGCATACAAAGTACTTCAAGCATATACTCAAAAGGCATTCGCTTACAATCAAATACTTCAAATCTCATTTGGCAATGAAGAGACATAAGCAGATCATTGCCTTTATAAAAAGCCTCACAGAGAGTCACTGACTTGGCTGAGATGAAATTAATAACTTGATAGATACGTGATTGCATAAAGATGATAGGTAACTAGAGGAATACTGAATTATTACACAAATATATATATAAGATGTATGTAGTTATGCAAACAGTGCTCATTTATAAATGCATCTTTTCAGCCTTTTCTTTTCTCTACACCTGACAATGCTAACACTCAAAAAAAGTTGTGTAACAAATAATTCCGTAACCATCCCATGCGTCTTTTAAAATTACAAGAGTACATGACAGGTTTCAGGTGGACATTTAGACTTTCCCAGTTGGTTCATTTTATTTCTAGTAAGTTTTAAGTTATTGAAAAGCCCTCCATACCAAGTTCAGGTCTCCATTTCTGACAAATAAATATCTGAGTAGTAACTTTACAAAAGAATTTAGGAGAGTATTAATGCAGTAATCTACTTTTGATAATGTTGGTATATTCATTGAAATAATTTGGTATCAATTTAACATTTCTTTTACAAACCTGAGCTCAAAAGAAATTATAGAACTAAAAAAAAAAAAAAATAAAATTTTTTTTAAAAATGAGACTAGCTATATTGTGAAATACTGCAGGGAATAAAAATGACTGTTCACATACACTGAACCCAAAGATGCACAAATTTGATAAAGTCAATGTGAATATTTTTTTTTATGTAAATCCCAATTCCTTTACCTGCTTCCACAATAATCTTTATCTTGCACTATACAACCCCAGTAAATCAAATATAAGTGGTTGTGGAAGCCCTGAGATGGTTCTTATGATATTTCAACTCTTCTTCAGTTCTGCAAATAAAGGAAATTACAACTCTGAATGTTGAAATTGCATCACATTAAAAAATTATGGAATTTGTGTACTAATTTCTTTTCCTTTTTTTTTTTTAATCACTGTAATAGCTACATGAATACACATTTAGAAAAATCTCTACAGCATGGAAACAAAAAGTTTCTCTGGTAAAACTTGAAACTCAACACATTTATTACTGAAGATGATTTTACAAAAGTCAAGATTTAATTAGCTAGTCCTTCAGATGTACTTCAAGGCCTGGACACCAATTCATGTATTTCGCTGCTGTTGGCTTGGTTTTAGATAATCTATTAAGGAAAATGCACAATTTTACTGAAGGGCAAATTATTTTGTCAAACTAACCATCTTGGAAAACCCAGGAAATAGTTGCATTGTTCAAAATATTTTTGTAATACAAATATGAAGCAAGTAATATCATTTTAAATGCTTCAGCGCTGTACTCATTTACTTCTCCAAATCAGATAAGATATTTTGTTGCTCACTGTCAAGTTTGTGAACAAATGACAGTCATTTACTATATCAATTCCCATTAAAGGTAATTGGATTGGGAAAGAAAACATAAGTAGTTATGCCCAAAGTTATATTTTTAAGTATGGTAAAAATGATTAAGACAAAGTGAAATGACAGAATGGCCTTATTTAGGAAAGAGCATTCCATTCTTTGCCATTACCAAGCAAGGAATGGATCTACGGTGTGAATGTTTTTACAAATACATTAGAAACAAAAGGTAGGCCAAAGATAATCTTCATCCTTTATTGGATGTGGTGGGGAACATTGCCACAAAGGATGAGGAAAAAGCTGAGGCACTTAATGCCTCCTTTGCCTCAGTCTTTAATAGCAAGACGAGCTTTCCCCTGGGTACTCAGCCCCCCTGAGCTGGAAGACAGGGATGAAGAGAAGCAGAATGAAGTCCTCATAGTCCAGGAGGAAATGGTTAGTGACTTGCTGCTCCACTTAGACATGCACAAGTCTATGGGGCTGGATGGGATCCACCTAAGGGTACTGAGGGAGCTGGTGGAGAAGCTCACCAAACCACTCTATCATTTTTCAGCAGTCCTGGCAAACTGGAGAGGTTCCAAAACACTGGAGGTTAGCCGATGTGATACCCATCTACCAGAAGGGCAGGAAGGAGGATCTGAGGAACTACAGGCCTGTCATTCTGACATCAGTGCCAGGGAAGGTTATGGAGCAGATCTCCCTGAGCACCATCATGTAGCTCATGAAGGACAACTGGGCGATCAGGCCCAGTCAGCATGGGTTTATGAAAGGCAGGTCCTGCTTGATGAACTCAATCTTCTTCTACAACAAGATGACCCTCTCCTGGTGGATAAGGGCAAGGCTGTGGATCTTGTCTACCTGGATCTTAGTAAAGCCTTTGACACTGCCACCCACAGGATTCTCCTGGAGAAACGGGCTGCTCAGGGCTTGGACAGGTGTACTGTACACTGGGTAAAAAGCTGGCTGGGTGGCCGA
Organism: Falco naumanni; assembly: GCF_017639655.2. NCBI lineage: Eukaryota > Metazoa > Chordata > Aves > Falconiformes > Falconidae > Falco > Falco naumanni. The sequence continues at coordinate 29,884,092 of NC_054057.1, forward strand.
GCCCAGAGAGCGGTGGTGAATGGAGCTCAACCCAGCTGGCAGCTGGTCACAAGCGGTGTTCCCCAGGGCTCGGTACTGGGGCCAGTCCTGTTTGATGTCTTTATCAATGATCTGGACAAGGGGATCGAGCGCACCCTCAGTCAGTTTGCAGGTGACACCAAGCTGGGCGGTAGAGTTGATCTGCTGGAGGGCAGGAAGGCTCTGCAGAGGGGGCTGGGCAGGCTGGGCTGATGGCCGAGGCCACGGTGTGAGGTTCAACAAGGCCGAGTGCGGGTCCTGCACCTGGGTCACACCAGCCCCACGCTGCGCTACAGGCTTGGGCAGGAGTGGCTGAAGAGCTGCCTGGTGGGAAAGGGCCTGGGGGTGCTGGTCAACAGCCAGCGGAACATGAGCCAGCAGTGTGCCCAGGTAGCCAAGAAGGCCACCAGCATCCTGGCTGGTATCTGAAACAGTGTGGCCAGCAGGACTAGGGAAGTGATCGTCCCCCTGTACTCGGCACTGGTGAGGCTGCATCTCAAATACTGGGTTCAGTTTTGGGCCCCTCACTACAAGAGGGACACTGAGGTGCTGGAACGTGTCCAGAGATGGGCAAAAAATCTGGTGAAGGGTCCGGAGCACAAGTCTTATGAGGAGCAGCTGAGGGAATTTGGGTTATTTAGTCCAGAGAAGAGAAGACTCAGGGGGCACCTTATCACTCTCTAGAACTACCTGAAAGAAGGTTGTAGGCGGACAAGTGTCAGTCTCATCTCCCAAGTAACAAGGAATAAAACAAGAGGAAATGGCCCCAAGTTGCACCAAGGGAGGTTTAGATTGGATATTAGGAAAAACTTCTTCACAGAAAGGGTGGTCAAGCATTTGAACAGTCTGCTCAGGTGTATAGTGGAATCACCATCCCTGGAGGTATTTAAAAAACACATAGATCCATTGCTTAGCAACATGGTTTAATGATGGACTTGGCAGTCCTGGGTTAACAGTTGGACTTGATAATCTCAAAGGTCTTTTCCAACCCAAATGATTCTATGATTATATTACTGAACTTGTAATACTGTTCTGGGATGTCAGAGGAGATAATTGCAGTGCAGAAAATATTTGTCAAACACAGACGTCACATATTAAGATGTATGAATAACTGTAACCTTGTATTGCATTCCTTATCTACATTAATACATAAAGAGGAATGAAGGAGAAAGAGGGCAAACAAAAAATAAAAACCCTTTTCTGCAGGCTCCTAGTAATCCGTTGTGATTAAGACAGCTCTCATAAGGACTGATAATATGCATTTCAAACGTTTTTCATCTGACTCCATTCACAGTTGTGCAAGAAGTAACTTTGAGGAAAAAAGCAAAATGTATTTATGCATGTTTGCTATCAACCACCTTTTAAAATCCTGAAACATGGCACTCTTAGAAACATCACATAGGGAGCACGACACAGAAACCTTTAAAAGTATTTCTTCATCACACACAAACATACAACTATACCAGAAGTACAAACAAATCAACTTTGAATTTTCTGACTCAATAATAAAAAATCTATAGTATGCAACAAAAAAGAAAAGTATTTTCCAGTAACTCTTACAAATTAGGATTAATGTCTTATTAAAAAAGTATTTGTTATCATTAAAATATTTATGGAAAATGTAGGTGCCACACCAAATATGTTACACACTATGTGTTCAACACAACGAACAAAGCACAGGGCTGCCCGCAATATTTTATTAATTCAGAATTGTTACTAAAGATTCAGGAAAAATTGGGAACCATTACTCTAAGCAGACCAAAGACTGAAGTGATAGTATTGTTCTATGAGGACAGCATTTTATCTCACTTTAGTGACTGCCTTACTCAGTTTTGCCAAGCCTTCAGTCTAGCTTTGGTATTAAACATGTTCATCTTTACTACACTTATATTACGTCACTATAAACAAGTCCAGCACCTGAATTCAGAAAGGGGTTGGACAGAATCCCAAACCATTAAAAATTAGTTTGTACTTTCATAGCTTCATAAGCCTCTAATGCTACAAAGCCAAGAAGGTGACTTTTAATTACAAAAGGCACCATCAATAATTCAGTACATAAATCTTTACGATTCTTTACATGATCTACCCTCCAACTGGGAATTATCCATCCTCATTTCAGGCAAATTCTGGTGCTAATAGACAGGTCTCATCCACCAATGCCAAAAGACATATATATATATATTTAAGACATTAGTTATTCTTATTGTCAGCCCAGAAATTCAAAGCAAAAAATGGAATAACTGCCAACTTTAGCTGCTACAATTTATCTTCAGGAAAGCACTGTCTTTCCTGCAGCTATTGACTACATGGAATGAGAAATATTTAGGAACTCCTCCAACAATTCCCAGATTAATGCATATTATCTGATTATCTTATCAACAAATGTTCCACTTCATGGAAAGGCAGGTAAAGAAAGAACTGGGAAGTGTGCAGCCATTTTCAAACTATCCTTCTCCCATTGCAGTTTGGATGGAAAGCTACTGCTAATTTGTGTTCTGTTTGCCCATGGATTTTCCCTAACTATAAGTTTAACCCACAGCAGTCACCTTTGCCTTTTGGGGACACAGTTGTTTAGGTCCGGCTAACAATGAAGTGCTTTACAGAACTCAGAAAACAAGTAATAACCCAAAGCTTAATTTTGTAACAAACAACTTGTTAGGCTCTGTTTGTGCCACCTGACTTCAAAGGGAGTGATTCTTTTTAATCAGCCAAGAAAGAATTTGTATGCAAACAGAATTAAGATATTGGTAAAGCACGATAGTTGAAAGTGGATTCATTAACCAGGGCTGCATCTGAGGACGAAATTAGGCATTTGAAATAGAAGGGGGGGGGGGGGAATCTATATCTTAAAATGCGATAGGGTCCATTTACGCTCCTAGATGAGATTACTTTTCTCTACAACACATTGCCCAAAGGCACTTCCGAAACTGAGGGAGTATAATACATGGAGCTAATCAAAACTATTTTTTCTAATTAGGTCAAATGTTGAAAAAAAATCTTGAATTCTTATGCACTGTTAAAAAAAAAAATTCTGAAATCCACACAGCCAAGGTGCTATTCACTTTCTAAAATATAAAAACCTTCTGCATAAACATTAAATGTAGCACTTTAAAATGCACAGTCATACACCTGAGGCTGTTCTTTCACTGTCATTTTAATTCAGTTTTTAATAACCAACTGAATTTTAATTAGATTAATGACTTTAATTGCATACATAGTTGTTTAACTTCACAAAGATTGACTTGTTTAACATCTCTTTTTTTTCTGAAATCAAGACATCCCCAGTTCCAAACAGTCAGGCATATTTAGACTTCAGGAATATAACCTTTCTTCAGAACAAAATGAATAAGGCAAGATAGGGTAATTGTCTGGGTTTATTTACAACAAGCATATTATATGAGAATGAGGCGTCATGGGCAAAGACAGTGAAGGTACTAGGAAAACTGAAGGAGAAATAGCTTTCCTGCCAAACTTCAGAAGAGACAATTCTGACTTCAGATTCCAGGTAAACACCAGTTACACGCTGTCCTGCATATAATATCCTGTATTGCACATAACATTGCAAATTTGAAAACTAAAAATCTCTTTAGTAGAGTATGTTTTCTAGCCATTGTTCTAAAGCCTAACTGAAGGCAATCCATTATTATCTTCATGCTTTTTTTCAAAATTCAGAATCAAAGTACATGGGTGGGTACAGAAGGGAGGATTTGCCATGGATTTAAATGGAAGTGCCATTAACCTCTCTAAAGGCATATGCAATGAAGCTCTCCCTGCCTCTTGGGCTAACCGAATGCTGTTTAACTGCAATTAGGACAGCACAGAACCCTTGTTGCTAAGAAATTGGCTCAATTATCTTGGGCATAGTACCAACACAGCTTTCTACAGTCTCAGGATGCAGAAAGAATAATCTTCCAGCTGTTTGCATCATGGAAAGAGTAAACTCGCATCTGTCTAAAAAGAGCATATTGACTTACTGATGTTACAGCTAAAAGTGCAGAATTAGGATTATGAATCTTGCTGAAGTATAACTGATCAGGGAATGATGACTGGAAACTGCTGAATCAAACTGGAAACAGATAAAATATGTGAAATATGACTTATTTTCATTAAAATGGGATGGAAAGAAGTGGGTAACTTGCTGGGGAGTACATATACCATACTTTGGTCTTGAAAGTAAAGTCAAAGTAGCTTCCTGAACCAGATGAGATTTAGAAAGGCTCAAGGGGAACTTGCACCTTTACCACCCAAAAAAGCAGCTTAGTAATGCACTGTATCCAAACTGCTGCAAACTGTGCTTCAGCAAGAGCTTCACATAAATGAAAGGGGCTTTTTAATTGTTCATGGATTCAGAGGGGGTTTTGGTCTATAATTTGGAGGGCTTGATATATAATTTTGGAGGGTTCTTTTGCTTTACATAGGAATAAAGAAAAATTCTGGACAATAAAATAGCTTATGAAATAAGCTACTGTGTCTTATGGAAAATGTGATAAAAATACTATACTTGCATGCATATAGCCTGCATCCCTGTTAATGTAATTCCTTGCAAATAAGACAGTAGAGAACCAAGAACCTCATACAGTCACAAAAAACCAAAGACAGAGTCTAGGATGCTATCTTACAGAAGGAACAGACTATCACAGCAAAGAGCACTTGAAGGAAGAGGCTTCTTCGAAAATAAAGAGGATCCTACCTACATTTACAACACAACATTACTGTGCAAATGAAGGTTTGGCTTGTTTATTTTCTCCATACAGATAACCTGTAGGCTACACATGACTATCGGTTATGTGTCTACGAGTCACACAGTAATAATATAAAATGCCATTTTTGAGCCCGAGTCAAATTCTGGAATGATTCTGTATTCCCTATTGTGAATTAATTCAAGGCACAAAACATGGTTTTGTAAAATACAATGTAGGTTTCCACACATTTGTTCTGGCTACAAGTATGTGTTCAAGCATGAATAATAACCTAAGTTAATTAGCAAATAACTAACTGAAGGAAGAACAGTCTTCAGCAGACATACTCCAAGTTTTGTCATGCCTTCACAGAAAATAAAGTAGCTCTCCTAATTTGATCTCCACACTGAGTATTCTTAGTAAAAATGCACGTTAGAGAGAGAAGGTTTTGGCTATAAACCATAAATATTCATTAAGGAACATTGCATGGCCTTTTCAGACAAATACATGTCTGAGAAAATATCATATTCTTTAGAACTTTTGCCAGATTATTATTAAACAGCATTCAACTGTATGTAACATTTCTAAATGCAGTGATACACAGTAAGTGAGTACATAAAATGATAAATCTGGTTCACACAGTCTAAAATCTTCTTCACAGTCTGGGAAAACACTACAACAGGAGAAAAAATTCATAAGAACAATCTTCATCTGTCAGTCAAAGATTCTTCTGGCATTACTTCAAAACTTTACTCCCACTTTGCTGTACATTTTGATATAAAAGTTCATCCTTTCAAATTATCATGTTAGACTAAGCTAGCAATCTTGCTAGAATATCTGCAAACAGAAATCTGTAAGAGAGTAAAAAATGGTTGCAGTCTCCAAAACATACTAATAACCTTGCACCTTAAAATTCAGCTTTATTTATTCTTAAATTCTGTGTTCATCTGCCTAAAATAGTTTGCTTATGGACCTCTTTTCTTCACCCGTCTCTCTATGAAGACAGATATGAAAGGAATTAAAAATCATACTACCAAACATGAAATGAATAATGCCTTTCACAATTATTCAACAAATTGTACTATTTACTTCCAAATTATTTATTCAGTGAATATTTTCTGCTCTACAAAACCAACGTATTAAGTCCTGCAATCTTTGAGTCTTATTTGTACAAAATGCATAAACTTTGCAAATAGATCCCATGTGAAAAAAAGAAAAAGAAACCTTCCGAGACATATAACTGTTACTTAAATGAACAGCAGCAATAACAGTCTTTTGCACAGCAAAGATTTGACAAATAATAAGCTGTTTATGAAAATCCACAATTGCCAGGATTATAAATTACAGAATCATCACCAGGATTGTTTTCATTTACAAAGCCAAAAGTAATTATAAATAATGAAATAAGAGAGCTCTAGTAATAGCCTTGGTTAAGAGTATCAAATTAGTGAGCTGAGCATAATTTGAAAAATGTAACAGCACTAAAGAGCGGTCAGCTATTTCACTGCAATAGTACATCAAATCCAGCTGTAAATATAGGACTTTTTAATCTTTCTCACCAAGTTGTACACATTTTCCTGTTTCCTCTACTTTCAAATACAGATGTGAAATGATCATGCCTCATAAAAGAATATTTGATGAAAAAGTTATTATTGAAAATAAAATGACTTACCAATATTTATGACACAAGGTACCATTCTAGAAAGAAACTCAAATAGGACAAGTGTTTTACAGCCTTGATTAAAATATTCTCAAGTCGTTATTTGACAATTTTAACCCTGTTCCTATAGAATTCCTGTATACTATTCAAAGTAATTCTGTTCCATTTCATCATTCACCAACACCAGGTAGAAAATTGGATCAACAGAATCAATCATACTACTCAGTGAATTGTATTATTCAAAATTCTCTATTAACTCTTGAAACTTATACTGCCAGAATGATGTGATATTATCTGAGATGCAGAGGAAGCAACTTAAAAGGCTGAGAGAAGCTTTAAAATGTTACTGCTTCCTACAAGTTACAGACCCTCCAAATCTAATTTCAGCTTCATAACCACAATCTTCCTTTTAGATTAAAAAAAGTTCTGGAAAATATCAAACCTGACCTTTATTCTAAACATGACTGAAGTTACATTTCCACTAAGAGCTCAGACACTGAAGGTGGGAGTGCACCACAGAAATAATATAAAATTCTAACCGTGGCCCACATGTCATTTGCTCTCCACAGTAACTACTGAAAATGACAAACACAGGCTGGACCTTCCAAGTACCTATGATGGGGACGAAGATTACAGACAGATGAAGCAAAGGAACGTGCAATTGCCACAGAGACATTCCAATAGAGCTCCTAAGTATCTTCTCCTACAAACTGTGAAATCCTGGATAGCCTCATTTCTTCCAGATGCCTTCAAAACCAACTACATAGATAGTGCAATATTAAAGACCCTCCCTCACCATTCCTCCCTCTGACCTCCTCCCACCTACAGAAGTACTACACAATCAAATTTTAGACATATTATTTAAAACACCCTACATACCCTCCCACTCAGAGCAGTGGTCATATATAGTGGCTGACTTACATTTAATATATATAAAAGAAAAAAAACCCTGGTAACTGAAGACTACTTTGAGTGCTACATATTAAGTTTGATTTTAAGACCTGACCTGCCTTTTGAAACATTATTTATTTTGATTACATTATGGATACAGAAACGGTACTGTTTAAAACTGGGAAAATCTGTTTGGGAGGGGCTGAGGGGTGTGCAGCAACCTTTTCTATAACATTAACACCGCATAGCACAGAAATGGCACAGAAAAAGTCACCCTTATTTTGGGATTGAATTTGGGATGGAATTATTTCGCATTTGTTTGCACACCCTTTCACTTACAACTGGCTCCAAGAGAAAAAAATTATCTAGAGGAGGAAAAGTGCCTAATAGCAAGCTGTACTTGGAGACAGACCTCAAACAAGTAGGTTTCTCGGCTTGAATGAATTCCACACCCCCACACCCCCCATACTCAGAAACCAATTAAATTCATTAATTTCATTGACATGAATTGATCAGTTAATATGACCGGTAAGCCTACATTTATGACTATTAAAACCACAAGTTTTGGAATGCATAATATAACAAATGCTTTGAGATTAAATACTGGATTGGGAACACTGGTCTGAAACACTGGACTGCTTTGGGATTCCAGATGTTGGGCTCTGCTGACACAAATGGCTGGGGATGATGCAAATAGCTATGATGACTATTTCTAAGACAAAAAAAAGATGGTCTCAGGAATAACAGTAAGCATATCTGAGTACTAGGGAGAAGAGGAAATAGAATTAACACAATACCTTAAAAATTAAACAACAGGTCCCCCCCATGATTTAGCTTAAAAGTCGTATTTTTGCCTCCCATTTTGCAACAAATTTTGTACTAACATTTAAAAAAAATTCCTGTGCACACAGAAGAACTAAAAAAATATTTTTAGCCTGGTTTCCTAAGGAAATGTAACATCCATTAGGCATTCATTATAGTAACTTTTCAATTCATAGAGTGATTTCTGCCAGGTCTGACAGGGTGTAAAACATATTAGGTTCCCAAAAATGGCAGCTGGGAGAGGAAAGAGAATTTTAGTACTCCCATTGTGGGGTTGCTTCTCCCTGCCATCTCTGAGAGCAGGGTATTGTAGTTGTATTGCTCAAAAGTCTGGATCAGGGGTCCTCAAACTATGTCCCGCGGGCCAGATACAGCCCCCCAGGGTCCTCAATCCGGCCCCCGGTATTTACAGACCCCCCTGCCCCCCCCCCCCCCCGACGGGGGTTGGGGGGGAAACCAAGCAGCCTGCCACTGCATCCATGCGCCAGCCCCCTGGTTAAAAAGTTTGAGGACCCCTGGTCTAGGTGGGCTGGGGAAAGGATAAGGCAGTTTGGGTTTCATTGATTTGTTTGCTTTAATGAAAGCTATGATGATCATATATTGGCATAATTCCAGTTCAACTGCAAATGAAAGCAGCATTGACCAAACCCCTCACTCCTGTATCTTGTCACAGATCCACCAATACTTTTAAGAACAGCGTATATTTGCTAAGGATCCAGTGTCAGAACCTGCAATGCACTGAAGAGGTGAAATTTGCTACTGACATGACTGAGGAGAAAATATGAAGAATTCCAAGAGGATCTCCTGTAGCTGGAGAACTGGGTAAAAGAATAACAATAATAAAATTCAGCGTAAAGAAGCAGAAGGCACTGTTAAGGTTTAAGATGTCTGCAAAATAAGCCTATTTTATGTACTGGGTTTGTGTGGCAACGTTCTGGTAGCAGCAGGGCTACTGGGTGGCTTCTGTGAGAAGCTACTAGAAGCTTCCCCTATGTCTGATGGAACAATGCCAGTCAGCTCCCAGATGGACCCACCACTGGCCAAGGCTGGGCCCAGCAGTGATGGTGGCAGCACCTCTGGGATAACATATTTAAGAAGGGAGAAAAAACCTGCACAATAAATTGCAGCAGAAGACAGGAGTGAGACTATGTGAGAGAGAGAGAACCCTGCAGACACCAAGGTCGGTGCGGAAGGAGGGGGCAGAGGTGCTCCAGGCACCAGAGCAGAGATTCCCCTGCAGCCCCTGGTGAAGCTCACGGAGAGGCAGGCTGTGCCCCTCAGCCCATGGAGGTTAACGGTGGGGCAGATCTACACCTGCAGCCCATGGAGGTAACGGTGGGGCAGATCTACACCTGCAGCCCATGGAGGTTAACGGTGGGGCAGATCTACACCTGCAGCCCATGGAGGTTAACGGTGGGGCAGATCTACACCTGCAGCCCACCGAAGTTAACAATGGAGCAGATCTACACCTGCAGCCCATGGAGGACCCCCACCAGAGCAGGTGGATGCACCCAAAGGAGGCTGTGACCCCCTGGGAAGCCGTGCTGGAACGGGGTCCTGGCAGGACCCATAGCCCCATGGAGAGAAGAACCCAGGCTGGAGCAGGTTTGCTGGCAGGGCTTGTGACCCCGTGGGGGATCCACGCTGGAACTGCCTGTTCCTGAAGGACTGCACCCTGTGGAAGCACACTGGAGCAGTTTGTGAAGAAAAGCAGCCCGTGGGAAGGACTCACATTGGAGAAAGTCATGGAGAACTGTCTCCCATGGGAGGGACCCAACAGTGGAGCAGGGGAAGAGCGTGAGGAGGAAGGAGCAGCAGAGTCAATGTGTGATGACCTGACCACAACCCCCACTCCCCGTCCCCCTGCACTGCTCGGGGGGAGGAGGTAGAGAAATCGGAGGTGAAGTTGAGCCTGAGAAGAAAGGAGGGGTGGCAGGGAAGGTGTTTTTCACTTTTGACTTTATTTCTCATTATCCTACTCTGATTTGAATGTTAATAAACTAATTTTCCCAAGTCGAGTCTGTTTTGCCCACAACAGTAACTGCTGAGCGATCTCGCTGTCGTTACCTTGACCCATGAGCCTTTAATTGTATTTTCTCTCCCCATCCAGCTGAGGAGGGGGGTGACAGAGCAGCTTCGGTGGGTACCTGGCATGCAGCCAAGGTCAACCCACCACATTTTATCTTTTCAGTTAAGAACAGAGTATTTGCTAATTACCCTCATGTTGCTTAGATGAGGGATATGGATGGCCTAAAAAATCAACATATTCTGCAGTTATTACTACTCTGTAACTTACTACTTTTGGATTTATTTTTTTTTTTCTTTACAGAAATAGCTGGATGTTTTCCTTGATGGCTCTCAAAAACACAAGTGTTCAAGATAAGTTATCTGAAAGCCTTTTCATTACAGTATACACAGAGTGGCTGGCAATCACGAAGTTTTTCTTAGCTGAACTTCCACGGTCCACCGTGTTTTCGTCTGTGAGACTCAAATGGAATTACTTCTACTGGTTTTCAGTACAAAAATATAAATTATAATAATTTAAAAAAACTTATTTTTATCAACCTCATGAAGCTCCTGAAACATATCACTTAATGTTTTTGTCTTTCAATAATAAATATCCAAATATGCACAGAAAACACAGAAGTCACCTTGCAAATACATGTTGTAGAAAGTATAAAGTATCGATGTGAATAGACAGCTTGCAATAAAATAAAACTAAGGTATTGACATCATGTCTTGTATTAAGAACCAAAATGTATTGTCAACTTTTTAAATGATGCCTTCCCTAGGAAATACACCCATTATTGGTGGGTTTTGTTTGTTTGTTTTGTGTTCAGTGTAAGTAAAGCTATTAAGTAAAAAAAATGCACTGACAGCAGCAGAAGTTATTGCATCCCATAAAAGAAACAATGCTATAAAATAAATTCTGAATTGATGTGCCCTTCCCTAGGTTTTGGGTATATTTAGCTGCATCACAAACACATTATGGATAAGACAAAAAGAAATAGCTGTAACAGCTGAAACCCCTATTACAACTTTTGGCTACATATTAAGAACACGGTCTAACTCCCATTCAGACCAGTAAAAGGCTAGAGCCTTCAACTCTAGTGCTGCTGAGAAAACAGGCTTCAACTTCAAACAAACTTTATGGTTGATTGACAAGGTTTTTTGGGCACAGCAAGCATAAAACCAGCCTATTTTAGCCTTAACTATACATCTCCACTGTAAGACTACTTCACTTTGGGTTTATTCAGAAATGAAACTACTTAAAAATATTTCCTTGTTTATTTAGCTTATTATTTACGATTTTAAACTATAATAATTATTAACAGGACCTGCAATAGAAATGATGAAATAAGAATTTTCCAGCCTCCAAGTAGTAACAGCAACCAACATAGATGACTTCAGCTTGTGAAGGACAGCACAGCATAAGATAGAGTACTTGGGAGAGAAATAGAGGTTCATTTTTAAACTCTTTCAAAAACCACCAATTAAACCACATTTCAGACCTTATGGGCTTGCACTGGTTTTTCAGCTGTCATTATTATTATTTTGGTAGTAATTTGTCAAGGAAATATACCCTTCTGACCCTGCAGGAAGTTGGTTGCTAAGGCAGGAATGTGTCTGGATTTGTTTACTATGAACAACCACTAGGACCATATTTTTGTTATTCTTATGAAAAAATAACATAAAAAAAAATCTTATTCAAATTTCAATCACTGAGAATCACTTCCAATTCAATTTTCAATTTAGACCTTAAATGAAAGGAACTTACCAGTTAAGAGTGTACGTGGTCTCGTTTATGCAAGTCACGGTGGTTTAGAAAGCTATCAAGGCTATTCTGATATTAAAAGCAACAATGAAGGGAAGTGGTTAGTCAACTAGCTGGTTCTGTTATTCCCTCCCACTCCTTACAGCAGTACCTAACTCTGAGGGCTCATAATTCATCTTACCATCCCAGTTCTTCCTTTTGTTTGTTTAAAAGTAATAGTAATAAAAGAAGTGCCACATCAGTTTTGCAGGATTATTAGTGTTTCAAACCAGATGTTCAATACCTATAGCCATAATAAGATACTAGATAAAACATTCAAGCAGCAATAATCTCTGCTCACTTTAAAAGGGGAAAAAATATCAAAAAGAACAAAATATCTACTTAAGAGTAGATTTTCTCATTGCTGCATTGAACCAAAGCTAATAAAATGCAAACCATTCCGCATTAGTGGGGATGGAAGAATAAATTAGCTGTACATATCATTAGTCAAGTTACCTAATAGACTTGATCTAGCTGACTTTAGAGTCAATGGACAGGAAATTTTATGCAGGCATTCATGTAACTGTACATGACTAGGGGATGCTATCTAACAAAATATTAGCAGTTTACAGTCACTTCATACAGGTCAAAGTGACCAAGGGTAATGAGATAGAGAAGAACTAAAAATTACAGAATTATTTATTAATTATCATGTTTATTTTTTGCCTTAAAGCCACATTTGTAAACATATTTTCATACATGCACTGCATGCTTCTTCAGGTCACAGTCTGGTTCTCTGGAATTTACTTCAAATTACAATTTTACTGCTGAGCGATGATTTTTTTCTGATACAGAATATTTAACACCACATGTTAAAGGAACTCTTAAACAATGAACACAATCTCAGTGTCCTGATTTTTAGTAAGCTCTTTTAAATGTAAAGAATTTCCACTTTTAGCAACAGCATTTGGAAAAAACCAAGACACTTCCCTTTGGTTTGGGGCATTAAAATCATATAAAACAGATTAAGACAGGTTGGTTAAAGCTAGGCCACAGAAACAGCCCAAGTTTATCTTTACATTTGTGGTCTCATGGTTTGTTCAGTGCTTTCCTTTGGCATTTGTAACGTACATCAAAGATTTAGTGCCTAAACAATCCAGGGGTTTGGCTGTTTTTAGTACTTGAGAGAAAGTATAAACTAGATCAATGTTCAACTTCTCTCCCTACCACAAAACCCCTCATGCCAAAAAAACAACACTTGACTGAGGCCACAGCTGCACTGTCTGTGTCCCTCCCTCTGCAACACATGCACTGCCCAAACCAGCAGCCTACAGAAGCTCTCTTGCTTTCTGGAAAGAATGACCTTGCCACCACCAAGCAGAGACACTGTCATACTTCACTTTCTCACATTTCTTTCTTTCTTTCTTCCATAGGAATTGCCCATCTAACACAATGCAGAAGCTACATTTTGTAAGACTTTTCAGCGTACCCAACATCATGCACACATCACCATCCTCTTTCATGGCAGGAAAATTCTAATAGCACTCTTGTTGCATCGTCCCAGTGACTTCACATTCAGCTGCCAAGCCCCATTTGCCATAGCTTGCCTGTGCAAAAGGCCTTACAATAGTAAACAGTCTCTGTGGAATCATTTCCCTTCTCCTGAGAGGAAAAGACAACAGGATCTGGAATGAAAGAAACCCTCCAGAACCCTGTGAAAATGTAACTTGTAGGGTTATGAAAAAGGACTTTACTAAGTAGGGCAAGAAATGTGGATCAGGTGATGCTACCTGTTTTTGAAGCAGTTTCCCAGTACAGTAAGCAAATACTTCATGTTCATAAACATACTACACTAAAACTGCTGTGTTCCCCCTATATTCCTATTAAAATACTGTCCCATAGTTTCATGTCCTTGATAGAAAATTTATGGCATTTCCAGCATATATGTACTCATAACTGGTCTATAAACATTGCTTCTTAACATCAAAGCTGCCCTTTAGCTTAAGGACAGCTTTTCCCTCCCTTGTAATGGTTGCAGAGGTGCAAAAAAATCTGAGCCTGATCATTTTGGAGTAGTTTTGATGGCTTTCCACTACACATATTCAGGGAAACTGGGGATGGGAAGGTGGGCGTGTCTTCAGCCATGTTGCATATGCCAAGAAAATGTGTTCTTTTAAAGCTTTTTAATTATTTCTTTTCACTTCTGAAAGAATACTACACTGACTCATCCAAAGTCAAAGGTATTCTCATATTCTTAGAATGTACTGCAGTATCTATGTGCCATACACACTCTGTGAAATGCTCATTATCCATGCAAATTATTTTTTCCTTTATACCCTAAGGTATTTGTAATTTTTGTGTGTCCACTGAAGAGAAGAATTTTCCTCTCTATCTCCTCACTTTACAGAACTTCTGTCAACCCGGTTCTTTAAAGTATATAAATACATATTTGAATTAGTAGAGTAAATTCTGATGTAGGAGATTTTAATCATTCAAACATCATCATTTAAAGGTATACTCATTTTTTAATTCTTTGCTATGTGCAACATCATGTTCTGCTTATTAGCTGTGAAATGAATGGCACATGATTTATGGGATCCAGTAGGGAATTATATTGTTTCCTTTTTGTATCTCCTCCATCCAGGATGCATTGCCTTGCTACTTTCCCAGTGTTGGTCATGCTTACCGTGCAGACACTTGTCTTCAAGTCAAATACTCCAATAATGGTGCTTCATTTACCCCAAAGGCTCAAAAAGCAGGAAAATCACTGTTCAGACTGACAGCTGAACAAGCAGGTGTTTAAAATATAGTTCAAAAAACCAAAGTTAACAGTGCTAGATGTGATAGCAGAGCCACAAGAATTCTACACTTGGATTTTCTACTGCTGGCAAAATCATGGTGCAGTGCTACTATAAATATTATATATAAAAAATTACAGTCAAGAAAATCAGAAGTTTCTACTTCAGAAGATCATCTAGGTATCTTTACAGCTTTCCCTGGATTTCCAGATGTGGATTATCCAGAAATTTCAGCTGCAATGGATCACAGAATGTTGTTTATAGTAAAACCTGGACAGAAATCAGTTTAACCAAAGGATAAGACCCTTATCTGGAGCAGATGTGTACTATTTTACTTACTTCAGTAGAACCATGCTGATTCAGCCTGATCCATAAAGGAAAGGGAAGATGAACTCTTACAGTACTTCCACCTACTCACTAGTCAGCGTAATATTCTGTAGCTTTTAGAACCAGACCCACCCAATTTAATTCAAAACAGGTGTTAGGTGGAGAAAACTGAGGAATCATCAGAGAAGTCTAAGTGCTTACCTATGTTAACATCATCACTACCTGCACATTTTCAAGATAACATTTATGCAAACAAATCAGAGTCAGCTGAAACACTCCTATAAACACAAAAGGGGAGCGGTGCTTTATGCATGCTAACTATATCCCAAAACATAAAAAACTATACTCTGTCTCCCAAAAAGTAGCTCTCATTACCTCTAGTCACTAAATAAAGAAACTATTATTCTAACCTCCATTAAAAGCTTTTAACATTTTTTTCTGAAGATCTGCAAACCTGGGGTCTCCGGAATTCATCAGAGAAACGAAGTTGGAGATCATGTTAGTATGCCCTGCATGTGATTCTCCTCTGTATCTGCTTGTGCCTTTCTACAGATTATGAGACAGCATGAGATAGAGCAATTACTTAAATAACAAGAACAAAACTAAATTACCAATGCTAGGGATTGTATCATATAAAGAGGATGCTATCTTCCGCTATACAAGAAAGAACAAAAAATCCCTTTCAATATCTGCTTTAATCTCAGCATTAATTTGTACAGTGGCTTATCAAGAAATAGTGAACTTTAAAAATCAATAGAAGATGTATTACTGTACTGGATATAGTACAAGAGCATAAAGCTTTCTTTATTAGTCATAATATACGTAACATGCCAGACATCAGGGCACTCCACACATTTTGGAATGGTTAAGTATGGTGTCTACCACTTCTACATGTGCAATTGTCGCTGTGTCTGCTCAGATGTTTCTACTAGGCTAACACCACCACCGCAGGAAAAAAAAACACAAACCTGTTTCATTCTGAAAGGCAAAACATGATAAAGTAGGAACACTTTCCTATTATATATTAAATATCTATTTTTCTTTCAGCATAACTGTTAACTGTGCAAGTACCAAGCCAATTTCTAAAGTCATCCTTGCTCTCCAGAAATCGTTACAGTTCTCCTTATTTAAAACAAATAAAATAAACATATAAACCGTTCCAATCCCCATTTAGACCAGTTGTTATGCATTACTGAAATTACTAAGTATCTTCTCCTACAAACTGTGAAATCCTAGATAGCCTCATTTCTTCCAGATGCCTAAAAAAAAAAAAAAAAAGAAATTAAAAAAAAAAGAGAGAGAGGAAGTGCAACTTTTACAGATTTGGACAGCTTGTTTCACTTCCCTAAGCTGTTTCTTTATAATATCTTTGCCTACAGGGCAGGGGAAAAGAAACCAGCAAAATCTAAAAAAAGGTGTTCATATGGGCAAAAAGAAATGGCATCTTTTAAAAATTGATCTTTTATTACTAAAAGTTTTGGTCTGTTCAATGGACTGGAAAAACTAATTAATTTTACAAAGCCAGAGATGCACATCCCAATGTGTGTAGCATGTGCTACAGTGTAGCCCTCAGCTGGTCAAAGGACTTTGGTTTTCTGGAAGTTTTTTGAATAGCAAAACTCTTCCTGTCTTCTTGTCCTGAGTCCAGGCAGCGCTGCCTGCAGTAGCCCTTCATGATGCCAAGAGCTCTGTCAGAAGAAAGCTTGAGAATTATTCACATTGCAGCAGAATCAACCACAGCTGTCCTTTTTCCAACCACCTTGAGGCTCCTCTAACACACAAAAACTCTTAAGACTAAAGAAGCACTGAATTAAATAAGAACCCTCTTTATCCTATTTCAGGTTACACAAGGGGCAGATTT
Source organism: Falco naumanni (assembly GCF_017639655.2). Lineage (NCBI taxonomy): Eukaryota > Metazoa > Chordata > Aves > Falconiformes > Falconidae > Falco > Falco naumanni. The sequence goes on from NC_054057.1 coordinate 29,900,902, forward strand.
ACTTTACAAAGATAGAGCATTTCCAGTATCTAGAAGGCAAATGTGACTTGTGTCTGGATCACTGTTGGTACGGGTCCCTCAAGCTGTTCCTGGATGGAGTCACTCCAAGAAGGCGCAGCACTGCCTCCTCCATGAGCCAGTCACAAACAAACGTGTCTCTGTGTTTTTACGTTACTCGTGTTCCACAGCCAGAAAAGAAACTGTATTTTGTCAATATTTGTTCTTATATCATGGATCCTCACTCTATGAAAAGACTCCAAGTGTGCTGGAACTTTCAAAGCTATTTTAGGTCATTTTCCTAGATAATGTTTCCTCTTATGATCCAATATCTCACCACCTTTGATTATGTGATCTGGGCCACTGTTCACAGTTCAACTTAAAAAACCCAGATGACCAAAGCAATCTATGTGAAGCTGTTGCAAAGGATTGCACATCTGAAGTCAACCTCTTAAGTGAAGTTTGCTATTCATTTCAAAACAAGTGTTTTTAAAATTTTCTTACATACAGCTTTCAAAAACCAGAGAGATCAGCACCTTATGCCCAAGACCAAACCACCAATGACAAAAGCATAATGGTCTTCTACCTAACACACTGTAGTTATTTCATTTACAAAATGCCTACATGATTAAAATAATAAGTTTCATGTTTGTCCACAGGCATTTGCATGTGAAATGGTATCACCATTTGTAACACTGCTTGTAACATCTCTGTGTTCTCCATGCTTACACATACATTGTACTTCATAATACATTCTAGATGTTTCCTTTACTCTCAGTGTGAAAGAAGACAGATCAAGCATTAAAGACTGTTTATGATACCACTGCTAAAAATGACTCACAGGATGCTAAGAGTGAAAAAAACCTTAAAATAAGATTAGATCAGACAGGATGAGATCTTTTGCCCTCTCACTCTGCACATTTCAGAGTACACAGCAGCTATGGAAATAAGCCAAAATACTAGGATGTACAAGTAAAATTGGGCATAATTTCTCATTGAAGAGTATACATTTCAAATGAGTTCAAAAACGCTAATGTTAGCTTCCAAAATATTTTTTAAATTTCAATCTTAAATTTAATTTAATCTTTTTATTACTATTATTTTTAACTTACTTTTCTTGTTTTCTACATGGAATACTGAAAATATGGATAGTGGCATATAATGCATTATAGATTTGGTGCTTGCAGCAACACTTCAAAAATTTCATAGTAGCTTTTTGTATTAATCTCTAGTTGCTTTTAAGGTTTCAATTTCTAGCTTATGTATTCCACATATACCAGTCCACTGTTTTAAGGAACCTAATAATAGACCCTCCAATTCTAAGTCAGATTAAAAAAAAAAAAAAAAAAAAAAAAAATCAAAACCACAAAAAACGCCCAACAAATGGAAATAAATTTTAAAAAGCACCCTGGTCAAGTTGAAGAACATTGACCTGGTGTACCTGGAAAATTTACATTTGCAGGAAGAAAAAATGGTGCAGAGGATAACAGACTCCAAGTCTGTTATTTGAGTGTGGGTGGGGAGGGATATAAAGGACAAGTGTTGCTGCACAGATTCTACAACTTCTCTTCATCATGTTTTTAACATATGGCATGGATGAACAAAGCTCTAACCGAGGAGCATTTTGGATGGAGCTTTTTTAAAAATCACAAGAATAAACAAGAAAAATAGAGTACTAGGAGCATCTCTGCAGAGGGAACACCATATAAAACACTTTGCTCCCCATTGTCAAAGAAAAGTGTCTTTCACATTCTCTTCCAAACCCAGTAACCAGTGGTCTGAAAGCATATTCCAACTACTGATACTGGCCAGAAGACCTCAGCAGGATTATTTCCAAACTGCACAGATTTCACAGCTATAGTGGCTAGCAATATTTTTTGTATTCTTCTGCCTTTCTGCCAATAGTTTACCTATCATTTAGGTTTCCAGGCTGCATATGAAATCTGCACGAGGATGAGACCTGGGTATGTACTGGCTGTTCCTCTGCATACTTATTTTCACAGAATATAAAACTGGGTATGTAGCCCAGCCAGGAACTGCAGCATGTACCAGTAAGTCCCCATGAAACAGATCCCAGCTACACAGAAATATCATTACATTCACAAGGATATTTTTTTTTTTTGTTACTTCAGGTTTTGTTACTAGAAGACAACTCCAAATACCAAATTCACACTGTGCATTGAAGTTTTAACAGTAGAAAGACTATCTTACCTCTTATAGTTCCCTTTTCTGGCATTACTTTAGATACAGAGATGACTGCTGGCTCAGAGAAAAGTGACCTCCCTTTTTCACAGAATCATAAATGCAAGAGCTGAAGTTACTATATTTACTTTGTCTCAAACTTTCAGCATTACAGAGAAAATATCTGAAAAAACAGAGGAGAAAAAAAACCATAAGGATTCTTTTCCTCCTCTTTTCTCCTAATTTCTCAGTAATTTTCTGTTTCAGAACCTGCCTTTTCTCCTTGTTTATCCCCAGCAGTAGCAACACAGGTAGTTTATAATACAGACACCAATGAGATCAGGCTGACTACTCAATGACTGAGAGAGAGGAGGAGAAAGAGTAGTAGTTTAAACATATAGATATAAATACTGAATTATTATATGCCTAATGCCAGCTGAATTCCACATTAACCTCTCCCTGCTTTGCCCCCCTGAATTCTGCATGTCTCTCCTTTGCCAACATTTCTTCCTCTTCTGAAAGAGAAGTCCTGCATGATCACATCTTTATTATAGACAGCAAATGACAGTAAGTGGCACATGGATTTTTGAAGTGCAAGTGGTTCAGAAAAAAAGAAAAATATTTATTCACAAATCAAATGAGAACTAATCTTCGTTTTGACAAGACTGTCCTAAGGTCTAATATTTTCAAACGCATACCTCCAGAAAAGTAAAATTTTAACAATAAAGATTTTAGCTTACATAATTACTCTTGAAGCTTTCAAAGCTCAGTCAGCTCAGTATAGTCAGTCAGCACTACACTATGTAGAGCTTAACGAACAGAGCAGCTCTACAGGGATTTTATCTGGCAATGCCTTAGGTTCTAGTTATTCTGCATCTAACTGCAGCTTAATCTTCTAATCTCTTGTTCTGCTCATCAGTATGACTTTTCTATATGCCAATCTCTAATTGTTTAAGGAGAAGCTTAAAAAAAAAAGAAAAAGAGCAGAAGGAGAAACAGTTAAAGGTAGAGATTTTGAGGGCCTTGGTACCAACTTGCACTCTTCACTTTTTGCAAAGAATCTAATCTCTTCCATGAAATAGAGTGACTTCTATGAAGGAAAATTTTAATCCTCAAAGTAGTACTTCATATCTTACACCCCCCCCCCCTTTTTTTTTTAAAGCAAAACAAACATTCCTGTTATCTGCTGAAGTATGGGGAATATTGAATGATATCGTACAGGTGATTGTACTGGAATAGTTTTCCAGTGTCTAAGCACATATACCTAACAGCTTTCTCAAGTAACCTGAGAATCTGTTCCAATGTTGTTTTCATTTTTAATTGTAACAGGAGACAGATGCATTTGGCTGTCAGTGTCTTTTAAATAGTAAGCAAATAGTACAGCTCCGCAATGTACCTTTCTTGTTAGAAGAAAAAAAGCCTGCAATTGTCACTGTATGGTACCCTGTACATCAGTGTGCATTTGAATATAAAAAGTGCCTATTATCTGTACTGTTACAGACTACAAAATGTGCACCTTTAAGGCAGGTCAGCAATTTACCAGTGATGCTTCTCTAAATAACTCTATTAGAAGAATAAGCATTAAACAACTTTTAATGGCTGCATCTACAGAAGACTTTGCAGCACTAAACCACAGATCTTTCTCTTCTGAAATTTATATTTAGATCCGTAATTTCTTTTATCTGTATACCAATTTCTCATTGTTACAGAACATATGCTCTTCCTCAAAATAACTTGCTATTTTTGTACGATTACTCAGCCACATACTTCCACAAAGCTGCAAGTGTTACTTCAGATAAACTTAGCAGCTTTCTGGCTAGTTTCCACGTTACTTTAATGACAGAAAAAAAGACTACCTAATGAAGCATGCTCCTGTACCCCCTCCACCAAACTTGAGTTTGCTTTGAGTGAGGGCAACGAAACCAGTTTATCAGTCCCCAGTTGACTGGTGAGAATGAAGGGGAGGAAAAAGTGCAAGCTCTTGCACACTCCCCCACTGGTAGAAGTCATTCAAACAGGAACGGTATCATATCCTATCTCTTAGTAACTCTGGTGACTTTTTCTGCTACTTTAGGTGTTTCTGAACGGAAAATAGAAGTGGTCCAAATTATAAGATTATCTCATTAAAGGGTGGATAAAAGAGAACATTAAACATCCACAAGATTTAATAAAACTGTTCACAAAACTGGTAATAATTTTTCTAAATCTTTGATTTTATATATTCAGCTAAAGCAACTTAAATTTCAAATGTTCTAGATAAATTACCGTTGCTTTACTAATTGTTATTCAGATGTTACACAATCTTTGAATTTAATAGCCATATTACATACTACCTCTTCTAGGACATTTTTGCATCAGCTGTCATCATTAGCACACCAATGCCATTTTGCCCCCCAATCACAAATACTACTGTGCAAGACATATTTCAGTAACAAAAAGTCTTCTTTTATCTTTAGAAGTAATATACTGCAATCATAGAGTGTGGATTTTGATATGTATTTTTTAAAAATATAGATACTCCACACACTTCATATAGAAATAAAGTATTTTGGTATTCTTCAAATGGAAGTAGCAGCTTATTTCCTACAGGTTTTGAGAAACAAATTGACAGTTTTCCTCTCCATTTTGATCATCATGATAGATTCAGATTTGTAAAGATATGGGAAAATATAGGAATTTAGCATAACACAATACTACCAGTTAAAACATATTTGTTTTCTATTCTAAGTATGCATACATTTTACCAACTATATGCTTTCTTCTCTGTCTTACATATTTATTTTAGAGCACTTTATGTGGAGTTTAATCATACAAAGTAATACGTCCTCAAATGAGATTTTTTGCATGTTCAATCACATCATTTGTAGGTATTCTACCCAACACCACCAAAGCCTATAGAACCAGAAATCTATCATACAGGCATGTAAATAGTTTCTAATCAGAAAAATTTTGACCCAAGTAATTTATTAAATCCTGATTTTATAATGCTAAGCCTAAAAAGGCCTTGCTAAACTTAGTGACTTTGGGCCACTGACCTTCCTGTGTAGTCCCTCCCTGAGGAAGCTATTATATATCTGTCCTGATAGATCTTCAACATGTTTTGAAGAACTAGCATTTAAATAACCAGAAAGTTTCCATTTGTTTGGGGATGTTCTGAGAGGAAACATGCTGCTTTCAAGAATTGCTTAAACCTACAGGGGGAAAAAAAAAAATCTGAAAATTGAGTGTCAATGAAGTTACTTCATCGCACAATCATTGTATCGTATGCTGTTTGCATAGCTCCAGTCCAGTACAGCCCTAGCTCATTGAGTAGTTCCTGGACATCCAACATGAATAATCTACAAAACTTGTGAACCCTCAGGTGCATTCTACCACTTTTTAAATTCAGTGGGTTTTAATGTATTTTCCCTACAGTCCTCAGAGCTGACAATTATTACCCCAGGAAAAAGTATCCCAAATTGTTTGTGATAAGTAAAACTGCCACAACACAAATGAGTTGTAAGGGAAGCAACCTCCAGCTGCACAGTCCTGAAAGAACTGAGAAGGGGATTACATCTTCAGCTGCTCCAGGCAGAACCAAAAGAGAAGGTTTGACCCGTTTAGCATGTTAGCCCCCCATTTAGCTAACAGAAATGAAACTATTCTTTTATAAATATATGTCTAATAGTAGTATTGTCCTATCAACGTAAACTATCCTGCAAGCTACTTTTATAGAGTTTTCCGTATTTGTTACACAACTGCTGCTAAGTACTGCTCCATGTTACACAACTCAGCATGATGCAAAAAGCTCTAAGGAGGAAGTTGAAACTGTTCACTGAGAGGCAGGGAGGGAACATCACTAATGTACTGACCTTTTGTTTTCACTTTTCCATATTCTACTGCATTCCATGTGCTACTGGTAAGTAAATTACTAGGCTTATTTAAAGGTAGCAAAACAAAAGCAAAAAGTATAATTGCCATGCTGGTTTAGTCATCAGAAATCCACTGGCTCTTACCAAGTTATCACCATAGTTTATCTGCTCAGGAGTCAGATAACTGCCTCACAGCACACAGCAGGGCCACTATCACTTAAACCATTATCATTAACCCACCTGCAGCCACAAGAACATGGCTAATCTTAAGTATTCTTTGCTCCTCTGTATCACTCTTTCTCATGTTGGAAAACTAGCATGTTCTATTCTCACAGAAGCATAGTTGTCTACACAAGATGTTTTTGCTGCTATAACATGGCTGGATAGCAGAATCATTCTTTTCAATATCAAACACGATTAAGAAACGATAGTTAAGAAAAACTTCTTTAATGCTGTAGTGTCTTTGCTGGGCGTATTCTGATGAAGAAATACTTTACCAACCAAAAGGAAACTCAAAAAAAAAGACAATTAGCAGCAAGACAAGAGTATGACCTTAGTCTAAGTGAATGATCTGGCAGCCTGAAATGGGTCCAACTGTAAATTAATAAATAACAGAAGAAAAAGTAATAGGGAAAACAATTATGCAATCTGACATTTGTATACATCAGACATGCTTGAATCAAAGCTCATTTGAATTTAGTGTATTTGATTAAAAAAAAATCAAAATGTAATCAACAGAAATTCTGGTCTGAAATTTTAGACTGCATGTTGTTCAAAAGTGTCGTGGTCCACAGTCTGAAAGAGCTAACGTTCAGTTATTGAAATTATTCATTGCTCAAAAATAATACAGCTGTACATTTAAGAGACCCTTCAAATTTCACTATACTAATTTCTCAGTTTCTCTCCATTAAGTGACGATAAACTGAGCTGAGATTATATTTTTTTTCCTTTTTAAGCAGGAATAAAATACAAAATTTCTTAATTTAAGAATCAGGAAGTCAACAAAGATAAGATGTGACACCTTCAATTGGCTGTTAGGTGAAGTGTGAGATAAGATCAACATCCTGACCTCATCAATAGTCTCAAACAGGAGTTCAGGGAAAAGTAAGAACAGGACATAATGATGCTCCTCTGAATACTCTTCCGCACTCCAAACCCTTTTCACTCAACAAACTTTCTGAGGCAAGTGCGATTGCTGGATACTAAAAAACCTCCATGCATTTCTCCCCATGTACTTACCAAGACTCCCCTTAGACCCAGATTGAAAAAAACCCAGTAGCATCAGCAATAAACTCAGCAAGGCTTTCCACCACTATTGCTAGGAAAAGGAAACCTTTCTTTGTTTTGCACCTGTCTCCTGCTAGCTTCATTTGATATCCTTTAGTTCCTCCAGAAGAGACAGAGAACAGTTAATGCATATCAACCTTCTTCCATGCTATTTATGATTTTGCAGACTTCTACCAAGTCCTGCTAAATTCTCTCTTCCCTGATACAAAGCTCTTCCACAACACAGATCATGGTCTTGCCCTATTTAAATTCTTCCAATTTTTACTAAGTAATTGCTGAGATTTCAGAATCATTTCTGAAAGAAACCAAGCCACACACTGTATCAACGTGTAGAAAAACCTTAGATTTATATACTTACATAATAATGTCTTTGAGTTTGTTTTTTGTTTCTTTCCTAATAATTCCAAACACTTAACTCACTTTACTGAGTGCTACTCATTAGGTATTTTTATGGGAGTATAAAAACCTCAAGATTTCATTCCTGACTAGCTGTAGTATTTTTAAAGCCCAGCATATCCAGTTACAATCACTGTAAAGCATCACTCCAAATCTACCTGTGCTGTATTTTATTTATCACTTTATTGTTCAAAGTCAAAAGAGGTTTGTCCATTTCTTTCCAGCTGTCTTTCATCCTTATGAACCTAAACAGCTTAGTATTACCAGCAAACTTTCCTACCTTACAGCTCACCCCTTTCCAGGGTTGATTAAAAAAATGCTGAAAAGCATAGGCCCCAGCAGAGCTCCCTGCAGAACACCCCTTCTGACCTTCAACATCTGCAACTGCTGACCACTTATTTCTGCTTATTTCCTAACTTAATCCAGTTTCTTTCCCTACCCATCTCACTCACAAAGGATTTTCCCTCCTATACCACTTCAGGCCTAGTTTCCGTCAAAACCACCACTGTTGCCTTTCATGAAGGCCTCTTGAAAATCCAAAGAAACCATGGCACGCAGACTACTCTCCTCCACATGACAATGGACTCCTTCAAAAGGGCTTAAGCTTTTATTAAAGTCATGCTATTTTTCCTGACAGTATTATCTTTTTTTACCTATGTGTCCTCTGTTCCGTTCTTCATTATAGGCTCTGCTGACTCATCCAGGAGAGGGAAGATCTTTTCTACTGTTTTCCATGGGGCCCATTTCTTCACTGAGCTAAAGCTGCACCACTTCTTTATGTACTGGGTTTGTGTGGCAACGTTCTGGTAGCAGCGGGGCTACTGGGTGGCTTCTGTGAGAAGCTACTAGAAGCTTCCCCTATGTCTGATGGAACACTGCCAGTCAGCTCCAAGATGGACCCACCACTGGCCAAGGCTGGGCCCAACAGTGATGGTGGCAGCACCTCTGGGATAACATATTTAAGAAGGGAGAAAAAACCTGCACAATAAATTGCAGGAGAAGACAGGAGTGAGACTATGTGAGAGAGAGAGAACCCTGCAGACACCAAGGTCGGTGCGGAAGGAGGGGGCAGAGGTGCTCCAGGCACCAGAGCAGAGATTCCCCTGCAGCCCCTGGTGAAGCTCACGGAGAGGCAGGCTGTGCCCCTCAGCCCATGGAGGTTAACGGTGGGGCAGATCTACACCTGCAGCCCATGGAGGTTAACGGTGGGGCAGATCTACACCTGCAGCCCACCGAAGTTAACAATGGAGCAGATCTACACCTGCAGCCCATGGAGGACCCCCACCAGAGCAGGTGGATGCACCCAAAGGAGGCTGTGACCCCCTGGGAAGCCGTGCTGGAACGGGGTCCTGGCAGGACCCATAGCCCCATGGAGAGAAGAACCCAGGCTGGAGCAGGTTTGCTGGCAGGGCTTGTGACCCCGTGGGGGATCCACGCTGGAACTGCCTGTTCCTGAAGGACTGCACCCTGTGGAAGCACACTGGAGCAGTTTGTGAAGAAAAGCAGCCCGTGGGAAGGACTCACATTGGAGAAAGTCATGGAGAACTGTCTCCCATGGGAGGGACCCAACAGTGGAGCAGGGGAAGAGCGTGAGGAGGAAGGAGCAGCAGAGTCAATGTGTGATGACCTGACCACAACCCCCACTCCCTGTCCCCCTGCACTGCTCGGGGGGAGGAGGTAGAGAAATCGGAGGTGAAGTTGAGCCTGAGAAGAAAGGAGGGGTGGCAGGGAAGGTGTTTTTCACTTTTGACTTTATTTCTCATTATCCTACTCTGATTTGAATGTTAATAAACTAATTTTCCCAAGTCGAGTCTGTTTTGCCCACAACAGTAACTGCTGAGCGATCTCGCTGTCGTTACCTTGACCCATGAGCCTTTAATTGTATTTTCTCTCCCCATCCAGCTGAGGAGGGGGGTGACAGAGCGGCTTTGGTGGGCAGTCAGCCCACCACAACAGGCAAGCAACAGGGCTACGCTTACGTGTGCCAGTCAAAAACTGACATCTGCCACCCAAAACATTTGTTTTGCCAACACCATGCTGCAAAATACCTCCCAGAGCTAAATAACTTCATGCAACTGAATTATTTAAAAAAAAAAAACCAAAAAAACCAACAACAAAAAAAAAAAACCACAAAAAGAACCACCAACCAAAAGCCAAAAAACCCAACAAAAAACACCTTACTAGAATATTTAAATCATTATTTAATTTAAATGTCTGGGACTGAACTCCACTGGTTTCCCAGAGCTGATTCCCAGTGAATTCGTTGTCCAGCTCTGCTGGATCTTAGAAATTCTGAAAATACAGAAAACCTTCTGGATTCTTATAAAATGCTACTTCAGGCTCATTGCGTTTACTTAAACTTTGACCCACTATGAAGAGGAGCCATTCTTTTGATGAGAGCTTTATATAGTTAAGTGTCAAAAATATGCGCTGTTTAATTCCTTTGTCACACATTATTGTGATTGTGTCTCTTATACTGGAAAAAAACCTCACAAAACCACACAAACCCCAGCACACTTTACATTACTTGCATATATTTTAAAAGAGCATTTAATTTAAAAGAAATGCTTCAGGAAACTAATATTGCTTATTAAGGAAAGCATCTTTCTCACAGTCCTACATTCACATTGAAATAACCCAAGAACTCGTCAATCACAAACTATTCAGCAGATACCAGAAAGATAATTTGACAGGCAAAGAAATATTAGGAGTTTGAATGACATATTTATTAGCAAAATGTGAATAACTTCATTTTAATTGCATATCTCTATAACACAAAGCAGAGTTAGTTTTCCAGCTACAAGATAACTAACTTTTTGTAAATTCAGACAGCCCACTGTTACCTAACCCTGATCAGTATTGTTAACTCCTGCAAGTCTTGCATTTTTAGGTAAAAAAGTCTTCTATCAATAAAAATAATAGTATGGTAGTGAAACGAATCCAGATTTTTGAGCTTTGATTAGGAATATTAGTAATTTCTTTGAATTTAATAAGTAGTTTTATCTCTTCAAGCATGCAGGAGATATGCTGAATGCATGTATAAAGAAGTATTTGCATTTCTTTTACCTTTAAATTGTTAGCTTTTTCAATACATTATAATATAAATATGCAGGAAGTGAAAGATATGGGAAGTCAAGCCCTGTGAAGACATTTTCAACAAAATTATTTTAATTTATCCAGGATAGAAATGCAAATAAATCTTTTGAACTCATAGTGAGCACAGAAGATTGCCATGAGACTTCAATATAATTATTATAACATGGAGAGGATTGGAGAGAAGTATTAGCTTGGCAGTTTGGAAACCAGATACAGCCATCAGAAAAGCACTAACAGGGTTCACAGTGCCTTTCAATCAATGAATAGCAACAATAAGTTTCAAAGTAATATCAGAAAATCCAGCAAAATAACACAACTCTTTCATTAAAAAGCCCAATATAAAATAACATAGGTTAGTTTACAAAAAAAAAAAATATGTATGAAATATGAGAGCCGCTACCATTTTTTTATTGTTACCTGAGGCTGAGAAAACCTTGTTTTGGGTACAACTGTCTGATCTCTCTCTCTTATGCACCCTCATTTTGCCTCTTTTTCTTTCCTCACAAAGATACTTGATGTAAATATAGGAAAGAGGTCTATCAGATGCACTAGGCATTTTACTTCTGTCTGGGAGCAAAATGACAACAAATACTTATTCAAACATATTAAGCTTTATATTCATATATTGACAGTAGAAAAGAATGCATTTATAACCAGATGTAGCACTAAAAACTATTGCAGAGTACACACAGAATGAATATGTTCACACAGACCATCACAGTTAATGAAATTATCTAGATAACTACCATAAGAAAATTACTGAAAAACTGATTATTTAGCATGTATAAGAAAAGACCAGAAAAGGGATGACCTTTTCCTCTTCCGTTTCTGTTGTTATCATAATCCCTTGATTCTGAGAGGTAACAAAGAAATAGTCTGCACTTATTTCTTTTGGCATTTTGTTATTTAAAATATTTAACACTATTTTAAAAGTTTGGAGATTTTTTTTTTATTGCTTAAAAATACATATTTGGAGAAAAAAAAATACATTAAACATTTATTCCAATGTTGATTGGTTTGGATACTAATTAATAGCTACATATCCACCCTAATTAAAATTGTTTCATTTACTCAACCTCACAGACTGTTTTCTTCTTTTCCTTAGTTTTAATTTATTGTGGCAAAAAAATATGGAAATTTCTAAGGAAACTTTGCCATACAATTAACATCCCTTAAATAACAAAAAGGGACATATCACTTTAAAGGTTGTAAGGAAAGCTAGAAAAAAGCAACCAGATAACAGTACACTTCAAAAAATATGCTGCACAAAAGGAAATATGTTACCAAATAGAGCAAAAATTTCAGCTTTTTTCTAAGAACTAGCCTGAGTAACTCATTTCATCTGACTTCTGGTCATTAACTATGAATAGATATAATGGGTCCTCTCACTGACAAATACCAACATACTTTAAATCAGAAAAGCATGCCAAAGAGAACACCATAGCTTTAATTTAAGAGTCATGTTTTCTAAAATGCAGTGCAATGGGGTGCAACATGACAGTACACTTTTGAAAGGCTTAATATATGTAGCTCATCATGAAAGGAACCCAAGGAAACACATTAAAATTGTGTCACAATACTCTTCTACTTGTACAACAGGCTAATCCCTATTTGACGAGAGAAAGCTGTATGGAATGTAAATCCTCTCAGTCACACCTGATTAAATTTGTAGGACAAGATTAACGTTCAGATTTACTATTCCATCAACGGTACATCTGATCAGAGAGATGCACTTCTCCCCACCATTCCCAGTGACTTGCTGCTCCCCCAACCATCATTAGACACTTCTACTTCCTCACTTGTTCTGGCTCATCCTGCCTCCTCAGGGCTGCTGAAATGATCAGGGTTTTGGAAACTGCCAGAAGTGTTGGCCTCTGTCAAACAGAAACAAACCAAACATAGCTCACAAATCCAGCTTAAAACACAGCTACCAAAACCAAAAGATAAAAGGGGAAAACTTCCAACAGGGGGAAGATCCTCTTACCACATCCTCTTCTTTTGGCCCTTCCTCTACCACTTCTACCACTGAAAGGAGGAAGACCTGCAATGCCTACACCTTTCAAGGTGTGACTGGCACAAACTACTCAAGTAACCATAAAGCATAGCTGACATTCAGCAAGAGGGTGGTATATAAGGTCTGATAGTGATATTCAACTTGAACAATCAACCTGACAAGAAGTTATGAAACCGCTCTGTGTTTAGCTACAAGGGCAAGGGAAAAACAAGAGGATCCACCTCTTCAGGGTTTCACAAATGTCATGGCTGGAGTCTACCTCACAAAGATGCATCTCAAAGGAAAATGCAAATCACTTTAAAGGAACTGGAAAATCACGTTCAATAAAAGCACATAGGAAAAGACTGCGATTCAAATGAGGCCCTTTTTAGGAAACTGAAAAGGAGCCAGGCCTTACATAGCCCAGTGAAACGGAAACATCAGGCAAGCCCTGATATTCCCAGTGCTCTGCCATGTCTGTTAAGACAGTAAAGAACGGGTTTTTTCCAGCATTTTGGCTTGACTTCCTGTTGCCAAAAGATGGAAAGACTTGGCAGCTCTCAATTATACTTGCAGACTGTTCTACAATTTGTTCAGATTATGAACAACAAGTAATCATAATCACCTCAAGTGGCTTAGGATGCCAAAACAGAGTAATTTTACTGGTTTCAGTTAGTGTGGATTTCCTCAGACATAAGCAAGATCCAAAGTTGGGTAAGCAAATGGCTTTGCTTACAGTAACATCGTGAGTTTAAAACAGCCAAAAAACCTCAAACAACCCAAACCCAAAACCCTCATGTATAACAGCATTTTTAAAAATTTCATCTTAAATGAAGAAAAAATTCAGAGGAAAATCAAAATATTTGGAAAAAAAATCAGATTTAAAGAAGGAGTGGTTTAACTACTTCAACTCTATTATGGATACTCATTCAGGATTAACTTAATTCCATGCAGCTTAGTTCACTTCCAAAATAAATTAATATAAATTAAATTAAGGAAATTAATTTTGAAAGCATTCTGAACAAGGATTTAATGCAATTTAACTAATCCACTTCAAGTCTACTTAGTGCAGATTAATTGTTTGAGTATACTTGTGTAAACAAGCCCAAATATCTTGGAAATGCTATCATGCAGAAAATCCTGGAGATTTTTAAAAGCACACACCATAATGTATGTAAGACCCTCTATAAAAAGTATTAGCCTTCACTAGAGTTTTCGCTTTCTTTCCTGCTTAATTTTGTTTTAAAAGAGAACATTTGTTTTAAATTATTAAATTTGGGGTTCTTTTTCCTTTAATAAATCAGTTTCTCTCTTCAGGTGGTGGTGTTAAAATGGGGACAAGGATGTACTTTAATACCAAAAGTAATCACAGCGGGAATTTCCAGCTAGGTCTAGAAACAGCCATAATTAACAAGCATTTCTGCATAAGCAAATTTTATTTTTATGTAGGAAAGAAATTTAGCATCTTCCAGAACAACACAGGTTTTTATTCTTAACATCTAAAAAGTAGTACTACACTATGTGAAATCTGTGGTCATTTTGCTGTTTTCAGAGTTTAACTCTTTTCTATATATAGGCATAAACAAATCTTTAACATTGCAAAGTAGTATGCTAATTGACTTTCAGATACAAATTCAAGCAGGTAGTAAAATATTCTAGAATTATCTGTTGCTTACAGGAAGCACCAAGACTACCTTGCTTACAATAATTCACAGGCCACACACAGCAAGGTGAAAAGGAGGAACAGAAGTCTGATCTGAACACAGGTCTGCAGCCATGACCTGACTGCCAGAAAGCTAAGGCCCAGCTCTCACTTCTGCCTTTACTCAGTTGAAGCCACGTGTGAAAAAAAACTCACTTAAAAACGCTACGAAAGGGTGGGCTCTGCTACAACAGAACAAGGAAAAATCCTGAATAGATGACTAAATACTCGGAGATACTGAGTATTTCTCAGTAAGAAAGTCAATAATTTCTTAGATTTGGTAATGAGTTCATTTAATTCGGTTAACAAGAAGTCCTGCAACCTAGGGCAACACTACCTCCTACCAGCCTGTCTTCACTTGTGCATCAGCACGGCCTTTCACAACTTCCATCCCCGAAAAGGCTGCCCGTTGAGCTGCTTCTGCAAATGCTTCCAAGGGTATTTCAGTCAAAACGTACCAGAATAGCAAAGCCTTAATGCTTAATACTATTGATAGCGATCTGATTGCTGTAATAGACCAAGTGCATACAGAGAAGGCACTTTAGGTACCACTACACTCAGAGATATCTGGCAGAAAGAAACATTGAGTTGAAGACTGGTAAGACAAAGCAACCTATTCTAGCACAGTTTCCTGCTGAATGCACCTCCGTGTACATCTTAACATCATCAGTGTTAGACCTAGATTTAAGCAAAAACTAAATAGGTTTCAAAAAACTGAGAACAAGTTCAACCAAGAATTATTTCTGAATTTTGATGAAATTGATTGTTCCAGAAAAAATGCATGCTAAAAACATTGGAATGAGAAATTATTTCTTGTGATGCCTTTTAAGTGAAACATCTAAATACTTCACATGGCATTTGAGAAGGAAGTTACTTGAATTTTTAAAAGTTAAGAGAACAATCACTAAATACAGAATTTATTTGATCTAAATCTGGTCAAAATTATCCCCTCCTGTTCTTCTTTCCCTTAAAAGTAACCAGCTCCTGTGGCACAAATGACTTACTGCAGATATCTTTACTGGTACAGCATACTTCTTTGCTTGTACCCATTGAGATCTGCTGAAAGAGCACAATAGTGTAAAGTTAATTCTATGTGTAATATTAATCTCCTCATCAGGTAAGTGGGGAAGGGAGGTATGTAGTAGATACACAATGCATGATTTCTCTCCTCTACCAGATTCTTAATGAAGGAAATGCTGAAATCTCAACCAAAGAGCTCAAGGGATCTCATTTCCCCTTCCTTTCTCACTCTTCTGTTCAGGAGTGATTCAGGATTAACCTATGCTAAATAGACTGTGAACCATTTTTGGGTCACTGACAAAATATTTAAGTAAAAAAGCCTGGAGCAACCAAATCATCACAGAGCTTTTCCTACAGCTGGGTTGATCTAAATCCAGACACTCATCAACAGTGCATGTCATGTATACAGCTACTTAAAAATTCATCTGCACAGCTTTATCACTTCTGCTGCCAAAAACTAGTAAATTCTTTTAATTTGATTTCAGCCTAAAACATCTTAACACCTGACTACAAGTGTTACTATTTTAAGATCCACTTGTAAATTGAACATGCAATCATGTTCAGGCAAGGACAGATTTGCAGGTTCTTAAATCACTAGCTGTTTCAGCCAAGAATCACACCAAACAAGTGCAATTTAAAAAAAAAAAAAAAAGTAAATGAATGCATTTCATTTTCAAAGCACTTTTGAACGTTATTTTCATACTGAAATGCGTCCAAAAGAGCCTGTAACCTAAAACTATGCTTGGTATCAGTTAGTTTAAAAAATTACATGCCACAAAAAGACTGATTAATCTACTTCTTGCAGTTTAAAAAAAAAAATCTCATGACTCATGAGCATGACAGGTGCAAAAGATATAAAGTCAAGGAGGGAATGCCACCTTCCAATTTCAGACAGCCCTGCATTGTAGATACATTTAAATGTAAGCATTTAGGGGGAAAAAAATTAAAAACCTGATTTTACCCTGACTAGTTCAGGTAGCTAGTGCTACCTTCAGAGGCTGACTGGATTTTTTGTGTGGTTTCTCACAGGAGGCTTAAATTTATAAGATGATGACAATTTGCATGGTAGACATTGAAGATGAGGAATTTTGGGAGATTGGATGAAGCAAAAAAACCAAAAAGCCCTATTGAATGTAAAGAAAATATTATGGAAAAAAGGCATTTCATTCAGAAAATGTAATTATTCATTTAATTGAAGCAAATAGTGCTAAGGCTAAAAAACAAAAGCTAAACCACCAAGATCTTAACTAAATCCAGTTATTACAGAAAATGTAAAACACCGATGGGAGAAGGATACGGAGACATTTAATCACTCAATATGACTGCTTCATGCCAGCTGCATATAATTTGTATTGTCTGCCTGTAAAGTAGGCACCTTAAGCAACCCTGATTTTCAAAAGCCTTTGCTTAAACCAAGACCCATTTCTGGATCTGCAGAACAGTCTTCATCTGACATCATTACTTAAAAAATGGATCACTGCTTTTCAGATTGGACAGCTTGGCTTTTGTTACGACAATTCCTAAAAGAGGCTACTTCCTCAAATACATTCCACCTCCTTCCCCCAGGTCTTCCGATAATCATAACACAAGACTAGTTAGGTAAGTACTAGACTGAACAGTGATTTATACGCACGCAGCTAGAATGGTCTGGAGGCTGTGCAATTTCACACTGCACTCCCCCAGATGATGATCGGTAGACCTCATAAATAGAATTAGGACGATACTGCAGGTTGAGATACTCACCTTCAAGCCTCTCAATCAAGGCATAATTCCTTGTCCCAGGTGGTTCCAAATCAAATAAAGCAAACTTGAACTTCAGCTTCCCACTTCCTAGACTAGTCACTGAGACTCCTAAATACAATCTGAACACAAGTCCCCAGTAGCAGGCTGGTGAATTGTGGAAACTGCCAAGCCTCAGAGCAGGTTTTGGTTTTAATACCATCAATTAAGCAGAAGTGCTGCAAGGAACCCTTCCTGAAATCATATGGGCTGTTGTTTTGATGTACCTTTGCCAGGGTATCATTCTGTCACACTTCCTATACGTGTAATGCTTTACCCCTGCAACTTACTCCACACAAGTCCCACTGATTGTGATGCCATTAGATTCATTTGAATCATTCTTCCTTGCTTTCAGTGGGATTGTTGTACAGAGATGCATAGTCATAATCCAGTTCCTGCTGAATACATCTGCGAGCAGTTATTGTGAGTGCCTTTGAGTGTAGTATTATATAACGTCCCTTTGGCTTATCCACGTGAAGAAATATTAAAATAAATTAACATTTTACTGGTTCTCTAATTGGAAGTGTCTGTTTGAAACAAATATGTTTATCAAACAGTTTGACTGGGAAAATACATTACTGTAGCTGCAGTTACCCAAATTACATGCTGTCTAAAGCAAAAAGGGCAAAAGCCATCTGGCTCCATATAACTTACATTTTCTAGACAGCTTGCAGCTGGTTCTGATTAAGCAGCATCTCAGTACTCCCAGAGATCTATTTTTAACTCTGCAAGTTTATTTTTAGGGCTCACATATCCAAGGCACATGGTGTTTACATTAATAAATGAACAACCGCCTACAGTTAAGAAAAGCTTTGTGCAATTCTTGTGGCACAGTCACTGCACAACATAGATGGATAGTTAAATAAAACATTATGCGTACTAATTAAAGAGACCTTGCCCACCTCCTGGCTCTTTACAGGACTGCAGAAAGCATCTCTGGAAAGCTTGAATGGCAGGAAAAAGAAGGTGCTAGACAACAGGATGATTTGCTTTCAGAACAAATATTGTGTGGCATGTCATAGGAAAAGTACTTATCTCCTGGCCTAACCCCTCCCCAGAAAGCCTTCTTTTTTTTTTTTTTTTCTTCACATGGAATCTATAGATTGCCCAGACAATTTATCTCTGTATGTTACACAGCCACATGTATAAGGTACATCTTATACCTGCCATCTAAGAACATTAATGTTGAACAGCAAAACATGGTATGATTTAGAATGACTGAAATCTCCTACTAAAGCCCTGAAATTGTCAGAACAGTGGATGTTGCAAGTCCAGGAAGCATTAGCAGACCTATCTGCATTTTTTTTTTAATTATTTTTTAGATAGACATGCACACATGATTTTTGATTGTAAAATACCTGCTCATTCCTCTACAATTAAAACATCCCTTTCACAAGGATATTAAACACATGCACCAGCAAGGTTAAAGGTTGGACATGTTTTGGGTTTTGTTGTTTTCTTGGTTGGGTTTGTTGTTGTTGGTTGGTTTGGGTTGTTGGTTTTGGGTGGGTTTTTTTTTTGGGGGGATAGGGGTGGTGTTTGGGGTTTTTTGTAACATCTGTATTCTTTCATTCCATGGTACAACTGAACGGCAACATCATATTTTGGTGGGGGTAAAAAAAGACCAGTAACCTGCTATAATAAAGTTAAACATAGCTAAAGTTAAACCATCCTATAATTTTATAACATTAATTCCATTTTGCATGGACTTGGAACTTATTCTATTGCACAGACTACTGTGTGCAGTACATGCAACCTCCTCCACCTCTGATCCCTTACTCTGGCAGAGAACTGCTAGAACTCTTCAAGAGGGTATGCTCCCAGAATTTGGTTCTGGATGAAGTTATACTGAAAGGACTATTAATCCTGAAAGTAAAAGTTTTAAAATGCTTTCAGAAACACTTCCCAGAGGTAAGACAATACAAAACATAACAAAAGTAATCTAGATATCTCCTTAACAAGCTATTAAAGGAATTTGCTCTTCCAATCCATACCCACTAAGCTACTTCAGTAATCTAACAGATTCTGAAACTAGCGGCAGCTAACACCTTAAAATTCCATCAGCGGGAATGTTTTCAGCACCATAAAGTACTGACTAGCTGTAAAGTGTTAGTCAACTTTGAAACAAATCTCCATTTCAGCAGCCAGGCATGCAGAGCACCAGAGAAGCTGGTCCCAGTTCCAACGTGATATTAAGGACCAGTGCCAAGTGGAAGGGCGGCTATTTCCCCAGGAAGTTCTTTTCAAAAAATTCCTTACTCATGCTTTAGACACACCTATTCTCATGTATTTTTATGTTTCTGCATATGTCTTCTCACCATACCTTTTTTCATACGTCCTTTTTCCTTCTTCTTTTAGGCTTAACTACTATTTAACTCTCCCACACTGCACAGCTTTTAAGGTCTCCACTCATTTTCCATTCTCTATGATGCTTTCAAGTCACTGTATCAGTGTCTTTCTTCCTAATCCTCCTCTACATGCAAATGATAGTTTTGTTTCATTATTCAGTTGATCAGCTGGGCAGTTTCTTACTATTACTAAAAGAACTATACTATTAAATTCCCATATATAGACAGATCTGCACCCCAAAGACAGTAGTCGTTTATTAGTGTCTCCCTGCCACAGAAATGAATGGTGCTTCCACAAGTCTACAGGTACTCCTAATCACCTAACCAAAATCAAAATATTAGTTGTCATCTATCATAGATTCCTTGGATGATAATGAATCAAAAGGTGCTCAAAGCAGTCATCTTTCCTGCACGTTTGGTGAAGGAGGGCAAGTAGACCCCTCAAGTGCATCCAAGGACATGGCATAAAAGGCATGTTCCAATATACCAGTTTGAAAAGGTAAAATATTGATGAAACCACATAAATTACACAGGGGAAAGGTGATGTAATATTTCATATAGCACCACTATGTTTTGAGTTCCTCTCTCTTCTTCTACTCTTTACAAAATAGCTGAACAGAAAAGACAAAGCACTCAGTGGCTATTTCGAGGATTTTCCTGTCTTAGCTTACACTTACTTGTGAATTTGTCCACCAAAAAATTGTTTAGGGAAACTGCTGAAAGTTTCAATAGAGAAAAGGGATATTCATCAGGATCTGAGGCAATGTAAGAGTGCTCTCTGCACCCACACCAACTACTGAAAGCTGAGTTGGGATATCTAAATGAGCTGTATTCACTTTAAGTCACTAAAGATCTACTTCAAGGCTAGAGGAACAGCTGCAAGCACGTTAGGGGAAGCTGCGAAAGATATCCAATGTCTTCTTCATGAAGCTTTAAATTTGTGTATTGTGCACTGGCCTTTATTGCAGGGTACTGCCTAAAAATAGTATTGTCTCAAAATACAGAGCAGCCATACTTTTTTATACCACTTTATGATTTTTTTGTTGCTCCCCCCCCTTTTTTTTTTTAATTTAAGCAGGAGTTCTGGGGTTCTGTTATGCTTCTTCCTATTAATCATCTTCTCTAAAATACAGTGCTGCTATCACTATCAAGACTTGACTCCCCCTACCCTTAACAAGAGACCTGCATATGGGGTGCATGGTCTAGAAAGACAAAGGACTGCAAATGCTATTCCCAAATCAGAGCTGACCGTTTCCTGAAATGCTTACCATATCTTTTTCCCCCTCTGATTAGCAAGTGATGCGAGTCACACAAGACAGAGCATACACAATAATTCACAGGTCTCCATACTTGCATCCTAGAAACATCTCTTTCCTCTGCCACATCCCAGATCACGTAATCCTTCACGAATTTCCCACTTGTGTCAGATCATTCTCCATTACCCAATGTAGGAAGAATCCAGAATACAGACAACATGAAACTTCTATAAATGGATGACAGGACATTCAATTTTGAAAAACCTGTAAACTCATTTCTGCATAGCACAGATGCAGCCTTGAACAGCCGTACACAGAGGAAGCGACATGTAAGCAGATGTCATCTACATGACTCGTACATTGGCAGTGTCCTACAGTCAAGTACTGAGGGGCACAGGACCTGGTTAATCCATAATCCAGACACTTGAGAACGACTACATCTGCAAATTGAGGGTTATTTAGCAATGAGAGAACTATAAGCAATAATTACTTGCATTGGTTTAATTTTATACAACAAAAAATTTCCTATCACTTCCAGGTGGCACCTTAAGAATCTAAGAAAAAACTGAAAATATGAAGAGATTTAAAAGTGTAATCTATGAGAAAAGGTGAAAGAAATTGATTTTTACAACCTAGTAAAGATAAGACTGGAAAGAAACACTAGCAAACACCATCTAGGAGAATAACATTGAACAAGTGAGAAGGGAAAAACAGCATGGTAGCAGTTGCTATTCTTATGTCTTCAGATCAGTTGGTAACAAAGGGGACTTTGGGTAGAAATTCAGAAATACTAAAATAGCTCAGTGCTTTGTTTTGCAAGAAAGTGCTGAAGTGATAAACCAAAAACTTTAAACTCAAAATATTCTATGTTTAATGAATGGGAGTTTTGTCAAACCATCTCAGGTTGCCTTCCTGTCTGCCAGAATGCCCAGCCAGAGGGCAGCACCTGTAGGAGACAACTTTGGAACAGACATTGAGGTTGACAACACCAACACCACACATCACTGCCCCAAGAACTACAGTCATCACCAAAATTAGTTATTACCCCAGGACCCCTGCTCAGCTTTGTTATAACTAAGAAAATTAAAAAGGAAAAAAAGAAAGGGAAAAAAAAGCATTATCTAGGTATGACATGATTTCAAAATCCTCCCCTGCAGTGACTAACAGTCCAAAATAAGATCTTTTGTCTTAATCCATTTCACACTACATTAAACTTTGGAAAAAATACTCAGTTTACAAATTTTGCATGCCTACACTGCAACTTTATACAGAAACAGATCTAAGTAGAAGAAATATAAAGAATAGGAACCTCATGTTTCTAAGTATAACCACACGCAGAAACAGGTCATCAAGGGGAACTGTGGAACTCATTGTGTTGTTAGTTTTTAACAGTGACATTTGTCTAGCTTCTTTTTAATATGCCATGAGACAGGTTCAAACCAGGAGTTTTGCTGGTTTAGTAGAACTTGAATCCACACCACAATGTGCATATCATTGCCTGAAGAATAGCATGCCCCTCCCTGACTTAAATCATACTTTGAGGTCCCTTTAGACCTTCATTTTCTAAATGCTATAAAGCAGTACTTAAGTTCTAGATTAAGATATTCCACACACTATAACATTTCAGACTTTGTAATGAAGGTTTGAAATTGCCACCAGCTTCAAAATTAAGCTGCTACAACAGTTCTGCTTTTGTGAGTTACCTGATCTGCAAATTACCTGTTATAAGTGTTAAAATTATCACGGAAGAAACACTTATTCTTCAGAAACACATCTGGGCTGCCAGAGACAAAATTAGGAGGTGGTGTGTGGGTGGGAAAAAATTAAAAGTTGGCAAACACAGCTTTTTTAGGGTATTCAATACAACCAACGTTCATGCAGCTAATCTAATGAATGAAGAAACTACAAGAAATTTTTTATTCGTGGTGTCTTCTTTAACTTTCTGTATAATGTAACATTTTAGAAACAATTATTACAAAAAATATAGATGTTATAAAGTCACATAGGAGAATATTAACCGCATGATCTTTCAATAAAGTGTATTTCACATACTTCTGTTTTGTGTTGCATGTATCTTAATGAATATCGAAAAATGCCTAGCAGTCAGATACTGAAATATCACTTTAAAAGTGGTATGCTGTATGACAGATGATATGACCTTATTAGTAATTTCTTTCAGCTAAAGAGCTGAAAACCAAAAATGTTCATTCAGCCTCCACATTCTGCATGGACAGAACTAGGAACTCTTAACATCTGGAAGCCAGAAATGACTAGTGAAGACCTCCTAAGTATTTCTCTCTAGCTTTAACCAGGGCTAGGTAATCTCACTAGGATTCCCCTCAAGGATCACTCATGATCATTTCTTTCAAAGGTAGTACACGAGTTAAACACTCTTTTCAGTTCCCTCTTCCTTCCCCACCTTGCCAATACCATTGATTGTGTGGCTATGTAGTAAACCACAATGAGGAACCGATCCAGGCTAAAACCAACCCTTTTTTTTCTTGGGAACAGCTGAGCCTGGATCAGTTCCCAAATCTGTTTCATCCTGTGGCCACACAAATATACCTGGCATGACCGAGCAGTCAATGAGAAGCGTGAGAACAGGCAGGCAGGCATTACAGCTGCTTATTCTGGTACTGCCATTGAAAAAGTAATTTCTCAAAATGTAGCCTCCCCTTTGGTGGCTTTTTGAATCATGCAGTTCCCTGGCTCATTCTCCCACCTGCTCTCCAGCCCTAGAGGTGACTCTGTCCTGTCTTCTCCCCCCACTAAGACAGGCACACAGAAATGAGTCTTGACACCAAATCATTTAATAAATGAATGAAGAAAAACAGCTATCTGATTAGTAAAATCACTCAGGAGGTAAAAACCTGCAGCAATGCAGGGAACCACGAGCATCTCCCACACTACTTGTTTTTCAGGTATAAAGAACCCTAGTAATAATGAAGCAGAAAAGGACTTTGTTGTGGTTTATCTGGATACCACAAAAGCAATTCTCCAAATCGAAATGTGAGGATTGACAGAGAAAGAAATTAGGAAAGCAACTGACCTGCCAAATAGAATATGGCAACGAAGCACCCAGAGAGACCAAACTTTACTTTGTAACCTCTGAGAAATAAATAGGTCTTTCTAAAAAAGCAACACCCCAAACCCCCCTCAAACAACATGCTAGACAGTACATTGAAGAAAACAATGTTCGTAGAAGATCAAATAGATTATTTGGTATGCCAAGACTAAGAATGAAATTCAGATGTTTGTGGGGAGGGCAACAAGAAAAAAAAATATAAAAAGGAATAGGAACATCAAGAGTAGATTGGTCCCACCCACCAAGGCATTAGGATTTCCCATACTTGGCACAGTCCAAAGAATACTCTGTATATGTGGCTGTCCATCTGCACAGTAGGAAGTTCAAAGATGGTAGGGAACCCTCCACTCCAGTAATATAAAAACCTAGGCCCTAGGCCATGTAGCATCGAAGCACATGGCAACTGCAGAAATTATATGGGGCAGGGATGTTGCTTTAGTTGAGCTGCTTCCGATCCTGACTTGGTTTGGAATTAAACGACATTTTTGTTCGCAGAGCAAATTCATGTACTTAGGGAAGGCTCTACAGGTTATGCTGAAGAGTTTGCATCAAGCAAAGCCAAGCTTTTCTAAGGCATCAGAAGATGCTCCATTGCACAAGCTTCCAGCAAGCACAATGACTTTAGGATTACAGGCAGTAAAGTAGTAGAAACAGAGATGGTTAAATATTTCCTGGGAGACTGGAATCCAAACTTTTAAATCTGGATGCTTTCCAAACTTACCTGGAATGATAGCAGAATTCTGTTCAGTAAAAACACATGAGTATTTTGTCATACATTTAGCAACAAATCAAAGCAACTTCTAGTTGGCTTTTGGGATTTATAGCTTGCAAGGATGGAGCACATGAGGAATTAGTCTCCTTGTCATTATCCAGCACATTCCAATGGTTAATTACCACCACTGTTGAAAAAAGGAGACTCATTTCTATTCTGAGTTTGTCTAGTTTCAGCTTCCAGCCACACAAGATATGATTAAGTCCTCCTGTTAGGAGTAAGCACCTTTTGTACCAGAAATCTTTTGCACATTGGCATTTACATATATATAAAAGAACCATCAATCACATTGTCTCAACCTTCAACAAAAGAAAACAGACTGAAGGACTGAATTCCTGAAGCTTCTTTCAGTAAGGTATATCTTCCAGACCTTGTATTATTTCTGTTAACTCTTCTTCAAAGCCCTTTCTGAACTGTTGCTATCAGAAATAGAACCAGTACTCCAAGAACAGTTTTGTTCACTTAGTCTAAATGGAGACTGAAGAAAAAGTTTTGCTTGACCCTAACTGTGTCTCTTTTCTGTGTTGAAAAGGAAGCTAAGACATACTTATTCCTGATTAATCCAAAGCTTCTCTCTACTCCATCCCCAACCCTGGATCTGGCCACCAAAGTAGAAGCATTACTTATTCTCAGCATGCAGACCCCATGCCATGACAAAGCCCATGTACTTCATTGGCTACTGCAGGGCACTAGCTTCCCTTTTCATGATTCAGGGTGTTTTATCATGACTTATAAGTCATAACCAAGCACTTCTATGTACAGACAGTGAAAAACTGATAGTGGAGAGCTACCAAGAGAGGACTATCTAGTCAGGGCCTTAGAGCCCATGACCTGCAAGGAGAAGCTGGCAAAGCAGAGCTTCTTTAAATCAGTGAGAAGATGGCTAAGGTGGTGGTTTAAAAGCAGCCTGCAACTACTTGGAGGGGAGTTACAAACATCACACAAGCATGTTTTTCTCAGCAGTGTTAGATGATGGTGAAAGGCTCAATAGCTACAAATTCTAAATTGGAGGCTCAGCCTTCTTGCCAGGAAGACAGCGCAATACTCAGGCAAGATGGCCAGGGAGCTCTGCAAATGTCCAGCCCTGGAAGGTTTCAAGATGCCTGACCTGATCTGGTGTTGGCAACAGCCCTATGGGACCTCTAGAGATCTCTTCTAATCAATATTCTATGATACTCCTGAAGCGCTACGTTCTTTTTTACTTTTATATGATTAAAATGCTATTTTTTCAAAATAATGTATTTGTATCAAGTGGGATTACAGAACCTTATATAACCAAATTTATTTCAGTATAACTGTTCTCAGCTTTACCACAGTATTTCTTTTCCTCTTGATAACTGATAAAAAACCTGAGTCATGTTAAACTAATAATAAATTCGTACAGATATCTGCTAGGAAAACCTTCAGGGGAATAACAATTTTCCCTATGCACAACGCTTTGTGAAACTGTTAGCCAGTTTTTACTTCATTTTAGGCTGTAATGGTTTTGGATGGTGTTGTTTTTAACAGATTGTCACATACCACAGAAGTCTAATTATATTCCTCAACAATTATCTTTGTAAAACAAGCCTTCTACCATCAGAAATATTAACCACTTGTCTGAAAGCTTTTTTCTTAGAACCACGTTGTCTGGCATGAGCTGCAACACCATATTTTCACTTCACAGAGAATGCAATCTTGCAATTTACCTTTCCTAAGGTCACTCAAAATATAAATGTATATATTTACCTATTTAAAGTATAATGTATACCTACTTCAAATATAAAATAGGGCATTAGCTTTATTTTATAGCATTGGAACATTTAAAAATGTGTTTAGCCAGTTATATTAATATTCTTATATCAAGTTATCCATGTCTATATGTTCAACATTACACTAGATGTTTAATATTAAATAAGGTGTTAGTAAACACCTGATGTTTAATATTTGAGTATTAGTGAAGTACAATTCTTTTTGCTCTTGCTCTGAGCTGCAAAACCAAAAACCTAATTTCCACAACAGTTAACAGAGAAGCATTTATTGCCCCTTCCACACTGTTAATACCTTTATGTACACTAAACACCACCACAAACATATGGGAATAAATTATATTTCTTTGAGGATTATTCTTTCTATCTGGAATTGCCTTTTTGTGCCATTTGTCTCGCACCCATGCAGAATCAAATGCTTACCCAGAACCAGTTACATCAGTTTACATATACTGAAATCACAGCCTCTGGCAAGCAGCAAAAATTAAGGCATGAAAAATGGTTTACAGAATACTTCTGCATCAAAAAAACAGACCTCTCATACGTAAAAAGCTGTTCAGAGGGTTTTTTTGTGAGCAAACAATTTTTTTCAGGACATACCAAAGCATACTAGCTGGGGAGCCAAAATCCATTTAAGTAATTTATTCAGTTTATGACACATTGACTTAAATTAAATTTAGCTGGGCTTGTTCACTAGATTCCAGTGAAAGTGTAACTATGTTACCTTGGTTTAATGAACTAATCAGAGTAAAAATGCTGATAACTCTGAAAAGACAGTGAAACACAGTGTTTTGTCAATGGACAATAAATTTGAGTGCTCTTTCTAGAGGTGTCCATTTAAAGCGTTTAGGTGAACATGGAGGATAAATCATAGCCTCAGATTATATGCCCACAGAAATTGTGAACACCCCATCCCTGAAAGTGTTCCAGGTCAGGCTGGATGGGGCTTTGAGCAACCTGGTCTAGTGGAAGGTGCCCCTGCCCATGGCAGGGGGGTGGGAATGAGGTGATCTTTCAGGTCCCTTCCAACCAAACCATTCTATGATTATATACTTAGTGAGGAAAAGTTTGCACCTCTAATGAAAAAAAAAAAAAAAAACAAAAACCCAAAACAAACATTCTGAAGAGTCTTTACAAGTTTTATGAACCATATCAAAAGAAAAAAAAAACCCACAAAACCTTTGAATATTTATTCCCAGAGAGCTAATTTAGCTGTTAAAAGCACTACAGCTCAGAAACCTGTGCTTTGGCTACACAAAACCAACAAAACAGTTATTTTGAAAGACAAATACCTAGATGAAAACATCTGGTGGCCAATATGAACAAGTGATTCCTGAAAGGAAAAAAGCAATACAATTGTAATTTTTAAGCATCATATCTGTTTCAAGAGATAGGATTTTATATATATATTAATATATAGGTTAAAGTTTGCATGCATATATCACGTTAAAGCACAGCAAAGTTATATAAAAAAACACTCTCCAGACCTGTTTTCTTCAGTTAACCTGAACCTGCAGAAAGTAGTAACTAATCCCACAACACAATGGCTGGGTGACTTGTGTTGTCATTAATTGCTTACTTAAGACTTGAAGATTTAACACAATGCACAAATGAGAGCAGGACCATGACACTTACATGCTTTGATTATCAATTTTAATGGTAAATGGTGTAAATTACTTCTAAATGAAAAATAAAAAAACACCAAAAAAAACCCAAAAACCAAACATAGGAGGTAGCTTAATTTAATTACTAGCAAGTGAACACGATGATGCTTTCTTATCTAATGCATAGACAGAGCATTTTATTCATTATTTGGTTGTCTTGTATATTAACACATTTCAGATCCATATTTTTCATGCATGCTTGTTAATTATTGGGATTTTATCTAGAAACACCTTAATAAGGATGTCAGGATTAAACTATTATGAGAAAAATACAGAAAGACAGAAAAAGAGTCTATAAACAGCAAATATTTTACATTGCATAAGACTAAGATACAAAACTAAGATTTGTATCAAACTGAGGCTATTTTTGGACTTCAAGAGGTTAGAATCTGAGCTGCACATCTGAGTCATGCTTTGCATTGGAAGTTAAAAGAAAGCAGTGGGTGCAATGGGAGAAGAATCTTTCTTTTACACGTCATTAAGCCTGAGCTCATAGATTTTATATTTTCATTTCATTATTTGATGTCTGAAAGAGCTGCAGTACTCCATCACACATAGATATAGGTAACACATCTATTAATCCTGAAAGTTATGGGGCCATATTCAGTGAATTCACGAAATGTATATCTAATCCAGCCTTTCTGTAAGTGATTTATTTATTTTTAAATCAAAGGAAGGTCATCACAAGGAACAAATACATTCAATTCCTTCAGTATACAGTCAGAGGTCCAAAAAAACATCCATGCACTCAGCTTAAACAGAACTTAAAGACCTGCTGAAACACACCCATTTCTGTATGAAGAAAAGGTTTTAGCCTTCTGGTATTTCATTTACTACTTCGGTTTGGGCTCAAAGTTCTCAAATCTTTTTACAAAAAGACTGACAAAATATATTTTGCAGTAACTACATACACGATCATTCATGAAAATACTCATCTGTTCACAGCATCTACTGCTTGTGCAGAGATGGTTACTGGACCGCAACGTAACCTTCCACTGCATTTTAATTTTAAAACAGTAGTGGAAATACCATTTTGGAGCATCTTCTATACTTAGTCTTTACTAATATGAGGAAAAATATTTATAAAAAAAGCAGAGTCAAGCAGAACAAGGAAACAGGGGGAGTCAGCTTTGCAGAAAGGAAGAACAAGCTATTCCTGAAGAGGAACAAACAAATGCCTATTAAAGAAATTCAGAATTAAGATGACAGAAAAGTGATCCAAAAGTAGGAACTAGCAGAATTCAGCACACAGCTCCTCTCCCTTCCCACTCAGTTTATTAAGAAAAGAAAAACCACCTTCTCATTAACTACGGCAACAGGCAGCTCCTACAAGATACTAAAGACCTGGAAAAATAAGCAATGCTGTTGAAGAGCAGAAAGAACTTTGAACAGGTATTTCCAAAATATTATATATCAAAATGGGATTTTAATTCAGTAATTACAGATAGATAAAAGAGCCAATTTCACTCAGGTGCAAGTAAGTAAAGAGTACATATTCTGAACTTGTTCTCTTCAGCAGCAGGCACATGTTGATATGCTTCTGAAAACCAAGAACAGTGAATAGATGTCTCACCTTTATGACCAGCCTTCCATAGCAGCATTTTGCCTGTTCGCAACAGTAAAAGGAAGAAACTGGATAAACGGGATGTGTGGTTTACCAGTGGGAAACTGTGATACCAAACACTGCTTATTTAGCAATAGTTTGCCACATCTGGAAACCTACTGAACAGATTGGAGTTCCAGGTATCTTCCTTCATCATCTATTAATATTACTTGCCCCTCTTCTCTAACAGAAATTTTACCTCAAGTAATTCCATGAATGACTTTAGGGGGTTTAGTGCTTTGTTTTGTTTTTTTAATAGAATCAATTTAATTTAACTATTCCAGTATTACTTTTAATTTAGAGGTTTTTGAAAAGCAAAGCACAAAATCTGAAATATGTGGGTGACAGGAGAGGCAAAGGGGAGAAGAGATGAGTTCTCTCAGGACTTAATCCCCTTCTCTGGTTACAAAAAGAAAACTTAGTGTCTTCATGCCTCTGTGATCTTTATCTTTACAGAAATATTTATAGTCTACCCTTCCCCACAGGTGCATTTTTTTCTTTGAAAAAATCTGGGTATTAAATCAACACATGCTTTAAAGGAAGAGCTCTCCTGTTCAGAAGAGTAACATCCTTTGAAACAGTTGGAATCCTTGAAAACTGAGCTGGTGGGCACACAACAGACACAGCCTCCAACCACCCCACCATGTTAATAGAAGATATATTTCAAAGTATTAGATAGGTAGAGACAAGTAACTCCAAAATATATATGTGAGTATTAATTCATCACTGGGTATTATATAATATTAAAAAAAATAAACAAGAAAAAAGGTATTTCTCAAAACACTGTTAAGTATTCCCTATAATAACAAAGTATTTTCTTTTGCTGTCCAATGATTTTTATGCACACAGATCAATTGAGAACATGCAATAGCAACAGGATGTAGATGTTTCCTTAATGATGCTTACAATTTATAACAAGCAAGGCAAACAACCAAACATCAGCACCTTCCCCTGTTGGGATTCAGCAGTTACTTTTATAGCTCTGCAGATTAGCAATAGCCTGGTCCCTTAAGGTTCAAAGAGTTGCAATCAATTTTAATAGGTTACAGTGCTGTTGCAAGTAGATGTTGCTACACTGGAGACCTGTTCATTGCATCATGCAATGTAAGGAAATTCTTACGTGCATTGGTGCTGCAAACAAACTCTAGCCAAAGAGGTTCTTCAGGTAATATATGAATAAAACATGCATAAATTTGGCTTGTTCCACATCAGGTCTTTCAATAGACTTTCTGGCAATTTAGGTATGAAGGGAATATAATTTTAAAGAAAAAAGTATTTTCTCCACTTAGCACATCCATTGTAAAAATAAGGAGAAATTTAGCACAGCACACAATACTTGAAGCTTTCTACAGCATTTCAAAATTTTTTGATTGACAGAACAAGCCATCCATGAAGTGGGCTGGCCTACACTATTCATCTATGAGGTAACACTGCTTTACCAGTTTGCCTCTTGCTTTTCTTGTCTTGTCATGTATAAATGTGCATACACAATCTATATATACATGGGCTACATAAATAGTAAAACAAAAAAGTACATCTACCATTATGTTGTAACCTACAACCATGACCTAAAATATTAACATTTACAATGTATAATGGAAATTTTCACAGGTCTTATGTATAAGACACATGGATTGGTGTTCAAATGAAGTAACATCCTGGTATTACAAAATAGAAAAAAATGGTTTTAAATACTGTCTATATTAAAAGGGAATGCTTATGGTTTCCTGCTTAGGAATTATTTAAAACTGCCCTAACCACTGGCTGTAACTGAATATAGCAATCCGTTCCCTGAAGAAGCACAAGATTCTCAAGAGTAAAAAAGCAAA
Source organism: Falco naumanni (assembly GCF_017639655.2). Taxonomy (NCBI): domain Eukaryota; kingdom Metazoa; phylum Chordata; class Aves; order Falconiformes; family Falconidae; genus Falco; species Falco naumanni. Next base: position 29,932,509 of record NC_054057.1, read on the forward strand.
AGCACAAACCCCCCTATGTTAACACTATTAGATACATCTTCATCAGGCTTTTGCCATTTAAACTACATGCCACAAACACAAGAACTGCCTTCCACAGGTTCACCATCACAGCAGCAAGCTGCTCAAGTCAGTGACAATCCAATTAATTTTTCTTTTGGAATACTAGGGATACTTCTTCAACTATTGCAGTGTCTTACAAGTGAAAAAAGTACATCTTGGTATATAGTTCTAACCTCAAGTTAGAAGTTGAATCACAGAATCATAAAATAGTTTGAGTTGGAAACAACCTTTAAAGTTGGACAGAACTGCCCTTCTATCCCTTTCTCTCCCAAGGTCCACCTTCATAAAAACAAACTCATGGAGAAAGAAAATGAAGCATTAAAAATTGCAATGGGACAAAGACATATCGGCCACATAAGAATAAATATGTGTGCTTGAAAAGAACTGTGAAGGGGGAACTCAGTTACTATGGATGCAATAAGAAAATTCAGCAATTTTTATCTCCTAAAGAAATCTAATAATCAAGTGTGGACTGCTCACAGAAATGGGATGCCTTTCCTACCACTCTATTCCTTCCCAGTCTATTACAGTGACTGCGCTGAAAGCAGAAATTTGAGTGACTGCCAAAAGGGGACAAAACACTATACAAAATGGATCTCAGACTTCCTTGATCAGGGGACAGAAGAGATACCACAAGGAAACATCCATCCTCATTTAGTCCACAACATTTACTTTAAGCAAGATGCCAGACTGAAGTCCAAACAAATCCTGTGTAATTTCCCTTTCCCTGAGGAAAGAAAAACAAGGATCTCATGGGTGATGTTGCCCTTGAAAGCTGCCACTCTGTACATGCCACAGAGGTGTTTTGATGTGGTTGGTGAACAGGCAAACTCTAATGATGGGGGACATTAAGGACTGGATTTAAAGATATTTAGGCAACTTACTCCTACTGAAAGCAATGTTTCTAAAGCGTCTAAATACCTTTACAGGTGATCTGATTATATTGAATGTTTCTCCTTTATTGGATTTTGAAAGACAGCAAACATGAATGCATATTTGCAATCTGTTTCTTCATAGTAATGCGAGTACTGGAACATTTACTTTCTTTTTGTAAAAGCTAATTTCATTTGTGGCTATTTTCACAGACTGTATCTAATGCAAGATATGAAATGTTAGAAAGATCTGATCAACGGGACTATCTCGGAATTTGAACTGAATGTTTAGGGAAGTACAAGACTATTTCACATTAGTCACCACTGCAATACAGATAAAGACATGCATTTCTGCTGACTGTCCTGTCATGCTTTGTATGGATAATTCATTGCATGCACCAAACTGCACTGTAAGAAAAAAAGGCTGAGCATGAAACCTAGCTATGCTTGACTCCATTTAATGTAAAAGCAGTTATTACCAGTTTTCAACAGTAAAACCAACAATTTTCCAAAAGCCCTCACTGAATTGTATTTCTATGAGATAGGGCATCTAGCAGATAAACAAGCTGGCTAGCTATTACAGTGTTTTCTGTGATGCTTTTATAGGCTGTTTGCAGAAAACAAAAGCAATCATAAAAAAGCTACCTGTAAAGGGGTTTTTTTACCAACAGCACTAGAAATAGATGCTTCAAGTGTGGGTGAACAAAATGTGAACCTTATGAGACATTGCACAGATTTGAACTGGGGACTTTCACTCCTCAAAAGAATTGAAGTCAAGCCACGTTCCATATGCAGCATTCTGTTTTCTTGGAAATTTGAACATTTGGTACAGCTACTAACAGTTCAATTTCTATCAGGTGAACCTGCAGCAACTCATTTTGCAGGCATCAGATAAAGCAGGTTCAGAGACTCCTGTTAATTAGAGACTGCCTTAAAGGAGGCAGCTCTGCACAGAATGTCCAATATGGACAAATATGACTTTAGAGCTAAAAATAAAAATAACAGTATACCATTTGCAGTTTTTATTTAAATGAAGCAATTGTGCAAAGGCAGAAATGACTACATACAAATATTAAAAATTAAAACGTTTTAAGATGCCTGTTCATGTCCAATCATGATTATTCAGTTTCTTAATAAACTCTACAAAAACATTTTAAAAGCGCTGTAGGATTATACTGGTTTCATAATTGAACTGAGATAAGGTATTCGCAAAATAGCCTTTTCTGCCTGTATAGCCACTATCTTGTTTTCTAAGACAGTCATATCTTATGAAGTGCAGCTGGCATATCAGTCACTTGTCAAATCCATTTCATCAACATAAAGTAGGTACATCCTAACACAGGACTCTGTTCTGCAGGAGTGAGGTATAAATATAAACCAACTGACCTGGTGTTGTGGAGCTCATTGCTCTTGATGGAATGCTAACTTGACAGTGTAAAGTAAACTGTGGCAGAAATTGTTCAGATTTTGAGGTTCTTCCAGAAGCGGGGTGAACCTGAATAAAATAAAGGAAAACACACCTTTGACTATAAATTAACAATATACTATTTTGAAAAGATTGTAATTCAGTCAAACACACTTAAACAGAACATTCAAAATCTCTCACACTAAAGGTTCTTTCTTTTATGTACATTTTTACTGTAAATTCAAGAGCTGCTGACCACTGAAAACAAGACTAAAATTAAAAAAAACCTCAAGCTTCAGGGCAGTCCAGATTCAGACCAGATTTGTATTACAGCCCATCTATAGTCACATAACAACACCAGAAAGTAAAAGATGAACTGGTCTTTTCTCTTCCCGCTAAGATAAGGGAATTACATGAACTAGAGTTTCAAAGACTTGAGGAAGAAACAGCTGATTATATCCTTATGGTTATGCAGCGGCCAATTCATAGTTTTACTCTCATTGTACACATTTGCAGTCAGTATTGAAACATGAATGTGCAGAAACAGATCTGCATTCCAAAGCCTTTCTGGAATAGCTACTACTTTCTTAATCTCCAGTGTTTACACAGTTCACGAATAGAACTTGTTGAAATAATTAGCACAGTTGAATGAATCTCCCACGACTAGCTAATGAGATCTCCGACACCACAAAGACAGTCGCTAATGGTGTGGGCTGCTTGACAGTTGTGCAAGGAAGGTTCTGCAATTTGGCTGAATCCTTTCACAGTCCTGTGCCATTCTCAGCTCAATGCAGAAGCAGAGGCAAAAATGTTCCTCTAATACTCCCATCTGCTGAAAGTTTAAAGCTGCAGAGAAGAGGCTTTCAGGGAAGTAAAATATATTTTCATTCAAGCATGATATAAACAGCATAATGAGGGAGAGGAGAAGGTTGTACTGCATTACAACGACTGTGACTATCCTATTCAGGCACTGCTCCTGAAGTATCTAAGTAGTCAAAGATATTCTTAGTGCTGAATTTTTTAGCAGGTTTTTTCACTTTTTTTAAACCACCAACTGCACATTTAGTTTCAAGCTGAGCTCAGCCAGATTTCAGATAGTAAATTACATTTTAACCAAGTAAATCATTTAAGTTTAGCATCGTTATCACTGAAGAAAGGGAAATCGGACATTTAGATAAGTAACTTCTGCTTTTATGCCCACTGAAGTAGCCTGCTCAAACAGGCATGATATTTGGACACATCCAGTACTCCAGCAGACAGCACCTGGAAAACCAAAATTAATGATACCTCATGAAAATCCTAATAACTTTCCCTTGCTTAACTCATGCATCAAATTTCAGCAAATATCAGCCAGAAATATTAGTAAACTGAACAGTCTCTACTGTTATTCTAATTCAAAACCTCTATTTAGGCATACTTTTACCCTGACTGAGGCAGGCCAGTTACTTCCCCATATAGCTCCAAGATTTGTCAATATAAGTACAACCAATGCACAATTCAGGCTAGATGAGTTTTAAGATTTTACTTAATTTCAGAGAGCTCATTATCATCTTAGCAGCTACACAGATCATGAAGAACATTTTCCAGTGAAACCAACATCTATTCATTCAGTACCCAGCCTCAGCTGTGACTACACAGTATCTCAGGGAAAGTAAAGAAATGGACATTTGCTTAACTATAGACTTTACTAGAGTGAATTTTCAGTAGACATAAACAAAACATAACAGAAAATTCTGGGCATTAGGATTTGATAGTATTCTAAGGAAAACACAATCACCACAGCTAAAACTATAATTTTGTCTAAGTTCATTTTGTGTAGACCCTACAATCTAAGCAGTATTTGAAGCATATAGATAGATAGATAGATAGATAGATAGATAGATAGATAGATAGATAGATAGATAGATAGATAGTGTGTCTATATGTATATATAGCGGTGTATGTATATATATAGCCAGAGAACATCATAGAAGATCTGGAGTTGGAAGGGGCCCATGAGGATCATCAACATGCAGTCAGTTCAGATTGTGCACTCAAATGGCTAAGCTTTCACCTCACAAACAAATCTTCACTTTTTTCACCAATAAAGAGAATTACAAGTAATTGGGATAGTTGTGTGAGAGAGACAAAGAGAGACATCAGTGGATATGACTGGCACGCTCCTGTCAGTGCAAATACTGACATTCCACAGTCCATCAAAACAATGGTCCCACCAGTCCTGAACTACTGTGTTATGGATAACAGCCTTGCTGAAACTCTGTAGAAAGAAAATGCTTCATAGCTCTTCCATGCTTTTCTGGAGCAGGGAGCAATTACCCTTGAAGAAGAATCAGATTAGGGAAGACTTAAACAAGGTAGACATACACAAGTCCATGTGACCCTGATGCGATGGATGTTCCCATGAGTGCTGAGGGATCTGGACAGTATCACTGAAACGTCACTCTCCAATTACCTTTGAAAGGTCATGACCATCAAGGGAGGTTCACAAAGACTGTAAGCAAGCAAATGTTACTCCCATCTTCAGGAAGGACAAGAAGGTGAATACAGTGAACTACAGGCCAGTCATCCACACCTCAATTTCTAGGAATGTGATGGAGCTAATAATCCTGGAAACAATTTCCAAGTATGTGAAGGACAGGAGGATGATAGGAAATAGCATATATTTATGAAGGAGAATAATGCTTGGCTAACCTGACAACCTTCTACAAGGAAATGACTATCAACATGGATGGGGGGAGAGCAGGGAACGTTGTTTATCCTGAATTTAGCAAGGCTTTCAGCAACTGTCTCCCATAACATTGTCATAGACAAATTGTGAAATACAGATAGATAAGTGGACAGCAGGGCGGCTGAAAACTGGCTAAGCTGCCAGGCTCAAAGGGTCATGATCTGCAGCCCAAAGTTCAGCTGAAGTGCAGTCACTTTAATGGAGCACCCCAGGGTCAATACTGGTGCCAGTACTGCTTTTCATTAAGGACCTGGCTGATGATACAGAGCATACCCTCAGCTATCCTAGTGATTAAAAATTGGGAGGAGTGGTTGACAGAGCAGATGGTTGTGCTGCCATTCAGAGGGATTTCAACACTCTAGAGAAAATGGATCCTCTGAATGTATAGGGCAGGGTGTGGGAGGAGTGGGGTATTGCAGAGGTGGCCTCTGTGGGAGAAGGTAAAAGGCTGCCACATGCCAGTCACAGCTGGTCCAGCCAGGCCTGCAACAGCCCCACCACAGGCCAAAGCTCATTAGCCCATCATCAGTTTGTGGAACCTCTGTAAATACATATTCAAGGGCAGAAGACACTAGACAGAGAAAGAAGGCAGCAGGCGAAGAAAAGTGAGAAATAGAAAGAACACCAAAGTCTGAGGAAAAGGGGGCACTCCATCACAGAGCAGCAAGGTAAAAAGCAGTGAAGAAAATTGAGCCAGACTCTTCTCAGTGATGCCTAGTGACAGAAAAAGGGGCAATGTGCACAAGCTGAAATATGGGAAATTCCATTTAAACATTAGAAAGCACTTTTTCACTGTTATTGAGGCCAAACATCTCAGGATCAGGCTGCCCAGCAAGTTTATTGAGTCTCCATCCTCAGAGATTGTATACTATCTTGGGCAACCTGCTGTAGTTGACCCAGCCTTGAAGAGGGGCATGGACAAGGTATCTCCAGAGGCCTCTTCCAACCCTCAGCTATTCCGAGATTACATGATGCAGAATTTAAGGATTTTTCCTTTTCAAGACCACCATAGACAGCATCAGCAATGAATATTCATTGTGGTTAAACCTACTGAGAATAACTCCTGCATAAGAAAGCATTCTGCTGGGATCCCCATAAAAAGATTCCTGTTAAGGAATTTTGTAAATTCAACTGCACTGGTAGTCATGTTTTATGAAGTGGTGGTTGGCATCCTGCCTGATACTCTATTTCCATATATTTCTTGTAAATGCAAAGCTTTCACTAAGCTGAATGTTGTTGTTCAGGTTCAGTTTTAACAACTCCTTGCAAATATGATACAAGGCTCATATTGTCAAAGCTCAAATTTAGAACCATGAAAAAATTCCACATCACCATAAACAGAATTATATTCACCACACAGACACTCATTCAAATACACTTCTACTGATAAGCTGGCATGCTTCACTTCTTTCCTTTTACTGAAGGAATGTCATAGGGTAAATCAGACACTACAAACTGCAGTGCTGCATATTTTTTAACGTCAGCACTGAGCAAAAGGAAAAAAGCATTGTGCTGGCCATAGCACATTATAATTTCATGTAGGGTACTACGGTCCTTAGGACATGCATTTGTACTTCACCTCCACTCACGAAAAACAGCACACAGTTCTCATCTGTCAAATCTTGAAGATACTAAGGTACAGCAAGTGGCTCCAGGATTTAATACAGACTACCTGCACTTCCTCAGGCGTTCCATTTTAACTGGATGATAGTTCATCCTTTACTCATTATCAACTTGGCATACTAGGCTACAGCACAAGAAATAGCAAATTAATGTCTACCTTCAGATATATCACTGGAGGTGATGCTACACGTCAGTGACTTGCACTTGCTCACCCAGGAACAATGAAGAAAAAGGAGACTGTTCAAAGGGAATCCAATAGTTCATATGCTCCAAGGATTGATGCATCTTTGAAACTGCAACAGAACAGTGCAAGATGGATTGTAGGTCTTCATGCCCACTAGCCAACATAAAGTTTGTTTCTCATCACTATAAACAGGTACAAAATTTTCAAACACAAGTAAGCATGTCAAGTTAAAGCCAGTCCTTTAAACTGTGTCATCTCTCACTGCGCTGTCCCACAACGATATTCACTGACTACCCTTCTTCTATCTTGTCCCTATACTTTGAAACTCTTTTGGGAACCGAGTTTCTGAAATAGGATGTAATGAATACGAATTAACAGAATTCAGATGAAATGGAAATTTCTACATCTATTTCCCCCTTCCCCAAGATGAATTTTTCATGAGAACTTCTGAAATGAATCCAAAGGCACACAGATTTCAAGACTACATCCTGGAGGTATCTTCCAGATCTTTCTCTTCCAGGAGGATTTCTTACCCAATTCCAAAATATCTCTATTTGTAAAGGGATTTAGAAAAATCATTATGCAAACATTTTGTGGATAAAAATACAGAACAATACACTACATGACAGGTTGGCACCCCTAATAACACATCTAGTTGATTTTCTGCTGCACATATTGTTTTAAAATAGCTTTCAGTTACTTATCGACAAAATTGTTCTTTGGAATCAAGACCAAAGTGCTGGAAACTATTCACCTCAAGTGTCACAAGAAAGGAACAATAATAACTTCTCACGACAGCTTGTGTGTTAAAAAACTAAGCATCTAAAACAGCTGTCAGAATTGGTACAAATTCTGTTGTCCAACGAGTACTGTAGCAAAAAGCACAATTAAAAGAAATCGGAAAGGTTAAAAAATAAAAATAAATAAAAAAATAACAACAATTGTTCTCTACAGGACATGAAAAATGTGACTGTTAAAAAGAATACAGCTTTCAAATAAAAGATATTTTACAAAAAAAAAAATAATATGTATTCATACTGTATATAATGAAAATCAGATTAAAAAAAGATCAAGTTATAGATTTTAAAAAAAATAATAGATGAATGACAACATAAAGACTGGAATACAAATTACAGTGAACTTTTACTAGAGTAAATTTCACTCTCATAAGCCAAACTCAGAGCGCCAAATCCAACCCTTCTACCCTTATATGAACCTTCAAAATTTGATTAGGAAGTGAGCTGGTACATGCAAAAAGAGGAAAAATAAGACCATATGTGCAAAGAAATGTTGGTGTGAATTCTAAACATGAAAGACCCAAAGAGATCAACTCAAAGAATAAATGGCTATATGCTCTTTTATTCCATTATTATTGTATTTGGTTTAAAAATGTAAAATAAAAATAAGCTAAACTAAAACCAGGACATTATGCAGCATAATGCTATTATGCAGTGACCTTTATATGCAAGTACAGTGCAGATTTACTAGCAGCACTAACAAAGTATATACCCCAATACCTATCGGACTAGAACTGCTTTCAGTGAGAATTCAGTTGTTCCACAGCAAAGCCTTCAGTATCCAGAGCTCAGTGCAGGATTAAGTATTTCACAATACAGTATTCAGTTATCTTACTCTTAACTAGGGATCTACTTTAAAACTTTCTGAAGTTTGTAACAATTTTGCAGTACATACCTTTGAAGGTTTGGTATTAAAGAACTCCTCTAGCAGCAAGTTCTGTGCTGTCATGCTCTCCACACTTCCCCACCAAAGTAATTTTTGACACAGTGCCTAACAGAAAAGTATGTCTTACAGAGTCGGTGAGGAATCCTCAGCTGTACTAACATACACCTATTTCTTTGGAAAAGTACAGAGACGTAACTTACTCTTCAACTTACTCATATGAAGTATTAAGTAGTTTTATAGCTCTCGCATGCTGTGAGCATACCATTTATGCTGTTGTAAGTGGGAAGGCTCAGACTTCTGTCCAGCTAGGCAAAACCTCCTTTCTGAAGCTCTCTTAAGCCAGCAAAAGAGCCATACAGCCATTTGGTCAATCTCTTTTACACCTACCATCTGCCACAGAGATGAAGCAAACAAGATTTCTGAAAAGCAAGATGAGATGATGCCTTCCATCAGAAATGAGTCTTAGGCCTCAAGCATTAGGATTAAGCAACGTGCTGCGCAGCAGCTGGCTGGGCTCCTGCTATGCCAGTTACAACACACTGGCACAAGCTTCTGCTCCCTTTCCCACTGAAGCCAGTTCAAAATATGATCTAGCTAAAAGCAACCTTTTTTTTTTTTTTTTTTTTCGGCCTCATCAGGTTTTTGAACTTGTTCACCACACAGCTGCAGAGTAATTCTGCTGCAGCTGAAGTGGTCCTGTCTCCCTGCTCCACGCCATCCCCTGGGCTGGGCCAAGAGGGGTCCACATCAGGCTGTGCCCTCACAAAGGAGAGCTGAGCTACGAGATTCATCCTGCACCAGGTACTACCAGACAGTAGCAGGGACCTCACCAGGTGAGGGACTGTCCTATATGACGCTGTCATAGCAAAAATGAGGCAGGATAACCTCTTTATGTCCCCATTTTGATATTATTTTCTTTAAAATTATGCCAGATTTTAATCTGTATTGCTTAAAACCATTTTGGAAACAAAAAGAACTGCTGCTAAGGAAAAATAAATCATAAAATTAGGATATTACTGAAGCACAAATTTGACTTCTATCACTTCTGACACTTGAAGCATTGTAAAATATAACTACTGCCAAGGTTGTATCACTAATCAATGCATACAGGCACTTTTAGAAAGGAAGAGTTCTCTCCTGCATTCCCATTCCTGCCAATGGACTCTGATGGAGCCAGGGAAATATAACGGACTTCTCAGACCCTTCACAAAGCCTGATGAGAAGAGGGATGGAAGTATCAGAAGTTAATGCTTCTCTATGCCCTAAGGGTAGCTCACAAGGGAAGATACTACTTCTAAACTGAAGATTGGTGGCTAGCAACAAAAAACTGATACCATCAGAGACCTGAACAAATCCAGTTAAACCTAAAGAATTAAACAAACCCTTTTTCACTTGACAAAGTTGCCCAGGGCAGCTATATAGTCTCCAGCCTTGGAGACACTCAAAACCCAATAGCTCTGCACTACCAACCTAAACTGTGCTTAAGTCAGGGGACATTTGAGGGAGACGACTTCATTAATCAATAATTTCTTATCAATCATCATCACCAATAAGTTATTCACTGATAAACCCCACACATAAACCCACCTTTTTAGTTATGCAAAAGGAAACAACTCTGCTGAAACAAAAAAAAGCATACTCTTACCCACCACTGCCTGCTCTGTGTCCAAGAACATCCATTTCTCTAAAAATGCATGAGATTAAATGTGATTTTAACTCATAAAAATTATTAACAACTGGTTACAGTAGGGGGAAGCAGGGAAGATGATGGACTGTTTATTCTATGTATGCATACACACAGAATAAATAAAAAAACCAAACACCACTACAACACACACTTCTTAATAAATGGTCTTACACTAGAAGAAAAAAGTAAACATGCAAACTTTCACCATTCATGTCATCAAGATGCCACCTCTCTCATGGGTTCAGGTAACCCAACCTAGTTCAGAGCACTAGAACTAGAAACAATCTTTCAAAAGAACAACAAATAGACAGTAAACAGAGCACTTTGAAACCCCCTGAGTCTACAACATGTAGTCCACAGTATTTCAGCTTTGGTTTATAGTTGTCTTTTTTCCCAGTTGAAAGCTAAATTTCTCTCAACCACTCACCCTTCCTTTTTTCTTAAATTGCATCATACTTCAGCTGCTATTGAACCTGGTTGCACAGTGTGGTAATAACGTAACTACCAATGAAGAACTTTAGATAGTCACACAATCTTTCCCTGTTCCTTGGTTACTCTATCTTTCCAAGTAAAGGGCAGCATAATAACTAGTTTAATACGTTTTAAATTTCATCTGAAATGCACAGCACCTGAATATTCACAGCAGGGAGAGTTTGTAATTAGAAAGTATCAGAATATCAGAGCTTCGTACAGAAATGCACTTTTGCATTTACATCATACTTATTTGGAATAACAGAAAGCATCTCATGAAACAAGAATTATTCGCCTCCCTATGCGACTCCGTCTGTCTTAAGACTCCACAGGAAGAGACTACTTATCTAGAAGAGAAAGCCTCTTAAAGGGAATCTCAGATGGCTGATCTTGGGTTCTGAATTGCCCTCTGAAGGAATCAGTCTTGCATTCCTTCTCAGCTTTTAAAGGAAGCATGAGGGTATTTGCTGGTTAAGTTAAAGGAAAAAAAAAAATTAAAACAAGCAGCTTCATGTACAAATTACCTCAGACATTATAAAAATTTTATTTGAAACCACCAAAAATTTACTGTTAATAACTTTCGATTCATTTTACTTAGACATATTGCCGTAAAGTTTGATTCTGTTTTTAAGACAAAAGGACTCTTCCTCATTGAAACCTTCCTCAATATGTAACAATTAAACACTTTGATGGGATCATAAAGATAAAAATAAACACTGGGGAATATCACCACTGCCTTCAAAAGGACTAGAGTGAAGTTACAGCTAAATACCCTTGAAAAATCCAAATTCATGTTAGATACATTTATGTATAGATATTAGCACAGATAATCATATTTAACAGAACCTGGTTTGCAAACAGATCATATTTTTAGAGCACAATATGCCTTTGTAAGCTTTGCATTGACACTTGGTTTGGATGAATCCAGACAAACCTCAAGATGAATCATGATAATATTCTGCTGCTCTCCAGCCCTTCCACAGAGGTTACAAAGCCATCCATGGTTTCTCCAGAACCACTGCTGCTACTTCCATTGAATTAGTACCTAGGTGTTCTATCCAGGATTCAAACCATTTAGTAAGACATTCGGTACTCTATTATTTAAGGGATCTTTATAAGTTATCAAAACCTTTCTGAAATGTCAAGAGATGGAACAGAGCTTTTACACCACGCCTCAATGCTCTTGAATTAGTATATTCATGTGGACTGTGGAACACAGGTCTCAAACATGACCTTCTGACGCCTCGTGTACTGCCTTCCCTGCTAAAGAAACAGGATCCAGTCTTGGACACACTCCTCAGTGATTCAGGCATATTCAAAAAGCTGTAAAATCGTTACTTTATTTACAGTTAAACTATCATCTTCTTCTATGCTTACATACATTTCTGATTTTGACAAAGTCTAAGCCACTTAAGATACAAGATACCATTTTAGAAAAAAATATGTTAAAATGGTTTCTGAATTTTATTACTTATCGGCTTTAAAATATTAAACCAAGAAATGAGTATGTGAAAAAAAATATAAAGGAGAAAACTGCAAAATCCACAGGCACATTTGGATCTCTGGTAATTGTGACTTCCTCTAGACAGAAAATTTTCCAGAAAAATAAATATGACACAGGAGGAAGGCATGCAAAATACAAACTCATGACAACTTCATTGTAAGTTAGAAGTCCAAGAATACAAAGAAAAAGAAGCATCTACAAATAGGTACAACACAAGCCAAGAACCACAGTAATCACCGACAGAAAGCAGTCAGCTCCTTCCATTATGTAGCACACAGAGGTCTCGCATGAGAACAAGACCATCCCATGTTTATGTAGCACCTAAGGGAGTTCATCCTGCAAGGAACTTGGAACCTGTGCCAGTAAACCAGGTAGAGGGGGACATCAGGGCTTTGTATGGGCTCTGAGCACAATGACGAGTGGTGGCTGACGCCTTTACTCTAAGGAAGATTTTTAAAAAGTGATAAAGTCAGACTAAGGAGAGAATCAATATAGGAGAGGGGCTATAGGTACATAAAATTTGTTAGCAAGCTTAGCAGGAAGTAGAGGCAGCTATGGATTTTTTTCTATAGATGTACAGCAATATTTCATGCATTAAAAGTAGCTGAGTCAAATTTTCCCATTGAAATCTATGATGGAAAAATGGGTTTATCAGCTTAGCAACAAAAGGATTTTTGTTGTTTTTACCAGCAAGAATCCTTCAGCTTTTGTTGCATAATTAACAGCCAAGTATTTTTCTGTTCATTAAAAACAAGTTTCTGTCAAATTTTCCTCCGGAAAAGCACATAGATGGCTAGAAAGCATATAAGCTAAGGTCTCATATATCAACTTACCATTAAAGAAATTATATTTGCTGTCATTGACTTTTATCAGAGCTTGGACAAACTTTTTTTACACTAGCTCCTACACACATTAGGCTTCAATTTTGTTTTTTCAATGTCTAAAGAGCCATCACCACATAATCTTTAATTGTTTAAGCAGTTATTTGCTTTGTTTGATGAGTAAGAATTTTTGTAAAGCTAGTACTACCAAAAAACTCTGAAACCTTTCACTAAAGCTGATGCTTTGAAGAACATTTTAGATTGAATGTCCTTTGATGGTGGATTTCTTTGCAGTAGAGCTTTACTTGTTTTCACATGACAAGTTTAGGATTAAAACTGACATTTGGTAAGAGTATGGGTCAGCAGGGACTAAATGGTACATGGAAGTTTGACTAATTCTTTGGCTTTTTCAGCAGTGGAATACAAACCAAGAAAACAGACTTTCTGCATCAGGCAGTTAAACTGAATCACAGGTAGAAGTCTGAGAATTATTTTCATGCATGATTACTTTTCTGTGATTTTACTAATGTCACTGGGGAAAAAGTAAACAAACATTATATTTGATAATTTATAAGTTAGTATTATAACACATCCTTCATACAGGAACTTGCCAGCCACAATACAAAAGACGTATTAACGCACCTGGCTTATTAACTGAACCCATAAAGCAAAACCTAGGGGACAACCCTGACCTGTGCTGCAAATGTGTATTGTGATTTAGCAATAGCACTAGGGTAAAATAACAGGAAAAGCTAACTTTCCATGAGCTTTATGAATGTTGTAAGTCTTGCGTGGGAGGGGGGAAAAGACCCAGCAAAACCCACGCTCTAGCCAAGTTCTTGTCCATTCTCACTCTGTCTGAGGGCTGAGAAAATAAAAAGAAAAATAAAAAGACCCAACACACATCAAATCAACTGGTTGGGTTTGCCCCCATCAGATACTATGGATGTACATATACTTACAACTATTTTTAATGCAAATATTTTTTTACATTAACTTAGTGACAAGGAAGCTTACACATTTGTAAATCTCAGATATAAGTATCAGCTCAGACATCAGTTCCAAGAAAAAGGTTTAAAAATTTTATCTAGCAACAAGCTACAGGTAAATCTCCTCATTTAATAAAATTAATTCTGTACCCATGCACTTTTGCATCTAGTCACATACATACAAATAATTAATCTGCTTCTTACCATGTAACTTCTTGTTAGGATTGCAACTGTGGCAAGTACTCTGATTTGAAAGATTTCACTTGCACAGTCATTTTGGTTTCAACTGTGTGGGCTTGTTCTTTCAACACTAGAATTCAGTTTTGAATTGCAGATTTAATATACTCAAGACCTCAAGAAAAATCACAGCTAAAAACAAGTTTCATGATGATGGGGGGTGGGGTCGGTGGGGGGTGTGTGGGATGACACGGACACACAAACACACACACATCCCAAAAACCCAATGCCATGCCTACATACATGCAAGAAAATCTTGATTTAGTTGAAAACAAAAGCACAACAAGCAAAACCAGGGCTAAAGAGGACTCAACACTTGTTCTCACTTAAACAAGCAACCCTGAATGGATGAAAACAATTTGAATTAAAATTCAATGGTTTTGGCAAACACTTCAAAAGGAGCACTGCAGAACATTGCACCTGCCATTATAAAAAAAACATATTAAAATGTTGTTTAAATGCATTGAAATTTTGAGGTTTTTTCCCCCCTTTCTATTCCTTTCTATGGAATAGACTGCATCTGTGAACAGAGATGTTGAATCTGGTTGGTGCCCCTTCGGTTTCTCATGGTTATGAACTTAGAGTGCTCAGATGTGAAAGAAGGTTCTGTTTGTTGGTGGTTTTTTTTATTCTGTAGGAGTGAACAGGCATGCAGATGTCAACCAGTCAAACGCAATCAGAGAGTTCATTTTATGTTTCAGTAAGACTGTATTGCTCTTGCTGTTGCCTCTAAAACAGGCAAAAGAAGAGCAAAAGCTATTTTCTTACACCAATAAAAGTGAGTATTCATCCCTGTCTTAGCTGGTAAGTAACACAACACTTAAGATTTGGATAAATCGCAGCCTGTCACGTTAATCACAGACATTAGATAATGCAATGATTTTAATTAGTGCTGCATAACTTCAAGAGACCAGTAGAATTTGAAACTGAAAGGGGAATATGTCATTGGTAAAAATAATTTTCAGATTGCAGAAGCAATTCTAAATCAAACCATCACCTGTCAAACTAATGTAAACAAAACTAATGTCAAACAAAATAGGACTTTCTTAAAAAGTCTTTAAAAAAGAAGGTTTTTTAAAAAAAAACTTTCAAACAAACAAAACTACTTTCTTAAGTCGTTGGGACTCAAAGAAAAGCGCGCTGACAGATTAGCAAAGGCACAGAGGCAGGAAAGGACACAATAAATTGAGGAGGTGTAACAGAACTGGGTTTTCAGCATACTTGGGGGGGAAGCAATGTGTCAAGCAACTTTCCTATGTAATTTTCAGCAAGATGGATCTTCCAGTAGCAAGAAAAAAAGAAAAAAAAATATCCAGAACCAATGATACAAACTGTAATTCCTAACACATATATTGGTACATATTGAACAAACTGGAATTACGACAAAAGCACATATGCAGAGATTGTGAGTACACCAGAAAGGAAAAGGGGTTTAAGATTTTACAAGATATTACAGAATTAAACAGTCCACTTTCAGGAAAACTCAAGTTTTAAACAGATAGAAATACAATTTTCTGTAGAAAAATTACATATGTATCCAAATTAACTGTCATCTGCCATTCAAGCATAAGTCACTTCGGTAACCGTATTTCTATAGAAAAAAGAGAAGTTAACAAAAGCAGTCCTAGATTTTTTTCCCCCCCACAACAGGCAAGAAGCATAAGAGAAAATAATTAAAAATATAGTATAACATTTGGATTTACTGTCAAACTTTTGTAGCAAGTAAATCCAGATGCACAAACAGAAATAGATTTTATGTAATTTTTACTGGCAGAGTCCCAACAACCTGTCCGCAGCCCATGACAGCTCATACAGCTGCAGATTTCCTTCTGCAGACTCCTCATCACACATACCTAACTCCTTTTGTTTTGTTACAACACCAACCATATTGCAAATTCAACTAGAAAGAGGTTTCAACAGAAACAGCATCATTATGTTCAAGGCTATAATGCCATATCACAAACTGGTAAATAAACATCACATGGAAATATTTTTTAGTATATCCAGGTTTTTTCAACTTAATATAAAGATACTACTCTATCTTTTATTTTATCTTTAATAGCATGGTAATCAAATTCCTCTTGACTTTAGGACACACAGACAACTTCATGGTTAGATTTGTCTAAACAGAATTACAGCAAAGTAAAACCTAAAACATAACTTGAAAGCAAGAACAGCCAAAAAATATGCCCTACCTAGTGGAAAACACCTAACCTAACTAATTACTAAATAAAGAGTAATTTTAACAAAGACGCAGACACCATAAAGGTACAGACATTCACAATGAGAAAGTTCTTTGTTCAACTTCAACTATGCTTTAATTGCAACATAAGATTTGAGCTTAAAACTTGTAATTATAGAACAACTACATCGTCCCACAGCTGGAAGAAGCAACTTTCCTCATGAACATAAACATCCCTAACCATAAACCTGCGGCTAAAATAGCCTGTGTAGGACCGGATGAGGTCTCCTGAGAAATGAGAGTCATGATGTAATCTTTCAAAACCCACTCAAATTCCAAGTGAGCCAAATTTCAGGTCATTTCAGGCTCAAAAAACAGCAACCAGGCAAATGTAGCATAAGCCTTCTTTTCAGGGATCTCTAGTCTAGCTAAAGATTGATTAAGACTAAGGAGCAATATCTAGGATTTGTAACTAAAGGTTTTTCTGATTAATATGTCAATTATGAAATTTAAGAAAATAAGCAACATGGGTAACTGATTGAAAACAAAATAAAATAAGTAACCTTCTACTTGTCCCCAGAAAGACAGTCACCGAGTAATCAGCTAGTATTCAGCACTGGTCCACAACTTGACTTCCCAATAAAATGAAGAATTGGTTTCATGGAATTGGTATTATCTTGTACAAATAAGTTAAAAGAGACCTTATTGCGGCCCTTCAATACATATAAAGGAGGCTGACCAAAAAGATGAGAGAGGCTTTTTACTGAGACCTATACTGATAGGACAAGGGGCAATGGTTTTAAACTGAAAGATAGTAGGTTTAGACTGGACATAAGGAAAAAAAATTGTGATGAGGGTGCTAAGACACTGGAACAGGCTGTCCAGAGAATCTGTAGATACCCTGTCTTTGGAAGTGTTCACATTCAGGTTGGATGGGACTTTGAGCAACCTGATCTAGTGAAATACGTCCCTGCCCATGGCAGGCGAGTTGGACTAGGTGAATTTTAAAGGTCCTTGCTGGCCTAAACCATTCAATGAGTCTAAGTTCATATTTACATATTTTTATTAATTTGAGTATGCTGAAAGAAAGATTATTTGATGCGTCTGCTAAAAATTTTAAATTGTTACAGATGTAGGTGTGAGGTTTAATAATTTATAGTATTCTTAACACTACTACAGAAAAACTCCATAAATAATACAGTAAGGACACAACTGAACCTGTGCTGACAACAGTTAACAGCATGCAGCCTTTTGACTTTTCAGGGCTAAGAAACAGCCCTGCATGCTGCAACTACACATATATTTCATTGGTCCATTAATATTGTTCAGTTTATCACCTTACAAAGCTGCTTTTTTTTTTTTTTTAATGCCTAGAAAGATCAAAAAGGTGCATCTCCTGTTATCACCGGGAAAGCCTTATAAAGCTGGTAAGCTACATTTTCAACCTCTTTTTTTGTTTTAGCATAACTAGGAAGAAACCCAGTTTCTTGGAAGCAGGGAAAAAGACCCAGTTGCAGCCAGTCAAGAAAAAATAACCCTGAAGCTGAGAAACAGAACAAGAGAGAGAAGACAACATGGAAAAGGTTAAGAGAATTTGCTAGGCTGCCAGAAGATGATCTAAGAAATTGCGCTTTATCCCAAGATATGCCTTCAGCTAAAATAGTCAATTGTTATGATAAAGAGAAAAGGAAAAGCAGCAGTACGTAAAAGTCATAATGGTGTTCAGAAACGCAGAATTTCCATTCAGAAATAAATGGAAGTATGACAGCATCAGCTGGGGGTGGGGGGAGAACACAGGAAAAAACAAATTAAAAAGAGGTGCAAGGCAACTTAAGCAGTAGGCACATCAAAGGAATCCACAGTTTCATGTACCTTTTTGATGTTTAAATAGAGGAAGACAGCAAACACCTCCATTTCAGCAGGCAGAAAGCATTTTCAGGGAAAGTGAAAAAAAAAATATAAACTCAATAATAATAATTCAATCCTGCTGAAATCTACGGCAATGTTCCAACGTTCTACTACTTCAGTTTCATAACACTTACATATTTACTGATACAGTTCAAATTCTGTACAACAAAGGAAAAGCGTTATCTCTCACCTCTTTCAAAATTTCCTACTTTTTATCCTTACTAAAATAAAATATCTTCACATGCAGACAAAAAAGTCAGTGTGCCAAGACCAAAGAAAAAGTTATCTCTGTCTTTGCTCTTTTTCTAGTCTTATGACTTAACTGTGGTACAGGAAAGTAACAGATACTGATAACCCACCAGAAATGTGTTTTTCTTCATGGTGCACTTCATATAGCAAGAAAATTAGGTAAGAAGTTCAGGAAGAAAACCGATAATAATACAATACCTTTTTCAAGTCAGGAATATCTGCTAATACTGTCCATGAGAAAGACACCTTTTCCTCGGGATGGAGAGGCTTTTGTTACCTATGTTTAGGCATGGAAGTCACAATTAAATGTGGGCATCTGCCAAAGAAAATGCATTACAGACTACAGCAGCTGCTTTGATGAAAAATATGTACTATAACTGTTTCCCTGCCCCAGCAAAACCTCTGTTAAGAGAGGCAGGCATTTAAAGCTACAGCTCTGCTTTCTCAAAATTTTGTCAGTCAGTCCCATACTAAATAAAGTATAGAATTCTAAAGCTCATTTCACCACTGGAAATGCTAATTCCACTATTAATGTTCAGGATTTTAGAGTAAGAACCAATCTCTGATTCTATCATAATATATACTACTGAAAGACATTGGTTGTCTTTGTGATCTCTGGATCACTACCTCACGCTAAAAACCACGTTGTTCAGAAGGCATTTGCATCTTACCTTATACCAAATTGTAGGTCTTGAATACACGCAGCCATTCAGTGTACTCTGGACAGAAAAGTAAAAGTGACGCTACAATTTTATTTCAGGTAGATCTACAATTTCATAGATTCTCATCAAGTTCTTAATTCTAAATAATTTTGTATACAAGGGAAAATGCTGCAGGTCTATCTCAGCCAGAACTGCATCTCCCACATCTCATGCTTACATCAAGCATACAAATATACATCAAGTATACAAATATACATACAAGTCAAAAAGTGCACACTGACATCTCCCAAGTTTACTCTTCCGGTGATTTAGATTATGAACTTCCCACGCCAGAAGCCTCTTGTACTAAGTAGACCTTAGAAGATCTTCTTGTGTTATAACCTTCATTACTGAATGGCAACACTGAAAACAGTCAAAAAAAGGCCTTTTTGGATGTGTGTAAATCCTTTTTCTTTCTACAAATGAGGATATTGAACTTCAGCCAGAGCTGCACGCTGGCAGAAGCAGGTATGCCCTTCTCAACCTCATTCCGATAGCTGCACTTAATGTGTGTTAGTGGGTGCACACCCATCCGCATCCTACTTCAGATTTCCAGAGCGCGAGACTTGAACCCTATCAATACACACTGACATAAACTAATCACCACAGAAGACTTGTTACTATTAATAACTCTGATGGACAAAACTCTGTACTGTATCTTCACCTCCTGGTAAAAGAAAGATCAGAGAGCAAAAGTTATCTTTCTTCATACTGCTTACGAGGACAAGAAACTGCTTTTGGTGCCTGTAGAAGGGACGGTGATAGCAATTCTGGTGGACAGCTAAGCATTGTCCGATGAGTGTTTGCACCAGTCTACTTCTTTCACATGCCTGCTTTGGTTTAATTTTTTTTTCCCCTCATGGTTTTCTCAGGGATAATAGAGTGGGCGGGTATTAGCATTAAAACCAAAAAACTGTATCTACACATGTGTTTAGGTACATTCAGCAAAACAGCAAAATAAGAATTGTTTTAAGATTGCACACTAAAAGTATGCAATGCCAAAGACCATGTTGTTGGAGGCAGAGAGCTGCCCCCACATTGGAAATCTAATCCACACACTATACCATAACTGATCTGCAATTTCTCTTATGGATTGTTCAAGGAAAAAAGTACTACAGTAACATTTAAGAGAACAGAATTAAGGATTTCTGCTGATAAAAGACACAACCTGCAAACACAGCTTATGTGAAATAAACCTACGAAATACTAAGACAAAAAAATAAAGTTGGGAAACTAGAATTAATTAATACCTCACCCTACTCACATTAAACCAAGGTTTCACTGACACTACTCAAGACCTTAGGTTCCCAGTGAAAAAGTTGGGGGTGGGGAGGAAAGAAATAATAAAAAATAACCCTCTTCTAATATTTTCTGGAAGTCCTTGTGCCCACAAACAGAATTCTCCAGCTACAGAAGAAAGCAGAACAGCAGCTTGCTGACAGAGAGCTTGTAGTCCAGCTCCACACCCTCTCCAAATCAGCCACATCCTATAGTGAAGAAGTAGGTGGGACCCAACAGAACCAGCATTGCCTCCTGCTTGCAAACCACTCTGAGTACCTGTGGCCTAGGGTGAAAGAAGCAGATTTGGACAGTTAAGCTAAGAAGTAAAAGAATGCAAGAACAGGACACGCAAAGGAAATCAACCTTCAGCATATGTGTCTAATAGACTTCTATCTTCCATCTAGAAAGTTGTGTTAAGAGCTGCCAAAAAAGAAAAGTTATTCTTCTGGTCTGCACATCATTCTTGGACAATTTGTTACAGAAAAAAACAGCATTTAGATTTTTGGTTTCTAGATTAATCTAGACACTGTGTGGCTCCATTCCTCCACCTGTGATACAGCCTGCACCCTTCCTCCAATCCTTTAAATACACAGGCAGCACTGAGCAAGTAGCATTTACATCAGTGAACTATCTCTTCTTCAGACACTTTCACCACTAAAACTGTTCTTCTGTACACTGAGCGAGTCAAATTTTACTGTCAGTATTCTGGAAAGCGTTTTGTGGTTTGGGTCAACTATCTGAAATCCTAAATTTCTTAGCCTATCATTACATCAGGTCAATACCTAACTAACTCGAGGAGTGGAAAAGGAACTCAAGCCTTCAAGGCAAAATGAGTGTTATACACAGGTTTCTTTTAAAAAAAGAAAAGGAAAAAAGAAAAAGAAAAAGTTACAGGGAATAGCATCCTTTAGTCTTCAGCAACAAATTGCCTTTGTATCACTTTCAGGTATTCAGTACCAATCCATTTGTTCTGAAACCAAATTAGTTCTAATGCCATTTCAAGCTTCCTACATAAAAGTTCTTGTGAGACTGACCATATTTAGGCCCACTTTAGGGAGTTTTTTTTAACCATCTCTTCTTCTACAGCAGTTCCCTTCTGGTTCATCCACTATAAAATCATAGAGGCTTTTTGATCTTCAATCCTCTTCATTTATCCCAGGGGTCCTCAAACTTTTTAAACCGTGGGCAGGCACACGGATGCAGTGGCAGGCAGCCATCTGCGGCTGCTTGGTTTCCCCCCCAACCCCCGGCGGGGCACTCTGTAAATACCGGGGGCCGGATTGAGGACCCTGGGGGGCCGTATCTGGCCCATGGGCTGTAGTTTGAGGACCCCTGGTTTATCCCATACCTCGTAGACTCTTGCCATTTACATAATAACCAGCTGCAGTCACAGCCCTCTTCCAACCTCCAGTTTTTCTGAAAATACCATTAAGAATATTCAGTGGAGTAGCTGCACAAATATGATGAAATAGCTTATAGAGATCTTTGAGGCCCTTTTACTCACCCCAATAGGTACTCCAGAAGTGAGAGCTATGACAAATGCTCTGAGATGTAGCTGGTACTCAGTGACTGCTATCAACAGTTCCAAAGCTTTTTTCAACACCGCTTCTTGCGGTGATCAAACCCACTCTGCCTAGGATTGTCACATCACTCAGCTGAACACTACGTTGTTCATACAGGTTGCCTTGATTATGGTAGAGTAGTAGATAGTCAGACTAAAATTGTGCCAAAAGCATAAACAGTACAGCAGCTCAGAATGAAAGAATTTACTCTGGTTCTCCTGTTCAGACACACTAAATCCATTTTTCATCCATTATTGATTAATTGCATTACACTTACAAGATCCAATCATTTGCAGCACAGTAAGTTAAAAATCTCTTTATTTTTGTATTCCATATTTCTGTATCTCCTGCATCTTTCTCCACACCGTACACGCTGTCTGCTGCATTGACTTATTTTAGCCCTTCAAAGGAGTGTGCCTAGCATTAATTCAAACTTGACTTATTTTTGGAAGGGGCCAGCATGCTCATTACAGGTTACTCTATTCACAATCCCATGGTCTTTATCTGCTTCTTGGGACTCAATTAACTGCATTTTATAATGCATGCTCTTCATAAGATTTAAAGACCTGATTTAACAAGGGCAAACTTTTTTCCAAGTCATCCAAAAAGCAATCAATGGAACTAATCATAAAGATGAAGTTAGGCACATACCTTAATCCTCACCCCAAAAAATAAGTGCAGCATAATCACAGAAAAGACAAAAAGCCAGACTCTTGTTCAATTACAGTGCAATATTTGACCCCCATTTTGCCCCTAAGTGCTTCTAAAAAGAAACAGAAAAGTAATTGCTGACACACCTATGCTACATAAGAAAAGGAAGGACAAGTTTAGTATCTGAAATGCACTGGCTAACAACATCAGAAAAGAAACTGATTTAGCCTCAGAAGAAACAAAAAAATACCCAAACAACTCAAAACCATGCTTAAAGGCAACTGTATCTTGCTGGCACTTAAAAACATAGTTTGTAAACAGACCATTACAAATAATCTGATTAGGTTAATAATGAATGCTTGAAGGATATATTCAAAGCATAGAATAAATCTGAGCCTGTTACTATCAATATCATTAAAGATTTAATCAGTATATCCGGGTTGTTTCAAGCTCAGAAACTTCAAATTTAACCTTGACTTGTATAGGAGAAAGGCTGAGTTGATGGTAGCCAGCTTGGGGGCTGTATTGAGAGGATGGGTCTAAAATGAGCATGAAAATATAAGTTTTGAGAGATAGGCTGATGTTTTATTTAATTAATTATGGCTGAAGAATGTTCTGATAGGTATCGTTGGGGGCATGTCAAGCTGTGACATGCTGAAACAATCTGGTTTAAGTCTTGACATAGTACAGGTGCTTAGTTGGAGAGTTACTTTGGTGTAAGATGGAGTGTACAGAGAACTATTGAACTTGGAGATGTTACCAGTTCAAGTTAGCTCTTATCTGGAAAGACTGCATTTTTGCATTGTGTATGTTTGAAATACGTATTATAACATAGGAAGGACCTGATCTTGAGCATTTCAGTTTGTTGACAGCTCAAATTGTTTTGCTTTGGTCTTTTTTCCTCTTGTTTTTAATCATCATCCTACTACTCAGATACTCCCTCTTACCACCTTAATTTGCCCATCTACTCATCATGCCTTTCTCCCCAGGTGTCAATATTACCACCAATCTTGTGTGTCAGCTTTCCCTCTAAATTTACAGCTTTCCTCATATGTTAACTATTTTCTCCGATCTCATTATAGAGCCTCAGCAACTACCTTGCCAAAGTACATCTTCATTTACACAACTTTAGTGTTACCCACAATTAATTTTAATGTTTTTCTTCCTCAGACCAAGCTTTAACAACTTTCTGTAATTCCTTTCTTTACTAGCACATTCCTACTCCCAGATGATATGCATTCAACTGGTTGAATGTGCCAGATGTTCATCCAGCACCACTTTCAACCTCAGCTTCTCTAATCAGCTTGGATGAAAATAGTATTTTGCCTGGTTACTTATGTCAGCCTATGTCAATCTATGGCACGGAAATAAATCTGTATATTCTTTTAATTTCTTTTCAGATATCTGTCTATATACTATTTTTCTTTGCTAATAATATAACAAAGATGTTCCTGTTTAGATGTGCTCCCCAGCCTTTAATGCAATTATTCTGATTTTTAAAAATTCTCTCTTCAACACAGCCCATTGATGTCACCAAATTCTATCATTTGTCTTCCCCCATCTATGTTTTTTTTCTTTGACTACAGCACTTCCACTGTTGGTGAAACACAAGAAAGTCAAAGGGTTCCTTCATCTCATATGAGTCATATTCATCACTAAAACTCAAAGAAAAGGCATAAAAGAAAACCAAAACTCACAAAATAAATTTAAGAGCTTTGCTATCTAGGTAATGTGTCATCATTGTTTTCTTCAAAAGGTCTTTGTGGATTGAAAGCACAGATAAAATTCTCAATCTGTGCAATCTTTGCTTTAAGCTAAAAGTCTACCTTTCTAGCAGGATTATTAGAGAAAGTAGTTATCACCTCTCTACATTAAAAAAAAAATAACCACCGAGTAAGTGTTCAAAGAATACTACTATAATCAAACTGACAGGAAAAGATCAAAAACAACAGGGTAAGCATCTTTAAATTTAGGCAGGTACAGTACTACTTCTACAGAGCACTGAAGTCACTGTCACAGATACTTTGAAAACTATCAGCGCTTGGTTCCACCTGCAGTACTTCAGTGTATGCTTTGCAGAATCAAGTTCTAAATTATGAAATTGAAATTTGAAAGGAACAAACTTCAAAGTTTAAGACTAGACTTAACAGACACATGCATTTCTCATAACATCAACTCACAGTTTGGATTTATATATCAAATTTAGTTACTGACTACAACTTGCTTACTGCATTCCATTTGCTTGTGCTAGGTGTGTGACACCTTTCATCTGTGTTAGCATTTAAAATAAATGTGAAAATACATGAAAAAAAATTGTGTAGATGAGAAATTAAGTTCTGTACATATATATATTCAATAATACTACATGTATGTATTGTAATAATATATTTCATTCTTTTCACAAAATTGTCCCACCGCATGCTTAATAGCAGCTTAAAATTATTTATTAGAAGTGGCTTTCCTGAGCACTTTTTAAAGTATACTTTACTACTGAGTCCACTACTTTCAATAACATCGATTTTAAAAGGGCATGATACATATTTTAGAAAGAAAAAAAGTTCTGCTTAAAGCTCTGTGAAAGCAGGTATCTTAAACATTTCTACAGAAAACACTGGATTTAAGAATTCTAAGAAAAATATGCATGGCTTATAGAAGCACCTGGAAAGAAAAGTAAAATCTCTACGAGAATTTAAGACACAAACACTGAAAAAGTAATCCTACCCAGTGTGATGACAACTCATCAGAGGTAGAACTGTGATATAAAGACAAAATGCTGTGGAAACTACTCTAGAGAAATGACCATGGCATAAGTGCTTCTACAAGCCATTCAAGAAACTACACTGTAGGAAAGAGAAATGAGTTGGGAGAAAGAGGAGACTTTCTAAGACAGGTAGTTTGGAAGAGGAATTTGAAAGACTAAGTTGTATTTTTGAAAAAGCATTCATCCAGAAAATTAAAAGCTTGCTTGCTGATAAAGAACGACTTTTTTCTTTTTTTTTTGGTTGTCTGCTTACTGTTCATTTCATAGCAACTGTAGGTGAATTTTCCCTTATGAATGTGTGAAAACAGTTAAGAACCATTCATAACTGTTTAAGAGCCTTAAATGATTTAGATGCATAAGCCTGACTCAAGCCCAGAAAGCTCTAGGTTGTCACTTATCTATGCCAATCTTAAAAGTTGAACTGAGATCCTTTTCCCCATTATTACATCTCTTCATATCTACATTTGATAGTGTATCTAATCTAAATGAGATCTGACTGAAGGGATCCATAAATGCCACAGGAGGAAGGATGAATTGTTATGATCACTCTGAACAGAGAAAAGAAGAGACTTCTTCAGGTGATAGCAGTGTGCTCCCCCTTAGAGCTGCAGAGAAACAGCACTGCTATTAACAACTTGTTCACTGGTGTCTTCATGGATGTGAGACTTTCTGTAGCACTTGCTAAACACTCTTGTGTTCACCTACTTCCTCAACTGTTCAATTCAGGAAGAAATACGTTGGTATCATTTAAAAGGCAACTTTTGAGGAAAAACATTCAAGGAACAAGCTAAAAGAAGTTTGTTGCCACATTGCCAAGCCATCATAACTCACCCTTCCCTTAGCAAGCATCTACCAAAGCTCGTGTGTGAAAATTAGAGAAACAGCCATTTCATTTCTAGAGGAAATCCCTTGGCACAAGTCAGAGTGGTGCATATTATATAGCAACAGGGAAATCTGGGAGCCATATGTGACCACATTTGGAAAGCCACATGTGGATATATAACTGCACTACCAGTAACATTTTGTGGTCATATTTCAGGACCATGAATAATGTCAGGAGAAGAAAATATTCTAAGCTGAAGTTTAAAAAAGTTCAGTATCCAGAAATTGTGAGCACTGTCCTGGACTTCATGTAACATCTGCCCCTCCATGAAGCTCTATATAAAGCATTCAGAGCCTGCCACCAACCCTGGTAGTCTATCCTAGGGGCCCTTTCAGTGAAGTACCGGAATAATCTCCAGACTTCTGCCTCAGGACCTTCTCCCAGACCCATACCAAGGCACAGCCTGGATACAAATCCACAGATCCCTCAGACAAGTATCCTGGATCTCACTGATTTCCCCTAAGGTACTGAGGAAAAACTAGATTAGATTTAGAAGATGTAGACACAAATTTATTTTGCCAGCTGGACAGAAAGGAAGTTCAAGGATAAAGATCTATAGATTCTGCCTAGAGGACACATGCTCTTTTAGTTACTTGCCAAAAAACTTGTCCAAGCAGTAAAAACATGGAAGCTGACACCTGAAGTCAGAATTGTCCCTTCCCACTCCACCCCAAAACTTGCTCTTAGATGAAAATGGCCTCAGATAACCCAAAATTCTTGGCTAGATACACATACAGGTAACTTAACCCGATTCAGCAGAAAAGAAAGCTGGATGTGGTAGGCTATATATCCTACCCAACTGCCAGCCCCCAAAACTGGGGGAATTCAGATGCGTCTTACCACCCATATCCGACAGGAAGAGAAGACGTGAG
Organism: Falco naumanni; assembly: GCF_017639655.2. Classification (NCBI taxonomy): domain Eukaryota; kingdom Metazoa; phylum Chordata; class Aves; order Falconiformes; family Falconidae; genus Falco; species Falco naumanni. The sequence continues at coordinate 29,959,823 of NC_054057.1, forward strand.
CCTTTACATACAACCATCCTACAGCTGCAGAACAAGAGGGAGACAAGGACTTGTAACTCCACCATGCAAGGCAGGCAGCAAAGCCCTGCACTGAAGCACCACCATGACCTCCTGAGTTACCTAGAGCCTTCAGTTCTCCCAGCATTCTTGTTCTCTATTGGAACTGCCTGCCTGCAGCTCAGTAGACACATAACTACTTAAGAAATGCAAAACAGGAAAACTTCTTACGCAGCAGAACCTGCAGGCTTGATTTCAGACCAAACACAGCTGTTCCACTTCTAGCACTGCTATGTCAGCTCTCTCCTGGATATGACTGGGACAGATCATCAACCGAAGCAACACTGTCATAAGGAGAACACCAACTGCTAGTTTCAGGTGTCCACATGTCTGAGGAAGGAGGACTTGAATCAAGACTGTCCTGATCCACTTATTCAGCTCAGTCTAGGAACACATAAAGTAAAGATGGAGCATTACCAAGTTGCTTTAAACCATTTTTTTTTTCTAAGTCCCCTACCCCAGATGTATTTCACAGTCTGCAAACTCAGAAGATGACAGCCGCTGTTTCCAGACACCTGCTCACTCCCCTGTACCTTAAAAACACCAGACACTGTTTAGATCTATTTTCCTGGTCATGAGCAGGCAAAGGATCAGAATCACACGGGAAGTTACCAACCTGGAGAGCCAGAGACTTGAAGAATAAATAGTAAACCTAGACTGGTTTTGAATGTGTGACATGAGCTGGACCTGGCCAAAACTGCTGACTGCCCGTGCTAGGAGCACACCCTCATGCTGCTTAAGCATACTGAACTAATAACCCATCAGGCTTGGAGCAGCAAGTGCTGAAGACCCTTGAGAAGGCACTCACAGCTGTCTATCGTCTCTAAGTTTTGTACTCCGCTTGCTCAGAATCACATGCTGTGAGCTAGTAATCACTTGTATGCTAAAAATGGTGGGATGCTGCTCAAGCTTCACTGTTTGTCTGTCAAGCCTGCATTGCTTTGGTTGTCATCTCCTTCCTGCCATCAAAGGTTGGCTACATGCATATGTTCTCCTGGACTGTAGCTGGGGTTTCATGAAAGCTGGACAAGAATCATTAGAAGCTGCAGGCAGAGCTGTCGTATGTCTTGTGACTTAGAATAATCCAGTCATTATCCAGTGGGTTTCTGTAATTTGGAAGCCGAGCACGGCAAGACTTCTTCTCCTCCTATGATGAGTTGTCTCTTTTTAATCTGACTCACTAAGAGGCCTGCAATCCAAAGTTCTGCATTGTTCAGGCCAGGCAAAGGGAAAAAACCCTAGGGTAAAGACTTGTCCATGGTTCGTAGAGGGCTTTCTGTTTAGAGCTGTGAGACAGACTGGGAAAAGCTGTGGGGAAAAATACAGGGAAAATACACCTTTACCCATAAGACAAAGCACCATCATATTTTAGGAGGTCTTGTACCAACACAGAATGTATCATTATTGGTTCAGTGTGTTCTTTTAGCCTATATAAGTAATACCATTGTGATTATCCACGACTACACAGCCACTAGGCCAATATACTGGTCAGCTGGTTTCCCTGTGTAACACGCTTACTCACTGTTTTAACCAACTAATCTGCAATGGGTTTGAGAAGAAATAATGCACACAGGCACCTTGCAATATTCCTGGACCCCAGACCCCTCTGTAAGGGATATGGTGCAGCGCAACAGTCAGAAGATGGAAGAAAAAGGTAGAAAATTAATTGGGTTGCTGGACAATATTGCCAGCAATATTTAAGAATGCTTAGACATCTAGACGAGCCTACAAAGAGATGCATCTGAGCATCTAGAGGACATAAAGTTGTACACATAGGGAAATTAGTCCTACAACCAAGGAATTTTCACAACTAAATCCAGATTCACATTTCTAGAGTAGCATCTGATGTTCCTCTGTGCAGGAAGATGAATCCCTGCCTTCATGAGCAATCATGGATAAAACTTTACATGTTTACACATGGTCACAGCATTCTGCTTTACCTAAATAGTGTTTCTGCCCACTGGACACATAATTAGAGGGTTACTGAAATTTGAATAAGATTACAAAGAAACAAATGCTTTTCTGCATGAATCATGCAGAAAATGTCTTCCTTTGCTACTGAAGCAGCAGATTGAAATTGACTGCATTTAACCTTATTTTAGGAATGCAGACACTAGCTCTTTCTCTTATATGTGAGGCCAGTCTCTTCATAGCTCATTATTCTAAAACATGGGGGGTTGAAAGTGCCTTCCTTCCTTCAGCTTCTTTACCTTAAGTTATTCAATTGCCTCCAAATTGTCTTCAGTGCTTACACACAAACCTGTAATTACCTTCCGTGTGTCAGTAATAAGAAAAATGGAACATAAACCCCATTCCATAAAAAATGGCAGATTTTACCACCTTACACAGAATAGAGGGCTCTTCTGTTGATCCTTTTGCATTCTAGGAATTATGCACTGAATAGTGAATAAAATCTATTATGTTATTAAATCTAGTTTATTTCCATTGGGACATGAAAGATGACTCCTTCTAATCAGGAACTCAGTACCAAAATGCAGTGGGGTTTCTAAAAATCAAGAAACAATCAGGCTTCACTATTATTTGATGCTATTGCCCATCCAGGTATAAATTATTCAACTCTGTACATCATATATATTTCCATCACAATGGGAATATGGGTATTCAAAAAACAAAAATGTGATTTATTTTTTTTTTACACTTTGAGACTCTCTTCAGTAGCAATTTCAATATTTATCTCACTCATGATATAACTCACACCCATGCAAAAGGGATGTTTTCCTTCTGCAGTATATAAAGGGTTGGTATGACCCTTAGACTCTATCAGGTTGGGAGTGGGGGGCAGGAAATGAGACCCTGTGGAATAGATTCAACATACCATGCCATGGAGAACAGTTCTGTAGTGACCGCTTCTTGCAGCTTCCAGTTTGAGGTTAGAGGCAGGGTGGAGATGCAAAGTTCTTTGATTACATTCTATTACTTCCTATTGCTCCCAGGTGATGCTTCTCTGTCAGCGATGCTGGTTGGCTCTCAGTATTTTCTAGCTGTCATCAACTAATTTGATCTTGATTAAAGCAGTGCCTGTGTTAGCCCTTATATCCAAGCCAAAGCCTCAATATGCCTCCCAGAAATACTCACGCCCATTCAAATCATTAAGATTTTACTGGCTTTATTCTCACAAGCAATTCTTAGGGTGAAAGTTATTTTTTCTCCTTTTACTATAAAACTGCAATAAAATAGGCAAAACTTCTATTAATTTTCAGATGCATTGCAAAAAGAAAAGCAATGTAAAGTGAAATGACAGAATTCCAATTTGTTACTATTAGGGATCACAGCACTGAGTAACCTTGCAGTTACTAAATGAAAAAGTTCCCTCATCTATACCAGATTTTTTTTAAAAATATTTTTCACTTCCTTAAAATTTCCTGTATTTCTTCTGGCAGCACTTTTCTTAGTGTCTAATCAATACATTTTTCAAAGATGGATGCAGAATGAAACATAACTGGTTTCAAGTACCATTTGCTATGTAGCATCGATGCTTACTGCCCACATGCACAGCATCCTTTTGACTTTAAACAATTAACCAGCTGGAAAACAGTTAGAACCATATGAATCCCTGATTCAGAGAGAATTATTTCTTCAGCTATCTTCTACACAAAAAACATATCTACTTCTGAAATTCTAGTGATACCATAGCCAACACTATTCTAAAGCAGGGTACACCTAGATAATTCAGATGTAGCAGTCATCTTTCAAAACAAGTATTATTAGTAGTAAATACTCACAGGAAAATATGAAACTTCTGTAATTCTGTATTACAAAATATTGTAATATATCATAAAACAGGTGAAAAAACTAGAGTTTAAAACAGGTGAAAAAACTAGAGTTTAAAACAGGTGAAAAAACTAGAGTTATACATGGATTATTCACCTTAATCCTATGTGTTTCTGACAAAAGCTTCCTGACCAAAACAGGTAATTTTCATTAAACAGTACTTCGTTTTTCCAGAAACTTTAACTTTACAGAAAAAGTTCCACAGAATTTACATTATGCTTCAGGTTTTTCAATATCACCTGAAGTACAAGAGTCCAACAACTGTTCAAATTCTGGTGACTGAATTACAATATGCAATTAGATTTAATTCAGTATAATTGGACTGAATCACTAGCTAAAACAATTTCAACCTTGTTCAAGTCAGATTATCATTTTATTTACCTTTATATGTGTCAGTAATATCAGCTCTGTTAATATCAGTATAGTTAATTATTCCTTTGCCTAACTGAAGCAGCAACATTAGTGGAAAAAGCCTGTAGATAAGAGAATAATAGCTTGCATATGAAAATCTGATGGATCATTGCACTGATGTTCAGTAACTGCTTTAAGGATGAAGTCATCACTTTTGCTTTGATTTGTGTGTGCTTAGCACATACTCCACACCCCTTTGTGATGTATGACTTCAAAAAACAAAATATATGAACAAACCAAGATACATAAATTAGACCCCAGTTCTGGCCTTGGCAATCTATTCAGCTCCCATTCTCTTTAGAATATAACTATATACCATAAATGACAGATTTCAGTCTTTTCATCATCTTGATTTTAACATATCTGGAGCAGGAAAGTATATAATGTTCTTTTTCACAAAGGAGAGTAATATAAAATCACCACGTACATATCACAGCAATATGAAAGCAACAATGATTGAAGAAGTAATCACATAATGCTTTAAGAGAAATATTTGAGCTTAGAGATCACATAGTTCATCAATTTCATGCAAGAAAATCGCCTTCCATCAGAGTAAGCAAGCAGAATTAAACATATTTTTTTTACTCTAGCTTACCTTTATTTTGTTTTGATTATATTTCTATGGCTTTAAAATATGAAAAATAGGCCTTTTCATTCTCTCTCCTGAAGTACTTAGATTGAAATCATTGCAAAGAATATATTTTTTTTTAACATGATAATGGATTTATTATGTGGCTTCGTTATCTATACAGAACTGTATTTTGATCTGACATTTCTATGCATAAAACCTAAGTTATGGTCCAAATGTCACTTGAAAAAGCCTCTCGGTTGTGTCTCCTGTCCTCTCTCCCAGCCCAGTCTCTTCTCACAATACAAACACTCCACAGAAATGAAAGAAGTAATGATGCATACAGACTTCACAGGTGACAAACATTAAAGCAGCATTCTCCAAAAGTATGGATGACCACCAGATGAGTAAATGGGAAGCAGGGTCAGAAATGACACTTGATTTGTCACTACAAAACACATTTCTCACATGCTACGTATACAGACACCCCGCAAAAATTGCAGTGAAACTCTGGAACTGTCTCTGTTGCTACTTCGTGGCCTAGAGAAAAAGGATTTCATTTGCCAGGCATGCAAAAAAATCTCCTAGGCATACCCTCATGCTCTGCTTGCAGGTAAACTGAATACACTGAAGAAGCTACATACTTACATTTAGGCATCACTCAGGAAAACTAGTGATGGAGGGGGCAGAAGCATACAGATACTTAGGTACAGAAAATGTACCTAGAGCACATGCCAAGATCTGTTAAAATTATCTGAAGGTAATTGACAAAAGATGGCAAAGAAGAATCACCAAGAATTATTTTTGATACACTTTTGTAGCTCCTCCATTGCTTTGACAGTCCACCTAAATTATATCAGCCTCTCCGGGTTGCCCTAATGACTAAATGAACACTTAACTGCTGCTAGCTGCAATCCCAGCTTCCATGCTGTTACAGATGGTACTCAAAGATTAAACTTAGATTATGTCATTTATAAATGAAAATACCTTTCTCTGACTCGCTTCTTGGTTTGGCTTCCCCTCCAGACTATTCACTCTTGTCAGTTCTGTGGCCCTGATTGCCACAGGGGTGCATCTTGACCATGTCTTCACTCTGATGCTGTTGATGACATTGAACTTCAGTTCCCTGCTGCTCCCTACTTACCCTGATTTTTATGGAAGGAAAACTGAGTACACAGAAGCCAAAACGGATCCTATGGTAACCTCCAGCTAGATCCCTGCTATGGATGATAGAGGTCAGCAGGGTAGACCTAACCCACACTACAAGACTCTTTATGATCTGTTTTAGCTATTGAATGGGGTTTTTGCTGTTTCAAGCCACTGATCTTTCATTCTAAAACATTTAGAATATGTTTTCAGAGAATATACACAGTAACTATTTATATCCCAAATAAAACAGATTCAACTCCAATATGAAATATCAAAATTTCACTTAATCAATAGTATGGCTTATTAATCAATGTTGGTTATATTGTCTACCAAAAGAGGAAACATAAAAGATTAAAGTGGTAACTGTATCTATTGTATATTGTCAGCATATTCCTCTAATTTTAAGCTATATATGAACAACTGAATAGCTATCTAACTATAAATCAGGTAAAATGCCAATAATTTATACACTTTACACACTAAACACAGTCACTACGTGCATGCTGCTTATTTTCCATTTGGAATTTAATGTTTCAATTTTTTTCCTTGGAAATCCTATATTCACACCTGCAGTTCACCCACCTCTTGTCAAAGCAAGGTTTCACTTCAATAGTTAGCACCCTGGAGACTTAATGATAACTGTCAAAAACTTGAATAATAAAGAATTTTGTATAATTAAAACCTAGACATACAGAATGTCTGTGTCATGTCATTTTCTTCATATGCTTCTATAACGGAGATATTTTAATGCACATATTGCTTTAGAATTCCAACGTCAAATTACTTCCCTACTCCAAAAAACATGATTCAAGAACTTTTCTGATAAGAACTATCAAATGAACCGCGTTTCTATGTAAACTGCAATAACAAATTCTTAAAAGCATATAATAGCTTATATTAATTTCATGGTCTCAAGACAGTACACTTCTGTTCAATGCCTTATTCATGGGTTTTCAGAATCTTGTGGTATTTACTATTTGGTAGCTTTACCAATATGAAGGTTTAGGTTTCCCCTTTACTCAAGCACTAGAGCTCATCTGGAATACTGCATCCAGTTTTGGCTCTCCCCATAACTGGAAGCTGCCACCGCCTGAGTCTACTAAGGCAGTCAGGGACTGGAGCACTTGCTGTATGAGAAGCTGAGGGCTTGTTCAGCCTGAGGATGAGATGGCTTTAGCAAGGACCTAACATCAGCTTGCCAGTGCCGATGAGGAGGTTACCAACAAGATGGAGCTAGGCTTTTCACAGATGTGCATGGCACAAGAAGTGACAACAGCTGTGAATTGAAAGTGACAGGTTATGAGTCAACATAAAGAAGAAAAATTTCTAGGAAGAAAATTAGGTATTGGATGTGATTTTCCAGAGAGGTTGTGGAATCTTTTTCTTTGGAGATTTTCCAGACGGAACTGGACAAATCCCTAAGCAACATGGTCCAAATTCTATGTTGACTCTTATCTGGCCAAAAAGGTTGGTCTACGGATCTCCTAAGGTCCCCTCCAACTTGAATGCTTCTGTGATTTAGTGTAATCACGAGTGTTACAAAAAGTAACAGGAAATTAAACTTCCAGTTTGACCTGAATACATCCTAGGACACATCAGTCAAGCTTTTTATAAAAAGAGATGGAGTATTACCACCCTTGGACAAGACGCTAATGAGATTTTGATGGGCACAGACTACCGTTCTCATCACATTTGCTTAAGAAAGGTAACTTCAGATTGAAAAGGATACAGACAACGACTCAAAGATATCTGGAGGAACACAGATATTCTTACATGAAAAAAAAAAAACAGAAAGGTAAATTCAGGCTGACTAAATGAAGGCTCAGAGGATGTATGATTTCTATTTGACCAAACAGTAAAACTAGGAAGGTTATCAGATAATCTGACTTTAAACACGGATAAATTGCCCATGTACCGGTCTATCAGCACACTCACCTATACTCCTCATTACAAATCTGTAAGCATCTTTACATCCCTTCTTGATTTACAATTTATTTGCAGAGTTTATAACTGATAACATGTACAAACTCCAATAACAAGAGTTCCTTTTGGGGGGGAAAAAAAAGGCAGAGGGGGGAGGGAGGGAAGGATAAAAATAGAAGAACACAGGAAAAGGGAACTGGAAAAGTGTAGAGGAATGAAGCTGGGTTAATTAGCATTGATAATATACAACTGTGGGCTGGCTTCAGAGGCAGCGGGTTGGCTGATGTAGATAAAGTGCAGGTGTGGCTGGTTAAGTTCAGATGTTGGACAGCCAATGAAGAGAGAGCAGCCAAGGAAGAAGAGAAAGAACATGCACCCTGTATGAGGAGAAGGTAACAGAGGGACTGACATGAAGAGTATGCTGGTATGAGATGGTAAAAGACCTTGTTGCAGCTTGATAGTTTGGAGAGTGCTGTAACAGAAAAGCAAAAGGAGAAAATGGAAAGGCGAAAGGCAAAACTCCCTTCAGTGGCTAGTCAAGAAAAGAACTGACATGGTCTACCCAGCAAGCACCCTCTTCCGTGCATATAGGTGGTCCACCATACCACTCCCATAGAAACTATACAGATTTCCTCATGATCTGTTCAAACTCCCTATTGCCTGTTCCCACTCATGATGCTATTAGCACTGACTGGAGTAGTCCTTGATCAGAGGCTGTGTTGCAAGCTAACTAGTTGGCTGTTAAGGTTTACATATATTACTGAGTAACACTTATCAGATAATTGTCTTTCTCCTAGCACAGTCCTAGCTGCAAAAAACGGTGCAAGAAAAGGATGGTGAAAAAGAATGACTATTACACCAGTGTCAATCACTTACCACTGGAAACCTGACATAACAGTACTATCGGGGTTTGCAGATGAAAAGCCATGAGAAGAACAGTACAAGACCAACAGCATGAGGACAGCAAAGGAAACACTGCCCCAGCAGTTTTGGAGAAAGGTTACAGAGCTGCAAGGGAAGGGCAGAGTGCAGAGCTGCTAATGGAAGACCCATGGCATTGCAAAACGTTGGGGCATTGTCCTGGTTTCAGCAGGGATAGAGTTAACTTTCTTCTTAGTAGCTGGTGCAGTGCTGTGTTTTGGATTTGGTGTGAGAACAATGCACACTGATGGTTTTGGTCGAGAGGGCTGGAGGGGCATGAGAAACTGGGAGGGGACACAGCCAGGACAGCTGATCCAAACTAGCCAAAGGGATATTCCATACCATATGATGTCATGCTGAGTATATAAACTGGGAGAAAAAGGAAGAAGGTGGTGACATGTGGCACTATGGCGTTTGTCCTCCCAAGTAACTGTTACATGTGATGGAGCCTGGCTTTCCTGGGGACGGCTGAGCCCATGGGAAGCAGTGAATGAATTCCTTGGTTTGCTTTGCTCGCGTGCGTGGCTTTTGCTTTACCTATTCAACTGTCTTTATCTCAACCCACGAGTTTTCTCGCTTTTACTCTTCTGATTCTCTCCCCCATCCCACGGCGGGGGAGCGAGCAAGTGGCTGTGTGGGGCTTAGCTGTTGCCTGGGGTTAAACCACTACAACAAACTTCTTTAGAAAAAAAGTTACATAACTATATATTGCATAAAAATAAAGAAGTTTGGGTATGTCCTCACAGGAAAGTTAGATCATAACTTGTAGCTGAAAAGATTTTAAGATGGCCCCAAACTAATGAATATTATTTCTGAAAAGTAGTTAAACACTGTTTTGCTGTAATTTTTAAGCTGCCTGAAGATGAAGCTATAGATTAGCACATACGAATAAACTTCATAATACTATAAAAGTTGCAATAATAAAGTCAACACTAGTGCAGTCTTTCCTGGCATGCACTGACATTCACAATGTAATGCATTCATTTCAAGTAAGTTACATCAAATATGGGATAAATTCTTTGGTCATATATGATCTTCCTAACCTAAAAACCCAAAACAAAAAGCAGCAAATGAAAGGTGATTTTGTCAAGTACTGTTAGCTCTACATTGCCTTACTAACATACCAGTTTCAGTAAACAATCTAACCTTAAATGATTCAGGACGCAACTTTCTCTGAAAAAAACATGCTTTCTTCTCTGGCAATCATTACTGAAACCTTGAAGCATGACAAGTATCTTTTATCATGGAATGGTCCAGCATTCAGCCTTTACAAAGCGTGTCTTTACATCTTAAAATAAACTCATCAAATGTATTATGTACTTTCCTACTTAAACGCAACAACTGAAAGAACGTTTTCTTACACTCTTGGAGAGACTGGAAAACTGATACATTCTCTTTTAACTTTAATTCTATGGAAAGTTAATTTCACGTGAACAGTATGCATATAAGGCATAATATACAACCCTCAGCAAATCTGGCCCAAACCTCTTCTGTAAAAGGCAAAAAGCCCTCACTCCTGAAATACACCAAACTCTCTCAGCTAACGATTCAGCAGCTACGACTACACCGTAAACCAGAAGTACTTTCTATTGCTGTTTGTATACACATACCCTAAGTAGCTTTAAAGTAGCTAGTATGAATACCGATGGATACAAAATAACAATAGTACACCCAGTCTAGTAAATACATGCTTTAATTTACTATTTCGGAGATTACTAGGCTACATCCCAACATTTTTGTCATTTTTAATTGGCTATAGTCAGTCACACAACAGGATTTGAATATTTTCAAAACTCCATTTCTCCTATTAAGCAGTAGTTGAATACTCAGAAATAACTACTTAAACTACATTTAGTCACCCTCAGCATTCATGGTAATTCATACTGGGATTCATTTCATTTTCATGATGGATAAACATGAATTTGATCCATATTTTCAGTATATAAAAAATTTCAACAGCAACTTCTATGAGATTATCTCAGGCAGTGAGATAAACAACTGAAAATTATTTTCCACTTTAAATGGTTTTTAGAAAGTACATAGTTTTTATAACTGAACCTCTTCTTAATGTTATTGTCTATTAAGAAATCAGAAAATATATATACCACTCAATCACAGTATTATCTTTTTTTCCCCAGAAAAATCCTAGTAGGAGCAACTGCACTAGATGAAGCATGTACTAGGACTTTCAGCAGTGAAGACACTATTTCATTTTTATTTTTAAACTGCTCTGGGCACAGAAACATGGTGGTAAACAGAAGATACACAACAGCTTATAAACTAGTATTCCCGTTTCATCCTGGAGACTGCGCTTCATTTGTGGAAAAGCAGGTTAATGGAAAACCAAACACTGCTGTTTTCAGAATTGGCATTTTAATGTCAGGTTGAAAATATCTGGGTGTATTACACATTGACATTGACTTTGCTACCAGAATACACAGGAATCTAACACTGAGAACACTGTTTTGGGCAGGCTTAAGTAACTATGGTGCTGTACTTGCATCAGCTTGGTCACCATGAAGTATAATGGCGTGGTTTTATCTTTTTCAGAATTCTCAACTGACAATGACATTTTCATACAAAAGAGAGCTATTTCAGTATTTATATGATGAAGTTGGCACCACTGGTAGGTAAATATGACTGACTGCAGCTTTTGTCTGGGGCGATGACATGTTTTTTCCCAACGTTTTGTGTCACACCTCTGCCACTGTAATGAAAAAGAAGGGTTAGAATAATGTATCATTTGTATCATTGATGGTGGAAAGTTATATATAGTTGAGACCTATCTATTTTATACAAATAACAATGCAACTTAGCTGTATGAAGGGATGGAATTGCCTTCCAATACCGCTCCAGTACCATGACAGAGAACAAGCCTGCACTTCCCTCTGAACAAAGCAGGTGCTCTGGGTACAAAACATACGTGGGCTGTGACCACTGATAGGAGAATGCATTGGGCATGAAAGAAAATTTAGAAACTGTCAAAAAAAGAACAATTTAAATATCTTCAATAGATCTAGGATGCTGTTGGGGAACTGGGGCTGGGGGCGGGTAGGAGAGGGCATTTGAAAAACCTTAATGTGAAATACCGTCCTTTTTTGTTCATGAGTTCTCAGCAGAGTTTACAGGCCTTTGTGAGCTTGCAAATTAAATCCTGAATAACTGTCACAAAACTATTCTTCTGTCCCAGAAAACAAGATGTCATGGAACTAAAGCTGACAATACTGAAAGACAGATAGGTTTAAAATTCCTCAGCTTCTGTGTCGATACTTGTTCTGTGTTGTTTGTGACAGGACTTCTCAACACCTTTTGCATCAGCAAAGAACACTCATGCATTTTCATATGTCAAAAGGTCTCCGCAATTCGCTTTGCTACTTCTTTCTCAATGTTCGGCTTGTTTTAAGAATTTCTCCCCTCTTAAATTCTCGCGTAGTTTAACAGCATTTTTACACCCCTTCGGAGCACTTTGAAATACAAACCGCCGTGGGCTCTGTGTAAATCTTCCCCAGATGAATACTCATTTCGTGCATTACAAGTAATACCTGCTTTTTTTTCTGTAACAGTGATAAGCACGAATGATTACCGGCTGCTGTTACATTCCATTTCAGATTACAACTCGGACATTTTAGGTGAGTCGAAACAACTGCACCCGTATCGGAAACTGCCCGTGCGCTGCCCCGCGCCGCTGAGCCGCCCCCCGGGATGCACACACCGCTGGGCCACCCAAAGCACGGGTACACGGAGCTCCGGCCGCGCACCGGGCTGGGATGCGCCCGCACCGGCCCTGCGGCGCCGCCGCCCCAGGCAGCCGCCACCCCGGCCCGGCGGGGAGCCCCAGGGGAGCGCCCCGCCGCTCGGCCCCGCTCCCACCTGTTCGGCCCCCAGCGGGGGGCTCTCCCCGCTCCCCAGCCGGCCGCGGGGGGCTCGCAGCGTCCTCCCCGCCCGCTGGGGCTCCGGCAACCGGCCCCGCCAGCCCCCGGGCTTGCCTGGGTGGCCCCGGCACCCCCGCGACACGGCCGCGGCCCCGCAGAGGAGTGGGTCGCACAGGGACCCCCTCCCGGGCCCGTTAACGCGCACACACGCCGGGCAGGGCAGGCGCACCGGGAACCCCTCCGCCACTCACGCTCCCGCGAAACGAAACTTACCGGGGGGCGGCCGCCCCCACCCGCCCTGACACGGCCCAACTTCCCGAAACCTTCCCAAAGGTCCCGAAAAATCCACCCCGGCAAGCCCAGCACAGCGGCCGGGCGGCGGGACGGGCCGGCCCCACGGCCCCGCGCTGGCTGCCGCCGCGGCCGGGCGGAGCGGAGCGGAGCGGGGCAGCCGGTGCCACTCACCTTCCCGCGCCTCCGCCTTATCTCTTCGCTCGCGGGCTGCAACTTCCAGTCCTCCCCCCAGCTGCCATCTTCCACCGGGGCGGCAGGGGAAGGTGCGGAGCGGGAAGGAAAAGTTGCGGCGGCTGCCGCGGGGACTAGGTGGCCATAGCGCCGGCGGGCGGCGGAGCCGGCACGGGCGAGCCTGCACCGTGCGCGGCGGGCGGGCCGCGGGGCGGGGCGGGGCGGCGGCAGCTGCCGGCGAGGGGCTGCGCGCTGCGATCGCAGCCCGTGGCGACGCGAGGAGGATTTACTAAAAATAGCCGCCCGGCTCGGCTCGGCTCGGCTCGGCGGGGGGGTGGCGGGGGGAGGCCGCCGGGTTGCTCCGCGCTCCCCGCGGCGGCCGCTGGGGGCCGAGCGGGCCGGGCCGGGCCGCGGTGAGCACGGCGCCGTGCGCGGGCAGAGGGGCAGGGAGGCGCCCCGGGGGCGAAACCCGAGGGAACCCGCGAGGTTGCGGCTTCCCAGGCCCGGCGGCCCGGGCCGCGCGGGGTCTGGCAGTTCTGTGGCCGCAGCGGCCTGCGGGGGGGCGGCTGTGCCCGGACCCCCGCCCGGCCCTTGCCTCCCCCCCCGCCTCAGGGCTCCGCGGCCCCGCACGGCGGCCTCTGGCGGGCGGCAGGGCTCCGCCGCCGGCCCGGGAAGGCAGGGCCGGCATGTCGCCCCCGCCGGGCCGGGCCTAGGCCCCGCGGGGCTTCACCGCCTCCCCGCGGCGCTGGCTGGCGGCCGCTTGCGGCGGAGCCGCTCGGTTGTTTCGCGCCCCTTGCCCCCCTTGCCACCGGTAACCTCTCAGCCCTCGGGAGGGAATTGCACCGGCCTGTCACCCGCCCCCCGCCAGCGAAGGGACAGGGCTTCTGGGCCCGATCGTGGGCCCTCCGCGGCGAGCCGGCGGGCGGCATTAGGGCACGCATCTGGGACCGCGCCGGCCGCGGCTTCCGCCCGGGCTCTGGCGTTCGGCACGGGGAGAGTGTACCGGCTGCCGTGCGGCCCTCGCGTGGTGTTGCTGCTCCCTCGGGCTGTCACGTCCCGCGGTGACTGCACGTCTCTAGTGCAGCTCTCCCCTTGTGGTCTTTTGATCAGTCTTGGCGTGTCTTAGTATCTTCAGCTAGAGGATGTCCATCTTTCTGCACCCACGTTGGGTCTCTTTCATAATGATTAACAGGCTCCAGAATTCTCTTTTCCTAGTACGGTTTTATGCAGAACATGAAGCACTATGGAATCTGTCCTAACCACATTTATTTGTAATATAAATTCATAGATAAATGTCTTCATTACTTGGAAAAGAAGGGAGTATCTCCTTTTACCTCTCCCCTTACGGGTAAAGGTTAGCCTCAAAGCAGTTTAGTTCTTGGAAATCTAAGCAATCAAAAAAAAAATCATTAGCTATCTTCCAGCTAGTGGCTTTGGAATTCGTGTTTGTATTTATATTTAGTCTACTTATTACCATAGAAGTTTCATGGTGTGTTTTATTCGTTTTAAAAAAAAATAACATTGATTGTACTTACTCTTTTCACTTTGTTTGTTGTCAGATGTTAGCTTTTCTGAAACAAATGTTTAAAACTGTTGTTTCCAAGAGTGGTGAAGAACTAGTTAAGACTAAAAGGTAAAGCTAGTGGCTAAAGGAAGAGGTTTGGAATTTGGGCCTGAATGTCATTGATTGCTCAAGGGATAAACACACGAAAACTCAACTGTGATAAGCAGTGGTTTTTGTGACCCTCAAAATAAATCTCACTTCTCAAAATTAAAATCAATCTGTGTCTGCGTGTATTTCAAGTTGGAGAGGAATCTCATTAGTTTGTTGTGGTTTATGTTTTAGTTTGAGAACTGGTTTCAGTGGTATTGCTGGATGTTCAGTCATGGAGTGCTATGTGACAGATCAAAGTCCAAACTGGCTAATGAAATCACAGAGCACTGTTTCTCTGGCAGGTTGATAGGCTTCAAGCTGATACATACTTTCGTTTCATTATGTACTCTTATTCTCTCTCTACTCAAAGGAAGAGTCATCATTATAATCATAAAAGACTAGTTACTGTTCTGATGCTATGGTGGGAACTCCAGCATTTTTACTGGAAAATAACAGGGATCTCTGAGACACCTCCATGTTTTGGTTACTGCTGCTCTTGCCCTACTCATTTCCACTCAGTGCTAATAAATACAGTGAAGTGGTGCATAGTGGTAATATTCAGGCAGCCTTTATCTTGCTTTTACTAGGTCTACTATTGCTATTCCATTACTACATTATCTACTCCTAATCCTACTGACCAAAAAAATGTTTTATAGACTTGACTGGTTTGCTGGAGTGCTGAGCATGTGTACCTCATTTCAAATGTAGCATTGCCTATTTTATCACTGTCTTTCTAAATTATTATTACAAACATTTGCTGAAAGTCATGGGGGTGAGAAAAGGATGTGGTATGCCTGCATTATAATTTAGAAGTGTAATTTATAAAACCTGAGATGAGGTGTTGAGATCCTTAAAACATTTCTATCCCTAAAAAGAGACTTGGCATCATCCTTGCAGCTTCTTGTCTGCTACATTGTGAACTGGTGTCTGCTGACCATTAGGGCTATGATGCCCTTCACATACACTCCGATTTACAATAACTGGATTTTTGATTGAAAAAACCTTGCATATTTATCACACAGAAGATCAGTAAGGTCATGTCTGGGAGAGCCACAAAAAGTTTTGGAAACCACACTGGAACAGAGAAATTGTCTTCCCTGGGTTCCTCACTTAAGATTGTGCTTAGTGAAGGCACTAGGAGAAAAATCATAAACTTTCCCCCCTCCCCCCAGTCAAATAAAAACACTGAAAATATTGAAAACATTGAAAAAAATAATACATACAAAGCTCAGTAAAGAATTTCTCACATTGACACATATTTTAGTATCATTAAGACTGTGGAAAAATAGCTTTCAGAAGTTCCATGCCTTAACTGAGAACTACCTTAGGTATTAAACAAACATTGAGGTATAACAGCTCATCAAGCAGTGAGCAATTCCCCTCTTATGATACCAAAAGGAAACGTGTAGGATGTTCTGTACTGTGTGACTATTAAAATCAAAATGATACTCAGCTATGACCTTTTCCAATCCAGTTCGTAAACCAATGTTTCACAAAAAGTGAAACCCATTGAGATGAACAGAAAGAAACCCTTAACATTTAACAAGACTGATCTGGACTTCTAGCCTACACATGCTTGTTAACTTGCGAATCTGAATAAGATGGACGTAGTGCTTTGCTTGTCCATGAAAACCATTGAGGAATGAACAAAAGCTGTCTGCCCCATTAGTTGATGTTACATGCCAGCTCTTTGCTGAAACGGTCAGTCCTTTTGGGTGTATTTCTGTTCCTCAACTGCCAGACAGCAGATCCTTTTATTATCTCTGGCAGTCAAGAGGCTTCAGTTCTTCTTGGGTGTAATCTTGCAACACACCTAGGCTTCTAGTCACATCCAGAGCAGACTAACATGACATACTCTACAGAGATGATTCGTAAATTCAGCTTGATGTTCAAGGAGGCAGCCACCTGCTTGCTGAGTATGATAAATCAACACCCCAAAACTTAGCTGGGTCTGTTCCTTAAGTTCCCATCCAGTTTTAAGGGCTCATGGCTCTGCTCTTTATATGCAAAGCTAAGTTCAAGTCATGCTGTACTTCTCTGTAGAAATCAATACCAACTGCCTCTCATCTGTCACCTATAGGGCTAGATCCTTCCAATACTTCAGACCACTCTTTTTTTTATTATTTAACAGAATTAGTAGACTGACCTACCTAGCATGTTGCACAGATCATCCATGCACCATGTACCTAAAAAATGGGGCCCTTCTAACCAGTGTTGTGCAATTCTTTGTGTATGCTTTATATAAGTATTAATACTTACAAAAGTATTTGCTTTTGCAAATATTTCTATTTTACTGAGAATGTTTACATTAAGTCCTTCTCTAAAATTTTAAGATTTGTCTTCCATAAGAAAAAACCTTGGAGTTTGGTGGGGGGAGAGGGTGTAACTTACTTGTGATGTCTGTTAATTTGACTGAGAATTAGTTGAAAGGTCTTTTGGGTAAGACTGCTAGCCTTTTAGTAAGTATCTTGCTCAGTGGCTCATAAACATTAAAATTTTGCATGTTTCAAATGGGTATAATTGTTGGTTTTGTTTACAGAAAGTGTTTGCTTTTTTCCTCCAAAAGATCAGCAGTTTAGCTGATCAGTTTTATGCAATTTGTAAATAACCACTTGACTGCTACAGAAGTAGGCAATCTAAATGAATCAACACAGACGCCAACATTTTAAAGATAATAGGGATTTCTGCATTAACATGAAAAAATAATGGGTTTATATATATTTAAATGTCTTATGAAAATATATTTCTCACACACTGTAGATAATGAAATGTGTGATTAGCTCTTTCAGTGCTTGGGCTTTAAGGAATGTATACACATACCTACATTTGATAGGACTATTCAGGTGGTTAAAATTAAACATGTTATTACCCTCTTTTTTTAGTGCTAGTGGTTAGCCAGTATTTGGAAATCTGTGGGCTCTTTCTCAGAAACATGATAAACTGTTTTCTGATCCTGACCTATTTGTCTGCAGAGAATATAAATATATCTTGTTTCCTTGAACACAGTAAGTCATGAAACGAGTGACCAGACTGGGCTGCTTGCTGGTAATGCCAAGCCTGCACACAACCATCCTGCAGCAGCACTGTGCCCCCAAAGCCGTTCTTTCACTCACACAAAGCAAAGGTTTTGAAGTGCTAATGTTGTGGTGAACTGTGCAGAACTTGCAATCATTCATGTAAAAAGGGGATCTAAGTATGCGTCTTGGATGTCTTTTGAAAGATTTCCCATTAGCTTTGGACTAACTCGAGCTGAAGTTGAGCCCTGTCCTTGCTTTCATATACTGCCCTTTACTCTTGATCCCAAGTCCTCTTCTGTCCTGACCCTAAACACCTCTGATTATTGTGGTCCTGCCTGCTTTTTTTTCATATCCTTTTTTCCCGTTTTGTCTCCTGCTGAGATGCCAAATTTTCTACACTTTCTGTTGAAGACATTGCTATGTCCTGTTACACTGATGCAAGTGACCCCTCAGGTGTCCTAACCCTGCTCTGATATCTGACCTTGTCCTTTGCTCGTTCTGAACCAGGCATCCTTCCAAAAGACATCTGATGACAGACTCCAGGAATTGTCATATCCAGCATCTTGTTCAGGCCAAGCAGCACTTCTGTCACTCTGTGCCCTGTTTACATGTTCCCATTGTATTCTTGCCATTCCCTTGATTTTCTGATGTCCTTGTTTCTCCCTGGCATACAACACACAGTTCCACCAAAGAAAGGAGTGCGTTTCTGTTCACACCTCACTGTACAAGTCTCAGCTTACAGGACTAAGCCCCTTTTTCAGCTTTATCGTGCCAATCCACAATTTGGAAGGTTCTATTCTTTGCCATTACTAAGTTAGCTGGCATTACAGTATTCTTCCACTTACCCTGAATAGAAAATGTTTTTTATCTAAACAAGGATAGATCATTACTAAATCAAGAACTGCCCACAGATCATAAATACATCTAGCTTACAAAATTCCAGATGCACTAGTCTTTGTAAAAAAAGTGCTTAATAATTACAAAAATAAAATGACTGGCCTTTGCATCTGGCGTGTCTTATTTGTTCCTCATAATCATTGTTAAAAGGTAAAGAATGTTACAGGTAAATTTCTTCAGTTCCTAACTGAACTACTCTTTTAAAAACAAGGTACATTTGAAAAAAGGAACTCTCTGAGGAACCTAGCCAGGTCATTAAACCTGACCAAATCGTGCTTGTTTGGGTGGATGATTGCATCTGGTTTTGTCATGTGCTTATTAACCGCATTAGCAGATAATACGTGATTGTGAATGAAAGAATGAACCTGAAATTACACAAATCTTTCTCACTATAATGATTCATCAGGTAGGATTTGTTTCAGCTTTCTGCTTTAACTTTTTTTATTATTATTATTATTATCATTATCACACGTTCTGTAGCGATGACAGTCGTGATGAAGAACAGGCAGAAGTGGCTGCTGGGAGCCTCTTGTCGATAAGCTTCGTGCAGGCAGCTTGGGCCGGCCTGATGATGATTCATGGATGATCAAGTGCAACAAACGGCTCCATGTGAATATCTGAGCAAGTAATTTTCTGGGGGACAAAACAACTCAGCGACATTATTATTCCTTCCTGTAATTTTTTACTTCTTTTTCTGAAACGTTAATATCCAATAGGTTTCCTTGCTCCCATGGCTTAGTACCAGGGCAATGTGAACAATGATGCACATAGAAAGAGAGCTTTTCCTGCACAGTTCTCAGCCATGAAGTTGAGAGGTTATCATTGACTCGGTCCTGGCTTTTCCAGCTGGGGTAGATGAGCTGTACTGCAGATGTTTCTGTTGTCTTGATTGACTTCAAGATAGATTCCATTGTCATAGCTGCTACGCTGTCAAACAGATAATTACACAGACATAAGATAGTTTTGTAATAACATTCAATATTAACATTAAGATATATATTTCTTATTATTGATTGACTTCTGTGAGTGTGGGAGGCTATTGGTGGAATAGAAATAGACAGACAACTCCCAGGCAGGTGGCAATGGAAGAGATATCCTTAGTCCTCCTTGCCTTTTATGAAATATCTTAAATGCAGTATGTGCTCTCCACTCGCAAGTATACTGTCAGGCTGCACAGCTCCTCTTTCAACTTAAGGCAGGGCTGCAGGCACCCTGCTATTATCAGTTACTACTTGGTGATAACCTTGTCAGCTTCCTTTTGGTATTCATGTATTATCAACCAAATAACACTAGTTTCTGAAAATGACCGGTTCCATTTACATTTCATAATCTGTTGAAAGGAAAAACGTTTGTGACTAAGTAAGAGAAGGAAGGAGCTGTCAACCCTGTTTTGTGATTACTGCCCACAAATGTTCTCACATTTTGCTTTAAGAAAGTGTTCTGACAAAAATATTAGCACTAATAGTACAGTATGCATATGTTCTCTGAGTATAAATAGTGCAACTTTATCTCATGAGATAGCTCAGGGCTCTATCCAATGACTTTAATGAGGTTTGAGGTTGCTCAGCACCTCACAGCAGGCACTCAGCACACAGGAGGAAGGTGACATGCTAAACTTCTAATGACGTGAGGCACAAAGCACCACCAGTACTTGTTCAAGCCAATGGGAGTCACAGAGCCTTGGTGCCTGCAGCATCAGCCTTTCCTTCTCCAATGAATGTCAAAAAACATTTCTTTCTCTAGCACACTGTATCAGCATCCTCCAACAGACACATCCTACAAACAGCAATCTGTATTGGCATTCTGCTTTCACACAAGAAGTGAAACTCATTTGCCCTAACTTGGGTGACTGTATTACCCTCGGCTCCCTGGTCAGACAATACAGAGAAATACCTCCAGAGAACAACTCTTCATTTAAATGTAGGCGCTGAAAATTAGGTGGGATGGATCCCACTCGAGGTGTCTGCTGTGTTTTATTCACTCTTTACAAGGTTTACTTTTATTACATAAAGTCTTACAGGGGAATTTTTATCACTCACCTTGACAGAACCAAGTCCATCTCATATACAGACCACCTCATTTACAAATGCATATGCCATCAAGACAATGTATACTGTGTTCAAGATTATCAGATGGATACTCCTAAAATTGCAGTGTTTTGCCATTTTAACACTACAGGATGAAGTGGACACTGGCAAAACTAATGCATTCAATTTAGAGACATTGATAGGCTCCTAACAAATCTGAGAGTGACCAAAGTGATTTCAGGGGTAAGTCAGAAACAGAAATTAACAATGGGTGTCTTTTACATACAAAAAAATCCCATTAGTAATTAGCCTATTTAAAATATTCCACTCTAATTTTGTGTGTCTTGTACTGTGTTTTATTCTTGTCTTTTTGATTGTTTGCCACAATTATTATCTCTGATCTAAAGAAATTTAGGAAATGCTGCTGACAAGAAGCTCATGTTTAACCTGTATCAGCCTATTGTTTCTTTTGCATATAACTCAACACCTTTGTAGAGGTCACACATACTCTCTGTACTGCGTGAATGCCGGGTTTCTGTAAGCTTTAATGCGATGTGTTGCACCCTGAAGAAAAAAAAATGTACTTGCTCACTGAATTCCACCTATTCTGTAGGAGTAAAATATTCTGGGCTAAATTATTATTAGCACATAAATATTTTTTGTGCTAATGATTATTAAATAATTATGCAGTACAGCATAAAATCTTACATATATGAGATTTTAATATATCACACATTCACACATCTATATCATATATATGTGATCTCTATCTTATAGGCATATCATATATATATAACATATTTATACATAAGTGTCTATAAATGTATTTATAATATTTCAGCATGCACATACAGATATAATCAAGGTTATAGCTGAGAGTTGGAGAGAAATTCTCACCCCCCTCCCTTGCATGAAGTGAGACACTTTCTCTCAAATTCCTGCAGTCTATTTTCCTGGAAGAGAAGGAATTCAGGTGTGTAACGAAAGTTACCTGTCCATGACCTTTGAAACTTCTCCTATTCTACCCACAGTATGAGAATGACATAAGAAGAAAAAGAAACAAAGCCTGTTCTTTCTATATTTATGTCTTTGTATGTAAAACAGAGGAACTATGATCTCTGCCCTAAACCTTTTCTGCATACGATATAGCTACTAGAGAATATGCGGGTCTTCTTAAAAGTAAGATGAATAAGATAGCAGTAGCATTATTTGTTACAGAATTCATTTAACACATATTTATTTCTGTCAGCCTGTTCAAATGAAACAAGCGTTATGTATTTTTTTTCTTGAGGAATACAACCGTGCAACTGAAGTAATCATTCTTAAATAAAACTCCAGAAAATCTCAAACCTAGCAGTAAAGTTTCATATTAAGCAAGGATTTATTGATTGAGAAGTTTCTATTTATTTGCTGCTATTTGTAAAAACCCAATACATACATTTTTCTATGTGAATGTTCAGCCTATGTATCACATAAACTGTCAAAGCTATAGCTAAATATAACAATTATTATCTTACTTATTTGTCAGTGGCATATATATAAGAGAAAATCAAAGTACTCCGGTCCTCAGTTTTTCTGTCCACACCTTCCCAAGTAAGTCTGGATTTGTACAGTTCCTTGACTAGAAAGGACAATTGTCCATTCTCTAGCAAGCCATATTTTGACTAATTGCCAAAGCCTTACAAAGGTATTTGTACACTCATTTTATAGATGTTTTCTTTTGATGTTCTGATAGTATGATACCATTAAAATTTTGAAGAGCAAACAGTTCTCAACTTAATAAAAGAATCTGTGAAGAAACTACTTCATGATGGTGCCTGAAACCCATTTTGTCTTCAAAGATGGTGTTGTGGATTGCTGTACTCCTAAGTGATGACTGAACATTTTGTAAACTTGAATTAAAAGGTTTTTTTCAGTATTTTATCCTATAAAAATTGTCATGCGTTTATACTTATGTGCCCATACCTCTGCCCGTGGCTGATGCCTGGCAGGCTCTTGTACAAAGGTAAATATCGTCAGCACTGCTGAAACAGGACGATGAAGCATTGTTCCTTGTTAGATGATAAAGAATGGAAAATCATAGAATCATAGAATGGTTTGGGTTGAAAGGCACCTGAAAAGTCATCTAGTTCCAACGCCTCTGCCATGGGCAGGGACACCACCCACTAGACCAGGTTGCTCAAAGCCCCATCCAACCTGGCCTTGGACACTTCCAGGGATGGAGCATCCACAGCTTCTGCGGGCAACCTGTTCCAGTGTTTCACCACTCTCACAGTAAATGTTTTTTTTTCCTTATATCTAATCTAAATTGCCCTCTTTCCGTTTAAAGCCATTAATCCTTGTCCTATCACCACATGCCCTTGTAAAAAGTCCTCCAGCTTTCTTGTAGGCCCCCTTCAGGTACTGGAAGGCTTCTGTAAGGTCTCCCTGGAGCCTTCTCCAGGCTGAACAATCCCAGCTCTCTCAACCTGTCTTCATAGGAGAGATGCTCCAACCCATCATCTTCATGGCCCTCCTCTGAACTCACTCCAACAAGTCCATGCCCTTCTTATGTTGTGGGCTCCAGAGCTGAACACAGTATTCCAGGTGCTGTCTCATGAGAGCAGAGTGAAGGTGGAGAATCAACTCCCTCAGCCTGCTGGTTGTGCTTTTTTTTGATGCAGCCCAGGATTCAGTTGGCTTTCTGGGCTGCAAACGCACACTGCCAATTCATGTTGAGCTTTTTGTCCACCAGCATCGCCAAGTCCTTCTCCTCAGGGCTGCTCCCAATCCATTTGCCACCCAGCCTGTATTGATACTGGGGGTTTCCCTGACCTTGCACTTGGCCTTGTTGATCATGAGGTTCTCTTGGGCCCACCTTACAAGCCTGTCAAGGTCCCTCTGGATGGCACCCCTTCCCTCCAGCATGTTGACCACACCACACAGCTTGGTGTCATCGGCAAACTTCCTAAGCGTGTGCTCCATCCCACTGTCCATGTCACCAACAAAGATGTTAAACAGTGCCGGTCTCAGTACCAACCCCTGAGGAACAGCACTTGTCACTAGTCTCCACTGGGACATCAGGCCATTGACCACAACTCTTTGAGTGTGACCATCTGGCCAATTCCTTATCCACTGTGTGGTCCATCAGTCAAATCTGTGTCTCTCCAGTTTAGAGATAAGTATGTTGTGCAGGAGGACAGTGTCAAAAGCTTTGGACAAGTCCAGGTAGATGAGATCTGTCGCTCTACCCTGATCTGTCAGCACTGTAGCCCATCATAGAAGGCCACCAAATTTGTCAGACGTGACTTATCCTTAGTGAAGCCATGGTGACTGTTACCAATCAACTCCTTATTTCCCATGTGCCTTAGCACAGTTTCCAGGAGGATCTGCTCCAGGATCTTCCTGGGCACAGAGGTGAGACTGACTGGTCTGTAGTTCCCGGGTGTTCCTTCTTTCCCTTTTAAAAAATAGGGGTTATGTTTTCCTTTTTCCAGTCAGTGGGAACTCACCATCCTGCCATGACTTCTCAAATATTATGGATAGTGGCTTAGCCACTTCATCCACCAGTTCCCTCAGGACCCACAGATACACCTCATCAGGTCCCATGGACTTGTGCACCTTCAAGTTCCTTAGATGGTCTTGAACCTGATTCTTCTACAGCAGGCAGTTCTTCATTCTCCCAGTCCCTGCCTTTGTCTTCTGTGACTTGGGCAGTGTGGCTGGAGCACTTGCTGGTGAAGACTGAGTCAAAAAATTCATTGAGTACCTCAGCCTTCTGCATGTCCCAGGTAACCAGGTCTTCTGTTTTCTTCCAGAGAGGGCCCACATTTTCCCTTAGTCTTCCTTTTACCACCAACATACCTGTAGAAGCTTTTTTGTTGTTGTTGTCCTTGATGCCCCTGGGCAGATTTAATTCTGTGAAGGCTTCGGCTTTCCTGATCCCTGGCTGCTCCAGCAATTTTTCTGTATTTCTTCCAAGCTACTTGTCCTTTCTTCCACCCTCTGTAGGCTTCCTTTTTGTGTCTGAGTTTGTTTAGGAGCTCCTTGTTCATCCATGCAGGCCTCCCGACACTTTTGCCTGACTTCCTCTTTGTTGGGATAGTGATCCTTATTATCAGACCATGGAAACATCATTTTCTGTAGAACCCCATCAGAACCCGAGCACCAGTAAAATTGACTGAATTAGGATTATTTGGGGCTGTGCACTGGGATTCTGAAAGCAGAAAAATACTTTTTTCAGCAGAAAGTGAGAACTGGTATCAAGTTTAGCATTTCAGTGCTTCTTCATATTATTGACTGGTGTCTACCTCTGATTATTAATGAAAAAGTGGTCAATAACAGACCCTGTAAAAATACCCAGAATATGTCACGTTTGCTTGTGACTCCTGACTCCTGTGCTGGTTTTGACTGGGATAGAGCTAGTATGGGGCTATGTTTTGGATTTGCAATGAAAGCAGTGTTGATAATTCAGGGATGTTTTTGTTACTGCTGAGCAGCACTTACACAGAGCCAAGGCCTTTCCTTCTCCTCACACCAGCCCACCAGCGGGTGGGCTGGGGATGCAAAAAAGTGGGGAGGGGATACAGCCAGGACAGCTGACACCAACAGACCAAAGAGATATTCCATACCATACGATGTCAAGCTCAGTATATAAAGCTGGGGGAATAAGGAAGAAGAGGGGGATGTTCTAAGTGATGGCGTATGTCTTCCCAGGTAAACGTTACACATGATGCAGCCCGGCTTTCCTGGGGATGGCTGAGCACCTGCCTGCCCATGGGAAGCGGTGAATGAATTCCTTGGTTTGCTTTGCTTGCGTGCGTGGCTTTTGCTTTACCTGTTAAACTGTCTTTATCCCAACACACAAGTTTTCTCGTTTTTCGCCTTCTGATTCTCTCCCCCATCCCATGGCGGGGGAGTGAGCCAGTGGCTGTGTGGGGCTTAGCTGTTGCCTGGGGTTAAACTATGACACTCCTCAGATAAGGACCGAACAAAATATTTCAAACATGGCTATCTTTGGCAATTGTTAGGTCCAATGGATTTGCTTTTTTCCTGTTGTCCTGTCTAAACCCAAACTTCCCAAATGTATGTTTTCGGTGTTTTCTCTATTGCTTTTTACCTTCTCACTGAGATCGCCTAGCACCATATTAAATTGTTAACCTGTCACAATACACTGCTCAGATACAGAATGGCTGTTATATTTTCACCCAGATTCTAAAGAAAACTAACAAGCAACCAGTCGGGGTTTAATTGCATACTGGGCACAAATATCTTGCAATCATCCTATGGATTTTTGGGCCACTGATGCAGAAGCAGATTATCAGCAATCACAGGTAGTTTTTAACGGGAGACTGAGAGGCTGAAATCCCAGCTGTGGGCAGCTAGAGAGTGAAGAGTTATGCAGTCTTTTCTTCAACATGGAGTGCTGGTCTTATGGTTTACACCAAATCTTTTCAAATGCAGATACACAGAACTAAGAATCCAAATATACATTTACATGTTTTTCTGACTGACTTCAATGAAATACAGCGATTTCAGATCAGATTATTTTTGCTTTGGTTTCACAATCCAGTTCCTGTAAAGCTTGCCATAGAGCAGATATAATTCCTCATGGTGCTGGTTCTTCACCTTTCAGATGTCTTTACATAATGGAGAGCATTTTCCAGATATATGGGTCAGGGTCTCTCCAGGGCTGCAACTGGGACTCCCCAGGGGGGTGACGGGGCAGGGCTGTGGCATTGCATCCTACTACCTCTCTGGGGCAAGGACTGACAGCCCTGGGGGTGGGGGCTGAAATGGGGTTCTGGTCAGGCTGGGGTGAGCCCCAGGGGAGGGCAGGCAGGACCAGCAAGGCTTGGTAGTGCCCCTCACGCCCTGAAAATACAACAGACTTCCAGATATCTATCTGTGTCTTCACTTACTGTAGCACTAACTTCAAGGAACTTGTACCCACGTGGGTTAAATTTCTCTTTCTCATTGAAACGTAGGGTTTCGATCCAGATGGCCTCTACCACTACCATGACACTAAGAGCAGGAATAATGACAGAAGGGCATGGTAGTCTTTCCCCTTCCCAGCATCAAAGGCAGTGCCATTATTTAGGCATATGTGGTCTCTAATGTCAGAATTTGGAAACAGGATTTTGAATGGGTATAGTTCAGAAATACTCTGCTCCTGGGCATTGAAAGACCTATTTGCCCTGAAGGAAGGCCATTTATTGAAAGAATGCTTAAAGTGTTTCCATCTAAACATGGACATTTTGCTATCGCATTTTAATTTTTCTCAAGTTTGGTCAATGGCTCCCTTACAAATACTATCTGAGAATGTGTTGCTTACTTTATTGTTATGGGAAATATCTTTTCTTTTTTTTCCCTGTAATTAGAAATATGTGAGTGCAAATAGGAGAACGAGTCTGACAAACCCTCAAACAATGATAATCTTAGTTTTCTGACACTAAAAAGGGCTAAATTGGTGCTTCTAATTTTCTGATAGTCTCCATCAATCAAAATTATTGTCTAAAGCTATAAACTTAGATGATGTACTTGCATAACAAACCAATAACATGATGGTTACTTCTGAAGTAGCTAAGTCTTTTTTTATTCTGAATGCATACACACAAATATGACTGTTCCTTAAAGTTAAAAATACTCAAAAACACTTCTTAAATAGACAAACATTTTGTAATATTTTATTACCAACAAGGTTTCATTGGTTAAATGATTGAGAAGGAGTGGCACTGTCAGGTAGAATTTTTTCACACAGTAAATCGACCTCTGAAGTCAAGAAGAAACATAAAAACTCAGCTCAGTAAGGAATTAAATAGATTTTAAAAAAATATCAAGGTGTTACGTTTCAGTAAGTTATGGACAAATTAAATTGAGACATCCTGTAATCTTCTACCCCTTCAGATTTCTTCATACAAGTGAATGGAAGGGAAGAAGTCTGGGAGTATATAGCCCTATTTATGAGGAGCTCCAAGATGCATGATGCTGGTCCCTGGATAGAGTATAAACAAACCAGATAATTCTGTTGTTTTCCCAAATGAGGCAGTAAATGCTGATGTCTTGGAGCACAGAAACAGTACATTTATTTGCACATTTGTGAAATAGTAAGCATTTATTTGGATGCATGTCATTAGGGCTAACTGAATGGTCTGTAACCAGACAGAAAGTGGAGAGCTACCCATTCAGAATTCAATGGCTTAAGCTGTGTTACTCGAGATAGAATTTCACAAATATTTCTGAGTATTTTATGATTTTTAGGAATGAACACAAGTTCAACTAGATGCTAGTTACATAACACTAACACTCTTGCAAAAATAGAAAGCACAAAACTTCAGCTCTGCAAAAGGTATAGCTGCCCACAGTGTTCCAGTTTATGGGTTCAGTCCTCCAACGCAATGAGCACTTTGGTCCCAGTCCAGCAAACTCCTCAAATATCTGCTTAACGGTATGCACGTGAATAACTCTGTTATGCTAAACTGCTACTATAGCTAAATAGAAGAGTCACAAGGTCCTGATATCATAGATGACATCTTTTCACTGTCTCTGTGAAATGTTAGCATTACACCCTGCCTAATTCACTGGGGTTTTATACATCACCATTCATAAAAGTTAGTCTATAATATGCCATATTCAAGTGTGAGAGGACTACAAAATGTGTAAACAGATAATTTTTTTTCCCCTCTTGCTAGTTTCTTCCAGGAGCTTGAAGGGATTATTAGAATTTGGTGCAGGGCCCAAAGGAGCTCCCCTCTCTCCCCTAGTTGTATATAATGCAATGTATGCTGGACATTACCTAACTGGAGGATGCCACTTTTCCTTTCCAACCTCTTTATTGACCTTTGCAGAAAGGGTGAATGCAAAACTTGTCGCTATTTGTGCTGGTTAGCAGATAGAGGCTATTGCAGTCAGAAAGGCTTATGCTTCATTCATCAAATGCAATATTGAGGCTGCTCCAGCACACTTACCCTCAGAGCTTCCATAAAAGTTCCGTCTCACTCAGCCAGGACTCATGTTCATGGTAGCATGATTCCTCTTCTTTCTCTCTTCTCCTCATGCCATTTGACCTCTTTACATCAGAAACAGCTTGAAATCCATGTCAGATTTGGCCTTTAATGACACCCAAGTAGTTAATCATCACGAATTGTGCTTTGTGATGCACGTCATTATTACTAATACTTCATAAACTTTTTTTATGCCTCATGATGAATGTGGGTTAGTGCATTATCCCATTTTTTGTGTGCATGATGAAGCTAGTCCCTTCAATCGGCATTGTTACAGTCTGTTATTTGCTTTCTCGCTATCTATCCATCCATGTATAATATGACATGTTTCCTACTCTAATCTCAGTAAGAAAGCATCAAAAGCTTAAAAATTTCGTACATCTCCAGAGCACCATAGGTTACTTTTTACCTAAAACAATGTTCAGATGGCTGTCACAAAGAAAGTTAAAGTGAAATGTCAAAAGCTGTAAGGATGAAAAGCTGCACATGGTAGATAGAAGATTCAGTGCACGGTAACTCCCTCTTAATAAACAAGCAAAGATCTATTGGAAGGAAAATTTCCCTGCATTTGAAATTTAACTGCCAACCATCCACATCCTACACATAACTGTCAGAAAGGATGTCTAAATCTGTCCTCATTTATAACATGTGTTGTGACAAGATTTGACAGTCTCTGAAAGAGCTATAATTGCCACCTAAACATCCAGCATTTTGTCAACTGTGATCATGTTTAGGGAAAGCATTTATTTCACTTACAAAAACCTAGCATTTTTTCTTTCTTCTGAATGAGATGACAGATTTTTATTTTTTTTCTTTTCTCATTAGGGCTTGCAAGTCAGATTTAAGGATTATTTTTTTTTTCTGTTCCTTTTTTCTTGTCAGTATTTTTCCAGTGACAGAAGTTGGAACTTACTTTTCAGATTAAAAGAAGAATGATTAGCTTGAGGAAACCAATAGCAATTTAACAGAAATACTGTAAGGATGTCTACCAAGATACTGACACCACTGAAAATTTCTGAGTGTCAAGCTGGTTTTGATTGGTGTTCTGTTGTATATCACAGCAGGAAACAAGGTGAAAAAGGGGGAAGACTATCCTGGTATTTGCCATTTTGTTACTCTGAATAAGTCTTATGTAGTTTTAGTCCTGTGCATATAGCTGTCCAAATGCAACCATAAACATGGCCATAGGATGGAGATGGGAGCTGTTGGTGGTATGCTCCCACCCCATGGTGCGAGCTGTTCACATGAAAGTGGAAAGAAGATTTTGGATGAGGGAAACGACACCTGTCTCTTGGGCATTAACAGTCTATATAGTTGGGACTGCAACTAATGCATAACCAGATAACTCTCCTGATGGTTCAGAAGTACACAAATTCCTACCAGGTCTAAGAGTTTGTCTTAATTGCTTTCTTGAAGTACTGAGAACTAAAAGTCCCTACTAGTAGAGCAAACACTCCCAAGCAGTATTGCTTTAATTCACTCTGGCAGCATTCATAGCTCTTCTGTGTATATCTACTGAGAAACCACCCACCAATCAAATTTTATTCACAGGAATTTTCACAAATTAAGCAACAACCTGCACTTTGGAGAGCATCAGTACTAGACCTGGTACTTTTTCATAGCTGATGGATACAGAAGATACACAGAAGCAGGACCACGTGGAAAGAACAAGTATCCCCAGATCGATGCGTGCTTGTTTGGCCTGCCCTTGCTAGATGCGCTATTGGTGAGAAGTGTTTGCCACCTGCCATACCTGTACTGTGCTGCCATGGGGCTTTTGAAGAAGAACATGGTAAACTCTTCCTCTGTTGGCTAAAGTGGTCAGTAAGTGTACTAAACATTTCCTCCTGATTAGACTTTGACTTGCAAATGGACTGGGAAGCCAAAAGAAAAAGATTTGCCATACAAGTGAGGGCACAAGTTTGTATTAACTTTCTCCATCTGTTCAGTCCTAATTGCAAGACACCTATACAATATATTCTTTATTTAACTGCCTGTTAAGACTCTCTTACACTCAAATCATAATCATTATTGATTTTTTCTAAAACAGATAATCATCTATAGTGGGTGGTGGCCACAGTGATGGCACACTACAAACTTGGATGTCAGATAGGATGGCCACACTGTGTTAACAGTCAAGCTTAGTTTCAGTTCAAACAAGACAAAAAAATAATCTGACACTCACCAAACATCCAGTTTAGAAACAGGAAGAGAATCTCACAAACTAATAACTGCTATTAGTCAAATACTTTTCCATAAATATAGCTGAAAAGGACAGTCCAAACATCTATGAGTGTTGCATGGCACCCAAGACATCAGAAAGATGCTTAAAGGACAGAACCATGTTTACATTGAGATACTGGCAAACAGTACATTTTGTTAGGAGTATCCTTAAACAACAGAAAACTTACTTCAGGACGCAAGTAAATAAATGAAGCATAGACCTGAGTTAGTTATCTGGGCATACAAAATTACTAATGCTGGTCCATTTAGATTTGTTTAAAGTTAGTATCTGCCCATAAATCAAATTCAATTAGTTGGAACACCTAATAATGAAAGCGTTGGGTGGTTGGGTTTTTTTTTTGCATCTGTCTCAGATTATATATCCCTTATCTGTTAAGAACTTTCCAACATTCTCATGTTGCCTAGCAAAGCTGGTCTCCTACCTACATGCTGTTATTCCTCTGTTGTATATAATGCAATAGAACTTTTGAGTTCTACCCCTAAGTGGCTGACAGGGTCAATGGAAGCTGGAGAAGAAAGTACTAGAAATATAGGACAAATTTAGATGCTGACACTGTGGTCAGATATCCAGCAGCTTCTAGTGCCTCTGTAACTGAAGACAGATGGATGTCTCAGGTTTCACCAGCTAGTAACACCTTCCAGAGAAACAATAGTTTCACTGCCTCTTTGCTGATCTGCACTATGCAGTTTTTAAACATTTACATCCTGAATGACCTAAATATATATATATATATGGTAGAGGGGAAGTTGGAAAAGAAAAACACACAAGAAGCTAGCACAAAAGGAGGGAATAGAAGTACTTTCTGTGGGAGTGAGGGTAAGAATGAACCACCTAGAACACATGCAGAAGCCTTGGCATAAGGGGTGGGGTGGGGTGCAGGTAAAGGATACTGGGGTAACATTCTAGGAGAAAGGGCAGGGAGTTCTTGACAAAGAAGAAAGGAGGCGGCAGGAGATTTCAGGAAATCTTTACGTGGATGGGAACAGAAAATGGCACGCTGGGACCTCAAGAAGTGTGATAAATTGAATGCTCAGCACCTTCAGCAACTGCAAAGTGAATGACAGAACTCATTTGATGTCAGGTTTCAAAAACTTGGAATTTATGGACATAACTATTATCAATGAGTGTCTATAAGAAGAATTTATATTAAAAAAGATACTCTACAAATTCTAAGTAGGTGCTGCCTTTCTTTTGGAAGGAAGGAAAGTTCTGCTCTGTAGTGGTAAACAATAAACTGTTTAAAGATTTGACTGAAGTTTACCTTTCTAATCAACTGTAACATCTGTGCAGTATAGTAATTAAACAAAGCATTGGTTTTTCCCACTGCTTTTTTTTTTTTTTTTTTTTGATTCCTTGTTTAAATCTACCAATTCAGACAGACTCTCACCCTGCAGTGGGAATAAATCCAGAAGATGACAACAAGTGGAAGGAGTTT
Source organism: Falco naumanni (assembly GCF_017639655.2). Taxonomy (NCBI): domain Eukaryota; kingdom Metazoa; phylum Chordata; class Aves; order Falconiformes; family Falconidae; genus Falco; species Falco naumanni. The sequence continues at coordinate 29,992,238 of NC_054057.1, forward strand.
TTGCAAGGTTCCTTCTGAGAACATTGCCCCACATGCCTCTCTTAAGAAATGCAATTAATATTACACTGTAGATCTCACCTCCAAGCCTTTCCAGATGCTAACGTGGGGTTCCCCCTGGGGTACCTGTGTCTGGTTAGCTAAGTAGGGAAAAAGATAAACTCCCTGCTGTGTGAACCTACACAGCCAGGTCTGGGAGGACATTTAGAAGAAATCATGTCCTAAAGTATCATCCTAGCTAGAGCTAAATACAGGGGTTTGAACTTGAATGGGAGATTCCCTTAAAATTTTAAATATGTAGATATGAAACATTTACAAGAAACCTTAAAAAAAAAAAGTTAAAATCCCCTTCCCTGCTTCAGGAGAGTTAATGGCTACAGCCATTACTGACAGAGGATAGCTGTGCTAATGTTTATGCACTTATTACTCCAATGTCAGAGACTTAAGTAATCAGGAGTTGCATTTAGCTTTTGAGATCGGAAACATATTATGCCATTTCTTCCGAGTGCATCTTTTTCCTAATACTAAGCAGCATGCATTTGGTTGTAAAAATAAGACTAAAATAGTTGTTTTGGTGATTAAGTGGATTGAGTTGTGCAGCTCTGAATGCTAATCAGCTGCAGGTAAAGAATGTTTCCTCTTGTGAGAGTTTTCTAAATGTGCTAGCTCAAGGTAAAAATAACCAGCTGACCTGCCCTCATCACAATAACATTGTGCAACTTGTTTCTCCTTGCATGATTGAAGAGCAGATGATATACATTAAGACAGAAAGAGGTCATTTTGCTCATCTGAAAACAGGATTATACCCTTATTTATATACCTGATCTGGGAAACCTGCTTTGTGAATTTGCACATAAAGAGCATTCAAACATAAGAATCAGTTCGGGAAAACTCCCATTGTTCTTTGTAACAAAACACTGCTGTATTATCTGTGCTTAGCATTCTCTTGTGTTGCTATGATACCAAGATGCTAACTTTAAGTGAAATGGTGCCAGCAGGCTAATGGCCATCAGAGCAGCACAGAGGGCCTGGAGTTAGCTGTCTATGGGAAGGTCTGTTTTGGTATTTGTCAGAGGCCTCAGCTAAATGTCCCTGTGTCATGGTTTAACCCCAGCCAACAACTAAGTACCGCACAGCAGCTTGGTCAAGAAAGCTTCTCCATGTGAGATAAAAAGCTGATCTTGATGGAGAAAGAGAGAAAGACTTGCTCTCTGATCTTCACAAATGTGCTGCAGGACAGCAAAAGAATTGGGAAATATATAAGGAGGCCATCAACAAGGTTTTCCGATTCAGAATGGACCAATATTGGATTAACAAGTAAGAAATTGCATTTAAACTAGAACAAGTTTATCCAAAATGTCTTGTTTCTCAAATATGTTTGCCCCACATTAATTATGTCATTACAGGATGACTTTAGCTGCTGTTTGAAAAAAAGTTTCACCTTCTGTTTACCCATTCATTCAACTGCAGGAAATGCAGCTGAGGTTGTTTATTGTTCTTAAATAGTGATGACTGTATTCTGTGACTGTAATATGACGACTACACAAATACACTGGCAACACATTCATTTTTAATTCTGTTCTGCAGTTGTTCTACCCAAGGTGAAACTATTCCATTAAAAAATAGTTAAATGGATACAAGAGTTCAGTTCATCTTTATCACATGCTCAAGTTTTCATGTGAAATGCAATAAACTGAAAGTGAATATTTTGACACCACATGTCAACAATATTAAATGTGATGCAATTTCTTTTCTGTAAAATGCTGTGGGTGCTTGATTTTAGAAAGTAAAATATATATCACAGAAAAATACATCAGCTGTGCCTTGTCATACTTGAGATGTTTTGCTTTACTGTTGCTCCCAGAAACCTCTAAAGACATTACACAACCTCCCATGACATCTATTCTAGTGCTTAGTAATCCTTACCCCAAGAGTGGACTTGCCTAAATTTAAACTTTCTCTGCTGCTGCTTTGTGGAAGTGCTGAGGCAGTCTGGTGACTTATTATCACCTACAAGAGGAACACTTCCCTATGCCCAGCAAGATAAACCCTCAAAGGCACCAACAGCATAGCCTCTATGGTGAGTTTCTGGGAACTATCAGTGAATGCTGTGCAGACTCTCAGCTTACAAAGCATAACCCCTACAGTTTAGCTGCTTCCATGTTGTCTGCACCCCATTCATGTACTAATTTGCTGACTTTCACCAGACAGAACACAATTAGTTCACTGGTGGCAACATAATCCACCCACCATGTAACGTGAAAATAGATAAAGCTGTTGGTAAAACAATGGAAAAAATTACAAACTTTTTTTTTTTCAGAAATTGAGATACTCTGATTGTGGTTTGAAGGACTGGAAATGAAAAATTGTGTGTAAAATAAACAATGTTACCTACAATCATTATGAATTCTTTCCTTTGGAAAGCTGCACGCAGATATTTCATTGGCTTCCTCAAGTAACTTCATCATCTACATTCTGTCTTTCTCTCAGTGGCTTCATATATTTACATATAGAATGGAGGGTCCCAATTCCCACATTGCCTAATATTTTGGATGCACTCAGGCTCCCACATCAATGCCCTAATACATTCTTTGAGGTATTTAATACTCCACATATTTAATATAGAAAATAATTATAGATACATCTAATTAAGCCTGTCATCTCCAGTGTATTCTTTGCTGGAGAACAAGCATGTCTTGTTTGGCTCCTCTGTGATGAAGGTTATGAAAGAGAGATAGGCTTTGTCTTGTCCAGGAATAAATTGAAGACAAGCTCCTCTTTCCTCTGTCCTCCAGGTACGTACATGTTCATGTGAGCACCCTCTCTTGTAGTTTAAGCTCCAGACTTGTGCTATCCCTAGTGCACATAGAGAATAATTATTTTTTTTCTTCTTTGCAATGGTCTCATCAATTGGACTATTACGTACAAGTGTCAGTGTATGAGCTTATAGACCACAATGGTTTCTGAACTTTTCCTGCTTCTGTGTGGGTTTTAATGACTCAGACGTTCCCCCCGCCCATAAGATACTCTAAGCCATTCAGTTTCATTAAGAATCATATGCCTTAAAATCAATTATCCTGCACAGAATAACTCTCAGGTCTTCAAATACAAATCCCATCTAAATATAAATCTTCCTTCATCTTTTCTAGATTTTGACTTCCTTCACATAAAACAGCAACTTTTGATTAAATGTAATACTTTATTTGGGTTGAACTGTCTGTTTTTCCAAAAATGTTTCTGCACTCACTGGCATTTTCATTTTTAAACCTAAAAAGGCAAATGATGATCCCAACCCCTCAGTGGTTTTGCTCTATACTCCTTTATACATTCAGAATCAATAGTGATTGCCTGCTGCCAAAGTTACTTGAGATTTTTTAGAATAAATTTAGTTATATATTTGGTGAAGTGTGAACTCTGAGAAAAGAATGAACTACGTAACTCCCTTGCTCAAACAGGACCTTCCTGCAAACATGGCAAATATTAAAGGGATTGAATGGAAGAAAGTAAAAGGCCAAAGGTCTTGCAGTTCTAAGTATAATTCCTTAAAAGCGAAGGACTCACCTTGGAAGTTCCAGAGTCAGATACAATGGTGTTTCACATACAGCACAAAGCTTAAGAGGCTTTGATTTATTTATGAGCAAAAACTTTTTAAGAGCTGTAAACAAGTAACCTCAGAGTAATTAGTCATGGAATACAGCACTGCTTTTCCATAGTTTTTTTTCATCAGTCATAATAATCACTGCAGAGCAGATGTATTAAGGGTGACCCAAGGTTAAAGCAAAGGATACAAAATAACGAACTGGAGCAGTAGCTGATAACCTGGAGAACTACTTTATTTGTAATTCCAAAAACCACCTGTTGTGGGTTTCAGCATCAACTTTGTGCAAGTCTATTTCCCTTTAAATCAGTCAGTCTCTGATCCTGGTGATGTTTACTTTGCATTAATTTTATCTGCCTTTGGAGGTAATGTAACTGTGATAAGAGCCAATTAGTTTTGCACCATCAAGGAGGACAATGAATTGTGACTCTGCAAAACAAAGATAAAATTAACCATTTGCCTAAATGGTGTGCTGTTCATTGTTGTTTTCTCATAAGGCTTCTTCTGTAATGTTCAGCTCCATGAACATTACAGCTCAGGATATGCAGGTTTACCTAAAGTAAAATGTGTTTTGAAATGAACTGAAATAACAGTAATGTAGCAACACTGCCCAGTAATTCAATGCTCATTTTCCACAAGCCGTTAGATCTGTTGAAAGATTTTATTTCACACACACAAGAATAAGTGATGCAGTGAGAAATAAACTAGCAGTTCAGTTCCTGTGGCTAAGGCTTTTTAAATCAGGAGTTTTGTGGGAATGCTTTTTTGAAACAACAGAACTATCTTAAATATTATTCCAAGTCTTTTGCTCAGAACTGAGTCGAATTGCATGCTGGAGTGAAACTCCAATCACTGGTCAGAAAACATTTTTTATGATAATATCACTTATCACAACGGAATCTGACACACAAGTAGCTGCACAGAAATGTAACTGTTACTGTGATATGGCTAATCTGTTACTCATTCACAAGGAAGAACTAGAAATTTTAGAGTTTATTTTACAATAGTGTCACAAACCCAGAGAATTGGTTCATAAAATCATAATGACCTAAGGAAAGCTAAGAAAAAATATCAGTCTTAAAAAAACTAAGCTAAGATCAACCTCAGGAAGAAAACCAAACCTAAACTTACGCAGAACATGTGTTTTTCTCAGATAAAAAATACTAAATACAAACATAAGAAAAAAATGGAAAGTAGGTTAATTTGCAATTATCAGAATAAAAGAACACAGATCTACAAATAAAAAGTGAAACCAAGGTAACAAGAAATAATTTTATAAGCAATATTGAGGTGATGACTGAGCATTGATCTGCTACTGATCAAAGGTCAACAGCCTTTAAGTCTTTTTTAATTAATTGTCTTTACTAAGACAATCCACTGATAGCAAAGGCCTAGAAAATTAATACCAGTAACAGGAGTAAGTTCTGTGTTAGAACATGAAAAGAACAAGTAAGTACTTAAAATTTCAGATTGAGCTAATCTGGTGAACTTCCTCACATACATGAAGACCTAATCAACACAACTGCAAGACCATTAACAAGTGTATTTAGAAACTTACGAAGGATAGAGTACTTTCTAGAAGACCCAAAACCAGGCATGCATAGCACCTATAATTAAAAAAAAAATTAGTTAAGTAAGGGCTGATAAACTCTAGAGCTGTTAATTTAAATTCTATATTCAGAAGAATTTTGAAATAAACCAAAGATGCAATCTTTAAGACCTAGAACTGTATGTAAAAAAATAAGTGCAGATGACTTTTTTTTTTTTACAAATAAATTACATTTTTTGCATCAAACTAGTCTGTTTTCCTTTAAAATGGGTTTTGCTTTTATAGGAAAGGAAACAAGTTTCCTAAATCTTGGTGTCATAAGGTAATCACACTGTTTAATATACTCTTTTATGGAACCAGGGGAAGCATAGTCCAGATAAAACTGCCAGAAGCTGGTGCAAACTGTTTGGGTAGGATACCTAAATACCTAAATAAAAAAAAATACCTAAATACCTAAAATACCTAATGTTTGTCCCAGGTTCACTGGCAAAATGAAGAGACATAGGAGCTGTAAATGTGGCCTGTCTCATGCTCTAGTCTGTTTTTCCCAGCCTGGGTGGTGGAACAGGAAGTACAGTTATTATATCTGAGGAGGAGACAGACCTAGAAGGAACCATAAGTACAGTGGAGGAGATGATCAGAACTCAAAATTATATTGAGAGATGAGTAGGGAAACGTGGAAAAAAAAAAGATTAAATGCAATTACAGAAGTGAAAATCCTATGCTTGGGCAAGAAGAGTGCAAAGATATACAATATTTATGTAACATTACTTTGAAACAACAGCAAAGAGGTATATCCTGTTAGAAGGTGAATATGAGTTAGCAGTTTCACACTGCTATGAAAGAGCCAAGCATCACACTGGAATCAATTAACAGCAACAGAGACTGCAGGAGACCTGGCATAATATTCCTGCTCTGCTCAGACAGGTTGATTGAATCGCCTCCCAGAGTTGCCTCTATTCCTTTTTATAATACTGCCAGGTGCACTGTTACAATATTTAACTTCCCTTTAAATCACTGAGATGTTGACTAAAGGCTGAAGTTTTCAGAAAGGCCTAAGTGCCCAACTGCTACAGAATTCAGAAAAGTTTGAGTAGTGATTACTGAGCAGTTCCTGGGATGCTTCAGAACATACTGGATATATAATTCTAGAATTAAAAAGGGATCATTTTAAGAAGTGACTCAACATATTTTAATAACCAATACTTTAATTAGCTTAGATTGTTTTTTCTTAGTTACCTCTATTTGTGATATAGTCCTGTAGCCTAATTCACAATCTTGACTTTTCTCTTTTGGGAATCTACTTCTGCTTTTCTGTAAGAATAACTACCACCACCTTTGGATCAATTTTTTCTCTGCTTGGAGTCTGTGTTTTTCTGGCAACTCCCACTGCTTCAGAGAGACATTTCCTTCTCCCTTTATCTTCTGTATCTAAACCAACAGTTTGGAGAGGCCCAAGTCAACCTTTATTGAAACAGCTGATGTCTTTCATTCTTAGAATAAGTCGTCATTTATTGTTCAAAAAGAATATTTTGGAATTAAACCTATTTTTTAAAAGCTCCTTGAGTTTTTATGTATCAGAAAATTTTGCATCTTCAAAATAGCCCTGCGATCGGTAAGAACTTAAAATTTGTAAGGAAAATAGTCACATTCCATGGCTATTATTAAATATGGGTTATTAACTGATATTAGAAATGGTAGCCAAAAACATGGATAATCGATTCGCAAGACTTCTCTGTCAAAATAAAGCCTGTCAGCTTCACCTAATAGGCAGATAAAGTCTATTACAGTTTCTTACTTTCACAATACAGAACACTGGATTACATGCAGTGGATAGCGTAATGCTAAGAGCAGTGACCTGGACAGAGATAACACAGCATAGTGTTTCTATTCTGACATTTAAAGAAGAGAAGAGAAAGAGGTCTCAGGTTATAAACATCACTTGTTCTTTTAGACTACAGACTTTTTTTTTTCCCCCCCTAAACTTCATTCAGAGCCATGGAAAACAAGTGCGTTCAAAGAATGAGGCTTCTTATTAGCACATCTGGAAAACTATTTGAGGTTGTGCACCTCTGGAGGAATTCTGCAGCATGGGAAAAGGTACAGTGGCAGCTATGGTAAATATGTTAAGCACAGGGGGAGAAACAGATAGAGGGGGACTTGTTCTGATGATCCAAGCAGTGTTTACCTTTCTGACTGTCAATTTCTGAGTATCAATGACAAGTTCCTAACGTGTGCTTATATAGTAGTGTGAAGTCAGGGAGTTCCCATGTTAACAGAATATGAGATGTAGGGAAAAAGTAAGACAGTTTAAAACATAGAAGAGTATAAAAATAACTACCAAGTTGCTTTAAAAATGATTAGCTTTTCCATGGAGATTTGTGCCTTTCTTAGCTAGCCTCTTTTAAAAAAAAATTTCACTGTTCTTCACATAGCAATATTTCCATTACTATTTCAGCAGTTGAATCAGTAGAATATGACATTATTTTGACAAGTCATAGTAATGACAAAACAATAAGATAACTGTAATTAATATAAATGCTTAGAGTGGTTGTGACCCATAACTAAGTGCTTTAAAACGAGAGTGCATTAAAAAAAAAAAACATCTCTGGACACTTGAACTTCACTATGAAGAATAATTGCAGGGAAACCTAGTCCATAGTAAATCATGCTTTACCATCATGTTTTCTGCTATGGGGATGAAGTTCCTGGCACATTCCCATGCAGACACACACACACCCCAAAAATGAAAAAATACAACCTAGAGCTTGCTCTCAACAGCCTAAACTGGGCTATAGTCTTTTTCAGAACATGCCTTTTTAAGGAAACAATTAGGTGACAGTATGTATACCCATGTAAGAAGGCATTCATCTAAGGGAACTAACTGAATTTCTGAATCGGGAAAAAGATGGAAGAAACCCCAGTAACAAAGTCCTTCTGAACCGGAAGCCTGAGAGTTCAGGATTTTGATACTGTCACAATAAAAATAAGAAAAAAAGGAGCAGACACTGAACCTCAGGAGAGCACTATACCATATGGAAAGCTTTAAAAAGTATTGGAATCAAACTGCCAATCTTTTTTAATGACACCATTACAAGAACCAGTGGTGCTCTCAGTGCTCAGTAGGCACAAAAGCAGTCCTCCATGGCCACACTTACAGTTCTCGACATCTGATATTTCAGTTGGTTGTAATGAAAGAGAATGGGGATTTTGAAAAGAGAGGTAATTGATGATTGCATATAAAAAGTTAATGATTGAAGTAGATTGTATATCTTGCCTTGACTTAAATTGTCTTAAGTGAGAAGAAAAAAAAGATAGGAAAGCTTGCTTTAGGCAGAATTGGTGGAAGACTGTCACCTCTTGGAGGATATCTTTTTACTTAACAATCCTGTTTGAGACAGTTGCATGCTTTCTTAAGAACCAATATGTGCTTATAAAGAATAGGGAAAGACTACTTAGCATTCACAGCTATAATTTAAACAGCGACACATTTTTGCTTTAGCAAACAGCTGTGAAAACAGAGACATCACTGCTCCTTCAGGTGTCTGTTACAGCCATATGACTTGCCATTGTACCCCCACAGGGGAAGCAGAGTGCGGCATATGCACCTGGGTCTCGGTTGCTTCTGTACAGAGCCCATCAATGCAGCTTAAACCATCAGGGTCAGCAGTGTTACATCAGGTAGCCAAGTACATCCCCATCTTCGGGGACAGGAACCTTCACAGAAAGAAACTAATAAAAGGCAATATTCTGTAAACATCTGAATTGTATTTCTTGGGCTGTGTTTGGGAGAACAAAGCATGTTATGCATATCCCTCAGGATTCAGTTATCAAACCTCTACTGTCTGGACTTTAGTGACTGCATGCATTTAACCAAGAGTTAAGAAACACTGGAAACTGGGTTAGATTTTAGGTACCCAACATGTCAGTTTGGTGCCCGTGTCTCTATAGTCCATCTAGATTGTGTAGTCTAATATGCCTTCAAATAGAGTAATGCTTAAACTGAACACACACATATTACTGTACAAACTTAATGGAAATTTTTCTTATTTTATTTAAAGCACTTAAATTGTGTGCAAGGATTTAAATGGTCATTCTAACTTGTAAATTAAAAAAATAAAAAGGGATTGCTGGGACTACTTCCCATATTCCCTTGCAGCAATCTATTACGTTCATGAGTCATCACACTCATCTCAATTAGACAAGGATTTGCAGTTGGCTATCTATGAATATGCAACGCTGCATTTTGAAACAATAGATATAGCTTCCCCAAGACTTAAATTATCTTCATAAAGCTATTTAAATGAAAAATTAGAAGCTGTCATTCTTATCAGAAAAACCCTTATTACATAAGAGGATTAGATCAGACAGGGACATGGTTCCTCAGACTCTCCACTAACCCCTAGATGACAGTTGCTTCTGAAAGCAATATTTAGCTTTTCAGTATTTAGATAGTTTTACAAATACTGAACACCTCCCAAAGTATATTAGGTCTGAATTACTGCCCCAGAAGGAGTTTATGACATGAAAGAAAATAACATTTCAGTCTAAGCTAGGGACTTTTTTCAATCAACATTAAACCAAACAGCTAGCATATGGCACACCCTGCATATGGATTAGAGAGTATACACACATGTTTCCATCTCAGTTAAAGGTGCTGGAGTTAGTCTGATCTGGCCACAGCTGAAGTCACTGAATGTTTTGTCACTGGCATCAGTTACAGCAGCATGGGATTGTTTAATATCAAAACAATTAAAATCAAAATAAAAAGTTCATATAAAGTTTCCTTCTTGAAATTTGTAATTACTTCCTTCTCTTCTTTACCTCTCTGGCTTCTGCTTTCAAAATATACCAAGCTAATAATCCTCAACCTAACTTCAACCATGTTGTTTTATTTCTACTTCTTGCCTTCCTATTCAATCTTCTTTCTAAACTAAATAAGATGCATTTCTTATTTTTCCTTAAGTACCACTTATTTAGATTACTTTCTTAGGTGAACTATACCATACTAAGAATTTTACTATTTATAAAGTAATTTCTGTGAAAGTAATGTTTACTTATCTAAGGCCTCACACATAGAATAGAATTGACCAGGCTGACCTATAACTTTTCCAGTTGTACCAAATGCTTAGTGCTTGAGAATATATTACACCATATTTACTTTCCTCCCACAAAAAGCAAGTGAGGCTGATGAAGGGTCTGGAGCACAAGCCTTATGGAGGAGCACCTGAGGGAACTGGGGTTGTGTAGCCTCGACAAAAGGAGGCCGAGGGGGGACCTTGTTACTGACCAACTACCTGAAGCGAGGCTGTAGCAAGGTGGGTGTCAGTCTCTTGTCCCAAGCAACAGGACAAGAGGAAACAGCCTCAAGTTATGCCAGGGGAGGTTTAGATTGGATATTAGGAAAAATTTTGTCTCCAAAAGGGTTGTCAAGCATTGGAAGAGGCTGCACAGGGAAGTGCTGGAGTCACCATCCCTGGAGGTATTCAAAAGACATGTAGATGTGGCACTTAGGGACATGGTTTAGTGGTGGACTTGGCAGTGTTAGGTTTACTGTCACACTTGCTCTTAATGGCTTTTTCCAACCTAAATGATTCCATGATATCCAAGGAATACAACAATTTTTATTTTTTTTTTTTCTGCCCAGAAACTATCCCTAGAACATCTAGTCTGATTTTAGCTGTGTTTCACAGAACACATTGTGTGTCCAGGTAGACTCTTAACCTAAATTGTTTTAGTTCATGTATCAAATACCCAGCTTAGAAGATAGACCAGAGTTTGGTCCATCAGCATAACTGCTGGAGTTCTGTTTACTACAAGTTATGCCCTTCCTCTGTACCTGCCTGCCATTATATCTTCTGTTAATGTTTTCCAGCGTAGATGGTTTTGCAAAGAAGTTCTATAGTAAAATTCCCAGGTCATTTGGGTTTAGATTTTAGGTTTTCCTACTGGAAAAAAGTCACAGTTACTACTCATTGCTACATTCCAAATATATATGCCTGAAGTATCATTGTACATCATTTGATATTGCTATTAAAATTCTTTGTATAGTTTAGGTGTATGTAGCAAGAAAGGGAAAAAAAAATATCTGTTAAAAGGGAAAGTTACTTAAAAGTAACACTTCATATCCACTGAATCTCTCAATTATGAGTTATACTGTTAGTCTCAGAAATCACTTCCTGTTAACATAAAGGATGTAAGGATATCCACTCCTTTCCCTTGCCTTTCTTTGCATGTGTAACCCAACAGCAAAGTCATCAGTCCACAAAATGAACCTCTCTGCAAAGTGCAGAGTAACCTGGCCTCACTCCCAGCTGACCATGCTTTGAGCAGGAGGTAGGACTGGAATGCTCCAAGGCCTCTTCCTTTCCAGATTACTTTGTAATCCTATCATTTTTTTCTTTGAATGAAAACATCCTTTCTACAACCATCAATCCTCTGGTGCTTCATTTGTTTTCATCTAATCAGACACATCTGGAACCACATTGGTGGCAAACTGCTATGAGAATGAGCTGAGCATAGCTATCTGCGTGAAAGGTTGTAGAGCTCAGCAGGGAATACACCTGGCTTAGTTCAAGCCTTCATTGACTTATTTCAATTACATAGCCCGGACAGTTTGTCTCCCTAACTGCATTTAGTGGTATCTGCAGTAAACCTGACCTCTAGAAGAAACTGGAGTGTAGTTTTCATCCACTGTGTCAGTGCAGAAGTATTGCTTACCTAATGCTACCACCCTCTGGGTGGGTGTGTACAGCTTGTAAGAACTCTGTGACATGACAAATGCTTACCACTGTCCTGCACAAAAAGCAAAGAGCAAAACTGAGAGCCAAAATGGTTCTGAATGCTCATTATCTCTTGCAATTCTAATGACAGAGAAATCTGCTGATAACTTTTCATCATAGTGCCTATATATTGGACCACTCCTAGCTGTTCAATTTTTATTTTTTTTTTGCTTCAGATGTCAGTGACCTCATCAGAGTCCCTCCAGAACTGCACTGCCTTAACTGGGTCTGGGACCACCGCAGTGTTATTACACCAACATTTGGCAATTCTTCATTTTTCCTAAACTATTTATAATTGTTGTGTCTCATTTATTTTTTTAAAAACATGAGGAAGTCTTATCCTTAAAAAAAAAAAAAAAAAGGAAGAAGTTTTACAAAGAGTTTACAACTGCAACCAGACAAAATAGTTTGCTGTAAACCCACAGCATTGGTGCAAATGGCTTGCAGAGAACCAGAAGGTTACATTGCAACAGTAGATACCCAGCAAGGGGCTGCAAAAATAGGTGCAGGCCACTTAGGAGCAGCAACCAACATCAAGTACTTGAAGTAGCAGTAACAAGAATATTGGAGACAATTTACTCAGTAGTTACTGACTGGTTTGACCCCAAATTTGGTAAAAGAAGAATTGTCAGATGTTTTTTTAGAGTCAGAATCAGGCCTTTCACAGCCATCTCAAATTTATAGAAAGGACTAATAATCTTGAGGACAGTAAAATTTGAGTCATACACTCTAAAGCCCATTTGCTTAGTAACATGGCTATAGAAAGAAATATAGTAAAAAAAAATCAGAAAAGCTGTTATCGCAGCTTGATTTGCTTTCTCTTTCAGCATTTATAATGTTGCATTTACAAAAGTTTGTTGATCAATATGTTGCTGTTAAGCTTGCATTTTAAAAAAAGATGGAATAAACTGCCACCTAGAGTTAAATCCTTGATGTTAATATTGGTTTTATATATATATATTTATATACACACACACACACACACTTAAGATAGCTATAGTACTACAATACTTGGGACCCAGCTACCACTGGTCAGCATAGTCTTTGACACTGGCAAAGTGAGTACACATTTCTCATAGATTACAAATTTAATCTGATAATATGTTTAATTTATTGACAGATACCAATATATTTAAAATTAGCAAGTAACTGGAGAGCATTACTGCATATGTTATTCTCACCCTACTAACAGTGATCAATAGGCTGAGAAAGTACTATTGAAAAAAAAAGTGCCTTTTTTCCTGACAGTCACTTTCAGTCCATTGGGACTGTGGAGACTTGCTAATACATATGCAAATTCATTAGCTGGTTGATTTAATCAGACACAAGTTTTGAAGCAAATAAACATCTACTGCCCTCTATATCTGCTGTAAGAATTCTAAGTTTTATTTGCACATTTGTATTTGAACTAAAATATTATTAATTAAGTAAGCATGGCGAGTTGACCTTGGCTGGCTGGCAGATGCCCACCAAGCTGCTCTCTTACCTCCCATCTTCAACAGGACAGGGGGACAAATGATTAAAAGCTCACAGGTCAAGATAAAGGCACTTTAATGAAAGAAGCAAAGGCTGCACATGGAAGCAAAACCAAACAAAAAATAGATTTATTCTCTACTTCCCAGCAGCAGATGATACCCAGCTGCTTCCTGGGAGGCAGGGTCTCAGTATGCATAGCAGTTGCTTCACAAGACAAATACCTTAATAACAAGTACCCCATCTCTACCTCCTCCACCACCCCACCCCTTAGCTTTTATTGCTGAACATGACATCATGTAGTATGGAACATCCCTTTGGTCAGTTTGGGAGAGCTGTGCCAGCCACAGCCCTTGCTCACCCACAGCCTGCTGGCCTTTTGGCAGGGTGGGGTTGAAGAGACAGCCTTGGTGCTGTGCAAGCACTGCTCAGCAACGGCCAAACCACTGCTGCGTTGTCAACACTGCCCTAGCTACAAACACACAGTGCTATAAGGGTTGCTACAGGGAAAGTTAATTCCATCCCTGCTAGACCCAGTACAACAAGTAACTTGGAAGTGCTGACAAATCCTGAGTTGTCCTGTAGAAAAGTAATTGCATTAAGGCAGTTGCAACAGCTCAGGAAAGCAGTGAGTCCTGCAAGTGGTCATTGCCCAGAATCCTGTGAATACCTAGCTACTCATGACATCGACGACTTCTGTTATCTGACTTCCTATAGCAGTTTACACAGATTTTATATTTAAAAAAATTATCTCCCTGTTAGAGAAACAAGTATATTACGGAGGCACACAAGTCTATTGCATAAAGGGAAGCTGAAATTAAGCCACTTTGATACCTTCCCTTACAGTAACACCAGTCTCCTTTCATTACATACCCTTTTTTCAGGTAGTTTTCTGATACGAGGAGGTTGAGCAAATCATGCTATACGTTCACAAGTCTGGAAGCCTGTCTCCAATAAGATTTTAATGCATTGGCCCCTACAAACCAAACTGGAAAGAAGATTTCAATTCCTACAAGCTTTGAAGAAATCTGAGTAGAGGGGATAAACCTAAGTTAACAGCCACCTATAAAGGAAAAGCCAACAAAATTAAGCCATTATCCCCCCACCCACTCCCAGCTTTGGCAGCCAAATGATCAGCTTGTGCATAACCCCACATTAGAAAAAAACACATACTAACTTTTGTCTGATTTGCCATAAGGAGGGTAAAGTTCAAAGGCATATCAGAGACAATTGAGGCTATTGCAGTGGAGGGAGGTATTAGGAATAAAAGGCAAGTCTATAACATACTAGAGATTATTACTTCTGCCCTCAACAGAAATTTGCATCCTGATTATTTTCTAATCCTTGCCTTTTCAATTCAGAGATTGTGACCACTCAAATGACCTATTAAAATGGAATGAAATCAAAAAATACTCAGCTCTAAGTTAAAAGAAAAGATGCATTTTGAAAAATAGTGTGCACAATGCTTTTTCCAATGAATAAACATAAAATTACAAAAATTGCTATCTGCAAAAAAATCACTCCAGCACAGAATAATTCTGAAACTTTGTACCAGAAAGCAGTAAGTTTCAACTAACAGAACCTACATGCTTGCTGCCAAGAGCATTTCAATCAAAGGCTGAAAAGACAGCAAAAATTGTGTTGGCATACCAAAGATCTCATTCCTGACAAATAAAGGTGGGTACACCCCCAGATTTGGCATGCACATCGAATCACAATTACTCATGTATGGGTCAAGAACTGATTATGCAACCAATGTTGATGCCAGACATTCAGCTTTTATGATGGGAGGGAGCCTCTTTGAAGATGAGTAGAGACTGGATTTAATTCACCTGACCAAGTGGGAAAAAAAAACATCATTAACAGGCTAGCCAAACTGGTGAGAACTGATTTAAAATGGAGATGACAACCAAAAATCAAGTGAAGTGGTGGACCAGGTTTGGTAAGCAAAGGTTGTGGGAAGACATGGACAAGACAGACCTTCAAAACAACAAAACAGGGCAGAAGGGGGAGGTAAGGAACTGACAAGAGAGGAAGCATGACAGGGAATGCTCTTACAGCTTTTTATTTTTGGAAATTAGCCCAACTGGGCACCTTCTTATGTGCCTGAACACTAACACACAAAGCATGGGGAATGAACAGGAGGAAACAGAAATCTGTGTGCCACTGCAGAACTGAAGTCTCATCAGGACCAGAGAGATATGGTAGGACAGCTCACACGACTGGAGAGCTGTCATGGGTAGATGCAGGCTTTTTAGAAAGGACAGGGCAAGGAGAAGGAAGTGCATTTCATGTGAGAGAGCAGCTGGGATGCCCTGAGCTCTGCCATGGGATGGACTATGAGTCAGATGAAAGCTTATGGGCCAGGATGGGAGGGGAGGCCAACATGGGCTATGGTGTGGCAGGTATCTACTACAGACTGTCTGATCAGGAAGCAGCAGATTGAGGCTTCTTCAGACAACTGAAGTAGCTTCACATTTGCAGTCCCTAATGTTCATCAGGAAGGACTTGAACCACCCATTATCTGTTAAACAGACAACAGAGCAAGGCACAAGTAATCCAGGAGGTTTCTGGAGGGTACTGGTGGTCCCTTCCTGACACAGGCAACTGAGAAATGGGCAAAGGCAGGTGCTCTGCTGGACAAACAAGGAAGAACTGTTTGGGAATGTGAAGGTTGTGGATAGTTTTGGCTGCAGCAACCATGACATTGTGGAGTTCATGATCCTCAGAGAAGGGAACAAGGCAAAGAAGCAGAATCACCACCCTGGACTTCAAGAGAAGAGTCTGACCTGTTCAGGGGGTTGCCTGGAAGAATCCCATGAAATAGTCCCAGAAGAAAGAGGAATCCAAGAGAGATGGTTGATTTTCAGGGATCAAGGAGAGGCAGGAGGTCAAGCAGAGGCCTGCATGGATGAACAGGGAGATCCTGAAAAAGTAAAACATTAGAATTAAAAAAAAAAAAGAAAAAAAAAAGAAAAAAAAAAGGTGGGAGCAGAGACAGGAGACCCTGGAGGAATACAAAGACACCACCCAAGCACACACAGATGGGGTTTAGAAAGCCAAAGTCCATCCCGAGGTGAATCTGAAATGGCACATGAAGGGCAACCAGAAGACCTTCTACTGAGATATCAGCCACTAAAGGATTTGAAAAACTGTGGGGCTTTTGCTGAATGGAATGGGGACCTAATACTAAAGGACATTGAGAAGGCCAGGGTACTAGTTCACAGGAATCCTTGGCCTCCCAAGGCCAGGGGGGAAGTCTAGAGCAATGAAGACTAACCATCCATAGAAATCAGGTTAGGGAACATGTAAGCAAACTGGACGTACCAAAGTCCATGGGACCTGATGGGATGCACTGAGGAGTGCTGAGGGAGCTGGCTGATGTTGAGGGATGTGATTCTTACCCTCTGCTCTGGTGAGTCAGACACACCTGATGTTCAGTTCTGTGGATAAAGCTCACAAGGAAAGGAGAGACATGGATGCACTGGAGCAAGTCCAGTAAAAGGCCACAAAAATGAAGGGACTGGAGCACCTCTCATACGAGAGAGTTGTGACTGTTCAACCTGGACAAGACTGTACTTTCTCCTGGTTAATGGATGAATCCTCCTAGCTAAACACCTTAGACTTCCACCTTTATCAAGAGCCAAATGTGATAATTGACATCTAAATGATTAGTGATGTGCAGGGGCAGAGCTATTTGGAAACATAGTAAAGGAATCTTAGCTTTGAGGGCTTGGTCTATCTTATTGGTAAAGACAAGCTACTACATTAATTTTAATAATAATCCCATTCATAAACTTATCTCGTACACTTACTATAGTCAGATACAGAGGAACCAAAATAATTGTTATTCTCTCCTAATTAGTAAGTTTTACCTTCTTGCATTTTCTCAGTGTTTGTATCTCAAAAATTACAGTTGAGCAAGTTGTGATAAAACTGTGTACCAGCAAGCTTGCACATCTGACTCAAACAAAAGGGTCCAATGTTCTTAGTTTCAGTAAGAATACTTAAGTTCTTTTAGAACTGATCTTTCTGGAATTAATTTTATATTCAAACTTACTGTCCTTGAAATTTGGCTTTCTAGTCCATCATCTAAAGTGAAATGCAAGAAACATTCACATCAGCGAAAATATTTTCCTTGTATAAGAGTATGTCAATCTAATGTATCACTATAGAAGACACTTATTTTTCCCTTTGAAAACATATCAGTAACATATATTCATTTAGAAGCTTTCATGTTTGCACTGCAGAAGCACCTAGTAGCCTCAGTCTAAACTGTCACTAGGTGTAAGATAGACAGGATAATATGATCCCTTTCTCAAATACATCCACACTTTTCCTCCAGCTTCCTCTGAAGAGTGCTAAATTGTGTTTGACTGTACCCTCTCCTTAACACCTGACTGTCATCCTGACCAGAATTACATACTTCCCCTCCCAACAGCGGGAGTTAAATCACAGGGAGTTTGTTCCTACAGTTGGATAGCAATAGCACAATAGCTATTAACTACTTCAAAGTAGGTTCTTTGTGCAAATTCACTGTATCGTCACTATATGCTAGAAGTGCAATGTCTCTCCTCTGTAATAGCTTACAGCAAGCCTCAAATCCACCCATAAATTGTTTCAGACAGTAGCTGACACGTTATAACCATGTTACTTTCCATTACAGAGCTGTTGTGCAGTATGAAGTCTGTCACTAGCACTTTAGAAGCTTCTGTAGAAGCCATGCTGTTCTTGTTGCTATATCATGATCATGGTTTGTGAACACTTGTCACGTGACAAATATTGAAGTCATAAAAAAGTTTGCACAAAGTTTCATGGCAAGCCATTAGATGTTCAAAAAGTTGGATGCTTGCAACTGAAGCACTCACAATACTGGGAAACTATGCAGTTCAGCTTGTGTCAAATAATTGTTTATCAAGCTATAGTTACAGTAATAAATGTAACTATGCTTCATAAGTCTGCTCTGCTTTTAAGCTTTTCCTGCCTCCTTCATGCAAAGCAACTCCCTTCCTTCCCATCCTTTTAATTTTGTATAAGTGCAGTGATTTTGAATAGAGAATTTGGACACATAGTAATGGCAGGTAATCCATTTCACACATTTGGAAATGTTTGTTTAGCTTCATTATCACTAGCATCCTTTAAATATAGATGAGAAAGAGGCAATATTATAAGGGATATTTCTTGTCTGCAGTAGTTAAAGGATCTTGTTCCTTCTGAATGTACCTTGGGTATTCCAAATCATAGCATAATTTAGTAGTATTTGAAAGGGACATGGTACGCAATATTTTCCAAAAAAGTTATAAATACATACTTGGATTTAAGAGTACATTTATCTCTGTAGATGATCCACATTGTGAGGCTCAAGAAAATACCTTGGTAAGAAAAGTGAGAATTACCATAGCAGTCAGTCTTAAAGGCCTCAGATACCTAGGACATGTAGTGTAAATACCTGGACTATCCATAAATGCATGATTTTTCCCTAGAAGTAGGTCATTATATTTTTTTTTTTCATCTGCAGAACTGCTTTCATCTATAGTATTTACAGACAAGTTTCTCCAAGTACTTATGCATTTCTGTACTTCAGTTCAATGATAACTATCAAACTACTGAAAAGCATTATGGAAAAGCATACTTCAGGCAACTGAATTCCTTCAAAAGCTGAGTTCTAGCTGATCACTTTTTTTTTTTTTTAAGTCTATGCAGAGGTGGGGTTCTAACTCTTATTAGTAGCCCAGCAGCCTTTGTTCAATGAGCAGACTGAATATTTGCAAGTTAAGAAATAGAAGGTATAAAAATTAACTGTAATGACCAAATTCTAACATGAACAACACAACCTATGACCACCACAGTCTGAAATTTTGAACCCAAATCCCATTTTGAAAGACAAGAGAAGGGGTGAAACATCGATGTCTTTTCTCAACATATGTGCTTTCCTGCAGTTGAATTGATCCACAAGTTACATACTGTGCCAACTTCATCTTTAGATGAAGGGCCATTGAAATCACGAGTGTGACACTGAAGATAGTGCTGTACAGAAGAAAGATGCTGCTTCACACTGGATATACTTCTGGCTGCAGAAACCCTCTGTATTGCAATTTTGAAGTCAAGTTGCAGAGCTTAGCTGAAAGCACCAGTAACTTACTTTTGTTTCTGTTGTAACTGAATAAGCCAAGAGATAAAGGCAAGTTTACAATGAAGAACATGCAGTACCCAAACACGTACCAAGTTATCCTTACAGTCCTTCAGAAATTCTAGTACTTTTAACACACACATACCAGGTACTGATAGAGATGCGGGATTAGTTTGGACAAAGGCCTTTGCCTGAGGAAGGAAGTTCTTATGTCTAAATTCCACAAGCTAGTTCAAGTCCTGTTTCTCCAAGTACCAATCAGTTAAGCGTCATCAGTTAATAGCTGTTGTTTTCATTAGGTAAAAATCATGTTTTCTGACAAAAAGAAAATAAAACTAGTAGATAAGTCTCCATAAAGCGTGCCTGAGCTGGCACCAAATTGGGGGAAAAGAGGACTGGAAGGAGCAGACCGAGTCATGTCCCCATTTCCCACCCCACAGCCACACTCAGGCACTGCTGGCCCTGCCAAGCAGCACCACAGGGTGATGCAGAGACTGCAGCACTGGCATGTGCAGCAGGAGGGGAAACTGTTTTTCGAAAGAGTTCTTTGCAATAATTTCAACCAGATGCCTTAGAAACAGCATCCGCATTTTCCTGCCCTTGTCTGGCATTTCACAGGTTAAGAGTTGCTGTCTACAACTGCCACAGAGCAAACAAAACCAAAGCCCTGATTTGGAGTTACACTTGCCAATGGAGAAGTAACGTATAAAATACATTATACTTCTTGGGTGTGCAACTGCAGCTCTCAGTTGCTCCCTGTGACAGCGTTCCTTCCATGCTTGTCTTGTAACCTTTAGGTTTCATGCTGAAATGATGCCTCATTGACAGAAATTAGTTTTGCTAACCCAAAATACCTTTGGCACCTACAAAGCACTTCTGCAGGAAGCAGAGTCTTACTCCCAAAAATAGTTAGGTTCCCTGATTTGACTTGCTCTACTGAACTGGAAAATTCATCTTATATTCTAGCACATTCCAAAACAAAACATTGCACTACATTTTCCAACACTCCTTGCAGAATTACACATAGTAAACAGGTCAGCATGACAGTTCATAGCCCCAGTATAAAATGAACATCAGCTGTCAGATGAGTGAAAAAACACCACAGACCTTTTAAGATATAAGCAAGTATCCAATACCTTTGATTCTTTTAGTAAAGCGTGTTGTTGCTTATTTTATTCATACTGCTTTCCCTATCCCTCCTTCCTCTATCTTCTCAAGTGCTACTGTGGAAATTTAGATCAAACAATAAATTAGCTGCAGACTTTTAGACAGGGAAGCTCGTTTATCAGCTCTATTCTGAGGAGCCAAGCAATAGGGCTTCAGAAGGAACAGGCTGGTAGCACACAGGGAAAACTGATAGTTTTGGCACAGTTCTGCATCCACTACAGTCAATGGTAAGGGCCTTCAATTTCAAATAAGAGACAAGACAGGGTTACACCAAGTTTTTCTTCAGTGTTGTACTCTTTTAATAAAACTCAGCAGACCAAACAGAACATTTGTGGTTTCTGGCATAAAGAAATAGTATATTATGCAATACACAACTGCAGAGTGTTTTCCAGTTTGTTTAATACAGGGTAGGCAACAGGCTTGAAAGAGCGACACTCAGTATATTAAGCTGACACTTAAGTGACCAATAGTTAATGCCGATTACTTTTCTTTCCGGGCTAATTTTATAGAGATTTCTGCATGTATTAAGCAATTTCACAGACCAGCAGAGACCTCCTAGTCCTATTCCAAAATTAGGAGCATGCTTCTCTTCCCATTTTTAATTGGTACAAGGAAATCTAAGATGAAGACTCACCACATTCTCCTTTTGTAGGTGGTGTTTCTATTTGAAGAACTGAAAGAGCACCCGAGCCAGAAGTTAAGGCAGCCCACAGACAGTCAGAAGCTGTCAGGCAGCGGTGCAGGCCAGGTGGTCCCAGGGGGAAGGGGAGCTAAGAGTGGCACAGCACAGGCAGGACCTCACCAGCAGGGCACAGTGCCACCTGGCCACAGCAGGGACTGGGACAAAACAGGTCCCACCAGCTACCCAGCCATCATCAGGCAAAGGGGAAATAACAAATTCAAGTTTAACCCCCAAAACTTGAATGCCAATGCCCCCGTCCCCATAAAAAAGGGCTGAAAAAAGGTACATCTACAGCAGAGCTCAGATATTGATGGTCTAGGCCAGAGCTTAAATGGCGGCCTTGGGCCAGTGGCAGCAGCTGTGTGGGCCAAGGCCCCAGGTGAGGCCTCTCACAGCAATTGCAGCCTCCCTGTGCACTCAGGCCCTGACACGCTCCACCTGTCCTGCTGGAAAAAATAACTTAAATATTGCATTGAACAAATCAACTGATATAATTAAATAACCATACAGCCTCTGACATCCTCTTAGAAAGACAATTATCCTTAAAAGATAATTGAATGTAGGTATACATTTATAAACATTAGCAACACCAGATGGGACAAAGACTGTGAAGAAAATACTCGTTTCCCATTAGTTATGATCTGCACTGCAGCAGAGAATGCAATTTTTAGTCTTCAAGAGACTTTGTGCCACGCACTTGTAGTGATGAATAAAAGACAGTAATTCTTGAAAATATTTTTTTTCACAAATTTTATAGTAAGTGTGGTTTTTGGCATTCTCGTCTGAAAGGTATTAGATATACATTCTGATTTTTAAATGATTTTGTGAATTTATGCACCTATTAGTAGCTTCCTCATGTGATTGTAGATGTTTTTATTTTTAATTTTTAGTCAGTTCCTCAGCCAAGCACAAAGGTAGTGCCATCACTGTGGAAGATATACTGCACTAAATTAGGTCTCCTGGGGCTTATATGAGAAAAAGAAAGAAGATAATGTGATTAACATGAAATTCAGACAGACTGTTATAAAGCTGGTAAAATAAAGAATCTTACGGTATTCCTGCACTAACATTAGAAGCTTGGGAGCGCATCAGAAACTAGTACAGATTTTCATGAATAAACATAATTATACTTGAATTCACAGAGACAAACCTCACAACTGAAGTGTTCATCAGTGCCACCCTGTACTCAAAATCTAGGGATGGCAAAACTACTGTGCAAATGGCAGGCCTAGTGTATTATACACGTGGTGCCATACACTAAAGGGTCATCCCTGAATATATATCCAGGGAATACGATCTGACTTTACACGAGACATTGATTCAGAGACTCATTCTTCTTCAGCATCTGTTAGTCTTCCACTTTTGTAGTAATTCAGTCATATAATTAACCCAGTATCGCTTTAGGCGCCAACGCATTATACTGAAATGCATGGCCTTCAAAAAGAACATGCTCAGAATTACCTGTATATAAGAATTGCTTATGTTTTTTTATATTAAAACCACTGTGAAAAAATGCGGAAGAGAGTCAGAAGTTAATGTGACTTTTTAAAACTTGAATTCGGCTCTTTTTCTGAGTGCTTTCCTCAGAAAATGAGGATTATGAAATGGTTCTGCTTCTGCAAGTTCCCCTTCTGATAACTTGGAACCTAGTAGCATCAGCAACAACAAAAGCACTGAGGTTTCACAGTTGGTGTACATCCTCATGTTTAATGTAAAAAAATGACACCCAGGGAGAGAAGAGAGCTGCTGCTAATGTTCATTAAAAGAAAGACATGAAGAATGCAGACACTTTACATTCTGTTTAACAGAAATGCTTGGCTGATCTACACACATAGGCCAGCCATCCAGCACATGTGTAACTGAACCAGTCATACCCTGTACTTTGTCTTGTACAGCCAGCAGGTAAAATAAAATAGATTTAGGATATGCTGGGAGCTGGGGTATTTGGGTTATATTTGAAAATCATGGTTGATATTGGACATGTTTCTAGGGAGGAAGTCAGCAAAGGTATTGGTGAGTACCAGAGTTCTGCAGTGGTTGTGCCATATGGACCTGGGCCAACATGGGATTATTGTGACAGTATGTTCAGGACTAGGTCATAAATCCACAGGAAAACAAACTTTAATACTAATTTCCCATTTTTAAGGCATCTTATTTTGCTCCTTATCACATACAATTAGGGTTTGAAAGTGAGTTTTTTTGACTTAAAATTAACAAGAAAGTTAAGTTTTGTAATACTAGGTCTTGTGGAAAGACATTACAGCAGCCTCAACCATTTTATTTTGAAATCTTATACCTTAATTGAAATAGCAAGAAGCTGTATCTTTAATAAGATAACTTTTCTCCATTGTGCATTTTAGCCTTTGGATTTAAGTAAATATATATTTAGTTATTAAATAGTTTGGAAATAAGTATGTTTTTATGATTTAACTATGGAATGCATTCACAGATACTTAAAAGTTAGAGTGGTCTTCCATATAAGTTTCTATAGTAAAATATTTTAGAAATACCAACATTACCAAACAGCTCTATAAAAGATCATAAACTCCATAAAAGCTTCAAAATTCTTACTGTCTAGGAATACCACTATATGAAAAAGCTACATAATCCACTTATTTTTGACTGCTGTTTGCTTTTAAAGCAATAGTTTCATGCAGGGATGATTATTTCCCAAAATGTCCTCCATAATTAATTTTAAAGAGGTAAATAGTTGTCCTTATATTTGCTTAGCCTCTTAGAACCTGGAAAATCTATTGACAAACCAAATGCCCATCAATGAAAATAAGGCTATCAATAAACCACTCTCTTCTCATCCCAGTTTCTCTGCTAAATGCAGTTTCACAGAGAAGAAAACTTCTTTCTTCATCAAACATTTTGAATATATTTGCATATAGAACAACCAGAAAAGACCACATTACAATTTACAGCACATTTTTACAGTTGAGTTATATCCTATGCCAAATTGAGAGTGCCCTTTCTAGGCTACTGCAAACAAAAAAATCTAAAAGTAGTATGTAACTGTATTACTGCTGTTGCTATGGGTGTTCTGCATGTCTTCTTTAACTTCTTTGTCCAGTTTAGATACACTATTAATATACAAGGACATTTAAAATCATGAGCCAAAATCATGAAACTGGTCTACAAACAGTCAAATTATTTTTATAATTGTCATTTGTGGGGGTTTTAATTTCTTTTGATTTGCTTTTTCATCATTATATCACTTCTTAAAGTTTTCTCTTCAACCACAAAATTAAGAAACTTATGGTTTGGGGTGTGTGTGTGTGTTAAAGAAAAATCAAGAACATTTAAGAATAAGTAAGTTGAAGAGCTTTGACAAAAATGCCTGAGACACATGTGAGACTCATAAGAGAGGATACACTTTCATACTGGTATATAGTACTTTTCTTTGAATTATCAGACAAATGTAAAAAAAACCCCAAACAAACAGTTGTAAAGTATCAAGTGGGGCACATACTGCAAAGTTTCATGTACTTTCAACTCATTTAAGCTATGTGATCTAGTGTTCTGGAGACCTTTGAAGGTGGCTGGCAGCACTAAGTCTCTGCTAGTCCATGGAGGTTGTCCTATGACTTCATAGATGAAAATGGGGTGAGAAGCTTTTGCAAATCTATAGACATTCCAGTCAGCAATCAGATTGCAGGGTATTTCCGCAAACCATAGTGGGGATCCCAGAGGGTGGAAGATAGGGCTGCATGTATGTTTCTGTAGCAGGCTTTGCCAGCTTGGTGCTGCTGTCTGCAGGCAACAAACATCTACACAGGCTGGATGAAGGCAATAGGTATCCTTTAAAACTCTTCAAATAGTTTCATGAAGCCAAGTATTCTAGGGACTTAACATCTGTAGTATCAAAGGATACACATGAATGGAGGAACTCCCAAGGTTAGGAAAGAAAGAAGGAATAAAACCAGACAGCTATGCATGTTGAATGTATCATAAAATACGCCATCCAGTTCAGGCATAGTCCAAGAAAGTCCCTCTTTTCCACATCTGAGACATTTATACAGTGTGTCCTCCAGGTAGATTCTCTAGCGTCTAACAATGTATGCACTTACAACACAAATTTTCCTTTAATCAGAGCACTGATAAGATTTCCTTATTTCACTTGGCCATTTTCCAAGCCTTGTAGGAACATATTTATTTTTAGAACTCTGGTCCTAAATTAATTTGGTTGGAAATAGCCAAAGGGCTCAAACGTATTAATGGAAAACAGACAGAGAGATATACATGCATGCGTGCATGCATGCACACTCACATACATATGCACCCACACAGGCAACTTTGTTATCTAATAAAAACCAATCTGAAAAAAACAATTTAAAGCAAAGCCTTCAGCAGTAATCTGCATGTTATACATCAGCAAATGCATAAAGAACAGTTGACTATTTATTTGGTTTGGAAATTTTCCCTGTTGCTCATGAAAAACAAAACTGAAATACGGTATTAAGCTTATGTAGGAAAAAAGTTTATTTTTATAATCCTAGCAAGATACTAGAAGTATATGTAAGTCCTAGCATAATGAAAGATTCCATATTTGTCAAGTAACAGCATGGTGGTCTGTAGTAAACACTAATGTGATATGGCATGATAGAGATCAAAGCCTAAGTCCTAAAAGACACAGAGTAACTCATGAAATCATAACAACTGTTTTGATTTGATCCAGACAGTTTGTTTAAAGCATAAAGACATGCAAGCATTTTGAAGTAAACAATTTTCTGAAAGCAAAACAGGAAATAATCCAGTTCCCTGTCCTTCCTCTTTACTTTGTGTCACACCTATTTTTGATATTATATAAACAGCACATATCCAACCTACTAATTCCCTCATCACAGTTTTCCTTCAGTACTGCTGTCAGCTCTATCATATTAAAGTGGAAATAAATTTCTTTTCCATAGGTCTCCTGCTTTGTGCTTAGTATCATATAAGCTATAATATTATTAAAATGTGCAGTCTTTTAAGATGCAAATCTCGAACTTACAGTTTTGCAGAATCAGGTCATGATTATACAGTCGGTTTAATGTGATTAAATGCTGCTGCCAAATGGGTGACATGTGCTCCTTAACTCACCTGACTGTGCCCACTGAAAATGTTCAGTGCTTGTACCAGCATAAGGAAGATGATGGGAGTGAGCAATTGGGCACATGAGGAGACACAGTCAATTAGCGTCAAGTGAACGTGAGCGTGTAGCCATCACTGCATACCTCTCATTTGCAAGTTAGTAGAAATAAGTAAAACTAGATTTCTACTATGAAGCACTTCATACATTTGGGGTACTTTAAAAAATGTATTTTCCTTGTAAGTGTTGCTATTTTTAACTAAACAACTTATGAGTATTTATTATGAAGAAGGTACATTTTATTAGTTCGACCGTTGTATTTTAATGTGGAAACTGTCAAACTGATGCTAATACATACACACCTCAAAACTGACCTTAGGACAATTTATGATCTGCATAACAAGCTGTGTTTTCCCTTGTTTTTGAAGAGAAAGGCCTACCCCAAATACTTGTGAAGTCAGAGAATATCTAAAACCTACAGCTTCCTTAATAATCTAGAAATACATAAAAACTGGAACCAAAAATAAATGTGGGGTTGTGTCACTCACAACAGTAATTATAGCCTTACACATTAAAACTGAGACTACTGGAAGATACAAGGAAGCTTGTGGCTTACTCTGTGCCTAAAATCCTGCAAATTACAGTCAGTAATCACAGTAGTAGGCATATGCACCTGAATCAACAAAATGTTATCTTAAAAACAGCTTAACTCTTAAAATTAAATGTCATTCCTAATTGGAAAACAAACCACAAAGTGCCACTCAAACTATTTCATTCTGTATGTTTAAGAAGATTTTTTTCCACATCCCTTCTGCAATCTTTTAATCAGCAGCTGTGTACTTTACATAAATGATGAGAATGTTAACTATAAAGAATAAAAAAAAAAGATAAAAAGAAAAAAATAAAAAGTTCTGTGGAAACAGACGTAATTTTGCTTTTTCTAGCTCCAGTGCAGCAATCCAATTCATTCTAGATTTATTTCAATTTGTTCCACAACTGAACATTCCCTGGACATAATGTAAAGATTTAAGGGGTTTACAAAACCATGACAGCTTCTGTGTAACTAGCCCAGTCCTAGCTATATGCATCCAAATAAATTAATGCAATTCTACTCACAGCTCTTACCTAAGGTAAGAGAAGAAAGGTATTTTTCCTTGTTACCCCAGAAATAAGTGTCCTTGGGGAGCAAAGCTCTTCCTTTTTATAGTATTTTTTGGGTACGGAATGCTAAAGCGATAAAGAGGTCTTCTGAGGTCTGGAAATCTCCAGATTTCAGAGAATACTGATGATGTCCTTTGAAACATTAATCTGCTACTCAACTGGGATTGTGGAGCACTGTTTGGAATAGAGCTACCCAAACCCAATCAGTAGGCAGGTGTCAAAAGGTGTCTAAACGTGTTAACAGATGCAAAAGTTTCTGAAGGCTCAAAGCATTAGGAGTACCAAGGATGGAGGGTTTTGAATCAAGGGGTATTGGTATCACAAAACAGAAATGCATCTTCTGTGTCTCTCTGGTTTTCAAAGGCTTTAGGATTCACATATGTAAGCAATTCTGCGTCAAGAGGAAGGACAAAAACTTGCTTGCCTAGAGCAGAGTCTTTCATCATCACATGGCTCAGACACATGACTCCACAGATGGCAGCTTTAGGTGAAACAAAACCAATCACAGGACCTGCTGTAATGATAAACTGTAACTGTATTTGACATGTCTGTTTAAAGCTATTTCATATTTATTAAAAAGTTACACAGTTTAAAGTCACAGAGCAGATATTTCCTTTCCCCATTAGTGGGAATGGCTGACATATTAGATTCAGAAGTGCTTTTGGTAGCTACCATCAACCTTATCCTAGTGCACCTTTCCTCTTGGAGATAGAAGCTCTTTGCCTTGAGGGAGAAGCAGATGATGTACAAAGCCTGGCACAGCTTGCTTGCTCCCCTAGGATGGTGCCCCTCCCCAGGTGCAAAGCAAAAGACATAAGCCCATGTTCATGCTCAGCTGTGAGAGAGAGAGAAGTATTTTTGTAAAGAACATGGAGATGTTGCCACATGAAGCGCCTAGGAGCAGAAAGGAGAGAAGCATATTCCCAGCAGGAAAAAGAAGGAATAGTATTAAGTCCAGATTAAATCCCGAATATTAAAACCAGATATTGCAGGGTAAGGAACAAAACAAAAAAACCCCAAAGAAACAAAAAAAGGCACTAGGTGAGCAGAAAGAGTACAGATGGATGAAGGTGAACACTAGGAGACTTTGCAGGGCAAGTGTTTATTTTCCACAGCTGGGTGTAGATGGGACTGGGGGTGTTTTTTTATTTTAAAATTGCACAATAAGTATATTATTTTAACTGTGTTCCCATTGGACTGCTCCAGAAAGGTGCAAGAAAAGACCTAGTTCAGTTTATTTATGTTTTATAACTGAAAAATCTCTGTTCCAGCCTTGCAGTTTGTCACTTTTGTCAGATAATTTGGAGTAATTGGGAATAATTAGAGAACTAGCTGCTGTTTGGGTTTTAACTCTGCAAACACTTGAAAATATTAAATGTTTTTAATTGCATCTTGTATTGAGCAAGAACCTGATGTAGCTAAGATTTTTCTTAACTGGCAAGTTTTTATTTAAACAGATGAATAAAAATTCAAAGTAACAATGTTAAAAGCAGTCATGTATCAAACTTAGACAGAACACATTTTCTTTTCTCCTTCCCTTTCTCACCTCCAAACCACTGGTGAGTTTGGAGTAAATCAGGCTTTTTCTGGCAGTTATTTCGTATCTCAAAAATGAAATGGCGATCCTTGTGGGAATCTAGCAAGAACAGGTTTATAAAAGGCTGTTAATGAAACTGCATAAATCCAAAATCTTATCATATGATGACTAAGCAGATCTAAATTTCAACTCAAAACTGCATTGCAGACTCCTGTGCATAGCTTTTTAAGAGAATTTAACTTGGTCTGTTACTTTGCAATCTCAGCTTTGACTCCAGAGTAGTCTGGGTCAAGTGATGTTTATCTTCAGTGTTTCCAAAAAACCCTCTGTGATTGTATTGTTGGTTTAATGTGAGGTTACAATTTGACTGCAGCATCTGTACTGCTTGCAATATGAGACATAAATAAGCCTGAAGTGCTGTATGCTCAGCCTGAAGAAAAAGCGATACCCTTTGTTAAACCCACTGACATCACAGAGGAAGGGAAAAAGGAAACGTATTCTAGGCTCACAAATCCCTTTTCAACCAAGTTGGCATCTTCAGAGGAATTATTTCAAGGGAGAACAGGAATTATCAGGAAATTATGGCATTTAATATGGAGAATTTCACTGTCCTTCTTTAGGATATGCCTTTGCTGCAACAATTAATACTCATGTGAGTGAGTCATTCTGCAAAAGCCTACCTAAGATTACGTCTTTACTGATCCTTCATGACCTTAGATGTATTGCCGATATCATCATGTCAGCAATACTGGCATATATTGTTCCAATTCTTTTACAATAAACTGTGGAGAAACCTGTCTGTCTTCCTGGGAACCAGATGTAAATTATGAGGATGGATGAGTGGCAATTAGTCCTCCTGATAAAGTGAAAGAAGAACCCATACAAGAAAGCTGAAATCCACCTCATACCTCCCTGTCTAGGTGTCTCAGGTTGATGCATGAGATGCTGTTGTGTGTTAAAAGGGAGTACTAGCAACACATGAATAGAAGTTGAAGTTAGGAGTGTAATAATGCTTAGTTTAATCCTAAATTGCTTACAGTGGTCTTGCAGAAGGTCTTCTACCTTATAGAGGGAGTGTTAAAATCAGAAAGCATTTTTTTTTTTAAAAAAAGTAACATTAAAAATATCTTGTGAAAAACTTGATGAGAAAAAACAGAATGTCAAAGAAACAAAACCAACCACAGAAACAGTCAGAGGTATCAAATACTTAGTCAAGGACACATTTTATATATAAAACCCACCCAGTTAAAGACTCTTCATAATGGCCTCTCTGACTACGCATCTAACTATGAGGAAGAGGAGTGCCTGAAGAACAGGTTTTTCTGGTGGAGGGACCTGGTAGTCCTTGTAATACATGAAAAACAATTGACATAAGATCAGTTTTTAACCATCCTTCAGGGGAACAGCAACTGACTTGTGTTGTAAAGTACATAGGGCTGAATATTCTGGGTCTGTTTTTAATAAAACCTGGGGAAATATCATTCAAATAAGGAGTGATTGGTGTACTCCTCTATATTGTCCTCTTTCTAAGGCATTACAATCAGCATTTCATTTTAGGAGTTTGGATTTCTTGTGGCTCTTTTTGACGATTACATTTCTACATTTTTAGAGGGTTTTGGCATCATTCTTTGTTATGAATAAACTGCTCTAAGTGGCAGCAAAACAAACAACCAGAAGAATGAAGCCAATCTGTGAAGTGACCTCAAAGGTCTAAGCAGTGAGAACATATACAATACCAATAAACTCCTTTACCTGGAGAGAAAACCCAAACATCACTGATGCACAATGGAAGAAGAGTATAATAAGCCCTCCATTATCCTCACAGTTTTTGCCGGGTCCTACAAATTTATCATAGCTTGTTGCAGCACTATCAAAACTAGCCAGCTGCAACAAGGCTTTTACCACCCCATACCAAGTTAACTTCAATAAGTAGCTCCCATACCTTGCTGCAGCACAGCCACCAGTCGCCCACAAGGTTTCAACAGTCTATCTACTGTTTGTGCTGTTTCCTCATCCTCTTCAGGCCAGTCCACCCTGCTTCTCACCTCTCCTCATCTAGGCCCCCTTCTTCTCCTGGGGGCTTCTCCTTGTCTCACCTACATCCAGGGCCCTCTCTCTCTCCTCCCTCTACATCGTCTAGGGCTTTCTTCATCCAGTGTTCTTTTCGTCTGGCCTTTCTCTTCCACACCCCTTAGAGCTATTTAACTACTTAGCAGGAAGGAGCCACAGCTGTGCCTTATCCACATCAGCCAGCCCACCACCCCTGAAGCCAGCCCACAGCTGTATTTTATCAATGTTAATTAACCTGCCTTCATTCCTTTGTAATTCCTCTACAATAAATTACAATATTTATCTTCTTTCTTAAGAGTTTGTTGAGCCATGCCATTTAATGTAAGAAGAAATAAACTTTAAAAAGAGTTTGTAGCCTTTATGACTGCAAAGGAAAGCCTGAAAATATGACTTGACTACTTCTTAGAGGTTCAGGAAACAGGGAAAACATAAACAACTTTCATGTCCAATGTCATGATTCTTAGAGCTTGGCTAATGGATCTGAACACCTGGGGGTGCTGATACTACCGACAGAACATTTATTTTGCTCTTAGCTATTCCATTCTTCTTGTTTCCTCCCCCCACCCCCTACCTCCTCCCGTAAGCATACTAACTGTCTTAGAAAATGTATTCATTATGGATTAGGCATTTAGGACTCAGTGGAAAACATAACTTAAAAAGAAAAAAAGTTTTAGAATCAATTCTAATTCCCCTCTGCTCAGCTTTTGTTTTTTAAATGTATTTCCTAATTAAAGAACCTCTCATATCATGTGTTAACTGCAGTACAGTCAGATTTCTCAGGAAGATATCTTCACCTGGGTTTATGTAACGAGGACACCATTGATACCAGTTTTGCAGAATACAGATATGGTAAATGAAGCTAGATTTTTTAATGCATAGTGAATACCTTTGCTTCCGACTTGTCTTTCTTTTGCTAGCTGTTAGTCTTATTAACTGGGTATTTTCTATCAAAATGTTTTAGACATAACCCATTTTGTGTTCTCCATGCCGTTGAATATCTCCATTTTGGTCTTAAGTCACTGGCAAAGTTCAGTATCAATGTAACACTTGATCATGGTATCACTGTCACTGTAATCACTATTAAAGCAGTATGTAACCTGAAAATTCAAGTCCAAACTTCATCTGCTTGTGACATACAGTTAATGCCTGGAAGGATAACCATGCTATAATAATGCAAACAAATTCTTCTTACCAG
The DNA here is from genome assembly GCF_017639655.2 of Falco naumanni. Classification (NCBI taxonomy): domain Eukaryota; kingdom Metazoa; phylum Chordata; class Aves; order Falconiformes; family Falconidae; genus Falco; species Falco naumanni. The sequence continues at coordinate 30,024,653 of NC_054057.1, forward strand.
ATAAACTGAGAGCAGTGGGTCTCCATCACCAAACAAAACTAAACCCCATGTACACAAATTGTTTGCAATATGTTCTAAAAATGGCCATATGTATGCTGGAGAAGATACCAAAACTAGGTAATTTGCAGATCTGTGGGTCCATCACTTAGGCTGATCTACCTGCCAGACACATTCATGAGTTCAAATCTCAGAGGAGAAACCATCCAAACCGTTTTTGCAACAGGTAGTTGCTATCATCAGGTCAAGCATGGGTAACAGCAAATAATCTGAAGAGCAACAGAAATATCGTCAAACTGCAGATACATTCTCATTACTTCTGACTCCCTTGAAAGCAGGGAATGGGATCATTCACCATAGCATAGAATAAAAATTCCATTTAACAGTTTTAGTTTCAAATTAGTGTATAATTCAGACATAAAATGACATTGGTTGCCTCCAAAAGAATTTTAATTAATTAAGGTGACTTTTCTAGACAGTTTTGTATCCTATCGTTCTCCCTTTTGTAGCAGCACTGTGCAAATAGCATAGGAAGCCTTCTGTTTGTGTGCATTGTTTCCACAGAAAATCCACAGCCAGAAGCTAAGCAGCTGATGACTAACATTTGTGTTACAATTCTGAGATGACTCTAGTCATGTCATTATAGACTTCTGAAAGAGCCACCACTATTTTTAAGAGTTTCCTTTGTATTGCAAAATATAGTTTATCTTTATCCTAATACTTGCTTAGACAACTAGGACTAAGCTGCTAAGGCAAACTGTCTGTCCTAGCCAGAGACAGCTGTTTGAATAGCAGAAAGTTCACTGCCATGAAGACATGTAAGCTGGCAAAAGTTTCAAAAGAAATTTCACCCTCCAATAAACAGTTCTGAGAATATGAGCACTGGGCAGATACTGCATCCTTATTGCAAAGGATGAAGCAGGAATTGCACTTACTGCTTCTTCAGTAATTATTTATCTAATGCCCAACATTCACATCATATTGTCTCAAGAGGCCCCCTCACATACACCCTTGCATTTTCTGTCTGTGTGGCATCTCAGGTGAATGCTGAGAAAGCTGAAAGTGAATGAGATCTTTATTTGGAAATTATAGTTCTGATCCTGATCAGAAGCAAAACTTCTGATCAGGCAGCTCAGACCAAAGAGCTTAGAATAAGCAATGTCCTGAAATAACAGAATATTCAAATTTCACACATCAAATACATTCTGAGTTCCCCTTTCGATCATGTTGCTATGTAGACTTTTGGGGTCATATGATCTTGAAATGTAATGGAATGCAACCATAAAGATAGAGAATTGCTTTTAAACATAAGACTTAACACCTGAAAGATTTAATGACTACAAATTCTACATACAGGCCTCCTCCACCTCACCTTATTCCCCCCGAAAAATGAATCCCAAACTAAACAACCCTAAGCAAACTCCAACCATACTGCCAGTCTGAGCTATGAACAACTTAACAAGAGAACAGAAGCCAAAGTTTGGTTTACGTCAGTTGGTTACGGACAATCAGAGCTAATTTATAGTATACAGAAATAATTCTGTGAAAGATCTTTTCTAGACTGGAGAGAGATATAGAGAAGTTCAGGCTTGCGGACAAAGTTAGAAACAGTCTTGTAACCATTCTAATCAAACTGCTTAGTAAACTAAGATCAGTCTGTTTTTCCTTTACTCCATCCTTCCGCTATCCCTGCCTATATTTTCCCCTTTCCTTAGTCTTCACTTGTCTTCTCACATATGCCAAGAGAACATAACCTTTTGCTCTCCTAACACAGGTTACTGCTGTTTTAGAGGTTATCTTTATGGCAATTAGGTCACCAGTTTCATTTTTCATAAGCTGGTGAGCTGTTATTTAGGTTGTAGGACTGCCCTCCTTTCAGGGCTGAAAAAGAATTTGTGCTCTTTTGTGTTTTACTGTGAGTTGGCACAGTTGCTCTTTTATTGCTAAATCTTGCCTGTGCCCCTTCTGTGTATGTCGCGTCTGCCCCCTCACAACTATATTTTTGTCTCTGAACCTGCCTCTTAACTTGGTGCACTTGCTATGCTTCACTTTACTAAAATCTTTACAAAATTCTGGGTGGTGAGCCTGCCGGTGCTATCTCTGTCTCCTCCTGCTCTCTATATTTCAAATTCTAATGCTGCATTCATCCATAATTTCAATAGATACTCCCACAGCTTCCAGTGTTTGCAGTGGGATTTCAAAATGTGGATCTAGACCATCAGACAGCTTTTTTTGCTTATAGTCAGTGAAAACTTCAATAAATGCAAAGAACACTAAGACATTTGGCAACAAGTAGGAATTGTTTCATAAATATGAAGGTATTTGCAGCCATCAGTGTTAAGTACTCCTCCTAGTTAAATTAAGCATTTGTCTAGGCCTATGAGAAAGAAAATTCTCTGAGTATTTTAAGGACTGGGTGCAAAAACTTTCTGCCAGGTTTGCATCTGACTACACATAGATATATATATTTGCCCTAACACAGTTCTTTGCAGAGTGCTTGCAGGTTTGTGGAAGTGACAAGAAAAATAGCACACATGCTGCTCCGCCTGGATGAGCACGGTGCTAATGTGCCTGCACCGCTCTTGTTGCACCGGCAGTCCCAAACTGTATCTGTAACAAATGCACAAGGGTAAAATGTAAGTAATATGACTCCCTTATGGATGATTCATCAAGTCTGCTAGCATTATTGTCACTTGAAGGTGGGCTTAGGGAAACAAGTGTTCAAGTGCTTCCACCCTACCATTGATAAACCTTTCAATCACTGTTGACGCCTTATTTCCAGACCTTCTCATACTGACCTAGAAACACCCTCCTTCCCCCAAGAAAGGGGAAAAAAAAGAATCTTTACATTTTTTCAGTTTATTCCAAGAATGGTATCAGGGAACGTAACTTTAATTCCTCAGTGGCAGGCAGCTTTCTTTTCTCTTCCTCCTTTGTGCTACTCCCAGCAGACTAGTTTTTCAAGAAGTCCCTTATATTATCCCCTTTCCAAGTTGCTGCTTCTTCTCACTTTCCTTTACAATGCTGCCTCTTCTGCTTTGAGTCTACCTTTATGTGGCTCAGTCCTTCCTCACAGCCTTATTCCTGCTGTTGCAATTACACTCCCTTTCCCTTCCAAAGTTGAAATGGTATTGACCAAAAATTAGAACAATGGATTACAACATTAGTAACTATCTTGCAACACTATGAAGGCTATGCTGACAGGTGTAAAATCAGAGAACAGTTTTCAACAGAAGTATGGGTAGATTTATTCCAGCACTACAAGAATAGGAGGTGCTTCCCAGACTAGTATGCTGTTGGGCTGCCAAATCCCATGCAAGGTAGGGGCAAATTCAAATTCAAGTACAAAGTATTAATTGTGACTTTATCTTGCTGTAAGAGTTGCGTAAGATTTGCTCTTCTTCTACATCTAGCACACTTAGCATATATAGAGTTTTGCAGTAGGTTTTCAAAGATGATTACTTCTTTAGAAAACCTTACCTGATGTGTCTAAATATAGAAGGCAAAGAAATAACAATACCAAGAGACATTTTCTTTTGCCAGACCATCATCTTGGTTCAACTACTATAATTTATATTCATTCATACTTATCATGACACTTTTACCATCTGTTTACCCCTTACATTTTTAAGCTGGGTGATTTATCTTATCAGTTCACCACACTGTGCCTTGCCTAAAGAACGTATTTATGACTAAGTGACCTGGCAAACAGCTGGTGTTTTAAGTATTTTGATTTTATTTTCTACCTAGCTAAGTATATGTTGATGTTTTTGCATAATTACGCAACTGATGATTTACTGATCACTGCTGTATTATAGGTCTATTTCTCTACCACAGACCGGAGCAGAGGGCATTATTTGACTGAATTGAAGTGTGATGAAAGCCACAGAGAATCACAGCTGTGTGTATCTATGACTCTTCCAAACAACCATCTACAGAATGCCATAAATAAATGTTAGGAGACGAAAGTAATACAATGGAATTAGTATTTCACAATTCCCATTGCTCAACATTTTTGAACAATTTTTAATTTATCAAGATGATGAAATACCATGTGCAGGACCACTGCATGGTTGTTATTGTTAAACCTCTTGTTTAAAATAGAGTTGTGTGTGCTGTGAGATTTGGATTTTCTCTGAGGGATCAGCTTGCAGGAAAGAGTAATGCTAACATGAAACATTTAAAAATACAGACTCAGAAGTACAAAGCATACTAGATACTTTTAAAAGTTAGTATTTTGGATTACTTAGAAAAAGCAAATGAACAATTATGAATATCAAGGGTCTGCTCTTTTTCATTCACATGACTAACAGCTAGGTCTCCAACAGGGGAAAAACAGCTGTATGAGTAAAACCGAAACTCAAGGGATACAGATGAAACTAAGAAGTGGGAAACCTTGAAGTGCTAAGTATTGAACAATCCCTGGGAAAAATCACAGAACTTCTACAAAACCCACCGACCTTCCTTTGCTTTACTCTACTACACTGCTATTGACAGTTGGTTTTCTTCACAGTGTAATAGTAGTGTTGCTTTTTCTCCACCTTCCCTGCAAACCATTACTACTTCTTTGCTATGCATTGTGTTACTGGCCATGCAGAAAAAAACCCTCCCATCTTGTTTATACTCTAATGCAACTAAGGTTAACTTTAAAGTCTAGTTGAAAAGCAAGCATGCAAAACCCCACAGAACTGTGTTTAAAGGAAAACCAAGTTTCAGACCAGAATTTCAAGTACTGAGCCATGGGAGTACGTTGCCCCATGAGCGGGACTCGCCGGCCTGGTGCAGGCACAGCTTGGTCCTGAGGAGATGGGTTTCGGTACCACAACTTACAACACTGTAGTAGGTAACAAGACTTACATACATGTCTCTTTCTTAACATCTAGAGCTGGGAAAGACATGCAGTGCTGCATATGTTACTGCTGGATGAGAGGCATGCTGCTTGGTTAGAAATTTAAGAAAGTATTTCAATTGGCGTCATCAGAACAGCTGCCTGGCACCGAAGAGCTCAGAGACAAGGCACATCAGCATCTCAAGGGAGGCAGGGCGAAAAAACCAAAAAAGCACGGTACAGCATCTTGGACAACAACGTTTCAAACTCTGCTGCCCTCAACTTCTCCCTTTGGACTGCGCAGTGTTTCAAGGCCGCTGCACCGCGGACGGGCTTGGGCTTCGGCTCCGACCCCCCAAGCCACACCCAGCCCCCGGATTTACCAGAGCGCGGGGCCCCGGCACCTTCGCAGCCCTGTGGCCAGACCCTTGCCGGGGACCGCCTGCGCTGCTTATGGTCCCCTGGGCCGAGGTAGGCAGCAGCGCCGGCCAGGCGAGCGGCGGGCCTGGCCCTGGCGGGGCGGGGAGGGCAGCGAGCCGGCCCCGGCAGGGGCGTCCCCGCGTCCCGCAGCCCCAATGGGCGGGCGCGCCGGGCGGGGAGCGGCGGCGGCGCACGTAGCCTTCCCAAGATGGCGGTCTCTCCGGACCGAGCTGCGAGGGCGGCTGCGGGGCTGGGGGCGGCGGGCGGCCGCTGAGGGAGGCGGCCGGGGGCTGGCGGCGCTCGCCTCGCCTCCCCGCAGGGTGCGGGGGAGCTTTCCGCGCGGCCGCGAGGCTTCACCATGCTGCGGGGCTAGAGCCGCCGAGGCGCCGCAGCGCAGCGGGGTAATAATGTTAGCAGAGGTAAGAGCCCTGCCGCGGCCGGCGGGGTGCGGGAGCAGCGCTCCGTCCGCTCCAGCGGGCAGCTGCGCGCCGCGGCCCGCCGTGGAGGGGAGGCTGTGCCCTCCGCCGGGGCCTCCAACCTGCCTAGCAGCAGGGAGCCTCCCCCTTGGCCGCAGAGGCGCCCGCCAGCTCGCCTAGGACAGCGCCGGGCCTCTCTTATCACCCCTCCCTCCTCCCCGGCCGGGCGGCGTTCCCCCCTCAGGGGCTGGCGGGGCGGGACGGGAGGGGGGACGCTCCGGCCCGCGGTGCTCGCTCCGTGCGGCAGCCGGCCGGGGTGGGCCCGCCCTCCGCCGCGATCCGCCGGCGACTGGGCTTTCCCGCCCAGCGAGGGGTCTCCGGGTCGCGCCTCCGCGGCGGGCCCGGTTTCTGGAGCGGTGCGGCAGCCCGGTGCGGTGGGGGCCTGCTTCGGCCCTAGGCCTCGCAGGAGAGATGTCCCCGGCCGGGCCCCGAGCGCTGGCTCCGACTTCAGCCCCTCAGGCCTCCTCTGCGGTAGCTTCCTAAAGGCTTCGTGTTTGCTTTCTTCTTAAACGGCTCAAACCGAACAGTTTTGCTGTTGCGGGGGTAGGGGGGTTCTGTCCCAAGACAGCAGGGCAGCTAAGCCGTGAGGCAAGCAGGTATTACAGGATCAGCGTGGGCTAGAAATGGCTACTGTGCCCAAAGGTGCCCTCGGAGGGGTGTCTGGTAGTGGTTGCTGGTTGCTGGAAATGAGACTTAACCATGTACTGAGTTTTCTCTACAAATAGTGATTGATTTTCCCTTTTTAATATATCAGGAAGGTGTCTGGTTTACACATACTCCTCCAATATGATGATTGCATTACCTCAGTTTTATAATTTGTCATTTTATCCTGCAGTGAAGGTTATTTGTCCAAAACTGAACTGTCTTAAATCTTGAAGGGTGAAGGCTTGCTTTCTGACACCTGAAAAAATTATCTTTGCTTTCCTGAATGATAGATAAAAAAGTGTCCCAAAGCTTTCAGTTTGCATCATTCAAAGTTTCAGGGCATTAGGAAAGCGGTTCTGTACAGCCATGAGCTCTCAGATTTCCGCAGGAGGATAAAATTTGCTGAGTGAGTTAAACCTGTAAGAGTACATGACCTATTTTTGTGTGAAGGGTATTTGGTGAGTGGTCAGGGTTAATAATCTGCATTAGATAGCGTTGGCGAGTGTGATGCATAAGCATTAACCATAGTAATTTAGATTATTTTCAGGGAGGCATAGAACGTTCTGGGTCGGTGCCTCATACTGGACTGTTTGTTCTGTTTGATGATGGGTGTGTGTGCTAAGACATTTTATTGTCTTGGGATTTTTTTTTTTTTTTTTCTAATAGCAGTGGTGTGACAGTGTGGATGACACTTGCTTCCTTGGCTTTTTGAGTAAAATGTAGTGCTTAGGTGTGTGATGACCAGGTATGATACTTAGCCTTGGTGTCTGGAGGACTGGGTTCTGCTGTCCTTTACATCTAGTTCCTGTATATAAAATATTTGTGGGCAAGATCCTTCAGGGCCAAGTATTCCAGATTTGGTCTCTGCCAAGGAAATGACTTTAAATTTTGGGGCAGGGGAGATATAGCAAAGTTGCAGGCTTTGCTAAGCCTGCCTGAAGGGTGGTTGTGAGCAGTTCTTCAAACAACCAGGCAGCTCTTGGCTGTCAGAGAACCCACCTGACGTGAACTGGAATGAGTCCTTTCCAGTGTGCTTTTTCAGGTGTTCCAATGATGACTTGGTAACTAAAACACTTCGTGAAGACTGCATGCAGCTGCACTCATGAACCCTCTCCACACTTTGCAGGAAGATGCAGATTGCTTCAAGCCTACTGAGATACTTATTCTATAAATGCCTTTTTTTTTTTTTTTTTTTTTTCCCCTGTATATGTGAAATGAGGTAGAATGTATGGCAGACTGAAATTAGAGTAGGGCCATAGTGAAAACTACATGTTTGTAGGCTGCCTAATTTTTTTGTAAACACTGTAAAAAGGTGGAGCACTGGGCTGCTAGTAAGTCTGTTGGTTTTTTTCCGCCCTGTCAAAATAACTATTTTATTTAAGAACATATAGTGAAATGAGATCAAAAAAATTGCTGGATATTTGCAAACTTGTGTAGTTTGCTACTGTCTAGAAGGACCAAGATCACCATCATTTCTTTTTTAGATATAAAAATTTAGAAACATTCCCCCCACTATAACTGTTAGTTTTATAATTTAACAATGTAGACAATATTATTCTTAAATGTATTTAAGCATGAAGGAAAGGCAGAATCTGGTTCTACATGTATTGTTATCATACAGTTAAAGCATAACTTAAAGTTTCTCAAGATCAATTTCCTACATCCTTTGACTGTATCCATATATGCATACCCCAGCAGATTCAGTCCAATTTTGTGTGGATGTAGTTAAGATTTGGACCATGTAATCAGTAATTTCAGGGCAAGATCGTACTCGTACTTCCTGTCCGGAAAAAATACAGGGGATGTTTTTTGTTTGGCCCTTACCTTATTTGGCCTAACTTATTTTAGTTGCATCAGAATCATGTTGGATGCCAAGCACATATACTTGTTTACCTACTCTAGCAAACACCATTCCACAATTTTTCATCATCTTGGCCATCAGAGCTTATTTCTACAGTCACTTTGAAAGCATTCTGTCTGCATGCGTTCAGAGTCCTGCTGCAGTGATCATTTCCCTAGTCGGTTTGGTTGGCCTTTCTCTGTTTTTTCACTTGTTCCCCTTTTTTTGTTCATCAGATGTCTCCTTTGCTTTTCAAGGCCCAGTGTGGCCTGATTCCATGCAACTTACTGTCTTTCCATGCTGTTTCCGTAGTCAGCACTTTCTTGTCTGATGAGGCCATGATGGACACAACTTGCAGTCGTCTGTCTCTTGTGTTTTCAGACAGCTGTCCTCCCTGTTATCAAATCTTGCATGGTAGAAACTGTGCTGCCCTGACTACTGTGAGGCAGCTGGTGTTTTACAGCTCTGGCTCTTGCTTGTCAGTAGTGTCTTAAATTCTGATGGGAACAAATACTAAACGGGATTTTGATGTGACTTAGTTTACAAGAAGGTTTAGAATGTCTTTCACATTGATGGCCTGTGCTGTCTGCATTTGCAGCCGGTGTTGCCCTAAAGAAGGCACTTCAGAAAAACTAAGGAGTAGATTTCTTTCTCCAGTTTTTTTCCTCCAGTTGCTCATTAAACTGCTTTGAGATGCTTAGTGAGGACTTCCTTCTGAATATATCAGCAACTAAATTTTTGACAACTTAATTCTCAGCTTAGCAAGAGTATGTTGTTCCAGTTGCTAGTGACAGTTGAGATTTTAAAAATTTGACAATGTAGGAATTTTTTTTCTTCCTCACACCTAAAAATGAGCCGTACAAAACAAGCTCTGACAAGTTGGTATTTCTTGTTACTGCAACGTCAAGATAATTCACTAACTACATGTAGTATTTCTTTTCCATTAAGCAATCTACTTTTTATATATGAGATGTTTAACAAACTTTTTGTTAAATTTTGATAGCTGCTAACCATTGGGAACTGTTTTTGAGCAAAGCCAAACAAATTAGCTTGATGTTTTAAGAATGAAGTTCACTCCGCAGCTTGTTTTAACTTGCTTTAGAGTAATAATGAATCAGCCTTACTGAAACAGTAGCACATTGTAACGTATATGTTGGTTCAGCTCTGAAAGATGCAGATCACAGTTTACTGCTTGATATACTATAGCATTGTTGTTTTTTTCTGTTCCTTGATAGATGGCAATGGAGGGTTACTGTGGTGCTTCATGTGGCTGACTGTTCTGCTGGTAGGGACAGCTTCAAATGTGTAGACGGCAGGGTGTGGAAAGAAATTAGTTTTTTGTCCTTTTGTGAAACTTCTGTGCTGGGCCTTTGCCTTGGTGACAGTATTCTGTCAGATGAGATCTAGCTGGAACGTCAGCTGCAACCCCTTGGTAGGAAAAGGCCTCTCTTTCTCCTTCACTATATTCTGTAAATGAAGTCTATTGCTGGTCTGCTTTCTGTCCTTAATTGTTGCTGTGACAGCTCTTTTAATGACTCCATAGGCTGTGGAGCATCAGTTAAATTTATGTGAGGAATGGTAAAATTAGCAAGATTAACCTTTTACAAAGAATAGGTGTCATATATTCCTGGTATTTGTTTGTAAATATTTTGCTGGCTATTAGTAAAAGATAGCGTCTAAATGCTTCAGGACTTCTAGAGTGTACATTTGGGCCAAAACTGCTGAGACTGAATGCAGTGTTCTGCAGCAACTCTTAAAATATCAGTCTGGACCATTCCCCAAAATACTGTGGAAGAAGAAAAGTGTATAGTTTCTTAGTTCAATAAAAATAGTAATAGCTTGTCTGGTTAGATAGCTGAAGGAGCTCCAAGTGATGATTTCCTCTGTCTGGTTGCAGTCTAGGGAATTATCTCAGTTTTAAATATGTTTGTCACTTTCTCCCCACCCTTACAAAGATGACAAAGCATGTTTTCCTTTGAACTAGCATTAGGAGAGTTGCTGTTACTAGAAACAAGAGAACACTGGTGTTGTATGTGAGACGTTGGCAACAGTTACAGAATTAATATTTTGAAGTCCCATTAGCACTTACCATCATGCTTGTCTGAGAGTACCAAGGCTGAAATAATAGTAAAATCAATTGCAATTGGCTCTTGTAGTTACGTGAGAGAGAAACTTCAAGAAGTACAAGGCATTATGATCTTGGGCTTAATTGCTTGATCTGTCTTCCCCCCCTCCACCAATATGTTATGAAAATTTGAATTTTGGGTTGAAAAAAACGGGGCATTATTTCATGATGTAAACACATTGAAATGTTTAAACAAGAGCATTCTAAACTTGTTTACATAATTTCTATAGCATTACACCTTAAAATGATGACCGTGTAATTGTGATTCTAGGTATGATGTGAAACAGGCATTTATTTTTAATGTAACCATAGATGACAGGTATGTTCAGCTAGGGGACTCCTTTTATAGCTGCCATTTATTTAGGAAAAGAGGTCAACTTCTACCCTGTCAAGAGTTTGGGAATACCTGTTAAAGATTTTTATTCTTACTCTGAAGCAGAATTAGGTGTAAAAATCCTCAGAGAGGAGAGGTGGTTTTCTGAAGAAGTTACGGTGTTGATTGGCTTTTCTATATAGAAGGGGATGTGATCTGTGTTTTGCAGTTAAAACATTGTGAGTCAGATTTAATCTTGTGTTTTAATATTTGCATTTTACAAACATTTTAAAAGCCCCACAAATTTATAACTGGTTTTGTTCAGGTGGGGTTCTCTGAAAATTTAGGGATTTCCCAGGACAGAATACAGTTTGACCGTAGTGGTTAGTTCAGTAGTTTATTTTGAAGTTGTTTCACCAGTGGCCCTTAAACTTCTTCAGTTGTGATGCTTTGCATATTTTCTCAGACAGTAAGCACAAGACCAATTTGATTTGAACCTCACCAGTTAGTCTGTCTACCAGTTGCCAGCAGGAGAAGGAGGTAAACTCATCTCTGTGTGTTTACTTTCCATTATGTCCGTTACTGCATTAAATGGTGTGTACAATGTCCTTTCTGTGCCTTGACTTGGTTGGAAAAGTTTTTGATAATCAGAAACAATAAATACCAATAACTTTAATTATTATTATGTCACAGGTGGAAATAGAACTGTCCTTATTCAGGTGAGGGCTAATGTGCCCTAATTAAAAGTTCACAGGTACCTGTTTTCTGTAACATTGTTGTCTAAAATGCATAATTCAGTATCCCATTGTAGTTGGGGGTTTTGGGTAGGAAGACAAGCTTCACACATTTTCTTTCCAAGAATGTTTATGAATTTGGGGGCTTACTTTGAAGAATATTAGCTGCTCAAATGCAGCTGTGCTTTTGTTACAGTGTGATTTTATTTTTATTTTTAATGTCTGTTCCTCAGCCTTTCTTCCCTTAATCCTATACCTCTTGGAGGAAAGGGGTCATCCCAGTTCTTTTTTAAGGAAAAATGTGTTTCTATCAGAATATTATTTCATAAATGTCACTATTCTATGATCTTGTATTTTGCTTCTTAATTATATTTTTACAATTCTAAGAAATTCTAAGAAACTGTACTCTGAGGCGGTGTAGCATAAGATATCTCTTGTGATGTAAGGGAATAAATTTGAGCAGGAAGTTGAATTGCTACACATCATGTAGGATGCTTTGCATTTCCACTCTTCCTGTCAGTGCTGTTGGATGAGGCTAAGTAGAAAATAGTCCATAAGTTCATCGTGAAATTCTTGCCACAGCTAGCCAACTGGTTACGAAACAGCCTCAGACTTGCGATAATTTCTCTCATGGCTCTTAATCAGTACTGAAAGCAATGGGAAAGAACATGCCTGATGTTCCCAGTCATCCTGTATTCAGCATTTGGCATTCCAGACTGTGTAGATGAGTTAAAAATCTGGTGGCATACATGCTGTAGGAAATAAGTATCCAACCTGTGATTGCTTTAGTTTTGCTGATCATCAAAGTGATCTTGGAACTGTTTGACTTAGAGATGTGATGAAGCCTTGCTTGTTGCCATGCTGCCATTCTAACAACTGCTGCTGCAGACTGAGGAGAGGTATGTGTGATGATTCATTCTCAGGTCCTTTCTTCTGTGTGAGTGAGGCCTGGCACTTCTTCACTTAAACCTTTATATTCCATATCCTTTATCATGGCTCAAAACTTTATTTTCAGTTTTCCCAAATGTTGTAGTGTTTGATAACACTGTATCGTCTTACTTTTCTGAAGCATATGTAATGATTTTTGTGTTATCTTGAAAATAATAGGATCAGTGATAGTGATACATATTCCTTATCCACTGAAGAAACTATTTGTACTTGAAACTGCATCTGTATTTTGGTGTGTGGTGTTTTGGTATAATTTTTTTTAATTTTCTTTCACCTAAAATGCTATGCTGAGTGTCTCTTTCCCTGCCCGCCCCCCCCCCCCCCAGTATATCTTGGCATATTTGTTACTAATAGATACTGTAATTTTTAATGAAATCTATATTTGATTGATGTAGCTAACCTATTTTAGCATACTTGGAAGAAAAATAACTTTTTATAGTTTATATACTCAAATTATTATTTCTGATCATGATGCTAACAAATTGAAATTTCATTAACTAAGGTAAAATTATTTACAATGGAAATCTTAAATATTGTGATTTAATGTTTTAATTTGATTTAATCTGATAGTACATGTAATGAAATGGGAATTATGATTCATTTATTGCTTATATATGATTTTAAAATTCTTGGGGAAAACAAATTGTTTGTGTGACTATAACTTTCACTGTTTTGATAAGAAGATATTTCTTTACAATGCTAGGATAGGAAAATGAGGTTTTAATTTAAATTTTCACTCTTACCACAGTTTTTGTTTTCACAGTCACCTTTTTTTTCTAAATTAAGGACTCCACAGTAGTTATGTTAAACATAATTTACTCTTGCTTTGTATGTACAAGTATTTAGTACCAGCACCTTGCTTTATGGTCTTACAACTATGTACGTCATTCTCTCTTTTGTGCTTTATGCTTGCATTAATTTGACTTGTATGTGTGACTAAAACTGTGAAATGAGTTATTTATTTCTGTTGGTTTTAAGGTCTAGACGTTAGATAGTATTGGTCTTGTTTCTTTCCATTGGCAGTTGCCCTATTAGTTTCTTCAAGAATTCTTGAGAACATTGAAGTAGTAATAGTGAGACCAAAGGCAAATGTAATGTTTCTATGAATGCTCCTAAGCTTTTCCATTATTTTAATAAGTATTTTCCTTTATTGAATTCTCCACTTAATGATGGTCTGCTGTTGGGTATTACTGTTTGTTTTGATTATGCTTTATTTAACTGATACTATTTTGTTTTCTATTTGAAATTATTTTTCTGTTTTAATAATCACAATATAAATTATGCTTGCACAGTTCTCATTTTTTCTCTTATTTCTATAGATTTGCCCATAACTGTTACTTCTCTTAGTCTTGCTATTTTGATGTGTTATGCAAAGCATTCTTCTGTTTTCCAATGGTCAAAGTAACTGCATTGCTCTTGTGCGGGGTAGTATACCTGGTTTAGTCTATGAATGCTTCTGCTTTGCTGTCTGTATGATGGTTCTTTTATTTACTGCTTGTTGCTCTTGTGTGTTTCCTTCCTCTTTATTTTTTCTTCCTTTTATATTTATCTTTGCTTTCCTGCTGCTGTCACTGGGTTTGCTATCTTTTTCTTTAGATATCCTGCATACATAAAGGAATTTAAGACACTGGGTGCTGTTTCATATTCAGCTTAACTGGATATAGTTTGGGCTGCTACTAAAGAGGTTTTCTCCCTCACACCAGACACAGGCTGGTGTGATGCTGCTTCTCGTATCAGCAGATAAGCAGCAACCGCACGAGGAATTGTTGCATCTTGGTGAACCAGCCTTTTGGAGAGGTATGAGAGTGGGAACACGGGAGAAGTTGCTAGATCAACAGCTGCATGGTTCAGTGTGAGGGAAGTGTATAGCACATTCCTGCGTGTCCTCCTTCTTAGATCTAAGTGAATCGATATCCATAATAATTCCTGTCTTTTTGAAAACAGGGAATGTCATCATTCCTTCTGTGACTTCTGAATGCATCTCTGCCTCCAGAAAAATTAATGAGTAAGGTTAGCTAATTCTGCTTTGGTTAGGTTTCTTTTTTGTTCTTGATGGTCTTGAGCAAGTGGCAATGATTGAGGTTTTTAGATATCTTCTGTAAACTTGCCCTGAGAGCTGGATACTCAAATGACTTAATTAGTTTAGTCTATAATTAGTTTCAGTCTGTAATCTTGAAATACTAGTGGCAAGATTTGATGCACCATTTCTGTGGTTTCCTTCCCCATTTCCCCCTCCAAATTCATTGATGTTTGTTGTAAGTATTCCATGCCCTGATGTTTGAGAATGAAGTGTTGCACTGAGTTTATAGAACTACCCCTCTATTTAAACTTTTGTTTGCAGATTTGATGCTTGCTTTCCCTCCTTGGTGTCGCAGTGGGCAGGAGGTAGTACATGCATCTTGGCGATACCTAGGGACTAGTTGGCACAGAAACTCTGGGATCAGATTTTTTTGTGAGGAAGGAAAGGAAGACTACTTGAGGCTAAAGGAGTCATCTAGCGTACTCAGCGGACTTTTGGCTTCCATAGAGAGGCCAGATGGACAGAGGTTATGGAGCAGAGTTTTGGAAGAAATTGTAGGAGGCTCCACTCTACTTACGCATGTCTGTTTGCTTCTGGGCTATGCACTGCAGTGCCTGTCAGAAGCATTGTGCAGCAAATCAGTTGAGTAAAACCTGTGAAGTTTCTTAGGAATTGCTGAAGCAGCAGGCAGAATGGTTTTCACAGTAACAGTATTCAGGAAAAGGCAAAAGTGCAGAGGACTCTGAATGAGATGCACAGAGTAACCATGCTTCCCAAAAAAGATGATGGACCAAACGTATCTTGGAAGTGAGTGAGTAGAGCAGACAAGCAATAAGGACTAGAGGAGGGATTGGGAAAGGATATTAAAACACATGGGGAAAGTTCTGGATTGTTTGTATTAATATTCCCATTACATTTATCCCACTGGAAAAAGACAAAAATATTTAACCCCCTTTTTTGTCCCCCTTCTTAAGTAAGGGCATATTTTGGCATACCCTCAAGGTGCTGCTTTTTCTGTCTGCACTGTCCATTCTGCTGAGAGTTAAGACATCAGCTGCTCATTGAAGAATTTGCAGTCTTCTTTGGACACTGTGAACTATTTAGTCCACTTTGGAGACACTGAACTAATCTCTTTTCTTTTGGTTTGTTTTATGCAAAGGGATGGTACTCTGTCCAGAAAAACAGTTGCAAGGAACTGGAAGACTTGAGGCTTGCTTTAGCTTTGTAAAGGTTTTCGTCATTTTGTGTAACATCTGTTTCCACTGTTATATTGTCTTCATCCATTAAGCATGCTTCATAGGAAATTTGGCCTTGTAGTTTAGATGTACTGTGGGAGACTACTGGGAATTTGTAGTGAAATAGTGGTTGTGTCAGAGTTTTTTGTGTTTTGTAACTGGAGAAAACTTAGGGCACTTAAAGAACTGCAGCAAGTTTGAACTTAAGAAGGAAACAGTGGAGTAGTTGTCTTTAGAGTGAGGTGCTAGTAGTCTGTTACTGGATTTAAGTTTCTTCTTAAAAATGCACTGAATTTGCAACCTGTGCTATATTTGTTTTTTGGCTACTGAAAACTGCTTCTTTATGGTGTGTGGTTCTTTTGGAACCTCTTATCTTTGAGATTACTCTGTTTTCACATTCATTTTGTAGCTTGTTAATTATGATGCTGGTTAAAAAGCACTACATACTTTTAAAAAATCTTGGGGAACTATCAGAAGATAAATTGATATAGTGAAGGGGTGATCACTGCAAGCAGCAATCCAAACTGGAACTGGATTTGTGGTGCTGGCACTGGCAGAGGTTTTGGAATTAAAACAAAACCCAACCTCCCTAAAGTATTAAAATCAATTAGTATAATGTTAGTAGCTGTTTCTTCAGATTCCAATGTTCAGGCAGTAGATACCTTTTATTATGTTGGGGATAGCTGTGTAGGAGACTACTGCTCTTGCTTGTTTATTTTTGAAGTTAAAGGTGAGCACCAGAGGGTGGAGGAGGAGGGTAGTACTTTTAAAAGTTGTGTTGCTTCCCAGTCACATGAAAGGAGGGGTGTGTGTCAAAATATTGATTGGGAGCACCAGTAAACTTTTAAAATCCACCATTCCCTTGGTGGCTAATGTAGCCAGTATGTGGCTTCAGTATATAGATGTGTTTTGTTGTGGCGCAAAATACCTTGTGGTGGAATTGGATACTGTATATTGCTTTCCAGATGGATTTGTATTGTAATGGGGAGACCAAAACTGGACACAGGGCTCCAGGAATGATCTTAGATGTCCAGATGGAGAAGAAGCTTTGCTGGACCTGCTGGTAACACTGATACAGCGTAGAATGCTATTGGCCACCTTTGCTACAAGGGCACACTGCTGGCTCGTGTTCACTTTATTGCCCACCAGGACCTCTTGGCCCCTTTCTGTAGAGTTGCTTCCCCAGAGAGTTGGCTCCCAGACTGTATTGTGGCCCAGGGTTATTCCACCCCAGATGCAAGCCTCTGCTTGCTTTTGTTGAACTTCAGGAGGTTTCTCTTGTCCTGGTTTCAGCTGGGATGGAGTTGATTTTCTTCTTAGTAGCTGGTGCAGTGCTGTGTTTTGGATTTGGTGTGAGAACAATGTTGACAACACACTAATGGTTTTGGTTGTTGCTAGGTAATGTTTATACTATGTCAAGGATTTTTCAGTTTCTTAGCCTTGCTGGCGAGAGGGCTGGAGGGGCACAAGAAATTGGGAGACACACAGTCAGGACAGCTGATCCAAACTAGCCAAAGGGGTATTCTGTACCATGGGTCATCATGCTTTGATTATAAACTGGGAGGTTGGCTGGGGACTGGCTGAGCATCAGTCAGCAGGTGGTGAGCAATTGTATTGTGCATCACTTTTTTTTTTCCTTTTTTTCCCCTTCCCTTTCATTCCTCTCCCCTTGTCCCTTCTTTTCATTATAACTGTTATAATAATATTGTTTTAACTTTATTTCAATTATGAAATTGTTCTCATCTTGACCTTCACATTTTACATTCCTTTCTGATTCTCCTCCCAGCCCTCTGGGGTGGGGGGAGTGAGCTTGCAGCTGCAAGTGGCTTTGTTACTAGCTGGGGTTAAACCACAACACCTGTCACCCCATTTTTCTGCCCTGTTGACATCACTGTGAACAGTAGCTCAACTTTTCAGTGTACTGAGCATTCGCCCCAGTTTGCTATTCTGTGCAGGCTTACTGGGAGTGTAGTTTCCCATTACCCAGGTCGTTGGTGAAGACATTTAACAACATTGGTCCCCACATTGTTCCTTGAAGGTTCCTACCTAGTCACTGGCTGCCCACTGAACTTCGTACCGCTGATCATGTGTCTCTGCAGCCAGCAATCCAGTCAAGTTTTTGCTTATCTTATCATGTACTTTTCCACCCCATACCTCACCAGTTTTGTGATAAGGAGGCTATGGTATGTTGTGTCAGAGGTCTTGCTAAAGGCAAGGTAAGGTGCACGATATCTAAGCCCCCCTCCTTGTCCTCAACATCAGTCACCTCAGTGTAGAAAGCAGTTGGACTGTTCAGGTGTGTTGTACTTGGTAAATCCATATTGGTTGTTCACAGCCCTCCTAGGGATTGAGGTAAGGCTGACTGGCATGTATTTTTCTTTCTTCCTGGCCTGGACCTTCCTTCTTGTAGATCCTCTTCTGCTGCCAGTATAATTTGAAAAATCGTTTATGGTGGCTTTCTGTTGAGCTTTGGCTTTCTGGATTCCATAATACTGGTTTCAGTACTGCCTGTAGTCAAGGTGCCATTTGACATAATGGCTGAGAAATTCAATGTGGTTTTCCTTTCTGAGCCCTACATTATTGTTTATAGCTTTTCTCCTTTTTAATAAAAAAAAGACACACCCCCACCCACCCCACCCCCCTGGCCCCCCCTTCCCAGGAGTGGAGAGGGATCTTCTAACGGCTTTATTTCATTTACCAAAATAATTCCACAAAGACATGTGACATGACTGACTGTAGTTGGAGACAACAGCTGTGATCACTAGAGGCAATGTGGAAACTAATTTTTAGTCTTGTTGAGTGTTACTGGAGGACTCCTTATGGGTATTATGATAGCTAATGTGCATTAGCTTCATCCACTTGTATTCTTTCATGTTTTTAACCTGACCTAATAAGGCAATAGAGTCCCTCTTTATATTTAGTCCAGTCTCGGTTAAAAATATTCTAAGGTTGCGTTGCTAACTCAATATTTTTAAAGCAACTTTTTCATTTGGATGAGGAGTGTTGCTTATTTGGGAACTTTTAGATTGTGGTATGTACTTCTAAAAGAATAAAAAAACCTCAGTAAAATTACTGCATCCAGAGCAGTTTCATCTTAATGTTGGTGGGATAATGTTGTAGTTCATAGGACTCTGAAAATTGTGCTGCAGGTAGCAGATATAACATTACCAGTGGATTAAAGAATTACAAAAAACTCTCAGGTGACTAATTTTATAACCTGAGGAAGCCAGGGTACTAAAACATTATTTAGAAATTAATGACTAAGCTTTCTACAGTAAATTTAAGTACTGGATTTTGTGTGTGTACATATATATGTATGTATATAAAATAATTATGTATATGCAAACTATCTATAAACACATATAAAAGGTTTTAATTCTTAGTAAAAATATAACACACATCCTGTTGATATGTTGTTGAAACATGGTATTTCAGTTTCTTTAGAAGAAGCTACTGGTTTTAACGAGTTTGCTTGAGAATAATTATTTACTTATAGATGCTTTTAAGCAAGTCATGCAGTGGTGGAAACAAAAATCTTTTCTTTAATATAAAATTTCAGGGTACTGTCTGCTGTTTCACATTTGATGAGTTTTTTAGGAAAAAAAGCACAATAACTGCTGCTGCAGTGTACACTTCCAAAATGTTCATAATTTTATGGAATTTATTTTATACCTTCAGGTCCTTGGCAGTTCCATACTTGCAGAAACTAAGCACTTTCAGTTCATTTCACTTTCTATTTTTGTGGGGCTGTTATTGTTTGAAATTTCTGAGATTTCTTAAAGTAGATACTGTATTGTGTGTTTTTTTCTTTTTTTAAGCTAATTCTATCAATTTAAGATTGCGCAAACTATTTTGTGCACAGCAGCTGCTGTGAAATTGTGTGGTATCTCCATAGAAAAATAACAGATTTATCTTAAGAAGAATGATCATTATCAGAGCTCTTATAACCCATCTTTTTCCACTTTATCCTCCATCTAAAGATGGAACATAAAGAGACAGCCTACTAGAACTGACTCTTACGGAGAAAGACTGATTTAGTATATTTCTGTTAAGATAAATATTGGGAATCTGAAGTGGTAGAAATTGTTCTAAAAGCACTGTTGATGATTTTTAAAATTTGTTTAGTGGTATTTGGTTTCTTTAGCAGTGAAAGAAAGAAAACTTTGGTGAAAGGAACTTCTAAATAGTTCCTTGCTCCAATCTTAAGCAAATAAGTAAAAAGCTTAAAATACTTCTTGAGCAGTAGTCACAAGTGAAATATGCAGTAATAGTTTCTTGATTTAAGAACATGTGATTTAATTTTTATTTATTTATTTTTTAGCCATTTAGAACAGACTTTCTTTTTTATTTGATAAAGATTCTGGGGGCTTCCCCATCTCTCCCTTTGCCAGTGTTTTACACTAGCAAAACTTGAAATAGATGTAATCTGTTTATCCAGAGGCTGAACATAGAAGAGTCTAGATTATCTCATTGGCTTGAATTCAAGCTAGAGTTTGAGGGATTATTTTATTTTCTGACTTCAGATCACTTTAGGTGATCCTGTCACGCAGTAAGCCTGGCCTTGTTTCAGTCAACTAAGGTGATGCAAAATGCTTTGATCCTTTTTGTATGTCTTCTGTCCACATGGATAAACTATCTATAGCTACAAGTCAATATGGATTGTTACAAAGGAAAAGGATCTTTGAAATCTTCTTTTGAAATTATATTAAAAATGGGTTTGAGTGTGTCACATATTTAAGAGAGTAGCTGAAAGTGGGCTTGCATCTCCTGTTTCCCATCGTAATGCAAGATGTTCAGGTACTTCTTTTAAACTTGACCAAAACTCCATATCCTTTTAAACTAGAATACAATTCAGAGTGGATTTTAATGCAAGCATCTTATCAGAAAGAGTTCATATGTCTGTGAATGTGGCCTCTTGTTTTTCATAGCAAGACAAATACTTATTTGACTTTCAAAATAAGGTTACATGAAATGAGGCTTTCTGTCCCTTGCTGATAGTTCTGCTGTATAATAGAATACCTGTTAGTGCTGAAAGTAAAGGTCAGTAAAATGAAGGTTGGTTTCAAATTAAAAAAATCCACTTCCTAATTTTATGTAGTGATCAGCAATGCTGGCACAGGACGTGTGAAAGAAGAAGAAAAAAAAATCTTGACTCTTGAATCCAGGCTGAATTTTACTCTGTTTTCTCACTCTCAAAGAAAGTTTGGTGTTAAAAGTATTTACCATTTCTAGTAGAACAACTATCAGTATTAATCAGAAGACTAATTTTTCTTCACCAACTTTGTTACACAAACAAATTGTATCAAAATATGGAACATAATTTTTATATTTTTATTTTAATAGTAAAATTCTGACTATAGCAGATGGGCAGGTTTATAGTAATGGAAATTCTTGCTTTCTGGATAAAAATTGAAATTGAAGTAGCATATGCACAGTGGCTTTTAAACTTTTTAGTTACATACTGTACTTGAATGTTATGTGCTTTAAGAAAATGTTAGCATATATTTTCATTTAGAGGTTTGCACATCTAAAAATGAGCTTCATGAATAGTGGAAACGGTGCAGTAATTGTGGTTTTAGAATACAGATGAAAAAATAATGTCCATGAGGGCTTTGTTAGACCACTTTGTGTAACGGGGTGAGGGTAGGGGAAAATGATCCTAAAAGCTTTTCTGTCTCATGCAAGATCCAAACTAAATAGTTGGACATGGTTGTACTTGAATTAATCCAGTTGTTAACCAGTTAAGCCATTTGACATACAAAGTGTGTGTTGAGCGGAAGAGGTGGAGGTGAGGTAGAGAGCGGACAGGTGGACTCTTGCTTAGCAGAGGAGAGGAGAGTTTCTAGCCTCTGTAACAAGGAGACATCAGCAGGAATATGGCACTTATCCAGCAGAAACTTCATTGGCCTAGCTTCTTAACTTTAACATTAATTGTGTAATATTTTTTTGTTGTTGTTTAAAAGATTATTGTATAGTTATATACTTCAATATTTTAAGCTTACTTTTGGGAAAAAAATAAATTAAACTTGGAACAGTGAAAACAAAATAGAGTATATAAAATTCCTTTAAAAATATTCCAAAAGTGTTCTTGTGAGGACTGCAGTGAATTGTTCTGTAGATTCATTGCAATTATTTTTACATAGTCTGAAGTGGGAATGGAGCTCAGAGTTTTGTTTTGCCTTGCCCTTTTTGGGCTAAGGAAGGAAAAGTGCAAAAGGATAAGAAGGAAGAAGTTAAAAAGGGATCTTTAGAGATCCTAGGAAATGAGAGTATGCAGAACTCTATTCAGAACCCCTCTTGTCATGTCTTTCTCTTGATTGCTCTAACTTTGGCAGATATGAGAATGTAGCAACAAAGATACCAATGGTTTATTTCACAATTGTTAAATATTTCTCCTAGTACTGTAACATAACAGTTTCATCACAGATGAAATTGGCAATCCAGTTGATACAGCTTTGCAATTTTACTTGTCATGCTAATGAAAAGACAGTAATTTGAATCCTCAAAGAATGTGTTTAATCACTTGACAAAACTGACACTCACCTTAGTTACAGAAAGGTTTATACGTGACCACGTTCCATTTACACTCCAAATGGAAGTCAAGTTAAAATGCAGATGTGTAGAATTAACAAAATTAAACTTGACATGTACTGTATATGCAATCCTTGACTTTTTAAAGTGAGCCCAGAGGTGGCATTAAATACATTCAGCAAAACATCATGTTAAACAAAAATGAAAGAATTTAAACTACCCAAATGGCAAAGAATAGTTTGTTTATCAATGTCTGGTTAGGACAGGTCACCTACTGTCATTTTAAAAATATTAATGGGAAAATGTAATTGGATATATAAAAAGTGAAAGACTTGTAAGCAAAGCAGCATGTTTTTATTTCTAGATGACAGTTCTTTCAATGTTGAAGTTGTTCTGTTGACCATTAAATTGAAAACAGTCACAAATGCCAATCTTCAGAAGTGGTGGGGGCCTGTTGGATGCTATATCTGTAAGACCCCCCCTAAAAAAGAAAACAGGTGCCATTGAGAGGTGGTAGTCTTGTTATCTGTAACAGCTGAGTCAAGCTCATGTGACTGTTCACCTTAGTGTGTCTCCTTTCACCTCATGAGGCTCTTCAGTGTGCTGTTTGGACTTGGAGGCAGCCCTTCAATTGCAGTTTAGTTTGCTAAAGTGCTGGCATTATATGATCTCTTCTGAAGACTGGCTTGTTCTTTCTGTCAAGAGTGACAAGCATTCACCCTCTAGTTAGGCTAGACAGAGCTTCAGTAAAACTGGGAATCTTCTAAAAAATTTACATTATAATTAAAACTTTGGAAAGAAGTTGTAAGTAGCGGAGTTTGATTTTGATTACCTGAGCTAGTTCCATACTACCAGCTGCATAGTCGTATTTCTGTAACGTTTGGACTTTCTTTTTTTGATAGTTGATTCTGATGTGTTAAAGGAACCTTAAACAAAGTTTTAATTTTTGTCTGGGAGATACATTGCCAAAGTCCCTTTAAGAAGTGTAAAATTAGGGGAAATTTTATTTACAGTCAGCCTGAAGGGAACTATGCTGATGATTAGATCCCTTTTGAATGTCTCTAAATCCCTAAGACTATAAACCACTCATCTAAAGTATACAAGAATTGGGCCAGTATCTGTTGTCCTTACTGCAGTGTACCAAGTTGTGTGAGTTTTAAGAAATCCTATTAAAATACCAAATGAGATTTGAATCTCTGTAGCCATATGCTAAACTGTAAAAGCAGAGCATAGGACAAAAGGTCATGGTTTTATTTATTGGAATTATAGAACTTTCTTTGTTAATTATGCATTCATCCAACTCTGAATATGCATCCTGCTCTCTAGTTCAATTCTGTTTTGTTCAGTCATTTAGAATGCTTATCCTATATTTAGAACTTAAACTTTTTTAAAAAATGCCATTAAGCGTACTGATTTTTTTTGACAAAAAAAGACCACAATTAAATGCTGTCTTCTGTGTGCCTATCTTCCTGTTACTTGTAGTGCTCTGCAGAAGTTCTAAAATGTATTTGTGAGGGCATGAATATGAGAAATCTTCTTTGTCTAGTGAAATGTAGATGTTTAATGAGAGCTCATGTCTTTTTTACTTGTCAAGTTTTTTTAAATCTTGTGGTTTTTTCCTTCTCTTTCTCTCCTCCGCACCCTCCAAGCAGTTTATCTACTGCATTTACTTACTATGAGTCAACAAAATCGTCTGCTCGGCTGTGGCCAAGATTTTTTTTTTATTTATTGTAGCTCTGATCCTTCAGCATTTTAGCTGTGTGGATTGTACAGTTAATATCACCTAATATAGCACTTTTTCCGCTTAAAAAGAATTGAATAACTTGCAATCCAGTTTTTTAATTGGCAGCATGTCTAATTAAAACATATAAGTATGTAGACAACTGTCATTTTTTCCAACCTCAAATGCCAAGGAAAAAAGCTTCTCCATCTTTTACTAAGAAACTTTAACTAGGAAGAAAATAGTTTCATCTCAGTGTTCCATTAAACTTGTAATAAGCTAGGAAGAATTACATTATTCTGATTACAGTTTACATCTATGAAACTGTTTGTCCTTAGAGCTTTGATTTTGCTTTTGGGCAGTCTGCTATCTTGCTCTCGCAAAAGAAACAATGCTGCTTTATGTGGGAGCCTTATTTTACATTACTTTTCATTTTCTGTAGGATTTTAAAAACTTTTTTTGTGAGGAAGCTCATTTTTCTGAATCCGATGCCTAAGATGGACAGATGAAATCTAAATAATAGTCCCTTTAGAGACATAAGACCTGTAGGTAAGCTTCCCCTGCCCTCCATATTAAAAGCTAAAAAAGGTCTCTCTGCAAATACGGTGTTCAATCCCTGCTTGTTTTCTAAATGTCAAACTGCAAGACGAGTTTATTTAAATACTTTCTTAGTGTTACTTGTTGACATAGCAATTGTCTGAGTTCCCGTCAGGGTGTCATTTGATTACTAGTAGGAAAGGCGTAAATTAGACAACAAAAAAAGAAGACTTGAGAACTTTAGAGCTGGAACAGTTTTGGTGGTCTATAAATACTTGTCATCATTGGTTTCACACTCTTGGGACTTGGCTGAAACATGTTTTCCATATTGAACTAGAGACTAGATTGAATTTAATTTATATAATCCTTGTTGACTGCATTGCAGCATTGTGAAGGTTCAAAACTATTGTAGCTCATTACAGTCAGGCTTTCCCTTGCTTTTTAATTAACCTCAATATATGTGTATATATATGTACATACATACTTCTGTCTATCTGTATAGATAAAGTGTGTATGTATATGTATGTGCATATGAATACACTTATCCTGTAACCTATATCATTACAGGTTATTTGCCTATAACCTGCTTCTTTCATAGTCCTCGTGAATCCGCCAGTGCAGGTGAAGTGCTGCCTGCTTTGCTCTGCAAGGCACCAGCCCCAAAATCCCACCAGCCTCACAGATGCTCTTGCAGCCAACTTCAGCTGCACCACGGGCTTTTCAAACCACCTTTGTCCCCTGTATGTCTGTGACCTCCCAGCCCCCGTCCCCCTCACTGCCAAAGTATCAGTCCTGCCTGCTAAGCTAGATCTCATGTAGCCTGTATGGAGAAAATGTTCATCTGGGAATATGTGATCTTTGTATATTAAATGTCTGGATTTTAGAACAGAATTGTATTTAGATATTTCAAATAATTCTTTGAATGCTCCTGATTTCTGTGGTAAAAGGTTTTGCATTAATCAGTTTCTTAAGTTTCGCTCCCTTTTATTTAGAGTAAATTTGCACCAAATATTTGGTGCCACCTGTTGGCCCATTTGTGACTTGACTGGAGAAAGGGATGGTTTTTTGGTCTTTAAACCGGTTTTGATCTAGGGAAGAGATAGTGTTGCTTTGTTGCAGAAAATGACACCTTTAGTTGTGTAAAACAAGGTTGTATTCGTTTCTTCCTGCTCTGTTATAAAGCCTGCATTTTTCAGTAAAAGAAAAATGACAAAACTAAAAGGAAAAAAGTAAAAGAAATGACACTTTAAAGGGTGATAGTTGCTCTGAAATGAGAGAGGAGTAGCAGTATTTCAAAGAAAAATCCTCTGACGTTGGCTAAAATGGCCTACTAGCCCACAGTATACTTGATAGCAGTATGCTTTCAAAAAATAAAGGTAATTTTTATTTCATCAAGCAAAACTTATTTAATGTTTAGTTAAAATGTACCAAGCTTTGTAGAAACTGCAAATATTGCTTTGGAGACTTAGTTATATGAATATCATACTAATTATTATTTTTCCTTGTGTTTTTGTTTACAGACCAGTCTTTCCATATGGGGATGGGGAAGTCTTGGCCTTGTGCTTTTTCTAGTAACTTTTGGACCCTTTGCTATATTTTACTTTGCATTTTATATCCTCTGCTTTGTGGGTGGGTAAGTATACTACTTAGTATTTTGTATAATTTACAATGGAAGTAAAATTTTAATGTGTATATTAGCAAATAGTTTGCTCTGAAAATCTGAAATGACTTGTGTAATTAATGTTTCCACATTTGTGCAGCTCTTTAGGAGCAATTTTTTTTTCCTTAAAACCTCAATTTTATAATTTTTTTTTTTTTTTTTTGCTGTTGAGTAGTGCTTATACTACCTTTGCCCAGGCAAAATAGAAATCTTTTTTCTTTTTCTTTTTTTTTTTGGTTAACAAAAAGTAGCTATTTATAATGGGCGTTAGAGGACACATGCTTCTATAAAACCAATGTTAACTTCGGTTCATACTTACTATTACCATGTCAGTTCTTATCCCAGGTACTTACTAAGTAATTATGTCCCCTTATCACAATCTCATTTTCCTACTTCATATACTTCAGTCATGAGGAAAGTGAGTGAATATTTTCCTGAATGCGTGGAAAATATGCTAAATCCTGCTGCATCTTGAACTAGTAGATCAGCAGCTGTAGGCATTTCATACTTTTATACAGACAGACAGGAAGGCAGCAAATAGCTGATGTTAACTGATGTTTTAGCACATTGAATTAAACTTGGAATTCCATTTCTGAGAAATGAGAATAGTCAGTGTGCTAGAGCAAGGATTTAGTTAAAGTAGAACTAAGTTTTAAATAAATGCTTTTGTCTCATTATATGTTGATAATGTGTGATTGGCATATTTTGCTGTTTGTCCAGGGCAGAGTTCATCCAAAGGGCAAGAGTTCATCCATTTACTGTTTTGTATTACCACTTCCTGAGTATTTGCAGTATGGAAAATGATGTGAAATATAACAATTTCTTAAAAGTTTATCCTTCCTTCTTGATCAATTTCAGTGGCTTGGCTTTTCAAAGCTAACAGTCAAAGGAGTCTTTTGCGAAGTATGTCTGAAGTTAGCTGCAGTTTGCCGCTGTGAGACTGCCTCTAGTGCCTGAGCTCACTCATTCTCAAGTCAGCTCTGATATCTCTTTGCTGTGATTCTTTTGCTGCTTTGGTTATTTTTTTGTAGCTACTGAAGACTGATCTTCTTAAAGGATAAATTAGTCTTGTGGTAGTGTATCTGTCAAATTTGTATCCGTCTCCTATTATGTGTTTACTTATGTAGATAGATATCAAGTCTCAGCTCTTCCAGTAGAGTGCTATTACTTCATTAATTTAACATACACATCTTCTTGGCTAAGGCTGTGATCTGGCCCCACTGTTAATCTTTTTCAGAGTCGCACACCTACTTTAAGTGATAATATTCAGCATACAGAACTGAGTGCTAACTAGGCCAAATAGTTTTATATCTAAATTATTCTTGCCTGCTTTTTCTTTTTGAATTAATTCCCCTGAAATTACACAAAATACCGGTTGTGTTTCTCTTAAAATCAAACAGAAATTAATGTTATGAAGTAACATTTTCACTTACGATTAGCAATTATATACCATAACATCATTTATATAAATTTAGAAGATAAAAATCTTATTTTGGCTTGTGATTATAGTAGTGTTCTTAATATTACCATACCCTTACCTGGAGCAAAATGACAATTTTGGACACGGATATTTGTGGTAGAACTTCATGTTGATATTTGGAGTTCTTACGAATTTGTCATACAGTTTTCTAACTTTTTATACTGGCTCAAAAACTGGCTTCTATCAAAGTGTTCTGACTTCCACTAAGCTGGGAGTCCACTACTGTCCCATCTTGTAGTTCAAACAAAAGAAAACATTGAATCTTAGCTGGTTGCATTCTTACTATTGACATAAGCATTTAAATTATATGCCAGTGAGTTGTGAAGGAAAACAATAGTGATGCCATAGCTGTATCAACATAATCAATCTGTTTATACTGTTTCGCTTCTGTTATGTGCTATCTAATTATTTCTTTTTGATTTACTATTACTGGTGTGTTTGCACAGATAGCTTGTATTAAGTTGTACTATTGTTTGTGTGCTTGGAAGGATACTGAAACCATTTGTGTATATGAATAAAAGCTCTAAGTCAAAAGTTCTCCTTGTTGTGTTCTGTTTCAAGACTGATTTATAAAGTTAGCTTTTCTTTGTTTTTAGTACATCCCTCTTCAATTCAGGATCTGGTAACTCATTGCTTAGGGAACTGAACTCTTTTCCACCAAAAGCGGGAGGGAAGAAATAGATGCTGTTTCTTTAACCTGTGTAGCCAAGACTATTACAAGATATTAATCTTCATGAGCTGTTTTCTGCCTCTGCTTCAAGTAATGGTGTAAACCGCTTAACTTGAATGCTGGGCCCATTTTTTACCCTGTGCCTTTTCTTTGTGCTATGAACGTTTCTTACCTTATTCGCTCTCATTTGCTCTTTCAATCCTAAGGAAGTAAAATAAAAGTGACGTGAATTGTGGCTCTGCCAACAGCCTTAGGCTTCTGATGTTGTGAAAGTTTAAATTTCCTGGACCATCAGTTGCTTTTCTATTTAAAGGAATTTGTTCTGTTGTCAAAAAATAAGTATTGATACTTAATAACATCCATATATATGTGACTGGCTCCTACATTGACGATTCTAACTGCTGACCAGATTGGGATTGGTTCTGAAGCTGCTTTTTGACTTCTCACAAAACGTTCAGCTGTTACTTTTCAGGCTTTGGCGGGAGAATGATAAATCTCTAGTCCCCATTTGTCTTTCATCTTTTGTTCTGTTGTTAATTTGTCCTTGTGAAAAGCTGGCCTTCCAATAATTTCTGGAAAAACTTAACAAAAATTTAAGTAAAATATGATCCTTCATTTTTCTGCTCTATTCATTTAGAGAAAAGACTAAAATGATTTCTCATTTACTGTATTGAATATCCTTTTGATGAATTAGCTAAGCATTTACACTAGAAGTTTCTGTTAGCTAACAGATACGCTGACTAGTCAGGCTACGTATCCTTCTCTAATGCGCACAAGAGTTTAAATTAGAGAATGAAATGAATTAATTTCTGCTGTAGAGGTAGAAGCTCCTAGCATTTCTAGCTTAAAAATGAAAGTACTTAAAGGCATCTAGGAAGATGAGCATATATTTAAACTATATTGGTAGCATATTAGTATTTTTGAATGAGTCATTAGCTTTAGAAGTGTCATAATGTTTGAAACAGATGCATAATGTATACCTAGTTATTTTGAAGGCTTCAATCCTTTTGAATAAAAGAGAAGCCCTCTCCCCTCCTCTTCCATGCACACCACCTACCCACCCCAAGTTGCCAATTGATGTTTGAAGTTGAAACTGATTTTAGGCAAACAAAAAACAAACAAACAAAAAGGCGTTTTGGGTATACTGTTTTCTTTAAAAGACAACCGAGGTTTCTAATAGAAAAGTGGTAGATAAAAGGAAAACCCAAACTTTTTAATAATTAAAAAACCCTCATAAAGCACATTACCAAGAAAAACATTAATTAACTTCTAAGCATAGTGAAACTAATATTGAGATTTTTCTAAGCAGGTTTTGTCCTTGAACTGAATTATGATGCTACTAGCACCATTGGTGGTATGATTTAAAGCTATCTGGAAGTATCTGGAGCAGAAGAGCAATTAGACCTGATTTTATTTTTTTGTCCTTGTAGGTAAAAAGTATATGGGGCTGGCAGATAAAGAGGGCTAGATGTGAATCAGGGTATCAAGTGTAATTTTCTTCTGCGTTATCAAGTTACCAATAATAATTTTGTGTGGTGGGGTTGGGGGGGAGGTGTTTGGGTTTTGGTGGGTTTTTTTGGTGTGTGGTTATGGGGTTTTTTTCCCTGGAGTTGTTCACGTATAAATGACCACCTCCCTGCTTATGAATTACTGAGCCTCTGGAGTACTGAAAAAGAACAGTTCCCAGTCTGGGAATGAAAGCATTCGAATGGCATATTTTACCTTGGTTAGGAATTTTATTCGGATCGTTTAAGTAAGACTACTGTTTATCAACAGCAGTCTGTATTAAAAGAATGTATTACTTCAGCACGTTTCAAGTCTGGTGCAACTTTGTGAGTTCCTGTGGCTGCAAATGTTGGTCAGCTGGCCTTTAAATTGAATGCAGTGAAATTTGTGTAAAAAACCCTATGAATGTTAGCCATCCCAAGGCTAGTCTAAGCAGCAGTAACTTACTCTCTTTTTAATGCTTGAGTTTTCAAAGGCTCCATACTTTGATTATGCTGTAATTGGCACAGCCTTTTCATCTATTATCTTAGTAAAAACAGCTTTTTGCGTTTTTGTGCCCTAGTGTCCGTAAGGTGTAAATAAATCATTGCTGTTGTAGCATGGTTGAACTTCTTGTAATGATTGCTTTTTCCCTGATGCCTTCATTGTATCATAAAGAAAACAATAATGAAATTAACTGTTGTCCTGCTTAAATATAAGTCATAATTTAAATATCACTGTAAAATTGTGAGGGAAGAAGATAATGATTCTGATCTAACATTCTTTTAAAGTAAATGATCCAGGAGTGCATTTATTTAGATTTTATATGCTGAATTAATTAAAAACAGAACAACAAAAAAACCCAAAAATAATGAACACCCCATGAAATGTACAGCCCCAGAAATACCCAACACCTCGTGTTTAACTTGAGTTATCTTCTAGGCTTTTTCCTTTACTCTGTTCTTATGCATCCTGGCAGGAGTACTGTGGTTTTGTTTTTGTGTTGTTGGTTTTTTTTTTTTTTTAATTTGCAGCTTAAAATATGTTCCCAGTTGAAAATTTTCTTACTTCTTGTTTAAACATATGCAACCAGTTGTTACTTACTATACTTACTACATAGTTTCTTCCTCATCTGTGTTTTTGTGGCTTATGCCACAATGCAGTGGCTTAAATGTATCTCAAAAGAGTTTATTTGTTTATAGTGTTGAAGTGAAAGAGTCTTTGTATAAATACAACCAGAGCAGCTTACGTGTGTACCCATCTTTCTGTGTACTAGTATTTGTGAGCATAGGTAGTATGCCATCACAGGTTCCTTTCATGCAGCAGACTGTGTAGTGTAGACTGCTGTATAGATCTGCTGTTTGATAAGAGTATGTCAAGACTGATAATATAATACAGGACTGGAAAGCTCCATACTGAGTATTGTGTCACTTAATTTGAGCGGCACACTACACTGTGAAAGAGCACTGTATTAGGAATGTAAACAGTGAGAATTGTCATATATTGTCATCTATAACTTGCTGTGAAATATTTTCAGTGGTGGGGGCAGGAGAGATGACTGTTGTTCTAGCTGGTCTTCCTTTTTCTATTTCAGGGGTTTTGTGGTTACTCTTTTATTTGGAAAAAGCAACTCGGAAAAATACCTTGAGCAGTGTGAACATTCGTTTCTTCCTTGTACATCAGTTGGAATCCCCAAGGTAAGAAGAGTTTACTTGTCTTAATTTCTAGATCAGATTTTATAACTTTGAAGATGAGAATTGACACTAATAATGTATTTTAATCTAAGAATTATACTTGTTTCTGAAGGTAGAAGAGCCTGCTTTTATGTTTTGAGTCAGTTGCAATGTACAAGTGAAATTCAAGATCTTTCCTTTCTGAAGTACAAGTTTTTTAGGTATTTATGGAAAGTTTCTTTCAAGCATTGTTTCAGAGTTCATTATGAGAAATTAGTAAGATGTAAGTGGTTATTGTTACCTGTGAGGGAATTACTAAACCATTCCTTTCTAGACTACTTGTCTGTATTCGGTTTTTTGGCAGGAGTGATAGCTCCTCTATTTTTGTGCTTTTTCTTGCAAGATTGTTATGACTATTTAGGATTCTTCCATCACTGGATCTGTAGTCTCTCCAGTTTTGATTTTTTTTTGATTGTTTGTGGTCAGAAAGTTACTTGCCTAACTAAGAAGGTTAAACTAATAAAAATCTACATTTACAGTACTTCAGGGATGTAGAAGTTATCTTTGGCTATTTTTAAGACCAAGCAAAAATCCTGGAAATGCACAGATAAATGTGGAGCAGCAGTGGGATCCCCTTTTCAACTCTTTTTCTCTCAGTTCTTAAGACCATAATTTTGGTTGATGGACCTAAATTCAGGGTTCCTAATTGGGTAAATCTGCATCTGTTTAGTACAGAATAAGTTATTAATAGCCAAGAGGTAGAATTTCTAGGAATTCCTGCTTTATGAACTAATAAATCTTGGCAGCTCAGATGTTTAGGTACATCTTGGCCTGATCGGTTTGCACTTACCAGGATAGAGAAAACACTAACCCAAAGGTCGCTATATTTAATTTCATAACTGTTTTGACTGAAACATCCTGCCCTTTCTTAGCTGTCAGGTTACTATACTTCATGTTGTCTGTGAAAGGGGGGGAGATATTCAACTTTCTTACTACTAGCATATAGAAGGTTATTTTGTGATTCAGCAGTATGTTGTCTAATCACAGAATTTTTTTTTTGTGACTGGTTCATAGCTCAGTTGGTAAGTGGCCGTTTCACTTAAATCTTTGAATCTGTTGAGGTAAATCTGAATCTTAAGTATATTCTAAACCATAAAGTAATGTCACTGGTCCAAATGAAAAAAAAAAAAAAAGTTTAAGAAAAAGAGCCTGCAGAGAACTAATGATTCTGTTCCATTAATGTAACCTCATTTTAGGGAACTAAGCTTCTTGGTGCTGTATAGACTTCAGTGCTTATATTTTATGGACTGTGGAGTGTTGCTTATGTCTCATGTTTTGAGAGCATATTTGCAAGTTTTTCTGTGCTTTAAATTTCTTCTGCATCACTGAAACTTTTTTTATGTTAATATAACTTTTTTGAGCTTAGTACATATGCATGCTCTGGTTGCTTTATGAAAGAATAAAACATCGTAGGGTTGGGTTTTTTTGCGTAATCCAGTTTCAGTAGTTTGATTTTGGATTTGAGTGTGGATTATTGACACGTCACTTTTCTCAACTGACCTGTCTTGACTATTCTCTGGGTTTAAGTCTTGTAGTGCAAAGCTGTTTATTTCTAGCTGGCTTACAAAATGCTGTTTGAGGTTGTTTTCCAACGAAAATCTGTGTGTCTTCTACAATAGTGTTTTGCATTTCCTTTTTTGCCACTGTATTAAAATAGCATTAGCTAGTTTACCTGAGCTTTTCAGTAGCAGTGCAAGAAGAGATGAGTCCTAACCAAAACCAAGTGTGTGGTTTGTTTGGGATTCCAATTTACTATTTTTGTATTAAATTTCTGTTAACTTATATCTTTATTGGAAAGTAATATTTTCAGCTTGAAATTGTTTTCATGTTTAAGACTGCTGTGGACTTAAGTGGTCTTGAACAATGAATATTCAAGTGGCTAGTGTATAGGTTATACTTCGTCCATGAACCAAGTACAAACTGAATGCACTTTAATGTGATATTGTGAGAAGTAATTTGATGATAGGTTTTGTAAAAGAAGCTCTTCTTGCTAAAGCAAATCAGAGTTTTATTGATTGTTTTGAGGGGTTTTTGTTCTTTGAGGAATTTTTAGGCCAAGATGAATGTTTAAATGCTTGATATTAAAGAAATCAGTTGTAGTTCAGAACATAAAATTTGTGGATGGAAATTACGTAGAATGTACTAGGCTCTTAAGTTACAGAACAGGATGTAGTGCCGGGAGGTTCTTCTATGTTTCTGTCATAACTTTCTCCCTAGATCAAAGATTAAAATGATGTTTTTTGAACAGTAGTGTAGGTTTTTGGGTTCTTATTTCTGTGAAAATAAAGGGGTTTATTGCAGATTTCATCTGAAGTGTGTAGAAGTACACTGTATTAGTCCACTCAGAAGCGTTGGTAAAGGGTGTTCTTTTTCAGTATGTCACTTGCCAAAAGTCAGCTCTGATGAAGTCATTCTTGGAGTTAACTGCTCTGAGTTGCAAATCCTTCTATAAAATAATTTTTTACCCCATCATCAGTTACTTTTTAAAGGTTCGTCTGTGAATTAGCAATGGTATGAAATAGTGATCTCTCTTCTAGCATGTAGAGTAAACAGAGAAAAAACAACAAACAACTGAACAATTAACCTGCCTGAGGTTGCACAGGAAGTTCATAAGTACGGAACTGGGGTCTTGCCAATGTCATGTCCCCCTCTCCCTCCTTTTATAACTGTTTGAGTTTTATTTCCTTCTGATCTAGTATTTTAGCAAACTTGCTTCTTCACAGGAGGCAAGAAGTAGGTTTTCAGGTTGGTTCCTCACTATTATTTACTATACAGTGAAAAATACAGATGACACTGTTGCCCAGAGGGCTTGTAGATGCCCTGTCCCTTGCAGCATTCACAGTCAGGTTGGATGGATTGGGCTGTGAACAACCGAACTAGTTGAAGATGTTCTTGCTTGTGACAAGGGGGTTGGACTAGATGAGCTTTAATGGTCCCTTCCAATTCAAGTAATTTTATGATGTTGTATTTTATCTACTGTAAAGTATAATAGTGGGGAAAATGTTGCATGAGGTCATTACTGGAAGTAGACATATATCATAAACAGTGGAGGTGATTTTTAATTATAGCTAAAACCTGCCAAGTTATATTTCCTAATTTCTTTCAAGTGCATAGAAGAAATGAAACGTGAAGCCAGGCCTATTAAGATTGACAGAAGACTGACAGGTGCAAATATAATTGATGAGCCTTTGCAACAGGTAAGTTCTAACCAGGACTGTTTAACCTATTTCTATTTTTGCAAGTATTGACTATGTAATATCTAAGTAGTTGAGAGATAAATAGCAGTTGAGAAATGTAATACTTGAGAGTGGTAAGTGAAAAAACATTGAGGATGGGCCAGGATATTGGGCAATATTTGAGTCTTTTCTGTATATTATAGTTTCTCAGCATAGAGGCAATGAATGCATGCGAACCAGTATGAAGAAGAGGTTTCAGTATGGGAGTTTTATTGTTTGACTCCTAATTTCATAGCGGTAGGAGAGCGTGGTTCACTATGTTAACCTTTTAAGAAGACTGCTATTGCATTATCAGGCACAGAAAGCTATTTCATATTTTGTTGTCTTTTGTTCATGACTTCATCTTTATGTTTTCCTATCCAATTTCAGGTAATCCAGTTTTCCCTGAGAGACTACGTGCAGTATTGGTATTACACACTAAGCGATGATGAATCATTTCTTCTGGAAATCAGACAGGCTCTTCAGTATGCACTTGTTCAGTTTTCTGCCCGGTAAGATTATTTGTATTTACATCAATACACTGTCTAAGCAAGTGGACAAATACCTCTCTGGATTGTATGGTAGTAGATTATTTAAGTTTATCTATTGGCATAGTTCAGTGCATTTTACAGAAAGAATTTGTAAAACTTTAAGATCATAATCTGAGAACTACAGTCTTTTGCTAATTCCTTAAGGAATGAATGGAGATGATGATTGTTGTCATGGTCTTTTGCAAAATGTCCTTTTCTAAGTTTAGGTTAATGTCTAAAACTACTGAATAGCTTTTTTTTTTCTGCAACTTAAGCACTGAGTTGCACAAATCATCACCTTTTTATACGCAGGTCTGTTTCATGTAAACAGCAGGGCTATTCCCAAGGTAAATCAGTGTGAAAGCCTCTAATTAAAACTTCTGTGGGTTTTTGGTACAGTTCTATAGTTCTTCAAAAATAGCCACCACTCCTGTGCGGTTGTGTTGTTCTGTACAAATCAAATCGTTTTAACAGGGCTGCAGTAGTAGTTATTAAGGAAAAATAATCTAGTGTATTTACAATGACTGTAGTTGGATATAGCTGTAGCAGTCTTAGATTAGTACCATAATCTCTTGTTTTGTACACCCTGTGAGCTTCCGGGGGGAAGGAATACAGTGGGTAGTTTTTCTTCGTTGTACGTTTGGGATGCTGATGTAAGGCTGCCACCTAGTGTCTTTGTATGATTTGTTGATTGTGCGGATGGTGAATCTGGATTGTTGATGGATTTGATTGACTGTTCTTTGAGGCAGCTCTGCTGCTTATTTCCGCATCTAGATTTTGCAGTAGGGTTCCCTCTCCTCCAGAGTTCCTCATCGTTTCCTCTCTCTTTGAGGGAAGAAAGAACAGGTGAGGGAATGAACACAAAAATGGATGTGTTGTAGAAGGATTATGCTATAACAAAGTAGGTATCTGAGAGAATCCAGGTAGTGGAATACTTACTGCAGAATAAAAGCCATCAATAACATCTAGCTTCATTCAACCTATAATGTACAAGTGCCTTTTCAGCTTGTCTGGTAAGGCATGGACATCTAGGAATATCTCTGCATCTTTTTCATACCAATAAGGAAGTAGTTCTGTGCAATTCTAACAGTGACTATTTTCTGACTTTACCTATGTGCGTTGTTGGAGATGCATGCTAATTACCTCTTATATAAGCTGTGGAATTAATTGTTGATAATATTACGTCACTTGTAGTTTCAAGTGAAATTGTGTTTTCTCACTCATGCGTATGCTGCAAATTCAGAAGGAAATGATTTTGTTTACGTCCCTTCCAAAATGATAGAAAGTATTGCTGAAAAAGAACTGGGGAATATTTTAGGTTTTTGGTTGTAGACTGTTTAGATCAGGATTTTTCAGATATTTGACAATGTTATGAATCGGAACACTATTTCAGATACAAATGTTGACCTTAAAGTAATTCGAGCATAAATACTAATGTGGTGTGAGAGTGGTATTTTACAATATTTCATTTATTTTAAGTGGCCAGGCAATTAGGAGACTGATTTATTTCTTTGCCTTTCCATTTTTACTATCAGTGTGGTTCTGGAAGGGGGGAAGGAGAAGCAGAAACTTAATGCTGTTCTTTGTGTTCAGGATAAAATAATTCATTTTCATGGATGTTCTTTTCTCATAGGTCAAAGGAAACAGACTGGCAGCCTTATTTCACTACACGACTTGTTGATGACTTTGGCACTCATCTTCGAGTTTTCAGAAAAGCTCAGCAAAGAATAGCAGAGAAAGGCGATCAGATGAAAGGTAATGTAATGGTTTATATATTTTTTTTTTGTTTGGTTCTGAGTAGACAGGTATCTTATATGTGTGAAATACAGGTAGCTTTATTTTATAATTCAAGTTCACTCTTAAGTTTCTGATCTTTACAAAAAAAGTGTATTTCTTCTTATGTTCTTTTGCATAGATCAAGCTGAGGAACTTGTAGATACATTCTTTGAGGTCGAAGTTGAAATGGAGAAAGAAGTCTGTCGTGATCTAGTCTGCACTTCTCCCAAAGATGAAGAAGGTCTCTCAGTATTATCTTCTCAAGTGATTTTAGTGTAGCAGACTAAATTATACTAACAATTGTGTTCACAATATGAAATATACTGAAATCTTAGCATGTGACTTTCAAAGCATGATTACCTACTATACATGTGTATTTTTTCTAATTTGTACATATTAATGCTATAATTATAATGAAGTATGTACATATGTAGCTATTCCTCTTTTCATTGGAAGAATTTTAACATAGAAATATGTTTTCTGGGCAGCAGGAGATGGCTTTGCAAATTCTTACGCCTTTCTGTTAGATCTGCCTTCCTTATCCCTACTCTGTGGTCTTCATTAAAAATATCAGTTTTTCATTTTGGCAAAGTGTGAAGGAGGCAGGGAAAAAAAGCCTGTATATGTTAAATAAGGAAAACGCTGCAGTTAAATTTTGGTTCTTAGAATTTGGCTGTCTTTTGTCTTGGTTTTGAGACTCTAGATCTATTTCAGGTTAACATCAGTGCTGCTTATATTCAATCTGAAAGGTGTTGCTGTGGGGCTAGCACTATAATAATATATACGACTGTATGTTTTAATTTAATTTTAAGGATTTATCTGTTGTTTTTTATGATATCAGGTAAGATGTGAAGTAACATAACATAAAACCATGCTAAGGGTTTTTCATTCTCCCTGACTAGGATTCCTAAGGGATCTGTGTGAGGTTTTACTGTATATATTGCTACCTCCTGGAGACTTCCAGAACAAGATCATGCGATACTTTGTCAGGGTAAGTACAGACTCTGAAAGCATCCCAGTTCCTTGGCTTAATGCCATAAACAATTTTAGATCTGAACTGCTCCTCAAAATTGATTTGATTTAATATTAGGTTATTTTAAATTCAGCACAATCTTAATAAGTATTTAATAGCAGAGAGCAGTTTCTGCAAACTGTTCTTGAAATTTCTTATACCTCTAGCAACATTAGAAAAAATGTGACAAAAATGGATGTTGTTTTTTGTGAAGTATTTGTCGTCTGGTGTTAATTAGAAGGGAATGTGCTAGTGCCTATTGAGCATTTTCTGTAATAACTTTTTTTATTTAACCTCTACACAGTGATCTTTAAATTGTTGCAACTATATTAGCTTTATGAATACATGTATAAAATTATTATATTTTGTTTTTCAGGAAATCCTCTCCCGAGGAATTCTTCTTCCATTAATAAACCAGCTCAGTGATCCTGATTATATTAATCAGTATGTCATATGGATGGTAAGAATTATCATTCACTTTAAACATTATATTTCCAGAATATTTTCATACAAAGTTTTAATTGTGTTCCCTGTAATCATGGCAGATACCTTTCTAGTAGAAAAATTACCAATAGATATATTGACAGAGATAGTGAACTTACAGTTGCTATATTAAATTTCATATATGTGTGTGTTTGTACAGAAACGTACACATTCATACTATATTATCTGTACACTGTGTTGTGGTTGTTCAGCAAAAGTTGCCTGACTGGGGACAGATGTATGATAAAGTGTAAAGTTGAGCCCTCTGACTTTTGCTTAGCTGCTCAGGAAGTATAGCAGTAACCATGGAAGTTGTTTGGTTTTTTCCTTGACTGTTTTTCTGGTGTGTCCTTTAAAGCTTAAGGGGTCTCCAGAATGACAAGTAGTAAGATTGTGTTGGGTTGGGTTTTTTTGCTTCTGTTAAGGAATCTCACAGTGATTGTTTTAGGGGTGTTTGTGGTAACCCTTACATATTTAACTGAATGATAAGGAACAAAGTCTTTACATTGACGTCTCCCTAATATACCTGCAAAAAAACCCCCAGACTTTTAATAGTAGTAATACATAGTAAAATCAACATAAATAGAATAGTCGCACTTTAATTAATGTTACTGATTTTTTTGCAAAGCAAGTTAAAATTTACAGTTTATTTTCCCTTACAGGTCATGAATCAATTTTAAATTTTTTTTCCCTTTCCCCAAGTTCTCTCTACTTTTATTCATATATTTTAGTATTGTCTTATGTATTCAAGTACTACACTGAAAATATCCTTGGATTTCAGAGTAAAGTTCTTATGTATAGAATGAATTCAAGTGTGTGTGTATAATGTCACTCCAGTCACCTCCATTTCATGTAAAAGTTTGCACGCTGCTTTTCTACAAGAACCTAACTTTAAAA
This sequence comes from Falco naumanni, assembly GCF_017639655.2. Taxonomy (NCBI): domain Eukaryota; kingdom Metazoa; phylum Chordata; class Aves; order Falconiformes; family Falconidae; genus Falco; species Falco naumanni. The sequence goes on from NC_054057.1 coordinate 30,063,963, forward strand.
AGAAACAGTACTGCTGCTCATATGGTCCAAGATTTTCAATTTTTATTTTCCCTTTCCTCCTATGCATGCTCTCTATTTGTAACTTGGCCTCATTCTTTATTTACTGAGCACTGGCCCCAGCTGCAGCCAAAGGTACAATTCTGAGATTTTACAAAGCTTTCTATTATGATGGTGATGTCCCAAATATTAATTTTCATAATCATTTTCTGAGATGAGGAAGTAAACGTGCTAGAGGAAAGATAAAGAAGAATAAATGCTTTCAAAAATTTATTACAAGTCTTAATGAAGAATGCTGCAGAAATTAAGGTCAGAAGTAGAGATGACTGGAATAAATTCTGGCTCCTTTCAAAATCTTTGGCAAGAATTTTTTTCATTCAAATCTGATTCTAATTTCTGAAAATGAGAGGTTTAATTACATGTTTCACTAGGTACCAGAGTTTAATACTGGTTCTCTTGCAGTATAATACAAAGCTTCAATATAAAATTAGAAGTTAATCCAAACTTGTCTCTCTTCACTGTGAAACTCACATTTTTACAAAGTGTTGGAAGTTCAAGTATTTTTTGTACTATTACTTTTAAAAGCAGATTTCTAGAAGGTTTTTCCATTAACTTTGGTCAAAGGTATCCATCCAGTCTTCATTCTTTCTGCTCTGTACAACTCATGTCAATGTACTTCTGCAGTACAGACCAAGTATTACATTTCCATATCAAAATGAGCATTTATGAAAGATGTGGGTGAAGTGACTTTTTTGGCTTGAGGTGGTAAAGACAGCATTAGAACTCAGCCCTCTGCACCTGTGTGCACATGCTGTAAAGCTGCCAACCTTCTGCTGATCTCTGTGCTTCATTCACAACATAGTTGCCAGTGATCTTGGCAGCACAGCAGGTTTACTTCACTTGCACAAATTCCTTTAAGTCCCTAGAGCAGGTTCACCTTATACCAATATGGGGAAAACAGTATGCGTTGAAATAGTTTAATAGTATTTACAAGGTTATCTAAATTAGGGTTCCAGAGAGTGTATTAGTTCAGTAATTTCCTTCCCCGCCCCCCCCACCCCAGTAGGTTATGATTGCATTGTAGAATGGTTTAATTCTTTTTGTAATTCTCTATCTTAAGAAGCCATTACTTTAGGAGCCTGTACACTTGCAGGGGACCTTGGCAAAGGTGAAACCTTTTCAGTGGCCTCACCAGTTTCTGCCTACTTAGCTAAGGAAATGGGTAATAGCAGAAGAGGGTTTTTTACAAGATCTTCATTAAAACGGTTGACAAATTTTCCATGTGTCTTTATTGTACTTCTTGAGAACAGAAAATGATGGTGTGAAATAGGTTTTGACTGTGCATGCTGCTGCTTTCTTGGTTCATGTAAAATTTTACTATCAAAGGAAGGTTTAGAAGCACAGAGTATTTTCAAAATGCTGCTTTGCAGTGCTGTATGAAAATAATTGACTTACTGAAAAATCATATCGTGCTTTTAGTTGTTTTGCATCATTCACACTGTAAAACTTTGTTTCAGATCCGTGATTCCAACTGTAACTATGAGGCCTTTATGAATATTATTAAATTAAGTGATAATATAGGAGAGTTGGAAGCAGTGAAAGATAAAGCAAGTGAAGAACTGCAATATCTTCGATCTCTAGATACAGCGGGAGACGGTTAGTAATGTATTGTTATACAAAATCTGAAATGCATTTAACAGCAAGATCTCTGAAGTATATTCTGAAAGTTTAAAAAAAAATTCTGACGCAGGATAGTATAAAATATTTTGTTATTTAATAAGTAAATATGATTTAAGTAATATAAATATATCTTCGTAAGTGTTTGGGTGGGTTTTTTTGTTTTTTTGTTTTGTTTTTTTTTAATATAGACTTAATCGGTTAGGTATGTATACTTCCACTAAATTGAAACTTGCTTTGGTGGTTCAGAATTTGAGTAATACTTTAGGTTTTAATAGGTAGTCAGTTAACAGTTAATCTGAAAAAGGAAGGAGAAAAGTATTTTTTTTTATTGTTCACTTCCATCAGTAAGGTGTTTAAATTGGAAAAAAAACCCCTCCTATTCAAAGCTGATGTGTTTTGTAGTGGTATATCACTTTTCCTATGATATTTTTAGAGCATTTCAGAACAAGAGTTTATATACTCATCTGCATTGTTTAATCCTCTTTGTTTTTGCTTTCAGATATCAACACTATAAAAAATCAAATAAACAGTTTATTATATGTTATTAAAGTATGTGATTCAAGAATTCAGAGATTGCAGTCAGGAAAAGTAAGTGTTTTAGAATTTTTTTAGTTCTTAAAGAGTGCAGTTGCAAATGACTTACTAGTTCGTTCTAGCTTTTTAACTCTTGCATTTTGAAATACAACTTAGAGTATGCAGTTATAGGAATACATTATACAGCTGAAGTTAGTTGTGTATTTGCAGTTCGGTTACACAAAGAATTTCTTAACCTTCACATATTTAAAGGGTTTTGGATTCTGGCTTTAGCGATTTAGGAATGTCACTATATCTTAGAAACTATTCTTACCTTCTCAATACAAGAGTTAAACCAAAATGTTACATAGATGCAAAGCATCTTTGTATTTATACACTTAGATTCAGTTCTTTTATTGCTGCTCCAGTGCATACCTTGTGTGCGTCAAGCTTAGTTTTTGGCAAAGATCTCTTTTCTTGTTGATAAAGGTACTGCTTGCTGATTATTTTACAATGCCTTGTAGGCTCTGTGCATTGCCTTTTATTAGACATTTACCTCTTCAGTTCAACAAAAAGCCTAAGGCAAACTGCATGTTAAATCTGAGAATCTCATGTTGTTGTGTTGCTTGTTTTATATTTTAAAGCTGACAGAGTCAGTATGTTTGACTTTGCTTAGTTTCTGGACTCTCTTAATTGGACCTAGATGTTGCCCAAAGATAATGTAATCTTGCGTTGTCGTGGTTTGTGTTGTGTATGTTGACTGTTAAAATTTCTACAGCTGGACCCAGAAGCATTACTGTAATAATGAGAAATGTCATATTGACAGAAGAAAGTTGGGCAGAGATGAATTTAAGTTGTGGTGACCTGCATCCCATCAAATGCTGAAATACATTCATCTTGTTAATTGATTTAAATGCTTACTGCTGCATTTGGTGAGGGATTTCAGGTTAATTTGGCCGCTATAGTATTATATGAATGGCAGTATTAAAATCCAGCTTCCCATGTAACAGAAATCATCATGTTGAAGGCAAATAGTTTAGAGAATGTGACGTTATGATCTAGATCATCACTTACGAATGACTGTGGAAATAACTAACAGTTGAGAGGGTCCTTTATTATCGATAATGTAAATTGTTTTTATTATGTCTGCTTTGTGGTAAGTAGAAGTTTTAAAAGCCTATGAACACACTGAACTGTGTCTTACAGGAAATAGATACTGTGAAACTGGCAGCAAACTTTGGAAAACTTTGCACAGTCCCTCTGGACCATATTCTGGTAGACAATGTTGCACTACAGTTTTTTATGGGTAAGTGTTCATTTATCTGATCTGTCTTATTTATAAGGTATATGCTAATTCAGAGGACTGTACACTTGAAAATGCTAAATATAGGTATTTACTGAGTGCTAAATGTATATAAGCCCCTTGCCAGAAGTAACCAGAACCTTTTTTGCAAATCAGCCTGTAATTTACTGATCAGAACGCTATACTCAGTATTTTCAGAAGCTTGTATCAAGCTTATTTCAATACTGATCTCTTTGTAAGACTGTTCTTGCAATGTTTTATTGGTCTGTCACTTTGTATGTTTGTTCTGTTTAGAACAGAATCATTGGAAGAAGGTCTGTAATTAGAATGACTCGGAAACTTAACCATAATCGTTATTCTTTCTTTTGCTGGTCTTGCTGAAGCTAATGGAGCTATTGACTATATATGTTAGGTTGAAGTTTAGAGGATTACGAGGCTACTGAAGGTTGTCTGTTTGAGAAGCTAAAATACAGCGGTAATTTATGTACTACTTTAGGTTTATCATCAACGTTTATAATCAAGAAATTGATAGATTAAAACTGTATAATCAATTTTTAATATTTTCTAATGTTTGATTCTCTTCTGTGAATTAATTGGGTAGCTGATGTCATTACTAAGAATATCCATCAGTTTTGTGGGCAGTGATAGTACTGTTTATGCAGTAGATGGAAATACAGTACATCAGACAGGAAACAGTCTAGGAGGCTTCTGGAGTGTGTGGAAGATAACTTCCTGACATAGCTGGTGAGTGAGCCAACTAGGGAAGGCATCCCACTGGATCTGTTTGCTGTTTGCGAACAGAGGAGGACTGGTGGGTGACATGATGGTTGGAGGCCATCTTGGACCTAGTGATCATGATATGATAGTTTTTGTTTCGTGGGATTAGCAGAACTACAACCTTGGTTTTCTGGAGGGCAGGCTTTAGCCTGTTGAGGAGCCTGGTTGGCAGAGCCCCTTGTGAGGCAGTTCTGAAGGGCAAAGGAGTCCAGGAAGGCTGGATGTTCTTCAAGAACGAAATCTTAAAGGCACAGGAGCAGGCCATCCTCATGTGCTGAAAGATAAGCCAGTGGGGAAGAAGAGTTGTCTGGCTGAACAGAGCTTTGATTGCAACTCAGGAAAAAAAAGGAGAGTTTATGATCTTTGGCAGATGGGGCAGGCAACTCAGGAGGACTACAGGGATGTTGTGACGTTATGCAGAGAGAAAATTGGAAGGGCCAAAAGCCAATTAGAACTTAATTTGGCTACTTACTGCCATAAAATATGATAAAAAAATGTATTCTAATTTCTATAAATACATTAGAAACAAAAGAAGGGCTAAGGAGAACCTCCATCCTTTTTTGGATGCAGGGGGAAACATAGTGACAAAGGATGAGGAGAAGGCTGAGGTACTTACTTCTTCCTTTGTCTCAGCCTTTAATGGCCAGACCAATTGTTCTTGGGGTACCCAGCCCCCTGAAAAGGAAGACAGACATGGGGAGCAGAATGAAGCCCCCATAATCCAAGGGGAAATGGTCAGTGACCTGCTACACTACTTAGACGTACACAGGCCTATGGGGCCAGATGGGATCCACCCGAGTGTACTGATGGAGCCGGCAGAAGTGCTCACTGAGCTACTGTCCATTTATCAGCAGTCCTGGCTAACCGGGGATATCACAGCTGACTGGAGTTTAGCAAATGTGACAGCCATCTGCAAGAAGCGTTGGAAGGAGGATCCTAGACTTTGCTGCTAATTTTGTTTACTGATTATCACCAATATTTATGTAGTACTTTTTATTTTTTTTTACTCTAGATGACAAGTATTCTAGATATATAACCAGATCCTGGAGTTCCATATGTAATTATCATATAGAAATCTTATTTGAAGGTTCACAGCAGTAACTGTGGTTGTGTGGTGGCTGTTTTCTGTAGATTACATGCAGCAGACTGGTGGCCAAGCACATCTGTTTTTCTGGATGACAGTGGAAGGATACAGGGTTACGGCACAGCAACAGCTGGAGGTACTTCAAAGCCGGCAGAAAGATGGAAAATACCAGACTAATCAAACCAAGGGTCTATTAAGAGCAGCTGCATTTGGAGTTTATGAGCAATATTTATCAGAAAAGGTTGGAATAACTTATTTCTTCATTGTTTGGAATTTATTCTTCGTACAGATGCTTCTTTGGTTGTTAGGGCTGTGTTAATATGAAATGGATGTGATGTAACACAAGTTGACATTTAAGCTATTGCTTGTGTATCATCTCTTTCATGTCAAGCAGTAAGAAAATGTCTTTCCCCCCTCCCCCTTTAAAAAGGCTCATACTGGCACTGACTATCCTGTCAAATGCACTGAATGTGTTCCTCAGAAGCTGACTTCCTGGAATAGAGAAAATGTGAAGACAGAACAAGAAATTCTGTTCCTTTGTGTGTGCTGTCCTTTCCCCCTTCCCTTCCTTTTACTCTGCCCTCCACCCCCATACGCCCCTTAAGAAGAAATGTTTTTAAAAAATGCAATCCAGTTTTTTTTACAAACTTGGGTTAAGATTTGGTTTTCAAATGAAGTAACTTCCTGTGTGCCTCTGTAATTGTCTGTGTAAATTATTCACATATCACAGTTGGGTATCTTTCAATAGGCTAAGCTTGAATGCTTCCAGTAGTCGTGTAATAATGGAGTCTTCTGTGAAAGAAAACACTTGTCAACTTGTGTTAACAAAGTGTCTTTGTTCTGAATTTGTGTATTCATAACGGTCACCTCTCAACTCACTCAAAAACTTTCCTCAACAAATTATCCCTCAAATATCTCGTAATGCTTCTCTTTCCACATAATTTGTTTCGCTTTGGTTTTTCACCTTAATAGTCTATCAGCATGGTCTGTACAGAGCTTGCTGTGATGGCTTTTTCACCCCAGTAGTCTATCAACATGGTGAACTATGCAGAGTTTTTTCTGATGGACTTTTGAGCTGACTGAATGCTCTGTAGTTTGAAGGCAGAAGTCACCTAACACTAGACCTGTTCCAAAGCTGATAAACTCAGCCTCTCAGCCATACTATCAGCTGAGCTATGTTGGCTCTGGTTCAGTGCTGGCTCCCTGTCTGTATTACAGAAAACTGGGAAAGTGTGTGAACTTGGGCTCATTTAAAAGTGCTTAATGAACAGGGGTTTGGAATATGTTGTACCAAGGAATGACTGGGAATCTGGTTGCTGATGTAGTTAGCATGCTGGTGGCTATAATAGATTCTGCACATAAAGCTGCTGTGATTTACAGCTACTAGTAATACCTCCAGAAACTGGCGGAGTTGAGAAACTGTTAGCCTTTCCACAGATGTTTCAGAACTTCATCAATTTTCTTACTTGGATTCATCTCTTACAGGACTCATCCAACTTCATTACTGGCTTGTTCTTAATTTCTGAATCTAGATCTTTTTATTCATAAATAAGTAAAACTTGCTTCTAGGTCTGAATAAATCTAGTTTAGGTATTGCTTCCAAATAATGTGCATAAATTCTTTGTATTTAATCCTGAAACTTCTGAGTTTTAATATGAACTCTGAGCTTAATTTTGGGGGAAGAAGGGTGTCTGACTCCTTTTTGTGTGTTCTAGACAGTTATAGAGATGCTCATCAAGCAGAAACTTAGTTTACTTAGAAACCTGAAGAATTGTATTGGATTCTATTTGTGAAAATAGAAGCTTTCTTATTTTTATGCTGCAAAAGTTGATTTAGATCTCCATGACAGGCATCTCCAAGAGTTAATATTGATGACAACTTAGTAGCAAAACTGGCAGAAACACTGAACCATGAGGATCCAACGCCTGAAATCTTTGATGACATTCAGAGAAAGGTATACTGTATTCATCCTGTATTTCATAAGAACTGCTAATGCTATAGAGTATTAAATGTTACTGCAGCCATTGAAAAAGGAGGAAGGAACTCAAGTATCTGAAACTTAAAACCTGCTTTACCATTTTCCTATTCTATAAAAATCATATTCTAAATTGCCAACTTCTGCTTAGCCATTCATAGCCCATGGTTTTCAAAGCAGTAGACAGAGTAGGTATCCCGTATGAAAAAAATTATGAAGCACGATTTAGAATTATGGGATCATTATTTGTGTTTATGCACTAATTTAAGAAAAGTGTAGGATAACTAAGTTGTGTACAATTTTGGTTCAGTTCTAGCTCTCTTTTTTTCAAAGGTGGATGTAAGCATGTTACTATATTGAATTCTGTATCTCTTTCCAGAAGTTAATTTGACTGTTCTGTTTCTGCACAGTGTAGCACTCGGAGGCAGCAAAATACTGAAGATAAAACAGTCTTTTTACTATCTGCACACATAGACTTTATCAATCAAGTTTAATATATATATTCTAAAAAAGTAAATAAATATTCTGGCAGTAAATTATGTACGCAGTCTGAGACAGTTTTAGGTCATTAATTTAATGTTCTCATTCATGCTGAAAATTACTGATGTGAGCTGTAGAACTTAGAATTGCTCTGTTGCACCTGAGGCCCACATTTAAGACTAATGAAAACCCTTATGAAATCTGTATTGCTCAAAGTAGTTTACAAGGTCCTTGCATGTGATTTCTGCTGAAGAAATTACAAAAGAAGTAATAAAAAAATTGACTTCCTCAGACCTGCATGATTTTTTTTTCCATTCTTACCAGGTGATAGCACTTGTAGAAAGCATTCTATGAAAAAACCTCCAGCATTAAAATATTCTAGAGTTGACATGAATATCCAAATATTGTAAATGAATTCCCACCACATATAAATATGTGTGTGTATATGTATACATGCTGTCACTGTATAGGCTATATAGATAAGTTTTTGAGGTGGTGTGGTTAAATCTTCAGTGAGATAGGATTATACTGTGTTGGCCAAACTGGAATTTTTCAGGAAAGTAGTATGCAGTGTCTTCCCTTCCTTTCCCTCTTCTCACTCTCCCTGTGAGTGTCTGCCGGGCTCTGGTTGTAGTTTTATCAGTGAAGAAGGACTCTCAGAGATAACCTGTTGTGAAATGAGTGAAGACCAAATATGTTTATAATGCAATTGAAATGATTAAGAGGAGAGGAAGGAAACATTTAGAGTTAATGTACTACTTCCTAGATGTACATGTCTCACTCATTAGATGTTTTCTCAGACTGTATTACACTTCTAGCACAATTAGTTCTCATAACCTTTCCATTAAGAGCAAGCCTGAATTGAAATTTCACAAACTTGCATTAAGATTGTAAAGGAAACCTGGAGACACATAATGGTACAGATACATGCTGGTCAAGTACAATTTATGAAAGCTTGTCTGATTAATTAAAAAATGTAAAATATTTCTGAAGTTGGTGGTTTTTTTTCAATAAGGTGTATGAATTGATGCTGCGAGATGAAAGATTCTACCCTTCATTCAAACAGAATGTTTTGTATGTACGTATGTTAGCTGAGCTGGATATGCTGAAGGATCCTAGTTTCAGAGGATCAGATGATGGTGAAGGAGGTGAGCTCTGTGTCTTTAAGGGGGGTTTCCTAGAACCATTTTTTTCTGCTTTAAAATGGAAATAAGAAAATGATCCACATTGGTTTTGAGAAATCAGAAAGTTCCTGTAGTATCTCTGGTTTTTAAGTTAATGTTTCCTCCTTGTGCATTTTTTGTAATTTCTTCTGGGAGTCACATAGCTTTTTTTTCTGTAGTAACTTTATTAATTTCATGTAAATTTTTTGTCGAGTCTTGGTAACAAGCATGTCACTAAAGTATGTAACTCTTTCATTCTCATTTTTTAATTCAGAAATATTTGAGATTCTGCAAGATGCTGGGTAGTTTTAATGCATAACTATATTAATCATTTGGAAATAGTACGTAGGAGATGTGGCTTTTTAAAGCATTTAAAATAATAATTCTCATTAATTGAAGTACAAATCTGATGGAAATTGTTCAACTATTCAACTGACTTCTTAATGAAGCAATGTCATGTGGTGATATAAACTTAAAAAGGAATGTTCTCTGAATTATTTTTCATACCTATAGCTGTATAGACTTATGTGCATTTTCCTTTAGATATCTCTGTTGGAAACTTAAAGTACTTATATGTTGGGTGCAACATTTTGCCCAATGCCACAGTTGTCCGTTATTTTCCATCATGTTTTGTCTTTGCATTTTTGCTTCTTGTGTATAGCCCAACACTGGAGAAAATCTTCTAACCTGTTTTTTCCTTTCCCTTTCCTCTCTGCTCCCAGAATCTTTTAATGGGTCTCCTACTGGCAGCATAAATCTGGTAAGTACTTGGGGTTTTTTTTATTATTATTTTTCTCCCCAGCAGTAGGGAATGTGTTATAAATAGCTTAAATTATGCACATTAGAGGTCTTACTTCACAGCAGTTTAATTTCTGAGAAAGCTCTTGAATCAAATTGAAACCACACATAAGGTATCAATTTATCTGTAAGATAAACCTGTCCTTTTTGTATTTTCCCCTGTAGTTAATGAAATTTTGCATTGTTTCTCACAGAAGCAGTAATAATCTGTAGTTTATGCAAAGCATACTTTCTTGTCCCTGTTTTTTTTTTAAATAGAAATAATTTTTGGGTTAGGTAATAATAGGTGAAAACAAATCTTTTGAAACTGAAGGATTAATTTCAAATACACTGTAAAATGAGGCATTTAATTAGATTTGTGTAGATTGATTGCTGTTGTTTCTTTTGAGGTAGGACTTGATTTGGAAACATTGAAGTATCTGGAGTTTATTCAGAATATGGATCTTTGTTTTCTAATCTGACTAATTTCAGGTTCAATTTTTGTTATTTTTTTAAGCAATTCTTAACAGGGTCAGTTTGTCAGAACCTTTTATTTGTTACATGAATGTACCTAAATATTTGAAATACGCTTCTGCGTGTACTAGTGGTTGCATAAGTATGAAGAGAACTGTATACTTCTACCAGGCTTTTTCCAAATAACCTGTCCCACATAATCTTACTAGGTTTAAAATGTTTTAAACCAAAAATCAATTCACAGTTATTTAAAAAGGAAGAATGTCATAAACATTTTGATGTATTTCCTCCCCTCCCTCTTGTTTCTTCAGACTGTGTAGCTGAGCCACAAGGTATGCAGGGCTCAACTGGACATATGAGAGTATTTTTCCAAATCTTTCAGTTTTAGAAATGTTTGCAATCTGCATGTAATTTCCTCGCTTACGTGAATCATAGGCCCTTCTAATACGTTCTTGGAAGATTCTGTAGCTCCTTAGGAGTTCCAGTGCATTGCTGAGATCATGCTTGTGCATGCAGAGGAATAGAGTTTATTTTGTAAAGGAATACATTTAACATAAATGTAAATGTGTTTCTGTGTAGGAGTTGGTTGATTCTTGTTTACATTTTGAAATAAAAAGAAAAGGGGAGGAGGTCACCTGATAACAATTTATGCAAACTCCTGTTAGATGCATCAGGAAAACTTAATTTAGCTGTATATTTTTATAAATTTACATACAATTCTGGTACCATTTCACAAGATACTCTTTTAGTTGACTAATCTCTATAATAAAAGATCTTTAAAATGTCTTGAGTACTTTTTCTAAGAATGTTCTGACATATCAAAGTCATATTTTATGGATGGGGATTTGTGATTGAAGTGGCTCATCTAGCCTAGTGGTTATCTGCTGCTTAGTTTCATGTGGCCTTTCTAAACCAAGCTAGAAAGTCTTAAAGTCTTTATCAAGCACTGTTGCAATACAAATAGGTATTTGCATGTTAAGATCTTGTTTTTCGTTTTTGTTGTGCAAAAGGTATTTGCAGAATATGACATTTATTATTTTTATAGAGAGTGAAGAACATTCTAGCAGAAATGTGTAATAAAGTTTTATTTATGCAGAAGAACTTTTACTTTCTGTAGTCCATATTGTTCAGGGTTTTCAGTGCTTTTACAGGTGTTTGAATACTGGTAGATTAGTTTTTTCTGGCTGAACTCCATGTCAAAAGTAAATTTCTGTGCACATAGTTTAGCTCCCTTGTGTTAGTCAGTTACATGAAGAAAAATAGACCTTTGAAAGGTTACTTCAAAGGTCAGGGAATTTCTGTACTTTTAGTTAATGACAGTGTATTAAATAAGATTGGATTGTGGTATATTTTCCTGTTTTAACTACCTTGTGTTCTTGTGAATATACCTCGTTCAAAGATACTAGGTCATACTAAATACAAACTGTTGTGTTACCTGTTCAAGTTTCAGCGATTTCATTTACTTGTGTCAATTGTTGCTACATATAGTGCCTTGCCACAGCAGCTGGGTGTTTCCTACATTTTCTGTTATAAAATACATTGCCTGCAGTTTATACTTCCACTGCAAGAATGTATTTTAAGATCATTTGGAAGAGAGGCTCAAAACTAATCTGAAGAAAAGTAATATGTCAAACTAACAGGTCAAAATTAAGAATATACTTCTGTAAAATATATCTACTGTATTAAACCAATAGGGCATTTTGGGGGGGTATAAAACTACTGTAAATGTTTATAGACTCTTTCAGATTTCATCTAAATGGATCAATAATGTGAGCTTTACATATTGCTTTTGCATTGAGTAAATAGGAGTTACACAAGTGTTACATATCTTAAGACCTTGAATGGCAGCAGACATGGGTGGGTTGAACTTCTGGCAATCATTAGTGTATGTCAGCTTGAACCCCATTCAGTTATCAAGTGGAAAACTGCACTCTCAGAATGGAATGGAGGGAGGCAAGGAAACGTTTGATAGTACCTTAATGTCAGTATTTTATACCAAGCAAAATATTGGAGGAGTTGACTGTACTTGTCGTCTTTGATAACGTCCCTCCCATCTGACTAATAATCAAATCCTTTAAGATTTGAGCTCTAAGAATGTCAAGAAATTATCCAAGCTTCCACAGTTACCTGCTGTTGATCAGTCTCAGGTGATAATCCGCTCCTAAATTTGGACACTGCAGTACAGAGCACACCTTACAGGGTTGCTACTGTCCAAGGGTGTCTTGCCTAAGAATGGACTAGGTCAGAGAAGTTCTAGCCCTGTATCCAACAATGACCAAAAGCAAGTATCTAATGATTATCGGAAGAGTCACTTATGGTGATGCTTTACCAGAATACTCTCCAGCATACAGTAACATGATTTGGGAGTTCTTGAGGGAAAGATGATGTCTGTTCTCAAAGTATTTTTGTGTGACTTCATCTGTTGTTCCACTGAACAGACATAAACTTCGCATGCTGTAGTGTGCAGTGGCAAAATGGATTTCCCAAATGGGCTTTTCTTTCTTCTACTTTTTTCAGTCTGCGACTTTTCTACTCTTAAGTTTACAAGCTGTATCACAAGATATTTGGATATCCTTACTACAGTACATGTTAAAGCATCGTTAATACGTTCAGACCTTTTTAATGATGCCATTTATTCAGTATCTAAACTTTGTAACAGAAATGTTATTTCCCTTGCCTTCCATAGTGGATATTTAGGCAGAGATCAATTGATGTGGTTGAGGCAGGGAAGAGCTGTTCCCTCTAGAGAGCTTGTGAAGGAAGGAGTGGAGTATTATGTTGGAATATTTTGGAGATAATAAAGATTCAGATGAAGAAGGGGCTAGAGCACAGACTTTAAATAATTTATGTGTTCAAGTCTGACCTGTCTTTTGATTATAATGACATGAGATTGGCTTATGTTTAAGGAAACGGGAGTTTAGAAGCTTGATTGATGTAGGTTGAGGTATTAGTTTGACAGCAGTATGGCACTGTTACCCAGTAAATCCCATTCTAGGTAGATTTTAGTGGCAACTCACTATTAAACTGGCTTGGTTAAGTTATAAAAGATAGCTGATATCTGTATATTCATTTTGAATGTGTATCTTAGAAGAATTTTAGAATTTTGGCATAAAATAAAGTAGTTGGGATCCCGGTGCCTATGAATTCTACTTAAGTAGCTCCATCTTTTGTTTTTTCACCTGGTAATTTAAGGTTAGGATCACATGTGTAGTGGCCCATCCTCTATTTCTTTCAATTACATATCCAAGTTTTTCACCCAACAATTTTGCAGAGCTTTATGTCAAATCTTAGTAGTCAGATGTATTAATTTTTTAATAATAGTGAAGCTTTTCTAAAAGACTCGTTGGTCGTCCTTTGATCTGAATAGGGAAACAGGGCTTCAGCCAGCTGAGGATGTACCTGTTCATTTTTCACAATGGTAAACATTCTGAGAAAAGTGTATGTTGCTCTTTACATACAGCTGATAAATTACTCAAGTTTTACTGCTCTGTAACTTTTGTGTAGTGTTTGAAGTCAGTTAAAAGAAAACAAAATGGTATAAAGATAAAACCAAAAGATCTGTTACACAACATCTGTATGTCCGCAATTGTTCGGGTGGGGGTATGTGTGGAGTGTTTTAATGCTCAGTAGAAGACTGTAGCTGTACTTCTGTTAAGAGTTGAGATAACAAGTGAAAGCGGCAAATATGTTAGAATGATCACAAACCTGTGAAACTGGTAGGGGAAATGAAGGGCCCTAGACTGTGTAAAAGAAAGGCTTAAGTAACCAGGTGGGGCAAAGGCTTACTTGCATTGTTCAGTGCATTAAGCTTTTCTATTAGTGTAGTGAACTGAAAGTTTGGAAATTAAATAATGTGAATCAAAAAGCGTCTCTCAAACGAGATGTATCTGTGATCTTATTCTGTTGCCCATTTCTTCCCTCTACCATCTCTCCCCCACCCTGCAGTCCTTAGATGACCTTTCAAATGTCCCTTCTGATGAGACAGTTCAACTCCATGCATACATCTCAGATACTGGTAAGTGAATTTGTTATGATGGCTGCTTACTTGTTTTCCACCGTTTATTTTGATTATTTTAATGTTACAAGCCCTTAAAATCCTAATCCTTTCATTTTTTTAACCTCATGAAACATATGAATTCATATTTTCCATTAAATCCTTGTAATGGAAATCCTTACAGAATTGGAGCTGTAGGTCATAGACTGTATATCTGTCCTTAAAATGTGATTTAATTTTTGGTTGTATGGTATGATTATTTTCCCTGTCTCTGGAGAATCATTCATTAAACTTAGTATTGAGTAGCATTTATTTTAACAACTATTTAAAGAACATATTCTGAAAGCCATCTCCGTCTAGTCAAACAATTCTAATTCTTGACTCTACTCTTACTGTAGTATTTCCCCCTGTTTTTTGTGTTTCCTTATTGACGTAGCTTAATTTAAGTTAGTGACTAGTCTTTACAGTGGTGGCATTTTTGGTTATCTATTATAAAAATTTGTATAGTAATAAATTAATTTTTATATGTTTTCACAACAAAAAATCAGATATTATTTGCAGATATTCTAGTTAGATGCGATTGCACTGGGTAATTAAATTGTGAATTGAATTTCAGATACTTTTTTTGGGTAGATTTTACTATGCAATAGACTTTGAAATCTGTGCTTTTAATAGCAGACGTGAGCTGTGAGCAAGAATTCAAACTACTTGACATTTTAATTAAACGGTGTTACTCCAACACAGTATGAGAGCATGGTTCAATCCAAGTCTTATGTAGTCAGTTCTTGGAGAAGGGGAAAAATAATTTAAAAGATAAGAATCACAATTTTGCTTTTTTATTAAAATAGCATGTGGAACTTTTCTCTGAATTAAACTTAGAACCACGCAAATTATGTTAAATTCATAATCCGGTGTGTATAGGTATCTATCAGCTTGACTCTGGATCCATAATGCTCCACTTGAACCAGGGGATATGTACAGGTTCATATTGTAAGATAGGGTTAAACTGGATGTGTCCTCTTCTTTATGTCATGTTTGAACAAGAAATAGAAGTCCCTGCTTTCTGGGTGCTACATGCAGTAGATGCATCCTGCATCTGCGTGCAGGCTCCTTTCCTCTGCCAAATACTACCCTCTACTGTGCTTGCAGGGTGTATACAAGATCTTCTCCATAATCTTGAAGGATTCACCTTGTCTTGTGTTGCAAAATAAACTCTGATTAAGAAGCTATGACATAAGGGACAGTGGGGACAACTTCTTTCTTTCTCTGCCACTCCTGTCCTGAAGTGGTACTCCTAAAGGTGCAGCTTAGCAGTTCCTGAGATGTGATCTGGTGGCTGCACAGCAGAATGGTCAACATGAGCTTAAGAGGATAGGGCTTGCTCAGCATCCATGGGGCCGGGGTTTCCCAGTTCTGTTCTCTGGGCAGTCTTTTGGCAGCATCCTGACGGCCCACTCTTTGCACTTGGGTTTCAGTGCTCAACATTCTTCTTCTAGAGGGTGCATGGCAAAGGAAAGGTGCTCCATGCACCTTGCTCATTGAGTGATTCCTTACATTGTCAGCAGCTGCCTCTATCCTAGAGCTGCTCCCTGGCTGCTTAGACCTTGGCGTTATTACTTGAGAGAAGTCAAGGCTGGAAGCATAACAGAGATTGGAGATGATGATCAGTCAGGAAAAGTGTATTTTATGGAGCACTGGTGCATTGAAAAATTCATAGAACTTGATCAAAAAGTATTTTCATCTAGCCACTGGAAAATTGTGGTTACTGGTTATTGGCTCAATACTTACAGATGCAACAGATAAAACATACCACTTTAAACTGTGCAGTGTAAACAATATTGGTTCTAGGTTATTCTGTAGATTAAATGAAAGTTTTTTTGAAACAAGCTCTGTACTGGGAGAATTCTGTGATGGGGGAATGTCCAAGAGAATATAAATATTCACTGGAGAACAGAAAGATGTTTAGTTCTGTTTAAGATAGATCTGTGTTCTTTCCAGATATAAGTTTACTTCTCCATAGAAGACGTGCACGCATGTATGGACACACAGAATACATTATATATATGTGTGCACTCACACACAGAATACATATGTATGTCTGTGTATATATAGTTTCTATTGACTCAAGTAGTGTGTAGGGGGGTATTTTTTACCTCACAGTTAGTAAGAAACTGCTGATGTTAATAACAAAACCAAATGCTTACAGCTTGTTAGCACTGTTTTGTATTTATAGATGTTTTTGATGGACAAACTTTTGTAGTATGATTAGAATACTTTGCAGACTTGAATTTCTTCTTTCACCTCTGTCTTGAGTTCTTCAGGTTAAAATTATTTTTAAAATATCTTTTCAGTATTCTTAAAAGTTGAAACCTTTTCTATTCTTTGTTTCTGTTTTGCATGTCAGTGAAACTTGCCTAACTAAGGCTACTTAATCTAAGTTTACATAGTAAGTTTCTGGAGGGTATCCCTTATACAGTGTTTTGGATAAAGGGATGGCTTACTCTTCTGCTTGCATGCCCATTTTTGTCTTTCAAGTCTGTCATTCCAGACATTTCTTCACTTCACGTTTGTGTCCTTTCGTCTTCCTTTCTGTTTGTTCCTTTTTTTTTGTTTGTTTTTAAACTACTAGTCTATGCTGACTCTGACCCATATGCTGTGGCAGGAGTGTGTAATGACCACGGCAAGACATATGCACTGTATGCTATCACAGTCCATCGGCGAAATCCAAACAGCGAAGAGACATGGAAGACATACCGGCGCTACAGCGATTTCCATGACTTTCACATGAGGATCACTGAGCAGGTAATTAATCTCATGAATCTTTTAAGGTTTCTTTGAAAGGTGCTTTTTCTGTGTGGTGGTATGGCATGGGTGCTGGCTTTCTCAAAGTGACTTAAGATGTGGGGTTGAAGCACTACATTATTTTCTGTTGAAGTGTACTTTTTTTACCATTTATATCATACCTTACTTGTACTGAGCAGTTTACAGGTGCATGTTTATATAGTTTGATACCTGATGGCTATATAATTGCTGTAACACAAGGAAATGAACTTAGAAAGCTTTTCCCCCTACCACCTCCTTTACTTAAATTTACTTTAAAATGTTTCCGTGGAAGTGTTATTGGTCTTGAACAGCGTTGTATTTCATTTGTTATTTGTCGCAGAGGTTAAGAAATAAAAGCTGAGCTAGGGAAATAGGTGTTTAGGTTTTAGATGAAATGGTACAGATCGGTGGGGTCTTCAAAGGGACAGCTGTTGGCAGTTCAGTGTACTGCTAAACAATCTGCCTTTTATTGTTGTACTTGTATTCTCAGACTCTTAACCCTTCTAACATGAAATTAAAAAAAAATAGAGACTTGTATGTAATTCACCAGCTGGTAGAAAGTAGAACCTGCTGACATGAAAAAGTGTCAAAAATGCATTGCTTTTAAGAGGAGGGTGAAATGCTTTTAAACCAAGCCCTTGGAGAAGTCAGATTTGACTGTATAACCTTTGAACTAGTCAGAAGTGTTGGATTATATCACTTTACCCTGCTACTAACAGAGAGGCAGAGAGAACAAATTGTGTGCAGGTAAGTTAGAGTTGTAAAGTCACAACAGTAGTGAAAATGGAAAAGGCTTTTTTATTAGAAGCAGACATTTTATTGAATACTTGTATTAAAAATAAATATTGTATAACTTGTAATAAACAGTCTGACATTGCTCTGAATTTCTGATTATCTTAGTGTGCTGTCAATAAATGTGAAATACCAATTTTTGTACTCTTCAAATTATTTTTTTCTTTTTTCTTTTTTTTTTTAATTTTGTTTAAATTAATTCACTGTTTTGAACAGTCCCTGTTCTTTTGAAACAGGTATGGGTTCCTGGATCTTATAGTGAGTTAGTGTTCTGCTGGTATGGGGCAATCATTTAAAACTGACTTACCAGTAAATGACTAGAAAAAAAATAGCAACAGCAAAAACTTTCAAAAGAGAGAAGCTCAGAAATTTCTTGTTGCTAAATCTGCTTTCTTTGAATTTACAGAAAATGGAAACATTATCCTAGAACACTGAGGTTGCAAAAAAAATAATTCCTGTGTTTCATTGCACCTGAGACTCCCAACATTTTTGCTTTGTTTTGACAATAAAACAGACATTCCTACTGAATTTATGGGGCACAGGAATGTCACTGATAGACTGAACACCCTTCCTGTGTCCTTGTCCGAGACATTGTTTTTGCCATGTTAGGGTAAAGGTTAGCATCTTTTAAATAAAATTAATAGGAAGGGCAGGGATTATTGTTTTTCAGAGAAAATAGGTGCTTGATCCAAAATGGAATTGAAGTTAGCTGTGCATAGTATCTGTGTGTGCTCTTTTCCTTAAAGTAATGAAAGATTCACACCAGTTTCTTTAGTCAGTTATGTAATAAATACTATTTGAAGTAGATACCAATATTTAAAATAGAGGCTGTTCTTTGCTTACATTGCTTCTGTTTGGATGCAAGTATTGAAATAAAAACTAGACCATCTTCTGTTCATTTTTTTTTCCCCACATGACCTATTTGCAAGGGAATGGGATTTGTAAAAGTTGCAAACAGTTATTCTTTGGTGCTTCCTACAGGCCATAAATGTTATACGAGCTCTGTGACCTTCCAAAGTTTAATGTTGTTTTCACAAAAAGACACCTTGCAGGGACTGAATGGAATCAATCTCATTAAATTTATAATTCTGTGGTCTTCTTTAGAGAGAAAAGGATACAACCTTTCTCCAGGTTATTTCTTAAAGCCTAGGTACTATACCTTTATCTCTTTACTGCCTTAAAATACTGGTTTTTTATAGGAAGTCTGGATTTTGTGTTTGGATAATCCTGATTCTTCAAGTTTTATTCTTGTCAAGTGTTTTTATTTTTGTGCATTATAGCAAATATGTTCAACCTTCTTCAGCGTTAAGGCCTCTTCATTCCCTGCTGCTTCCAACACCCATTCTTTCTGTAAAACCCTAACAGTGGAATACATGTCAACGGGTGCCAATCGCTGTCATTACCTGGAGAAATGGCATAGGTGATGGCATATCAAGCATGGTATAATAACCTGTGTGTAAACTGGGTGCTGCCATCCACTCCAGGGATAAAAGCTTAATCATTTCCTTAGTAGGTTTGATCAGGAGAGGAAAGAAAAGATGTTTTAGAAAAATTGATAATTTTTCTTGATGTAGTGTCATAACCGTGCTAACTTCTGCCCAAATAATAATGATAAATAATGATAAATCTTGAGCCTAAGCCTTTTGCACCCTGTACTAGTCTGTATTTCAAAAGTGAATTTCATGTGTGTGTGTGTTCAGAAATTTTGTCCTTGACGGTCTCCTGAGAATTTTCGTACATTTGGTCTTGACTGCCTACCTTTCATTTTGGCTTCTCCATGGAGTCTGATCCAGGCTTGATGCAGAAATTATTTGTCAGGTGCTATGTGGTAGATAAGAATAGGTGAATGTAAGATCCCTCGCATTTCTGAGCTTATATGGTGGTTTGAAACTCTTGAAAACAGAACAAAAAAATTTTATCCTTTTTTTTTTTTTCAGTTTGAAAACCTTGCAAATATACTGAAACTTCCTGGCAAAAAGACGTTTAACAATATGGACAGAGAATTTTTGGAAAAGAGGAAAAAAGATCTAAATGCGTATTTGCAGGTAGGCTGTAATGTTTTTTTTGCTTGTGTTCTCGGCTGAAATTCTTCCAAGGCAGAAAATTTGGTAGCATGTGCTTTTTTTTTTTTTTTTTTTTTTTTTTAAGAAAAAACCCAAAACAAACAAAAAAAAAGCTGTGTTGTAGATGGTACGCAATCCTAAATAGTATACTGCTAGAACTTAATATTTAATAAGTTTGCCTTTTCTTTGCTGTTTTGGTTTATTCTCAGCCAGTTCTGTCACTGGTAAGGTTCCATCTCTTTTGAGCTCTGTGCCATTAAACTTTTTTCCATTACGCTCCTGTTGTGGTTACTTTCTCTTGCACTGTTGCATAAGGATTGGTGTGGCACCCACTCTGGCGGTGCAGCAAACCACACAGCTTCTCCTTTGAGATACAGCTTCTATCAGCCTGACTAAAGGAATTCAGTTATTTCACTTCATAGGAACTTTCTGGTTAAGCAGCACAAAATATGGAGCAATTCAGTGGATGTGTTAATGATAAATAATGAAGATGAACAAAACGTAGTGAAGGCTGATTGTTCTGTTCAGATTGCTGACACTTTTTTCTCCTTTGTGTGAGAGATGTGCCCCATTTTTAATAGCAACATTTTTTCCATTCACAGCTTTTCACTGTTTTTTTCCCCCTTGGAGTTTTAGAGGCAGTTTCAGTGGTCATAAATGTGCGTATTTTTCTGTAGGATGCTAGAATTAACCTACTAGTTAAAATAATGGGAATTGCCAGGGAGCACATCAGTTTTATCTTGAGAATAGTGTAATGTTGGAATAAAATTTAGAGAATGAATGAGAAAATATATTCCAAGATGTAGTGTCTTTGTGCATGGTAAACTTCTACTAAACAGAATAGTATGGCCTGTTTCATTATTTATTAAAAAACAGCTTTTGAAAATTATTTTACACAGCTCTTGTTAAATCCTGAAATGATGAAAGCTTCTCCAGCTTTAGCCCATTATGTGTATGACTTCCTGGAGAATAAAGCCTACAGCAAAGGGAAGGGGGATTTTGCACGGAAGGTAAGAATGTTTTGTACTGTCAAGGGAACTTTAGAGCATTCAGTAGTGCAGTGATCACATTAAAGAGATGTTGAGCTGATATTAAACAGCTATATAGTACTTTCAAAACAACTTTCAAGTGAGTTGCTTTTAATACTTTGTGAGTGGCAAAGTGTCTGAGAACATATGGAACCAAACATTTACCATTTTTATAACAGGTAAATTTATTTGTATGACAAGGAAATAAAATTTTCAAATCGGACACAGCATATTGCACCAAGGCTACTTTGAAAGTGTGTTTGTTGCAAGTTACTTTCTGTCAGACATCTGTGATTTCTTTTTGTAATCTCATTCCTTTTAATTTCTATTTTCAGTTCTATACTCTGTATTAGTGCTGTTACCATGCTTTCCACTTTTCAGCCCAAAAGATTAAATGCATTTCCCTTCAAAAGCAGCTGTTACGTATTTAGCTGTTGTAACCATTCAGAGCTCTGAGCTGTGCATCCTTTTTGTTAAGCCACCAGGACTCTCTTCAGACAAATGATTCTTGACCAGTTTGTGTGGGCGTCTCTTTGCAAATGTAGCTATTTCTAAATTTTCAGTGGTTTTGAGACGAAAAGCATCTGTGACTGTATTGTCACTTCAGGTTGTTGTTCTACCTCAGTTCCTTGATAAATATTTAACTGTTTCACTGTTAAGTATTTATGAAGGTCTATGTAATGACTGAGTGAGATTTTCTTTCCAGCTTTTCAAGTGGAAACTTAATTTTTAAGGACATCACTCCAGTATTTGTGTCTGTTTGCGCTGAATTTAGAGTATATACTGAAAGAAAAATATTAACAGTTTATATGGAGCTACTTCGGTTTTAATTATACTTGCTGTGATATTAAAGCATATTACTCCAGTGCTGTTTAAAAGACACATGTTTCAAAGATGAGTAGTTGAAAGAAGTAGTGAAACATATGGAAGTAGGAAGCTTGGAAGGGAAAAATGGCATTGAATGGATAAGAAAAGGAAAATAAATTCAAGCTAAGAATAGCTGAGGGATGGGACATGGAAATGACTCGGGAAAAAGATCTGCTGAAAGATGTAAATAGCTACAGTAGGGCTGTAGGAATGAGAAATATAAATGAAAGTGAAGTTAGCACATTATTCTGCATTCTGCAATGAAGTTAAGCAATTTGAGTACGTTACTGTTCTCTGGTACAGTGTGATACTTCTCATAGTGTATTAACTACTGGTGTCCTCATAAACTGTACAATTCTGGTTAAACGTCTTCCCCTTCAGATGGACACATTTGTAAACCCACTGCGTAACTCTATGAGAAATGTATCAAATGCAGTCAAGTCTCTCCCTGACAGCCTGGCAGAGGGAATGACTAAAATGTCAGACAACATGGGTAAAATGTCAGAGAGATTGGGACAAGACTTAAAGCAATCATTTTTCAAGGTAAGAAAATACTTGATAGTTAATACATACTAATAATTGGAGATTAGCTATCGACTCATGTAAACTTACATTGTATACTATAATGAAGAGTCAAGTCATCAGACAGGAAAGCAATCTGTTTTATTCCTACACCCTTTTAATAAGGTGCAGCAGTCATTATGCTACATATGTGGAGTTCTTTTTGCTATTAAGTAACACATTTTCATGTGGCAACTACAGACTGTTACAGTGGTCGTTCTTCACTTAATTCTGCTCAGCCACTTGAGAAGAGTATAAGTCACTGATTTTCTCATTTTTTTTACCAACCATTCTCATAAAGCTAGTTTGCTGCATCTGCTGCTTTCACCAGAAAAAAAAAAAATTCTTCTCAAACTTAAAATAAGAAGATAGCCTCTTTTCTGCTTATTCCTTGCTGAAATCTGTTTTTAATTAAATTTTCTTTCTGTCTTTCCTGCCATCTTTCCTCATTCCTTAATATTCCTAATATTTAATACGTTAGATGTGGGGAATGGTAACATCGCATACTATCTAGAGATCTTAATGAAAGTAGTAATCTTCCTAACATGTCCATCTTACCTTCCTTTCTCTTGCCCTCTTCTTTCTGTGTGTAGCTACAAGGTCTGTGATCAGGGATTGTTCCGTTTGTGTTACCAGAAGAGTTACATGTGGCAGATGTAGAGTAGCAATCGAGATGAATTAACTCTTAAACCATGAAAGGGAATAATAAATCTGGGATAGTGTGTGTGTATGTGTGTATGTTTCTTTTCTGTGGTTGTTTTTTCATTACTTGTGAGATAAAGTGACTAGCTCTGGATTTCCTCATTGCTGGTAACTTCCCTAGTGTGTGACTAACTATATGATATGCAGTTACACTCACTGGGAAGTCTGTGACTAGGCAGGACTTAAGATCAAGAGGAAACATGAGACAAAATACCAGTCTCCTGTGAACTTGTAGGTGTTTTTCAGTTGAAGCATTAGGCACTTGAAAATATGTCGATTGTCTTAAAGCTATTGATAACTTTTTGATAGCTATAGAATACCTACAGGTCTGATTTATTGGAAGATGAAAGGAGTACTGTGTATTTATCTGTGGTAGTATGCAACTGACTTTTGACCAAATGTCAGGTTTTATTTTCATAACCAAATAGATATGAAAACTATCTGATTTATTGGTATTCAAAAGTATTTTTTCCTTCACAAACAATAGCTTTTTTCATTGTAGGTGCCTCCTTTGATCCAGAAGACCTATTCAGATCCTGACCATTGTCGTGTTGCAGCACCAATTGATGACAATGTGAGTCTGACATCTGTACTTTAAAAATTGACTCCTCTAAAACCAAATTAATGACTTGCTTATTCTTTGTTAAACTGTGTATTTATTGTTTTCTGATATTACACCAGGCACTTACAGTTCTTAACCTTTTAAAAAGAAAAATATACGTCCATCTAAAAGTAACATATTTGTTAGTACTAAAATGGTTTGCACAACAACGGAATAACTCAGAATGTACATGCTACTGCTTCTTTGTTTTGGGGGTGGGGGTTTGGGGTTGGATTTGGATTTTTTTTGCCCTCCTCCCTCCAATTTTTGTCTGTTCAAAGATAGTATAGCACCAGATTGTTAGCATCATTTTAGTTTGCATTTTATGGATTCTGATTTCTGATATGTGACCTTTTCAGGAGCATTTGTTATATGGATCGGTAGTGTTTTCTGTATTGTTGTAGAAAAAAACCTTCAGAATATGTTCCGAAAGAATAAAATTTTAGCATGTGGGTACCTAAAATGTATGAAGTAGTAACGATAGAAACTTGAAAATGAAGTTTAAATCTCTTGAGGTTATCATAAGCTATGGTATGTTGCTATTGTTTTGATGATACATGTGAAAACAATTGGCAAAAACCTTTTATCTCTAGAGTAGGACAGAAAGGCCATAAGATTACTAGTGATTATATGCGATTTGCTATGGTTGTAAATCTGCACCTGTTCTGTCCTTCATGTTTCGGGTTTTTTGGTCACATGAAAGCATTCCAGTTTGTCTTCCTGTGCATAACTGCTATGATGGCTTGGTAGATGTATTTTTGCTTAGACAACATAGCCTTGAGTTGTTCTGTGTTTTCTTTTTCCCCATTATTTTTCGCTGTATAAGACTATATCTCTAAGTTTGTAATTACAAAATCTTTGATACTTCTGAGGCTTCTGTTTTGTACAGGCAAAAAACAAAATAATATCATTCGAGTTTATGAGCAGCTTCTCTGCAGGTGTTTCCTTGATCTTCTGCAAAATGAATAGAACCTACAATTCTTCATAGCTTCTAAGTTAACGTACCAAGTGTTTCTGAAAGGCAGATTTCAAATGTTTTAAAAGCTTTCATCTCTCAACTGCTCTTTTAAGATGCATTTTTCACAATTTACAGCCACTAAATCAAACAAAAAGTATGGCAGTTTGAATGGAATTTTACGTGAAGAAGCAGTACTGTAAAAGCGAGGCATGGATCTATAGAATTTCTGGCTGGATTATGAACTCACTGACTGGGTTCCAGTTGCCTGTAAAGATGTATTTATGTAGTCCACCTAGCTGTGAGATCTTGCTACTTCTTCTAGTTTAGGATTAACAATATAGTGCAAACTACCACTCTCTCAGGTAGAGCTGTGTAAGATTTCACATACAAAACAAAACTCTGAATGCTTAGCATGTAAAACTCCTATTATTTTTTTTTTAAAAAGTGCATTAAATCTTTAAATCTTGCTAAAGATACAGTAAGATTTTAATTAATCAAAAAATCAAATCAGTTTGTTGTACTTGAGATAAATGTTGTGGTCTCTTGTACAATACAACTGTAACTCCAAATGCTGTCTTCTTATGCAATAGCTTAACAATACATAGGCTTGTATTTGGGCCTATAAGCAGGCCTTGAGAAGCTGCTGTTGTTTCTACAAGAGAAACATCAATAGCAACTAAGATGACAATCTAATACTTTCATGCTATAGAATTCAGTAAACTCTCCCTCAGATTTTGATATTTGAAATAATGTAGATGGTTACTGCGAGTATACACCATCCATCTTTAAAAACTTTTATGTAGTTGCTGAATCCTTTCTTTTAGGTTTTCTGTAAAAGTTGGCTTTTGTAAGTCAGTCTGTGTAACATCTGCTATTAAATAATAAAATTATGCTTTTCTTAATCTACAAGCATAAAAGCACTTGATAGCCATACAGATTAGAACAGTATCATAATAAAAGGCAGTTCATTGCAGTGAAGCGGCATTTTTCTTACAAGGTTCTGAATTTGGCACGGTGTGTCCATAAGAAAAAGATGCCAAAGAAAAGCTGCTTCCAGAATTTTCATGTTAGGCTACTGGAAGCAGTTACCAAATTGTTCAGGGACAAGCTCTCGCTTTAGGACATACTTGATTGTATTAACTTTTTTCGACTTTGGCGAAGTAACAGTTTCTTTTTGTCTTATTTTAAAAATCCAGTGGATTTAAGCCTAGTTTAGTTTTCAGTCTTTCTTTGCTGTTAGTGATGTCATAGAAGAATTAGGGAAGTTTTCGTATTTCAGTAAAATACAGAGCAAATTGTTTCTGTCATTGTTCTTATACTGAAGCATTTGACCTGTGAAGCAGATACTAAAACTGTAGCTTTCTTGAAGTGAAATAAAAGTTTACTGATTATACTTTTACTTGGTGGTCAGGTGGATGACAATATTCCGCTGAGAGTAATGCTCCTCCTTATGGATGAAGTCTTTGATTTAAAGGAAAGAAATCAGTGGTTAAGAAGAAATATAAAAAATCTGCTTCAGCAACTTATTAGAGCAACATATGGTGACACAATTAATAGGTACTGCTTTTCTTATATAGAGCGATCGTGTGAGTGAGATTATGAAACTGTCTATAAATCCTTTTTGGTATTTCCTAAATCATTGTGGTTTAGATCTGCATGCATTCCACTTTGAAGAGGATCAATAAACCAAGTACAAATGTGGTGTAAAATGGATATAAACACGAAACGTTGCTGAAAGACAAATTCCAGTAACTCTTACATGCCAGAGAATTTTCAAAACCACTTTTGCATATCAACAAGGGTTCACATTTCTGTGAATGTAACAATACTGATGTTGTGTATGCTTTTTGCCCTGTGTTTTACACTATGCTTTGTTATTAATACTATTTATTACTATTTGTACGATTTGTTTACATCTGTGATGCCACAAATGGAATGATACACTGGCACAATCAAATTATGTGAACTGTACTGAGTTGCTGTGTTAATTTTTTGCTCTCTCACGTCAAAAGGTGGGGCAGGGGAGGGAGAAGGACTGTTACAGGTCTGTTCTGCCCCCCCCCCCCCCCCCCATTCTCTGTAAATCACATGTACCATTTTTCATGCAAGTGCAAAGCAAATTAGTAGTGCTAAATAAGTAGCGATTCTTGCCCTCATCTTAGAAATCTACAGTTTCCAGGCTTTCTAATAATCTGTCTCTGAAATGTAAATAAAAATACAGAACAAAAATTTTCTAGAAACAGGGTTGGCATTAAATTGTTGCTTTGGATTAGTGCCATGAATCTAAAATTTAATTTCTGGCAGGTGAGTAGTTTCCTATTACTTTTCTAGGACATTCCTCGCTATATCATTACTTTTTACTCTTCACAAGTGTATCTGTGATGTTTTCATCGTCACTGTTAGTTTATCAGTCATTGTACCAGTACTGATACAACCATGTAGTAATAATAGCACTGGGTATTTTTCAAATAATGCCTCACGACCAGGTGACAATTATCATGAGACTCGTGCTTCCAAAAACATGTTGCCCTGTTGAACAACTCTGAATACTTTTTGCTATTTTCAGATTGTAATATAACTAGCTGAGTTTGTGCACAGGCTACTGCTCTCTTACTGCAAAGATGTGTATAGGACTATTTTGCTTCTGCATTTGAAGCTATTCCAGATACTCACAGCTTCCTCTGGTTCAGCAGTCATATCTTGTCTTAGCAGGTTCTTGGGGCTTAGTGGCATTCTGCAGCAAAATAGTGTTTTTCTATTTCTTAGAAACCAAATTATGTTTAGGGAAATAATCATGGGATTATGGTGATACATAGATATGTAATCATTTCTGTAAACATCCTAGATTTGGATATTGAGCTGTGTGTATGTGTTGATGAATGAAGGTCAAAGTCGATGATCAGTCTGTATCTCCTGTAAAGATTATGAGGTAACTGTATACATAAATATGGTAATTTGAGATTTTAAATAGGTTCTTTGCTTACAGAAGCAGAACTTGTAGTACTCCATGAAAAGGAGCACTCTACAAGCAGAAAATTTATGTAATGCTGACGGGAGATGCAACATCAGTTTTCCAGCCTGCTTAGTCATCGCAGATATACTCAAAAAGAAAAAGGTTTTAGCTTTAGGAGTCAGCAGTGAACTTAGATTTTTATCTTGAGAATCAGTATTTGCTTTCCTAGTTTGCAGGTTTATAGAACCTACTTACAGAGTTAGAGAAAGTTGAAATAATACTTGTTTTTGCACTAGAGTGTTCTTTAAAACGCTATACTTATGTGTTCTCTGCTCTAAAAATTAAATGAGAGACCGGTTGCTTTGATTTTAGAAAAATCGTTGATCATGTTGATTGGATGACATCTCCTGAGCAAGTAGCAGATGCAGTGAAACGCTTCAGGTATGTCTTTTACCATAAGTGTAAAACATGAAGTACTTGCCGTCTGATATCTGTGTATCCCTCCTATTCTTTTTATGTAAGGAAATTTATTACTGTACAGAATTCCAGTTGGAGCATACACTGCTTTTTACATGTGTTAAGTGAGAGAAAGTAGTTGTCACATGAAGAATAATATTTTTGAGTGTTCTCATGTTCCTTAAGAAGTTCTTTGTTAACCAGTCTAGAAGAACTAGAGTATGGGTATAGTTATAAATTTCATCATATTACTGGGTGAAATGTCGTTTGCCTTGATGAAGGCATGTGCATGCCTTGCCTTAAAAGGCAAACAATTATTACTAAAAAACGCATAGCTCTAAGCTAGTATGTTTCACACGTGGGCAGACAGAACAGAACTGAAGTCCGAATTTGAAAGTATCAAAGCTCTGTCATTACATTTCCTGAAAGTCTTAAAGCTTCTGCAGTGCTGTTGAGTGAGACCCACCCACCTTGCTGCCTTTTTTTTTTTTTTTTTTTTTTAAATGGTGTGAAAGCGTTAAAGTAGGATAACATATTAGCCAAAGGGTCACACTTTACAGGCATTCTGTTATTTTTTAATAAAACCAAGTATGTGCGCTGCTTATTCAGAAAAAAAAGCCGTTCACAGATGTAAAATAGCTTTTTAGGCAGAGGCATATCTTTTGCATTGGGCTTTACGTGACACTGAAACTACATCTCAGCTTTAGCTTGTTGATAGGCTAACTGCTGTCAGAGATCTAATGAAGCAATTAATAGATGAAAGCGTAGTCTCTCAGTGGCAATAGACTGGTGAAGAAAATCTTAGGTATATTTTATGTAACAACTATGTGGCATTTTAATGCTTTTGTTGTGCAATATTTTCTTAAAATTTTGTTTCATCTGCTTCTTGTACTAAAAAAGAATATGGTAGCTACTTAATAGGTTGAGTGTATTGTTCTTCTTGCTTGTGATTTCTTTTTTTGCCTTTTCCCTTTTCTAATATTTGAAGTGTGTTAGGTTGTATGCAAATGACTTTCTTGTATTTATTTTATGAGCTAGCTTTGAGGGATTAAAAAGAGCCTTTCACTTGATAAAATGTGAATGTATTTTGACAGATTTGCTTTTGTTACAGAGATGCGTTTTGGCCCAATGGCATTTTAGCAGAGACTGTTCCACAGAGGGACAAAGCTATTAGAATGAGAACAAGAGTGGCAGGGAAGACTAAATTACTGGAGGTAATGCCAGGTAAGTGAGCCTGGGATTGAAGCCTAATAATCCTTACCATAAATTGTTACCGGAATTAATGTCAGTATTTTTGTTGATAGTTGAAATGTTGAAAAATGTCGACGTATAAACTGTGTTAAAGTAAAAAGGTTTTTAATTACTAAAGCACTGAACACTTTCACATATACTGTGACTTTGCAACTGTAATTCTTAGAACTAAGTCAGTATTTAGTTTCACTAGAGGATTTTAAGTTTAGTGCATGAAGTACCTGTATTCCATTACATCATGATTTCATGTAAAATAACATGTTTCCGCATACATAGTGTAAAAGTGAAGTAATTTTCAGAAATCCTTCTGCTGTAAGAGAACTTTTAGTTTAGTCATGCCGTGGATAATAGAGGCTCTGTTACTTCACTTTCCAGGCTATGTAATTTGAAAGACTTAATATTCAGTTTAAGTTTGTTGTTAACAGAAGCAGAATTTAGCTTAAACTTCTGTGTAACTCTCATTTTTATAGATGAACTGAAGCACATCATAGGTGCTGAGACTACTCGGAAAGGCATTCTTCGAGTCTTTGAAATGTTCCAGCACACTCAACTGAACAAGAGAATGGTGTATGTGTTTCTGGAGAGGTTCCTAGAAACCTTATTTCCGGAAAATAAGTTCCATGAGCTCTTCAACAAACTGCATTCACGGTCAAAGCAGATGCAGAGGTATAAGCAGAGACTACATTGTACTCAAGCGCCTTCCTTACAGAAAAGGTGACACTTGAAACCTATTGAGCTGGTGTATGTTTGTCCAGGACTAATTACTTGGGCAGATTCTCTGGGGCTTCAAACTCACATGCTGTTATTTCTGCACCAGTCTTGTAGTGTCACATATTAGATTATTAATGCATCTGTAAGACCTGTGGATCTTCTCATCTTCACTTGTAATTCAACCACTACCAAAAGGGTTTGTGTGTCTTAAATGATTTGGTGCGTCTTCATGCAACATTGAGAAGAATACTGGCTCAATATGTAAGAATGCTGATTCGTTCCGTTCCTGAGTCAATGGTTTTGCCAGCAATGAAAAGTGCCAGACTGTTCAAGTAAAGCACAACTGTGGTGATAAAATGGAAGAAAAGGATGTTTTGGCACTGGGAGATAGTGCAATGAGTGAGAATCAGGTGGAGTCATTCTATGTTATGACTGTTGAGGCTCTGTAGGGCTCTTCTAACATTCCTGTAAAGACTGAGCTAACAGGAAAAGCAGTCTCTGGAATACCACGTTCAGAGGAGAGGGGAGAAATAGTTATAGCCCTATCATAAAAGTACATTTATTAAAGAAAAGTTGAGGTAATGTGGCTTCTATGCCACATTCATATCACCTTTCATGTTTTGAAAAATCTACTAATATTAGATCTAATGGGGGTTTTACTAAAGGCAGAGGTGCAGTAGGAACAAACCCTCTATTCTGGTTATTCTGTAGCTTTAAGGGCCATATTCTGCTCTTACGGCGTGTGGCATACATTTTGCATGTAACTTCAGTGGAGAAGGGGCATCATATTTAAGTTCAATTGGCGTATTTGAACATATGTCAAGTTGATAGTTGTAGAAGGAAGGGGGTACATGTTTCAAAGAGGATAGACATCATGAGAAGAAGATGAGGAAATTGCACTAAGACACAGTTTACATACAACTCCCCAGTAAAATCTGAAACTTTTTTTTGGTATAAAAGACTATGTCCTACTTAATTGGAAGATTCCTTACCTTTTAGTGTGTAAGCCTCATAGGGGAAAATGTTAGAATTAGTTGGTTCCTCACAGGTAAAAGATATCATTAGTCATATGCGAACACTTGGAAATTTCTGAACGCATCTCAGTGTATATATGAAAATAAAAAGGAGATAAACTACAATATTTTTTTAAATAAGTTTTTTATTTTTTGCATAGTGTAAGATTTTAATAAAAATTTGACATCAAGGCCCCACATCCATCTGTTTCGTTTCAGTGAAGAATTTCTGTCTAATTAAAAATAAAGTAACAACTGAATAATCCTGGTTGGCCACAGCATATCTCAGTTTGTGTTTTCCTTTTTGTTAGTCCCCTACTGTTTGAGCACCACTGTCCAGGTGAAAATAAAGCAATCCTATAGAGTCCGATTTGGGTTTGGTTTGTGGTGAGTTTTATTTTTTTCCTGAATGCTAAACACAGGGTAAGGTACAGCTATTGGATCAAGGATCCTCATAGCAATTTGTGTCTTAATGGGAACAAATGATCCTTTTAAGTGAGGGAGGAACACAGACCTTTTATGAAAGTGTTCTAAGAAAAGATAGAAGGCTCTCAAAGGACCTAGTTAAATTGACTGAAGCCTCTATATAGATCATTTTTTCTCATGGACTCTATTAATGCAATGTAGCCTTTTATCATACTACTTAATGACGATCATATTGTACTGTTAACATTCTCATACAGTATGCATGGGCTCAAGTGCACTTTTTTTTCTTTGTTGCAGAACTAAAAACTGTAAATGAAATCCCTTTCTTTTATAATCCCTATGAAGACAAGTTGGTAAAATGTAAGAACCCTTCCCTCTTCCTCTCTGCAGGTCCTGTAGAAGCGTGATGATTAAGTGCTGTTGAATTTAACAAAATCTTGAGTTCTGTGTGAAGTAATCAACATAGCCAGCTCCTATTGTTTACATGACCATATCTTCCTCTGATGTCAGGGTGCTCAGGCGTGCCTGACATCTGACTGATGAAAGATGGTTCGGCAATTTGTTCTTGGCGATATAGCAAATATATCATTGATCCTACAAAATCTACTTTATGTCTTTGAAATCACTGAATTTGTTATGCGGTATGCAAATGGGAAGTTCAAATACTCTTTTGTAAAATCTGTGGAACCTATTAAGTCTCTGTAGGTACCATGAAAATTTTCAAGAGAATAGTGATCATGTGCAAATTTGAGTGTTGGGGTTTTTTTAATTATCTGGTACATTTCTGTCCAAAAATGAAATAATATCTCTAGGAATGTGAACAGAACATAATACACCGTGTTTATTAGTCATTTTACTTAATGAATTTATTACACACATATACCTATGCACACATTTATATACATATGTGTGCATGTGTATATATATTTAGTTACAGAATGTGGCTTCCTGATTCAGTGGTGCCTGTTGGCTGGCAAGAATCATCAGAAAAGAATACTTTTTGTTAAAAACAGTTTGGATGTATCTTTATTTAAATGGTTTTCCTGTTGGATGATTTACAATACTTGCCCTGTCAACCCATGCAGCCTATTCTGGAAAGTTTCAAAAACTGAATGTTAATATACAGCACTTAAGTGTCTGGGTGTATCTTCTGGCCTTTGGGTGCTGTGACTGGCCACTGAAAATTGTGCCATTGTCAACAAATGCACTTGTTTTAGCCTTAATTATTTTTAAGAAAAAATGAACAATTGACTTTTTCATTTGGTTCATCCTCAAGCTTGTGCTGCTGGTGTTTGCTAGAACTAAACAGTAAATTTTAAGTGCTACCAGAATGTGTACCAAAATAAAAACATATGAATTCCACAATCTAAATTTTAATTTTGTGCAATATTTTCATTTAATGCATGTGTATTTGAATAACTGTAAAATAAATGACTTTTTAATGTTTTGAAGTCTAGGTTAAAAATGTCTTCTCAGCTGAACAATTTTGCATTCTGTTGTTGCGTTAGTTTATTTAAGGACTTGTTTTAAAAGTCTTCATTTGTTACTCCTTTCTTAATTCCCTTGTTCTCAATGACAATTGCTCATCTGAGCAAAGCTCGTCTAATACAAGGGAGAAATCTGAAGAGCACATCTCATGAATATAGCTGTTATAAATTACTTGTGCATATCATTGTACAGTAAGTGTCAGCTGTGTGCCTAATTGTTCTATTGAGCTTTTTCCCTCCCTTCCCCCTCCTTTCGTTTCCATAACAAAGAATGAACATGAAACAGGCTGCCATGGTCGCTTCTGCTGAATGGCAGAGGACTCTGAATTTTATTTTATTTTTTTGGAGTTTGCATTTATGTTCTGTCCAATAGAAAGCTAAAAAATTACACTAATAAAGTATTAACAGGATTATTATGAGTCTCTGTTTATTTTTTAAATAACTTTCTTGCTAGCAGGTATGAATGTTCCTTAAGTCTGGGGAAAAAAATATTTTCCCTAAAGATGAAAATATTGCTGTTAAATAAAACAATCATTCCTCGATTATTTTTTTAACATTTTATAAACTGGTTTTGCTTTTAACAAATTAATCTCTACATTAATTTTCAACCAGCATTTGCAGAGTTCTCCGTTTTAAAAGGACTTATGCAGAAACAGTGGGAATGTATGGTGCAGGAGTTCTTTTATGTTGTGGGTTTTTCCTCTTTGGCCTTTTCCCCTGGGTTTATTTTTCAGCAGCTGGATCTACCATGGGAGCACAATTGTTACCCTTGATATATTTATTCCAGCTGTTTCACATTCATCAAAAAGATGTCCTGAGCTACAGAGATGTTAGTTCTTTGACCCCAGGATAAAGTGTTTACTGCTTTCACTAACTTACTTTCCTACAGGATATAGACACATCTCAGGAATTTCACTAGCTGTCTGCAAGTTCTTATTTGTTGAAGTTGTTATCCTAAGAAAATTTCTTGGCAAGAAATGCACTCAGTTATAAAATTCTTTCAAAAGTCTTAAAACTATCTGCCATTTGCTATGTGAGGGTAATATGTGTCTGTGGCTTATTTAACTCAGTCTATCACATTATCTGGTTTATTTTGGTTTGGATGTCTAGTGAACATGTGAGGATTGCAAATTTTTTTGTAAAGTTCAGTAATCAACATCACTCTGCATTGATTTATTTAACTACAAATTTCATTACTTAACTCCTGGAAGAAAGGAAGTTATATCATGAAAACAATGAGCTCACTGTACATATTTCAAAATAAATTAAGTTTTGTTTTCATGAAACACTTGAAACATGTACGCCACTGCAGTCCCCCCCCCCCCCCCCCCCCCATGCACAGAGAAATATGAATACTTATTTATTCAAATATCTCAAATAACTTTCTCATGCTGTGTCTCTTTGAATTACTATGGCATGTTGGGATAATCTGCATGGGTCAGTTAAATTATTTCAAATCTGGTTTAGCAAGGGCAAACTGGAATTGTTATTTGACTTTTAGAATTGCAATAGTACATAAGTAATTCTGAGATCGGGTTTAAGTGGAGAATGAGATTAAAGTTGAGTTTGTTGACAATCAAGAGCTACTTATTATGAGGAAGGAATGTAGCTTTCAGAAACAGACTTGCTTTTCTTTACTGTAACAGTTTTAAAATCAAGTCCCGAGTAGCCTTTTGAGTCTTTGTGCTGAATTTTCTTAGCTTGATGTCTAGAATCATGCTAATTCTGAATTAACTCGAGAGATACAAGTGGAAGCTTCTGTTACTAATTTACCTGGAGTTCTAGGTAAGAGATTCTCATAAAATTGTGAGAATTTGGAACACGTTAATTTAAAACATATGGAAGATGGTTCTGAGAGTTAGGTGGTTATTCCATGTCAGAATTTCATAGCCAGAACCTGAAAGAAACTCTTTTTTTTTTATTATTATTTCTTAAGATAGCCAGTGAGTACAAGGGTAGGTACAAAACTTTCTTCACAGAAGTCATCTCGTGTTAGCAAGGTACAGGTTTCTTATTTTTCAGTGTGAAGTTGCCGTTAGAATTTGATTATCAAATATGATGTTTTCCTTTCGTTTTCAAGGCCTTTCCTTTATAAAACATTCCTTTATAATCTGCTTAAAAAATTGGTTTCACATCTTACTTGCTCTAACTTACGTTCTCTGTGTTGATATAAATCACTAGCTTCCCAGTAATCCCTAACATGATTTTTTGCAAACAGACAAGGCCTGTTTATACTTAATGTAAAACCACAAGAGGTATTTTGTGGAGAAAAGGATAAGAGCTTCATTCAATATTCTGCTGTCTTGGGTAATCGTATCAGTGCAAAAGTGAAACTGGGACATCATGCAGTTGGAAATCCACCAATTTTGTCGACTTTCTGCAGTGCTGTGTAAAGGAAACATGGTCCCAAGGTTCTCCTGTGTATCATACATCAGAAACCCAGGGCATTTTTCTTATATGTAGGTTCTAAGTGCTCCTGAGGCTTGCGGTTAACAGTTGTGCTAAATGTCTGAATGTGTTACAGCCTAACTGTTCTGCTAATAAGATAAATGCAGCCTGCAAAAGTGTTACTGACAAGGAATCTTTAGAACAAAGATACGGGCTGTCACCAGTGAAAATTTGCTGAAGTACCTGAGCGATTCCAAGCGATGCCATGTATAAACATTTGTGCTATTTCACTTGCTATCGGATCCATCTGACTTTTTTTTTTTTTCTTTCTTTTTGTATTACCAAGAATATTGTAGTCTTTATAAGATGTGTCTTCTTAAGCCATAAGAAGCATGGTAATATTCCATAGACAGCTGTTCATGTAGGTGTCGTCAGCTTGGGAATATTGGGGACAGGAGTAAAATCATGGATGGTGCTGTAGCGGATATTAAGTAATATTCTTTCCAAATAAAGTGGAAGTTTATTGAAGAAAGAATACATAAACAGAATTACTTAGCAGTCATTTGATTTATTAAGTTACTTTTTTGGTGTTAACGGTACTTGATATGACAAGGGTTTTTATTGTGGCAAAGGCTCAATTTATTGTGACAAAGAATCAATTGCATAGAGATCGCAGCAGGTTATCATCGCTAGCTTGTATGGGCTAGAGCGCAGGTGCATACTGGACAGGAAAACATTGATCAATATTTTTCTGGCTAAGATGGGATAGAGAAAGTTCTGCATTCTCTGTTCTGGTGATGTCTTCTCTGCAAAGAGATAAGGCAGTAGTTACACCCTTCACTCTACATGGTGTATGAAAATGTGGTTGGGTTATATTCTGTGTGCGAGATCATTACTAAGTCCATAGTTAAGGAAACCGGAGTGTTAATTCATGTCTCAATAAAATGACAGTCGCAGCTTCAGCTGTCTCTGTTGAGAAGAAATCCTTCACCTGATTTTCATCAATGCAGTTAGTAAAATCGTGCACTTTTGTGGCCACGGTAATACTTTTCCTGTAGTATCATGGACTAGAATTAATAAGAATCCATAAAGGGCTACTTTTTTAATTTTAAAAATTATTTTAATTGAAAACTATCCTACTGATGATTTATTTTATGCCAAGTCAAGTGATCATTTACTGAACTGAGATGTGCTTTCATAACGAGTCCGTTAACCCGTTTCTTCAGAAAACGAACAGTAAAACTTTGTACAAGCACAATATTCTCTCTGTTTCCATTAGCTTAGAAACTTGAATAAAATGAAAAGAAAGCAATGCAGAAGAAAAATTGAGATGGGTCAGAAATACCCCTCAACTTCAGAATTATTTTGGAAATTTATATAAAAAAATCCACCAACCTTCCTTCCCACCCCAACACTTCAGGCTTTTACACTGCTCACACAAGTCAGACTGTAAATAATTGAACTTTCTCAGCGTAAAGGGCAGTTTCTTTACTGTTCTATTAAATTTTTTGTGCACCTCTAATAATGTATACATCTGTGTTGCATTAAGCATTTTATATCAGAGACATACTACTTCACAAGGAATACTTGTTTCCTTTCCCATAAACTATTTCTAGGTTTTATCATAGATTGAGAGAATTACTATCCAAATAAACTGCATAGTCTGCAAATTGCTTTTGTTGATCACATCAAAAATTAGTTAAATATCCATTGACCATTCAGATCAGCTAGAAAATATTTGTCTTATTGTTAAAAAAGGTTGAAGTACCACCACTAGGAATTGCCAGAGGTAAGGTAAGCTTTTTATCTGATTGGGTTTTTTTATTATTCAGCAAATCTCATTTTCCTCCTTCTAAGGAAACCTAAAACAAGGAAATCTGAAATATATACTCATTACAACTTTTGATAATACCAGGTTATATGTGTGTATGTTTCGAAGGCTAATATTAAGCACAAACATCCTTCTGTCCATCTTTTGAGGAACTTTACAATTCTGAAATTTAATATGGGGAAATAATAATACTTCTAATTCTTTTCATTTAAAATAAAATATAGCAATGCCTGTTTTGAAAAAAATTTTGGTTGATTGTTTTCTTGAGGTGTTTAAATCTAATTTATAGTATTTTTATATTTTTAATAATCCCTCACATCAGAAGTGGGGAAAAAAAAAAAAAAACCAACAAAAACCAAAACAAAAAAAACCCAAAACCAAAACAAACAAACAAACAAAAAAAACCACCAAACCCCAAAGACTGAGATACATTTGCGTGTCTTTTCCAGTGACATGGGATATTTTCAGCTACTTTGAATATTTTCCATTAAGTTGGTCTTGAAATACGGACGATGTGAACACCTTTATGGTGAGTGGTGTCACAGATCCATGCATTGCTCAAGCAGCACTGGACTAGCTTAAGGGTAGAGGGGCTGTGTCTGTAGAGATGGGGGCAAATTATTGCACGTTGTGGGAATTACAGATGTTCAGAGCATGGGAATAGCTGCACTGGTAAAGAATGCTTTTTCATTGTAAATGCAGGGAAGGAGACAGAGTGAAATCTTGGCTAACAGAGTCGGATTACAAGGTGGTAGTGCAAACGCTGCATTCATGAGTTGCTGTCCTTGTGCCTGATTTGACCATGTGTGCTTTTTGCCTTTTGCATAGTGGCAGTTCCATAAATTAATTGAGAAAGAAACCACGTTTAGGACTTCTGTTTCAGGGCCTGTCTTTTATGGGTGTGGAATAATTTCATTTAAATTAATCTTCTCTTTACTATTAACGATTCCACAAGTAAGATAAATTCCATTGCTTAACACTAACAGCCTGCTGCATCTTTTAGGTCATTTCAGTTCACAAGACCTAAGAAGAAAATCTTGCAAGGATAATGGCCTGAGATGTAACATCAAGTTTTAAAAAATTCTTCTATTGACTTTTTTATGATAAAATTGTTTGAAGTAAAACAGACTTTTCTAGTCTTGTTTTTGCTTAGTAGGTTTTGCTGCAGCAGCTATTTACTAAGTGTAGGAATTTATGCGAGATGTTTTTTGTTAAACTAACTAAACTTACAAAAAATTTAAATAGTTCCAAATACATTTAAACCATATAAAACGCTATGTAAAACTTGCTCTGTTTCAATTATATGGTCACTATTTAACCGTTCTTTATTCTTCAGATCGGTTTGTTACAAGCACAACCAGGATAGTATGCTTATAAAGGCAAATCTATTTTGAAGGAGATTGTAGAGTGTAGTCCACGTGTGGAGGGTTGAATGACGCATGTGACGAGGTACTCATGGACCAGCAATGAAGTTACTGAGTACAATTAGGAAGAAGTGGGATAGAGGAGCTGAAACTCCAGATGTAGTTTCCCCTTGAATCATAGAGGTTAAAAAGAAGTCAGGTAGCGGAGTTCTTGGATATAGACCCCTTCCTTCCATCCATCCATCCTTCCCGCTCTGTGCAGGGTGTTTTGGTTATGGTTTATGGCTTCAGAATGCAGGGAGCTTTTCTCTTGGCTTGATTTGCTGCTGACATTTCATAAGAATAGTTGGTCATATGAGATGAAAGCAAATACTTTGGAAATACTTATGAATTTTGATCCAAAACTTCATGACAGCAAGTTCCAGACCTCTGTTCTCATTTAATCTAACTGAACCACGTTGCCGGTCTACATTCCTCTCTCTTTACAAAGCGTTTTATGTGCTGTGGTTTTTATCAGCGTGTGATGAGCAAATAGGGCCCAAGATCTGCTTGGTATAAAGAAAGTGATTGTATATGTCAGTATGAGCAGTGCATGCCTTAACGGAGCTGTGGTGGGGGAAACTGACACACAGCAGGTGTGCAAGGAATAAGCAAAAACATTTTATTATGATAATGATCATGAAACTGAAGGCCAGAGAATGTGAACTATTTCTAAGGCCCCTGACATTTTCATCAAGTGGTCTTACGGTACGCGCTTGCCATCATCTGTTCAGCTGTGGGGAGTTCTGAGGCAAAACAATGTTAATTCAATGCTGCTGTCTTTTAAGAGAGTCCCAAGCCCTCATGTTATCACATGAAAGTCAGTGAGCCTAAAAATGAGTGGAAGGTGTAGCTTGACGTATTTTCTCCCAAAGCACTTGGAGTCTGTGGATTGCAGCGTGTCTGGGGGTGGTTGGCGTTTCGTCGTTAGGTTTGAGGGGGGCTGCAGTGAGTGTATTTCTGAGCCCCACAGGACAGGGCTGAATATTTGCTGCAGACAAGCATAGTGCAGGATGGGTGTATCCTTACACAGCTGATGGTAAGGTCCACCAACATAGTCTGTTTGGTATTTCTGGTGCTTTTGGGAAAGAGGGAATTGCTGCTTTGAAAGTTGTTCTGTGGCCGCAGACCCTGCTTAAAGGACCTGTTGATCCTTTTGTTTCCAAGGAGGTTTTTCTGAAATTACTGGGGCTGAGGGTTTACAGGGGTTTTCAGGATTCAGCAGTTAGACCTGGCAGATCTTCTACATAATGTTATTCTACTAGAAGGGGATTTTTGAGTCAAGGACCTCAAATCAGATCAAGATGAATGACCGGTGATGTCTGCAGGTTGATTTGCTGAAAACCTGCAGTACCTTCCCTACTAGGAGAGAGGTTCGGAGGAAGACCTGGTTGTGTGGAGCCTGCACCGAACAGGGGAGGCCTTGAGGAGCCTCCAGTGAGCCCTCCAGCTGGGAGTGGGCCTGGTCAGTGCCAAGCCTGTGCTATGGGAGCATCCACACTTGAACAGGGGAGGCTGCCCAGGCAGTGGAAGAAGGGTTTTGCTTACCACCATGTGGCGTGACCAGCTTATAGCTCCTGTGGAGGCATGGTGTTCAGGTGTGGTGGTGTCAGGGTGATGGCCTGCACCCTCCCAGCTGAACCTTCTCCTTCAGGGAGCCCTGAATGGAGCCGATACACCATCACAGTCCTGCCCAGAGACTGTACAAGGCTCTGTGGGGAACGACTGGAGCTGTTGCATTTTACTTCGTTGCTTCCCTGGGACTCCAGGATAGTGCCCCACGGGTTTCAGCTTATTCTCTGCACAACAACTATTAAGACAGCCTTGAATAATGCAGATAACAAAATACATTAGTTTGCCAGCCTGCTGCTACTTTAAAGCCCTGCATTTAGTGCTACTTGTTAGACTAATTAAAAAAAAAAGAAAAAAATCAAAAAGAAAATTAATCTCATTGCGGTCATGCAACACAGACATATGTGTTTCCCTTAGTGTATCAGCCTGGATGACCCAGCTCCACAGTAGCTAGGCACTTTTACCCTCTTGGAAAAAAACCTTCTAGCTACAGGTGTTTTTCTTTTCCCGTAGGGGGGTTCTAGAAGGTCACAGAAGCATGAAATCTATCCTAATTCAGCTTAGCTGCTAATTACATAGAGAAAGGGAAGTGTGACTGAGTATTGAGTAAATGTCAGTTGGCACCTGTTTTCACAATCTCAATTTGTTTTTCTTCTCACACCATATTACACCTCTTAATTTAATTTGTGACTGGCTTTTTCTCCTCCCAGCTGTCCGGAGCTGCAGTGCACACGTTCCAGCTGGTGCTACCGGGGTCTTTGCTCAGTCCGACGACTGAGCTGAGCAAATTACCAAGTCCCGCAGCCGCCCAGGGTCTTGGCGCTCCCTCGCTGCCTTATCTCCCTTACAGGCTGGTAATTTGATTCCCCGGACCTGAAATGGAGTATACATATTTCAAATAGCTTTAAAAAGTCTTTCCCATCCTCACTATGTTGTTTTGGGATTAAAATGGACCTTAAGGAACAGTGGCCCATTCAGCAGCTTTGCAATAATTATGATGCTAATGTTGATTCAAGTTTGTTTTTTTGAACAGGAAAGTTCCTAATGGTATTTGCAGAAGGGTAGGCCGCCTGGCAGTTGTACTGTGAGTGTGTCACGTGTAAGGGCTGCATTCTCCTTTCCTCCCATGTGCAAGCACACGAAAAGCAGCAGGGCTGGAGAAATCCAGCATCCCACCCTCGTGCCCCAGAAAAGTTTAAGGCAGTCCCAAAGTGACGTTCAGAGAAGTAGCAAATTTAGTTTCTTGGTTTTCAGGCTACGATAGCTTAATCCTTCCTCTCTAGAACAGCCATCTTCAAAAATAAGATGCATGGCTGTCTGGCAAAATTAACAGACTGAAAGATGATGAATTTTCAAGATACAGAAGCCAGAGTTATCTCCAGAGCTTCCCATTGTAGAAGTCAGTGTTCCAGGTCAGGAAAGAAGATTGCTCAGCCCTGTTGTCCCTGAGCAAATGTTTCTTATCTTCTGTCAGCTCTATGAATTTCTAAATATTAAAGTGTTTGTATATGATGGTGCATCCAAGTAGGATGTTAATTTGCTCTACAGAAGCTAATCTAAGTTACCAGCTCTGACTACCACTGTAACCTGTTAGCTCAGGATACTTCCATCCCAGTAAGCTCATTGTTTTACAGAACTCATTGTCACAATTGCTAGTTTGCTGTTATTGTTGCAAGAATATGACTGCTGTTAGCAAGTTGGGGGGATTTGGGAAAAACCCTGTATAGTAGTACATCCCCTGTGTTAAACGATACAGCTCCTTTTCCTCTCCGTAAGTTGTTCCAGAGAGTGAATATGTTAACAGTTGTCTTTGAATAGTTAGATTGAAAACACATTTCTGAAGATGGGTCCTAAACTGAGGAGCTGCATGAAGATATTTTCTTTTTCTTTATTTGGTGGCTTTATGGGAAAAAAAATTGAAAAAAATTTAGTTTAGAAGCAGTTTTGGTCAGCACATCTGTGGTTGCAGATGGTTTTGGCAGAGCAGGCATCAGACACACAATCTTAAAGGTGGAAAGGGTAAAAACCTGGATGTGGCTGAGCTGTCAGCCCTGCCAGCTAGCAGGGACTGTATAAGGAAGCACTAGAGATTCATATTTTACCAGCCCCAAAATAATTGCCTTGTTTGTATGAAGAGTAGTCGGGTATTGTACTCAGTTTCAGCAGGTCATTCTCTGTTGTCCTCTATCAGTCCCTTGCCTCCATGTATCTGTAAAAGCTCCTGGTGGGCAAGGGAACAGACATCTACTAAAATGTTACCCTTGTTCTGCATGTATTTCATGGATGTAGGATGGATATTTGAGAAGAAACAATCTTTCAGTCTTAAGGTTTTGATTTTTAGTAAGTCTCCACTTGCACATGATGACTAAAGAGGAATTTTTAGAAAAGTCACTCTTGTCACAGCCGGTTATTGCTTGAAGCTTGAAACTTAATGCGTGTCAAGGCTATCATCATATAGGTTATCGTAGCTTGCTTTTTCCTCTGGCCTTGGCAAGCACAACCTTACTTCTCCAGAGTGCTGTCACAAAGACCATATTTTTAACTTAGGCTGTTATCATTTTCTGCTTTCCTGCTGTAGCTGTTTTCAGAGTACATGTTCTTTTTAGCCCCCCAGAACATGTAGAAGCAGTGATTGTAACAGGAAAAATTAAGCTGCAGAGAGGTCCCATAACAAAGTCTGAAAAGTCCTGTTTGTCAAGTTTTGGCATATGATATTTTTTAAAATTCTGCATACTCAGTTTGATTTGCAGTAGACACACACACACCCACACACACCCAATAAACTGTCCCAGCTGTACTACTTTATACTCCTTTTAGACCTACTTTCTGTGTACAGCAGAAAGTTTCTTCAAGCAAATGTGGAGCAAAGAGTCCACAAAGAGGTGCAGCTGGTAGGAGACCTGGATCTGCTCACGCATTGCATTCCTAGTTTCCCTGCTGTGATACATGAGATCCATCTACTAAGTGACAAAGCTTAATTTTGCTGACTTTTGTTTTCCATGTAGTCCCTGATATTTGGCAACATTATGCCAGTGAAATTGGAAGCTGAAATGTAAATCAATATATGTTTTGAAATTCCATATATTCTTTTTCTTCTCTCCTGGACTTGCAGGTATGGAATAATAGAATTATGAGGTTGGCTATTTTTTGGTTTGTTTGCCTGCATTTACTTATGTTTTGTGCTGATTGCCACTATTTTGAGTCACAAATGTTGGGACGCTAGTGCTCTGTTATGACAGATTTCCAGCCAAACTCAGAAAGTGAAAGTATTGTATAAAATGTTGTAGAAGACTTCTGACTTGCTGGCAGTCTTCCCTCTCCCTTGCCTCACTTTTCCATGTTCAGTTTAACCCTTACATTGAACCCTCCTACCCTTTCAAAAAGATATCACAGGGCTGATATGGCAAGTATTTTTACTTGTATGCATATTGCTGATAACAAAAATGTCAGGTAAAAACTCCAGCATGTGCGAGTTAATCTGTGAAGGCTGCTGAATTTCACTTCCATGCTCTCTGCTGAAGGATGCTGCTGCCTAAATTGTCACAGATACGCAAAGTAGGAGTGAAGCTTGGAAGGGAAGTACACACTGGGGAAGTACATTTGCCTCAGCACTGGTGAGAGCAGACTGGATTGAACTTCCTAAGATGCTTTTGTGTCCTGGTGAACTTTTGTTTTTCTAAGTG
This sequence comes from Falco naumanni, assembly GCF_017639655.2. Lineage (NCBI taxonomy): Eukaryota > Metazoa > Chordata > Aves > Falconiformes > Falconidae > Falco > Falco naumanni. Next base: position 30,107,749 of record NC_054057.1, read on the forward strand.
CAGAGAAATTCTGTAATAAAAAAACAAATATTAGGGCACTTGGCTCAAAAGTAAGACCACTTAAAAATGTCTTCTCCCTTTCCTGCAGTAAAAGCTGCTATATTGAGTATAGCCCTCAGATGCCCCCTCTCCCCTCTCCCCTCTCCCCTCTCCCCTCTCCCCTCTCCCCTCTCCCCTCTCCCCTCTCCCCTCTCCCCTCTCCCCTCTCCCCTCTCCCCTCTCCCCTCTCCCCTCTCCCCTCTCCCCTCTCCCCTCTCCCCTCTCCCCCTCTCCCCTCTCCCCTCTCCCCTCTCCCCTCTCCCCTCTCCCCCAGCCCAGCCCCAGCCCATCTTGAAATGTCACGAGAAGTAACATCCAAACAAAGCCTGTAAGAAGTGGTGCATCCTTTTCCTGCGAGGGATGGGGAGGAAGAGAAATTTGGTGGAAAGCTCCTCTTGAGAGGAGCTGTATGTTCAGTCAAGAGGAGCAAGAAATTTTGCCAGTTGAAAGTGCAGCAAGATTCTGTAGAGAAGAAAATACAGAGATTTATATTATCAGCTCTGAACAATTTACCCAAATAAATCAATAAAATGAGACTTCTAAAAGAATTGCCTCTCTGTTCCAGAAGGTCCCTACTGCACAGATACCGCTGTGTCTGTATGAATTTTTCTGTTTGAGATGAACAACTCCTGCCCTGTGTTTCTTAAATTGCTCATACGCAGCTCTGCTGCCCACCCCAGCATGGTGGGGAAAGAACGCAGCTGACCTTTTACCATGCAGCAGAAGAAAAGCAACAAAGCTGGTGAAAGGTCTAGAGAACCAATCTTGTGAGGAGCAGCTGAGGGAACTGGGGTTCTTTAGCTTGGACAAAAGGAGGCTCAGGGAGACCTTATTTCTCTCTGCAACTGCCTGACAGGAGGCTGTAGCGAGGTGGGGGTTGGTCTCCTCTTCCCAGTAACAAGTGATAGGACAAGAGGAAATGGCCTCCAGTTGCACCAGAAAAGGTTTGGATTGGATATTAGGAAAAACTTCTTCACCAAAAGCGTTCTTAAGCACTGGAACAGGCTGCCCAGGGAGTGGTTGGGTCACCATCCCTGGAGGTTTTGAAAAGACATGTAGAGGTGATGCTTAGGGACATGGCTTAGTGATGGACTTGGGAATGCCGGCTTAACAGTTGGACTTGGGCTTCGTGATCTTAAGGGACTTTTCCAACCTAAATGTTTCTATGATTCTCTGAAAATTATCTGAAGCCTCTGCTGCTGGAGGAGGTGGCCTGGGCCGTCCCTGGTTGTTTGTGCCCTGCTGGCTGCCTTCAGGACAATAGGGAGGACCTCAGTCATGTGGTGCCTCCATTATTTCACTGCCTTGACCGTCTATGCCTGCTTGGATCTTTCTGCATAGCTGAGAATTAAAATTGGTGTTTAAGGTCTTTTGATCACTGTACCTGGTAACTGCTATCCGTACCTGATAACCGATAACAAGCTTTCTCTACTAAATGTGCCCCCCTACTTCTTACTGTTCCAGTTTTGTAAAAATACATTTTGAGATTAGACAAGCTTCACTACCAAATGTACTTGTTAAAGGAAACTTTGCTGCCTCAAGTTTTTATGGCTTAAACTTAAACACAGATGCAGGTTTCCCTGAAAGAACACCTTCCCCAGAGCAATTGTGACTTTGCTTTTGGCTGCCAGCTCCTGCAATGGCCTGTAACTAAGGTAGGAAATACCAGCTGCAGTTGTTGTCTATCTTGTACTTGCCCTTGTTACCAGCAAACTCTCAAATGAAACGTTCAGAGAAGCGCATTTCTCCCAGTGTTCATTGCTAAATCAGAGAATTCAAGTAACTGATAATATTTGGGTGCCTTAAGACAGAAACCTGCTCTGTCCTTGTTCAGCTGAAAGTGCTGTTAATAACTGCAAGTGCACTTCTTGAGAAAGTTAATATTTCATGTAGAGAACCTCTTGCATAATAATTAAACTAATGGATATCCAGCATTCACTGAAACACGTCCGAGACTTTCTAGGTGCAACTGTACCTAATGTAAGGGCACTGAAATATGATACAACGATATAAATTTTCATGTTTGAAATGTGCAGATATTTAATGTATCCCAATCTGCAAGCTAGTAAAATGCCTTAGTAATCATACATACTTCATTTTCTAGATGAAATACTTGCTTTTGCAAAGATTTGCCTGGCTGCCTCATTTAGTGTATTTGGTCTTTTTCACAACATAACATTGCCTTTCCTCTTGTGCATCTCCACGCTCCAGTGTTAAGGGAACTGAGGAGAAAGTGATGGTTACACAACATTTTGCAAGAAATCTACGCTGTCACCATCTATCCTAGATCATGCTTTTTACTCTTCCTTCCCACTGTTTTTTTTATAAGGCTCTGCTGGGGGTTGACGGTGCCCCAGCCCGTGCTGTGCTCGCTGTGCCCCAGCAGGTCTCTGTTTCACACACATGCCGTAATCCCGAGGTGAGACAGAGCCTTTGGGGTGAGCTGGGATTTAGGGCTTCCCTTTTGATCCCCCCGCACAGGCTGACAGGTGGCACAGCTCAGCGCAGGCAGAGCTTTAAGGCAGGAGTGGGGCAGTGGCTCGCTGAGCAATAGTAAGGGAGGGAGAAACTGTTCTCAGGTCCAGAAATGTTATTGTGGTCTGTTTCCAGCTCTGTAGTTTGAGTTGTGCCATGTTCACTTTTGGAGACACGTAGGAAACCGGCAGAAATTTTTCTCCATCCCTTCCCTGTAGCACATGATGATCTTCTAACAGCAAGGGGAGACACAGATTCTGTCACGTGTTAAAGTTCTGCGCTGTTGGTGACATTCTCCTCTTGATAACTCACCAGTACCTTGTTAGCTGAATGTTTTTTAAAAGTGCTTATTTAAAAATGTCTTATTTAAGCGTCTATGTGACATAATCAAAATTCAAGGGGAGACCTTGCCACCTTTCTTGGAAAGCTTAGCACGATGGTGGTGCCCCCTGACATTTTCCCTTGCAGATGCATGGCTGCGGGACTTTCTGGCTATGCAGAAATAAGTATGCTGCTACTTTTTTCTTTTCTTCTATTTAACAAGAAGGAGGCATGCTAGCAACTGCAAGGAACTTCAGCAGAGGGCATTAGCTGATGGCTGACTGGTTTTAATGACCCTCAGCTTTTCTGTGGGTCATTAACTCTCCTAGATAGTTATTAATCCCTAGGAAACGTCTTTGGTATCAACGTTCAGTCTTTAAAGACAAGACAGTAACTTGCAGATATTTTTCCTACAAAGCATCCAAAACCCTCATTCAACTAAATCTTTTTTTTTTCTTTTTTTCTTTTTTTTTTTCTTTCCAGATGTTCCACTGTTTTTCAGTCTCCCGGAGAAATCTTCTCTTATCTTAGTGATTTATTTTGGCCTTATGTTGAGTTGTGTGGTTGCTGCTATTGCATATCTGCAGATTAAAGTTTTTCACACCCTTTGGTCTTGAGGCCTTCACTCTCGCTTGATCAAGCTAATTGCAGATGTCTGTACACATACTGATTGTTGTGCTTTGGAACATATAATTTATTGGCCTAATTCTTGCTTTCTGTCCTTTATGGTTACTGTGCTGTACTGATGCCCAGAACAACAGCCACTGGCAGGGGATCGAGAGATTGATACTCTTATAGACACTAGCACAAACACATCCTCTGCATGTCAACAATTAATCCAGTATTTTCAGAGTCAGGGGATGAGGACCTCTGTGCTTCAGCAGCCACAGTATGGCTTGTATGGATGATGCCTTGAGGAACCAGAAATACTTTTATTTTGCTTTTGTCTGCTCTTACTGCCTTTAAAAGATGACTGCTTAAAGTATCAAGGAGGATCTTTGAAAGGATTTATATGATGATAAAAAAGCATCTGCTGCAAGACACAGCTGAGCCTAGGAGAAAACAACCCATTTCAGCTGCCACCACTGTAGGTGCAGAAGTACATTAATGCAGCAAAAGCCTGACTCTGCATGCATCCAAGGTGCACTGACAGGAAATCCTGACACTGGACACATTATGGGATACTCCTGAGAAACCTCAGCTTCTGGTGCTGTTTGTGGACAAGCTCTTCTTCTAAAACATTGAACATTTTGAAATCTTTAACAGCAGGAATGGTTTATTAATGATTAGACCTCTGTAGAAACTGATCTCTGCATTTTACATGCAGCTCGCAAGAGGGATTTTTTTCCAAGAGGTCTGGAGAACATTTTTGGGGTGCAAAATACCAAACTATATGAAGAATTGCATGCATTACAGTAATCCCTCCAGTGAGCACAAGCACTAGCAAAAGTTATAACTAAGTCTGCAGCTGTGACACCTGTAAAATTTCTCAGTGAAACTCTTTTGAGTGACACACTTTTGTGTCTTGGTGTGTCTCTGTCTGCATCCATGACCTTGGAAATGCAGAATGTGTCTCAAAAAGCAGAGGGAAGCTGTGGGAGTAGACCTGAGGAGTGAAAAATCATCCCAGACTTGTTTTTCCTCCAGTTTAATAGGGATCACAGACTTTGCTGTGGTGAATCTCCCATTTCCTTCACTAAGTAAGGTGTTGCGGGTGGGGTTAGGCTCTGTGCAAGAAGTAACCGCCTCCCCTTTGTTTATGGGAAATTATTCTCATTTTCTCTGCAGACCAGGGCTGAATTGCTTTGTAATGTGTTCATTTCTTCCATTTATTCAAACAACTGGTTTTGTGTTTTCAGACACCTTTTACTTCTATATTACTCCAGGTTGTTCCACAAAGCAACATTTACAGCATCTTTCCTGTTGAAGAGCTCGTTCGTATGTGCTCATTTTGTAAGGCAGGCAAATCACACCTCCAGTAAAGAAACCAATGCTTTCCATTATACATACTTCGACTTCAAAAGTTCTGCTAGTAAAATAATCCTATGATCAATTTCTTAGTCCTAAATGTAGTTATAAATAAAAGGACAGTTGCAAAATAATTCTATTTATCAAGAACAACTTTTAAAAATTGTTTTCAGTCAAAATGCTCAAATTTATAATATCTTTATCTCTCAAGATGAGAGTTTTTTTCCTTTTCTTTTGATTCTATGCCTAAAGAAACCTGTTTAAACATGTCAAGTTTAAAATAGAGTTGGGGGGTTTTATTTATTCTTTAGTCACAGTCCTGCTGCAGGAGTCCGGCTGGAAACAGCACAAATATGAAACAAGATTGCCACCTTCTGGAAAGGCCTTGGAAACCGAGCTGAATGGGATGCCTTGCAGTTTGGGATATGTTTTTTTTAACAGATTTAAGATGACAGTAAGTACTAATGTCTCCTATTCTGGCTACGTGCTAGCTACCTGCATGGCTGGTCAAAGACCAGAGTATTTTTTAAAGCTCCCTGGCTGGGAGCACTGTGGGTGTAGAGCCCTGACGCGGGTCCTCTGCCCTGGCAGGTGCCTTTGCCTTGGCCACGTGCATGGGTGACCGTGGCCAGTCCTCTCCCTAGCTGCTGAATTATGTTTGTGCTGTTTCTTGGCTTCTGATTTTCACTGTGACTGATCTCTCCCCTGGGATGCTAATAACAGAGATAAGCAACACATTTGGCTCTTTGCACAGTTTGCGTAAAAACATAAATTAGTCTTCTTGACCTGTGGTCTGGAGAGGCCACGCTCAGTGTCAGCTGTTTTCTGCTCTTCAAATGCCACCTGAAATGGCACTTTTGCTATACCATGGTAAGGCAAAATGATTTAAGAACAGTGAAGTTTCTTCCTGACCTTTTTTTAAGCTCTAAGGGAAGAGCAGACAGACTGCATGGAAGTTGTATAGACATACATGCAAACTAATGATAAAACCTCGTTATCCAAAGTGTATGAGAAGTGGCTAAATGCGGTATCATCTAACGAAAACTCCATTTACCTTAACTGACCTCTGAATATGTTAGTGCATTGTATTTTATTTTTACCTCCTGCCTTTATTTTGCAGCAGTACAAATAATTATATATGACTGTAGGTTACAATACATCATCTCAAGTGAACTGAGCTTGTATCTACTACATACAACTGACTGAAATTCTCTTACAGTGTTACCCTGCAATAAGGAAAAGCTGCAGAAGAAAACCTACTTCTGAAAGAAACTTTTTCAGTGTGTATTTTTAATAGAGTCCAGAAAACAGAGGCAGAAATAATACTGAGGGTGCTACTTACTTACTGCTTATTGATGAAAGAGAGGAAGAGAAAATTCTGAAGCTGTTGGAAACTGAACAGTGCACAGAGATGACTCAGGTTTTGTCTAATGTTTCTGAAAACTGAGATAGCCTCCTGTAGTGCACACAATGTGGAAGGTGCTGGGTGAGCTCTGTCTGAAAGTGCTCTCAGTGTTGAGAATTGAGCGTGATACTCTAAGTAAGTTTAAACTAACTTAGTAAATGTACAAAATAGGTACTTCTAAAAGTTTGCTTTGAAAAAGATCCAGTTGAGTTAATTGTTCATTGCAGATACTACTTTGAATTAAAAAAAAAAAAAAGAAAAAAGAAAAAAAGAAAAATCCCCATCTTACAGTTTTGGGTTTGCATTTGGCTGAGGCCATGCAATGAGCCATCGACACAGCATGAAATAGAACAAAAAAGTTGCCCAGGTTCTATGTTTAATGAACTGATGCCATTTTGGAGGCTAATACCCTCGGCTGGTGTGTTCGACAGGGACATCCAGCCACGCTGTGGCTGCAAGGTCACAGTTGTAGGGTTAACCTCACGCTTGCTCCAGTTTGGTTGTGTGCAGCTACAGCAGGAGGAAGCTGACATACACTGTTTCCTTCCCAAGGCTGGGTCAGATAGCTGAATGGTAGATATATCTGCCATTATTTATCTGCTGGGAGGTGGACTGAACTGACTCATTAAGCGGAGGTCATTACTAGCATTTTGCAGCTGTCTCAGTTACATCACTGAAAGGAAGACTTCAGACTCAACCATGAAGCACTTGTAAAGTAATGCATTAACTCCTATTAAACTCAGCGCTTGTTCTTCCTTTTACAGGATTTGCTTGGTGAAACAGCAAAATGAAAGTGTACGCCTGGAGAGAGACCTATAGCACCAAGCATTGCTGCTGAAAATTTGAGGAGAGCTGCCAGCTAATTAACACATCCAAGCAGCTTAGCTTTCCTGCTGGGTTACAGCTGCAGGGGGACGATTCAGGGAGCTGGTTGCGAGCACAGTGGTCTTCTGTGCCTTTTTCTAAACTTATGATATGTGAGCAAGTGACAAACTGGAAGAAGAAAAACATTGAAATAAATACTTTTAAAGGACCTCATGAATTACTCAGAAGCACCTGTTCCTGTGAATATTAATATATGATTTAAAAAAAAGACCCTGCATGGGAACGCTGGAAATACGCTTAATACAAAAGGGATGATTTAACAGGGATTTTCATCTCTAATATTTATGATCCAGACACCTTCTAAGAGTCAGATTCATCCCATCTCCTATTTCATCACCTGAGATCCAGATTTTCAGAAGCAGCCAAACTGGTAAGTGCCTTTGAAAACATAACCCTAAAGGCCTCTTGGTCAGTTGGAAACCCGGTGTACGATTTACGCTCTGAGCAAGGCTGGAATTTGTCCTGTGGGAAGCCTGGGACACACGTGTGAATGGACCTTTCTTTTCTGTGACGCACCAGTCAGACATGAATCAGGGCCTTCATAAGTCCTTGCAAGAACGTGTGCACCTCCTCCCCAGGTACCAGGTACCTGTCAGACCTGCCCTGCACTCTGGCCTCTCCTCTTCAAGTCTCACCTGCAGCAGCCTCTGCCATTGGCTCTACGGCATAGCTAGACCAAAGACCACTTAAAAACTGTTCCTCATGCATACAGGCCCTTTCTCCTGCGGAAGGGGAAAGGAGCTTTATAGCAGAACCTGTCTGTGACCGTCACATCAAGACAGGGAGTGGGCACTGGCCTTTCATTGGGTCTTCACTTGGACTGAGCAGTGCCACAGCTATTTCTTATTTTGGCTTTCCTTTGCCTGTTCCTTCTCCACAGGCTGGTGCTGGGGACAGACCACACCAGCTCCTGGCTGCTCCTGCTGTGTCCACAGCCTGTGGACAACCTGGAGGGGGGTGTCCAGGAAAAGTAATCCACAGAGTGTTCTGGAGAAACAGTACGGGCATACAGCCCTGGCTGCTTTCCTTTGCTGTCAAAGCAAAATCAGCTTTTTCTTTCTGCCTTTCTCTTTCTAATCAGCCTTGTGAATCATTGACTTGCTGACCAAACCAACATTATGAGACCAGACAGGATCTCAGAGCATTTTCCTGCAGCTTCAGTCTTGCTGCATGCTTCATGCTTTAGTGAGAAACCCCTGGGCTGGTGCATCCATCCTCCCTGTTAGTGTATGGTCCTTAGTGGAAAGCACTGGGCGTTGCGTCCCATGTAATTCACTCTTCAGGTTAAGAAAAGTCAGGCTCTAATTTCAGTTCCCCTCATTTTCACATTGTTTTCTCAATAAAGATCAGCAAACCTCTACTACATGGGTTATCACTTGAAGATTTAATAATCAATCACCAAATGGATTTAAAAAAAAGAAAAAAAAAATGTCATGTATTATTATTACAGCTCAGGCTCCATAACTGAACATTTAGAAATAGATAAAATTTTCTGCTGCCTCAGATATTTTTCCCCACCCTTCTTCAGTAATTTCTTCACAGGAAACTTGTGTAAAGCATAAACACTTTAAGTCAAGCTTCAGACACACGTTAGCTGTTTCTTCCCCTGCCCCATGCTGGATCTTTCTTTTTATGTGGTTCTATCACCATTCAGAGCACTATCAAGTGATGTATGCGTGCACTGCATTTTGTGACGTTAATTTCTACAGTCTTTTTGCAGAATTGCTCTCCTGCTCAAGAGGAGAAACACGTCAAGTTAAAACCCAGAAGGACTCTTTAAGAAGGCTTGAAAACCATGACGTGGCTTTTCAGCCAGGCGCCTGCAACAACTGCAGGAGCAAATACCCATGAGCTTTAAATGCATCAGGGCAGGACTGACGGGCTCCTACCGCCACCTTGTGAACAAGCAAGCATTAGCAAATTTACACAACCCTCTGCTAAATGATTTTACAGCTTCTACAATTGTATCATAAAGCGTAAAACAACAACGTTAAGAAGTAAATATATTTTCCTGAATTTCAAGTCTGAAATGCTTACGCTTTAAATAACAGGCTATTTTTGTGCTGCTGTGAAAAGGCTTGTCTGTTTGGTAAAGTATTGCCACAAAGTGATATGTGTCACATAAGGGACCTTTTTTTTTTTTTCTTTTCCAGATACGTAACTTCTCATAAAGCCAGAGCTGAGTTAATTTTTGTGAAACTCTTTGAAAAGTTTCCCATTCACTATCTGTATAAGCTTGTTTTATGTCGAGCATGCACACAGCGGTAGTATGTGCTTTTAATGCTGTTCCTGAGTGACGTTTTCACTGGCAGAGTTTAAGGATATGACAACAGGAAACCAAGTGCAGCTGGACTTTTTTTATGTGTGCTTGTTGGTGGGTTTTGTTGTTGTTGTTGGGGTTTTTTTTCTTTGGCTTTTGTTTGTTTTCTTAAGAAACAGGAACTTTGAAATCTCGATTTTGATGCAAAATATTAAGCTGTCTGCTGTATCTATCATCTCCATGGTGATCTGGGGGACTGCTTTCTGTTCCTCAAGAGGCTGTTTTTAACATGATGAAATCCTGAGTGTTTTCAGGCACTGTCTTGACTACTGATGACATGCTCAGCTGGTAGGGCAAACAGAAACTAAGTTTCTCCATTGTATCTCAATAGTATAACTTTGCAGAGAGATATGCACTGTAAAGCATTAGGTCTTACACGCACACAGAAGATATATACAGGATACTCAGTGTTTTGCCTTTCTTACATATCACAACTTAGGCAACCTCAAACAGGTTTTTGAAGGTGTTTGCTTTAAAATATGCACAGAAAGGAGTGATTGAAGTTAACATGGAAGGAAAAGCAAAAGCAAAAAAAAGTTTACCTCTCTGTATTTGGCTGAAGTGGGTTTTGTATTTTTGTTGTTGGATTTTTTTTTTTCCCTTCTATTTAAGCCATCCAAAACATGCAGTTGAGATCAAAATAGTTACTGGAAACAAGAACACTTATCATCAATAACCTTGATGCGTCACACTGCTTGCTTCCTGCTTTGATGTATTTATCTTTTGCAAGAAGAGAGATCCTTAAAGAAGAAATTGTTCTTTGTAGTTTTACTCCATTTATTTGAATTATTTGGGGGGATAATCTTTTTTTCTTTCTTGCAGTTTTTGTTGGTTTTGTTGGTAATTGCTGTCATTCCCCTTCTTATACCATTGTTCATAGGCTAAGAGCTCCCTGCCTGGAGTCAAGTGCAAATAAAAGCTCCCTTGTGGCCCAGCACATGCTGCCTGATCCCTGTTGTGAGATGGCTCTGATTTATTTGTATATTATTATTGTTCTTTCTTCCCCCCTCCCCTGCTCTAAATGGATCCCTTTGGTTAGTTTTACTGGGATGTGAAGGTCTGTGATTGTTCTGCTGGGCAGGTCTTTCTCAGAACTCTGTCTCGAGTGCCTCAAAAGGCACTTCCAGGCTGGATGAACCCCTACTTGAATGGGGCCCCAGCAAATCCTTGTAGAAAGGAAACACAATTAGGGAAACATCAGCCCAAGCACTAAGATATGGGAGTCTTCAGGAAAACCAACCAACAATAGATGCACAGTCTATTGCTGACCTCCGAGGTCAAAAACTTGCACGTTTAAGAGAAAAATACTTTAGTGACTAATGGAGCCCTTTAAGTAACATCCTTTCCCAGCCCAGGAGAGTGGCCATTTCAGCTTCATCAGAAAACTGCCTCTGAATTGTATCACAGCCCTGATAACTAACCCCTTCCAAGTAGGAACAAATTCTAAAGCCTTCAAAAGGCTCTGATCTTTTATCTTTATTCATAGTGAGTTGTGGGTGAAAAAAGTCTGTGTACTCTGGGTGTGCTAAGAATAGGGATGCAATAAGGATGCTGGTGGGCATTTTTTTCCAAGAAGCCGTTCTGTTTAATGAACAAAATCATACTCTTAAGCTAAATTTAAGCTGTACATCCAAAAACTGAGAAATCAAAGCTCAGGTGTCTTGTTGTCAACTTAATAATACCCCTTTGTGAATAATGTGCATTTGTTTTGATGGCAGAATCTTTCATGACATGATCATGACACTACCTAATAGTCTGACCTACTTGTATATTTCATGGTGTTCATCATATAATTATTCCTCTTCAGTGTGTGTGTGTTCAGGGTGTAATGGGAAGACTGGGTTAGAAAATCTTAAGATTTATTCAGACTTTCAAAACAAATGTAGCATTTTTCTTTAATATTTTAACAATGCTTTACTAAAATATGAGGTTCCTGTCCCCAGACAATGCCATAAAAAGCGAAGTAGAAAAAGGTGAGGATCCCAGGCTGGGGTAAGATTTTGGCACTCCCTGTTTACAGGCACAGCATAGACCAGGCAGCTCCAAAAGGATGGAGACAGATACTTTTCAAACATGTTCTTTCTGAGAGCCAGCACAGGCCTTGGCATGGGGTCACAGGACTCAGACACTCAGAAAGGCCATATTTGTGTGGCTGTATAGTCAGAAAAAAGACTTTTTACTTGCCCATTGGTGAGTCAAACCAATGATTTTCCAGGTGTTAATGAGTTACTGGTAGTTTCCTGGGGATGGGGAGGCAACCTTCTGTGTCACATCCCTGTCTTAAATGCCCCTCCTATGCTCCCATTCTTGTCTGTAATACATTTCCAATCTCAACAGTCAAAAAAAATTAAAAGTTTGACTGCATAGAGAAGACCTCGTTTTGCAAGTAGAACCCCCTTCACCATTCCCTCACCCAGAGCTGTGGGGTTTTTTTCCCTCTGCTGCTCTGGATCTACCCTAAAGAAGCAGGTTCACTTACCAGCATTTGTTGCAGGTTGTTTTTTAACACTGGCTCTGCAAAAAAACCTCACTCCATGCCAAAGTAAATAAAAAAATAAAGTTAACTATTAATCTGTTTGAAATGCTCTATTGTTTTTTGCCACATTTTGCTACTTTTGGTGATACTGGTAGCTTCAGAGGCACTTTTGTTTTTTGTACACCCTGTGCTTCAGTTTCTGTTTGATTAGCTTTGCCAGGCTGTCTTTTTGGAAGACAGAGGAAGATAACTCCCAGTAAGCTTTCAAGGCCATTTTATTTTTGTCCTTTCCAACTGAGATAGCTATCTTTGATCTTAAATGGCTGTAGTTGGATGGCAACTAGTGACTGAAGTCATTCTTGGCTGTGGAAAATATACTGAGTGTCATGTATGTTCATCACTAGTTTCAGGCTACTGTAGGCAGCTTGCTCGGTACAGTTCAAAGGGTCAAAATCAGAAACTTAAATTTTCAAATGCAGTACAGATGGTTATAGATACTGACTATGCATAGCCACAGACAATCACTTATGCTGATGCTACTGCAAACAAAATCTGTTTGCTTCCTTAACTTTGACTTGTATGCTAGCTACAGCTGAGATGTCTGTGTGCCTCTCTTGCTTACATGCAGCATGTGTTTCTTTTCTGAAGGAACAGGATTATGTTTTTTCAGTACCACATTTACTTGTTTGCTCCGCTGAAGATGGTGTTAATGATGGAAGCATGTATAGTTTAGACCAACTTTCCCAAGATGCCTCTTATCAAGCAGCACTTGTGCTTTGGCATCCAGTAAGTGCTTTCATACATGGCATTCATAATAATTCTCAGTGACTCTTGCTAAAAGACTCCCAAGAAATTCCTGCTGTATCAGGATTTGCAGAGATATGTCAGGAATGTCGTCCACTAGCTGACTGGCTGATGCCATGTCCCTGCTGATGCCATGACTGTATGCCTACACCACCTGATGGCTGGAAGGTAACTCATTTTCCACTGTTAGAAACCGTTGTGTCCTAAGGTAGGAACTGCTGCATGACTGTGCTCAGTTTTATCAGCACATCTTTTAATTACATTCTAGCAGCTGTTGGTTTTGTTTTTTTTTTCACTGGAACCTTTTTTTTTTTTTCCTTTTTTTTTTTTGTATTCTGATGCAAAATACCTTTTCAGCTGAAGTTGTGATATTACTGTGCCTCACAATGTGGGGGAACCCAAATCTTGACTGCTTTATTCATAATCACTGCTTTCTAAAGGTAACTTGCAGCTTTAGGCTTGAGGCTTGGCTACCTAGTGATGTGCTAATGGGGAGAGTTGTACATTTGTATTCATTCTGTTGTGGAATGATTCAAAAAAGATGCCTGTTTGAGAAGTTCAATGGGGGGAAAAGATGGCTTGGGTACTAGAACATATACCTTCAAATTAAAGTTGTTACCAAAAATCTTAACCAGGAAAACTCTCCAAACCAAATGATAGTTTACAAAGCCGGCGTGGGTTTATTGCCATGCTTGGTGCAGGGGGAATCTTTCCTCTTAACATACACCCCAAGTTACTTGAGGGTAAACATTATATACAGTAGAGTACTTGCATATTCATAGTACGTTACATTCATTTTCATTCATGCACAGGATTGGTTACAATTTTTTGTAATTTAAAAATAAAATTAAAATTAAAAAAACAAAACCAAAAAAACACCAATGTACAAATTTGGTTAAAAATTTTCTCTCTTCTAATACATATTAGCGCGCATCCTCAGGTAACACTACTTTACCAGCCCTGCATGCACCCGAAGTGGGGGTTTGCCCTGTTTCAGGGGTACTATTTGAGTTGGAGGTTGCGATCTTCCATTACCTTTGTCCTACTTGCAAATAATTTTCTGAGGGCTGCAACACCTTATCAGCTTGTCTTCTCTTGTGGCCAGAACTTTTATACTTGGAGACTTCTTTCTGCATAATTTACATAATGGTGTTCTTATCATTATCTGTTCTTTGCTTCCCAAGATTGACTCCCTTGATTAGAAGTCCTTTCATCCATCAGTTTTGAGAACTTGAGATGGTGAGTACCCGAGAGGGTGAGACTTTTAACAACTTGAGAGGGTGGGTCAGCTTGACCTAAACTTTGTGCACATTCTTGTTTAACTAAATCAGAGATTGGTAATTCGGGAGTTTAGGCAACAAAGTCACCCATTCACTTATCTCCTAAGCTCTTGCAGGCTAATATAAAAATGTGTCTAGTTCCAATCTAACCTTGCTTCATTGGGGGCTGGGGGTGAGGAGATGATGAAAAAGTTACACAAGGAGCAAAGAAGAAAATTTATGCCTTCAACTGACAGAGGCTTGGCACAGTAGGCTAACTTCAAAGTGTACTAATACGCTGCAGAGATCAGTAAACATGATTAATATATAGTCTGTGGGATATTATTTTGTGTGTGTGTGAAGTTACATAGACTTCTAAAAACAAAAATAACTTTTATATTTAATGTCTAATTCATTCCATCTGGTAAAGTGTGTATCAATACGTTCCTATTAAGGGCCAGATTAGGGACATAGTGCACATGCTGAGTAGGAACTTAGTCTGCAAATAGTACAATAGCAGTGTTCTAATGAGGAAGTCATCAGCATATGAGTTTAAATGTCCTGTATCTATATGTTTAGAAAAACAGCAAAGTGGCATTGCAGCTTTTCTCTTCTGGAGCTTACCTATTGGCCTCCTTTAGCAGGCAGCCTGGGGGACCATGAACCTCTGATACTCATTTTATTCTGTGGTGGGTCTGCTCTGTGTCAGACTATGCGGTTTGTGCTACTCATGCCAGTGTGGCTTTACTGGAAATTCTTTCCCAGAAGACACTCTTCCTTTGTGCATCTTAATTTAACTTAATGTGTGATACATCTTCTCATCAGCGGATGCTGTGAACCTAGAGCAGTATAATGATGGGTCTTGTGTTTCATTTGGTAGTCATGCTCTGATTCAGGTGTCCTGAGTCATGTCTTCATATTCCATTGCTTTCTTTAAAGGTCAAAAGTTCTGGATTTTGTGGATTTGTATTTTGTAGATATCGAAGAGTCTCCTTTGGATATTTGTAGGGCAGTAGAACTCCAGTCCTTTTCCCATCTATCAAACAGTACTAATTTGTGCTGTTCTGTTATTGATGGTCTTTCAGCTGGTACAGAAACTTGGTGTTTGTAAATGACCATGCCATTTTCCTGCAGTTCTCTTATTTCCTTTTAAAATAGGGGGAGTGCAATATGTTCAATATATTTTCTTATTTCCTGCATTTCTCCCTGAAATTACATGTACCAAAGCTATTTACTATTAAGTTGTAAAATTTCCCTGTTCCTCTTCTCTGCAGCTGTTGAACAGTTGGCAACCAGCTGTAGCTTAAAAGGAGAATTTTGAGGGCGTTTGGGATTTTCTGCTGGCATCACTGCCAGCTCTGTCTGCAGCCCCACTTGGGTTTGTTGGGCTTTGTGCACTACGTGTGTTTTCCCTCTGCCCTTGCTACTGTAATTACTGTGAGCCTGGAGAACACAGCCTTTTCCTACTGTTGTATAAATTCCCTTGGCCAGCCTATGTCAGCTGTCCTTTCACCCACAGGCATTGCTGACATGGTCTGTGAGTGAATGCAGTGAAGAATACCTTGATTTTCTTCACTCAGCTTATACTACTTCTTTGTGTCTTACATTTGATAGAAGCTCTTCCCAAACTTGTGAAAACCAAACATTGAAATACTGTGGATTTCAGCCTGAAGTCCACAAAATGCTTGTATGCATTGTGCAAAGAATAACCTGCTTATGTAGTATGGATTCTCCCCTTCTTTTCATTCTTCCTAATAGGAACGTGGTGCAACTAATGTCTGTATCAGCAATAAAGACAGGATCATTTCACTTCTGGGACTATTTTTTAAAACAAAGCCTTTTGGGGTGTAAACCTACTGCTGGTGGTCGTGGGTGCCCCAGAGAAGCAGAGCAGGTGTTTTTTAGGAGGGCTTCAGCACATTCTTCACCTGTACACTGCTCTGGTGGGCCTGTCGGTCAGAGTGGGAAGACTGGGATGTGGCCCTTTGCGGCAGTATCCTGCCATTGCAAAAGACGTACTATTCTCTGAACTCCAGATGTCCACTCAGAAACAGGCCATGGGCATCCTGGAGCTTGGAGTTCTCACATTCTGACTTTTACACCAACATTACCAAGGCAAGATACTCGGGGATGAGTTTCTGGAGGAAGACTGAAGAGGAAGACTTCATCAGGCTGAAGGCTGGCATTGCTGTGGAGCATGGCTTGCTTGCAGGATGGAGAGAAATCACTTAGGGCGTTTCCAATGCTGTGGAGTTATCAGCAATTGAGAGGATTTAACTTACAGTAGTGAGGTATTATGTTGGGATTTTTATTTCGAATCCATGGCATGAAGTTAGAATAACAAAAGCACTAAGCATTTGCAAGGATTTGGGTTTACTACAGTTGATTTCATTTTAAGCCAATTGCTGAAATTGGTAACTACATTTTTAAAATGTATTTTTATTGTCCTGTAATTTGACCATGGATCAGAATAATAAAATCCTGCTATACAATGGGCTTGGCAGCATGTTTGCACTGGGAATCTGTTTAAGATTCATTCAGTATGCCGAAATCTTATGACAGTTGGACGCTTTACTCCATAACAACAGACAATTAACTCAGAAACATATATGCAACCTTTTCAATGTGGTTGCCTTGCTTGCACAAGCAGCACAATGCATCAGGCTTTGATTCAATATACTGTGTGACCAAGATGTGCAGAAAGTGAATATACAGGGTTTCCACTGGGGACAGTGAGCCCTGGGATGGAAATATTAGTCCTTTCTAAACAATGATGCAATTCATATTCCCTCAAAGTCAAAGCGACTAGACATACAATATTTGTGTGATCAATAGCTTCTTGTTCGATGAAATTCTTCTCTTGAGGCTGAAGTCAAAAGGTTCAGGGCACTGTTGGGTGGGGGGGAGCAGGTAATGAAGTTCTCCACAACCGCCAGGAATCTTTTAGATTGAAATCCTTTCCCATTTGCCATCTGCAATATTAATCTTGATTTGAAATGGCTTAAACTGTCCCAGATTGCAAAGAGTTAATTAAATATTAAGATGTTTTCATTAAGGGTTTCCTCCCCTCTGGATTTCACAGTACTCTATCAAAGAGAAATTCCACAATGGACTATATATTTTGGAAGATATTTCTCCTCTGGGAGAGAGACATTTACAGAAATTCCGGACATGAAAATGTCAAATGTTGTTCACTCTCTGTGGCTTTTTTCCCCTTTTTGAAGTATGTTTGCTTCCACTTGGTAGCTGAGGGTGTCACTGCTTGTTATTTGATATGTAGAACTGGGGCACACAAAAGGATGACTAATCCCATTTACTGGAATTTTACAGTTTTCATCAAGGCCACAGTTTCCATTTCAAGCTTTATAGTAAAAGCAAAACACCAACTGGCAAACTGACTTCTGTTATTGTTGTAGTAAATGAATATGGATTACTATTACAGCACAAGGGCCCTTTTTAAAGATTGCTTCTTGAATTGAAAAGAAACTTGCATTTAAATATTTTACGAGGGGTAGCTTATAGTAACTATATATATACAATACAGAAGACTCCCTGTCCTTCAGCAATCAATACCAGCGAGTATGTTGTGTCCTTTTACAAATACACACTCTCTCGCTTTCTCTCTGTGTTTCAGTCTCCCTCTCTTTTTCTCTTTGAATACATGGCTTCAAGACCAATGATTTACAACTAGGCTGAAATAGGCTTCTTGTTATAGCCATGTGACTCTCATAGTTATCAGTGAAAAATACATACACCCCTTGTATGTAGAACAGTTTTTGCTTAACATTCAGCAGATTTTGTGGAAAAAAGGAAACCTCATAGTCACTGTCTTAAGTTGTTCTTTGAAAAAAAAAAAATCCCAACCTTTTCTTCTTTCAATTTCCCTAATGCTTCTACTACAGTGGTGTTTCTGGAATCTAGGCAAGGGCAGCTATGGCAAGTCTTCAAATAATAGTCTGAGCTTATTGTGATAAATCTGATTGCCATTTGTTTGTTTTATTTTTAAAGAAAATAAAATTCTCAGATAGCCATCTGCTTGCATTCCAGCTCTAAGACCCTTTCATTTAACTCACCATACTAGTCTCTCCTCACTAGGTTCAGATCATTCCTGCTATTTCTTCATCTTTCCCTTTTTGCTCCTGTGAGTTCCAGTGAGTACGTGTCATGTTTCCTTCCATCTTACGCTCTCCATAACACATCTATTACACCAAACCTTGCGACCTCATTTGTAGTGGGATGGTACGAGAGGGCACAGCCTTTGTAATCACAACACAGACACAATGAGATTAGACTTACAGAGAAATAAAATCAAGGCTTTCTCCTCTTTGCTTTATTGCAAATCCTACAGTGCCTGGTATTTCTGAAACCCCCAGCTGCTGGGGGTTTGTCACCTCAGGCCCTAACCTTCTGGGTGAGGCTGGAGGACCCAACTAAATCAGTTCTAAGAGATGGAAATCACAGTCTGGAAATGTCATGGTTTTTAGACCATATCTGTCATCAATCCTGATTATATGAGACCTTTTTTTGTTGCCCCATGGATTTTTCTCCTCTTTTCTTCTGGAAGTTGCATCTGCATAGCAAAGTCACCCCAACTCCTTTTTGTGATGTAAGTGCAATTTATGTTTGGGACGGGTAAAGTCCTCTTTCAGATGGAATCAGAGAAAGGAACTACCAAAACTCAAAGGATAATGGAAACCTTTGAAAATAAGTGAGTAATTGGGTCAATCAGCATTGGGAAGATGGCTGTTGTGAATTCAGCAGACTCCTGAAGACTGAAGTCCTTTCTTGCTGGCAGCACCGGAATGATTTTCAGTTTCTTGAGACTTAATGAAGGTTTTGGCTGTGTGCCAGTTTCACATCAGGACCAGATGGGCCAATTGTGCAGCCCGAGCTGCTCTGGAGATTGGAAATCTAGGATGTCCCTGCATCAGGTACATCAGGGCGCAGCCTGTCTGCACAGGTGGCAGATCAGGCCAGGGTCTGCCACACTGTACTGCCAGCCTGCCCCGTCTCTCAGGGGTGAGGGCTGGCGGTAGCTGTGTGCTCAGCATGTTCTGCTCTGGGATAAGTCAGTGTGAGCCAGCCTGTGGGTTTGGGCACAAGGTTCAGTCCTCTGTGAGTACAGCCGCGCTCACCTGACTAATGCTTTTTTTTGATTGTTGTAATAGCTCTTTCCCATTTAATACAATTTCCTCTCCCACATGATCCTGTGTCCAAACTAAAGGTCAGACCCTCATCTGTTTTAAATCATCATGGTTATGCTGATTTCATGCTTACATATACTAACTAATGAGCTGGAAATTTACAGTGAGAACTGTTACACAAATGGATGGAGGCTCATGGCACCAGGGTCATCAGTGACGATGTGAGTAAGGATGTTGAGACATTTTGGAGTTCGTACTTGTGACGTTCATAGCTGAGAACTTGGAAGATCACCCTGCCGTACTCTTTGTGGGGGCCTGAAGGCTCTGCTTTTAGTTAGATTTCAGCTTTTTGTAATAAACTGTCTCTACTCCTACACCACTCTTGCACAAGCTATTCTTCAGAGTAGTGCTGCTAATGCACTGCACGTAGCCATCCCCAGATCACAGACCTTACTTACAAAACTTGTATTTGCTTAAATGGCAGCCAACCTCAAAGCCCTTCTTGTTTATAAGTCTATTGAAACACAGCAGAGCCACTCTTGCACCAGTGTATTGTGAGTGGCCTCAGAAATTACCGCTGATGCTGGTGTTACTCCCTTCCGAGTTAAACACTGAGTGAGCAGCGGATGAAACTGGGAGCTATGTGATGACAATGGATTGTCAGCAGCTGAACTGTGTCTAGAAATGGAGAATGTATTTTCACATCTTCTGCCATTCTCCTCTAATGGATTTTAAGGATTTTTTTCCCCAGTTTTGCCTGCCTAACCAAGCTGGAAGTCTGTGTACTTTGACCACTATCCTTCCTTAAATAATTCTGGTATTAACACAAGTGTCCCTCTCAGCATACACCAATACTTTTAGAGAAGATTTGAAACAGAATAAACTTTTAGCCAGCAAAAATAATTACTTCTGGTTTTATTTGGTTTTACCTCTTTGAGATGCTGAGAAGAATGTGATAATATTGCCACCCTACACTTGACTACGCTTTTATGGAAGAAAACAAATATGACCTTATAAATGATTTTGTGATAGATCTGTTTTCTTAAAGGAGAGTTGAAGGATGGCTATAACAACACTGCATGGGTATTTTAACACCAGAAGTCTGCCAGTAATGAACGTTCCAAATCTGACCTGTGCTGATTCACACCTGTCCCTCCCACACTTTGTTCCTCTTGGAGCAGCTTGCCTTCTCCTCCTAGATTTTCCAGAAGGTGTCACTGTAAGGCAGTGATAGTCAAAAAATAGATTTAAAAATAAATGAGTGAAAAGGACTTCAGGACTTCTATTTTCTTGCAGTTACTATTTAACTCCTAAGAAATAGGAGCATCAAAGTTTCTTCATAATTTGAATTTCCAGTTTGTCTGAGAACATGTCATCCCAAAGGAGATTCAGTTGTCCAGGCCATTACTTTAATAGCTGAGAGTGTGAAATTATCAAAATGACTGAGCAGTTTTAAAGTCTACTCTTTTAATGCTCATGTTCTGTATGTGTGCCCAGGGGTACATCTGAGAAGCACGTGTGTGCACCAGTGGATGCAACTTTATAATGAAAAGCTGCAAACAAAAATACTTGCTTTTCCAGGTATTCAGTGAGACGTGGTTTACTTGCAGACTTCAGCTTACACCGGGCTGTGGGTCTCAGCACAACACACTGGAGATTCTTTCAAAATGAGTGGGTGACAGATTCAGGAAATGTTGCTGATGTGGGTAAGAACTGGAATGTAGTGCTGCAAGGGTGGACAAGCATGAGGGGTCCAGCCATCCAAAAGGGTTATACATATCAAAATGAAATGCAAAGGCTCACACCTGGGAACATTAAGCCAGAAGTGCATCGATAGGCAACAAGTGAAGAGAAGAAAGTGGTGACTATCGGGCTACAGATACGATCTATCATTGAAAACTGCAAGTATGGCCTAGAAACAAAGAAAACAGATTTTTCTAGTGAAGCCAGAATAGCTTTAGCACCTCTGACCTGAGGCTGGCTGAGCCCTCACCGGGGAGGCTGCAGCCAGCTCTGGTCCTTTGCCTTGGGAAATCGTGAGTGTGGGCTGGAAGTGGAAAAGCACTAGCATGCTTGGGGAAGCCAACTGTAGCATGCCAGAAACGTAATCTAGAGTGCAGGAAAATGGCAGCACAGAACTAGTCAGGGGGAAGCAGCCAGCTGAGCTGGAAAGTAGGGAGATGGAGTTCAGGGACAGAACACCCTCTATTTACTGTGAAACTAACTATCGACTATATCCCGTCCTTAAGGAGTTTACAGTTCAGGAGGACCTGTGTCATCCCTGTGTCTCCATGAGATAATCATATGCAAATGCTGGATCATTCATTCCTCTCCCACCTGTACCCTGCATGGGGTGGGTGCAGCCCCAGAAGTGATGCTATGTGTCCCATCATCTGCCTCATGATATCATGAGCATAAACCACCACATTGTGTTGGAGAGGAGGGGGAGGAGAGCAGCCTTCCCGCTGCATGCCCTGTGCAGACATTTGTGCAGTGATGGTTTATCAGTGAGGAGATGAGGCCTCCAGGATTCCACCAGTCTCCTTCACCTGATGATTATTTTGAAACTGAATCTATAGGATAGGACAGTGACTTACTCTGGTCATAGTCGTCTTCCTGGCAGAGCTCCGTCTTGTGAAAAACACAGGTGGCAGGAGCAGTTTTGAGGCAGTGTGGATGGGTGAGCTCCTGGGGCTCCTTTGAGTTCAGTGGGAAGGGGATCCCTGTGAAAAGTGCTATGACCACAACTATGTCCTGGTTTCACTTTGTACAGACTTGGTTTGTGGGCTCTTTGGAGTGAAAAGCTGACCTGAAAAAGAGGAACAAAGGTGTAATGCTCCTGTGACTTCTGCTCCCCCAGGAGAGCCATCAGAATGGAGAGAGGAAGGGAGAGCAGGAGGGAGCAGGGAGGGAGGTAGGGCGAGCATCTGAGTTATGTCCCTGAAGGACCCTACCAAGGCAGACTTTCAAGTATTCATTTTTACAGCACGTTCTTCAGCAACGAATTTTCTATTTAACAAATGTGTTGACAAATCAATCCTCATCTGAATTTGTACATTGCTTTGATTCTTCAGGACATGTAGCTAGATTCTTAATATAGAAGCAACTGGAAGTAGGTCATTTCCGCTCTTCAAATACCATTAAAAAGCTCCATTCTGCCATGGAAGAAAGGGAAAAGTTTCCCCCGTCTTTTCATCTTCCTAGCTTTCTGCTGAGCAAAGTGCTCTATGAAAATAAATTGGCATAAAATAAAAATTATTTCCTTTTTCCTTTGATTTTACTCTTCATGAGGAGAGTTTTAATGAAATCCATCTATTTAGTTTGTGGGATTCTAGTAATGTACCTTCTCATTATATCATAAATAATGACGAAGTAAGAATCTTATGACTATTACTTTTAAATCAAAGTTATGGGTTTCCTAATGGATTCCATAATACAGATTTCAAAGTTTACAGTAGTTTAACCATAGACAAACATTGTATCCTTCCCTCCTTTGTAATTCAGCTGCTCTTTATTTTCTTCTGCAGCTTCATCTGGTTTAAACATCTGGGCTTTCGGAGCCATTCCATGCCTGTTTGCCTTATTAGAGGCTTTGGTGCTGGAGCCTCCGACTGAGTGCCAGAGTCCTTCCTTTTGTGTTCCTCAGTGACGTACACAAGAACTTTGAGGTGGTGTAAGAACAGAGGGATTCGTGGCTAATAAATACTCCATCTAAATGGGTGAGTGTTTGAGCTGGGCTGTTAGCTTAATTCTAACCATAAGGAGCAATAACCACAGCATACTTTGGGTGGGAGAACACATCAATCACTGTCACTTTTCAGCAGAGGAAAAGGAGCAGAAAGGGAAGAAGCTGGGGGAAATTTTAGCTTTTGGAAACTGGGATGTAAGCTTTTCATCCAGGCTAATTCTCTTCTGGAATGCTGGTGTTCCTAACATTTTATTTCAGTGGTAGCATTACTCCTGTTACTAGGTGAAATAAGATGATTAATATGTGTATTGTGATGGACCATAGCTACAAATATGTTATTCAGTTGTTTTAGATCTTAGGAAGACCCTCACCCATATTGGTTCCTGGGTGCAACTCCCTTGACATACTAGAACTGACATACCCCTGTTGTACTCTGAAGTTTATTTCAAGTTATTAAGCCTAGGGACAAATCTTGTGACTCCTGCCATAAGTTAACATGCTGCCATACCAAGTTTTCCATAATTCCAGAAGCTTCTTTCTCATGGTCATTTTAAGCTTCATTTACATCACCATTAGCAGGCAATGAGAAGATTTGCTTCTAAATCAACATGGTAGGTTTATCAGGGGAATGATTCCTTGACAGAATTCTTTCTGATGTGGAAATTATTTACTCCCTGTAGTAAGTTTTGGATCCACTGTTTTACACGCTGAGGGAGAGCTCCTGGCCCTGTAGATGCCAGAAGTTTTTCCCTTGATTCCAGAATTTCAAGACATCACCTTCAGCCTTCAATGCAGTCTTCCTCACCACAACCCTCATTTCCCTGACAATCTCCTCAGCATTCCTACGATTATTAAAAAACTCATTGACACTGTCCTTTCCTATTTGGTTTTTGGACACTATGTGCACCCAGGGAAATCTCATTTTCATCAGCAGTATCACTTCTGTCACTGGCATGAGGAGAGGGGCAGCTGTGACACTGTATTGCTGTCTGTGCCCATTACCAGCAGAGGAAAGATCTCCTGTATGTCTTCTTAATTTAGAGGGGAGTTTTTTTCAATTGGAAAGCTTCAATCTCCTAACTATATTCACCATAGATGTTTTTTTTCTCACAGACATATTCTGCCACTTTGAAGCAGCCAAGTTTTTGTAAATAAAATGCATTCTCCTTTTTATTCTGGAACACTGCTGCTATTCAGATGAGTTGCTACTTCTCTTAAATCTTTCCCACTGCCCAATTTGTTTGAGAGCCAGTTAAGTCATATAACAATACATAAATGAGGATGAAATAAGGAGGGCATTTTTTATATATTTTCGCCTAATCATTATTACTCAATCCACGCCAGCTTCAGATCGACACCAGATTAAATTTTGAATGGAAGGAAAACTGACACAATCCATCAGAATCTCTCAATTAAACACTTTCAATCTGTTTTATTCCAGCTCCAGCCCTCTCCCCCTTTTGTTACAACTCTTCAAATTTTAGTGGCCTGATCAAGTTGGAAACATTCTGCTTGTATCTTTTGTAAAACCATGGGTGATGTTTCTGTACTGAATTGATCATAAACAGTTTTGCCATTCGCTTCAGTAGAGCTAAGATTTTTTTTTCTGCATCAACAGAAAAACTGTAATACCTTTTGATAGTGCTTTTTATTTAGAAAAGAAAAAAAAAAAGAAGAAAACCTCCATAACTTTTAAAGGCAATAAAAATAAATAGTTTCATAATGTAATTTTTTTCCCAAAGAAAGCATTTTATAAACAGAACTTTTTAATTGAAAAAGGGTGGGTTTTTTTCACTTTTAATTTCAGCCTGACTGTTAGAAATGTGGTTGATTGAATGTTTTCTTACACTTTGCTCTTTTTCTTCCCCCCCTTTACTATTTCTTTGAATCTTGCTTCTATTTTCAGTTTGTTTGTCTTCTTAACGGTTTCCATTTTTATTTACTTATGCATATCTGTACGTATGTGGTGGGGTTATTTTCCTTTTACTCTTTGTGTCTCTCCATCATTGAAGGTTTCCATTCTCTTCCCTCCCCTGTCATCTCTTCTGTCCTTATTCATACTGCAGCTCTATTACTGAGGAGGTGACTGGAAACTCAAAATAATGAAGAACATCCTTTTACTTCTCTTCTCTGAAAAAACCCTGAGATACTTGGTACCACCATCTAGCATGCAGCTGCTAAGGAAAGAAAGTAATTCACCAGGCAGCTAAGGACAGAGAGTAATATCTATAAAAGGAAAATGGACAGTGTAAATCAGAACTCCTGAGCTGGTGTGAATAATGTAGGTGTTGGAGGAAGATAAGACCATCAACCATTGCATTTGGCCTCAGTAGTGGAGAGACTCCATATAAAGTGGAGCTCCAGTGGACAGCTGGCTTGTGGAAATCCAGCAGAAGCCTGGGAGAATACTGAATAGTTTTACTTGGTCTTTCTCAACACATCTGTGCATGCAGAACCAGTCATTTGCTTTGATAACTGCAAAGCTTTCAATAAATGCATGGTGGGCAAGATTTTCAATAGTAGCCAAGTTGCAATTTTGGTAAACATGTGGAGGATGAAGAGCTAGAAATCTGATCCAGCCCCTGGGAACATACCTGATGCAACTGCTCCCAGTAAAGACTGGCAAAAAGGCATTCTCCGTTGCTTAGGAGGATGACTGGGTATGCACCAGAAGCTCATCTGGTTTGAGTAAACTCCTGTCAGGAGCCTGCCTTCTGCTTAATGATGTTTGGGGTCAAGAAATTAGAATTCTTGCCTTAGTTGTTTGAAAGTTTTGTTTCTAGGTGTGTGATTTCTAGGGTTTCTAATATGTAGTAATCATGTAGGATTCACCTTAACATGCTGGTGGGTGTCTCTTTGGAAAAGTGGGTTGAGCAGTCTTTTGAATAATAGCCAGAAGTCAGAGGACTTTTTCAGAAAGTGGGAGATTTAGATCCTAAGCACTTTTTAGCTCTGCAGGATTTTAACAGCATTGTACACAAAAAATAGATAATCTGCACTTTGAAGAACTCTCTGGTGAACTTCTCTAAAGTATCTTGATACAGGCTGCCCTCTTCTATTAGTGTTCTGCTTTATGTAAGTTATCTAAATAGTTTTTGAAGCACAGAAAAAAATTACTTTCTGGCCCGATTATTAGGTCCATTGCCTTGGGAGATGGGAAAGTAGATTTCTGATCTGTGATTATTTCCAATTATTAACTTGTGTTTTAATATGAAGTGAGGAAAAGCAATGAGAGATTGAGGGTGCCCTATGCAATAGCAGTCTACAGCTTGGTTGTTCAGACATTTATTAAGGTGCTGGGTGATGTAGATTTAAAACTCCTCAATAAACGGAACTGAAGTCCCTTTACTTGTTGAGCTATTAGGGGAATGCTTTAATCATTCTCTTTAAACCTAGTTTTTGTTTCTGTGGCTCTTACTACAGACTTTGAAGGAAGAACTCTCTCTCTAAATCAAACTTTCCTTTCAGTCTGTGACACCTTCTTTTAAAAAGCATTTTTTTTCTTTTAGCCAAAACAGTATTGTTATATCTAACAACTCTATGCTGTTTTGTTTCCTTCAAATCAGTCATCAAACAGAGAAAAGCAATTATTCGAACTTCTCTGCTCACCTGTTTAAATCATTCACTTCTTGCCCTGATAAGTGAAATGAATAACTGCTTTGAAAAATTTTGTACCTTTCTTCTGATACACAAAATGAAAGTGGCTGACCAGACTAGGTCCACTCTTATTCTTGAAATAGTTCCTGACTGGGAACATTCAGCACAGTGGTTGATGTGTCAGTCTGTTTGCCACTGAAGAGTAAACATCTCCATGCCTACACTGTAAAACAAACACTCTGCCTCCCCCAACCACCCAGGTCCCCTCATGATCATAATGACTGACCAGGCAGAGACAAAACACGTCAGCACCAAGAGATGTAGTTGATTATTTCGAAAGAGGAATCCAAACCACATACCTAAAAGTTGTCTGCAAACACTTTGGAAATGTCAATGAACAGGAAGGCTACTTGTTTTGGCACATCTCCTATAAGTTGACCATCCCTTGTCCTTTCCAACTAATTTATTAAAACTATTTGGCAGTATAATCTTGACAGTCTTTCAATTCAGTGTCATTAGTTTCAAAAGCAGCAACTCCCTTACAATAATAAGGAAACTGATCTTGGCATTCAAATTACTTCTGCCTATTCCACACTGGATCTCTTCAAGTGACTACTTCAACTAATTCTCTTGTAATTTCATATGAGTTACTACATATCTTTTAATCCTGTTAAGAAGAGAACAGTGATTATTTAGTTAAGGAGATCATTGGAAAAATGATCTAAAGTGTGCTCTGAATCATTAAACAAAGCCCATAATTGAATTACATAACACTTAGGAGAAATTTCTGTGCTTCTTCCAACAGGTCAGCAATGGGTATCAGTTTCAAATGTACTTGACTGACTACAAGCACAAAGAAGGATGTTATTCTTTGTCAGTGTTTCTTATTTTTCCCCATGTCACCAATGAATTGGTTTTAAAATTTGGGCTTGGATGGATTCTAAAAAAAAAGAAAATGGTCATCCAGTTGTAATTCTTCTGAGCAAACTGAAGAAGCATCTGTCAATTCAGTTTGATGACTCAGCTTGACTGTTGACCTATTGATCAGATTTAGTCCAGCACTTGGTGTATATGAAAAATCAAACTTCTTTTTTTTTTTTTTTAAATATAAACTTTATGACTTTTGGTTATAGAAACTGATGTACTGTTGCTGTCTCAAACCCCATTCCTCCCAGTTTCCTAAAGAGATTGGTTGTTCTACTGAAAAGCCTGCCTGCCTTCTCTCCAAACATCCAGCAAAAATCAAGATAATTGATTCAGCAAAAGTAAAGATACTTGAGGAAAACTTCAGAGGAATGCTAGGAATCTGAAGTGCAGTGGTGAGTATGTCTCTTGAAAAGATCTGACCAGTCTTGCAGGAAGATTTATGTACTTCTCTGGTAACAAATTAGGAATCAAACCCTGGGCTTAATTTTTCTTTTCTGTAAGAATATTGCAGCACCAAGTGACAGGACAGACATATGGCTTGCACTTTAAATGCTTATTTTCAACATTAGAAAAATTGTAGGATTTTCCTTTTGCCCATTTCTTAATTATGGAAATGTTTCTGTGATATTGAGCCTTCTACTGCATTTTAGCTTGATAGGGAAAAGGGAAATTCAAACCCAGTGTTAATACTGTAGGTAATGCTCAGTTGTATATTTTCAGCAATATTACATTAGGTATATGGAAGCAAAACAGTGTTCAAACTAGCAATGACTGTTAAAAAAATTTAGCTGCCCCCCTCTCTTAGTGCTTTGAAAGAGCAGTTTCATAAAGCTGAAAACAATTAAGAGCTAAATCATTTGGGAGAAAGCATTTAAACAGAAAAATGTGAATGGTAATTGGGAACTGTTTAGGAATAATATTTTACCAAATGATCCAAAAGCCACAATTGAGAGAGAAGGCCATATTGGTTTAGAAAAAAAATACCACCCAAACAAAACAAAACAAAATAAAATAAAACCCTGGCTCAAGGGAAAGTGGAAACAGATATGAAACATAAAAAAAACCCAAAACAAACAGGAAAAATTAAAATCTGTATAAAACTGGAAGAAAGGCAAATTTGATAATGTTAAGAGTCAGAACATAGGACTCATTCAACAGTTACTAAGGAAAACAAAAAAAAGCATACAGACAGAACTCCAGATAAATTCTAAAGTGTAAGAGGGAAGTTTTAAAACATACTACAAAATCTTACAATTGTATTGCTCCATTGCTAAAAGAAAGTGGTAGAATTTTCTATGACAAAAAGAGGCAGAACTGCTCAGTAAATAGCCATGTCCTGAATACAGAGAAAGACCCAGGAGGTATATTCGCACCAGTTACCCAGCGTTTAAGAGGGATATCAAACTTGTGCCATTCAAACTATGTATTTTAAAACCAGCTAGTTTGATAAACTCTTTCTTAATATTCTCATCTAGAGCTGGGAAAAATTAATCTCATACCAATATTTTAAAAGATAAAGAGGGTGATGCCAATAGGCGGAAAAATTGTGGGATGGTTTACAGAAAACAGTTTTTGACATTTTTAAAAAACTGAGGTAAGTTTGGTTCATGAAGACAATGGCACCAAAGTGTTTTGGCATTTGGTATCCTGGTCAAGACATGAAACGGACAGTCAGTAACAGCATAGATTAAAACCTCAGCATGAGGTCTGGAATTGTAGGGTTCTCAGGGAGCTGTCATTAAGAGAACAGGTGGTTCTTGGTCTTTACATTGGTAACATTTTTATCACTGATACAAAAGAAAGTACAAAAAAGTATTTCTAATAGGGTTTCCAGAGGACACTGAGACTGGGCATGAAGGAAACCATGCAAGAAGGGGTCAGAGTACCGGTGCAAAGAGAGAGAAAAAGTTAATAATTTATTTTCATACAGGAAGGTCAATTCATACAAGAATAAAAAGTTACAGCCATGCAACAGTGGAGCTAGTGACTGTGCAAAACTGGTGACAATCCTGTGAGCAGGCTTAGAGGATGGCTCTTCTGAGAAGCTTGGTTTTGGCTTTTTGGTCTAGCAACAAAAAATTCATTGCTATGGCTAGCCGTTTTAGTCATGGGTTGTCTATTGCTGAAATTCAAGGCAAGCCTGTTTTGGGAATTAATTCTGGGAAGTCCTACAGTCTGTGTCAGGCTAGATGGTCCCTTACAATCTATGAAGCTGTAAGGAAACAATTGACCATCCAAACCAGGAAATCCACAGGGGGAGGGGAAGAGATCTACCCAGGTCTGAAAATATTGCTGCAGATGTCAGAATTCACATAACATTTGGAGAGTTTTACGCTAATATAATCCATCTTTGCAAAAACGACACATCTGTTTCCACTTTCTGTTCCTTATATTATCTTTGTAACATCACTGTAGACTCCATCTGGAACTGAAATTCTCTTTAATTTTTTTAAAGCAGCGTTCCTGATAAAATCTGGCATTGTAATGATTTGAAGGCAAGGATAAGACTGGAAAATGGAACATTTTCTGTTTCCTGCCCATGTAACTATGGTCCTTCCCTCTCTGCAGGCACACATGGTAAAGATATATACAAATATGAATGCATTTACACTGCATGTATACTGTGAAGACACCCCCCCCCCCGCCCAATTAGACTAAGAAAATAGATCCTTGCTTTGTATTAATAACACGTGTACTAATCCTAAAAACAAATTTAAATGTGCATTTGGAGAAGTATTGTAAGTATTAATAGATGTGAATTCTGACTTCGTAGTGTTAATAATTGTTTTGCTGTTCCTTATTTTTATTACTTGTTTTAAAATCTGCGTTGGCTTTGTAGTGAATCCAGGCTGCTGGGTCTTGGTCTTGTCTTACTGCAGTTTAAAGGAATTTTGCCATTGACTTCAGTAAAAGCCAGCTCTACTTTTACTTTTGCTTTGCAGCCTCTTTTAATTTCCTTTACTGTATGCATTAGCCCAGAGGTAATACTCCCAATCCTGTTATAGAAAGATCCTTTTTAAATTTTAGCATTTAACTATTTCAGTGGAAGTGTGATTTTTTTGTGTTTTGATGATTAATACTGAAGGGAACTTTTAAACAGTATCCTTAAGCTGTTTATATATGCATTTAACTGGTAAAAAATATACTTGGAAATCTAAAAAGGTTCTTGGTTAATAATGAGTGATCTTTGGTGTGTCTTATTGCGGTAGAAGAATGAAT
This sequence comes from Falco naumanni, assembly GCF_017639655.2. NCBI lineage: Eukaryota > Metazoa > Chordata > Aves > Falconiformes > Falconidae > Falco > Falco naumanni. Next base: position 30,138,276 of record NC_054057.1, read on the forward strand.
AAATGTGATTACTGGAAAACCTGTTTAGTTTCTTATTATGTTTCCCCTAGAGGTCCCAGTATAAAGCCTACTGGAGTCAATGGAGGCTTGGAGTGCAAGCATTCTTCCAGTGCCTTTTGTTTAGCAATAACAGTGACTTAATCTTCAGTTGCTAGACTAGGGTGGATATCTTTCCAGGAAAAAATGAGCACTAACGTTTTGCTCAGGGAAAAGGAGGAAAAGAAAAGCAATTTTTAAAAAATTATATTTTTAAGCAATAAATCTGTTGGATCCCCTTTAAAATAAGAGGGAGTTTATCAGGAAGGTTTTCCGGTAATTTATCAATCTCTCTGTGTCTTTTTCCTGGCTGGCTGGTCAAGCACTTTAGACTTTTTGCTGGGTAGGAAAAGAAAGAATAAGTAATACCAATTATATGATAAAAGTTTGAAGTTGGAGTGAAAGAGTAGAACTCCAAGGAGAACTGAAGACCTCTTCTTGTCCAGGTTTATAGCTTAGTTTAATTTAGATGTTTTTATGGAGGAAAAGAAAGGAAATATTTGGCAGTGTCACATGTGGTCATAAAGGAATTCTCTCTGGACTTCTCTTTCTTCTTTTGTTCCCTTGTGCTCCTGTTTCCTGCCCCAGGTTTGGGAAGGAAATGCACTGCAGCTCCAACACAATGACCTAGTCCTTCAGAGTGTACGGGAAAGGTCTGGGAACTTGTTAACAGCAGTGGCCTGGCTACGAGAGCTGGCAAGACATAACTCATCCTTATGACTTCACTCCTGCTTTTTCCCAGTGACTTCTCTGTGTGACAACAATATTCAATAGGCATTTTGTGTGGTAAAAGCTAACTAGCATCTTGAAGCCATGGTCATTCTTCAACTTTTCCATCAAAGACAGAGAGGATTTTTAAAGTGTTTTTCCTGTGCCCAAACTTAACAAATACTTCGCCAATAATAATGCCATTAATCCATGCTGTCCATCTAGGACTGGTATTTTTACTCTACCTCCCCCCATCCTAAGTATCTACTTGCTTAATCTGGATAGCTAGCTATCTGTCTAACCTAGAGAGATAGTTAACTAAGAAAATGAGATGACAGTGGGAGGAGGTATTTTACCAGCTTTTAAAACTTCACAAAGAGCAGTCTGTGCTACAGTTCATGGGGCTATTTAACTCTTTTTAAAAAGTCTGTTTTTCAGGAAAGGCTAAGCATACAAGATAAAGTTCCAAATAATTTACAAAGACAAAAAGATATCAGGAAGTAATCCTTCAAAGACTGGAAGATTTCTGCTGATTTTAGAGGACACTGGATAAGCTCTCTGGCCACATCAAGCACTCTTGGCTGTCAAGTGATACTGTTGAATAGGCATAATGTTGAAGATTGCTCAAGTGGAAAAGGCAAAGTGGGTGTGTATGCATACATGCAACATCAATCCTGTATGTTAACGACTCCTCAGCAATTAAGAATGTTGTGTGATTCCCTGGTAAGATGCTGGGTGCATGTTTCTCCTTTTTAAAGTTGTTTTATTATTATTATTATTACTACTAAGAGGGCCAGGCTATCACAGTGAGCATCCTGCAAACAAACTGTCAGTGTATGAAAATTATACCTTACCAGAACTGGAGTTTAAGCTAAAAAGGAAAAATCTTAAGGCCAGAATTTAGTAATACTTATAGCCTTGTGAAGATTTAAAAAAACTCAGTTGGAAAAAAATTGCACACCAACAGTTTGCTTTTTTGTTACCAGTTCAAACCAGGCTTAGACTGAAAAATTCTGGAAGTTGTCTACACAGAGTAAATAAACTGGGCCTGCAGTAGTAAGGTAGTTGCAGAGATGGGACCATCACAAAACCTGCACTCATAGCTAGCACAGTTTTTAGTAGAGGCATCTTCTTATGTTCTCAAGTAAAGAAAATTAATTGTCATTTCAACTCAAAAGGAGTTAACTCAAGGATTACCATTTTAACTCTCTTTTGGCCAGATGTGAAACATTAGGTGGTCTGTGAGAGCTGGAATTGCAGGCCCATAGGCTCTGGCTGAGTGCACTGAACTCTATTTGCAACAACACAGTAATTACCATATTATTGAAAGGTTGTTGTAAGCATAAATGGCAATATTCCCAAAAACCTAGAATCATTTGGGTTGGAAAAGAACTTTGGGATCATCAAGTCCAGCCATCAACCCAGGAATGCCAAGTCCATCACTAAACCATGTTCCTGAGCACTGCATCTATGTATTTTTTAAGTACCTCCAGGGATGGTGATTCCACCATGTCCCTGGGCAGCCTGTTCCAATGCTTAACGACCCTTTCCATGAAGAAATTTTTCCTCATGTCCAATCTAAACCTCCCCTGGCACAACTTGAGGCCATTTCTGCTTGTCCTATCACTTGTTACTTGGGAGAAGAGACCAACACCCACCTTGCTACAGCCTCCTATTGGGGAGTTGTAGAGAGCAATAAGGTCTCCCCTGAGCCTCCTTTTCTCCAGGCTGAACGACCCCAGTTCCCTCAGCGGCTCCTTTTAAGACTTGTGCTCCAGACCCTTCACGAGCTTTGTTGCCCGTCTCTGGACACGTTCCAGCACCTCAGTGTCCCTCTTGAAGTGAGGGGCCCAAAACTGAACCCAGTATTCGAGGTGTGGACTCACCAGTGCCGAGTACAGGGGGACGATCACTTCCCTAGTCCTGCTGGCCACACTGTTTCAGATACCAGCCAGGATGCTGGTGGCCTTCTTGGCCACCTGGGCACACTGCTGGCTCATGTTCCTCTGGCTGTTGACCAGCACCCCCAGGTCCTTTCCCACCAGGCACTTTCCAGCCACTCCTGCCCCAGCCTGTAGCGCAGCGTGGGGCTGGTGTGACCCAGGTGCAGGACCCGCACTCAGTCTTGTTGAACCTCACACAGTGGCCTCGGCCATCAGCCCAGCCTGCCCAGCCCCCTCTGCAGAGCCTTCCTGCCCTCCAGCAGATCAACTCTACCGCCCAGCTTGGTGTCACCTGCAAACTGACTGAGGGTGCGCTCGATCCCCTTGTCCGGATCATTGATAAAGACATCAAACAGGACTGGCCCCAGTGCCGAGCCCTGGGGAACACCGCTTGTGACCAGCTGCCAGCTGGGTTGAGCTCCATTCACCACCGCTCTCTGGGCTCGGCCACCCAGCCAGCTTTTTACCCAGTGTACAGTACACCTGTCCAAGCCCTGAGCAGCCCGTTTCTCCAGGAGAATGCTGTGCGTGGCAGTGTCAAAGGCTTTACTAAGGTTCAGGTTTGATATTAGGATTTGATTCACAGTTTATTATGAACCTTCCTATGAGGGAAATGTAAAGTGAAGATAAATACAAATGAACCGAGTATACCTTACATTACTACTCTGTGCTGTTCAGGAAAGGAAAAGTATACTCACTGAAAGTGGGGACCTGTTGTCTTTAATCCTGACTTAGGAGTATGAATTTTCTGTAAAGCTGTCTGTAGTTTCTTTTGTTTAAATGCAAGAAATGTTTAAGGAATTTATAAAATTTGCTGGAGGCCATTTCTGATCTGTGAAATCAAACAATCTGAAAAGATTAATTGATTTTAGGATTTAAGCAAATAGACCCATGGAAAGAGAGTGCATAATTATGGTCATACACTCAGGACTGTGTTTCAGTGACTTGGGCACTATATTAAATTACTGGATTGCCTTTGTTTTCTGTTACCACAGAAATTGAACTGACAACTTGATGTAAGATTTTCCCATTTGCACAAAGGACAAAGAAATGATCCACAAAGCTTTGGGTTTACTTTTGATTTATTTAACAGTTTTTTATGTTAAAAAAAAAAAGCTTCAAAATGAAAATGCTTTCTGACAAAATACTTAAAAGTACTTTTCTGTTTGAAATATGTTGTCAAGCTAAACAGAAATTTGCAAAAGCTTTGGGGTTCCCAGAAACTGAATTTTTTCCATACAACTGCAATTTGTCAAAAAAATTGATCCAGTAGTAGTCTTAGTTGCACTGATATGAGTGTGAGAGAGAGTTTGGGTCCACATGTTTGCATTTCCTCATTCTAAGCCCTTTTATGATGTTTCTAATTTCAGTACAATCATATCAGGTTTGAGATATCAACAGATCTGCTCTGAGATTAGCCAGCTAGAAACATTTTGAAAGGTGGTGTGTGTGAGTGAGTGCGCACACATGTGCGCCTTTGGAAGTTTTCTTTGAGGGTATGGATTGTGATTTCATCTGATTTTACATAAGCCATTTAGTTTTAATAGAAGGTTTGATCATTGCTAAAAGTAGCCAGCCTTCGTTAATTGAATTTAAAATGCAAAGGATAACTTAACAGTGAAGTTCGTACACATGCTTCTGTCCCAGTGTGCTAATTTTCCCTGCATTTTTCCTCCCAACCCAAGAACACCATGTTCTGTTTGAAAGATTGATGTTGATAAGGCACAAAGATCTCTCTTCCAATAGATATTGAACCCACAGGTTCACTGTTTTTGTTCCTTAATCCTACTTCAGAATTTTTCAGAAGTCCTCAGTTATGGAAATGATCAAAAGCAAGAGCTGTAGCATTACAGGGAATGATTTCTTCTTTAAGATGAATTAGAATGGTCATTCAAGAATTGCCTTAGTAACATTTAGCTCTGAAGGGCCAGGGAACCACAGTGCAATTTCATAGATGTTGTAAACTGGATTTTTACTAAAATAATAGTAGTAGTAACAAATATCTCCTCTTAAAATAAGAAACTTTTATCATAATGAAACTCATGCTGATTGAAGCATATTAGATGTTAGCGACAGAGTGAAATACCGAGATATTGGCACAGCAAGATAGAAAGAAAAGACTAAAAGAAAGGCCTGATATCATTCCCTGTTCTGCTGTTGGACCACAGGAGAATCTCAGGTCCAGTAAAATCAGTGAGGTTTTGTACCAAATTCAGCTGATTCTAGTTTGGGGTTGTTTTCCCCCCCCCCCCAATGTATTATGCATGAAGAACTTAAATCTGCATCTTCACATGCATTCAGTGAGGAAATGATGACAGTAGGTAATCCCCTGTTGCTGATCAGTTAGCAGGTTATCTGTGTGGAAAAAAATTTACACAAAAATGAAATGAAAAACACCAGCGACTTTAGGAGCCTGCTACACCAGGAAATGCAGATTTTGATGGATTTATTATAATTAACTAGGCCCACATATTCCTAAATATATAAGCATCCCAAATCTTTGAAAAGCAGTCTTTGAGTATCACTGTATGTGTTAAGGCTGGAGCTTCAGCCCTAACTCTTTATTTCCTCTGCCTATGTATATACAATCCAGAAAGCTAACAATGTTTTTGTAACATTTTGGGGTGTCTGACTGTTTTGTACAGCATATAGTCAAACATCCAGGACAGAGTGTTAGAAGATGAGCCTCTCTTTATTTCTTGTATGGCATGTGTCAGCAAGACGGGCAGTCTGAGTTTCCCAGGTTGTTTTTTTTTTTTTGTTTCTTCCAAAAAGCACTGCTTCTCCCATAGTCTTCTGAAGATAAATGACTTGCATTTCCAAATATCATGGCTTAACCCCGGCTGGCAACTAAGCACCACACAGTCACTCCCTCCCTCCCTCCTGCAGTGGGGTGGGGGAGAGGATTGGAAGAGAAAAAGTGAGAAAACTCATAGGTTGAGATAAAAACAGGTGAATAGGTAAAGAAAAGCCGTGCATGCAAACAAAGCAAAACAAGGATTCACTACTTTCCCATCAGAAGGAAAGCAGGGCTCCATTGCACCTAACAGTTACTTTGTGAAGTCAAATGCCATATGTCACACCTTCCTTCTTCCCCCAGCTTATATACTCTGTTGATGTCTGATCATGTTTGATGTCATACGGTATGGAATATCCCTTTGGCTAGTTCAGGTGAGCTGTCCTGGCTGTGACCCCTTACAAACCCTCCTGCCCCTCCAGCCCTCTCGTTGGCAGGGCCTGGGAAGCTGAAAAGTTCTTGATTTAGTATAAACATCACCCAGCAACAACCAAAACTATCTACATGCTGTCAACGTTGTTCTCACACCAAATCCAAAACACAGCACTGCACCAGCTACTAAGAAGAAAATCAGCTCTATTCCAGCTGCAACCAGGACACCAAAGCTTTAGGCTTATTGCTGTTTAACAGTGGGGAGAAGACACTATTGCATATGATCTTTTTCTTCACAGTAGTCTTTCTGAACTCTTCAAAGTGTTTTCTTTGCAGCCTGCTGCTAACTCAGAGGAAGCCAAGCAGGCAACCAAGAGCTGATTCAGTACCCTTTGGCCTCCTTGTGCAACCAAGTCTGCTGGTTGTGCTTATACTACACTACAGTGCACCACAATAATCTCTGAACAAGAAAAGAAACAGAAAGATCCAACAGCTCTGAACATGATATACATCTCTGGTGAAAATTATTTTAGTCTTCATTCTTAAGAAACTTCAAAAAGCTTGTAAATGTGATGGATAGGAGAGACTTTCATTGGAGATGTATTATGTAAACTAGATGCCCTTTCACACAGGTTTTTTTGATTGTAATGGAGAACTTGTGTCATGCCGTAGCTGCTTGGGTATTCTCAGGAGTAGATTTGCTGTGATCTTGCAACTCCTGACGAGAAGTTATCCCTCTGATGTGACCCCAAGGGGAGTGATAGGATCCGTCCTTCCAAGGATCATCACTAGTAATTCCTTTCCAAAGTCAACATATCTCCTTTCTGCCTATTACCAGGATGTTGATCTCACAACCTGTTCACTGCTGAAGCAGAGGAAAAACAGCTGCTGTAAGACTGTCAGCATTATCATTTTAGTTTATATCAAGAGTTAAATTCTGAAACGAGTCTCCTGTTATGCCCACTTTTTGCAGTTTGTTCGCTCTAAGACCACATTACAATGTGGAGCAACCTGGGGAGCTTTCAAACCAGAAGATGAAATCCAGCCAGGCTCCTCATGTGTTCACACCACTTCTGACCTGTCGGGCCAGACAAGAACTAGCCTGAAGTAAAATCCTCTCTAATGAGCAAAGTGGAGAAGCTGGGTCCTCAGGAACAACATTTTCTCTCTAAAGTTATGCTGTTATTACAATCCACCACTTGCTAATGCAGATACAGACAGTATCTCAGTTTCTTGTGAACATAGATATACATTGGTGTTTGCTGGAAACTGGTGACTGGCTTTGCATGGTTGTATCTCCTACACACAACTTTCCTCCAGAGCTTGATCGTACTGTATCCACCATCTAAACATGTATGTTTCCCTTCTTGGCTGCTTCTCGTGACTCAAAGCAAAGGCTACAGCTTCCTTCCTGCGTGGCAGCAGACTGACCAGCTGCCGCACCTCTTTGCTGACGGATTGAAGTGTTTTTAGGCCTGAAGTTGCATTCCCTCTGGCTGCTACTGATGTATACAATTTTTACTAGGCAAGAATAAAGGGATTTAAGGGAAGAAAGAAGAATAAAAGTGTATTGTCAAAGGAAATCCTGCTATTGGTTTCCACTGTTTCCTTCTATTGTGGAATGTTGCAGATACTGAAGTAAATTTCTACTGAGATGGGAATCCCACATTAACTATTGTCATCCATGTTTGGTCATGGCCAGCAGTTAAATCACTCTTCCTTCTCATTTGAACAGCTGGCACATACAGTGGTATTTCAGGCATTTTTCTGAGTAAGCATGCATAATAATTCCCACAGGTCACTGTCTTCTTAAATCAGACGAAAGGATTGAAATAAAAATATTGAACCTTCCACTCTCTGGCAGCTCCTATGGAATTGCATAGAGCAGGATGCTTGCCAAAACAAACAATTTATATAAATGCCATCTTTTTTTCTCTATATCTTTTTTTTTTTTTCTTCCCAACATTTTTAGATTAATTTTACAGAACACAATTTAATTCCTCCATGATACTGCTGCTTTTGTCCCTGATGAGCTGTCTGGAAAATTTCTGAGAATCCCGTTGAATCCTGAAATGCTTCTTCAATCACTATTCTCTGAAGGCATAAATTCAGCATATGGGGCAATCCGTGTTTTTAAATCTGCTGCTTAAAAGAGGATTTCAAGACCTCGTTGCAAACCAGTTCAAACAGTCCTATGTCTGTGAAAGGAATCCATGGTCCTCCTCCACTGACCAGGTATGACATAATCGTTGCAGGCTGGATTGTATTTTTCTGCTTGAACATGAATACCCTTCACTGGGTGAATGCAGGTCCTGAATGTTCATTCTGATCTGCAGTTCTGCTTGCAAAAGGCACAAAACCAATCTCAGTGAGAAATTACCTGAAGAAAGAATCCAAGTAATAGGATTAGCTATTAAAACTTGTCAATATACTGCAGACACAATGAGTAGAAAGAGTAGAAAGACAAGCAGCAACCTAACTTGTAAAGTGATGTAACAGGCAGTGTCTTTAATAAATTTTTAACTTAAGAGAGGGAAAGAATCTAAAAACTGTCTGAACATGGCCTGTAGAGTTTTCCTTCAGAAGCCAGACTCCTAGTTATGGCAAATCCACCGGTCCTCTGTCTCCTACCACTCCCACCCTGCTGCACTCAGCAGCACAGAGACATGCAGGGGACCCAGCTGTGACAGGACATACTGTGAGCAGCTACAGGCTCCATCTATGCCAGTCTTAGCCCTGTGGCTGAAATTACTCAGGATGTTGACATTGCTGGAAAAGCTGGCTTTAGAAGTTTCCAGTTCCCCCCTCTGCCCTGGTGCCTTGTATCCCCTGTGCTAGTGTTTACCATACCCTCAGGTTGCACTTCTGTGACAAATTAAACCAATCTGAGTCAGCATAGCCATGGTCTCATCTTAATGCTTTGCTCTGGCTCCCCTACCGCCTCTCTTGTACAGCTCCTAGCACTGAGAGTGCCAGGAAACCCTGCAGAAAGCCTCAGTAGGTTTCTGTGAAGCCCTTTGAACCAGCTGCGAGTCACTGGGAACGATCAGCGCCAACATAAGAGGGGTGGAGATCGCAAGAGAAAGAGAGGAAGGATGGTGGCAAAGCCAGTTTAGATTGTTTTAAGCTGTCGAGAAACCTCATCCTCATTGCACAAGAACAGCAGCATGTGGGGCTACTCAGTGAGCTGTTTTACTGAAATGATTTACACTAAAAAACCCACCCAAAACAAACACCCAAACAAAGCAAAAAATCATCTTCTCCTAAAGGATTGCATTGGTGTATCTGGAGGATCAGTAAACCACCATGGAGTATTTGTTCCTGTGGGGTCACTGTGGCTCCCAGTCCATCCCATAAATTGCATCCCATATATTTCCTCCAGAGCTAAGCAGTGAATGGAACATGCATGATCAGAAAAGTAAATTAAAAGGTCTTTTTTAAACTGAAAGAGGTACATTCGAATTTGGGTTGGAGGTGCTTAATTAGAATATCCAATTTAAATATACTGTTCAAAGTTATTGAATATATAAATATATATATATATATGTAGATACTCTGCACCTCAGTTCAGTCAACAAAAATCTTTTGTGCCTTTCAGGCAAGATAATTAACTCTCCTAAATGTGTTCACCAGAAATATTGGAATATGAATCATCCCAACAGAGCGGTTAGAACAAATTAAAACCAGTCTGTTAGAGTGACAGCATGCTAGTGATAGCATGCTTACTTACCTCAAGATAATGGGATTTTTGATGTCATTTTAACTGAACCAGCTACCCTGAATTATTTTCTACATTTCATTTTAATGTCTTCAATTATGGTTTTGTGTCTTATTTTAATAAAATCAGGTTAATTTTATGTTTTTACATAAAGCATCACCTACCTTGAAACATTTTTATATAAAATATTTATAATTTTGACAGCATTTTAGGCACCAGATTATGATGGTTATTTATTTATTTAAAGAATAGCAGAGCTTTCTTCCTTATCAAGCGCACAGATAATCTGAGTGGCTGAACAAATAAATGCTTCCTTCATCTTACTTTTCGGACATCTCTATGTGAGGATAATGTTTTGTGTTAAAAAGTGTGTTTGTAGTTAAATGGATCTTTTAACATACACTTCCCAGGACAGAGAATGTAGCAGAATGGTCCTTAGTAATGTGCTGTATCTTGACCTTTTGCTGTTATTAAAGAAGGACATTAGGACACAGCAACTGGCTTGCAGGGTACCTGTTCATGGATTCTACCCCTGGTTGTTCAGGGTCTGTGCATCTCTCCCAATCTCGTCTCATTTGTTCTGTTCCATTAGTACCCACATTGTGTGATGTTTTGGTTTCCATAGCACACAAGTGAATTTCCAAGAGATAAAACTACTGCATGGTACCTCTCCTTTAAATATGTTGTTTTGGTTAGTTTTTATGTCATTATTTCTTTAGCACAGCCATGACTTTGTGTTCCTGTATATAGACCTTAAAGCAGAGTTGTCTTTCTTCCATAGAACTGTGTGATTATGACAGTTCTGTTCCCGTTGGAGCCAACAGCGGCGCCGTATAATCGGTGTGGATATAAAAATTCAAATAATTTCATGCCTTGCACTTTTTTCTTTGGGAAAAATCATAAATAGTCAAGACATTAGTAGCATCTTTAAAAGAAGCAGCACCATCTAAAATGAATATAAGAGTGGTGTGACTGGTTCACACGCTCTGCAAGGATGCCCTCAGAGCTTGAAAAAAAAAAAAACGGGTTTCATCACAGGGCACAGCTATGTCCCAAATCACTTCCATCATCCGCTAGGATGACTTCAAAGAGACCAATGAAATGCAAAAGTCAGCCTTGTGGCACAGTGAGCTGGAACTGATGCCTTCTGCTGAGATTTATGGTTATATCTGGGAAAAAATGAAGTCTTTCTGTTCTCTGTCTGAAATGAAGCAACAGCTACCCTTATAGACAGGCTTATAAAGGGCTGTGGGTTCTGGCTCCAGAATTCTACTTTCTTGGGTGGGGGAAGAGAACAAAGAAGAAACCTTTAGTGGAGGTGAGGGAGAATGTGAGCATTTTGGTGTTTTGTATTACATACTTCTGTTTCTTGTCAAACCTTCCTCATTCCTGTTCTATTCATAGACTATTTTACAGGAAAACAAATGGTAATAGTTAGCATCTGAGGAATCCATAGGCAAAATAGACTTTAAAGGCTCTCTTGAGCCAAACCCCAAAATGTACAATGTATTATGCTAATTTGAATTAATGCACTTTGACAACAAGATTCAGAGTTGCAACAGTTTAAGTGGCTTCAATAACAGAGGTTTGTTTTCAGAGTTTCTGAACTTCTGCTGTTCCCAGTGAATTCAGCAAGAAAAGAGCACCAGAGAAGGAATGATTTTCCCCACACTGATCCACAGTTCATACTTGGGAGCAAAAAAAATCACCCATAGATAACTCACAGTCTGTTAAACTTCAAAAATATTGGATATAAAACACACTGGATAAGATAAACTACCAAAGCTTCAGGTCAAGAGCTTAACAGGCCATTGTGTAGATCCCAAGCCAAGAAATATACCTTGTAGGTGTCAGAGGTTGGTAGCCGTGATCTCCCCTATTCCACTGAGATAATTTGTCAGATGGCCAAGAAGGGGCTTTTCTAGAGAATTGTGCTATGAAAGACAGTGCCTTCCCAGAAGCAGTGGAGAGTCATTGGTTTACTTTAGCTTCCTTTATTATTTCAATATTAAACCCACTACCCCTTTAAAGTGTATTTTCTGTAACTGAGCATGGCATCTCTAGAACTAATGCAGAGCTGCCAGCTACTACAGTAATTAAATGCATATAATTCCTGGGAATTATCCTTATGCTGTTTGACATAAAGTTGTCATTCTTAATCTTCATCCCTAATCTTTGTGTTATTACAATTATGAATTATTAAGAGTATGAATAATACATTTTTCAAAGTTGCTGATGCCCTGAAACATAAAGCAGCATTAAAAAATTTACTCTGACAAAATGTTATCTTAAGGCATTATAAAACATACTTAATTTCTTTTATATTGTCATATTTTGCTTTTTAATTGTACTTGCTGGCAGTTCTTGAGATTCATTCTGGGAAATTTTTGATTAGAAGCAATCAAGACAGGACAGTAGCACTCAGTCTTACAATGCAGAGCCAAAACTATGCCAACCACAGCTGCATGAGCTTTTCCAAATTTAATTTTTGAAGTGTTTGAGACGAGGCAGAGGAGAATGTAGTTCTCTGAAGTTCAGCAAGACAGGCATTTGCCTGAACTAATATTCCTTATGCTCATTGCGAAATAGAGGTTAAGATGCAGTTCTCTAATTTGCCGGAAGTGGCAGTAAGGATCTTTGTTTCTTAAGTAAACTGTCTTTGATTTGACTGAACTGGAATATTAAAAAATAATAATAAAGGTGGTCCTAGGAAAAGGAAATTTGCATCAGGACACTTTGAGACTGTGCTGTATATCAGCATATACAGGCATGTAGCTGTGTATGAGCGTATGCTTGCTTGCGCTATGAAATGGGGAAGTGTTTGGAAACAGTCTTCAGATGTAGCACTATGTATGATGCTTAAGTATTAATGTAAAGTGAGGCTAACTGTGTTTTCTACCTGCAGTTATAACCCAGCCGGGTTACAAGGGTAAAAAACTACACAAGCAGTATGTTTTCCATGGTGTTTTGACCCAAGGCCCTCTGTTGCCTGATGCATCTTTCACTGATGCTGACTAAACTTCACTGCTAATTCTGATGGATTAACTTGAATAAAGGGGTCAAAATCTCACCCCTAAAGACTAGCAGATAAAACTCCTAGACTGAACTATTCAACTTTTTATTGAACTTGAGCTGCAGTGATATTTTTCTAAAAAAGCCACAGTATGCCTATGTGAAGAAGATATATGTGTACGTATTTCACATCCTGAATTTTGCCCTCTGAAGTATGGCATACATTTTGCTCCAAGGAGGAGGAAAATAGTTGATGATGTTTAGATGTTTAGAAGATTAGCTGTCAAACTCTGGTTTTAGTTAAACCACTAATAACAGAATTCTTTTTAGATTTTCCACTCAAGTGTTTTGGAGTGGGTGCCCAGAAGATACAGTAATGTCTCTTTTTTGTTTATTTGTTCCAAAATAAAATCTTCTTTCCTTGAAATTGTGAAGCCAAACAGGTCTTTAAGATATTCAGCTCCTGCAACACCGCTGTGTCCCAAAGCACTGTGTATCCTAGAGCTCCTATGGTTGATACGGGTACCAGAAGTAACGTGAACAGTTCTTGATGAGTAATTTTTGCCAGTAAAAAAAAAAACAAACAAAAAGCAAAGCAGAGCTAGTTAATATTACTGAACAGCTACTACTCAAAGATGATATAAAACAACACAATATTCAGTGAAATATTCTTAGCACCAAAAAAAATGTTCTTAACATTAGCACCTGACTATGTGAAAAAGCCAGGCAGCAGTGATAATCCACCTATTAAAAAATTCACTGTTACTCAAAAAACAGGTATGTTTGAATGAATGCCCCTCTCCCATTTAGAAAAAAAAAAAAGTGCATTAAGACATGATTCTGAGAAGCTTTATTCTTAACTGAAAATTGTAATTAGATTGGTGTCTGAGTCCTGAATATAATGTCTAACTTTTCAAAATAGGATTTTTCGCATTTTATGAGGCAATTTTCTACTTTTTTTACACACGGCCTAATACTGTATCCCTTGTTTCAGGGAGTGGCATTTAGCCATATAAATAGCTAGGATTAACTGCATGCCTAAATACTGAAGTGGAACTACTTGCATAAGTAGCTACCACTCAGTGGGAATAAAAAAGAATTTGGTGTACAATTATTTGTTTATTACTCATCAGGCAGAATTACTTGACCACCCAAATGAAGTCCCTAAGGCAGTATCTGAAAGCCAGCAGTGAAAAAAACAGATTATGCTCTTACAAGTGGTCTTTACAGTGGATTTTTTCATTATTTTTGTTCTGGACAGCTTTTTACAGTTTATTAATGACAGAGTTAAGAAGAGAGCATTTGAAAATAATTAGTGATGTAAGATAATACATATAATTACAGTATAAAAAGAAGCTAAAATATCTTGGTACATACAAGTGGCTGTATTTATCACCACAATAATTGACCCACATATAAAAGGACTTTTCAAACCAAATTCCTGAAGCTAGTGAGAAATTTGGATAGCTTTCTTAAACTGTAAGAACCTCACTGGCGCCATCCGACTTCCTCTGAAGTCAGTGGAAATTTTGCTTGCAACTTCAGTGGAAGTAAACAATGAGATAGTTTGGAAAACAAAATTAAAAACTTGCCATTAGTGAGTCATGAAACCTGGAATCAAAATCCAAGGGAGTCTCCACGTCCTTCAGTCTCCATGTACGTGTGCAAAGCAGAAATTTTTTACTGCTTTCTTTTTAGGAGGATGCTGAGATAGAGAGCAACGTTGGTATGTCCTCATATGTGAACCATTAAGCAAATGTCCATTGTGTTGTAGCCAGAACTCTGATTCTGCATTCCAACCTTTTTGAGCCTGATGTATCTCATGCATAGCCAGAGATGTGGGTATTCAAAGCCTAAAATTGTGTAGAGATCTACTAAAACTAGTTGATGGTTGTCTAAATTGTATCTCTCTTGTATTAAAAGAGCTAGGAACAACTTTTACAGTTTTATGTACTGTAAATTTTTTCCTAAGAAGTTTTGCAGCAGCCTGAACAAATAAGAACTATGGTTCATAAAATCTTGAAAGTATTCCTTGGAATAAGCATACACACAGAACATGGGATTAGAGCAATTAATGGCAACATAATCTTTCAGAGTGAGAGATCCTTTCTGTGCAAGGTATAATGAGGAAACATTTTCCCACACAAGATCCCTTTGTTACTTAAAGGGTGAAAAACGCTCACATCAGGACAGAAGATAGGAGAAAACATGACTAGCATGGAGTTAAACCCCCTGTGAAAGTACTATGGGAAAGGCCACTTCAATAAGTGCGCAATTGTGCAAATAAGGATTTCATCCACTAGTCTGCCATGGCTTCTCAGAATACAACAGCGTTTCAGTTTGAACGTATTGTGCATATATCTCAGTTCTTCATACTGGCTGTCAAGGCTTTCACTTTAGACAAAGCCTGATTGTTTATTAAAATGTTTCATAAGTCCTTGTTGTGGGAGCAACAAACCTCTCCTCCCCACCAAAGCCAGATCCTGTTCAGAGCACAATTTGGAATGCATGTCCTTGTTAATTTAAAGTACAGAATAGCCTCTCTGTGGTCTGTGCTAAAAATCCATCTGAATGCAATGTCTTTCCCCTAAGCTTAAATGGGCCATGATGTTTTGTGTCAAAATAAAAGCATACACTGACCCTGACCCTCTGCTCTGGCCAAGCCATTTTCTGTCTATAAGTGGAGGAGAACGTAGAAAGAAAGAATATTTTAGTCTACTTCTCAGTCTTCCCTTTTTTTGCCCGTCATATAGATAAGAACAACCTTGTTCACTTTTGCTGTATTTTACTTAGATGTGTCTTCTCCAGAAGACATCGAAGCAGGGAAATACCTCCCACACTATGTATCTGCCATGAATATGATCATTGCATGTCTTCTATACCGGGCCTGCAAAGTGGGCAATACAGAGATACTGTGCTCTGTATTTGTCTGGGGTTTTGTTCCTTTGCAGTATCAGAAATGCCAGTGAAGCTGTAGTATAGTAGATTTAACCCTCACATTTTCTAAGTCCTAATCTTTCAAGTACAATTCTGAAACATTCGGTTTCAAGTAGGGATGTTATTCAGCCATAATTTTTCTGTAATTACTCAGCAATGACTCTTAAGTCTATTTGCATCATTCTGATTGCCTGAAATCTGTATTTGTCTTTCTGCTTACAGTAGTTAGATATATTAATTCATGAATATTAAACTTAAATGCTTGTAACCATTGGTAAATGAAAGTTATTCATGGATAAAATTGTTTCACAGGGAATCAGAAGCTGTAGAGTAGCTAAGATGACTTCTAGTTATGGTTGCTAAACAGGACCACAAGTCTCTATCAAGTCATAGCCCACTGACTCCCTTATTACTTACCAAGAGAACTAAAATTACCACTCCAGTTGATGGGTTAAACAGTTCCCTTACTGGTGAAGAAGTGGGATGTATATTCTCTTGTGTAAATGGCATTCTAATTTTAAATATTAGAAATGTTTTCATGGTGTTTAAAATAATTTCTTTTTCCTGAGAAAACTATTTTGATTCTTGATTTCATTGTTTTCTGAAGTCCTCTAATCCAAACAAATTCTCTAGGTAGCTGGGGCCATATCATATTATCCTGTCATTTCCTTGAGCTTAGGACCTTTACTCAAGGCAACCCAACTTCCATTTTTTTAGAGGGATGGGAGTGAGGTGGGAAAAGGACAAATAAAGTCCTTTGCTGGCCTATACCATTTGTTTTAGAACAAAGACTTAAATAAAAAGATAAAGCACAGCAGGATAAAGAACTGAAAATATAACAATAAAATGCATCTTGGATAAATATACAAACCCAATGATAAGCCTTTTTCCTCTTTCCAAAGCCCTTTCTTCTAAAAAAAGAGTATTTTAAACATAAATGTAAACCAGGGGTTTTATTCTGAAAAATCTCAAACCCCAATGCAAGCACATTCCAGAATAACCCCTGGAGCGAACAGCCCAACATAAACAACAATGGCCCACAAAAAGCATTTTTGGACCATTGATGAACTTTCCATTTTTCTTCAAACTGACAGCTCAGGAGAGCTTCCAAGTGCATGGCTACGTGCAACCTAACAGTTAAAGCAGGAATGGTGTCATGCATCCTATCAAAATGAGACTGTAGTAATGTAAGCTCTTGACTGACGGGGCTGTAGGGAAAATGTCCATCACTGGAAGTCTGCCACATCTCAGAACAGCTCAGTTCCTCTCCCGCAGTGCTGTGTGACCTTCCAGTACAGCAAACGTGAAGGTACTGCTTGCAACTGTGGGAAAGCACCACACTGTGCTCCCTGGTGAGCTGCCACAATGCAAAAGGGAACATTACCCACAGGTTGATGTGTTTTTTAATTTCCCATATCTCAAATGTAGGATCACTGTCTGACGATTGTTTTTATGCCAGTAATTGTATGTTTTTTGAATGAAACTATTAGTTTTCACCAAAACCTTTTGCCTGTGCCTTGCAGAAGGCAGTTCATCTCGCCCATTTTACTTTGAAGGCTTAATCATCTGAACATTAAACACTGGCTGCTTTGTTGTACCAGGATTTGTTTGGCTGGCTGTTTTTTTCGTCCTTCTTTTAGTAATATTCCAGGACATAGGTGAGTGTACATGTGCATGAGTAAGTACGTGGGCAAACTGGGTGTGGGAAGGATGCAGCCTCCTCAGTCTCCATGGAAAAATGGTGCTTTTGTTTTTAGTAGCTTTTCTTTTGGAGGCAAATAAATTTCTTGTTCACACAGAGCCCTTCCAGCCCAGTGAACCATGGCTGGGCAACACTCCTCCTCACCTCCTTAGCATGGAGGGTGCTGAGGAGGCATATCTGCGGGGGGGTTGACTTTGTTTTGGGCTTTTGAGGCAATCTGTGGTGTTTCTGCCTTTGTTTGGGGATCCAGCCACTACTGCCACAGTTCATTCTTGTGTGCCTGTTTTCCTCATGACCTTTGCCTGGCCAGAGGAAGGAGAGGAAGAGAGGGAAGAAAGACCTGCATACCCAGACAACATTTAATAAATCACCACAACTTTGTTTTCTATATTGTGTCCACACAAACATCCACGAAATGAGAATCTGCTCAGCACACACCACCACAGGAATCTCCTGCTCCTGTACAACATCTACAAATCAGCACAGGGGCCTCTTTAAATAGGGTTTCTTTACTTCAAGGAAAATTAAGGGTCCATAAACAGTTACACAATCATTTAACATCTTCCCTTGAAAAAAAAAAATCTTACACAATATGCTTTTTTTCTTTTCTGTTAGGCATATTTGATGAACAAAGGAAGCTTTTGTGCAAATGCAATTTAAAACTTTTTTTGTGAGCGTGTTCAAGCAAATTCCTTGTATTTGGGAAGGCTTGTGAAAATACTGTGAGAAATTAATATTTATTGATGAATTTATTAAATGAAATGCATTCAGTGAAGTTTCAGCCTAAAAGGAATTTGAGGTCATAAAGATGACAATGCAATCTAAGCATATCTTTAACTGATGTACTGAAAGAGTCATGTGCATGTCCAAAACACAGCATAAAAAGCCTTCACGCTGCCTCTTCTCTTTTCCTTTTACTGATTCATTTCTGGTGAGTGGTGCAGTTACGATATCCCTGCTTTGCTCTGCCAGGTACCAGTCATTCCTCCTCCACGCCAGTGACTGTGCCCGTTCAAACAGAGCTCCATGTGCTCCACTGTAATTAATGATGACAGTTTTTCAAAGAGAAGGAGGCCCTGGAACAAAGGCTGGTCTACAGCCTTTGATTGTTAAGCCTTTTGGCTTATTTACTCAGGATATTTTTTTTCCACCTACATATCTGTCAGAGGGGTGAGTCACGCTCACATGCATGTCCATAACACTGCTTAGGTAAGTTGTCTCATTAAGTTTGGTATGTCAAGGCACATACAAAAGTTTTCACACTGCGGATGCAGGATTGTAGGCCTTGATTATTTTATGAATATGTTTTTCAACATCTATCTGTATGTCTTGTACTAGAGTAAGACTCCTGTGTTATCTGGGGCTTTCAGGTGTTCCTACAAGTGTCACCAGACAGTAAAGAACATGGACATCTCATGGTCTGTCAAAATAAAAAAGAAAGAGGAAAAGTCATTACCCTAGCAGCTCAGAGCCAATCACATATATCTTGGAAATGAAAATGGCTAAGTATGTACCCATCAAGGCCATATGTTGCTAACACATGTGTTGCTTCCCCATCTAGCTGCCAAAATCATGTCTGTGTTTGTCTCTAAGAGGTGCTGAGCAGTTACTTCAAGGTCTGAAGCATTTCTATGAAATAGTGAGGATAAGAGTGTTGCCAGGTCTCAAGATAATACAGAATCAATCATGACAGCTGCAGTTTTCTTCCTTCAAAGTCACTGGGAAAACATATTGTGACTTGGGTAGCAAAGGAGTAAACTGCAAGTTTGCCATCTCTCTCTAAAACAGAGAACTTCACCTTGGTGACACTATGTTAGGTACACATTTAACTTATCTCAGTGACAGTGTTTCTGTATCCTGGTTTGAAACTCGAGGTTGCTACAGTTTTGTCTGTTGTACAGAACTGTGGGAAGGGAGTTAAATAACATTGCAAATATTTACTATAGGCTTTACTAGCAATTAAACTTTCTATTAGGCCTTCTTTTCTGAGTAGCATCAAATTATAAAGGGCCTAAAGGTCCATTCTCCTGCTGCAAGTGATACAGAGCACGACTATTTCAGCCCCATCTATTTTATGCATATACAGCCTACAACTTAGAGATGGTGAAACCAGACAAAGGGAATCCTTTTTTTTTCCTCAGGAATGTCATCCTGCATTGCAATCCCTGCCTTACAGCAAGACTTTCTGCCTCAAGCATTAAATTCCTTTTACAGACATGAAAGCAGAAAGCAAACTCCCCTGCATGCAATGGCTTTCCTAAAAGTCTGGCATACCTGACTACAAACAGTGAAGCATTTCCTCAAGGACTGGAATCATGCCCATAGACCAGAAGAGGAAAAATCTGTGAAATTTTGTATTATTATTAGTAATACCATTAGGTGATACTATCATTAAGAGAATTGTGTTCAAGACTTTTTTCTTTATATTTTTATACATTAGATTTAGTAGATGAATTATTTTTAATTAGAAGTTATCTAATTATAATAGTTATCTATTATCTAGAGGTGTTCTGGGGAAAGTGAATGCTTTCTTGAGTGAGATGAAATTTACGTTCATCAGTTCAGAGAACACAACAGCACATCTCCATTATGGTGGCTGATTAGGATGAGGAAGGGAACAAAACCTGTAAGAAATCGGATTCTTTTCAGACTCTGTGCAATAAATGGAAATCGGAAGGCAAAGGCATAAGAGTTCTTTGTAGGCCTATACCACTCCACAAAACCAGGTCCTGTGCAGCCTTGGCTCCCCTCCTCTGAGACCAAAGGCATGGGGATTTGAACAAGCTATGGCCATACCTGCCAAGAACACAGCTTAGCTGTAGGGAAAAAACTACTGACTGCCCTTCCCACCCCACCGCTCTGGCACAACACAATGCCAATGCCTGCAAGTCTGCACCTTGTGAGCAGAGGTGGCCACCGTTCTACCTAGTCATTCACTACTCACCAAACCCGCGAAGTTTTACTCTGAGGAATGTTGTTACAGAAGATGCAGTGTCACTATTTACAATATTCATAATCTTTAAACTGAGAATAGGCAGGGTAGCAGAGGTTTTGCTTCAAGGAAAAAGAATCAGTGTACTTTTCATGTCATGTCAGCTAAATTCTGCCCTCTTTACTACACAAATACATTCATTAAAGGACAGCTTGTCCATTTATGTTCTTTAGAATTATTTTCAGTGATCAGTGACAGCAAACCCACATTTTTTTTGCCTAATGAAATTACAGCTGCTGCCTGGGGCATTAATATAGAGGTGGTTTGACTGTTCAGAAGTGAAATAACACATTAGCTGCTGAGAGATTTTATTATATATATTTAGAACAAATTACATTTAAAAAGAAGTCATGTAACAGAGGAATATTATTTGGTTTCTTTTCCTGGAGTCAGACTTGATAAAATCTTGCTTTATGATACATACATAAATTTCCAGAAATACGTGCAATGGGAGGAAAGAAAGTTTTCTCTCAGAACCCTCTCAGCACCAGTAACTTCTGTTTCCAGATCCAACAAATACCTTTATTTTATTCTGCTTTGTGTGCTTGTGTAGGGACTCCAAAGAAGGAACTCTGTGTGGGGAATTAGGACATGCTCTGTCCAAGGAGATGAAGAGGGGAAGATTGTACAGTAATGTTAGCACAACCTGGTCATAGTGGATGCACACAGTTCTTCTCCCATTAAAGCTTCAGGGTTGATGTTTTCTGTGCTATGCACTACATAGCTCTTCTGCTGTTTTTCAAGACATACTGGCATACAGGAATTTAAAATTTCTTTCTGTAGGGCTACATCCTAATATTAGTGGCTAAGATTTCAACATTTTCAATGGCATGTCATATATATTCACCTTTTGCATGATTTTAAATCAATGCATTTGACATGTAAAGTTCCTGACAGAACAGTCCGATTCCAAGAGGTGCTTTCTCCATAAATAATATAGAGGTTCTTTCCACCTACATGGTCCCACCCTCTCCCTGTCACTCTGACATCTGTTTCTCCTCACAAAATCTGTCCTCATTTATGCTTACATTCTCTAGTATATCCAGTTATAATGATATAACCACATAATATAATAATATCCTACATCAACTATATAAACTGGGAAGGTTTTTTTGTGAGAAAACACAGATTTTCAGTGCAGTACAGAAATGAAGAACACAAGCTCACTTCAAAGAAAGTACCATTTTTTTCTTTGCTATGCATATCTACTTGTACATTTAAAAACTTATGTCTTAATTTTTACAGTCTGGCATTAAAATAACCCGTTTAGTGAGCAAGCAGCAAGCATTTAATTGTTCCCAAAGTTACACCAAAGTTAGTTCAAAGAACTTTGGACACCGTAGTATTCAATAGAAAAGTTGAAAGCACTTAGAAGACACACCTTGGCTGAAAAAAAAATTATTATTTGAAGAAATATCTATTTGTTGCTTACCTTTTCTTTGGTTCTGGATGAAAAATTTGTGCTCTTATTCTCAATGGGAAAATCATACAGGTTTTGTAAACTCAAAAGAAAAAATTTATACATTATTGGGAAAAAAAAGAAAAAAGTTTAATTTTAATAGATTGCTTTGGTGAATGAGAAGTTTCAGTCTAAATTTAGTATTTTATTCAGTATCATCCTGCTCTTCTATAAATGACTGAGACTGTGTACACACAGGCTTTCCTGAATGTGATGTTTATTTGCAGATGCCAAGACATCCTTCAGACAAATATCTAACTCAATATTCTAGAAAGTGGATGAAAAAATAATTCCTACTGTGAAGGATGGCCAGCTGTCCCCGATGTGTTCAAGCCAGAGAGAGATTCAGGTTTGAAAGAAGCTGATGGACACTTCATCCTTCCCCAATTGCAAAGGCTGTGAATGACTTCAAATTCCTCCAGAAGTGATTTTGTTTAGCGATTAAAGAATTTAAATTTTGTAGTTTTTTGGGGGGTTAATATGTCCATGATGTATCTGAGCCTGGTGTGTCAGCACGGAGACAGGGCATGCCATGGAAGTCCAATTAAGCTTAAATGGTTTTAAGCACAAAAGCAAGAAGCTGTTTCTTGAGTGGTGACAATGTAAAGTGGTGAAAGAGCTCGAGACACAGAGAGCTGAGATAAGGTTTTGATTTGGAGGACTGTCTATTCAAGGCATAAAACCAGATCTGGTTATGGGAGAGGCTGAGCACCCAGAGCTCCTGCTCCAGGGAACAGCCAGCAACGCTTGAGGAAACCAGGCCCATAAAGTACTGCAAGCTGTGCTGCTGTGTTCTGCTGCAACAGCAGAGAAGCCTAAAAATACCTAAGTCTGTATTTTTCTTCTGGTTTTGCCATTGAAGCTTTCTGCAAACACAATTAATTAAATCTCCATGTCTTGCTTTCTAATGTAAAAAAGAGGCATTACTTTCTACTCAACTCTGCAACAACCATGGTATAAAACACAGTGACTTAAATGTAGCTCTTGTCCTATGTTATTTACTTTATATCCCTGCCCCAAATTTACTGAAGTGAACTATTATTTCTCTATAGCAGCGTGCTCTGCTTTAAATGAGAACTCTGAAATAACTTGGAATTTGCAAATGCATTGAATAGAAGTCACCGAAAAAAATGAAGAGGTTATGGATTTACTTAGGTAGGTGACATTGAGCAGCCTGACTGCAAAAACTGTCACTGGTGGCAGTGCAGGAGAAGGAATGTCCATCATGTTAATATTTTTAATACAGACATTTTTCAGCTGCAAAGAGAACCTTGGAGAGCAGCTTCCCTGTGTCTTGGATTTAGATGTTAGAAATAAGCTGGTCAGAATCTCACCCACTGAATCTAAAAGTTCTTGCTGATCTCTTAAAAAAGCTTTTTGTAGTATCTGAACCTGGTGCTATAAACTCCAGAAAAATTCAACAGTTCTGTTTAAAAATAGCTATTAAAGCACAGAAAGGTAATGTTTTCACCTTCATGAAGTTATTTTTTCTAGTTGCTTCTATGAGTTTTCATAGGTCACTCAAAAAAAAAGAGGGCAAAAAGTCAAAAAGCAGGAATGCACCTGTAGAAAAAACATTGCTTATGGGTTGAAGTAACTAGTTTTTTTTTTATTAAAAGTGTTTGCATTTTATGCTCCTAATATTTATTTAACATTACACTTTATATTCTTAAAAGTCATTATTATAATCTTTTAA
This sequence comes from Falco naumanni, assembly GCF_017639655.2. Classification (NCBI taxonomy): domain Eukaryota; kingdom Metazoa; phylum Chordata; class Aves; order Falconiformes; family Falconidae; genus Falco; species Falco naumanni. Next base: position 30,161,648 of record NC_054057.1, read on the forward strand.
CTTTTTACTAGTATCTTCCCTTCTTTAAACTTTGCATGTTTTCAAGCCTTCTGTGTCTTTGAAAAAAAAAAAAAAAAAAAAGAAAGTGGAAACAACCTGTCTAAATGGGGAGGGAACTATCTTCTATTACATTGACAATAATAAATTTTATTTTTCTATGTACTATGTTGCATTTCGGACCTTGCATACAGTAAGCTGAAACAGACTTGTTCCTTTCTGTCACAACTAAGCATTTTTAGACTTCAACTTTTCTCTGTCCTCTTTACAAAGCTCTACTCCTTTTTTTTAGAATTGCACCTTTCACACACCTACTGAGACAATTCAGGACGCAGTTTGGGTCTGTCTGATTTCCTGCTTACACATCCTTCAAAATAAGGGGAACTTCTCTTGCTTCTCCATCATCTACAGCCAGCTCTGTACCCTCTGGGATCACTCCCTCTTCTAGCTGATCTGATATTCTCTCCATATCTAAAATGTGCCCTACCCCCATTCCCGCTTCAGGTATTTTTCCTTGGGCTGCTGCATGCCATTCTATTTTTCTGCTACACGCCATCCACTCACTTTCCCTCTGGCTGCAAAGCCAGGTTTTGTGAACTTTGTGAGATCTATTTAGTTACTAAAAAACTATGCAGTCCAGCAGTAAATGTAATATGCATTCCAGAAGACCTACAAACAAGTTTTTCTTGGCACTCACAGCAATGAGGTAAGAGAGTAAAATGAGTTTGTGGTCACATAACCAGACCACCGGCAGAGAGTTATGAGAAAGCTAGACCTGTTTTAATTAGGAAAAATGTAAAAACCTTACATGAAAGCCATCATTCTGGTCTTCTGTGAACCACAAGCTGTAATTATGTAAACTGTAACTATGAATTTTCTTAGCTTTATCCTCAGATTTTAATATTTACTCTGTGAAACAAAAAGTTGAATTTGCTTGAGATTGCTTAAGTATCCCTTTATTAAAAGAAAACAACCACAGCATTCTTCCCAAAAAATCTGAAGGAGATTGGACTTGATAATCAGCATGGTCTCTTTAACTTAAAAGTTGGTCCATGCCATTCTATAAATTGATGCAGTATCTCTATGTTCTTAAGGCTGATTTCTAAGTAGGTAGAGTTGTACAGGTTAAAGATGGAACCCTGTGATTTCTGTAAGTGGGGAATTTAGATCTTCAGCATTTCTCTGAAACAGTTATGTCCTGAGGAGTGATTTCATATTTGATTTTTGCAGTGAATATATGCTAGGATGGGCTGTTCCTTATGCTGATTGAAAGTGATTTCTTACTATGTGGGAGCCAAATGCAATTTTCAGCCAGGTAGTGGGGTATTACCAGTGATGGGATCAAAATTTTGCTTTAGGAACTTGCTCAAAAGATGATGAACTTGATAAAATGAGTCTCAAATACCACAGTCTCTGGTATTTAATTACATCAGTAAGGTTATAGCTAGATTGAAGTAATTCAATGCCATGTTAGAAAGCTGAAACTGTCACCAAACAAAGTTGGTATGTTTATGTGACATAATATCATATCTTGCTTGATCAATAGTAACCAGCTTGGCTTTCAGTCAAAACATAGCTGAATAAACATGTTGTGATGCCTGAACTAATTAGCCTCAAGACTGGGTTGTCTGGCAGTGGTGGATCTCTCTTTGCTTTGTTTGAAGGTGTAGCTTTTTGGCCATCTACTGTTCTGTAAAAGCACGGACCTAAATCTTCAAAGAGATGTGTGGTCTCTTCTCCGGGTACATCTACACTATAGTCTATAGGACAGTATAAAAAAAAAAATAATCTGAAAAACCTTTCTAGGGTAGATTTAGCACCTGAAGCCGTGGGACCTGGAGTGAAATTGGAGTGGAAAACTGAATACGTTAGACCAGATGAAGGAAATGCCTTTCTTTGCTGGGGGATCACCCTTGGATAGCCTTTCATGTTCACCTATTTCCTATGTAGTGGCTGTGGTGGTACTACAATGCCCATCTTTAATTCAATAATTCAGTGATGTGGACACTCATGTGAATGTGAGATAACCAAATTCATTCCCTTCTACTGTCTGCTGAATGTTGAGTCTTTGCCATCTTCCAAGCAAATGCAATAATCTCAATGATAATTCTGCCAGTGTGTATAACTGAAGAGGAAGGGACAGACAACTGGAAGGAATATATCTTTCTCATTGAGGCTGTTTTATTTTAATTAAACATTTGTTCTCTCACGAAAGTTACTGCTAAATGGTGCTCATTGTCACAAAATCAGAGAAAGTGGAAATCTGGATTTTATTCTCTATGTCAAAAATAATTTAGTTAATTCTACATGATGGCACAAGTTTAAGAATAGGGACTGAGAAAACCAAGTAAGGAAGATTTGTATTCAGGATGCTACAGTGCTTGCTCAGAAGGTATGCCTTTCTGGCAGAGCAGAGAGAGCAGCAGCGCGGGTGAGTGATTTAGTTTTTTGGCTGTTGGATAAAGATGGTCATTATCAAGTCCAGCTTTAGATACATGCTCTTTGTGTGTCTGAACGCTGGGTAGCCCAGGACTTCAGAAGCACTGGCAGCGGTGGTATAGGTTTCTACCAGAAGTGTAGGGGTGAGTCTTGTGCTTCAGGAGCTTGCTGGATGCTCTGCACTGGTTTCATAGATCTGTGGCAGAAATGCCAGCTATACTACATATGTGTACGGTAAATCAGGATTTAATTCATATATCTAACACTTCCTGGAAGGGTGAAGACCTGCTATGCAAACACATGCTAATCTGCCATGTGGTGAGAGGGTTTACTCAAGCTGCCCCACCCCTGCCTCCTCCTCTGTTCAGGACACATCTCTCCGGGATCAGCCCAATGGGCAGGGCAGGTGTCACACAGACCTGGACAGGCCCAGGAAAAGCACATCTGGGGAGCTGTATGAGCCGGAATATAGATAAGTGTGGACTCCTGGTGCCTCATGAGGCATGCCCCAGGCCTAGATACAGGAAATACTGTTGAAATATGGTAGCAACAATTTAACAAAGCTCAATGCAAGCCCTGATGGGAGGAGAAGATGATTTAAGTTAAAGTTAAAATTAAAGCTAAAGTAAAAGAAATTTTACCCATTTATACTCACACCGTCACTCCCACATAAAGGGGTGTATATACAGGTAGTCTTCTTAATGTGCAGGCAAGAAGACACTTGTATCCAGGCAGTCTGTTTAGAATTCTTTGTGATGACATGGGATAAAGGATGTCAGCTGCTGAGTCCTCCTTCCATCTGTTGGGTGCCCTTTGCACCGGCAAGCTTTACCTCTTGCTTTAGGCTACACTGTTTCTGAGCCTTTCTACCCCATCCCATCCCATCCCATCCCATCCCATCCCATCCCATCCCATCCCATCCCACCTGTCATCAGAACTTGCTTACTCTACTTGGTCTTCTGAACTGAGTGTTGTGAAAAGCTGTGAGTGCAAGGCTTTGGATGACCTGCTTAGCCAGATGCCACCAGCACATGTTATTCATATAACATTTCTCCTGTGACTTTTGCCTCTGGTGCTTTCACACCTTTACACAGGTTGGGTTTTTTAACGAAACCTGGGATGTTCATCAGTGTGACTGGGACCTTAATGAAGCCCCAGGTTCATGACATGAAAAATAAATTTTTTTTGAATGACATTTCAAAGTAAGATTCCTTTTGTCTTGCTCATGTAAATTCATTGCTCTTCACAATCCAGATGAACTGCTGAAAGCTAAGGCGCTTGTTTAAACTCCTTTTCTTGAAGAAAACAGAAAAATGCATTGCCAATCAGAGGTCAAAGAAGTGGAATCCTAGGGCATTGCTGTTTAAAAATTACATCCTTGTCGCGACTAGCAATTAATTTCCATGACACATCTGGCAGAAAAGATCAGTAATCCTGAAAATTTGTGGTAATCCAATGGCTGTCTCTTTCTTTAATATTTTTCTGTGCTTCAGGCCAAGGAACTAACATTTATTTTGAAAATAGACCTTGCTTCCTTGAGTTGTCCTTGGAAGACAGTCCCTGGAAGAATTAGTGTTTTGCATACTTAAAGAGTTTCTTAAATCTTTAATTGTTTCCTTACACTTCTGCCCCCATATGTGATCTGTGGTTTTACCTCTTTTATTTACATTAGCCAGAGAACAGATTTTATTTTCTGAGTTCATTCATTTATGTAGCTTTGGGCAAATTTAACCGCATGGCTCTGCAAACTGACCCTAGGAAACATCATGGAAATTATTAATCTAAAACATACTAGCCCTGATCTGCTCATTTAAAGTTTAGTGAGTAATCCCATCAAAGTCCAAAATCTAGATGTGGTTGTAAACATTCCTTGTAGGAGTAAAATTTGCTGATTCCTTATCTTAATTTCTGAAGGTGGTATTTCCTGTCATTATTTTTTTTTAGTATTTGCTTGATATTAGAGCTATGTCCTCAGCTGGTGTAAACTGAAATCCTTCTATAAAGTCAGTTAGGCTGATTTAGACCAGCTGAGCCACTCTACCTCCCTTTATGTACAGAGATTGTGACCGTCCTCTGTGCTTTCAGCTGTTGCTCCTTTGCCAATTTTGTTGCTTACCTCATATAAAAATCTTTGTGAAGGAACGTTATGAACATAATGTAGAAAAATCTGAGACCTCCTGTCTAGAAGAAACACCTGTGATTCAAGTTTCAAGCAGAGCAGTGTATATCAAACTTTGTTTTCAGCTCATAAACATGGTATCTAGCAACAATCTTTGGTTTCTACCAAGCCGTGGTTCTGTGGTAGTATTAACTTTTACTTTTCTGCATTGCTTAGTAACACAAATTTGACAGAGACATGTCAGACAAATTACAGACTCCACCAGCCCTCCTGGCAAACCGTGGGATGACCACTCTGGTGTACCATGAGGCTGTTTTGGGTTGTTTACCTAAGGCTTACCCTTACAGTTTGAACTTCAGCCGCTTCCCTGCATGGAGTCCAAAATAAGTCTGGAACTGTTATCCCATCATTGGAAGGATAACTTGATATCTACTTATCAAAATAATATCAATGGGATATTATATCTAAGGTGTACTGGGGCATGGGAACTAAGAACATCCCTCACTATGAAACCCATACAGCAGATGAAATTACATGCATGCACTGCCAGGTGGTTCCTTACTGAATACATGAAAATTCTGCCTTCCTTTCAGCCCAGCACATAAGTTCCAATAAGAGGCTGGTGCAAGACATCCAAAGAAAGTTTTCAGGACCAAAAAGAAGAATTTTCTGGAAATCTGTCAAAAACTCAGCAAAGCGAGCAACCTACACAGTGTGCACTGAGAAGACGGTGTCTAGGGCTGAAAACCCAAATTTACACTAATCTGTTGATCATCACTTTGGAGTTAGAATGTTAGCTAGAAAGGTATTTGAAGGGATGACATCTACCTTTTGCGAGGTGCATTACCCCTTGCTACCTGCAGTTGATAAACATGCTGGAAACCACAACAGGCTTTGATTATGTGATGTTACCACTAGTAGGAGAGACATTTTTTTCATCTGTCTAGGTCTTCCTTGCAAATAGATGAGCTAGGATTGGGTATTGTTCTTTAGCATGTAAGCTGTGCTTTACAACCTCCAGTATGTTAGTCGATATGGGTGCCAAGGCAGTGTTGTTCCAACATGGGTCATGGGAAAGCAGAGCCAGCCAGGTCATCAGCCAATGGTAGGATGGATGAACACCAGCTGCAACAGCATTTCCAGAGACAACTCTGTCCTTCCACCCAGCATAACCACACAACAGCGATGTGGCTCAGGCCTGCACATATAGCTTAGGGCTCCAGTGCCCTGCACGGGGTATTGAAATTAGCAGCCTCCTTTAGCTCCCCTGTGACAACTTCCAGAGAAGTCCTCATCTTCTTTCTCTTCTGCAGAAGAGATAAATCATTCCTGAACAGTTGATTCTCCAGAGATTCCCTGTCAAATTTTAGGATTTCAGCTTTGGATTTTTGTGATATCTTATAATTGCAGTTTATGAGTAATTGGATGGCTGTTAATTATTCACTAAAAACACCATGAAGACTGAAAGTTTAGTGAATGTTAATAACAATTCATTAAGATTTTACAGTGCACTGATAATTTCCTAGTTCTGTTGCTCTAAGAGTCATTGTTGTTCTTCATTAAGTCTTCCGTCCAGACCTTTTTTCTTCATGATACACACAACACTGGATTTCCAAATGCATGCTTCTTCCCGGCTGAAACCACTTCTGCAGAACAGGCCCAGAAAGAAGAGCTCCCAAATAACTCTGAGGCTAAATTTTGTAATAAATTATTCTGAAAAAAACCCCACCCCTACATGCAGAGAAATCTAGATTGGTCAGCTAACAATTAATAGTCTGAAGAAATATCAAAGTGTGTTGGGTAGATTATTCATGGCTTTGAATATAAAATGGAAAATGCTAGCTTGTGGTAATGTAACTATGATCAGCTGCCTTGGCTTGTCAAAAATGCCTCTAATCTATCTTCTTAAAGTCTAACTATCTTCTTCCCCCAAAAAAACAAGGCTTGAGAAACAGATAAACTTTAAATTACTTTACGGGAAAAGACTTCTGATCATTAGCAGAAGTCATACTTAGTTTAAGGAAGGTCAAAGACTTCTAGAATTGAAATATATCTTGTCCTATTTGGAGAGGAAATACCTTTAGCCTTTTGCTATATAACGTTTGCTCTTATCAGTTTGAAAAAGCACAACCACAGGGGAGAAGAGTGCATGTGTCAGACTGTTTCTAATTTATATTACTCTTCCTTGTAGCTGTACATAGACAAGCTCTAAACCTTTTCACTCAAGGTGATAGTTTCTTCTGTGGGCAACAACAAGCAAGCTTGTTTGCTAGAAATTAGAAATCAAATTACCTTGTTCTGCCCAGATTTCGGAATTGTTCAGCTGCTTTTCAAAATTGTAGCCATAGTCATTTTTCCCAGACTTTATCAAAGCCCCAGCCCTTAAAAATAGTACGAATCCATTGTCTGCTGTGGGTCACTGCCACAGTGAAGTCATGTGCTGTGTTACAGGCTTTAATGTCTGCTGACATGAAGCTTAATATAAAAAAAGATGGAGAAGTGTTTCATGCCATTTAACTGAATTTATTATTTAAATAAAGGGATTTGTTTCATCTAACTTTGGGTATCTAGAAGTTAGATAGGCAGCCTAAGCTACAGGTCTAGGTGTCCTGCCTTGGTACTCACTGAAGGAAACAGGCAGACAACATTGCTACTGGAACTAGTGCCTTAGGCTCCAAGCTTGAGATGGAATGAAGCCTTCGGGGGTAAGGAGCTCTTCATTAATTAGAACAGTGATTTTAGCTGAAAGCTAAATTTAAATAGTGAAAGTTACATGGGATAAATTCCATGCTCCATGGCAAGCTCTGAAGGCAGAAGCTGTGCAAGAATTATTTTCTATGAAGCAAAACTTAAGGGAATTGTGATCCCAGAACATCATAGCTTAAATCCTTGCTCTCATGGAGTATTTGCATTTTTGTTCCTGATCACGGTGTTGCCTTTGTTAAAGGTTTTGGATTTTAACATCTGCTTTCTAAAATTACAGTAACGGCATATGTAAAAATAACATGTGATCATTTAATTTACTGTACTGTTCAAGTAATCCTATACTGCTAATGTGACCTTTCATGAGATAGGGATATAGAAGTAAAATAAGGTTGCATAGTGCCCTAAATTTTCAAAATATCAAGACGGAAAACCAGAACTACTCTAAATGTTTACTTAAAACACTTGAAAGTTTAGTTATAACATTTAATGGGCTATTTTATAATCAAACTTGAGAGCTGGCTGCTTCCTATCATTTCTTGCCAGTGATGCACAGTTTCCTATCTCTGTGTTGAGGACAAGCTATGCAGACAGGCATGGCAAGTCTACTGCACTTTTGACCTGCTGGTTGCTTTTGGTTCCTGTCCACCTGCATTAATATTGGCTCATTTGCACAAGTCTCTTCATGTACAATAAAATAAATACAATCTCACAGTGTAGCTTCTGCCTGTGATTAAATGGAATAATTAAACATTTCTCCTTCATTCCTGTATATAACTTTTACATGGAGGAGATGTTCAATAGATATAAAACCCAAGGATGCCACAGGTCTCTGTTCTAGGTCATTTGGTTTTCAGACTCTGAAGCTGGCCTCTCTTGGGAAGGTCTGATGTCTTCCAGTGGAAGGAAGGAGGAAATGAAAACAACTGTGTGGAAAACGAAGAGTAATATTTTTTCTTCCTTGCTGGATTATATTACCTTAGGGGCTCAGCAGAAGTCTGTACTGCATACTGAATATGCAGTTAATGGTTCTGCTCTTGCTAATTCTGTGGTAATAACCCAGCAAGATAAAAAAGCTAATAGGATGCCCATGTGTTTAAAATAGTCTTTCAGAAACACACTTTAAAAATAAATGTATTCCAGAAGATGAACTGGAAAGAGACATTTTTTATGTCCTACTTGGGGGGGCGGGGTGTGTGTGTGTGGGTGTGGGGCGGGGAAGCCTCTACATTAAAATTGATGTGAGTTTCTCTGCTGCATTCAGTTGGACTAGATTTTTAAGAAGCAGTTCTTGAGAACTGTGCAGGGAATATTTAACACCAATGCAGAAGCAGGTTTATGGCAAATCCGGATAGCTGTGGAGTATCTGTTTTCACAAGGGTGACAGAACTTACTGAATAGTTACTGAACAATGAATGTCTGCATAATTCTATTTGTCAACTTCATTACATATGACTGTAGCAAAAGGTTTGCTAGATTTTCTACCTACAATCCTGGTATTTATAGGTCTTTTGCTGCATGTCTATCCCAAGAAATATCAGTGGCACCATCTTCTCTTTCGGCAGTTTCCATCTACTTCTCTGATATCAGCTGTTATAGCTTCTTCATCATTTTTTGCATTCCTTCTGTGTGTTGCCTTCCCTACAAGACATATGTTTCTTGTAAAAGCTTCTGTTAACTTTTTTCTTGATGCCTTCTTCCTATGGTTTCCATGTGGCAGCACACAGACTATTCCCTGTTCTTTTTTTACCTTTGAGTAGCAACTATCTCTAGCTGTCCTTATTTCTACAGTCCTTCCACTCCTCTGCCTGCAGTCCATAAAGATCTTTTCTGTTCCTTTTTTCTCTGTAGACCTAACTGTCCATGAATTGTATTGTGCAAGACACTGTGTACAACAAAAGTGGTAATTATGGTTGGCTAAATATAATTCACTGCATGTGGAATTTCTGTAGAAAAGACAGGCTAAGAAATGGCTGACATTATAGCATAAAAGTGTTTAATAGTTATATGAATGACATTAAAACAAATTATTTGCTTGCATGTCTGTGCAGGCATGGTTTTCTTAGAAAGTATTTTAGACTTACATACTTAAACAAAGCAACAATCCTCTCCTAATTTTTATTCTGTAGTTAAAGATCCAGAGTTCTCCATTGCATTATCAAAATGAATCTGCAAAGACTGTGCATGTTTTTGTCTATCAATTGCGAACAAAATAAATGAGAACAAAATAAGTAGTCAGGATCAGAACTGAAGCCATCTTTTTCCACAATTCAGCCTACAGTTTTGTCAGTGTGGCAGTATGAATACACAAGTGCAAGCTAATGCTTTCTAATGTGTCAGAGCAAAGACAAACTCTGGTCTTAAGTGGAATATTGGACCAAAACAGCAGAGGAGAGGACTGTACAACTTCAACAGCTTGTTAAAAAACAGATCATGTTTTCAGAAGGTTTCATCTGCCTTCAGTCAAGATCTCTTGAGAAAAATCTTATATTACATATTTTTTTAAACTTTATTCGTTACCTTAATATTTTAATTTTGACCTGAACTACCATGTACAACAGAAGGTAAGAGACACTTTCAAAGGCATCTTAATCATTTACTACCTAGAAGGCTGAAAATCAGGTATAACGTCAAATAGGAGAACTTCATGTTCTGCACATGCAAACTTTTCTTGTGCATTCTGAAAGTCAGATGAGGTATTTCTTTTCACAAGGTGACCTGGCCATGTAAGTAGATGATCCTTTCACATTTAAGCAACAAAACTTGCGTATTATTCTGTGATCAGTTTATCGTAATATTTGAGTGGATTTGGGGCATCCTGAAAGCTGGAAGTTTATTATTAATGAATATATTTAAAATAAATCTTTACAAGCACACCTATCATTTGCTGTCATTAGTCTGTTATTTACAATCACACAGCTAGATTGCTCATCGTCTTCCCAGTATAATGAATATAATTCATTTTTAATGTGAACCATTCGAACATTTTGTTTTAAATAACAGCTTTTTGATCTCTGAATACATTCATAGCATGCTAACAAAAAGAAAACTGTTACTCTACAAAAATGAAATGTGGTTAGGTTTTCTCATACGGATGCAATAAAGAATACTTCTGGTGGCTTGACATTGCACAGCTGAATAGTTTTTGACAGGGAAAATAACTATAGTTTAGTCTGAGCTTTGGCAGTACTACAAGTTATTAAATACTTGAAGTAATTCAGTAAGTGAAACTTTGTTATAGGCAGGTTGCTTCAAAGTATATTATCTCCATAGTTACAGACATTTTCATATGTTAACCTTTTTTCCATTTGGATGTACTTCTTGCTTCTTTATTTTTGTATTGTTTCTGGGGCTGATTGATGGCCTTTTTCAAGTTTTCTCTTTTTTTTTTTTTTTATTTCTCCTCTTTCCTTTTACAAGTAGGATGAACTTGTTCTGAAAAATGTAACAGAATGTTCTGGTAAAAATAAAAAAATCAAGGATGCTGCTCAAATCAGCTATACTTAAGCTCACTTTTTTTTTAATATTGAGTTTTATTTAGCTCGTTTATTTCTCATTTTTCAAAAAATAGTACTGTATCACTGCACCTATGTTACCTTTGCTTTGGGCTTCCCCCACCACAGCATGAGAGTTCATCAGTCCTAATGTACTTCTCTTCTGCTGCAATCAGGAATCGCTGCCTCTAAGTGCAGGCGAGATGAGAACAGCTGTGTGGGAGCGCACGGTACACGGGGGTACCCAGGGGAGTTACAAACGGGAGAGCTCTGATGCTGCCGAGGGAAGTGCCCCAGCTCCAGGGCTGCATGCCAGTGCAGCTGTGCCACTTCCAGGGTCCCAGGTGACATCTCTGCTGGGAGTTGTGTGGTGTCCTGCAGGTGTATTTTGTGCTCCAAGTGCTGGCCCAGATGCAGTCAGGGTCTCTGCGTTGGGACAGGGACACCAGCTCCACATTGGTAAACTCCACGCCCTAGCTGAGGACCACTCTCTGCTCCATGCCTTCTCACCTGCAAGTGACACAAGCTGGAGGTGAAGCACGTGGAAACCAACCCATTGGCTTTGACCAGCTTTTGTTCAGGCTTGGTGCAGAGGCATGACTCCGTAACCTGCTCATGGGACGGTCTCGGCTGGGTGAGCTCTGCTGTTGTTCCAGGGTCACGTTCCCTGGGTTTGCAATAAAAGCCTTCACACTTTGTAGAGGGAAAAGTGAAAACCCATTTTTGGATTGGTTACACAGATAATCTGAAAAAGAAAAGAGGAAAGGATTCACATGATGGGAATATCTAGCAAAAGGAGAAATCTGTGAATGAAGGTGAGAGAACTGTAGCTAACATGCGTAGGTGATAAGAGTAATGAAGGATATTAAATGCGAAATGTCTAAATCACAGTGTCGATATATTTTACCAAATCATTCCACATACAGCTGTGCTTCCTTAAATAAAGTTATTATAATTAATGTCTCTCTCCAGTGATGATCAATAGGCTAAATTCATATGTAGAATGAATTTGTTCAATGAGCAACATTTTTTTCCCCTGGTAATTGCCATTATTTTATTTCTGTCATGCAGAAATGTGATATGAGGTGGCAATGAAGATAAAACAAGGAAAAGGTGAGGAATGATCACTTTAGAATTCCTGAAGTGTTAGGTGAAAAATGGGAAACAGTTTCATAGAATCCGATTTGGTTTCACACACAAATATCATCTGCAAAACCAGTAATGGAATAAAGTTTTCATAAACAGGAGTATAGACAGTGAAATAGCCAATGCTGAAACTCTCACTGAAAACAACTGAACTATTGTGAATCATAAATGGCAAGGTATGCATAAGGTCATTCTATATCATATTACAAAACAATGCACAAGATAAGTCATTCTGGCAGTCACTTATCATGTGTTTCTTAAGCTTAATTAGTTTTTAGCATTACCCACATGTCCATGGATGTAACACAGGCATTTTCCAAATATTTCTATGGGATAGATAAACTTAACTTTTCTATTTGTTAGAATAATGAAATATTTTTTGTACAGTGGACTGTTTTGTATAAGCCCAACCTAAAGACTCTTATTGTGTAGGAGGCCATGAAATTTTATAGTCTTTTGGGACTATGAAATATTTTTTTCCTTTTTTAAAAAAATTTTATTCTCATGCTCATACTATAAAGTTATTGTTTTTTCTTGACATTTAAAAGGGAATAATACTAGCTTTCTGGAGCTGAGCCAAAACAGTCTTTATGAAGTTGCAATTGTAACCATTTTGCAAAAATCAGGTAGATATAAAGTAGAGGTGCAGAAACTTTAGCAAATATGTCTACATTTTAAGACAGTTTGTTTTCTGTTTGTTTGTTTTTAACACATATTATTTAGGAAAATATTTACTAATTTGTAAAACCTTAATGGAATTAATGAGGGAGCTGATTATTGTTCACAGTACTATAAATATAAAGCTTGAATATTAAAAGGGAAGGCACCACTGCAAGTAGCTCTTCTGTCAGGTACCTCGTAGGTGATAAACTGGGATACTGGTTAGAAGTTGACAGAACTGAGGTTTGCCGGAGCTGAGGTTTATAGCAGTCATGATCAGAGCTGAGGGATGCTGATCTCAGTCGTGCAGAGGAGGGTGCAGGAGGAGAAGGTAAGCCTTTGTACTGAGCTGTGAGACTGGTGCCAGGTTACAAAGGTCAAATATTTAATAGCACTCTTTCATTTTACAGCTTTATTCCATGTATGAAGGCAATCTAGGAACCCAGCTTAGATAAGGAAAAGGCAGAAATACATATCTTGCTGTGCTTTGATTTTGGATCTGTTTTATGTTTCTTTACTATAATATAGAGCCTTGGGGAGTGCTGTGTTCCCAACTCAACAACCTGACAGAGCTATGGCTTAAATATCCATACTGCAGTGCTCTGTGTTGGGGAAAAAAAAGGAGAAATCAATTTCAGTTATCACAGTCACTCTGAACTCCCCGGTGGTGGGCTCAGAGCTATATCTCTATTCTGATTAAAGCATTTTCTGAAATCTACAGGAATTTCAGAGTTCTGTAGAAACTCTTCTATGCACCCAGTTAATTTCTGGTTATAAAAATACAGCTGTTATCAAACATTATTTAAACTATATCATAAGTAAGTGTATTGGATCTTGCTGAGACTGAGCTAAATTTCCCCACAGCAGCCCTCATAATGCTGTGCTCTGCATTGGCAGCTGGAAAGGTGTTGGTAACACACCAGTGGTTTGGCTACTGCTGAGCATGGTTTGGCTACTGCTGAGCAGTGCTAGCACAGCATCAAGGCTGTCCCTCCAGCATTGCTCCCCCTCACCACTAGGCTGGGATGGGCAAGATCTTGGGAGGGGACACAGCCAGGACAGCTGACCCAAACTGACCAAAGGGATATTTCATACCATATGACATCTACTCAGCAATATAAGCTAAAAGAAGGTAGGAGCAGGGGCTACATTCATTATTATAGCATTTGTCTTCCAGAGCAACCACTCTGTGTAGCGAAGCCCTACTTCCTGGGAAGTGGCTGACATCACCTGCTGATAGGCAGTAGAATAAATCTTTTGTTTTCCTTTGCTTCTCTGGATGGCCTTTGCTTCTGATTTTTTAAGCTGCCTTTATCTTGACCTATGAGGGGGGTTTTTTCATCTTATTTTCTCCCTGCCCTGTCCTACTGAGAAGAAGAGTGATAGAACGGCTTGGTGGGTACCTGGTGTCCAGCCAAGGTCAACCCACCACATTAAGTACCTAAAAACATCTTTAACATGTTTAAAAGGTCCTACTCATTTCTCTCCAGCTAAGAGAAAACTCACCTAGTAAGAGTTTTATCAGGTCCACAGAAAGAAAATAAATATTTAAATCCTCAACTCACAGGTACTAAAAATAGTACTGTGACAGGCACCATTTCTCTGAAGACCAGCCCACAGGCTGGAGTGTGTGAACGCAGGACAAAGATGAAAAAGCTTGAAAAGTCCCATCCTTGAAAACTGTAGCAAAACTCTGTTCGCTCCAACAGCACCGATATTTCTTTTAGAGGCTCTTTGACAGTAGATCTGTGACCACACGGAAGATGTGTGTGCCTGGAAATCTGGATTAGGAAATTGAGAGAGTATGTGCAGGCCTTTGTTTTGCATCATCCTGTAGGAGACCTTGTCTCCACCGACAGCACAGGGAGTCCTGTAGGACTAGCAGCTGACTTCAAGACTTCTATTGATTCTTTGAAATTCCTTTGTATTTTTTTACATTACCTAGCTCAGTGGAGCTCCATGCCAGCTGATTCTTTTCCAGATTACTGAAATATAAATATTTAGCTATAAGTAAAATAACTCTAGCATGGCTATAATGTTTCAATTACATGTGCATTTGTACCAGTTTCTCAAAAAAAGGCAACATGATCCATAACTTGAGTCACATCTGTAAGCAGCAAGAAAATATAAGCTCTGCCAAATTATTCAGCATTTGTGCAGGTGCAAACCAGGAAAATTGCAAGTCTTTATGCAATATGGATAAATATTATTAACCAATATTTCCAATTAATTTAAATTTTGTCCCACTAGGTTTATCAATATATTCTAGAATGATAGCTGGTTTTCTACAGTGACCTAACCTGTGACAATACATTTACTCAGAGAAATGAATCCTTGCCCAATCTTACCATAGATCAATCTGGGATGGAGAAGGGAGGGAGGAGAGGAGAGAAGAAAGCGCTGCTGTCTTGGTGGCTCAGAACTCTATTTGTTGTTATTAGGGTTGATGCCATTTACAGTTACCAAGCTTTTTGACCTGCAGACTAGAACATGATTGTTAATAAAATGCCATGAAATGCCTATATAATAATAATAATAAAATAAGTGAACAGAAAATGCCCCCATTTGGGGGCAAATAAAACATTTTGTGAAACTCTTTTTTTTTTTTTTTTTTTCCCTTGATAAAAACAGACTGCTGCAGAAAAGCTAATATTGAGATGTATTATCACATAAAGGAACTGCATGTTTTAAGGAAAGTGTTCACTGACTAGATTTCAATGTCTTAAAGCTTGTGTAGATTTAAACTTTCTCAGGGGTCTACAGAAACAAGTAATTTATGTTTATGTAAGGAGGAAGGGATTCTTTGCACAAATAGAGTAGTAATAGTTCTGGTATGTACTTCGAGGTCTGCAAAATTGCTTTTTCTGTGGAAAGCAGTTCATGAAATTTCCACAGCTAAGGCCAATTTGCACAATCCAAGTAAATGTTCTAGGGTATTCTCTGAGGGCTAAATGGCTGAATACACCCACCGTACCTCCTCCCACCGGCAGTGGTCATGGAGGCCTGGGATAACAGGAGTCCTCTCTTACACATTCTCTGAAGTCATGTCACTCCCGAACCCATCTTTATGCCCCATTCTCATGGAATTCTAATTAATAACAATTCTAGTTAATAGTATTTTATTGTTCAACAGCACAAAGGCAAAATGCAGACTTATTTCCAGGGAATCAAAGGAAAATTTGCATTGTCTTTAGGGTGGCGGCATGTTTTTACACAGTGAGAGTAGATGTTTTTTGCAGGATTTTACATTGCGTTCCTCACATTCAGTACACATGGGGAAAGGAGGGGAAGTACACAACTTCTCTCCCCACTATATAGCATTAAAATAGAAAAAATATACCTCCTTTTTTTTTGGCTTTGCATTAAGGGTTCAGCTTGCACCCTCCATATTGTCCAACAATCTGCTAAAAATTTCCAGCAGCTACATTTTTCAGTGAAGCCAAGTACATACAGTATGAGGTTTTCCAAAAGGTGAATGAAATAATCCATTGAAAATGTCAGTCAGAAGCCAGAGTATAATTTTATTTATTTTTTTGATCTTTGTTCAGAATTCACATGATTAGTATGTGGCAAACTGTAAAACAAAGTGGAACAAAAGTGCCTGAAATAAATTTCACCTTGACCTGGTTTCCACTTGACTGAATTTGTTGTAGTAAACTGGTGACACATAGTGGATAAACAGTAACACATGTCTGCACTGGAAAAGGGAGAACAGATGGTAAACACACTGATATAAGGGCTGTTACACAAGAGTTTTGTGTATAATTCAGAAAGGTCAAATCCCCAGAAAGCCGAAACAACTTTGATAAGGGAAAGGGTTTCACTGACAAGAAGGAGTCAAGTGGGCACAACTGAAGCAGATAAGGCTTCCCGCTCCTCAGTGGGTTTCACTTGGAAAAGGCATCTGGCCACATCTGTCTCCTTTTGCAAAACCACCGTCAGAGTCAGAGGTGTTAGTCACAGGGAGACTTGCTGTGAAAGGAGCTTCCTCAGAGGATACCACTGCTGGGCCACTGGTTTAGTTTGTGCCACCGTCCTAAAAACACCTCTTGTGCAACAGTAAAATTCACACTTTTTATGGTTTGAAAAATATTTTGACCTTCCAAAGACATTGATTTACCGGGTCTTGGCTGCTGCAGTGCGAATTATTTGCTCCCACTGGTGACTAGTAGCTGACCATGAGCACTGTGTTGGGTAAAGGAGTATTAGCTGAGTTTGGGAAGGCAGCTGTCTTCGAATGTCTTTACTGTCTGCATGTCCACTGGTGTGCGAGAAGGGTTACTGTCCTCATTTCACGTATTAGGACCAAGTAATCTGCCCAGTGGCCACCTGGGGTAATGAGCAGAACAGATTTCCCACATCCTAAGTAAATTCCTTGCACACTGAACTGCCTTCTGTCAGAAGCGCCCTGGAAGGATTTGGTCAAGATGGACTTGAAAAGGAAAGGAGCTACTCAGCCTCACAGATGGTTGAAGTATTCATGGTCAATAACAGAAAAGAGGAAAAGAAAGACAAAAATCCAAACAAGAGGTCATTAGGTAGTGGTGGTAGTGGTGCTCCTAGCCCACACTGCAGCAGTAATTCAAGAAATCTAAGTTGAAAAAAGCTATGTACATGAAAATATAATTTTCTTTGTAAGCACCTATGTTTAATTTTGTAGTATGGTTCTAAAACCTTGGGGTTTGATGCTCAGAAATGCACCAAAATATATCTAATAAGGGAGACGGGTAATAAATAATTTAGCATAAAGCAATTTCTGCAGATTATTAAGATTTTAGTTTTCAAAACTATTCAAAGGAATTTTATTAAAATGTAATTAATGGTACAAGAATTATTTTGCTTTTAAGTTGGTTTCTACTGTTAAAAATATACCTAGAAAGTGTTATTTGTAAACCATATTTTTTCAATCAATTTTTGGCAGGGGACTATAAATTTTAAATTGCTCTGTTTAAGGACTCACAGAAAACAGAGATGGAGTGAAAAATTAGGTGCTGAAGTCAGGCATGTTGAATGTTCAGCTTGTATCTGTTTTCAAGAATTAACAATGCCAAAGCCATTTCACTTGCAACTTATTTAACAGCTGTCTGCAATTGGAGATCCATATTTAGTCTCTTATCGCATCTTTTACTTGTGGGACTACTTAGTCCCTTAAAACAAAAGTGATCCAAGCCAACAATTTTTCCCAATAATAAAAAATTTTCTTTTTAGCTAAAGCAGGGACCTTGCTGGTATCCCTGCCAAACAAAAGTCATCTCTCTACCTCTCACCAATGTATCTGAAATTTCTTCAGTGGTTATAGCTCCAAGGATAAAGGGTTTATGGTCTTCATACTTGCAGGGCCTAGTACAGATAGAGGTGCTGTTCTGTTTTCCTCCTCAGCTACTCAAATCGTGGAAAAAGTCCCTTCAATCACCCTACACCTCCATCCCAGGCTGCTGTTTGGCATTTCCCTGCGGTGACTTTTACATATGACCCCAGGGAAGGCCTAAGTGCCCAGGATGTGGCACAGCTCTGTACTTCCTGGGGAATTTGCAGATGGAAGTTTAAATGTGCTTCGCTGTGCAGGTCTCGCTTTACAGCCAGCCTACATCTCCTGTGCACCTGCATCATCTTCTAATTCAGCTTCATCAACAAGCAGCCCAGTTCACATACTCTGAACCCAATTTGCTCTGTGAGCCAAAGCACAAATAAATGGAAAACTGTATGAGTAATTTTAAAAGTGCACCCCTAATCTAAACTGGACTTGGTAAGCATTAGTTGTAGCTATAACCACATAGCCAACCTGAAAATAATGAATATTAAAGAGCTTACTGGCAATTCTTTGGCTGAAATGCATTTGTATAGAGAAAGTCCTAAATGGAAAAACAAATCAATACAAATCTAGGTCTGTTTCTAAAGGATTTAAGGACACAAGCAGTACTGACTTGTTGGGTGTTGTGCATGTGAGAAATCAATTCATTGTCATTAGCAGTTGGCATAACAATCCAAATGTCTTTCTCTCACTCACCTGGGAGATCCAGGTGAATATGTAGACCATTAATGTATAAATTATATAGCTCTAATGTCAACTCAACAAACCAGTTGCTAAAAACTGGCCACCTGAGAATGAAATCAGCATTTTTATGCAGGGAAGAAATCAAGTTTAAGCACTCCAAGACAGAAGGATTTGCTCCAATGTGAGTGTATACAGAGGAGTTTGCCTCTAAGTTAGAAAATACAGAGGGTTTCTGGAATCAGACATGTATTTAATAATTGTAATATGGTGTCATATTTCCGTAACAGCATATTAACCTGAACATATTACAGTCATACCTTTATTCTATGAACCTGGAAATACACTGATTTTTTTTCAAGTGACATTTAAAAGAAAGGATCACTGAGGTTACCTGAGTGTTGCTCTTTCAGAACCACTTATTAGTTCTGTCTTTAAAGGTCACCAGTAAAGGGTAAAGTTCCTGGCTCTTTGCTTTTAAGAGTATTTTCCCCCTTATTTTCACTTAAT
This sequence comes from Falco naumanni, assembly GCF_017639655.2. Taxonomy (NCBI): domain Eukaryota; kingdom Metazoa; phylum Chordata; class Aves; order Falconiformes; family Falconidae; genus Falco; species Falco naumanni. The sequence goes on from NC_054057.1 coordinate 30,180,708, forward strand.
GGAGGATGTTTTAAGTTTCTGTATCCAAAGATAGGAATTTAGAAAAGTACAGCAAGATAAGTGGCTGTCAAGCCCACCATGCGTTTTGTAGCAGTTGCCCATAAAGGACATGGTATTGAATGGTATTTTTTTCTGTTCAGTACTGGTATGTTCCATCTGTGCATCATACATCTCTATGGCTAGGTTGAATTAATTATCATTTCAGGGATAAACTTATAGTAGGAAATATAGAATTAATTTGTGTCCACATGAGGACCACATTTAGTTTTCAAGTAACTACTTCATCTCTAACATTTGTTGATTTTTAATAGTAATCCAGTCTGGACAGAGAGAGAAAGCAGAGATCACAAAACATTGTGTAGCAGCATGCAGCAGTATCTGATGTGCAAGAATAACAGCCCATTTGGGGAGTATTCCAGGAAAAAGGTAGAACGTAAGATGGTTCTGATGAATATTACAAAATTTTGGACCAAGCAGTAAGCTGTGGCTTTGAAACAAACTGGGATAATCCTGGAGGATGGGCAGATGTAGAAACTTTCCATGTCTGTACACTTCTAGCCTAGGTCTCATTTGCATTTAATTGCTCCTTCCTGAACAATTTAAGCAGCTGCTTGTGGCTCTAAGTTACATTTTTAGTACTTAGAGACTGCTGAGTTGAGGAAGGACTTTGTTACCTCAGTGACAATGAGTTGGCCACTGGGAGAGCTGAGATGATAAAGAGGAGAATTCCAAATTTTGCTCTGAAGTCAAGTACAGCTGGGATAAATTTTGTCACTGATACTCGTCTCACCACCATTACATGCAAATGACACTATCAGAGTTTTAAAAATAACAAATGATAAATCAAGTCATAAAACAACCATTAAAATATCTGCCAGTTCCTCATCTGATCTATGGAAAACACTCTTTTGACCATCCACTTTCACCAAATAAAGCTAACTGATAACAGTAATTCAGTTCTTTTCTATTTTTGGGATAGCTCATACCCCAACAAGGCCCAGTTCCATAAATGCCTACATGTAAATACAACATATATATGGCCTTCCATTAATGAGCAAATCTGTAGTGAAGCATACAAGAAAGATTCAACAGCTGGTTACTTGTTGGATACTTACTACAACCACACCATATAACACCAACAGATATATTGAACACCTTATATTACAGCAATTTGGACATGCCTAAAAGATTATCGCCTTTGCAATTAGGGTGTCAGATCAAGAGGTCATTAAACACCAAATTCTGAATAATATTCTTTATAACTATCTGACATGGACCTGTCTTTAAAGGTTTATGGAGTATATCACTAACCACATTCACTAAGCTCAAGCATCAAGTCTGTGAGCTGTGAATGTGTAACCTGAAGTCAGCTTCTGCAACAAGTTTCATTTACAGGAGCTTTTAAGAGTCTGCCACGTGTCTACTAATCAAAAATTTGAAATAAAAGGGTAAAAAGTGAATGCATGTGTGGAAAGAAAAAAATTACCCAGTCAGGTGATATCAAAATATTCAATACATTTATAGAGAAACATAAAAGGGCTTTGTTCTATGTTACCATACCTGAGATCCTTGGAATGCTTAAGAAAGGCTATTTTATCATTAAAAACAATTGGATAACTTTTCTTTTTCTAATAACTTGCTGCTTTTTTTGTTAATGTATTTGCATATTGTAGTCCCGTTTATTATGATAGCTATCACTAACAAAATAAAAACAAATGGTCTTCAGCCTGCAGAAAAGCAATGTAAATTTACTGTAACCAACTTGCTTAGATAAAACAAATTCAATATATCTTAAAGATCAACTGTTACTTTTTAAACTCCTTTTTATATGAGGACACACTTGTCTTCTAGATAATGACCTGTGAACTCAGAAATAAATATTTTTCCATTAGGTATTTCACTATGACATCTACATAAACTCATATAGTTTTATATATATATATAAAGAAAGAAAGCATGTGTTGCAAGAAATATGCTACCATTAAAAAGTTTTCCCTTCTTGCCTTTCTCTTCCTCTTTCTTTCCTTCTAGTGGACTTCTGTTTATAGTAGGGATATGCTTCTACATGATTTATGAACACTGTGCTAACAAGCAAGGTAAAATATGCCATAATTAAAGAGGAAATTAAACTCATCCAAAAATCAAAGCCAATTAAAACCCCAAGTGCCTCAGTGGGAAAGATATGGTGGCTATCACTGGAAAAAGAAAAGTGTATAAGAACTGGATATCTTGTCAAATGAAGGAAACAGGAATGCCTGTAAAATGTGACAGGTCAAATGTAAACAGAAAATTCAGAGAGAAAAAAAAAGAATTTGAAAAGGCTCTTTCAAAGGATGTTGAAAGTCTTAGCAAACTCTAATTACATCAGAAAAGAAAACCAGCTAGGGAATCGGTGGGACCATACAGTGAGAAAGATTAAAAACAAAGAACTTGGGGATGCTAAGACCATAATACAGAAACTCAGTGAATTTTTGAATCGGACCTAACTGCTGAACACTCTGAGGAGAAGCCTATATTTAATATTTCCTTTAGTAGCAGATGGGTCAGAAGAGTATGATGTACAGGAATTCTTAGGTGAAATAGACATTTTAGAAGTCATAAGCACTAAATGAATACTGCAGGAAATCAAATGTGAAATTTCAGACCTGCTGGCCAGGTTGTGCTATGTATCATCACAAACTGTTGCTCTGCTGAAAGGCTGGACATTTGCAGTGTGTTTGCTGTCTGGAAACAAGGCTGCAGGGAGATCCTGGAAACTGCAGACCAGTGAGTCCATCTTCCTTCTATGATAAGATGGTACCATCTAGAACAAAGAATATGATGATGGAGCACATGAATAATAGGTGCAGGTTGTTGGAAAGAAGTCAGCATGGCTTGTATAAAAGGCAACCTCACTAGATGGGGTCAGTTGGCACTCTCTGAACGTGTTGATAAGCACGTGGGTAAAGAACAGCCACTGGAAATCTGAAACTTGGATATTCAAAGAGGTTCCACACCAAAAATTACTAAAGGAGCTCAAGTTGCCACAAGGTTGGAGCATACATAGCTTTCAGCCCAGGGGTTCACCTGCCTATGATTCGGATTTCATGCATCACTACATAGCTCAGTTTTGCTAAGGGTGTTGTTAAAAGTGAAGGCACATGAACTGAAGGTATTCAAGATAAGAAAAACAGAAACAACAAATGGACGAGATAGTAACTGCTGAGATAGTAACAATTAGGAGCTCAAGAATTCAAGAGGAAAATTACTGACATGAAAAGGTATAACTTTTAAAGAAAAAAAACCCAGAGATTCGTAAGAGGGTAAAATTAGCAAGACTAAGGATCAGTGCATTCCAAGGGGGAGTGGAGACATGAGTGGCACCATCTGGGCCAGGAGATGCTCAGTGGCTGTCTTGGTGCCTAGTGCTTAGCCTAGCAGCATTTATTTGCTGTGTGTATTAGCCAATAAAAAATTGGCACATACTTTCAAGTTTTGCGAAATTTCCTTGTGCATGGGAAAAGCTGTTAATGCCAAAGTGGCCAGAAGAGGAATTATTCTTTTATGGACTGAAAAAGGCTAAAGGGCAGAAAGCAAAGGGGGTCTTAATGGTCACTTCTCAGAAGAGTTACTAATGGAATCTACTATACTATTGATATTGGGACAAGTTTCATTCAACATCTTCATCAATACCTTGGGGGGGAATAGTAAGCTCTTCTGTGTAGTCAGATTCCATAATGCTCATGGTGATGAACTCCAGAAGGGCCTTGCTTGAATGAGCTGCTGAACAGAGAGTAGATGTAGATAAATGCAAGGAAATGCTTCTAAGGTTAGATATACAGTGCTGAATTTGGAAGAGGAAGTCACAACTGAGGAAAGAGGCTTTTGAGTCACAACTTAAAATTCTTAGCAACCTTTGCTCAATTTAAAATGGCAGTCAAAAAAGCCAAGAAGGCGTTGTTGAGTAGTGAGATGAAGACTGGAAAATTTTGCCATTGTACAAAAACATGCACACCCTGGTCTTGATTATTAAGTGCAGCTCTGGTCTTCAAGACACTGGGAGAGTGAAGTCAAAGGCACAGACTTCAGCTAAAACGCTTTAGGGATAAAGCAACTTGCCTTCTGTAGAGGGACTAAGCCAGCTGGGATTCCACCCTGCAGAGCAGAAGGCTGGGGCAGGATATGATCAAAGTTTACACAACTGTGAAAAGAGTGGATAAAGAAAATGTGGAACTCACAGTAAAAGGACAAGACAGAGTAGGAAACTAATAAAGGGAAGTGGATACCAAAGGAAAACCAGGCAGAGATACACATTAACATGACAATTCTGAATGCTGGAGGGAAATGAAAACGGTATGCCATAGAAAGTGTCCACACTAAGGTGCCTGATTCTCCACTCATTACGATTCCTGAGCCCCAGTAGGAGTGACCATAATGTTTTACAGGAATCCGGTTTGGGGAATCCGTTTGTAACGCTACCATGGGATTCACACAGGAAGCTGTGTAGATGGCTCATTTCCATATTGTAGCTCTATCACATTATGGTTTTCCGAGAGAAAATAGAGATGTCTAAGACCACTGTGATCCCCGACTTCTAATACAGTTGTCTAGTATGTGACTCCTCCTACCTTTTCTAACAAATTCAGCACTACTGAGTGCTGTTATGGAGATCTTCTACACTATTGACTGCATTTTATCTTATGTAATATTCTTCAGAAAATCTGTATGAAAACTTATAAGCAATTATCTAGCAGAACCACAATAAGTTTCTTGTTGTGACTTTACCTTGATGCCTATATGCAAAAAGAGAAATCAAAAAAGAAAAAGGAAAAAAATCCTATGCCTGAAAGTTATTTGCACAGATTTTTGAGAGATTTATTGCAACACTACATAAAAGCCTAAGAATCATGTCTGCAGGAAATTAGCTATGCATTCCAAGGGACATTTTAAGTGGAAATTCAGAACTAACTCCTCTCTAATCTACTCTATGAGAATACAAGACTAGAGAAACTTCCTGTCTTTCATCCAGTGCATTTAAACAGAAAAAAAACTTGACAAAGAACATCCTATTTAATCTTCATATGTAGCAAAAGTTCTTTCAGTGTCTATCAAAGGTCTAATTAGCAGTCATTGTATCTCTGAATCTTTGGGATAGATTTATAATGGCACTTCTTAAAAAGGAGCATGGTGTAGTCCATCAGAGGTCTTTTTCTGTTTTTGAGGACACAAATGGACTCTAATAGCTCCTGTAATGCTCAACTGGAGTTGCAGTGCTTTGCAATAAAATAAATAAACATGTATCTTATTCATGTGTCCATAATGAATGGAAAAGGGGCAAAATGAAGTAAGAATAAGTTATGTTTGATGGTATGTCAGGTTGGGAGCATTGAAAAGGGAAAAATTTAGTGAGCCAGATCTACTATAATTGTTTCACCTGGGTACTCACTGGTACCACCTCTCCATCTTACCCAGATGCTTTGGAAGAGCCCTGACCTAACCCCCACAGCCTGCAGCACCCCAGCCTCCACTACCCCTGGCCCAGAGCAATGACAGGATTCTCTGCACATTGCTCACCACCACCACGAGGCAGACCTCACACCCCTATGGCCTCCCCTGCTGCAAGGGACTCCCTTCCCTGCCCACCAAAGTGCTGGAGAGGACTAGCTCTCCTCTGCGTCTGGGATCACTGATGTCTGTGGGTCAGGGAAGAGAAGTGTGTGAGGGGAGGGAATTGTCATAACGGAGGCAATTTTGTATGCTGTCACGCAGCTTGCAAAAGAAGCATGCAGCAGAGCTGAACAAATCTGTGAATGTGATTTTAAAAGAACGTTGTGTCTCTGCAATCTTCTGAAGCATCTCTCCTTCTGAAACATCTTCCTTTCTGCTCCCCAGATAATTTTCCAAAAGATTTAATATTGTCATAACAGATGATAGTACCGAGATGCTTTTTCTAGATCTCAGAATTGGAGAAGTTTCATATGGCACTCCATACTAATTTTGATTACAGACTTGGCTGACTGACTATAAAATGAAGTAATATCTCCAATTTTTATTATTGTAAGGATCAGTTGTGGCTTTTACCTGGGGGATACAGAGGCCCATTTCCCACCAGAAATTTATAACATGGTAAAATCTTTCTGGATCTTATTTCCCTTTTCCCCTAAGTGCAGATGGTATGTATGCTTACATCAAGTCTGGCAGCACAACACATGGAACCGGGAAGCATATTGCACCTGCTTCTCAGCCCTACACAGGTAGTTCCCCGGCTCACCTGAAATCAGAGACAGGCATGTGACATTGCTGGTTGCAGGTGGAAAAGGTCATGTAGGACACAGAATATCTTTTTTTCTGTTTTCTAACATATAAGATCTAAATATGCTTGACTTGCACTGTCTTGCTAATGCTTTGCTAATTGCTAATTGCTTTGCATGCTATTTTTCTCTTAAATTCTCATTAAATGATACACAGGCACACACTCTTCTATTACAGGTGGCATTTTTTTTTGAGAACCCTACCAGCTAGAAAGCATTTAGAGATGCCACAAGTAAAGTTTGTGTCCACTAAAAGTTAAACACACTAACTAGTAGGTTACATGTTACATTCACTGCAACTCAGCTCTTCTCCAGTATATTACCATAAACAGTTTCCTCTAATACTTCAGTGTTATCAGTCTTCTTTAGTGTACATTGCACTGGGATAACTAAGATCAACATCAGTCAAGCAGCTTGCAAAAAAAGTTCAGTCCATTCTTCAGAGACCAGAGTCCTGTAGCAGTGCAATGGAAGCAAAAGCAGTCTTTAACAAAGAAAATAGAAACTAGTTGCCACAAACGTATAAATTAAATTTTGTGTTCTCCATGAGTTGTTGAAATTGGTTTGGGGTAATTTCAAGCAACCATTGTCTTCTCTTTTGGGTTAATATATGCTGTTAAGACAGACTTAATTTGTTGTAGTCATTGTCACCAGTCTTGAGAGAGGACCACATAGTAATGTAGGCTCCAAAGCAACCTTGGCACGACTTACTTGCCAGGGCACATATGTGGCAGGTTAAAATCAGAAGGTTTACATTTGCTACTGAAAAAACTTACAAGTTAGTTACCACTAATGAAGACCATTCCTGTTAACAGTGAGATTCCACAGATACATCCTGAGGCAGTCTGGGATGAGCTGGATGGATCCATATGAAACGATAGTCCAGGACTACTTCTGCAAAGCTGACTGTTATATGCTTATACCACATGTGCAGTGGTGGTATGTTATGAAGCACTAGCAGACATAGGAAAAGATTGGATCAGAAGGTTTATGATATAATACACGATTAAACAGAGCTGGCTATCATCCAGTTTTGTGTGCGACAATCAGTAGCAGGCTAGAATGGCTGAGTAACAGATGGCTGGTACGGATGTTAGAAAGGTTTGTGTTTAGGCACTCCATGCTAAGCCAGCTAATCTACTTCACAGATGTCCTTGCTTTTGCAGCTGTTTTCTTTAGATGTCCTTGAAAGTTCAAAGCCTGATCCAGGGCTACTCCTAGATACACCTGATATGACTTGTATTCCATGTTGTTTTCACAGAGTGATAAATCCAGTGTTCAATACAAGCACTGTGAAGATGTAGTGTGATGGTTGTATTTGGCTAAAACTTATCACTGATCCTAGCATAAGGCCAGATTGTTCATCTCAGCAGATTATATCTAAGATGCTCTAACAGAGAATTTACGTAAGAAAGGGATTTTTTTCTACATAATGTTAAAGAAAGTGATATATTTAATCGGACAGTGTGAGACTAGCAGATTTGTTGGCTAAGGCAACTGCTATCAAATTCAGCATCCCATCAGGATCTCAGGGTTTCTGGGGTAAACAGAAATTAAACAAAGATTATAAGAAATAAGGCAAAATGGCAAACAGTAAGACAGACAATCAGGTAGTTGTATCCGAGATGCTGAAAAGGAATACACTTCCTAGGATGGCTCTAAAACATTTGAGTATTTCTAGACAAAAGACCTTGCCGAAACAAAGGAAAAATATCTATAGTGTATGAAGCCTACAGGTTCAGCTAGAGCTATTGGTGCAGGAGAGGCAGTGCTGCTTTGCCAAAGGCGGTCTGTGTTAATGGAGAAGGGCCCCATATGCAGTGGTATTTTAAGAAGTTTCATTGCAACATGTAGCTGTCAAAGTGCTAAGGTATTTTTGATGAATGGCATGCCGGTCTGTAGCTACATGCAAATATTGGCTGCTACTTACCCATTCAGATACCAAAAGGCTGTGGAAATGGCATTGGCACGAGTGAATGAAAACTGCAGAGATTCTCATGTCAGTTAAATTTAAACACAGATCTGAAGATTGTGAGATTGCATGGATCCTGGATTTGCAAGGGTCTGCTTAGATAGTGGAAACATTAACCATAATAATAGAATTTTAAATACCTGTTAAGCATGGTGCTACTTTTTTCTAGATTACAGAAAAGAGGTCTTTGATATATGTATTGTAGTATACTTACCCTTAAGCATATGCTAAAAATATCTGTTTTATTTTCTTTCTGGAAAACCTCCAGAGAAACAAATCTAAAATTTAAGCAACTTGTAAGATAGGGCTTCTAGGCATCTTTTTTTTTACCTTTTTCTCCACTGAAAATTGGAAGTGTTGCTGCATCATTTTCCAGTAAAGACAGAAAGTGTCATAAAATAGTGAATAGTAGGACAGAATACACTGCAGCCAGCAAATTTTACAGAAACTGTAGTTTCTTCTCAGAGCTACACTGAGCATGACCATTTTGTGGTAACTGAAAGAAAAACTACCATGGGACTTGGAACACACTCAAAAAAGTGATTTGGATAGGAATCGAATTATGGTAAGTTGAAACACTTCCAGAAGAGACTGCTTGTATATCAGCGCTTTATTTTTCATTACTGATAATCTATTAAGTTATTTCTCTCTCTCTCTCTTTTTTTTTTTTTTTTAACAGAAGATTTAAGTGTGTCTCTTTTAGACCTATTGGAACAAAAAATCAAGGTACACTGGATTTATCTTTCACTAGAACTAATGAATTCAGCCTGCTTTTTAGGTAGCTGAAAGAGAGAGCTAAGGCTATGCTTGCACAAATAAACCCCCAAGTATAATTCCAATTCAGATGATCTGTGGAGAAAGATGTTGCTTAATAGTGTTTTACTGAACTGTATATGCAGAAAAGAAGCTTCTCAGTTGGAGAACAGAGAAGCAGGGAATGGAGGGAGCTTCAGAAAAGCTTGCAAAAGCCTGTCTTGGAAACAGTAGGTTTTGGGGTGGAGGTGTTGGCTGAAGGCTAAGAAAGTGTTTGTTTCGTTGTATGTCCAAAAAAGAAGGATTTTGTACATTTTTGCCATATGCCTCAGCCTCAAAACTTGGTAGGAGGCAAGGACTTTTTCTGCTGTTCCAACCACATTTCTGCTGCATTTGTGCTTTCCACTGCTAGAATTTAGCAGTATTGTTTTTATTCTAACTACAGCTCCTTCAAAGACGCCCAAGTCTAACACCATTTTTTCTCCTAATCGAAATACCCCAGCAAAAGAAACTATTGGTTAGCCACTCTGGCTAGAAGGGCTACTGCTCTAGCTTTATAATACCATTTTTGCACAACATCTTTCACCATGTGCCTAGAAAACTACACGCATCCTTGAAATACTAAGAAAAGTGGCAGTTGCCTAAGCATCTTTGAATAATCCACTACAGTTGTAGAAAGTAAATCACATTTACTTTTTATTATGAGAATGTGGGATGGACAAATGAAATTCTGAGCCAAACCAGAAGACAGGCTTTGTATAAAGTAATGATTTAGCTGTTGGTCAGGATGAAACCATCACCCTTAGCTTAGAAAGGAACAGTCCAGATAATGGAGCCTTGACAACCGATACATTATTTCCTTTCATGGGTTTGTATTCTGCATGTCACTAAACTTCTGGACAACTCAGTACACCTTTTCTAGTCTCCCTTCTTCTTGCCATTATGGCCCTGGTGAAGAAAGTTCCTCAAAGTCTGCAAGGAGCCATGAGTCGTGTTCTGATGACTTAGCCACCAGTTGGTGCAGCATTGCAGAGCTGTAAATAGGCCAAATTACACCTCTTGTCCTGTGGAAACATACATGAAATTCCTGAAGTAAAGCATTATTAGAGTGTCAGCTTAAAATCTCCTCTGAAAAAGTACCATATCCTCCAGTCAAGCTGGACAGATACAAAGGGGCTCCTGGAAAGGGTTGATACTAAATAGTCCTTAACACTGGTTTTTTGCAGAGTGGTTTTTATTCTTTCCTATTTCTAACAGAGACTGAAAACATAGGTAAGGTCTAAGTGTAGGAAATTTTTCTTCAAAAAGAGAAGAAAGCTCTATTGTGAGGATGAAAGAGATCTTAAATCTTTAGCATTTTTGATCCAGCATCCACGTGAAACTTTGTGGCAGAGCAAGAGGACGAATCCAGATTTCCTAACTATTGTCTAGGGCCTCCAGTACCAAACCATCCATTCATCTTCTCATTTTTCTTGAAGCTATGGCCCTGCCAGATGCTGTTTGATATAGGAGAATCACAGGCAGAGGTGGTATGGCTCTTCTCAAGCAACCTACTTAAGCAGCTTGCAGACCAGGGTGGAGTGGGCTTAGCTTAAAGTCTTTGGAATTTTAGGGATAGACCAAAGAGAGCACAATTATTGCAGCATTACTGGGACTCACTAGCATGCTGTGTTATTAACCTGCCAGGCATAAAATCCACTTTATTGTTGGTACTTCATAATTCCACAAAATCCTCAACAATTTTTGGTTTTAACATCTGAAGGAACCTTGATGTTTACAGCACAGGTACATTCAAGATTTACCGAGAAATTCACCCCCCCGAGATATGTTACTGGCAGGTATGACCTTTTGGGGAAGCTGGTAGTCTGGTTTAATGCTTTGTTTATTTCTTCTTCAAAGCTAAAAAGTAAGTAACACAGAAAGCAGTCTGCTTTCTCTGATAGTAGAAAAGGTTATTTTGATTCTGTAGCATGGACAGTTGATTTATGGCAACTCTCACAGCATTTGTCTTTCCAGCACATGTTTTCAGAAACTAGAGGCTTTTTGCAGTACCTGAAATATAATGGGAAAACTATGGTGTTTACATCGCAAATTTTATTCAGATTAGGATATTGAAGCCAGTCTCCTGATTGTCCCCTGTTGCTGTACTTCACTGAGCAATGTTTGTAGGGCTTCTGAAACTGGATTCCTTTTGGATGAAGCTAAACTATGACATGTTCCAGGAGTGGAGCTGATATTGTCCAGTCATCACTGGACGTTCAGCCCACTGAACCAGGCTAGAGACAGGCTGAAATAAAAAGTCCCAAATCATGTAATGTGGTCATCAGGTCTTTAGCACTAGGTGAGGGGACCAATTACTCAACCGATCCACTCCTATTGATCTGTGCTACTTCCTAATGTTAGCATAGTCAAAATGTCCCTTACAAGACTCTATTGTTACCTGAAAAGATGTAAAAAAAAATCAGAAATTCATAACTTTTACAGAAAAAGTGAGTTCCATTTTAGTTGGGTAGCAGAGTACATTTAGGATGCAGAAGCCTGAGTTTTGTTGAAGCATTTCATATATAAGAAGCACAGATCTGGGTCACAAAAAATAGTGAGTACCACTACATGATAAAAACTGTACATTAGACAGCTAGGCTATGGCACAGTAGAAGGGACTATGTCTATAGCTGAGAATATATAATAGCTCAGATACCTCCGATGTCATTTACGTACTTTAGGAAAGCTGTTGCACCTTCAAGTAGGATTGGAAGCACACAGTAGACAAATATGAATTAAAAATAAAGCCTCTTCCATTTCCTATGACCATCTTAACGTTTCTGGATTAATTTACCCTAGAATATGATATACTAGCCATACTTTTCTTTCTTTAAGACAAAACTGCAAGTATTTTAAAGGATCTGACATAGTTCAAATGATATACTTAATATTTTATTGGATACAGTTTGATACAGACAGAGGTACAGTGATACGCTGTTGGGAACAATTATTGAATACAAGTTGAAGACTTGTATTATGAGAGATTTTAGGTGGTCCAAATGGTTCCTTGGAATGCTGGTACCCGTGAAAATGTTTTCTAGTTTTCCACCAAGTGTGGAGGGCTCAAAACTTCATGCTATCTCATGCTGTCTGAAATGACAAGATTAAGATCAGTCAAGAGAAAGCCATGCTTACAAAACATACCAGCCTCCTTATCCTGTGTTTAGAAAATGGAAGAGAGAAAACTGACATAAACACTAGATGTAATGTATTTCTTCAAATGTACATTAGGAAAAGTTAAATATATTAAAATCTAATTTGCTTTTCTTCCCAGTGGTCTTTTTTACCAGCTAAGTAAGTTGTGCTTTATGTAGATACTTTTCTATCGGGTGGTAGTAATTCCTGGAGTTCCAGTAGTAATCAGGACCCCATGATTCAACAACTCCTGCATCTGTATCTTCAGTCTAAAACTACTGGTGAAAAAAATCACAGCAGAAGAAAATAATGGGATGAAGTGATGTACACAGGATTACATAGATCTATATTGCAATCGTTACTATGCATGAAGTGCCTGTGGGACTATGAGAGACATTTCTTTTGACAGTAATATGTTTTAAAGAAAGCAAGATGGTATGAAATAGGATCTCTCTTAATTTCAACTCAAGAGTAGAGCTTCCACAATGCCCACCCCTGCCTTCTGGGGGAAAAAAAAAAAGAATAAAAAAAATCAATATTGAGTACTACTGCTCATTTAAGATGCCTGTGATCAAAGTTCTGAGAAGTGTTGCTTTTTCCCAGACCATAAAGTTTTGGTTTGAACCATATGAAAGCTAACAGAATGCAAATAAACACATTTACACTAATGAATAGGGATGGACTTGGTGATTAATAAACTCTATGCAGTTGTCTACATAGTAGTAGTTGGAAGGAAAACTGTAACGTCTCTGCAGATGCAATACCAGCTGACCACAGTTTCTGCTCAACATGTCTTTCAGACACTTCAGTCCTGTGCCCCATCAACATCTGCCTTAGATATATACTCCTTAGAAATAAAAGCTGTATTAAATGTTCGTTAGATCTGCCTCTGTACTCCTAGATTTTCTGGTAACATGGCAGGATTGCACTATTTCTATACAATGGTGAGTGTTGAGCTTCTTAAAACATGAGATTGCATTTGAGTTGTATCAATTGTGCCTGACGTTCTTCGAGGACAATCTATTAATTTCATCATTACTCTTGTCCTCCCAAACTCCTATTTAGCCTGTCACTCCTCCAGGTTATGCATCCTATTTTGTGCCACTGAAAACAAGTTTGCTGCCTCAGAGAACCCACGATCAGACTTGTATGGTATTTGTACATACATATGCAGTGGATGTTTGCAGGATTTTCTTCTGGGTGCTCTGATGTAGCAGTGGCAAATCAGTCAAACCATCAGCGATTTATGTATCTACTGACCTATATTTTTGTCAGTCATTCCCAGTTCATTTGGACACTGATTGTTGACTGGAAATTCAGAGCACAAATATAACATCTCCTTTATCCTGAGAGCTGACAAAGTAACCAGATCACGTGGCAGCAGGTTACAATCAGGCCCCTCCTTAGAGAAAAATCTCTATACTAATGTCCAGGTAGCCACAGGATTTCGGGCCCAGGTAGTATCCCACCCTTCAAAACATGCAGAGGCAGGGTCTGGCTAATGCTACAGCCTCAGGGCCCCATCGTGCTCAGTGAGGATTTCATATCTCCACATGTTTGTTTATTCATCGTGCTCCTATTTTTGCTTCTCAGTATTTACGAAAATAGAGCTTAAAGCTACATTTCCAATGTTAGTGCCTTCTCAGTTTTTTGGCACACATGGGTCATGACATTTGTGTTTATGTGTGATGCAAGGCTAACCAGCAATACGTGCAAAGCAACGGATAAGCCGCTAGAGCAGGGAGATCTATTATTAGCAAGCAATTGACTCAGCGAACGTATCTCTATTTTCTCTTTGTGAGTTACCTATTGGTCCCCGCTGGATGGTTCCCAAACCCACAGAAGTGTTTCTAATGACCACTACATACCTCTGGCATGAGCACTTCTGTAAGCACATAATCATGACAGCTTCTCATCTCATAAATAACTTTGCAGATAAAACGAATGTGAAGTTTCACAGGAAGTGAATGAAAAGCAACTTTCAGTCCAAATGACTCAATTGCAGCCTGTATCCAACCAAATTTCCACAACTGTTTATTTATGATGTTTGCTACCTACAGAACATTAAAATTATACAAGGATCATACAGAACTTGTTTACTTCTACAAGATCTGAACTGTTATGCAGTTGCAAATATCCATGTCTGCACACAGTACTGGAAAGTGCATTGGCTAATGTCCTTTTGTAATGCAGTAATGCAATTAAATGTTCTTATTGTGGCTAGATCTTACAAGGCATATTTTAAAAGCATATTTCAGGGTGGTTCTTTGACTTTTGAAACACAAAAGCTGGTGTCAATGACACTGCCTTTATCTTCTGAGGTAGCATTGGACACAGTGGGCATACTTCAATGAAACATTAATGCTTGCACAAGGGAAAGCTTTTAATTTCTTAGCTGAGCTAAATTCCTTACTCTGTGCAACTCATATAGTAAAAAATAGTAGGTCTGTTTTTAGGATATGGTACCCATTCAGAGCTAAAGCTGTGGCATCAGGGAGCCCGGATTTCTGCAATATGTTATTGTCTATTTTTTGTCTCTCTCCCCGTTAACTCCATCCCCATCTCTCTCTCCCGCCGCCCCCCCCACCCCACCCCCCCCCCCCCATCTGTCTTATTAGGCGAGCAAAGATAATAAAAATAAATGGTAGGAAATGGAAACAGCTCAACTAACAACAAATGTGACTGATCAGAAAATTAGAGGAAAGTGTCCTACTCTCAGGAGAATTCTGTTCTTGGAAAACAGTGGGGAAGCAGGAGACTGTAGCATGTTTGTTATTCATTGTCTCCATTTATTACATTAAAATAACTATCCCATTTTTGTTTGTGCCTCAAGTCCAAATGGATAGCAGAGTACAGCGAATGAAACATCCAATACACAATTAAATATATAAGCTAAGTCAGCCATTAATAGTTCACTCTCAAGCATCTGGATCCTGAATATACAGTTATACAAGTTGAATTAATATGGTTGTTTACTCACATTCTTCCGGAGCATTTCCAGTCATCAGCCCTTTGCAATAATATTACACCCAGCCAGGCTGGAGTCTGGTGAATGGTAATTCTTACACAGAGCCCTAAGCAAACTCCTGAATAAAAAAATTAAAATACAGTATCATTCCTCTACCTTCATCTGAGGTATAAGTAATATGATTTAAAGTCTATTTAACCTTGGGTTATCTGTGTCCTTGTTAGGTATACTAAATGTAGTAGAAAGATGTCTAGCACAGCAATGGCTTGAATGTATGTTGATATTTCTTCAATTTTTAACCCCATGGAATTTTCTAAATACAGCCTGTGTTCAAAATGTTAATTTTACTTGGAAGCAAAACTGAAGCTTATTCTCCACCTGTAGAACTTAAATTTGTTTTTCTTGTATCTTTCAAAAGTACCACTCTTACAGGGGAAATTCAATAAAGGCAGTGTCATCCAGCTTGAGGACTATGTTTGCAAAGCCTCTACACGAAAATTCAGCCAGTGATACAGCCTTTTTTTATTTTACTATCCATTTTATCTCCAAATTTGAGAGCTTTCTACAAGGCTATGTACAAACTGTTATTTCACTGGGCTCTGCAACTATCAGTGAAGTGTCAGTTCAGGTGTTAGGAAGCCCTTACACTAAGATCTTTCACATTCTTCTGGAAGATCCTATCCTCTGAAAGGAGTATTACAATTATTAAAAAAAAAACAGAAAATGGCAGGATCATGTGATTTACTTCCCAGTGGAATTTAAATCTGAAATCCATAGCGATCATCTGAAGACCATCTATTTAGAATATCCAAATGCCACACTAAGTCAGTGTCACAGTATACACTTTGATCTATAAAAGGAGATGTTTCAATCAGCACTGAATAGCAGCTGTCTTTAATGGCTTTAAAGATAGAATAGACTATGTCAACTATTATATAGTATCATATTTTAACATCTCAGTATTACAAATGGTAAGCAGAGACTGAAGATACATAGTATGGTATGGGGTGAAGTTAAAACATTTCTCTCAATGCAGAAATGAAAATAGCCTATGAGACAAAGTTTGGAGGTTCTGAAATGAATATTCTGAAACAACCATTGTGAAAACTTGTTTTGGGTATTATTACTTCTCATGAAGCTTTAATTTTAAAATAAAAATTATGGAAACTTCAAAGTCTCCCATGAAATAAAAATTCCAAATTTTGACCAGATTTGCTTGGGAAACATGACAGATAGGCAGTTAAATGCCATCTCCCGCTTCAACACTGCAGGTAAGAGCAATCATGGACACATAGGCAAAGGAATATCAGGTTGCTGTGTTGTTAGGGGGATTAGGACTGCAGTGCTATAACCTTTGTTTGTATGTGTCTTATGAGACAGAGTTCGGAAAAGTGCTTCTTGTGAGGACCATAAGGTTAACAATCTATTGATTTAGCTCAAAGCAAAGGTTAACATTTCATTTAGTTACACATATCAGTGAAAATCAGGTTTTACAGTATGGGGATCTCCAGTACAGCTGACGAAAGCTTATCAAAATCACATGGCTTCAAAGGGAAGCTTGAACAATTCAGAGATAAGGTGAAGAACTTTGTAGCTAAGACTAGTTATTTCACTGGTACAATTTCCTTTTTGGTGCAGCCCCAATAATGTTTAAAAAAGGTTTGGAAATCTTGAAAGAGATTCTGCACTCTCTGGGTACATTGCAGGCATACTGAGAGAAAGATGAGAGCCTTTGCTATCCTGATAATCCCAAAATTGACGAGGGATTTCAGATCACTCAGGGGATACTGGAGTGGTCACAGAAAGAATTTGTTTTCACTGGGGACTGCTTTGCACTATAGTTAGTGACAACAGAAATATCATGCTCTTCCCCTGCTTTGCTCTTCCATTTTTGTCCCTAAAGGAGGAAAACATACTTTTTCTCATCAGATTTGTTTACTGCCTTCCTATGTCATTTATGACGGGATTCAAATTTTAGTTGTTTTTTTTTTTCTTGAAAGCTCCCAGTTTCTACCCTCTTTCCCTCACACATCATACTTTTTGACAGCCCAAGCACTTCCTCTCACCTTCTCTTTCCTTTTCTCCTGTTTAATCTCTCTCTTTTTCTCCATGTTTTCTTTTGTACTTGAAGAAGAAAACCCCACAAACACAAACCTTCTTCCTGTTTGCAGCCATCTTCTTCAAAGTGAAGATTTTGGCTGTTTCGGGGTTTTTTGCGTGATTTATCACAGCTCTGCACAGCTTTATGCATTTGTTACTTACGACAACTTCCTGAACAGAAACATACAGCAAGATAATTTTTTTTATGATACAAAGCATCATCCTAATGACATTTCTTCCCAGAGGGTGAGAGAGACAGAGGGAGAGAGGGAGAATTTTCTGTTTTCCTGCTTCCAGCTTTATCTACTTTAGGATCAACCATTCAATCCAAGCTTAATGAAGTAATTAGGTCAGTGTGAGGCAGTTTCCCAAGGGCAGAGCCTTTTGAAATTTTTTGTTCTTTCTTAAATGCAGAAATGTTACCCAATATAGCACGGTTTCTTCAAACAATGTTGTGTAATGCACATTTAATCTGTATATATAACACAGCACCACAACAAGTCATGATTATTCAACCCAAACCTGGCAACATTTCAATGTCTCTCTCATTTTCCTTTTTCCTCTTAGTTTTTAGGATCCAAAGAGCTTCTTTTTCTTGTAAATATTCTTGTTCTTTATTGCTACCAGCAATCCATGGAACTTTTCTCAGTGATGAGGAGATTGTGTATTGCAGCTTAGTGAAGTACTCTTTCACTGTCTAAAAGAGTACATTGTGGTTAGCAAGCCCCCATACTGTCTACACAACAATGTGCAACAAGTTGTATCCGTACAGTATATGACAGAGGTCCATATGTAACTCACAGTGCCATTAATACATTTTCCTATAAATAGATGATGCAAATGTCCCATGATATTCTATACATTGCATTTTTTCTATAACTGTATTACTGTTTTGTTGACATCGGTAGTAGCCAACTACTGCTTCTGCAAAAACAAGAAATTCTAGAGTGAAAAAGATACTCCTATGTAATTTTAGCTATAAAGATTAATTGCTGGAAAGCCATAAAATACTTCTTTGCTAATCAGTTTAAGTAGCAATAATCTCTTTCTGGAACTAAAAATTCATTAATCATTCCAACTGTAAATGCAGTCTAGGCAGAAAAATCAATAAACCCCCCAACCATTCTTATAAGTTCAGATGTTACCAACTAAAACTCTGCTGGTTTACTTATTTAGTGCTGCTCATCTAGTTAGAGATAAGG
Organism: Falco naumanni; assembly: GCF_017639655.2. Taxonomy (NCBI): domain Eukaryota; kingdom Metazoa; phylum Chordata; class Aves; order Falconiformes; family Falconidae; genus Falco; species Falco naumanni. The sequence goes on from NC_054057.1 coordinate 30,199,170, forward strand.
CAACCACTGCTGAAAAATCTTTGCATATGTGATGATGAATTGTCATAAAAGCTGGAAAAAAGTCTTTTCAGTTTTACTGAACTTGCTTCTCTCCTCATCCTTTTCACCCTGCTACTGCCTCATTTTTGCACTGCCTGTCCATAAGTAGAGAAGTAGGATTTTAATTTAGCTTAAGGCAAAAGGGTAGTTTTGATCATTATTGAATTCATAGTCTTAACAGTCATTATTCTATAGAAGGACCTTGAAGGTTTTCCTCATTATGGATATAACTTCTAGATGGATAAAGTTTTACATATGTTCTGGAAATTCATGAATGATTGAGCAATAAATAATTCACAGTTTCTCATAAGAAAGGATGGGGTGGGGGAACTCAAAAGATAATAGGTGTAGAAACAGCTAAAGACATTATTTTTCACATACATGATTATAGTGTGGTACTGAGTAACACAAGATGCATTGGTACTGAATCTTAAATTGTTACAAGATTTATGTAAATCAAAAATATTTATCCTATAGAAGAATTTGGAAAGAAAAATCCATCAAGGACTATTAAGCAGTATTTGGTGCCTCAAAGGCAGACTGTTGCAGATACACGAGACGTATTCTTACAGTTTTCATGCATTCTTTCCCTAAATATCAGCTTCAGACCTTTGGCAGAGTCAGGATCTGTCTTTAACATGAGTATTTCTTATCTTCTGCCCTAGCTTTTGTATTGCATGACTCACTCATCTGTATTTCTGTCAGCAGATGGCATTACTCAATATGACCCATGAGTGTAAACAGAACAAAAGGGAGTTGATTGTTTCAGAAAAGGAAGTCTTCATCAGAGTACGATAACAAAGTAATCTGATCTATTTTCATTTTGGAAATCTCACTCTGAAAGTTATGCAAAAGAGAATAAAATGGTTCTCAAATATATCCCTTATAGCATTATGTAATGTGAAGCAAGAAACTAATTTTCTAGGAAAGATAAAAATTGCAAGTGCAGCATTTAGCTCAGATCTGTCCTTGAAGTGTAAATTTAACAAAACCTCTCCAGATTCCATCTCTCAGGACTGTAATAAAAAATTTTGCTATTGAAATGAATATGCATTACCAAATAAAAGAGTCTATTCCATTAAAAATCTAATGATAAAGAATTCATTTTACCAGACTAATGCCTACTTTTGCCATCCTTACTCAAGTTACAAGTATCTTGCTATATGAATACACCTGATGAAATGTGTGTGACTACTTCTTCTCATAATGATGTGGGTAGAGTTCATTCTTTCTTCAAAAATTATCCTGATTATCAATGAAGAATGACCGCGTGAGGTTGGGAAGATAATCTTGGGGAGGGGGGGGGTTGTTCTTTTCAGCAATACTGTTAGAGGTTTTATGAATATGTTAATTTCCAAAAAGCAGAGCAAAGACCAGAAACAGAATGGCATTTAAACTGCATAAAAAATTGCATTTAAATCAGGATTCAAACAGTGTGGCTCACCTCTGCCTACACTGGATAAAATAACCTGTGGACTTTTAAAGAGAAAGGAAAACATATAGCTGACCAAATCACAGGTTACGTAGTTTACTCACCAAATGAAGTCATTACTCTGTGAATCGTTCCTCAATGTTCTGATCTCTTCCGGAAGGTCAGGAACTTTCTCGGCAAATGTGCAAGACACCTGCAAATCCGCAGAATCACAGAATGGTCGAGGTTGGAAGGGACCTCTGGAGATCATCTAGTCCAACCCCCTGTTAAAGCAGGTTCACCTTTTTTACAGGCTTTCACAAACTGCTTTTGGTTCATCACAATATTCTCATAATAAAATTAAATTGGCTTTCATTCTGTGTTTCATGTTATTTAAATTGGGTATTTGGGAATATTTACAAATACAGGGAATGTGGTTGACATCATGTTGAACACTGGCACTGGTTAAATCATTTCAGACATCTAACTTAGGTACCACTTCTTTTCCTCCCCCTTTTCCTCTCCCCACCTTCTGAAGGTTTCCACCATTCTCACTTTGACTATGAGAAAAGATAAGCCTCTCAGTTCATTGGAACATGCTGAACGCTACAAATAAAATGAGACAATGTAGATGGTGAAAATACCCATTGCTGTAGAATCAATGCAGAGCAAACCCTTTGGAAAAATGCACTACTAAGAATTTATACACATATCTCATGGGCTACTGAAAGAGAAGTCGTTCACTGCATGAATGTTTCAAAGCAATATTTTTTTTTCTTATAAAAAGACCTCACTGAAGATTTAATGGGAAACTTTTTAAAGAATTTACTTCATTTATGCTGTTTATCTTTCCGAATGTTTTCAGTGAATGAGGATGCTCAACAGCATAATGCCTACAAGGATAATTTAAAATGTACATTCATTAATGTACAGTTATGTTTAAAAGCAGAAAAACTCTGACAAGGTTGGGGTTTTTTTCATCTTTGCCTTAAGCTGGAGTATTTCAGCTAAAGATACTATGATATTCAGAATGTAATTTACATTGCTATTAAAATTCTGTTTACAAAACTGAATGCATTTAAGAATGCAGCTAGGCAGGATGATTTCAGAGTTCATTTATTCAACTCTGTAAAAATATGTAAGTCATATTCTTACTTCAGGAATTTCTTTCTGAAAAGTCTTTTTTCATTGACTGTGTCTACCAATGAGATAAATCCTCTTAGGTATAATGAAAAGAATTGCTGCAGTATGTTTATTTTTGCTTGAAAAAAAGGCAGTTTATTTACACAATCTTTTTATGTAAGTTTTGCTAAAACTGAAAATGCATTGCAAACTTTTTTTGCTCCACTTCTGTAAAGTTTTAGGGAAATAGTTTTATTGAAATCTTCCTTGTCAAGAAATACTCAAGAAAATTAATCCTATTCAAACACCTGCAGCATTTTTGTGTATCCTAATTTGGCAGATCTTGCAGGTGTGATTTTCATAATGTGCTTAGCACCACCCTCAGGAAATCTTTAAGATGTCTCCCATAAAACTGGAGAAATATCTTATCACTACCTTTCAAAATACTTGTTTATTTCTTTCTACCAGGGAAAGCTAATTGTATGCAACATATGAACAAGCATGAGAACTCATGCATGTTCCAAGCTAAAAGAAACTTACAGCCTGAAAAAATCAAAAGAAGTATTTCCGTAACGGGTAAGATGAGCAGCAGGTGAGAAAAAGATGTATGGGGAAGAATTGCCTATTATAGCTACCCATAGCTAATTCCTGTTTAGATGAAACATGTGCATCTGTTTTCAGCAATTAGTGTGGAGATCAATAGAAAACATATATATTTAATTAGACATATGGTTCATTTTACTGTAATTGGAACACCATGTCACTTCTGGCTCTCCATATGCAGTATGCTCTAAATTGTTTTCTGGGGTGTATTTGCATCATATGGAAGGTGAAGTGCAGACACCAGCTGATACTCAGATCTCATTGTCTTGTGCTGTTAAATGTAGGCATTTACGGTGATTTAACCAGACCAGAAACCAATAAAACTTTGATTTTGAACGTCATTTAACCCTTTCCCTGATGACTGACCACACTACATGTCTTGTAACAACCACAGTTGTTAACATCACATCTGTTCACCAGTGTTCAAGCTTACCAATACTTTGAAGAAAACTGTTTTCCAAAACTCTAAAAATTAAAGAAATTTTCATTTCAGCCCTTCTAAGAAACAGGTACATTCAGAATAGAGAAGAATGGTAGTGGAATTACGTTATTTTACTAAATTAAAGCCTCTTAATCACTGTTTTCAATTAAAAAACAAAAGGGGGTGGGGGGATGATGGACAGACAGGCAGAGAGAATAAAAACAGAAGAAATTCTTCTAGTAGAGTCTGAATAGACTATCTCATCCCAGCTCCTCAGATTTTTTCCATTTACGTAATACCTGGTTACTGTAGGTCAACCTCATATATATTAAACTGTAAATGAGGGGAAGCTTCCTCTGCAGTGTTCAAGAGGAGATATAAAAAGCGATAGAATTGAGGAGGGAATTAGTAAAGCTTCTTATTCTCAGTGTCCAAACTGCCTGTTTGTATATGTGTGATACTATAAAATGTGTTCATAAACATTTTTGAGTGTTTAACTCCCATGTCTAACTTAGACTATTTTATATGCTAATTAAAAGACTCCAATACTGCTTACTAGATGTTTTATTAATTCAGCAGATATAAAATGAATGAAACAGGAACAATTTAATGAAATGCACAGCTTTCACAGAGTTCTTGCTGAGAATACTTCTCATTGTAAGCATCTGTCTGGTTCAGGCTAGTGGATCTATTTTAAGCAGAATGTCTAATTAATAGACAGAGCAAGAAAGCTCTGTTAGAAATGGTAAGAGAAATGGCAGAGGGAAAGTTGCCTCATCAGTAGCTGACAACTATTTCTCAGACTTTCATGTTAAAATTTCTGTGCTCAGTCTAATAAAGGATGCAGACACCAAAAACCACAGAAGTGAAAGTATTCTTTTGAAAGGTACCTTTGACCTGTTAAATGACTCTGTAGCTAAAGCTTGCAAACAGTAACTAAGAGCTGAAGTAAATCAGATCTTCTGTCTGGATTAAAGATTTCAAAACCACATATCAGGAGACCAAGTTGGGAACCAGAGATGGGATATTCTGGGTGAGGGAACTCTCAAAAAGTGCTTTTGTTTTATGCTCTGATAATGTCAGGAAAGGATTTATGTTTCATGGGGAGAAAAGAACAGCAAAAGCATTAAAGTGCTGAATCTTACCTTTGGTTCCCTTCTGTCTGTCTGTCTATCTATCTATCTATCTATCTATCTATCTATCTATCTATCTATCTATCTATCTATCTATCTATCTATCTGTCTATCTGTCTATCTGTCTATCTGTCTATCTATCTCTGCATATAGCATATATACATAGATATAGAGAGATATATATATATATATATGCATATACATTTTCTAAAGTGAGATGTCCAATGTGTATGAATAGTCTGTATCCAGGATTATGTTTCAGGAATGGGAATCTTTGAACCAGACACTCTAAACACTGGACTCAAAACTGAATATTTCCTCTCAGAAATCCTTCACCAGAATGCTTGATCATATGCACTAAGAATGTCACTTTTCAGCCTACCCTCAGTGTAAACTAGCCATGACTTCACTTTACCTTAATGTACTGGCCTAAAAACTTTGAAGTCGCTGAGCAGCCTTTTTATGAGGTAGAAAGTACAGATTTGGCCTTCCTCAAGTAGAGGAAAATTTTTAACCTTTCTTCCCACTTCTTAGGGAAACATTCTGAACTAATAGTAGTCACCATCACCACTATTTTTGTGAAGTCTGGTCCTGCCAGAGAAGATCTGGGGAATTCTTCTTCTCGGGTCTTTTATATGGAAAAATCTCTCCATATAATTATTATGGGAAAAAGTAGGCAAAACATTCTTTGAAACAAAGCAAGGCTCGATTTTGATTGCCTGAAGCACGTTAAAATTAAAGAGGAAAGGATTTGTGGACTTAGAAGCATTTATCAGGAAGTTTCTAGATTGCCATCTTGGGTATAGGTCCTGAAACTCTATCCATGCCCCTCAAAAACTTAAAGTCCTTTTCTTAGACACATCCCTCTGTAACTGTACAAGCTTCCTAAGATGGCTTTGGGTTCCATAAATTGCCATCACTATCTGTTTTACAGGAGGAAATTTCTTTCACTGGTACCTGAATTTTTGCTCACCTCACCTCATGCTGCAGCCTCAGATATTGTTGCTGGACACAGGCCTGGCCATGGAGTGCACTGAAGGCTAAAATATTTTTTTTAAAAAAAAATCTCAATAAAAATCTATTGAAAGTGAAATTCTGTGTGTGAAGTTGTGAAGTTTTTTTTTTTGCAGAGTGCAGCTTTTGGCCAGGGGACAGAGAGGGCTGTGCTGAATCCTATGTGATGCTCCATCTGTGACAAGAAGGGGACAGCTCATGTACACAGTACCAGTCTGGTCTGCAAGAGATACTAACAGTGGATTTCCTCCTCTCCTACTCGGTTCAGAATAATTGTATAACTCATGATAGCATCAGCTTTGTGGCTGACAAGGCCAGTTTTATTACAAGGGCCACTCGGGCTACTTTTGCACCAAGCGCATGTCCCCACTCAGGATCTGCTGGGCTTCCCGACCACATCTTGGCTGCACAGCAGGATGCAACCCACAACTGATGGACATAAGAAAAAAGCGTACTTAGATCAAGATACATAAGTGAGGCTGTTGCTCCTAGCTCTCAGGCAGTGGCTAGCTCATTTGTGTTGATAAAAGCACTGTGAGACATTGGAGTTTGTTTCAGTAGCAGGCCATGGAGGAAGGCAGCGGAACACTGTCTGTGTGACAGTGCTGCCAGTGTCTGTCTTGTACTCATCAGAAGCCCTTGCCCTCCGACAAGGACTTAAGAACCAGACTGATCCAACACCTTCTGCACATTTCTACCTATACAGAGATTGTGCCTCTGTTCAGGCTGAAAGGATTACTCTTTACCTCAGCCACTGCCACGGACAAATATTGGCAAATATTGACTTTCTCATGTTTAGCATTGCTTTTAAGGATCAAAGAAAAATTTAGTACAAATAAAAGGCTTTAGCGCCATCTTGGGATTTTTTACATGTGATGTGTAATTTTAACATTTTATGGGGAGTGATAAGCCTGTCCTCTTCTTTTTAAACTGATCTTAAAGTTCTTTTGGCATCAGGATAGGTGCAGACCAGGTAAATGTTTCTGGACATAACTGCATTGCCTAGGCATCAGAGATCCATGCTAGGAAATGCAAAAATATTCCTACCATCTCAGTGAAAAGCCCCCTGCTTGTAGTCATCTCACTAGCAGCTTCTCTAAAGACTTAGCTGCTCTGAAGAAACGGGAAAATGTCATGTCCTCCCAGCTTGAAGTTATTTAAATGCTCCAGTGTCAACCAATATTATTCTGCTTTTATGTTTTCTCCATTAGACAGCTGCTGGCTCTGCCTTTATGGGAAAGCCACCCTTGAAGTCACTTGACCTCTTGGTGCCTTAGTCAACACAGATGGAACATTGAATAAAACCAGGATGTTGCTAGAAATCATATGACTCATTTGAACTGGGGAGGGAGGGCATCTTGGGGAGTTGTTTCTCTTTGTGTAAATAAAACTTCGGCTTATCTAATCATGTGCAAAGGTGTACAGATTCTGTTTTGCAAGAATGTATTTTCACAGTCCAACAATCATCTTTGAAAGGTCAACAGCGGTGTAAGAAAAAGTAGCATACATTTTGATCTGAAGCAATATCCTGGACTACTTGCATTTAGATACCAGGATCACTGTATGGGAAGCACTGGCATATAGATACCGGCTTTATATATCAAGAAATTAATTTGTTTTCTAATTCTATTTAGAAGTGTAACAGAATTCTTGTTGCATGTAATACAGTTTAATAAATTGAAAATACAGTATTTTCTGAGAGACAAAATATCACAACCTGCGGTAATGACTTTTTCACGGTCATGACCAAGTGGCCTTCCCAAAACCTGCCAGCAATTGCTTGGAGGTCATGGGCTTGTTTCCTTCACTTTTTTCTGGCCTTCCGCCAAAGCAGATTTGTTCAGACATTAAAACCAGCTCTACTTGCTGCTTCAATATACTAACAATACCTGATCATCCTACTCTGACAGAGCATGGACTGGATGTACTGAAGTACCATGGGCAGTAAGCCTAAAGATACTGTGTTGCTTTAGGAGTGGGTTGAATGTAAAAAAACATGGAGCCACAAAATCAAGAACCAGGTGGAAACGCAAGTGGAAGCAGTAAAGCTTGAAATCTCAAACTGGAAAAATTCATGTTATCAATCTATGAGAAGGACAGTGTCTAATGGTTTTTCTCATTTCTGTTTGACTCATATTAATTAGGTTCTCCATTGTAAAGTATTATACCTAACTGAAAAGAAGTATTTAAATATTGAATTGGCGTGATGCTGTCAAATGTTAAGCAGTTCCAGAAGTCACCCTTTCACTTAGATGCTTATAAACAGGGTGAGAAGTTCTGGAAGATCACGACAGGAATTCTATTACAACCTCATCGTTATGTATCTGGACACAGAAAATCTCTGCTCACGAGTGAAGACCAGAGTGGCTTTGATTGCAATGCAACCTGCTTCTGCCATCATTTGTTACTGCAGTGCACTGCTAAACAGCGTGTGGTCAGAAGTTTTCCTTTCACTATCCCACACAAACCCTTTTTTTAGCTTTGGCAAAGGGAGCCTTCACCTCATCACTCCTGAGGGTTTAATTTAGCTTTCACATTTGATTTCAAGATCAGAAAAGGTTACAGTGAAGCCATGCAATATTTACAGCTTCACATGACTTTTGGGACCACCAATACATTATGACAGGTTTGTGAGCTTTAGTGAGTGGGTCAGTTGACAGCCCTGGTCTGCACTATCTCCTGAAAAGATTGGATCGGGATTATCTCACAATCCTAAAATGCCTCTGAAGCTGTGGCCCTCTCAAAATTCTGACATCCATTTATTGGGACAAACAAACTCTAAAATACATGGCTGCACACACAGTATGAGAAAACTGCATATACTGGATGACTTGAAAAGTCCATAAAAGCAGCACAGAAGAAACAGATGAGTCAGTGAATCAGGAAACAAAGGGCAATGGTTAATTCCAGAGGAAAGGATACATAAGCAGTTTAAAGTCATGGCTGGAAGCCCAAATTTTAAGAGAAAGCCATTGTAGAAAGGGTGACATTAGTACGGCTAACTAAGTAGGGGCTGTGCTCAGTCTTGGGGTCTACTGGTTTCTGCTCACAGGTGTTGATGGTCTCACTGAGAAGGGACCAGCCCACTGAGAGGGACAAAGCACAGGTTTACAGCTGGTGCATATGCCAGGTTCACATCACAAGCTCAGGAGTCCTTCCTGGGAATTATTTTCACCTCTCCAGACTCCTTCAGGGAAGGTAAGACTCAAGATGGAGCTGTATGTAAACACCACAATTAATCTCCATGTTAATATGACAGATATGCTTCAAGTTAAATGTACTTTAAACCAAATTGTATTGGTAAGGCTGTTTGCTATTTACAGGGTACTCCACTGAATCCCAGCTTGTCTCAGTTAGTGTTGTGTCCTGTTAAGTACCCTATTCATAAGGCAAATAAAGTTATATTGACCGTGATCACATGTTTACTTAGTAACCCCTTGCCTATTGTGATATTCAGTGTAATTCAGAGACTTCTCTCCTGACCTACTTCAGTGATAACTGCTTTTTGCTCCATCCTTTGATAAACATCATTTCACATCTGGAAGACAGTCCCACATATCTGAATATCTGTAACAGATGTTCTGTATATAATTTAAAAATAGTTTTAAAGTGAAAGTTTAAAGAGTTGCTGCATATTACTTTTATTTTTGTTCTTATTGAAAACAAATAATTTGTAAGTTTGCTTCCTCCACGATTACAGCAATAGAAAAGCACAATGAACTCCAGTTAAGTAACAGGTTTCTGCCCAGCAGAAGTAACTGTAATGAAGTTTCATAGAATAGCATTGCTATTAACCACCAATGCAAAATCCTGATAAATCCAGATATAGAACTGCCCCCCCACCCCATACTAGAGGCAAGAATTTCCCTGAAAGTTATTAAAAGTGTATATATTCCTCACAGACTGCAGGTAGACAAAAGTTATTGTTTATCAACAAACTTCATAAGTGGCTTAAACTTTGATACTAATGCTGTTACAGCAAGGATTATTTTGTATGCAGAAATGCATTCCTGGGCATAAAACTTTGAGTAGACTTCACCCTCTTTCTTTCATTGATATTTTTCCCCACTAACTTTAAAATCTGTTTTCATGATTTCTCTTTAATTCCTAATGAGGCATAACAGAAATCAGTGCAGCAGATGATGCCAGTAGGCCTTTTATTTGATATCTCAAGGACAGGGTAAGCATGGGAACAGTGGTATTATCACAGACCTCTTCAACTATCCACAATCCACAGCTCAATCTCACTAGTCAGTGGCTCTGTTGCATCTGTTCTGTGCATTTAAGGAGTTTTAATCCTCAGTGTGCTCTAGATGGTACACACTTTAAGGGCACATGAATCCATTGAGGAAATCCATTCTCACCCAATAGCGTAAAAGTAAAGAAAAAAGCTGCACTGCTCAGTAAGTGTTAAAGTGGCTAAACTCTGTTACCTAAATATAAAATAGGTTTGTTCTCTTTACCTGCATCTCTGTTGCCACCCAAAAGTATGGCTTCATAAAGTTGCTGAATTGTTCATTAAATTAGCCAAAGAGTTGCTGAACTTTATTGTTATTGGGACTGAAATAGTTATTCACAATCCAAATATTCACTTCTTTAAAAACAATAAAGGAAAAGAAAAAAAAATATCTTCATTTTGCAACAATAATAGCATGAATATGTACTGGAAAGTTTATTACATTATAAATCACTGTTATAAAAGAGTTTTCTTTGGAACAGTTATAAAATAAATTGATGAAAGAAGATAAATAGAATGATTCATATGTTCATGTGAACTCTGTTAAGCTACTTATAAAGTGAATGAGAATTAGTGGTTTGTAAGAAGTCTCTGCTTTCTTAGCAATGAAGTTTTGGTGTTTGATGGAAGAGACTGATTGAAAATAATGACCTCATCTACTGATTTACAATTGACCATTCTGTTATTAGGGATATAATGAGGCTTTCTGCTAATTATAGCTTATTGAGGCTCATTATCTAGAGACTGACATTTCCCATAAAATGAGAGGGTATGCTGGAGACATGTATGTCTCAGCTATAGTCTGACATTCTGGTATCATTTGAGGACTGCAATTTTGAAAAATAACTGAAGACCTCATGGGCTGTGAAGAGGAGGAAGCAGACAGTATAAAGGCTGGGCACTGTGCCACTGTAAATACAGAAGTGTTTGCCATCCATCACATCACTGGTCTGGGCAATACCCAGAGTTATGCCTCCAGGCCAAACTCAAAATCAGGTTTTGTGGCTCTCAAAAACTATTAACTGATTCTGCTATTTGTTTAACCCCTTATTGCTTATGGAACCTAAATGAAATGTATCCATAGATCAACCGCATATACTGGCTGGCATTCCTGTAAGCCTAAAGAAAGTAGGGTATAGAAAGTTCAGATAAAGAGCTTTCATGCAAAAAAAATATTTCTTCCTAAATGTGGGATCATAGAGAGTTAAGAAATCAGTATTTGATCCTCAAATGTTGCAAAGGACCTTCTAGAATAAATATAAAAATGAGTTTTTTTCTAGTTCTGCTTTTATAGGGTTTCCAAATGTTCTGCAAACCCAGTGAAGTTTCTTAGGTATAACTGAGGTGGAAGATATATCTTACTGAGCTTTGTCTTGCTTCCTCTTCTCAGAGTAAACGTAGACACCTGTAATTATGAAAAATTCCTGTCAAACCATTTGTATTTTCAAATGTTTTTGTAACATTTGCAAACAAATCTGTGCAGTTTTGGCCCTTAGTCTGTTCTGATGCTTGAAGAGTGGTGCATACTTAAGGTACAAACGTATCTCTCGTGGCTTCCTTCTGAGCAAAACAATGATTAACCATACATTCCTTTTCCTAACTGTGTAGAATATCTTGGCAGATTTCCCACCTTTAAGTATTTGTATGTCTCAGTGGAGGCATGCAGTCTGACAGCACCTTTTAATATTAATACAAACCTTGCCATAGCAACATGAGTGTTACCACAAAAAGGTCACTCATGTCATTTAGAAAAATAATTTGAATTACTATGGGGAAAATTCCAGATTAAGCCCAGCTTCCAAAAATTGTTGTAAGACACACAATTGTTTCAGTCCCAGGCTCTGGCTCAGTTTTGCATTCCCTGTCCATTTGCAAGGAAACATGGCTTCATTTTTCATTACATCTTAATAGCAAGAAGTAAGAATAGAATCATAGAATCATTTAGGTTGGAAAAAACTTTTAAGATCATCAAGTCTAGCCAAAAATACACAGGACCCCAGCTTTAATTGCCAGTAATTTGCGGCACTTATGAGTGATTTATGGTGAACACATAGAATCACCCCCCTTAACCAGTGTAGGCCCAGACACTCGGTACATGCTCTTTCACTTCATGGCAGCTCTCGGGGAAGAGTCTCTTTAAGGGTGATACACCTCCCCCAAGTGCTTTGGCGAGGGGATGGAGGGAAAGGACTCAGCCCTCAGAGCTACTTCAGGCAGATGCAGGAACCAGCTGGTCCAACTGTCAGTACTTTAGCTGATCTGTCTGATACACTGTAGGACACAGAGGAGGGAACTAATAAGAAATAAACCAAAATGTGCACTAAGAAATTACCAGTGCAGAGCTGAGATCTGAATCAGGCAACAGACAGTTTTTATAACTATAACTTCTGAGTGTACCTGACTTCCCGCTCAAATAAAAGCAGGGGACTGATGTTGTCCTATGTGAGTCTGACTAGCATTTTATTACAAGAGCATTTATTACAGTAGCAGAGGAGAGGCCGGGTACATAACAAACAGTTCACATGATATTTCTTTTAATCTGTCCCTTCACTTACTCTCTGTTCTGTGAATCACCAGCACGAGATTTTCCACAGGAAAAGTTGACGTTAACAGGTGAAACCTTGATGAGAAGAAAATGTTGAAATCTTTCACCTCCAACCCCATGCTACATAACTCCTACGCGACTCTGTGGTTCCTGAATTCAGGCCAGAAGACAGCCAGAAATATCATGAGAAACCATCCCTGGTTAAGCCATGCTGCCATCCTGCTGCCCACACCGTAATACAGGCTAAGGTAAATTGTGAGGCAAGATTCACTGTGCCCTTGTCTTCAGTTTGCCCATGCATTAAAACCAGGAACAGAAGAGATGTCAAAAAACACAACCAGAGGAGGGAACTCCAGCTGTAGTCTGAGCTCAGCTACCCTGAGGAAACAACTCTTTGCATGCTTCTTTGAGAACACTAAAGAAGCAACAGGCTTCTGTTTTTAAATGAGATGCACCATACAATTTAACTAGTCTTTTTTTAAGCTTTGTAAACACAAATGCCTTCAGAAAGATTTTTCGGAAAGAAACTGTGGGCTTTTCAGAGCATCTCTGCTTTGAATTGGTGCTTAAAGATGCAAAATCTCTTTGCCTTTTGAAGTCCACTCATCATTTGTCAAGAAAAGTACTGAGGTAAATTTATAGGATGTATCTGTATCTGTATGTTTGGGCAAACATGAAAAGATTTATCAGAAACAAAAGAAACCATGAAGTTTACTTTTAGCATGTGCTCAAGGATCAGAAAAAATATTTCACAAGAATCAAATAGCTGCATTGGGTGTGGTTGATCTGAAGCAGCATGAAAAGACAAGAAAATTCATCTGTGCTGGGATCTTAAGCTGCTGCTTGGTGAGTATTTTGTGTGATGATGACAGTTGCAGTGCTGAAGCTATGGAAGGTGCTACAAGTGGCTGCTACAAGATGATCACGTACAGAGTCTGTCACCATTGCTGTTGACAGCACCACAGAAGAACCAACTATGAAAGCATTATTATCCATGTGAAGTTGTGGAGACCACTCCCTTCAAGGGACCTTGGAGCTGAAAATTGTCCCAAAGGGATCCACAAATAGCTAAAAGAAGGCATCATCCTGGACCAGCTACATCTTAAAGTTTTGTCCTGAAAAACAAGCAAGCTAGAAAATTACTGATCTGTGATGCAGTTATTAAGGCTGCCAACTGAAGCATGGAAAAGAGTAATCTTAACAACCAGCACCACCCCATGTATGTATGGCAACAGGGATTTTAACTAACTAGTTTAATTGTTTCTAAGACCTGCTGACTTGTTAAGTGTACAGGATGGTGATGAAAGAGTACTACTGAAGAAGTCCAGGTCCTCCAGTATTGTTGTTGAGACTTGGAGGCACAATGCCAGGACCCACTGTGTGCTCCCAGATTCCACTGAGTTAGGAAGCACACAGACCCTGTCCCACATAGGCGCTGTGGTCCTGAGGATCAGATGAAAAAGCAAGGGGAAAAAAAAAAAATCTCTCTTGACTAGCTATCATGGTTTAACCCCAGCCAGCAGCTAAGTACCATGCAGCCACTCACTCCCCAGCCCCCTCCACTCCTGGTGGGATGGGGAAGAGAATTATAAAAAGGTAAAAACTGTGAGTTAAAGCTTAATAATTGAAATAAAGTTAATAACAACAACAACAATAATAATTGTAATGAAGTGGAGAGGGAGAGAGGGGAAAAAAACAAATAATGCACAATACAATTGCTCACCACCCACTGACTGATACCCAGCCAGTCTCCAAGCAGTGATTGGTGGCCCCTAGCCAACTCCCCCCAGATTATATACTGAACATGATGTTCCACGGTATGGAATATCTAGTTCAGGTCAGCTGTCCTGGCTCTGCTCTCTCCCAGCTTCTTGTGCACCTGCTCGCTGGCAGAGCATGGGAAACTGAAAAGTCCTTAACTTAAAGTAAGCACTATGTAGCAACAACTAAAACATCAGTGTTACGAACATTACTCTCACAATAAATCCAAAACACAGCACTGTACCAGCTACTAAGAAGAAAATGAATTCTATCCCAGCTGAAACCAGGACACATGTTTAAACAGTTTGCAGTAAATATGGCTGGGGACCACACACTATAAACACACAGAGAAATCAGATTTTTGAATACCTGCTTATTAGAGACACCCCATCCACACTGAGCATTGGACAAGGCAAGGGTGATCTGGAATCCTACCTTAATGCATATGCACAAAACAGCTGGATTACTGTCACAAAGACAGCCCTTAAGTCTAACATTTCCTAACCTCTGAATTATGTGGCTTTTAATATTGTGTTTTTTCAAGATAGGCTGTGTGTGTAGAGTTCTAACATACGGCAGCCAAAGAATTCAAATGAGGAGATCCGGCCTTTCTATAAACCTGCTGAGAACTTTTCTCTTCCTTGCAAACCACAAGAGTTCTTGCCAGGGGTTAAATGGATTTTTGTTTTAGTGCAGATTTCTCACTAGAGCAAGTGACTGCAAATCAAGACATCTTTCTTCTGTTACAAATCCAAGCTAGGAATATTTGGAGAGGTTGATTGAACTTACCTTTCTGTTCGTTCAGCTCATACTACTTCCTAACTTACCTATGATGCTTAAAGTCTTCAGGGCCTTAATTCTTGCATGTTTCTGTCTAAATCCTGACATTATAAAACATATGTGTAACTCATGACTAAACCCTAGCACATTGCAGAAATATGTTAGCACGCCTTCCCTCTCAACTCCTTTTGGAAGACTATGTGATGCTTTTTAAGCACAACACTGATTAAAGCCCATGTCTTCCCCTGTTCTTCATCATTGAGAAGTAAATATTGAGAGGACTTAGGCAGGATGGGGATATCCAAGCGCAGATCTTTCCTCTGGCTGATTTGTGTGTGGGATTTAGACCTAGGTCCTTTAACCACTGCAAAGCTAGAGATGTTCTGATATCCTCTCAGTCTCTCTTGTCCTACTGCACAAAAAATACTTAAATATTCATTGAGCTTGGACAGAGTGTTAAAATGACTATATTTAGATCCCAGCCTCTGCTCATACAGCTACTAATGTGTGTGTGTGTGAAGTGGACTACCTTCAACAAATAGAGACTTTGCTCAGCTTATTCTATGGTCTAAGTGTAAGGGAGATATCTTGGGAGGAAATCAATTTTATTTCAAAATGTTGCTTTAAATCAGATGTAAGGAGGACTTGAACATAAGGATTCAATGCTTTTACTTCAGCTACGATGACAGGCTTCCTCTCTTGGCTTTCTTTAACACTTTTGCATCTATCCTACTTCTGAAAATTATTTGTGTCTGTGAAATATACATTAAAGGAACCTTCTGTCTCTCAACTAAAAAATTTGCAGATGAACCACCTTTTAGAAAAGAGCTAAATCCTGCTTTTGCCTGGGAATTCCCTGTTGACCAGCTTAAGTTGCCTCACATGCATCTGGCTGTCTTTTCTGAGCCTCATGGGCTTCAGATATTTAAATGCACTCTGTCAGTTGCCTGGCACTAATCCGGCTGTTGAGGATTGCCCATTTGTGCGTCTGGGACTCAATTCCCCCATATGTGCTCAGGCCAGACAGGAGGCAGGGCAACAGCTCTAGTGGCTCTTTGGAGGTTGCAGGGACAGCAAGAGTGACACTGCCTCCTTGGTGGGGTACAGCACCTAAAAAGGAAAAATGCTGGGAGCCCCAGGGTCAGGGGGTGTCACCAGGTGGGGCACAGACCATCCCTCCCTCTGACAGCATCTGGGGCACAACCCAGCCCTGCAACATCAGGCAATTGTGCAAAAGCCAAGTAGAAAACATATGGAAAGAATGAAATCAGGGAACCTTGTAAAAAGACTGCATTTAGAAAGATGAAAAACATGGAGAACAACCTGAGAGGCTTAGCCTGAAGCCAAAAGCTATGGGTACTGCCAGCCTTTTTCTGTGCAAATAGAAACCTTTGGCTAAGATTTGAGGAATGAGGTAATTGTTAGCAATACCATGGCTAACCAATATCAGATTGGTACACTTGCAATATTTTCATTTTAGAAGGCCTGATTTTAAGAAACAGAGTGAAGCTAGAGTTCCAGAACTTCTTGCACTTGACAAATGCAAAAGAAAATAGTTTTGGTTCCTCAAAATTGCTATTCACATTTTCCTCGCCAGTTCCCATACCTTCATGTTCCCATAAGAAAGTGTGGTGTCCTAGACTGTGTACCAAGAAGAAGCTTCAGCTCACCCCAGGTAAACTCTGTCAGGATATTGCCTCCTTGCTCCGTTTGCTATTGCTCATTCTCTTTATTTGAAAAGAGAGAGGTATGTGTCTTGCCCCAGTGAATCTCCTCACCATGGTACAGCAGAAACTTGAACCAGTGCAGCTAAGCTATTCTCAAAATACTTTGCTAAGCCATCAGCTATGGCAGCATGCCTTGCATCTTTCATGGTGATCACAACCGAAATAAAAGCTGGCAAAGGTAGTGTGCTGCTCATGGCACAGCTGTAAGCACAGCCACAAGTGTTCACAAATATTTTGTTTTGTGTGCATACTACAAATATGAGTGAAGAAGATTCTTTCTTCAAATCCAATTGTCAGTCGCCCTTCAATGCATAAAAATGTTTTGGGACACAGTAAACTGTAAGCATTGAGTTATTTTTTGCAGTTGAGCTGCTTAGCAGATTTCATGTGTACTTATATTGCACAGGTTCTTTTATTTTGCTTACTGTTCTACGTTTGTTTTATGGTATGTAAATATATCACAGGAAGGTTATTGTTAAGTGATACATGAAAGTAACATTTTCTAATTAATAAATCAAGAATCAATAGTGGATTGCACCTAATCCTTCTGAGAATCCATTTTGGAACTTTTAAAGCTGATAAGCGTACATCATAAGTGAATAAAGCTAGCAATGATCATTTTCCTTAAATAAACCGTGTTTCCCTTCCACAGACAAATTTAAGAATCTTGCTTAAATAACCAGAAAAACTAAGAGAAATTATTTATGCAAAAAATGATTAGTGTTTGAAGAAGTACCACACACAAATTAAACAAATGAACTGATAAAAGAACATATGTTAAAAAAAAAGACAGAGAAACCCCCAAAACTATCCAAATTGAAAAAAATTGAAAAGACTAGCTCATGTCAACATAAAGCTTTCAGCTAGTGCACCTGAAATGCAGTGCATATGTTCTACTATTATCTGTACCTGTCTGAACTTGCTGTACTACTCCAGGGCTGCTTCTCCACACTAGCATGTCTAATGTCTTTGCTTTGAAATAACCAGCCTATATTGTGAGAAATAAACAGGTCTGTGGCACACCTACTTAATTATTTTGTTATGCCTGTGTTATCAGAGAAGGAATGTACACATTGCAACCTGTCCTGTTTTCTGTTAATGTAGAGTGACTATAGAATTCTTTCTGGATTACTCTGCAATCTGCAAGAACAAGCAATTACAGTAGGTACAAGGTATTACCTATCAAATCCAGTGTACTTATCGTGTAAGCAGTGAGTGCTTACATGATAGCCGTGCTCTGTAACTTAGTTATCTAAAACCCTGTTAAATGTTTTAAAGACCCTTTCACAGCATTCCCCACCAGTATCAAAAAGAAAAAAAATAAATAATGTCAGCAGATGATATGTAGCAGCTGTGTTTTTAGCAGGTCTGGGCACTGAAAAGCACAAAAGATAATGGTTTATGAGACCCAGACTAATTCTTCACTTAAAAGCACAGTGGGCATTCTATTACTCAATGCAGCTAAGATGAAAACTTTTGCTTCAATAACATAATTGAAAACATCAGAAAAAATAAACAAGTTAGTCATCTAAAATGAATGCAAGCCATCTTTGATCCTCAGTTCGACAGTTCCAGGAGTACTTTTCATTCTGATCTAAATTACACTGGGACATCTGATTTTTTATACTGCAGTGTGTTTTCAGCTCATTAAAAATAGACATTAATAAGCATTTCCCATGTTGAAAGCTATTTCTTCTGGCCTTATAGCCAAATCCTTACCCCATGGTAAAGCTGTGCCATCTATGCTGTCACCACTTTGTTGAATTAATATTACCTTATTACCTTTAATAAGAAGTATATTTCTTAATAGGCATTTGATTTTTTTATAGGCTATTCCAGGATTTCTATAAGCCAGTTATTCAGGAAACATTTTTGTGCATACACTGAGATAATTCTGATAAATTTAGCTTAATTTTCCATGTGTGGAAGAGTACTTCAACCACAGTGGACAGACACCAGGTGTACATGAGGATTCAGGCTCTTGTAAAATTACTTTTCAGCTCTCCTAGGAGTTGTCAGAGCCTCTTCCACTCACATTTGTAACCCTTTAGAGTTGGGATTAAATTCCACCAGTAGTAGTCAATTTCTTCACATAGGTGAGCCGTGATTCCCCTGGCAGTGCTGTTCAATGAGTTCCACCAGGTCATCCTTTGCCAGCAGAGCACCCTGTAACCTACTTTCTTCCCCCTGTCAACTAGGCAAGAAGACTTACTCTCCCCTCTCCTAACTCCTACAGATGTGCTCTCGGACTGGTGGGGGATTGGGTGCAGGGAGCTGAAAGATGTTCAGGCAGAGCAAAGAAAGCGGGGACAGTTTATCACATTGTCGGCTGCTGATGGAGAGCTTGTTCTTGCCCAAGAAGTTCTGTGTTCCCTGTAAAGTACATGCATATTACTGAATATAATGAAAAATAAAAATATATGTATCTTTGCAATGGCATATGATGCATAAAACACCTATTCTTGAGCCTCCATCACAAAAAATCTTAAGATCAGCACCTTCCCTGAGATAACATCTGTCCTTCATTATCTTCACATGCAGGCTTCTCTCTCGTGTTTGTGAATAGCTCTTTTTTTCTGTGATAAGCCTGACATTACAGGACTCTCACTTACAGTAGAAAACAAGGGTTCTTTTTGTTGAATTACTAGTACTGAGTCTTTCAGAGTTATGTTTTTAATGAAAGTTTCCATAGATTGTGGATTTTATTTGGATGGCATTATACTTCCATAAAAAAACAGTAGGTCTTTATTGTTTCCATATATACCTCTTACAGTTGTTTTTTGAGCTGGTCACAGGAAAAGCTGATGTCATGTAAAACTTCTATGAAGGGACGTTCCAACATTTTTTGGACTAGAGAAGAAAAGTATCTGAAAGACCAGAGGAATTCTTACTAACTTACCTTTCTCATATTGAGGTACAAGGCTCAGCTTAGCTGTTCCTGGCCATGCTTACACTTACATGAGCCACAGAAAAACCAGTGAGTGTGGTGCTCTCTCTAGCCGTGGTTAATTTTAGTGCTAGGTTTTAATTTCACCTATAGTCTTTGCAGAACTCTACACATAAAACTTCTGTACACTTACATATAGTGAGTTCTAGGACAGGGTATAGCATGACACAAGTCCTATCTGCTTCCTGTTCTCTTGATTAAAACAAGGATGAACTGTGCCTGTAGTTTCAGCTTAGTTGTGTCAAGTACATAGGATCTCAAACTCCATGTATCTGTAGAAGATATGAAGGTGTTACTGTTTTCCAAACTTTCTGAAGATACTAAAATAGCTACATGAAATAATTTTGATGCTGTTAGGCAAGGGTAAGAATTTTCCATAGCAATTTAGGGAGGGGACTGGATTAATCTCTTACGGTTTTACCCATGTGAGTAATAGTCGCTGTGTATAAGCCTAGGCTTCTTCTGCAGGTCCTAGTAAGATAAGAACATCTGTGGGGCAATTTATCTCATTTAACAGCCATCAGCAGCCTTTGGATCTATATAACTGCCACACTTTGGGGTATAAAACTGCACTAGGCACACTTAAAAATGTACCTATACCAACTATGTTGCCACAAAGCTAGGGAGTCTGTGCTTACATGTACTTGAAAATCCATCCTTCTTATTGGAATCAGTGGACAAATAGCATAATTTGCAACATGATGGAATAAGTGACACAAATGAGGCAAGAACTGAAAGAAATGTTAAGCATATCTTCTCCCTATCCTTAAGACTGTTAGATATACATCAGCAGAAGTGTGCATGGTACTTTGCAGGCATAAGAGAGCTCCCAGGGAATTTACCATCTAAGGTTATTTGTCAGTGCTTTACATGAAACCAATAAACTTGGCAGGATCTATATTCTTTTCTACTATTACGAGGGATAAAATAAGCAGCCAGGGATCCCACAGACTGAGTAATGTTAAAAGGAGGTGTTTTATACTGTAAATCTGGCACCCTCCACTTCTGTATCTTGAAAGTCGAGATGCATCTGGTCTCAAGATGGCCTGGAGTGGAAGTGGACATCATGGTCATGTATAAAATTCCTCTATCTCAGCTTGAGAACTTGGCTGCTCCTGAGCCGCAGGTGGTCCTCTGCTGGGGACACCACCTCTTGCCAGGAGCCCTTAGCTGAGATGGGAGAAAGGAAAGCTCCAGAGTTTCCTGTTTTTTTGAACTGAAGTGTCAATGACCATTATTTATTAACTGACAAAGGGGCCTTTTTTCCTCTCTTTTAATTAGAAACTACAACAACTTGCTTTTCAAAGCTGAAAATACTTGAAATGATCCCAAGTAATATTCCAAAACCACTAGCCTAAAGCTGGCAGTTAGAAACCTAATGAAATCTGATCGACTGGCTGAGCCCTCCTTTTCCTACACACATACTCACATGCGCACACACACTCGCCTTGCCCCAGCACCACAAAAAAAGACCCCAGACAAGGCGACCACATTCCTTTTGAACATCCATCTACATTTGTTACACAGCGGATGACTTGGGATCTCTCCATGAGGGATTACACGTACTGCTTTGAGACGCAAAACCTCCTTCACAGAACCTCACAAAGCAGACTAAGAAAAGCACATTCATTTCGCAGGCTATTTTTAATTTTATTCCAGGCTCATCCCAGGGCTTTAAAATCCTCTTCTGTGGGGAATATCTTCATGGTTTGCACTCCTCTTTAGTGGGGTAGATTTAGCATTTGCTGTGGGAGAGGGAGAAGCTAAATGAAGCTGTGCTGAGTTGCAGCAGCTGCTCCATCACAGGCTCTCTCCTTCCCTGTTTAGCATGATTGCTATTCTAGCATAGGCCTCTGCAGCACACACACACCCTGGCTCACAAGATGTGAGGGTTGGGGGTTTTTTTCATGGCAGAGTTTGACAGACAGCTTGCTGCTGAGTTTCAGCCAGATACAGCTGGTCAAAGCAATGCTGCTCATTTACATCTGTCTCCCATGTGCTGAATTCTGTCAGGTTTTATTTGTCATGGATGGAGTTAATTGCGAAATGCTTGATACTGAGAGAATATGGAAGATACAACATAAAACAAGCATCTGTTCTATGAGAAAAATGAAATGCTGACACAAAGCTGGCCTAAAGCTCGAGCAGTTTAAATGGCTGCACAGGCTCCATGCCTTTGAGTGCTCCAGGATTATGTAGTCTGTCCCATCCAGTCCTCTTCCTAGTAAGTTCCTCTGCTGTAGCCTGCCCATGGAAAGAGCTCCTGAGCCCCTTCTTGCACCAGGACATTGCAAGAGGTGCTTGAAGATTGTGGTAGGATACAGATAAGTAAGGCTATGCCACAGTTGTAATAAACAGTGATGAGGTTAGAGCTGGTGTATGACTGAAAGAGGGACTTGTGGGGATGCAAAGTGGGAAAAAGTTGGGGAGGCTGGACATGTATCAGTCACGAGACAACATAGAAAAACACTTTCAAAACCTGAAGCAGCACCTCCTTGAATTTTGTTTAAGGCATGGCCCCATCACCTCAAGCCTATCTGGTGTGGATGATCTATGCTCCTTCTGCGCAAGAATGCCTGTCTGCAACGTGCTTCCTTGAACTGGGGTTAGATCATCTGTGTGTCATCCAGTTGTTCCTCTTCAGCAACAGCAGGATCACTGTTAGCTAGCCACAGAGCCTTCATGATATATTTACCCCCAAGTGGAAAATAATTTTTAAGAAATTTTTCTGGAGTTCGTATGTTTCCCAGAAGTTTCCACAAGGTTATTTAACCTCTCTCTGAAGGCGTGGAAAAAAACTCTTCTCTGTAGACCTTCAGTCAATGACTGTCTCTAGGAAATGATGGTTTGTAGGAATATGTAAAACTGGCATGTGGCACTTCTCACACAGTATAAAGACCTTTTCCAAAAACACACTATTAGAAATCATGTTCTATTTCCGTTTGCACACAGTTTTACCATGTGTTGTTATATATATGCTTGATTATATCATGTTTGATGTCTGTCCCTGAAAGCAAATCTCAAATCAGAAACTTTCAAGGATACTCATACTCTGCAGAGTTGGAGTATACTTTTTCCTATGTTAGCCTTTCTATATGCACAGAACCATCAACATTTGCAAAATATTCACAACATATCACGTAATGCATGTGCCAAGACATAGACTTAAACCCTATTGATTCAAGTGAAATTTCAGAATTTTAAGTTAAACACACACTTAAGCTCTGCAAAATGGTACGTCAAATACCTGTTAAAGCCTACCTATTTCATACCAAAGCATCATCGTAATTTGGAGTTAGTGATGCCACTTCTAAGTACTTTGATCTGTGTAGCAGACTCCTCCTTGTTTTCTGCTGCACATCTGTTTATCTTCTCACCCCTGTTGCACTTCACAAGAGCCTGTGGGCTCATCAGAAAGGCTAAAAACATTGACACTCCTGAGTTGGGAATTAGAAAATGTACCAGCTGTGAAGAGAAACAAATCACAGCTAATTGCAAAAAACTGCCAGCAATCCACGGGAAGATGCAGAACTCAAACAGGAAATCCCACAAACTTCAGGAACAGAAAAAATACCATCTAACCCATGGCATCTTTACAGTCCTTCTTAAACCCAGCCTCTAGTCCTTTTAATCTCAAGTTAGCTATCCCTTTGATTCTTTTGTGTGTATCATTCTTTGCTCCTTTTTTTTCACAATCCCTTTCCCATCCCCCTCCTTACCTCCAATAATATACAGGTAAATAAATAAGCAGTGACTGTGACCTCTCTCTGACTTTTTTCTGCTTTCAATAGAAACATGGTGCAGGTTGATGCTTGAGCAGAATTCATGATAATTTTAATCCTCCTGAAACAAATGTTTCCCTGTTTTTGTCACCTGGAGCCTTAGGATAAATATAGGAACAAGAACGTGCTGTCTATATTTGTTTGCATTGTTTTCGAGATCTTTATCTGTATGTGGTTTTATTTGTATACAGTATATTGTCTACTACCCAAAAGAGAAGGGGGAGTCTCTGTGAGTCATGGATGTCTGTGGTAAATCATTAATTTGTCTGTGCTTCAGAAATTTTAAATTCTTTTCCATGTTTAGGGGGTCAAACCCCTTCAGCAGATCAGCTTCACCATCTTCCTGAACAGAAAAAGCAATATTAAACCTGTGCCAATCACTGTTTCTTTCCTTTGCTTTGAAGTGTGGAAAGCCTGTATGGAAGCCTGTACAAACAATAGATTTTTTCTTAATTTCCCTATCTTTTTATGTCGGCAATTCTCCATCTTTTCTGCTCATATTATTTCTCTCACACCAGCAGTTCCAGAATAAGAAAACCTGTCTTGTCTGTCAAAGATGTGTGAAACTCTGCCACATCAATAGAAAGGCAGCTTTTTCACATTGATAAAGCACTTGACACATAGTAAGTAGACCATGTGAAAGGTGTCACACACCAAAACTGTGTGACCAAGCACAGGGCTGTGAATATTTCTGTTCCACAGCTTTCACAACTCCATTCTGAATGCAATAGGTAACTGGTTTTGGACATTTTGTAGGGTGTTTTTCCAAGGGACATATGGATTGCCTGGAATAAGTGAACTGGATTGCCAGACTGTGTCTGTGTCAGTTAGTGCTTTCTGATATTCTGTGCTGGGCTCCACATTGCAAGTGTGTGCTTGTGGGTTCCACTGTAAGATAATGCAAGGCCAGATCTCAGCTTGTCCAGCTGGCAAATGTCAATATTTACACTTCCTTGTCTACATTAGAAATTCATAACACATTAATTTAGAGCACTTTAATGTAGGTACCTAACGTGTATTGATTTCTTTGGGCCCATAAATACAGTTTCTTGTTTTTAAGAAATCAGAAGAAGGATTAAATAAATAAAAACTAACAAGTGTACTTCAAATTTGCCCATACTTTACTAGTTGAATAAAAAGCTTTAAATGTGTAGTTATTTCTAGGACTTCCAATACAGCAATTTAAAAGCAAAAAAAAATAAAATTTATTGGAACCATGTTTAGCTTGTTCTTGAAAAGCAACATTTTGCCTTATAAGCTCAGATCATTTTCATAGTAAATTAATGTCTACTGCTAGTAGCTGGATTCAATTTCTAAGAAATTACTTCTGAAGGAATCTTCTGATAAACAGTTAAAGATCACTTGTGAATTTATCACATGGCTCAGATTTAAATTTCATCAGGTTCCCTAGTGTCTTGTTTTGTGTTAGTGAGAGCTAATTCCAGAATTAGGGGGCTTAGCTGGTTGCAGATTTTTCAAGGACAAGGATCATGTTGATTACTATATGAACAAAGCCTAGGAATTTTGAAGAACTTTGTGGAATTAAAGACCCAGCTTGTGGTGGAATGTAGACACCTAAAGCTTATTTATGTTATGACTGAAAGATGTTTTGTTACAGTTACCTTCTTCCAGAAATGTCACGCTAACTATTAATTAAGTCTTGACTAGAGACCTCTGTTGTAGGCAGCAACATGAGAAGTGCATGAGCTATATGCAGTACTGTCTTTCTAGGATCTCCAGCCACAACCCATTAACAAAAAAGCCAGGCATTAACCTGTGCCAGGGGAAAGCTTCTTATTTCACATCATACTGTCTTAATAGGTCGTGGATGTGAGCAAAACAGGGACAGCTGAGGAGATGCAAACTCAAGGTAATGGTCAATGAGTACACGTCAGCTTCTGCCACCCCAGTAATAGTTTAATGGTCTCAGCTATTAGAACATCATACTGATGTTGTTCTCATCCACCAAGAATTGACTTAACAAAACTTCAGGAAGAGACGGGAATAAGAATAATAGTAGTTTAAACATGAGGGAAGAATATAATAAAAATGTCTTCAACTTTATTTTTTCATTTGACATGCCCTTGCTGAATCCTCAAGCTTTCCCTTAAAGTGTTCCTTTCAGTTGAAAACATGGCACTGCACAATCCTGTGTTTTGGGTATAGAAAAAAAAAGGTGTTTATTAATGCTAATTTCAGCCAGTTTTTGCAAATCAAGCTGTGGTGTTTCTACTTAGCGTGTGACTGTCTGCAACAGAGCTCTGCACGCTAGTTTGTGATACCATTCACAGCTCTAAAACATTCTCCTCAGCTGTGCTGGCTGGGGCAGTGGGAGCTGTAAGGTCAATTAGGCATCAGTATTCGAACCTGATGGCTGTTAGCAGTGCCCATGAATGAACAACACTAAAAGTACTAAGTAGTTCTTTCAGTTTCTCCCCCGAACCCTGGGTACCCAAGAACAGCAACTGCTTAGTGAAGTTCAAGATCAGGCAACATTTCAATCAAACACACCGATCTAAAGTAAGGGGGAAAATGTGTTTGGTGGGACAATAAGTTTGGTGATGGGAGACAGGAGTGTGAAATGAGTCTTTCCACTGCTGTATAGTACAATGATTTTTGAGATGGACAAGCTGTGTAATGCATAGCTTATTGCATTAATTTTATTGGTGAGGTATAATAGGACGTTATCTGTAGACTTATGGGATTTTTCTTTCCCATAAAAAGGGAACTTTTTTAGCTGTAACTAATAATTACAGAGCATTAACTTGGAGTTCTGGTCTGGCTCCCAAATAAATTGTTAATACAACATTCACTAGATGAGGGCAAGCTGAATGCCCATCTCGACTCAGCCACAGGTGATAGTCAGAAATCCTGACACATCAGTGTTGCTATGTCCAAGGTGCAAATGTAGAACTGGGAATAAATGACACAGTCAAGGTGACTCTGGTTACTTTATATGTATCATCTCAGGCCAGGCTGCTATGCAAACCACCATCACTGTATTTTCCCTTGACTTGGATTGCCAGCAGTAGCATCTTATGAACTGGTCTTGTCTGTGTTACTGACTGCAAAGGTGAATATGGACCACCAATATTTTAGACCCATTTTTAGATCACACTTGGAAAAACTCAAAATGGTTAACATACACACTCTCACTTCAAATTATGTTTCAAATTGAACTGACCTCTCTCTTTCCATTTACTTTAAAAACAAATAATAAATCATTGACATTCCCCAAACGAGCAGCTGGCTATCCCTATTATTTTTCTTGAGACGAAAAATACCCGCAAAACAAAACCTAATAACCAAAACAGAACTAGTTTACTTGCAACACAATAGACTAAGATTTTGGCTGTAAACCCTATTTGTGGTGTGCTATAATGTTAGCAATTCTTCTACCCTGTGGATAAGACAAAAATGAATATGGTTGTTCTAAAGCATATACACACAAAAAAAGCCCCGAACTTTATTCATTTTGGATGTGTTTGTGCTTATCTAACCATAATGGTTAAAACTATTTTGGCAGTGTAACAGTACATTATACAGTTTATTGCTTTTTGTTTTGGAAAATGAAAGCTGCTAAGATATTGTGGTTTGGAAGCTGTCTGCAGAGCGTGTACAGTGTTTCTCACAGGCATACACTTTCACTATGTTTTCGTTTTCTCAATGGATTACAGACATGTCATATAGTCAGACTTTTATGTACCTTTTCAAAACCCCTTAAAAGGCGTAGGTAGACTCTCAGCTGGTTTGAGTCTCTCCTATGATATCAGGACAGCTATGTATTATACCACAATAAAATTAATAATAATGCATTATACCACCACAGGAGCTATTGGGTTTTTATGCATTATTATTACAGTATTTGGTTATTTTCTTTACTAAATCTGTACACCTCTTATCTTTCCTTAAAGAAGGTTTCCTATCTATAAAAAGATATTCCTTTCTGAGATTTATTGAATAAATAGAAGGAATGAAATTCCACCATTTTTTTTATTGTGTGTAGTGTCCGATGCCAAGACACATACAGAAGAGGTGAATAGAGCAACGAAATTCAAGGGGAAATGACATGAGGGGTGTGTGGTGGGAGCTGATTCTGATGGGATTGCAACAGCAACAACAAAATGACATTTCATACTGAGGAAGAATCACTATGTCTGTGGCGCATGGCTTTTAGGTTATTTTTTCAGGGCACTGAATTTACAGAAAGATATGATGAGGGATACTGTCAGAATGGAGCAGGAGCTTAACACTTATTTGAGGTTGGAAAGGCTGTTGAGTAGTTTTACATGTATAGACACTGGGACCATCAGGATCCTGCTTTGCCTGAAGACCTGGAAGGTGGCCTGGGGTAACCACTGGGGTGTCAATGGGTCATATACATTGTTCTCACCAGTACTTTCAGCTCTTAACAGGTGTGTTTTAATTACCTCCCATGTCTTTAAATCAGGTTTTATCTTGCACTTAGTGTGCTGGATGGTGCTGGGGAGACTCCTTCTCTATTTTGCTCAAAATGAATTCAAGTGTGGTAAGATTCTGAGTATTACTAGGAGAAAACCAAGATGTTTCAGTCCAAAGATTATAGCAGAGGTGCAAACTCTGTCAGGTCTCCATGTGCCAGACCTCTTAATTTCCCAGCATGGTCCTAGTGGTAATTCCTAGCTTGGGGTACATAAATATAGTCTGAGGAATCTTTCACAGATTTCTGTGTTTCCTGGCCTTTACAAATGAAAAGGAAAGCTGGCATTTATGCCCATCTCAGCACCTTCTTCATCCTTTTTCCCTCCCACTTGTTTATCAACTGTCAGTGGAGCAGCAGCTTGAGCAAGAAATAACTGATAGGTTTTTAAAAGGATAAAAATGTTCTTTGTCTGCGTTTGTCTCAGGACAGAAAGACTGGTGAAAGTACAGGGAAATAAATGACTACCACTTCTCAAAGAGAATGGACTCCCATTCTGCATATTCTGACACGAGAGTTGAGAGGAAGTGGGGAAATATTTTTCTAGTGGAAAAATACTATCTCCAAGATAGTAATAAGAGTGAGCAGAGTCTGAGCGTTGCAGGTGCCAGCCTCCTCCCACCGCAGCCATGTCTCACAGGCAGCTTGGCTGCTGGCTGTGCCTGGCAGCAAGGTAACCCCCAGCACTCTCAGGCAGGCACACCAGGTTATGGGCTCCAGGTATGCCTGGGGTCATGTCTGCAGGCACACAGTACACGGAGAGGAGTCCAGCCATGAAGAAAGCCTGGTCCAAGTGTGGTGGAGGCATGGCCAGAAATTCAGAGCTTGAGGTATCACCATTTTTGAGTGAGAATATAGGTTTCAAAGACTACAACACGTGGGGAATACAGGCTGCATTTTATATCTGGTTAAGTAAAGCATGTACTTAATAACACAATCAAACAGCTACTGCAGTGACTATACCCACGGTGGTTGTTATAACACTATTCCTTTGTAATTGCTTTCTGTTACTGTGGCCATGCATTGACATAAGATAAAGATATGTGGGTTTAAAAAATATAAGGGTGCTCTCATCTATGGGCATGCTGCTGAGGGGAGTAAAATCAATAGAGATAGAAAAGGATGAGTCTTAGAGCATGAAGCTATAAATCAACATTGTGTAAAGTGTAAATCATGTTTATTTGGTGATTTTACTGCAAAAATACATAGCAATAGGAATTGGCTTGCATGGGACACAATAGCAGGTAGGGCTCACAGCCCCACCTTTATGTTCACTGCCAAGGTCAGCCCCTGCCGACACAACTGATTTACTAAGGGTCTCCTTTTTTACGCTAATCTATCTATCAGCACCCAGGCACCTGCATGGGAGTCCCTGTCAGGCATGTGGGCCAGCAGACACCTGGCGATGGGAGCCAGCATGGCTGGCAACCTGGAGAGACACTGATGTTGCAGCAGCACTCACAGGCGATGCTGCTGGGCTGATTCACCCCCTCTCTCACAAAAGCATCCTCTGGCCTGTCTCTGCCACAGTGCAGCCATGCAATTCCCCCAGATCTGTACAAGAGACTAGTCCAGGTGGGGCCCACGTACTCCTACAAACTGGATGCAAACTTATTTCCAACACCTCTTCCAGGGACCATAGCCTGCCTGCTGGCCCGACTACGAAAGATAAGTGTAGTTCTAGGCTCGGTTCCCAGATCCCGGAGAGAGCTGCTGGGGGAACAAAAGTGCTCTTCTGCAGCCCAGGCAAGTGCTTAAACACTGCGAGCATTGCAAATGGGCCCCTCAGCTCATGGTAGTGTTTAAAGGGAAGTGGCAGTCACGAGTGTGTTCGGCATGCTTTGCAAATGCCTCTCCAGTCGTGCCCCTTTGGGGATTTAGGCTGGGAATGCCTGGTTTCCAGCTCCCAGCTGCTCGGTCCTGTCAGAAATGGGCCTTTTCTGGTAACACAGGGAGATGTGAACCCTGGCACTGGGGAACCGCAGCAAGAGAGGAAAGTGCCTCTGGCGTTTAGGTGCCTGCAGGCTTCTGCAGCAGCTGTGCAGTGGTATTCGGTGTCCTAATTTTACATTCACCACCCAAATTCTGTTTGAAACCCCTAGCTTGAATCCAGGGTCTGGTTGCCTCTGACGCGCTCAGAGTGCCTTCACCGGTGCACAGAATCATCCCTTCCCTTTCCCAAATGGGTCTTTGCCTCTCTGTCTGCTTATATTGTTTTATTTCACCTCTTGTTAACTTCATCCCTCCATCTGGCCCCTAAACATTAATTCCTCTCCTGACTCGCAGGCCTGGTCTCACCCTGGCAGGCCCCAGCCCTCCCTGCAAGGACCTCGTCCAGACCTGGCCTTTCCTCCCAGTCTCCCTCCCCAGAGCCTTTCCTGGCCTCGGCCATGCACCACACCTGCAACTGATCTGCCTCAGATTATTCCACAAATGTCTCCCAACTTTCTGTAACGTTGCAGTCAGGATCCCTCCATGATCTCCCAGTCCCAGCAACAACCGCTCCTCTTCCCCAGAGCTGTGGAGAAAACCTGAATTTCCAGAAGAAAGGGCTGATTTCACAAAGGAACTGAAGATTTAATTTTTTTTTCTTTATTAAGTGTTTCTTTCCTGAAAGTCTTCTCTGTGAGGGGACCGCAGGTAACACTCAACAGTATATTGTGTAACCTGGTGCAATTATGTGTTTTCTCTGGTAAACAAACAGGGCGCAGAACCCAGCCAGTTCCCAGATTTCATACTTTCCCCAAATGTTTTCACAGGAAAGAATTCACATTTCACTTCCTCTGTTGTTGCAAAGGTTCAAAGCATTCATACTTGGCATATGGTTTTTATTTTATTTTGAGTTTTATTTATCCTTGTTTTCCCTGAATATAGAAGCCACCATAACTAAACTGTACTGTAATTTAAATACACGTTTAACTACATAATAAAATAATGAAAAGCAAATCTAAACAAAAAGTAAATGATCTCGGCACTAAACCACAGCATATTTCCAAATGAGACCATTACTGCCCCACAGAATCATTACATTGCCTGTGTGGTGGGATAAAATGAAAATTACCTCCGTGAACATTTTTCAGCAAAATGACAATGGAGACCGTATAAATATATTTATGTATGTATATATGCATATATATAACAAAAATAACATTGGATAATATAATTTGAACTTTATTCCTCTCTATAATATCCTTGATTACACAGCCGTTACCTCTGATTTATGTCAATACAAGTGAGAGAAGGACCATGCCCTACCACTTATACGCAATCCTACCATCATGTTCTCAAACGTAACCTCTGTTACAAGCATGTTTTCCATTACTTCTTTTTCTTCTCATATTGAGAACTGTACTTCATATTTATCTCTCTTGTGGTTTTGGGGTTTTTTTACTTCTTAAAAACCGATTCCTTTGTGGGAAGGAGGAATGAACTGATTTAAGCAGCTGTTGAAATTTTCAAAAGTAGAAAAAACATTTATTTTCTATAATTTCTAGTATAGGTTTATATGAAACAGATAATTTTGTCTAAAAGTCATATTTCTGAATATTCTGGAAACAAACTGTACATCGCACAAAAAACCCTGAGCAAGAACCGAATACATAATCCTACATTTTATTCCACCTGAGATTCTTAAAAAACAAAACAAAACAAAAAAAGGCGGCAATCTTCTTTCTGTGAAGGAGTGAATTCCCTACATTAGGAAGATAATACTTTTCTAACTAAAATAGCATTAGACATGGGATTTATTAGTGCAGGCAGATTTCAGTCATTCACCCTATTTGTTATTACTTCTTTGAAGCCAAATGCTAGATGTGGGTTAATAGAATTCCTACCAGTCACAAAAACCACTGTTCCAACAGGAGAAGAAAATGTTGGCAAAAATATGGGAGAGTCATAATTAATCTCATGGAGAACAATGAGTTCTTCAATAAAAAAATGGGAGTTTCTGCACTGCAGTAATTTTATATCCCCTATTTAAAATGAAATAATGATCAAACAATTTGCTGTGCAGATGCATTCTCATTGCATTAATTGTGGCAGGGTGAACAAGTTCTAACAATATGGTGATTAAAAACGATCATATTTCAATCCAGAGCTAAAAAAGACTGGAAGGCTTCAGAAGATAAGTATTGCAAGACAGTGTTTTTCATCTTTCTATAGCTGGCTTGAAGCAGCCCAGGTCAGTAGTAACCAAAAGTTTTTATTGTCCTTGATAAAGATCTTCTGAAGTCTGTTGTCTAAGTGAAATGAAGCAGCAGTTTCAGTTCCAAGGGCCAGTAAATCTCTCACTGTCGTCACGGGCTAGCACACTAGCAGGATTTTAGTGTTTGGGATGTGCATTTACTTCTCACCCCTAGAAATACTCACTTCAGGACAGGTTTGGAAAAGCTTGCTGTGGGAACATCTGAAGGACAGGCAGCGTTAAAGTCACCCATGCTAAACTAACATGTAAAATACACAAATTGTTTCAAATAATTATTCTTTTTTATTTGACCTGTTGAGACCTGCTACAGACATGCTACAGACCTGCTGAGCATCTTCAGACGCTGCAGGAAATGTACTGTAAGTCACATGCTGAATGATCTTAACATGAAACTGGAGAGCATAGGACCTTCACCTTCTGCACTATTTCTGTTGGTTGGTCTTTTATATGTGAGTTATATTAAAGCTCAGTGAGAACCTTATACTGCTTGTTCCTGAATGTGAACCAGTCAGGAAAAGGTCTGCGTTAAATTTAGAGAGAAAGCTTTGCCTTCTTTCTTTATTAATGTAAATGGTTTTGCTCTGAGTCAACACAAACCTCAGAGCTGCAAGACTTACAGGAAATAAGTAGACCTCTGCTTTGCATGTAGGAGAAAAATGCAGGAGGGAACCCTCCTCTAATATATTTGTATGAATGACAGTATTTCTCTTTTACCATGCTGCACAGTGCTTAAGGAAGTCTTGTTGCAGAGCTGATGTTCTAGTTATGGAAATGACATGCTGTAGTGAACCTAAGTAGATCTACAAACCTGGTGGCAAAGAGAAGAGCAGCTGGTGGAAGGGCAGGGACAGTGCACATCCCTGTGCAAATAGGTGCAGGACTCTTGCCTGAGTAAAATACAGCCTCCAACATGATGAACTGGTTGACACAATTTTTTCGTCTTGTCTTGAATCACTCAGCCCTATTTAGATGTTACTCCTCCCACTGAGAGCTTCTCCATGGGACTGCTCAGGCAATAGCTAAATTAACGAGCTAGATTTGTGAAACTGGAGCATATAGCTAATACCACAGAGATATCTCAGGTCAGACTTCTCCTGCCTCTTTGAGTAGTCCAGACAGACATGTAAAATCAATTTGGGGTGAGAAAGAATTATTTTATAATTTTCCTGCAACTAATCAATTAAATTTTTGGACAGCAGATTGGACTGCATGCCTGATACTTATTCTCTTCTAGTTTCAGATTCTTTAAATATCTTCCCAATCAAAACCAGCCTGTATTTCCACAGATCTCAGGATGCTTTCAAAGAATCACTGAAAACACCACAGGTGGCAAGGACTGCTTACGACCCTCCCTCCTCCAATCTCAGCCTGAAAATGACCCTACAGGAATTTCCCATGTGCTGAGAAAGCCAAAATGTTCCAGAGCAGACAGACAACTTGCCCTCTTGGGTATATGTCCCTGTCACACCATGTGCAATGAGGACCAAAAAGAGGGGAGGATATGAAGTTAACTCTGCAGCTGATATGTCTTTTGCAAGTAACACAGGCAGGAGCCTTAGAGACAGACTTTTGCTTCTGCTTTTGAACAGTGGTAAAAAAATGTGTTGGACAAAAGCATCTGCTTAACTATTTCCAAAGTACAAAGTGTATTTTTGGAGAGTTGGAAAATAATAATAATAATAATTTTATTAAATTATTATTATTATTATTATCATTATCATTATTATCATTATTATCATCATTATCATTATTATTATTATTCCAGATTCAGGAAATGTAATCTTTCAGATTATGAACAAAGTCTTTTAAAACAAAGAGTCTTAAGAAAATAAGCCTAATAGATACACAAACATTTTTTGACAGTTGCTGCTTATGCTACCAAGGAAGATGAGAAAATCAGAGGGTCACTTTGCAAAATGTCACTTTCTAGTCAGAAATTACAACTCTGTGAAGACTTTTCACTCTGAAGGCAGAAGCCTGAAGATACTTTTCTATGGTGCCCACAAATAAGCTTAAGCTTGGGCAAGAATGAATTTGATTATAAGGAAGCTGATTATAAGGCAACCAGAGAAATTAAAAGTACACACATTAGAAGTGTTCATTCTGCAAATGAACCCCATTTTGAACTCTAATGGATTCTGTTTTGGCTACAGCATTGTGTGCAAGCTTTATTTGTAATGTTTTATGTACATGCAATGGTAGGTTAAAGTTACATGTTTATTAAAAGAAAAGCTACAGGGCTTAGCCAATATATGATCATCCTAGATAAAAGCTGATTCATTTTGGCCCAAGGGCAGAATCACTGGAATAAATCCTACTAAGCGCTAAAATCAGAGAGAATCAAAGCTACAAATCTGGCATGCAAGAGCTTTAATCTAGAAGCACTATATACATTGTATTATAGTTTGGATTTTAATGTACTCATTGCTTGAGGAAAAACCATCTGCTTTATATTATGCCTATGGTGCAGAGTACATTGATTTCATCACATCTCTGTACAGAATAACAATAAATGGACTGTGAACCATTCTTCAAATAACTTCTTTAAGACTACAACAACTAGTATAATAATTCAAGGTATGAAAACACAAAGAGAATGAAATGGTATAACTGTAAAAGTGCACTTTGAGAGCATGTTTCAGAACTGTCTTGGTCCTGTTCCATTTATTTTATTCTTCATTTTGACAGTTGGCTATCTTCAGCTGTCACTGAAGAAATTGATTTGAAACTTTCACTTTGTTCCTATATTAGAGATGCTGTATTATACTGGGAAGAGATATTCTTCTGCAACATGAAGACTGCAGGATATGTCCTGTGCCCCCCTCCCCTTTTTTTTTCTAACAAGAAAGTTATTACTTACAACATTAAGGAAAAATTTACCATAACTTACAATTTTCAAGAATAGATTAAGACAGAAAACATTTGCTAGACTTTACAAATAGCTGGGTTTAGAAAAAGCGGATGTCAGGTTGCTTCCTGGAACAAGACTTTCAGAGCAAAATAAAAGACTCAAGAGCACAATGCCTGCAGGTGTTTTGTAAAGGAAGTTGGTAACATGTTTTGATACAGAAGCAAATCTAACTATCTGGAACTTTCAGGAAAGCAGAATAGATGTGATGATGGGCATAATGTTACACAAGCTGTATCATTGTACAGCATAGAGTAACATACATGGTTATTATGGTCACTAGCCAGCACAAAGAAAGTTCAAAGGATGAGGTGAACAGTCAACAGAACAGTTTTCCACTGCTTTGATGAAGAATGTGGGGTTGCTCCATGCAATGCAAAGCAACAGTATTACATCAGGAACTCATCCAGAAAAAATTGTCAGATCAGAGCCTGAAACTTCTGTAGTAGTCAAAACAGTACTGAGATGGATGTAAGTGACTACATGATATGAGGAGCAAGCCCTTAAGTGCTGTTGTTCTATCACTGTATGATCTGGATTCCCCTGCTGTAGAGGATAAATAATCATTGACGACCAAGATAAGGCCAGTAATTAGAAAATTTGTCCTAGACATCAAAAAAATTCAATGGTGCTTGATAAATTTGTGTGTGGGATGATAAGACCAGATTCCTTTAACATTGGAGGGCTAGCTCTTGTGACCCAGAAGTCCTCCTCAACTGGTATTGGGGAGCCACTCTGTTTACACTAGACCAGATTCCAATGTATGAATCACTTTCCAGACTTCACTGACTGTAGATTGAGACCTTTGCTGACAATAATAATAGAAGTACTGACACCAAGGTCCCATGTAGATTCTAAAATTAGGTGTCTTCACCTGGTGCTGACTCCCCACTCATTCACTCTGCTATTTCTGCTGCCCTTTTTCAATTGTATGAGTTAAGACAGCAACAAGTTATGACCAAGCAGACCAGCTGGCACAGATCATTCTGATTCATCCATGAATCTGTAAATCAAAAGAAGTTTCAAATGCTCAGTAAAATGGTCTCAGATACTGAGGTGTGCATACAGGGAAGGGAGTATGAAAAAAAATATTTGACTCAACCTTAATAAATAATAAAGGGCCCTATATTTAAGTGGGGAACTAGAAAGTAGTTACATTCTGGCACTGGGGTAATCTCCAGTGCTTTGGGTCAGCCCCATTACATGACTCAGTGCTTCACAAGAGAGCAACCAGGACTGCAGGTTCCTCATTTTCATCAAGACTTAGTCATAATTATGGGGGAGGTGAACAGCTCACTTTGGAATTAAATCTGCTTCTTCAAAGGCAGTAAAAGAAAAACAAGTAACCTTTTCCATGGGGGCCCACTCATTCTCCCTGCTCAGACCAGAAAGGTCCGTCTCTAGCTGTTGTGTGGGGTTGCTCAATGCCTGTGCCATTTCACACTTGACCCTTCTCCTTCCTGATTTCATGAAGCGGCATTGATGTCTGCCTACACAGTCTTGAAAAACAGAAAGTTTAGAAAAAAACTTAAGCAGTTCTGACTTCAGCAATGATATGCCAGAGATGGTCAATGCTGACTTCTTTGCAAGAGAAAAAAGGTGATGGGGATAGACAGCAGTAAGTACCTGGCATCAGCACACCTGAACACAGGGATTGTTTTTCCATTTTTTTCCAGTCCTCTCTCACCACTTACGTCTGCTCAAAATCTCCTCTTGTTCAAGCACCACAGCACCCCTGCCCCAGTCCTGCTGTGCATGTCTTCATATCCACCATCTCAGGTGCTTAGCAACTCAATTTCTACCTGGTTTTGGAAGTCCCACTGCTGCATCATGTGCCCTGACGTTACATGTTCTGGCCCATGACTGTCTGTTGCTGCTGCCCAGCAGCTTATCTGGCTGAGCCTGATTCTATCAGGAGAGAAAGGACCAGAGTACTTCCGTGAATACATCAAAAAATTTATTTGAAGCTATTTTTGAAAACAGAAAGAGCAGGAAATGTCTAGTAAAAAATGAAATATAGGTAATAGGACCCCAAACTAGTCCACGTTTACATTTATTACTTCAAATTTTATTTTCAGCATGGAACTGAAAATGAGGTTGATGCAGGAGATCATAGAATCATAGAATATCTCAGTTTGGAAAGGACCCATAAAGTTCATGTTATACCCTAGACCTTCATTTTTCCATTTTGTGGCTAATGCACACTTCTTCAGCTGCAGTAGGCAGAGGAAGTAATGATACATTTCTCGTTCCCTTTTTGGTACCCAAAAAAAGACTGTGAAATTAAATGAAATTTTGCTAGCACTTTGCCTGATGTGACATCGTACATATTCTTTTATTCCTCAATGTAAGTCAGTGGCTTTCAGCAGAGAGCAGAATCCAAATAAATGTAATAAATCATGATAAACATAGATTCAAATACAAGAGAGGGCTTTCACAAAACTAACCAAAGTGATAGGGAAAGACTGCTAAATGAGTCAAGGGGATGAAAGCAAAATATCATGCTATCACGACACTAAACACAAAGAAGGACCCTGAAGACCTCACCCTACCTAGCATCCATCAGGGCCCAGATGTTAGAACATATCTGTGATGCTGAGAGTCTGGCACACATCAGCGGCTTAAGAGGACAGTCATTTTATGTGTAGGACCCCAAGAAAAATGTGTCAAAAAAAACCCTCCTATGTAAATGACCTTTCTGGCAAGGATCATGTTGGCATTTCAGGTAAATCAGACCGTGTGCAAAAAAAATGCAGTAAAACCTTAATGAATGCCTCTGCATTTGGCACTAAGCCAAAGAAAAATGCTGCACCACTGCTTTTCAGAGAAAGTGAGTTATTCACTTCACGGGTGTGGGATAATTATTATGCACTTCTTTGAAGCAAAACTTTTTCAAGAGCAATTTAAAGCATCAGGTAAGTTCCACATGTTTTAAAAATAAAATACCTCTTTTACTGACGATACACATATTTGGCCAGGAGGAAATATATAAAAGGAGCAGGTTTTTGGAAGAAGTGACAGAAAGGTTTTCTAAAGATTAAGAGTCTATAAAATACTTTTTTTTGGTGACTCTTACTGCAGCTTATTCCAGCAAGCTTTCAGTGGGAATTTGGTTCCTGTATGTACATGTGTGTATGTGTGTGTTCATATACACATATATATATAAATATATATATATAAATGTATATATATATATATATATATATATATAAATATATATTTATATATAAAACTGTCTGATTCCCCAATGAGCCCAGACCTTGGTGAGTGGTAGGAGTTCTCAGCATTGTTCACTTCATGGAGGGGATGCAGGTTCTCAGTACACTACCTGGAACCCTTCTGCTCATATTTTGAGTCTATTTAGAGTAAAATCTTCTCTTGTATAGGCAGCCTGAACAACTTAATCACTTGAAACAGCTAATATGAGGACTTACATTATACATCTGTCCCAGGCAGACTTTTCTACACACATCTCTGAAGGTTTGCGTCACAGATCAGCCAGTTTGTAAAACTGCACAGAACTGACCACAGAAATTTTGGCCTGGTCAGCAAGCTTGTCTTTGGCCAATTACCTCATTTGCAAATAGAAAGACTCTTCAAAATGAGAAATAGGAGATAAGAGGGGAGCAGTTATGGCAGAGCTTCTATTGGAGAAGTGGATGCATCATCTATGAAAAATATCCAGCACTGTTCCAACTAGCTGACGCTACCCAGATACATGCAAAGCATATGCTTGAGGGATCACAATCAGCTTTAAAAATCTTTGCTTCAAAAATGTCTCTTCAGAAATGTTCCTCTTCCCTGACCAGGCCAGAGTGCTGGAGGAAGAAGAATTAGCATAGAAAACCGAGCTAAGTGCCAGCAGTTCCAGCAGAGCTGAAGTGCAGTGCTCACTGTATCTGGCTTTCATGCCTGCCTAAGGCAGCCTGGACCAATTGCTGTAACACCCACTGGTACTGGCAAACAGTCTGCACCATGTCACTGTAAAACCTTTCTGGCTGACTTTTTTATCCCCTGTCACAGAGAAGGGAACAGGCAAGATGACATCATCAGCAGCAAGGTCTTTTGCTCACAGAACACTTACAAGCAGGATGCAACCTAGCTGAATGTGTTGGATAATTGATCAGAATGGTTTTATATTGAAGGCCAAGCACCGGAGGTCAGAACTGATGTACTATCATGTAGCCAACATTTGGACAAAAGCACTCCATTTTCTTTAGTGAGATGTGATTGGCCTTTTTTTGAACATAAATATGTAAGTTGCTTTGGCATTCCAGATACTTCAGTGATACAATTAACTTCTTCAGATTTTAAAAAGTTTTATCAGTACAATGTTAACCAGTTAAGAGCACAAAAGGACTATGACCTGGTGATGGATTAGAAAAGTAAGATGATACTGAATTCAATTTTTACCTCCTAATTTCCAGGTCTGTGAGGATGTAAAATGGATGTAATTCTGATTAATTTGTTTCCTCCTAAGTGTACCTCAATAATGCAGAATGCCCCAATGTGGCAGTGATTCCTATGCCTGGCATAGGCATCAATCTGTTCTGGCCGAACAGCTGCAGCTGTGAAAGGTTTTGAGATTGCTTATATAGATGCTTTGGATAGCCTATAGCTAAAATGGCACTAGATGCCTGTGTTTAGGTCCCTGAATATCTTCCTGTGTGTAATTCATTGATGTGGGTAGGAGATAGAATTTACAAGTTCAGAATTTCAAGATTTATGTAACTACTAGCTATGTATATGTTGTGTAATTAAATGGCTGATCTTGATCTTACACCTTAGTCATGATCTTGATATTCTGTAAAATACCGGAGAAAGCTATCTCTAGCATTACATCTGGTAACAGATCCTTTCGCTTTGCAACAGTGAGGTATTTCAAATAGTCGCTCTTCATTCCTCAGAGTTAAGAGTAAAATGAATGATGACATTATCGCTGAGCAAGAAGGAAAGGATACATACCAGTAAGACTGTGTCAGTAGATTGTTAATACAACAGAGATTTCAATTTCTCAGTGAAGGACAGGGATTGCATTCCTTGAAACTACACAGATGCTGAGGAGAGGCTGAGTAGCTGAGGAAAAAAATAGAGAGGGCAAACCACAAAAGCTGATTTCTCCATCTGTAGAAAAGATCATCTTCCAAAGGTGTTTAGAAAACCAAGTACAAAATTCTTTCTATTTCCAACCTCTTCAAATAGTATATCATAATTTATGAAATATATTTGTCTAATGGGCCTAGTAGTGGCAGGACTAAAATGTGGAAATAGCCTAGTTTTGTTCTAATGTCATATTTTCTATCTTTTCTGCTTTGGTGCCAAAAGGGTTGTAGCACAGATAAGAAAACTAGGGTTAAAAAAACCCTAACAGTCAGTTTTTTCCAAGGTTGTTCCATATTCATTTTTAAAATGGGCATAATAGCTTTTCTCTGTTTTGCATGAATGACAATCTTCAGTTTCAGAAGCAGTATCCATTACTGCTGGGATGGGAGCAAAATTAGGACACCCAGAGGTGAAATCCAGAGCCAGAGACCGCCAGAACTGTTTTAGGTGCAAGCGGAGAGTACAGTTATTTAAAATATGGTCTGTATTTTTCTACATGGATAGGCAGAAGTGATCTCTTTCCTGAGGCATACAGTTTCTAAGTAGGGAAGGCTACTTCTAAACCTACCTGTCAGCTTTAAACAAGGTAATTTTCTTACTTTGCAGACTGAACTAAATCCGCTGTGACTGGGCCTCCAGGTGAGGAAGAACAGTTAGGGTGCAGACACCAGCAGAAAAGGAGGGGAAGACAGAAAGTGAGTGGGTAAGTCTATACCTATCTTTTTGTTTGTTTTTTCCCATAGGCCGAAAGGATTCCACAAAATGTTGCCAGAATTATTTAGAAGTAGCAAATGCAGGATTTACATGCAATTTTTGTAGAGTCTCAGATAACTTATGCTGCAGTTTGTCAAGTTCCATGAAATAAAACAGTATCATGAGCAAAGGAAGATGTATGTTCAGCTGCTATGAGAGCATCTTGGTGATAGCTGGGAACACTGCTGCA
This sequence comes from Falco naumanni, assembly GCF_017639655.2. NCBI lineage: Eukaryota > Metazoa > Chordata > Aves > Falconiformes > Falconidae > Falco > Falco naumanni. Next base: position 30,240,309 of record NC_054057.1, read on the forward strand.
GGCTGCGATATGACACACAAAGGCTGTCAGCTAGGGAGTAAACACCTTCCCTTTCCAATTTTTCTGGATGGATTTTGAAATGTTTGGGTGAGTCACATCCCAAGGTTTTGTATGGTTTTCAAAAATACATGAAGCCAAAAACAAAAAGCAATTTGGCAGGCAACTATGAGCCCTTTAAAAACACACAGGCAAGCATCCACTATTGGGCTATGCACACATGTTTTTCCCATAGAATGAAAGGCCCCAGTCATGGACTAAGCAGAGTCATGAATAAAAGATGGGAGAAATCCATTAAGTCACATAGATTGTTCCCAGAGTACAAGCTAGCTCAGTCTAGGTCTGAGTGCCCTACACAATGGCACCTCTAACTAACCCTCAAGGGACCATCACTGGGTCTTCTATTACTCCCCCAACCTTCCTTAATATTTTGGCCTATCTTTCTTTCACAATTTTATCTAACAGTTCCCTCCTGCATCCTCTTCTGTCAGAACAGTCCTCCCTTCCCTTTTTATCTTTATTGTTTGGGAAATGCAGACTGTCACCTCTTTCAAAGTATGAAGGAAACAAAGAAATCTTAGTGATGGAGAAAGACACACTGGATAGGCATTTGACGTGACTTTGCTACATAATGTTCAGTAGAACCAGACCAATATAAATCTGGCATGCACAAGGATTTTCTTCATATAAGGAAGGAGACAAGAGCTTTTCCCATGTATGTGTGTCTCTAATACGATGAACAATTGATTCAACCAATGTCTCTTTGTCCAGCACTGACATAATGGACTGTATTCAGTTTCAGAAAAAACCCCCAAACCAAAAACCCCTCAAAGACCCAGCTTGCTGAAGTGAAAGGATTTTGGAAACACAATAATAAAAATGCCCTTGTGTACCAAGGGAAAGGATTGAGGACTTTTGTTGAAAAACTTGCTTGCTTTTCAAGAAAAAATAGTGGCTGATCTCCTGCCACCTTTGTTGGATTGGTCTATTTCTTTTCATTTCTCTCTTTATACCAGCTATATTTGTGTGTTGTATGGAAATACCAGTCCCTGAACACATACTGTTCAACTACAAAATGACTAAGGCTAATAGTCAAGAAATGTTTTGTTGTGTGGCTGGGAGGCAGTATCTTGAGATACTCATCTTGAGGGTGAATGAAGGGAAATCTTTCTCCCAGGGAGAGCTTGTACAGGCTAACCATACTCTTGAGTGAATAGGACTTACCACAGTTGCCCTAGTCAGACAGATGAAGCCTTTATACAACAAGAAGGCATCCTGTTCTGTTGGTGAGAGAAGAGAGATGATGTAAGAGGTCTTTGCATCATTCTGTGATTCACTAGTAGTATTTCTGTTTACTGATGCAGTTGATTAATCAGGTGATGTATTTCTACTAAAGGCTTTGCTGTGAAATAACACTTTTGAAGGTTTCTGACTGATAAGCAGAACAGTCTGATCACAAGCTACAGAAAGCCATAGGTCATATCTTGTTTATGCAGCTCCTCAGGAAACACTCCAGCAGAATGATGACAACATTTTACGTAAGCTGAGTAATGAGCACAATATAGCTGCAATTCACAGCACTTGACTATTTTTAGTTTCTAGTGTGCCTAAAAAGCAGGCTTTGAGACATTAAGAATCAGAAAAATCAGAACAGGATGCAATTTATTCTGCAAGGCCCAAAATGTTAGCCTAGAGATCTGTTTAATGTGATCTTAATGGTACTGTACTGATATGAATAATTTTATTTAGGCAGACTAACAAAAAAAATAAAACAAAAAAACCCCAGCCTTAAAAGCCACAGAGCCTGCACTGTGGTTACAAATGAGCATGATCCTAGAAGCAGATAAGTAGTTGATTTGCTCCCAAATGTGCAGGATCTCAAAATACATTCATGGTGGGTGAGACTTTTTTAATCTCCAGCCAAGAGTTACTATTTTTTCCTCCTTCTGCTACTAGGCAAAATGTGCCTGGACATTTTACAGTGTGTCATAAATTAAAGAACACCAAAGGGACCTTTCCTCTTTATTATAGCAATCTACACCAAAACCGCAGTCTGATTTTATATTGTAAATAAAACAACATATCTGGTTTCTAATTCCAGCAAGCTGAGCAGCTAGTTGTTAATGTGGTTCTGAAAAAGCATTTCATGCATGATTTAAGAAGCTCAGTGTAGGTAATTGCATCTGAAATTATACTACTAAAAATATAGTATGGCAAATGAAAGGTCAAATACTGGCTCTTGAGGGATGGAAGGAGGTCCTTCATCATTTGTTGCATGCTATTTTTGAAGTAGTGTTTCTCAAATTTTGGGTTACAACTCGGAAGTTATAAAAGGCTTCAAAGAGGTAATGGGTGGAAGAAGTATGTATATGTTCTATTCCTCTGCTGTGGGGAGTGACGAGGGAACATGAGTGGGCTGTAATACCTGGCTGGGTATGTTTATCTTAGCCAGGGAATTGCTACTTACCTCTCACATCTGGCAGCGGCTTGGTTCCTCCCGGGCAGAAGAATTGACTCAGGGCCGCACGGAGACTGACAGGCCAAGAAGTTGAGAAAGATTGCTTTGAGGGAAGACATGACTCAGAAGTGACTGGCAATAAGAGAACTGAACTATTGCCTCAAGTCTGGCTCTGGGGCAAAGTCCCTATTCCCAGCATGCAGGGGGCAGAGGAGGAATGGTGATGACAAGGGGTGCACCTAGTACAGGCATTCTACTTGCCAACTCTGCTGTAAGACTCATGGGCAAGGCCTAAAAAAACCCCAAAAAACAATCTCAACACTAAAGGTGAATAAAAGACTATTATGCAAAAATTCCCTGTATGCTGCAAAGCAGGAAAAGCTGTTTAAGCTAACACACATAAACACGTATGTTAGTTATCTGTGTTATTTTCAGCGTTACCTGCTCTGAGTTGCCATAACAGGAACCACCCACCAATGTGCCAAGGTAAAGAAAGCAGCTGGCAGAGCAAGGCAAGGAAAGCAGTGAGAGGTTGCAAAGAACAGTAGCAAAGTGTGGCAAAGCTAGAAAAAGCAGGTAACACAAGCAACTTAGCAGCTGTTCAAATTGAGTCATGTTACCCAACAGGTTTTATCAATTGAGGGCTGCTACTTAAGTGATATTGCAAAGTGGACAAGAGTTGACCCAACAGTTGCCACATCAGATGAAAACAGACTCTAAAATAGTTTGGTATTTGCTTTAGGCATGAGGTGTTATAAATCATCCTGTTTACCCTGGCTGTTAGAATTCCTCCCCCTTAAATAACAACTGTTAAGTGATCTGTGTTTGCAAGCAGGGAAGTCAGCTCATTTTGAGCATCAAGTAATTCAGATCAGTTATTCAAGTTCCTGGGTGTGAGCTCAACTGGTGTGTTTGTTGCAATGCCTTATGATGCTCTACATTTGAATGCAGTTCTTCCTGCTGCCAGTCAAGCCCTGGCAGAAGGGTTGTACTAGAACCACAAGGCTATTGCATAAAAGGCACTCACCAGTTTCTCCACAATTCTCTCAGACAAGTCTGGTCTAGGAGCTTACAGTTGGCTCTGGGCCTGTGCTGTGAGCAGTACTTAGCAATCCGGATCTCCCTGCAGTGCCTATAAAAAAGGAAGAAAGAGCCTTGGCAGCAAATCTGAGCCGTGTTTGTCCTTTGCGTGTCCTGTTAGTGACTTCAGCGACTGTGCAGCAGGTAGCTGCTGGAATCTGGCTACCTTATTCCCCGAGGAAATGCGCAACTGCTCCAGCCATGAAGCAACTGTTCTTGCTATGCAGACTCCCATAGGCTATCTAACCATCTCGATCTGGGAGCAACCTGCCAAAGTGATTTGAACAGACTTTCATACTATGGCCCTTTCTATGGAAGCTACACAGCTGTCTTCATTAGGAAGCAGCAAAGGATACAAACAACATTGATAGCATCTAAATGAAAAGCTTAGATTGGTCTTATTCTGCTAGCATCTATTTGAGCAGGTTCTATGCAAGGTTTATATGACACCTGAGAGTAGGTGGACAAGTGGGTCCATTAATACACAAATACCCTACTTCTAAAATGAAATAAAAGCTATGAAAAATGTTCCAGTGGTGCATCCACTCAGATCTGGATATTTTGCCACATGGTCCAATCTTGCCCAAATTTTATCAATAGAAGCAACTGGCATGCTGACTTTGAAAAGTATTTTGAAGTTCTACAAGTTTTAAAGTCACAGCTGAATCAGAAAATCTGTATTTCTCATCTGTAGCAAGAAACATTTTAAATGCTAGCTTTAGATGTCTGCAATACAAGTTGGGAATGGAACAAACCTGATGAATGTGACTTCACACAGCTGTGTTTGAGGGGAAAAGCAAGAGTTTAGAAGCATCTTAGTGAGGTTTACCTACATTCTTTTAACTGATCATTTCTGTATTTCTGCTTAACAATAATATTCTTGTTCTGAAGTTCCTGCTGTTGTTTTACCTAGCAATATTAAAATCAAAGCATTAAGTTAGCAAAACTTTTATTTGCCTGAGAATTTCCTTTTATTTATTTTATTAAGAACTATTGAGGGACTGAAAGTAGAGCCATAAAGCTAAGTACATAAAAGTTTATGTGCTGATTATAAGTCTAGGTCTGAAATTTAATGCAGATCCTTCTTTACATTGAATGAGGTGTCACAGGCTGCTCTTATTAGCCTTTCAAGGTTTGATTAGATGCCAGTGTAATTAAAACATTCTTTGGCACATGTTCATGTGCCTTCATGATCACAGGCTGCTCTGTGAGCTTGCATGTGCATGTTACACAGCAATGCTACCACCACCCACCATGGACTCACAAATGCTGTACTACTTTGTCCAGTAATTTTGGGGACCTCTGTAAGCCAAGGACTGCTCTATTTTTTTATAATGATTGGCACTACTCTGAAGCTCTTACCAGCTCTTAGCATTGTATTTGAAACTCTGCTGGTATAAAGTCATTCTCCTCTTCTCTACAGTTCCATTTATAACTTGTAAGAGCAATCTGCAGCTTCTGCAGAAAGGCATCTTAGGGACACCAATGATTATAATGATGAGAACTCGGAAAATACGTGCTTCAAAAACCATATACAGCAGCATGGACAGCTAAAATCAAAGGGAATAACCTCTGATAAGTATATAGCATATTTCAGCTACAAAGATCCTTCATCTGCTGCAGATGTACAACCAAGCGTGAAGGTCAGGCGATTTTTGTTTTGTTTGCTTGTTCTGGGGCTTTTACATTTCCACCTCCATCCAGAATTGAAGATACTTCTCTCAAGAGAGCAAACAAAAAAAAAATGCTGGTGAAAAGCAGAATGACTGCCCTGGGCACCCAGGACCTCCTACTGAAGAATTCAGTTGTCGTAAATGCATGTCCTATCCTAGACTAAAGGATACATATCCCTTGCTCTGTCACTCTCTCCAACTGGAAACATTTAAGAGGACAGTTTGTTTCATTTCAGAGTATCCTGTGAACCACTTTAGAGACCTTGATTTCATTCACATCCCAACTCCAAACAAAGTAGAGGATGGAGCTAATCTGTGTGTTTTGCTTGTCCATTAGTTCATTTTGACAGAAGACTTTCTGCCTGCTTTCTGTTGGACAAATTTCTTCAGTGTGTTCTGAAACCACTTATTAGTTTGGGCCCCACAGAGATGCAGGAAACACCTGGTGTGCAACTTCTTGAGGGTTTGGTAGACAAGTAGCTCAGTGTTGCCAGAAACTGAGTGGTTATGGAAGAATCTAGGTAGCTGGCAGCCAAGTAGAGACTGAAAATTTAAATTTTGCTCTTTAAAAAAAAGTATGCCTAATGATTTGAAAACTATAAAAGAATACAAATACCCTCAGACATCTTTCAAGTACATGAAGGGTGAGACCATCCTGCCTCTTCCTCCACTTCCCTCTCAAAAATTCACTGACTAGTGTAACAAAGCAAATTCAATACCGGTTCCTAATCTGGCTCTAACTTTTATTAGCAAGGAGCCAAGTTCCTCTGGCTCATACCACCTACCAGCAGATGCCCACTATTCCACATTGAGGGAAGTTTCTGTGTCAATGGTCAGCAAAAGGGGAAAATTTGATCAAAAATGTTTCTCTTGTCCCTTGTTATTCTGTAAATACAGAAGGAATTGTTATATTTAGTACTATTATTATTCAGTATGAAAGATTCCAATTAGTCCCACCATTCCTCAAGGCTTCCTCTTCTGTTTCCGTAATATTTTCTTATATATAATGGAACTTTGCAAATTTATTTGTATGGGTTTTAGACATTCAGACAGTTATCATTACACACTATCTGAAAAACAGTGTAAAAAAAAATCTGTTGAAGTTATTAATTTCTGAATATTGCTTATACTTTTATTTGCAGCTGGTCTGGATTAAAGAGAAAGTAAGAGCCTGATGGCGTCAGCATAAGTTATAAAAACCACAATAACTTTAATGTTGAGGAACCGCTTTCTCAGAGACTGGCTACTTCAGAAACTAAAATGTAAATAGCTTTGTTTAATGCCAGTAACATTCCCTGCTGGACCCTGACTAGAAAGGTTAGGTTATAAAGAAGAAACCTCATTATCTCATAGAATGATCACATCTTTGATTTCCTATCTGTGGTTGAATCTTTGAAAATTTTGCATTTCAATGCTGATGCGCCTCAATATTATGGTCCTTCTTTACTTGTCAGGAAGATCAGCTACAGGAGGATCAGAGGATTTACAAAACATAGGTCTACCACAAAAATCAATGCACCAGAATTGCTTGAGAGGAGGAATGGTGGTTTTTTTGGGAGAGCTGGCTCAGTTTCCCTGGTAAGAAATCAAAATGAACATTGCTCACTGGAGGTAACAAATGAAAGGCTGAAAAGTGAACAGTGGCCCAAGCTGGAAATCATTAAATGTTCAGATTATGCAGAGTGTATGATGGGTGGATTTTCATTATTAGGTTTTGATGTCAACTTGTATTCTGGATGTCTAAAGCTGTTTTGGTCTAGTATTACTTATTAAGCACTAGAACCGTCAGCTTGCAGGGAAAGATGCCTATACAGAGAGGGAAGAAGGCTGAAAGATAATCTGTCAATTTAAGCAATGAACAGAATAAATATATTAACAGTGGAATCAGGCTCTTATTCTAGATAGTAACTTTAACCTAATAAGTCAGTTCTCATGTGAACAAAATCACCTGAGAACAAAACAGCTCTCGGTTTAAGTGAGTGGGAAATGTGGCTCCTCACTAGGAAAACACATCTCCAAAAGAGCTACTTAGGATAAGTCTCCCTCTGATAGAGCCTTGAGTAAGATGATTACTTCCACCAGCAAACTGCCTGAGCTCATGACGCAGTGACCCACTGCAAGTTAGGGACCACTATGATTAACTTTTATGTTGCAATAGAAATACAAGTGGATTTCCATAAAACATAAAGCAAATGGCTTAGTCCAAAAGAAAATATCTTCCTCCCTTAAACAAAACTGGACAGTAAGGTCTTACACTTCTGGTAACAGGTTGATATGTGGGCTTGAAGGTATCCTTTTAATAAATGCAACAGACTACAAAAATCGATGGCCTGTGTTGCTTATATTATTGCGTATTTCCAGATGTTACTTGATAGATTTGCAGCCTTGTTGAACTACTCTTGTATCTTAGCTTGTCCTTTTGTGCTATACAAAAGTAAACAAGAGGACCTACGTACAGAGTTCAGAGCCTACTACTGAGTCTGGATATGACTGTGTTTCTTAATATATTACAAGATAGTAATGTAGTTGAAAACAATTAAATTCTTGTCCATCACATCACTAAACCAAAGAACTATTTTAAGTCTAGTAAACTGCATAGAAAATTACAGTGAAGCATTTGATTCAGCATAACAACTGATTTTAAAATATTATCATGCAATGCCAATATAGCACATAGAAAACAGTAATATCAGTAATTAGAAATAAACTAATTGTTTTCTTAACTTAAAATCACTATTTATGAAATAGCAATAAACCATGAATAGGTCACCAATGATCAGCTACAAATTTCAAAAGAGAAAATGCTTATTTTTAGCAGCATCTATACAAAAATCTATTCCTGCCTCAGTACTGTTCAACTGTGAATTTACTGTCATGAAACAATGAATATAGAAGCCTTCCAACTGCTAATTGTGGCTTACTATTTACACAGTTTATTTATAAACTCATTTTCATGCAAGTATAAAATACTAATTCCATGGACAAATACAGATTTGTTCACCACTAAATTATATACATTGTATTTGCATCTAATATTCAGAAGTGCAAAGTCCACAGTGACGTAAATAACAACAGTTTTGTAAACTATTAGATGACAAGCTCTCAGAAGATCTTAGCAACTGAATGATCATGTATTTTTTGTATACTGCTGAAGTAAAACATTTTTGTCGTAAAAGAACATACATTTCAGCTACATTCAAGTGATGATTTTATTACCATATATTATGTCTTACAAACTTTACTGGAGATGAGCAAGAGCGCTACAAAACCATACCTTAACACAAGAGGTGTATTGCATGGTATGTGCAGGCATAGCAAAGGAGAGATAAGAATTGGAAAGAAAAACAAGCTAGAAAACTTGTACAAAAATGGATAGTAATACTGACTAACACTGGGTTATAATCTTACTTATAACAGACCTGAAGGGCTAATAGAGATGCAATTCAGAAATATCTGTGCACTGTAGGTACAGTTTGGTGCAGAACGAGAGTGCACTAATACAGTCAATGTTGTACGCATAAGATAATGCACAAAATACGCTGATATGCATATAAACAACTAATTTGTTTACAGTAAATAGGGTAGCACAGTTGTAGTACTGCATCCCTGGCACTTAGTGATAGGACAATATGTATGTGGTTTAACTGAACTCATAAACAAGATATATACTGGTTTGTAAGATGTAAAATTTACATTATCCCTTTGAACCTTCTGGGTTTTTTACAGCATTTTTCCAATTTTCAAGTTCAAACACAAACATGATACACTAGCTAGATATGGAAGACGTTTCAGATATTGGCTTAAAACAAGACCTTCAATAAAAAAATGACAATCACAAATTAATTCAAATTTTTTTAGTTACTGATGGCTTGTGCTGAAAACAAAATCTGAAACGTTAAGAAACAAAAGCAACCTTGTAATACAACCCACAGTGTCTTTATGGGCTTTCCTGAATAGTAATTCCTTCCTTAATGTCCCTTTCATATATGGTAATTTCACTTAAAAGAACTGCTGAAGTTATTAATCTGAAAAATTCTAATTGAATTAGAAGTTTGGCCTAGCATATCATAACACACAGAATGGAAGAAAATATGCTCTTCTTCAAAGAAAGTATGTTTCAGCTATGAAAAGATTCCAATTTTAAGTGATTGTCCTTGTACTAAACAATATTAACAACCATCTGGAGGGATCCAATTTACTTTTGCCCGTTTTAAACAAACTGGCTAAATTGGCATTTTATATTATATATAAGAAATGTAATAAAATTGTTCTTAACATATAATGATGTAACACTTTAAAATTAACTGGTTTAAAATATTTTACAGAGACATTTTATTATATATGAACTATACAACACACAAGAGTATGAAATATTTTGAACATATACATACGTATTTTTCACGTAGATTATTATTTTGCACGAGAAATTGGTGTCTGCAATTCTAACAATCCTCTCAGATAAAACCAAAACAAAACCCCAGAATTTTTGTGGATGCATTTTTTTCCTGAAAATAAAACTTATTACAAGGAGAACGTCTCTAATGACTTTTTCCTTTTCCCAATTTCATATTTTGCACAAAGATTTTCAAATGGACCAACACACATAAAAAGAATAGCCTTTCTGTACTTTGCAGTGCAATTTGCTAGGGATAAAATTTAAACCAAAACTGACCCATTCCCCACTATGAACATGGAAAACTGCAGTCGAAGTAAACGTCAAAACCAATCGCTATTGCGACTCCTTTCCCCCTTATTTAAAATGCAATCCTTTTCAATATCCATTTTAATGAAAATATTTGCATAGAGCAGCCTTGTATTATTTCTAAAGAACATTATGAGCATTTTAACACAAGATAAGGCACATGTTTTTCAGCATTAATAATCTAAAACTAATCCTGAGGATCTGCTCCTCCCCCTCAGCAAAATCTGCTTTTTAATATACCCTGTATTACCTGAAGAAAGCAGAAAAGCAGTATAGAACAAACCAAAACTCTTTAGTTGAACTAAATTAAGAACACTAATAACACCTGATAATATTGTAACAAATCCACAGATAAAGAATTAAGTCATTCTCTAAACAAGTTATCTTTAGGGGGAAAAAACCAAACAAAAAAAGATACTGCCAGTAGCACTGTAGATGTTAGATAAAAGTTCACATAATATGGATGACATTTATAGTGAGTTTTGCTAAAATAAGCTCCCATCAGAAACAAGGTAGCTAAATTGTGAGGCACTTAAGGTTGACAAGAAAAGGAGGAATGCAAGGGATCTGTTTCATAGAAAACCTAAAGTTGCATATCATATCCTTGTATTAAGCCTTCTATTAAAGTGCTAGGAATGGAGACTTAAAACAAAAGGATTTAAATATAAAATAAGTGATTAAAGAGCTTAGTATGCATTAAAATTAAGTGCTTTTGAGTCTCATGAATTCAGAGCTTTTTAATAGTTTTTAAAAATAAAGTCTGGAAATAATCCACATGTGAAATCATCTTCCTTGTGCCATTGATGCTATTTGTAAAGTGCCCAATTATTTTCTAAACAACAAAACCATTTGCCTTATCTTATGTTGTATAGCATGACATAGTCTGTAGTACGTATGTAATCCATACTGCAATGACACAGTCAATCCGATGGAAAACAGCACATGCATACTTCTAGTCAGAAGTTTTAAATGCCACCGGTCACTCTAACAAGCCAGGTCTCGGATTACATATCCACCCCTATATAGTGCAACCAAACTCATATTCTCAAAATGTAATTTAGCAGTTAAAGTCCGATGCTCAAAGATAGACTTATCGAGCTTTTCCTCACGGCATCCTGATGCCCAGACAAAATCACAGATGGAACTCTAGATCTGAATCACATAAATCCACTAGATGCCAAATCTGAGAAGGATCTGGGTTCTGTCGGATGATGAAGAGGCTGAAGATGTGTGGCAGTCTGTGCATTACTGATCACATCTAGCTGAGAGGGATATGCTTCATTTACATTTCCTCCATTGAAACCGTTTTGGAACTGGCAGGAAAAAAAGACAATATAAATGGTTAGTATGGGAAACCAATTTATCTATAAATTTTACAAAATCCTCCTAAAGACACAGATGGGATGAAATAATCTTAAAATACAATGAATAGCTTTAAAATGTTTTCAGTTGGTTTGTTGTTTTTTGGGAGTTTTTTTAAATGACAAATGATAAGAAGTTAATTTGCATTAAAGTAGGGTCAGAATCCTCAGTGAAACCTACCCATGTTGAAGTCAGTGGGAGTCCTACTTCTGGCTAGGTAAAGAAACATTGCTATTACCTAAAGCATAATACAGTTTCCATTTGTAGAAAGTAGTTTGACTGAACACTCCTGATTTCCACATCCAGCTGTTACATTTTAAAAGCAACCTATTTACATATTTTCATGTCTGCAATGGGATCCAGACTTTACAGCTCTTCCAGGAATGCACATGCAGCCCTATTACTAAGCTGAAGCGTACTGCATTCAATCCAAGGCTGAGCTGTTGTAGGGTGGGCTTTTTTGACAAATGGTCTCCATATTAACAATGCCAAGCAAAAGCAATGAATTGCTTTCATCAGTCTTGACATAATTATTCATAAGGTTATTTTAATCATCTGATGTAACGCTTCCTGTCATGCTATGGAAAAGTCACTTTATCTACAAAATACTCCATTCCGTCAGGCATAAAAATACGAGTACTTTAAACACTTCCACCATCTCTTCGGGAGTAGCTCATATCGTAAGTACCCATTCATTCAAGGTTTTCCTTAAAAACGTACATCATAAAACATATAACATAAAAACATCTATCAAAATATGCTGGGGTTTGGAAACTTCTGGTTTTCCTTCTATGCAAACACTGACATTTGGCTAACTGTGTACAATTTGTCTGAGTTTTTAACAAGACTACAGCCATGCGAAGTATGTTTTTAATCAAAGTTGCCATACTTTTACAGACAGCTACAATAACATAAGCTAGGATTACTTCTGACAGAAGCAGATTATTTCAATATTCTTCATTAACAAGATAAGCACGCTCATTAACATTTCTAAGAAAGTTCTCAACACACAATCTAGCACTTGGTAAGATTTCTCCTACTTAATAAAGGAATACTGACCTTAAACAAGCAATCAAATTACCTAAGTCCCTCCTGCCCTTCTCTATCACTTGAAAGTGTTTTTAGACTACATTGGCTATGATCCTACCACAATTACCTCTTAGGCAGAAGGTCAAGGCAGATGACCACAACAGACCCTTCTGGATTTCTAATCATCTGGTCTTTTCACACAGAAATCGATGGGAGTTAAGGCTGAGGAAAGGATAGCAATCATGGCTTGCATAGCAACATCTGTCCTCTCTCCAGACTCCAACTGCTGATAGGGTTGTCAGCGTGCTAAATCCAGCCACAAAGACTGCCCTACTTTGGATTGGCTGTGTGAACATAGGCTCTGATGGTAGTATGCCATCTGCTTAATGGCATCCTTACTGAAGTTATCAATTAGCAATAAAATCAAACCTTAAATTTATTATCATAAGCAGTGATACATTCTCCCTATTTACAATAAAGAAATGTACATTATTTGCAATCATGGCTTTGGCATATGTGATATTTTACAAGATCACTTCAAGTGCAGCATCTATACTTCTGACTTACTAGTTCCCATAGATTAACATATGTTAAAGTTCTTAACTCTTCTGATACAACACTAAATACAATTTCTGTAATATAAGCATATATAAATATAGGGTTATCTTTCCCTGGAGCAATGACATTTCTAGGCAAAAAAATATATTTCTATATTAAAATATTACTCAACATAACAACTTTGGTTTATATAGAGCCTTACTTTCCCCTCTACCTATAAAAATATTAATTGGCAGATGTGACTAGAAGTCAAAACTGAATACAGTCTGGTGTAAGAGATGTTGGATTTTTTTCACGTGAACAATACCTAGCAGTATGGGCTGCAAAAGACAATGCTATTTCGTTTATGTCTCTTCCCAGCCCTCATGGCACCCAGCTGGCATACCTAAGTTTTGGACCCACAAGGACCTGGAGAGCTATCAACTATCTACGATCATTCTTTTACAAAAGGAGTTGGGGAAATAATCCTTATCTCATCAAGAAGCATGCTCCTCAAAATCATTTGGACAGATGCTCAACAGTTCTCTTCAGAGGTAGACAGAAGCTAACATGCACAGAGGTAGCATCAGTTCTGCACTAGGCTTCTGCTCATGCAACACTATCCAGATCCACACAGCATAGGTATACAATAGCAAGAGGGGCTGGATTTGCCTCTGAACTACTTAAGTAAGGATAACTTTTCACAAAGTGGCCTTTTTTAATTTTTTTTTTTTTCTGGCAAATAAGCTAAATGCAATATTACTACTGCAGCTCAGCATTCTAAGTAAATATGAAGTAATAGATTATTTATTACATTCACAGATGCTTAGTCATTAGTCATTAAACTTTTTACAGATGAAAAGAGAAAGTAAGCAAGAAAATAACAAAAAGGGGGTATAACAAAAATTATTAAGACAACATAACAACAAAATAAATGTAATTGAAACCAACCATTAAAATCAAAGAAATCTAATTGCTTATGCACTGGCTGTTCAAAACATACATCACAGTAGTATAGCTTCTGTGAAAAGAAAAAGTCTGTACTATAGGGACAAACTTGCATGATGCTGGAACTACTTTGCAACCCTATTACCAAGCACTATGAAGAACTGCTAACAGTGACCACAGGCAGGTGACATACAGCCAAGCACTGTGCAAGCTTGCACACTGCAGTTTGCCAAAGTCACTTTGTGATATTTCAGCCCTTGGGCACTCAGACAGAGGCTATTCATCTTGTTGAGCTGTCCTGTATTTTAGCTAAATTTCTGCAATTCTGCAATTGTATTTTTGCCACTAGTGAGGTAGTTTTAAAAAGGACATGTTTTGTACTTGTATTGAGCACACTGAAAAACTGGGTATGTTCTACTTGCATTCCTCACCTCTGTCTTGTGTAGGTTAAATACCAATTAGTACTTTAATTCTGTAAATGCTTATGCATGTGCACAAGCATTTGTAGGATCAGTACTTTAGAACATTAACTCATTGAGGTAAAAAAAGAAAAAGATTTGTGGCTCTGTACTTGAGCAGCATTAACAGAAATTAATGGTACAAGTTAAAGTACTTCAGCAAAGGTTATTCAGAATTAGAAACTGCCTTAGTAATAGAAATTTTTTTATTTCTAAGTTAATTTTACCTATGAAGAACTGTGCTTTAAACTGTAGTCTGTGTGTACAGCCAGGCTCCTCTCTTCTATAGCTTTTATTGTGCACCCTCCTTCGCACGGCGTGAAAGGGTCCAACTCATTTATTGTGAATATAATTTTTTCCTGCTCTTTCGTCTTCAGCAGACAACTTAGCAGCTTGAGGAACAAGGTGACTTTCACTTATGGCAATATATATAAATATTTTTGCAGTATCATTATGTGTAGAAATGCAATAGTTCATAATATTTCATGCTATTTCTGTGCTATTATAATCTGAAACTTGAAGTGATCCTAAAATCAGTGAAGAATCTGAGTAACTACAGAACCCAAGTAACTTTTAAACCCAAGATACTTTCCTGGATCCTTACAATGTATTCCATGAAAATTAATGTACCAGACAGTATTACTGACATCATTCCACTCCTCTAAAGAAGGTGTATAAGCAAATTCCAAGGTTTTGACCAATCTGCTTTTCCTTTGCTCCTGCTGGGAAAATCACTGGTAGGTACAACAGACTAGTTCACTCCTGCTTTACCACTGCCAAAGAGAGCTACACCAGGCTGTGGATAAATGTACATAAAACCAAATGCAACTCTCTTCAACTTAATGAACAAATAAAGCAAGGACATTCACACATTGCTAACCCATCAAACTTAGTGATTCAATTATGACAAACTCTGTGTCATGGTAGCCACCCAAAACAATAAAAACACGATTCAAAATGCAAGCAACGTAGCAATGCCATTTACCTTACCTTGTTCAACAATGTTTGCTGACTTGCCGTCATAGGGTCATACTGCATTTGATCCATGCAGCTGGGCTGTGCTTCTTGCGTGCACTGGTACATAGAAACAGCACCTGCATAGCACGTTTGAGGAGTTAGCATAACCGACTCAGAGTTTATACCACACTCATGATTTTCAGGGACTTGCTGCAAACAGCTAAGAAAATCCTCCAGGTTGGAAGAAGCAGAGTAAGTCGATCTGTCAAAACCTGCTACAGGGAAATCCATCTGAGCAAAATTCGAAAGCTGCGGCATCATTGCTGTGGGTTGCTTGTAAGGAATAAACTCTTGCCTACAGGCATAAGGGGAAGTGTTTACTTCTGATTTGTAAGCGAACTCGGATGTAGTGGCATGCATGCCAGGGAATGCATATTGCTGGGGCGGCTGCGGCTGCTGCTGTGAGCAGCTAAGAGGCATGCTGGTGCCAGAGCTCCAATTTGTGAACATCCCATTGACTTGCATATGTTTCATCTTTTGACAGAGCTGCTGCTGCTGCTGCTGCTGCTGCTCCATGAGCTGTTTCTGGTGCTGATGAAGTTGGTGTGGCTCTAACTCTTGCTGTAGCAAGCAGCCTTCATTCTGGACAAGGGGTTGTTGCTGGTTACAGCCTGAATATAAGAAGTCAGACTTATTTAAGGAATCCTGAACATAAGTCAGGATTTCATCAGTTATGTTGATGTCCCCAATATCATCCACATCAGATAATTCAGTTTTAAAAAACTCCTCATCCTGCTGAATACACTTTAGATCTTCAAAGTCAATACCCAGATTTTTCATGATGCTGTACAAATCACTGGTTTTGTTATCTTGAAAGAGTGCTGCACTGTCTTCAGGAAGTGGAACGGTATTGTCCTGGGAACACTCCATTAGCTCCCGTTTGAGAATGTTGTGATTTCCAGCAGGTAGGAGATTATCCATCCAGCCACTGTTAACAACACTGCCCAGTTCATCCCTGCTGTCTGCAAAGAAGTTCCGCTCAAAGGAAAGTTTATGTGATGCTGGAGGGCAGAGATACACAGACTCATCTTGTCTTAACATGGCACCTAAGAGGGAGTTTGGGTCCACGGAATCATTGTGTAGCGTTGCTTTGGCTCCTTTTCCTGTTGTGCTTTTGTTCTTCGGCTGAGAGGGATCCATAAGGCTCGACATAGGGAAAGACACCTCATATAACACAGCCTCACCAGTGGCAAACATGAAGGGTAACTTCATGTTACGCTTCCGTAGGTGTTCTGCCCCTTCTTCATCTCTGAAAATAAATCAGATATATAGCATAAAACTGCAGTACTAAACAGTTACTGTAATCTTTTTGTCCCCTGGAATTAATATAAAAAAATAATAATGAACCATTCTATTTGTAGGCATTTTTCAAATTCCTAGCTATTCCAGCTCAACTTGGCTGAGTTAAATCAAGAGACAGATTATGAAATAAGGAGCTTATGACCATAATACCACCTTTAGATATTACATTTGTAATTAAATCTAGATAGCATACACCATTTTCTGTGCATTATGAGCTGAAATGAAAGTAAGTGGGCTTTGTTCCATGCATTACATTTTTCTCGCCATAGCAAGTAAATGAGTACTTCAATACTGAAGTCTCTCTCTTTCTCCATTTTACAGAATCGTTAGCAAAAATTATTTAACCTGTATAATAATGCTGAATTCTATATCATGTAGAATCTAGTTCAGCACCATAAAGGACATAATTTATGTTATTTGTTGTGTCTTCTACACAACTGCAGTTACATTTCTTAATTTTTGCTAACAAGCATAATGAATTAAATATAGGTTGGACGGAATAACTTGGTGCTTGTACTACTTGCTCTTATTCTTTATATGAAATCAAGATGTCTGAAGTTTTACACATACAGGACTATGGAACACAAGTACTGAAATATTGGAGTTCTTTTCAATGTTTGTTAGCAGACGGATAGAGGTTTTCTTTGTGTAGTTCAGGACTTAAAGGGGGGTTATTTAAAATTGAGTAATTCCTTTCTGAATATAAACAAGCTCAACGTTTTTCAGCTTTTGAAGCATACTGCTTTATGCAATGATGACTTACGTAAGAGGTCTTTGCGTGGCAATGATGTAATCTGGTCTTCCATTTTTGTAGACAAGACGTGCATTTGCCTGTACCCAGGCCCATCGATTTTCTTTGGTTAGAAGCCTAAATACAGTCATTCCACTCTCACCTGTCTTCATCACTAGAGAGGAAGCATACCGTTTACTGTCCAGTGAACAAAAATAGGAACATCTGGCATGGCATGAAATTAATCCCATTTGTAGAGCAATTTTACAAATCTCATGTCCTCAATCACCCATTTCTGTGTGACACTAATGTGCTTCCAGTTGAAACAGGATGATTGATCACTTTAAGAAGTCTACTTTAATTTACTGGTAAAACAAGAGCCAAAACTGCAAACATTTATAAGATATCCACTACAGATTATTAACATCCTATATGGAGATTCAGCCATTATTTCTGCAATAACAGGAATTAATAAATACTAGGACATGTAAATGACAAAAGCCTAAATCTCTTTTAAATCTGAAAAGTGACTACTACTAGAGAAATTAAAAAACACATTAGCTTTGATTTCAATTCTTTTGCATTTTGACTGATTAATGCAGAGGTACTTCAAAATTCATTATTTTTCACTCCCACTATCACTTCACTGGTAGTGCTTGACAAACATATGTTTTTGTCATGCATTGCTGAAAACACTGCATTTCTAGACAGAAAAATTAAATTTAAAAAAAGGACAGTTTAAGAATCCTAACAAAAAATAATCTTTGCTACAAGACTTCTTTTTTTATCTTAGCATCAGAAATGGAGCAAAAATGAGTTTTAAGACAAAAGTTTCAAATCAAAATTTCAAACCAAAGTTTCATCCCATTCTATTATGGAAGTATCTCTTTCTTATTCCTTACCAAACTAACAATACCACTGATAGGCAACGGTGACTGAGCTATACTTGAAAAAGAAAACTTGCTTAATACATGTTGAGACCTAACCTACAGAGGGGTTATTTAATTGTATATAAAGGGACAAAAGAAAAAACAGTTTTTCAAGAGAAGTCAGTAGAAAAGAAGCACCAAAATACCCTGAAGATGTTGCTGTAACTTTCAAAGACAAAGAGCTAACAAAAAAGTAAAGGAAGATGTCCATTAAATAGTTGTATATCAGATAGCTGATAGTTACTTCCTTAGCTTAAAACATTTTACTTCTCTCCTTAAGTTGTTACTTAAGCCAAATCCAGCTGCCAAGAATCAAAACCAGAAACACAGGACATTAGCATGCTAAATCAGAGATTAATTTCTCTTAAAAATCTTACAGTGATATCAAAAGAAAATGCTTTATTTAACTTCCTAACAGGAAAGCTATCTTAGAAATAGTCCCTTTTCCCAAAGGAAGTTGTTGAAAAAGCAGAAGTTGGACTGACCAGAGAAGGAAGTGAGAAGAGCACAATGTGACAGAAACTGGAATATATAACCTAAAAGGGTCTAGATAGATAGATATACTAAATGTTTCTCCATCCAGTATAAGTTTTTATAGGGAGAGAAAGATCATGTGAAATGAATAGTGTTTTTCTGTTAATGACCACCTTTTTTTGTTATTTTGTTTTTGTTTAGAAGGGTATTTTGTAGTATTTTTTACTATGAATACAATCCACACTTCGATTTTTCAGCCTTTCTTAAGAAATGAAGCTTACTTCGGACATGATTTTCAGCACAATAAAGCATATCAGCTGCATGAACAAACTGGTATCCTGTTCCTCTCATACACAGCTCTGCTTCAGTATATCCCAGGACAATCTTTCCTCTGAAAGGTAAAAACAAAAAATGGCAACACTGCTGATGAACCAACTTACAGAATGAATGCCAAGCAAGTTAATTATGGCTAGAACATTTCAGACACAAGTGCTAACTATATTTTGTTTTAATATGAATTGTATGCAGAAGCATGACAGTTCTAACAAAAAATAAAGTAAACCAAAATTTTTACTAGTCCCTCAAGTTGCCTTCAGTGACTAGAAATGGGTTCACAAAATCATTAGACCATTAAAAAAAAAAAGTATGCCTGAAGTTCAGATGGACTCAATGCCATACTTTTGAATTTACTTGTAACAGGCAGCTCCCATTGCAATGCAGACAGTTTGCTTAGACCTGTTCCATAGCATTTGCCTATAGGTGCTTGCATGTACAATTAAGTAGTGGCTTAACTTTAGTTATCTAAAACCTCCTGCCTAAATTACTATTTTTAGTAGGTTAAAATTCAAACCAGGGTGTATCTCAGAACTAAATCCCTTTTGCTATTAAGTAGTTTGAGACCCCTGTGTTTGCATTTAATCTATTTGGCTCAGAGGAGTACCGGCAATAGTCATGTTTGACCATGAGGATGACCAAGGGATGAAGAACTTAACAGCATTTGTGTAAGCGTTATGAGATACATCACAGAATAAAATAGTCAAAAAGAGATTGAAATAGGAATTGGAACAAAAAAATGGAGATCCAAAGATAGCGGGGGGAAAAAAAGGGGGGAAGTAGGGATGGGGAACAATATTTGCAAAAGTGTAAAATGTAACAAAAATTACAATGTTCCAAGTGAAGCATAATAAAAAGAAACGTAACAAAAATTAAAAGGTTTCAAGTGAAGCATGATGAAAAAAATCAGAGGAAAAAAGCTGTGTTAACATTTTGTAAACTTTAACTTGTATCAGTTTATAAAACTCAAGAAACACATTTCAGTTTATGACTAGACAGAACCCCAAGTAATTTGACTTTTTATTATCCTCTAAGTAAGCATGGAAATCCATATGAGACACTCCGCTGAAAACGAGTCTGAAAGTTGAAAGCATTATCAGTCAAAAATAAGAGCAAGAGGAGAAGGAAGGGAGGAGGCCAGAGGGTTTTCTTTTTATAAAGAAGCATCTTAATGGGCTTCTTGACCATGTTGATTCATAGTTACATTATGTTGATCTAGTAATGCAATAGTGTTTTCACAGGTTTTACATAGGAGAAGAATGGTTTGTAAAATCGCTAAAAGTCATAATATGAAAAAGGACTCCATTTGTTATTTTGAAATAAATAACATTTCCATTGTATTTTACATCTATTTAAACTGATGGAGAAAATATGCATGCAAAACAAAATGAACACTTGTTCTATCAGTTCTAAAACTAAATTTCAGATTCATACATTAAACTTTTCTTCTTCCCTAATTCATTAGCATTCTGGTTTTTTTGGGGTTCCGTTTTGTTTTGGGAATTTGGGTTTATTTTGTTCTTTTAATGTTTGAGAGTCAGAAAGCAGTATGCCTTTTCAAGGAAGTACGCTAAGACAATCCCATTTCTCTTTACTTACGAGCAGGGCCGAAGAAAAAATCCTAACAGTTCCTGAACAGTTATCAGTATTTACTGAAACAGTAGCCAGCTTTATATTTCAAATACATACTTCAAACCTATCTTATCAGCAAATTATTATTATGCAGAATAATTTACACTTACTTTGCATCACAGCCAGTAGGTGTGAAATCCAGTTTGTGTTTCGTTCTGAAGATAAAGTTTTTGGTTCGTATCTCAAGGATAGATGGTGGCTGCAGGGGAGTGGCTACTGCAAACAGAGCAAGCTGAGGAGACAAAGTTGCTCCATCTTTCCCTTTCTTGTTTTGTCCATGAAGAAACTTTAATCGTCCTTGAAAATTCATAGCCTTTGGATGAGGAAAAAAGTAATTGTTATATGTTAGAGATATTTAAGAGTAAAATATTTCTGTTATGTAAAATAATTTTTTTAAGACCCATCAGATTCCAGCTTTGTAGCATGGCATACACAAAAGTTAGCGAACAAGTACAGAATGCTGTTGGTATACCCCCGAGTGTGTCACTTTGAGATCTGCTAATAAACTCACTGGAGGAAGAATTAACGGGTAGGTTGTTTTATGAAAAACCAACCCAAACATGTAATAGCAAATGCCAACTGGATCATCTAATATGCGAATGAACATGGCATTATACATGCATATAATTAACATACCATTATTTCTCTTGCATTTCTGTCAGTCATCAGTATAAAATATGCAAATGTGTATAACTGCAAAATCTATAGAAACAATTCTGTTCGTAAGAAGCCACCTAGAAGGTGACAAACCCATATTTCTTGTAAAATCTACAGCAAACAAAAAAAGTATTTAAAAAGAGCAAGCGCAAACTTTCCCAAGTAAGCGAATACTATGGTTTTGTTAGTTATTATGACTTACTGCATCTCATGATACCCAACAGAAAATAATCCTTGTAATGCTTTTTTATCTGCAAATCACACAGTACCTTACAAAAGCTGATGCTTATTTGTATTTCAGTGAGGAGCCATGTGAAATTTGTATTTCAGTGAGCCATGAGAAATGAGAGAACTTGCACCTGGTTGTAACAACAACATCATCATGTTGAGGAGGACAAATTTAGTGTCACTGACAAACATACTGGCTCAGGCAGCTCAGATATCTATGGAGACTTAACAAATAAAGTAAGTTGCTTTACATATTATAAGAATAACGCAGCTTTCCAACTTGCAAGTGTATGTGGAAGATTTTACCTAACTCCATACTCACCAAGAACCCAGATGAATTATCCAGGAGGCATCGTAACCTGCAGATGAAATTCCTTTCCATAAAGGAAGAATTCTCCGGAGGAAGTTGGTCTGGGTTATAATAGGTTGCTGGCTGTGAAAAGCCATTATCTCCTGCAGGAAAGGATTATTTATAAGGATTATTTTTAGAAGAACACCTAGTGAAGGCTATCTATAACACATCATCTTCCGTCTCATAAACAAAGCGCTAGGTCATGAACTGAGCAAGAACAATGTAAACTGGAAACATTCTCAGAACCTATACTGATTATAACACTAGGTTAAGTATTAGTCCTTCTGATGGGATTATACTTTACAGGCTATGGCATTTGAAAACTGCATGCAATAATTTTTTTTAAGTTTGGGGGTGGTGGTGGTTTGTTTGGGGTTTTTGTTTGTTTGGGGTGGTTTAAAATGTATTCACTATGTTTGTCAACAATCTAGATTCTGGATCAGTCGCAGAGAGCAGAGTTCTCAGCAGAGAGCACAGCCACATTTCTTCAACAGCACAATCTGCGAAAGGCATAGTAACTATATGAACTGGGTATTCAAAAGCACAGTAGATGGCATCAAACTGTGAAACTGTTACTTTCCAGGCAGCCAAGTGAAAGCTGTAGCAATAAATAAAAAAAAGCATCTTTAGGGAACCACCACAACAAGCCACCTCTAATGGGTGTAAAAAGTTCCTATTAAACAGTAAGAATGTTTCTGGACTGTGCTGACCAAGAAAACACCAGTTACGTCTCTAGAGAAACCTGGAGCACTTGTGTTTTGTGGGTTTTGTCTGTTTGCTTTAAAAACAAACAAACAAAGAAATAAAAAACCACACACACACCCAAAAAAAGTGACTCAAAACCATGACTGACAACTAGGATAACAACATGATATTCTTCTGCCACTTCAGGAAAAGAATTTTCTGCTAAGTGGCATTTAGAAAACAGACTTAAACATTAGCAATACAAAGCAAAATCAGAAGGTAAATCAATAACTTCAATACATACGTTTTGCACAAGACTACATACACAGAGATACCAGAACATACCTACTAACAGCAAATCCAGCAAAGTGATCTTGTTTGTAATACATATAAAAAACTACAAACTGGTCATTCCCTAGGAATTCATACACACAGAAAATTAAGAGAAAACAGTGTAAAATGTGTAAAATGCTGTTTTACAGTGCTAAATACTCTGTAATTTAAAAAAAAATTGCCCATATACTCAGAAAACTGATTGCCATGTACGGGCAAAAGCAGGATACTGATTTTAAGAAAGAATCTACATTGACCTTCCAGACTTGGAGATGAAGTCATGGACAGCACGTCACTTAATCACACACCACATTATGTTCTTTGGAACATAGTTTTGTCTCTTGGACAGCTGAAAAAACTTACAGATAGGCTAGGTGGTTTGTACAATGGCAAATAAAACCCAAAGGAAAACACATCATGACCAAAAGCCAGTTCAAATTAATCTATTAATTCAAAGGACTGAACTGGAGTCAAATGAGGTTGCTGATGGCTCCCCAAGAGGCCTTGCAACCTAAGGCCATACAAATCCAACAAGAGTGCTGAGTTATCTGATTTTGTCTGAAAAGCTAGAAGATAATGTTTTTTATTTTTTCCTTACAAAAACCTGCTATACAAGGTCAATTTTTGCTGAACAAACTTCAGGGTATGGAAAAAAAGAAAAAGGGCCCTAGCTGATAGTGCGTATGGAAAGGAAAAATGTGTAATTACAGCCATCTGCATAACTCTGTATTAGCCAAAGCCACCATTATGAGCTGATCCCACGGGTACAGAAACTCAGATAATTGTAGTCCAAGATAGTTACCACCTAACTTTGATATCAGAAAATAACAGATTTTCACACTTGTTATATGTATGGTTCTCAACAGACAAAAGCAAACTTATTTCCTGACTTTCTACTGCTGCAGATTATTTTTTTTTAATTGCCTAATTGCTGGTGAGAATTGTCAATACTTCTGAAGCAGTGCTTCTCTAGGAGGTGCTGAAATGGGTTAAATGCTCTCTGACAATGCGATTATGAAGAAAGGGCATCAAAGAAGCAGACTGCAAATCTCAACTCATCTTTCAAAAATGCCAACTCTGACACCCTTGAGAATCCCTACATATACCTTACTCAAGACCTCCTCGAATAGTTAAGACTGCATGTATCAACATTAGCATTTCACAAGCATCAGCACCACAGAAGCCACTAAAATACTTCTTTCCCCAAGCAACCCCAATATTTGTGTTCCTTTTCTATTACTACAGCTCTATTTCCTGCAAGACCAGCTACTACTGAGAATGATGTCAGCTAGTGAAGTCAAAAGAAAATTGCTTTCAGCAGTTGGCTACTGTTAGAAGAAGAGCTGACTGAAATTGCTGCCAGCCAGGCAGGAGCATACCGAGAGCACCGAGTAGATCAGGGTGCCGATTCTTTCACGGAGATTAACAAGACTATGGGCAACTTCTTGGAGGGGATGTAGGGAAAGACTTTATAATCGTTTAGTAGCAGGCTCCTCAAAGGGCTCCGATTAAGTCCTCCGACTCAGAAAAATCTTCTGGCTGAGGAGTGCCTGCTGATTCTAGCTCTAGTACCCCAGGAGCAGTGCAAGGTTTTCTGCTGGCATCCTTGGCACTGGCAGGCGCACCCTTCAGCATTTCTGACACAGGACAACTGCTATTCTTTTGGCAAATACAGAGCTGGAATTTGAATGCAGGGATCTTATCTGGGTTCTCTCAAGTGTCTGTCAACTTCCCTAGTGAAAAGGGCAGTTCACAAGAGCAAACAAGGTTTCTTCGGTGGAAGAAGCAACACAGTCTGTAGCTCGCAAGAGGAGGGGAACAGAACTCAAACCAGGAGGGAATGGGTTTCAAGCCCAAGCCTCCTACACTTGTGAAATGAATGTTACTGCACTTTCCCAGGCAGACAAGAAACAGAGGTTTCAGTGCCAAGACCTTGGAGAAATGACTCACTGTAAGAAGGCAAAGTCTTACAGTGTCTGCAATCCCTGGAGCAAAACTCCCAGTTAACACTACAGGGGTTAGAACCCATATCCCTCATGAAGCTCACACTGGATCTCATCAACAACATGGAGCAATGTGCAGCACATGCTGTACATTGAGTCCTTTTCTTTTTCTTTAAGCTCAAGACTATACATGTTGCATAGCAAGTTAACTTTAAAATATAATACAGACTTACAGCCCAAAGCAGATATTTGGGACTGAAAAATCAGAATTTTTCAAGCTTCTCTGGGAACGGGACTGGTAAGCACAATAGCAGTAGGAGGAAACCAGTGGTCTAGGGGAACACCAGAGTACTGAGTGAGAAACAAACCAGTCCAGACTACCTGAAGCAGAATTAGTTCCCAGACTCAGGCTGGAATCTGTGCCTAAGCCTGAGCACAATTAGAATATGTCTAATTATCTACATAATGCTAGCTGAATGTATTAAAAAGACAATGGATTAAATTAGCAAAAATGGAGGGGATCCTTATGGTCATTAGCATTATCTTTTGTTATCAATCTGAATTCAGTTTACAGATCCCCAGCATCCAAATATTTTATACTACTTGAGGCCCAAAAATAATTAGCAGCTTTTAGTAAGCTAGGAACACCAGGTACAAAACAATCATTTGTAATCCTGTTCAGCGCTTCCCACCATTCAGTCAAATCTGATGCCAAGTCAACTTGGTGTCGTACTTTTCAAACACAACGTTTTGTAAATTCATATATACTTGCTTAAACGCTATAGAACCCCATTTCACTCAAAGGAAACAGTAACCCACAACATAAAAACCTGGTTTCTGACTACCAGCAGCTGTTTGCTATATCAAATTGTGATATTAATTAGTTGTGTAGCATGTTTTCAATTGGACTGTGGAGGCTGATCCATAGATGATATAACAATGTTGACCACTAAATGAAAAAATTGAAATACAGTGAGCTGTGAGCCAAACAAGTAAGTAACATATTCTGGTTTTTATGTCTTTATCAAGTCATGGCATTTCAATACTGTAAAATATGAATTCGTTAGAGTTTTAAATCAAGTTGCTTTATGAATGGTAGATTTACTATAAAATAGCATGGACTTTTTCTGGATTAAAACCCAATTATTATCAAGTAAATTACAGTAACAGAGAGCTTCACCTACATATTTAAACAACTGTTGTGCAAATTGGAGCATTGCAGCTGTCTCAGCAGTTTTGTCATTGTTATGAGGCAGGCACATGTACCTACACATCTCTTTACCAATATGTAAGCAATGTGTTTCTCAGTATAGCAGGTCACTTAAGCATCATTCAATAACATGAAACAATCTGATGCTCTAACAAACACAGTATTTGGTCTTAAAGGCTCATCTATTTCATCTTTTATTCCTCTTCCCCTTTTATTCCCATGAAAAGTACTGTTCTGTGTGGCAGCCTGCACATAACTAACTAGAAGTGTAAAACTCTTCCACATTAGGAAAGCACTATTCCAAATATTAACACCGTAATAACACATTTCTTAGTCAGGGAGTCATACTACCCTAAAGAGCTTAAAGAAGCTGTCATTCCCGACTGTCTGCTGGCCTTCCTAAGCTAATAGATTTGGTGTCATGATCTGTAACCAGGAGTAGCAGATGTAAAAGAGAGATCATTACTTCAGAGAAATCACTTTCTCATTCAGTGATTAAAGACAAACCATGTAATTGAGGCTGAACACAGAAAAATCAAACTTCCTTGTTTCTTATGTCACCAAAAGATACTGCCCGCTCCTGACTACCTTATTTGCAACACAAACATGCAGGATTACCTGCTTTGCTATTTACCACAGGACCACTGATCAAACATGCAAGACACTCAGTCATTTATGCTCCAAATGGAAGTCTTCTAATTTAAATCATAATTAGTATTTGAATGGTTTTGTGCTGTGAACAGCAGTTCTTTTTTTAAAGTGGGAAAAAAAAAGTAATTCCCACTGTTGGCTACACACATCCATGAACGTCAAATAATTTTAAAGATGTTACTCCTTTTTTTTTTTCATATAAAAGAATCTAAACTTTTTTACATAAATTTAAAAAACACTCATCTAATCAGACAGGCAAACACATAAATTGGCTGCAATCTCACCTTGTATGCTTGGTCCAGAATCTGCAGACTGGGCAGGATTTAATGCCCAATGTAGCTGTCGTTGAAACTCAGGTCTGTCTTCTGTGTGAATCAATTCAAATACACTCTGGTGTATAATATCAGACTACGTGCAAAAAGGAAAAGGGTGGGAAAGAAAGAGAATCAGAAACTTACATGACAATATGATATAAGTTGCCTGGTTAACAACACTGCTATGGATATAGCAAATTCCATTTTGCTTGGTGATAAAAACATACATTTGCATGCAGGTGACAAAGCTTTGCAAACCAATTTTTAGCAGCATAGAGAAGAATACAGTCACACCCGTAACTGCAAACATGAGAAATAATAAAAAAAATATTACCTTAGAAAAAAATAACATTATGTCAAACTGTTCTTTACCTGCTTTTATCTGAGCAAGCCTGGAACCGTTATGCTTAGGTTTTGATTAAATCATTTAATATTGTGTACTGGTAAATAAAGTACTTGCCAGCTGGTACTTGCATCTGACCCGTTCTAGGTGCTACAGGAATACAAAAGGAAGCCAAAGGCCCTGAACAAACAACTTCCAAAACTAAGCCAAGTAGATTATGAGCATTGGTTTTGTTTTCCTGAAAGCTTTGTCACTCCTTAAGGATGCATTAAAATCTGTAATTGTTACGCTCTTTGTACACCACCAACTGCATGGTTAGGAAAGCCAGGATCAGTGGTTGAAAGAAATTACAGGGAAAAAAACCCACCAAAAATACTTCAGAAAAGCCTCAGTCAACTGAGAGGAGTTAAATAACCTGTTTTCTGTTTAGATTGAAAACCCAACCATAAAATAATACATAGATCTAAAGAAATTAAGATGGGCTGGCAAAAGCAGAAGCTTAGCTCAAATTTTGCTTTGATGAATTTCATAAAAGAATCAGTATTTTTCAGAATAAATTGCCAGAAGTGTAATTTTAATAACTTTAAGACTTCACTTCTATATAATGCACTTGATTTAGTGACATTACTATGCAAATTTTATGCCCAATTTGTTTCCCAAGCTCTTTTCTCCATTCCCCCACACCAAAAGAATCTGTAACCCCAGGAATAATATTTTGTTTGTAATAACCATGTTTTGTTTGGAATATTTTGTTTTACACAAACATTCCCGAATGTCTTATCAGTTAGCTAAAACTGCATACCAAGCAGAGTTTTTCCTTATTTTTAGACTGCAACTGAATCTATCATCATCCAGTACTCAAATATATGAACTGATAACAATAAACTAAGCTTCTATCATCTTAACATAAAGTAATTCCAACAGTTCTGTAAGGAAGGCAACATGTGTTCACTGGGTCTTGGTCTTTACTACTTTGGTACCAGGTTTGCAAGCCCAAGGAAGTTAGCCAGATGTGATCTACACCTTAAATTGAAAATAACAAATGCTTGTTTTGAAATACGTAAGTAAATAAGAGTGAGAGAACACTAAAATTCTAAAAATAGGAAGATCACTCAGTTGCTATTTAAAACCTCAGGACATATGGAGTTGATTTTGTATGAAAGGTTTCTATTAAAATAATTACCTTCCCATTGAATTATGTCTCATTCAGCTTCAGAAACTGAGTAACACCACAGTATAAATTTCAAACAGTTGTTCCAGTAAAGACTAATTAAGTGTGAAAATTTTCTATCTTGCCTAACTCAGCTTTGGAAATTATATCCCTGTTGTGCTTGGCCTGAGGTCCCATTTCAGCTATGTAAGCTGATAGAAAAGTAATATGGTTTCAAAGTAATCCAACCCAAAGTACCTAACTGAGATTTTTATCGCACAAACTATCAGACCATAAATATGAATACTGATGCTCTCTGAAATTAAGCAAAACCTGGGGGGGGGGGGGTGGGGGGGGTGGGGAAGAGGGAAAAATAAACTTACTTGTTGGAACCCCAAATAGTCTTGGATAGTAGAAGAGACGTAAAAGACCAGAGCATCAGCCGTAACAACTAACACAAAACCATTTAATGCCTGGGGAGGAAACACACCAATCTGTCAGCTTCAGAGACAAAATTCCAGGTAATTATTGTGGTTGAAAGTCTACCAATACCCTAGTTTCCCAATAAAATGTGAAGCATGCAAAACCATATCATTATCTAACAGCACAAACAGAAGGATTCTTCATTGCATCTCTCTACAGTATACACGGCACAATGAAGAAAACCGCACCTAGTAAAAAAGTAAAAATAAAATGTTCTTTTGGAAAATTCCACGGCAGAAGCCAAACCTGCTGATGACTTTTAATTACTCTTGATTGTAGGAGGTGAGGGACAGCAGTGTGAACTACCAGTTTATCTAGTATCAGCCGTAGCTCACGATGCTTGCCTGGCTCAAGCCCTTGGTACACTGCTGCTCGCAGCACGAGTGGGAGCCATGTCACAAACCTGTTCCCTAAATCTGTTTTATTCATAGCACAGACAGGCCTAAGTGGACAGGAAATCAAGTGATCAAGATCCCCTATATAGTCCAAGAAAACATTTTATAGCTTACTTAAAATAGAAAACCTCTGCACAAGCGGACTGTTGCAAGTAAACAATGTTTTTGAAGAGATTTCCCCCTTCATGAAGCAGCAGACTAAGCGGCTCCTTACTCAAAGTCACACAAAGGGCATTTATCTGAACTCCCAATCAATACAGTTCATAGCGATTGTTGTGATAGCAAACAGTACATTTGTGACTTGGCAGCTCATCTGAAAGGTGCTGATTTACTTCTATGGATTTCAGTCAAGATTTAACAAAAGGCTGTCTTGAGGGACTGGATTAAGTATATTGTGCCACTTCATTTCCTCGGCTGCATTCAAAGTCAAATTTGGCCAGCACACTTAAAATGCATTTTTAAAAATTCTTTATTATGCAAAATTATTATAACATAGAAAATGAAAGTAAGTGAAGGATACCCTATATCTTACTGTAACAACACACAAATTATTTTTATTATAAACCAACATCGTTCTTCCACAAACATTAACTCCCATAGCCCCACACTATGGTTACTACCACAGTTGCTTTTCCATATTTTGCAGAGCTATCGTCTTACTATTTCTTGTTCTTTTACTAATACTGTCTAATCAAGTCAAGTTAAATATCTGATTAAATGACTGGTCTTTAAATGCTGTGAACCACTCCTATTTAATGTGTAGACATTCCTTAATCTATTCCCATAACCAGCTGTGAGCTCTATAAAACTCCTTATATAATTTTAGTGAACGTCCCCTGAATACAGTATGAGCTAAAAAAAAATTTAATAATAATCTGAAATTAAATAGCATAGCCAACCCAAGAAATCTTGAGTAGTTACATAGAATCCTTGATTGTGATGAAGTTCACAGTAATTCCAAGGGAGCAGAATGCTGCAGTGGCAGGTGCTTGTGTCCTCTGCTGACCTCTTCTGCAGGGCATTTCACCTCAAGTGGTTGATATAAAAAGTCTGCAAGCTGCACAGTATCTAATTCTGGCTCACGTTAAAATTGGTTATTCTGCTCTGTTTCATACAAAGCTATGTACAGCTCCTGTACCTGAAATTCAGTCAGATTTTACAGTGGCTCTGGTATACAGTTCATCCTGAAACAGGATTGTTACTGCAGAAATCAGGTGCCTTCTGTCAGCCAAAAATTTCTGTATAATGCAAGCTGATTGCTCAAAAATCTAATGCAACAAATTACTGGAAGTTCCTTAAAGCATACAGAGATCCAGATACACCAATAAATGGAAGACTGGTTCTGATAGACATTTTGGCAAAATGCAACCCTAAAATAATTATCTTTAAAGGCATAATGAAGTGCCGCAGTGAGTTTATTATTCTGGAGGTTGGAGATAATATTTGTGCTTCCACAAAAAAACTTTCAATATTCCTAATACAAAGGCAATTATAAAACTGTTCATTACTGGTGAGAATTAAGATGTTTTAAAAATTTCTTAGGTCATCATTTGACTTGCAGTTCATAACATAAAGTTGCTTAGACTGTAATAGGTTATGTATCCAAAATAAGAATTTGAAAGAATTTATACAATTTTAAAGGACATATAGCCAAATTTTAAGGAAGGCACATCTATGTATTCGATCTCTACTTCCCCAATATATTGAATAGTAAGACAGTTTCTACCTTGGTAATTAAAGAGAATTTTCTGTTAGAAAACAAGAAAAACACATCTAATAAATGAATAAAAAAATATAAACAATATCGTATACATTCATACCATCTTTGCAAAAAATAGAATGAGAATAAAAAGGAAATGTTCATCACCAGTTATAATCTAGGGAAATCTGTGTGACAAAGACTTCCAATCTTAGGCAGAAGGGAAAGATTTTACCAATATTTATATCTTACTGATGCTCACTATCTTCTAAATAATTCCACTTTCATCACTCATCAATTCTTACATTCCCTATGAAAAATCTATCTCCCTATTCATTCTCATATTTTTATATCTATATATATAAAATATTTTAAAACCAAATTCATTTAAGAAATTCAGTTCATTTACTTACTTCCCAAGGGGGCAGAATTTACAGTAAAAATCACATCACACATTTAATTTTCATAACGGAAAGTTGTTTGCTATAGCAGTTCCCTCATATAACTTCCATTCAGAAGTCATAAAAAATAAATAAATTTCACATCAAATAGATTCTCCGATATAAACAATATATTTTACCTTTTTAGATAATTTCTGTTTAAAAGAAAGCTCTTCACCTGCAGTAACTTCGTAACGGTTCTTTGTCATACTTCGTTCAGGTTAGAAAATTGCATATATGTCCTAGTTTTTTAATTTGTTAGGAAACAGTTTTCAACTAGTATTAGTTACAGTAATTTTTTGTGGGATTCTTAGAAGCTGTTTTCATTTTTACCCTTTGAACATTTGAAAATGTTGTTCTACGCAAACCATTGGTTCTGACTGACCTAGTGATTTGCCACTTCTGACAGGTACATCAGTGTGAAACCTGTGTACAAGAAAGATCAACAACATATTTCAAATGGAGCTGCAGGTCATAGTAAAATGTATTTTGTGAAACTAATTAGAACACTGGATTACTTATATTAGTAATTTCTTGAGTTTAATCTGGACCTACTATTTTACATTGTTCTATTTCATATGCTTTGATACTCTACGACATTAAAACAGACAATATAATTTAAAAACACCTTCTGGTTTTCATTGATACTTTCTGTTAGTTCACATTGCTAACAGTTATTGGCAGTATTTTAAAATTTGCCCTGAACCTATACTATGAACCCAGTTATTTCAAACCACTAAGAAAGCAGGATATTCCAGCAAGCTCAAGGTCTTTTACAGAGAATTATTTTTTAGACAGTTGGTTACCAAATGTACAGTTGAAGACTAACCTATCTGACTTTCATGAAGATTGTTTCCTTATATTAATATCTTTATTAACAATAGATGCAATGAGATGGGAATAAACAAGTCTAAGAAATTACTCTGTGTTAAGAGGACCAACATGCACTCTTCAAAGTCACTAGTACCACCAGAGAAAGTGCAAGAGCTGTATAACATTAACCTAGAGAAAATGAGGAAAGAATTTGATGATAAGAAAACTTTTTTCAACCTTATCAGTGAATAACTGGTATGATAAATACAACATAATCCTTTCAAAATTTTTTTAAAATGTACATCCACTGCAAAACGTACCTGCAGTAAGAGTTCTCCTTCCAGGATCTGCATCCCTTCTCCACATTTTGCTGTTCTACAGTTTTCCTGAATGCCATTTCTTTCTGGTCTTGTAGAGTTAGAAGATTTTAATGCAACTAGAACAAAGAAAGAAAAAAGTTGAGTCGTCTTTGGAAGTCTCACTGGACATTTATGTGATGATGTGCTGTTTTGTGTAAGAAAAAAATATATTTTAAAAATGCTTATGAAGTCAATCTAAAGAAATATTTCTGTTTCGAGTTCAGGCTTTTTCCTTACCTTTAAAGATTATACCCAAATTTGTCATCCAGCTCCTTTCTAAACTATAATACTTTCAAAAGCAGAATCAGCATTATTGAAATAAATTCAAATCACATTAATTTTTTTTTCCTTCTCCTTCTCTCTACTATAAGGCTTTTAGTTTATCACTCTTGTTAATAAAGGACATTTTTGTTTTCATACAACAACCTTCTATAACCTGATAATAGCTCTGCTTTAAGGTTTGACAACACTTACACTTATTCTTATCCCATTCAATTTCAGACATCACACTATGGTACCTCAGATATAAGCCTGCTCTAGACCTAAAGGTCCCTTCAGATAATGGAAGGAAAGAAACAGGAAGTCTAAATGTGTATTATATTACACATTAAAGAAAACAAAGAAAGCCATTTCAAACTCAAAGGTTTTTTTTTTTTTTTTTTTTCTGCCATAGTTAAATTTTAACCATTTAAGCAATTAAGCAAACTTTCCAATTTCAGATAAAATACCAGAACTATGAATCATCATTATTCAGGTCACCAATACATCCAATTGAAAGAAAAAAATTGCTCAGTGAATAAGGGATGAAAAATCAGACCAAATTGCTACTAAGTACCTGAAAGAGATACTACCTGCTATTTCTGCACCATGTCTTCTAATAAACAGGATGCTGTCAGGTAAAAGTAGATACTCAAAGCTTGTCCATAACTCAGAATTTATCTACCTTCCACACAGTTCTAAAAAAAAAGTCTCCGAATCTGAAATCAGTCTGAGTGGGTCTGTAGTGTCTAAACAGCTTAAAATTACTTGAGTAATTGTTCCTTAAACATTTACTGTAAAGCTAAACACTACTGCCACCCCCAATCCCAAAATATTTAAGTTGTAAAGCAAGGGAAATTTATAAAAAAAACGGCACTTCTCCAAAATACCAACAGTTTGTCTTACAGCAATGATATTCACCCTAAATTCCAAATGATTTTTCAACCTGCTGAAAACCTTAATTTTTCAGATGCTCAGAACTTTAGTCAGGAATCCCAAAGAACTGCTCACTCAGTTTTCAACTAGGATAAATGATATTTTACACAAAGTTTATTAACTGAAAAGAATTACGACTTTCAGGTTTTTTTAAGCTATCACTGCAGCTAACAGCTTTCAAGCCAGACAGTGGTCATTAAAATAACCCTCAAAGGCACCTCAGAGTAAAAACATGGTTGAAAAAGACATTAACTGATTAATCAGTCAGGAATTTATCTGAGGATTTGCTTTGAAATTAAAACCTTAATGCTCTTCTTCCTACCAGTCAAAAAGCCCTGTAATAGGCCACACAGAGCTGCAATTGCAAATTCATTTTAAATTCAAGTGAGTGGAAGATTTAGCCATATTTTTTTCCTAAGTATTATTTTTGAAGGATACCTAGAATAGTCACTAAACCCCCCTGAAGTCCAGTCAGTAGAAGAAAACTTACTATTCTTTTAATTCATATTATATGATTATTGAGAAATCCCACATACAGCTTTGGAAGTTACAAGTAAAGATATCTGATCACACTTGCCATTCTGAAAAATACAGTTACATAGAGGTGGGTTTTTTTCCTTTTATAAGGTGCAAATAATAAATGAGGAGGAGGAATTACAGGTGGTTGACTAGCGAATGATGACTAGCTCTACACCTATCAATTAACAGAACTCTAGAGGTCAAACACAGCCTATGCACTGGTATGGCTATATTCTTCCTTATTTTCAGAGAGTGCAATAGGTACATATGAAATCACCTATTTTGCTGAATTGGAACCTATACCTTTTGCAGAAATCACAAGGTGTACGAAATCAAGCTGTTGTAAACTGAGACAGATGGAGAACTGCTGAGAATCTGGGTTAAAAAAAAAGGAAGTTACATTGGAAGTTATAGCTGTATACGGCACTGGGTGTACGCAACTCCTAAAAAAAAAAAACAACAACCCACTAAACTCCAAATATACCTTGTTCTGACTGATAAATCACGGGCCTGCTAGTGCCTGTGGCAAACCGCCCAAGTCACTGGAATTTCTCCCTCAACAGCCATAGGCAGGGTGAAGAGATAGCACTGCAAAGGACTTCACATTCTGAGATCCTGGAGGTGCATCACTGACAGCTCTAGAACGCCCACGTGCTTTTAGAGACTAAGTTGGAAAAAGGTTAATGGTTCCATCTACAGAAAGGAAAATTTTTATCATCCCTCTTCTTGATTAATAGAGGCGCACCAAAACTGAAGTGCAGAGTTGCTTAGGTACATGTGATTTCATTAAAACTAAATTCCCATTATTAAATAAAGCTAAACTTTGCTTAGCTGGTACTAGAAAAAGCCAATTTCATAAAAATAAAAAGACAAATAATCTAGAAGCAAATAACTGCAACAACAAAATTGGTTTCTTGTTAGGTGGAAGTGATAAAAATACAAGTAATAATGTAGAAAAAACCCAGGAAAGATGACCAAATGTTTCTATTTAATAATTCTGAAAGTAACAAGTGAGATATTCATACTTCATGATGAAAGTCCTTTTAGTCCAACAGAGGTAAACAGAAGTGACTCAGTATGGATATTTTAGATCAACAAGATTTGATAACTTTTAGTCAAGATTTTTTAAAAAAGCTTGTTGAATTTCCTGCTGGGGAGATAAGATTGTGGAATGGATGATACAGAAATTTGAATAATAAACACTTCTTAAAAAGCAGTACTAAAAAAAATAATCAGTATTCAAACCAAGTATACGCATTAATAAAAGAAATTATAAATCTGAGTTGTAAAGTTTACAATGCTAATATAGCTAAGGTATGGTAATTAAGAGCCCTGTGTGATTAAACTTCTTTATCAATACTCTTCAAGAAAACATTAAAAAAACCCTACTAGTAAGATTTTTAGGTTGACAAATACTACGACAGTAACACAGAGACAACATGGGTCCCTGACACAGAGCAACCCCGGCAAGCGAGATGCAAACGGGCAATGTGTGGTTCCATACAGTCCAACTGAAGGCTACCAGATCCCAGCAGCAAGTGGCCTCACAGTACGGGAAGGCCATCTGGCTACGCAGCAATTCTGAACAGGCTTAGTCCCAGCACACTACACTGCTAAAAAGCATACCTCATCCAAAGGTAATACTACAGTTAACATCACCTAGTTCAAAATCAGCCATGTATTCTGCTACTTCTCATAGTCTTACTCATGTAGTCACACAAAATAATCCCAATAGTTCATTGCTTTATCATCGTTGAATCTCTGAATTAAGTACAACTCATTTCAGCCCATCCCCTCTTAATTTTCAACCGCAGGAAATTAAAACATGAATACTTTCACAGAGTAAACAGAAAAAAATCTGTATACATACTCTGAAATACATGAAAGACACAATCAAATTACTTCTCAGAATTTCCATTGATAACTTTAAAGCAACAAAAATAAAGCAAAGTTGTTTATACCTGTAAAAAAAACAAACAAAAAAATTTGCTACAGAATTTTAGCAAGAGGGCTAGATTGCAAGCACTTGCTTTCCAAGTAGGTTAATGAATGTCACTTAATCCCACATCCAGCAACAAGCATCATTTCCATTGCCCAGACTTTCCTGATTTGAAGTAAAAGCTAAATCCCAAAGACAACAAAGCTACATAGTGACCTTTAATAGGTTTTTCTAGACACAGAACAACATTTAGTTTCCGGTACATTTGGTTTACGGTTGTGAAATGCCTTAGCACCAGCTCATGTAATAGTTTTACATTATACCTACAAAGGCAAATTAAATAACAATGGTAACATCAGTGTTTACCAGCTTCTTATCTCTGGTTCTGTTACATTCGGGTGATGAAAAATTTGTAGACATGTAGTGTACTTTATTACACTAACAGTATGTCGGGGGGGCAACAGGAAGTCTGACATACGACTAATTCTTAAGGTCTGGAACAGAATTCAAGCAGTTGAGTTCTAACTACTGTCAAAAGCCATCTTTCTTTTTAAAATCATGTAAATATTCGTTAAAAATTATTTTCAATACCTATGGACAAGAGGTATTATGTAGTCTTACTCCTTTCCAGGGAATATCATTCACTATGAGAAACAGCTTTGGGAAATATCCCCATGGGATATATGCACGATTTATAAGCAGCATGCTGAATCAACCGATAATAATATATGCTAGATTAATTTAATGAACTATCTACTGAGATATTCAGAATTTAATTTGAGGAAAATTATTTAAAATAAACCAAGTCTATCCATCATCGCATTTAACCTCCATGCTGTCCCCCAAGAGAGGCTCTAGACCAGGATGAAAACAGGCCTTTTTCACCTTCAAACACCTGATCTCTAGGGTTTCCACCTGGTAGATACGCTCCCCCCAGCTGCAACCCACAGCAATTGTTGTCCTTGTCCTTCAGGGCTGTCACTCCTGTTCTCAGCAAGAACCTTTGCCATCACTTCCTCACTTGACAGCCAGCCACTTTGAAATTCCATCTCCACTGTTTCACCCAGTTCAGCTGGTAAAAATCAATGACCATGCAGCTATTTGTAGCTACCAGAGCACCTTCAGCAGAAATCCTGTAAATGGTGATTCCATAGTCTGTTTACCAGAAGTTACAACAGCAAAGAATTGTAAAAATGTCACAGAGCAAGTGCAAATACACTCTATTGACATACTCGACAGGGCACACTACCTGTTGTAATTGTTGCAAAGTTATTAATACTGGAGACACAGAGAATGCAGCATAAGGTATACGTCAGCAACTATCTAGCTGACTTTCTGACAGCATTCATATAGAAGCCTGATTTAACACAAAAATGCTTGAATTGTCTACTTTACTGTTACTTTAGGAAAAAAATATTGACAGTGAAACTTGCTGAAGTAATACAGACAGGCATTTAAAAACCGTTCCAGTTCCCCTTCCATAAAAGAAGTGACACACCTACAATACTTGTACAAATATTCCAAAAGAATATCAGTAAAAATGAAATATAATAAAAATGTCTTTAATCTGCATGTGGTTACTGTCTTATGGAATATTTGGTGGTCTGGCCATAGACCAACAGATTAGCATCCCTAGCAGTGTTTATCAGGATACTGGTAATATTCAACTCAGCCAAACCGAGTTCTATTATACTGTTTTCCTCGAATCTAGAAACTACTGGGGCAGGACAGGGGAAGAAACAAACAGAAGTGAATTTTTGCAAAGCATCAGAAAGACCAAAATAAACAAGAAAAAAATAATGGCAATTTTTTCTGTGTTGAGTGAATAAAGGCATTTTTCTGACAGAAATGAAGAAAATATACCACGTTTGCTGCTGCTCAGCCATGAGTCCATAGAGATTATTCTCCTCTGAAACCTGAGCATTCTCATGTCAAATGTCTCTCATTATTATTAAAGGAGTCAAGAGATGTATGATTAAACAGACTTTCCATCTCAAAATACATCTAAACCAGCCCCATGTTATAAAAGTGATGAATACAAACCAATTCAGTGATTGCTGGCTGAAAAGTTTCATGGAAACCATACCAAGATACTCTGCAGCAGTTAGAACCTTTTCTCTTTCCTACCTTTTCTTCCCCAAAGAAAAAGCACAGCAAAAATTTTTTGAGGACCTAGGGCAGCTCACCACAGAGAGGTGTAAAGAAAGGAATTTTAAGATGCCAGTTTTTAACTGGGCCTTTTAAAATCATACTGAGATGCAACAAATTACTTAAATTAGGCTGGAGATAATTTTTACTTTTAGGTGAATAATCTGTTCAAGCCTAAAACTATTGAAGTAACACTTGCCTAGTATCACAAGTATATCATTTGCACATCAGTCATGCAGTCCTGGAATTTAATCTTTAAGAGATTCCCAGAACTGCTTTATATCAATTTTTGGCACAGTTCCCACAATTTGGCCGAACAGGTCAAAGTTTGCACTCAGAGCCAATTTAGAATGTTTCATAACCTTTTCAGTAGAACTATAAATTCAACTAGTCTGGTCTAAATTGCTTTAAAAAACAGCAGTTCTCATAAGGGGGTGGTCTTACTCGCTTCAGCCACAAATGCTAGCCTCCAACTCGAAGTTCACCAGCCAAAACAAGACAATGAAGGCACTACTGAGAAAACCAAGTTTAATATTAAACTATTGTCTAAATCATTAACATATGCTAAACTTTATACTGGCAAAAGATCCATTATAAGTGGGAGAAAATATTACATATATGTATATCTCCATGTATCTATATGCAACATTAGCTGTCTGCATCACTTAAGATTATATGAAATATTTTGCACCTGCTATCTCTGAGACTGTAGAGGGAAAAATGTTTATGAAAGTTACTAAGTAACAAAGAGGAAAAGCTACTAATGATTTTTCTAAGAAAGATAACACATGCATTGATTGCATACTTTGTAAACAGCTACACCTACTATATAGCATAAACTGTACATTTCATTAATAACACTTGCTAATGACTGCTCTGTACTTAAAAGATAGAAGAGACAATAAATGCCATTCAGAATTATCATCACTATTTCTAAAGTTTTAGTTATGTTACACCGAGAAGTAAGATAGACTTCTGTATAGGCTGCAGGTACAAGTAAAATGTATTACATACGGGGGGCAGGGAGAAGCATTTTCACCACATTTTGTATTCTTAAGTTTTGTATTCCCTAGCTCTTCATTTATGAATCCTGAATAATTTAAGACAGCTCTATACTGTTTATTTATATCCTACTAAAACCTGAGCAATTATTTACACTAAAGTACTAAACAAAATAAAAAGAAAAGGCAATGTATGGTAGACACATCCTTGCTCCTAACACTGACAAGTTTTTTTATGATTGAAGAGTTCCGTATTTTCATTTTCTAATTCCAATACCTTAGCCTCCAATTATTCTGCTATCTATTAACAATTAAATCTGAAAGCTGTGACATGCATCAGCCTTTTTATTTCTTATATATATGATGAGGAAATCATTTAAGGGCAATCTTCCTTATAAGTTGTATTACAATTTATAATACAGCTTGTAAATTACAGTAAATTGTGGATGGATGGATGGATAACAACATTTATTTTCCATTACTTTCAAAATACTAAAAACATAAATACATTAATAAAAACATAAAAAAATACATCACTGTTCTGACACAGTCCAGAGCAATACATGCAGAAAACATTTTACAAAACTAGTCATGGAAGTTGAGTAACTGGATTTTGTAAACATAGGCAAAATGAGGGTGAAATTGTACATTTGAGAGCGACTGGCAACAAAAGGTACCTTTTTTCCTCTGAAGCATGTGAATGACTGAATGTGCCCAATTATGACAATGCTGGAATTGCTTTCAAAGAATATATTTTAATTTTAAAGCAGAAAAATACTAATAAAACATAAGCAAGAGCTGCCTGTATTTGATATTTCCATAACAAAAGCCAAACAAAGGTTAAAAATTTAGTAACAACCAACCTTCAACCTTAGAGGACGTGGTGTTTTGATTCATGAGCACATTTGCAGCTAATGCAGAGACATATTTAGGAAAAAGAACTGAAAGAACCTACGAGCCATGGGAGACAGGCATTTCTTGATGTGGACTCTGACAAATTATTCATGGTTCAAGAGACAGAAAACACCATGAAACAGCTATCGCAAGAGGATAAATCACACCACCATGAGTACTTTTAAAGAAATATTAGTAGGTTATAGCTGGTGAAGGAAATAAAAAAAAGAGACTGAGGGGGAATAACACTTTTACCAGAACAAGTTTTAACAAGAGAGATGGAGGGAAGCCTAAAAAAAATGTTTCCATCAATTAAAAAAAGAGAAGAGAACAACGACGAAAAGTAAGTGGTCAGGTTCTGGGAATTTCCTGGGCTTTCTGAGCATCAGTAACTTAACTGCTGTACAGATACAGATCGCCTACTGATGGGTAAAAATCTCTAGAAATTAAGAATTTCCAGACACGTGTCACATTTGCAATGCAGATTTTGTTGCAGTGACTCAAACCAGACCACTCAGTCCCACAGACCTGCACTGCACTGAACATGACACAAATACTGCGTATGTGCACGCCTCAATTTCCAGTCATCCAGTACTTTCTAGTTCAACCCAAATTCAAACCAAGTAAAATGCAAACTCATCAGCTATACAGACATGGCAGACAGAACACAAGTCTACCCAGCTGTGAGAATGTTCAAGTATACAAGAAACTGTTTAAGGGAGGAAGAAATATTGGATCTGCCCAAAATGCTTAGGCTAAAGAGAAAACAGAACACAAGGGTTAAAAGTGCCTTAATACAAAAGGTTTCATTAGAACCTATTAGGAACCTTTAGATGTTGCCACCAAAGCAACTACTACAATAAAGCTGTATGTGTTTGCTAGACTAAAGAGAACTATTTATACCTTTGGGATAATCAGGATAAAGAATTTCCATTATTAAGGTTCTATTAAGAAACATCCTTGAACATTTCACAGACCACAGATGAAAACAGACTAATAAACCAAAAATAAACCAGTAAATATTTTGTCAGCATTAGACTGAAATTACTCAAGGTACAGCTCCAGAACTTCCCAAGGGCCCACCGTACTTACACTTCAGACATGTCTTCATACATATTTTACACTCAAACACAGAAAAGCACAGAAGTGTTACACATTACTTGAAATGCTGCAGGAGTCTAAAATATTCTCTTCATTGCAATCAATATATAACAAACGCACATGAGGAATAAAAAGAGTACACAACATTTTTTTCAATGCCAAGATTTTTGAATGTGTGATATTTCAGTTTCACCTAACAAAACCCATTGATTTTAAAATGACCTGGGGTTTCCCCCACTACATAAAAAAGGTCCAAAGTGCTATATATAATATTCCATTTATCTGTGATCAAATACTATGCTTTAATAATTTAGCACAAAAGCTATTTTTGGCATAAGGAAGTCTGTTGCTCGCCCTTTCAGAAGTGACATGTCTGTGAGCTCAGACCAGTGCTACTTGGTTTCCAGGTCTATAGCAAGGATACTGTTCTAATGTTCATAGTTATAAATCATAAGACAGACTAAAACTTGGCAGGAGTATCACCTTTTTTTTCTACCTAAACTTCAATGAAAATTCACTGGCCAAGACTCAAAAGGAGCCACAAATTTCCCAGAAATTAAATTTCTCGATCAAGATTATTTACGAGACGGTAAATGAGTTTACTGTTCTATTTAGGGAAAAAAAAGATGTAAAATCATTTTTTCATAAAACTAGTTTTGCTCCTAGTAACAGCAGGTAAAATTTACCAACATTAACAACAAAGAAAAGCATAAAAAAAACTTTTCAAAATCTTTCTGTATGCCTATTGTTAATAAGCTACCTTATCTTGGAATAGTGTAACATAATATTTTAATTCCCCTTTCTTTAGTCTGGTTTTGATACATTATACATGAACACTGCATGGATTTGAATTTATATCTTGAATAAAAGATCTACATTTAAATTCATCATTTTTGTCATTTAATTATTAAATTATTAAAAAAAAAATCACGCAAATGCATATCGGCAACTTTTTAAACCATCTTAAAGTTTTACACAAGGTAAACCGAGTGGCTTTGTTGCTGTTTTACAGCATGTAAAGCTATGTGTTTACTGAAACAGTTTCAATCATAAAACTCATTTAATAAAACTGGAAGATATATTTTAATAATCTGTTGTACTGACAAGCGATTGTTCTGCTAAGTGCACAACTACGTGGGTAAATACTAAACAGGTGGAAGAAAAAAACACAATCCCCTTCTTTCTAGCACCTGAAATACAGGAAAGCCTCTACAAAAAAAGCTCCAGCTCTCCCTGCTATTATTTTTATACCAGCAGAAAGCCTCTTAGAAGAAATGAACCTTAACCTTGCTCTCCTATGGAAAGCTGAATAGGTAACGGCAGGTAACCAGGACAGGAATTAGATCTTACCTAATGAGTTTATTTGAGATTGGCAACTTCCTAAGGCAGAACTTGGACAAGACAATGGGTTTCACTGTTCTTTTGGAGAAAGATCACAAACTTCACTGTTAAATATCCTAAAAGAATGATGTTTTAACTGCAACAGTCTCCAAAAGTGACAGCTGTCTTTCTACACAGCTTCAGCCATGGCAGCATTTTAAGACAGCAGAACTACATACCCAAAAATGAGAAAGGCAATAAACAGTGCAGCATCTGTGGCTTAGGTATATATTTCACATGGTAACAGGCCCTTTTTAAGTAAATATAGGATCATAAAGTACACTACAGAATATAGATGTGCGTATACGGGTGTCTGGTGAATGGGTGAGAAAAAGAGAGGCTGAAGACAAGAAGGAAGTTATCAAAAATATGCCTAAAAGATGAGAGGATGGATGGTTTTGTGGTTCTGACACCGTCTTCCTGTGCTATGTGGTAGAAACCATACAGGCACTTCACACTTCTCTTCCATAACTATGAAACCAGAGTAAGAGCACCTTAACTCCAGCAGCACTGCAAGGATAAACGCAGTAAAGATTTTGAAGTTCAGATTCTCTAATCGGGAGAGATGTGAGTGCCTTATATAAAAATCATACCAGATAATACATAGTTTAAAGCTTATGATTGCATAGTATTTCAATATAATCTTCCTGACAACTTTGTTTTGTT
This sequence comes from Falco naumanni, assembly GCF_017639655.2. Classification (NCBI taxonomy): domain Eukaryota; kingdom Metazoa; phylum Chordata; class Aves; order Falconiformes; family Falconidae; genus Falco; species Falco naumanni. The sequence continues at coordinate 30,283,866 of NC_054057.1, forward strand.
ATACTGAACTGTAGGGTTTATGAATTAAAGACCTAGGAATAGTTATAGTATAAATATAACACAGTAAAAATGTCAATGGCTTTCTACATAAAGAGCAAAGAAATGGAAAAAAATGTCAGACTGGATTTCATCCCAGGCACTTTTATTGAAGACTGTGCTTAGGAGGTCACACAGGACAGTGGCCCGTAATTTTGATCAAGCATCAGAAAGCAGAATTAGCAGCAGCTACCATTACGTAACTTATGTTGTTGAGACTCACGCTGTGATGCAAAAGAAAACTATATTTTATTCATTACAACCCTTACGGAGAGGGGAAGGAGAAAGGCAAGGAAGGCTGTGAAGAAGGTGAACTGGCACAAACAGGTTAAACTCTGGAAGAGGAGGATTTGAGGGAAACCGGAACCTCTGCCTCCTGTCACCTGCTGTCCCTCACTGGGATGCATTCCACAGACTGCCTTTTTTAGTCCATCCATGAGTGAACCTGTGAATACTTCCATTTTCAGACAGAAGTGGTCTGATAAAATCACAGACGTACCATGGCTGTAAGTTTTGCAAATCTTACTCCATTAATTCTAATATTAGAGGACTTTATACTACTTATTAAAATATACCTTAGATACATTACACTAAGTATTAACACACACATTCAACTGGACAACTCATTTACTAGACTTCCAGAAAAGTAACTGCTCAATTGAGTGGGAAGTGATGAAGACAGCCACAGTAAAGACAAAACAAAAGCCTAGTTTGATTAGTGCGTTACCAGGCACATCTACCAGTTCTCATAGACAAAGCCCTTATTTTGCCTTAAAAATATTTTAACATGTTTTATGTTCTTAAGATTCAAAATTCAATCTACAGTTTTACTTATGATTTAAATAATCATTCCAGTTAAGGCTCTATTCCAGATAATTCTAAATACAAAAATTATACACCCCTTTCATAGCACAACCTTTTCAGTAAATTAGAGACTACATAAAATTGTCTCAATATTTTCAATACTTCCATTCTATTGTTAAACTGCCTCAGAAATCAAGATAGATACTGAAACAGTATTAATTAAGCATCATCGCTTAATCGATCCACTGATACACATAAACAAAGCTCCTGCCTTGAGAAGACTGCCCTGGAGAGCAATCACACAAAACGAAAAGATGAACGAGAATATCTGAAACTTCTAGTACAGGATTTCAGCATCTTGTAGTTTCATACTGTAGAAGAACTACATGTCTTGTGACAACTTGCAGAGTTTTTTTGGTTGGGGAAGGGAGGGGTTGGGGGGGTTTTGTTTGTATTGGGTGTATGTGTGTGTTTTCAAACTATTTAGAAATGCAACTTACTGTGACAATCCGACAGTACATTGGACCTTTCCAGAGCTGTGACACTACCTGGCCATGCCACTGATAAGCTACCCGTGATGTGTTGTTGCACTAACTTGTATCTCTGGAGCTGACAATTCTACACCACAATTCAAAAAGGATTTCCATCTGTTTCCACATTACTTTGTTCCAGTTTTACAGAATATATGAGACTTTGCTAGATGCACAGAAAGAACAACCCACTTCATTGACTGTTTCACACACATTCCTTGCTCATTTGGGAATTCCATATATTCTTATTCCTAAAGAAACTTTGACATTTGAAAGGCTGTACATAAGTAACTACCCTTTCCTCTTGAAATGCTTTTTGAAGAATAATCAACCCTTACTGCAGCTGAAATGCCATCAGAAAGCTAAGCTGGAAGGTGTAATGTCTTAAAGGTGAAAAAAAACCTTTTCCAGTCAGTAACTGCTTTAAGAATTTAAGACTTGAGAAGTACCACATCACCACAGTAAATATCAAGCTAAATCTTTAGAATACTTAGTCCCTCCTCTTTTTTTCTGAAATTCCAGTAAGGCTTATTTTGCTACTGGAAACCTTCAAATCTCCAGCACACATTTCATCATGTGCGGTTTATTCCTATGTCCTCCTGTGACAACACTGCCCATTAACAGCGCTTCTGCCTTCTCAGCATTACCCTACCTGGTATATTCATTGACAGCAATCATAACCCACAGCCTTAATTCCGCCGTGCTAAGCATGACAAACTCAGAGTCACCTCCTGTAATATACACTCTATAGGCCTTCTCTGCACCCATTCCAATTATATTCATAACACCCTAACTTGATTTTACAAACAGAATGACATTTATTTCTCTCAGATCTTCTAGAGGTTCTCACTTGTTTTAAACTAAGTTTGATAAATGGGAGTAACCACGTGCTATGGGAACACACCACCCAACACTGTCTCCAAGATTGCTTCAAAAGACTCCACCAAAAGCTTCAGAAGAAAAAAAGAAACAAAAAGACAACTAGTGCAATTTAATGAACAGTCCTCCCCATCACTGTATCTAAGTCCCACCAGAAAAGCTGGAACAAGAACAACCAGTTTATAAAAATACTTTTCATTGGTATTTATTAACTGTAGCTACTGAAGCAAGAAACATTCTTAACATTTTAGTAGGTGGTCTGAACAGTTATTATCTGGCTCGCAGACTTCTGAAAACAGTTACATAATAGGAAATCCTGTTTTAACGTAGACAATTGTATTAGAGGTCAATATTGATATAGACTAGAATACTGTATATCTCAACTCCAGAAGGCCAGATCTTTATAAAAGACCTCATAAATGAAATTTGGGGTTCTACACCCCACGTAATATTTAAAATCTCACAATCTAAATACCACACATACTCAGTTTCCTAAGTTTCACCGTAAGTTCCACCATGTATAGCCGCCATACCACCCTCGGGATGGGAAAGAATGGCTTGGCACCCACTTTATCCTGACCCCAAGCATGGTCCAGAAACTAGACGTTCCCCTGACTCTCCCCCATATGGCATAAATTCAGGTTCTTCTGACAGCTGGTAGCCACAGATTCTTATACATGTCTGTAGAAAGCTACATAGCCCTTTTTTACAGTATCAGGCTATGCTAAACCCAGGTTTCATTCACCCCTCCGCTACAGGTGGTTCCCACTCCTTTTTCCACTGCAGTAGAAGTCAGTCTTAAAGCTGGGGGTACAGGTAATATCTACGCTTCCTGTTTAACATTTTCTATCTTACAGAAAAGAATAAAAAGTTTCTCAAGCCTGAAAGTTAAAATCAGAAAGCAGGGCACTGACCACAAAGGACAAGATCAGTCCCTAATCCAGCCCTCGCTGAAAGGGCTATTCCACTCTTACGGGATGCAGGCTTCATGGGAAATGCATAACCTAGTCCAGAAAACTCAGTTTTAAAAGGACTTTGGATCAAGTAAGTTAATTAAGAGAAATCAGAAGTCATTTAACAGGGCACATACTGAATTATTCTTGACATCATATTTCTTATGATGTAAAAAGTTGGGGGTTTTTTTATAGATAAGATTACGACATCAGTACGGGTATCTGGCCACAGAGTGGACACTGCAATGGAGAATTAGCATTCACCAATTTTGGCATCTGAATAGAAAAGTAAAACACAAACAAGCTTAAAGCCAAAACTTGACAGCAGCTTTATTTATAATGAATGTAATAATGTGCATACATTTGATTGTGAACACCTGCATGATATTAAACTTGTTTTTACAGTTACATAGATTGTTCAGGTTCTTACCAAGATAAATGTACTTTGGTTTCTTTGCTTCAAAATTTCAGTTAGAAGTTTGTGCCATGCCTTTATCAAGTATATTCAGATTCTTATTAGAGTAAGCACAAATCAACTCATATTTTAATGATGCCATCTGTGTTTTTTTTTTTTTAATCTTCTGCCAATACAGTGGAAGATCAAATGGAACAAAATCTAAACATGAGGTTTCATTTACCCTGCCACAAGAAATAATGTCCAAGGTGGCAAAGACAGATCTGTTTGATAATTATGTATTTTCTGCTAAATTGTTCCATATGCTTAGAATATTTGGGGTTTAGCCAGGAAGAAAAGCAAAAGCATTTCTAGTAGTTGAGCAGCTCCTCCCCAAAATGTGTGTCAAGTTATCTTTGCACAATTGTTACATAAAGCAATTTATATTAATTATTTCTGATATTTTCTGATTTTCACCAGAAAAAAACTATGAAATTCCAGAAATATATGCATTTAGCCTAACAGTTTAAAATATGAGCAAAAAATTGTGCAAAAATACTTTGACATACTCTATTGACAATTTCTTGAATTTTCCAAACATAACTGGCATAACTTAAGGGCAAATTATAAATAAACTAGATGGAGTTCAGTAATGTATTTCTTAAGAAAGGAACTATGGGTGTTTAGTCTAGTTAGTACTGTAGTAATTTACAACTTTCTGCTGTTAAGTACCAAATGGCATTTCCACCCTTAGATCCTAGTGCCAAAAAAATCTACTATTTCATTCCAAGTATTTAGCAGTATTACACCAACTGTGCATATATAAACATACAGCTGCCAGCTCTGCAGAATAAATTCAAGAGACAAAATACTTTATAACCATTCTGTTCCCTGGAAGCAACTTATTCTGCACGCAAAACAGCAAAAGCTTCTGCTATAAACAATTAATCTTGATCATAAAACTAAAAACCAAATTTGGGTATCACAGCTGATTACAACCTTCATTGTAGCATGGCACAAAAATACAAAAATAATCAGCTTTTATACCATTCTTTATTTGCATCTCTTAGTTCCATTTATTTTATGGATGTAACTTCCTTACACAGAGCCTTTTAAGTGCAAGGACAATTCATCTTTAAATTCAATTTGAGAAACACGCAGTCTATGATCACATTCAGAAGGAAGACAGACACAACTACATCAAAAATGTGATGCTGTAGCAACGTTATATTCAAACACTGCATTAGCTAACAATTTACCTGGTTGAGCTTAATTTTTGAGTTACCAGAAATTACACAAGTATCTTCTAAGTGTAAATCACTTAAGGCTATTATCAATGCCTTGAGAGGAAAAGAGTTCGATTTGTGGTCTTAATATACACCTAAATGCAGTAAATATCCCATAATATGGATTTGTTACTTCCTAGGCTAATTTTTGACAAAAAGTGTCATTTAGTGGTTTAGTGCTTTGGTTCCTACTGATTGTAATGATGAAATCACAAACAAAAATATAAAGCTATTAAAACACAGAACTGACTCTCTAGACATCCCACAGATGTTGCCAAATAAGCTGCACCCTCTCTTAAGCATCAAGTTTCTAATTAAGGAAGATTAAATCCTCCTGTGCCGTATCAGGGTGGTAACACTGATGCATGTCTTCCCAGAGAACCTTTCACAACATATCTAGACATCTGAAGTATAAAATGGAAATCATACCATTGAATAAGTCCCTCAATTGTGGAATTCAAATTCTTCATGCTAAGAATGGTCCTAATAGCACCTACTGGGTTGTTTCACCAGAGACGATGAACAGAAACGAGAGAATCTGACCATGGCATATGAGGTCAATGAGGTCAGTAAACACATATATGAAGGCAGGAACTCCAGAGAAAGATCATGGAGCCCTAGAAAGATCCCTGTAAGAATCATGTAGCTGTGCAGATAATGCCATCATGAAACCCCCACGTCAGAAAATCTGAGTGTTTGAAATATAGCTGTGTTCTCGCTGTTGTAACTTGCTACAGAGGGAAAAAAAAAAGCGAAATTAAAGCAATTCCTCCAAAAGTTTCTTGAACCTTCCATTTAATTTGACATGGTTCTAATTTGACATTTACTTTAATATGGCTGTGGGTGTAGGGTTGGCTAATGCAGCCAAAGAATCTTCAGAATACTTGACAGATACCTCAAGTATGAAAATATTTATATACAGTGTAAATTCCTACATTTTATTTTCGTCCTGAGAGGAATGTGACCCACTTTACAAAAGAGAGCAACTGTAGGCTTGGGGGGCCATTACTACATCAGAAGGGAGACAGATCTTTTCCTATAAAATTTCACAGATAACATCCCATAAAGTTTCAAGCAGCACATGACTTCGAACAGCACTGAAAGATTCTGCAAAGGGCATTTTCTGAGACAGGTTTAAAGCAGAAGTGTTTCTCCTGCTTCTGGTTATAACCATCTCATAGTGTATCATTTGAATCTGCTCGCTTCCACCTGATACCGCCTTCCCTCCCTGTTAATTTCCATTTATGTTCCTTAATAAGACAAATCCCCTCCAAGAGATTATAAAGTAATTTATATATGGGTTTCCTGGGAAAGAAGAGGCAAAAATGAATGTGGCTGTATTCTTTCCTAGGACAAATGGGGCTCAAACTGGGAAAATAAGGTGAAGGCCTAAAAACGAGGGAGAGTCTTAGTTGTTTATTACCAGACTAGTCACTAAGTCATGTATGAGACCTCAAATAGCGGAATGCTCAAGACTACATCAGATAATCTGTCCCCAGTCTTGCACTTCAGATAGCGTCTCTCTCCATTAAAAGACAGAATGAAACTACCTATAAAATGTAATAACCTTCCCCAAAACATGGCTTTGTAGCAACTCATTTCAGCCCTGCTGTTCCAGAGATGAGATGCATTTCACAATGCAAGCTGCTCCTCAGCGCTGCTACTTGAACTGATGAATGGAAACATGTTTCTGGTGCTACCATCTACTTAACACATCCTTTGCACAAGACAAATAGACAGAAATGGATGTTACAAGTGACATAAAATGACAGCAAAGTAATCTAAAGTTGAGAGGAGTGGAACAGAAACACTTGCTAAGGTTCCTCTCAAACACAGCCATGTTTCCCCATTTTGTGCAAGTTTTTTGTCGCATTCTTCTGCTTTGTTCTAATTCAGACAAATTCAAATCCTGCAAGAAAAAAAAAAGCTTGTAAAATTCCTCCAGTGTTTTTGCACACATAACAGGTAGAGCCTGATGGCATATTATTTTTAAAAGTTTGCCTGCTCAGGCACTTCCTCTTCTGTCATTAGTATCTCCAACACTTTAAGTTAGAAGAGGTAGCGTAAGTCTTTCTACATTTTTTACATTATTAGTAATCCAACTCTTTGCTTGAATTTTTTTTTCTATATAGCTAATAATAGTTATTACGATATTCCACCATTCCATCTTTTCCCAGCCTTCCTTATTGCTTAAATTTAAAATCTTTCTTAGTCTAACTATGCTTTTAAACTTTTCATTTGTATACACAAATTTTATAGCTTTCTCTGTTTTACTGGGTGTCTGCTGTATTTAATTCTGACTCTCTTTCACCAAGTGTCTGTCCTATTTAATTCTCTGACCAAGCATCCTAATTAGTTTGTAGAAGCATCCTCTGCTTTTATCCACCCTTGGCTCCAAATTCAGTTCAAATATACAAAACTCATAACATCAGCAGTATATCCTCTAAAATTTCTTGACAGATCTCTTGACCTTTGAGGTACCAGAAACATCACAAGTCTAAAAAAAAACAACCCAACAACCAAAATCAAACAAAACAACTCACATTCTACTGCTAGACCCACTAAAATGGAAAACTAGCATAAGATCAGCAGTATAATGCCTGAGCTCTAACTGTCTGTCTTCTCCCACCCTGACAAATCCTACAAACTGTAGGCTAAATCACACTCCTGAAGACACAGCTGCTACCATCTATAAAATTGACTGCTACCAAGTAGTAAAGTCATATTAGTGACTACAGAAAAACTATGACCAAAATTAATGAATTGGGTTTTTTTTTTCCACATCTGTAGAATTAATTTCATTTTCAGTATCTTGCATAATATTCTAGTCCTCCATGTGAGACACCAGAAAAGGGATAGTTTGTCAAGTTAGTTACATGGCAGATGAAGTTAATCAACCTACTGGCTTATACAAAAATGCCTGCTGGGTGCTTAAAGTAAAATGTTTTGCAAAATACGTATTAATGAGTAACTGAATTCTTTTCCCTACAATATCACACCCACATAGAGCCAGTGTCTCAAAAGCATTAACAGTAGCCATGGCATTCTTTAACACGGCTGAAGTTACGACATTGAAGAAACACATTTACTGGTTTTAAAAGCACTTTACAGAACCAAGACATTAGATTTTCCTAGATTTGCTTAATATAAGTTCCATAAAGACTTAAAAAGCTGTTTTACAACATTCACATACCACAAGAACCTGAAGTTTAACCAGATCATGTATGAGATTTTTCTCAATTTCATAAAATACTTTTTGATCCATTCCCAAAATGCAGCTCAGCAAGCCCTGAAGTTCATTGAAGCAGATTAGTGCTTCTCTTAAGACAGTTAAGAGATTAAAATAAATAAATTTTGAAAATCTCCTATTAAAGATCTGAAAAAAAAAAATTATACACCACTGGATTGCCCACAACATGCATTAAAACCAACTCAAGCTCTGCTATACAGGACAGCCAAACTCAGGTTATCATTTTTAATGTTGCTTTTTAAATAAAGAGTAGCAGCAATATCAAACGTGGAATGTCAAGTGTTTATGCAGTAGTCTCCCTTAAACGGGGGACATATCTTCATTTGCCACAAAGTGGTACTTAACACACTGCTATGTTTTCTTAAGTAGAAGCAAAACCAACAAGCAAATTGTGTATTTTTCCCCTGAAGTGATTGAGTGATGCTGAACTTAGTTCACAGCCTGCTAATTAATCACTCCAGAAACACCACACCAAGTCAGCACGCGTGTACCTCCAAAAATGAGAGTTCAGTCATTGCATGTTGAAGACTCAAGACTGTTTGCACAAAGACTTGCACTACCTAAAGCAGATGTTCCCAAACTGTGCTATGCAAGACACTTCAAAGTTATTTTATGTGTGTGGTAGGCATTAAGAGCCACTGAGCTGCTCAGGGTGGGGAGAAGAGGGGAAAAAAAGAAAGGGCGGGGGGGGGGGGATCAGAAGCAGTCACAAACACTATGCAACAAAAGCTCTCTCAAAGCCTACAAGCATGTGAGTGCTTCTTGCTCAGAATACCCCCATCAGGCTCCCAGATTTGGAGAATGTAAAGGGAAACAGGATGAGATTTATATGGGAGTTGAAAGGCAATCAGCCATTTCTGAGAGCAAGAATAGGCAGAAGGTTACAGGACGATGAAGTGTAAGATCAGGAATAAACTATTATGTCTTTCTCTAAGAGGGTCAGCGGTATCTATATGCTGTCTGGGAATTTCTGAGCTTCTAATACATCAATGGTAGTTCTCTTCAACTTAGAGCCTGGAGCTGAGAAAAAAAAACAAACCCTGAAGAATTACTGTACATGACATAGCTATAATGCAGCGGAACAGCAATTACTGTGCAGTGCTTCTACAGCTAGCCAGTTGTACCTAGTCACCTGATGCCAGAATTTTAGTTTGTTTTTTTTTTTTAAGCACACATATGGAATATAACTTTACTTTTGCTTTTGTCATTTACTTTAAAACAGAAAAATAAATCTCAGGAAACAAGCAGTTGTTCAAATTTGTGAACTCTCACTTGGGCTTTGAAGCTCAACAACCACATCCCAAACTGTACAGTGCTTGTGGTTTCCAGATTTAGAGGCAATGAACTCTTGTTCTGTAACTATCACAGAGGTGACAGTCACCTGGTGAATCACCAAAAACATGTCCTGGCACACCTGTATTTCTTCTGTGATATTTCCCATTCAGTTGCTTGTCTGGGTACATCTTCCTTGCTTCTACAGAAAAAAAAAGTCATCAGGAGGTGCATGCTTGTACATTGTGATTTACCATCAGACCTGTTAATATGATATTGCTTTAGCAACAAAAAGGGGAGGAAAAAATCTTGCAAAAATTTTTGAGGACAGGGATAGAAAGTCAAAGAAGAAGGTGAAGTGATTCACTTCCTTCTGGAACGAGGTGCCTAGATGCACAGAGGCACCTATCTATCACATTTTTGGGTTTTTGAACCATTTGTTCCTAAAACAGAGTATTCTTTTCCTGTAATTTAATTTTTCCATATGTTAGAGCAACACAGAAAGTTCATATACATAAAGCTAATCAGACATTATTACATAATTAAATAATCAGACATTATATTTAAAAATCATCATTTGCTATGCTTTTGATTTGTAGAAAAGACAGGTTAATACCAAGCAGAAAATGACAGTTAACACCACAGATATTTTTTTAAATTAAATTGTTCATTCCAAAACAAATGGTTAAACTCTTGTAAAAAAACCCCAAATCTTACGAAAACAGCTGTTCTCTCAGTATTATACATCAATAGTCATTTTTTATTATAAAGCCAGGAATCTAAAGTGATTTTTAAACTCCCGTTAGAGTTCACAGTTTCTTACATATCAGTTTCAGTAAGGAACTCATCTCACTCAACCTGGACCTGGTAATTACTGATTAACTCAAATCTGGTTTGTTTGTTGGTTTTTTCCCTACTGAAACAACGTCTTAATTTTGGCTTCATCCAGCTGATAGCTTAACAGCAACTTCATAGAATTTTTGTCTGGGGAATTTCTGTATGATTTTAACGGAAAAAAGGAAACTGTTACATTCCACATATGAAACAGTACAGTTTCATTATTTTACTAGTAAAATGTGATGATGAGTTTTGCCACTATTACATTAAAAGGGTATGGAAGTGGTTTGAAAGGTTTCTTTAGAAGATAATTCAAGTTCAAACCTTGCTATATAAGGGTACTAGTGAAAAAGCACTTTAACAGAAATATCCCATTTAAATGGATGAACAAAACCCCATACATACATTCCACCAAAAGAAATGAAGTTGTGTTTTTATGCCAGCTCAAAACTTTTCAGCAATTTAACAGAAGACTTTCTGCAACGACTGAAGCATGGCAAGGGAATCAAGTGGGCTTTTGGAGGGTTGCTTCCTTTCCAGTCCAAGACTTTCTTTTCTCTACTTAGGGTATGAGACTTATTCCCAGTTTATTTCACTGTCAAGGTCCATGGATGTGTTCTGTTGAAGCCACATACATATCCTCATTCTAAAAGATGAGTCCTTCCTCGTCCCTTGCAGAAACCTCTAGTCACCCCCTGTATTTCAAAGGTTGCCCTTGAGGTCAACCCAGTTAGACCTGAATTGTACTATACAGAGGGGAAGAGGAACAGATCACTTGGGACAGAATTAGAGGGATGCTCTGGAGAAATCCTAATTCACCAACTTGGTGATACAAAAACAATGATAGTCAACACTGAAAACTTTGTTGAAGTCAAGGGAAACAATACCACTGCTCTCCCATTGTCCGCAAAACCAGGTACCCTTCATAAAAGGCAGGTAGGTTTTGTCAGGCATGATTTGCCCATAGTCTACAGATGCAGAAGACTACTATTATCAGAATGTAAAAGCTGAGGCAGAATTTCTTCACTTAAGGCAGTAGCCATTTCAGAGTAGTACATCCATGTTACAAGAAACACTGAGGGGTTCAGGGTAGCTGACACTCCCTGCACTGAAGGTAAGTCATTGCAAGGACATCAGAGGGCCCACAGTCCGCTGATACAGCCTGAGACAAGCAGAGGACGGAGGGACACTTCAGAAATACTCAGGCTGATATATTCCTAAAAACTCTTACAGCTGCAGGAGAGCATAAGCCTTGCGTTATATCTTCAAATGCTCATGTGATGCACAAAGAGGGGCAATGTTTTTTTTCTTTCCACATCACTAGGTTTAATTCATTAGCATTTATGACACAATTAGCATACCAACCAGGAATTCATATTTGCATTTTTATCCTTCTGAAGGATCAGCTACAAAACACAAAATCTATGAGGCTCCACCGGTCTACAAAGCTTCCCATTAAATAGGTCAAGAAAGTATATTAACAAAAACCTTCAGCATCAGAGTGCTGTATCATGACAGATACATTTCAACATCCTTTAATGTGATCAAATCAACAGCCTGGTCTCTGGTAAGATACTACATACAGCACCACACTGAGCACGATGGTATCAAAGGAAAATTAAAAGCAGTTGTGAGAACAAGAAGGAAAGACTGGAATTATTTGTTCTGGCATGTCTCTTATCATTGTCTGGTAACAAGTACACCAAACAACAAATGGTACAAGCGAGGAGGGACACTAGGGGCTACCCTTAAGTCTTCTTCCAAACATGGAAAATATTTATGTGGCACATCCTAAAAAAAAATAAAAAAAATAAAAAAAAATAATAATCAGTAAAGGAAAGACTTCATCCTTCAACAACTTGTAACCTCCATGTAGACATCAAGGGGCAAAAATTAATTCACTGAAATGGAATACTTCAGTAGAAAAAGCTAGTGTCTTGTGCTAACCCACAGGAATTGTACTGCTGAAGACATGACAATAGAGTCTGATGGGGAGTCAGAATATTTGCCCATCTAGGCCATGGACTTGCTCCAGTAAACTCCTACTTTATACAATCAGAATTTTTCTTGAGGGGCCAAGCACGTCTGTCTTTCAGCTTATTAGATGTTATATGACTCCACACATAAAGTGTGCATTACTGAGCAATTCAAAAGGCAGATGGGTTGAATTTCAAGAGGCAATTATTCAGTGGAAAAGTGAGCATCTTCTTGTTTAATTAAAAGCAGAGTTTAGCATGCATCACTGAGGGCAACTAATTCGTATTTGTATGTCCCCTTTAATGTTCACAGCTGGCAAACAGCAAACCTACATTTTCTCAAGACAATTTCAGATAATCCTATTGTGGTTCTTACAGTTTACTTCATTTAAGTTTCTAGAATAACTAAGTTTTATCATTAACAGAATACCTGTTAAAATACAGCTTGGACAGTCCATCACTGTACTGAGGTGCAGGAACTCCCAGGAGGCTTCTCCCAGGAAACATGTATCAATACACTATCTGAAACTCTGAAGAGCTCATTTGAAATTGGTTATTTTTTAACTTTTTCAGATTCTCTTAAAAAGAAATTATAAATGAACCTGTTACAACCACTGAGCTCTGGGAACTAGAATTAGCTTCCAGTCTTCTAGCTAGATTTCCAAAACTATCCACCAAAGCAATCATTCTTTAACTAGTGTTCTATCAAAGCATGTATGGAGCAGAAACTGTTTTAACAGAGTTAAAGTTTTTGTTTACTGAGGCAAAATAAACACTGTTATAACTGGTTCGAACTGTAAACATCTACAGAGCTCAAGCACACAAGCAAGTCTTACTTCCTTATCAGAACACAGATAAAGTCTAACAGGAAAAGCTAGGGCATTTCTCCTGTCAACAAGCACACACAGGAGGAAAACTGCAGAGTTATAAAGGCACACAGTATTAAAAGCTATTCCAGTAATAATAGATGATTTCTACAAATTTTTAAAGTGTATTCATACCAAAGTCTTAAATTACCAGGACATATTTTTAAAGTCGTAGTCAAGCTAACTACACTTGGACAAATTCAAATGGGTGAATCACAAAGCCCATGGAAGACAGATCTGGAGAGCCTGGTGCTAGCTCTAATCATACTTCCCCACTCAAACTGTCTTTGCAGGAGGGATCGGTTACCATGATTTGTATAACAACAACAAGCTCCACATCTCATTATCTTTAGGTGCTACAGCGTAGTAATAAAAACATTAACAAAGATTGCAAGATTCGGAATACACAGTGTCAGAGAACCAGCAGTAGTTCCCAAAGCCAGGCTTTTTATCTTGGTACCCATTCTGGGCTTGAATGTCATGCTAACCCTAACAATGCCAATCTTCAGAACACCTACATGGTTAGCATAGGATAAACTGTATTTTAGGCTCTGATCTTGCAAATGAGAGAGTATTCACTGCAACAGGTATTCAGAGCAAAGCCCAGAACAGTATGCTGTAAAACTAGTCTCCCTATTAAAAACAGCTATGGGAAAAGACAAATGCTCTGCATACTGGAATGGGGTTTTTAAGAAATTTTACAACAGCTTTGTGGAACATATGAGGCTTCTACAATGGCTTTCCATATGCCTTTGATTAAAACATACATACAGGGCAGAGAAGAAGAGATAACCTTTATTTCTCTTCCCTGCAAAGGGAATTCTAACAATCATTAACATTAATTGCTGAAATACTAAAGTGCAACAGGAAAAGAAAATCCAAAGAGTATACTGTCAGTATTTGTACCCAGTTCCTCCTTTTTAGCCTACAAATATATTGACATATTAGGCTCTTACTTTGTGATATAAACAGAATTTTCAATTTTAGACATTTGTCTTAAGGTATATTAAAGCCAATTATATCAGTCCATAGGGGTATAGGGCTGCCTAGCAAACACAGCAGTCCTAAAAATAAAATGTTTCCGAGAGAGCTAAGAATAAGCATGTAACAATGAAAAAACATACACATTTTGAGATTTAAGGTGATGTCACAGTTACATGGCTCTAATAATAATTTTTGAGGATCAGAATTTAGGACTTCAAAGCCTAAATCCCTACTTATGTTCTGTTACGTAAAATACAGGCTAAAATAGCCTGTAGCAGACAGTCACAAATGCTCACTATGAATCGCGGGGGATTGGGGTGGGGGGAAGACAAGTACAGCAGCGTGGAAGAACAAGCATGGATTAGGAAATAACTTGAATGGTATGATTGACTGATACCAAAATAACTACAGTTCCAAAGTTCAAATTTTGTAATAACTTTGGGTTGGGGCCGGGGGCAGACAGTATAAAAGGACACATAGTGGGTTTGTTTGAGTGGATTTTGCCTTTTCTTTTTTTCCTAACTCTCAGATAAGATTCAAAGCAGCTCATTCAAAAACGTGAAAATTAATTCATGGTAGAAATTAGAAAGAGAATGACATAACTTTCAAGGCCGGAAATCAAGCAAATTTAAATCTGAATAATATTTTAACAGGATGATATATCTGCTAGAATAATCACCAGGAGATGTGGTGGATTCTCCATTTAACTTCTTCACGTTGAAATCGGATAGTGTTCTACAAAACCCACAAGAAATCTGTCTCAAACTACGGGCTCTTTCCTACCTTGAGAGTACAAAAATGGCTCAAGACGGAGTCATAAATTAAGTAAGTCTAGTCAAGCCCACCAGAAGCTGCTGGCAACAGTGAATTCCTATACGGCATCAGCATAAACACTTTGAAGCATTAAGTGCAGCCTGATTCCACTGCTCTGCCCTGGAGGGCTTTAGTTTTTCCTAACGTGCGAGTCAGGAGTGTCCATGTAGGCAGTATGAGGAGCAGGGAAAGAGGGTAACGTGAAAGGGTAGTCACACTTTCGGAGAATACATGAGGAACACTGCATTAGACAAACATGGCAAGTAAATATAGTAACAGTCTGAAATCAAAGCAAGTCAGGCCAGACCTGCAGTATTATCCTGGCCTTAACAGGTTGAGTTGTAATCACTTGTTCCACCCTTTCAGGTTTCTGTTTCAGACCACCACAGAACACTTGGCAGCATGGCTATCTACATGTTGCAGCCTTTCTCAGCGCAACAGAATGTATACATTGTCTCCCACTTTGCCCGTCTTTCCCATCTGTACATCTTATCTTAAGCTATATTCCCCAGAGCAGAAACCACATTCAGTCTGTTCTTTGCAATACACAGTATGATAGAACAGCAGGCATCACAAGAAAAATACATTACATCAAAGAATGTATTTTATGTGATGACAATGGGTGCAAAATTTCAGCTATCTTATGCCAAGGAATGTGTGTTAATTATATTACAAAGTAAAATTAGGCAACACAAACTTACTGGAAAAAATTCTTAATTATTTTGTTATTGCTGTGCTTGCCAGAATCACTTGCATACAACATAAGAAACCAATTCTAAACTAATTTTGAGCAGAAACTTTCTTCTGTAATTGCAGAAAACTGTCCAATAAGCAAGAGGGGGAAAAAACACATATTTTAAGCCACAGGAATTCTTAGCTAAATGGATGAAAGGATAATTAATAAGCAACATGTTAAAATTTGTTTCTAATGTATCGATACATACACATAGAGCACAGCTACTTCATTTTAGATCCTGCAAGGCTTTCCTTAATTCTCAGTATACCTTTAAGATGAAAAATCATGCCCATACTATTAAAAAAAAGTGATCAATCACACAAAGTTTACTTTTATCTCTTTAATCTAGCTGCTTCACCAAAACCTCAAGATGACTAATTATAAATGTTCTTCCTTACTGCATTAAAGTATTTAAATTATTATCAATTCATTATATAAGGACCAAAGCTAGAGGCAAAAGGGCTTTTTCCTTTAGCATGTATTGGGAACAAGGCTATGCCTAAATGACTGTCCAGTTGTGCTCCAGATGCTGAACTCACACTAACCTGCACCCACACATAGAGCTGTTGTCCCATATTCTACTTCATACTTTTCACTGCTGAATGCACACATGCACAGGCACTTAGCATCAAAACAGGGTGACCCAATACCAGGAAAACATACAAAGTATTTCTTTACCGACAGTCAGCAGACACCTGCCTGATTTATCCTAATCTCTTAAAAATAAAAAGCTTGCCTTAAGCCACTTCCAGAAAGTATCTTACATGCACAAAATAAATACTCCAGTGGTGACTTAAGCTAACCTGCTTGACTTTGAGGACTGCTAATCCACTTTAGTACAGACAGGTAGCACCACACAGCTGAGAAGCGACACCACCTTAAATCACTCCTTAGCTTTGTCTCACCATGCAATAACTTTGACTTTATAAAGAAACAGACTTGAGACACATTATTTTAAGCCACTACTGAAACTTCCTTCTTGACTACAAGGTCAAATTCATACATATAAAAGCATGCCAGAGTACTTGACATGGGGATACAGAAAGCCTTCTGACACCACGCGGACTTGAAACTAACCTGACCACACGGAACTAGTGTATCTAAAGGGGTGTATCTTGAGTTGTGGAAGAGGAAAAAAAAAAATGTATACCTATTTCCTACAGCCTGAAATATGGTAAGCATGCCTAAGTACCATGTTTCAGTTGACACTATGGAAAAACTCATCTGTCTTCAGCTCTGGGGCAGAGGAAGATACTTTTCTGTTTGATTGGTGGGGTTTTTTTCTTTTCCTTTTTTTAGATATATACACTTAGCTTTTAAAGTAACAACAAAAACCCTCATAGACATCTAAGTGAGGTACATTTTTTTCAAATTGATATAACTTCTTGAGATGTCTTTCACAAAACAGGGCTTTTTTTTTTCCTCCCCAGACTTCCGCCTTCAGAAAACAGGCATTCACTCTGGATTATTTAAACTTGGAAAAATGCAAGTGTTTTCTTTGAAAAAATATCTATTGTTGCAGCAAAAACTTGGGTTTCCTTTCAAGCAAGATCATATGATTGCGCGTTTATATTTTACTTTCCGCAGGAATTTACACACCCCCCATTTGCATCCTGTTATTCATTTAGCGTTTCCCTTCACTTCAGCACGCTGCATTAATAAAGTGGACCTGTTGGCTCAGTCTAGGCACTCAAGGTGACAATCAGTGTTCACTCCTGCATTTGCCAGATTTATTCTGTAGGGCTTTCTGCATGTATTTAAGCACACAAAACAATCCTTCAAAAGAGCAATTCGGTAAGAAGCACTGCATAGACAGATCATGAAACTCTAACCTAGGGGTTTCAGGGTATTTTTGTTAATTTTGTCCTTCAGAGCATTAATTTCTTTTTTAGGGGGTAAGTTCAACTGAAATAGATTCCATGTTTTTTAAGTACATTAAAATAGCGTAAAAAATCCTTATTTTTCAATACTGGACCTGTCATAGATTGATTACTCTTGTTTATCTTCACTTTAGTAGCCTTTAAACTCCTTCAGCTAGATACTGATTACTAACTTGGTTGGTAGTCCTACAGTTCAAAGACCTGAAAAGTAGTAGTAAAAAGCCTTTTTCTACTAAAAAAGGTTAGACAGCTTCTGTTGAAGCTATTCTATCTGAAAGTACAGGCTAAACTTGCTTTGCCTTCACTATTCAATGTCTCGCACAAGATAAACAACGTCAAATAATTTATCTTTTTATCATTTGAGGCTTTTTTATTTTATAAAGACGATAGGTAAAACATTGTGCTGTAATGCATCTAGTACATGCACTTGTTTGAAAAGTCCTTTCCTACGAGGCAAATCAAAATTCTGCTACTTAATTCATTACAACAAAATCAAATACCCTGTATTCCACAGCAGTGGTTCAGTATGGTGGCATTAGCTTGCATATGGTTGTGTGATGTGGGTAACATGCTAATAGTATGCTACTGAGTTGAAAACACAGGTTAAGTTTGCTTCAACTTTGGATCCACAGTAGTTAAATTAGAACCTGAAATAACTTCTCTGCCACTAAAGCACATCTAATTCATCACCATGCTAAGGAGTTGAAAGCTACCTTTGTGTTCAAATTAGAAACAAGCAACTAATGTAAATTTTGGTTTCTTTACAGCTAAAGCCACAGATTTTTTTCCTATATAGAAATCATAGCCTTAAACCCTTTTATTCTAGGACCTTCAAGTGCAAATTGTCAGGGGAGGAGAAACAAGAATCAAGCATTTCCATTGCATGAGAAACAGATTTGCTATTATCGCTCCATCCCAAATAATTGCAATCTTTACTTGTTTCAGAAAACTATTTTTAAAAAAAAAAGTTCAAGACTAGAATTTTCTCTTCAATTCACCAAGACAACACTGACAAGCCAAATCACTTTTTTTACTGCAATCCACCTGAGATGACATCTCACAAAGACTTTGATGAACTGATGTGCCAAGAGAACTCTTTCTATTTCACAGGAGTAAATATTTTCATTTGAAAAAAACCTGCTAGAAATATTTGACCAACTCTAGCCTTGAGTAGATTCCATACTAAGAATTGTCCTGAACAAGTACAGAAATGAAGACACTTGCCTATATTCTTCAAGCAATAAAACACAGGATAGAAATTTACGAACATTACTTAATTGAAGCCAGTAGACACAATAAATGAAAATAAAGTGTTTTGTATTCCTGCAGGAAAAGCAGAACTGTCTTCTGCAGTTAGGTTTCTTCAGTCCTTTCATCCATGGTATAGAGTCACTTATCAAGAAGCTGAAACACTAAATCTTCCACTGATGAGGACAGAGGCTATTTTAATGTCCAAAAACTTATTAAATTGTAAAGGTTGAGGTTTTGTTTGTTTGGGGTTTTTTGGTTTTTTGGGGGTTGTTTTGTTTTGTTTTACTATCAATTCCATTGTAAGCAAGATTTCTTAGCTACAGCTGATCAACATAATTCCATCTTCAGTATAATATATACAATATAAATAATAATATAAACTTCACTGACTGGTAAAAAAAGGACAATTGTTTTAATACAAGCTCCCTGGCTTATTCCAGCAGTGAAAAGGACCAGACTATTTCTGCCCTCGAAGAAATAGGCATGAAGCCAGCCATCAGATCTCACCCTACAAAATAGTTCAGGTACCGAGGGAGAGGGGTAGAGGACTCCTTGCCCAGCTCTGAGATGGTGTAAGGGAACACATCCTTCTGGCCTGATTACTATTCCAAGTGCTGCTGTATTACCTTTGCCAGGGCTGGGGTCACTGAAAACCTGCCCACACAATTGGAGAACCTTAGCTGTCATCTTAATGCCTCATGCCCTGCCTTAATCAGGGCTTGAACACAGGAAAGACTTTGCCTCTCTTTCTTTACAAGTCAATTTTGTGATAAGGAAGGGGCACTAGCAATTACTTTACGTTAAAACAAAGTAATTTGTGATGCACCATTAAGCAAATCAAACAGCTAATGGGAATTCATATGACATTTTAACAGTAATAGTTTTATGAAGGTGATTTTCGGAAGGGAAAAAACAAAACCGCTTAAGTATCTTTGATAGTCTAGTGAAAAGGACTGAGAGACTTAAGAGCAATTATTAATTCCAAATGCAAAGGCTTGAAAGACTGGTGATTTAAGTGAAATATAAGTAGTTACATTTGGTTTTCAAGAAACTTTATATGGTTATGTTGTATATACCCATGCAACTGGATGTTCTATTGAAATACTGATAAATTTAACAGTTTAAGTACTTAAACAGCTGAAATCAAGATACAGTACCAACAGAATTTTACAAGCAGTCCAAAACCAAATAAATTCCTAATCCTTACCGTCAAAAAAACTTTTGGCTCTCAGGTAACTGACACTGAGCCTAAGGACAGACAGCTTATCCAATTTGGCGATAACATCTTGAGGGAAAGGCAGAAGGCTAGCCAAGCGGTCCAACTCTGCATTCAAGCGGTCCCTGTGTCTTTTGGATGGATTAGACTTGACTCCTTCAGCTGGAGATGGCTTTACTCTGTGGCAAAAAAAACCCAAAAACAAACACAATATAAACATAATTTCTTTCCCAAAATAAAGGTAAGTATTTGCCAAACCTAATATTACAGATTGCCTTTTAAAATTTAACAAGCAAAGTGTCTTCCTCAAGTGGCTTCTGTTTTCCATTTGAAAAAAAAATAGAATGGTTTAACATCATCCCCCCCGACACACACACACACTGTTAAATGAAGCAGCTAGACTCACAATGGCTATTTGAACATGTAATGAACATTTGAAACCTCAGATTCAGCATTTTTTATAAAAAGATTCCTATACTTTCATTCAAATGTCACTTGAATTCTTCCAAATGTTAGTCTTGCATTTGTACACATCTTACTAAAAATTATTGAATTATTTGTATTTGACAGTACACTCTTTCACTTCAGTTACAATTTTTCACAGGTGTCCTTAATTTTTGTCAGTGTTTGGAACATGATATTGTCAACTGAATACAACAAAAGTTTCAGTAACTTGCTAGACAACAAGGCATCCACAACTGCACAAGAAAACAAGAGATACAGCAAACACTATCGAGCTTACCCTTTAAGCCACCTCTCAGCTGACAGCATTTCGAGCACAGCATGACAAAAGCACAACTTTCTACATTAAAATGCACAATTAAAAAAGCTTTGTTATGAATTACATAAAGTTTTTGTAAACTTGCTATTTTCCATTCATGTCTAGCCTGAGCTCCCATTCCAGATACTTGGATACTCATACCTTCCCATATCACAGACACAGATGTCTAAAAGCCAGGTTAAACCCCTACTCATCTGAATTAAAGTTAGTCATTACAAGCCAATACTGAAACAAAATCATTTGTCTGCAAGAGCCATAGCAGATTTTATTACATTTATTGAACAGTTTTCTAATTAGAATGATTCATTATCACTTTTCCAGTACGGCAGTTCTACTTAAGATCTGCAGCAGTGACCAATGTGTGCTGCTCTCATAGAAACATTGGTTCTGCAAGATGTATCACTCACCAAAATACTACGCATAAATACTTTCAGCAGTTAATTTCTTCAGTATTTCATTTAGTCTGCTTCCAAGCTTCGTCCTTCTCTCAACCTTACAATGAGAAATTGCAAAAGCTCCAAGAGTTATTTTTGCTACTGCTGAAAGTAAACCATGCTGAAAAATAATTTCAACTAATACTTCCAGTCAAATAAGTAGCAACAGAGTGGACATACCTATTTTTAGCTTGCTTTTACTTCATATTTCAATTAGATTTCTTGTTAGTTTACATTTAAGCCCTTCTTCTTACAGGCATCATTGAATAATACAGACACTTGAGTAAGTGTCACTTGTCAAAAATAAGTCTTGCTGCCTGTTCCCTAGCACTACAGCCACTCTTTTGCATACTGAAGGAGGCATGCTCCTTATGTGGAGCCTGGAAACTTGAGGATGCCATAATACAAGATGTTGTTAATACACATTAATATGATACATCAGCAGCAACTACTTACTCCCCAGATGAATAAAGTTAAGTTTGCTGCAGGGTAAAGATTGTCTACGACATGGTTCTAGTAGACCTTTATCCAAAAAGCACTGGAAAACTGGGGAAAAACAATGAATCATGAAATATGAAAATTCTCTCTTGAAAAAAAAGTATAGGTTCATCATCAACCGCAACCGATGACAAACTAAATATTTGGTTAGATGAGTGCTTCAGTCACAAGCCGTGACTTTGAGACCTGCAGCTCACCACATCCCCAAGTGAATATTAAACTTAAAATAATATAGTAAAGCTTTCTTCACATTCTTATATTCTGGCAGAATATTCACTTGTACAAGCTATATGATTAATACAATTTAAATATAACCCTAAAAAATAAAGTTTTAAATCACCAAACATTACCAGTAACATTAAAAGAAATTTACAAGATAACTTTTAATGTATTAAACTGCCATAAATGTAGAGACAGAATAATAAATTCCAAACTTTAAGCAGGTAACAGTTGTGTAACAATCAGTGAACAGCTCACTCAGACCTCAAACAGGTCTGCTTCTAAAAAGTGGAGTTCCCCATGGAAACCATTCAAAACACACAAACTTTTCCAAATACTATAGTTATCTGTTTTCACAACTGTCCTCCACTTTGCTTAAAACTTCTATAAGCAATTTGACAAGTTAGTTGAAACTAACTGTGCAGTTATCTTGTCAAGTTGTTAGACTTAATTGCTTTTGCTTTACATGGTAACAATTTTTCTTTCTTTTTTCCCTAACTAGTTCAAAGCATAAGGATTTTCTAAGTGTAGTATACAACATTTCTGAATACTAAGTTACCAGTTTTTGCAGCATAAATCTTACCATGTTCTCTCCCTCCAAATCAAAGTGATTTTCACTAATTTTCCCCTTTGTGACTCAACTAAAATTAATTACATAAAAATGGATCCCTCCATAGTGAAGGGAGTAAGGGCAGAAATGCCAGGTGTGTAAGTAGTAAGTTAAACCATTTTCCATCCACTTATGTAAATCCTTGATGCTAAAGACAGCCCTAGCTGCATTGCAGAAAATTATCTTCAGGGGAAACTACGTGCTATGTCAAGATTAAATCCATGCATGTGTTTTTTTTAAAACAGTGGGAAGAAAAAAAAAAATACTATGGGAGGGAATGGATTTTAAGCTGATCTTTCCGTTCTTAATCTTTTACCTTTCACAGGAAATTTGAATTCCCTAATCAAAGGCAAGCAGTCTTGATACACTCAGTGCCTCCAAACTGAGCTACAATCTATCGTCCCAACAGCTGCAAGACAAGCCGGCACTCTTTAATTTTTGTTTTTACAATTCTAAAGGATTTGCCACCATAACATTAGCTGACTACTATTTTCACAGGTCTGCTACAGCCTACTTAATCAGAATTTTTCATTACACATGCTTACCATGTATGCCTTCACAGAAATTAACACTAGGAAAGTGTGCAAGTACCTAAGTCTTAATTATTATCACAAGGCTGAAATAATTTTCAATTTTTACATGCTAGCTTATTTTTTTTTAAGTGACATTGAAGCAGTTATTTGAGAAAATGAAAAGTAAGCACAAATTTAGTTTATTCATAATATGACAACAAAAACTTTGAAAAACCAAATAAAGCACTGAAAAGCATGATAACTTATTAACAAGGTATGAAACCTTTTTAAGGCCTGAAGCACGAAATGAAGTCAGGAAATAAAAGAATGTGCAAGAAGAGAGCTAAAGCTACAGCAACATGTTAAAAAAGTACAAGTTAGAACCGTTTTATTGCTTAGGAAAAAAAGACTGAAGAAAGAGCATACATGTCACCTAGCTAATGGATTTAATCTTTTCAGCTACATGTATTTTTCATTTCATATTTAACAGTACATGCAATAAAATGTTATTCTTCTATATGCGATTTAATTCGGTGTAGGTCAGGTATATAAAATGCACGTTACCACTGCAGTTACCATTACAATAGGTGACATCCGCTAAAATTCTCTATTTACTTTAGCAACTGAAAAATACTTCTAAGCATTTAATCTTATTGCCCACACCAGATTTATGATTACTGAAAATCCAGCAGATGATTCCTTTGGAAGCACAAGATATGACACAGATTACCAACCTCTTCAATCAAATGTATTGTCAATCTATATTGAAGGGGCAAGAGACCCTTTCCAGTAGTTCCTTCAGTAGACAACAAAATCAGCAAAGATTTATGCAACTGTAGGGATAAAGTTGGTTTTACTAAACAGTCTCAATCATCAGCATGCTACTCATCTGATGCTACCTAACTGTTTGTCCTCCAGCAGTAAACAGTTTAGTTGTTTTGGTGTAAGGACAACTCTACCAAAGTGACAGAGGCAGCCAGAACACCAACCAAGAATGAAAGTTTCACACTCAGTTTTAACATATTTCATTACTGTTTAAGATGACAAGCCAAGGCTATATGTAAAAAGAAAAGGAAAAAAAAAAAGGTATTTTCCTATTTATTGACCATGTTATCTACATTTTCCTATCTGTAGTTGCTACAGGTCCTCTTTCTATACTTTTGCAAGAAGCACTGAACAAAAATCCACCAACTAAAAAAACCACAAACCTTAAACCCTGTGAATTTTAAGCAGCAGTCTACATGTAACACACAGGTACCCCAAGACTGGCAAAGTTATCATGACATACATAGAATAAACTTACTATATAGAAAACAGCTTTATCGCCTCCTTTTCAAATAAGAAGTACGAACTGCTGCTTGTAACAGATACTGCTTTACACAAAGGAGTATCTTAAACATTATTTTTCTTTTCTGATGAACTTCCATTTTAAATCTTGTTCTGGAACTTCTTGTTCATTTACCTTGAAAGAATGCATAAATAGTTGCATATTTTAGATTAAATTATCTCTGTACTGCTTTCTGAAATTACTGTCTCTCGTTATAATTAAGGATCGACTGGTCCAACATTTTCCTCTGGATTACTTAATATCATAAATACATTTAAGCTAACACAGAACAAAACCATATAATAATTTATTATTTAGTCTGCTACAGAAACATGCCTTTATGCTTTTTTGCACCTGCATAGTATGAAACATTTATACCTCCCCAACCCTTTCCTTATCTATTACATTTATCCAGTTACGCAAAACAATTGCTATCCAAACACTGAAAAAAACCCCAACAAACAAACCAAGGCAAATCAGAGCTAATAAGCAGAAAACCATAAAAACTACAAGGTGGAGCTACATTTATCTAATATCCATCACCTAATGCTAGAATCTATCAACAGTAAGCCCCACTTCTATAAAATTTGCATTTTATCCTTCCTGCTACTAGTATCTTAACTCAGCAGTTCAGTTAATAATCACTAGAGAAAAGGAATTCAAGACTAAAAAAACAAAAACCCCAAGAAAAAGCAGGGGCCACCCACTGCTCCCCAGGCTTCATCGGGGAGTGAAACACCCCAGGGACGCGCTGCCACCAGGGGCACTCGCAGCGTTCAAACATTACGTAGGGAGGAAATAAAGGTTCCAAGGGTTTGAGAAAGTGATTTCTGTAGTATATTACACACAATTAGAATGCACATGGTTTAGCGGTTTGGGGTTGCTGGGGGTTTTTTGGCGGGGTTTTTTTTTTTTTTTCAGATGACAAGATAACAAGATGAACTGTATGAATATTTGCCTATTAAGTGCCCACATGACTGCTATTCTTTTTCAGCTGTGATACTGTAATTCCCAACTAAATTTAAAAAAATACATTTCAACACTCGGCACTGTTGATCCCTTCTCTGTTCAGCTCTTTCAGTTCTTTATATGGCACACAGAAATGAGGAGCTGCAGAGGGGCATTTTCTTAAACTGGCTTTGAGTTAACACCATGGCTTTAAAGAGTTATCTGTACCTGAAGCAAGAAGTATTTCTACTTAATTTTTTTCCATGGCAACTACAGCATTATATTAATAGCTTCTTCCATTTCTATAAACTAGTTGCCTGTTGTCACAGATTACCAATTATCCTGCGCTGTTTGGAATTACATACATGGCAAACAAAACATCAGAACAATTATTTACATAAACAATCTCTTCTATGAAGAATACTAGTTGCAACAATGTATTACAATGTATCTCCCCCCCCCCCCCCCCCCGAAGAGCTGAGAATTCTGCTGGGGTGAGGAAACAGCAACCTCAAACAAATTAAAATCACAGTACTGTCAAACCTTTATTAACCATCAGCAAGTACATCTTCCCTCCCTCCCCCAGTCAACTACAAAAGCTTATTGCCTCTCACTTTTTTTGGCCTAAAGGTACGGTCTGTAACTAGTTATGTGAGAAATGGGAACCCTCTGACCCACTAGCAATGTTCTGTAAGGTTGCTCTAGAAGAAGAAACTAAAGAGTATTGCCATTTTGAGGAGAAAAGGAACACGTATAAGCGTTACAAGTGAGCTACATTTATCTTGCATTAAAATAATTTCTAGTAACCCAAGCAAAGCGGGTTAATACTTCGCCTCCGCTTCAATTTATGGGTGAGCAAACTAATACGAATGCTTTTATTCTAAGAAGAAACACTTCTCTCTTTGGTCCTAAAGGGCAAAGTCCCTCAATAGATAAATAGTTGCCATTACCCTCAATAGATAAATAGTTGCCATTAGTAATAAAAAAAAAAAAAAAGGGCTTCAACTAATCAGAGATCAGCCAACTTGCATAAAGATGAGATAGACTGAAAAGGATTACTTATGTAGATACTGCAGTAACGTAACAGAGAAGGTTCCACATCCTCTAACCAAAGCTAACCAGAATTTAATAGTAACTTACCAGCAAGGCACAACATCTTGTGCTTGCACAATCAGAACTTAGGTACTACTAATAGTCTACAAATGCCACCAATACGCTTTTATTTCTTCATGAAAAAACACTCATTTCATTCTTAAAATCCATATCCACAGCATGAATTTAATGAGGTACCTCTACATTGTTGCTTGGAAATGAATAGTCAAAAGAACAAAACACTGCTATTTTCATAAGAAATGCATCTTCTATCAAGGCATTTTTTAAGAAAACGTGCACTTGTACACTTTCTGTGTTAATTTGTAGGGTGAAACACCAGCTAACCCAGCTATGTACATACATTCATTCAAACAACTCCAACCGTAAAGAAGTAAGCGCTCAAGCTGATTCCCCTCCCTCTAAGCCAGTTGTCTACTATAAATCTAAAAACATACCATTCACAATAGAATTTCATTAAATATTTGTCATTCTCTCCTTTAATGCTTTTGTAGTCTTGGCAGTCATTTTCCACCTACAGAAGTACCCATGGAAGTACACGGGGATTTTTTGAGCTTTGCTTATTTTTCTTGCAATTCTGCAGTTTAGCTGTGATAGTTTTCATGACCTATAGATTCTTGACTTTCAGTTGAAAGTGCAAGTTAAGCATCCCCTCTAGCCTGAAAAAGCACTCTCGTCAGATCAGCCTTTGAGCAGAGCATGCAAAGCCTGGGACTCAAACCTAAAGCAGGTGCATAATACAAAATTGCTCAAGTACTAGTCAGAGTTTCAAAATTATAAATTAATAAGCAAAAAGCCACCATACGGCCAGACTTCGCCCCCCGCCCCTTCGACCGGTTTGCAGCACTCGGTTCGTTTGGAGCTGAACAAATAAAAACATCTAATGTAACACCGGAGGGGTAAAGCCGGTTGAGCCCTCCCTGACGGGCTAAAAACAGCCCTAAACGGTGGGAATCGGGCGAGCCCTTCCCGGCTCCGGCCCCGCACCCCCCGCGGAGACACCTGAGCGCGCAGCGGTGCGCGGCGGTCGGAGCGGCCCGCAGCGGCGGGGGCGCCCTGCGCGCGGGCGGCGGCCATGGCGGGGGGGCCCGCCCGGCGCGGCACCCACCGGCGGGACCCGCTGCCGCGGGGCGAGCGCAGCCACCGCTCGGGAGCCGTCACCTCAGATGCCTCCCAATCTAGGTCAGCCGGCTGCGCTGCGTTGCCGGCACCGCTCCCTCCTTCCACCGCCTCGACCTTCCGCGCCCCGACACTCCCTTCCTTTTTTTTTTTAAAGCAAAGAGCTAAAAGCGACAAAACCCCGCCAGCACCCCGAGGCACACCTCCCCCGGGCGCCCCTGCACCGCACCGCGCCACCGGCCGCCCCCGCCGGGCCTCCACGGCGCGGTGCGCGGCAGGACGGCGAGCCGCCGGGGCGCCGCTCTCCCCTCCCTGCCGCTCTCCCCGCCCGCCCCGCGGGGCCGCTTACATTTTCTGCACAGGTTTCCGCCGCTTGCGACTGGCGTAGGTGACATTGGGGTTCATCCTGCCGCGGCTCCAGCGCCCCGCGCCGCAGGCTCCGCCGGCCGGGGGCCGCCGCCCTCCCGTCCGCCTCGCCCCGGCTCTCGGGAGAGGGCGAGCACCACCGGCGCCGCAGCGCTCGCCTCGCTTCGCCCGCGGGCCCTAGCCCTGCCGCCGCCGGCCGTCCGCAGCGCAGGGAAGCGCGGCGCTCGCAGCGGCGGCGCCTTCCCCGGCCGGGCGAGGACGGGAGGCGGAGGCGCTACGGGGCGGGGATCCCAGGTGATCGGCGGCGGCTACACCCACTCGCCGCTCCCGGAGGGCACAGGTGTGGGGGCGGCCGGGGCTTTCCAGCGCCGCTCGCCCCGCGCCTCCCCGCCGAAGCGACGCCGTCTCCCGGCCGGCTCCCTCTGCAGCGGCGGGAGGGCGTGCGGCGGCCCCTGCACCCCGGCGCGGCCGCCGTCTGCTGGCCGAGCGCCTGTCAGTGTGCGCGGCGCCGGGCCGGGGCGCACCTCCCCGCCTCGCCCCGCCCGGCCCAGCCCCGCGCCCGCTCCTCCCGCCGCCGCCGCCGCACGGCCCCGGCCGCCTCCCGCCCCGCCCGCCTGGCAGCCGCCTCCGCCCCCTCGCCGAGGAGGCCCCTCACGGCGGCGGCGGGGCGGAGGGAGGGGGGGGGCGGTGCCGGCGCCATGTTGGGAAGGTCAGGCGAGGATGAGGAGGACCGGCGCGGCAGCGGAGGGGGCGCCGCGGGGGTCTCGCCCGGCGGCGAGGGCGTCGCGACGGAAAGGCCCCGGCGTGGGGATGGGGCGGGAGAGGGAGAGCCCCAGGCCTGTGGTGGCCGCGGTGGGGGCGCTCCCGCGGCGAGCGGGAAGGAAAGTCAGATCCCAGCGCCCAGGTGGCCCCTAATAACAAAAAATAACCGGGGGGGGGGGGGGGGGGGGGGGGGCCGTGTGTGGAGGAATTCACAGCGTTCAGTTTTGAAAGAAAAATGGTACTGCCTCAGTGTCACGGTGAGGGCTGTGTCTGTCACCTCACACACGCACCCAGGCCTGACACCTCCCCCGGGCTGGAACCGTCACGGCCGCAGATCGCCGGGCAGAGAAACCAGAAATCACAGGCGACCGCCCCGAATAGGGGTGGGGGGAGCCCTGGGTGGGAGCGCCCGCGGGCGGGGAGGGGACAGGCGCCGGGCGCCGCCGAGGACAAGGACAGCAGCGCACCTGGGGGAAGGAAGGAGGTCACCGCGGGCAGGGCTGCCGCTCGCTAAGCACCGAGCGCCGGCTTACTGGGCGAGGACGCGGCTCGTACCTCATTAGGGGATAAATCCCGGAGTTATTACACTGGCGGTTTTAAGCTAAATACTTATGTTAAAGGAAAGGAGCGCAGCACCGCAAACAGCAAGAGGTGCTGCCAAACTGCGGGTGAATAAAACCATCCGAGAGCAGCCCCGTGCCTCTCCGAGCCGCCGCCGCTTCTCCCGCCCATTTTCTTCCTCTGCTTCCCTTCGCGGCAGCAGCGGCGCCCTTCCCCCGGAATAGCGGCAATAAATGTTGTCTCAGCGCTAAACTTGGGAGCCCGGGAGTCGCCCTGCGTGAACACCAGTTGCAGGCGGTCGCGGCTGAGACGAGAGCAGTGAAGTGCTCCCCTCTGTCCCTCGCGAACGCACCGGCCGCCCGCGGGGGACGGCCGCGCCCAGCCGCCGGAGAGCGACGGCAGCTGCGCGCTCGGCCGCGGCCCCGCGGCTCGGTCCCGCAGCCGCCCGTGCGCGGCCGCCGGGAGGCCGAGGCAGTGTCCGTGGTGCTGGTGTCCGGCCGCCCGGCTCGGGCTGGCCGCGCTGTCAGCGCCGCACCGGCGGCTGGGGGCTCGCACTCCCCCTCGCTGGTTACCGAAGCCCCGGCTGGTTGTGCAAGCGCTTCTGCTCCGCTCTGCTGACGGGAGGGATTAGCGGTGGCCCAGGTATTATCGCACGGTAAAATCCTGGGTCCGTGCGAAGGCCGCCCGCAGCCGAGCGGCGGGCTGGGAGCGGCGCCCGCCCCGCAGCAATGCGGCTGCCCCGGCGCCGCGGCCGCTGCGCCCCGTGGGACCCACCGGGCTTCCCGCCGGCCGGGGCTGCTCCGCGGGCGCTCGCAGCTGGGATTAGGCAGCACAGCGCGCTTGTTCACCGGCTTAATTGCTCGGGTTTAGTTCCGTGGGAAGCTGTCCCAGATGCAAAGCATGCTGAAGCTGCAATATGCAGATAAAATTAATTCGACTAAACCTTAATGATGCTAGTGTGCTTGCTAGTACAGCAGAAGTTGATCAAATGGTGTTTTGAAACGTGTCCTCAGCGAACAAAGTTTTTGAAAAAATGTAGTAGAAGAACTGTATGCCTTAGGAGGTCAGTGCCTTGCAGTCACATTCCTACTGCATTCCTGGCCAAACACCTTTGCAGCAGACATCAGCTATTCTCTAGCTTCTGTCTCTTTCCTCTTCGCACTCTTTTCTCTCCACAAGATCTTACCAGCATGCTGGAAAAAAGGGCGAGCCATACCATGCACATCTTACTTCTTCAGCCCCTTTCTTTTTTTGATTTTAGGGCTGAAACTAGAAATGTAAGTATTTTCTTCACTCCAAACCCATCCATCTAAGTGCTTAGACTCTTCCAGCCCAAACTTCCCAGTCCCTTTCAGTACTCTTTTCACCACTACTCGCTCCCTACTCACTGGTTACTTTCTCTGTCAACACAAGCGTGCTGTGAGCACTCCATATACAACATAAATTGCCCTGGTTTTATTCTTTTTGGTTACATTAACTTTGTGTTGAAAGCTTACAGTCATTGTTTAGGGCTTCTCTTTTAATTTTTGATATAATTGCTTCCAGTCTGTCTTACTTCCTCACTGGGATTGAACAGTCTCTAGCAACTTCTTACTTTTCACTTGACCTCAAGAACTCAATTGTTTCTTGACTTGCTGTGCTATGGAGATACTGTCAGACACCCCCATACTTATGCTGTCTCATCTGCCAGCTCCAAATCTACTGGGGACTACATGAAGAAGGAAATATACTTTAGCCTCCCATGATGGACTTCATCTCCCGGTTCATTTCTGGGGCCATGGGAGCCTGCATGGTGCCAGTGAGGTGCTGTGGTTACTCTTCAGCTCCCTTTTTGGAAACAGAGCAAGGAAAATTCATACTGCTAGGCAGAAACCACTTCTCTACATTTGCAATCCACTGCCTGCTATCGGAAATCTACTTCTGTGGGTCAGCCACCTATTTAACAACAAATCTGAGATTTCAGATGTTCAGCACACAGAATCACAGAATTCTCAGTCAGTCTCTGGGGCCTTTTAGACAGTTACCTAAAAATTTCTGTATTGCACTACCTGCAGCTTTTGCAAATCTGTCCTCACCTGATGTTCTTACTGCCTCTTTGCCTAATCTGTTGTCTCAGTATTTACTTTTCTATTTGATAATTTGGGTACGGTAGAGATCTGACCTCATATTCAGTATAAAACAAACAAAACCTGTACAACCATGATTCAGCAGTCTTAAAGCCTTCTTTACAGCTTAAGTATTTTTGTCAGGCTTTTCTTGGTTTTATTATTCTTTTTTAAATTAATATCTTGTCAGGTTTAATGACATGTTTGGTCTTGCACATGATGACTGTGGCTGATGTCATGTGGACAATTAAAATTATTTAATTCCTATGCAGATCAGTTTCATGTGTATTGTACAGCTCTAACTAGTCTCTTCTCATTTTATCTCTAGGCTACTACCCAGGTGGCTTACTAGGTCTAAACTAAAGATCACATCTTCCCTTAATAAATTTCTCTCAAACCATTAGCGATCACTTTTTTCCTCATCGCTCAAGTTCAGAATTTTTGCCTTGATGCAAATCATGATCATGATGACATGATCATCATGAATCATGATGACATCCAGTGACAAGGTTGTTAAGAAAAATGGGTTTGTGCATCTAATGAACCATACCTTTCCCTATCCTTGGCATGTATGAGGTGTCATATTAATGAACATATTCTTCTGTATCCAGTATGCGTTGTGGTTATCATCCTCTGAAGCTTCCAGAGCTCTTGCTTGTCAGTAGTCATACCTGCTCCTCTGACTGCAAAATGAGAAATATTCTTTTACTCCACACATCTATTCTGGCCCATTTCTGCTTCTCCTGCCCTGCACGGTCCCCTCCTCAGCTCTGTCTCCTGCCCCCTCACTCATTTCACAAGATGGGAGCTGTTTGGAAGAGGGGACTTTTACAGAACAAATGGAAATTCCTGAGTGCACTGGAGCTTCACAGGATCACCATGAGACCAACAAAAATCTTGTCATTTGGGAGGAATTTATAAGAATTATAAACAGTGCTTGCTATCTTAGGGTCATCTCTGACTCATTTCTAGCCTTTATCCTACTCTTTCTATCCATGCCCAAAATTTTACTTCCCTCAGCTTAATTCTGTGTGCTGACTTGTTCTAGCTGTTTGCAGTGCAAATAACACAGAAAAAAACCTGATTTGGTTGTCTGTGATTTCTCTTCTGCCTCCCTGGAGACGAGGAAAGAGGATTGTGATTTAAAATCGTGATTTGTGCAGCTCAGATTTTGGAGATCTGCAGAACTGCCAGTGATTTAGGTGTTATTTTCCATGCACCTTTGTTCTGCTAAGAAAGAGTATCTATGGTAGCTCAGATGACTGTACTCATTTCAGGAAATTGATCATCTAGGGAAGTTGAATTAGAGTCAGTGAGTAGCCTATATATGGATTCTTTAGTGACTGGGAAGGTCACACAAACATTTTACTGTGAAGAACCAGGAACTTTGAGGGGAATTCTGCCTCACTTAAAAACTGAAACAGAAATAATTATATCTAGAAAAAAGAAACACAGCAATGAGACTAATGGCACACTGCTTTATGATGACTTTTCTTACAGAAGCCTCATTTGCAGGTACTAGTTGAACTGTATATAATGAGAATTAGATTGACAAGAAACTTCCTCACATACACACACACACACCTCCTATTTGTACTTTTGTCAATATAGGACAGAACTAGCACATTCTTCTTCCCTTCTCTCATCTCCACACCTGGCTCCCACTTCCACTATCCTTGCAGGTATTTCTGATACGCCAGTGTCTAAAATTACACTGGCTTTCTATTGAGTATTTAACTTGGGGAGTATTTCCAGAAGCTGAAGAGCCATATAAAGGATGAAAAATATCAAACATATTATTTGGGTAAGTAGACTATGATCCTCATATAGTGGTTAGTGCGAAAAAGTCTTTGTTGATAATGATATTTTAAATATTTTAAATAGATTGAGTTACACTAATCCACTGAAAGCTATAGTCTTAATTGTTCCAACAGGGACCAGAAAAAAAATCCTCAGTAGGCAAAAAAGAAACATTTAGAGACAGTGTTCAAAATTTTTCTTCTTCCAGAAAATTTGAGAAATTAATAATCATCATCTGTGAGGCAGGATCATGACTATGCTCATACCCTATGATACATAAAATGAAAAGTTTGTTTCACCTGTAAGAGCAGGAATAAAGAAACAATATTGTTATAGAGGAAGTATAAAAAAATCAGTACATTGCATAGTATTCTCTCATATACAGAAATAAGCAGAAGAGAACAAGTTTATACAGAAACTGCTTCTCAGTTCAAGAGAACAGTCTTTTTTTATTCTAAACAAAAAAAGTTCTGAAGAGCTATACAGATACAGCAAGCAGCTTACATTAACCTTGCCTGCCTAAAACATTCAGCAGCCCTCTTCTCCCACAAGCATTAAAAGTAAATTTTATTATATAGCTAAAATAATTTTAAATTAACATTCCCAATGAACTTCATGGTTTTGTCCTGAAAAGTAAAGAGCCACTCAATATTTTAGTCTAACGTAATCCACTCCCAATGGTACTGAGAGCCATAAAGCAATCAGTGGTAAGATGGGCAAGTGAGGATGACATGGTAGAGCCTCTTAGACTGCTGACTGCCACTCCTTCCTTCTCCCCTCCGCCCTTGTTGAAGGAATAAGCTTATGTTTGTTACATGAATATACAAAGAGTTAGGTCTGCAACTACAAACCCATTTAAAGAAAAATATTGCACATATTGTACAATGTTTCTGACGGTCAGACTATTGGGACTACACAAACATCTTCTGTTCCCAGGATCCTTCCCTGCCACTGAGGCTCACTGGCACACAATGCATCAGATCCACACTATTGTATTTTCTTAGTTTCCAAACTAGGGTGGCTACATGCAAACTGCAAGTGGCCACTGGCCTGTGCTAGCCCCTGAGAATGATGTGGGAACACGAAAAAAATGTGTAAAGGATAATTCTAACCATTTTAAACTACCGATGATTGGGTTTAAACATCCATGGAAGTTCCATGACGCTCATTAAATTTACTGGCACAGATATAACCTTAAAGTAGATTCCCAATGATTTTGGCCATAAATGTTACAAATCCCCTACAATTATTAGTGTGCAGAAGCAGGAAAGTTTTGGTTATAACAGTAAATCACCATGACAATCAGCAAATGTGGGCAGCATATGATCCAGCTGCACCAAAACCTTCTGTGCTGTTATACACAGAACAAATACATAAAGGTCTGATCATTTTACCTCTGCTTTAAAACGACTACTGAACTATATTTACTATCAGGGCTTTGTTGCTAAATTGGCTTATAATATTAACAAAACCTGTGGTTTGAGAGGGCCTGAAACAAGCTTACAATTATGATGGCTAACTCAGTAGGCTGTAAATTCTCTTTCTGCTCTCATTAAGAGGAAAGGGTATACACAGAGTAAGACTAATGAATTAAAAAAATGATCTAAATTAGAAGTGACGATGGAGTTGCCATGCTAGAGCTTAATTTCTGTACCAACAAACCTGAGCTAATTTTAATAAATATAGCTAGTTCTCATGAATTTTTATTTAGCCTTATAAAGCCTTCCCATGACTAAGACAAGCTACAAGTATTGTATTAATGGAATTGCATTCTTTCTGATGGGACTTTCTATCAAATCTAGGAGGTAGACACAGAGAAGAATATGAAAAACCAGCAAATATATACACAGATGTCTGAATGCCAAAGGCCAAGGCTAAAACCGATACAAAACCTGTATAATTACACAGGGATTTCCATGAACATAATGTGTAATTAATAATAAACAAGAACAAACAAACAAGAAAGCCCAAACTCATTATTTTAGTGCTTACTCAGGAAATAGTCTGCTTGAGAACAAAAATGTGCTATGTGTTAGTTCCATTCAAACTATTTTCATTGACATGACACAAAATGCAGTCATTTACTGAGTCCATAGTTCTTACAAGTATAGTGAGCTATACCTGCATCATACCTGACGACTAATTGTCCTTACCCATCATTTACAGCCTTCTGTCACAAGGAGGCTACAGCCTCCCCGGGTAACCTGCCCAGGGCTTACTGCTACAGACTGTTTCTCAATGAGCAATTGTAATTTTTTTAGGTTTTGTAATTTAGACCTGTAACATCTTTTCCCATCCAGAGTGACTACAACTTTCCGTCATTCTAACAGTAAGTTTTCTTTGATTTCACCTGTGACTGAGGCACCTGAGGAAGTGTATGTAGAGAGGAGAGAGGACAGTAAGTCTGTTAGGGCAGGAAAGTAGGGAAACAACTGTCTCTGGAGCATTAAAGCCAGCATGAATCTGGAGAGATACCACATTACATAGAGCAAACAACAACACTTGAGAAAGGGTAACAGGAGTAGGTATCTTTGCTATGGGAAACACTCAAACACTTTTATTCTACAAATAATAGTCATGGCATGTTATTTCTTCTGAGCAGTATAGGAGAACATGCATGTACTGAAAACTGCCCACAAAACATTTGACATATTGTTTGCCTTATCCTTTCTTTTTTTCCACATTTATCCTGTTAAGTGTCCTAAGCGGACTGTGTTTACATGTATCTCTAAGCAAGCCACAACTGTTGCTAGCTACATATCATCTTTATAGTCCCATTATCTCCAGTTCTCCAAATTCAGTCTGGCCCACAGAGTAAATATTAACACTTGCTGGTAATGAGTCTTCTGAAAACCTTCTAATCAAT
Organism: Falco naumanni; assembly: GCF_017639655.2. Classification (NCBI taxonomy): domain Eukaryota; kingdom Metazoa; phylum Chordata; class Aves; order Falconiformes; family Falconidae; genus Falco; species Falco naumanni. Next base: position 30,319,847 of record NC_054057.1, read on the forward strand.
GTGCCCTGCATGCAAGATAAATGTTTAGCTCCTCAATTATGGTAACTTACCTGTTAATTTTCACAACTAGCTATGTAGCATCAGCTTCAATGTAGAGCCTCAGGTGCTGTCTGAAAAGTAAGGGTTTAACAATCTCAGCTATGCAGAAGCTGTCTCTGAAATGTTTGTATATTATCGACATACAAAAAACCACACCAATGTCTAGAGTGTCCTTTTGCAGTTCAGAATGTTCTTTATTTTTCTGTTTACACTAGTATCATTGAAGATACTCGATTAGAAATCTATCTATCCAGAGAAAAAAGCTGTTCTTATGTTTCTTCTAAGAGAAGTTGCCTTATTTATAATTTGTATTCTATATTACATATGTAACATTGTAAAATCCCTGATAAATAAAATATTGGAGTGGAAAAAAGCTATCATGGGCATTCTTTGTAATAAAAGATCTTTCAAAAAGAAGTGCTTATTTTCAGTGCATGTCTTTAATCTTCTAGAAAACAGTAGATAAAAACAGCTTCAAACCTGCACGGTGCCAGTTTTTATGACTGTTAGTGCTCTTAGCAATTCCAATGATCTCAGCACAATAGTGTTCAGAACTGTTTCTTCAGTGTTTTCAGATAAATATTCTTACTGCATCTCTATAGCTACAATAGATTGCATCACCAAGATACCACGAAGATTTAGAAGTTTATCATTTCTCCTAAATAGTCAATGGAACTGCTATCTGGTCTATCTGCCTGAGATTAAAAGTTGCTCATTTCAGAGGTATAAAATATTGCTGGTTTATTTCTGAAGGCATATATTGAGAGACAGTTTGCAGTTTCTTTCATAAGGAGGGCTTACTAAAAGACATGTCCTAGAGGCAGAAAGACTCCAGCAAGCATGATTTTTTCATCCAGGTTTTCTCTTATAAGAATTCCCTGATTCAACACTTGAAAAGTTTGGATCTGGGCTCTTTCAGGTTACAAAATTAAAGATGAGGTTTCTCTAGTATTGGGTGGCATGATAGCTTGTCCTTCAAAAGTAGTTGAAAATCCTTTCAAGGAACACATAACAATATTTTGATGTAGAGTGGCATTTGGAAAGAAACCAAAAAATAAGCACAGAAATTGGGTGAGATGGTCTCATCTATGTTAAGAAAGAAACAAATAACTGCAAGTTATTCTATCTGAACCTTTCAGCTGACCTTCAGGCTTGGCTTACCATGGCCTGTGGTGTGTATAATTCATCAAGACTGGTGTGATTTGTTTTAAGCATGTTTCCAAAGATGAAAGAACTAATTTATGATCTTGTTACTACCTCCACCCTCAAAGAATCAGGAGTTACAGCTGAAGGTTACTTCAGTTATTGAAGTTATGTTATTGAATGAAATGCAACAACTCTGTTACATTTTATTTTTTCTGTTTACTATCAAACATTCATACTATCCCTACTAAAATTATAAATAGTTGTAATAATGTGCAATGAGTTTGTTTCATCCAATTCCCTAATTTCATCAAATCAGAAAATATGGCAAATAGTCTTGTTCATGCCAAGTAATAAGAAAACACCATGTTGTTTTTGGTGCAATCATGCATTTGTTATCTGCTAAAAGTAATTAAGCATCTCTATACAATCTTGAGATGTTTAATAACAAAAAATTCTTGTAGCATTTTGTCAGTCACAGACCTTTTAAAGTCTTACACTCTAAAAGTGGGATTCATGCAGTGCATTCCTAGAAATGCAACCAGAATTGAACAGGAAGATAAAAATGATGAAAAGGAAAGAGAGTAAGCACAAAGATAAGGAAATCTGAAAACAGCAATAAGTCAATAGTTAAAATAGGTGTTTATTGAAAAGAAAACTGGCAATGGCTGAGGAGAAACTTGTAACCAAAAAGAAGACATAAAAAAACCCTGAAGAGAAAAAAGAAAAAATGACAGCGTTCCACTAGTAGCTCACAGAGCCATGGAAGCTATTATTTCCTAATAGTTCATTTAGGAAAGTCACTGTCAAATCTAGCAATTAATTTATTGTTACATTAAAAATAAGTTTCTTAGAGTTTTCCATGGAAGTAGTTACAGTGTCAGAGAGCCATACAAGGAATTCTTCAAATTTAAGAGTGTGTGTACGTCTGAGCTGCTGTATATGGGTCATTGCCAACATCTAGGCTCTACTTAATTTCATAGGTAGAAGTTGCCTTTTATGTCCATGTCCTAGGATCAGCCAGTCCAAAAAAATGGACAAAGGAAGGGAAAGATAGGGGAGTAATATTCAGCTTGTTCCCATAGAGTCTTCTGGTGGCCTTTTAGCTCAGCAGAGAATTTGGTCAATTTACAATAATTCTTCCTCAGTGAAGCCCTCAGGGAAGGGCATACACGGGGAAACCTCCACCTCCCCCATCACACAGTCCTTCTGCAGTAAACTGAAAAAAGAAAGCCTTTCTAAAAGGAGACCTGAAAAAAAGATTTACTTTGGGATATTAGTCTTCCTGTAGGAACCTCTCCCCAGGCACAATTGTTTCAGCAGTCCATGTTCCAGAATGTTATGGCTAGATAATGTTTGTTCAAGATGTATTGCCACTCTTGTATAAAATACTTAGGTCATTCCCATAACATTCTCAATATGTAGCAAATATGTATTTCATGGTATTTATTGTTTAAGGCCAAAGCTTGAACTAAAGTCACAACAACATTTGTAATGGACACAATGAGGCAGTTATCTTGATCAGGGCAGAACCTGGTAGTTACCTTGTGTGTTTTCCCCCTTGTTTTCCTTCCCTTTGTAGCTACACAGATGGAAGAAACACAGTTCAGTGGGTTTTTTGCCCTTCATCTCAAGTTTTTCTGTCGTAGGCAGAGCAGAACAAAGAAAACTGCCAGTTTAGGGTTTTTGGCCTAAAATGTTACCATTTCTGATGGCTGGAAATATACTTACCTTAAAATCATGGGTGTGGGTCACCTGAACTGCTTTTATTAGATGAAAAAAAACATTAAGTACAAACATTTCAGGTATGTTTGTGCCATAATATTTCTGCTATGGTTATCCATGCTCTGACTTTGCTGAGTTTGTTTCTTCAGCATCTATGTACAGTCTACACATAAGCAGCTGAATAGTTGCTATCATAACATGATTAATGACATGAAGCTTGGTGATGATGCTATCTATGCTTAGGCTTGTGATGCCTAGAACAACCTACCATGATCCTCTCCAATTCTATTACAACTGCAGTCCCTAAGCAGTGCAAGCTGCATGAGACAGATATGTATATAGATGCATCAAACTATCCTACAAAGATTTATATATGCCTAATATACAGTCAGAAAACCACTAATTTCTAACATCAAGCTATATGCAGACTTAAAGCAGAATTTTCTACAAATGAACAAATTGTTCTGGTTTAAGCCACAGCATGTCATGGGTGAGGGAAAGGACAGAATATGGTATCCTTCTTGCTGTTGAATTCCTTTTGTTAATGCTAGGCATTTAATGGAGTTCCTTGGAATTCACATGATGTAAGAACAGTCAATATTGGTAATGTCTGATAATACTGTGCTCATTTAATTGATCCTCTATCACACTGATACTATATTTGCATGCATCCAAACAGCAGAGCTATTACATGTTTTCAGAAGTAATTTATAAGAATGACATAACTTACAGTATAACAGAGGAGGACCATGAAGATGATCAGAGGGTTGGAGCATCTCTCCTGTGGAGACAGGCTGGCAGATTTGGGAATGTTCAGCCTGGAGAAAAGAAGGCTCTGGGGACACATTCTGGAGCCTTCCAGTACCTAAAGGAAAGGGGGCCTACAAGAAAGCACGAAAGGAACTTTTTACAGTGACTTGTAGTGATAGGACAAGGGGAAACAGCTTTAAACTGAAAGAAGGTAAACCTAGCTTAGATATAAGGAAGAAATTCTTCATTATGAGAGTGGTGAGACCCTGGAAGAGGTTTTCCAGAGGAGTTGTGGTTGCCCCATCCCTGGAAGTGTCCAAGGCCAGGCTGGATGGGGCTTTGAGCAACCTGGTCTAGTGGAAGGTGTTCCTGCCCATGGCAGGGGGGTGGAACTAGATGGTCTTTAAGGTCCCTCCTAACCTAAACCATTCTGTGATTCTATGAATAATCTTTGAACAGTACTCCATATTCTGACTCTTTATGAAATGTCTTCTTTATGAAATAAAACATCATTTTTTAGTAGCTGGGTCATTTCCATCTATAAAAAGCACAGAAATCACAGTGTTTAGTCTGGTAATATTTCCAATCCCTTCAATCTATTTAGCTTAACAGATGTAGAGAGCCACACAGATGGAAACAAATCAGTCCTTTTCAAGCTTGTTGTTCAAGAAATAATCAGGACAGCAAGCTGGTGACACTATTCCTGTCTTCTCTTGTAACTGAAACCATTGCAATGGTGATATAGGAAGTAAAAACATATTAATTTCTAGAAAACTATGGCTTCTGTGTGGCTTATCTAATATCCAGCCTATCTTAATCCCAGAAATCACTCCAATTTAACAGAAGAAGTAGCTCTCCTCGTCAACTCTGAGCAGCATGCTGTTTTGCAAGGGCTTCTTTTGAAATTAATGGTTCATCCAAACTGCAGGTGCTGTTGATCCCTGAGCCCAGGTCGAGGTGGATGCTGGCTGCATCCTATGGCAGGATGAGGTGAGCTGCAATTGAATCTAATGTTCTCTCTTCCTTTTCCCTTATTTCCTATACTCCAGTTTACACTGGAAGAAGAAATACCAATAGGAAGGAAAGTCAGTGTGTGCTGTGCATTGGGACAGCTAACTGCAGGATCAGTAACAAATTACTGCAGCTCGGTAGCCTAAATGCGATTCAGGAAGAGAGACTACTGAATATAGAGTTAACAGAAGCTAATCAATGATGAAAGTTCATCACACTTTTCTAAGGAGTGATAGGATTCAGAAAAAAAACATAGTAGTGCTCTTTGGTTTGATGAGCAGCCACCTGTACTGCCAGATGTACAGATCCTCAGGCTTTTGTACCTTTCAAATCAGTATTCTGCAATCCAGTCACTCCAACCAGCAATCAGGTAACAGTCTCAAACATTCAGCATGGCTCACTCAGGAATTTCAGCTGGGATTTGGACCCTACAGGACTTTTCTTGGGGGAACTTGTCACAGCATGTTTGTGCTGACAGAGGTCTTTAGAAACAGACTAAGTTGTATTACTTTTTGTGAGGTAAAAAGCCTTTAGGAAAAGTAATAAATCAATAAATCCTCTTTGTAAGTTAATCTCATCACTGAAAAGAAAACAAAAAAACCCACCTTGTTGTTTTGAAGAGATATCAACGGCACATTTTTGATAGCTTCTCCTTTCTTTTCAAACTTCCTCCTGTTTGATTCTTGAGATTTTGGGCTTCTCCTGATCCAAGGATCACTGTTTAATGCTGTATTCCTCCCAAGCATTCTTATCCCAGTATACCCAATGTGCAAGCATATTTCTCTATAGCCTTGAATAGGTATGGGGAGATTGTACCAGTAATATTATTTTACCTTTCTTACTCACTTTTTTAACTCTTCCTTTGTTGCTTTCTTTTATCGAACTCTTAGCTGTTCAAGAGGCAGGCAGAAATACAAAGCTAAACATATTAGTAAATGAAAGTATCTCCACAGCCTTGCATCAAAATGTGTTTTGTTTCTTCTGCAGCTGTACACTGCACAAAGACAGATTCATGAAATCACACACAACTTTGGTTATTTTGAAGGCATAGGGAAAAAAGCAACAAGAGCAAAACAAGCAAAACATCCAAGAGTAGACATATCCTCTTTAATTGCTTTCTTAATGAAATTAAACCGTATTCTTCAAGAATGAATGTTTAAGGTGTCTAACTTAAATATATGGAAAGTGGTATTAGGTGTAATTAAATGCTTTTATTTTTTAATAGTTCTTATGTCAATGCTTACATGCAGTTTTACTTACTGTGACTCTCACACAATGGAAAATTACAGGTGTAGTGTGCAAGTTGAGACCTATTATAATGCAGACTGATTATTTTTTTCTAGAGGGGGAAAAAGAAAGTGAGCGATAATCAGAAAAATCATTGACTTAGATTGAACTGAAACAGCAATAATTCATACTTGTTAGAAAAATGAGCACTTCCTTATCTCCAAGTATTATTTCCAAAAGACAATTTCTTCATTAAGGCATCAGTTAAGTTTTCCAGCCTTTGGAGTAAACACTTTAAAAAGCACTGCAAACTTTTTTTTCCCCTCCAGTGTCAGTTGAAATAAAGTCAGGATTAGCGCTCAGCGGATTTGCTGAAATAAGTGAATCTCATATACACAATAAATAAACTACTTGGATCCAGCTCTACTCAAAATGTATACAAATTTTCTTTTTGCTATGGGTTTATAAAGTACTATGCACAATGAATCCAACACAATTCAGGCTCAGATTTTGAATGGACTCTCAGGCACACTTTCTATGTGTTATCTATTTCATTTGAAGCTATCAGGCTGAAATAAATAGGCATCAGCTTATACTCTGCATAATAATTAATAAATAAATTTGAATTATCCTGTTAAGTTTTGAAAAGTCAGAATTAAACCAAACAACCTGCCTGAAATCTAACAAATGTGGAATACCTTACATTCCTTAACATACCATATTACAAATACAAATAACACAATACACAACATAGGTAATAAAAAACCCAAAACCCAGTAGCAATATATTGATATCCAGTTGCCAAATTGCTCCTGAAGAGCTATTGTTATGCAAATCAGGAGAGGAGTTCCCAGGGAAATGTTATTTCTAAGGAACTGTTGCTATTAAGTGGTTATGCTGCAAGCAAGCATATGGATAATAATAACACTAATTTAAAGAGCTAATAAATACTTCTTGAATCATAGGCATACTGCACAAATCCTGACCAAGCAAAACCCTAAGTCATGCCTATTTGCTTTCATTCCGTATTTTCACCTTGGAAGGAAACAAAGCCAACCTCCCCTCTCAGTTCTCCCCACAGGATCTCCAGGAATTAGGTGTTTCAAGCTGAACAGAAGCAGTGAGAAAGCATGGGATTTTATGGGCTGTCGTAAGCAGCTTCGGAGGGCAACCACAACATGAAATCCACACCTACCCTATCAACCACCATACAAAGCATTTAAAAACTTCTATAGAAGTGGGCTAAGATTCATAAACCCATATAGCCTTAGTCTTAAGGTAAAACTCCAATTGCTCTGAGATTTCAGCATGCATACTGTGAACAGCCCTGTTATTAACAAGTGTGCATTCATCTCAGTTTGTGAAGAAGGAAAGAGATTATTATTATTATTATTGTTGTTATTATTATCAGTGTAAATCCATGTTATATGTATGGCACAACTAGCTAGTTACAAAGAAAGTTACAAAAATGAAGGATAGAAAAATCCTAAAGTACAGTGCTGGTGCATCATTCTCAGAGGCAGGTCATATGGTAGGAATAGGCCAATAAATATTAATATAAACAAATAAAGCAATAGATAGTAATAAATAAATATTGTATCATGACAATAAAATGGGAAGAGTAGCATGGAAACAGCACACAAACTGTTTCCAAAATCAGGCAGAACTGATCTAAAGCTTGGAGGCAGGGAAGTAGAAGAGAGGTTAATCTGATCATGCAGCAATCCTTATGACCCCTTTATGTTGATAGGATCATTCCTCTTAAGAGGAATTAAGACTTATGCAGGAATAAATATGCGAAACTGTGCTGAGATGAAAATGCTTATCAAATTGTATTTTGCTATGCTGTGAAGGCTGCCCATGAGACATCACTGCACTACTGCCGTGTGAAGGCAAGGTGCTCATTTTGAACAACTTGCTTCTGCAGGAATCTATTGATTTGCTTGGCATATTGCATCACTGCTTCAGGAGCCTTCTTTCTTCTTTGGTGTTTAGCAGGCCATCATGAGGCACCTGGGTGTCCATTTGCTTCAACTAAAAAAACCACTAATGAAATATCAACCAGCTTCCGTTCATGACTGGTTTAAGATTGCCAGACTGAAATGAGTAGGTGCTATTTAATTTTTGTATCACAGTTCATACCCAGACCTGGATGTTTCAAGAAAATTTAAATTAAGATGCCTATAATTTAATATTTTGAAAGAAATCCAACAAAACCAGAATTTCTGATACAGGTTGTGAACACAAGATTGTGCATTGTGTATATAAACAGTGAAATAAAGTTGGAAAGCTCAATAAACCTTCATGCTTTGGATCATCTGGAAGTCAAATAAGATTTTTACAAGAGCAGCAAATGGACCAAATAAGAGGGAAAATAGATTTAATGAAAATAATTAAGCAAGTATTTTTCTTTGATTACAACGTATTACTGTTAGCAATGTTCACTTCAAGCTTTTAGCTTATTATGGTTGTGTCTTCCTTTGGACACAACTAACCAGATTGCCTCAGCATAATTTAATTCTTTTGGGCATAATAAGCTTGATGCTTTATACGGCGGTGCTACACCTAAAAATTGTTACACAGTCCAGTATACACAGAGAGTAATGGGTCATCATATAAATCACGTGTGAATAACCCAATTTAGACAAAGCTATAAACTACTTCAAGCAAGATTTGAAAGGTGTCAACACATGGCATGACACAAAACTATTTGTGCAAGAGAATATTCCAGGCACTAAAAATGTATTTACAAAACACAGATGCATTTTTTTTTCCTTTTGCAAGACACCACAGCACAGCACAGTATCAACTGCACTCTGTACATACTAAATGCTCAGGTGACATTTCAGAAATATTTTAATTAAAAAAGTTATCAATGACTTGAAAATTAAAATGTTCAAACAGTTCCTTATTCTCTTCTCACTTGTTAAAATTTCTGAGTAATAATGTTTTCTGGGAGGGACATGGAGGAAGGAAGACAGCTCATAGATATTTTTACTCTAATGCTGAAGGCTATGTCTATAGCTGGTATGTAGTATATAAAAATACTAAGTATCAGTAGGTCTGTTAATCTTTTTTTTAAACCCAAGATAACTTCTGAGTGTATTGACAAATCTCCTGTGAAAAAGCAACTAGTCTTTTATTTAAAAGATAGAAAGATCTTACATGTATAAATATACTTCTAAAACCTTTCTTAATCAGAAGGATCAGTATTTGCATTTTTATCATATGCCACATCATTAGCCATTTATTTTGGAGTTTAGCTACTACTATTGAGATACATTCACAATATCTTTTGATTCTGGATTTCTTTTCTTAAAAGTTTCTTTTAATTCCCTTAAATTGAAAGTCTCATCTCCTCCTCTACTCTAAAAGATCAGTTCCAGTAGACTATCTCAAGAATCAATAACAAATTTGCTACCTATGTTAAGTAGCCATAGTACTTTGGATTATTAGCAATGAAGGGATATTTTGTATTCCAGTGCACCTTTTGCAGTATTTGCTTGCTTTTTTTTTTTTTTTTTTTTTTTTTTAAATGCTTTCTTTGTCTTATACAATAGAAAATACAAGAGTTGTGAACAGACCTAAACATTTCAGGATTATGTGTCATGATGTAATCATATAGTTGTGTGTGTATGTGTGTGAGTTATTCTGCAGAAAATTGAAACCCATTTGTATGGTTTTCATGGTTACGCAACTTGCTGAACTGACATTTGAAAAATACATTTGACTCATACTGCCTCCTATTTTGAGGAAAACTTCTGGAGTCTCACAGCTCACAAGAGAAGAAACCTATGCAGACCTTTTGAGTTGACTAGGCAGTGTGACCGAGTTCAACCACATCTCCAAAAAAGACACTAGCTGTCTCTCCTTTTACTGCCTTTGTAGCAATGGACACTAAATCTAACACGCAGGGGAAATACAGAGCTTAAAGTTTTTTCCAGATGGAGCAGCAGAAAGATGGACTCCTCTTTACATTAGACAGTTGAGAAGATGCTGAATGAAGGCATGAACAAGAATATAGTCCTAGGGCCAGCGTGGTTAGTATGCTGCATAAGGGTGTCAGCTCTCTTAAGGATTAAAGCAAAAGAAGCAAAAGCTTCCAACATGCTGGGGAATTACCTCTTGTTCAAAGGGAAAATTTAGTATCCATCATAATACTTCAGTATTTCATCTAAAGAGAATGTAGCATCAAACAAGTGGAAAGGGGGGGGGGGGGGGACGGGCTCAGGAAGAGTGTGACTATAGTCATTCCTTCATTCAACTTGATACATTTGCTCATTTTATTATTTTTACCAAAAACAAGGGAAACCAAGCAGATTTTTTTTTTTTAAAAAGAGGAAGAGCAATGAGGTAAAATGTTTCCTGGGCTTGTCAGACTTCTTTATTCTCAGAATTTCCTTGTCCGTTTTCACACAGAATCCACACAGAAATACACTGGCAGTGCTGACAAGTCCAGTCAGTTCAGGTTTACTTCCCTTTTCCCTTTAACGTAATAAAGTGGCTAACAACAATAACAAATATGTTGCAGTCCGCTAGTTTCACAAGAAATTCAACACGTATCTGTGGCTGGTGTGTACAAAATACAAAGTGAGCAATAAACTCTTACTTTGTAATCACAGCCTTTTCCTAACTTTGAAAAAAATTCTACTATAGCTTAAGTGGTTCAGGGAAGGCCTCTTATTTCTCTCTCTTTTTTTTTTTCTTTTTTTGCACATTCAAATCTAGATATGAAAATCCCTGTATGTCAGCTGACCCTGACCTGAACACTTGCACCAAAGAAGCTGGTATGCAAAATGAAAACCGATGGCTAAGGCCTCTCTATATTTAATGGCTTTTATTATCTAAAACGTTACCCTATTTCCTTTGCAGGAGACCCTTCCAATGCTCTGAATGATGACAGCACCTCCATTCACGAATACTGATCGTATGCTCATTGACCTTTGGGAAAAAGAAAAATAATTAAAAAAAAAAATAGCCACATTTGGACCTATACTTTCCTAAACAGGCATGGATTTCAGAAGACTCTCAGGAGTTTCACCAGCAGATGCAATGTCTCAATCAATGTGTCTTTTAACTTGTATGTCATGCCAGGGAACGTGTAAAACATTTCTTTAACCATCACCTAAGAGCATTCTTCCTCTGTTGATAAGAAACAATATAAAGTGGTATACTCTCTATCCTCATCTGTGTCTAAAATGACTGGATATAGTTAATCTCACAGGGCTGGCAGTAAGAAGACTGGACAGATGTAACCACCCCATTAGCACTGAGGAAGCTAGGCCCTAAAGCAGAATAGCCAGCACATAAACTAAACAAACTTGATTTGACTGTAGCAGTTAGGAACGGGAAGGGCTGATTATAGATTAGAGAATCCAACCCTATGCTAATGTATGGTAGAGTTGCCAGATAGATGTTACAGCAGATAAAAAAATAAGATATCCGACATACTCTAAAATATATTTAATACAGGAAGAGTATCTCCTGTAAAATGAATTGAAATGCAGAAAGGAAAATGAACAATGCTTGTTTTGACAACCTGTACCTCGATCGTTATTTCAGGGATTACTTAATGATTTACTCAGCAGAGGTTTGTATGTAAATCACCTCTAGGGCTTCTGTGTGTGCTTTTCGTTATGTAAATATTGTCAAATATGATATTCTGGCTTTTATTTTGTGCTTCCGTGTTGCTCCTGTGGCTGGAACAGTGGGAGGGATGACCAGCTCCCCAGCATCTTACTGTAACCATCACTTCTCCAGAGAAAGCAGCTCCCTGCAAATCAGTATTCACTCCACTCAGGTGCTTTCCCACAAAATCCTCAGATGGGAGGCTTAAAGTAAGCCCTTAAAGGGATCAGATTGTGCTCCTGAGGATCAGTTGCTTTTATATTCTCTTCTTTCTCCAGAAAAGGAACAGCAAAACATCTGCTGTAGGGTGTAAGGTAGGTAGAAAAAGAGGTTTTTGATAGGCCTAAAGAAGAATGAAGGAGAAGACAAAGTCTAGAAAACAGATAACAGTCATAACGTTGCTTCAATGTACTTTTGTAAACTACTGAAGATGCTTCTGCTGCATCTACCATTATTGATAAAAAAGTATAATAAAATTTTGCTTACTGTAAAGTAAAAAAGTGAAAAATATAGGATTTACAGTAGTCTGAGAAACCTTAAATCTTTTTTCTTACGTAATTCTGGAGAGGTCAGAATAAACAGAGTGCTATAGAATAAGATAGCACCTAAGGATGCAATTGAAGGCAATATTATAATCGGTATATTCAAACGCAGCATAACACTACCAGTATCTTTTCCTGCACTATGAAGCTTGTCATCTAGACTCAATAGTGTGTATCATTTTACACTAACTAGTCCTTTCTTCATGCATTTCAGTTCTATAAGTCATAAAACTAGAGATAGCCCTCAAACTGTCAGCTGTAAGACACCTCAGCTATGGAGTAACTTTGCCACTCCACGTGATGTAGTTTTATGCATGTTTTCATCTTCTGAAAAAAAATATGCCAAAAGGCGTAATAGGATCAACAAGCAAAATTAATTCCCATGGAATATACCTGCATCATCATCATATATGTATAATGTTTGGGAAAAAAATCCTAAAAGAATGTAATTTGGGATGTAAAAGCAACAGTTGAAATGTAGCTTTCGTAGATTATGAAAGTGACACTTCAGCTCTGCAGTGCATTCAGGGTTCCACAGCTGCCTACTGCGACTCAGGTTTGTTGCTCAGCCTTGGAGGTTCCAGGAAAAATACATGAGAAAGAGAATATATAGAGACTTTTTCAAAAGTTTTGTGACGGTAGTCACTGATGTCTGGGACTGTTTCCAGTAACAACTGCCCCGAGGAAACAGCACAATCAGCAGCTATGAAGTCCAAAAATTAGAAATTAGTTTGGTGTAGAAATCAGTAACTTTGAGGAAAGGAGCCAAATGAAGAACACTTTATGCATCTGCCGTCTGGTGAATAGCTGCTCTGTATGGCACAGAATGATACTGTGGGCAAAGGTTTGAAACAAACTAGAAACAAGTGGATTAAAACCAAGTCTTCTGGGGACTGAGAAAAATTCCATGTTGATAACAATATGGAAAAGCTAAAATACAAGGCTCCTGTGAAAAGGGTGAACCACAAGCAGCATTGCTAGGAACATGGCTGAACAGAACTAAATATCATTTCCCAAAGCTTTAGCATGCAGGTAAGCTAAAAACACATCTCTCTTAGTAAAGACAGCAACTGAGATTATTAACACATTATTAATTACATGACAAGTAGAAAAAAAGTTATTTTTAATGTGCTAGAAATATGAATGTTAACCTGTCAGTTCTTAAAGTTCACCATTTTTCAGTGTGAGTGAGAAACGTGGAACTGGGATCTACCATATTAAAGCGACTCTGAATTATTATTTAAGATAAGGCTTTGTATAGTGTTAGATGAAAGAAGGCTGTGAATAAACTAATGTTCCTTAAGCCCTAATGGGATTAAGGCAGCAACATGATGCAACTCGATTGATCTTTCCAATAAGAAGTTGAACTCATTTGGTTTTCACTGCCATAAAAGTATCACTCTTTTCTAAGTGTTTTTTATTTTGATGGGGTAGCCAGTATAACATGATGTGGATCAGCTTAAAGGCAGTTGTGTTTGATTATTTTCCTCTTGTTGTTTATTATGTTCCTACTGTTATTTTAAATAAAAGGATCTCTGCAAGGCTGAGGTGGACAGATTCAAAAGCTGTAATTAACAAACTCTAGACATGGGCGACTCTGAATGTATACAAATACAAAAGAAGTCTTGAGCCAAATCTGAGCATGATAAGTAAATTATTCAAAGAGCCATTACTTAAATATCATCAGCAATGCCAGACTGCAAGGAAAAAATTGCAAATTGAAAACATGACCTTATATATTCCCTAATTGCAAGCACTGAAAATTTACAGAGCCTGGCCTGCTTTTAATTGTAAGCTCCTAAATGTCTGTTAGAGACCCTTTGACCTGAGGCACCAGACTGTGACCACATCGGTTTGGGGTTTTTTTTCCCCACCCTGCCACATCGTACAGTGATGCACATGTAACCATGACCTACCAAACAAGTCTGTAAGACTCCTTTGGCCTTTAACAAGAGCAAGTTCTACACCCTCTTGCCTTCGACTTTTTTCTTCAGCTTAGCCTCTGGTTTTAGTGTTAGCCTTTTAACCAAACGAGCGCTCATGTTTTCTGTGGTCAGCTTCTCATGGAAACACCTACTAGACTCATCAGCAGACACTGAACATTAACACGTTAACGTTCTCCTGCACATTTGTATTGCATTCATCTCAGAAGCCCACCTGTCTGACAAAAAGAGAAGGTGGTATTTCTGTTTTTGTTAGACTACAAGTCTGTGGCTTCCATATACAAGAAACAAAAATTAAAACAAAGGGCAAGTGTGGGGAGTCAGTCTGGTTCAGCTGTTCTCAAAATACATAGCTTCTGACCAGGCTGAAGGGCCTCCAAGCTACCTTTGAAGTGTAAACGCTTATTAGTGGCAAAGAAATAATGAATTTTGCTTTGGGACATTACAGCGTAAGAACCAGGTCAAAGGATTCAGAGAGTGGAGCTTTTTGCTGCTTTCAAGTTGTCAGATTTATCTTGCGCTAAAAGCCACTGTGGTCCCTGGTGAAAGTTAGGAGGCTGTTTACACCTCACAGAGGGAAGAAATGACCCTTGGCTGATGTTTGTGAGATGTCTTCTGCAGCCAGAATCCTTTATAGTTCAGAAATCTGGTTCCTCTCCCCTAGCACCCAGGCAAGCTCCCTCTGCTGGGGATTGCCTCAGCTTGGTGAGGGAGAACTTGGCAGAGCCAGGAATCCGGAATAGCTTCCATTGCTCCCAGTTTAGCCAGACTTGGCAAGAGCAGTATTTGTCTCTAAAATTTCCCTTTTTAAAGCTATGTTTATAAAAACATGTGAGCAGTGATTGGGGGAAGGGAGCAGGATGGTTATTATTGTTAATTTAAAATTTATACTTGAATGGATGTACAGCGAGCAGAAAACATTAGTCTTTTAAGGCAGGGCTGCATTCAGTGCTGTGGCGTTGACACTGAGGTCTGCTGTACTGCAGCAAAGCATTTTTGTTTTGGTATTGGCATTTCAGTTTGGCATCCTTGGTAGACTCTAAAAAGTCCGTAAAAGGGTGCCTGACACCCTCGCGACACACACCTTTCCCTTTTATCCAGCCCCCGCTGTTGCGCAGCGTGCATTTGCCTGGGTACATTTCAGGCCAAAGCAGCCTAGTAATGCTTTAAGGCTCACCCTCCAGATCCATTCATCCACCTCATCTAGACAGGGGCTGTACCCTTACCTTTTTTGGCAGAGTTAAATACTCAGACATATCATCTCAGAAGTGAAAATTTCCGCCATTTCTTGACATTTATACCACAGAGATGTTAAACCACTTGATAGACAAGATGTTACTATATTTGTTAATCAGATAAAAATGACGGAAATCCAACCACGACTGAAAAATCGTGTTTTCATTCTAATACAGCATTCTCACTGATACAGCCAAATGGAGAAACGTAGATCTGAAAAGACACCGGTTGCTTCCAAAGCTAACAAAATCTTCAGTGCAATTTCTCCTCCCACTGTATATTTCTGTACTCCTGTGGCTTTTTAAATCCATAGGCTCACACACCCACACAGAGCAACTAAATGAATCATTTTCCTCCACAACTTCCCCTATGTCTACAAAAAAAAAAAATAAAATTAATAACCAGACTGTTAGCAGTCGTGTATAAAAATGAGAGACAATCAAGGAAACATGATTTCTCAAAATGTCACCAACGCCGTAAGTTCCATAAAGGGCTTTGAATGAGGTCACAGTTGCATATAGAGAGAGCTTATGTTCTGCTGATCAGGCTGCCAGTTCCCTGTCCAAGGGAGGCTCCCTCTTAAGAGCATCTGATCATTTCCATGCAAGAGCAATCCCATTGAGGTAACAGGAATATATGATTGTAAAGTTTAGCTCAGCTTATTAAAATGTCAGAGAACAGGGAACACCCACTTCACTCCCTGATTGCTTTCTTCGAGCATATCATACCAAAAGCATCCTTTTAGTGCTGGCTAATATCAAGAAAACATATATGATACTCCTACCAACTGTGCAAAAGCAAGCTCCATTTCAAACTCTAAAAAAGAAAGAAATCCAAAGAAAAACAGAGAAAATCATGGCAAAAAAGCACTGGGGAAAGTTGTAACAAATGATGAAATAATCTTTCTTAGGATCATAGCTGAATTCATCAGTCTTTGAATACTGTGCTGCTTACCAAACATAACACATATTTCTGCTTTTCAGTAGTAGGAAGCAGCCACAGAGAAAAATCAGTTTAGGAGGAGGTAAGACACCTGTTACATTAACTACTTAGCTGTGGGAATACTTTCACATGTTTTGAAGAACCAGCCAGGATATATGAGCACATATTTTTATTTCCCATATTCTCTAAAATCTAGAATGCAGTTTGCAGTTTAATTTTAATAATTAAGAAAGGAAGTTGAGCTTTCCTGTGGACAAGTGAGCATATTATGTGTTATCCCTAATGTGTAACATTGATTTAAAAAACTTATTTAAATATGATTAAAGGGCTATTTTCAGCTACTCTATTTTTCTCTTTTCTTGTGAAAGAAGTGTAACTTTTTCCTGTGTTGCAAAGCACTAACATGATACTGGGGGAAAAATTAATTTAAGTTGTATTTTATATGGTATATGGAGTAGAAAGAGCATGTGCGTATGAGTACTCTGAAGACGGTTGTGAAGAGGATCTGTGAAATTTCTGTTAAATTTGTGAGGCTAAAGAAACAGGAAAAAGAGAAGGCTGAGTAGGAAATGATGTATGTACATTGACTGAGTGAGTAATTTGTTTTCTAGAGTGAAGTCTGTTGCAAACATTGCAGCATTATCTCTCTCTTCTTGACAATTGCAGTGGAGTTGCTTGGGATACCTAACAAAGCAGATGAAATACTGGCCTTAGTGAGCTGGGGAATACTTATACACAGGGAAATTTGTAACTGTGCTAGGAGCTAGCACACTATTTATTTTCTTCTGAGAATTCAGTCAGGCTAGATCACATGAAGAATTTTAAGGGAGCCACTTAAATACAAGGATGGGTTTCACAGAGATCTACTTTTGTATTGTTTAAACTTGGAAAATGCACAGACACAGCAGAAGGGTTGATTTATACAGTACTGGCTGCTACTGACGGGGACTACCACAATCTCCTGTAAATCGCTCATCTTGTTACTGTCCTGTTCAAGGCTGCAGAGACGTATTTACCCTTAGAGACAGTTAAGCATCTGCCAGCTGGTTTTCTAATGAAGAATTTGTGGCAGGAAGATAATGGTCTTTAAACAAAAAATTTTGCTTTTCCCCTGTCTTTCTTTTCACTTTCATTATGCAAGGAACACATTTCTTCATTGTTACATGCCTTTTGCTTAAATAACTAAACTAAATAGCTTAATATCTATTAAACAGCTTAAATAGCTACAAACAATAAAAGCCTGTAATGCCAGAAAACTCTGTCAGATTTTTGCAGACTATAACGACTTCAGAGAAGAAAACATCACCCTCCCCTCATTACCAGTCTGCATACCTGGTTCTTTCCCTATTGCATTGAAGCGTATCAGCAGAACCACAACACTCAGATTTCATTGGAACAAATTATAACCTTAAAGCAATTGATTGTGCTGTCTACCCTGTCATGTGACAGCCAGGCAATCCATTTATAGCTGTGCTGTTAAAATAAAGTATCAATAATTTAGAGGAAGCAATGAACACTGCGAAGACTCTGTGTACACAGAAGAAGAAAACTATCAGAAGTATTTTAGTGATGCTGGCATTCTCTAACGAGTTCCTGGTTTTCACTTTGGCAGAGTAGCAGTCCCTTTCAGCACACTGCAGTGTGGATTTCTAGCAGGATGAGTGCACTCCAGCAGTACCTCTTAACCACGGTGAAAGCTGGAGGCTCATCTTTCTTTATAAAATGTGTTACACAGAAAACAGTGGTGCAAACTCCTACATGGTGCTTGCACTTTTTGTGGGTGAACGGGTAGTGCATTCTCCCCTTTTCATCCACATTTGCCTGCTGACATGACAAGTGAAAAAAAAATAAATTGAAGAGTAGTTTTATCTGTAGATCTGTCAGTGGTGTACTACACCGTTTATGCACTGAAAACAGGACTGAAATGTAACCTTTTCCTTATGTGATAGAAATTGTTAGACAAAATTTTTCTGGCAACTCAAAATTAGTACTGAAATAGAGAAGAAAAACATTTTGGAGGTATTTTTGATTCATCCAAAAGTCTGGCAAAGCCCTTGACTGAGAACATAACAGAGTCTGTTTGGGCAGCTGATGATATCACAGTGTGACAGACACACAAAAAGCCATGAGTTCTGTCTTTTTAAAATTCTTCCTCACATGACTGCTAAAAATGCTAGACAACAGTGTATTTATGATTTCATTACCTATGTTTGCGCTAAATACAAACATTTTTAAGTTGCTCAAGATATGTAAATGTACAGTGACTCAATTAAGGCAGCCTGAATTTCAAAATCCTCACGAGCTGCTTGTCCATCTCAAAATATTAGGGTTTGGGGGGGACATGGTTTGGTGTTAGACTTTGCAATGTTAGGTTTACAGTTGGAGTTGATGATCTTAAAGGTCTTTTCCAACCTAAACGATTCTATGCTTCTATGAACATTCCTCACACCAAAATTTTGTGGCGTTCTAGTTCCCCTCTGCTTTACAAAGCACAATGACAGCGTTGTCTTGGCCGCAGAGGGATCCCAGGAAGCACATCTGTATCCACCACCCTGTAACGTGAACAGCAATACCATTTCTCCATAAAGATAGTGTTGAACTGTGGTACTAATTCTACCTGTTGCAAAGGAAACGATGTATTGTTATGTATGTACAGAACAAGGAAGAGCTGCTTCTGTCCCTCCCCAAATGATGTGGGTGCACTTCCAGACAATTTACAAGTGGTGCAGGCCTGGGCTGCTTTGAGATTGGAAACAGGAGGTGGGGCTCCAAACTGGTGAGAAAGAGGTTGCATTTCTTATCTAAGAGAATTGCACAAGCCATAAAGTATTGAGGAGGGTAAGGGGGCTGCTAAATAGACACAGAACATGTAACAGAAAGGTTGAGGGTCTTCTACTCCTTCTGGGAGTTGTCCTTCAGCTGAGAAAGGGGGTAGAGAAGCTTAGGGATGCAAAAGCATGGATTTCTGGTCTAGACATATGAACTCTATTTGGAAGCTTGGGAGATGCCAGCATCAATATGTAGCTCCTGTCAATGAGTACTCATGTTGGAACATGTTAGATAGTTCCCATCACAGCCCAATAAACTGTAGCCAAATAAGAAAAACTCTGCTCTTAGGACTTAAAGCTGGATTTCCAGTTGAACAAGTGTTCCTTGGTATTGTAAGGAGCCTTTGCTCTATGTAATAGAAACTATTATATTTTATGGAACAATAATTTTGATTGTATCATCTTGAGCGACAGAAATAGTCTGTCCTGCAACAAAAGTAATTTATACATCTACAACCTCGAAATTATGCAAACCATACATGTGTAAATATCACATGAAAACTTTCATTCTAAATGGAAAAAAATGTTTGATCATACAGTTAGTAGATAATGTGCCAACTTGACTGTAACTGAGTGAACAGTGTTGTCACATGTCTCGTGATGAGTCTATTCTTACTGGAGGAGGTTATAAAGAATGCATATTTCATCCACACACCACAAACTATCTACATTTCAGCAGACGTTTTCTCACAGCAGAAATTTTGGAAACAAAAGCCAGTCTTTTTAACCACAAGATATGAATCACACTGCAGTAGCATGGAAACCAAGGTTCTAATATGATGTGCATTCAGAAATAACAAATAAAGAACAAAGATAGCAGTCTATCATGATAACTATACTTCTCAAGAATTTCTACAGGAAATCTTGTTTGCTCTATGAAAAAATTAAACTTTACAGTGAGACTGATTAAATTCTTCTGTCTCTGAGTAAAAGGATTTTCAACCAAATAATTATGCTTTTTTGCAGGTAATTCTAGCTCTAGTCTCATATTTTAAGTTATGTCTCACTGAGTTTTACAGACGTGAGATGCTATTTGCACTTACATTTTAAAATTGAATACTTTGGAATTTATAAGATGTAAAAATAAAGTTAATCTCCATTTCTTGAATCCTTCCATCACTTTTTGCCATACCGTGTGGTTTGAATTATTTAATTAATAATTAATCCCATAGAGTGTGGTTTGGCAGAAAAAAAGAATATGTTTACCCTCCCTTTCCCAGCTCTTGTTAAGCAAATCTGAATTATCCTGCATTTAACGACTAAGAATGACATAATAAACATGTATGTTTTTAGAAAAATCCTAATTAAAATTAGAAAGGTGAAGTTAATTCTTGTATCCTTTATTGTTCTTACATACTGCAGGGCAGAAACCAAGCAAATAAATAAAACTGAATACAACAGACCTCTGCCTTCAGCTAAAGTTGGGATTATTAATGTATGCAGACAGGTCAAATACTGTTGTGGTTTCACATCAGTTTCTTCTGGTTTACTTCCATATTTTTGAGAGCTTCCCTTAGGTAAGGAACACATCTGTTTATGTCTGAAAACAATAGATATGCTCAAGCTGGAATGTGGAAGAGGTTTCTCTTCACAAAACAAGCACAGCACTCTCCTGGCAGGCTTGCCAGAGGGCACAACATAACTAAGAATATGAACTGCTCCACTTACCGTCTCTACAAACACAAGGTTTTTCTCCAGACAGGCTCTTGATGATACCAGGAGAATGTATCTGAAGCTAACACTGGAATATTCCCTCGTACTTCCTGACACTGGGATAACCTATCCATCAAACTCACAAAAGCAGGTTACTTCCAGTGTAGTATTATTCAGATTATTACACTGCGGAAGGAAAAAAAAAAAAAGGAAAAAAAAAAGCTCAATGTGCATATCAGCAATAAAATTGTGCATAAACAGAGCAAAATGCTGGCCACCCTACAGCCAGAGAGTTTTTGTCTTCATTTTTACTGAAATTAATATTTAACCTTAAATGTCTACAATATTCATGCAATTAAAGATGTAGTCTATTGAAATGAAATCAGATCTGCATTCACATGTTAAAAAACCCCATTTGGCTAAGCTTTAAAGAATCAGTCATGAAAAGGTTACATGTACACTACTAGTACGAGATCGATGTTAGAGATAGTGCCTTGGCAATGATATTTCCTTCAAGCTATGGTGAGAAGAGAAAAACACATTTTTAGTGCAGTCATTAAGTTAACATCTTTCATAATTAATAAAGAATCATGCGTCACTTTCTGGGAACAGTATTAAAGAAACTTCAGGACGTAGTATTTGAAAAAAGAGAATTTGGGAAGTCCTGTGATATTGTGGTACTGCATTTCTTGATAATTCAGGCAAGTGATTTTAAGCAGCTTTGGAGGAGGTGTTGGTGAATTCTTTTAGCAAAAATGAATCACAGAAGGACGGGATGCTGGAACCTGACAGTCAAAATGAAACATCACCAAATAATACAAGTAACTAGCAATATAGTTCTGAGATATAAGCCAACCACAGGGTCCTGGCAAGTGTTTTATCAAGAAAACTTGGAGTAGTTACAGCAATATAAAGCACAGAGTGGTTAGGTTGTCTCCCGTTTTAACCACTGAAGCCTTAATGGTTTAGCAGGCAATACTGGTTAGGAAATTACTACTTCTATATTCATACATGTTTATACATATATTTACATATATTTATAGCATTTGTTTAAGATTTCAGATAACACAGTTGTTAAGAAATCAACAGTGATGGAAATCATTCTATCTAATTAGTTTGCTTATTTCAGATGCAGCTTCAGCAAAAGGTCGGGGTTGTAGCCTCTGCTTTCAGGACTGGTTTTTATTTTGTGTAGCAATGATCTAATATAAATGCATACATAATCCTTGCCATGGCATTTCAGTGGTGTCCCTTACCAGGGCACTCCAACCGGTGGACTAGGCTCTCTTTTACCTGCTTTCCTTTTTACCCCATGACACTCCATTCTCGGCAGCACAGATGAATCAGCTTCAGCCACCATAGCAGCATCTCAGTCAGGCTGCTACTCAGCCTTGTGGTTAGGACAGATACTGGACCTCAGGTTCAATTCTCTCCAGTTTAAAGCACCCAGTACTACCCACTTCCTACAGCAATATCAGCCTCCATCAGACTTAACTGTGCACTTGAGCATATCAAACTTCTAAGATTTTCCTGCAAGATTTTGATGAAGCAGCTTTCCACCCACAGGACACCAAAAACCAGGTCAGTCTCTCCCTCTGTCCCGAACAGCCTCTGTGAGCAAATGTTCTAAAATGCTGAAAATATTGGGGAGGGGAGAGAAACTGAAAATTCTGAAATGTCCTGAAACTTTTACTCAGAAGGCCTCACAGTCCCTGAAACTGGTGAAGTAAAGGTCCCAGATCTTTTGGGTATCATGCAGGCAGATTCTGCTCTATTTTATTATGAAATTCCTTATATAATCATGTCTGATAGGAAGGCTGGTTCTGCTTGCATCAAGGAAGAGGAACTAGATCCTGTGCCATATTTTCACGCTTCTCTAATTTACTTGAGCATTACTTCCTGACATGGCTTCAAAATGAAGGAAAAACAGATTACTACGTTCCCCTCCTTCTTCTCCAGCCAAATTAAAATTCTTCCCCAAGACTTGTTTATCCATCACAAGGTTAATAGTAACAATAGTACATTTAATAAATGGTACATTTTATTCAACAACAAGTAAAGATTTTTACAAAGCAGGAGAGAAAGTTTAAAGGTAAATGTAAAAGGAGGCATAACTTATCTTCTCATCTTCCTTTTGCATTCTGCTCTTTTAAAAGTCTTTCTTCCTGAAATTGTTACCTTTGTCTCACATTCCAGTTCTATTACATAAACACTCTTACTAAGCCTTTTTTTCCCTCTAGTAATCTACCCCCCCACCCCACCCCCCTCCCAGGAGAAAGATGAAAGGCAGGTAATTTGTCTGCAGAGACTCCAGAATTATGAGAAGCAAGACATTCTGTGCACACATGACTAAGAAAACGTCACAGAAATGTGTTTCTCAGTGACACAAATACTGTTTGGAACCAGTAATCGATCAGATTATATATTTAAGCTACTGCAATGAGAAAGTAAGAATCTGTATTTTAAATTAAAGAATAATGTTTCCACTGAAGGTAAAAAAAAAAAGCAAAATGTTTTATTTTGCTTGGGAATAAGAACCCCAAAATAACGATCATGTCTTTTTAATCTTTCAGAATAGAAGTAATCAATCCTCATCAGTAAGAGGAAGCTTTATGAGTATATCTTGGTTTAATTAGCTATTCTGTAAATATATTCTTCCTAATTTAGGAAGAAAATTTGAAACATTTGATCTCAAAGAAATAAATATTTACTCTTTGAAAGCTGAACACATCCACACACTGCTTTATTGAGCCTGTGACAAAGTTTGAGGTGCAAGTTGTAGTAGACACATCTGTGCTTTTGTCTTTTGATGGAATTTCAACCCAAAGTGTGGAAATAACTGAAGTCAGATTACTCCTGCAGGTGAAGTAAATAGGTCCTGACATGAGCAACAGAAACAGACAAACTAAATTACTTTCAAGAATATATCCTTTTATCTAAAATAAGTAGTCCACCTGCTTTTTGTTTCTGTTGTTTTAAGACTGACTCTTCATTTGAAGAGAAGTTTTCTTCCCTGAAGGGGAAATATAAGGAATGGGAACTGATAACAAAAGATAACAAGCTTTACAAATGTATCCAAGGGACACAAGTGCACAGTGCCTCAGGGGGGAAATGAAAAAAACAATATTTCCAGATATTTCTATGTTGTTGTCAATGACAGTCTCTCAGTAAGAGGTGGTATTAACTTAATCTTCACCTGCAACAACCCCCCCAAAATCCTCTGTCTTAAGAAAAATCTTTCCAGTTCCTCTGTTTTCTTTCAAATGTCAGAAGGGAACCTAAGTGAACTTAACAGGTAGGTAAAGAGAACATTAGCAGAAACTAAAATTTACTGTTTCACTATGCAAACTAGCGTAAGTCTTACAGCACGGGTCCTGGTAAAGCCCAGGACGGTCCCACCGGCAGCTCAGTGCAGGGGCTGGCTGGGACCTGCTGCTGCCCACCTATTTTTGCTTTTGTGCTCTTTCACTCCAGAGACAACCAGCAATGCAGGTAATTCTGTTCACATTGAAATAACTCAGATTAAAGAATAGCCTAAATAACTGTGCTTATTCTATTTCACAGGACTGAAGGAAATGCCATTCCTTCTCCTCCCCCCTGCCGCCCGCTGTTATTTCTTTTAATTTTAACCGGGCAACATAACATCTACACATCTACACAGTATAATCAACAGGTTACTTCTCAGAGATCACCTCCACCCCTTCCCACAGCTCCTCTTCCAGCCAAACCTCCTACCTCAGTCTCTCTTCCCACACTCTAACCTCCCAACCACTGCCAGCATGCCCTACGGTTTTTCAGTCTCAGTGGAGTATTGCAGTAAGTGTCGTTCAAGGGCTACATTCATCATACAAAACTAACCCTTATTAGCTATTTCCCTGATAAATCCTTTGGCAGATATGAGAAATACAGTTGTCTCAGACATCTGGAATGAATACTACATTCACAACTTTTAAAACATAAACATACTTCAAAAAGTGTTGGCTAAACATATTTGCCTTCTTTCTCCAGGGAATAATGTTAAAAAAATGAAGATAAGGCAGATGACCCCTGCTTTTTTTTATCACATGAGTGATCTAAAACAGTCTTTGTGCACACACACACACTCCCCCAAATCAGACTCTACTATCATCAAGCATTTAAAAGATGAAAGTAAATACAAGTGTAATGTAACAGTGACAGAATTACACCAGGTTGCTTCCCTTTACGCATGTCACAGGCTAAAGGCTCTCCTGCAAAGACCTGCTTTGCCTCTGCTGCTGTGTAGTCCTTAGACATGCTGGTATAATTAATTACACTGTGTGCCTGACTCTGTCATTAACTGGACAAAGTAAAACAGCTGCAAAATGAGGCTTTAGGTATCAGCCTGTGAACCATCTAAATCCATGGTTTCAGATGAAGAATCTTAGTGTAAAAGTTTGCATGGTGATCTGGGAGGAAAGTAGAAAGCAGAAAGAAGAAAAACTGTGCATGAGTTTCTCTGTCATCAAAGTATAGGTCTTAATTTAAGAACATATATGATGATACTATTCGGTAGTGCCTGAGGGTCAATAAAGAACGAAGCCCTGCATCATCCTGTCTAGCATCTATACAAATAGAGACATAGGTTTCCTGTAAAGCTTATCAAGCAAATAGAAAGGGAAGACCCAAGGCAGAGGAAGTGGTAAAATAATTAGATTTGAGCTGTGTGAAGGTAGCACTTTCATGTTAGTTTCCTTATTGATTAGAAAGGAGTAAAGTAAATAGAAAAAAAGGAGTATGAAAGGGTGTTGAAGGAAAAAGGGAAAGAATTAAAATGTAAAATGAAGGATGGTAAGGAGCCAGTCATCACAGGGCAAAATGTAGCCAAACCCAGGAAGATTACCTGAATGCCAAAGCCCCTGATTTGGTTTTCATGGATACATCTGAAAGTAAGTGCTCTGCTACACACTCCTTTGTGATATTCCCTAAAATTTCAAGCATGGAGAGCAAGAGCACCTTGTACATCTCAATGGCTCCAAAGCTGGAGCCTCTTCTACACTAGATTGCTTGCTGGTGATGCTCGGCACGGGGGCTGTGCTTGCCTCTGTGGGACCCTTCTGAGTATAGGTGGTTCCAGATATCAAGAATATAAAAACAAAGGGGGGATGGAAGTCAAACACACAGCAGACATACATCCGATATCTAAAAATAAATTTAGAAGGTCAATGTGTGACAGATCCTGGGTAAAAAGAATTACACTGTTTCCTGCTGTACGTAAAAGCTGTTGGTTTTGTTTCTCATTCAGTTTTATGTTGTTGTTTCAATGCTGAAGGAATCTCTGAATGCAATACTTCAGCAAGTAACAGGTAATGCACAGCAAACAAGCTAATACCCTGCGTATAGTTGCCTGAAAATTCATACAGTGAATGATCACATACATCATAACATGTTGCTGACTCATTGCTAGTACAAGAGAAAATAATTTCCCCTCAGGGACAATAATAGCTTATCTGTTATCTCTCATCTGCAAAAAGAATAATAACCTTGAAGTCATAGCAAATGATCTCCACCTGTGACACTGATGAAATACTGAAAAGAAGCTGGCCAGGTGAAATTGTAGAGGTTGCAACTGTAAAATAAAAACATCTGTCTGGAAAAGGCTGTATATTCACACATAAGAAAATAAACAAAAGGACAATGTTCAGTTATGATATCTGTAGTGGAATATAATGAGTCAAATAACCACAGTGTGTGTTGTAGCTGGGAAAAAAAAAAAAAAAAAAAAAAGAAGAGACATCTTCTGTCTGAGTCTGGCATCTATAAGAAAAAAAGAAGTTCCTTTTCTGAGTAAGTTTCTCTTTTTAATAACTTCCTAAACTCCCAAGGTATACTTTTTATTTTGCTCTATAACTAAGGAAGTAGAAGCCAAAAAATGAAAAAAAATATTGCACAATATCACAAAGGAAAGACTATGTCTGTTTTAGAGATGGATCAGATTAGTCTGTAAAAGCAGAAACTTTGTACTTGTGAAATTTAAATGTCAGTATAAGCACTTACTATATTTGAGAGCATGTAAATGCTGAATGTGTATGTTTGGGTTTCTTCAGCAGAACTTGCAGGATTTTTCTCACCATTCATCCAGAGTCAGTGAAACTTTACTTTGGTACAGACTGGGGCACCCATGTGCTCCCTAACTTAGTTCAGATGGGCTACCAGCATGGTGAGATAGATGGTGCTAGTCACCCCCTCTAACTGTGTGCAGCTTCAGCAAAAATCTTTGCAGTGAATCAGTCTC
Organism: Falco naumanni; assembly: GCF_017639655.2. Classification (NCBI taxonomy): domain Eukaryota; kingdom Metazoa; phylum Chordata; class Aves; order Falconiformes; family Falconidae; genus Falco; species Falco naumanni. Next base: position 30,346,767 of record NC_054057.1, read on the forward strand.
CTAATTCAGAGTCTCATTTTAGTGCTGCCTTGCCATAATTTTATTTACCTTGTCCCAGGAAAGGGGAGTCCACCAGCACAGGCGCTTCACTTCCTGAAAATACAATCAATAGACAGAGGGAGACATCTTTGGAGACCAGGAGAGGAAAACCCAGTCCATCTAGCATAGATGGTTTCCATCTTTTTGGATGCACAAGCAATTGATGCAATCTTCAGTTCATTTTGCATAGGTATCTAGCTCTTCCATTGAAGGTACAAGAAACAAAAAATGTTAAGCAAATCAATCTCTTTATCGGCCAGCTGGCTTAGTTTTCTTTTGACAAGCCTAAATCTGTCTTCTAACATGACTCTGCCAATGTGAAAAGGTTCTTAGACCTTAAACAGTTTGGCAAAATTAGCTCCTGGGATACTGGTACTGACAGAAATAGAGATGGAGGCTACAGCGTAAAGAGGCATTCACTTTTTTATCAGGGTTCTGCTCTGTGAAGATTTAGTGGGTAACTGTAGCACATGGAAGAATTACCTGCATTTGGGAGAACTAAGCTCAGCAGTCCATGAAAAGCACCTGATGAAGCTGCATTGCTGTAATCTCCAGAGCAGCTGAAGCCCATGATGTAGATAAAACTACGCTGAGTAGCTGGCTGTTGTATATCAGGAACCAGTGAAAACATAGTCAGCTGACCATAGCCAGCCTTCCTTGCTCAGTCTCTGAGTAGACACAACTGCACCTTTGTGCAGTAATTTCAAGCACAGAGATGTCTGAGCCTTTACCAAAAGAGAATTATGACTACAGTTTTCCTTGTGGTTATGGAGGCTTTATTCTGAAGTCTAATACTACAAAAATCAGAGTGGACAACAACCTTGTATCAAGTCAAGGTCAGAGTCAATCTTGGTCTAACTGGGCCACTAATTTATCATGTTCTCATGTTAAGATTCACTAATTGTTACTGACAGCAGCATAAACTGGCATGATGTGGATTATATTATGCTTTTAACTACACAACCTCAACGTTCAAGTACACATTTACAGGAGGGAGAAATTTTTGGAAGCTTTTGGCTTCAATTTTGACCTCTATATCTGCAGTGAAATTTATTCACCACCATTCAATGTAATAGGTATGGAAGAAGAAGTTACTTACTCCAGTAAATACATCAAAAACTTCTCATTTTCTTATAACCATTCATTTCCAAGTTGGCAGGATGTATGTAAGATTTCATAAGACAGAAAGGGAGTAATAGTTAAGAACATTGTGTCCTTGCTTTGAAAGCTTTTGCTGGAAGCAAACTTTTATAATTGAATTCAACTTAGAAAGAAAAGGGTATGGAATGACCCAAGAAGATCTTTCACAGTTGATTGTGCTTTCATAATTTAAAACATGCACCAGAAAAGTAAAAACCCAAGAAAAATAGTGGTGGTGTTTTCCCAAGATAACAGCCTACACACTAATTTAAATCTACTCTTTCTTATGCCCTGGGATAGCAGCCAGAACCAGTTTTGAATTTGTTAATTTTCTTTTAACCAGAATTAAACATTTCACAAAGAGGTTATTAGATCTTAGATGATAAAATAGATCAATCAGTCTAACATGCAGCATGGTGTTTCTGAGGAAAATTCAGTAGAAATGCGCAGGTTAATACAGAGCATATAATGTGATTCTGTAAGACTTAATTTTCATCATAGTCGTCATACTGCCACTATGTCATAGTCCTAAAGCATATTTCTGTCAGCATCATTTGCTTATTGTAACTCATCTGTTCTATAAGCTCAGGTACACAGCAACCATCACAGAGGGCTGGAGAGATTATATCACTATGCTATTGCTAATTCAATGCAATCACTTAATAACAGCATATGAAACTACAGCCTGTACAGTTGACAATAAATATCCAAATGTTGATGTAAATATTCATATTTAGAAATGTTCAGATGGAAAACCTCTAGAATATTTTTTTTTACTTGCTGCACTAACACTTTCCCAGGCTCTTTCTGTTCTTGCCTACTCAACGTGTGCAGTTTGTCACGCAATACTGAATGGACAAGACCCAGTGGAGGGTCAAGCTTCTGACAGGGTGGATCTGACCACTGTCCAATTCCAACCGGTATGTCAAGGCACCAGAGCCTAGACCTTCATCTGGTCCAGGTCCTATTGAAGGAACTCCCATGGGAATTAAGAATCAATACAGAATATACTTTATGTGTAACTTTATAGTAAATTTTTAATTTTATGTAATTAAACCCATTCAAAAGTCACAGTCTGAACCCTGGTATTGCTTTTGTGACTTCTGTTTAAAACAATTTCAGCACTAATACAGATGATAATGAACCTATGTACGTACATGTATACACACACACATACACACATACACTCTAAGTGGATAATCTTCCCTTTAACAGCCTGCTATTTTTTACTTTCACTTGTGTCATCATGTCTTAAAATTGAGGCAGCTCCCAGATGCTCAGATTGGCATATGTTATCACTTTGTTTTGGTTTATTAAAATCCATATATTTATTCACAGTAAAGATAGCTGTACTTCATTTCCAGCACAGTGTGTATGTAGTACAGCACCTGCTTACAGAGCATAAGTTCTTATAAACTTTGTGAGAGAAATACAGACCTCCCTGAACTGTGCTGGACACAGTGGTTCTGTTGCTGGCCCCTGAGAGTTTGTACTTCTACCCCCAACCTCCCTGTTGCTCTACAAAGAACCTGGACACCTTTCGAGTCTAAATTACGTCAGCTGAAAGAAACTAAATACTGGTTGTTAAAGCTTCCTGTTTTCATGTTGTTAGAAAGTCTAATATTAAACAAACTAATCCTTACCACCCACACCTGTGAATCCTGTGAAGTGTTCACCTTGGTCCATAATCTTAAAACTATTGTAAGTTTAGAATCTGGGAAGAAAAGCCAAAAATCAGAAGCAGAACTCTGTTAATGATTCACTGGTGATTCAGAGTGTGTCATTTATCCTCTATTTGTTACCAAGGGAACTTAACACCCACTTCCTACCACATCATCGCTACAACCAAAACAGTGTCAAGCCACAATATTGCTTTGCTGCTGCTTACAACTGCTAAATACCAACTTCTTGTAAAAAGTAACTGTGTAAAACAGGTTTTTTTAAATATAGTCATTAAGTTTTTGGCTTACTGCTATCAGTGGCCAGCTTGAAATCACAGTGGAAAAGAACAGTATGATCTGCAGCTTCTAATCTGTCTTCTGCAGAACTGTTGAACTGGTTCTGCTAAGGGATTTGAACTATTGGACTATAGTCCACCCTCAATCTTCAGTTGTGTAAGGGGCTTGATGGGTTTTTACTGAAATATTTTCTTGACTTCTGAAACCATTTCAACAAGAAATAAGCTAAAATTGGAGGTACTTGAAAGTGGTTTTCCGGTTTGTAAGAAATGTTCTGGGGTGGGTTTGGTTTTTTTTTGGTTTTGTATTTTTCAATTTATTTTTAATGTGGTTTACATCCAAAATAGATAAATCAATATTTTCCAACACTTTCAATTAACTGCAATCTTCCCTTACCTTATTCACTGCCAGTGAGACTGGTATTCTTGCCACCAGATGTGTCTGCTCTGAGGACAGGGAACTGAAGTGGCACCTAATATACTTTAACTGAAATGGTTTAGTCTCAGAGAACTGATACCCAAAGAAGGCATCTTGCTGAAGATTTTAGGGCCTAGTATGATAAAAATATTTCAGACTGGTCCTATGCTTTCTGATTTTAAAATCAGTTTAGCTGAAATGATTTCAAAACACTTTAGAAAGTCCCACATACACTTTAGACTGACCTGTGGAATCACTCAGTGATCTCCCTTGCCTCCTTCAGACAGGTCTCTGTCTACCACTGTAGAAGAAAAAGAAACAAGAGAATTGAAGAGAAGCAATTTCTTAATAAACAATAAAATATGTTTATTTTGCTTACGGTTGTATTTACCTTATCACAGTGTTGCAAGGTTTCTTGGGTGGTTTGCCTGTTAGAGATTCCGCTCTCACTGAGGGATGGGGTTTACAAGTTGTTGGACAGATCTGCATTGGGAGCATTTCCTTGTCACACACAGAAAATTGGTTTTGAAATCTTGTTTTCCATCAGTAAATAGGTCTTGAAATCTCTTTTCAAATCGCCACTAAATGAATTCAAGAAAAGCATGGGAAGGGGAGAAAGTGCTGCATTCTACTAGGAAGGGCAGTTATTCAAAACCTGGAGTTCAGAAATTCTACACTGGAAGCCCATACTTTTTTCAATTCAGAGTGACCTCAGACAAAATCTTTGCTTCAAGCCAATCAAAAAAGTAATTTAAACCTGTGTCTTCTACCAACAGAATAAAACATACTCCCCAGACTAATCTATGCTCTGTGGCATACTTTCACTAGAAGTTCTTCTTCCACTCAACCATTTTTTTAAATTTCTCTTTGCCAAAACAAAACTTTTTGGTCTTTACTATGTGACATTTTGGCAGAAAGAAGGCTTGGCAAACCCAATTTAGTGTTTAACACAGTGGCTTTGGTCCAGCAAAGCACTCTACATTCTTACCCCTAAGACTTAGCCCACATTGTTCCAGCTACTTGAAATTATGTAGAGCGTTCTTTACCATCAGGGATGTAATACAATAGGAACTTAATAAGAATATATTCTCAAATGAATACCCTGCTATGGTTCAAAATAAACATGAGTAACATGTTCTAGGAATTCATTAATGTTACAGTATTTTGATTTAATTTGTCAAAAACAATTAGAAAATAATTGAAAAAATATTTTTAAACCTCCTGTTTATCTGTTTGTCTCATTCCTCAAGAATTAAAAATTGAAAGTTCCCTAAATAACTATCAAAGCCTAGTACCTGCGGAAAGAATAATTCTGTAGTACAAGTATGGAGCTGGAGTATAATCCCATTTTATCTATGCTCTCTTTTTAATACCATATTTACAATATCTTTTTTCAATATGAGAAGTAAATATACCTAAACATTCAGGTGTTTAGAAAAGCTAATTGCATTTTAAGAAGAAGCTGTACAGATTTGTAACTGTTAAATATATGAAAATACAAATATGAGGGCCATATGAAGACCAAGGATATTTATTTCTGTCTTCCCAAAGTCATGTGAATAAATTTTGCTTGTAATCATGTCTATGTTGATATGTATGTATATACATAAATAGCTAAGAAGATATTACAACAAAAGGTTTCAATGCCTGCTTGTGCATTCAGTGTTTTTCATCCGAAAAAAATTGAATTTCCTAACTTTTTTTGAGTTTAAATCCACTTGACATAAAAAACATAATAAAAAAGAATAACAAAAATGATAGAGATAGAGATAATAAGATAATAAGCAGGAATAGATAGATAATAAATAAGAAAAATTTATTTTAAGCTTAACATTTGTTATACTCAGCGCAGTGTGAGAAGGAGTTAGAAGATCAGGTTATATTATTCAGGGCACAACGTAGTCTCTTTCTGGGGCCAGAAAATATTTCTTACTGGCTTTATAAGGGCCAGTGAGCAAAGCTGGAGTCCACTTTCAAGGTGCCGATGCAGAACATTTTGCTCCCCACAACTTGACTTTCCATGGTCTACGGCACACACTAGTGTACTCCTTTAACTTGCCAGGAAACTGAGGCAAAGAGAGGCTATTTGCCCAGCCCCAGAGTAGATTAAGGAACCTTTGGGAAGAATGGACAGCCAGTGGCTCTCAGCCAGCTTTTGGTAACCACGTCTGGGACCCTGGGGCCTCTGCTGGGTGGGTGCTGACAACCAGAGGAGAGTGTGTGGCACACCAGCAGTGCCCTTATGTGAGAGACCTGGAGGCAAGGTTGGAATGAAGCCCTGTGTCTTTAGTGTTTTGGAGAGAAAAGCAGGGAGGACATAGACTTCAAACATCTGTTACATTGCCAAGCAAGCAAAAAGGAACTTAATTACAACTGTTAATGTGACCAGCAGGGTCAGTGGTCCAGCTGGAAGCCAAGCTCTGTTTGCTTCACGTTCAGGTTCCTTTGAATCTCCCCTGTGTCAAATGTTAAGGATATTTTAGATGGTAACCGTTTCTTAACATAATTTTAACTAGTTCACTTGAAAACAACAATAAAGCTTCTATTGACTTCAGTGAGATCAGGGCTTGACTGTAATCCAGGACCTGAGAACATTTCTTACATTAGATAAGGGCTCCATTTCATCTTGGGTTACTTGTAAACTTTTCTCCTTAATTTCTTCTGAAGGAAGGGACTTGCACCCTTAGAAAAAAGGATAATACTGGGTCTAGTACTTCTGAAAGAGTAGACCGCACTCTTCTGAGTCTTCTCAGCAATATTTTCATGCCCAGAAGGGAGGCTGACTAGCACAACCCCGTTGTGAAACTTGCTTCAGTTACTGCTAGAAAGAATGCCTTGGGTGTATTTCTGCTTTCCAAGCGTCAAGTATTGTAAGATCAACTTGAAAATACAAAAGAATGTATTTATTGTAGTGTGAGCTAATGAAAATTTCCTGAGTTAAGTACAATTAACAGATAGAATGTTAATGGCGTGACGTTCGTCTCAATGCTGTGAGCTGCTTATATGTTTAAAAGATTTTAAGCATATGATTGGCATTAAGGTGCCATTGTTATCTTGTAATACCCTCCTCTACACATACCTTTTTTTTCATGGTCAGGCTGGATAAAAAATATTAAAATTGTGGTACATATTCTTTTCTTTTCTACAGAAATACCTGGTGGCTGCAGTCAGACATAACAGCCCTTCATCTGACTTTTTTCTTGAAAGAAGGGATCTATCCTTGGTCCCTTGGCATCTTCTTAAATCCTTGTTTGCAGGAACAGTTACTTTTAGATTCTACTTATGCAGCCTTGTCCATTCAACAATCTGCACCGCCACTGAAAAGAGGAGGATTGATGCCCTTCTGCGCGCCGGCTCTAGTCTTCAGGTAGCTGCTCCGGGAACTAGATCAAGGATTCAGACTGCCTGGAAAGACAAAACAAATCCAGCAGCCTGCATAGCAGCTGGGTGAAAGGAGCTGTACAGCTCCAATCATAGCAGAGTTGGTGTTGACTGAAAGGTAGAGCAGCCTTGAAACTTTCCTAAAATAGTCTGAGGTCCAACCTTGCTGCCCAGTCAGAAAACACCTCTGGCTTCAGCCTTGCACAGAGCAGCACTACATGGAAGTGGACAGCTGTTTGTCTGGACTGCTGGGTGGACAGGCGGCTATCCCAGCGTCAAAGCATGTAATATTGTTGTTGAAGGCATTCAACATTGCTCCCTGTTACAGATCGTGCATATCAGAAAAGTTTGCTAACTTTGAAATATTTCAGACAATTATGATTTACAGCCTTTTCACTCCCTGCTCCATTTTCACCCAAAAAGGAAAAAAACAAAACAAGAGTCAGGCATTTTCAAGGTTTCCCAGGTAAAAGTTACATTGTATTGTGTGTTGTTATGTAATCATGGTTGAAATTAATGTTTTTTTTTTTCCTTGGGTTACTAAGTCCATGCTTTGAACTCCAAGTGTTGGTATGCATTAAAGTCAGAAAAATATCAAAAGTTCAATGCTCGAAGGCATGTCTCCCTTTTTAGGCAGCGCTCAGGTCTTAACTTTGGAAGAAAAAATCTCTATTTTTCTAATACTGCTGTGACTACATCTGCAGCTGTCAGGAGATCTATATCCAATAGCCCAAAAGGCATTTTGAGATGAGTTAGATTTAATTTTTAATGTGAAAGAAATAGCTTAGTTCATTTTATTAATTCCATTTAACTTCCATACACATTCTCCTTTTCTCTTGTATTACCAAAAAGACTGTCATTCCTATGCCCAGCATAATTTCTGACACAGCATATGGACTCTTGTTATACAACTGTGTGTGGAATAAATTTTCTTTGTACTTCTTTAGTGCCTTATGCCAGAGGTCACTAAAATGATTCAAAAACATCCACTAAGGCAATATATACTGGAACAAAGGGATGTTTATGGGTTGCTTTACTCAATGCTAGATGACAGAAGAATGTAAGCAAAATACTCAGTAGCTATAAGCCACTTAATGTTTCAACCCCAACATTATTTTTTTCCTGGATGTGGCTGAAATCACTGCTTTTGCAAAATGTACCATGTGTTACACACGTAACAATATATACTTTTTTCTGTACACTACATCTACTCATTCAAGAAGACAGCTAGAGGTAGCTACTATGGTCTTTTCAAATAATATTTTCCAAGGAAAATGTTGGGGTTTTTTTCTTTTTCTTTTTAACATAGAAACCTATTTTAAGAAGAAATCTGTTGGGTTTTTCTTTAATTTTTTCTGCCTTTTTTATAAAAAGCTTTGTTATCAGAGAATCTTCAGTTATCACAAGTGATGAGTTTTATACTTTATCTGAAAAAAGGCTCCTTCAAGAATGTAAAGATTCTCATCACTATAATACTGAGCGTGGGGGTTAAGTCATTCTTGGAGTAAAGTGCTGTTCACAGAGGGTCACTGTCAAACATTTTGCAGTCATTTATTTTTTCAGGATGTCACCCTTCTTTTTATTAAATTAATGAAATGCTTATTTGGTGGTGATACATGAACACAACATAATGTAACTGGATATAGACCAGCTGCTTTGATTGCTAACAGAATCGTCATGTGGATGTGCCTGGCCACATGCAGTCACTGATTGAATGGTTGGATAGATTTGATTGATTCTTTTTGCCTAAAATCTCTTAGTTGAAAAATGAGGGTTTAGCAGTAATAAACTTTTTCACCAGAAAGAATTTAATCTTTCCAGAAATATTTAGATTTTTTATTTCATATTTTATTTTGATATAATATTTTTAAGTCCAATATAAAGTTGCATTAAACTTTTAACAATAGGTGAAACTATGCCTTGAGTTGCAACTTACATTTCGATCATCTTCACAGAACCCAAACACTCTTCTAATAGAAATAAAACATACAAGTGAAATGTACAAATAATCTTCATTTCTTTAAAGCATCAAAGAAGTATTTTGTTTGGGTTATGGAAACTAGAAGCAGAGATTTAGTCCACCTTAAGTTGCAATAAAAAAAAAAAAGGTAATTTTATTGCCAGCTAACCCAAAAGAGTCACATCACTAGTTTTCTTAAATCAGGGGGCTGTATTGAATCACAAGGCCAGGAGAACAGGAAAGGTTGCTAAGGCCTGATGGTTCTGAAGGGCTGCAAGAAAAGGTACTGTCAAATGATAGCTTTAAGTCATCCCTTATACAAGAAAACTTAACTAATTAGACAGTTCAGCTACTTATGTGGTCAAAATAGATTTTCAAAGTAATAGGTCAGAGATTTAAAGAAATCTCACTGAAGTGAGCAGGAATTTCCTTTTGACCATTGGTGTTGGAATTGGCTTGAGTAACGCTTTACTCAAGGAATGACTTTACCCTCTCCGTCATGAAGCTGCACCCACGAGGCAGCTCAGCAGCCCCAGAAATCACAGCCTGTTGCAGTTTCCTGATATTTTGTGCAATATTTTCATGAACAATTGAAGGCGTGGAGCTGCAATTGCAGTGAAATCTTCTTTGATGTCCACTGGGATAGTTCCTTCCTAACTGACAGACCGTTTTCACTGTTGTATCCATATTATGAATGTATTATTCTTTGTTCTTTAAAACTGCCTTCCAAAAAAAAAGGTGTGTGAGCAAATTGTGCTACAATGATGGACCTACATCAGGAAATAGAAATGAGATCTTTGAACTTCAAAGATCTAAAGTATTTTTTAAATGCTGTGCTGAAGAAATTAGATTTATATGTATCTCATGTTCCCCAGGCTTTTAAATGAATTAGTAAATGAGAACAATCTTCCCATTTCATCCAAGTGAAACTATCTTGGGTAACATTTCCCTAGTGTATAGCTGCATTTAGGTTAGGTGGTGGCTGAATATTTTTTCATGGTAACTAAATCCCTCAGCCAGCAGACATTACTGTGGGATTTAAGAAAGATTAAACTTCTAGGATTCTGCCAAAAGCAATAATTAAAGTAACTGGGTTCTGCTTATATAAACAACTGTCATTTTATTTTAACTGGGACTTTTGCCTTTCACTAGTGTCAAACAGAATAAGCTTCCCAGAGATTCAGCTTTCAAGAGTTCCCTTTAGTAACTGTATCTTTTCTGAAATTTTAGTACGACACAGTATTTGCATACTCTGTCCCTTCTAAGACATATGTATAAACTCTTGAGAATTGATTATGTAATGATCCTGTAATGGCCATGGGGTAGAAGATGTTCAATGTAATAAAAAGATCAGACACATGAGAAGGAAAAGGAATAGTTATAATGACAAAGAAAATAGTCAGCTGGGGAAGAGCAAGAAGAAGCAGTAAGCCTAGCTTGGGCTGCAGCTGCCTGGGTCCTGAGTGCTCAGGACACCCAGCTTCTTGCCCTGTAAGTAGGTATAAGTCATCTGGTCACAGTTGCTTATGAACTCCAGTGACCTGTGAGACACAGCACTCGTTCCTCTAGGATGAAGCCCAAGGTATGAGCAGGCTGATCAGCAGAAGGCTGGGTCCATGTTGGGAGAAGCAAAGTCTATCCACAAGCAGCACAGTGGACTCCTGGGAAGTGCATGCTACCCCCTCTTGTCTCCTCTTGATCTCCTTCCCATGCCACACATGCACAAGCACAGCCTGGATCTGCCCCAGGCCAGCCCTGAAAGTCCCTCAGCAGGACAGCAAGGTGGGCAGCTGGGGGAATGGTCCCCATCCACCCCTCAGAGTACAAGACAGGGCATAAGGCTCCCAAGACTCAAAAGTGTGTGCCCAGCCAACAGGAGCCCCTGTTAGCTACTACGGTGAGGGCAGGCATGACAAAACCCTCTTTCTTTGGCTTCTGTGGAGACCCATATCATGGTTTCATTGATGACGGGCCCCTCATGCTCATTTTCCCCAGTCTAGAGCTCCAAATCCTGTCTGAGACTTCCTGTAGGTTGCAGTGAGCTCTTATCCAAATGCTCCATGACGACAGCTCCCAGTTTTATGAAGTTATTGGGTACTAATAGGAGATCTAGGATGTGGCCCATGACCTGTTACTTTTAGCATATGTTTCATTTATGTTTCTACTTTTCATTGCACTATTTTGGCAGGAAAAGAAGGAAAATTTTGTGTCGGGCTGCTGAAAATCCATTCTTAGCCGCTGGCAAACCAGCACTTATTTTTCATTCTCCTCTAAGTCCTGCTTGGAGGACAATGGTTTTAACTCTATTTTCCTATCCTTTAAGTAAATTAAAGCATTGTATTAAAAACAATGCCAGCAATGTTTTCCCTAATAGACAGATAGACATACAGAGCTTATTGGCATAATTAAAGGCAGACTGGTCTTTAAAAGCTAACGATTTCCACAGAGTCTAAGAGTCTGTCATTGAATTAAGAGGAAGCAGTCGATGTATTTCATGATTTCTTGTCGAGGACCTGCCCTGAAAACTCAGTGCCAAGTTCCTAGGTAAGGCCAAAGGAGTCTTAAACTTCCCTCCAACTGTCAGCATCCACATTATCCCAAGCCACTTTAAACCTGACAGCGTTTTTAAATTCTGGCTGCTGAAAATCACACTCTGAGGGACTAGAGAGAAAGGTGTACAGGAAAATCTACTAGCAGGTGCGTGTAAGAAATTTTAAATTAAAGAGACTACCAACTACTTCTACACAGATTATGTTCTGGCTTCTTGCCAGTTAAATTAGTAACGTTTTCGATACCCACATAACAGATACTTAAAGAGTATACATAACAGAACATAACAGGGTCTTAGAGAGATTTACAAATGCAAAACACGCAGTACAGAGAATTGCAGATACTATCTTGTGTGTCTTTTTTATAGAGTTAATGACTTTTTCTTTATAATCAATTATGTTTAGAATAATTGCTGATTATTGACCCCAGATGCACAAATATAGCGGTCATGAATATTGTCTCTCCTCCTGTAACCTGCATCCAATCTGACACTAACATATCCCCCTGTCAGAGGCGGAGACTTGAAGGCTGGTCTCTCAACAGAGAGGATATGTGAGAACTGGCCTATACTTAAAGTTTTGTTGATTCTGGCATTCAGTGACCACATCTGTCTGTCACCAGTTCTCACAGCTATACAAGTATACAGCAGTGCGTAGAGCAGGTAAGTTTATTTGAGAAGTGTAGGCATTTCTGTGGGCTAGGATAGCAACTCTGCAGTGCTGATGGAGCATAACGTTAAGGGGGCTTTCACCTCCTTCCGGTACTTCTCTGTATCTAAAGCTTCTGACTCTGCTATTCCCTCTCTTTTCTATGCTTCAAAAGCTTTCAATCACTAAATTCAATGTTTAATCTTTATTTTTTTATGTACAGCATCTCAGGCAGTTTATGTACAGTTAAGTCCTGCTATGCCTTGCTCAAAATGATCTTCTAAAAATAAAGCAACTTGGAAAAAAGAGTCATCAAACCCAGGGTGTAGTTGGCCCTTACTAAACTACAGCTAACCAGGATCACTACACTGGGTGATACATGATAGCCAGAACCTTAAGCAGTTTTCTGAAGAAAAGTCAGGGTAGGGAATACTCTCAGATGGTAAGTTGTTTCTACTATATTTGCTACTGGCATAGGGGAAAGAAGATTATAAACAGGGAATAATTTGCTGAGTTACAGCCACAGCTGTTACTGTAAAAAAGAATTTTATTGTTCCTGGACCATATTTAGTTTCTGTTATGGACAGAGGACAAACGGTGCATTTCCAGAGCTCATTGCCACCATCTTTTGAAAATATTGAGAAAAAAAATTAATGTATAATAATATTGTATCATATCATATCAATCATATCATATCATAGTATTGTTTGCTTTGGAAGGGACCTTAAATATCTTCTAGTTCCAACCCCCCTGCCATGGGCAGGGTCACCTTCCACTAGACCAGGTTGCTCAAAGCCACATAAAATTGCCTTTGCAGATTTAAAGAAAACTGAAGGCCTTGCAAACAAAAGCAGATATTTTCAGACATTTTTCTTTTTCATAAAGAGACTACACCACACAATAATGTTGACTTAGCCTCACTAAATAGTGAAGCACAGGTTATTTCATCAGTGCCCAGGTTTACATGCTATAGGTGTTAGTGGTAGGCATTAACCACCAGCAGGTTTCATGTCCAAACTACCTGATGGAGAACATCTGAGGAAAAGGAAGATGGAACACAGTTTTACAAAAGCGTTGTTACCCTTCTTTACTACAGGTCTGCATGACTTCAAGTGTATGCTAGTACTGGGGCAGTCAAGCCAGATGACCATGATTATACTGCTTCTATCACACAGTCATACAGTCATGTATTGCTACTGGCATAGGGGAAAGAAGATTATAAACAGGGAATAATTTGCCTCTGTGTTAACTGAGTTTAGCTAATTAGTGTGACAAACAGCAAGGAACTTTCAAAGCCAGTGGAGTTTCTGGGGATGATAGGATCTCAATCTCCTACATTGAGCCACAGATAAAAACATCCTACAACATATGCCTTGAAAAAGTTACAGAATGCAGGAAGGTGTTGCAGCTTCCTACCTATCAGCACAAAAAGTTGTGGAAACACAAGCAAAATATTAGGATGACAGGAGGCAAGTTTACCTAGGTCAAGTTTAACAAGCTGTTGCTGTAATCTATAAGTGAAATACCAGTTACAGAAAAGAAACTGTCAAACCTCTATCCATTCCCTCTTTCAGGAATGTCAGGTCAGCAAAAGTGGCTAGTCTTTATAGATCAGCGCTCCGCCTCAAAATCCGACCCCATCTAGAAACCGTGTGTGAAGAGCAGTCTTCCTCGCCAACAATTGGAAGTGACAACCATTCTATTTGGAATCTTACTCAAAAAAACTGAAAACACAATGTGTCATCACTTGTACAGACCAGCAAAATATCACAACTTCATCATATAACAAATAGTTCTGGGAACAAGAAGAATCATCCAGGCAGTGGTCCACTGACCTGAGAATTTTGTTGCCAACAGCCCAGCAGCCTAACTGCAAAAGAAGACCCATAAAATTCTACTGTTTCAGCCTCCAGAAATGAACAGTTACTGATGCATTCCCTGAAGCTGGAGTAGTTATATCCTCAAAGGAGACTCATAGTTTGATTTATTAAAATACAGTGCTATCGTATTGATGATAATAGTGTAGCCATACAGATAGCAGTGCCTTTAGCTAGCACAGCCCTCACCCTCCCCTGCAGGCAACAAACCGATTGACAGCTGCAGTCATTTTTCAGAAGATGACCAAGCTGAGCAAGGCTGTGAACTAAAATCATCAGAGGATTCGTAACACAGGCAAAGCCCAGTGAATGAGCCAAAGGAGGGGCAGGTTAAAATTACAGAAAACACCAAAGGAACGCATTTCCATTTCACATTGAACAGTCTTTATATCAGAAACTCATGGTATTTCTTATAGAGCTTAATAACTGTGGAAACTGACAGCCTAGCTTAGTGTAGGCTTTTCTTAGTTTGATGTTGTTCTTCCTAACTTGTAAAATATGCTGGGGGCCTTGTGGCACATGTGTATGATGGATCTCTCTCTACAGCCTGTTTTGGCTGCAGAATTCCTTAAGTGAATGTAGAACATCACCAGTAAAAGGTAATGCTGGAAGTCACCTAGCTTGCCTATCTCTAGTTATACTTTGATAAAGCTGACTGGCAACCAGCTTTCCCATGTAATTGGCAAACTCCTCTCTTTCATTGCTTTCTGAAAGAGAACTTAAACTGAAAGTGCTGGAATGCTCCATGAAAAAAACAAACCCCCATAACATAAAGGTAATTATCTAAATAAAAATAAAAATAAAGCACCACATTCTAGTTTCAAACATTTTAAATGTTTCCACTTTCAATATTAAAAAATTTTGAATTTTCTTAGTTTAAAATGTAATTTTAATGGAAAATGGGGAACATTCCATTAAGGTGTCAGAGAAGCTGCTTTTTTAATATTACTAAAAAAGTCTATTTTGTCACTTACATTTTTTTAAAGCAAACTGCATTTTCATCCAAATCAGCACACTTTTCCAGCCTTCTGATTTTTGTTGATATAAGCAGCAGTTCCCCTTAAACCAGACTACTTGTAGAAGGCAAATGGGAATGTGTATGCACATAAATCCTCTGCAAAGATAGGGAATTTTACCTCTAAGTGACCTTTGTATTTTCATGTAATCACCACATTCTGGATGGACATGCTTATTCTAGAGGAACTGACATCAACTAAACTTGAAATAAGGTTAAAATAATTACAGTATTTTAATCACTGAAGTCGTATACCTTGTTTATCAGTGCCATTTAGAACCTGATAAGATTATGGAAATTGAATGAACGCTGACCCCACTCACTTTCTTATCTTCAATGTAAAAAAAAAAAAAAAAATCTGGCAAGAGGAAGCACAGAGAGCCTTTGTTGGCCAGTACAGGCTGTAGCAGTTGTCTATATCATGGCATCGTGGGGGAAAACAGAAGCTTTGTAAAGTCAAATTGCCAGTGATTCTGCAACCTGGAGCTATTTCCTAATTGCCTTTGATGAACGATAGTCAGTCTGAGTGTGTAAATTTCTTCTGTTGTTAAAGGACAGTAACACATATATGCTCAGTGTAAGTAGTACATTTTAGGATTAGGAACATCTTGTTCTTGCAGCGATTTCAGAGCACCTTTTAATAATTTGGAAGAATATTTTTAATGCTAACTATGTCTGGCACCATGACACTGCCAGGTCTCATATTTCAAGTATTTCATGGTTGCCAAACACATGTGCAAGCTAAGGACGCCAGCAGGGAATTTAAGGTTAACTTGTTCTTTTTTTCACATTCATTTTGTTTGTTTTTTTCCTCCACCTAATCCCCAAGATCCAAACATTATCATCTCTAATTTTGATTTTTTTATATGTTTACATTGAGTTGGAATAAGTAAAACTTTCTTTTAAGTGCTCAGCCTATTTTCTCTAATGTAATAAGGTCCATTCTTTGTGCACAGGGAACGTACAATTTACACAGGCTAGACCAGAAGTTTGCATAAATGTCATGGAAATTTATTCTTGTTTTACAAATATGTAAAGTAAACACTGTTTATATGGTACTTAAGGTGCTCTGAAAAGTAACCCAGTCATCAGATTTGAATCAAGAGGGAGGGAATGGAGTGCTAACAGAGCATTTGCGGAAAGATTTTCATAAGGAGTAATTGGTTTAGCAAAAAGAGTAGTAGCAAAATACTCACAGAGGGCCAAGCCCAGAGTTGCCTTCCTTGTCTTAATCTGTCGGACTAACACAGGGGCCAGGAGTGCCTTGATCTTTCCTAAATGTGTGCCAGCTGCCACAAAAAGAAGTTTGTCTGAATGAAAACAGAGCGCCAAATATTGGCTGCACCAGTTCCAGTGGGAGTTTCACCAAGATTTCAGCCCATAAGAACACTCAAATTTTGGCTCTGAAAAAAGAGCTGTAGTGGGAAAAAAATTAAGGAAAATTAAATAAGACTAAGCTGAGTATCATGGCCTGGAAGTAATATTTAATGAAGAGGTGCAATATGAAGATTATGAGGCAGAGAAGGGAAAATGATGCCATTTAAATAGAAAAACCTCAGGGATATACTAGCTATTAAATGAAGATGAACAGCTCTACATCTGTGCTGGACTTGAAACAAACCAGGGTTTATAGGAATCTGTTTAAAATCTCATGTTTAACTGCTGATCCACAGCTTAGTCCACAACACAGATGCCTAATGAGCAGATATCTGTGTTGGACAATATAACTGAACATATTTAAATCATTTGCTCAGAAAAATAAAATTTTATGAGAAAGGAGAGGTGCAGAGACAGCTGAAGGGCCAAATTCTGTTCTCAGTTACACATACGTAATTCCACTGATTTCAAATTCATGTACTTGCATGTAAACTGAGAGCAGATGCAGGGAGAAAAACAGATTTGGTCTGAATTTGATCAATCTGCCTCAGCCCAAGAGGAACCTTGACAACTGGATTTCTAAAATTGGTTTTGTTTCTTTCATTGAGTGAGATCCATGTGCATATTTAAGGAGCTATGAATCAACAATCACTCATGAACGCTATTAATTAATTTTATCTGCATTAAATATTACCTGTAATACTGAGTAATTCTGGAATAAATGGAGAAGGATTAAAGTGTCTTGAAAACACAGTGGGTCGATTTCTGCTTTAACTTGTGCTAGCAGAAATCAAATTATTTTTGTATAATATATTATTAGAAACTATGAGTCAAGCAAGCAACACGTTGGCCCTTTAGTAACAGATTCTGGGAGACACTTTCAATCTCAAATGACACCACTAGAATATTTCAATACCTATTTAGAGGGAAAAAAATTGAGGCTTTTACCCTTATATATCTTTGCCAAGCTTGGTACTGTTTAGGGCAAGTACTTTCCATTATCTCTGACAAAATTTACATTATGTGAACAGTATTTTCATCTTTGATAGCACTGGGAGATCAACAGTTTTGTAGGTATTGCATAGGTCATAGCTAAAAATAGGATAAATTATACTTTCCCTGTATAAGAAAGGAAACTCCTGTGACTGATGTAAAGACTTACCTATATGCATCAGTCCTTAAATGAGAAGCAATCCACTTAAAGAACTTTATGTATTAGAGCAAAAGGTCTGATCACTAGAGTAGCAATCCTGTGGTGTTTGCATACCTCTACAGGATTCTGCAGCCACAGTGTTTATGAATGTGAACATAAAAATTAATTTTACATGAAATTATTTCCTTCTGTGTAAAAGTAGTTTAGTTTTTCCTTGGAAGAATCAAGTTTTAAGTTGTTTGTACAACAATGCTGATGTCTTTTACAACTTGACTTAATGGCCAGACTAATAGTCATTCAGTAAGAAGCAAAATTATCCATGTATTAAAAAAAGGAAGACGGAAATTTAAAAACCTGAGTTTAATTTTCTATGGCATTAACATTCCTGCAGCAGGTTCAAAAATAATTAGAGATGAAAAAAACGCTGAATGTGTACCTAACCTTATGACCCAAATCCAAGTCAGACATGCTTTTTTTGGTATGCAGATCTGAGATGCCACGTTGAGTTCCTTTCCTTTTCAGTCTTTGCTGAAGATACAACATGCTCCAATATGATCTGGATTAGAGATATTTTTGTGTAGAATACGTCGTTTAGTTTTGCTTATCACAATGCAATACAATACCCACCACTTTGAATCTGATGCTTTTCTCTTTCATAGATGTCCAATTAATGTGATTTGGTGTTGGTGGCAGAGGGAAAGAGCATGTTGAGCTGCAAAAGCCTCAGATCTGACCTACTACGATCGTTCTCATGTTCTAATACAACATACATCAATATTGCCATGAACTATTCTTAAAGACAGAGTAACAGCACTTAACTGTACGCATACTTCACCTTGTGGATGTGGATTAATTTATTTCTCTGTCATCCCCACAGACCACAGATCAGTCCTTTAAAGAGAACATTTTCTCAGACTCTTTATTCCCTGAGAATGCTTACCACAGGGCATAAGAAATACTTTGATAACAGAGAATAGACACCCAAAAGCTTCCTCAGTATTAGTGGGCTGCCAGTAAAAGAGAGAAACAATTATGCAGGGAGTTATGATTCAGAGCCACTGACTCCATTGTAACAATGTCTCCTTTATCATTTCAACATAGATCATAGCCTCATGCTAAAAGAAATTGCCAAAAACAATCAGAAAAATATCCAAGCAGGCATTTGGAGCAACAACATTAAAGCATATTCAGAGAGTGTGTAATGTGCACTCGCACCCATTTGTTGGGTCATTTGGGACTCACTGACCTTTTTCAAGTAATTTCGAATCTTCCTGACTGGGATGAGCCTATTTGCCATAGCTTAGTAACTTGCAGTTCGGACCAGTTATATTTGTTTTGGGAGAGAAAAGTATTTACTCCAATAAATGTCTGTGTGATACAAGCAGTACTGTTTCTTCCTGCACTTACCAAGATTCTGAGTATAAATTTGACATTTTTGGTCATTGTGACGACCTCAGAACAGTGATGGGTGAAGAAGACACACACTGTCAACATTGAAAAAATGCAAGTGCAACCATATGAAAAACGAAAAGCTCTTTCAACACGGTACGTGTCTTCAGAAGAAGTAGTTACTTATTTCTGCACACTTTGCAGCTCCTATGTGGAGTTTCTTACTCACTGTATCCCTACCATTAGCAAGACATGCAGACTATTTACTGTAATTAGTCAGTTATGAGGTTTCCTCCTTATATGCCTTCTCGAATTAATGTAATTAGCCAGTAACAATTTCTGAATAATGCTTACTAATATAATAAGAAATACCAGGGATGGAATTTTCAAAGGAGAGTAAGGAAGTCAACTCCCATTGAGGGTTGTGTTTTTAAAGGAAAGAGTTCACACGCAATTGTTTTTATGGAGTATTACTCGCTAATTAGTAGCAAACTACACACCAGATTCCACAATTTATGGAGCTGGCTGGCTGGTAGCCAAAGCACAGTTTTCATCAGAGCAATAGATTATTGATTTTAGGGAAGAAAATTACTTCCCTTTTTCTTTTTCATTAGCAAAGTGTCAGATGACTGGATAAAAAATGGGTTTATAACTGCAACTGTAGTTTGTGTCCTGTTATACTCAGAACTTAAGTTGAACAGGACAATTGTTAGACTCTCCCTGGTATCCTTAAATTCCTCCCATAGGGCTTTAAAAATGGGGTTTCAAAATGTTGAACGCTGATGCAAAGACTGAGTCCTCGGTTTCTACAGACCCAGTAGGATCAGGCATCAAAGCTGATTCACAATGTCTTGCTAGTCCTAGATCATCAAACACATCAGGAAGGTTTCAAGCGTTAAAATACAGGCAAATAGCATCATTTTAGGCATTCCTGAGTGTCTGACACAACAACCCAGGACTTACAAAATGACAAAGGACAACTTGGAAGACCTCCAGCATTCAGGAAAAGATGGGATATGCTGAACAGCCTAATAGGACACCAGACACCTACGATGAAGCCCAGTAATCTCTTCTGAAAAACAACAAGAGGAAATAGCTTCCCATTTTAGCAAAAGTGAGAATGTAGACTTTCCTCAGGACCAGAAGACGAAACCTCAAGTTAGAAAAAAAAAAAAAATTAGTTTGCTGGACTGTGCTATTTATGGTTTGGTTACTTCTGTATATTTTCTGAAGGTGTCTGAAAATTCTGTCTTCCTAAGAAGTTCAAAATGTCTGCATAACTTTTCTGAGAGTAATCAAATATTCAACAAAAAACTGCCAAATTCTCATTATGTAGTTCTTATTTTTCATCTAAAATTACTTACAAAGGCCCCCATACCTTCAAGCCAATGGATTTCTGATCGTAATCAAAGTAAAATCTGTACTTCAAAATTAAATTCTGCTTTTCATAGACTTCAGGTGTCATAGAAGACATGGAGAACAGCCATATCTCAGCCATGTCATGTGCTTGTCCCTCAGCCATGCATTTGGTCTAGTAAGAATATACTCTTCATGCCTTTGGTCTTTTCTCTGTTTCCATAAAGCTATGTGTTACAATTAATTTATCAGCAGGCTATTTCACTTCCATTTCTAAGACAAAAGTGTTTTCAATAAGCTAGCCACCTTTATTACTCTGTATATCTGCAGCCTACTGATACAGGACAGTTCATAAAGAAATAACTTTCTACAATTGTGGTTAAAGAAGTGTGGAAAATATGTGCCTTGTTTCTCACTGCTTGACAAATCCCTTCAGGACAGCCTCAAATGTTGGGAGCTAGGCCCTAAAACTAGGATTGTTTTCAAAAGCACAAGGAGTTACATAGTATATTCTTTTTCAAGGAGTCAATAACTAAATAAAGCAATTATCTAATTATATCTCTCTTTCAACTAAAGCATCTGATGTAGGAATTTTTTATTTTTTTTTTTACCCAAACAGCAAACAAATGCCTTGAAAAGGCGCTAGTGGGTATTTTGTAGAAAAAATGTATTCAAAAGTCTTATCTCCTTCCAAACAGCCAAGCTTTTGCAACAAACATCTGCTACGAATTTTCTGTGCCTAAATTGTGGACTGCTAACTGAAACTGTTGATTCTTTTCTTCTGCCAACAGAAAAGTCCTTAGACCTAGATAATCACTGTATTGTATAAGCTACAGTCATTGCTTACACACCTGCACACCTTCATATGAGCAATGCTTTTGGGACACAAGTTAAAAATATATTTATGACAACTGAACTTCTTCCTTGCTTACTGTCTTATTGCTCTTTCTGTCATTTGAAGTTTCCCAACAGGCCTGGCCTGAAATGGAGTTTATTTCAGAGGGAAGAGTGGAAAAAAATTTAATTATGATTAATTACATTGTTTGGAATTTGATGTTCCCAAACTAATAAAGTCTTTAGAACAAGAAGTAGCAAATACTCATTTTCAGTGTCTTTACAACATCATTGAAATGATATGTAATATCAAAACAATTGCTTTCAGTGAATTGGCAATGGTACCCAGTGAAACTTATATAACTGTCTGGGTTCAGAAGAATACTTGTTTGAATGCCAGTGCTTTCCCAGATTGTGTCAGACACTCCTTTCATGGCTGCAAAAAAAATACCCAGAGCCTTTCCCATCAAATGAAAATAAGCTGATATTCTTAATCTTTTCATTAATGCTAGATAACAGGGAGCTACAGAGGAGATTAGCTGAACTTCTTCGAGTTATCTGTTGAAAGAGTCTGCTGTTCCAGTCCCAGAGCTTAACAAGATCATAAAGTAGAATCTGAAACAAGGAGGAGCCCAACATGTCAAGAGTCATCTATCGTACAATTCATTTAATGAAAATCCTTTCAACAGCTACACTGCTAAAGTCAGGCCAGCCATGTTGCATTTTAAAAGGGCTATTTTTGTAGAACAATGTTGCCCAAAGCATTTCCTGCTCTTATCGCTCCTACAGCAATATGTCTGGAGCTCATTACCAGTAGCTCCTACTTTTAATAGACAATCTTTCGCAAAAGACATTCATTCATGTTTTCTCCCCTTCCTCACCAATTTGCCTTGCGAATTATCTGATAATATATCACTGTTGCACTGATTCACTTAGGAAAACACAGACAGGCCTATTCACATCTCAAGAAAGTGTTGAACAAAAGGCAAATTCTCAGACCACCCACCCACTGAAAATCTGTACCTTGCAGCTAAAAGATTTCAAAATCTTGAAGGAATTAATTTGCATTTTATTATTCAATGTTTGTCAAGTAAGTAATTAAGTGGCCATGTTGAGAAGTCAGACTATGCATGTTCTTTGTTTCTTTTTTATTGAAAAGTATATACTAAGAACATTTGGTAACAATTTTGTGTGTATTTGTTCTGTGCTGATGGGCCCTATGTGCTGGTTGCTGTGAATGCATGGAATTATCATGCTTAAATATAACATCAAAAGAGTAAAACAATATAAATATAACACATTCTGGAAGCTTCAAGGATGAAACCAAAGTGATAGAGAATTAATGGATATGTGGATGTGCATAAACTAATGAAAGGGACACTATAACGTGGCAGGAAAATGAAGTTTATGAACCACGATGTCTCTTTCAGGACCATATTCTCAGAGGCTTGTTGATGGGACAGGATGAACTGAAGTCCTGAAGTGATTATGGGAAACCTGAAGCAAAATGCAGTGGGGGAGAAAAAAACCAACAACTTTCCACTGAAGCTGCAGTTCAGCAAGTGGTGCAAGCATGTGCCTATCTTTAAGCACAAAATTACTCCTATAGAGAGAAATCGTGTCTTCACTGAAGTTACATTTCACATTCCTCAGAGACCCACCAGGGTTCAGTCTCTGCATTTCTCCATTAGTTTCAGAAACTTTCATAAGCTGCACCCATGTCCAAGCAGGCAGGCTTTGCCAGACAGATTTTTCAAGGACAACTTTCACAGAGGAATTTTGCAAGCTGGTAGGAATTGCATGCCTGCCTCCCTGCTCCTTGGGTGAGCTAGATGTTTGACACAAGGAAGTGGTATTCACACAGGTTCTATAAGGAATATAATTTTCATGCCAAAATCAATAGAGAGGGACAGTGCTCTTAATTATTTGATCAAAATTAGCATCTATGTGAGAGTCTACATCTCTCCATTGACTTTACAGGAATTACAGACTTGTAGTTCATCCAGTAACTTTGATAGCTCCACCACAGCCTGAGATGGCCAGCCTGCTGGCCACCACTCTCTCACCTCTGGAGGAATGATCGCACCAGACCCCATGCCACACTATTTCATCAAGCTAAAATTGGAACAAACAAACAGCTGTTTTGGCAGTGAGGATTTCTGATGGTTTAATGAGATGTACCTAATTGCAGCATGGAGGCTGCTAGGGACAAGTAGACATGTCCTGATCGAGAATGAGAGTCAGGATGGCACCACAGCAGCCATTGTCAGCATGGTCATGGAATTCAAGCCCTGAGTTAATGACTTAGATGTTAAAAAAGGAGCGCAGCATTGAATTCAAGTCTGATACAGAGAAACTTGATCTCAGCTTTTAATTATACTATTGGGAAAAAAAAAATGCAAAAAACACAACACGGTGTTAAAAATATGACTTGTAAGACCCCAGTGCCACAAAGACTTATCCACAGGCTTATGTGTCTCTTTATATTCTAAGTGACACTCCCAGGAGTATATTGCCTGGTAAGAGAAATACTGCCATGAAAGCCAGATATACCACATAAGAACATGTGAGATACCAGGATATATTTCTAAGTGATGATTAAAGAGTGGGTAAAAATAGCACATTATCTAGTTTTGAGGATTTACATTTTACAGTGAAAGACCTTTTAAGTGTTGCCAATAATTAAAAACAAAGGATAAGCTCATAAATGAATGGAAATTGTGCAGGCATGAAGTGTACAGTGTTCAGAAGGTACTGGTCTCCTGTGTACCAGTTACTGCAGGGTTAAGAAAACCCTAATTACTTCCTAAAATAATTTAACTAAATGCATATTTTTTACAGTAATGGGCAGGCTGTTACGGGAAGTAGGCATAAATGTACCACTATTTGTATGCATTATAAAATCTGGAAAAGTACTATATTCAGGAATTCCCCAACACTGGCTCTGCAATCTGAACCTCTGAGTCAGATTCTTACTTCTTTTGTTTTCATCCAGCACTTGCATAAACCCAGTCAACTTAACTGAAAGACCTGATTTTTACAGTGTGCAATTGCAATGAAGCTTTATACTCTCTGGAGGCTTTTCAAGGCAGGGAAGTTAGTGTACTGTAAACCAGCAGGCTGATTGATATACAACCCAGCAGTTGCTTCTGACCTCATGGTGACAATCTGACAGCTAAGTGGTCTGCTGCACCTTCAGCATGTGTTGGCAGGAGCCTGGAAGAAAGGGAAGGCAAGAAGCTAAGATGCCCAAATTAATAAGCTGTTTTCCCAAGACTCTCTCTGTTATCAAAGGGTAGGGTCTACAGGAAGACCCTCCCTTTTCCTCCTCATCCATCATAGCCTAGCACTCATGGCAGCAGCAAAAACAAGTTAACCTCCCTCCTTCTTGCCAGTTTGGTTTTGACTCAGGTCGGTTTCTGGATCTGCTTTAGCATGTGGCCATACACGTTGATGTTGGCACAAGGTGGGGAGAGGTGGAGAAGAGTAGGAGGGCAGGACTGCCTTTTTCAGGGGCATCGTTTTGTACATCCTAGTTTTATTCAAACTCTTTTTCCTGTGTGAACAAGTCTTGGCCCTGAATTTCCTTTCCTCCTGGTTATTGTCATTAACCCACCCAGTCACACAAGTGAGAAAAGGATTACTTGTACCTTGTCTATGTCCACTCAAAGCAAGGTGGAAAAATCCATAAGTTTTATTATTATAGAATTATGACTATATTGCTATAGATTAATGGAATTGGACTGTGACACAAAAATCATATTTTTAATGCAAACACATCAGCTTACACTACACTTGAAGCCCAAAAGTTAGGGTATGTCAAGAAATGGGTCTTTCGTGCTATTCTACCTCAAGCCAGAGGTTGCCAAATATCTTACAAGAAAATTTTTTCTTATCAAAAGGAGTTTGAAAGGTTTAATATAAGGATTTTTTCAGAGCTTATTCCAAAACAAATGCTTAGCACTGAGACCACTGAAACATTGAAAAAACAAAAGCTAAAAATCCTTCTTAGACACTTCAAAGTAATCTAGATTTAAATTGCTATAGCCTGAAACAACTCTGCTGCTCTCAATATGAGGAATTATGTCCTGCATATTCAGACATGTTACAGGACATATACATTATAAGACAGTTTTCAAGCCACCACTTTCTCTTCTTAAGAGTGCATGACCTGAAATTTATGCTTTAACTTTTGCTCAAACCACTGGTTTTTTACATTATTTATATCCCATACCACTAATGAACTAAAGATGCATGAAAATCTTCCAGGTTTTGAACATCAACAAACTTTGCCACGCACGAGGCAGAAGCTCTCGATTTGTAACGGAAGCCCAAGGAGGGCAGATTTGGGCCTGCTTTCTCTCCATAATTTTTGATGCAGGTTTGGTTGAAAACATTTTCAGTCAAACCCCCGTTTCTGCTTGCTCATCACTTTCTCTATGGATTATTAATACATAGTCACAAACTCAGATATGGGACTCACCACATCAGTGATTTTTTAATGTCAATTTGTTTTGAAAACTTTGAAACAAACCCATTCTGCTATCAAATTTAGTCATACGCTCATTTTTTTCTGCATTGCTGCATTTTAATTCAATACAATGGGAGAATTACTGAGAGGATGTTACATAGTTTATAGAAATTTCTTCTGTTTAATTAGTTCATATGGAGTACATTTTCCTGCCATGAACCATTTGATTAGCTTATTTAAAGCCCAGTCTACAGGACCATGTAAGGTGACTAATACGAAAGGTAAACTTGCATTTAAGAAAAACAACATACTAGGAAAGTACAGAGGAAAAATTCCCACTGGCAGAAGTCTTTTGTAATTGGAAGCTGGTTTTCCCATTTCTGTCTGGGAACAGTGTTGGAAATGAGGTTCAAAGTAGCAAGACGAGTACATAATGTTAAAAAGCATTAGTTTATACAGCAATTCTTACTGGGCTTTGCCCTTCAGTTGTGCCTCTGAGAAAACAAATTGAATTTCCTGATTTCAAATGGCAAACTCTGCTATTACATACTTTGTGATTTCAAAGAGCATCTGTCATCACACAAAGACAAATACATTTCTTGGAGAAACATCTGGTGCTTTTTTAAACAAGCCTGGGGCCAGGTCTGCGCAATGAATGAAATATGTACTATAGATAGAGTGTTATTTAGTGTTGCTTTTCATTTAATCAACTTTGTGTGGAATGTTTGTATTGCGTTAACTATCTCTAAAATATTGGCTCTCCTACCACTTTGGGCAATTGCTGCCCTTTACAAAAAAAATTAAAAATTGTGCTTTGAGTATAACAACAAAGAGCAGTAAGTCGGCTCTACTTCCCAGTTCCTTGCAGGACATCTGTGGGAAAGGCAGTAGATGTTCACACACTTTTTTTAAGAAGGCAAGTGTTTAGTCTTTGTGCTTTGCAAAAAACAGCAATAAGCTCTTCATTTGGCTGTCTGAATCTGCAATAGAAAAATTAATATACATCCAACCCCAACCCTCACTGAGCTAATGTAAAAAATCTGTACTGTAGCTCAGAAAAGAATACACAGCAAGATAATCAGTACCCCTGAAGACCCATTTGTCAGAGTTTGAACGTTTTCTTGGGTACTTCTTGCTGTGATGGCATTAAACCAGTCAGTAGCATGGTTGTGTCACAACCACCCAGTACAGGTGTCACAAGCTTGTTGGTAACATTGCTCTTATGCCAAACATCAGAGCAGTGATGGCTGTTGAAGAGCTCCTTGATTTCTCTCTGTGTTTAGGCTTTCTCATGTCCCTTGTCTGACCATTTCTTTCACAGTAAATTTATGTGTGGAGTGAATGGATGAGGGGGCAGTGTCACATGCATGAGTAAGGAAGCTGCTGAGTAACTGATCTATGGCATACTGAAAGTTAACACAAAAACCAAAAAGAGAGAAAGGGAGAAAAGGATGGAAAGGAGGTGAAGTATCTTGTCCAGATCATGTGGAACGGCCATAATGAGATATTCATATCGGGGACAACACTTCCCTCTTTTCTTGAAATAAAGGGTCTGTGCTCTGGTTTGACTCATTCTATTGCCCCTGCTAATGTGTTATTCGATATTGGTCCAAACATTTTCAAAGACTAGTTTCTAGGTGTGATGCAGACACATCTCACTCTGTGTCTCCCTTGACTTACAGTACCCTGGAATAGCACACATTCGAAGAGCAGAATTGTACAATCCATTTACCTTGGCCTTCGTTCACTGTAGGGAAAAAGACAGCATATCATCTGCATCCTCTACATTCACATCCTGCTTTTAGGTGAATGGTTCAGCAGTCAAAAATGCAACTAGTACACTAATGTAAATATACTGCATACATTTGGAGGACAAGGAACGAAAATAGCAAGTACACATAAATAGATAGTCACAAAACACTAAAAAAGCACTGAATAACAGAATCAAGCTTAGTGTATGTCTACATTCAAAACAAAACAAAAAAAGACAAACAAGACCTCAGAATACATAAACAAATAATTGGAACACAGATACAAAGATCTATTGCTAGGCAATGTAACATCCATCCCACTGAAGTGTCTTCTGCAATACTGTCTGCGAATTAAATCTTCTAAGCTAACCCTTGTTCTCATTAAGAGTGACTGTCAACTAAAAAAGTAATTTTCGAATGAATGAGAATTATCATGCTTAAGTGCATAAAATAATCTCAAAGTAATAGGGGTCAGAAAGAAAATTCCACGAATAGGAAATTATATCATACAAGCTCCTGTACAGTTTTAATCACATTCTTCCGAAGCAAGTGAAATGTGTCACCGTTGGGCTGAAAATTGGATGTAGAAAATAGTGATCTGATTTGGGCAGTTTAATAGCTTTTTTATCCTCTAGAAATGGGAAAAGAAGTGTGATAGACATGAAATACTTCTTTTGAGAAAAATTCTTTGTGTGAGTGTAGCATTTTGGGAAGAAAAATATTCCTTTAGGAGGACAACGGCAGCCTGGCTAGCAGTATTGTATAGCGCACACATTCAACAGGCAGCTCAAATTACAAAGAGATTTTCCATTGTCTAAGCCAAGGATCTCAAAGTGTTTGTACTGATGCCAAGTTTTGCACTGACAGATTTGGGTGGGCATTAGTGGCAATGAGCTACAGTGCTTTTTAAAGTAAATTTGGCACCAGATGCTGAAAAAGTTTACCATCACTGATCCAAGCTACTCCATTTCAAATCTAATGGCCATTAGTCCAGGAACGTGTGATAACATGTCTGAGATAAAGCAACTATTCTCTGCTCTCAAAAACCATATGAATAAAGATCATAGAATCATTTAGGTTGGAAAAGATCTTTAAGATCATAAATCACAACCTTTAATCTAATGCTGCCGAATCCACCCACTAACCCATGTCCCTAAGCACCGCATCTATACATTTTTTAAGTACCTCCAGGGATGGTGACTCAACCACTTCCCTGGGCAGCCTGTTCCAATGCTTGACAACCCTTTCAGTGAGGGATATTTTCCTGATATCCAGTCTAATTCTCCCCTGGTGCAACTAGAGACCATTCCCTCTTCTATCACTTGTTCCCTGGGAGAAAAGACTGACTCCCACCTTGCTACAGCCTTCTGTCAGGGAGCTGCCACGTGCGATAAGGTCTCCCCTGAGCCTCCTTTTCTCCAGTCTAAACAGCCCCAGTTCCCTCAGCTGCTCCTCATAAGACTTGTGCTCCAGAACCTTCAGCTTCGTTGTCCTTCTCTGAACACACTCCAGCACCTCAGTGTCTTTCTTTTAGTGAGGGGCCCAAAACTGAACGCAGTATTCGAGGTGCAGCCTCACCAGTGCCGAGTACAGGGGGACGATCACTTCCCTAGTCCTGCTGGCCACACTGTTTCAGATACCAGCCAGGATGCTGGTGGCCTTCTTGGCCACCTGGGCACACTGCTGGCTCATGTTCCGCTGGCTGTTGACCAGCACCCCCAGGTCCTTTCCCACCAGGCAGCAGTTCAGCCACTCCTGCCCAAGCCTGTAGCGCAGCGTGGGGCTGGTGTGACCCAGGTGCAGGACCCGCACTCGGCCTTGTTGAACCTCACACCGTGGCCTCGGCCATCAGCCCAGCCTGCCCAGCCCCCTCTGCAGAGCCTTCCTGCCCTCCAGCAGATCAACTCTGCCGCCCAGCTTGGTGTCACCTGCAAACTGACCGAGGGTGCGCTCGATCCCCTTGTCCAGATCATTGATAAAGACATCAAACAGGACTGGCCCCAGTGCTGAGCCCTGGGGAACACCGCTTGTGACCGGCCGCCAGCTGGGTTGAGCTCCATTCACCACCGCTCTCTGGGCTCGGCCACCCAGCCAGCTTTTTACCCAGTGTACAGTACACCTGTCCAAGCCCTGAGCAGCCAGTTTCTCCGGGAGAATGCTGTGGGAAATGGTGTCAAAAGCTTTACTACAGTCTAGGAAGACAACATCCACAGCCTTTCCCTCATCCACTAAGTGGGTCACCTTGTCATAGAAGGAGATCAGGTTAGTCAAACAGGACCTGTCTTTTGTAAACCCATGCTGACTGGGCCTGATCACCTGATTATCCTGTATGTGCCATGTGATAACAGTTATGAAGATCTGCTCTGTAACTTCACCTATCATTAAGGTCACGCTGACAGGCCTGTAGTTCCCTGGATCTTCCTTCCAGCCCTTCTTGCAGATGGACATCACATCGGCTAACCTCCAGTCAGCTGTGACCTCCTCAGGTCGCCAGGACTGCCATTAAATGATGGACAGTAGCTTGGTGAGCTCCTCCACCAGCTCCATCAGTACCTTTGGGTGGATCTCACATGGCCCCATAGGCTTGTGTGTGTCTAAGTGGTGTAGCAGGTTGCTGACCATTTCCCCTTAGACTATGGGAGCTTCATTCTGCTCCCCACCTGTCTTCAATTTCAGGGGGCTGGGTACCCCAAGAACAATTGGTCTGGCCATTAAAGGCTGAGACAAAGGAAGAATTAAGTACCTCAGCCTTCTCCTCATCCTTTGTCACTATGTTCCTCCCACATAAAATAATTATTAGCCCTTACTTTGTTGCTAATGTATTTATAGAAAGATTTTTTATTGTCTTTTATATCAGTAGCCAGATTAAGTTCTAGCTGGGCTTTGACACTTCTAATTTTCTCCCTGCATAATGTCACAACATCCTTGTCACCCCCCTCAGTTGCCTGTCCCTTCTTCCAAAGGTCATAAACTCTGGGGTTTTTCCTGAGTTCCAGCCAAAGCTCTATGTTCAACCAGCAGCTCTTCTTCCCCACCAGCTTATCTTTTGGCACATGGGACAGCCTGTTCCTGTGCCTTGAAGATTTCCTTTTTGAAGACTGTCCAGCCTTCCTGGACTCCTTTGCCCTTCAGAACTGCCTCCCAAGGGACTCTGCCAACCAGTCTCCTCAAAAGGCCAAAGTCTGCCCTCAAGATGGCAAATAGCAGTGGCCACAGCACACTGCTTGGTCTGAGCACAGAGCTCCAGCTGGTGTTGGCATCAAAGCTAATCTGCCAGCCTTGCCCTCATCCAATACACATCCCCTGCTCGCATGCCCTGACTCCCACCCTTTGTAGGGCCATCACTAGAAAAACTGCAGTCCTGTCCTACACTTGCTCATCGGACCCTAAGTGAGGCAGACAAATAGCCTGGAGATGTGCAGGAGGGTTTATCCCTTCAGGAAGGTCTGTTTCATATCCCTTCGAGCAAGCAGTGCCCAGTGCTTCCTCTCAGCACTGACTTGTACCCTCACTCCCCTGTACTACTTCACCCATCGTCCTCTGGACAGCAGATGCCCCAAGTTTCCATGATCTTTTCTTTTATTACCATCATCTCTACCCAGTAGCCTTGGTATAAATTTAACCTATGATCGAAAAAAGTATTCCTGCTTATGCTAAACCTGCAAGCATAGATTAGTCCTCTGTACTCAGGTTCGGATACTGGTTCAGCTATAGTTCAGACAAATTCAGTTATACAAATGAAATAACAAAATTACTTAATTTCCTTGATGTTGTTCCCATAATGTAAAGTTATCAAACTGAAACAAAAGGTTAAATAGGCTGAATTATCAACTAGAATTATGGATGGCTACATCATATGAATGCAAACAAAGGTGATAGGGGGATTTAAAATACACAGAACTGCAATTATTTTTCTTTTAAGTAATGTAAAGGTAAGAAATATCAGAGAACAGAGAAAATAACTCCAGTCTGATTGTAAATACATGAAATATGCCACAGTTTTGTAGTTCTAGGCATAAAAAATGTACATATACATTTGTATAAGTGTATGTATTTCTTTGAACACTGACTATTGTCTGATTTCTCTATTATTTCCACAGATACCAGGTTACACTGAGGGACAAAACAGACCAAATAACATCCCAAGATAGGCAGGGCAAACTCTCATGTAATGAGGAAGATTGCATCAGTCTGAATAAGGCTTTCCATTTCTATTGAATTTATATTGCTTTAAAAATATTTATTTTTCAAACAGCTTCTCTTGTGGGAAGTTTGCCTGTACCAGTGCCGAAGCACTCTCCAAACCATCAAGCTGCAAGAAGGTCTTTTATTACCATCTCATACTAACACACTTCATGCCAGTCCCTCTGCTGCCTTCTCCACATCTCACCTCATCCAGGACCCACTCTCTCTTCTTTCACTTCTTCCTCTCTCTGCTTCTTCCTCAGCTGCTCTCTCTTCATTGGCTCTCAATAACTTAATAGAACCAGCCACAGCTGCACCTTATCTACATCAGCCAGCCCACCGCCCCTGAAGCCAACCCACAGCTGTATATTATCAATGCTAATTAATCCAGCTTTATTCCTCTGCATACCAGCAGCAAAGCATAGCTTCTGCTCTCCTATGTGCATGAGCTCCCCAAATCTCAGGAGCAGCAGCATCTCTTGGGTGGCTCAGTCTGGGAGGTTTGGGCTAGTGGCACTTAGCTGTATGTCAGGGGGTGAAGCCAGAAGCATCCCTGGAGCAGGGCTCTGAGCTGGCATCATCGCCCCTCTCGCCCACTGCAGTCTTCAGGCACACTGCAGTGCCTGTCTGAAGCCATCCTGGGGCAATTTATTAATGCTGACTTGTTAATTAATTTATTTGCTCTGGCTTACCCTTGACAGGTTACAATATTTTGTTTGCTGTGGAAGAAAGATGACAAAAAGATAGGAAAGTAGGAAAACAGGGCAACCAGACTTTTCTGAAAGCCAAACAAGTACAGAAAAGAGCTTCACATGGTAAAAGCCAGCAAGTCAGCGAGATGGTCCTCAGAGGCAGTGTGACGTAGTGACAGAGCAGTTGGAGATTAAGAAAACTTGCAGCATGATTTTCAGCAAAGGAAGTCATGGGGAGATTACAGGAATCTAACTAAAACATGGATGTTTTCTTATACTAAGATTTGGGATTTTTTTAAAAATCCCTTTAATTTCCTCATTCTTTATTACTGGAAGAGTGTGGGCTTACACAGTTTTATACATTTCAATGACTAATACGTGGTAGGTATGTTGAAAGGTATTTCTTTTGCCTTTTTAACCAGAAATTGACTTCATGGGAGTATTCTCCATGATGCCTATCATAAAAATGAGAAGCTGTGGACATGTTGCAACAAAATGTGATTGTCACTGAAAAAACCTACTACAGCAAGAAAATAGCAAAGTATGCTGATAGTCACTTTACACATACTTACAACTGCAACAACTTAAATAAAATAAAAATGGTCCAAGTCCCTATTTTGACAAAACTGTTTCATTATTAAAACTAGTCAGGGTAGTGCTTTCCCTTGAGAATATTTCCATTAAAACCATTCTATCCCATAAAATGTGTTTTTACCAGGTCTTACTGGAAACATGGCATTTTTCAGTGCTTCTGTTAAAAAAAAATATTATTCAGTACCTCTTAGTATTCAATGAAAAGAAAACCTGTTATTGAAATAAAAAATATTAACCTAACTCCATTTTTAACTGGATAAATAATCAAACAACATATCAGTCCTCTTCTAAAGGACTGAGATGTAAAGAAGATACTTGTATAGAATGATCTCCAAATTTAAATCCAACAACCTAAGGCTAAGGAATAGTGACAAAACACAAAAAACATGAAATTTACATTAAATTAATCCCACATTTGAAATCTGTTGTTCGACTGTTTATGTTAGTTTGTTTTAGCTTGATAAGATCAACAGTTTAAAATGGATTAATATAATCATGGGAAGAGACATAGAACATGCAGACATGATGTAACAAAGACAGTTAACTCTAGCAAGCAAATTGCTTCATTGCTTCTTTCTTGAAGATAAAGTTACAGATGGAAAAACAAATGTTTTGAGGAAAATTAAAACAAGTCCTAGAAGGACAAAGGAAATTAAGGAACATACCTGACCCATTCATAATTGAAGTATAGATAAGTTTAAAGTATAAGCTTAAGTTCTGTTATTAGTCAAGAAGTAGGAAATAAAGGGTGTATAAAAATCCTCAAATGTTCTTGTAAGCTAAGACAGAAAACCGTATCTACAATAAGAAACCAAATGTTAGCTTGTAGGCATTTTGCTATATACTGTAACAGTGATACTCAGCAAGTACCATTTCTGTCCTTTTATTTATGCTGTTATGCAAACATCTTTACCCTCACTGTAAACCCGGGGGACTGAAGCACAGCGCAGTGGGGATGGGAAGACCAGTGAGCCAAATTTTCCTTTCCTTAGATAGCAGCTTTGAAACTTTTCCTGCTGCATTAGGCTGTGATTCCCTGCAGAGCAGGGAAGCAGCCCCAGTGCTGACAGAGGGAACGCACAGTAATCTAGGAACATCCCATCCCAAGCTCCATGTTGTTAGTCAGTCCTGTGGTTAGCTGTGCTCCTAAACATCCGCTGTCCTTCTAGGAGCTCCCTTTCAAATCAGAGAGTGCTTGTCTGTTTACATCTCTCTTTCTCCATTCCGCATAAACTTCCTTTGACCTCAGATGGTCCAGCAGCTAACTATGTCTCTTCTGCTATATAAGCACATCCCTCTGATTCTCCTTTTCATCCATCACTTGTTATTCTTGCAAAAGACCTGGATCCTCTTTATTCTTTTTGAAAAATACAGGCTGGCTGGTCAGTCTCACCTCTCTGTCCAGCAAGACCAGGGAGCAGATCCTCCTGGAAACTATGCTAAGGCACATGGAAAATAAGGAAGTGAGTCATGGAAGCCACTAAGGGCAAATCGTGCCTGACAAATTTGATGGCTTTCTACAATGGAGTTACAGCATTGGTGGATAAGGAAGGAGCAACTGACAGCATCTACCTGGACTTGTCCGAAGTGTTTGACACTGTCTGACACAAAATCCTTGTTTTTAAACTGGAGAGACGTGGATTTGATGGATGGACCACTCGACGGATAAGGAATTGGCTGGATGGTCACACTCAAAGAGATGTGGTCAACAACTCAATATCCAAGTGCAGACCAGTGATGAATGGCATTCCTCAGGGGTCCATACTGGAACCAGTGCCATTTAATATCTTTTACAGTGACATGGACAGTGGGGTCAAGTGCACCCTCAGCAAGTTTGCTGATGACACCAAGCTGTATGGCACAGTCCACAAGCTGGAGGGAAGGGATGCCATCCAGAGGGACCTTGACAGGCTTGAGATGTGAGCCCATACAAACCTCATGAAGTTCAACAAGGCCAAGTGCAAGGTCCTGCATGTAGGTTGGAGCAATCCCAAGCACAAATACAGGCTGGGCAGAGAATGGATTAAAAGCAGCCCTGAGGAGAAGGACTTAGAGGTGTTGGTTGACAAGAAGCTCAACATGACCCAGCCATGTGTGGTTGTAACCCAGAAAGCCAACTATATCCTGGGCTGCATCAAAAGAAGTGTGACCAGCAGGTCAAGGGACATGATTCTCCCCCTCTACTCTGCCCTCATGAGGACCCACCTGGAGTACTGCTTTCAGCTCTGGGGTCCCCAACATAAAAAGCACATGGAACTGTTGGAGCAAGTCCAGAGGAGGACCATGAAGATGATCAGAGGGCTGGAGCACCTCTCCTGCGAAGACAGGCTGAGGAAAGAGTTGGGATTCTTCAACCTGGAGATGAGAAGGCTCCAGAGACACCTTCTAGCAGCCTTTCAGTACCTAAAAGGGGCCTACAAGAAAGCAAGAAATGGACTTTTTACAAGGGCCTGTAAGTGATAGGCCAACGGGCAACAGCTTTAAACTGAAAGAAGGTAAACCTAGCTTAGATATAAGGAAGAAATTCTTCATTATGAGAGTGGTGAGGCACTGGAAGAGGTTGCCCAGAGGAGCTGTGGATGCCCCATCCCTGGAAGTGTCCAAGGCCAGGCTGAGTGGGGCTTTGAGCAACCTGGTCAAGTGGAAGGTGTCCCTGCCCATGGCAGGGGAGTTAGAGTTAGATGGTCTTTAAGGTGCCTTCCAACCCAAACCATTCTGATTCCTTGATAAACTGTGTCCCTTTGTCAGTTATGATCTTTTGATGTGGTCATAGATTTTCAACTCTCATTTTTTTGGTGGTGTTTTGGTTTTTTAATATCTATATATTTGGAGGAATCATTTGTCTCAACTTCAGCCAATATTGTTAAACATACACATTTAAAGTCCCCAGATGACTGGAGCTCTCTCTTGCTTTAGCAGGTACTTCGTAAAGCCCTAATCAATGTCTGTCTTTCAGCACATTTAAACAGTTTGTAATTTTATCATGTCAGCCGGAACTTACCATTCGGCAATAGAAATCTTTCACAAAGCTACACCCATGAAATCCCAGTGAAGAAAACAGACATCATTTAGAGCACATACACTCTTATTTAATATATGAGACTACTACTGTTAGTTATTATGGAAAATAATTGCTTGCAGCACATAATTATTATTAAGCCACATATCAAATATCATATTTATAGGTAATATATATCATGAAACTGAAATATTACTTTGTAAAACTTCTGGTTTAGATGATAGTTTGGAAACTTTTAACTTCTTCTGAAAAAGATTAGTCTAAGCAGACTAAGTTTTGCTTCAGTTAGATCAGGTAGATCTCATTTTCCATACTTGTTTCTTTCAACACAAACATGTTACAGACATGAGAAACTTCTAGTTCTGTATTATTCAAAACTTAACTATGTACTTCATTAACGAGCCAAAAAAGTAAATCAAACTTCAGAACACAATCACTTCAGTACTGTAAAATGTACCAGGTACTTTCTGAACAATACTGTTTATACAGTACTGACCTGACTGTAATGATGAAGTATATCACCATTATGTGGTCATCTAGTGTAAGAGTAGCAAAGGAGATACAGTTACTTAATGGAATTGTTTTCTTCTCTTTATTCTACCCAAAAAAATCTTTCCACCAGATCAGAATGTGCTATCATAATCATCCAGCCTGGCCTCTTCCACAGCCCTGTAGCACTGTTTTAGCTTTGCTCCCTCAAAAAGCCCAGAACTGCTGCTCAGGCTAGAACTGTTTGTTTTTTTGGTTTGGTTTGGGTTTTTGTTTGGTTGGTTTTTTTCCCAGAAAGATGCAGGTTATAGAGTTTACTCCAAAGATCTACATAAAAAAGACTGAGGAGAAAGCAGAATGCAGATATTAGGTTAAAAATGCAAACAAGTAATAGTTATAACTTCTGCTGTCTTCTTATGAAGCTGGACTTGGGAGGCACTGCTGATCTGAAGAGGAGGAACAGAAAAGAGCAAATAAAGCCTGTAAACAAACTGATTATCAGCTGCTCATTGATGCTAAATTCTCTTAACTTACACATGGGAAGTAATGTTACAAAGCTTCTTGTGACTGAATGAAAAAATAGGTTTCAGTAGCAGCAGATGCAGTTTTGGCAGGATATCAGATGAATAATTCTGTATGAAATCATGTGTGTTTAAGGTATTTCAAGCAGTGGATTTATAGCAAAATGAAGAAGCTCCAAGCCACACAAACCATGACAGAGATAATCTTGATGATGTGAATATGTTAACACTTTTATCAAATGCTTCTGTTGTAGTAATGTGTACTGTTCTGGTATTCTATCACACAGGTACAGGCAAGAGTTTTAGTCTTCATAACAATAAAGACTGTGTAGTAGCAGTCAATTTTCAATGCACACGGCATCCTAACCACAAGGATGGTAAGAGATAGTTTGTTCATGCTATCCATTTGTCAATGGTGTTGTCTGCATTAGAGTAAAAGACAGGTGCACATTGCAGTAACGGCTCTGTCAAAGATGGTCACTAATTAAATTCCCTATCTAGAGTATACATATACATTTCCCCCTCATATACCTTCTTAATTAACACAAAGTTCAACCTATAGACAAGTATGTTTTTGATTAAGAAGTAGATCCCTGAATTTCTTTTTGCTTTTCAGATGAATGAGAAGTTGAGGAGGGCATACTCTTCTTTTTTCACCAGGTTCTGAATTCCAGTACAGTCTGTTGAAATATGGATTTGTACTTTCAGCCCTTGTGACCGTTGTCAAAATGATCAGTCTTCTGAAAAAGCGTAATTCAGCTATGCAGTCAGTCACAGAGCTAAATCATGTCTAGTGTCCCAATCCTAAAAGGTTCTGAGAGCTGCGAGTGCCTAAAATTCCAGTTAGAAACCAAACCCAAAGTGTATCTCCCATCCAATTTCATGATTTCTTTATTTTGAATGTTAATTTAGCTGAATTTTGGTGCATACAGTTGGAAAGAACTAATGGGTTTTGCTTTTAGGGTATGTGTGTGTGTGTGTAGATATATATATAAATGTGTGTGTGTGCAGGTGAACTGGACAAAATTCCTCTTTTTTATTGTAAGGATGTAAGAATGGGAAATTTTTTCTTGTGAGGGCTGTGTATACAAATAGAATTGGAAAAAATAGGTTTCTACAAAATGTCATAGGTGTTTTAGTCACAGAACTGTGCTGAGGAGGAATCACTCATATCCATTAGCTGTTTCAAGGCTAAAGTTTCATATCAGAATCTCACAAAGATAAACACCCAAGCTAAAAGCAGGTTTCTTTTTAACTTTTATCAGAATCAAGATCTGAATCTTCCCAAGAAATTTGAGTCTGGATTTGATATTCTCATACTATTATTTAGCAAGATAATTATATTGAAAGTGTGGTTTTCTATGTAGGAGTATATCCTGAACAAACAGGGAAGACTTATAATAAACAAGAATACCAGAATGCTAAAACAAAATACATAGCAGTTACATCATTTATCAACATTGTGTGAAGCTTGATACCTTGGAATATTCATGTTCTGCTCTAAATTTAGCACCAATGTCACTATGAACTGAAAAAGTAGCATGTTTGCTGTCTTCAGAGAATCCAGCTGAGTCTCTAAATGCGATGAATTAATCAACTTAAAAGGTGCCTTATGTCAAACTGTTGACTTCAGAGTGTTAGAGATTAAAGCATCACCAGATGTGTTGTCCAGCTACCACTACACACTGCAATGATGTTGTACTCAGTTACTGATTCTTACCAAGTCAAGTCCCTCTACTCTTTGTCATAAGTTACAGCAGTCACTTATAGGGATTTTACACAGTAACTCACTGTCCAAAGGACTTGAAAATACAAAGCAAAAGAAAGGACAGAACAATTCCAGGAGAAGATTACACTCCTTGTTACAATTAGCATTGAATATTAAAGAAAATGTCAATATGCAGGATTTAAAGAAAAACAATCCAGGACATGTCTCGTGTTCTGTAACATATGCTAGGCTAATGCCACAGGACAAAACTGATAAGGTCTTACAAAATGTCACTTCACGCTGAATTTTATTTACTGTTGTTGGCAATTATGCATGTAAAAATAGGTTGTTTAGACAATAAGGATTTCTAAAGATGTGTCATATGTTCATAGTTAAATATGCTAAATGTCACATTAAAGCTGACATGGCTATGGCTCAAGGCAAAAACATTGTCAAGCTGTCTATGACCCAGATGTGGTATATGTCATCAAGCTGATTGTTTCTGTTTGACTGTAGTTTATAGTGCATAATATTGAGTGTCAAATGTCCTGCAAAAGTGCTGCTTGCAATGAGAGAGTTTTTCCTCCCCCTTTGGTATTTACTTGTAGTTTGGTCTTGTTACAGCTGCTGACAGATATTAAAGATATATTTCAGTTAGTGCTAGCTTCCCTTTAATTGGGAAATATGTATGTATAAATACACATATGTGTATATAAGTATATGAGAAAAATATAAGTAAATATATGGAAATTAAATTAAATTACTGTGGAGGCATACTCCTCAGAGGAAATCAATAGCACTACTGTGCAACCTTACTATAGTAGGCAGACTTTCTGGAGAAGCTGTGAATGTGTGGGAAAGCTAAGATTTTTCCACTAAAGTCTTATTTGACTGCTTATGGATCAGCTAAAAGTGCTCTTTTGATGACATTTTTTACCTCAGGCATTGACTTTGTCCTTTTATTAGTGGAGCGAACCACTGCTTTTAAGAAATAAGTTTAAAGAACCTTCAGTAGCAGTTGACTTAGAAGACTACCTCTGGAGCAAACCATTCTGAGTGGTGATTTACAATATTTTAATTATTCTTAATATATGGCTTTTTAACACAGCTGGACCTGCATTGCAGTTGTACTGGGAATCTGTACTTGCTGGCAGATAGCATATTATTTTTTGCCAGACAGATTTCTATCACCACTTGTAACTTTTTTTTCCATTAAGTGGGATATTTATAAACACTGTTTCAAGCATCTGTTTGCAGCATAAGTTATCACCAATTAAATCCTCTAGAAGCCATTCCAGTTCATCCTAGAAAATCAGCATTTTTCATGTTTTTACTGTAGCTCTAGAAATTGATGATCAAAATAGTAAAAAGGCTTTCTTTGGACTGGAGAGAGCCTTTGAGTAATAGTTGCTGTTACTCCCAGAGAAGACCCAAGAAGGATTTTTAATATTATGTCATAAAATGCCTTTCTGGTTTCCACAGAAAGAAGCTAATGTGATTTTTAACTAGATTCAGAATATGTACCTTCTTATAGCAGATCAGCTCTAATTATGGCACTTCAAATTGAGCAGAATGGAACCGGGTCTCTGTATCTTTCTTCTTCTGGTGGGGAGGCCCGTTTGTTCATTTGAGTAAAGAGCAGAGGGTATACCCTCGTTTCTGTTACTGCTGTAGTGACTCCGAAGAAACTTTATAGGGTCTTTGCACCCTTTTGTTGTTCTGTTATGCTGAGCCACGATCTATTCCCTCCTGCCTAGGGCAAAACCAAGACTACCAAGTGATGTAACTAGCAGTCATTGAGAAAGCTTTGATGGAGCCATTTGGCACCAGAAGACAACTGCTTCCTGTAATCATGACCACTCCAACCATAACTGCTTTCACTGAAACAGAAATGGGTCCTGACAAATATCAAAATGTATGTGTTATAGTTACAGAATGAAATGTTTGACACTAAAAACCTTTTTGCCTAAGTAGGAGGTAGAGGTAATTACCCATATTGCATATTGTAATGGAAGCTATCTTTTATTTGTTTGGCTTCCCCTGGCCCCATCACATGAAGAATTTCAAATTTTGGAGCATTTGTTCCAAACTGGAACCAAAAAGAAATGTTGAACTCCAGTGGTCTTTTACCAAACAGATTTTCCATCCTCAATACATCAAACGCTCTGCAGAAAACTGTCAATGGTAGCTTAGTTCTGGTTTCTCTCTTCAACTGATAAAGCAGAAAGGGGAAGCTCAAGCTCTATTTAATCCCCTGAGGAGTGCACTTAGAGCTCAGAAGTTGCTTGTGAGGAGAACAGGAGGACATGGCTATCAGCTTGAGGCACTCGCAGTGCTGGTGTCACAAGCCTCACCATTTTCAGTGGCAGGTAAGCATTAAGACCAGTAGAGTGACTAATCTCTCCCCCCCTGAATGTGGGGGAATGGAGATACTGCCTGATATTTTTGTGCCTTTTAGGTTCAGACACAGTTTGACAGCATGTAGGAAAAAGAATTTTTATTCATGTCTTGAATACCTCCAACATACATGATTTCTTGTCTTAGAATACTAAGAAATGCACTGCTCCAGTTAGTATCTGGATGTCCCATGCAACTCCGCGGACAAAAGCTCCACATTTCCAACATATTCCTTGCCAGATCTGTAATGAGTAACTCACTTGTTCCACAGAGTTTAGGTGCCCCAACAGCTCCATATCTCTGGAGAACTGTAAAGACAAGTAGGTGGGAGGAAGTTTCTCCACTTCTGAGCACATCTCACCATTAGCACCCCCCAAAACATATACAGAGGCTGACAAAAAAGGCACACTCCCACACATTTTTAGCACATTACCAAGTTTTGTAACCCAGAGCATGCAAGTCCAAACTTGGTAAACACATGTTTTATAATTGCCTGTGAAGAAGTGTCTTATACTGTCTTCATGCTCTTTTTACATTTTCAGAGACAGTGGAAGATACAGAGTCATTCTTTCATTACTCTTCCTTTTTGAAGTGTAATATGAGCCACAGATCTGATGCCTCCATAAGGAAGGCATTGAAATAAGAAAATTATGTAAATCATAAATCTGGAAACTGCTTTTCTGACAAAATGAGCAGGGCTCTAAAGTTAGGCTATTACTAATGACTTCATGTGAATTAAATGGCTATAACTGAGGTTTGGATTTGGCACTTCTGGGGCTGAAATTCATGAGTACAACAGAAGAAGACTGCATAATAAAAAAGAAACCAGCTGATTTTACTCCTGTGTAGGTTTCCCAGCTCTGCAAAGGCAGTTCAGCTGATGTAACTATGACTTTTTGCATTGTGTAAAAATCATAGAAGAGGTTAGCTGGTTTTGATAGAATAGAATCTGACTCCTAGGGGGAAATCAAGTAATACCTGACAGCTGAAAAGCACCCACATGACAAAAAAAGCAAGAATCAATGTTACAGGATTCTAGATCTCTTTCAAAAGCATTTTTGTTGGATTCACACCAAACCAAGGTTTAAATCTTAGCTTTCTTTCTGTACACCTACTATAACCTGTCTCCACACAGACTGCTTCAACCCTCTGCTGCCCCTTCTCCCGTGAGCCAAGC
This sequence comes from Falco naumanni, assembly GCF_017639655.2. NCBI lineage: Eukaryota > Metazoa > Chordata > Aves > Falconiformes > Falconidae > Falco > Falco naumanni. The sequence goes on from NC_054057.1 coordinate 30,388,864, forward strand.
ATCTGTGCCTGTGCTTATGCCAACAGGCAGCTTCTTCATCTTATTTTGTTTTATGAGGATGATCAAGCTCAGGCCATCTCTGTGGGTTCAGTTCTTAATGGGTCAGTCCTCCTTTCTTGTTATTTGGTGCTCTCTGTGGCTTTTCCTAACATAGATAGAATCAACGTGTCTTTGCGTATCTCTGTCAGATTTTAATCACAAAGTCACCAGTGTTTACTGTGATGATAGTAAGAAAACTTAGAGAAGGAAATAAAGGTACAGCATTGGCAAAGAATACAGCTAATGGCCAACTACTAGTTAAGGCCAAGCAGCAGCAAATGTATACAATCAAGTCCCACCCTTACAGTGTCTGCCCAGGCAGAGCACTGCTAAGACATACATATATAAACATATTTAAGCTCTGTTGCTAGTTATGAAATCTGGGTGACTGAATTAAGTACTGCATAAATGGAGTAACAAAGATCTCATTAAAAAAAAGATTATTCTGTAAATAGAAATCATAGGCAGAAAGTCGAGAGGAAAACAAGGAAAACAAAGGACAAAGTTGAAGTGATGTGCTCAAAGGAAAACATCAGTAGCTGAGGGAACCCAAAGGTTTTTCTTGTCTGTTCTTTTACAGGATGCAACTGTTCAGTTTTGTAGATATAATATAAAATTTAATATTATCAATGGAATTATACCCACTGAGGTTGGCCTTGGAAAGAGACATTTTGATTTTCATTCTTCTGTTAAGATCACTTCTTATTCCATTTTCACAGGTTGAGTTGTATTTAACACAAAGCTGGCTGAGAGGTCTTCTATAGTGTGTTCTTACTGGAAAATGCCATTTCTTCTAAATCAGCTCTTTTTATGAGAATGAACAAGCTTCAGCTTGACACTAAGCTCTTGGCTATACTATTCTTGCAGGCATTTCATGTTTTATTAATAGTAATTCATACAGACTGGGGAGAGAACACTGATTGGAGCAATTGCCTCGTGTTCACCTCCCCGATCTGCTGCTGTCAGCGCTGAGGTGAATGCTCTGACTAGGCAGCAATACCAGGAAGGGCTTTCTCCATCTCTGTTCCAGAATAAACATCCTCTCGCTAATTTTTTCAAAAATCTTTTAAAAGTCTTGATGGTATCCCAAAATTATTCTAGTTATACCCTCTGTCAGATTAAAAGAAAACAGAATTAGGAAGGTGCTTTCCATGTCACCTGTGCTTTCCCTTGCTGGTAGACTGCCACATATGGCATACTCCTCTGCAAGATTTGCCTCTGTCCCTCCAAGTTCCCAATAGCTAGCTGTGGGACTAGGCTTTTGAAAATCTCTGAGTGAGGTTTCACCTCCAAGTCCTGCTCCTTACGTACATTTTGAGATGAGTTATTTTACATACAAAGCCATGACAGTCCATAAAACATCCCTAAGAATCTGAATCAGTAATTAAATGTGTATTTTCTGGCCTTCAATCACTACCATGTTAATGCAATATTCTGGTATTAGGCTGACCAAGAAATTTGACTTTGCAATGAGACCCGCCACAATTTAGACATACGTAGGGAAATGTCTATGGATTGAAATTCAAAAGATTTCTCTTTAAATCTTGTATATAACAAAAATAAAAATAATATATAATCACATTAAGGTTACAGAAGTTAACATAATTGAACTGAAATTCTCATAGCACTTCCTTCTTGATGGTTATTTTAAATTTGCCCAAGATTGTGCACTTGTTGAATGGCTCCAGTATGGGGTATAAGCTAGGAAAAATAATTACAGATTGTAACAAGAACGGTTAGACAGCCCTCTGTACTCTGGTCATGTCACCACAGAACAGGGTTCTCGGCTTCCTCCAAATGCAGCTTACGTGTATTGTAAAAAGCTAGCTCACGGCAATTCAATTTCTATTCAGTTTTCAGTCTGCATTTCCTTTCCATCAAAAGAAATAGATAAGGTATTTAAGGAGAACTAGCCTCTCATGATAGCACCAGGTCATCCGTCTGGATTGCAACAATGCTTTTAAGAGATGTTACATAGAAGTTTTTACCCATTGATTCTATCTTTAATGCTGCAAAGATTAGATGGTGGTTTACAGTTTGGAACCTAAACCAGATCAGCCCATTTATTTAACTGTACAAAAGACTTTTTTACACTTTTTGAAATAGGTGTATGAGTAAGGAATGCTAAAAGAGTTCAGGAATGATGGCCTAAAACACTTTGCCCCCAAATGCCTCTTATTTTACTCTAGTATTTCCTCTTCATCCATGCTTTTATGTTCTTTTAATCTCATAGACTGAAGGGAAGAGTTTGTGAGGAAGATATTTGCTAGCAGTCATGATGGACAGAAGCCTTGGCAGAAGCCAACAGAAGCCTTTTTTCAACTGCCTTGATGGGGGAAAAAAGTGAGTGTAATTTTGCATAATTGCATAATTTGCAAAAAAGTGAGAAAAAAGTATGTAATTTTGCATAATCTTAAAAATATTAAAATCAGGCAATTTGAGTTAAATCAGCGTGGGTTTCAACTCTTTGATTCTGTTATGCATATTTAAATAGGTCTTTATGTTGCTTGCTGGTTGCTAAATGTAATCTAAAAGCACAGGTGTTTTTCTTTTTCTTATTTTTTTCCATTCCTAAGAGAAATGATGTGGTATAGACCACAACAAACTGTACAAAACCCCAGTAGGAAGACCAGTTCTTCAGAAATGCCAGTAATGGCAGAACAGATTGCATGACATGCAAATGATTCTGCGAATTTCAGCCACTTGCCAACCTCTGTGGCCTTTCAAAGAGAAAATAGCAGCACTTCAAACTATAGGCAAGGCTTTGCTCCTCAGGTGGTAACAGAGGTTCTTCTCTTCCAATCGATCTTGTCCAGGTCCTAGTGGATAACCTCACCATCACTTGTTTCCGTGGACAGGATTTCTTCCATTTTCTAAAAATGCACAATAGCTACTAGGCTGTACATCACAGCAACTTCAAGCAAGCACTGCTTATAAATCAGAAAGCCCAGCCTGTAGCAAATACAAGTAAAAAGAATTGTTGGTTTTACATTTAGGTTTTGGTAAGTAATTCAGCAGTCTGCTGCTCAAAAGAAAACTATGATTTTCTTCTCTTCTCCTCTCCATCGTTTGTTCTAGCCATAGAAGGCTTTCAGTGGTAGTTTTCAGAGCAAAGTTCTCAATTCTTTTGTAACAATCTCTGTAGAGACCAGGCAGGCAGGGATTGGAGGCTGTAGAGCTACCATGAGACTCAGCTGGGATAGAGAACTTCCAAAAAAAATTTGGATTCGATGTGAGGAGTGGAAATTCATTTGTCAGTTCCTGAAGAAGAAATAAAGCTGAAATTGAAAACCAGAGGAATGGCAGACATCAACCCAAAGGAGGGTGATGTCAACATCTTCAGCCTGCAAGACAACCCAGCTGAGTGGAGGCAGGCTGACCTGTAAAGGCTACCATGTCCTCCATCAGCGGTAGAGATTTCCTTGGAATGAATAGGAATTGCCAGGGTTTTGAGCACAGCAGCCTGTAGGTCATTTACTGATAAAGGGAAAGTCAAGCTCTCTGTGCAACTGCAAGTTGTTCAAGTTGGAAGGCACCCTAAATAACAAGAGGCACAAATGGTGAGCATGTGAAACACCCACCTTTGAGAAACCTTGCCACAGATATTTTATGTGCAGAACTGAGGAGATTTCAAGTCATGGTTTCTGCTCATTGTCATGTGCTGATACGCATGAGCAACTGCCATCAGTTTCAATAGCATTTAACTGCAGGGGAAAACCTGTCCCCTCCCTGCCGTGCTACAGCCCTGGGCTGTGCAGGAGACAGGATCATAAGAAAAGGTTGTCTGAAATCTGCAGCCTAACTTTAGGCCTGGTATCAAAACTAATATCCATCTTTGTTAAGAAATAGCTATCCAGCCATTTGTATTGAGAAATCAGCCTGTAGAGATATCTATCTGATCCTGAAAGCATGTGTTGATCCCACCTCCTTCCCTCCATCTGTTCCTTATGCTCCTGATATCCACTGTCATGTTCCATTTTCCAGGTACCAGTCCCAGGTTACAGGTATGCTTCAGTGACTATGGACTAGCCCACGAGAAACGGCAGTACTGGGTATAACCAGCTCCCCTCTGGCAACTAACCAGCTACCTGCAGCTGAGCACCTTCTCAGATCATCAGCCAACAGCCTCATGACGTTTGGCCATGCAACCAGGCTTAGCCAGAAGCATGTTCCATATTACTACCTGCCAAAAACTTAAAGCTTGGACATAGGCATCTACACTTGCAGAAATATTTCTGCTGCCATAATATTCTGACAACAGTAAAAAGAAAATAACAAGACATCAGACACCAGGCACAGTGTGCCCGCTCCACCAGCTGCAGGGGAAGGTCAGTGTGAAATGAAGCATGGTCAGTGCTTCAAATGTGGTGCAGAGGTAGCCAAGGAGGCAGGAAAGTCATGGAGACAAAATAAAACCTTGTTGAATGAACTCAAATCAAAACAGAAGGCCAGACTGTGAGGTCTGTGTCTTTCTCATTACTCCCTAATATATGACATCATAATGGATAAAAAGGAAATACCAGACTGAATATATTAAGAAGCTTAAACTGTAAAATGGTCTTTGCACAGCCTATTCAAAGCAAGGAGGTCATGCTTTTTGTCCCCTCTAAAGTATACATAATTCCAGGCAGGTAAATTGAGTCACCCTTTTACAGAGCAGAGTGAAAACAATAGAATTAGGTTTAAGTCTTTTTCTCCTGATTCTATGCATTCTTGTTCTGTTCTGTTCTTTTCTTTTTTTCCTTTTTCATGTTTATTGGTTGGAATGGGGAAATGTACAGATAAGGAAACAGTGGAGTCTTTTTCTTTCAACTTTACTAAGTTTCCAATACAAATAAAACCCAATTTACTGCAGAAATATTATTCCAAGAAAGACATTTGCTGTGAATTTCCATAACTTAATTTTGTACTGTTGTATATTTTTGTGTCTCTGACTTCTCTTTACTAAAAAACAAAATAAGAGTTTGGGACTCTGAGTGAATTCCAAGAGAAAGGGTTTCATCATCTGCCACATATTATGCTGATAACTACAGACTTGCCTGGTTTTCAAAAATAACTCTGTCTTCTCAATTCTATTGAAAATTCCAACACATTATTTTTTTACTTTGAAAGAAAAAAACATAACCTTTGTTACTGCTTATTATTGGTTTGGATTGTGTTTACCTGGATCTTACATGCTACCAAAACAGCCACTGAGCAAACCTGACACTTTCTTCCTTTCCCTTTTCTACAGATTTGAAGTTGTCAAGACACCACAATGTTAATGACTTCATTTTCCCAACACTTTATAGTGGTCTAAGTGTTTCTTTAAATTGCACAATAGGAAACTGAATTTTAAAGATGTGACATTAAAGACAATTGACAGACAACCTGATTTTCAAAGGTACTGACAAAGGGAGTTTGGATTACTGAGCACCACTGTTAATCTAGTCTATGTTGTTTCCAGGGACTACTCAAAATTGCTATACATTTTTAAAAGCCAAGACCATTTGGGCTATAATCTCCAACTACTTTGGCCTGGCTGTCAGACTTGTGCTATAACTGGAATTTTTTTTTAACTGTGTATTTGTAATAAACATTTACCAAACACCTCACTCCAAAAACACTGTAGTGAATATTGACCTAATTTTACTTCCAAATTTAATCATGTGTGACGGCTGCAGAGAAAAGAGACGGTCCTGAAGAAGCTACAGTTGCTTAACTATGGCTGCTTCAGCTTTTTTTTTGCTAATACACGATTCCCTTTTTGAGGTAGGAAACTAGTCTGTATGAACACTGTACAAGTACCTGTAAAACTGCTCTCAGACAATGAAGTTAAGTGAGTATAGTGCTAACAGAAAGACATTTTGAGGGTTTACAAGCTTTGATTTTTTTTTTACTATTAGATTTTTATCCAAAGCCTACTATGCTCAGAGTAGCCCAGCCTGACCTTTTAGCCTGAAGAATGATGGGAAAGTTTTAGATGCCTGTATAGGATCAGCTCAGTGGTACCTTTTTAAGCCTCTCTAATGCACCATATCTTGTCCCATATTGCTACCTGCGTAGTGCAGTGGATTGAAATGATGTCAGGTGAATATCAAAGGCGAAATTCACAAGCTGCATCACCCTCCCTAGCAGGGAAGTACAATGTGTGCATAGCTTCTCAACCATTGAACTGATCCAGCATGAAAAAAAACCCTCCCCAGAACCAGTATTTGCTCTGAGCATGGCTCAGCATCCAGTTTGGTGTGAGGTGGGAGCCTGCGCTAGGAGCTGCATGCACCAGGGGCTTGCACTAGAAGAAAGGGGTGTGAAATGAGAGCCTCAGATGATAGACAAACACCGAACAGGTGCTTGCTCACATCTAGTTGGGATCATCCCAAATCTCTCACACTACCAATGCAGGCTGCACAGCACATGCCATCCTCACAAGGTGTCCGGTTAAACGCTTTCCACTGTGCTCATCACATTATTACAGCACTCAGTGCCAACAACACCTCCAGCGTTGCAGACTGCCTTTGCTGCGGGAACTGCCAGACTAAAGATGAAAAGATAATGCGAGGACTGCAGCCAGACACCTGGAGAGCAAGAGGGGAGAGTAGTTCAGGTTGGTAGCAAGAGGCAATTAAATCTATCAAATGCTATGTAAGTTGAGAGTTAAGATACAGCTCGAATAAAATGATTGTGATTTATCATTCTTTGTGATTGGCATTACACTGGTGATGATAATAATTTAATAAAATTACTGGAGTTTTGCTATTTTTTCATTTTATCAAAGGCTCAAAAGCATTCAAATACATTAAATTGCTTGGAAGGAAAAATAATACACTAAAATTATACTTTTAGTAATCCTCTGTCCTAACTAAGAAAAATTACTGATAAGGGTATAAATAGAGAGATAAAGATAGATTCAAGGCAACACAAGCAAAAGTAGGCCAAATGAACCCTTCCAATACAAGAAACTACACCTGCTAATCTACATCTCCCTCTCTATATTTTGGCTTGCTGTTCTCTGAAGCCTTTTGAGGCAGCTGTGTCCTGAAGATGGATGCCTCAGTGCTCTCACAGGTCATTCAGACCCTCCCAGACTTTTCCTGTCCTGTAAGCTTTGTGAATTTATGTTTGTATTTGGATGACGTGTAAACCCTTCAAATAGCTTTCAGCTCAACTGAAGAGCGTAAGTGGAGTGTGGGCGCTCCTCTTCTGTCAAACAAAATCCTTGAAATGAGGTGTTGAGTACTTCCTTTGCAACTATTTCTTAGACCTACTGGCTTCTCAAAGTGAAAGTTTTGTCAGCCACTAAGACCTGGACTGCCAAACAGCCCAGCATAGGCACTTGCTGTGGCTCCTGCACTGTTCAAAGAAGTAAAATATTCAAATATATTCATTCTGGTAGGCATCATTATTTATGACCTCCTCACAATGACAAAAAAGAAGGAATGCAATTTGTCCCGAAGTTCACTGACATATATGAGAGGAAATATTTTTAAACTAGTGACAGATATAAAAGGACAGCATATTCCAGGTGAATGAGGAGTAGGCAAAATGTCTCCTCCTTTCAGATATGTTTCTACAAGTTCTTTTTTTTTTTTTAATTCATGCTGACAAGCATACACTGAACCTAGCAGATAAATATTTTACTCAGATTTTATGCTGTCACTGACATGTTTGCACAGCAAGAATCAAGTCTGCTCCTCATTTTCAGGGGCATGCCAAAGCAAGTGCCAGCCTATACTGCTCTGCTCTTCAGAGGGCAGGCTCTTCTCTGATGGCTATCCCTGGCAGGCACAGCATGGCAAAGCTGCAGCAGATAGCTAATTACTTGTCAATTCTGTAGTCTAACAAGTCAAATGCAACCAGTACAAAGGGGCAGCTGCCTATATGGTAGTGGCATTTTGGTATTAAACAGCCTACCAGTGGAAAAACAACTCTGGCTGCGGGAACTGGGTAAGTAGGTTCCTCCCGCCCAGAGCCTTCACCGTGGGAGCAGGTCTAGGGACAGTCAGCACTGACTCTGGGCTCTCAGGATTTTTACCAATCTTGTTAACCATAGCCGCGTTTTACAAAGCCAAAAAGAGGAATTGCGTGACTTATTACTCAATGGTTAATAATTTTCTGAATCATTCACAAGTTTCAGAGTTTGATATAGCAGTTGCTGGGTTACTGGGTAACATTTTAAAACATGTGCTCTGCTGCTGTTCAGATAAGATTTTATAGCAATTTGCTCTAGAAATGTGATACTGCTAGTTTAATACCAAATGTAGAAATAGGAGGTTAGAGTACAGGGAATCCTCAGCTACAGAAAGTTACTCTTTGCCTATTTACTGTAGTAAAAGCTACCTGCAGTGAGGTTTGCTCAGATGACTAGCTGTTTCAACAGCAGTAGGAAAAGACACTTTGTAAGCACCACTGGGTATTTCTGCCAGCAGGACTTTTGTACTTTTTTTTTACCTTTTTTTTTTTTTTTTTGTGCTTTTCTATTGAGAATAGCAGCACCTTCAGCTATTGGTGCCAGGTACTTTTTATCCTTTTACTAGCAGTTCTCTCTTCTCCTCAGCTTCTTTCACACACCCTTGGTAGCTGAACACAAGAAGTGCAGTTCCCAAGAAACTAGTGGCATGATAATAATCAGCTCTTTATTAAGATGAGACAAAGCTAGAAGATGGAGTCAGTTACTGGCACCGAGCTGTTAGTACAAGGCACTGCTAAACCACATCTGCTTAATCCAGAAAGCTTCCAGTCAAACAAAAAGCAGGTTCATGTGCTGCTGATGCAGAGAGAGGTGAATCATCAACTTTGCTGGCAAGCTTTCCTTTACATTGGCATGGCCCAAGAGATGTCCAAATTATGAAATAATTGGAAGCTAATTTTCTCTGGAGAAAAGAAAATCAGCAGGGAGGGTGTTGTGATGGAGAATGGAAGTAACGCTGTGCTTTGCTTCAGGTGTTACGTGCAGTCAGGGCTGCACCTTCCCTAGAGCACTGGAAAGTGACAGATGCACCAGGCGGTGATCAGCATGGGTGTAATATCTGGTGTGCTGAGTGGATGGGACCAAGGGAAATGTGGATTCCTCCACTGTGGTGGGCACTGGGGAACACTCTAGTAACAGCAGCAGACTATTGCCCAGTTTGTTGATAATCCAGCAACAGACCACTGAGCAGTTCACCAAAAGACCAAGCCCTGCGCAGGATTAGCATAAACAGTACAAACTCCAGCAGTGCAAACGAACACATAAATATGACTATAGCTAAACTGCCTTGCAATGGTAATGCTTTTTTTCTTCTACTCTCACTGATTTGCTTGCTCAGATTTGTTTTCATTCTAGCTTGACATCAGGATCTTTCAAACTGCTCTTTTAAGTACTTGGTATGGGAAGTTAAAGCTTGAAATCAATCAGAAGCAAATGTTTGCGATGCCACCCAAACTCAAATTCAAATGCTTTAATATAGTCTTACAAACTCCAAAGAACAGCTGCACTTTCACAAAGAATTTTGTGGGTTTTGGTAAAACTGATTTTGAAGGATAAAAAACCTCTGCCGTCTATGTTAAGTGTCACTTTCAACATCTGTATATTTATCGGTATTTCACATGAAGTATTTTTTTTATATTTTTTGAGTGCACAAACTGCCAGCTAGACATCATACAGTTGTATGTATTTCTAACATTAGCATTTATTTATATGCATTTATTTGTGAATTTATATGCACATGAGCAAAAAGCAACCTTAAAATGGCAGTCACAAGTAGAATGGCACTTTGGCAATGTTTGTGAATCATTCTGGCATATTAAGGAAAAAGTTGAAATAGGCTAATAAGTCAAAAGACTCATTCTCTCTAGAACAATGTGTGTACATATATATTTAACATGGGTTTTTTTCCAGTTTCTGTTATCACCACACATATTCCTCCTCCTCTTTGGAATTACATTTTTGCGATATGGGATCCCAAGCAGCTAACTCTGAGCAACAAAAATCACTCTCAAAACATCAGTTTACTTACTTATTCACTTTATATAATAGTTTTTGCGAAATCTCAAGGAACCTATTTAACTGTGAATTGCTCAATGGACTGTATCCACATACAAGCTCTTTCCTTTGAGTCCCTATCATTGTGTAGCTGTATCAAACATAACAGTGGCAGGAACTCTAGAGGATACAGTGAACCAGTGCTGGAGGTAGTTCAGGAGGATGTGGCAGTCATAGGTGAATAAATAAATGAAAAAGCACCCCTTGGTGAGATTTCCCTATGCATTCATTCTGGTTGCTGCTTCTGCCCAAGAATTGTCTCTCCCCTTGTTTCACCAGGGAAAGACCATTCAACCCACCTCAGAGGCCCCCAAAGCTCCCTCCTCACCTCAGTAGCCCTGTGAGGCTGTCATGATACAGCTCCAATAAACTTGGCTCTAGCAAGAACTCTTATGTAAATACGTGATTCTTTGTGAAATTTTCTAACCAAAAATTGGCACACAAAGATACCACTTTCCCATTTTTTGTTTGTTGTTTTGCAAAAGATCGTGGGCCAAACAAACCTTTAATAACTCTAAATAAATGTTCTTTCCTTCTGGGGCTGACATGATAATATGTTATCAGTACACTTGAATTTTCTTCATGCTGTTGAGTTGAAAGCATGAGGGGAAACATGTTATGCAAAGAAGCATCTCAGATTTGGTTTCCCTCCTCCTTTTTTAGACTTAGGCAGAATGCACGTCTTTGCTGCAAAACTTAATTCCTTTACATAATGCAGAGACTTCCAGGAACTCTTTATCAGATTGGGTTGCTGATAAAAGCATGACAATACCACAGCCCACAGGGCTCCGCACTGGTGCAATCTACTCTTTCACTGTCATTTTCACCTGAGCCTAATACATGATGGGGAGATACAGAGAAAATGACTGACATTTTCAGAGGGACCTAGACTGCTGTTACATCAAAGTCTTAGTAATGCAGGCTGGCGTGAAAGTTATAATAAGCTAATTTCAGAGCCTTAGTCATCGTGCAGACCTCCATGTAGATCATTTTCCTTCACTGTTGCATTCCAGCCATTTTGCTTACTGTTAATTAAATAATACTCACCCCTGACCAACCAATTTTTTTCCCCTTGATCTCTGAAGCAAATCTTGAAGGTTCAGCCTCCCTGCTCCCAAACTTCATTCACACCTATGCTCTGCTCATTGGCAATGAAGTCTCCATACTCCAAACAACCTCCAAAGACCAGCAGCATCAGAGTGAATCACTAGACCACACACTAGAGAAGAAACCATGGAGTCAGTCCTGATTTAGTGGTTCTATTCCCTGCACATGCCAAGGGAGATAAAAAATCTGTCAACTAATAGTAAGGGATTAAAAGCCAGCCTATCCTCCTTCACTGAAGACGAAAAGCTTAGAAATCTGAACAAAATCCCACCAAACAGACAAAAGGTCAAACACATTAAATAAAATTCTGAGTTCTAACCTGCATCTCCTGTGTGATAAAGCTCAAGACTGGCTTAACATGTGTCAAACATTGCTGAGCTTCTGGAGAGATGAGCTTCTGGAGAGATGACCATCATGGCACCACCCCACTCTTCAAGCTCTCTCTGCCTTAACCATGGCTGTAAGAAAAGACCTCTTTTTATTTATGAGGTTGTTTATGCTAGCTACTAGTGCCAGCTGCAGTCTCCCCAGGGCAATTACGATTTCTCCTTTATGTCACCTGTAACCAGCAGGGCATATAGGTGTAGTTCGGTTGAGGGCTCTCAGACCTCGATCCAGCCAGGCATTCAATATTGAAGTGAACTTTTGACTTGAATAAGGGAAGTTAAGCAAGCACTGGCTTCCAGTGAGCAAAAACTCCTCCAGTACTTTATGTCAAGACACACCTAGCCCCAGCACACCAAAACTGGAAACATTTCTGTCATATCTTTTGTGCCAACATGTTTCAAATCAGCCTCACAGAAAATTGCCACAACAGGAAACGAAAGCCTGTCTGACTGTCATTCACCAGATTTTTAAGACTTCAATGTATTTATGGTGAAGGAAACTGGTTGCTTAGTCCCCTTTGCCAGAAATGCCAAACAAAGCACTTCCAAATACGCACAGAATTTAGTTTATCAATGCAAGAACCATAAGGTAATTTAAGGTGGGACTTCAAATTGCCAGCAAGAAACAAATGGTAAGAAAACGTGATTCAAAATACAATTAATCCAGTCCAGATTGTAATTGAAACAGCAGCTTTGGCAGTTTTCAGTAAATCTGTGCAGACCATGTATTCCTCTTTTTGTTATCCTTTAACATGAGCAGCCACTGCACAGAACCTTTGCTTTTTGTTCTTCTGTTTGTTAGCAATGCTCTGCACAGAAGATGACCAGGTTGTGATCCATCAGCCTCAGAGGTGAGCAGTAAATCTAGTGAATCCGGCATCTCTTAAATCATATTTTTAATGAACAAACCTGGCAGAGAAATGGCTTAGAAACATGATACAATTGTATAAAAGATACCACAGCAGCATTTTTTCTTTCTTTTTTCTTGCACGGGCAGGGTCTGATCTGTGTACCAAAGGCCCCTTTCTGTGCAGAAGTCCCCAAGATGATCTGGCTGTAAACTAACAAGTGGGTTGCAAAGGAAAGGTTTAGATTCCCCTTTTGACTAAATTCAAAGACTGCACACATTTTCCACCATGGTTTGTTTATGATGTAAATGATGGCTTAAGCATTGTTCTTCACTGAAAATAGTCCAGCTGCCCATAATCTGTCATTGATTTTCAGTGCATATTTTGCAGCTTTTAAATACATTCTTGGCAAGAAAGTTAGAAATTTTAGCCTAGGATATTAAAATCTGTAACTGAACTTGAGTGTGGAAACATTTTTCCTGGTCTTCAATCTGCTCCATTTTAGGAAACTCCACTTTAGTCCTGGATGCATGAGAACATTGCATTTGAGCCATCAGCAGGTGTAAAGTGCTCCAGGAGCATCATTTTTCTGAAGCCATTTCTGAAAAACAGGAGAGCTTGTGTCTTGCTGCGGCAGTACACATCTTTGCATTTGCTCTCCCAGTTTATGTACAAATTATCACATTATATAGTTTGAAATTCTTGTTAACACACTGTAAAACATTTGTAATTCTTAAAAAAAGTAACCCTCAATCTTATCATTCAGTGCGATCTCTTCAGATTTATGGCTAATCAATAAAATTAAAACACAAAAGCAAAAAGAAAAGCACTTCTCTGCTGCTAATGATGACTAAAGTTGCTAATACTCTGTCTGAAAGCAAGTGTACAATTTAAGCTCTCCTGATTTACAATCATTAAGGTTTTTAGTGGCAGACTTATCTCTTCACTGATGCTGAAGTTAGCACGGGTTTCAGACATTCAGTGTAAATTATGGCTTAAACAGTATCCTTCATTTATAGCTGTGAATAATAAAGATCCAGACACACACCCACCACTACACCAAATTACACTGCTGTGAGAAAATTAAACGGAAAATATAACTGAAAATCACTGTGCTATAATACTATCCCATCTTCCTCCCTCAAGACACTCAAAATACCAGACTGAATCCTAGTAGAATGAACTTGTTTACAATGAGTTTGGTTTGGACATAATAAAGCTCAAAGATCCAACAACAGAGTTCTGAAAAATCTCAGAGAAGTTACTGTATTTTTGGTTCAAACACAATGCTGATCTGATGTGGCAGTCTTTTCATAAAAAACTCCATTTGTATATATCTTGTTGAAAAGCCACTACACTGTAATACCAAAAAGAGAATAGTTATTAAAACTGGAGCCTTTGCAAATGTTGTATGGCAGTTATGACAGAAGCAACCATTATATTCTGGCCCAATTGGTACTACTCTTCTGAAGAAACAGATAAAGTAGCTACTAAAGGCAGCCTGCCCTGACAGCGGTGGGAGGGGAAGAGGCGAGGTTTATCCATCAACACATTATAAACTTGGATTTTTCTTTAGTCTGCAAATGAACATTCTTGTGATTTTCTGATCCAGAGGTGGTTGATATTAACTGAAGATTTCTGTTGACTTCATTAAGCTTTACATTTAGTCCTTAAGAAAGAGTGAGTTTTGCCAGAAGTTGAGAACCTTGTTGGTTTTTTTCCTCTCTTTGCCATCTCTCCAAGGTTCAGCTCTGCAGCAGCTCACTGAAACAGACTGAAAGCCTGAGTTCAATTTCCAGTTGATGTAATTTTTTTGTATTTGAGTGGATTTCCACCAGCAGATAATTTTGTCCCAGCATCCCTTTCTACAATAGCTTTGACACAGTATTGCCTCATTTGATATTACGGCCAAACTTCATTCAGTAAATGCAGACTGCCAGGGAAGGACATCTTTGGCTATCTCCTAGTGTCAAACCAGAGTAGGGCTTGGACTCAAGCTTTCTGGTCATAAGCACTACCTGCATGTTGACTCACAAACTGGCATGGACCTGGAGTGGGGCAGCTGGCTCCTGAGGCAAAAGAGCTCAGACACGGGAAACCTTGGGAACGCTCACTCCACTCCTCCTCTCACAGACACTATAAAGGGGTCTGTGCAGCCTGGCCCAGGGGACTTGGTCCAATGTTTGGGCTTTTGCAACGTCTCACCATGTGAAGGACTGAAATTTGTGTTGAATGGATTATACCAGCAAGCCAGGCTTTTCTCCACCACAGACTGACGCCAAGAAATACCTCACCCTTAATCAGAGATGACCTCAAAAGATTGTAGCTTAATTTTACTTCCACCATGAGATGGACTGGAAATGTAGGTTATGAAATGTTCAAGATGTTAAATGAGGTTTCAGTTTGGGTTAGCCACATAATGGGAAAAAAAGGATAACTTAACACTTACAAAAAAGCTTGTCAAGTTTTGTTTCCTTCTACCAACATTAGCCAGGGAGGTTTGGATCTTGCTTGCATGCAGAGGTTGGGGAAGAAGGAGAATGGAAAGGTTCCACATTTGGTCTCTCTTTCTCACCGTGCTGAAAATCAGTAATGGTTCACTCGGTTTCCTTCTGTTTGAAACTACTGTACTCTGCTGGGCAGATGTACCATACTAGTGCAAGCGCTAAGAAATATGATAATAACCCTATGGGATTCTATATATTCCATTAGCCTTATAGATGCTTTCCCATAAATGTCAGATAGACAGTTCAATTCTAAACTGGTTATGTGCACTGCTTTTAACTTACTCCCTCCTACTTCATTCCTGTCCTGCTGCTGTTACTCTCTGAAGTCTGTTTGCCACTCTCTGAAGTCTGTTATGTCTTTGTATTTCTTCTCTACAGTTTTTGTGCATAACTGGGTTACTGTTTTTTCCAAGCATTTTGATATTTTTCCTGTTCTCTTTTCTCATCAAACCTCAATTCCCTAGGTTTGGTTTCATTCTCATAGGTCATGCGGCATTTGATTTGCTAGTTCAGGTTTTTTCCCATCTCTCTGTTCCTTCTCTTCTCTCCTCTCATTCAGCACTGCACGTTCCTCCAAAGGCTGATTCCTCCTTCTGACTTGTATTCCAATATCTTTTCTCTTTTATCACAGCCCTATCACAGTGTGTGCAATAGTTTCCAAGTGACTCTCAGAAGCTGTAAAGAGGTACCTTTCCTTCAAAATTACATCACATCTGTATTTGAATTTCCCCTAATAAAGGGGAAAAAAAGGATAAAAGTTTATTTTGAGTGGAAACTATACTATTTTAACTGCACCAGATTCCTTGGAAAGTATAACCAGCTAATATCTGTGAAATGCTTCCAGCATTAAGAAAGCATGCCAAAATTGAAAAGTGTGAGTTGAACATGAACAGATTTGGAGCTGCCCTGTAATAATTACAAATGCTGAATGCTGGCCTCCTTGTTGGAATGGTTACTGTGCAGATAGATTTATCAGTGGGAAAAAGACATCTAGGACAGAAGAAAATAGGGATAGACAAGTCACTTTTCTCTGGACAAGGGAAGATTGTTCAGAGACAATCACAGAACAAGAACAAGCCTGGCTAACAAAGGAGAGTAGTGGTTTTAAAAGCAGCATGTTCTCAAAAGAAGTATCCTGGGAACGAAACTGAGAAAAATGTACCCTGGTCGTTGTCTGAAGAAATCAAGCCTGGACCGCTAGCCTGGATTTGGTCAGGATCCCACTGTGATTACAAAGAACTAAAACTTTAATCAAGCAAGTAGCCCACTGAGTTAAAGATAAGAACATATGTCTCTGCAGGACCAGAGAGTTATTTTGCAGCCACTTTATGATTTTTGCTTGAGCTGATTCAAGAGCAAAATCTCAAAGCTTCAGTTGACTTATTCCTCCGAATATTTCAAATATTCCAAAGTTCCCTAAAGTAGATTTAACATTCCTTTTAAGCTTTCTTATTAGTGTAGAGTGGCCAGTGTCTTTCCTACATGAAATTTCCCTTAAACACTCAAACTCAGGCAAAGAATTTCTGTGTTCATGCCAATAGTCCCTCTCCATGGACAGAACGTGAAGACAAAAACAAAAAGAAATCAACCCTTGAAAAAAAAAAAAAAAACTCTTGCAAAATTATTTTTAAAGAATAGTTAACAGAGCACAGAAAAGCCATGTGAGTATACTCCAGCCAGAGAGGTACGCGTATTTTTCCGGCTTTTAATGCCTTCTCTGATGAACCTTAAAAATCTCAGTTCTCCATTACCATCCAGCCTTTGAGTCAGCAATCAAGAGAGAATAATTCAGAACTGACATCACAGCCAACTTCACAGTTTAATGTCAGCAGTTGACAGGGAAAGGAGAGACTTGCATCAGGTTTTCATCAAACTGTGTTTAGAACTTATCATGAGTTTCTAAACATAGGTCTGAACAGTCCCACATTTGGCACCAAGTGCAGCCTTTCACAGCCTGCTTTGGAAGGGATTTTTGTGACTTGATTTCTTCCTTGTCAGATGCTGTAACCGTTTTTAGGTGACTAATGAATATTTTAATCTGACCTTCTAACCTCCAAGTGTGTTACATGCCAAAGAATAATAAGATAGGGGAGAATATGTTACAAAATAGATGATTTCATTGAAAATCAGAATCCCTTGCCAAATTTTACTGTAGTTTATGTTCTGCAATATGCCAAAAATATCAGACAAACAGGCATCAGTATGATTAATTTCACCACTGTTTCCTTTTCTCCCTTAAATTGACCACTGAGGCCACTAAACTGGCACGCAAAAGCATACACTTTGCACGTGTTAACTCAAGTGTTTGTCAACAAATTACATTCCTTTCTCCATTAGCTTGTCTTTAGTCAGCCATCTTGAGCTATTATACAAGAATTAGTATCAGATGAGTGGTTTGCTTTTGCATCTCCATCCATGCCAAATTGAAATGGGTAAAGATTCACAACAGAAAGGGGGGGTTGTTTCTTAAGATTTGGTGTACAGTTTTTAGTTCACTAGATCAAACTCCCTTGAGTATATCTTAGATCCAGAACCATTTTGAATGCTCCTAGTTTTTCTCATCTAGAATCTTACTTGTAGATTATAACTAATAATTCATAAAATTAAAGGGTTTTATATCCAGTTCCTGTCCAATGGTATAATTGTTGCAAATGTCACTTATGGCAACTGAAGTTTCATCTAAATTCCAAAGGATTAAGGGTAAACTCTGTCCACTGATATCTCACAGAAAGTTTAAGCAACATTAAACTGGTAGGCAGCTCAGGTCCAGAATAAAGGTCTGAACCATGTATAGAACTGCTTTTTCTTTCACAGTACAAAGAACATCATTTTTTCCAGAGCAGTAAATATAATCCTATCTTCTATTTAAAGCATGCAGTTTATTAACCCTATTTTTCACTTACATTTCTCTATATGGTCTCTTAATGCATTTCACTGAAAAGAGGATTTACCAAGTGTAGCAGTATCAGATTTCCTGACAGACAGACAGATTTCCTGTTTTCTTCTATTAGTAAATGCAAAACTATTTCTTTTTGAAACTGTTCACAAGTGGCAGCTGAATGAAAAGATTTCCTTTTTTTCCCCAACTACTGTACAAGAACCCTGTGTCTACAAGTGTGTTGGAGAAAGATCAGAGGAATATTCATGTAGTGTCATGCATATGTACAAAATTTCTAATTGATTAATCATACATTATGCAAACCTGTCAAACATCATGTCAAAATGTATACCAGAGTTTCAAAAATGATGAATTATTATTAATCCTTCTGCGATTCCCAAAGCAGGTAAAAGATGACTGAATTAATCCTCATGATGATTATGTAAGACAAGCAGTATTTCACTTTGAAAGACAAGAATTGTTATTTTCTACAAGGACTTCTCAGTGTGAACCTTCAGTAATGAACTTCCTGATATGGATTCTTAAAAGGAATCAAGAATCTAGAGATTGCAGTGTGTCAGATAGGCCTGTATACGTCGTTTCATGTCATCCCTTTCTGAACAAGCAAGGAAAGAAACAGCCTTTGTGACTACAGAAACAGGCACACAGAAAACTGACAGAATTGAAGTTCTGAAGGAAACATCAGGCAAGGGCTCTGGCACAGCCCAGCTGGGCAGTCAGGCCTCCCAACCCCATCACTTAACTGGGGAAACATCATCTAGACTATCCTACACTATATCCTAGGTCTCAGAAACTTCCGTGTTGGTCATAGCTTCTTTGCCATAGTCCCTCCAAGTATTACATGGTGCTTTTCTGCAAAATATTATTGTTTCCCATATACCTGCATTTTTCCCCCTTCTTTAAACATGGTCTTCTTGATCCTTAGAATAGCTGTACTGCAACTTCATTACCTGGTGGCTCACCGAAAACTTTTCAGATCCATACTCCAAGAAACACCTGAAGGAAACCTTCTTATCCTTGGCCTCAAGGTGCTGTTTCTCCACATGTGGAAGTAGGAAATGAAACCAGCAGTCTCCAGAGAAGTCTTGCCAATCTGATTCTGCCTCCTGCAGATGACAAGCCTGTAACAACATTATTTCAGCTGTCAGGTTACAGAAGTAGAGGGAGGAGAAAGGAAGGTGGAAGAATTTATTTCATTTCTCCTGGAAATTTTCCTGTGACTCAGGGAAGCCAACTAAGCTAGAAATCTAAAGTTCATAAATCCACAGCCACACTTGCTAGTGCCTCCTGTAATTCTGAACACCAGAATCACCACCAAGCAATGGCACATCCGACAGCTTTGGTAGGAAAAAACAATCCTTCAGTCCTTTCACAAAATAATTTTAGAGGCAGGGAGACTAGAACTAAATTCTGTACAACAACCCAGCAAGTTTTCTCCCATTTCACTGAATCACTGAATCACAGAATCAATGGTCGGGGTTGGACGGGACCTCTGGATATCATCTAGTCCAACCCCCTGCTAAAGCAGGCTCACCTCGAGCAGGTTGCACAGGATCGCGTCTGGGTGGGTTTTGAATGCCTCCAGAGAAGGACTCCATTGCCTCACAATCTGGTCACAATTGGGAAGTATCTGCATTCACAGCTCTCTAACAGCAGGATGCTCAACTGTCCCAGGGCTGCAACTCATACCGAAAATATTCACAAGGCTGAAAGGCGGAAAGCCCCTAGATGCATACTACACACCTCCAAAAGCTCAGAATGGGGGAACTCTGGGGGAAATTAATTGGCCAGGGGTGCAAGTGGTTCTCCAGATGTCCTCCACACTCACTGAGCAAGTGCCTGCATGCCAGTGCAGTTTGGCAACCGTGTCTCAGATGCCTTTTAGGCTAGCTTGCTCCGCCAGCCCTGCTTCCAGGAACCCAAGGCACTCTCCACAAGGAACTGCTCTGGAGCAGCTCAAATGCAATGTGAGTTTCAAGAGCTATAATTTAGATACATCTGCTCTTGTAGGCAGCGCACAAAAAGGTATTTCTGTTGATACAAACGGAAAGGCTGAATGCAAGTAATGAAGGCTGCTGTTTTCTTCGTCACAACGTCTCACACCCAGTCCCCCAAATGACCCAGACAGGGGAGCCTCCACACAGCAGTTCAAGTTTTGCATCATCTTCTAAGGGAAGGGCTGCTGCACTGCAGGGTTCGGGCAGCTACTCTGTGTGGTAGTCCACAGAGAAAGAATTTTCACCTTCAGCTCTAGTCAGCACCGCAGCTGAGCTGGAAGAGAGCCAAGCTCCTGCAGATGGGCAGGAAAAAATCAAAAATCAAAAGAAAGGCCAAAAGCAACTTTTATTTTTTGATAATATTGTGCTTGAGGAACATCTGATTAATGAACTTAGATGTTCAAGAGCAGACAGAGTTCAGGACAAGCTTAATTTACCTGTAGTTCACAGTTCAACATAATTAGTAGTAAATAATGATGGGGCTCCTGGTCTGAAATCCAAGGACTTGGACTCTTTTTGCATCACATCACTGGATCACCTGTTTATAATTTGAAGTATAACAACCTGATGACATTTTGATGTGGACTATTTGTGGACTTTTTATAGCTCTCAGGAATTCTGCCTAACCTTTTTCTCTAGCATACAGAAAGATACTCTGTTATGATACATTCTTGAGCCCCTGCTTCAGCAAAGGCTTTAACACTTACTTGGAGATAAGCTAATACGGAAAGGCTTTTCCTTACAACTTGCACATTAGCTCATATTTGAGCACCAATGTTAGCTTTCAGGTGACTTTTTGGATTACTTCAGATGAAACAAACTGTCCAGTGTTGGTTTACACTAAAAATCTGTAAGTGTTTTTATCTGGGAGGAATTTTCTACTTGAGAAGGAGAGATTGGGTTTGTTGATCCTGTTCGTTCTTGATTTGTTTTTATTTTTTAATTTTTATTCTTTGATGACTTGGAAAACTGATGCCTGGATATTTTTCCATAGCTTTTGGGGAAGGAAATAGGAAGAAACTCACACTGGATTGGAGCCTATGTAACCTAATTTTAAGTTTTAGCATGCGGCATATTTATTATCAAATTACAACCCCTATAAAGCATAGTTTGAGAGCACCGTGGCAGGCTAGCATTTAACCGTATGGAGACAAAATATACAGCTGTTAAAAGCCACTAAACTAAAGCTGTACAACAAACCAGGCTCTACAAAGACCTTCACTGCTTACACAGTTTCTTTGTTTTAACTCTAGGGTTACTTAGCCTTGGCTTCCAAATAATTAAAACCTATTGTAATTATCCTCATTAACTGTATCCTTTAATATAAAAAATGTCTAGCTTCAAAAGATGGTGATATAATGAGGATAGAGTGTGATGGACATGTATTACTTTGCTTCCAGGTACCCTGGAGGAACTAATATATCTTTATACTAATTTTTTGCCCTGTTTGGGTCTTATTCCACTTCCTCTGTGGTTGCCTTGCTCTGGGCCTGTGACGACAACCAATGATAAATGCAGACTACACACAACTCAGCTGCAGACTTACAGAGTCAAAAAATAGACAGAGCAGTAACACAAACCATAAAAACAGTTTCTGGGGAGGGTGTTCATGTAACCCCATCCCTGTCTTTTTCTTCTCTCTTCATTTCCCCAGGGGAACAATTATGTTTAAGAATAACCCCCTGTTTTAGCGTATTTGAACAAGGAAAATTAAATTAGCTGCTTCCCTGGCTACATTTCCTAACATTGTGAAACGCTTAATGAAGGTTCCTCAGAACCCCTTCATGCATCTCGTTAACTAAAAGTACATGGTTTACAGCTCCCAGCCGCAATAGCCAAGAAATGCCAATTAGCAAATATGCCTTATTCAGAGAACATACACAACTGAAATATTAGACACAAATAATGACCATAGTGGCTCATGTTAGGATGGAAGCTTCCCATGTTACAGATGTACAGACTGGGTAATATTCATTGCTCCTCACGGCTTTTTGCTTTGGCATAACTCTAGCTTATGAGGTGATGGGATGGGTGGATGAAGGCTTATGAAAGCCCTTGGAAAGAGAGCCAGTGGCCTGGACAAAAGAGTGTATTGTGATGAAATAGCCTTTCATGAGCCCTGATCCCCACTATGCAAAAACCAACCTCAGGCAAGATTTTTTTTTTCCTTCAGATTTTAAAAAAATGAAGTTTAGGAAAATTTTAACCACCAGAAAGGCAAGAACATTAAAGAATAAATATAAAAATCCTGGATGCTAGAAAAAAATTTGCAGGGCCCTTGAGAGTGCTAGGCTGTATCCCAGCATTAAGCCAGCCTGTGTCATAAGTAAAACAAGAAATGGGGACAGACCCAAAGCCTACTGAAGTCATGGGCAAATGTTCTGCTGCTTTCATGGTATTAGGGCTAATGTAAAAGTGCCATCCTTAACCAAGTTTTAGTTTTGTTAGGACATCAGCCTTTTACTATAAATTTATCTACCAACATTTCTTTTAAATAAAATATAAATATATTGTCCAAAATTGTCTGTTAACAAATACCAAAAGGAAACCAAATCAATAGTTTTCTTATATCTTACTCTGACATTACAATGCAAATAACTGAGAATCCTTTTCAGGTTTGCACTTTCCATACATATGTGTATCCACACCAGCTGTTGTCATATGATTTTACTCACAGACTAAGGAACACACTCTAGCAATTATTAAAATGTAGTGCAACTAACACTCTTAGCGGAGTGGTGTAAGTCAGTCTGAGATGCTTTTAAGGATTCTGTGCTGCTTGATCTGTTTGGTCTGGAGGTATTTTAGGATTTCTAAGAAGCATGGTTTGGTATTTTTTCCCCAGATAGTGGAAATGTGTTACAGATAGCTACAGTTTTGGTAACATACAGTACTAAAAAAAACCAGGACCTATAATCTAATACTACCCACTGGAAGGTGAAGCAAAGTAATCTGGCTCCTAGGTCTGAGTGTTCTGAAGTAATGTCTTTAATCTGGTGGTGGAGTAATTTAAGAGGGCTCAGGGGCCTCTGTATGCCATAGATGCAGGCTATTGCTTATGGCGCTTAATATTACCTTAAGGTGTTTAAGCATTCAAAACGAACAGAGAAAAAAGCATAGCCAAAAATTTTACTGTGATTCTAGTTTTTCACGTATGCTTTAGTCTGATCTCATTTGATTCACCAGTAATTAGATATGAGGAACGTCAAGCTAAACAGAAGTAAAATAACTATCTGTACCATTCTTCTTGGACTTGCAATCTATATTCATAGACTAAGTTGAAAATCACCTAAATAAACACATCTGTTAAGCTAACATTTTCCAGTGATAGCAGTTTTAATGTTGTGAAATGTGTTTGATGTGTTCATGTTACAAAGACCAGTTTCCAAAATGTTACTTTCCAACTTTTTTTTTTTTTTTTAAAGTGTAAACTGACCTTTTTCCTGTTGGCTCTGTGCTGGCCAAGATATATTTCTTTTAATACTGGCTAAAGCTAGAGGTAAAATGTTAAAATACTCTAGCGGTTTTATATGTACATTGGAGAGAAAATATTGTGAGGGTTGTATGGGGAGTAGGACCAAAGAATTTAGCTCTGTTAAATGTCTTCTCTAACAGTCACACACTGCAATAGATCACTTTGGTCAACAGTTAGGTAGGAAAGACCACACTTTTTAAGATAATGACAACTGACTTTTTTGACCTCCAAGAGAAGGTTATTAATTATATGAGGTGATAACACACAAAGCCAGAGTCAGCACTGGCACATAATGCAAAAATATCTGTAATGCACATGTGTGAGCATTTGTGCCTGTGCCTATGTGGAGGAATCAAAGTGCCAAAACATATTCCCTTTGAATGTGATGCAAGAAAGTCCTATTTGCCTTCAAGGTGCAGTATCAGGTTCCTCGTGATGATAACAGAAGCACCACTGGTAGGGTAATAAGTGATGATTAGCTGGACAAGGGGTCACTAGGGAAGGGAGGTGGTGCTTGAACTCAAAAAGCTTCTCTTGCAGTGGCTTTTCCTGTTGTTTTTCTGGGTATTCATATAGGTAGCCACCCAGCTATATGCAGCCCATCATTTGCACCATTTTACTTTTCACTCCTAGATTTGGTCTCGAGCTTCTGGGAATAGACCAGAACTGAAATCTCAGAAAAATAGCCAAGAGGGCAGATACCGATTTTTTACTTCTCCCAGGCACAGAGAGGCTGGCCTGCCAAAGGTCCAACACCCCTTTGCTGGTGGATAGGTGAAGAAATAGTCTTTCATTTCTATTTCTCTTGAGAACACACCAACTTTGTTACTTGCTTAAACCAAGAGATTTACATTATTAGAAATCCTATGTCCAAGCATCATCCCAGTGATTTCCTTTTAATCAGAAATCAGATCTAATGTGCAACTGGCTTCTTTGCTAAAGAATCAGCAGTTGCACTTCAAATGCTATTTGTTTATTGTCATGACAGCTTATTTTTTCCCCTTAGCCTTTCAAAGCTTGATGAGGTTGAAAGGCTTGTACATGCCAGGCTGGCATCAGACACTGATTAAAAAAAAGGGCACATGATTTGTGACACACTGTCATTGAGTACCTAGAATGATCTCATAAACTCATCAGTCCAGCTATATTAAGACCTGTAATAAAATACACTCATTAGAGCACAAAGGGTGGACAATAGCCTGACATTAAAGTGCTTTAATTCTCTTGCAGTACAGCAAGTGCAGCACTCAAGTTTAACAGCATCTGCTCTTATGAAGCTTGATATAATGTGTATACAAGTAAATAAACCAGAGAGTACTGTTAATACTGAATATACAAAGTATTCAATGGGATTTTCTGTGCCAAATGCTGAAATGAAGATATATTCATGTATTTATGGGACACAAAGGAAACATGGACTTGCCCAAAACTCAGCAGAATTCAGCAAGCAAATCACAGAAGTTACTCTGGAGATGGCAGACAGTGACGTCGAGCATTCAGGGGTGAAACTTTCGCAAGATGAATCAGGGTGTCAGATCGGTACAAACTTTTAATTGACAGCTGCTTTTCATCTCTCCCCCACACCTCCCATAAATAATGCCCTTATAAATACTGGACAGACACCCTGTTTCTGACACTGGGAGCACTAACGGTGATGTGTAAATTATTTTAATAAAGCCCAAAAGCGAGGAGGCAGGACAGATCCTGGGCCCCAAGTGTCACCTTGTTTCAACTGCCTTCCAGGTCCTCCAGCTGAGATCTTGAGAACTGGAATAACAGAGATGCTGGGAAGGAAGGGCACAAGAAAAGCAGGAAAAATGAGAGCTGTAAGTCTTCATCAGAGAGCAAGTGAGAATGATGATTGTAGGTCAAGGATGGCTAAGATGACAAATGTGCAAGGGCTGAGGCCAAAACAAGAACACAGGAAATAGTAAAGGCAGAAAATATATCAGATGAGGCAAAAGCTGCCCGCAGGAAAAGGAACAGGGTGTGAGTCACACACTGGTTCTCTGACACCAAAAAGTAGATAGGAGGAAAGAGATAGACATCCAAATGATGAGAAAACAATTCCAAAAACAAAGAAGGAAGAAATAAAAGGTAATAAAAAGAAATAAATAAATAAAAAAAGAAATTTAGATCAGCAATTTGGAGGTCATTTTGTTTCTTAAGAAAACAGTTGGTTGACAGTTACAAGTCAAATTCTTTCACTGCAAACATCAGATGCGGAGATGTTAGAAAGCTTTGTGATTGTGCCAGTTTGATAAACTAAGTGGCTTGCACATGGTGGAGGTGGGGGAAACAGGCACCAAAATTTCCCCCCAAAGTCAAAATAATCCATTTCAACACTTTTATGAGATAAACACTTTTTTAAAAAATCAAAATGACTTTATAAAAAGTCCCTCAGTTTTGCCTTTTGGGCCAGGAGCTATTTTTAACCTAGCTCCCTTAAGAAAATTGAGGATGTCCATTATGGATAACATTTGACAGGATGAATTTTACCGACTGTAGAAATAGTTTACAATTTCTCCTGCCCATGCAGCCAGAAAGTAACAGAAACCTGGACAAAACTAGTTTTCTTTCTTCTTTTAACTGCCAGTGAACCAAAAGGGGGGAAAAAAGCAGTCATTCGTTCAGTTCTAATTCAGAAAATTCGAGACTGACACTTTTTCACCACATCTTTTGAGCTCCTGGTGATGTTCTGATTGCGTTTGCTAGGCTCCGGAGAAGGCCCACAGATTATAAACTCTTTCTGACAAGGCCTCATTTATTTACTGCTGCCCGGAGTTGCCTTAGGGCTGCATGACGTGGTATGGGAGGCCTGAAAGACTGCTGAAGCTCACTTTCCCAGCATTGTCCGTGTTTTGTTACATAATTCAACATAAACAAAGATTCGATAACTTCTGACTGTTTGGGGGAACACTTCACTTTGTTCAGAGTACTAAAAAACCCTCTTTAATTGAGCTATTGAAAACTCAGATATTATGATGTCTCGTTTCAGAATTCATCTTTATGATGCTTTTTACCGACGGTTAAAGTAATTAGCAGCAACTTCATACTGTTTCTGGCTACTCCCAGCCTCATGCTTCAGGAATATAATCATGCTCTACTGAACTGGGAGCCTCAGGTTCAAAGCCAGAGGCAAGAACTGTGAGAACTGCTTTAATAGCTTGCCTTACGATACATTAGAGCAAGAGTTTTACCAATACTGTATTTGCAGATTTGGCTTGAATGACTTGACAGCCTGCAGTCTGGAAGTATGCTAAGAGAAAAAAAAATAGCTCACTAAAAAGAGGATGAAATATTTCCTTATTTATTGGAAGAGATCCTATTTAGATTGGGCCGTTTCTCTTAGGGGCTTACGAACTCTGCCTTAAAGTTTAATATTGATAAAATCTCTGAGGCTATGGTTAGTGGCAAGTAGTAATCACCTATGGGAGAAGAAAAGCATAAACCAGAGACTATTGCACTGCATTTTTACAAATTAAAAACTGGCCATAATTTGTATAATGTGAGTTGATTCCATTACAGTTAATACAGCTGTAGTTTTCTCCCAGAGAACTGGCTTTTTTTACAAGAGAAAGGGCTTAATTTTTTGTGACTATCTATCTTCTCTGTGGAGAATTTCTTTTCCAAAAAATGCTGAAGTTGAAAATTACCATACTGAGAACCATATGTTGAAAATACATGCTTTGTTAGAGGAAAAATGGGAGTGTTCATGCAGATACAATAGGCTATTATTTAGTGTTCATAAATTAGTGAATGCATTTCTTGGAAAGCTGTTGTTGCCGAAAGGCAGGGTAGCAATGTAGGTGGCCTTCTAACTTTATTAGTTGTTATCAACAAATTGTAGTAAAGAAAGTACTGTGAAGCAAAAGATGCTAGAAATTAGACAGAATTGGTAACTAACATGATGGGGTCTGTGTAATAGCTTGCAGCCAGTGTAATTCATACTGCAGTAAAAAGTGCTGTGTCTTGGAAAAATTCAAAAAGAAAACAGATACTCAAGACCAGATAGCGATGTATTTTTTCAGGCTAGTCAGACTTCCAAATATGCATATATGCATATATATATATATGTGTGTGTGTGTGTGTGTATATATATATAATTTCACAAGAAGGAAATGCTTCAACATGATCTACTGAAGGTTTTTTTTGGTCAAATTTAACAATCTGCATCTGTGATTACACAAGTAATTCTGACCTAGATCTTGGAACACCAGAGATTTGTTCCCACTGATGATATCACATCACTGTCGGTTTAATTTTCTGTTCCCTATTCTGAACAATGAAATTGTATCCATGGTTCGTATTTTTACATTTTCCTAATTCCTGTACTCAGGCGGCTCAAGTATACTGCTCTCAGTATCTTTCCAAAACTTCCTTTCATTTGTGTCTCTAAGCACCTCTCATATCACATTTTCTTTTAGGTATTCTGTTGGTCCTTCTCTCCGAAAGACTAACAGCGTTCACTCGATTCCTTCTTAACACACATATTTTCTGGGAATGTCAATGTTAATCTGTTGGAGATAGAGATCATTTAATAAAATAAGTCTGCACAACCTGAGAGATTAAAGCCCCATCTGATCATTCCCCACGTTTTATTTATGTGTCTGACTAGTACTGTTTATCACATTGGAAGTGTGTAATCTAAGGGAGTGGCCCTTGAGGTTCGAAAAGCATCACAGTCAGTATGAATGCTACATAAGATACACTTATTGTCTACATTTTAAAAAACAGTTTCTGATTTTGAGAAACCAAGTTGATATTCAGTTTTCAGAACAGGTGGTCCAGCCGGATCCACACCAACATGTATGCTTAAAATGAGGAAATGCAAAGTTATTAAACACTGAAAATTAAGTCAGTATAATCATAGGAACTGTCTTTCAGCACATTAGAAATAAAAAATTAAAAATACATCTCTTGCCAGATAAGAATAAATTCTCTGTAGAATAGTGGAAGGCATATTTTAGCTGTAATGGATGAAGAGGAAAACCACCAAATATAAAGTAAAATTGCTAAAAAGAAAGAACATAATTTCATGGCAAGGCTAACTACTGCAGGTTATTCTATCTTACAGTTGGATTCAAAGACAAAAAGATTTTTTTTTCCTTTTGTTTGCTAACATTTTGAATCCTAGATTTAACCCTGTACTATATGCCAGGGGATCATTCAGCTACTGCTAATGAAAAAGGTGAATGAAAAAGCTTGCAATTTTATATGGCTGCATAGCAGGGATATGCAGGAATACATTTTTTGTTACTGCAGGCTCATTAGAAACTAACTTCTTTGCTGCATTACCTTCTAAACAATTTCTCTCCAGTTTATGGACAACTAAACTTGACCTGCCCCCATAAGAGGTTTCATTAGATATCCTAAAGCACCCGGTTTCCTCAAATGATTCTTTTTCAGCCATCACAATACTGTTAAAACTATTTTTCAGATATAAGACGACATTGGGAGTTATTATCAAGTGCAGCTACTTCTGTAAAAATAAATAAAGACTAGTACCCTGTAAGCTAATGCTAATAAAAATCAACCCTGGGGACTTTTTTCCCACAGCCACTGGATCTGATCAAAGCTGCAAAGTCAGTGGAAAAATTGTTATTCACCTCAATAAATGCAGGCCAGTCTCATGCTGAAGGGCTCTGCAGCTCATTCCCCAGTGTCTTGCCACCGTTAGTGCTGCTGTTACTGCTGTGCCCCATGCATGTTTGCTGTCCATGGAGAAGACTCATCCAGCAGACTGGGATGATTTACATGCTCAGACATGGCACTGCAAAATAATAGGCTATAAAAGTAATTCATTTAGCAACGTGACAGTGCTGGCTGTGAAACTGAAAAATTATTAATAATGAGGGTGGTTATTTATAGATCACCTCTAATCCACAGAAGATCAAGGCACTCACCACATTTTACAAACTGATTTATAAACTATGTATCAGAGGGATAAGGTCACCTAGCAATGAAACCTCTGGAACAACAATTCATAGAAGAGAAGAACAGAACAGAGCATGAAGAAGAAATAATACGCTCATTTAACAGTACTATGTGGGTATGCACTGTGCCAGCTGGAATTTGCCTAGGACTGCAGAGCTAGCTCCTCTAACCTTGTGAGAGTACTAGAGCACCATAAAATGTCATGCCTGATGTTTCATCCAAAACATAAGAAAAAGACTGAAAGTGAAGATTATCAATCACCATAGATGACATACTTAAACCTTGTTTTCTTTCTTACCCAGACAAGTGTCTGTTAAAACCTTTTGCAGGAGTTCCTTGCAGCAATTGCCTTCTGCTGCTACAAAGTACAGTGCAGCGACTTAGACAAAGACATGACACTTCAGAGCATTTTCTTTGCTTACACACCCCTGCACACACTCTGAAGCAGGTTTGTCTACTGAAATGGGATGGGAGCAAGAAAGTGCCCTGTAAACTTTCTTGGATAATTCAGCAAGTATAATACCTCTTGTATAAGACTTTTTTATCAGTAAAATGAGTAACACCCATCTCTTGATTTCTGCATCAATAAACTGATATAAATAAAAATCATATATCACATCTGAGACATGCACAAAAAGCAAAATGACTTAGTGACTTGAAAATATGATGTGTAATACCTGTTAGTTTAAATCATGAGGCTAAAGAACCAAGAAAAAATTTACTTTCTTGTTTACAAAAATACTTCCTTGTATTCTAATTTTTAAAATTTAGAATACAAAAAGTCCGTATTTAAGGCCAAGAACTACATAGCTAGACTCTATCTGTCTGTATTACATGTTTTATATAAGAAATTAATCAACTGAAGAAATCTGTAAGGTGCTTAAACCTGAGAATAAACACTTTCTAACAGTCAAAAGTTTTATTTTTCTCCTAGCATTAAGGGAAGTACAGTGACTAAGCTGAAAACATCTGCTCTACTCCTTGCGTATGGAAGTACAACGGTCTATGTATAGTGCCAATATCAATATACTGTTTCATATTTGCAGAGCAGTGCTGGCTATCATCAAAAGCACACCTTTAATGGAGTAGCTGAAAGGCACAGATCCACAACCGTACTCAAGTAAGAATGGGATAAGGCAGTGATTGAATCTAAATCTGTTCCTTAGCATTTTATATCCCAGATGAGGTGAAAGACAGAAACGCTGTACCTCACTCCCAGCTCTCTCTAAATGGTGACATGTACCATTTTAGCTCTAGCTCCAGCTCCAAGTCTGTCAAAGCCCATGCAATGAAATGTGACCTCTCTCCTTTTTCTTGCCCATACAGCTGCCTGATTAGAAGCCTTAGTGAGGAAACAGAAACATCACAGATACAGAGTGTACTCATCTCTGTACAGGTGACATTAACAACATCCTTCAGGCCAAGCTCCAGGGGTTTCTTATTGGTGGCAAAGGAGCCTCCATAAAGCAGATAAGCCAAACTAGATTTTTTTCGTTTTGTTTTGGTTTTTTTTTACCCATTGTCTCTTACCAACAACATAGTCAAACATACAGCAACTGAGGTTCTCCACCAGTGTGGTTCTTCTTACAATGATCACCAATAGCGGTCACTCACCCAGCATCCAGATGCCTCATGCAGATAACTTTACCTTTAAATTCTCTCCAGAAGGAACAAAATACTAGTTAATTCTGTGAGCTTCAGAGCTCATCCTCCATTTAACACCAGGAGGGATGTAACACAACAAAGCCAGCACCAGTCTGACTTTCCTCAAAGACAGATCCCTAGCAGCCCCTGTACTGAAGGTGTGCAGCTGTGGGTTTTCCACCCCACAGGGACAAAAGGGCTAACGCTGTCCTGCTGGGATTGTCCATCCCCACAACACCCACAGAAACTCATTTAAAAATGGCATGATGTATACTGGAAGAAATTAAATTATCTGGTGAAGATGAAGGCCAGCAAACAATCTTTCATGCAACTAGACGGTAACACCACCGACTGCACATGGGGGACATCTAGCAGTCACTACTCATACTAGCCAATCCCACATACCAATTAATGTAATTTTTCTTCCAGACTAGATCTTTCCAAACAAAAAGTTATCAAGATATACTGTGATGCCTCCCTGCCTTTTATTTTATCTTATCCTTAATTATCCTTCCTTTTGCTTTTGTAGCTAGGCCAAGATTTCCTTACCATCCTCTTTTCCCCCAGCTCCTCTTCCCTTAGGAATAACTTCTCTCTGCATTCCCTCCTTTTTGGAGAACTCTAGTTTGTCCTCTGTTTTGCCTCAAACAATGGGACTTCTTCACAAGCATGTGTGTTTTTCTCATGTCAGTGAAGCATTTGGCACACAGTTGCTGTGATCAGAAGTTAATAATATACAGTAGTTGTGGACCAAAAGAATACCAGGAACAACATTTCTGACATATGAAGACAGAATCTGTCAGGAAACACTTTGTTACATTGAACTGCAGGTAGTGTCATTTTTCCCTCCTTTCTTAGCTAACTGGTTCTTTGCCTAATTCAAGAATAATTTACACCAGCATATATGAAGACTAACCTCACCAGAGCTGTTGATGCCTAGGAGGAGCTTACTGTCCATTGCAGTCCTACCCCAGCATTGAAATCACACTGACATGTTGCCGTGTGTGCAGACTATAGGTAAAGCTATAGGTCTAGGGGTCTGTGAGGTCTGACATGGGATTAGTAGCTGGTGTTCTAGAGGCAGGCTATAAATTACCAAGACACTGGCATTTTATTACTGTTCAGAACTATTCAAAACAAACAAACAAAAAAAATTGTGTGCGTTTTGGAATAAAAAATAAGACATTACCCCCTTGAGTTAAGAAACAACAAACAAGATGCCACTGTAAACGCTGCAATAATTAGTTACAACATCTTCACAGTGTTGGGTATCACATTTTACTTTATCTTACATAAGTTTCCTATATAATGAAGGCAGTAATATCTGCCATATGGGAAGTAATATTTTTTTGCCAGTTTTGCTACACAGCATGCTAGGGACACTGATATTTTACCCCTGTCAGGATAAAAGCCATTTGTTTTAACAGTTTTTTTGCAAAGATCCACAGAAAGTGCATGTGTATCTGTTGCTCATTAACACTGGAGTATAAATATTTTTTGTATGGTTAACAGAAATTGTAGCAGGAATATGTTAAAATGTTTTAAAACTGCAAACTTGCTTACTATCTCTTCTTTCACAGCTATCAGCATAGTGATGGAGAATGCAACATAAAATTCACAGTTTGGATCAGTTTTCACAGTTATCTAGTATGATGAGCAATTACTCCAAATATTCATAAGTTATGAAGATGACAGATAGCCACCCAAAGTTATTTGAGAAAGAGATATTGTCTTTCAGAAGCAAGCAATGATTTGAATTTGCAGTTCTTGAAATCCTGGGGGCATTAAGCTGAACTTCCAAAACCTTAAACCTTAAAATACGCTGCCTAGGATCAGATGTTTTTACAAGCCTGTGCTGGAATAAGCACCCAAACAACCCAAACAATAGCTCTTCATCCCTAACTTCTGTATTTTAATCTCCTTGGTCTGCAAAATTGTGTTAAGACATTTTGCAACAGCTGTCTTTCAAATGAAGTTTCTGGTACTTCCTTATTTGTGTTAAGACAGGGAAAAACATTTCAGAGTAATATTATTTCAGAGCATCAGTATTTTACTTCTGCTTCTGATCAACACCAGAAAATGTAAGGGCAGACAAGGATATCTAGTGAGTGATAGGATAGGTATTGAAGAGGAGAGTTCAATCAAATTTTCTTCAGCTTCAGAGAAGATGTAGTTCACATTTTAAGCAAAAGTCTCAAAACCATTGTTAAATATTTTTTCCCAAAATCTTCATTATATATTTGTTTCTACCATAATTTTTGTGTGCAAGCTGTGTGACTATCTACAACTACCATAGACTGCTTTTTATGAGCAATACAGACTTGAAAGTAGTATTCAGAGTTAGAAGCAAGACAGCAAGAATAAGAAGGCAAAAGCAAGAACTAATCCAAGGTGCACCAGCGTAGCTGTACCAGTGGGACTCACCAAGACACAGCCTATGCCCCTTTGGGCAGCATCCAACTGAGCCAGTGTATAAACCTGACTACACAGAAACAGCCAAGTACATGCACCCCATTATTTTTTCCTCCATGAATTCTGATATCTCTTTTTCCTCCTCTCTCCCAAGAGAAAAAACCCACAGACGAGTGTTTATCAGCTGTATTTTGCTAAAGAGTGTATCATGGGCTCTGACCTATGCGGTCTGAAATGAACTCATGTTCCTCAGCTGGAAGCACCACCTAACGAAACATTGATGGGAAGAAGGTAGAGAAAACTCAGGCAGCTCATCAGAGAGTGCTAACTATTTAGCCCACCCATAGTAAATATTGTTTCCGTTACTTTTGGGCTTCTCTGTAAATCTTACCTCCTCTGTTACTATTTACACTGGAAAATTACAAACAAGCACAGACCTAAATTACATGCGATAAAGGACCTTCTGACTTGTTGTTTCAGTAAATGTTTTGGATTAGTAAAGCCAATTAGACCAAACTTTCTGCCACAAATCTGGGGAAAAGTCCTTCTTGGAAATGTGATAATCCCTGTGATAAACAGAGGTATGTTTGGAAAAGGTGTCCCAGGAATTTCTGTTGGTATTTAATCGGGGCATTTGTGTCTTAACAAGAAAAGCAGACATCACAGAATTGCTGGCTCGTTTATTTAGAGCTGAGTGGAAAGAACACATTAAAATGAAGGTGAACAACATCCAGTGGTGACAGAAGCAATTTGCTATTTATCAAATATGCCAATGTTACCAGACATAATGGCAGCGTTCTGCAGAGGCTGATGACAAACAGCATCTTCTTCAGTGTTGGTGCAGCATTTAGTGCTCCCAGACTGGCAGGAAAAGGGGAGGAAAGGAAGTGAAAGGACCGTTCACACTGAGTTTCAGTTAATTAGAAGCAGAAATTTGGGAGAGGGAGAAGTCTTACTTTCTGAAATCTCACTTGCTTCTCTTTAGATTATATTATGCCCAAAGGCTGAATAAAGATTCTTTTGGTGTTTGGAGCCAAACAATGACTCTGGTCCACAAATATTCCCAGTGTCATTACATGTGCCATAGAAGAAGCTAAACATGTGTGTTTTCTTTTTTTCTCCAGCATCAGCAATGAAAGCAAAACAAGGACATTAAGCATTTGTGGTCAATTCATTGTGGAAAGCAAAAAAAAAGAAAAAGTAGATCACAGGAAATCACACTTCTATTCTGCACTTGTAAGATTGCTAGAAGGAGCTGATTGTAAAAAGGAAGCTAAAAATCTGGTGATTTACAAGAAGTGACCGCTTCCCCTTTAGGGACTGTCATCATATTCTGATTTACTGAGGGTACATTTTCCTGGTTCTTAGACCAGAAATAAGACCTCTGCAGTAGTTCCTCTGTTTGTTAGGATCACCAAGAACAAATTGTGATTTACAGTATCCATTCTAGTAGTTATTCATACCTCAGTATTTGAAAATGCTCCATAACCCAGACATTCCAGGAATTGTCTCAGAATCTATTTGCATTTCCTTTTGTCCCATACACCATTGTTTCCCCATTTCACCTTCTTAAAAATAACATTGTACAGTCCAATATTTCATTTCTTTCACATTAATGCAGATAAAGACTTCATTAGAGTAATAGATTGTGTACAGTGATTTCTGATTATTGACTTTTAGGGAACAGTTTCCTTGAAGTGTTGGGATCTTGCTGTAAAATCTTGGAGGCCCTGATCCAGGAAAACATTCCAGTGTTGAAATAATTCCCATGAATTTGATGTATTTTAGTTAAGCATTGGCTGTTTTATTTTATTTTAAAGTTTCCCATCTGCCCAAAAGCTTTGTTGTTGGTCATGTTCCGAAGCACCTTGGCTTTGAGAACCAGTCACATGACTCTGCTCTTGCACCCAGCCCCAGGATCCAGATGTTCACCCGAGCAGACAAACAGCTGTGGGATGGGATTGCCCTGGGTTTAGCACATGCACTTCCCATGCAGCCAGTGGAGGTCCTCACAAAATGCCATTAGAATCACCATTTTCTTATAAACATCTCCAGCTATAGAAGGACTGCTGTGACTGCCTCCTCTTAGTGTAAAGCCCAGACCCAGCAGTGGGGACATAGAGTATCGCTTACTTACAGGAAGGTTTTAGTCCACTTTCTGGGATGTATAGGATGTGCAGGTTAAAACTCCTCGACTGAAAAAATCCCAGGATTTCCACATTTCATCAGGTACTCTAGACATCACTGTACTGCATAGTCATATCACCGATACTCACCCCACCTTCCCAACTATACTGAAAGAAAAAAGCAAGGCCAGCTTGTTTCCTCAAAAGCAGCAACGTAAGGCACTTAGGTTTGAGAGAGACATTTACGCTATGGATCACACCTGGGAAAGTCCTTCTCCCTCCAGCCAGGAGTGAGGGGGAGGCAGGCAAGAAGAAAGGGTTCACAACCCATTCTTGTCCTCACAGTTTCTCATTGGACTCTGCATGGTGTGCCCATGGACTCTCCTAGGCACAGCGCTGGCTGTGCAGGCCCTGTTAATCACTATGCTAATGAGGGAACATCCCTGCTTTCTGCTTAGGGAGTGCGGGCACCCACTGCTTCTCATCACAACGTGGGGACAAGCATGGCTCTTGGTGTCATTTTTAACTCGGGCAACTTTCTTAATTCAACCAGCTCTCTCTTGGCAGGGTGACTGTCACAGCCTGGCCCTGCTCCTGGTTATCCTCAATCGCTTCCATAATAAGCATGGGTAGTTTTAAAACAAAATTAGTATGAGAGGAACTGCAAAGTCTTTAAAAAGTATAGCTTCCTGGCACAAATATAATTATCGATTCTACCATCTGAGACCGCAGCTCCTGTGATTCCAGTGACACAACAAACAGGCTTCTGCACTAACATCTGAGGTCATACAGAATTTGAAAGGCTTTGTCTCACTTTATATTTTCTCTAGTTTCTTAAAATTCAGACCATCCAATCACTGCCTCAACCAGTTTGTTTTGTTTTATATTATAAACTCTCAACTTTGCAATCCAGTTTGTTCTTATAGCATGCATCTTCTCTGACATTTCTTCCTTTTTTATTCTTTCTGGACTGGTTCTATACAGACTTACATGGTTTTGAAATTATAGTGGTACTGCCAGTCCTGGAAATGGCTAAACTTTAATTTAAAATGTGTATCTTTAGTTACTGTGGTTTTCTATATAAGCGGTTTTACATTTGGGTTTCAAAAAAACTTGCAAACAAATGTTCTTTTAACGGTTGTGCAAGCTTAGTATTTTGAAATTTTGTCCTTGCATTATTTTAGTGAAAGAACATATACTAATTCCCGGGTCAGTGCTATGTCATCTCTGGAGGGCAGCAGAAAGAGGAGTGACATTTTAGTATGGTTGGATAGATGTAATTCTGTTAACTTATTACTTGAACAGAAATATTTATGGCATGCTTTGTGCTTCCCTGGGAAACCACTCCAGTGTTTGGGTCTGATGCAGCTCACCAGCTATGTCTTTATTAGTAAATAAAAAAGGTCCAGAGGACAAAGTCAAGGCTTGTAGTTGCCCTATCCCTGGAAACATTCAAGGCCAGTTTGGATGGGGCTCTGAGCAACCTGATCTACATGAAGATGTCCCAGCCATTGCAGAGGGATTGGATTAGATGACCTTTAATGGTCTCTTTCAACCCAAACCATTTTATGATTCTAAGCTCCAGCCCAGGATCATCCAGACCATACAACCCTTCCCACAGTCCTGGCCATGCTCACTCTCACCACACAGACACAGCCCCCAGCCCAGAGACTCCATGTGCCACAAGATGTTTCCTGCTGGTGGTTTGGATGCGGTTGCCCTGCCTGGTATGCAGGGAAGGCACTGAGGCATGGACAGAAGCTGGGCCATGTTACTTACCTTCAGAGCCAGTCTGAGGTCTCTTTGATGACACTGACTGGCACAGCTGCTGGTGGTCTCCTCATAGACTTCACTGAAACTGGGAGAGCCCCGTTGCCAGTGAGCCCAATCAGTGGCATTGGTCATTGCCCTGCAGTGAGCGACAGGTGTATCAGAGTTCTGTAACTCGATACATTTTATTATTTTATCACAAAAGTGCTAACAAAATCTATTGCCTAAAAACATCATTTGTAATGAAGTAGAAGCACAAACAGACCAAAGAGAAGAGAACATCTTCTTGAACACTGAAGGACAAATTTCTACCTCAACTTCTCTGCTGAAGGCAGTACTACTTGAATTACTTTTTTTAGCTGATTAGAACCCAACTAACAGTGCCTGGTACCTACCTGTGGGCCTCAATATTCGGTGAATGGTAACAGAGGTATAGCATCATTCTGAGCCAAATACCTGCTCCAAAAGTTGGAATTTTTTTGGTCAATAATGTCAAAAATAATGGCTGAATCAAGTCAGGTTGCTGAATGCATCAGCTCTGGTGAGATGGAAG
This sequence comes from Falco naumanni, assembly GCF_017639655.2. Classification (NCBI taxonomy): domain Eukaryota; kingdom Metazoa; phylum Chordata; class Aves; order Falconiformes; family Falconidae; genus Falco; species Falco naumanni. The sequence goes on from NC_054057.1 coordinate 30,426,567, forward strand.
TAGGCTATTATACCTTCTTCCAGACTATATATTATGCTAATAGATAATGTACTGTAAGGTTACAAAGCTAATTCTATTTGCCTTAGACAACAGGGTTAGGAACTGCAAAAAAATACCACTTCAGGGACAGGAAACAATCTTATATCTGTAAAAGCACCCCTATAAAAATGCAGCCTTATGTACATGCATTTCATATCCCCATTCCACAACATTTGCATATGATCTATAATCAAAATATTTTGCTCCAGCAAAGTGACAGCAACACCACTAGCACGTTATTTAATGAGTAAAACCAGGATACAAGCAACACAGGGATCTGCCTTAGAATATAGACAGGGAAGGAGAGTAAAAATTATTATTGGTAGATGGTTCATTGCAGTGAATTCCAGTTTTACAGAATTCAAACCTACCACCCATAATCAACCTGAGCAATGTCTTTGGGGTCAGCTCTGCTCTTAGAAAAGCAGAAAGACCCAGGTAATTTTCTTCCTTTGTGCTGGACTTACATTCATTAAGCTCAGGTGTTCTTCCCACAGAGATAAGCATGAAGCCATACAGGTAAGCGCAGCTGAGAGGACATAGACCATCCTAAGAAAGGTCTGCTGCTTCTCACTGCTGACAGAATCAGCATGAGCCCTGACAACGGGATGGGGTCTGAAAAACACTTCAAGCTAGTACCCATCCACAAGATGGAGGATGGAGAAACCAGACCTTGCTCATGTCCCTGGAAGTCAGAGTGTGTTGTGTAAGCAGTCACCACATCTGTGGGAGCAGCAATTAGACAAAAAAAGGGGAGGGAGTGATGTGCAGGTGAGGTACATGGAACAGTAATTGGAAATAACCAGCTCAGCTGTGGGGTCAGAGCTCACTTGGTAAGTGGGTACTCACACCTCAGGCACATCTTAGCACCTGCTGCTCAGCTTCCTACTAGGGACAAGGACACCTGCATTCAATGACTGTTTTTCTCAATTTGCTTATTTGTCGTTAAAGTGGTCTGACAACACATACGCAGCCCTTTTCATCTCTTCCTGTACTCATGCTCAGGCAGGGCAGTTTGAAACCTGACACAGCCTGGGGAAAGCTGATCTTTTGTCAGACGTGTTTGAAATAAGTGTGTGTTACACTGCCAGTATTTCTGCTTTGTCTAGATTTAAATCTAGCCTTGGAAATGTCTAAAAAAGTGTCAAAAATATCTGAGATCTCTGTGGGACCAAAGGGGAAAAAAAAAAAAGAAAGGGTGATTTAGGTCTGGTTAATTTGTAAAGCACCTTTCAGATTTGGCTTGAATTTTCACAACATATGCTTGCAGTTTTTGCCTGAGGAGTCTAGTGAGCCTGGTGTTTCTTCTGCTAACACAAGCCAAGAGTGAAAATGCATGAGATTGCAGGACAGGCTTCACTCCTTCAGTTTTCAACAGTTCTTTCCTGATCTTTTCACCCTGGAAGGGCCTCATTTAGAGGTGCTGCAGGGAGTAAAGCTGGCAAGAAGGGATGGGGTTCCCCTTGACTTGTCTGTCTGAAGGACAGATATTGAGCCAATGTTCCTCTACAGCCACCGGAGAGACCAAGGCACTTCGTACCCATCTGATCCTTACTATAGGCTGCACCATTTTCCTCTGAAGGACCTCCCTCTCTCCTGCTTTCTCCGGCTGTAACAAAGCCCTTCTCTTGCTAACTTTTCATCTGCTCACTTCCCTATACTCAGTTCTAAGTGAAATTGAGAGAGGAAGTGTTGAAACAGCGGAGAGCTTTTCTCACAGTATTTCTGGATCAAACAGAAGCACTGAGCACTGGAAAACTTCTGTCCAGTTTTGCACACTCTGAGGACAAGTAAACAGCCTCTATAGCAACATAGCTGTGACTAGACAAGTTACAAATATGACTGTAAACTTGCAGACATCAAGGACTCCATGACTTATAAGCATATATTAAACTTTACCTCCACCCTAAAATTATATAAAACATGTTTGCCTTCTGAATGAAAAATAGTAAAAGGGAATAAATCAAAAACTACAGCCACTTTTTCTTTTCCTTTTTTTTTTTTTTTTTTTAAGGAGGAAGAAAGTATGGCAGTTTTTCTGCCTACCCAAAACATACTGACATCCCTGAACTCAGAGATAAAAACTGTATGCTGCTGCTTTTTTTTTTTTTTTTCTTTCTTTTAACTTCTTCTGGTGCAAATGGGCATAGCCTCTGTCAATCTGGCTGCTTGAATCTGATGGCTGAAAATTTCAGCACCACAGTTGCATCAGAAGTGTATGGAAAAACAAAATATTTGAATCAGTTGGAGACCTAAACATGTATACTTAACAGAGTAAAACCAGCGTATCAGATTGCATGGTAAATAATAACAGAAGGGGTGGAGGGGGAAAGTGGAGGAAAGAGAGAACATCATTTGATATTTGTCACCAAACACAGAAGAGTGTGCTTCACCAGCTGAAGTTTCTGAATGACCTTTATGGACAGCCCTATGCAAAAGGCATTGCAATAATTTAGCTAGCAACTGAAGAATGAATAATTGTCCTGACATATTCATGTGTTATAAATATCTATCCAGGTGCTGATGGAAAAAAAAAAAATCACTTATGGTTTTCCATATCACCTGAGACACTGAGTTCCTAAAACTAAATCTAGACATACAGCTGAATTTTTTCCTAAACGGTTTCAAGGCTTTCTCTCTTCTGTTTAGGTTCTTGATGAGCATTTGTCTTGGGGAACAAATTGATTGATGCAGAGAGAGTAACTGCAAGGCATCACTGCAATAGAAGAATGAAAATTCAGCCTAGGATTTTCTTGTAGCAATCAGAGATAAGAAAAAAATAATTTAAAAGTAATTTGCCCAAGCTATCTGCAAAAAGAACTAGAATATCCTTCAAGTGACCATATAATTTCTTTCTGGACATAGTAAAGAAATACCAAAGTCATCCTTACAAATGCATCTCCTACCAATTTATGAAAACACCCCATGAAACAGGTTTCCCAATATTCTTTGGTTACCTGTTTCATTCTTCACTACTTTTATAACAAGGAAATTAAAAAAAAAAAAACTATAACAACTATTTTTTTGGCTAAAAATGTGATTGGTTTTTCTGGTTCTATTGTATTGGAAAAGAATAACTGATCTTCCTCATAGGACCTTTCATGTATCAAACACTATGTCCTACACTACCCATCTTAGTCTTCTCTTCTAGACTACTCCTCAAACTTGATGTTTTCTAAACTTATTTATACTGCTTTTCTCTGGGCTACATCTAAGCAATCTGCCTATTTCATGGAGTCAGGGACCCAGCTATGAACAAAATTTTCTTGCCAAGACACAAACAGCACAACATAAAGAATTACAAGCTCCAATCTTTTATATATGTAGTGCTCTTATCTCTGAATTACTTACGTTGTTTTCCAAAAGTGCCATATTCTTGATGCTTTTTTCATTTACAGTCTCAGATCTTCAGTATTCCTTGCCTAACCCTGATTTTTATGAAAAAATATTCAGATCATGCCTCACTTTCTTTGGCCTTGTGTTACTTTTACCTTGTATGAAATATATTTTTGTGACCGATGTTAATATCCATATGTCCTTTATTCTGTCAGCAAGACAGTTTCCAGACAGCAGTTCCATAAAGTCGTGCCACGCTTTCTTCACAAGCCATGGCAGCTTTAGTCCTGCAGCCCAGCATTTACAATACAAACCTAATTGTCTTTATTAGCCATTATATTTTTCTTAACAAATTAACATTTGAAAGGCTTGGTAATTCTATTTAGAGGGTCTGTTGTGGGAAAAACAACCTCCAACAAATAACTGAATTCCTCAAGCTCAATGCAATCATAATTGCTTGATACAAGGTACAGATTGCCTTTGTGTTTTCCTAAATGGGATTAATGCTTGAAGGATTCAGTAACTCCTCATTAACAGGCAAAATGATTGAGTGCAACTGACTTCCAAATAATGGCTTTGGTCAGATTATGAGTGTGCCAGAGAAACATATACCCTAAATGACTGAAACAGTCCTTTCAGCTTTCCCTTCTGTGCAGACCATGGATTTGAAGGGATAATAGACTCTCAGCTAGCATAATTGCAGAGTATTTTCTTATTATCTCTGGCTAAACATCTACGCGGGCTGAGCAGAAAGGCAAACTTTTGCCTAACATTTCCTGCTGCTGCAGAAGCAAACTGTGATATCGTGGCAGTTATCACAAAGGAGCGTTCCTAGATGCAGAAGTGCTTTTGTGGACCAAGCAAACCTGTCCACCATACAATAGCAATAGCCTGTAATGTGATTCAGAATTTCTGTGGAAAGAGAAGGGGGGAAAAAAAGTATCATTTGGCACTGAAGAGGACGCACGCTGTCATTTTTTCTTAGTGCTGGAAGCATTGTACGTCTATATGTTGAAGGAAAGGTGAGTTCTATGCTTTTGATAAAGCACTATGCACACCCACTACATAAATATCTGATGGAGCCAAACAAGGATTTGGCACGGTGTTCCTGGGCTCTCTGTTGGTTTTTTTTTCTTTTTTCTTTTTTTCACCAGTGATTAATAATGCTACTAGGTGTATGATGCCAGGAACTTTGTTCAGTTTCAAACATCTGGCAAACTCTTAGCCTCAACAGTCTGAAAGCTTCCAGAAAGGTAATTCAAGAACTCTTAAGTGAGTCTCTCAGGGCAAATGACCATGGCATTAAGAGTATGATCCAGCTCCCACTGAAGGCAATGAAAGTCCTTTCACAGACAACAAAGGGAGCCAGATCAGGCTACTGTCACATGGTTATTTCCAGGTACCTTCTTAAGCTGTAACAAGCATGCAGAGACCTCTAAAACAATGGTTTTACAGCACTGTAGATGCAAAGACCTATTAATGTACAACCAGAATATACCTGTAAAGCCTACTTCTTGAATTAATAATGTTGCTGTTATTTAGCTAAAGGCCTTTACTTACCTGAGAAATGTGCTGCTGAATTTTGCTTTCTTTGCTCAAGATGCCATTATTCTAAATAATAAAGGAATGGGGAGGTGGGAATGGGAGTGTGGATATATTCTCGGCACATCACCCTGTGCAGCATTCTGAGAGCTCCATGACCTCAAATGCACCAAGAACACACAAGGTACCACAGTTCTTGCTCGCACAAATTTATATTTTAAGTACGGCTACACTGTAATTGAAGTGCTTGGTTTTTACACTCTGGTGATTTCCAGCTGCAGAATGGAAACAAGCACTTCAAAGAGCTGAAATTATTTACTCAGCATCTTCTAACTTATTATGCACATCAAAAGACAAGATAACTGAATGATAATATGCAAGGATGTTGTATAAACAGCTTTAAAGCATTTCTTATGAAAGCACTGTGTGGTTGTACTAGATAGTGTACCTGCTTGCAGGAGGAGCCATGCTCCAGGAAATGTTAATGGGTCAGAAATTAAAAGGCACAAGTAGAAGGCTATAAAATAAAGCCTAAGCAAGAACACTTCTTATTTTAATAGCAACTTCAACAGAAATCTGTAAGACAGATCATCATTCAAATCAGCTGGACAAGCAGAAAAGCAGGATATTATGTCAGGAGAAAGGAGGAAGTGTCTCACAAAAATCACCAAAAAAAACCCCAAATTATCCCTTAGCTTCACATTTGGAAAAGTTTTCAAGCTGAGAATTACGTTCTGTATGTCTCAAATGACTCAAAAATACTATCTTGATGTCATCCACAGACACAAAACATAAAACTGTAGCAGACAACAGATCTGTCTCTCATAGGAGAGGAAAAGGCCTAGAATCTGCAAACGTTGGGTGTTAATGCCTTTCTAGTCAAATACAGCTATCAGTTTGGCTAGTTTCCCATTTTATATGCTGTTGTACAATAAAGAATAAATTGCAGAAGCAGGGAACACCATCAGGCAGCATTGCTACTGAGCTAAGGAAATAGATACTCAGCACATGAAATTTCTCCTTAATGAAGAAACACCTGTCTTCTCAGCTCTAGGCAGTAGGATGTAGGCTCCATTTGAAAGGGTACTCCATTTGAAACCAACTCCCATTTGAAGGCGTAGCTTTTCCTCTCCCCTGATGGGGGATACAGGAAAGGCGGATCTCCCCAGAGGGAACTGTGACATTGTCCCCAGCATATGGAACAAAGTTTTCCAAGGGGAGTTGTTCCTTGGAGAGGTGCAGCACATACTTGCTTGGCACTTACGAGGTTAGGCCAATGAATTACATTTGCCTCTGGTTTATACGAAGAGATATTTTTGTTTAAATGGGAACTTCATATTTACCAGTGTATTTTCAAATCTGCTTGACATGGTCTCTAACAGGATTTAGACCTAAATTGTTGGGTGGGTTTTTTTAGAATTTCAGAAACAGATGGAAATTTTCAGTTGAATGGTATTTTTTTTCTCTCCTTTGTGGATTTTCTCGTTTTCTGGTTTAATTCCAAATGCCAGTTAAGCAAGTGAAGGGGGGTGGGGGGCAGGGTGAGGGCAGAAGGAAGAAAAAGACAAATAACCAGTTGAATATCACACAACATTTATCAGTGATTTTTAACTTGTGAGTCTTTTCATCAAAATAATGCAGTCTAGTGTTACACTCTGTCCTGCTTTTCACATGTGCAAGAAGTCTCTTTCAAGAGCACTTAATATTATGAAGTTCTCTCTTCTATGCTTAACTGCTTTCTGGAATAACAAGAGACTGCAGTTAAAGAAAACCCATTTTGTTTTGTTCAATGTCTTAGTAATATTTAACAGTGATAAAATAGATCATTAAATCATAACTAGCAGCATAATACTGTACATACATTGTTCTTTATTTATACTCAAAAGCTAAGGAATTTATATCTTAACCACATACGATGTTACCTAACACAGAGGTTTCTGAAATATTTTTAATGATGTGGGTGGTAATGATGATTAATGCAAAAGACACAAACAGCCTTCTCAAATTTTTTCTCTCACAGTTTTAATACTCACATGTCCAAACATGTCCACTGATGGGAAAACAGAAATTTATGTCAGGCTATACCAGAACACAGCTACAAAAATTCTGTAACTTGGGCTTGTTCCTCAAAGCCAGCGATCATTTGGGGAATCACTGTGGATTCAGATGTGAAGAGTGGATATGATTTCCAGTGCTTGCAGCAGAAAGCTGCATTAAAGAAGATTAATCAGCGAACTAATCTGTGGCTCCAGGACCCGGGAACAGCGTGATGGTCACAGGTAAGGGGAAAGGCAGGGCTGGAAAGTACAATGATTGTACCAGTCAGTTTAACCAACTAGAATGGTCCCTAGAACTGTAGGGCAGACATGCCTCATCATGTCCTTTGCAATCCCTTTTGCCTCAAGTGTGATGCCTGGGTCTGGCCACTGCATCTGGGTTCCTTCTTCAAGGTGCAGAGCAGGAAGGCTGATGCTCTCACCCACAACTGCAAGCTGTGGAGCATGCCCAGGTCTCAAACCCTAGACACAGCATAAGAAACCACCATACTTTTGCAGAACACAGAAAAATTATTCTCTGTTGTTCTTAGCCTGGGGAAGTGAAAAGTGCACTAAAGGTTTACCCATACCTATGCAAAGCATTAATTTAATGGGAGCTGAAAGCTTTCAACATCTTCCCAGAGGCAAGTATGAAATGCCGGTTTAGAATACTTGGCAGAATTAGCCAAAATATAAATAAATGTGGCAAATGTGTAAACTCTGTTTACCAGTTAAGCTAGGCTTCTGCCTAGGCCAGTCCAGCTGGGCCCTGACCTCTGGACCATTCAGACCGTTACTCTCCTGACCCACACCCTGACGGCTCCTGCTCCCACCCCTGTGCCTGGGAACTCTTGTGCAATGCAGAGGCTGAGCTACTCCTAAGTGCAGGCAGGACAGGGGCCAACCCAGCACGTCCACCTGTAGCAGTCTGAAAAGCACCACGATGGTGAACACCTCTTGCTAAGAGCTGAAGTAAATGAGCACCCTGGCTCTGTTCCCATGGTGCAGCATAAGCCACAGCTTGGCCCTATAATGCAAGAGGGGAAGGGTGCTCATATAGTCAGCCCCCGTAGCAGAAAAACCAGCAACAACTAGCACTGGTTTCAGCCAAGCCCACCAGCTCAGACACCTTCCCAGCTGCAGCCAGGTGTGGAAACACTAGCAATGAGCCCAGAGATGCACCAGGACTAGTGTCTGGATTCGGGATGGACTATATATTTGTGGGTGTGTGTATATATATAAATACATATGTGCAACACGAAAATGCAACTGGACTTCAAGGATAAACGTCAGCGCTGTGTAGTGGGTGTGCAACAGATTTACATCCTCTGTTGGCTAGAACTGGTAACGTGCACTGAATTACACAGAAACAATTCTATTTCCCAGATCCTTTCTCACAGTTGTACCAGCAATATTATTCTTTATTACTAAAACAATTCACAGAATTGTGGGAATAACACACTTACTCATCTAGTCTAATGTACTATATAGTAAGAAATGAATCAAATTTTACATAGTCATTAACCTAGGGCCACCACCCACCCCAATTTGAGTGAGAGAGACCTGGTTTTGGTGGGAAATATCTTCAGGGCAGAGACTGAGTGAACAAATATTTGAATGCTACAAACATGCAAAGCACATGATAGTGGGCACCACGTGTACCCTGGCTGGCTATGTAGTGAGACGCTACTTCAGAGGCAATAGACTGTACTTCATTCACAATCTGTATGTTTTAAAAAACCAAGTAAAACCAGACCCCAAATCACAATTTTTGAACATAAGCCAGGAGAAAGCCACTCAAGATCTCCTGACAAGTATCTGGAGACACCTTCCTCACAGCTGACTACAGAAGGATCTTAGGGAGATGAAAATAGCTTCAGTGTGAGTCCATCCACAAGAATCACTGACTCTATCCTCACATTTGAAATCTTCGAGCGGGAAGTCACTGTGGACAGTACTCTCAAGCCAAAATCCTAAATTCCTGCCCTGTCGTTTCTGGCGTTAGTACTAATTTTTTTATTTTTTTTTTTTTCAAAAAGAGAGAATTATTTTCATCACATGAACCACGGACATGTCTCATGGCAGGGACTGGTTTCTGTTTCACCTAACATCTCATTGTCAATACACCTTGTCATATACTGCCCAACTTTAATGGCATGTCTCACAATGAGCATATTATACCCACTTTCTTCACCCTTCCACAATAGCTACTGGCACTGAAATGCTGCACGCTGTGAACACTGTGAAGAAAGCTGCACTTTCCACTCCTCAGGGTGAGAGACGCGTAAAGGGAAAGATCTTATATCTCACGAGAGCAATACAAACCAACACTTGGACATGTGCACACCTTGGGAGATTATCTGTTCTTAATACACTTGTCCCTTTGCATATTTTTGGACCATTTTCCCTCCATGACTACTGGACCATCCTAGAGTTGAAATAGTAAGGACCAATCTAATAAAGGATTTTTAACAGTGCCAGAATAAAAGATCTTGGCATTAAAATATTTTTCTCTCAAATATTAGTAATGTTATGAAAATATTTAAAATCATATTCTGAAATTTTTTTTCAGAAATACAGTGCATATTGTTAAAGGGGTGGTACTAAGCAGACTAACATGATTATTCCTGCTCATCCTGAAAGCTGTCCCTTATTTTTACAGTAATAAACTATATAATACAGGAACTTGAAACACCCTTATCCTTGAGCTTCAGAACACTCAGATAATATTTAGCACAACTTCAGATACTAAAAATCTTTTGTAACTACCCAATTCATCTGTAATGATCAATAGTGTAAACTTACTTATAATGCTTAAGTTTAAAGCTGTTAGCCTTTAAGTCCCCCCAATTTTTCAAGCTGAATAAAGGTTGAGACCAATCATCTGAAATGTGATTGCTCAGCTATACCCTGGACAGTAAACAAAATTTGTTTAAGACTAATTTTATTTCAGGCTTGAGAATTTTGGTCATCAAAGTTTGCTTCAATAATCATGTTAGCTCTGCATCAGAACAGATGCTTCCAATTGTACGATTACAGTCCTCAGTTGAAGTCTTTACTCAGATGAAGTCTTTGTTCAGATAAAAGTCTAATTTATCCCTTTAAACACAAGCCAGCCTACTTTGTAAGAGCACTGTAGGAGGACTAGAGACTGAGCTAGCATCCTGCACTGGAGTTTGCTCTGCTAGAGCATGGATGACCTCTGCTTTCTAAAAAGAAGCTTCAATTATGTTTTTAAAATACCTGAAAGAAAGGTGACAGTTTCCAGGGGTAGGGTTAATTTTGTACTATAACTTCTGAGAGTAACAAGTTTAGTTAGTTACAACTAATTAACAAGTTAGTGTGGAAAGTCTGGAGAGTAATTTGAACTTGTGCTTTGATTGCCACTTTAGTTGTGTGGCTCACAGTTGTGCAGAAAAAAAAAAAATGAAGATTTGGCTGGGGATAATCTAACACCAAATAATAAAAATGTCATTCTAGCAAGACAGGCTCTAATTTGCAGAAGGTCAGAAGGAATACCATAAACAGTATAATCTCTAGGTTCCCACTCTTTCTGTGAAAGTGGATCAGCAAGTCAACACTACAAAGTTTTTAACCACTTTTGACTCTCCTTGCTGTGGAAAGGGTTCATTTCTGTGGTGCACATCTAACAAATAACTCACACAACAGATTGCTATTGGATCAACCTTGATACTAAGTCTCTCTCAATTACAAGAATCAACTCCTTAGTCTTATACTTAGATATTACAATTGAGTTGGACACATTTGTATATTGTATAGTAAAAGTTAATTTGCACATAGTTGGAGTCATCTTGGATGCAACCTGGGAAACGATACCTGCTGGAGCCCAGTGCTCCCTGGCACTTTCACACAGGCACAATCACATCAAAAGGTGATAAATACAGCAAAGTCAAGCACTTGGCAATATGGAAAGACTACAGATAACCTTAATCTGAATTTGGTCCCTTCCCATCGAATCACTTTGTGAACAATAACATAGAAATCCCATGACATAACAAACAGTGTGGTCTTCCATAAAAACTTTGCCTAGTGTAGACTGACAAAGGCAGCTTCACACGCTGAACAGCATAAAGAAATGTTAACAGTGTTCTTCCAAAAGAGGTTCTGTGCACGTACCAAGGTGAGAACACACTGGTGAGGATAAAGTCCTGTATGAATAGCAGTTTTTCAGCTAATACCTAAAATAAATCAAAATAATTTCCTTCTTTCAGTGTTCCCTTATCACAAGTTGGATAGAATCTGCTCAGTTTCAGAAATTATGTTGGCTGAAATTGTTTGCATAACCCCTGTCTGCCTCGAGATGAGTCAATTCTGTTGAATCAAGGTTATGTTTGGTTTTGTTTTTAACTCAGCAATGCTACAGCTCTGTTTTCATGTCTGGCTGTATTTTAACTCCCACACTGCACCTGACTGGTTTTATGGTATCCACCTACAATGTACCTTTCTTAGATAAAAGATTTTTGCAGTTAAGTCTGTTTAGTTTTTTCCATTCAGGTATGACGGGTCAATACCACAGGATATTTTTCAAAGAAATCACATTAAATGTGAAATAGTATAAGAATAATTTCCTGAGCGATCTTTGGGGGAAAAAAAATAGGCCTAAATAAACTCAGTCTTTAAACTTAGTTTTTTGCTTCCAGTGAAAACGAGTTAATTTCCTGAAATCTGTGATATTCTGTTACAGTCCTTATCTCATGACTCTTGTTAATTTCCAAGAATAGATATTAGACATCATCTGATGTGATAATGTGTTATGTTATAAGCCTGATATGAATCATCTCCAAGTAAAGCTGTGGCACCAAGCTGACTGCTCCCTGTACAGGATCTGGCATACAAATTTCTCTGCTGCCATAAATTTGAATTATGACACAGGAAATACCAAACTTACCCATTTACCCACTAGTAAAGCCAAAATACTTATCTGGATCATTTGCCCTGAAGTGATTGATGCATGACAAGTTTTAATTATGTGTTTTATCCTGGACCTGCTCCACAAAGAGAAGCTAGTAAGCCAAGAAAAAAAGGCATTTTTTGAGAGCTGCATTCTTAAGAAGCTTTAGCATAAGCCAGTTAGAAACACTTTCTTTCTCATGCAGAATTTAAGCAATGCTCGTAGGTGTGTGTGCATCAGGTCTCCCTGTCATTCTTATGGTCTAACTGATGGCTGATCAAGACTTCTTGCTGGGACCAAACGGACTACAAAAATGCTGGGAAGAGAGCTGAAATACTGAAGAGGTGTGGACATCAGAATGAGTCTAATACAAAGGCTTAACATTTTATCTGCTGGCAGCAGGTGCCTGCAAAATGGCAAAGACTCAGAAAGACTCAGAAAGCAGATTTTTGATCATAGCACCATCTGTTAAACCAAGTTTTTAACAGATTTTGGTTAACAAAAGAAGGTTAGTTATGAAATTATATTGCAGCAAGTTGAGTACTGTACACCACAGGAGAATGACTTTTAAAGGAAGGTGGGGAAAAAAGAGAGGCTGTTAGAGAGCTGCTGAATCCAGCAGCCAAAGAAAGGCAAGGCTGCCTCTGGCACGTCCCAGGTCCAGCAAGGCCAGTAGGCATGCACAGAAACCACATCTGCACATACGTAGCCATCCACACAGATCGACACAGGCAGGCACACTCAGCACACACCATGAACAGCAGCCCCATCCTGTTTGCCTCTCCGGCAGACCAGGATGAAGGTCCATTAATAGGAATATATATGTGCATGTGTACAAGGTGGATCCAGGCAGCAGCTATCCAGCCCAGACACTGCCCAGTAGCTGTCCATGGATCCCAGTCTCCCCGGTTGCTGGCACTGGGGCATACAGACCCTCAAGGCCGCAGGGCCCATGCAGAGCCCTCTTGCACACCCTCATAACCCCCTCTCAGCCAGCCCCGGACACCACGATCGATCTCTCCAGCCGTTGCCCTGGACCTCCTGGTTCCCACGGTAGCCAATTCTTCCGGTGTTCTCACACATAGTGACACACACATCTTACGGCTCTTTTGAAATCTGGCTGTCAGGACAGTTCTCCTACTTGTGGGCTAGTCCAGTCTGATATGTGATAGTTACTGCACACTAGCACAGGTACTCTTACTCGGTGTCGTTACTGGTGCCACAGTCGTGTGGCCCCTGCGACCATGGCCGGACTCCAGCTGCTGGCACACAGACCTCCAGGCAGACAGGCACACAGAGGCAGTCCCCTCACACAGCAAAACAGTTAGAAATGGAGTTAATAAGAAGGTAGGATAGACTGCACTGGTCAGGTGTAGGGCATGGCCAGATAAGCCTACTGACCATCAGCCTGTTTACCTACAACTAGCCCCGACTCCGTTTTCCCACATTTCTTCCGTCCCAAACTGCCTTGATCCCTCTCTTTCCCTGTCTTTGGTTCCTCCCCTAAATCTCCCATAATAAATCTTGTGCCATCCCGAAATACTCTTCCCTGCATCCTGTAATGTGTCCCACACCCCCAGGCAATGTCCCCTTCAGTGCAAAAGGTGCTCTGCAGAGCAGCTGTCACTGGTGCTGGCTGTCACCCCCAGTACCTGGGGCTGAAGGCACCACTGGGACAGCCCTGGAAGGAAGGAAGGAAAGGACATCCCTTTCCCTGACTGGGTTATGAGGTTCTCCCACCTGCCATTGTGCCCCTGAGCTCCTTCGTGTCTGTGGAGATGAGCTTTTTATCCCATAAGCTAGCAAAGTATTTCTGTCAGCCTTGGATCTGGTCATGCAGTTTTGTGGCTGAGGCACAAGAGGACCCTGTTAATGATGCACAGGAACAGAGGAGTAGCCCTCACCTAGCTAGACCATGGCGAGCCCCTGAAGTCAGCCTTTACAAAGCAACTGGAATATTACAAGCAAAAAACATCACCAGCTCAGACTGAACCTTAAAAGGGACTCTGTCACTGTGATCACAATGAGGAATCAAAAATACCACAAGAGACCTGAGGCAAAAGTCTCCAAGGCCATGTTCACAGCACAAGGAGTCCCACAAATTAGAGCAAGAGCAGACAGCAGGATGACATGTGATGTTTGGAAAAAAATACAAGAGGCTCAGTGGTTTACATCTCTTTGCCTGAGCTTGCATTGCCATTCAAGTGTGCAAAACCTGGGTAAATATAAAAGGCATCAGAATTGCTAGGTCAGGGCAATTACTTCTGTAATAAAGAGCAACATTGCAGTAGGAGATTATCAGACTACCCTTTTGCACTGAAAGCAGAAGGGATTGCATCGGTTTTGACAGAGATCTGTAGGTCAGTGTAGGAAAGACCTGCAAATCTGGATTAAAGCACTGGGCATCAAGGAAACCTCACTACTCTAACCACCAAATAGCTCAACCACAATAGCCATTTCAGCTGGTTCCCAGAATATCCCTCTGCTGCTCTAGGTCACTGGGATAGTAACAACTCCTGGCTCCTCTGTGGCTAGTACCACATGCATCAGATACTACATGCCCCCCCAGCCTCCCACTCCACCCTCTTAATGTGGAGGCGAAAGCAGCAGATGTTTTTGGTTACTTTGTGTCAGGCTATTTGTAAATGCCCATGAAGGTTCTGACTGCGGGCACCCAACAGTTCTACCACATCTCCCTGCAAGTGCTCCCAGTCAGCTCTGCTGGGCCACACTGGTCTGCATAATACAGAACTTGCCAGTATTTGAAATTCCTTTGCCTGGCAATGTCCACTGTTAGGTAACAATCCTTCTATGTTTTTTGAAAGAAGATGGAGGGAGGAGTACCTTTGGGAGGCTTTGATACCAGTTGCTTGGAGCCACCTGTATGATACATCTCATCCTTTATTATACAGTAACGCTTAGACTGTACACAATGTGAGGCTATAACTTGCATCCTGCAGTACCTCTTTTCCCCATATCCCCACCCTCCAACAGGCTCCCCAGTTGTCCAGACAGCATGTGACATGCCTTGGCACCCCCACAGCCTCTGCCCCCATGGTTGCACCCCATGGATAAGCAGGCACAGCTTGCTGGGGCTGGTGCATGCCCAGGTCTTGCTGCAGAACTGGGAAACAGCCAAGGCACATACCTGGTAGGAGCCGAGTCACAGAATGAGAGACTCCTTGGCTCCATGGTGCTGCTGAACAACACATTAAATGTTGCGACCTTGGCCACCTTTCGAAATGGCCCTCAGCCCTTTTACACTGTAAAGGTAACACACTTCAGCTGGGTTTGCCATCCATCCAACTACAAAACTGTCACTGCAAGCAATGGGGAGAGGCTCTCACTTACTTTGGACAGTGAGATGTAGTATAAGGAAAATTAATATACCTTCTACATTCTCTATTTATGTATCAACTTCACCATTTGTGTAAAGCCTCTTAAAGAAGATGAGATTCCTTCAAGTGACAATGGAGGAAAAGGAAAAGAGAAGGAAAGGATAAACCCAGGTATTTTTTTCCCAAAAAAACATGTAGTTTTAATAAAATTCTTACACAGAATATTTCATTATCACTAGTGTTAGATAAAAAAAAAAAAAATCTCATCTGTGCTCACTGTAGCCTCTGGTTCTGTCATTCTGTTTCTTTTCATGTAAATTATTATAAAATGATGATGTTGCTGTGCATTCACCTTTCTGGCTGCTCTGGGAGATATCACCTTGGGCCACCAGAGCAGCTTTTCTGTTTGGAATGCATTACTCTCCAGCTTGCAAAAGGTTTTTCCATTATTATAGGGTACATTTGTGTTATACTTAGAGCATTTCTACCCTGAGGTAGTGTCAGACTGGCATCACCCAGAAATGCAGCCATGACACAGCGATGATCTTGTTAAATGCTGAATAAAAGCTGTTAATATGCTAGAGTACTGCCTGGTGAACGGCAAAGTCCTGCACCATCTTGTATCCGCTGCACAGTGCACTGTCAGCAAAACCCTCTCCTTGCCATGCTATCCACCTCTTTCTTTGGTTGTCCATTTGTGTGCCTTTAAAATCTTTTAGCCACAAAGTGTGAAAAGGCTGCACTGATTTAGGCTCAGAATATTTTTTTCAATAGTCAACTGTTTCGGAAGCATTTTCTCAAAGCATCTATAAATATTTTAAAAGGTGACTCACAGCACATTTTTTCAGGTTCCCATTTAGTTAGAATCCTAGAAAGTACATCCCACTTTGCATCCTCTCATGAAACACTCATGAAATAATTTAAGAATAACCCAAGAAACTGTTGCAAGAGACTTTGCATGCCTGCATACCTTCTCATTGAGCAGGGCAGGTGAAGTGGTCACCAGGTTTACAGTTTCACAGGTTCCTTGGATCCACAAGGAAGAGGATAAGACATCCCCGGGAGGGTTTTCTTTCTCCACATTGTTGCTTCTTTCTTAGAAATGAATGCCCAGCTTTATTAGTGATCAGAAATCTCTAAGTCAGCATAGATGGTTGTTGCTGCCTCATCCATTGACTTCACTCCTACAGCCCTGATCCCATAGGCTCACAGCAAAAACAGAAACCCCAGCCACATAATCTAGAGAGGCATGGATACCATGAACCACTGACCAGAGGTAAGATCTTCTGGATCTGTGAAGAGGAAGAAACAGCGGCTAATGCAAGTGTGTGAAAGCCACAGGGAGAACCGGCACTCTGCTGCTGACACACAGAGAGAGGCTGCACCCGCCTCGGGGAGCCTCTGGCCCCAGAGAGCAGTGATGCTAAACTTCAGCTGCCAGAAAGCAAAGAGAAAGTAAATGCAAGTTTTGCCTTTTGCAAAGCCATTGATAAACACTATCTTTCTGCATGAGAGTAAATCACAGGCAATTCAAAATTCTGCGCTGCAAGAGATACAAGAGCACTCCCACAGCCTCAGTCAGTGATTCTCTCTCCTTTCTCCCAGCTCATGGATTGTATTACAGAGAGATGCTTTCTGTATTTACACTATTTGTTATATTCTTGTTAAGTATTCCCTGCTAGCCACCTTAACTGATAAAATACTGAGTTAAGCAGGAGTTTGACTCATTGTGGCTGTTCTTATATTGCCTTCTTACCTATTTCATATCATTTGCTCAAAAGAGAAGGGGCACCTCTCCTTGGCTCGCACTTGGTACGTTGTTTGCACCCTCCTAAGCAGGTATTAACCTGACCTGTCGGTACAGCAGAACTTTGTGCTCACATTTTCACAGAGCAGGACACAGCATATTAGAGCAAAGCCTTGTGAAATCAAACTGATAGTTCCTGTAAAATCTCAGACACCCTTCAGTAGTATTTCCTGACCCTCAGAACCTCATGACAATGGTATTAAACTAAAGATTTTAGTATTACTTCTATTTAATTTCTTTTTCACAGTTTTTCTGTTACTGTACCCATGGACTCCATTTGGTGATGAATTCCCAGCACAAGTTTAGCATTTATTTTCTGTAGTTTTAAGACTACTCTGAGCTGGCAAAACACAAGGGCAAGAGCACCTTTTGGGGAGAGGTTTCCTCGCCCAACACACCAAAACACAGAGACCCTTATCTTCGCATTCATTCATGTAGAATGACGTCTCCCTCCAGACGATTGCACTGACTTGCAGTCTTGCTTCATCGGCAGCCTTGAGGAAAACACACAAAATAATCCCTGCGACACCTAGATGGTGCATTGAGAGGCTGGAGTGAAGAGAATCTCCGGAGTTCCCTGCCTGCGCGGAAGCAGCCGGAGCCACTCTCCAACAGCTACACAAAAGAGCCTCTGTCTCTGATGATGAGAGATCCTTTTGAAGCTTGGGAATCCTGCCTGGCAGCATTTCATATCTGGCCATCTTTAGGTTTGGAGCAAAGAAGAATGGGAAGGAAGACAAAGATGGGAAAGAGCAGGGAATAAAAAAGGTAGGATCTGCTCAGAACTGGCTAAGAGCCTGTGACAACAACATGCATTTTGCACTACCACACCTATGCCATTTTTTGGCTTAACATTTTCTTATCAGTCAGCACGGAAATTTCCAGTTTGTTTTTGACATTTTTACCAGAGAGTGGGCAATTGCTAAGGAGATATAATTCGCTATTAAGAAACATAAAACATCCTCAACATAAAGGTACATTGTAAAACATAAGCGCAAACCAGAAGCACGCAGTTTCATTTCAAAGAATGCATGCATTGCTCATTTCTCTATCAGATTATGGGGAATTCTTTACACAAATGAATTCCAAATACCTGCAAATAAACTGCTTATGTTTGATTATGAATATTTCCAGGTTTAGAAAACTCTGATTTGCTTCTTAGGTCCCTGTTGTGGTGAGGTTACAAAATACTTTTACCCCTCTGTCTTGCTTTCTCCACTCATAAACCATAAAACTACCTTGTTGATATCTGTAAAAATATTGTAGCCGATTCTCATACCACAGCATGCATTCACTTTTTAAAGATCAAAAACATCCTAGAAGTTAAACTTTTAATGTAACAAATCTGTTCCTTGAAGATATTTTCCTTCACCACTGTCAACTTCATCTTTCCCTGATGTAGAAAACAGAAAAGCTTAATTCACCTATCTGATCAACTGTTCTGGTTATTGTTGTTATTCTACCTTATTCAATTAAATATCATTTACTATGGCTGCAGTGGCAGAAAATGGCTTACAAAATAAATTACTCTTTCACTCTCAGGTCGTTGAATAAAAAAAAGAATCAACAATTCATTACATTTGTGTTCCTTTCTTTAAAATGCATAACCTTGGTCTTATGAGAAAAGAACCCTAATATTAGATATTTCAGAGGGAAAGCAAGTACTAAGTGTAAGACTTTTCTGACTGATATAAAAGGGCTCAAGAAATTCCTCTCCACATCTGAAAAAAAGGACAGACTGTGATTCATCAAGGCCAAAGCAAGAATGGTAGAGAAAGAAGTAGATCTCAAGAATCAGTGATTCTATCACAAGTTTTAAAACTTAAAATCTTTCTTTTTTGATAGTGTCAGAATTTCACTTTCTTCTGAGTATGCTTCCCAATGCTTGCAGCACTTCTGCTTTTTATCAAAGAGTTGTAAAACTTCAAAATTTTCTTCATTACTTTACTGTAACAGGGTCTCTTATGAAATGTTCAGCCCAGAGACTGCCTGGCTGTGATCTCTGATCTGTGTGGAACTCAAAGGTGATGCCAGGTGACCAGCCCCAAAGCTCTGCTGGGGTGCTGCCATGCCTAAGCGCCCAGGTAATCTCAGCTGTCCACCACCTCATCCACGTCCTGCTGGAGGGGCCCCAGGGGGCCACTGCCACACTCTCCTGGCTACCAGCCACCTTTCTTGGAGCTGCCTGTCCCCTCCATTTTCCAAACAGCTGATACTGGTCTGGCTGTGCAAGAAATGGGTGTGAGGGGAGGAAGAGTAGGGAAAGTTTGCTATTCCTTCGTTAGTGCTTTCATTTTGCTGTAATGTGTGAACACCTGCAAAGACAGGGGAAAAATAAAATAAAAATATTTCAGCATTTTCCTCTTCCTCCTACAGGTCAAGACAGGAACGTGAAGGAAAATCCCCTAATGATTAATTTAATGGGTGAGGAGATAGGGATTTTTTTTTTACACACCTAAGTAGATAATAATGAATGCTGACATTTTTATTTAAGGTCTAAAATCTGTCCTCAAAGAGGTAGGAATAGCTGGGTGAAAGTCTGCATTGTGGGAGAGACATAGGAGTCTGAAATACTGCCCCTCTTAGCCTCAGAAAAAAATAAATAAAATATTTAAAGCCTATGAATATAATTTATTTGTGACTTGCCTACAACTCCCGTGCTCACTGATTTCACTTGATCTACGCTGGTGGAGTTCATCAGCCTGGCAGAAGTGCTGCTACATTACAGTGCACTGACTCGATTAAAACAGTGCGCAGCAGCTAAACTGGGGCAGCCCTACATTTACCAGAGCCTCGGCTGGCCCGGCGGCTCAGGAGAGAAGCCAGCCCTAGCAGAGGGGGGGTGTAGGCAGGCTGCCCTCCACTGCACACCTGGAAGCCTGCATTTGCCAAAAAGAAGCCTCAGCGAGTTCCCTTGTCAGGGGACCGACCCTTACACTCCCGGGGAAGATGTCCCCCCTGGGAACAGCATCTCTTTGCTCACGAAGGAGCAGTCGCAGAGCCCTGAGCAGAGCCACTCTGCGATTGCACTTCAGTTGTGCTCATATGCACATAACTTCTTGGTTGCATTACAGTGGTCAGACCAGTGAAAAGGCAAAAATCAGCAGCCATTAAGAGTTATCAAGGTTCAAACACACCCACTACCTCTGCCGCGATTCACTTGATGGGGAGCAGAGAACCATGACTGAAATCCAGCTCATCAGCACCAAGTCAAATATTTGCCATCTCTCCAGGTAGATCCCACTTGACGTCCGAGCTGGCGCCAGCCGGACTCCTGGCTGTTAGCTGATGAGACATCATAAAAACTCAGAAGCAGCAGTTACCTCATACGCAAACAGGTACTTATTAACATCTCCTTACTGGGTCTGACACAGCATAACATGTCCTGTATTCTTTCTGAAATAAGTAGACAGAGGCACTGAGAGTTTCAATTATAATTATTATTACTGCTAATAGCCAGGAACATTAGGGCACTTACCACCAGCCAGTTGCTCCCCACCTGGGAACCTCTGCTGGGAGCACAAGCGGGTGACTCACCCCTCCTCTTCTTCTGGGACTTTGCTCTTTCTTCTGAGTATTTGAAGTCCACATCATCATTACAAGGTTTTACTTTCTTCTTTTTTTTTTTCCCCTTTTTAAAAGGAGTATTTTCTTTCTTGCATGGGATCTTGTGGCATCCTTGCCAGGAGCTGTTACTCTGAATGGTCAGAGAGGAATTTTACCAGGATAGTTACAGCTCCCAGCTTTCTGCTGAAATTTTGGGAGACAAACATCTATTCATTTCAGTCAAATAGCCCAGGACCTTTCTCTTGCACTTGGCACATTCATAAAACAGGTATTACTTTCTCTTTCCTATCCTGCATCAAAATACAACCTAGCTTTCCTACAGTCATTTTAGTCACAGCAGTTTAACCAGGAGGAATTACTAATACTGTTTTGAGCGGGGAAGGTCAGTACAGAAAGGTCAAGTGGCTTACCCCAGATAGCTGAGCAGGTATGACACACATAGTAGTAAAGCCCAGGTCTACTGCGCACAGGAGCTTTCCTGTGCAGCACAGCAGAGCTGCAACAGGGTCCTGGTCCTGAGGGGCTCCTTTAGGATCTTCCACAGGATAAATAACTACAATTTCCCACTAACACTCCAAGCATTTCCTGCTATTAAGCTGTTGTTGGTTAACACAGTAATGTCAGGATATCAGATTTAAAATATTTGGCACCTAGAGCCACAATTAGGCTCAAAAGGATGTTGCCCAGATTGTCAGAGGCAAATAATACCGACATCTTGCACTCTTTTAGCATCAACTGCTTGCCCAAGTGCCTAGGTATAAGTTCCATTCCTAGCAGATGTCACCCAAGTTGAAAAAGACTGTTCTTTACCATAAATTCACATTATTTTCAGCATGTTGGATTAGTATCTGTGATGAAGACCTTTGCATCTGACTGAAAGAAGCGGCTTTTTTTCTCTGAACTGAGGAGCAGCTGACTTTTGTGGCCTTCTCTCTTTTTTGTCCAGGCCTAATTGTCTTGGGAAAAATGACCCGTTTATCGATTTAAACAAAACAACTGCTCTCCAGAACAGACCAATAAAAGAGGATTTATATGAGGAGCTACGGGTTTATTGGCTATTGGTTTAAGCTGTTTGTCCTGTTTTAGGAGAGTAACATTTTTATTAGGTTTTTCCCCCCCCTGTTGAAAAGGCTATTAATTATATTGTCATAAATAAGGAGCTACATTGTTTAATATGGCCGTTAAAAAGGAGGTTTATAGATCATATGATCACAAGGGTTCACTTAGGTCTTGTAGTAATTAATAGGAATGGATGTACAGCAGCAGTTCACAACGTGCTCGTTTGACCTTTTCGCCCTACATATTCGACCTCTTTGGGATCGTTTTATGTAACCTCTCCAAAAACCGACCTTCACTGCCCTCTGCTGGCTACATCGCTTACTGACTGTGCACGGGCTGGGATGCGGGCTGGGCAAGTGACAGGGCACCTGGACAAGGCTGCTAGAGGTAGGAGCTGTCTCAGGGACTGCAACCTTGTTAACGACCTTAACCATGGTTACCTACAGGTACATTGCAGGAAGCACACTGCCGCTTAGGGCAGACACATCATGTTAGGGACAGAGTGAATCTTCCTACAACAAAAAAATATTTCAAAAAAAACCCCATATTAGTTCAAACCTGTACAGTAGAGCCCACTCTGATAATCCAGCAGACATTGTACTTTACTAAATATCTTTAAAGACTTTTTTAACGCCTGCATTTAAAACAATGTTATTTCCAGATCAGTGTAAAAATAGTCAATTTCTGCAATATCATAACACGTCTACCGGTGTCTCACAGGAGCTGGCCAGGCAGCGCTGCAGAATGATAGCCAGCCCTCCGTTACTGAGATGTATTTTGTCTCATTTCAACAGTGAATGGTATTGCTTGGTAATACGGTGATTTATGTAAAATGTGGTTATGGGCACAATCCAGCCTCTCACAGATGCATTTCCATGAAACCAGGGAATTTGCTGGTTATTTGGTTGGCAGGGGCAGCTGAGGGGCCAGAGCCGAAGCAAGCACTGATGCAGAGCTCATCCCTCTACTTTAGCAGTGAAAAGCGTACGCTGCAGGTTAAGCACGCTTGAGGGGTGGGGACATTTGAATTGTGGTTGTCTTTACTACATGTATTTCTTGAATAAGTACAATGTTGTTGTGCCTTCTTTCACAAGCATCTAATTCACTAACACTGAAAATACTCTCCCTTCACACATTCTCCATGTGCTTGGCAGGTGCTGATCACACATGCTGTAGGAAGCTGGCTTTGAAAGAGCGATAAAAATCCCCTTTCTGGCAGAGATAATGCAGCTCATGATTCTCTGGGTCTTTTATTTTTTCAGCCATATCCTTTCCCTTGAAAATGGTTCTGAGAAGATGTTTTTGTCAAATATAAGATAGCATATTTGGCAGAGCACCAAGTAGGCATTTTTTCACCAAGTAGGAGGTTCATATTACACAAGTTGAACCCTACAGGTGCTTTACATTAAAAAAAAAAAAAAAAAAGATTTAAAATGAGGAGAACAGAATATTCTGGGCATCTTGAGTTTTCATCAATTAGATCAAAATATAATCACAGTGTAGTGGACCTAGAAAACTATGGAGTGGAGCTGTCCTTGAGGAAGAAAGAATTACCTTACATTAAAAAAAAAAAAAATTATATAAAGAGCAAACAGAAAAGAAAGTTAAATGAGTCATGGTCTTGGAATGGAGAAGCGGGTATTTCTCTTGTTCTGTCTGAGTTCCCCTTGAAAATCAGCAGTGATAGTGCCCTGTGGTTTTCTTTGAAAGGGTTTCAGGACACAGAGGACTGCATCTGTTTTCCCACGGTTCATCTGCGGACTTTACCAATGCTGTCTGTAACTATCAAGCTAGTTACTGGAAACTCTTGAGGCTCTGCTAGGTCTGCCAGCTAAGATGAGGTTGTCACACAAGACCTCTGCATTCCCTGTGGACAAGAAAGGAAAGTCCCCTCTAAGTAGCTGTCATGGGGCCCTTTAACACTGGATACACCTTTTCCTTTAAAGGGAAGAGAGAGGGGGAGATTGCGATTTTGTTAAATTCACCTTTCAATAATAAGTTTATGCAGCTCCCTAGTTCCTATCCCTTATTCTTCATCACTTAGACTCTTTTCAACACAGTGGATAATATGCTGTAAGAAGAAAGCTGGGTTTTTCACTGGAGCAAAAGATGAGACCTGACTGACAGCCTAGCGAGAAGATGCTCAGCGTGCAAGGACCTTCCAGCCTTCCTGAAGTGCCTCTAGCCAATGTGCTATACAATCAAGGCACAAATGTTTAAACCTCAATTTAATTCATCTGATTCCCTCCAGTCTAATTTGACTGTTAAATCCACACATCCTGAAGGAGAAAACAGCTGCGTTAAGTCCAGTGAGCTGCACGTACCTAGAAATGTGAGGCATTCTTTGCTCTAGCTCAGCAGGCTCTGTATGGAGACTCACAGGTTGGTTTGTCTGATTGAGGGTCAGTCAGAAGTGAACAGTACAGTGTGGGCAGGGGAAGTGTCCTCAAACTGAGGTAACGCTGAAAGTGGCTACAGCCAAATTCCTCAGCATCACAATGGTTTCCCACCTGTGACTCATCTGTCTGTCTTGCTGTGGCCATGTATCTGCTTTACACAGCCCCAGAAGGGAATGCTTCCTGTCACACACCTCCTGGGCTTGAAAGCAAACATGTAGTGTGACCTAATGCTTCACACCCAGTACGAATTAACCTTAAGAAATTATATCATTAAACTGATGTGCTCCTGGAGGTTGTTAAGCAAGTCGTATGTTAGAGAGCTAAGCAGCTGTCCAGTTATCAGACATTTGGTCTTTATATAGTCAGGATTCTGGATACTGACTGGAGTTAAATGCCAAAATAAAGTGAGATGCATTTGGGATTTAAAAAAAAATAACAAAATGTCAAGACATCTTGAAGAGTTGAAAGCAGAGCATTTACACTCCCAGGAGATAAGACGGTGAGACCATAAATCCTGCCCTGTCATTAGAACCAAACATTAGAGTATCTGGTCTGTTCAAGAAAACCCACAGAAATGGGAAATGTCATTTATGAATAATTATCCCTTTTTCTGGGCTCCTACTCACTTTACAAAGTCATCTGTAAAAATGGCCCCACCTCCATCAGAGCAAAGGGAAAAGAAAATTTATTCTTGACAAGATGAGAAAATGTCAGGAGGGGTCCTCAGCAGGATCCTAGGAAACTGATTAAAAAGAAGACAGGCTTCTTTCTAAAATGTTATAAAATCATATTTTCTAATGGTGTCCCATGGCTTTTTCCTATTCTCCATTAGTCTGGAATGGAAAATGTTCAAAGGATCTTGCCACGAAAACAATTCCTATAGAATAATGAAAATCTCTGCTTCCATCTTGAAAGCAACATGAGCCTGCTATCCATTAAAACAACAGACAACAAATGAAGTTTCCATGCAAGTTCTGGGAAAGGGAAATGTAAACTCATATTCGTCTCTCCCTTGTCCCTTTTGATGTCATACGTACATTCATCAAAGAAATGCAGAAACAAATTGCATGGAGGATAATGAGTTTGAGGGAAAGTTTCAGAAACTTCTGGCTTCTCTTTTAACAAACACCAAATCAACAACACATCGTTAGCTCATAAGAGACCCTATCCAAAATCAGTGAAATCAGTGGGAAAGCTTCCAGTTGGCTACGGCAAGCTCTGAATCAACAAAAGTGCAATTACAGATGTTTAAAATTTTTTACAGTGAAATTACTTTTTTAATGAAAAATAGCTTTTTAACAACAGTGACATTCTCTTGGGACCATTTGTTTTCATTTATGTACTTTTGTCTCTTTGATAGAGCAGGCTGGACATAAATAAATAAATAAATTTCCATCTCACCCATCCCCCAAACTTTTAAAATTCATTTATTTCTATTTTACTGGAAAAATATGAGAAACTGCATGAAGCCTGGAAGGGCTCATGAAGGCAGCACAGTGGTCAGATCAGAGAGCTGGACCACCTGGAAAGCTGGTTGCTTGGTAGAAGCAGGGGACAAATGATCCCAGAGGTGGGCAGCTTAGCCAGTTCTCTTACTTTCTTGGTTGTCCCAGCAAGTAACTCCTTTCTTCTTTGTCTTTTTTGATGTTGCACACAAATTGATTAAAGAAATGCAGAAATTATATTGCATGGAGTCTAAGAAAACTTACAGAAAGTCTTAAAATATGTAAGCAGAATTGATAGATTCCAAACAAGTAGTACAATTGAGCAGAAACGGAGAACATCAGCTGTTTCTTGGTCAGCTGCAGGTATATGGGAACTACACGTGATCACCCATGACAGCCTGCAGAGTTCTCTTTCATCATTCTTCCCTCAGCTGTCCATTCAGTTTACTGAAAAACAATAAAATTGTTTTGCAAGTCTCCATCTTCCACCATAATACCTAGAAGATCATCTTGCTGAGTGTTTGGTTTTTCGGTTTTTTTTGGTTTTTTTGTTTTTTTTTAAGAAGTAATTTTCCCCTTCAATAGAAAGCACCGCACACATGAGACTGATCTGCCCTCAACAAGTGAAACACACCTGTGGTAACATCAAACATCTGGTTTCCTGAAGGTGTCCAGACAAGTACAGTGGCTACAATTATCTGTGTGCATTTAGACATGCTCTTATTTAGGAGAGGGTTATCAGTTGTTGCATTTGGTGTGTCAAGTAGTGAAGGGGCTGCAGGTGTGGCCCCTGTGAGAAGAGGCCAGCTCCAGTAGACTTACCACAGGACACAGCTGAGCACCACCCAAGCTGGCGGTGCCTCTGGGAAAATGTATTTAAGAAAGGGCACAGACACCAAACAGGCAGATGAGTAAGTGAAAAAGTGAGAAAGAGCACAGTGAACACCAAGGCCAGAGAATGAGGTGAGGAGGAGAAGCTCCCTGCAGCCTGTGGAGAAGACCATGGTGGAGTGGATGTCCACACTGCAGCCCAGGGAGGACCCCATTCCAACATTAGTGGTTATTTTCTGACGGAGCAGCAGCCTATGGGAAGGCCACGCAGGAGCTGGTTTGTCTGAAGGACTACAGTCTGTGGAAAGGACCCATGCTGGAGCAAGGGGAAAAACGTGAGGAGGAATGAGCAGCAGAGAGGAACTGCTAGGGACTGCCCGCGGCCCCCCACATTGCCCATCCTGCCTGTGCTGCTTGGGGTGGAGAGGAAGTATAGGTGTCAGGAATGAAGGAATAAATTGAGCCTGAGGAAAAATGAGTGAGTAGGGGGAATGTGTTGCTTTAATCCTTGGTTTTGTTTTTGCTTTTGGCTATCTAAATGTATTTTAATTGCCAATAAATTAATTTTCCAAAAAAGTTGTCTGTTTTGCCTGGGATGGTAACTGGAAGTGATATCCCTGTCCTTATCTCAACCGACAAGCTTTTTAATCCTATTTTCTCACCATGTACTGCTGAGGAGAGGGAGTGAGCAACTGGGGGTGTGTGTCTAGCTGCTGGCCACATTTAAGTCACCACAGTTGTATACCTTTCTGTTGCTACTGGCTATCAGTTGCATTGCACTACTGTCTCAACATTAATGACATCATTTTTCCCTTCCTTCTTTTCAACTCTTATACAGTGTTGCACATATTTCATGCTATCCTGCCATCCCCTCAAGAACAGTCTCCAGCCTTGTGTTTAGCATTACTAAAATCTGGAGTAATAGTGCTTCTCCTTCCTGCCCCCCACCCCCACGTGTTTTAATTAGCAAAATCTTTGAGCCTTGAAAAGAGATTTACTGCATGTCAGCACATGAATTGATGTTACTTGAGCCCATAACACTTTCTCTGTTATTTCATAGCCATAATTTACTGCATGCAAGCATCCTGTTTATTTTGTTAACTACTGATGCATACTGGCCAAACAGATTTGCTGAGATCTCTGCTTAATAACAGCACTCCTGAACAGAACTGGGAGCTGGGAAGCCCTGGTCGTCTGCAGCATCTGAAGACATTATGCCCACAGAAACCAGAACAGGCAGATTCTCAACTTTGTTATCACAGTTGCTCTTCTGATTTGCAGTGTTTAGAAATCCACTTAGCAGAGCAGGTCTGTCTGCAAGAACTAAGAGCATGAGTTAAATCCTCACACCTTGACCACAGTCAGCCAAGTTAGAAATGGCTGCCTGCCTATCAAGTTAGGTCAGAAGCGATTGTTACCAGTTACACCACCCCCTTAGGAGCTATGGCTTGCATAAAATAGGCTGTTCCAACTGCACTAGCCCATAGGATTATGTAGGTGTAGGCAGAAGCTGAAATAGCTGTCTGGCACCAAAAAAAAAAAAAAATCATCTTTGATTTGTATCTTTCTATCCAGTGCTGTTATACACCATGCACAAATTGCACATTTGTATTCATCTCCTTTTAATAACAAATTGCCAGGACAATTACCCAGTTAAGTCTTGTCTATTGTGTTGTTTTTCTTTCCCAGCTCCCACTTTTTCCATCTTTCTCCTCTTTTACACTCCTCTAACAATCCTTTCTTTTATGTGGAGGGAAATAACACTCCATCCAAACTGACATTGACTTGCTGACTAGCACAAGGTCTCTGTCACTTCTCAAGGTAAGTTTCTGAGCTTAGGACACAGATCTTGAGCCTGAATGTGTCTTATGGGTAACATCCCAGTATATACTAGAATTTTCCACATTTATCCAATGCTGTAGTATTATGTTTCCTGAATACTGCCACATGGCTTGGATAAGACGCAAAACGCATTATACTTTCTGTGCATACAGAAGTATGTGAAAAAAAATATGTTTGTTTTCCATATGTAGGAACTCTATGAACTCTGTTTTTTCTCTAAATACATTCAGAGGTCCATGACCACATCTGACAATGTTTCCTGTCATCCCTTCATGTTTCCTATAAAAATCCAGTATGCTACCATAAATGTCAAGAATGAGGCCAGATAGTTTCAATTAATTGTTTCAAGAAGATGCCTTTTCAATCACAGCTTCTTACTCAAAGTGCAGCTGTTTGGGTCACATTACACGTCAAGAGGCAAACTTCATGATTACTGATATTTTCTGTATGTGTAAGTCTCAGAAGGCAAGGAAGTGTGGAGTGCCTACATAAAAGAGCATTTCATAGTGAGAATTGCTTCAGGCACATACACTGCCACTGAAAGGATGGGAATCTTGAGAGGAATATGCCAGTCCTGGATAGATTAGCTCCATTTGATGTGCGCCATGGTGACCAGAGCTGCATAAGACCTACAGTTATACCATGCCAATGTTCCCAGCAAATGGCTGAGTATTAATAGATGTTGCTTTCATCATGGCCAAAGGCAGCACATTCTGAAGTCAGTGGAAAAGCTTTCAAAGACAATGAAGAACTTTGATGACATGGTTGTTTTCTGTGATTTAGCCAAGAACTTAAAGAAAATGTAAGCAGGAGGCCTTGTAGATGACCATGTACAAAATACTACTGCTTTTTGCTACTTTATCAGTTTTTTCCCTAGGTTTCAATCTAAAAAAAACCTTCTTGGAGACAGAAGGGTCTGGAAGACATGCATCCTATTAGAAACCTGAAATAGCAGTGTTGCAAAGCTAGGAAACCTTGCTGTGGTACACCATATAAACCAAATCTGCCAGGCAGGCATGGATTTGTATTACCTGACCTGTGTTAGTTCATCGCTTTAAATACCTCCTGCAAAACTGAGATAATTCGGTTCAGCTGAAAAGCTTCCTAGTGAGGTGCTTACGAAGGGAGAGACTCCTTTCCCTGTCTATAGCCTCTAACACAGCTGAGGGACTCCACAAATAGAGACTCTTCTGCTTACTCAAAGCAATAACCTCTACAGCCATTAGCTGCACAATCCCATAAACAGAATTCCTTATTGCCTGCTTCCAAAATCTTTTTTCCACCCCATCTTAATGTAAGGTGTTTCTGTGCATCTGAACCGTGTCCCGCAGGAGCAGATGCAGACCTCTTTAGGTAGGTATGTTGAACTTGCACATTCTTGCACACAATGACCTAAACCACCAACAGTACCAGGGACCTCCTCCACCCGTGAAAGTAAGCGGGAGGACTGCCAGTAACTGATTGTCACAGCACTCTCCAGACTATCAACCTGCAACAAGGTCTTTTACCATCTCATACCAGCACTCTCTTCACATCAGTCCCTCTGCTGCCTTCTCCTCATCTTACCTCACCCAGGGCATGCTCACTCTCTTCTCTCTGCTTTTCCTCTCTCCTCTTCTCTTCCTCGGCTGCTCTCTCTCCATTGGCTCTCAACCACTTAACCAGCCACAGCTGCACCTCATCTAAATCAGCCAACCCACCGCCCCTGAAGCCAGCCCACAGTTGTATATTATCAATGCTAATTAACCCAGCTTCATTCCTCTACAGCTGATGGCTTTAACAAATCAACTCAAGCTTTAAACTTTTCTATTAAAAAATAAAATTAAAAATTAATACAACTCTTTCTTTTTTTGTAGTATGAAATTTTAAAAAACTGTAAAAAGTGTTACAGTTGCATCACACTACTGCCAAAGTTCTGAAAAGGAAGTTCTGTCTAGACATTTTTAGACTTATCTATACTTTATTCATCTCTGAAAAAATATTTAGGTCCTGCTGTGGTACATGTAGTTTGGTTGATACAGCTAAAGGTTTGTAAAACTTCTCTTGCACATCCTGTTCTTTGAAGAATGAAAAAAAAAGCTAGTTATAGAAAGCCTTGAACAAGTTAATTTTTTTGTGGTAGGAAGTGTACTTCTAGCTGGGGAGAGGCACAACTGACTGCATATGGAACTTCCAGGTAAGACCAATTTTCAGATATTTTTTTTAAATACTTTGCTAGTTAATCTCTACCTCACTAATGCAAGAGATTGCATTTCTCTTGGTGTTCTAACACTGTTCTTCAACTACATTGTCTTCTAGAAGCTTATCCTTTTATACAGTTCGTATTTAGGTAATTGTTTTTATCACAGCCATTTGCCATGAAAATACAAAGTAATAATTCAGGATGAAGTTTGTACATGATGAGGAAAACAGTAAAGCAATTAAACATTTCACATGAGAAACTATTACTACTGTTCACTTGTTACAATAAACAGTAATAATGAAAATATTACTGCTGATTTTTGCAGCATTCCAGGAGTCATCTCTTTTCCCAGCTCAAAACTCAACTGCATTACAACATGCTGTAAAAACTCGCATGGACCTTACATCTCTGTCAGAACAGTTCAGTGAAAGCTCTGATGGACATAATACTATAACCGTGAAATAAGTATAACTAGAATTGGTAGACAGTATCATCATAACACACATATTATGAATGTATTCTAATGCATTCTCCAGGGGCAAAAACGTACCAAAGATACTGTGATGCCATAACATAGAAATGGGTATTTCCAAAATAACTTATGAAAATGATAGTTCATAAGCAGTGGGAAATGCAGCTCCTGAGACCCATCATGAGTACAACTAACAAGCATTGCTGAAGAGTCACAGAAAATATATCTCAGGCAAACATGGGAGAAATTATTCAAGTCCATGTTACACAACAGAAAATATACCCAGAGAAGTCAATAGGAATGACTATAAAATATTAATTAGTGGTTAAAATGTGACATAAAAATTGACAGATCTAATTAATACTTTGGAAAGCAAAATTTTAAAGTCACAAAGGCAGAGATGTCAGGTATCAGAAGTATGTGAATCAGAAGGCAAATCTGATAAAATATCATTAAATAAATTATGCAAGTGAATAAAATAAGGAGTTACAAGAAATCTACATAACATTTTTTTTGCCTTTTTTTTTTTTTTTTAATTCGTAGAAGTTGGTTGTAAGTAGCCTACCTTAGATCTTCATTTTTATGGTAGAAAAGATGAAGCATTATCAAGATGTTCAAGCACTATTAAGATTCTCATAGAGAAGATACAGGAATAAACTAATTTTGAAAGTGACTTCCCAATCATTTCTTCACTGATGTAAATTATCTTTAATAACGATAATCAAAGGAGGTAGACACATTTCCTCAGTGGCAGTTCTCCCAGAAGAAGTCCACGTCTGTGTTCACAGCTACAAAAGATTTTTTTTTTTTCATTTCATACAGGATTATGTAGCAATTCTTTAGGATTGAGAATATAAGAAAATATTCTTCCCTCTTAGTCCTGCCGAGAGACAAAGGAAACACAGAGCCTGATCTTCGCTTCTTGTGCAGTTGAATGTATCGCGTGCGCTTTCCTCAGGCCACCAGCTCGTCCCACAGTGGGTTATACCTCCAGCGGTCATGTGATGTGGAACAGACATGCAAGTACTATATGTACTTCATCAGTCACCAGCTTGAGGCCCCCTCCACATCACAGTTGACTTCACTGGTGTAGGATGAAACTCATACTGAAAGAAACAGGGCACGGCTAGAGGCTGGGGAACTAGTGTTTTGTGCTGTGTTTTGGTCTTGTGGTATTACGGGCACCTGTGAGTTGGGAGTGTGCGCATCAAACACTGTGACAGCTAGGAGAGCATAAAGGAAGCTTTGAACCTTTTTGCATTCCAGACTTCTCTTGTGGGCGTTTTGGATAGACCCAGCAAGCTGCCTTGGATAACCTGAGTCAGGTTAACCTAGACCCCATTTTCAGAATGAAGAACCGCACTTTGGGAAGAAAGAACCGATCTGCTACTTCAACTCTACATTTGGATACTGTGAGGTCTTTTTCTGCATTATTTAGGAGTGTCTGTGATGGTCACAGCTTACCAGCAGAGTACTGGCACTCCAGCAGTGAAGCACCATGCAATCTAAAATTTGGCTGGGGTATTTGATATTTTTGTTCTTCTTCTCTACTTTCAAGACCTCCCCCCATTTCTTCTGCTGTTTTCCTCATGCAACAGCCTTGTCCAAAACTTCCCGTTTATTTTTAATTGATAAAATTTCTCAGTGGTTTTGTAAATATTCATTATTTATTATGTGTAATGATTTAGAAATAGGACATCAAATTACATTATTGTCAATATTGCACAAATGCATAAAATTCAGACACACTGCTCACCGAAGATATTGTGTACAGTATTTTCATAAAAAGTAAAAGTCAGGACCAAAGAATAGTGGAATAGATGAAAAAATGCCAAGGAAGACTACTATAGCTGCAAAATCATGTAGACTGGGTACTTAGGGTAGTCTGAGATGATAAATTCTACATAAAATTAAGTATTTTTTTCCATCTACTACCTACATTTGTACATTTGCAATGGCATTTCTCTCAGCACAGTTAGTTTACTAGTTTCAATTATGTCTGCTGATATGATTTTTTCCAAGTTTTCCTCTTCCTTGGCAGAAAATGCTTTTGAGATTCACCTCTGTGATAAATTCTGATATTTAAATATATATATATATATATTTCCAAATCCCATTTTCCATATGCTTCTATGACTATTAGAGACATATGACCATATCAAGGGGAGTTTTAAGAGCTGCTTACAGATTGTGCCACGGACAAAACAGCAAACCAGGTTCGTTCTTCTCATACCCAAGAACTTTTCCTTCCTTTAGGGCATGGTTGTGAAAACAGAATGTTTATTAATGTAAATTTGCAGGCTTGAGCTTTAAATCTGTAATTGTGAACTGCTAAATAAACCCAAGAGGTTGCCTTTAGGTCTGTGCCTGGTTTTAAACAGAGTTTTATTCTGTGGTTGCCCTATTTAACCTTTTCTGCTTTTTCACTCTAAACATTTCTGCTGGTTGTTTGGTTGGGGTGAGGAACTAGATGTACCTTGTTCTAAGCCTAATTTAATGTGATTATATTTCTGGAGAGTCATGAAATTAAAAAATAAAAAATGCAAAGTCCTGAACCTGGGAAGAGCTAACCCAGTGCAGTGGTGCAGTCTGAAGACTCGACAGCTTTATGAGCAGCTCTGCTGAAAAGGACTGGGGTCTTCCTTGACGATATGCTCAACATGAGTCAGCAGTGTGCCCTTGCAGCAGCAAAGGCCAACATCATCTCGGACCGAATTACTAAATGTCCTGCCACTGATTATTTCTCTTTACTTGGCATTTTAACAGACTGCATATGTAAACTTGCATCCAGGTTCTCTACCCCCAAGTACATGAAAGGTGAAGACAGGCGTTAGAAATATATTTAGCAAGACACGACCAGGGTGTTCAGGAGCCAGAGCAACTGTCCTGTAAGGAAAAGCTGGAGGATTTGGGCTTAATCAGCCTGGGGAAGAGATGTTTTAGGGAGGACCTAACAGAAGCCTGCCAGTGCCTACTGGGAGGTAAGGAGAATAAGCCGAGCTTTTCACTGGGGGGACAATGGGTATAATTTGGAACAGGGAAGGTTCCAACTGGACTCAAGGACAAAAAAAAAATTAAAAAAAAATAAATCCCTGAAGATAATTAAGCATTTAATTAGGTTACCCAGAGAAGTCATGGAATCCCTTCTCTGGCAGGCTTTCAAGACTCAACTGGACTAAGCCCTGAACAACGCAGTCTGAATTCATTGTCAAATCTGCCCTGAGTAGGAGATTGGACTAGAGACCTCCCAAGGTAATTTCCAACTTGAATGTTTCTGTATTTAACCACCAATGAATCTGGAGTCTGTTAGGAAATGGGAAATAGATTTATCTTAAAATAATTGAAGAAAACATTGATTTTTCCATTTTTAAAAGCATGCTTTGGAAGAAGTCAAAATTTCATGACCTGCTAGCCAGGAAAGCTTTGTGAAGTTGAAAGGAAGGTAAATAGGCAAGAAATTACTAGGGTTTAAAGTGTTATCCTGTTACCCAAATGCCATCTCACACTGCAGCTAGTTTAGATCTCATGATGCCCCTCTGAAATGTGTTCAGTCTTGTACAAGCAATAGCTGTTTTTTCCTGTTCCTATCATGATTCATCTTTTGCTTATGCTTGCTTTTTAGTTTGGTGGACATTGTCAGTCTGAGAGACCTCCCTTCAGTAAGAACCCAGGGTCAGCTTGCTGTGTATGAGGATGGGTTAGTTTTAACAGTCCATTCCTCCAGAGGATCCTTCCACTGTGCACTCCCTCTCGTCACCATCTGAAACATATGGGGTAGATTCCCTGCACGCAAGTGCAGATGTCCACAGCACAGATTTCCATATTTGAGCTAGCCAATGTACCTTCCATGAACATGCCTTATGATTAGTGAAAGCACAAAACGTAGAGATCTCCACCACCCAGTTTTAGACTTCTACATCAGAATAAGACTAATCACAGTGCGGGTGTCTGCATTTGCCAGAGGGGATATCACCATGGCATTTGCATTGTATTGGGACTGAGTCTTTCACCTCAGCTAGAATACAAAAGCATGGGAAATTGTGCTATGGCATCCATATAGCACTCTCATGCAACTTATGGCTACTGGCAAGCTAAACTAGAATTAAATCAATGTGCAAGGGAAGGTAAAAGTCTTTGTAAGCCACTAGCATTCTCCCACGCAGCCCATTTCCCATCAATGAGATGCTGTGCCAGTGACCTCCACAGTAACACTACACACTGCGGACCTAGTTCAGCATTCAGTCTAATTCATGCTCTTATGACAAACAACAGATGTTCTTTTCAGCACATTTCCACTGATCTTTACTATGTCATTTGTGCTGGATTTTCCTGCCATAATTAAATATCATAATTAAATATTTTCTTTCCTTTTTTTATTAATTTATGTGAATTTGTCTTCCCTGCAGTATGGGCAGATTAACTCAGCCATTGGCAGATATTCTTTTTCATTCCAGTCCCACCACTGAAATCTTACAAGTACTGGTGAAAACTAGGTAATTTTCCTCCTGTCTTCACCCCTCAAGGAATGTCACAGATCACTGTGTAATTTGTATGCACGTATCAAATGACAAACTGAAAAATTTTCTCAGTTTAAAAGTAAAAATGTCCCTCCGTGTTCCTCCAATGGGACAACCTGTAGACTTTTTCTGAAAACTTTTCTTTCTTCTCCCTCATATATGACCTTCCCTTAAAAAAAAAAAAAAATTAAATTAAAAACCATTTCTGCTGTTTTACAGTGTCAATAATACTTTTGGGCCAACATTAGAATTGTTCTTATATATTATCCCAAATAACTATGGTTAAAATAGGGATTTTTCATCACTTAGAAAAACCTAAATGTCAGAAAAGGAATTTTCAAACTTTTTTTTTTTTTTTTTTAACTACCAGAACTGTTAGGAAACTCTCTGAATAAAATTATATGCTGTCAAAAGATGGGCTTATGTTTCAGAAGACATA
Source organism: Falco naumanni (assembly GCF_017639655.2). Classification (NCBI taxonomy): domain Eukaryota; kingdom Metazoa; phylum Chordata; class Aves; order Falconiformes; family Falconidae; genus Falco; species Falco naumanni. Next base: position 30,462,330 of record NC_054057.1, read on the forward strand.
CCACCACATTTCCAAAAGACAAAGACCTCTGGACGTGACAGTACAGCTCCATTAACATAAAGGATAAAGCTGCCTTTTATTGCAGTGAGATTGCTCCTTTTTGTTGAAATGAAAGAAAAGTACAGAAAATAATCCCAAAATCTTGTGTAAAGTTGATATCTAAGATAAATACAAGACCTACATGCTTTCCTAGGATCTGTTTCCCCACGTATTTGGGGGTCATGTGGTTTTTCCAGACATGCTGGTTTCTGTTTAAGCAATAGTCCTTGCAGAATATGGAGGAATCTACAGCTACAGCCCAAGGCACCGCACTTTGCAAGTCTCCTCAGTACCTGCCTTCAGCCAACTGAGAAAGAAGGGCTTTCCCAAGAGGGTGACTTGAGGAGTCTAGCTTAGCCTAGCCATGGTACCTTCCTCACTAAAAGCCACACAAAGTTAAGAAATGTGAATACCACTTCACAACCTTTAATCTGAACACTGTGTCTCCATGGGCTGTCCCCCACTTGCAGTGGTGCAGATGTGGGAGAAAGTTCATTAATTTCCTTTTCCTCGTGGAAATGCAACATGGCAGAAGATGAGCAAACAGAACCCCAGGGTAATTGCAACCCATCCCTCACCACAAACCACACTTCCTGAAACAATGCACTGGAATCTTTAAGCCAAATACCAGTTGCAGTGCTTTACAGGTACGTGCAACAGTAACATGTGTCTTATTCAAGCAAAGGGAAAAGATAAGGTCACTGGAATCTCTTACAATGTCTTCTTTTGTGCAACATCACTGTCAGAGATAACAAAGAACTGCCAGGTTACACCTGTCTACTGAGTCATCTCACTAATTCAAACAAAAGATCATCCTTTATTCCAAAACACATTCATGGGAATGTGCCACAGCTGGAAGCTGTCATGCAGGCCTTGGATATGATTGTCAGCAGAATATCGGTAAAATGGGTGTATGGTGATGACTAGGGCACCTTGTCAACTCCTTGAGGTTAACTTCAGTATCAGTAACAGATTTTAGTGTTTCGAATTTCTAGATGTTTGGGCTTGAAACCTGTTAAGTTTTTGGGGGGGTTGGTTTGTTTGTTTGGGGGTTTGGGTTTTTTTTTTGAGGTCTAACATCATCCGTTTCACTGTACTTGCTAAGGAAGAATGCAGATACACAAGAGATTCCAAAGATGTGACTGGAAAGATACCTAAAGGGACTAACATCAGCTGATGGGAGCCAATCTCCCAAGATCTCTTTATCTGGTGCCTCCCATCCAGGTTCTATGTGGCTTCTCCAGATAGTGATTTAGAGTAGACTTAACCTATATGTTTGCAGTCATCTCTGTTCATCTCCATCACCTAAAGTAGTGGCTTTAGGGAGACCATACTGCTTTAGGCTATGTATAGCCTGAGTGAATACTCCTATAGGGAAAAATGCAAGTTGTTCCAGTTTTCCTCACTGTAGAGGCCAGCTCATCCACATCTTACAAAGATTGTTAAAGACAAAAAAAGACACTCCTATAAAAAATTCTTTTCACAGAGATTACTGGCAGACATTTCTGCTCAAACTTTGAGGCCTGTCAATTGCAAAAGATCCTGGAAGATACAGATGTGGGTAAAATCATGGTCAGCCGTAGGGTGGATCATACTATGATTGATCATTAGTGACTAGTATTTTAAAAAAGGCTGTAAGAGAGGCACATGTGACACTAGGAGGTATCAGACAACGGATTTCCAGAGAGACAGAGTAGTTGTACAGGCACACGTAGGACCGTATCTGTAACATAGTGGTACATTTCTGCTTAGGAAAGCTGAACTCCTACTAGAATAGATGCAGAGAAGGACATCTAGATGAGGTGAATGAAGAAGTTTTCTTGCAACAGGAAACTCAAAATCCCTTCTTTGTTCCATCCAGAAGAAAGAAGACCAAGCTGAGATATTATTTCCCTGCGGAAATACTTACAAGAGAGAGAGTAATTATTTAGAGCAACACTAGCAAAAGAGCATTTGATCAGAAGTTGCCAAGTGTAAGTTTAGGCTACTTAAATCAGAGTTTGTCTCAAAGGAGCGAGTTTCAAAAGCAGGCTTGAGAAAGAAGAATGGGCAAAATTCCTAAGTAACTTTAATGGATATATAAGCAGGATATTACAGTGTGGTTGCCCCCAGGAGTGGAGGACAGCACTTGATGATTCACTCAGTCCTATGTTTCTGTCTGTCTCCTATTAATCTTTGGCTTTAAAAAAGCAACAGCAAGAAAATACTCTAGCTAGAAGCTAATCTGAAGCTAAAGATTTTTCTGCATTAACTACATGGCCTTACAAATGTAACAAAATAGCAAAAGGTTATGTTTGGCCAGGCTAAAAATATATTCCAAAACTAAAAGTGAATTGTTACTCAATGGAAGCCAGACAGTGATATTTAACAGCTTTTAATAGGCATGGAGATAAAGAAAAGCAACAGCTCAGATACCTGTCAACATTTCAAGATACTCACATGTACTTTTAGATGTCCCCTCTCTCCATCTCTGCCACTCTACTCAAAGTGAAATTGTTTTCAATTAGGTAACGCTAATTTCGTCCTGCTTCTCAGATGTGAATCCTAACAATAGGAGACCACAGCAAGCCATAAAACCTGGGTTTGTTGGGTTTTTTTTAAAACTTCTGATTCAAGTGTTCTGAATATACTAAATATTCACATATATTATGGAGGATAATATATGTGAAAGCAGCTTTCTATTTTAGGAATATGAAAGTCTGTTGTCACTTACCTTTTTGAGACTGAAAGAAAAGTGTTCCACGTCACAACAGATCGCAGATGAAGAGACAACAGCTCCACGAATCAACCACAGTGAAGGAGCTCAGACCTAGGGTAATGGGTGAGCACCACCGAAGGGGTTAGTGCAGGGAATTCAGGTTGTTGCTCTACAAGATGCTCAGGTGAGCTGTTCTACATTGCAAGGACCAAAGCTGAAACCTTTCTGTAGGTAAGGCAGCATGGTCTGCTCAGTCAGCGAGGAATGATCAGCCAGAGCCCCTTTCTAGCAACTGGCCGTTGGGGATGAGCACGGCCACTCCAGGACAGGACTGCATCAAAAAAAGAAGCTTGTCTGGCTTCTTTAGGAGAAGCCTTCCTGGGGACTTGCCAGAGACCTCAATCCCATCTTCTCTGATCCAGGATAGACACTCAAGAACATGCTTAACTTTAAGCATATGAGTGGTCCTATGGACATCAATGGGGTTGCTAATGTGCCTAAAGTTAAATATGTATCAAGTTCTGTGCTGGAATAGGGCCAAGGACTCAAAAACTCGCAGGATCAAGGTTTGGCTGAAGAACAGAGAGTAAGAAGGGAGACAAAAGCGGAGAGATACCGAGTTGCTCTCATGCCCTCTTGCATCAGTCCCTCATGGAAGCAAGCCCGAGGATAAACCCCGTATTGCAGTAAAATTTAAAGACATACCTGTAAAGAAATCTCATACACTAAAAGGTACTGTAAACACATTTTACAGCACACAACGTCTTTTGATTTTGAGATGGTATTACATTTTACAGCAGATAAGTGATGTCACTGCAGGAAAACATCACAGAAACATTGCAGCAGGGCTCCCAGCGCGGGCCTGGCTGACTCACCCTCACAGCTGCGGCAAAGCAGTCCAATGTGTTTCTGGAGAGCAGTCTTGCTTGTGAAGTCTTGATTGCGACACTCTGAGTGCAGGGGAATGCAGCCGTTTTTCGTTTCTTGTGGCAGTCAGAAAGTTTCATTGAATATTTCTGAGCTCTCAATCTCTTCCAAAACACATGATGAATTTCCTGGCTTTCTTCCTTAAAATCTGTTCTGGGTTTCTACCCCTGTCCCCTCTCAAACTACTTTATGTGCACATAAATTAAAAAAATAATAATAATATATATATAGATATATATATAAAGCACCCTGTATTTTCAAAATTTATTTTTAACTCTTTTTCCAAACCTTGTCAATTTTTATATGCAATCACTTTTATGTTTAAATTATTTGTATTCTGAACTTATCCCTGGAATCCACCGGCAAAGTTAAAATAAAAACAGTTGTCCTTTTGCTATTAGTAATGCAACACTGCCAACTAGAGGCATTGGGAATGATCAAATTCTTGTCTTATGGACCGCATCGATAAATCTAAAGGGTTGTATAACTATAAATTCTGAAAGATTGTATTTGCTGTACAGAAATTCCACCTGAATCCTCCAACTACATTGGTGTTTGCATTTTATTTTCTTTAGATTTTGATGCTTCATTAAGTCATTATTTAATCCAAACACCACATCACATCATCCAGAAACTCAAACATAATCAAGTCAGATCTCAAATTACTTCAGGTTCCTCAAAGAGTTACTGAGCCATTCTACCAGCTTTTGGAAATATGGCTCCACAAGACATTGCAAGTATTTAAAAGATCAAAAATTTATAACTTTGAGGGAAAAATAAATACTGGCTATCATTTTCTCAATGCACAATTGAAATAAGACTTCATAATCTGTTGGAATAAAGAAATAATAATCTATTAATGTGGGCTAAAATCCAGTTTCTGTAAGTTTTCAGCTCTGTAAGATGCCGTACACTTTGAGGAGAGGTATTTGTTCACTGCTGAAGCAATAAGATTGAACAGAGAGAAAACATGCACTTGATCAGAAAAAGCTTAGTTACTGCCCACTGCGTGTGATTCCCTGACCTGTACGTGCTTGCTAGTTCATTGTATTGGAAGAGACTCAACATGAAGCTGCCGATGTTTGTGCACCATGCACAGACTGGGGCTCCGCTGACCCTGCCCTCTTCCCTGCCATGCCCATGATGGCAGGGCACAGCACCGTGCAGCTGCCCACTATCCAGCAAGAGGCAGCTGGAGCAGAGGAGGACAGGGACCTTCTGCAGGTCCTCATGCCAGCCAAGGTCCAACAAAGCCTTGGGGAAAGGCTCTTTCAAGTTGCCCCCCATTCATCTTCTGCCATGTGACCAGATCAAACACAACCCTGTGTGCAGGCAGAGTCTACTGGTAGGGAGAAAACTGCGAGTCCTGAGGATGCACCAGGCTTCCAAGCTTATCCACTGTGCTCCAGACTTAAAAGGTGCTCTTCCCTTTTCTAATTAAGGACTGTAAACAGAAAACAGCTTGAGGAGCTGTACCTGTAGCAGGTCCCCTGGGAAAAATGTTTCTAAGGGACTCTTCTGAGATGGCAAAATGAATGCAGGCAGGTGGCAATCCTTCATGCTCCTTCACTGCCATCAGGATCCGCCCAGCCACGGCCAGGGAGTGTGCTGTACCCCTCCTGCCTGGCAGCATCTGCCCTGGGGTGCACCAGGAGCTCGGGAGGCCAGAATGGCTTCCAGGGCTTCCCCTTGCTATTGCTCTGTGCTGATATTCAGATGAAGAGAGGCCTGGATCTAAATAAACGTGGCTTTTCTTTAGCAGAAGCCTAGAAAATTGGTTGAAAACTACACGGCTAGCAGGAAGATCTGCTGGTAGAAGGGCAAGCTCTGCCTGTCAGAGCTGACACAGCATTAAACTAACATACTGTGTAGAACAGTTTGTACTTTCAGACTGAAAGGAGGAGCCAACAATCCAGCACTGTTTCCTTTTATTTACCAAAACACATTTATTCTGTAAAACTCAGCAAAATTCATGAAAAATAATAAATTACATTTTTCCCCCGACAGTCTTCAAAGCTTTATATCTATAAACGTGTCTGTGACATCTGAGAAGCCTGGAGGGCAGGAAAATCATCTCATTGGGAAGTGGAAGCCAGCAGACAGTAGTGACTCACAGATGCACAGAGCAGCAGAGCAGCTGACAGCAAGGTGCCGATTAAGCCTGGAACCAAGTTTTTCAGGGGCTGTCCCACAAGGCGGCTTAAGGATGGAGGAGCCAGTTTCCCAAAAATGTAGAGAAAACCCTGAGGGGGTTGGAGGTGACAGTATTGGAATAAGATGAAGGCTTAGAACTGAAGGCGTAGACATTGGCCTGGGAAGCAGAGAATATGGTTTCCAGCCAGTATAAATCACTGTAAAAACTAATTCAATAAATGTTTTTCCCATTATATTATTATGCTCATGTTCCATAACAATGCCTTTACAGGAATACAAAGCTAAAGAAGTACAGTGGTCCCGTGGAAGCAAACCACTGGGCCCAGGCAACACTGGAGCAGTCTGCCCACTTGAGCATTACCTAGAGCAATGCTTTTAGGAAAGGGGAAAAAAATAAAAAAGGAGGGGGGAAATAAAAAAAAAAAAGCATCTGTTGTGAATCAGCTTGTAATACCAGAAGTTGCATTTCCATAATGTTGACCCTTTTGAAAGACACACACAGAAACAAAGCAGTATGTCATATCTAGACTTCTTTAAACTTCTGTACTGAAATGAACCAGAAGTTTTCTAATAATGATTTTTGGCTGTGAGTCAAAATCTAAGCCAAATGGACACTTGCAAGGTTTTTCCATTTATTCATTGTTCTGTTTGGCAGTAAAAGTTAATGCTCAGCACTCTAAGCCCAAAGCGTAGTTCTCAGGTCTGGTACTGTGCCCTGAGGTCCAGACCCACTGCACACCGGTTAGCTGTGTCAGAAGTACCTCTCTTCCATGAAAATATGTGCTCTGTGAAGCTTTCTCATATTGTTTACTGTAAAATCTGTTTGGGCATTACGTCTTTCTAATCTCCTAATTAATTTTGTATTGATTTGCAAAGGCAGATTGGGCATATGTAAAAGTCTTTTACAGAGCTGCTGAAGGATGTTGCAGGAACAACACTGAATTACTGTCACAGGAGCTGTGGTCTCATCCCTTGTTTATGCATGAACTAAGGCAGAGTTGGACAGAAGAACTTTGTCAGCAGCTTCCCTTTCTAGGGAAGGAGATCAACAACAAATGTTTAACCCTCCAAATCAGCCCATGATGATCAGTCTTGCTGTTAGTGAGCGCTAGCTGGAGGTACCATCTAAGACAGACCCAAGGACTCTTCAGCTTCTTGCCATCAACCTTTTTTAATTCTAATGTCCTGTTGAAAGGATTATTATAAGTTGCCTATTTATAGTCTCCTGAATCGATGTTTCATTTGATGTGTCTGCCTGCCTGAAGCAGCCTAGCGAGGCAAAGCCTTTAAAACTCAGGGCAGTCACTAGCTTCTCTCTGAATGAACACAGCTCACCTCAAAGTTATGACATAAGTCAGAAGGAAATCAGACTTTTAACAGAAGAATTTTAACAGGGTTTTCAGGATACCAGGGTGAAAATCAGCTACTTCTGTTTACATCAATATTGTGCCAGAGAAAGCTAGCCATTCTGACTGTCAAGGGATAGGCATTAATATTTATACACAAAAGGCCTTCTGGTGTTTTGAAGATTTTCTTCTCATCATAAGGCTTTGAAAAATTACAGTACTGACAATGTTGGCTTGCTCCACCATGCACTTGAGTTAGACACATTCTTAAGACAGTTCTTTTTAGCAGGTTCAAAAACAAAGAAGAAAAATCTACCTGCCACTGTGCCGCAGTTAATATCCTTTACAAATGTATCACAGCAGTTTTTAAAAGCAAAACTAGGAGCTCTGTGATATCAACTTTCCAAAATAAATTAAAAAAAAAGCTCAAACATTGCAATGTTGTCCATCATCACTTAATTCATGATAAGTCTTGCCACACATATGCCTGTGCAATTAAAATTGTAAGGATAATATAGCAGGTATATATTACAAAACCACACAGAATAGAAGTGTCACTATGGGATCTTTTTCCCTAGAAATTCCCTCAGATGTGGACTTTTTTCTTTTATTTTCTGTTCTCATACTAGGAATTTTCATATTCAGCAAATTCAGATCTGTACTCAGCTTAAGGGTTCAAATAAAGACATTCCCACAGGCTGGCAAATCTGATACAGGTATCATGGTAACTAAGCCCAACGTTGCCTGCACTGGTGCTCATGGCCCACAGAGTTCCTGCAGCTCAGTGAACACCGAGTAGCTCATTACACCATCATAACTGAATCACGTAAGTGAGCCATACCTGTGAAAACACTCTGGAAAAGACATAAGTTGAACTACAGAGCCCTAGGGATCTCCGCAGCCTGCGGATAGGAAAGACTGCTCAGACTGGCAGCGATGCTCATCCTCTCACTGACTCGTGCTGCAGACTGCAGCAAGCTACTTCGGTTTGAAGACTGCCTTTTCTGTCTACACCATGGCATCACTTTTGGCCCTGAAGGTTTAGTGCACCTTACCCAGGTAAGTATTTTGTCTAGGTTTTGACTCAATAAAATTTTATAGGAATAAATTTTGTTTCTCTTACGCAGTCATTTCAACTTACGCATAAATGAAAGAAAATGTCATATGGGGCTGTGCTATTACATCCTGCTCAGCTTATTGTTCCTCGCATCAGGGTATCCCCTGCCTTGTGCTGGAACAAACACTAATGAGGCCGCAGAAAGGGTGAGATCAGGGAATTGATTAATACAGTGAGGTTGGGCTTTTTTCTGAACTAGCATTTGCGCAGCACTATGTAAAGCAAAATTTAAGTCAGTTTCACATTTTGTAAATGGGCTACATGTATAGATATGTACCTAGATCCACTGCTGCATGACTCACACAAAAGCAGTGGCATGCCATTCCAAGTATCAGTTACCCTACAATGTCTTTTGCTTTCTAGAAGTCTGTTCTTTTCACACGCTTTTTTGCTGCCTTGCTCTGCCCCATATTCAGCTAATTCTTACATTTCCTAATTTTCACCTGGATACAACTGTATATACACAGTTAACCTATAGTTAATTGTACTTCCAAAATGAATCTTTTAGAATGGAAGAGAAAAATGGGAACACCTTCCGCCCACATTACCCTCGAGACTAAGTTGGCCAAGTTCAATCTATGAGAGCATGCTAATTCAATGAATGAGTGTAGAAACATGTCTTCAGTGCAGGGATTTAATATTTGGTTGGTAACTACACAGACTGGTGATTTGAACACCAGGCAGCACAACTGGTGGCTGGGATGGAGGGCACCTTTGCTAGCATGAGCTCTGGCTTCACACTCAGTTGAGGTGTGGATGCTGAATACATGCAGCAGAAAGCAGGGACAGAGAGCTCATAACATCCCACCCAACAAGCACTGATTGAACAGGTATAGTGAAGGCATCCAGCTTGCATTTACAAAGTATTACAGTAACTGTTTTCCAGTACTAAACCTTGACAAGGTCTATTTGACCAGGACTGCCAGTCTCTCCATGGCAAGTCTGACAAAGGTTGAAATTCTGATCTTCAAACGTAAGACAAATTGCTGAATATCATGCTGCCAAAGGACCCTTGCAGGTAGCTCAACCCTAATTTTAATCTGTTTGATTGAATGTCTGTCCCTTTACTCCTTACAATAAGAAATCCGTTCAGCGAAGAATACAGTATCTCAGGGCTGAATAACACAATGTCTTGGGGTGGAGCAGCAATATGCTTCAATACACTTGGAAAAAAATCTGTATTTCTAACTACTTAATGTTCTGTAATTAGTTGAAGAGTAAGAATTGAAGCTTCAGTGCCTGGAATTGCTGTGTGAAAGCCCAAAGTTTGGATGGAGGAAGGTCCGTTAAATCACTTTTGGTTTGACATCAGATAGTCTTTCTTACATGCTTAAATATAAATGAATAAATGCATTATAGTACTTTGTTTTAAATATCTGCCACATTTCTTCTGTGACCAAACCACATTCCTTTCTTTTTCATCCATTCCAGGAGCTAAGTGTACTATGGATTTAAATATAGTTACTATACTTCTTTAACTGGAAATGCAAGTTTGAATTGTCCATTACAAATGTCAAAGATAACCTGGCCCTAAAAATACAGAAAGTTACATTTTGTATTTTTTTATACAAAAATAGTTGATAATGCATAATACAAGAACTGTATGTCGTTAATGATATACATGTCAGTAACAACATCAGGAGGCCAAAACATTAAAGACAAATAAGAATACAGGCTACACATGAAAAGGAGGAGGAAAAAGTGTAACCATACTGTCCATACAAACAAATATACGGAAGAGGAAGAACCAAAAGAGGATTGCTTCTGATTCCCTTGCAAAAGCTATCCAAGGAGGAGGGAAAAGGTGATCCAGCTAATTCCTTCTTTGTGCAAAGTCGCTGAATAAAGCACTTTTGCTGTATTAGTCAAATTAGGTCAAAATTATATCAAGCACCATGTCCAAAGAATCAGACCATTTTCAAACTACAGCTCGCAGAAGCAATAATCAAGTACTTTAAAACATATTCTTTAAATCAATAACTTTATTTCCCCCTCAAAAAAAAAGTTCGTTTTATTTGTTAATTACATTCCTCTACACAAAGTAACCCTTGTGTTTTCCTATTAGGTTCATACCTATCTTCAAGCACCAGTGAACCCAGCCATTCACTGGGAACAAAAGCACCTACAGTTCCAGCTTTCATTGGTGGTTTCCTTTTTCACTGGACACAAGCCAGACTCAAACTGTTTGAGGGGGAAGCAGCAGACACACATAAGCCGCTATTTATTTGCAATCCTCATACAAGACACCTGATACAAGCCAAGATGAAGAGAAATCCGGGGATTCAATGCATAAGAATGGGAACTCACAAGAGCGAAAAGTTGGAGGGATGGCAGAAAAGGAAGGGGGAGGGTGGAAACACATGCATTTGATTTTCAGCTAAGGTTCCTCTCATTTTTTCCCAGGTGAATGTGCTGTTGTTGCTACGCAGAGACCTGGGCAGCTCAGGTGTTCTGTGCTTAAATCACACTGATTTTTAACTGAACGGCTCCAGAAAAAGGACCTTCCGTCAGGACAATTGTTCGCTGCTGGTGAGCAAGTATTTCTCATTCTTAACTTTACTTTAGTACAGCAATGAGGTTTGGTTGACAAATGTGTTACAAGACTAGTTACAAAAAAAAAAAAAAAAAAAAAAAAAAGGTGATAGATGCTTAGAGATCAGCTAGCAAAACATTTGTTCTGACAGAGAAAGAAGGCAATCTATATGGTGTTGGTTGTCATTTTTTCTCTTTTAATCAGTTAACTAACACTGAATCATGTAACATCAAAAATTCAGAATACCGAATTTAAACTGCTTCCAGCTACATCTCTATAAATTATCCTTCCAAAACCTTATTGGTCTTCAATAGGATGAATCAATTATTTAAGCTTCAAATAATTAGTGCAACCTGAAGAGATTTGCACTTTGATTATTTTAAATGAATACATCATGAAAGAAAGAATTGATTCATGCATTCCATACCTGCGTTATAGACGTTACCTGGTGTGATTTCAAAGCCATAAGTATTTATGTTTAAATAGCATTTTAACATGTTAGCATAGATGCTAGATTTTATTATTAATTTCTGACAGGTAAACTGATACTAAAGATAGTTATTAACTTTCACATAGAGTTGCTACAAATACTCTGTCGCCAAGAGTATAGTAGCAGGGTGCAATGATCTGCTTTTGCTGACTGAAGTTAGTGGTCTGCACAAACATAGGGAAAATTTGAATGGAATTTTTATTACAAAAAAAAGTCCTCATCCCCCAGACTTAACTAAAAGTCATAGTCTCTCTTTAAGAAACACTGGAAAACTTCACATTCTCTTATTAAACATTGATAAACACCAATCATCAAATTAATGTGCGTAATTAGTAAGCCTCAGAGGACATTCCTTTCTAAAACTCAATCAACAATAGGTAACATGAACAAACCTAAAGAAGTTATGTGAAACACAGAACAACTCTGGAGTTGTGATGCCATGTGAGGGGAAAGGGAACTGTTGTGGACAAGACTGAGGAGAAAAATGTTACAATTATCAATTTTGACATATAGGTTATTAATTTATGATTAATTTATTGTGGATAATTAATAATGCATTGAATATTTTAGCAATCTAGGGAAATTTCTGCAGAAATACAAGATTCTTACTATAAGATGATACTTTTTTTTTTCTAAAATTTTGCACATTTTAATATGCAAATTGTTCACCAGTCACTTGAATAGAAAGCATTTCTTGTCTTGAGATTGCCAGTTATTGAAAGTTGCATTTGAATTCGTTCACTAGAATTTGAACTGTTAACAGGGATGTTAGTGATGTTGAGATTCGTTAGAGTAAGGATAAAAGCTGCTGCACTTTTCATACCTCTCTGTCCTAAGGAGCACAAGGCATCTTCTTTGCCAGTGCTCAGGGCTGTAACTCCATATTGGATATCAATTTAAATTCAAGTTTGAAATTTTCTTTATCAGTACAGGCACAAGTGCTTTGAGAGGCTTTATTTATTTATTTATTTAAATCAAAGCACTCTCTCAACAGGTCATCCTGGTAACTCCTAAAGCTCAGCCTCTGAAAAACGGAATCTTCGGTGAGAACTGATAAGCCAACTGGATGGTATCCAGGGCTACATGAGTTATATTTTTAACTTAGTTCAAACCACCCAGTCATCCACCTGTACATCAAAGCTTTAATGCCTAAAGATGATTGTACCAGGTAGAAAGAAGACTTATCAATTAAAAAAACTTGGCTTTGTAATGCTTTTTCTCAACCATTTCTTTTGCTCTCTGACTTTTACCAAGACCAGTAGTTACTGCATTTCTTATAATGATCTTTGTCAGGAACAGAAGCAAACATCTTCAGAATACTGAAACAGCCAGGAGCACAGATGGATTGCTTTATTCAGCAGGAGTTGAGCTGAAAATCAGTTTTAAAATGTCATGAAGAATGGGGAATTTTTTTGACTTTTCATTGTGAGAAACAGCTGGAAACTTCTTTGATGTTCATCTCACCATCTTTAACATCCTGGTTCACAGAGTGCAGGCTAAAAAAATGATGGCAATTTCAACATTCCAGAGGGATTTACCAATTTAAAATGTATTATACCTGGAGGCAAATATTGTTCAATATTTCTATTTTATTGAGGATATCATGAGACATCTTTTGACCAAAAAAACTACTATCCATAAAAAAGATCCCATGGTGTTAGACTTCACTGAAATGAAAAAAACTAACAGAAAACAAAACAACTAGTAGCACTGTCTTGAAATTGTCACGATCCAGTATTGCAGCACTGTACTAGTTTGTAAGAATCAAACACTGGGTGACCAAAAGTGAACTGAAATGAACTTTGTGCCCCTGATCACGCTGTAGTGAGAACCATCCCCTGCAGCCTAATTTTGAGAGCTGAAAGCAGTGTTGCACGATAAAAGCCAGCACCTCCATTTTGCATTTTTTGTACAAAGAAAGGCATTTCTAGAAACAACCAAAACTGTCTCTGTAGCATAGATTGTTAGGATACCACTAACACATTGATTTACACTGTGCCAGGTGACAAATCCATGGGACTAAAGCTGTTGCTTTGTTTTCCAGTTTCCTTGCTGCATTGAAAAGGAAATAATGCTCCATTCAACACTGGCCTTGTCCCTCCTGCTAATTGCAGTCTCTTCCAACCTTGCAATGGCAATCAAAAAGGAAAAACGAGCACCTCAGACACTGTCAAGAGGTATTGTATATTTACAGTATGTAGTTACCTCCTCATCTTACCACGTAGGTCAGCAAATATTTTTATTTAGGATGTACATGGAAGCACTCACTAAGGTGTGTTTCTCTAGTGTTAAGTGACACTCTAAATAGTGCATCTTATTCCATGCCATTTCACTTTGTCAGTTTGTTTTTCAGGAGATGGCTGAGGGCCTCATATAACCTGCATAATTTATATAACTCACAGTGACCCAGTAGAAGCAAACAACCTAAACTGAGCCTATCAAATCAGGATGCACTTGGAGAACTAGCAGTGAAAAATTATTCTTTCATATACTATTTAGAAGATACTTTGTTATGGTAACTTACTAACTACTGAAACACTGTTTCATAACTTTAGTTGCTATGACACATTTTTTCTACAGACCCATTTTTATACACAGAAACCCAGTTTGAGTGAATAATTCACTTCCTTGTGGTGCACAGTTTTCAACCTGGATGTTGACTAAAGACCCTATTTTAAGTTATTTATGTCTGATCAGTCCTTAGAAATACAAGCAGAGAAATAGCTTACCAAGGTCTTTCCCTCTTCTCCATCTTCCCTTTCCTTTTGGGCCTACTCACCCCCAAAAAAATCTTCAACTCCCTTCCTGACCTCTTCTGCAAGCTACGCAAAGACTGCTGACCCCATAATTTGCTTCTGAGAAGACATCTTCCCATACAACGTGCTAAGAAAGCCCTGCCTGTCACAGAGGTCCCATCTGAGCCTAGTTGCTCAGGGACCACTTGGCAAAATCACGCAACACCCAGACTTACCAAAGAGAAATTGCAAATCACTTGTCCTAAGTGGTATCCCTAGAGAAAGGTTATAATCTGTCCAGTATCTATTGCCTCTCTTGCCTGGACCAGGATTTATTTTTCCCACTAAGCCTAAATGCATAAAAAGACAACAATTCTGGAAATTTTGAAAAAAAAAAATACTCACAGAAAGCAAGTGCCAGTTTTCTCATTCTGATGTCAGGCCTTTGGGGATGCCTTAAGCGCTTTGCCTATAATTCTCACAGATCCAAGGGGAACACTTGAACCTGCTGTAAAATGACCCTTGCTGACTCTTCCGTTCAGTTACCTACGCCAGCAGCTGACTTGAGCCAGGGCTGGGAATACGCTGGCCAACACGCCAGAATCCCACCATCAACCACACAGATCCGTATCCAAAACCGAGTGACTTAGTAGCGTCACAAACAATTGTCCCATGAGAAAGCTAACAACAAATCCCCGCACAACCACGGCTGGTCCAAGCGCTGTGCAGGCAGTGTAGAAGAAACAGAGCCTTGACTTGGTCCAGATCCAGAAGCTGTTCTACAATTCCCGTGAGGGCTGTCATGAATGGAGCAGCACTGCCTGGGAGGCAGGGATCTACTACACAGGGGCCGGCATCTTTGGGATCGGAAGGCATGGAACCAACTGTAAAATGTGCTATTTGAGATCAGTACATCACCAGCTATGGATGAGCTATGAAGTTGATGTTTTATTAGGATTTTGGTTTGGTGGACATTTTTATTTGACAGCCATTTTTAAATTAGATTATTTAATTAAATGAAGTATTCGCAACTCCGAGAATTAAAATTCATTACTCAGGACTTAAGTTTATAACCCAAGACTTTTCTAATGACATTCATATTAAAGCTGATCTTATTTGAGCTGTCTTTTTTTTTTTTTTTTTCTCTCTCTTATAAGCACACTTTCTCTTTAAGCCCCAGGGTCTACATGAAATATGGAGCAAACAATATAAAGATATAAAGGATTTGGGTGCTCATTTACGAATCTCTGAGTATTTAGATAGACATCTAACAGGTTTGCCAAAGGACTTGCAAACTGGACGTGCAAGCAGCTGAGGGTTTTGGGGAGCTTTTGGTTGTTTTGGTAGGTTTTTTTAGTCTTCCAGTGCATCTATCAGGAAATGTAGAATTAGCATATCCACAACATTTGGGAACCTTTGACTAAAAACCTCATATCTGATTTGTATACAACTATTGATAAATATTAAAAAAAAGGAATTTTTTATAAGTTACTTGTCTAACCACTAGTTAATCCTTTTGTTATATTTCCAGGGTGGGGAGATGAAATTACCTGGGTACAAACTTATGAAGAAGGGCTCTATCAGGCAAAAAAAAGGTAAGAGATTAAAAAAAGTTTGCAAGACAAAGCTGTTAATCAGTCACGCCTGAATGTACTGTAATGAAACAGAATCAAGAAACACCATGACAGCTGATCTGCACACCATACAGTTAAATACAACAGATTTTGTGGCTATAAATAACAGTCGTTGTGGGGGTCTGAAGAAACACCATGGGGTGATACTTTAACACTGTCATTTCTTTGTCACAACAACAGTGCTGTCATTTGAATAAGCATTACTAAATAGATATTATAATTTTAAAAATACAACTGTTCTGGGTTTTTTTAGTATCATGTACCGTTGATTACTTCCTTATTCAACAAATGGAAATTGGTTATAATTGCTCTTGCATGGCATTCTACTGCCTCTGGTGTTTTCCCCAACACTTTGTTAGTTGGCATATGTGCATGATGTACTCAGAGTTCTTTGCTATCTTTGTAAAAATGAAAGTTCCAATTTGAATCTTCTCTGGGACTTAGCTGAAAATATATATAGAATTCATAGCAATGCTTGTTTAAATCTCTTTTACAGTTAATTTAAGATCATAATACTGTAGCATGAGCTACTGCTAAATTGAAGGCAAATTATTTTTAAGACAAAAGTCAATTAATTTCATATACATTATGTGAAAAGGGCTAGGAACTGAACAATTCTTAACAGTGACAGCAGATCAAGCATTTGTAATAGATTTGCTGAACATTAACAGTAGATTAAAAGAAATACAGGAGAAAATTCAATGAATTGTTCTGTGTTTTGGCATCAAAAATATACAATTTTGGTACTTCACCACACTAGAGAAAATATGATTTTCTGTATATCTGCTCAAGAATGCTTTAAAACCATTAAAGTTTTCATGGGAAATACTTGATGATAAACCAAATTTTATAAAAATTATTTTATTCCAGTTCTTACAGATTATTTTTATTTTCTCAGTCATGTAGAACTTCACACCTAAGCAATATTAAATAACTCTTCAGTTTGATTATATACTAACTGGGAATGAAATGATGGCAAAACTGTTGTTTCTTTATTCTAGAATATTTTACTTTAGAAAACCTATTTAGATATATAGAAACTGTTTCTATATTTCATTCTTTTACAAAGGCGATATGTTCTTTTCCCTTGCTCAAAAATTACTGTAATTCTTTACAGAGTGTCTGTATGGTTATACTGTGGGTTAACATAAGATTAAACATAATTTGCCTTTTCCAGTCCACTAGTAAAATCATCCATTTGCATACTTGTCAAATGATCTAACTACATATTTTATTATTATTATTAATAAAGTAACAAGCCACTGATGGTAATTCATCATTTGGAAGACTGTCAATACTGCCAAGGTAATTTTGATTTTTTGAGTGTTAAATTTTTCTGAATATTTTTACAAGTAGCTGCATCTATCTATATATTTACCTTGCACTTACTGAAAATTACTTAAAGAAATAGGTAAATGAAAATGTATTTGAAAAGTTAAGAATTTATTACCATAATTTACAAATACTCGACTATGAAACTACCCAACAAAGAACATGAAAAATACTTAGTGCTGTTGTCCTGCTATCCCTAATGCAGCACTCGTCAGTTTAAATTAGAATACACAGATTTGCTACCGACTCGTTGAACAGATTTAATATTGTTTGGCTCCCCTGAACTGGTAACTAAAGAAGGGAAGGAGGACAGGGCTGCTGAAATCGATCTAATAAGAATTTTCTGAGAATAATGCACTTTTGTCAAGCTGAGACATGGTATCAGTTGAGACGACAGGCTTCATAAATAAATAACAGAAGAGAGCTTCCACTTTCATAGCTGGGAGGTTGTACTGACATGGGTCAAAAAAACAAAAAGCAGTGATAGAGCCCCTAAGTGTCTCCTCAGGAATGTGAATCCGCAGAGACGGGAACAATGTGGCTAGTCTGGCCAACATGGTGCCTAAACACAGATGGAAAGGCAGAGTCTGAGACGGACTTCAAAATGATTGTATCTTTTCTAGCACTGAAGAAAGCTTTTGCAGAAAACGAAGAGATACAGGAAATGGCCCAAAATAACTTCGTTATGCTGAACCTCATGGTATGAAGGGTATGGGGTGGTTTAGCTGGTACCTTTTTTTAGCCTGTGTTTTCTCTTCCTTTGTCTTGTGTTTTCATGTAATTTTAGCTAAATATCTCTGGGATTTCAGTTACATGTAAGCACAGGCATTTGTGCCTGTGTATCCACGCACAAGTAGTACCTTTTTTGGTTTTGTCCTCTGGTACAAGGAAGTACTACTTCAGCAAAATTTACAGAAATATTGTATTAACAAGCTTTAATTTCCCTGCCAGCATGAAACCACAGACAAAAACCTGTCACCTGATGGACAATACGTGCCTCGAATCATGTTTGTAGGTATGTACCTTCAAAGATGTGATATCTGAATCTATGGCAGTGTTCTCCTTTGGAGACATCAAAATCACTCATTTTGCAAAAGGAAAATAGCTCAAGATTTATCATTACCATGGCATTAGTCTGAAACTTGGCAGATCTGAGTTCAGTTCTCACTCTGTCACAGGCTTTGGCCCTCGTAAACTTCCTCAGATTACAGATATGTTCTGGAGGGTACTGAATTTGTACCTGGTGGCAAGATGCTTAAATATCTGTTAGCATCTGGGCTTTTGCTCTCTGTGCTTCTTGCTAGTGCTGTTATAAGACAAATTTTATTCTGAACAGTCTGAATATAGAAATCTACAGTACGGACATTACCACAGAGCAAGTGAATAATCAGTGACATCTAAGGAATGATTTATCCCATCATAAAAGTGACTTCTAGAATAGATCAAATGAATTACGCCCCAGAGTGCCTGTTCCTTTTTACTGACTGTAGAGGGAGCCCAGAGTGAGTAGCTTTGTGCTGGCATCCGAAATTAGGTGAGATGAAGCCCACAGTCAGAGTGATGTAGTAACAGAAGTCAGTCAATTGACAAAAAGCTTGGAAGGAGAACTGGGAAAAAAGACGTCCACGACAACTTGCTCCCATGATGGAAACATCAGGAATCACAAGATTTTCATTCTGAAGGTTCTAGGTAGGTCATGCTAGTACTGCATTAGATAAACTTCACCCTCATTATGTATGCATCCAGTCAAATTAGCCTTTCCTGATGTAATCCCAGAACTTGTAAAATAGGGGATTTTTCTTTAAATATGGATGAAATGTTGTGTAATCTATCCCTTAAAAACAGTTGCATAACATACAAAGAAGCATTAGCTTTTGTTCAGGATTCCTCCAAGTAAAGAGACGTTGGTTGGAACAGTATAATGTCCTCGTCATTGCCTTGTTGATGAAATCAAAACCTCTCAGAAACAGGGCTGTCAAAGTAGTGCCACAGATATCACCTTCAGCTGCTGTGGGAATGGAAAGCAGTGTTCAATACCATTACTTTTTCAGACCCGTCTCTCACAGTAAGAGCTGATATCACAGGAAGATACTCCAACCGGCTTTACACTTATGAACCACAAGACATCCCATTCTGTAAGTGCCCCCTTTGATGTGTTACTTTGCATTTCACATTGTAAGTAGCCAGATATACCCCATCCCAATCATTTGGGCTTGAGAATCCATTAGGATCTCAATGTAACGAATAAAGGCTGTGTATCTTATAAATTATAATAGTCTAACCCAGGGGTCCTCAAACTTTTTAACCAGGGGGCCGGCGCGCGGATGCAGTGGCAGGCAGTCATCTGCGGCTGCTTGGTTTCCCCCCAACCCCCGCCGGGGGGGTTTGTAAATACCGGGGGCCGGACTGAGGACCCTGGGGGGCCGTATCTGGCCCGCGGGCCATAGTTTGAGGACCCCTGGTTTAACCTGTTCTAGCAAAACACTTAGGCACACCTATTGTCTCATTTAATTTATTGGGACTACTCAGGCAAGAAAAATTGAAAGATCATGGGTGAGAACTTTCAGGATCAAGATCTGAGCAAAGTACTGGAGAGTGGTGAAAGTCACTACACTCAAAGGTATCCAACTACATAATGTAAACAGCCAGTGGTGGGAGGGAATCAGTAAAGAAATGCTGGTGGTTACCTGGGTACCACCTAACACCCATATTTCAGAAAGGAATGTGATTTTTCAGGTTGAGCTAGTCCTTACTCTACACCATCTATCTGATACCCATGCAGTATCTCACCACAAATATGCACATCACATCTGATTACCAGGTTTGCTGTTGAGAAATGAGGGAATTGAAAACAGTCTTGTCAAATCCCCTTAAGTTAAACATTTTGATTCATGAAACTTTTTACCTTCTACTTTAGTATCAATGCCAGAATTTTCACAATAGAAAGCTCTAAAATATAATGTGACCATAAATTAATTTCAATGTGAACAATTTACTAATCAAACTAGGTGGTGTTTTTTTTTAATTGTACAAGTGCAACTTTAAGTACATTTTTACAGTTCTTATTTATTTTTCTTTCAGTAATAGAGAACATGAAGAAAGCACTGCGCCTCATTCAGACAGAACTGTAATCAGCAACAGTGAAATGACCATAGCTTCTGAGAGGTGCAGCTGCACCTCTTTGTCTCTACTAGCATTTTGAACTCTTGCCAAGCAACTTTGGTATATCAGATTTCATAAGAAAATTCTATGTACAATTTGAAGAACTAACACAGAAAGACTATCATATGTCCATTTGGAAAACAAGAGGAGAAATCTATTACATATTTTGAAATTAGTTATTTGAATAACTGAAAGTGATGGTTTAAGGCGCAGTAACTTTGAGCTGTATTTTGTCAATCCAGCTATGACTTTGATAAGTCAGCTATGACTTCTGACCAAGAGTTATAACCAATCTTTTTAATGTCTATTTGCAATTTGTTTTATAATCTAATAGCTGCATCTCAGCTCCCAATTTTTATTTTTATTGCAAGAAGCTTGTTAGGCATTAGTGTCCCTCTGCCTTATGCACTTATTTCTCATTAAAGGAAAAGAAACCTTGCTGGCAAATCGGACAGGAAGGCTCTTCCTATAGATTTTGGAATAGCTTATATAGAAAAAAACCCCATTGATCTGGACTCAGCCTTCTTATGTATAATTCTTTCAATGTAATTCTGAAAGCTGAAAACAGAACAGACATGACATTTCACGCTGAGCATGTGGTCTCAGTGAGGTGATAATCATCAAATTGCACATACAGGTTTTACTAAGATAAAGATACAGTGAAGCAAGAAAGATGGAAGGAGATAGCCCCAGAACTCCACTCCTGAGGCTAAGTGATGCTTGTAAAGTCTGGTATGGAAAAAATGAGCAGGCTTGTCCTAGCTCTTTTCATTTAAATGGCAGTAAGTCAAGTGAAGCTCATCCCAGGCCATTCCCTCCCTTTCTGTAGCATCCCAACCCAGACATCACAGTGGTAGCTTACTGAGGGGATCTCTACATACAAAGTCTTCACAAAATTTCCCCAGGATCACCACAGGAAAAGGCAGACACCTGTTTTGAGTAAAAAGCTGAAGTTATTGAAATAGTTTGTTATCCCAGAAATGTGCTTTTCCATTAGAGTAAGATCGTGATTCATCTGCAGTAAGAGCACGTATGTTATATTATGTGCAAAGGATCAGTGTCACTTGTTTGTCTACATGCCATTTCCTACAATCCTGCCTGTATACACATACAAAAGATGAAGGAAGGATCTTTGCTGGACATCTTTGCTAATTTACAATACCTAGTATTAATTTGTCATAAATGAGTTATATTGCACCTATCTATGTCTTCATAATTATGTAAAATTTGGATATAAGCATATATTCCAACAGTGGTGATAAATGACCTGTAGTACACTAACAGAAAAAAAAATCTTGTATTAGTCCTTAACAATACATTTTCATAATCAGTGAAATGATTTTTTAACCTATGGGAAAATGCTAGAAACAAAATTAAACTGGTAATCACATTCCTTTGAATTGTGTTTAGCTCTACTCATTTATGTCTGTTTCTATTCCAGATTTGGCAACATTTTCCAGTCTGTGGGCATACCATCTTTCAGGCACACCAGGCACGTTCAGGAGAAAGGAGTGTGAGCTAGCTGCCAGAGATGGCACAGGATAGCCATGGCAGCACTTTCAAAATAGGGTCAAGAGCAGATTTACTTCAGCAAGAAGCACAGCACAAAATAACTTTGGAAATACTTGAGTGTGGCACATTCAAAATATTACCAAAAAGAGTAGGTGGGAAGCAGTGGGTCTTTGCTGTTTTTTTGTTTGGTTTTGGTTTTTGGGTTTTTTTTTTTTCGTCAATTTGCAGGGGAATTTTTTCCCTCCATATATTCACTTTCAACACCAGCCAAGATCACAAGAGACATTGGCTTGAAATAACCTCTGCTCTAACTCAGACAGGAAATCAAATGCGTAATAGTCACACCACCAGCCAAAGCCTGCTTCACCTACTTCCGATTCGGAAGGCTAAGACTGCAGGCTCTGGATGGGTATCTGAGGGAAGGCTGCACTTGTGGAAGTATTTGCACAGCTATGCTTTCATTGCAATGCGCAACAAAACCTTCCCATATCAGATCTGGAAAGCAGCTGCAAAACAAGCCTGTTGTCCTCCCTTCAACTCCAGTAACTACATCTTTGTCCATGGTATTTCTTTGGCTACTACTACCATTCCATTAATTGTAAAGATGACAGTGTCTGCCATAAAAGACTACTGTCATGGATTACCCTAGTTGGTCCAGATATTCCATCAGCCTTTCTGTAAAGGAAGGGCATCGTCACACATACACATGCTGAAGACCATAAATACACTGAGGGATCCTTTGGGATTATACAGTGGAGGAGCACTTTGCCTCTTCTTTCCTGTTAAGTAAATACATGCACATCCATACAGACCAAACCCAGGGACAATGTCCTTTTTGTGCTGACTGCTGTGACTCCTCATACTGAAGTTCTATACAATTATTCTATATCAAAGAGAGGGAAGCCACAGTCACAGTCTGATATCAGACCACTGCACCATGTAACAGAAAGTGCAGGGGGCATCTTGTTAATGTGTATAAATACCTTAAGGGAGGGAGAAAAGAGGATGAAGCCAGGCTCTTTTCAGTGGTGCCCAGTGACAGGACCAGTGGCAATGGACACAAACTTAAAAACAGGAGGCTCTGTCTGAACATCAGGGAACACCTTTTTATGGTGAGAGTGACTGAGCACTGGCACAGGTTGCCCAGGGAGGTTGTGGACTCTCCATCCTTGATGATATCCAAAAACCACCTGGACATGGTCCTGGGCACCTGGCTGTAAGTGGCCCTGCTTGAGCAGGGCATTGGACCAGACGACATCCAGAGGTACATTCCAACCTCAATCATTTTGCAGTCAGCAGTCCCAACTCAGGAGCATTATTCAGTTGGATTTATAACTTCGCTGCTTTTAGGGAATTGTCAGCTAAACTTACAAGTCACTATTTTCAATGAATAGAAAACAACACTTGCTTGTTTAACTGACTGGAGCAAAACCGCAAAAACAAAATAATTCACAGCAACAGGGTCTTACTTTACTTTTACAGTTTAAACAGTCAGGATCGTAGAGATGAGGGGTGGCCCTCACAGAAAGTGAATACCTAATATGCAAGAGCTATTCCAGGATACAAGGACATGCTGTAGTCACTCAGAGATACCAAACTCAACCCATATCTCATGGTTGTCCTCAGTGAATTTACTGTACTGAGAAATCCTGATGTGTAGCCTTTGCTTTGGTTTCTCTGGAGACAACACATGTTGGCTACCCCCACTCAGTCATCCTTCACTGCTGATAACAATTGCTAACAAGATACACACTTGTATGTATTTACTTTGGCTGGTGCAGCTTTATATTAAAGTGGAGAGTATTGTCACGCTTCCCTCTTAGCATCTACGATACAGCAGGATATCAAGTTAAAAGACTAGATACCCAAATGAAATACATCTTGGTCCTTACAGAAACACTGAACTCCTGTATATATCCTGTGCTGTACTCAACTTATTAGTAGTTGACAAGTAGTAACAAGGTATTAGCTTGCTTGATCTGAAAGGTGTATGTTTACTATTGTTTTAGAGAAATATTTACATACTTAGGGATTACATTTGGGTCACTTAGAAGCATAGAATCATTTAGGTTGGAAAAGATCTTTAAGATCATCGAGTCCAACCGTTAACCCAGTTTCTCAAATGAAAGTTAGCCTTAATATCTACACTGCAATGCATGTTACTTTAATATTTAAAGAAAATCTGGATTAATTTCTGAAGGTACTATTGATACTGGTTGCATCTGTAATCTAGAACAGCATTTTCCTCTGCAGAAGTTTTCAACAGCTTTGACAAAACACTCATCCAAGCAGACAGCAGCCACTTTCCACAAATGTCACAGGCACATGAAATCCTCTGTGTCAGATAAGTTCCCTTTGCAAAGTGACTAAAGGGAACTTCACCCTCTGCTTTCCTTCCTCAAATCCCCCTAGGTCCCAAGCTGAAGTGTATTCTCAGCTATAGCCTTGAGAAATGAGACTAAATCTTCGTGATTCTTAAAGATTCAGTCCTTTTGGTGGAGCTAGATATTCAGGTAAAAACCACGCTGTGTGTTGCACACACATTGTCCATTCACAGCTTAGTTCAACATTCATCCTTGATTTTAGAGCTGCTGCTGTATTTCTGCCTTCTCCCCTTTGAAGATTATTTTGCCAAGTAATACCTCTCCTGATGGAAAGAAACTCAGAGCTCAGATTAAAGTGTCATTGCTCTGGGATAAGATAATAAGCCTGTAGGCTGTGCAATGACAGACACAACACGATTCTTTCCCCTTTTTTCCTCTGAAATAAATAGCATGAGACACTACACCTTCTTCCCTTCTTGTCCGCTGGCATGCCATGCAGCTTTATTCACAATATTAGTGGGCAAATTTTTATTCATACTCTTTACTTCCCTCTCTTAAGAAAGAGTGAGAAACTGTTCCTTTTGTTCCTTGATTAACTGGCACTAAACCAACCACGTTTATTTGACTTCCACTGTTTGGGTTAAAGCCAAAGGAAGAGAATAAAAGACTGAAAATATGAATGTAAGAGCAGAAGTTGTTTTACACAGAATAAATTCAGTCACAATGTAAGGACCAATAGCTGAGAAAGCCTACCTGTGTAGACTGTGTGCTTTTACAGAATTCATAACCTATATACTACATGTATGGATGCTAATATTAACATGAGCATAACACAGCATCACTGGTGGAAGCACGTTTTGTATAAAAGACTGCTCAAAGTTTTGCCTTTGCTATGAATGTGACGCATTCCAGGAAGCAAACTTTATTGCTACTCGTTCACATACCCCTGCTTACTTTACTGTCTTGACATATCTGCTGTAATCAGACCAAGGGTAGTCAAACAAACGTGGACTTAACGTCAGTGAGGTGAGGCACAGGAATCCGAGAACTGACAGAACAGGATCCTCCCCTCTGTATCCGTCTCAGCGCAGAAAGGTGTTGGCTTTTCTAGGCAGATGGCTGATGTATTGGTCTGCAGACCTAAAGCATTTTCCTGTGTGCAAATATTTGCGCTTTACCAGAACAAAAGAAAAGCCACCGTATCTTTGTGTACCATGGAGGTGAGAGACTTTGGGACACCTCAGCACTTAAAATGCAAAAGTAACTTGATCTTGCAGAATAAGGCTGATATACTTTGGATTGTTTCATGTGCTACACATGTTCTTGCCAAAGGGTGACACAAAGAAATTTCCAAATGCTGAGGTGACCTGCACAGGATCAGCCATGTCACCGGTCTGCTGCCTTTTGTCTCTTCCTTTGTTTAAATGGATGCACAGATCCACAGTAAGAGTCAGGTGGAAACAAAAAGTCTCCATGGCAATTAAAAATTTCAAAAACACCAATCAGAAGGGGAGGAATATTTATTCCTCCACCAGAAAATCTGTGGGATTTGCAATCTATGTACTCGTACCTTTTCCTTACTGATTGAGATGCTCATGCCATTTATCACTTACTGTCTTGGGTTGCTACTGTGTATTGTAAAGTAACTGACCCACTAGTCACTAAAAGTGGATCTATTTCAGCAGACCATTTTCTTTCAAGAGGTATCAGATATTTGTTGATACCTTTAAAATAACAGAAGATAAACAAAAACACAGCTTCCCTTCTCTTTGCATAATAAGAAAGAATCCAAATACAGTGGAGTGTACACTGCATTGTAAAATTTCCCTGTAATTCCAACCGCAATTGTTCTTGAGTAGGTGTTCATCAAGTCACCCTTTGTACATGTCTAAGTGTGACCTGTGAGAAAGAGAAAAGATACCACATGGAGTAATTTTTCAAGGTTGTAACACTCATGAGACATCATTCCTTAGGGATTTTTATGGTGCTTAGACTTGGTTATTGCTTCAGGAAAGAGCCCCAAAATACCCAAAAACATCTACTGTGTCTTCTGTTACCCTCCTGTGCACACTGAAGATCACTCATTACTGCTTTGCACACCCTGTTTGTAGAAGGTTGGCACACATGAACCCACCCTGCTATTTATCGCTCAGCCAGCTGGGGAGAGCTGCGTTCACGGGTACATGCAAACCGCTGGCTTCATTGCTTCTGTTCACATACAGGGAAGAGGACAGTGACTACCTGGGGAAGAAGCTACACCCTAAGGTGAGGTGTACTGTACAGGATGGGAAGAAAAGGAGCCTTGATCTGCTAAGGTATTTTTTGCTCCAAGCCTACAAGCAGGTGGAGCTGTGATTTTACACAGCTCTTGAGCTTTTCTAGCAGAGCCCTTTAAGAGCAGAACAAAAGCCTGCATCTCCCAGACCTGCACTGCTTTGCTTGGAAGACAACTATGTTACTGTTATCAAATGTTTTCACATATACATGCCCACTGAGGAGCACTCTCACCCTAATCGAAAGAAATGTTCCTTCACAGCCTCAGGGCTTTAGTTCTCATTAATTTGTATACTTTTGACCTTGACAAAAACCCACAAAAATTCCTAAATCCCACAATGATTTCCCAAAAGGGAATTCAAATAGTCAGAGCAGCAGTTACACTGGGCCTGGAAACTCAGTCTTTCCCTCCTTGGAAAAACACCCTTTCTTATTCACTAAACAAACAAATTAATACACAGGGAGCCACACTCCAGTGAAAACCTTACAGGGTGTTCTGCATTCTTGGACTAAAGATATGGAATGTGGAACAACTCCTTTAAAGAGAAAGAAAAAACTTGGGGGTTTGGTTGGTTGTTGTTTATAAAACCCAAGAAACAGCTTTGTTGATGTCTCACGGAGATTTTTAAATGAATAAGTATTCTTTCATACGATATTTCTAGAAGGCAACAGTGCAAACATAAACCTGTCTTAAATGTTTATGTGGTATCCATTCACTAACACCATCAAGTATGACTGCTGGGGATACCTCGAGGCTGCCTTCCCTGACCGAACGTGTTGACTGCACAGATGGTGAGCTGAACTTGTACAGCCCCAGGTGCAGCTATAGGGCATCTCTGGAGCACAGAGCACCAGGCAGCTTAAGCATCAGGCAACGCTGTTATCCACAGGCAGGTACGCTGCCTGAAGGTTGCCAGTGATATGGGGGTAGTATTAAAGAGATTGACAGATCCTTTGGTTATTTACCCTGAAGAGAGTCACAGGAGCTAAGGATGTTTAGCTTTCTTTCCATATTTTTATACAGAAAGACCCAAAACATAGGCAGGTTAAAATCACACAAAAAGCATGTGGCAGGACAAGGAACCGAAAGTGCATTTATCCAGCTAATATGAATGAAAATAAGCACAAACTGATTAGCGCTGCCTCCTCCTGACTGTGAAATGTGTTCTATTAGTCGTTTGAATTCTTGAAATTCAGGGGGGAAAGGCATTGTGCTAAGATAAATGAAAGAGAGCGTCCGCAATTTTGTAACCAATGCATAAACCTTAAAGCATAAAACCTTCCCTTCCTGCACTGAAACAAATCAAAGGATACGTGTCCTTCTAGAAAAAGGATGACTCACCAAGAAAGCTAAAGAAAATTCTTCCTGTGCTATATAGTTTCATAACGTGCTCTACTGAGCCATAAAGAAACCCAGAAGTAACAACGTCTTTGAGAAAGAGTAAATTCCAGAAATATTTGTGGTAAACAGATAATTCCACAGTTTTAGCTACAGTGCTCGAGGTCTTATGGTAGCTACCATGTCTCCAGGTAAAGTCAAAATCAATTTAAAGAAGAAATTGTGGTTTCAAGTCTGACAATAACCAGTATTGCCAGTGCCAGTAAATACTTTGGCATTACTCAATGTGTATATTTCAGTCATGTAGACTCAATACATTTGTGGCAGTATCCTGAGAAATCATGGAAATGTTCAAACTTAATAAATACTAAAGGGCAAGTTGCCAAAAAGATGTCAGGCAGATAACCACATTTTGAAACACCAAAGTTGAAAAACAAGTAAAATCTTCCACAAAAATAATTACAGTAACTTAGAACAGTGTGGGGGAAAAGAAAAAATTTAGGTATTTGTATGCTTAAATTCTGAATGTATTAGCAAAACTCACTTGAGAAACCTAGAATAAAAATATACTTCTACTATATATCAGCTTTGCATGCTGATATGGAGGTGGGAGAATTATGGGTAGCACTGTTATGGCTCCCATGCCTTTTGTAGGTAGCCAGCACAACTGCGTGCCTCTGAAGTGTCTGCCCACGGACACACACAGCATGGGGAACAAATAGGAGGAATTAGAGGTCTGTGTATGGTTGGTGGGCTTACTAGGACTGTAATGGGGGGTAGAATTTGGCCCCAACTGCAACACTTAGGCTGACGTGAACATGTTTCCCCTTTTGGGCCATTACACCCCTAGCAGACAATACTGGCTCTGTTCAGATGAAGGGAAGCTACAGTACAGCTGCTGTACTATTATTGTTATTCTTGGTTCATTTTGACACAATTAAACAATAATCATAATCCCTTGGTTGATACAACCTTATCTGAAGTTTATCCAGTAGCTAAACACTAGATAGCCTTGTCCAAAGTAAGGAGAAGGGTTATGTTTAAAGGCAGAGCGTCCGCTACAGCTTGAGGCAGGCTACAGGAGGAATAATGGGGTGGCACTGTATCTACCACATATGGAGCTAACTTCTGTTTAGAGAATAGTGATTGCTTTGGTCGTCAGTGTGCAGCTAGTTACCAAACAAATCTTGAAGTTTCCTTACAAGATTTTTTCTCTTATTTTAGCTGTATTGCTTTAAAATCAGAATAACTGTTAGCATTAAGTGCCTGAATTAGAACAGATGCAGTGAATTCCCTATTTGTACCTGAAGGTGAATGTAAAGAAGCATGTGAGGACCTATCACTCTACGTGATTTACCTACACATCAAGTGTGTTAATGCAATTTAATTACATACTTGTAACTTCTTGTCTCTCCTGTAATGGGTGGTAGTATTTTTAATTACTACTTTTATGGCTTATAAGAAGGATATAAACTTATTGCATGAAACATCAAATGCATTGTGAGTGTGTTTCTGTGATTAAATTGTGGGGGTGGTTACAATCTCTTCTTTTAAAACGCTTGCTATAGAAAGGCTGCATCCTCCTGGTATATGTTAGCTTTAATCATTACTTTATGCGCCTCTTAGGGGAACAAAACATACCTCTCATTATCCACATAGTTACCAAGGCGATAACCATGCAACGATTAGAGAAAATTTTCAGACTCGTCTCCTATATAAGATAGGCTTTGTGCAACCAGCATAGAACAGCAGACAGGGATTAGCTTGTTTAATAGAAAAAGGACAGCTTGCACAGCTGAAATCATAACACTAGGCAAGAGTAGATACTAAATTAGAATACAGATTTCCTTTTTAATTTTAGGTGCAAATTGATGTAAATAAGTGGTAACATATAAATGTAACTTATAAGTAACTTACATAGGTGTAGCCACACTACACATTAATTAAGCTTGAAAATAATATTATTTTTCTACAATTGTTTATTTTCTTCTTCATTTTCACAAAACCACACATACCACATGGACCTGAAATTCATCTTTATATTTCAACTCATTCTTCAGGTGAGACAGCAAAGGAGACTATAAGTGGACATGATGATTTAGCAATCCATGCTACTAAACCATTAGTTAATTTACTGCAAAACATCGGATACTAAGGAACATGAGAGTGATATATTTGTTAATTTGTTTTTAAAAAGAGTATATGCATCTCAATTCCTCTGGTCATTGGTATTTTGTCTACATAAAATTTCTATCCTCCCCTTATTAATGAGGAAAAAGAAGAAATAAAGCAATGTCAAAGGTAAGACTGAATCCAGAAGACAGTAGAGGAAGAAAGGATAAGCTATTCACCAGAAATTTCCTCTGTATAACTGAAATTATATTTTCCTGAACTTGAGCCAGAATCAAAACAGGAACTAAAACCTTGAAGCTGTCATTCTCTAGGAGAGAAGCAGCATGAGTCAGCTGTCACTGGCTGCCAGGGGGAGGCAGGGCCTTCACTCTGACATGTATTTTTAAAAAATACTGTAACATATAGTCTTGTCCTACTCAATGAAAGATGGAATGACAGGGGGAAAAGCTTACCACAGGCTGTAAAGAACAACAATGTAAAACATGTCTTTAAGGGTGTTTTCTCCATGCAGACCATCCTTGTGAAGTAAAACAAAATATATTCTTTGCACCAAAGAAGCTGGTCTGAGTTATTTTAAGCAGCCATTTTCCATCACGGATTTGCCAGGGAAGGAGCTCGGGAATCTGGCCACCCCATTAACAGCAATTACACATTGCACTCTCTCTCATGTCACCAGACCATGCAGCTTCCCCACGCAGGCAGGTTGTGCCTATGTCTTGGTCCTTCCCAGGACAAAGAAGAAAAGGAATTATAGACATGACCAAAGAAAGGCCACTTGGATTTCTTGAGCTGGTAAATGAATCAAAGGTAAGAGTGGCAGCTTCTACAGCGAGGGCTGATTTCTCTCAAAAGTGACTAGAATATTATTTTATCACCAGGACAGATAATGTAAGTATTATTCATAAAGCAAAGAAATTTTCACAATCTCAGAAAAAATACCGTAACTAACATGTTTACTTTTAGGTAAAATGGTAGAGGGATTTTTTCACTAAAACAGCACTTTGACTTTTTCTGTACTATAAAACTAGCTGCATAAATTAAAAAAAAAAAAAAAATAGAAATGAGCATGTATGCATGACAGCAAAATTTTGGTGCCTGCATAGAGTTTTGGTTGTTGCTCAACTCTTCTTTCTCATTAGCTGTTTTATTATATTACTGATTGTCTTCATTTACCTTGAGATCCCTCTTTCTGAAACACCAGTGAGAACAGAAGCGAGCCAAACCCTTCACAATGTAGCTATTCACTGTGGACTCCACTAAGTGGTTGCTCAAGGTTATTCACATCAAGAGCAGTTGCAATTGTTCCTACAGGGTTTGTGGGAGATAACAGCATCCTTTCTCTGCACCACAGGAAGCATACACACCACAAGCATGTGTATCACTGCCCTGATTCTTTGCTTCCTCCTCCAGTGCAGAGCTGCAACCAGCAACGAAACAGCCAGGAAGGGCTGTCGGTGACCGTCACACCCTCCCTTTTCGGCACAGAAAGCTCAGGGCAGGTTTCTTCCCTTTTTGCTGCATGATGACTCCTGTGTTTTGTTAAAGATTCTACACGTGACAGGCAAACTGGTCAGAGCTCCTATCCACTTTCCTCTTGTCTCTAAGAATTCACCCAGCTCGGCAAACACAGCA
Organism: Falco naumanni; assembly: GCF_017639655.2. Taxonomy (NCBI): domain Eukaryota; kingdom Metazoa; phylum Chordata; class Aves; order Falconiformes; family Falconidae; genus Falco; species Falco naumanni. The sequence goes on from NC_054057.1 coordinate 30,493,711, forward strand.
AGGCAAAGCCATGTTCAGCTGCAGCCGCCAGCTTGCACAGCGATGCCACTCCCTCTGCAGAGGCACGGTTGAGGCAGGGATGCAGACACTTAATTTCCGGAGCACATCTATCCTCCCAGGTTGGTTTGCACAAAGCAGCCTGTGTCCCTGAATTCTTTTCCACAGATACGATAATTTTACTGAATGCCCAGCAGGGCCTCACCCTGAGCAATGAACTTAATGTGACCAGCTTAGGGATCAAAGGTCTTACTGAGCATTTACAATACAAAAAGAGTAGGCAAACAATATGGCAAGAAAGCATTCAAGAACCATTCCCTACCGTTTTATTTGATAGGATATGCTGTTTCCTGTGCTCCCTCAAGCCCAGAACATTACAGGGGAGAAAAAGGCAGCATATTAATCTGCAATAATCAAGCAAGAAGGAAACAGGATGGGTCAGGATGACAGCTACTCCCCCATGTCAGTATATTTAATATCTTTGTTGAACAGGCTACCCCGTGAAAAACCTCACTATAGTTCCCCCAGTACAGCAGCTTGGTGCAGTTGTTTAATGTCTCATTTCTGGGCTCCTCGGAAGCAAGAACACCATCAGAGCCAGCACCAAGGCACACCTCAGCCTGGGCTGGCAGACTGATCCCCTGCCCCTCCCCCACCGGGAAGATCACGCTTAGCATCAGCCACACCATGGACATCACACCAGGCACCATAAGGGGAGGCCTGACCATCTGCTGAAGACAGCATGTCCCCTCTCAACGGCAGATTCGTTCGACTTGACTGTCCCCCTTCCCAGACATGACTTACTGGTTTGGAATAGATTCACCCGTAGGGGAGCAGGCATTGGCTCTGCTTTAGCATTTCTTCTCCAAGGTAATGCCACCTTTGGCAGTGTTGTTAGTGCTCAATGCTGGCTGTTGATCATGATGAAAAGACCCTCAGATGGATAGTCTTGATGTTACTCTACAAAAGACAAGTAGGAAGGTCCATGAGGCTTTCCAATTTTGCAGCAGCAAGCAGTGGTCTTAACGGATACCAATTGTTTGAAATAGCGAGGAAACAAGGTTGTCTTCCATCCCCAAATATTAACCAAAAAAGAGGTCTACTGTATCACTGCTTCAGCAAGACCCCTTATCCTTTTTGGAGTCTGCATGTGTATAGTCATACATATATATTAAAATATATATATATATATGTAGATTTGACAGAGAGACACAGTAATTTGAAATTTGTAGAGTAGCTTTTAGTGGTATATGGAGATTTGCATTTATTAGGAAAAGGAATGAAAGTAAACAAGACGTAGGACAGGTCTGAGATTTAGGACAAATCATTTAAAACTAATAAACCTATAAATAATTGCTTAATACCAAAGGAAGTTCTTTGCAACTTAAATTAGCAGCAGCCTGAGAAGCGGAAACCTTCATGGATAAGTATAGCATGGGCATAATGTATCCCTGGAAATGCTCTTGAAAACATCAAGGCAGCAAGGAATAGGATGGCAGCCATTCACCGTCTGACACGTGTTCTTTCCTTCAGTGAAAGTGTTTTGAAAGGGACTTGCATGGCACAAATTCTCAACAGATCTGCTATCGCTTGGCAAAACATGCTGCAAGCAGAACATTTGCAGCAGACATATTATCTAACCTAGGTCACCTCCTGATTAAACATACATAGATTGGAAGGAGATGAGTCATTAAACCAGATAGAAATACAAGCCAAGCTACAGCTTACGTGGAGAAACTATATCCAATTAGCTATGTAAGTGAGCTAAAAGCAGGAATTAAGAGGAATGTAGTTCTAGGACACTCCTGCCAGCACATCCGGTTCAGGATGCCTGAACATATGCACGCCCCATCGCATGTGTGATTTATATTCCCACATTCTGTGCCACAGGGACGGTGTTTCAAAGATTATTAAATCTTGACATCTCCATAACTGGGAAGTATGAAAAACGAAGGAATTAAAAGAGTTGAAGCAGATAAAAACAGATGCTTCACCACATTATTTTAAAACCAAGTTATAATCACACATATACGCACCATTGTGCCCCCAGGTCATTCAGGGAGCGGGCTGAGATCTTAGTCTAAGCTGGTGCCTCAGTTCAAAGCCAATCCCCAGAAACTGGACAGGAACCAGGACATAACTGAACATTTACGTGTGACACACAGGCATACCTCAGCCAGCTTAACCTTAAAACCATGTCTGGCAGAAGTGAAACTCTTCATATAGTGCTGGGAAAGAAAGGGGGTTTGAGCAATACAGCAAAGCTCACCCAAGAAGGGGAAGCTCTCCAGCAACTGAGAGAAAGGGACATCATCGGAATGAAGGCACTTGGCTAAGCAGTTACCTGATTACCCATAATTATGAAGCCAAGACACTCCATCTGTCAAACTGACAGTACCATCACTGCTATCTCCCCAATAACCACAGTGCTGCACAGGCCAATTTTATTCCTTCCGGAATTAAAATAGGTGACAGCATCATATTACATCACCTAAGATTTCCCATTCAAAAGCTTTTCCAAATGTTCATGTAGCTGTGCTGTGCCCAGCTGATTCCTTCACAGCTGTGTGCATTTACAACATTGCTCTGCTCCCATAGCTCTGAAACAGGTGACAACCTCAACCTGGCAAGCACTCTGTGCTCCCACAAATTATATTACTTCTCTTTTTGTTACTATAATCGTACAAATTTCATAACTGAATCATTTCATATGTTCATGATTTTTGGTTATTTGTTTCCCTTTTTTCAGGCATAAAAGGTAGGAGTCCTTTAAAGAAAAAATGGATCCGAGTTGTAGATGTCATATTGAGATGCCCAGCAAGAACTCTAGAATGACCCAGGTTCGTATCTGAAACAAACTCTTCTGGAAAGGTAAAAGCTGTAGTCCTTGTTCAGTGCTAAACACCTAACGCATGTTTAACAGTTTCTAATCAACAAGAACATGAGGGTGACTGAGTAGAGTCCTGAGTAATGACTTAACCTATTTCATCTAGCCACTCTCCCACCAGACTGTCCACCTGGTTAAATCCTTTCTAAAATGCCAAGTTTGTAACTGACTCATGTTTTCACTTACAGAAATCTTCACACTGCCAGTTCTTAATGGATCTCCATGAGTTAGAGGCAACATCGGCAATTCTCTGCATCACAATTTCACTTTGGGAAGTGAAGCCAAAATAGTTACTTTTTCAAAACAATTTTTATTCCTTTTGCATGAGAAATTTTGAAATAGTCTTACTTTTCATTCCCAGATTATTTTTTTCCAAAATGACAATTTGACACAATAAAAATCCTATTTTTCGATCAGGCACTCAAATATTAGGCACAAAAACATTAGCATTTCCCAAAACACTTTAGTGATACCCCTATAAAGCTGTTATGCTTCAGACTGGAGCTCTGCAGCATGAAGTAAGCAATGAAAAGCTTAACTGGGTTTTTTTTTTTTTTTTTACAGATAGTTTTTTTTAAAGGTGTTTAGTTGACAAGCAAAAAACTCTCTGCATCTCCAGCCTGCTCTTTCAAAAAGGTTACCCAAGTCATAGTTTTCATCCTTCTGCAGAAGTTTGAATGAAATGAAAAATGAATGAATGCAAGAAAGCGCCCTCCACCGTTACTTTGATGTTTTACATGGTGCAGAAGCTATGAATAGGCCATGGAGCAGGCAGTATCTTCACTAAAACAAAGAACTAGTGCTATTATTACAGCCTCCAAACATGCATTTATTTTCCAAATTATCAACACTAGCATCTGCAGCTAACAGGGAAAGAAATGTTGCTGGGTCTTTCACTAGTATCTTTAATATTGACCTAGCATGAACTGGAGAATAATACAATCTTAAAAATGGAGAACGATGAAACAATAAACCAAAATTGTAGGGAGGAGCTTTTATTTGCATTTAGTTTTATATCCAGTTCACTTCCCATTAGTAAAATTGCAGTAGCACTCTTTGTACAACTGAGCTGCAATCTATTGTTTAACCAACACAATAAACCCAGCATTAACTTTTAGCCACCTCAGATTTGCTGAGTGAGAACGGCATTCCTGCATTAGGATGCCCTCTCCAGCATGTTCAGAATGCCATTCCGTCCTGCATAAAACACGTAAAGAGAAAGGAAAAGGCTATCATGCCTCAGGGGTAGAAAAAAGGTTTTGCCATTCATCTGCCATAATATTTAAACCTTATTACTGTGATAAGCCACAGGTGCACTCTCACTTGCTCTCCCCTTCCCTAATAAAACTAAAGGCAGAAAGTAGAGTATTTTGATTATTAATTAAACAAAGCCACTCCCAGATTGCTATGGTTCTAGAGAGCAGAGAGCCAACACCCAGGGCTGCTGCTATGAGAGATTCCTGCTCGCCAGCTCTGCGAATCATCCTGGACAAGACTTGCTCACCAGGCAGAATTCAGTGAAACAAAGAAAACTGGAGAGCAGCACTGTCACACAACTGGCTAGAAGGTGTTATGGAATTCAGCTCCTGCCACGATGCATCCTCCACTTGAGCCAAAGCATTTTACCAAGCAAGATTTCTATATAAACCAGTTTGCAAGGAGAGCTGACAATTTATTATACCAACTAATGCAGCCAGAAAAGCAAGGGGTGTTCAGTCTGAGATTCACTTGACAAGGGCTGACCTGTAAAAATGGAAATTTTTTCATGTCCCCTGACTGACCATCACAGTAGAATTCCTTTAAAAAAATGACCTTTTGACAAGTGGTACAGAGCTCGGTTTTAACCTAAAAATGTTTAGAAATTGCATTACAATAGATTTAAGAGGGAGTGGCATAGAGAACTTGGAAGCTTAAATCTCTCTGCTTATTATGAACCGGATCACTGAATGAACTCACAGAAAGTTTGTTTGCTCACCAAACAGGCAACAGGAAAGAAGCATGGCTACATGGTGTGCTCTCTTGAAGGCAAAACTGTGACTTTCCTGGAGGGGTCCTTTCTAACAGATTCAGGTGTTGCAGAGTCATTCTCCTTTACATGAGCAATGTTAGTGACAGGAAGAAAACCTCAAGATCATGCAGTAATAATACCATCACCTCTGGAATAATTTTTCTCTTCAATTTAAAATATCTGTAAACATAAAGCACCAGTTTAATTTTCCCCACACTTCTGTGAATTTAACACTTCTTCCCTTAAATGAACATCTTTAAGTATCCAAGGCACGTCAGTTGGAAAAGATTTGTTAAATTAAAATCTTTCACCCACCCCCCCTCATTTCCCAAATTAGAAAGAACTAAGAAGCTTGCAGGTAATTCAGACCCGAGCTCTGCTAGCCAAATGTACACGCAGCAAATGGCCCCGCTGACTTCACTGGAGCACCTCACAGCGTGTGTGGTACAACGCATTTTCACAGCACAGGCTCTTACAGACAGATTCAAACACTATGGCAGCTCCCAGAAATTCTTACAGTCTGCAACTGAAATAGTTAAAAGAGCTACTTGCATTAGGAGTTTTATATTCCTACATTTCCTCTATCGCTACCCCAGAAGAAATGGGGTGGTTTTATTTCAAATCCAGTCTGAATGCCTGAGAGAGACAGTTTGAAAATTCCTATTATTATGGTGCACCCATGCTTAAGTTTCATTAACATAGCAGTGTCAATCACCAAAAGGATGATCTCGTAGTTCAAGATGCAGCTTGCTACTGCTTATATGAATTCTCAGGCTTTTATGATGACTCTACTTTAATCAACCAGTTATAAGAATGTTATTTATTTTGGGGGCTGAGTCAGGACAGTAAAAGCAGAAAGTGGGACTGGTTCTACACAATACCTACATGAGTGACAAAGTCAAGCAAACTAGGTACTGGTACGTTGCACTCATCAACCAGGAAGCTTGCAAAGAAATACAGGTGTGACAATCTTACTGGTCAACAGAAAGAAGAAACCCAGGTATAATAGACACCTCTCAAAACAACAAAGACATCCTTAGTTGGACCCACTGTCTGGTAGACTGTCATTTTCTTTTAAAAGAGAAGAGAAAGATTTTTATAGGAGACCATGCCAAAGGTCCTGACACCTAACCATAGAGAACAGCTTTGCAAGTACACAAGCATGACATTTGCAACATATGAGAGTCCATGTGAAGCTCACCTAAAGCTGCAAATCATTAGATAAGATCTTTGCCTAGTCATTTTAGGGTTTTAAAACAGAAAATATAGGGAGCTAGAACAGATGGTAGAGCTTACCAGCTGTTTATAGGTTATTCTTTGACATCACGTGAGACAGGTGAAAGTAACATTTATCATATAAACCTTTAATGTTTAGCTAGGAAATATATGGTAATTATATGTATATATATATAAATATTATATATATAATGCATATATAAAATATATGTATATATGGGAACATATAATGTTTTATATGAGAAAAGCTCCCATGCCTATGGTCTGTTGGCATGTGGCACCCATATAGTTACAAATTACTGAAGAGTATAGCACAGGCTATTTGTTTCTCTCCAGGTAAGTGACATCATCTACTTGACTGCTATTCATTGAATTCAGTTTATTTTAGCTGTTTAGAAAGATATTTGACATTTAAAACTTACAGTCAGTGGAGGGATCAGCACCATGTATTAAATTAGCAACTTGGATGTCAGCCCTGCCAGCCAATATACCAAAGTAGCAGACACCAGAACTTCACACCAACCAGGCAAAACCAGACATTTCCCCCATTCTTCCTGTGCTGATGATTTACACCCCCTCCACCCATGCCAGAAAGCAGGTGAGTGCTACCAATTGGCCCCAGGTTACTTCTGCCCAGTAACAGCTGCAGAATGCAGCAGGCTGCTGGTCGCAGGCAACTCTCCATTGGCTCTAAGTTTTAAATGGTCTAATCTCTGCATGACATGCAATAGGAGTACAAATTGCTGGCATTTGTAATGACTCAACGTATTTAAACTCTGAGAACTCAGTCAAACTAGGATAGTTACAGATCTTTCAACAGAGGACAAGAAATGTCACTGTATTTCATCTTTTCCACTCAGGCATTAAAAGCAGAAGTAGCTCCTAACAGACGGTTGGCATAGCAACTCTAGTATGTGCATTTTTACATACATATGACTCCTCAGGAAGTTTTAAGTGGTCTACCTTCAGATCACACTCCCTTTTCCATCTTTCCCACCCAAGTTCGTTGTCATGCAGAGATTAGACCACCTATGACTTGACTACGTGGAAATTCCCTGCCTCCCAGGGACTCTCCAAGTGGTACAGCTGGATGTAAACGACCACATTCCTAAGCTCGTTATTTCAGGCATTCTCAGCTGCTGGAACGACCTTACGGGCAGGGAGAGGAAATGAGAGCTGGCTGCTCTGCCCCAACTTTTCTGTGCTAAGCAGAGCTGAAACACATCTCAGCCCTCGGACTGCTGTAAACTAAGGATTTCACAAGATTTGGGATAGCGTTGCTTACACCAGCTACAAAAAACGTAGCTTTAAAGGAGCATTTTGCATTTGAATGCCAAGATAGAGCCACGTTATCACTATGCCACTGGCTGGAACTGGGCCAGGAGAAGAGTGGGAACACCCATCCTCCTTTCTGCTCCCTGTGACTGACACTGCTTATTTGGTGGCACCACCTGTGGGAGGGTGCTTACCGTTTCCAGGCCATAGCATTCGAACAAGACTTTAGGTGCACATTGCCTGAAGTCATTCTAATTGGCTTAAATATCCAGCTAACTATTCTGATAGGGATATTACAACTGTGTTTGTACAGTGTATGACCCACATAGTGGAGAAACATGAGCACTTCATGGGTAAAAGTTAATAACCATTCATTACTGCTCCAGCAATAATATCCTAATCTGTGACCACAGTATGGCATGTTTCCATTAATTTAGCGTTTATGTGGCAACAGGTCGGCTGTAGCTGAGAGCAGAATATGACTGGGTTCACTTATAAGTCCACCTTTGTACTATTTAACCTTCCTTTCATATATGCTACATATGTAGAATCATAAAATAACCAAATTGTTGGATTTGGAAGGCATCTCTGCAGACTGCCTAGTCCAAGACCCCTGCTCAAAGCAGGGTCACCTACAGCAGGTTGCTCAGGACTGTATCCAGTCGTGGTTTGAGTATGTCCAAAGATGGAGATTCCACAAATTTTCTGGACAGCCTGTTCCAGCCTTCAGTCATCCTCACATTACAGAAATAAGTTTTATCTTACATTTGCATGGAATTTCTTGAATTTCAGTTTGGGCCCATTGCCTCTTGTCCTGTCAGAGAAGATTCTGGCTTTGTCTTCTTTACTTCCCCCACATCAGGTATTTATAGACATTGATGAGATCCCTCTGAGCCACCTTTGCCACAGAATGAACAGTCCCAGCTCCTTCAGCCTCCTCTCAAAGACAGATGCTCTAACCCTTCATCATCTTTGAAGTCCTTTGCTGGACTTGCTCCAGTATGTCCATGTCTCTCCTATACTGGGGAGCCCAGAACTGGACCCAGCACGCCAGATGTGGCCTCGCTTTCTTTGTCCTGCTGGTGATGCTTTGCCTAATGCAGCCCTAGGAGTTGTTGGTCACCTTTGCCTCAAGGGCATGCTACTAGCTAATGTCCAACTTGCTGTCTACCAGGAACCCCAGGTCATTTTTGGCAAAGCTGTTTTCCATCTGGCTGAACCCCAGCATGCACTGGTGCCTTCCCAGATGCAGGTGCTTGCATTGCTGTTTGTTGAAGTTCATGGCGTTCATTTCTCCAACATGTCGCGGTCCCTCTGTGTGGTATCACAACCATCTGGTTTACAAAATGCTTCTCCCAGCTTTGTATTGCCTGTAGACTAGTTAAGGGTGTACTCTTTCTGTCCATTAATAAAGATGTTAAGTAATATTGGCCCCAGTATTAACCCCTGGGGTACACCATTAGTGACTGGCCTCCAGCCCGTGCGTTGCCAATCAGAACCCTTTGAGCCTGGCAGTCCATGTCACTCTCCTCTTACTTAGTCCATATTTCATCAGTTTTTCTGTGGGGATGTTATGGGAGATACATCTTCTCTCATGCAAGGTGGCTGTGTTATGGATATGTTCCCTGACCGAGGAAACGGCTCAGTTCCTTCAAGACAGATGATCTTTGAGAAGCCACCATCATTGATGCTACTACTGTGACAGCTTTCTGCACAAAAACATTCTTTAGCAAGAAACTCAGGGTAATTTACTGGTAACGTGTGCTAAGAGATTATTAGCAGTAAAATGCGATTCTTCAAAGAAATAGAGGGAAAGTGTCTCATCCCTGTGAGATGGGCTATTTTTGCAGGAAGTGGGGTTTAGACAGGAGGAAGACTGAAAATTCAGCAGAACTTTATACTCACACAATCATGGAATGCAAAAAGAGGAAGGATTCTGCCATGGGACTATGTCAGCTGTACGGGGATTTTTTAAAGTGATCTTGGTTAAGACCACTTTATGTCCCTAACATTTGTGTTATATTGGCAAAGTTATATGTCCCTAACATTTGTGTTATATTGGCAAATAAAAGATTATTTTTGGAGGCAGAATATCACCTTAGCATAGAATATAGGCAACCTAAAAAATAAACAATAAGTCCTCAAACTGATGGAATAGTTTGGATCCTTCATCTTTGTAGCACCTATTTAAGTAGTTGCACCCTGCTATTAGATAGTGCCTTAACCTCCTCTTTGACATATTAGACAAGCCCAGCCAATTTCCTCAATTTTAGTAGAGGAGGTCAGTTAGACAGAAATTTAGAACACTGCACACTGTGCTAAGAAGCTAAGAAGGTGAAAGCATAAAGGACTTTACCCTTGATCGAAATTCAGAGAATAAGTTTTACAATTTTGTGTCTGAGGCCCGGATTAAAAAAAAAACAGATTATACTCAGGATCTGGGAAATCCGACTCAGAAAATGAGACTGCTAAATCTCAAATTTAACCTTGACAAAGCAACTGGAATTGTCAAAGCAAAGACCCTCATTCAGTTCAGACTGAAGTAGAGGGAGAAAAAGCTACTGTGATGTGGGCATGGTGGTGACATGGTGGAATATCTGAGATACGACAACTGTGCAATCTGCTGCAGAACAGCAGCTGAACATCAACACTGGAATCCCTTAAAACTGTGCAGTCTGTGCGATTGACTAAAACTGCACATTCTGTGACAACTACACAAGCCAAGGCAAAGTCAAGAGTTTGGGAGAAGATGGACGGTGCTGAGGAGCACATCACACAGGCCAGAAGGTGTCAACACCATGAGAGTCTGTACAGCTTGGAGAAAAACGGTGACAGAGACAAACTCAGCAGAACAAATACACTTCATTGCAGAGGTAATGCTGATTAGGTTACTGGCCCAAAATCAAAAGCAATATTAAATAATGTGAGATTATCATACAAGCAGTAGTGGGGCTAGGAAAGCAGTTGTGTCAGTGGGTTCAGCTGGAATTTCACTGAGCAGATGTATTTACTGTTCATTAATAAAAAAATAAAATACAATAAAAAAAAAACCAAAAAACAAACAACAACAAAAAAAAAAACCAAAACAAAACAAACAAAAAAGAACACCAAAGAATTACCAGGATGGGATCCTTTTCTTTCTTTTTGTAAACTAAGGCAAGCTGGTAGGAATAAAAAAAAGAAATAAAGACAATCCTGTCTCTTACTACTTAGGGACCGTTTCTGGGAATCAGAGCTGGCATCATGTCACTGATATTTACTAGAAGCCAAAGTCTTCTGATCTTCAGGGTAAAGCATTAGGAAAATTGAGAGGGCCTGGGCTGCAGATAACCAAACATAAATTTGAAATAAGAGCAATGAATACAAGGAGCCACACGGAGAGATGACTGTAAGGTGGCAGCTCCAGGAGACTCACTGAATTACGGACATTGTGGCTCAGCTACTTGACCATAACGGAGTTTATCATCCAAGGACCAAGGGAGGCAGGTTTTATTAAAAAGTTATATTAACAGAAAGGAGTTAATTAAAAACACTCCATGTCATACTAAGTACAAAACTAAGCCATCCAATACACAAAGGTCTTCCCACCATACCCATATATCACAGTACAGTAAAAATAGGAGACTGCTGGCTTAGAGATTTTGAACAATACTGAAAGCTGAATATCAGTTGTTCAGACAGGGGAGGAATCATTTGCTTTAATCTTGGAGTACAGCAGATTTTCTGGTTTTAAACACAGGTAGTTATTTCCATTAATTAAAATGCCTTTACTTAAACTTGAATTTTAAATAAAAGAAGTATAAAAATTTCAGGCGTGAAGCCCTGCTGATCATAACTGACCTGCCCAGTTAAGAAGACCTGATAAACAGTCTTCTTCATAGGCTGTGGTCCACCCCCAGCTTCCCAGTCCCCCTCATCAAAGAATCGCTCTTCACTCATTCACTTCTTCCCTGTGGGTCTGAACAAAACATTTCAAAGTTAAATCTATATGTTGTCAGGACCAGGCTTTCTCTTACCAAACAAAAGTTGAGCGATGAAGTCCCACATACACTGAAAACCTTGACACTCCTTGGTGTAACAGATCATGATAATTTCCTTACTGTTGTGGAAAAGGGCACTAAACAATACAAGAGCAAGTACATCTACTACAGGTGTTCAAATGACTTATTGAATTGAAAACACATCATTCAGCAATGCCTTCCAGACATCCTAGTACTTCACAGTTCAAAACAAAGTGTAATAGAAGAACTGGTTACATTATCTGAAGCTATGTAAAGGATGCTCCATGCTTTTCACACCAGTTTGTCAATTTATATCAAGTGATGGTGATTTGTGTTATAAAAACGCACATGCAAGTGGAAAAGAATACTTTCTTTTATATCAAAAGAGATATCAAAATCCTTATGAATTGGTCTTATGTTTTGAAAGCAGTGAGCAAAAGGTCAGAATGTCTTATTTTATATTCTAACCACCTCTTCCGCTATCTGATTTGAAAATTATTACCAATAACCTGTAGGTTTATTGAGTTAAGTTATGCAAGTTAATTGAGTAATTCATTCAACAAAAAAGAGGAAAGTGTTGAGCTGACATATTTGGGGAAATCATCATCCTTCAAACAAGATCATCAGACTCTTAGCAGGTATTTACCTGAACTCCAGTTACCATTTTAAGTGTTCAGCAGTACAAATCTGCTGAACTTTTGACTTCCCAGCTCTACATTGAAATGTGGCTTTGTTTCAAAAATAGAGAGCAAAATGGTTGAACCATGGTCTTCCACCTCTCAGGAGAATGTCTGAACCACTTATAAGATACCAAGTCCTTCCTCATCTCTCCTTTAGTAGTGCTCTCCATTTGTGTGTATTAGCAGACATTTCCTGAGGCAATGTGAGAAAAACTGCTTTCTTGCTTAACGGACCAAGAGCTAAGCCAGGATGGGGAGTATCTAGGGTCTGGTACCTGCTCCAGCATACATGACTGCTACAGAAAAAGAAAAGGTCTTGACATGAGTGACTGGGAACATTGATTGTAATGCCGTATCCCAATCTAGAAAGCACCTGCCTGTAACCTTCCAGATAAGGATTCAAATTATTTCAGGGGGAGAGGGAAATAGAATGAGACCTGCACCTGCTATAGGTGCCAGAAGTGTCTCAGCTCCTAAATTTTGGGGTGAAAGGCTTTCCAGAAAAATTATCAGGCAAATTTCATCCAAGCAGCTTTCAATGATAAAAATTTACTATTCAGTTCATGTGGTTAAAGCACTCACAAAAGAATTCTGACCAGTTCTCAGATTAATGCATCCTACTTTCAACCGCTGTGCCTTACAATATACTGCAACGTTCACAGCACTGGAAGCTCACTGACTCCCAGGTACAGCTGTCTCTGGCTTTGACTCAGAGCACTGCTAGTCTGGGTCTGACTGTACCTTTCATTCATTACTTGTATTCCTCCGATGTAAAGTTGTGCTATTTATTCTGAGCAGCAGATCACAAGACTTGGAGGCACGCCATTTGTTATGAAATTAGAAGAAATGGCTGAATTCTAAAACTTATGTATTACAAAACACAAGGAAAAATTATGTGTTTCAGAAAATGCCTTCAAAACAGCTCTAACGTCAGTCACCTGATGCTGTGCTGATTTCTTTGAAACATAATGAACAAAGGTACCTTCAGACCAGAGAAAAGAATGTCAAAGGAATAATCCAAAGTCTAGTTTTGTAAGGATGTTAAATATTAACAGTAATGGGGTCTATCAAATCTTTATAACAAAAGAGGAAAAACATTCTGGGATAGTCCTATTTTGTTCCAGGCTCTTCTGGGGCAATTCCTGCAGGATTTAGTCACTGAGGTGGAGAAAGTACCCCCGATAAACAGCCAGCAGCTAGCTCAGTGGCTGGGTACGGTCTCAGGACCCAAGCAGGGAGCTGTGGGAAAGGCTGAGCTCCCCTTCAATAACAAGGCACAAGGATGGTTTAGAGATATGTTCAGCTACTTCCATCGAGATCACTGGGTTTGGGCTGACAGGGCAGTCCCTGTGAGTAGCTGTGTTTGAATTACTGAGTTTCTTGAAGGCGACAATTCTGCCAGAGCAGCACAAAGCTACGCAGAAATAGGCAAAGTTAAGTGCATCTCCTGAAGACAGGAGAAAGCAAAGGGGCAAATGAAATGGAAATACATGTAATCAGGAGCCAAGGAGCAGGTGGGGGCTTGGTTTTGAGAATGCATTTTTAGATAAAGCCCTATTTAAAAAAAAAAAAAAAAAGTGTGTGAGTGGGAGCCTACCTGCTCATTATCTCTTTGCATCACCAGAAAGCAACTACAACTTCTGTTACAAGCTTTAAGCCTACCACATGCGGTTAGGTGTGATCTGAGAAGACAATCAGCAAAAGTGTGTTAAATTACAAGCACGAATTGCCTGAGCTGAGACCAGGATTTCAGAAATGGGTACCTAATGTTTGACTCCTACATCTCCACTGAAGCGGATTAAGGATGTAACCTGATCGTCCAAAGTGAGCGCTCGCTCCCGTGTCCAAACATGGGTCTTGGAAACTTACTTTGGTATATGTTTTATATCAAATCTATGGATTTTCTGTGGATGTGATTTGGATACGCAGTATAGAAGCTAACAAAATACATCTCTGAATCTTCAGGGAGAAGTGCCTGAGGAGGAGGAGCAGTGATTCATATGCAATCTCTCTCATTTAATTTCTTTATCAGGAGAACATACATTTGTCATGAAACATCCAGAAACAGGAGTTAAAATGACTGACTTCCCTGAGAGCTTTGGTTTCACCCTTCTAATAAGTCAAGAGTCTAAGCAAAGCATGGTACTACTGTACATTTGTAAGGAATAACATTTTTTTCTTTTTTTACTGGAGTTCACCATCTTGCTTCTGCACCTTGTTTTCCTAATTACTGTTTACAAAAGATTTTTTTTAAAAAAAAAAACAATCATCATCATGATCCAAAGCACTAAGCATGTTCTCTTAAGCATATTCATAAAAAACGGGTGCTGTTAGCAGCAATCAGAGAGTACTGTGAATTTCAAACAGGAAAATCCGTATCTGATGGATTTCATCTACCCAGCTGAGTAATGCTAAGTGTTCACTGCCCATGAACATGAGATTTTAATCTCACTGAAATATATGAGGCATGCACCAAGGAGAACACACTGTCGTTTCAATATACATTGTTGAGGACAGAATCACACTGACCTCAGAGGAAGGACCATCTGCAGTCAGCACAACGGCAGGGATGGCCTTCCAACCACCCAAAAAGGTCTCGTTTTCCTGAGCACTGCACTGTATTACACATGTATCTGAAACCTACAATGGTCGATTGTCAGGTTGTAGTTGCAAATAAATGTCTACACAACTAATTAAGCATGGAATTTGAACTACATATTCATTTAGACCTCTGCTTACAAAGGCAGTTTATTGCTATAGCTTCCACATACATTTTTGTGGAGATCTTTACAAACTTTCTTTTAGGTTTTACTACAGTTTTCCTATGGGCTGTTATATCTGCGTGTGTGCACACATATCTGTATAATGTGCATAGTTAATTATCTAATTAACATCTAAAGTTCTGAGTCATCAATTTACGTTTTTCAAAGGGCTAAAAGAACAGCATACCGTATTGATTTTCCAGCCAATCGAAAAAGGACAAATCACTCTTCAGGCAAATCAGGAGTCTGGACTTAAGCTTACCTGGACTTGGATCTTTGCCAGCCTTTTAAAATCACCTTTCGTTAAATGTCCCAAAAGTCTGTAGAATCATCTCTAAGCTTTAGATACAGCGTCGGACAGGAAACAGTAATGATATTTAATCACAAAATTAACCTTGAATGTTTTGGTGGGGAAAAAACTGGAAAGTTTAGTTCTTTGGAAGTAGTATTCAAATTCAAAGCTTGTGGGTGGAGCTGGGGTGTGTGAAGGTGCATAAATAGGCAGTAGGAACAGCCGTGTTCACACTGTAACCGGGACCACCTTCGCGCCCTGGCAGGTGTCTGGGAGAGTAAACAAGGTAAGGCACGGCACGGCACGGTGCGGCGCGGCACGGTGCGGCACACCTACTGCTTCAGAAAGTACCTGGGGGAGCTGGGAGCCTGGGTTACCTGGGGCGGGGGCAGCCTGGTCAGTGGGAAGAAAAGACTGCAGCAAAATAGACACAGCTCAGCACAGCTCGCAACGAGGAAGAATGTACAGAGAAATGTTGGCTTTGCAGGTTAAAAGAACCAAGAGAGGAGGGTTTTTAAAGAGCATATTCAATGTTCCTCTGTCTTTGCTTTCTGCATCAGCAACAGCATAAAATTTGCCTGCTCTTTGATGTCCTGGTCATCCCATACCTTCTTTTTGCTTTTTCCCAAGGAAGCATTACTTCCGCTACACAGCTTTAACCAAAACAGCTCTCGAGGCAATCCTGAACATCCACTGGGTTTAATTTAATTTTATGCAATTTTCTTCCTTGCCAAAGAGACTTTTCTTAAGGCAGAAAGGCAGTCTGCGGCAAAAGCCATATTTCATGCCCTTGAAACAGTGACTTTTTGGATGTCTGAGGTGTGTTGGATATCTTTGCAAAAAGAGCACTGCTGGAAACTCAGCTAACTTCTCTTCCTGTAGTTTCTACCCAGAAAAATGCTTCTGTTTCCCCGGAATTTAATTTTCATCATCTGAATTTTAAAAACTGTCAACCTGTTGTAATTTTTGCATGAATCTTTAGAATTTTCTATATTGCTTTTGGAATATCCGGGATTTTCTTACTGTACCTATTACATTGGTGTTCTAGCTTCTAGGAAGAAAAGTAATGGGCAAACATAGGGTCATGTTACTGAGGGTGATTTCCCCCTTCAGAGAAGCATCCCCGCTGAAAGGCTGAGGAGCTTCCTGACAGACGAGTCTCACCTCCACCGCCATGCCCCAGAGCCTGCCTCAGGAAAAGCCCGTGTGTTGCTGAAACCAGCAGGCTGCACTTCAGTTCTCAGTGGTCCGGTCCACACAGCAACGTCTCCCCACTCTTTTTATTAAACATCCTACTGGGTTTGAGGATTAGATGATACTTTTAAGGGGGAAGACATGATAGGAAGTTTCAACACAGCACTAAGCTGTGCCAGGGGTTCCCTGTAAAGCCGAGCTTAACACCCTGGCCTCATCTGAGTCACTCCTGCTGCAAAATGGAGGAAGCGCTAAGACAAGCTAATTTTTCAGCACCTGCTGAGTTAGGTTACTACAGCACTGAGAGATCCAGGTAGAACTGTGACTTATTAGGACTGGCAAGTACTTTTGGAATTGCCAAAATGCGGTTGTTTTACTCAGCAAATCCAATATATGTAAAAAGGAAAGAGAAGCTAACGCATAGGCGCGCATCTTAAAAGGATGGCAGCACCACGGCATGAACAGGGCAGCAGAAAGCAGCCAGGTCCTTCCTGGGAACGTGCTCAGCAAACGTGACACTGGCCAGCCCCCGAGCCCAGGCTCCTGCTGGAGCAGCTCCTTCCAGCCCGACTCACCCTGCCACATACCTGTGACCCGGCCTCTGCTGTGTGCCGCAGAGCAGGCGACAGCCTGCCAGGCCCCGCAGCGTCAGGTCTCTCACCTGTTCCCAGGGGCAGCCATGGAGAAGAGTTACACGTCCATGTTCCTGCTGCTCATTGCCATCACCTCTGCCGTGGCAAAGGATATGGGCAAGAAGGAGACAAAGGAGACTACCACTAAACCGAAACTGCCTCAGACACTCTCCAGAGGTAAGCAGAACAAAACAAAACAAAACAAAAAAGGGTAACGTGCTAAAGTTTTAACTCCTATGCTGTTCTACTAAGTTAGTGCAACTCGTTCTGCAAATACATTTTCTAGTATTTCCTAGCGTGTACACAGACACACCCCCCTCAATTCCTGCTTTAAAACCCTCTGGCAGCGGTTCTGTTCAAAGCCCTTCGCGGCAGAGGCAGGACGCGAACCCGCGGCCTGTGAGCCCGCTTATAACGCGCCGCTGTCCTTGCCCCGCAGGCTGGGGAGACCAGCTCGTCTGGACGCAGACGTACGAGGAAGCGCTGTTCCGCGCCAAGCACAGGTACCGCGCCCCGCCCCGCGCCCCCTGGCGCCCCCTGGCGCCTCCCCGCCCCTGACGCGACTGTTCCTCTTGCAGCAACAAGCCGCTGATGATCATCCACCACCTGGAGGACTGCCCGCACAGCCAGGGTAACCGCTCCGCGCCCACGGCAGCGCCAGCCGCGGGGAGCCGAGGCACCGCCTGCTCCTTGGTTGCCGGTTAAACGCTGCTTTCAAAAAAAAAAAAAAAATTATATAAAAAAAGCCGGGCACGGTTCTGCCCGCTGGGCACGCCGCAGGGCAGGCCGGGTGGCACGGGGACGGGGGCGGGGGGACGTTTGTCACGCGGGGGTGTCTGCTGGTGTGCAGAAACACAATAGGAACGGTACCGCAGTGCATCCGTGATGCAGAAACGGGCAGGGGTCAGCAGGCACGGACCCGTCACAGCCAGACCTGGGGCACGTCCCAGCCAGCCCTGGGGTATGTCCCAGCCAGCCCTAGGGGGCATGTCCCAGCCAGCCCTGGGGTATGTCCCAGCCAGCCCTGGGGTATGTCCCAGCCAGCCCTAGGGGGCATCGCAGCCAGCCCTGGGTATGTCACGGCCCACCCTGGGGTATGTCACAGCCCTGGGGCACATCACAGCCAGCCAAAGCCAACAGCAAGGCTCAGGGCAGTGAAGAACAGTGATTTCCTGCAAGGACACACGCAGCCCTCAGCACTGCTGTGGTGGAGGCTGAATCCAGCCAGGGACTAGAGCGTGCTGGGCTGGAACTACTGGCTACTCTGCTGGTAACTGGGAGTGCTCTGCTCCCAGCGTTCCCAATTTACCCGAGGGCCCTTCCTCCCGCAAGCCGCGGGGAGCCCTTCCCAGTGCGCCAGGCTGGGCCCCGCACCCCGCCTGGTCGGTGCCTTAAGGGCTGGGGCCAGAAACCACAACAGGAGGCTGGAAGGGTCAGGTGCTCAAACTGCGACTGAGGCGGACAAACCCGGGAGCAGGCGGCACTACCCGGGGGAGGGAGGGCCGTGGGTACCATTGCAATTACTCTCCACCCCAGAACATAAGCGGGCTGATCGACTTCCAGTGGAATGAACTCAAAATTTTTATTTGCTCTAATTGCAAACTGTGAATTCTCATTTTGATTCCCTCAGTTTGTCTGAATTTCTTTTTCAAGGACAACATATTTCAGGGGCATATTTTTAATTTTCATTCCCGTTTGTTTTCACTCTAGCCCTCAAGAAGGTCTTTGCTGAACATAAAGAGATACAGAAACTGGCTGAAAAATTCATTCTCCTGAACCTGGTGGTAAGTTTCCCAGTTACATTTCATTAAGCGAAAGCAATACGGTTCTATTTTTAATTACGGCTTCTCTAGCTATAATTAGTTTAATAGCTGCGGTTGGCTGGGAAAATGGCCAGTGCTGAAGCATAATAGATTTAGTAATAAGTCTCTTTCACCTGTACCTACCATAAACTCAAAATACGAGGGAATTCAAAGGTTAACATTCACATGAGGTGTTGTCATCAATTCGCAATGCCAGCTGTTAGAAGATCACATCCCAGACAGTGCATCTCTTGAACCGCAAAATGTATTATTTGAGCTGTATTTTGTAACACAAAAGTACATTGGAGAAAAAAAAATAATTCTGTAACATGCCCTCCTTGACTGGGAACCTCTGTTTTCTTCAAGTATGAAACCACAGACAAGAACCTTTCCCCTGACGGCCAGTATGTCCCTCGGATTTTGTTTGTAGGTGAGTACCGCAAGCACCACAGCTCATCTCAGACTGAAGGCCCTGCTGTGCCACCCATCCCAAATCCTCAGGCTTACAAGCAGGAATTTATTCCATGAGAAATACAAAATTTCTGCTTGGTTTTGTTGGATCAAATTTCCGAGCAACCCCTGCCAGGTCACTAGCTTCACAGGTCCAGCCTGTGAATCCTCCCTCATGGACTCCTCAAACGATGCAATTCCTTCTGCTGTGTTATCGAAACGGAAGTCGCTGGAATGGGTGGGCACTGGCTCAGGCTCGCACACCCTCCTACCTCTAGAAATTCTGTAAACCCCTTGGGTTTTGGTTTGTAACACAACCTCAGACATCGCAGGAGTAGCAGTGATGCCGGCTGCTTCAGGGGCCGATTTCCAAGGCTCAGCGCTCGGTCCTGCCCCCCCCTCACCTGCACAACCCCCTCCCGAGCATTCACGTTTTGGAGACACATTCGTGGCCATGCATGCACCCAGGTATTCCCACTCCCAGCACAGATACGTAGCCTCATGCACTGCACACGTGCATCGTTCACCCATACCTTCATAAATCTAGGTCATCGTGACTATTTTCAACAGACTAAAACAACTGCCATATTCTCTCTTCGTTATTTCTTTTTTAATAATACTCGTTGCCTGGAAGCAGCCTCAGCTCCAGGAGTTGATTCAGGTACTATGCAGTGGCACAGGGTGCAAGGCTGATCAGCACTGATCAGAATTAAACGTATCCCCTGTTTAATAAACGTGCAACTGCAACATTTTAAATTGAAATGTCGGTGACTGTGCAGAAGAACCATCTCCTAGCTGTTCATGGAAGCAGATGTGTCTTGCAGAAACATTTACGAAACAAGCAGAAGTGCAGGAAGGGTTGTCTCCTTCTGCTTGAAGGTCAGTCCTGTCCTCTATAGCTTCTCTCATCCTTTTTTCCCAGATCCTTCCCTGACTGTGAGAGCAGATATTACTGGAAGATACTCAAACCGTCTCTACGCATACGAGCCCTCTGACATTTCGTTGTGTAAGTAGCGTATTCTGAAAATATTCTGAAAGCAGTCACATCTTTCACGCAACAAGGAATAACACCAGGCATTACAGACTAGCTGAACCAGTACTAGCTGAAAAACCGTTAACTAGGATTAAAACTAAACAGGAGGCTAGACTTAAACTCAGTGAGGTGAAGAGAATGATTGCAGAGCCCCGGAGCCTTAAACATCCATCTGTTTAAAAGAAAGCACACGTCAGTAGGAACCTGCATAATTCAGCAGCGTTCACTGTAAGCAACAATGAGAATTCTTGCAAGCAAGCCCTGCCGGGCCAGGTCAGGGAACCCTTCTGGGAGCAGGGAAGAGTTGTTTGCTGCAGCCTCCCCCACACTGCTGCCCAGCTCCCATCTCTGCCCTGCGAATGCCTATGCGTTTGCATTAACAGATTTATGTTCTTACCAGTCACAATTAAACAGCTGACTTGCACAAAATGCTTGGAAGAGCACAGTGCAACAGAATCCATACAGCAATGCACACGTGAGCAAAGGCTTTAAGCATAACAACATTTTCTCTACAGTATTTGTAGTCGCTGGCAGAGGAAGCTGGAACAAAAATAACATGTATGAATATTTCATTTCTAGTGTATTCAAACATGCAGAAAGCGCTGAAGCTCCTGAAGACTGAACTGTAAGGGGAAGAAGGAAGCCCTTAAACACTATGAAGTCTGATCTTCCATCTCTTCTCCACTCATTGATGCTGGTGAAGAGACTATTTAGAGTGATACTTAGTGATGTGTAGTGCTGGTTTATATACAGAAACACTACAGTTTTACATTAGCACTTTTGTACTGGGCAGCATTTTTAAAAGCTGGAGGCTTTTAATTTAAGGCATACAGGAGAATACTGTATGATCCAACTGTAAAAATGATTTTTTTTTTAATAAATTCATTTCAAGTGTTTACACACAAAACATTGCTGTGTTTTGTATTTTTTCCATATTAACACCTACCACTATTAGGAGTAAGATCACTGTGTTACCTGAGACCACAGCTTGCAATTTTACATCTAATCAGTCTGGAAGGGGAAGGGCTCTTGTGGGTTAACCCTGGCCATCAGCTCAGCCCCACACAGCCGCTCGCTCACTCCTCTCCAGAGGGAAGGGTGAAGAGAACTGAAAAGGCAAGAGTGAGAAATCTCATGGATTGAGACAAAGACAGTTTAGTAAAGCAAAAGCCACACACACAAGCAAAGCAAACCAAGGAATTCATCCACTATTTCCCGTGGGCAGGCAGGGGTTCAGCCATCTCCAGGGAAGCCGGGCTCCATCACAAATTAAGTTACTTGGGAAGACAAATGCCATCAGTCTGAACGTGTGAGTGTGTCCCCTTCCTTCTTCTTCCCCCAGCTTTTATTGCTGAGCGTGATGACGTATTGTCTGGCATACCCATCTGGTCAGCTGAGGTCAGCCGTCCTGGCCATGTGTCCTCCCAACTTCTCCTGCACCCCCAGCCTACTTGCTGGTAAGGTGGTGTGAGAAGCAGCAAAAAAAGCCTTGACTCTGTGCAAGTATCAGTAATCACAGAAAACATCCTTGTGCTATCAACATTTTGGTCACAAATCCAAAGCATAGTACCATACAAGCTACTATGAAGAAAATTAACTCTACCCAGCTGAACCCAGCAGAGGAAAGCAGCTTTTGATCTCGTTTCAGCAGCTAGCTAAGCCCTGTATTGCTCAGCCTATTTTACCTCCATTTATTTTCTTGTAGCACCAACCTATGCCAAGCTCTCATTATCAGCCCTTTCTTTATGGTTAGGTAAGTGCAAATCTTTTACAGAAAAGTACTCGAGACTAGAGGATGGGATAGTTTACATGCAGGGCTTTTTGGTTTCTTTTTTTAAACTGGCTCTATTCTGAAGTGATCCAAAGATCACCTTATCTACACAAAGATTATTTTTTAACAAAGATAAAAACTGCTTCCCTTACAAGATTCCTGCTTAGATCAGATTGCAGTAAAGCCTTGAAAGGATTAATAGAAGTGACACTGTATTGAGTACGTGGCTGGTGTCATGACTCCATTACGGGTTTTGATTACTTATTTGCAAGGCCAAAAGTGACAAGAGAAGTCAGAACTAAAAGAAACCCCTCAGCTGAACATCATGGAGTACACACCACTTCAAGGCTTAGGCCGAACGGAGACTTCCCAACCTCAAACATCTAAGAGCTCAGCAGCAGCACCAGTGAGAAAAACTTTGCCCAGGACTATACACCCGTATCTTCTCAGCTTTTTGGCAATGTCAGCCATTATTACC
The DNA here is from genome assembly GCF_017639655.2 of Falco naumanni. Lineage (NCBI taxonomy): Eukaryota > Metazoa > Chordata > Aves > Falconiformes > Falconidae > Falco > Falco naumanni. Next base: position 30,516,209 of record NC_054057.1, read on the forward strand.
ACTGCTGTTACCATCACTACCACTACTGGTCAATACCAGAACCACAAGAGAGGAACACACTTGGGAGGGCAGGACAGGTAAGAGAAGCAAGGGTTTCAGTTCCAGGGAATTTATCAGGAAAATTAGAAGCAAGGTACCCGCTAATACATCTTTGGCAACCCTACCAACCAGAAAATCTCAAGCGGTACCTGGAAATGGCCCAGGCAGGCAACTCGGTACTCCTTCAGCAGGTTCAGCAAGATGTTCCTTTCTATCACAGCATCCAGAAGACAGAGGAAGAAAAGGATGCAGTGGGGCAGAAATATTCTCTAGAAGCAGCTATCAGCCACAAAAAGCAAAACCAGTGGTTACACCACTTAGCAGAGGGAGGCTGGGGCAACTGGTTATCAGAATCATCTTTATCTACTCAACTTGCTAAAGCTGTATCTCTGACATAAAACAAGAGCTGCCTGTGCCATCACATTTTACAAGTCTGTTTTTGTAACAGTACTGAAGTAGCACCATTTTCTTAATCACATGTACTGATGCTATGGATAATATCCAGCAAATGGATATAAGGTATAATCTACAAGGGTCTAGTCTATGTGCTACAGATACAAATACACAAGCTAGTTTAGCCTGCAAGTATCAAGGAATTAATTTTTGAAACTGAAATCACTTTTTTGCACTCAAGGCTATGCTTTTGTCATTTGCTTTTTACCTTAGCCAAATTTTCAAGAATCTTAAAACACAAATGGTCAACCGAATTCTGCTCTTTGCATCCCCTCCACTAAAAAGATTATTAAGTTTACAGAGGCATCAAGCCAAGCTGAGATACGTAAAAATACCTCTTCTCATTTCTTTGGAAAACCTGGGAAATCATTGCTGAAGTACACATGGTTGGTAATCTGAAGTACATAGGATGGATGGGGTTTCCAGAATTCCACTACCATTCAATCTTTATATAAAAATCATTTAAATAATGATGCAAGCTAGTAACATTAGCACGTTCCTATTCATTTTCAGCTATAGATTTTAAGGTACATTTTTATAGGTATCAATTCAAGTTAGGCAAACTTTCCCTTTTTGTAACAGTTATTTTCATGTGAAAGGAGGTAGACGCTGCGCAGTGGTATCAGTATGTTAGTTAAGATCTGGATTTACTTTCTCACACAGGTGCAAAAGAATTGTATTTTATTATTTTATAGCCAGTTATTTTTATTGGATAAAAATGTGTAGGTGTCTTGAAGGAAATCAAGACAGCTTTCTACATGTTTCCAGAATAAACAACTTTAAGTAAGCATTTCAACATAGCTAAGGTCAAAAGGCATCTAATGTAAGCATTAAGAATGCTCCAAGTTAAACCACTTTGTTACTTTGATACTCCGTTACTATAAACAGCTTCTAGAAAAGTACACGAACACACAAGTCAGACTTCCCCTGAAGGAGGCTACTCTCTTCCCCCTGAAAACCAAAGTCAGACTGGATGTGTTTTATTGCCCCCCTTAAGAATTACCCTCTGAAAGTGAATCCTCACCTCTGATGTGAATTTCAAGGGTTTTAGTGGTTGTGCAGCTTTTTTTCAATCACAATCTTGAAGAGACAAAGTATTATTAATGATAGAAAAACTTTAAGCAATCCACACAGATCCACCGAACTGTCTTTTGACTACTAAACCAAATTCATGTTATGAGACATAGTTTGTAAAGCGGTAAAATTTTCAGTATTTTCTCAGCAATGCGCATTCACACTCCAATGTCACCTACCACATTTATGAAAACAGACCCATCCAAAACTAAACACCAAAAACAATTAGGAAAAAAAATCACAAAGCAGCAACGTGGTATTATTTTAAGCTTCATACACTTGCTCCATCAGACTCCTCCTTTAATTTATTACAGTCATGTACAGAATACAGAGCCCGTCTAGACCAGGAAAGTTACTGTCGCTGAAGTCAACCACAAGATGATCCCTGTCCTCTTGCCACATACTGAGAACAGCTGGTAGGTTAGTTGCTTAAACAGGACAGCACCTGGGCGAAAAGAAAAGCTGTGTACATTTACATTACCCTTCAGTAATAGTCTGAAGGCTCCTGAGGTCTTTCAGTACATGAGTGGGCTCTTACACCGAACGTGCAAGTACGTGCCTGAACCAGACGCCCACACGTCTCGACGCACGAAGCAGCGATTCACAGCCCGAGCGCCAGGAGATGGCGCTGGCAGCAGCTGTTGCAGCATCAGCTACACCCGAGGAGCAGCTGGCTGTAGCTCAAGTTCTTGACATCCCTCTGCGATCAGGTTCAACTCGTCCCCTTCGAAACCTCGAGACAACTCCTTCTTTAGAACCACTGGCACAGGAAAGCCTCAACGTGTTCTGATGGGCGTGTATTTCAACCTCTTTTTGCCTGCTCTGCAGGAGGAAGGAGGCACTTCCCTAGTAAAGGGAGATCGTAAGAGAACCCACTTCTGTCTGCCCTCACAGTGTCCCTTTCCACCTCGCTCAGCTGCTGTACTCCTTGGCAGATGGCCTTAAAAGCTCTTGCCCTTTTCTTCCTGCAGAGCCATCTTTCAGGAATATACTACAGGTACAGCTGCCTACCACAGCAGAAGCAGCAACAAAATGAAGGTGCAGTGCAGGTCTGCAACTCAGTGTGATTAGAAACAAATGGAATGTTACACACCTCAGGTGTTTGGATGTCTGATGTGCCAGCTGATGCATCACTTCTAATACAGGTTGGAAGAGAGACTGTGCCTTCCTTCTGCTCAGCAACACTTACTACATGATAATGTACAGTTCTAACTTCAATTCTTTTCTTTAGAAAGAAAAACAAACAAACTACTGGAAACCGTCACTTTTTTTAAAAAAAAAAAAACAACACAACTTTTTTCTTTCTTTTTTACACATCTCATGAAACCAAGACTGTTAGCTGGACGACAGAGGAATATACACTGCTGAGTTATTACAGCAATAATTTTACACCATCTGAAAAAATAGCTGTACAACAATTTTCCAGACAAAGTTTCTTACATTAAAGTTGACAGACCACTATTGATTCTGATGTTGTGCAAACACCAAACTTCATTCACTTGTCAAAGAAAAAAAGTTTCAAGTTAATCAGCTGCAGATCACATTCTCCTGGCTTTCTTCATTCATAGTTTTCATAGTGAAGATATCCACTAATAACAAAAAAGATTTATTTTTATTCTCAACAAAATGCTAAAGCTACCAGAATTCAAAACAAACAGGGAAGGGAAGGAGTGAAGACAACAGTGGTCATTAACACACACTTACGTGCACTACAGAAAACAGTATCTTTCGCTTCTATTTTTAACTTAATAGGAAAGTGGGAGACCATTATTAAGACAAAAAAGTTGACTAGAGTTCAACCTAAAGCCTAATCAAATCATACAGTCCAACCATCCACCATGTATTTTCATCATTTTAATGAGCAACTGTGAATTTTTTGTAATCAATGAATACAGCAGAAAATACTTGCTGCTTTTTTTGGATACCAGTAGTGCTATAAAATCCACTATGTAGAGTTCACCACATCAATTACCAAAGTCTTACCAGAGTTATTTAACAAGCTCAGAGCAGCAGTTTGACTCTGCCCAGCTACTAAATACACCGGTCTACTTCAAGACAGATTCTCAGAAGAAAAATAGTGGGAAATTAAAGATGAAAACTACAAATTTCTCATAACATTTTATTTTTGGGTACATGTAGAATCCCTATTATGGACAAATATCAAACTACAGAGAATCTGCATTTTGAAGCAGAGGGTGCAGAGACAAGATCCAGTCATTTATAAACTCATCAAAGAAATGCACTAGGGTTTGCACGAGGATCCTTTTGGTTCCTGTATCTATAAGTCAGCCAGACTCCCAGAATCTGAAAACAAAACACAAAGATATTATTAAGCAGAGGGTCTCCACCCCATCTTCTATTTGTTTTAAACATAAAATCCTGACAATTCTGAGTATGCAAATTTAGGATATTTTACTGTTGCTAAAATTGCACCACACACCAGCTTTCTTAATTAGAAAAAGAATACACCTTCTCAGAAAGTATTCATAGCTAGCAACAAACAAAAACCCCAAAACTTTATTTGCAATGCAACATATTTTCCATAGGCATGTCTAGTGTTAAATTATTCTGCCCCTTCCCCAAATTATAAGTAATAATAAACCTGGTTTTAGTGCAATGATAAATCCTCCAAATTGTTTTATTTTACAGTTACCACTTAATTATGAGGCTATTTTTCCAGTACATTTTCAAATCTTGTTATTCCCCCCAACCTCTCAGCAGCTTCACATTTTTAATAAAGAAATTTTTAATAAAGAAATTGAGGGCAGAAGTCAGAGTGATTCTACTTAAGTTGCTGTAGTACCTACAAAACTGCACTATAGAGCAGGAGGAGTATTTTCACATGCTTTACTGTGGGGTTATGAAAGACCTGCTCTGAGGGGTTTTATCCACTGTTCAATAAAGCCAGTACCCAGTACCATCTGGGTACCAAAGCAAAGACTCAAAGACCTTTTTAACCTGATGTTTAAAGTACATTTCACTCATCATGAAACTGTATCTTTGCATTACAGAAGGCATACACACAAAAAAAAAAACAATCCCCAAATAAAAAAGGCCCAAATGACCGGGGGTGGGGGTGGGGATGTGGGGGGGGTGGGAGCGGGGAGTGTAGGCAGAATAACAGGGAAACAAAGTAATGGCACACTTTTAATTATGTTTGAAGAATGGTAAACCTGAACAAGCTAACTTTCCGCAAAACTTTAACAGTTTACAGCACCACATTTTAATGTGGTATCTAGTTGCAGTTTGTAGTATAAATAACAAAGATGCAAGAACTCCCAGTGTTGAATAAAGACAAGCCCTCCTCCTGGCAGACTTCAGCAAGCTGACAGCCTAGAAAAATTTGATCTAATTATTTGACTCCTGAGATAGTACTGAGAGTTCCTGTAATAAACCTCCTAAAATTAATTGCTTCCTAAAACAATGCCTTAAAAGTGGGGAAAAACCACTGCATTTTCTAACCTCCTACTCACCTCTGTGAAACTGAAGAAAAGTCCTATGCCTCCAACAAATGTCAGCACCATTCCAGAATATTCTTCTATAATCGGTGCACATGGTTGACACTGGCGACTTTTAAAACAATCCTGTAGCAGATACAGAGAATTTGCACTCCCTTGTCTGATGACACTTCATTGACTGAAAGCACCTAGCTAGCCCTCTAAAAGACTGCCAGGCATGAAAAAAACTCTAGCAGTTTTAAAGGACTCCAGAAAAGCAAGCATACAAATAACAATGGAGTACAACCTTTGCAGGGTGCTTTGTGATTACACTTCAAATAAGTTAACAAAAGAGCTTAGTATCATTGTTAACAACTACTTTACACATTTGTTAAAAAGCTCTGCTTTCTGACACTACAAAAACAATTGTACATTTTCAAACAAACAGAATGAGAAGTTTTTTCACACTTGAAACACTTACAGAGGAGCAGGTTTCATTCTGATCAAAAACTCTGAATCCACAACAATTCAGATTTCTCTCAATATCTGTTCTCGCACTGTTAGTGTTATTCCATCCCACCTCTAGAAGTTGACTCTAGAAGGCATAAGCAAACACACGTTAATTGAACTGTTTTGCATTTCATTGGAAACCAATACACTAGACCAAGTTGAAAATTCCCTAACTAAAACCTTCAGATCCTGAAGTCTAAAAGGATAATACATTAAAGAATAACTTGAATGTTCAAACAGCCTGTGTAGCCAACGAAACAGCAGCACTTAGCAGCAGCACATTCATGGTTGTAATTAATTTTCTTCCTTCCTTTTTCCTAAATACAAGAGCACTAGTAATGGGACATGCAGCTTAATCTAACTGGGACTCCTCAGACTTTAAACAAAAAGTGTGTTTACATGTAAAAGCTGATTATTTACCCACTGTACTTTTGCCCACTTCTTATGCGGTAAGAATTAAGTCTCCATACCTCATGGAAGCTGGTTTTACTTTCACATTTAAGGGTCACCTCTGTTCTTAATGTAGTTAACTTTTTCAATTACACAAGAACAATTCAGTGGCTTTATCATCTTTACATTATGATTACTGTAGATTTCATCAGCTTATCTGGAGTTGCTGAACACATGACATAGTCAAGATATCACGCTCCTACGCTTGTGACCCTAAACCTAGGCAGGAAGCTTAAAACCAAATTAATTTATTTTTTTTTTTTAAAAAAGACAGCTGAAAGTCACTTTAGGACTCAAATGTTATTTCCTTCTAGCTACTACAGCCAAGCACTGCCTAATTCTAGTACTTAATTAAAAGGATAATGTTGCTTTTCTTAGAATAGCCTCTCTCCATTTTGTGGAAGACTATAAATAAATATGTGTGCATGTATGTACAACATACGTATTTACAGTATTATGCTACAGATTAACTGAGAAGTCAGGAAACTTACCTGCTGTTCCTTGTTTAATGCCAAACAGGCACAGGAGACAGAAAACTGGACAATAAAGACTAGCAAAAGAATAATCATGTACTGGAAATAGTTAAGGATATACTCTCAAATTAATTTTGCTTTTATAACACATATGCCTAATGGTATTCCTTATTTTATTTCACTGGATAACAGTAAGTGCTTTAAAAGAACTATAGAAGTGAATTCTCACTGGATGTGGAAAAGATGACCCAAATGTTCGCAGACCTCAATCACCATGTATTGCCTCTTTCTGGCTACTACTATACATAGCTGTTATTTCTGGGTTAGGTGTTTCTTGCCTAGCAAGACAGCATGAGCAGAGACGTTAATGAAAGGAGCTTTCAGAGAGAAAAGTCTACAGCCAATTTCTCCAGCTTTAGGGACCCATGTTGTCATTACAAGATACTTCAATTACAAAATTACAAAAGATACTTAATTACAAAAAAGATAACTTTAGCCTAAATGTAAAAAAAGAGTGAAAGTTCCTTTTGGAACACAGCCTCACACACTTCTGGACTAATGCATCTGAAGACAGTGTAAAACAAGAAGAACAAACTGCGATACTAAAGATGACGTTTTGAAAGTCAAGCACTGCCTTCACAATCTGGCTGCTGTGTTCAGAGGTAAATATGTAACTCACAGAATTAAATGGTTTGTAAAGTGGAGGTCACTATTCATAGACCATAACCAGAAAAATAAACAGTTTTATCGAATAAATCTCTTTTCTCATCCAAACAGGCTGATTTTGTTATGCAAGGCAGCACCACAGACTGCATACACACTGATGGTGTGCACAAAGGGGCAGGAAAACATACTGAGAAGGTCTGCACTCATTTACAGTCTGGGTTCGCAATTAAAGACTAGGTATGAAAAGAAAGTGCTTCTTGACAGGCTGTATTACCAACAATGCACTCTCCTGCCAGCTACGACCAGCTCACTATCTGGAAATACCACCTTTTACTACTGTTAAACATTAATAGTTCACATACTCTAGCTTGGTGTAGGGTTGAGCATACAGTAAGAGGCACCTGCGACACAGTGAGCCACCACAAAAAGCCCTCAAAAATTTGAATTATTTTAATTTTTAAAAAGAGGAGACATGAAAACTTCTGTCTTCAGAGCACAAACAAGGGAGAAAAAAAGGAAGCTGGAATAAAGTTACATGGGAAGGAAGTTTAATGTAGCCTACATTTGACCAAAATAAAATTGTGAATTTCTGTTCTGTTTCTGAAGCACCTTCCACATCAGTCTCAGCTGACAGACCAGGTTGTTTACATGGCTTGAACCAAGCTGCAATGCATGTAATGCATCAAAAGGATACAAAGAACAGCAGTACTTGATGATGTTTCACCGCACCGATCAATCCAACTAAGGCAATAAGGAAGAGGAAGATTCCTACTGCAATTGCCACTCCAACAACTCTGAAGCTAGAGATGAGGCCGAAGCCAATTCCCCATGCCGCAATTCCAATCAGCAGCAGGCTTACCAGCTGGAGGGAAGAGAAAACAGAAAGTTAGCCTGCGTATTAAAAGAGTCAACCTACACACAGCTACATTCTTTACATTAAAGTTGTTATTAGAAAGGTACAGTTTTTCTTTTCAGTGAGAAGAGAAGCAGCACAAGCCTAAATAAACCAATCCTCCACTTCATCACAAAGGTAACTTCAGTTCCAGATGCTTTAAGGAACACATGTTCTTCAACACTGTTAACGTGGAACTGTTACAACTTAATCTACCTACAAAGTCAAGTCATGTTGCATTATCTGTGACTGAATAGAGACATTAAATTGAAGCGCGGATTATAACAGAACCAACAAATAAGCTAAAAACCATTAGCTCATTCAGCTTTAATTCACAGAATGAAAGAATGAAAATTCCAAATGCTTTCTGAAACAGAAGGAGTATATTTAAAGAAAATAGAACATAGAGCTCCACATACATAAAAAAAGCCCACTTTGCCAAAATTTTCTGTAATCAGGAATACAGCTGTATTAATTCTACAGTTGATGATGTAACACAACAGTTGGCAAGATCACACAAAAATACTTTTTAGATCTGTATCTCAAGGACTTCATGTAGTAAAACAATAAAGGTGCCCTGTCTCTGCTACATATTTCTTCAAGAAAATAGCTCCGCTATGAAGTCAATCCTATTCCAATACCCAAAACACTCTTACGTCATTTCCTTCCTTCTAAAGATGGTATTCAGGGAAGGCAGGCAGAATCTATCCCAGTTAGTTTACTGGGATTTATTGTTTATACAGGCAGGAAACTCCAGCCTTTCCTGTTTCCATGCCAAAAACACAGAAGAAAAAAAAATTCCAACATGAAAAGCTGCAGAGAAATCTGTAATGAGGTACAGCATGAGGGAAGCAGCAAAGCCAATCCAGATGTCCAATACACAAGATGCCTAATACTCTCTTGCTTGAAAGAGTTAAACCTATGTGTAATCTACCACCCATTACATTCTCAGTTAAATAAACACCGATTCAACATGCAAATTTTAACTTCCTAAAACCATGACCTCACCAAAATATACCCAGAAATTGTATCATTATTAAACAAAAAACCAACAACAAAACTGTAAGCATTTGGTCTAGTCCAGCCACTTGGCTTCATTCAACAGAAAACACAGAGTGAGCACCTACACTTGCTCACCAGTTGCCATTCAAACAAGATGCACCACATGATGTTTTACTACTTACCCTGAGGGATGGGGAAGAAAAAAAAAAAAAAAAGAGGGCATTTCCAATTTATTTCAATATATTTACCCTACAGCAGGGCATTTTTGTTGATTTTAATACCAAATACATCTGTATATTTTTTCAGCTTAAGTACATCTTAGAAAACTGAGCTATGTAATGCTGCTTTTGAAACACGGAACTCTAAAATAACATCAAGAAAGCTAGTAAAACAAGTGGTGATGCTTATCAAGATCAAAATACAGTGGGTGGTTTTTTGTGTGTTCACAGAAGAACGCATCTCAAAAAATATTTTTACCAAAAGCCAGTAAACCACATAAGAAATTTATGAGTCTGCAAGAAGAAAAGGAAAGTATTTGTTATACCTACAACTCTCTCTCACCACAAGGAGAGACAAAAGAACGATATACAATTCCAAGAAATTCTTCAATAGCAGTAGAGTTTTAGGATTAATTCACATTTGTCTTTCTTTCTCTTAAACAAAAAGCCTTAACCACCATGTTTATTTAAAACCAAAACACCAGGCCAAGCTGTAGTGAAACTAAATTATGAAGAGGGGAGAAATAAAAAGTAAAACAAAACAAGAAGCCTTGGCTCAGCCACAGACAGATTTTCTGAATGCACACTGCACATTCCTGTTGTCATCATGTTAAAAATTAGCCTTGCTAATCAGACAGTTATGTGCAAAACCTACCTGGTCTGATCTATGCCCATTCACTATATTTCTTCATGTCATACTACCGGGAAGATTTATTTTCCCACGTAAGCATCAGAAGTGAACAACAAAAGAAATCATATAACCCAGTTTCCAGTCAGAAGGTGCTGGCTGACGTCCCATACTCTGCACCAACTTAAAAGCACAGAGGTCACACTGCCAGTAAACAGCTCTTCAAAGTGTTACCTCATAAAAAAAACTCAAAGGCAATGACAAATCTCAATTAACAAAGAAAAGCAAAAAAACTTTGCCCCTAATGATTTTCACCAATACTTCTTCCTTCTGCCTGAGCTATGAGTGTCAATCTTTATTTTCACCAATCTGCCTCCAGGATACCAAAAAATGTATTTGTTCAGGTCTTTCCTCATTTCATAAGAGGTCTAACCCAATTTGATGCAATTACTTTCAGTCTTGAAGTATCAAAATCAAAAGAAGAGACTTGAACAATATCTGTGCCTAAAACACCTACTGGATAAATGCAGTGTGTGAACTGCAGGGTACTGGTTTCTTGCTGCTGTTACTCATCTCAGCATCCATTATTCTGACAATATGTACAAGAAATGAGTGCATATGACACTAAAAGCTATTACCATGACCCCCTGGCCCAAAAAGTTTTTCTGGCAGACACATTATGAATCTGGAACTGCCATGGTTTTCCAATTGAAAAGAAGCCTCTCTGGCTTTTAAACCCATTCTTGAACCCTGGATGTTCAGGAATTGTATGACCGACTTTGAAAAATGAAGTATCATAAAATAGTTCAGTTTCTCTTTTGATCACATTCCAGTTTTAGAGCTATCAGTCTCATTTTCAAGCTTTACCTCCATAATACCAAGGCTGTATTTTCTCTTTTCACATGACAAAGTTGTCCGTTATCCAATTCCTTAAAACATCTGGAAATTCAGTATGATCACAGATCCAGGCTACTGGGCTCTGCTTGGCAAGCTAAGTGAAAATGCTGTAGCCAGTCAGGCAGATACATGATTTAGATAAAAGTAACTATAAGCTACTCCAATTCCGGCCATTTAAACTAATGGAAAACTGACTTCATGTTTCAAAACTGGAGATGGCAGGTTTACAAACCATTCTAGAAACAGATTCAGTATTAAGTTCCTGACTCCTCAGCATGTTGATGTAAAGATGAAATCATGGTTATTCCTTCATTTTCAGGTTTGGATTGGACTATCTGAATGTTGAGCAGTAAAACTATACGTAACACACACACATATATATAGTGCCATAATGTGAAAAACTAAAGTAAACATACTACTACAAGCAGGAAAAATAATGTAAGCTGTTTGGGGAAGAGGTTTTAGAAGTCTGTAAAACAATGCAAGGCTCATAGCATCAGGCACTGTTCAGCCACTAGAAATGACTGCTCTACAGGGCTTATTCCAGTGTTTTGGAACAAAAGGATTTAGATGAAGTATTTCTAAAAGTGAAGCTGCTAAGACTCTGTAGTAAAATGTACTTGAAACGAAAGTACTTAGTAACCATACTTTTAAATGAGTAATATGTACATTCTAAATGGATAAGCTTTATTTACTTACAAAAAAAGTAAAAAAAAAAAGTTCCTTTATTTCTGTTAAATAAAGGGAAAAGGACTGTCTACAGAGCTTGTGAATGTCACATTTTCTTTTACTGAAATGACATTTCACAGAACCAGATTCCCCTGAAGAAAACAGCATCATCACTGGAAGACTGAAAGTATATGTGAAACTTCATTTTATGTATATGAGTTGACTTACATAAAGTTAGGCTTGGTTACCAACACTTCAAATATTTGCTTGGTACATCTATCAGAAATGTATGAAATCACAGTTCAGTTTTTAGTGATTAGGACTGATCTGGTTTCCCACAGCAGTCTCATTAAGCTGAAAAGATTGGGTTGGAGAAATGACCAGTTAGACTGAATGACAATAGGCTGGACTGCTTGAGCTTCAAGGGTAGCAGCTGATGGCTCATCATCCAGCTGGTAGCAGGTAAGGAACACCACAAAGGCTGATACGAGGCCAATATTACACAGTATCTTCATCAGCAACCTGGGTGATAAGACAGAATAAATCCTCAGAAAATTTGTGGATCATACTAAACAAGGAAGAATGATCAACTCTCCAAATATATTAAACTCAGATAGACCTTGATAAACTTGAGGAATAAGCCAACAGGAACCTCATAAAGTGCAAAATTCTGCTCCTAAGGTGCTTCCGGGGAGCCTGGGAACAAACTGGTTGAACAACAGCCCTACTGAGATAGATCTGGAGATCAAACTGGTTGCCAAGCTGAATATGAGCCAAGAGTGTGTTCTCATTGCAAACAGGGAAAGCCAAGAGGAGCGTACTCAAAGAAAACAACGCTAGTGAGACTGCAGCTCAAATACTGTGTCCTATTTCAAGTCCCCCAGGTCAAAAAGGAATCTGAGAACCTGGAAATGGCCTGGAGCCTTGCAGGTGATGTTTGAGAAGCAGGTGATGGAGCTGTGTTGGTTTAGTCTAACAGAGAAGCTGCCTAGGGATAGTCTAATAGCAACTGAAGCTGGAGGCGATTTGCAACAGCAATGGAGGCAGTGTTCTCGGCATCACAAGTAACAGCTTTGGAGGTTCAGACTGGACATTAGAAAAAAACAGCTGCAAGGTGGTCTGGTGCCATACTCGGGTGATAATCTTTGTTCTCAGAGGTTTTCCAGACTCAGTAGACAAAGCCACAGCTGACAAGTATTAGTCATAATCCCACTGTGAGCAGGAGCCTGGACAAATGAGCGAGCCCCAGAAGTCCCTTCCAACCAGCACTCCCACACACCACAGCCAGCTCTTCCACTGCGAAAATTTTGCCACTCTCCACATCAAAAATCAGAGTTCTAACAGGCAGATAAGAGACAGATTTAGCACTAAGCAAGGACTGTTCTGTACCGTCTAGCTCACTAAATATCTCCTAAACCCCATACCAACAAAACACCTTCTTAAAAGCAGTAAGAAGGTCCCCCAGTAAAAGAGCAATGAATGATTCTGAAGAAGTACTTAAACAGCTTCAAAACCACCAGGACAAGCCAACAGGTATTAAGAGCAAAAGAATTTATTACAGTCTCAAGCTGGAACAATTTGTCCCACGGAAACATGCTATAAACACACAGTGTCCACAAACCAGAAAAGCAACATAAACCCATGGGAACTGTGTGCATGTGGCAGGGGGGTGACAGCTAATATTTTAAACTTAATATCCTCATTTACCATATACTGCGTTTCCCATCAATACAAACCCTAGCTAGCAACCTTATTTAAAAAGCACACAAGCAAACACAGGCTTAGCATAATTCTACATATAAAGACATCAATTTTGAGGTTAAGTAAATGCTTTACCGGAACCAACCTACAGGTAGCATAAATCGTAAGTGAAGAACAGTAGTTTTCACTATGAGATTGAACACTTTTTCTAAAGAGTAAAAAAAAAATATTTAAGGAAATCAAGCATATTACCAACAGACAAAATGTTACTCCATTATCAGCACCTCTACCAGAAAAATTTTAGGGACTGTAAGTTCAAGAACATTGGAATGGATCAGACTCCACTTTAAGTGATTTCCATTATATATATATATATACACACACACACACACATTTGAACTTCAGAGATATTTAAAAATTAATTTAGAGTCAAAGAATGTCTTTGTCACAGAGATGAAGTCATCACAAGTTTGACTGCCCTGTTTTCCCGTTAATTTCTCATTAACATGATTAAAGCATTAGCCTTTACAATACTTGTCAGGGTTCTCTTTCCCCTTACTGCTGCATGAATTACTACTCCTATCAAAAAAAAACCTCCAAAAACTCTTAAATTGCCCTGTTCTTTAAATCCAAGTTCTCCTGTGCACACAGCTGCTCATTACCCTTGCTCCTGTACTGGAAAAAAGTATTTCTCTTCACACTTACCCTTTGTGTATTTATCCACAAAGAGTCAACATTACAAGAAGAAAACATGACACTGATGAGTTATTTCTCTAGACCATGCCACTGAGAAACAATGCAAATACCCAGACCAGTTCCTCCTTCCTTCAACAACAGTCCACAAGCAAATCTGCTGTTTTAACTAGCAACTATTCAGTATTGCAACTAGCTTGGACTGCTCACAAAGAAGGAAGTCATATGCAGAAGTTTGTTTTCCCACTGTTTTCTTGTAGGCTCGGCCCAGAAGGGAGTTAGTAAAAATTGCATTTCAGAACTTACATGTCAAGAAATACAGCCTCACCATTCCCAGATAAAGAGACTATATAGCCTTTACACTGGTACCAGCAAAGGAAGTATTTACAGACTACGTGTCGGGCTGGGTATAGAACAGGAACTAAAACCAGAGAGATTACACACATGAAGAAACACATCCTCCCTAACTTCTCTCTCCACATTTAAGTTCATCTTCCACTTCTTATAAGGGTGCTTTAAATTTTAAACCTCAAATGGTATATACTTCGAAGGTAGAGATCGGCACCACCCTGCCTTTCAACTGGGCCAACCATTTCTGCAGAGCCACAGAGACTCTAGAACACAACTCTCCTGGATCCCTGCACTTCATCTAAAACCACCACATTAAAATAAGTGGCAGTATATAGTGGTACACCTTTAGCAAGTTTAGACTAAATTGATTTCTATCACAGCTGTGAGCTAGCCAACCTGTAAGCAACCTTGTCTCCTTACAGTACTTGTTCAGCTTTGCTGAAAGCAAAATAAAGGCTGTGCAGTAAGGAAAACTCTGGGTACCGCCAAAGGATTTCTAACAGAATGCAAAACCTTCCACCCTTCGGTGCCTTATTTAAATGAAGTTATCAGTAGTCTGGTTACTGGACAGCCTTGAGACACATCACGTGGAACAAGTAATTTCTGTGAAAGGCAGAATTCCTGTTATCATGAAAGCCAGTTCTTTCTGTTTCAGGCCTACTTCAGAGTTCTTCACGGCACTGGCCAGCACTTACAGTCGAGTTGGTTTTGACATGTAACAAGGTCCTTCCACATTAAAATGGCAGAGATTTAACCTATTTCGTACTCCCTGATCTTTGGAAATGAAAGCTTTCTGCTGTGTATCAGGAACAATTATGTTCAGAAATATTTACTTTTGCTTCCTTGTTTGTTTATTGTTTTTTAAGAAGCTGTGAAACATTTTCAGGAAGCCCGATGATCCCACATACCCTTCTTCCACACATGTATCTCCTTCAACACAAAACTGATTAGATTAGATCACAACTAATAAATTAAGCTACAAGGCTACAAGACATTCAAAGGGCTTCTCAATAACTGTCATCTGCACCACTAGGATGGCTGAAAACATCAGTGGTATCAAAACATGCCAAGCTCCATATCGCCTCCTTCTTCTGTGCCCTGTCGTTCTCCAGTTCCTTCATGAAAGTGTCTGCCTTCCTAGCTCTAAATGCCACTATGCACTCTGCACAAGGCAAGTCAAACAACAAAACCCACTCATATCTGGTCTATGGACCCAGTACATGTCTCAGTTCCCACCTGCTACCACAAACCGCTGTCACTTTGGCTATAAACTGACAGACAGTACAGCTGAGGGCATTCCCAAGCACTGACAAAAGGTCTTGCAGATCCACGTTTTGGCTGTAGTCGCCCTTTCACGCTCTCAAGCGTGAGCATAGAAACCTTCCCCAAAAGCCAACGAATGCAAAACAAAACAAAAAGGCCAAATGCAAGACTAAATTGACATGACCAACATTAACCTTCCCTGCCACACACCTGGGAGCTTCTGTACCACTTTAATTTACATGTCAAGACTAGATAGCACAGCTTATACTGCTGCCTTCAAAATGTCCTTGAGAATGACAGAAATAACTTAAAGACAACCTGTCCCACTTGCCAAGCACCCAGTTAGGATGCCGAGCTAGACCAGCCCAGCACAGGCTAGTGCTGGGGCAAACTTTTGACTCTGCACTCTTAAATGCTGACTAAAGACTGTCAGACACAGCAAACAGCAGGCTATTTACTGGTCACTTCTTACAGTAAAACAAACTTACACAAACCAAAACAGAACTGAACTCAGAGATCACAGGTTCATGAAATTGCTGCATAAGGCAAGAACTGTGTTTCTCTAATTCCTGTCTGCTTGTACCTGGCTCCGTATAGCCACTACAGCAGTCAGGAATTATCAGACAATGCAGGAAACAGTCACATCCCCTTTCCATAGGAATATCCACATGTTTGCCCTGCCTCTAACACCAGGTTTCCCCCATGCAGCAAAAAGACAGATGGAGCTAGCACACTTGCATGGAAGATGCAAAATGCTCACTCCTTTGCAACGGAAACTCTGTATTCAAGACGAACGTTATTAAAAACCCTATGATGTCAAGCACACATTGTCCAAACCTGAAAATTTCTGCAC
Organism: Falco naumanni; assembly: GCF_017639655.2. Classification (NCBI taxonomy): domain Eukaryota; kingdom Metazoa; phylum Chordata; class Aves; order Falconiformes; family Falconidae; genus Falco; species Falco naumanni. Next base: position 30,532,478 of record NC_054057.1, read on the forward strand.
TCACCTTTCACACTCCCATAATACAGGCAAAGCAATTTTGATAGAGGGCAGAAAGCACAAATGCACTAACTACACCTTCAATAATTGCTGCATCTAGAGAACAACATGCAGCGATAGGAAAAAAGAAACTAACAACTTTCAAATACAGTGCTTGAAAATGGATGAAAAACCCAGGACATTTCATAGACAATCAAAAAAAAACAGGTTCAGAGAAAAAAGTCATAGAAAAAGTACATTACTTTGACAAGGTACTTTAAAGTGTTCTGAGGAAATGTGGATGATTTTGTGGAATGAACTCTGTGCCACTAAAAAATACACACTTTAATGGTAAAGGTACCCTGTGTTTTAATTTCAATCAAACAGCCACTCTAGGTGTAAGAAAAACTGAAAGCCTGCTCATCAAAACAAATGTGAGATGTTTACTTGCCAACAACAAACAGTTCATGTTTGCTGCTACAGCAATAATTAAGTAGCTGCTTGGGTGACAAAACCAGCACACATCATCCAAATGAACTGACTATTTTTTTTTTTAATTTAAGTATCTGTGGCCCAGCTACCACCCAATCTTTCACCACTAATTAGCACTTAGGAATTTCCCTTTCCGTTCTGAAAATCTGATTTGAAATAACAGATCAACTGTTCATACTTGAACACAATAACTCAAGACCTCCTTGGAAGGAACACTGTCTACCTAAGGAAATCCTTGTCTGGTTAACGTGAACAAATACTGGTGGAGCCAGCATCTAGGGTTCTCATACCTGGAAGATTAGAAGTCTTAAATTACATACACATCCTTGAATTTGGCTGAATTCTGTGGACAGACATTTTAAACAGTTTGTATGGGTTTGCCATTTGATGGGAAATGTAAGTATGACTGAATAAAGACAGACAAAATTTGACAGAAACCCAAGGCTAGTATCTTAAAGGCCCTTGTATACAGACATTTCTTCCATGTCAGACTTCATTCTGGCAGTACACATAATTATATACACAGAATCAATAAATACTCTCAATTATTCTTCTTGACTCTTCCTGTAAGAAATCATACTGAAGTCAGCAAGATTCAGCATAGATGTCAGAATTACTCATGTAAAATAGATTTTAAAATAGAATCAGGCCCTAAGGACATTAACTTAGACCAGAGAAGAACCAAAAGTCATTAGCAAAGTACCATCCAAAAAGAACATTAAATAAGCAATTAGGTTAGTGGGTTTCTGGTTTCTTGCCTTAAACCAGTAACTGATTTATTACCGCCAGGACATGTATTTTTCTTGGTGTACTACCATAAAAAGTAAAACACGACAGCAATAGAAAAATAAAATAAAAAGAAAATTAAGCTCCAATATCCTATTCTAGAAGTCTTTTAAAGAAAAACGGAGTATAAACTGTAACCCCCAATATACAGTTCTAAGCGTTTATTTCTTTCAACAATGTGATACAGCCACATCAATGCTAGCTAGAAAAACATTCAACGAGTGTTACCTATTTGAGCTGATATCTCTTCTTACCCTCACTACTCCCCTCTCATCAATTATTAAAGTGAATTAATATTGTTTAAAAAGATGATGCTTTTGCTTGGTTTTATTCTGTCTTCTGTATTTTCTTCCAGCTGGGAAAAAAATAAACCTATCATTCATCACTTTTGCAACCCAATTCTTGTATTGTTAGGGTTTTGTCTAGCCAAGGACCAGAGAAGCCCGCATAGTTTGCTAGATCAACTCCACCAGGCCAACTAAACACCTTAAATGTTATTTCTGCAACTCAGAATTTTAAAGCATTAGTCTTGCAACTTGTCTACAATTAATACACAACACAAGCAACAGCAATTGAATATTCCAGTTACTGTAGTTCAAAGAAGTCATTCCTTCCCTTCAGCAAAAATGTGTGGTCTGCATAGGTCAAATGAAAGAATACCATGTGACACCCACAAAGTAAATTTGACTCAAGGAGATATCAGAGCAAGATGAAGGTCACAGGTGCACTGTACAGGTATCACAGACAAAACTACAGAGGTCCCAAAGACCAACCCACCCTTGCTGAGGCCAAATATGTCCAAAAGGCCTACCAGACCTTATACCTGGTGAATATGTAGCTGTAGGAATAAGTAATGGTGTCTTCAGAGAAAAAAACAACACCTACCATCCACGTGACCTCAAAATGAGATTTGTGCATGTATTAGGTTAGAAAGAATCAGATTTCTCTCACTAGTCTGTCACTCAAGAAACATAACACCAACAACGGCAAAAAGAAGTCTTGAATTAACCTCTGGTTTACTGAAAAGAGAAACCAGGATGGGACTATTTACCTGTATCCTATCCATTGGGACGGTGCAATCCCACAAAAAGCTGGCCATGATGATTTTTTGAGATCACTTCCAACCTGGGCTATTCTATGGTTCTAACCTTCATTATGACAGTCTACAAACACTGACCTTGCCTCCAACTACAGTTGCCAAACGTGGCAATACCTGCCTGCTCCCCTCTATTCTGGCTGGGGTTAGCTTGGGCGATCCACAGCATCACAGGGATCCTGGGTGACTTTCACAGCTGTATAAGCAGGGACTTCCTAAGCATGTTCCACAGACTCTTTCAGGGACATACTCGCTCCGCAAGCTCCTCCAAGGAAGCACGTGCAATAGCACAGCTTCTCCTATGTTAAGTTCCCTCTTTTCTGAGGGAAAAAGGGTCACTCATACACCAAAAAATACAACAACTCTGGCTTCAGCACAAGCACTTCTATATCCATTTGTGCTTCATCCTGGTGACCAGCATCAGGTCCAGTAACCGACAGCTACGAGAACTCCTTGTTCTGATGAACAGCCTTAGACCTGTTTATCCCACCGCCCTGCCCTCAGTCGAGATCAGGCAGTGCTTTCCGAAAAGCACCACCACCGCTGCCTGCAAGCACTGGCTGACCCCAATTTCAGCCTGCTGGAAGTCATCCCCAAGCATGACAGTTAACGTGAAACATTAGAGGACATACTACCTCACCAGATGAGCTGTGAGAGGAAGCCATTACATGCACTCACTCCTGTCTCTTGCTGCTTCTGTGTCATTTTAAAATAGATAATGAGGAAAAAAACCTGCAGCTACACCGTAACTGGAGACTTTATTGTTCTCTGTTGAAAACAGGCCCTCCAGCTTGTAGAGACGAAACGAGGCACCTGCCTGGTGCTCCCCAAGAAGTCAGTTATTTCAGTTTATTATACTACTATTTCCCTGGCCCTCACGCACACAGACGTTACCGCCGGCCTGGTCCATCCCCGGGAAGACCAGTGGGCCGGGGGCCTTGTCGCTCGCCGAAATGCACTTATGTCTCGGCTTAGGAACAACAAAGTGATCCCTTCCCCACTCGCGCCCGGCTTGGTGCGGCGACCCTTCCACGCAAGGGAAAAGGGCACCGCAGCGCCGCCGCTCCCCAGCCGGCCCAGCCCGCCGCCGGGGATGCGGTTTCCCCGCGGACGGGCAGCCTCGCCCCGCCGCCCGCTCCCGGACCGCCCTGGATTTTGATCCCGGGGAGCCACGTCTCTGCAGTGACAAAGCCCGGCCAGACGGGTGCCACTTCGCCCGCAGCTGGAGGCCGCAAGCGAGCGGCGGCCCCGGCTCCGAGTCCCCCCAGCCCCTGGGCACCATCCCGCCGAGAGGAGGCCGCCTCAGCCCGCAGCAGAGCGAGCCCCACCGCCTCCCCTCCCCGCCGCCGCCCCCAGCCCACCTCACCCCGCCACCCGCCGGGCGGGGGAGACGCGGCCGGACAGCCCGCGCCCCCCGGCCGCCTCGCCTCACGCACCGTGTAGAGCAGGTTGAGGGCGCAGAGGCAGTTCTTGGAGCACGCGAAGCCCCCGCACACCATCGCGCCGCCGCCGCTCGGTACCGCGCAGCAGGAGCCGCCACCCCGCCCCTCGCCGGCAGGCGGGCGCGGCCGCAGCAGGTGAGCGACGGCGGCGGCCGCTGCCGCACACGCCGATTGGCCGCTCCCGGGCACGAAGGTAGAGACACGCAAATGAGGAGACGCGGAGAGGGCTGGGAGCGCGGGCGGCGGCGGTGCCAGTCACCCGTTATCTGCGAGCCCCGAGCGCCCGCTGCCCGGCCGCGGCGTTGTGGGGGCGGGGCCACCGCGCACCCCTTTCTCCTCCTCTACTGTTACGAAGGCCGCCGGGGCGGTGGAACGCGCCCTGCCCGCTGAGCGGGGCCTGGGCGTGGCCCTGGCCCTCGGGGCTGGCAGCGCCACCTGCCCCGCCGCTGAGGAGGCCCTGGCTGCGCGCCCCGCCCGCGGGGCTGGCTGGGGAGCGGGGAGCTGGCGGGGGCCGCGGCCGGGGCGGGCCGGGCACCTCCGGCCATTTTGTTGTTCAGGGAACGTGGGGGCCCGCCCCGCCCGCGGCCGCGCACACCTGTAGGCCGCGGCCCGGTGTGATCGGAAGGAAACGTCCAGGGATTTACCGTCCCAGGGCGTTGAGGTATTTGGAGTACTGTTAAAGTTTTGCCCCCTATTCATCTGTATATTTATTTCTCTTCTTAAAACTGCTGTTTAAAATTTTTATTAGCAGTCACGTTTCCACTGTGCCAGTTGTTACGTGTTTGCACCTGTGTATTTCCTTAGTTCGAGGGTTAAATATTTTTGCTTACAGGTAGTCAAACTCTTTCATCTATAGTAATGATTTCCTACTGGTCAGTACCAAGTTTTTGTTACTGTTTTTAACGGGCTTGAATGGTGTCCCAGTTGTCTAGTACCTTCTGAAATCCTGTCTCCGCAGTCGCCGTGGGCCAGGCCGTGCTGATGATGCTTTATAATAAATACAAAAAATCTGATCACTTCCAGCTACTTGAGTGTGTACATGTGTTGCAGGATTAGTGTCCAAGGTATTTTCATTTTTTTGCTGGGCTTCATAAAGAGACAAGGGGACATGTTCCTCCTTTGGGACATCTGTAAGCGTATGCAGCACCGCAGTTCTACTTTGTCACCGTTTGGAGCCAGAGGAGAAGGTGTGATGGTCAGTTCCTAGTAAGCAGCAGAAGCAGCATCTACTTTCTGATGAATTCATAACAGCTCTTAAAAGGAACTTGTCATCAAAACAATTGAGGAAGGAAATTCCAAAAGGGTTTTGGTTTATGTAATTTGGATGCCTTTTGTCTGGTAAGGGAAGGCACGCAGGCTAATAATCCTTGCCAGCAGTGAGACAGAAAGAGGCTGAGCAGCAGCAGGCTTCATCTTGCTTGGTTTGTCACTCAGATCTTTTTGCCTTTTTTTTTTAACATCTTCTTGTCATGCTTTTTGATGTTTTGCCAGACTTTTTTTCTCATACAGTAACAAAGTCTTGTCACTTTTTAACTGATGTGTGTCTACCTCTCAGCTGCTAGCCAGGCAGCACATTAAAATTCTGCAGTATTTGTGACCACAAATTAAATCTGAATGTTCAACAGCTGCTGAAGCTTTCAGTTTGTTTCTAAACTTGACAGACAGACTGTCCCTGCTGCTGCAGCTTTGTGAAGTGACAGGATGAGTGAAATATCTGTTGTAGGTTTTTTCCCCTTGCTAATTAAATTGTTGATGTGGCTAATTTGGCCTATTGGAAATGCAGATTTACTAACAGGAGCTACTGCCTTTACAGGGCCGTACTTCTGATCTTTTGGGCCCAGGTCTATATACTAGGCCCAGCCTAGTATAAAGTCGCTTGCTTCAGTGCAATTTTACCAGCTGCTTTTAATTCTATTGTAAAGACAGGTTTCAGAAATTGTTTGACGCCCACTCAATAGGAAGGAGTATCTTGAATACATACCCTTTCCTGAACACAAGAAGCCATCAGCATATCAAATGTTTTTGTTGGATTTTTGTTGCAAATGCTCACATCTAGAGTTACTGTGCCATTGTTCCTTTGGTTATAGTGCTGAATTATTCAGTATTATCATCCACTGCCGCCCTCAGATGATCTCTTTCATTATTAATTATTAAAAGGTGTACCTCCACTTTCTTAATTAACGCTGGTGTTTCTTACTAAGGGACCCAGCTCCTACAGCCCTTTGTGAGTGGGAAGTACCTATTAGGTAGGCATTTAACTATGTCTAATGCAACTTAGCTTGTACCCACTTCTGACCATAAACTCTGGGGCAAAGTTCAGCAGATATAAATAATTGGAGGCTTCAATTAAATAAATAGAGCTATGACAAATTAGTGTAGCTGGGATCTAGTACTTTTTGTCCTTCCTCCATTTCTGTTTCCAAGTTGTAGTACAAACTTGGAATAGTATGGTTTGCATTTAGAATACTACTTCTTGCTGTTACAGCAATTCGGCTGTGCCGACTACTGTAATTTGTGATAGTGGTCAGAAGTGTGTCTGTGCTCCTATTCCGCATCAGGCTGCTACATGCTAACTAACAAGAAGTTAGCTTGTATTCTGGCTAGAAATGGATCATTACAATTGTTAGTTATAAAAAGGCTCTCTTGCAGTTGGAGGAAAGCCCTTCTCTGAAGGGAAGACATAGATAGTGTTGGGTTTTGTTTGGTTTTTTTAAAGTTTATTTAAATAACTGGTCCAAGTGAAGATCCTAAATATTTATCTCCTCACTCTTTGTCTCTATAGGGGACAAATTCTGCACTCATATCTGTTATGTGAATCTAGAGCTGCTAGATGTAACCAAGAGCAGACTATGCCTTTTCCTTTTCTTCCCTCACGTTTTTTCAGATGCTTATTCTCCGCTTCCTTGCACAGTCTTTGTTCTCCTGCCTTTCTTTGATGCCTTTCAATGGCAATGCTGGCAACAGAAGCAGCTATGAACAGCGTGAATTAGTCGTTCTTTCATGGGAAACTGTGGTGGGGGGAGAGTCCACTGGGCACTTGTAATGCTGCTGACGTGCACTCAGAGATGGGACAAAAGTATGCGAGGAGAGAGGGGAGTGAACACAGTGGGGCTCAGTGCTGGCATGCTTCTTACTCACCAGAAGAGCTTGAAATTGAGCCATTTGGGTAGTTCACTCTTCATTTCCCTGTAAAGGTCACATCAGCTGGGTTGTTTTCAGAAGGTTTTCTGCATGGGGCCTTATGCTGAAACACTGAATGCAAGCAAATCTCTTCTGTTTCTGTAGGTTGTGATCCTACATTATTGTTGCTGGTTTATGTTATTTATTATGTGCCTGAAATCTAAAGGTCTGTGTCACTTCTGGGGCACAAATTTGAAATGTGAAGGCTCAAGTATATACAAAGTTCTTAAAGTATATACTGTTGTCTCACAATTGAGACCTTTTTCCTTACTCTGCTATCATGGAGCATCTAAAACATTGTAAGTGAAACACTCTTTGCAGAAGTTTATTTTCATTGCTTTATTTTTCCCAGGTTTAGAGTAAGCCATTCATGGCTCTCTATTTCATTTCGCTCTTTGTCTTGTAAAGTCATTTTTCTTCCCCTGTTGTTTGTATAAACTCTGTCATGCACATCAAAATCAGGGAGAGGAAAAACAAATTAAAAAAACGAGGTGTTTTCAGGAGCAGGAATGCCACATGCAATCTCTGTACTTGTAAATATTAATGTTAGGCTTTAGTTTGACTTTTTCTTCTTAAATATATAAGCAAAATACTTGTGATAGTAGGAAAAATAAGCATAAGTCTAAATTGTATGAAGTCTATCACAAGACAATCAGGCATGTTAAAACCAGGGCTAATGCCATTAGAATTTTAAACTTGGAATGCACCTTGCATAATTTTAGTTTCTGGCTACATTTGTTGTATTTCTGTTTGTTTTGTTGTTTTTAAAGTCTAGCATTAGTCGTTTTGCTTCCTTTAAGACACTATAGGAAAACCAGAAATGACAGTGTTAAAATCAGTAATTTTTTTACTTGTTGCTATGATGATGCAGCATCTAGGGAATTTGTAATTTTCCTTTTATATGTACAAAAGGGCCCCACAGGATGGTTTTTAAAGCATACTGCATCAGCTCTAAAAAACAAGCCAAGCATCTGCTGTCTAAATTGTTTTCAAAGTATTTATTACGTACAGTTGGCATTTGTAGGTGTTGGTGTTGAAGTGAATGGCATATATGCCCAAAGGGGAAGGGTTTCAGCTGGATTAACTTGGAGTAAATAAAGGGGCTTAGCCTACCATGGCAGTTGACCATTAAAGCATGTTCCTGCACTTGGGCCAGTAAGTGTGTCTGAAGTTTGATGATGGCTGTAGGATCTGTGTTTGGGTCAACAAAGTCTGTGAAGTAAAATGCTGTTTATGATCAGCTGTGTCTCTGCATGGGAAGTAGAGGCTCCAATGTCCAGACATTTATTGTGTCACAGAAAAGGGAAATCTGAGTCATCTCAGTCACATGAACTGCCTCAGTTACTCAGTCGTGTCAATTAGTCACCTTAGTTATCAGTAACGCAGCAGGTAGCATATATGGAGTCAATAAAACATACACTTAAAATGTTATCTGCAGTAACAATCGAGGGTTGGGGTTTTTTTAAGCTGAATTCAGTGCAAATGTCATGAAGATACACTCCAGTTGTTTACTGACTCATTTATTAATGAATTGGCTGTGCCATGGTGAATTTCTCTCCACTTCCTGGAACAAAACCAGTTCCCTGGCAGTGCTATTGTGCTTGTGCCATTCCACCCGCAATGTTAAAGAAGCCCTTTCTGGCACCAGGCGGTGAGGAACAGCATAGGCAGGTGTAGCTGTTGCACTGATCTTTGCTGTCTTACGGGCAGATGAGCAAGGTGCTGTGGTGGTGTTTCATGTTGATGATTATGATGAGCAAGACACAAGGGAGAGATGATTCTGGTGTACAGAATAAACTTGCCTGTGTTGTTTGGATCAGGCATACATTTCTGCAGAGGAGAATTTTTATTTATTTTTGGCATTTTTATTTAGTTAATTTTTAGCGAAGTGGAGCATTGTAGATTAAAAAGGGGAAATCAGAACAGGAAAATAGGCCATTTCAGTACAGTGGCTGGAGCAACCCACAACTAGGTCAGAAATTAGCTCCTCCAAAGGCAAACACACAACAAATGTTCAGTTTAATAAAGTTAACAAGTTGTTACGAATGACTGCTGAAGAAATAATGGTTTTTTCATTTGTGCTCTTGGAAAGACATATGCTGAATGTATTTTTTGATTAACTTTCTGACCAGAATCAAAATCACATAAAGTCCTTGCATTAAGCATGGAAATGTAAATCACTGTTAGAAAACTACCTAGAAGGGAAGCTCTTTTCAAGTAAAAGCAGCTATATGTAAGTGTGAAGCAGTTGTTCTGGATGGAGCAGCTGGATGTTCAGCCTTGCTTTTTAAGCCATTCTTTATGATTCCCACCCCATCTACCATGCAGTGGGTGAAAATACATTGCAGTGTAACAATAATGTTGACTTGTTAGTTCAGTTGATGCTCATGTCTTTTGAATCGTCTCATGAATAGTGCTTGCCAGACAAAAGATAGGTTTGGTGAAGTTTGTCCCTCTAACATTTATAGACAGGTGAGGGGAAAAATGATACCATTGAAGAACTAAAACAGGACCAGGCCACTGACTTTAAAGGGAAAGTGTATTTCAGAGGTCAGCCTTCGAAAAGTAGTGAAAGGGGCAAATACGCATTTTATAGATTCAGAAGCTAGTTCTTGGGATTTTCTGAAGATCTTATCTTAATTGTAAGAAACGCCTTTCAGCACATTTAAAATCCATTTTGATGGTGGTGGAGGATTACTTTAAGGAGAGTTTGTTGCATCTAATGTATTAAAGAAACAACTGGAGGCGGAAAATAGCAGTATAATGATATTTTGAATAACATGAAAGGCGTGACCCAAAGCCCTGTCCTTCTGTTTGAGACCAGGATTTGGGAATGTCCTGGAACTGGGCTGGTTTCAGTGAAGTCTGGAGAAGAAAAAGGCAAAATTCTAGATCCAGGTAGCGAAGTGGTATAATGCTTCCTGCAGACAAATCCTAACTTACTTGTGCTGTTGTGTATAAGGCATTTGCGTGTCTCTGGAGAGGTGGATAACTGCTGGGAAGGTGGCCTCTCTGAGACAGTGTGTATCATACTCTGTTCTCATGGGAAGTGTATCAATGCAGTGTGCTGGCACCTGATCCACTGTCACATCTGTTCTTCAGGTCTGATATAAACCCAGCAAACTTCAACAGTAAATACAAGTTAAGACAATAACTCTGTGATTAACAGGACATGTTAATGCCTGTGGACTAACAGTGGGGTGTAAGCAGTTTTCAAATTAATTGTAATTTTTATTGGTCTTAAGTCTGCTGCAGGTTCTCATTACCATTGCATCCCATAGATTTCCTCTTTATCAAGTTCAGGTGGAAACCATCACCACTTGGTTTTGTTTGAAGGAAAAATGGATACCATCTGCTGAAAGCCCTCCCAGGTGATTATTTGGGAGAGCTACAAGAAATCCTGAAGTAATCAGGCACCATATGCTAAGAAGCAGAAATCTGAAGTGTTTACAAGTATGTAGAATCACAGTAGAGGATGGTCTGAGCAAGACCTTGTATGGTGGGAGCAGAAGGGTGGGGAGAGATGCTGTGCATAACAAAGGAAGTTCCAGCACCAAGGTTCTGATGTAAGTTGTTTAGCTAAGTGCTCCTCACCAGGTCTGTCTGTTGACTGTGTTGCTGCTCACCCTGTGCATGTGAGCTGTGTGACAAGTTGTCATGCATGTCACAGAACCATGGAGAACACAGGTTGGAAGGGACCTCTGGAGATCATCTGATCCAACTTTCTGCTCAAAGTAGGGCTAACTCTGGAGCCACAGCAGTTTGCACAGGGAGACGTTCAGTCAAATTTTGAACATCTCTGAGGATGGAGGACCACAACCTGTTGGACAACTTGGTCCAGTGCTTGAGTACTCTTACAGTGAAAAACTTTTCTCTTATCAGAATTGATTGTGTTGCAACTTGTGGCTGTTGCCTTGTTCTTTTGCGGTGTCCCTCTGAGAACAGTTTGGCTCTGTCTTTAACTCCTTTTAGTGAGTGGGAGGCTGCAGTCAGGTCTGCCCCCAGCCTTCTTTTATCTAGGTTAAATAAACGCAGTTCCATCATCATTTCTATGTCATTTGTCCAGGAGCCAAAGCAGTCCTTTTTTCTATGTGATGTCATGAGCTGGTATTTTCCTTTGACTTCCTGCTAAATTGGGATAGATCACTTGAGAGAGAATAGACATGTTTGCTCCAAACCAGCAACCCCAGGTAAAAGAAATTCATAGGAAGAAGAGAAACACAAAATGCCAAATTCTGGTACATGTGCTGTTTCTTTCTGTGGTTTCAGTAAAGCACAGTCGGTATGTATGCTCACCCTGCTCTGTTGGCATGGCTTATCTGCAGTAAAGTTAGCTGCTGTGGCCTTCTGATGATGTGAGAATCTTTCAGAAATGGACAATTCATGAAGTATTTTCAAGTATCTTGATGTTTGCCTCGAGTGTCATCTCCATGACTGGGATGAAGTACAGGAAGGTCACAGGCCTGACAGAACAAAGCAGAAGATCCCTCAAAAGTACAGGGTTTATTCCAGACACTGGATAAATCTTGAACTGCAGAAGTAGCTAAGACAGTTCTTTTAAATTGTATGCTTGTTTTATTTGACATTCCTGTGCCTTGCGCTAACCAAATGCTGTAGGCCCCTCTGCATTTGGAGAGTAGAGTACATTTGGTATTTTTATTCAATAGTCAGGTTTTTTTTCACTGTGCTTTATCAGACCTGTTTAATATTATTTTACTGGGCTGGGTGATTTCTGGTTTTTTGTTTGCCTCTGAAGAATGTATTTCTGCGTGTTATAGGCTAGCACAGCAGCGAAAGATGGCTGGTGAGAGGTGGGTGAGTAAAATAATTGCACTTTCTCCAAATACCTTCTCCAAAACTGGAAGGAGTTTCTGTTTCTGATGCCTGTATCTTGGGGGAATATCTGGATTTCCAACATTGCCTTTTTATGGGGTGCAGTAAGAACCCTTGGGAATTCCATAATATCTCTGGGTTCCTGATATTTTAAGTGGCCTCCTGTGAGAACAGTCAGCATTAATTTCATCATGGAAACAAAATTCCATCTTAAATGTCATCCACAGCATGGTTCAGACCTTCCCATTGTTACAGGACTTTAGCTGGCAGGTTGTTGCTTTGCTATCACTCTCTCATTTATGTTTGTAAGAAGGCAATGCTTTTGTGCTTTTCCTCTAGTTTACTTCTAGGTTCCTGTCTATACTATTAAAGTTGTCCCGAATGGATTCTTTTTTTGATATGGGAAGAAGCTGTCCTTTTTCTTCCTTTCTGAGGATTAGTATTCTCAAGAAGACCACACTTCTGTGCCTTTTTCATGTTAATTCAGGGCTGCTTTGCAACATCAGCACCACCATGTGTTCCTCTTCAGTCAGTTGTCCGTATATCCGCTTACGTCTTTCAGACCTCTCCCATACCCTGTGGAAACCGTTTGGAGTTTAGGGTCATGAGAACGAGTTGCTTTAGGACTTCTTTAGTAGATATATTCATATAACTTCCATTTATCCCTGCTGATTATTCTTGCCTGCATCTGATTCTTGCATTTCATCTATCCTGTAGTTTAGTAATGTATGAAGTTGAGTTTGCACACAGGGCATGAACAAGTGGCTGTTTGCTTTGCTAGTCCTTGAAGGGAGGCTTGTATTATTCAGCTTTAAATAAATCATCCGGATGTGTACCTGTATCATTTGAGCTGCATTTTGCCCTGAGAATTCTTCAGTTAAAGGAGCACCTAAAAAGAGCTGCTGTTTCAGGAAAGTTTCTTTAAAAAAAACAGCCATTTCAGTTGCTTTAACAGCCACTAAATTATAACACAAATAGAATGACATAGATGCTACATAAATCGCTAAGCTATAACAAGCTGGTATAAAGATATTAAAACTCACCCACACAAACAAAACAAAGAAAACATGTAAAGGAAACTGTGAATGTGATTATGCACAGAATGCACATGAAAGCTGAAATAAAAGGAAAAAAACTCGAGATAAAGCAATCTCTGCACATCGGCAACAAGGACCAGGGTGTGACTGTGGGAGGAACAGCACATGAGAGAGCAGTACGTTCATGCTATTTGGTGCAGAAGTGGCGGCACATGACCTTGATTTGTGCAGTTATTCTAAATTATCTTTCTGTCTTGCTTTTTTTATCCAGTATTCGTCTCAGGACTTGTACTTCTCTGTCTCTGCAGTATTTCCTGGCACTGGCGTTTCCCCTGACAAGCTGCTGGCCTATTTGGGATCTCTGGAGACTGCATCCCCGTGAATCTGGCTGCTGTGATTATTTTAGCCCTCAACGCAGATTTCCCTGAGGAACAGAGGAAGTCTGCCAGCAGATGTGGTTCATGAGATTTGCTTACCCTGGGCCCAGCCAGGAGGCTGTGTGCCAGCTGGAGGGGCCACCAAGGGGGGTCCAAAGCAGAGGATTTGGTCCCTGCTCCATTCCTTGGGGAAGGAGGGGATCCCCCTTCCTTCCCTGAGGTGAGGGGCTGCAGCAGGTACTACTGCACAGTTGCTTTGGCAGCCAGCAGCACAGGAGGGCAGATGGCTCTGATGGTAGGTCCAGAAGTTGAGCTGAGTGTAACAAGATGTTTCCCCAGTCTTTCTGGAAACCTGGGCCAACCTGTAGGGGAGAGGTGATCTGCCTGGGAGCAGAAGGCATTTCCATGTTGGATTTCTTGAATTATGTGTGTTTTCTGAGGAGGAGGGGGGAGAATTCCGGATGTTCTCAGCTGGGTGTAGGATGAGGTACCCTTTGATTAGAAATCAGCCTTAATGGTTTCTTTTGGAACAGCTTTACAGGTTCAGAGGTTTCTGGGTTTATTAATGTTTTAAGCTCAAAGCAAAATGCAGAAGATGGATAGGAAGTCTGTCATAGCAAGAGGAAATATAACGTTGTTTCTGTTAACCTCAAAATCCAACTGTCTTGGTAAAACCACAGAATTTTTATTTTATTTTCAGAAGCTGGGAAAAGTGTGATCTTCCGGGTCTGTTCATACACTGCTTCCTTCTCCTGACACGAGAGAAATTTCTGGTTGTGGAAGTGTAGTCTCCAGGCTCTTTCAGAAGACTTCTTTGCATTGGTGTTATCCCAAGGGCCTGAATCATAGGGACAGAAAGGGACAGACTTGCTGCATGGATGGGCACCCAGCCACATGCCAAATACCTTTTTTTTCCCAGTTAGCGTAGTGCTGTCTGTGACCCTTGAGCGAGGAGGGGGAAGTCTGAATGTTCTAGATTTGAACTTCTTCAGGTATCAACACAGTAAGAGAGATTGTGATATCTTTTAACCTTTTCTTCCACTGACACGTCCTACTTATTCCACAAACTATAAACTATGTGCCTGCCCACTTCCCTTTAGAATATCCTTCAGTATCACAGATACCATCTGTTTTCTCTCAGGTGGTCTTATTGATAAAAGTCTAACTACATTGCAGAGCGGTTGTTCTCAGTTGGTTTTTCTTTTTTTTCAAGGCTGCTGCTTCTATTTTGGACCTGGAGAAGGACTGAGGTACTTGAAAGCTTATTGATTTTTCCCAGCTAGACTAGTGAGCCTAATAACATAGGTCTGCCTACAGACCTTATTTTGGTCATATCCTTGGATGCATCAACAATACTGTTTATTTCTTCTGGTGTAATTTATGGCTGTCAGTGTTATGCAAATAACCCAGCAATGACGTGTAACAATATGGAGAGAGTTATGTTGGCCTGTCTGCAATGTTCCTAAATTTCATCAGGGAAAAATAAACAGAAGAATCTCAAGCAACTGATGTACTGGACGAGACTTCAATGCAAATGCATCTTATTATTATGAAGTTGCCGTGATACAGCCATTTGTTCATTCTGGGTCAAATCTTTCCTTTTTTATTCCTGTGTGTTCCTAAATCAGAGAAATTTGGTGTTCATGGGTGTGTTAGTGGAGTTCCTGAGCAGTTCGCAGTTTCCCTGCAGTCCCGCAGGGTGACGGGTGCAGGACGGTACGGAAGCAGACACTTGAGTCTTGTAACACCATCAATAGAAGTGCTAGTGATGAGTGTAGGATGCAGTGGCAGTCATTAACGTTAAGCTGTTAAATGAGACACTTGGACTGAGGTAATTGAGTTTCTGGCAGCCAACAGCCGTGGGAGTGACAGATCCAAGTACCAGAATGTTGCCTGTCAGTTTGCAGCTGTGTCATATTGGCAGTTCCAGCATTGGGCTCTTTCCTCGTGCTGGCTGGGAGATGATGGAATGGTTTGGGTTGGAAGGGGCCTTAAAGATCATCTGGTTCCAGCCCCCTGGTGGTGGATATCGGCATGTACCGTCCAGCAGTACCTCTCCAGTGGGCAGGGAGCATGTCCTGTACGTCTGCAAAACAGCCACCTGTGTAGTCCTGCTTAGTGATGGCTGAGACCAACAAGTGCATTTCTCTCTTGCCTCCCTTGTGGGAGAGGCAGCAGGAAAGCAAGCACATACTCTTTGCTCTCCTCCTTGTCTGGATAACTTAGGATCTCAGTCAGACTAAGGACACTGTTCTCCCAGTATGGCCCTTGGTGCCCCAGGGCAGCAGGGAGCAGTGGTGAGGTGAGACTCCAACCTGCACAGCTCCTGCTGAAGCTCCCGAGGTCCTTTATAAGCTTGGGACTTCTTTCTTGTCTGAGAGTAATGTGGGTAAACTGGAAAGAAGAAACCCAGAAGGGGCCAAGCATCTGAAAACACTGCTAGCACGTGGGGTGATAGCAGCCTTCTGTGGGAAGGAACCGCGGCCACTGTCATGCTGGTAATTGGGTCCCTGCCTGGAAAAAATACCAAGTGAGCAGGTCACCCGGGACGCCAGCGCAGCAGCTCTGTGCCAAGGGCCACATGTAGGCTGCGCACACAGCCTGGGAGTGCTCGCCTGCCCAAGTCGCGTCTTTGCAGGTGTTGGCATAACTTCCCTTCCCTGGATTTGTTTCTGTTTACATGGATGTCTAAAGGCCCGCATGGCTGGTAAGGAGCAGGAATTAACTTTTCTTTAAATGTCATAGCACAAAACCAAAAGCCTGGTGAAGCTGAAGAAGCCAACTCTGAAGGTTTTCTTTTTCCTCCCTGCAAACTCAAAAGATGTGGCCTTTTTGGGAAAATATATACTTATGCAATTTGTCCTCATTTTGGTTCTTGATAACCAGCACAACTCAGCCAGCATTGAATGGATGGCTGCAATTAACCCATGTAATAGTATTTATGGCTCCTTTTGAGAAAGGACTGTTATTTCTTAGTCAGCGCATAAGCCTTATTTTAGGTAATCAGAAGCCCCATTTTTAAGTGCCAATGTGATTTTAAAGGTACTTCATGAACATGACAGAAACTCAAAGCAAAGCCTTTGAGATGCCAGAGGAGACCTGTTAAAATTACCAGGCAGTTTACCAGTGCCTCAGCAAGGGCATGTTTGAGAGCAGCAGGTTTTGTTGTTCTTCACTTCTGTGAAGTCTTCTTCAATTTGTGTTATTCAGACAAACTCAGCGAGGCTGAAGCATCACGTGCCCTACATCTGAACCCGTGGTTTTGAAAGCTCGCCTTTTGAGGAAGGGGTTCAAAACAGAAGCCAGAGTTCAGCAACCCCACCCCCTTACACCACTGAAAGTAAGGGATTGGGCTGCATTTTCTCATGCTCTTTGCTTCTCCTGAAGAGCTGATCTGTCGTTGCTTAAGTGCACAAGCTGTCTTGAAATAATAATATGCTGCTCAAATACAAGATGCCAAGAAGCCTGCTTCTTGCTGCTAATGCAATACCACAGTTGCTTGTCGGTGCCCTGCCCCAGGCACCACCGTCTGGGGGCTGTGGTGGGAGCTGGAGCCCCACAATGAGCTCCACCAGGGACCCAAAGCCTGAGTGCTACCTGCGGAGGGAGGAAGGGCCTCCATCCCTCTCAGGTTGGTGGATGGGTGTTTGAACAAAGTTCTGCATCTTAAACCATGAATTATGGCTGCATTGCAGGTCAACATTAAATGACCCCCCCACACACCCATTTATGAGACCTTGTTTAACACACCTTATGCCTCTAAATGGACTGGGGGGTGGGGGGGGTGGGGTGTGCTTTTAAACATTTGAGCAAATGTCTCCTTGTCACTTGAACCCTTGATTTGAGTGCCGAGTGATTATTTGAGAAGCGAAAGAGTTTCAGTGTTTTCAGCAAAAAAAAAAAAAAAAAAAATTCATACCTGCATGAGACTTAAGAAAACCCAAAACCTAGCTTTTGTGGAAATTACAGAAATTATGGAAGCTGGCTAATATGACCCTAGAGAGAGCAGGAAAACATGAGCTCCATTATTACAAAGGAGTGTGTGTAGCTTAAGGATGTGGTAATGAGCACTGGTGTGGGTAGTACTGAAAGCATATGTTGTAGCACTGTTTAGCATATTTTATGCTTTTCACGTTATACCACTATCCTGTGTTTATACTTAAGCTTGCTAACCCTTTTGGCCTGCTCTCAAGAGTTGGAAAACGATCATGCAAACTGCTCACTTGTTTCAGTTTTTCTGCCCAGCTCTGTTATATGCCAAGCAACAGGCATGAAGACTCAAAAGTCTTACCCAGGAGCTTGGCTAGGTAAGTCATAAGAGAACCCCCTACCTCATAGCTCTTAATGAAGAATTGGAGCCCTTCTGAAAGGTGTTTCTCAAGCCCAGAGAAGATGTGATAAGAGTAGCTGCTTCTCATGCATGGATGTGCCTCCACATGGCTCAGTTTGTGCTGGGCCATGACTAAGGTTTCAAGGCATTCCTACGTTACAAGTAAAGTTGTTAATAAATAGCATATCCTGAATTATGCTTAAAATACAAAAGAAGTGGTATTTTTAAGAGATTTTTTAATAGCCTTTGAATCTTCTAATTTGAAAAGCTGCAGAGGTAAAATAATGCATAGCTGAGAGGTATTAAAAAGTACCTAAAAGCTATTTTACCAGCTAGATGGTAAATTCTGTGTGTTTTCTTAAGGTAGTTGCCCAGCTGTTTCTTACAGCACAGGAAGGGAAAAGCTGAATCACTTGTTTGTCTGGTTGTCACCTCAGTTACTAGTGCAGAGTAGGGTAAATTCCAAGCAGCAGGTGACTGCATCCCGGCTGAACACATTATGTGTAAACAATGCTTCAAAATCCTGGTGTACTGAATTTTGTGAATGTTCTTATTGAAAACAAGCTTTTTTGAGTAAAGCCAACAATACTCTTAACAAAACAAAAATATATTCTAAAAGTTTTGAAGTTACAAGGTAATTTATTCACTTAGAAATAACAACTTTCATGGAATGAAACTGAATTGTAGTCAAAATATTCTGTGTTTAATCATCTTCCTTTAGTACTTCACACATGCTTTGCACTAGTGTGGTGACTTTCTCATGTACATACATTTTAAATAGTTTTCTTAAAAAATAATTTAACATTTATAAAATGGTCTTTGTATATTATTTAAAGATCTTTAATATTCAAATAAGGCATGAATAATGTCATATTAATTCTAAATATGTATTTTCAGCAATATTAGACATTTATAAATTTTATTTCTATTGAATATACTATATTAAGCATTTTAGTAAGTACATATTTTATTTATAATTTAAGAATAATGTTCAAAAATAGTTTTTCATTTTAAAATCCATTTTGACAATGGACAGGGCCTTAATCAGAAAGAAGGAATTACAGTAACTCGGGGTTCTGTGTGGAATGAAAATGTGTTTCAGTTCACCAGGATCATCTATGTCCTGGTACTTTTAAATACTAGAAGAGTAACTAGCCATTAATTTATGTAGCCAGCAGGTGAACTCAGTTGCAAGACATGTGGTTAGTTTGTTAGAAAACTACTGACATCTGTAAGACTGCACAAAGAGCTAAATTCCTTAATTTGCTGACTCATTGCTAGAATTACTGAGAGCCACTTTTGTGTAAAAAATCCTCATTGTGCGTGCACCGCCCCCCTCCCCGCCCTCGATCTCTCCCTCTCCAAGGTGTAGTCGCAGACTGGACCCTGGGACCCCGCAGAGGTCTCACCTAGTAGAAGCTGGTTTCTTTGAGTGGTAGGCGCCCTCCTTGCCCAGCCAGCCAGGAGCTGCCCCAGGGATGAGCTTGGGAGCTTTTCCACCACTCCTGTTAGGATGCGTCTGGCCACTGGGTTTGGGATGTGCTGACTAAGCAGATGAGAGGGATGCTGGTGTGGAAGGCCATTACATGTCCTGCGGGTAAATCTCTATTGCTCAAAACACGGTGAAGGTGCAAGCAGGGTTGCTGCTGAAAACACTGAAGTGCCAGCTTGATGATGGTTTGTGATCTGCAGGATTATTAACTGCTGTGGGGTAGGAGCCCCCTTTGTACAGAGCCTGACACAGACAAGCCTCCAACCCAGTCAGGCAGTTGAAGCCAGAAGAAACAGGAACTGTATCGACACCTTTCAGATTTCTACCCAGTGCTTTAACCAGGGAAACCATAGAACCTAACTCACTGTGGCATCCCAAGAAAGATGCTGTCCCTCTCTGGGAGGGAACCTGCATGCTAGGAGAATGTTTTAAAGCAATAGAAATGGCTCTCTTAGTTAAAACCTCAGCATGACTTCAGGAGGGAGAGGCCAGAAGGGAAAATCACCTTCAAATTCAATAATCCCCATGTTAAAAGTGCATCCCATTGCAATTTATTGTTGGGTAAGAGAGGTGTGTATAGTTCTGACACTTAGGTTCCACTGATGTTTCAAAATTAAATGCAATGTATTATATGAAGCATATTTTCTATGCAGTATCTTTTTATTTTTGTAAGACAATTTATTCTGTATTTGAAGAATATATTTAGTGTTGACTCTAACTTTTATTTCTTTAGCAGAGAAATGCTACTTCAAGGGCTGCGTTAAAGAAATGCTTTGGATTGGGGACATTTTTAACTGAAATGCAGACTTGGTGAAGGCTTCCAGGGAAGGGTGCTTTGCCTGAAGAGTCACCATCAAAAACCTCGCCCAGCTTCTAAACCACAGCATTCTTGAAAAGCCTAATCATGACACACATTTGTCCTGAAATTTGGTCTGATGCAAACAAGGTCTATCTGTATTCGTGCACCTACCTAGTTTGGTTAACAGCAGGTATGTGAAATGCTGGATGGAAATAGATGTGTGAAAATTCCCCATCTGAGCTGACCTCAGAGATTTAAGTAGAGAAAATTCCTGAAAACTAGATTAAGAAACAGTGCCTAAGCAAAATAACACATCATTTTGCTGGAGGAGGGAAAGCTGAGAGGGTTTCCCAGGAGCTAAACATCAGACACACGGAAGATAGCGGGTTCTGGGAGTTGTGTCACCGAAAATTAGACACCTACCATCAGTCCAGAGTGCAACTCCTCATCCTGCTCCACATCACAGGTTTCAGCATGGCCAGCAGCCCTGTCTTAAAAACACCCGTGTTTCTCCAACACAACATCTATAAATGGAGCCTGGGACAACTGCATCAGCAGTCGTAGAATCTCTCAAGTTGGAAGGGACCTATAAAGATCATTGAGTCCAACTTGATCAGTGCCTGGCTTGTAGGTACCTGAACTTCAGTGAAGTGGATCCTACTGAGCATGAATGCACCTGGCTTGAGGCCGCAGCCAGCATCCAAGACTTGCTGCCTTTTGCCACGAAGTGCCTCCTGCCAACGATGAGTTTTCTCTCCAGCAGATGGCCCAGCCAGCCCGCAGGAAGCCAGCCTTTACCTTGCCATCCCTGGCACTCCAGCTGCAGGTATGCTTATGGTATCCTCTGCACATTATTCTAAATGGGCACCTTTGAAATCGGTTTGAGTTTTAGGCTATACAGAGAAGTAGTTTTACATACACACAACTGAGTATTCATTGGTACCTCAGAAAACCACAATTTTGATTGTGAAATATTTTTAGCAATAATGACTCAATACTACCACTTCACAGCTGCAGAGTTTGTGAAGAGATGGTCCCCAGGTCAGTAGTGCCTGGCAAATTTATTTTCTGTCATAACAAAGACAAATGGAAAGTGTGCAGCTAATGCATCAGTTCTGTTTTTGAATATGATTCTTACTGTCTCCTCTAAGTTACTGGAAATATCCACATGACATATTTCCCCTTTCAAAGATCAATAAGTGTTACAAAATAAATGTTGTTCTAGATGGAAAGCTGGCATTCAACAGTGCTTGATTTCCACTTGGTCTTTGCTGTTTCTAGTAAAGCTAGATACATACTGAGACATTTACAACCATATGATCTGTGCTTTATATGACTTTTCCATAAAAAAAATCTGTACTATTTGTTAGCTTATTGGTTTCTAGTGACAAAATACACCACTTCATTAGTTAATTATACTCTTCCCCTGTAAGAATACAAGCCTGCCTTTTCTTAACCTTACTAATCCAATCACTCATATTTCATGTGGATTTAACTCTTATGTTTAAAGGGAAGGATGCAGAGTGTTTAAGTTACACCTTCTTAAAGAGAAGCTGAACTGGAGCAGTGCTATGTATCAGCAGACTGACTTGCAACCCTAGTCATTCTGGGCCACCAGCATGGTGAGGCACAGACAGCAGAGGGAGGACTGGGGCAGAAGACTACTTCTAAAGTAACTTGTGAGAAATAAAATTGCAGCAACTGTTACCCAATTCTCTGCTGTGTAAAAAAAAAAAGGTGCAAGTCAGACGATGCTGCTGCGCTGGACCTTTGCTGTTGCGTTCACATCCACAAGGCACAACACTGGATTCCAGGAACTCTGATCCCAAGTGCTGGCTGAGTCTTCCCGCAACATCAGACTTCTGGCTCTGGGCTTGGGTTTTGAGACTTACACGCAAGTACTAACCCGTGCATTGGCTCTATTTATGCAACATCCCTGTCAGGTCCCAGGCACTGGAATTTTAAGTGGCATCACATAAAGGCACAAGGTGAATATTCAAGAAAGTGTGATGGGTCCTGAGAAGTTTAAAGATTAGTTTTCTGTATTTCAGTCAAATATCTGACTGCAACATCATGGCAATGTAAATAAATTTCAGATTTCACATGTAATGACTTCTAGTCATGTGTTTCAAAGCTAATGTTCTAAAATGACGTGTTTTCTCTTGAACAATTTAGCCCTTGCCAATAACAAAGTATAGTTTGAGCTGAGACCGCACATTATGCTACTTATCACTTGCAAAATGGGGACTCCACAGATTTGCTCCTGTAAATTTTCTTTGAATTAATGGAATAAATCGATATTTGTTACGGAATCTGGCTTATGTCCAAAGTTATGTGGAAATACGGCAATAAAGATTAGACAGTGATCCCAATTAACTACATATGCTGATTTTTTGGGTAAGAAGTATGAAACCAATGTCTTGCTTAATTAATCTTGTGTAATTTTCACTTGAAGAATCGTAAAAACTTAAAAAGCATACACACTAACACCACAAAACTAAGATATAAAAGCCATTTATTCAAAAAAATGTGGTGGTGTCAAATCACATACACAAGCCAATATTGAGCTACAAACACAGACCAAACAGTTCTATAAACAGAAATTGGAGTGTTCATTTACCATAGTACCTGAAAAAGACTGTTAATAAAAAGGAGTCCATAAGTATTTCATTTCACTTTTTCTACATGGCTCCTTGCTGAATGTCTTTGCCTAAGTTAGTGTACAATGAGCCAGAGGTAGAGTCCCAAGTAAAGCATCTAATGCCTCAGGGCTCCATTAAAAACCTTTATTCTTCTAAACAAAAGGAAAGCCTAGCCTATAGTTTTCTGTATGACACTGAAGTAAAGCCTCTTTGCTTGAACAGTACGGCATTCCCAAGCGCATTTGGCATTAACCTAGATTGAGACTGTGCTTTGTTGAACTGTCTCAGTTCTCCTCCCCTTCAGACTCCGACTCTAGAAGAGAAGAAAGTAAAATGCTTCATGGAGGTTGCATAAGGACAGTGATGTGAGTAATTCTGTAAAAATAACAAGATATCCTTCGAAAATCCAAAATTTTCATCACACCTAGTACCTTCTAGGACAGGTTGGCAGATTAAACAGTCGACCAAAAAGAAACACACAGCTGCTTCTTCTACTCTGCTACCCTCCACAGTGGAGCTCTTCATTTATAGATCTGTCACTAGAATTTTAACCAGATCACTATGAATTATTCTGGTCCTCATCTGCAGACTCATACAACACACATCTGAGTTTCATAAAGGATCAGCATTATTTGCTAATTGCTGTGAGCAGACTGTACTGCTGGCATCCAGGAAGCACCCTTTGAACTATTTGCTCTGCAAATATCCATCATCATCATCCAGCCCATCGAGAAAGGCAGATGTGGTGCTACCCTACAGGAGGTATGAAATCTGCGCACTTTTTTTTATGATTTGTATAGCATAAGATAAAAGTAATTTAGAAGTGGAAGCAAGAGAAGTAGAAGTCATTTAGAAATAGGAACATACGTGGTGTTTTTGTTACCTAAAGCTACTTTAGATCATACTGTATTTCAGTCTGTGTTCACCTGACAGGAAAGGGCTTGCTGCCAACAAGTGTCACACATTAGATCAGATTTCTCAGAGCAAACATGGTCTGCATGTTCTTACAGCAACATTTTGTCTCCATTTGTACTGGACTTGGTAATTAAGGACATCTGGCAGTGGGGACATGCAGGAAGGGATAAAAATAAAGAGCAGCAGAAAGACATACAAGCAAAGATTAAAGGGGGGCGGGGCAAAATGCTCTAATTAGACCAAGATTGCTGGTCCAAAGGCTCAAGTGTGAAAAGAGCTACCATTTTTATACTGCTACCTGCACATGTGAATTGCTGCAGTTTTATCTGCTCCTTGGCATTACTACATATTCCCTTAAAATTTCTAAAACTTATTTTAAATGGGTGAAAATGAACACTAATAATTATATCCCTATCTATTACACATGGATTGATCTTCCCACTATGTAATTCCTTCTCCATGCAAAAAAAGATAACTTACTTATTCAGTACAAACCGAAGTATTTTCCTGTGCAGAACATGAGAAAAACAACGTTGGGAACTAAAGAAACAAGTTCCTCTCTGCAACAACCACTTTAAAAGCAGCAAATTCAGACCACCTATCAGCCTGACCAATGCTAAAAGCAATTTCAGCTGCAGTGGCACAGGGAGGCTATATTCATGTCTCCAGTACAGATGATAATAGCAGAAAAGGCACTGACACAGTGAGCTGTTCAGTTGGGCATGCTAACACCAAGGTACTTCACACTGTCGTCAGTGCAGCACTCCTTCCAGCAGCAGCTTGAAGCATTTATCTACAGACAAGTGGTACCTGATGACTTAAAGACTTCACAAGGACACCACAAACAACAAAAAGCACCAAGTGTTTGTTGTTAGGCTCAGGCGCAACTGGAAACAATTTGGAGAAGGCATGCCTGGTGTTTTTCTATTCTAAGTCTGTATAATTCATATGCCTGGTACAACAAAAATCTGAAAAAATAAATTTGATTCACGAGGAGGCTACTATAGTTCTTTAAATAACCCATACCTTCTTCAGCATTTTGCAGCCACTCCACGAATTTCTTCATCTGGTCAAGAAAAACACTTTTGCCTTTAGCAACATGCGCTTCTTTATACCACTTGAGGATAGCTTCTTCACTCAGAACATCAGCTGAAACACAGATCAGTGTTTGTAAAACATCAGTGTACTTCTTAGAGGTTAGAAGATTTTGAACATGAAAGAAGGAGGAATTATTTTTTTTAAAGGCGGCATAAAATAAGTTAATGTGGTCGCAGTGGAACAAGCTCTGCATAAACTACATTAGGCTACCACTACAGAATATCCGATGCATGAAAGGGACTCCAGATCCAGTAAAATGTGTAATGTATTAGGCTTAAAATAAAGTACCAAGTATTGTGCTTCTGTAAAGAAAAGTTCTCTATTAATCTGCTTTAAACACACCACAGAAGATGGCTGGATTAAAAAAAAATAAAAAATAAAAAATCAGTCTGCACATAGAAGTTACCACTATAAGAAATACCATGCTTTTTCTTGCTGTTTGATCACAGAACTGTGCATGGTTCTAGAAATCTGAAGTGACAGACACCTCCTGATTGAACAGTTAAAAGACAGCCAGTAGGGACCTTTGGCAATCATTTTCTCCTAAAGGTTTTATATTGTTTTTAGCTATTAAGTTTTAAGGTCACTATTCAGACCACCCGTTTTAAGGGACTGGCTCACATGGACAGCACAGCTGACATTTTTTTATGTCAAGCATCAAGAACAAAATAGCCGTCAGTGAGGGATTGTGAGGCTGAGTACAATTCAGAATAAAGAAATCCTAATAAACAGCAAGGACACTTATTGTTTCCAAGAGATGCAAATTTAGGTCTAGCAACAGACCTCTAGCCCCAGGAACAAAGCTCCTGTGACCCAGCCAAGCCAAATATCTCAGTAATTGATGGCTGTGGAGGCAAATTCTGGGATCCACAATGGCATTTTGGCAGTTACGTAATGCAAGAGGCAAGAAGAACAACAACAACAACAAAAAAAATCAAACTATATTTGTTCTATAAAAAGACTAAAGACAGCTTTCTACAGCTCATTAAAATTTCCATTCTTCTTGTCTTTCAACAAACTACCCTTGCTCTGCAAAATCAACACATTTATGTCGAGTTCTTCACTGCTTCCTTGAGCTCTTGGTGCCGTCCCACCCACTGGGTATTTGCTTGCCAAAGCGCTGATCCTGACCATCACCACCTTCTTCAGCCTAAAGGTCACAGATCATGTGGCAGGGAAGGAATGAGGGCAAACTGAAATAAGTGACACCAAAACCCCAGAGCATCTGATCAAATGAGACACAGCAGACATTTCACATGCACTGTTGAATAATAAACAGATGGAAGCAGCCGGGGATACATTTGAACTTAATCAAAACTATCCCAAGACATCCAACGGTAAGAGACTATGAAGTCTCACTGAAAATCTGGAATTTAGTGAGTGTGACTGGAAGTTAGTTACCTTGTCTCTCAGATGCTTTTCCAAAATAAATCTTGTCCACAGTTTGCTGCAAGTGACAGTAAGCTTAAAACGCAGGGAAAACAGGACCGTGCTGGCTCTAGGCTTTTTTCAGTACATATGAAGTTGCACTTGGTGAACCCTCCAAGTGGCGCACACAGCTGTATCTTCCTGAAATCACAACCCACCCCAGTGGACTTTTTCTCCAATGTAACCGGGACACAGGACTTAAGACAGAGGCTCCAAACATGTTGCATTAAATACTTGCCAGTAGTCTTTACCAGCAGCTCAAAGGCATTACAGCATTTAACAAATCGGGATTTTCATTTAGGAAACCTCAAAATATTTCACGGAACTGCAGTGTAATCCCTGCATGTAAAAAGCTTATGTTCACCATAGTCCTGGAGCTCACACAACTACATCTGCAGAATTACTCAGGGTGTGACAGTTATTATGAACCTTAGGGACAGGCAAAGAAAATCATGAGAGGACAGATTTCAGGGGGGAGGGGAGGGAGGAGAAAGGGTTGAGCAACCCCCTCCCTAGCTCAAGCTAGCTCTTGGGTGTTGTGGACACTTAAAAACATGCAGCTGCTGTACAGAAGCAGCTGCAGAAGCCCACTGCTGCATTACAGTCCATATTACAATACTGTGCGAGGAAGCACCTCCAGGCAGGCACGTATCTCAGTTCAACAGTAACAAGATTTACATTTAGTTTTTTGATTTGCAGACTGTACGCTCAAGGGGTTTGCTACCAAAGAGGAAGGGGGAACGTCTCCCTCCCTCCCCAAAACCCAAACCTGGTAACAGCAGCATGCTTTCTCACTGTGTGCCTCAAAGATTATAACATTCTCAAGCCAGGTGGATGAAAAATTTGCCTGTATGTAACTCCATAGCAATAAGCCTCCTACAGTAACAGAAAAGAACAAAATGAATTCAACTCCAAAAAGGACAACTCCAACTCTCCTTTCTTTTCTGAACAATATTATTTGTAACACATTCGTGCCTCGAGTGCTCATAAGAGATGATATGCTCTTGTCAGTACAGAGATGCCCAATTAAACAATCATGCAGGACAGGGTATAGTTAATCCTACTTCTCTAGGTTGCTTTGAAGCAATGGGAACACTGGGGGAGACGGGAGGAGGAAGGGAATGATTCATTTTGTATATTTATAGTTATTCCTCATTAAATTTGATTATAGATACATTTCAACAGCTGAACACTGTAGTTTGTGGGCGTGTGCACATCATTTTCACCATAGTCCCAGGTGATGTCAGCCTGAGAGAGCTGGTTTATCCTGCAGGTGCAGCCAACTGCCACTCACACCACCCACAGCCAGAGCCTCCAGGGATGTCCCTCATGAAAGGGAGAAGCTGCAGAGCAGAGACTGAAAAGCCCCGTGTCTTTACTGCAGGGTTAACTGGAAAGTTACTTGAAGTTCAGGTCTCAGCTTTGTACTAAATCACCCAGTCTGAATGAGTTTCTGCTTTCAACTCAAGCTGCGTAGCCATCGGCAGTAAAGGGAAAAGCGCACCCTGTCAGCTGCCAACGCAGCCAATCAATCTGCATAATTCAACCCTGTCACAGCTAACTCAGTTGGGAGGACAGAGCCTGAAGGCAAGGGCTCTTTCAACGCAAGGAGTATCACCCACAGTGCAGTTACGGTCTCCATGGTATTTTTTTTTCCTGGGAAAAATTCGCATCTAGTACCAAAAGAAAGTACTTGAATAATGGAAGATATTTCAAGATAATTGTGTTCCATCAAAATGCAAAACCTGTGTATCAAGCGGAACTGGAAGATTCCGTTCTTGTAAGCACAGGATTCCTGCAGCGTTTGAGAAGACAGTCTGCATCATTTGGTTGCAACAACTCCATACTGCAGAAGAGTATCTCCGAGGCCTATTCATGCTGCCGCAAACCAGACTATGACTCCACATACGCTTCTGATTTATTTTCTTTCTGTATATTGTAAACATTGTCCTGAACTCTAATGCAAAAGTACACAGAGGCTTTGTGCCTGCTAAGGGTGAAATTCTGATCCTTATGAAAGGAATGGTTATTAAATTCAATAGGGTCAAGATTTCACTTTTGAAATGCCCAGGTCAGACACAAGCTAAAAAAAGGAGAGATTCTGCAAGTGAATATGATATATAGCATGTAATCCAATAACAATAATGCTTAATTAACCCACAGTTAAAGGACACACTGCAACACGGAGTGGACTAAAAACCAACATTCATCTTACATAATTAGCAAGGAGGCTGGCGAACTTATTCGGTATCACTCAGAAGAACTCAGCAATTCTTATTCTGCAGCTGGCACGTTTACAATTGCACTGGCTTTAAGTGATAACCAGAAAAACAACCTGATCATAGCCAGGGATCACTGGACAGCTTGTTTTTCTCTACACTGTACCAGGAACAGAAAGATATAATAATGTTGACAAGTTTCAACTGACTACAGAACTGCTTTTGCAGATGATACCTACAAGCAGGTAAGAAGCTGCTTCCCACATAAGGGGAAACAGGGCTTGGGCTTTCATTGGGGGAAAAGGGGATATTCCTCCTTGTTCAGAGACAGAATAAAAGAAACCAAACAGCACAGGCTTTCAAGACCTTCTAGATGCTAATGAGTCCCATCATTCTTGTTTATATGTTTAGGTATCACCAGGTAATTCCCAGGAAAGTAACCCGAGGGCTACTTTATGATGGAAATATCGGAAAGATTTAAATGCAAGATGTTGGACATGCTGACAAGAGGCAGTCATACAATTTAATTTGTCAAAGCACTAGTGGCATTTGGTGCCTGTTATCACTGCTGACTACATTCACGCCCAGGAAACACTCCCTCATTATGAGTAATAAGCAATAAACTGTCATTCATGCTGGTAGATAGCTGTGTTTCTGTCTGCCCATCCACAGATACTTCAGATGCCTTTATATGTCACTAGAAAAAGTTAATTAGGTACCCTGAAACCTCTCAGATCCTGTGCAGGTTACACCTGAAGCACAACAGAAGGAGAATGCGGGCATCTGTTGTCCCCTTACCACTGACAGAGCCAGTAATAGCTTTTAGGGGTCGTCTTCCTTGACTATTAGGAAACACAAGATACGCTGTCATCAGCAACTTATCTACAATGAAGTGTATTTCTCTAAAAAGACTTGATGGCTTGTTTCTAGTTGATAGGTATGATCTGGGGAGAAGGAGGGGGTGAGGTCTACCAGCACTGAACCAAAGCAGAGGCAGGCAGCATGGCTCTGGACAAGCCAAAGCCATGAGCTGCTAAAGCTCAGTAACATCATGTGGGAGAAACAGGAACTGGAGGACTACCAGTGCTCTCGGAATCCTCCCTGGTGAATGCAGTGGCGTGTCCTCACCTAACGGACACCGTCTCACTGCAAAGATGCCTTACACAGATGGAAACAAAGACTTCCTTGCTGTGCCCAGCACTCAGAAGTGCCCTACGGCCAGCGGCTGCAAAGGCAGGTGAGGAGCTGGTAGCAGGCAGCAGGAAGCCTGCCAAACAGGGCAGAGCTTCAGCCTCCGCGGCCAGGACAGCTGGCAGCTGCAGCAGGCGCAGAGGCAGGTGCTCCAGCACGCCTGCCTGAGGTATTTCAGGCAGCAATATGGGCACAGCGAGTATCGCGCTTGTGGGACACGCTGAACTCGCAGCTTCCACCAACAGGCTATACAGTAGCTCCAAACACTCTTCTAGACATCACGTGAATCCTGAACAGTATTGTGGCACCCCTAGTGCTGAGGCTAACGTCTTCTCACCCTTCCTAACAAGCCTGCCTGAGAGCTTCTCCAGAGTCAGAACAAGAGCATGCAGGCTGAGCAAGCAGATGGGAACAGGGTTCTTGGACCATGTTAAATTTAACATACAATTTAGTGATTAACATTCTTCCTTTTTTTTTTAATGCTTTGGAATGTCAGGGTTGCACTTGCTGGCTAACACAGCAATGAATTCACAAAAAATCTGAAGGGAATCCAACCCAAAACTATTTCTGGTTTAACAATCATTTATGGGCTGAGTGCACAACAGTTACAGGACTCATTCACCATGTCCAAAGTGAATTTTCTTTTCCAAAGAAAAATGAATAAAGTGCTTGCTGCAGGCTGCAGTTTCAAATTTGTCCTCAGTCATTAATAATGTTTACAATTTGTAGAATTTGACGGTAGCAGGACAAAGTGTATTGCTTTTTCATTTAAACATTGAGGCCATGGCATATTGACGCAGGGATAGAAATAAATCCACATGATTCACTTAATTCTGCCTTCTGAAGCCATGGAATTATTTTAACAGTCTGAACATGTTTGCCTTGAACATGTGCATGGGCACAACAGGGCGAAAAAAGACCAGTATTGGGTTTCTACTCCCGCTGATTCTTCTCCTTCAACTATTTATAGCAAGAATGTCAGAACAAACTGTTTAAAGGCACCCCCTCATCACATGCAGTGCAAGACCATTAGTCTCTATGACAACCCCATCAGAATAAACTTGTGAAGAAGTCAACAAAAATGAAATCCCTCAAACTATGGCACCTGTAAGAAATTGGCAGGGAAAGGAAAAGAAGAATAACGAAAGCTCCTTCTACCAGGGAGGGAATAACAAAAAACAAACAAAAACCAACCACAAATCCTGAAAAAAAACATCTTCCTACCAAGAGGGTTTGCAATTTCAAGGTTTCTTAAAACCAAGCTCTAATCTACTTTTTAAATCCGCCAGGAATTTGTAGAAACATCTTCCTAGAACTGGTTTTATACAAGGACTAAACTGCACTTGAACAGACTGTGGATGGTGCCTGGCTCCTGCTGGTGCTTCTTGACTACAGGATGAACGCAACAGAGGGAGAAGGGCTTGTTTTGGCTTTTCCTGCTGCCACACGCTCCTTTGAACTATCAAAGCGTCTTTCAGGGTTCAACTCCAACACAACCTTCTTGTATGCAATACTCTGAGAATGTCTGTTTCCTATCCCATCACAGCTGTGTGGATTCCCTATGCCAACCACTCACAGTATAGAAGAGTGAATATAAATTTTTACCTTTATAAAAGAGTACCACTATCTTCTGAAAGGCTTTCATGAAGTGGATGTTGTCATAACAGTACTCCTGCACCTTCTGGAGAAGAATCAGCTCTGACTGGCCCTGAGTGCTGAACACAGCAAGCAGGGGGGCATATTGCTGAAAGGAAGAGAGGGTAAAAACCAAAATACATGTCAATGTCAGTACTGCTGTTTGTACTTCTCACAAGGTAGCATGCTACTGATTCAGGAGTGATGCTTTATTGATGTTCACGATGTAAGACATCTAAGGATTAAGTGTATGAAAATACAAATCTCTAGTTTCACAGCGGTTTCAGAAGTCCCAGGAAATGGAATTAAATTAATCCCAGTTAACCGTGATCAAGTGTCATTATGTTTTCTCATTATCATCATCCGAGTATCATGACAATCTTTGCTTTGGTGAACAGCAACGTTTTCAAACCACGATATTAACTGCTAACGTTATTCTGACATGACAGTAGCAGTACATTTCATTGTCTTTTCCCAGAGTTTATTAATGTAATAAAAGATAAATAAAAAACTTCTTTGTTATGCATTTTCCCCCCTCTTATTTCAGATCTTAAAATTAAAAATTACATTAAAGGATCATATCCTGTTCACTCTTTCCTACAGTATTTATATCCGTATTTCTCCAATTTCCTTTCCTCTTACGCTGTAATGAGTCCAGCTAAGACTGTGATCTTAAATTTAGTGCAATATTAAGAGCATTTTTCAGAGCTGAAGGGAAGATGAATTACCCTTGATCTTCAGAGCCCCCAGCCAAATGTACGTGAAGGTTACTGTTTAAATTGTTCTTGCACTGATCAGTTCAGCCTTTCTTCATAATTTTCAGTGACACTCTCAGTTTAGTGTTTTTCAGCTGGATTTGCAGTGGCCTGATATCACAGAGTTCTGGTCTGTGCAACCAGGGCTGCCAATGGATGCTGGCCAGTAACAAATGACCCACCACCCACAGCACTGATGGGCATGCTCAAAAGTACATCCACTTCAGGAGTTGTCTACAAAAGGCTAAATCCTGAGGGTTTTACTCAATATGATCTGTGGAAAAAAACTATTCAAAAACATGAAAATCAACTGAAATTTGAAAGGTTCAGAATGTCTTCTGCAAAATAATTATCAGCTATTAATTTAAAGAAAGAGCAAGAAATCACACAGCAACTGTAACAAGAGCAGCTAGGAAGGAAGACAGTATTACTACTTTTGGAAGAAACTCCTTTTAAAAGTACCTATGATAAATTACTAGATGCAGCTAACACCAGAGGTTGAGTTTTTCCACTTCTGGCAGGTACAGCCAAGACCTTAGAAACAATGTTACTGTTTTGGTAGAAGCACTGCAAAACTTGTGCAGTCTGTGCAAGACACTATTTTTCTGTTTTGGTCCTTGAACCATCCAGCTGGTTATCTAGCCAAGTTGCAGGTAGGCGGGGCAATACACATTGCAGTTTGTTTATTTTACAGCCTCAGCAGAACCCACTCCCATCCCCAGGTTTGTGAAGTGCAGCTGTTTATAAGCATTAAGTAATTTATACTAAAAATCCTATATTTTCAATTTAGACAACACCTTAATCTTGCCACATCTGACTAGCTCTCTTCACATGCCTCTATCACTTCTCAACCGGTACAGACTTGTAAGTTTCACAAGTGTCTAACTGACTAAGGAACCATAGAATTAGCTTCTGCTTTGCTGGCTGAGCTAAGTGGCAACATTTTCTATTTGCCTCGGGTTAGGTAGCAGCGGGTCAGCAGCTGCAGTGTCACGAAGCTCATATCCCAGCCTTGCCTGCAGTGCGAATTGGGTGTGGAGCATCCTCTAGACATGGGGAACGTCTCGTCTCTGCACCGAGGGTGACCCAGGGGCTAAGCCCCAGTGTCACGGCAAGGTTACTGGGACAATAAGGAGCTTATCCTGTAAGATTCAGGGTTTAGCAGCTTGCCCTGTCTCCTTCTGAGTGCATCTCTCCTGCCAGTTCTGTCATATGGACGGCAGGCATGACATTTACTGCACTGCCCGAGTATGCTGGTTCATGGCTGCCCACCACCTCCACTGGGAAGCCACCCATGCAGTAAGGCTTGTTAAGAACTGTAAACTGGGTCACTGTTCTGTGCCTTGATACATCTTTTCAGAGGTCCCTTGTACAGAGCTTACTAAAAGAAATCTAATAAACTGAAGAGACTGGTACCCAGATGTCAAAGCTTTGGGAGCTGTGCTTTGTTGAAGTTATCTGTCAGGTACAGCCATACAGGAATAAATCCCACCACCAGGCATGTCCCATGTCAAGTATGTCTTCATACACATCCTGACACACACCACCAGGGTGAAACGACTCCGTGATAGTTTCAGGGCACACAGGAGGGCACAGGAGCTGGGCTCTGTCATGCTAACATTGCTAACCTCAGTTTGGGAGCTGACTCACACACATTGGGGCGGTCAGCTGAGAGCCCAAAGAGAGGAATCCAAGATTGTCTCCATCTATCCACAGAGGAAGGATGTGAAACAAATGCTGTTCATTTTTTAACATGGAAATGTAAAGATAACAGCTAGCGAAGTCTAAATTTCTATTTCTCCTGCTTCTGTTAAAATCTTACCTGTAAGTGCAAATAGTAAATACCCCATACACACTTGTCCTCTGTTTTTAGGCAGCAGATGTAGCTGCAAAGATGCCCATCTTACATAGGCAAAATGCTTTACCTTATGAGTGGGGTTACACACATAGCTGACGGCTTGGGTCAGTGAGATGCATAGGACTAAGCATCCAGTCAACAATATTTACACTAAGCCAGCTATGCCTCTCTTTTCCCAGTGTTCAAATACTCCAAAAAGCGTTTGTTAATTTGCCCTGCAGTACTAAGACAATAAATCTCAGTGGATACTCTATTGCAACTTGAAGAGATATGATCAATTATTACATCAAAAAGAAAAACAATGTCATCCCTCCTTCTGAGAACTACCTCATCTTTTTACTGCTATTTGGGTCACTTCAGAAGACAGACTTCAAAGCATTCAATTTTACTATCAAAGACTACGTAAGATCCCAAGAGACTACACTTCTAGGATGACTGATTGGGAAACCAAATTCAGGTTTGGTAGGACAACAGTAGTAAGAGCTAATCCAACGTGGGAACTCCAAATATGTAGAGGCATCCAACATGAAGAAGAAAGGAATTCAGATCAAGCTTAAAATCCATTCTATCATAAAGAATAAAGTAAAGATTGCTTCTGTCTTAGGGCAAATCTTTGCAGCCCTGGCTATGAGGGAGTATTCTCTTGCTCGCGGTTTACCAGCTTAAAAGGACTAACTGCTGAAAAGCTTCTGCCTCTGTTCTCTATTCAAGTGTCTTGCACCACACGATTCCTTCAGACTTAGATGAGGAATACCAACCATAACGACTCCACAACACCTCTGCATTGTTTTTCGGTTTTGGGGTCTTCTTGCACTCCAGGGTCATAAGCTTTTTGTACCAACCATGATACTGCAATCTGTCATCACTTAGCAAACTGCAGCCTGCCTTCCTAAGCATTCTGTTCTCTCATCCACAAGGATGGTACCTGGATGAGAGTAACCACACTATAGAGTGCACATGCTCTCAAGCCAGCTCCTGGCTCGTTCGTTGACAAGTCATTGAGTATCCAGCTCCCACAGTCAACATCAGCAACAACCATTTCACAGATTCTGAGCTCAGTACCCTGTCTAGATCTAACTACCTCTGTGCAAAGCCAGCGCAGGTGCAGCCTCACCATGCTCCCAAGACGTCTTTGCTTCTTGCAAAGACATTGCAAAGGCAGTTCTGCAGGCAGGTCCAACCAAACACTGAGGCATTTGCTTAGCCCTGTCCCCAGTGCAAGGAGCCTTTCAGGACCTGTTGCACTGAGAAAGCACAATGCAGAGGCGCTCAGGCTGTGACCACCACAGTTTGCGCTGGCTCTTTGCACTGTATGCCTCAGGGCATTTGATAGTCTGAACTACCTCAACTTTGCATTCACTTAACCAAAGGAGAAGGGACTACACACAATGCTTGATGTGCTCAGTATCAGTCCTCAGAATTCTTCAGTCTCCTGGATTTAAACAGGTAAAAACTTGACAGCTGTAGAATGTATTCTGTTAATTCACAACAGCCCTTCCACTCTATACACATGCACTCACCTTTAGATGTTTGAGGGCCTGCTCTGCAACCAGCTCTTCTTTCTTGTTCCATTCCACAGCATTCATGACACAGGTCCACAGGAGACCAATCACTGCCGGCTCTGGCAGCTCATTTCTTTTCATTTCCTCTTTTACATAAAGCACTACCTGGAGCAGGAAATAAGTAATGTTTCCAATCAGCCAAAAGCGATGCTGACTTCAATACTTGCAGTCATTTACAGATAACACCACAATATAGAAGTAATAAGAAACAAAATAAAAACAACAATAATAATTAAAAAAAAAAAACATTTAGCATGCTTTTATTTAGCAACGTTACTATAACTTGACTACAAGTTTTGTTCCTCCTCTCCAACCTAACAGTTAATGTCGTTAAATGAAATACGTTCCACCGAGCATAACTGAACAAAACCCCCCACCCTGTAGGCAGATGCACTTATAAATCCAGAGGATGTTTTGTTGCTTTAGCCTTAAGCAGAGTGAAATGATGAATAAATTAAAATAATTAACAGAAAAACAGAAGAAATCTATGTGGCATTCATACCTGTTTCTCTCAACCTAGTAGTGATTTAGGTCTTTGACTATGATTATTTGAACAGAAAGTTGTAAAAAACCCCCATTCTTTACCTCTTTAATTGGGCATTCCTGAGAGAGACGTTCTTGCAGCTCTTTTTGAAGTTCTTTACGAGTCCCCAGTGACTGCTGAACTCTAAGGAAATCTGAGAGCTCTTTTAGACCTGCTTCAGTAAAATACTTGGCAAAATGGTCCACATTCTGCCGGTTGGCTGGAAATAGTTCCTAAAAAGACAGGAAGGCTCTCTGTTAAATAAATAACCAATTGTGACTCTCGACAGAATAGAAGGAACATTTTTTAAGAATGAACAATGGGAGTCACCTGGTACTGCACTTGAAAAAAGTCAATGCTTACATTAACACTGGAAAAATCAACAGTTCACTCGTGTTTCATTACAGCGGAGGGGAAAAACGATGCCTGGTTATGCAAAAACCCTAAAACTCAGTCCGTGTGAACTGCACGTACTTATGAATAGCTGTGACGTAAAGATGTGGCTCAAAACAGCCCCCACAGAAACTACACTTTTTCCAGATTCCAAGAGTCTTGTAGGGAAAGTACAAAGGAATAGATGGTAAAGCCATTATATGCGAAGAACCTTTACTATGCCCTCTCAGTGCCTCCACACACTTCCCTCTTAAAAAAACCACCACACTTAGCAATATGTAAGTGGCCCAGGCACCCTGGCCTGATGTGATCGTTGTGCAGCAGAGTAGCAATCACTAATGCATCATTTAAAAAAAAATCACAAAACCCACTATGTATTGCATTACCTCCTGTAGGCATTTCTAATTCAAAGACACTGTCAATCTATGATTTATTAAAGTCCAGCTACTTCGAAAATTTGAAAATATTCTTAAACTTTGCTACAGCAAATGTGCCATCTTGACAAGGATTAAATGTCATTTGCTCACCACCCAGCTAACCATCATCTGTCCTGGCTTCAGCTGGGATAGAGTTAATTATCTTCTTAGAAGCTAGTGTGGTGCTGTGGTTTAGCTTTGATGTGAGAACAACGTTGATAACACGCTGATGGTTTTAGTTGCTGCTAAGTAACATTTATACTAAGTCAAAGACTTTTCAGTTCCTCAGGCCTTGTTTGTCAAAAGGCTGGAGGGGCACAAGGAATTGGGAGGGGACACAGCCAGGACAGCTGACCCGAACTAGCCAAAGCAGTATTCCATACCATGGGACGGCACGCCTGGTAATGTATACCTGGGGGTTGGCCGGGGCGGGCAGGTCGTTGCTCGGGGGCTGGCTGGGCATCAGCTGGCAGGTGGTGAGCAGCTGCATTGTGCACTGCGTGTTTCTTTCTTCCTTTCCCTCTCAATTTTATTCTTTCCCTCCCTCTTTTTTTTTTTTTTACAACTTTTGCCATCGTTATTATTGTTCTTTTATTTTTATTCTATTTCAATTATTAAATTGCTCTTATCTCAACCCTCGAGTTTTACATTCCTTTCCAACTCTCCTCCCCATCCCTCTGGGTGAGGGGGTGTGTGAGAAAGCGGCTGCGTGGTACTTAATTACCAGCCGGGGTTAAACCAGGACACCATCTAACAACAACTTGTGGGACAGCATTTTTTTGTTGTTGCAAAGAAGCTAGAGACCCTCAATCTGGTTACTTACTAAAAATGAGATTAAGAAGACAGTTTCATGAAGCCATCTATGCTAGGCCACATCATCTGTTACTTTGTAGTTGTTTAATATAGCAGCATAATGAGAGCCAACAGCTGAAAGTTTAAGTCAAGTTTCAAATAGAAATAAGACGCAGTTTGCTTTTTCCCTCTCTCTAATAAACAGTGTAATTAGCCCATTTCCCAGCTTTACGGCAAATTTTTTATGACTTGGAGTCTTAAAATCAAATACTAATTGAAGAGATGAAGGGGTGTGGGAGGCTGCTTCATTTCTGAAAGATTTTTCCTTAATCATAAATTATTGAGGTAGAAACAGGAAATACTACTGACATTCTCCAGGCAGTGCTACACAAGATGTAGCACATTTGACTGGATTATCACAGCAGAAATCTTTTTGAGGATTAAAAAAACCCTAATGATCTTCAGACAGACACTGGGAGAGAAAGGCACATGACATTGCTGCATATTCATGTATACTCTAAATACCTCAGGCCATTGCTACAAAGCCAGAACACAGGTTTGGAGTCCAAAGGCTGAAAAGCCTTCCTGCATTGCTCCTGCTAGGTCTGCTGTCATCACTGCAGGGCCAGTTACGCTACCCAGATGGCTACTGCTGTAGAAAATTAGCTTACTGTCCTTTTGCTATACTATTTAAACACTGTCACTTTGGAACCTTATATTCTACTCGTAACACTTTACACTTTATTATTTAAAAAAGTAAAACATAATTCAAAAAAAATAAAAGCCCGCACAAAGCTGCTGGTGGTTTGTTTTGTTAGCAGTGGTTAAGAAAAAAACCACACATTTAATTAATTCCCAAGCCCCATATACACAGTCTTTCAGAAGGCATTTAACCACAGGATAAATAGAGACAGAAAGTAAAAACATGTGATATTTAATATCCCTGAACCTATATGAATGCTACAGCCATATGAATATTGCTGTGATTCAAAATATTTGGGGAAAAAAAAAAAAAAAAAAAAAAGGTAAGAGTCTGAGGGGGAGTTTACATGCTTACAGCAAACTACCATCTGCATTTTATTTCCTTCTCTTTCCTAAGGAGACATAAGGGTTATTGAAAATATCTTGTACTTACTAGCAATCTCTTATCAAGGTTGGCTTTTCTTAAAGCAGAGGTAACAGAATTGGCATCTTTCTCTGCCATCCATGCCTTAAAAAGCTTTACAGCAAAAGAGGCTGCAATCCCTGTTTGAGAGAAAACACACACTTCAGCAATTTTCAACATGAATTAGAGATGGGCATAAGAATTACAAGGTTACAACATGGTTACAAGAATATGGAATGTCCATACATTCATGACAATGGGACCAAACATGTAGAGCTGAAATGTTTTTTGTTTTCTTTCATGACGTATTAATTTTCTGAAGTATGCTAGATTGTTTGAAAATCTTTTGATTTTGTATCACTCATCATCCATTCACTTGTTCAAAGATTTTCTCTACAATTTTTTTTCCTACCTCCTCAATTTACAGACCAATTCCAATGCAAAAGGAAAAGTTACACAATAAATCAGTATGGAAATGAAGGCACAAAATAGTAAAGGATAGTTAAGAATAAGAAGTGAAAAAAAAAAAACATATCTTCAAAGAGCTTTTAAGCAAGTCCTGGAACAGGGTTAAATGACTGCAACTTAAAGGAAACTGATTGTACCCTGTCCTCCTAGGAGGCATTTAGTAGCTGGTAGGACCAGGCACAAATACTATTTTAAGTGGAAAAACTCCTTCCTTAAAATACAACTTAGTGTTTTGTGCATTAAATCAAATGAACTCTACCTCGGCTAGCTGTAGGTTTCCCAGGGAAGCTAACAAACCATTAGCCCCACACCTCCTAATCCTAGAGAGCACCACCACGGCTCTGCTCTGGCTTCTTGGCTGCGAGTAGCAAGTGCAGGGAGCTGAAGGAAGCTGAACGGTCTGAGATGGAGACCCAGCTCATCCTTGAGAAAGGTCCTTGACAGGCCAGTTATGCTTCTCTGTACTACACTCATATCAACATTTACAGTGCTATGGAGAGTGGTGATAATGATAATGGTACACTATGCTACAGCCGGTTGTTATAGTTTTCTGTTTCACCTCCCAACAGTCCTGAAGCTCCGAGAGCTACATGGGACATACTGGTAGGAAGTAGCTTCATCATTCTTAGTCATTGCACTTTATAGATAGATATCCATTCTTTTTACTTCCAGGATTGACTAAATGAGTCATCAAACAAGAACAGAAGAAATTATTCCCAGAGCAGTGTAAACTTCATTAACATTCATTACAGATCTTGACTGTTACGACAGTTTTGGCAACCTTATTTCTAGAGCTTAGTACTACTTTAAGGATCTTGCATTACAACTATGTGGAACCATGGATGCTCAAAACCACACCAAGAGAAGCCTACAAAAACAACTTCGGGCTTGTTTTACATGTGTACAGCAGGTTCAAAGTGAAATCAGCATGATGCAGCAATTTTAAGTACCGTAGGCTGACCAGTCAAGACTCACAAAGCCTGGTCCACCAACAGGGGACCTAGGCGTAACTTCCACCTCTGATTTCTGAACCTGCAAACACAGTTCAGCATATCCAACATGGGGCTTATGTGTTCAATACCAAAACTGAATGGAACAGTCTCTGTCACAATGCACTGTCCCAGTACCCATGTCCTAAACCCTTTTTCAAGTTTTAGCTCAAAACAAACCAAGTTTTATGTCAGTACCAGTATTAAGAGGAAGATTGTTCTAGGGCTTCACTACTCACAGACATTTTCAAACTTGTAGTTTACAGACCAAATTTATCACTGGCCAGTTCCTATATGTGCTGCTACTGTCTTTTCCTTTAAATAGCTCTTTTCTTTTTCTGCTTCCCCCTGCCCCCCCCCCCTCCCCCCCATTTGCAGGAAGTAACTTCAGCCACTCATTTTATTGATGAATGCCATTAGCTGCTCTTTGCATTTGCACTGGTCTTCCAGCATGGGTGACAAGAAGGGTACACTAACCCTGATGATGTTCCACCACTGTCTAGACCCTTCTTTGTCCCTGCTAGAGACATCCCCCCCAACATTTTTTTTACACCTATACATCACAGTAAAAGTAATGACAACACTGAAAATAAGTAATACTAAAACGAATTTGGTATCTGCCCTCAAACTTGACAGATCTCCTGTCTGCAATCTACCCTTATCTCACTTTCAGCCAATTCCTTGATAGTATTACAATTCCCATGCTGATCAACAACTCCCTCAGCTCACCTAATCGTTTCCTCATGTATTTTAACTTTCCCTGCGGGCAGCATGGGTTTTTGTAAGTCAAAGAATGTATCAAGCTTATTTTTATAACCTGTTTTAAGCCTTGCTCTTTTTCCTGTTTCTCAATTATCTTTGCATCTTTAATTATTCTTCCATAAAAGATCTATTTCAGGACACTGATTGAAAAATCTTTTCCTCCAATGCTGACCCAGGTATGTTTTTAGTATATATAAATCAAGAACCAAAAGTATATGTAAGCTCCTGAAAAAAGTTTAGGGCTCCCAGAAACATAAGTCCATAATGCAAATGGAATTTGTTCTAGGATTCCTACATAACAACTGTATTCCTAAAATGTTAAATTTAAAATATAACAAATTGCTTGAGTTTTAAAAAAATACGAGTTTTCATATGCCTCTTGTCTTTCCCCATAACTAGGAACAGACTACGCTTTAAAAAAATTGCAGGCAATCACCCTAACACATGGATTAGTGCTTGTTTGAATTTTCTCCTACTTTAATTTTGATTCTGAAAGCTGCGAGTGATGACAGAGCAAAGCTGCAGCTGTGTCTTTTCTTTCTGCAGCATTTCGAAAACAAATGTAATGATTATCATGCTGCAAATGAGAACATGAAGTTAGAATACTTTTTTTAAAATGAAGATTAGAATAAATTTTAGCTAATATATAGTTCTTTAACAAAACCAAAAAGATTTTGTGTAAACTGTTCAGCACTGACAGTGCATTTGTAATTATTTCAGGTAGACAGTAACTGGCAGAGAGAGACATTGTTGAACAAGCATGTGGGAAATCAGGACTCCAAGGCTGATGGCTATAAATAAGTAACCAAATAAAAACCCTCAAAAAAAAAAAAAAGTCATCCCAAAAAGACATTATACCCTAAGACTGAAAGAACTCATCACATGGTGAATACAAGTCCGTGGGAAAGTGTATCAATCTGATCACTACTGGTATGAGGGCAAAAATAAAGGTTTGAGGGGCTTTTTTATTCTGCAGTATCCAGTTGGGCTGTATGTGCTCGCTGTCCCGCTTCACACTCAAATTCACACAATATTGGCAACACTTGAAAAAATCCTAGTAGACATATCTCAGGAATAGATGTTATACTCCACACTTTTATAGTATCACAATAATACATATATTGTACAATTTTGCACACACATGTATAACTTCCAAAAAACATAACTCCTTTGGGGTTTGTTTTTGCTTTTTGTTGCCTTTTTCCTATACTTGACCACCCTCTTACTAGATTTCATAAAGTATGTTAGCCATTGCTGTCTGTATATGCTTCTGCATTAAAATACTGATTTCTGTTGTACAGTTAAAGCTTCCAATGTATAAAATATGTTGCAATAAAATACATCCCCTATTAAAGCTGATATAAGAAAAAAGACCATATAGAAAATTACCTTCTTTGACTATACTGTCAGTGAAGAGGCTTGTTAAAATTGTAGCAGGAAGAGTCCCGTTGGCTAACAGGATGCCAGAAAGCATTGCCAGCTTTGTCTGTTCTGTCTCAGTAAAGGCTTTAAGAAACAGCAGAAGCTGTGGGTCAGACAAGGGAAAAAAAAAAAAAAAAAAAAAAAGGAGTTGAGCCGTAGGCAATGAAAACAAGTAAAGACTAATGTTAGCACAGTTAAGTTCTTCTTTCTCAAGAAGTCCCACTATAATTAATAGCAAACATGTCAAAATCTGTCCTGAAACATGGCAATACTATTTCACTGATTCTTCTAATTTCACTTTTTGTAAGAATGTAAGCATGTGGAATACAGCCTTACTCAGGGAGACAATCCAAATATACATCTATATGGGTAAAACCAGAAATGCTTGGCAAAGGCTCGAGACCCACAAATTAAAGGATGGCAGACTTACTGATTTCAACAGGCTGACAGGAGCCTGCCCATTCACGTATTCAGACTTTGGACTAAGCCCCGCACAGTTGTAGTGTATTTTCTAGCTTACAAAAACTGTTACTTATACAAACAAAAGAAGGATGAGAAAGTTTCCCGTTTTCCTTTTGGGGAAGAGAACACAACACAATCACAACAGATTTTCTATTGGCTAAAATAAGAGATACATGTAAAGTTCAGACATTCTTGATAAAGCTGACAAAAGACAGACAGGAACAAAACCTGCTTTAAAACCTCACCATTCCCACTACTAATTACAAGAGGAAAGAGATAGGTTGAAGGATTGCAAATCTTAACACCTTAAATGCTAGAAGATCTGAACCATGTATTTAACTTAAAAGTCCAAAAATGGCAATTAAGTCTATTTTAAATATCTTAATATCATATGTCAAAATTAATTACTTGAAAGCGCATTGATGAAGTACATTAGACCTCTTTTCCTTTACACCAGGAAAAAAGTTGTGCAAAACGAGATTTTGTCACTAGCATTACTGTTAACACATTAGCAATCACAATATGGGTGATGGGAAAAAGGAGGCTAGACAGCAAAGGGCAGCTTCATTCTTTGCAAAAAGCTGCTGACTCCATCAGAAGCTCACTTCCAAATTTACTGCCACCACACACAAAAAAAATAAAAAAAAGACTGCAGACATCCATTTCTGGAGTTAAAATGGAACTCTCATTTCCTTGTTCAGCTACCAGCACTTTATTCACTACCTTCTGCTGTCATGATACCCTTTTTCCTTCTCCAAATGAGCAACAGATGCAATCAAAGCAGAACAGCTCATTCTGATGGAAAATTCCCACCCAGTTTCCAAATTAAGGGTATTTCTTAATTACCAAATTCTACCCATACAAAGGGACAGCATATCACACACTCCAGTGCTTGTTTGTTACCACAGAGCGTCAGAGCTCTTCTCCAAGATACCTAAGCAACCTATAATTAACTGCAAACCTTTCTGAATGTAGTGATACTTTAAAAATCTGGATAAATAATGAAGTTAGTTATTAAAACTCACGTCTTGTTTTATGAATAGCTCTGCTCTGTATCAGCGAACAGAACTAAAAAAAACCTCATTCATTCGGTGGTACTTACATCATAACATCAGCTTTAAAATTACAGCTTACACAGGCCTGAATGATTCAGCCACAGACAAATCATTTGGGTTTTTTTAGCAGGCTTCAGCCAAATGACTGCAACATGCAGTTTTAGCTTAAAAGAAGAATTATGAAACTATAAAATCTCAAGGTGTAATTTTATTTCAACAAACTGTGACCCACAACCAAAAAATGTATGAAAAATTTGGGATGCAGATGAATGGAATTATTATTTCTAAATATATGGAGGAGAGAGAAGCGGTGTGCTGAATTTCCAAATGCAGCAATTAACTGGTCCATATAATGGTGCAGGAAAAGGAACTCCAGGGCCACATTTAATAAGACTTTTTAACAGAATTTCAATATAAGCCTAGTGTAAAATGGAGGCCTGGGGATTTAAAGCTTTCTTTAT
The DNA here is from genome assembly GCF_017639655.2 of Falco naumanni. NCBI lineage: Eukaryota > Metazoa > Chordata > Aves > Falconiformes > Falconidae > Falco > Falco naumanni. The sequence goes on from NC_054057.1 coordinate 30,576,469, forward strand.
ATAAACTTTATCAATAATACTGTACCAAAATGAGATCTGCACAACAACAAAAAAAATGCTGGAATTAGACCTTTTGTTCTTTACTGTAACTACTAAGACTGAGAATGTTAACAAAGAGGAAACAGCTTTAGATTTCTGTATAGCCTACTTAACTCTTTTTCCTTCTGCTCCCATGCAAGCAAAAGATGACTATTCTGATTACAAAGTGGTCACACTGATTACTTTAACATGACAGACCAGGTTTTGACATACTTCTGAGCTATAACCTCCACTGGATTTTGTCAGTAAGGACTAGATCATGAACAGTTTCACCCATTCTTTTCAGATTTGAGTCATAAAAGCAAAACCGGCAGGAAATTCAGCTGCAAAGCCAGAATTATGCAGTCCAAGGTAGAAAAGGATTCTAAGAGAAGGACATCCAAATATTTATCAACTCTAGTTTTGAGAAATCTGTATTTGTTCAAATATTTTGCAAGGCCTGAAATCACCTACCTATGAAGTCCACAGACTCATCCTCTTCCCTTTCTTTTGAAACATGTATCTTGCAAGTCTCTTAGCATAAATCTGAATTATAGGGTTCTTGAACTGTACCCCATTGCAGTATGTTCTGAGCAGCAATCTCATCTCCTACACATCTCTCACTATTTAAACCACTGTTGGTGCTACTAGCATAATTTTTGCTTTACTAATATTTTTTAAAAGCAGCTCAATAAATGTACATGTCATTTTCTGCTGTTCAAGGATATTATTCTATACTTTCAAGCAATTGTGAAACAGTCTGATTTAGAGGGAGACTGGGTGATAGGATGAATAAAACCTCTAATGAACCTACATAAAAACCATCAAAAAGAACAAAACATTTGGTTCAAAGCTGTTGTTTTAGATTTTTATTGCTGTTTACTTTAAGAGCTTTTCTTTTACCATCATGATTACATACCTCAGCAGGGAAGTCACAGAATGTCCAAGTCACTTCAGAATAGTACCAAATCACCCACAGAAAGTTCTCCAAGCTGATGCTTCCCTGCTGTTAGCGAAGCACTGGCTTTGCTCTTTTGTTACAGATACAGACTGATTCCAGACATAAAATGCACAGTTCTGGCTCAACATTTTGTACTTCTCTCATAGCTTTAAGAACTCCCACCTATTTAAGTGGGAGTTCAGAATGCCTAATAAGCACAAGACCAGACCTAATGCTGTTTCATGCTATTTCTGCCTTTAAAGAAAAAGTCTTCTGGGCACAAAAGATATGCACAAGTAAAGACATACATGCAATGTTAAAAAGCATACAAGAAAAACAAGTGCTTCTGCTCTCCTCTTGTGATCTGGAAACCTTGATAGTGAAAATTAAGGAATTTTATCCACACAGGAGTGTGGTGTCTTCTTATATCTTCATTATCTGAACTGATCTGTTGGTTCAGCATCTGATAGTTTGTCACATTTGTAGACAGCACTGAATTGTCAGCAATTGAGAAGGCAACTAACAACAGATACCTGCTGACCAATTCTTGCCTTTCATTTAGCTGACTTGAAGCATCTATATTTACTCCCCATTTAATCTCAGAATGTTAGTCTCCTCTTATGAAATGTCCCAAGTTGATTTAGGGTTCTTTCATTAGGAAAACAGGACCACAAAGGACCTCGTAACATCTCCCAGTACATATGACAGCCTCATACGATTTAGTACTATTTACCACTGTTAAGACCAAAAATGTACTTACCTGTACTTTAACCCAATTTTGATAGTAAAAACACCTATACGGAATGCTACTTAAACATGCAAACATACTATATAAACAGCTAATATTGCATTCTTCATCCACTGACCTGAACAGAAATACGTATGTAAGAAAGATGAACGTAAATTTGGAACTGAGAATTTTACTGAAATTACTGCAAAATGCTGTCATAGATCTATGCCAGTATACTGGGCAGCGCTCATATGAACTTAAAACTGCCTATGTCAAAAAACAGCAGGTCAACAATGCACTTAATCATCTTTGTCTTCTGTTGAAATTGCTTGCACAAAAGAATTTAGACATAAAACTTCAGAGGTATGATTTGCTTATGTCACTAGAAGAAAGAACAACTGGCAATTTTTGGGGTACAGAGTTAAGAAATGAAACAACTGAAAGCCAGAAGCAGACAAAAAAGGGAAAGGTGCTGGGAAATAATAATGTCCTAATGGCAGAATTTTGAACTGGAAGACAAAAAGCAAATACTTGTACAAATACTGCCATTTAAGACAATCTCTCTTGAAAGAGAAGTCCCACTGACACCATCTGCTTTTTTACAGTAAAACTGCTGGTATTGCCTTCGTTTTTTTCAGCATGACTTCTTCTGTGAGGAGAGCGAATTTTCCCCGAAGTGCTCTAGCTGCCTAATGAATCTGCCAGAAAAATCACTTCCATTGCTGGGACAACCCATGAAACAACATCAAGGAGTCACTTTTGCTTTTCTAACCACCAACTGCAGTAGTCTTTGAACTACTAAATCTTACAGAAACACCCAGAAATACTGATTTATCTATCTTCTGACCCTCTATGAGCACCTACTCTTATAGAAGTTATTGAACACAGGGGTTAAAGCATTAAACAGTTAAAAACCCAGCAGCTTCATCAGCAAGATGACAGTCACTTGGTGGGTTCACACAAGCAGAGGGAGGCAGAAGGTAAGCAAAAGGCATCTATGAACAGTCCTCAAGGGTTTTAAGGCAATGACAGAGCAGGTGCAATACACAGGCCCAAAGACCTTCACAACCACCTTTCTAGTTTCTAATTCTTTGATAAACTGCAATAACCAAGGAAGAGGGCACACCCTGGCACCCACACTGAAAGGCCAGGTCCCCAGGAGCCACACCAAGATTTGCACCAGCACTAAGGGTGATGAAGGAAGGGCAGATAGAAAAAAATTCTCCTCAGCCTGGGACCACGATGCAGACCTAATCCCATGATCTGTCATGTAAGATGTAATGTGACACTGAAAAGTATACAAAAAGCATGTACATAAAATAGAGACCTGCAGTCTGCAAGGGGAACAAACCCACTCTGACTCCCCACTTCCATGACTAGGATGCTTCCCATGGCTTTAAATTAGTAGCATGACTCCAGTCACACTGCACCTCAAATAATTTCCTTCTCTCAAGCTAGGATATGGCTAAACTTTACATCGGGGGCATCTTCATCTTCATCTTTACATCTTCAGCTGAAGAGTCAAATTATTATATATTAACCAGTTTCATCTTGTCATTAAGTGTGCAAAGTGAATTCTTAGGAACTTAGAGGGTTTGAAGCCAAGCAAGTTACAGAAGAGAGAGGAGGCGGCTTGAATTGACATGGTATTTGCTTAATATGCTGAACACTCTGAAACTTGAATGTTATGAGTCAGCGCTTCTCATGTCAGTGATTATAGTAATTAACAGCAAGAACATTAGATTTTCGTGGGGACAGAGGTAAATTTAGGTCTTTAGAACGATGTATTGAGTAACCAGCATCAGCTGATAGGCATGCTGGCCACAAGTGCAAAAATAATTTCCTATATAAGCAAGAATGTATAAATCTGAGCCAAATTTATTCAGCCACAAGAGGTGGTGGTAAGGCATCACTTCCACACTTACCCTCACTTGACTTTTGCAGCAATCTTTCTAATGTTTAAATAATATGGAAATGCTTTCAACAGACATAGTATTTTACTCACAGGACAGGTTTCACCATTATCAGCATGCCTGTTAACTTACAGCACAGCCCAGTGTTTATTATTCAGACCATTAGAAAAAGATACATTTGTTACTAGGAACTCAAAACAGACAAAACAAATCTGTATTTTGTTTTTCAAAAATTTCCACCTAGGCCAGGTTTCTCCTGCCTCCTTAAAATTCAGTATCACAAACGAAGACAATATCCACAAATATCCACTACAGTCTTAACAGGCAAATCCTGAGCACTCAGCCAGCAGTGATGACTTTCCCTTGCACATATCTATGACCTTGAATACAAAAACTTGTGGTTAGGATTCATTGCACAGTGCAGCAGTAGTTTAATACTCATACATCAGGTGCCATTCTGCACAGTTGATTTGCACCTCTTCTATGGGAAAAATCACAGAGAGCTGTTCTGTTAGGACAGTAACACCACCTCTTGTTAAGAGCTACACCCCAAAACACATCGAAGATCTGCACAAAAAAGCCTGGGATAAGAAGATGGGTATGGTCAAAGCAACCAAAGGAAGCATTAATTCAGAATTACTCTACTTCAAGTGCTGTCAGCAGTATTCCCACAGAGCTAAATTTGCACACTAAAGCTACCATCTGTAGATTCCATCCGCTTTTCCAGTAGAGCTAAATAAAGCATGTAACGGTGCCACATTTGTATATATACAATTATATTAGACATAGGGTAAGAAATATTAACACTAAAGAGGAGACTGCCACCAACATTACCTTTTTGATTTCATCTTCAAATGCTTTCTCCAGGTATTTGTATCTCCTGATAAGTTTATTGAAGACCTAAAGATAAACATAGATAAACTTAAAATTTAACTGTAACGATCACAGCCATCCCTCTCTACAAAAAAAGGCAAACAAGACTGCCACTACTGAATCCATAAAGAATATCTTTTGACTAATCCATGATAAGACAGTTTTTTCTTTTTGTTGTCTCCACAGAAGGAAAGAAAAAGTAGGAAGCACTACTGGCTTCTCACACTCTAATATTCCACAGTTCTCCTTTGACATTGTTTCCAGGAATTAAGCAGCCAGCAGAGTATATCTGCAATTATGTGTTGCATTGTCTATCTCGTGGCAGACCACGAAACATCCCTCTCTATTAGTTTGTTCACGAGTGGAAAAATACAAGTTTTGCAATTCTTGCTTCACAGAGGAATGTATGAATCAGAATTTACTGCAGTTCGAGAACGGTCTTTTTCGTATTTCTCAAAATTTCATCCATACACTACTTTTCACCCTATCCATAGATCAAAAGCAAGGGAAAGGAGGAGGAGAGGGAGGTTAAATCTGCACCCTTCCCCTGGTAATGCAGCGCTCTGCTCTCTGGGGAAGTTGTCAGGTGTAAGCCAATGGAGTGAGGCAGTCAGGCACTGCTGGGCATCTTCAATAGATGCAGGATCTTTGTCGAACAAGTGAAAAAATCAAGTTGTGGCCATGCTGAGAGGCAGAGATATACAGAATTCTAATAAAATAAGGTGTAAGAAGAAAATGTAAGGTAGCATCTTGTTCACATCTCCAAACAGTTTTGTGTATTTTCAGAAGCCCTTGTAAATGACAATTTACACTTCATAAGCAAATAAACTGCTAATATAGCAACATGAGCTTTAGTATTTTTCCTTGAAAACTTTTCAGTCTTTGACTGAAACCACAAAAAAAAAGCCACACTACTAGTTCATTTGTGAGGCAGAGTAAGAAATTACCTAGAAGATAAGGAAGCTCCAAACACTGTTTTAGTCTAACTCCACTTTTTTATAATACAGTAAGAGCTCTATTTCCCATCACGCATGAAAAAAACTGCTGAGGTATATAAAACAATACATCTCTTCAGACATTAACTACAAAATGTTGACTTACTTTTGTGTCTTTTGGTTTGAAATGCAGTGAATACACTGAAAATTTCACTTCAAATCCTGAAGTCCTCCCCTTTCCATTTTCTAACATGCGACCTTTTACTTTAAAAAAAATTCTCCTTGAGGGACTGGTACTGCCAATTTTTGTTACCAAAAATACTAAAATTCAAGACGACAGAATCAATGCTTTTACCAATAACAGATTTTCCTGAGGTAAATACCCTGTTTGTAAGAGATGATAAAGCTGATAATATTGACTCCCTTTCCAGAAATAAGTGTATCTTGTGTATTTCACTTTTTCAGACTATCAAAGATGTGTTTTTTAAAGGACCTTTCTGCCATTTAGCAAATATTTGTTACTGATGCAGATGCTGAACTCGGCATCCTTTAAAATCAACCACGAACCTTTTCAGCAACTTACCACCCTCAACTCCTTAAGCAGGGACAGTGGCTTTTAAGCTTTCATTCACTGTCTCCAGCATCCTGATAATAACTAGTTATTTTAAAAGATAAATACATTACTTAATTAACAATAGACTTTTGATATATGGGAGTTTAAACGGTGTTGCATTTTTATGCAGTCCTACTTGTATCCAGAATTGCATGGTGGGTTCCAACTTTCAATAAAGCTTTCAATAGAATTCTTACTGTATTTTCTCACATAGTTATCACAATCCGTTAGAGTGTCACACAATGTTAGCTTCTCTTCAACAATGTTTTAGGCTTTGTTGCTTTTTTGTTTTTATTTCACACAGGCCTATTTGTGCAAGCCTTATTCCTGCAAGAAGAAATTATGTATCACATATGTAAGAGAAATGAAAGCTCTTGGAATATATGCCCAACTCCTAACTTGAGCTACTCTTACACAACTGAAGCTTGGAGGCATGAGCTTTATATTTTTTTGTCATTCATATACTTCATAGAACCATTTAGACTAGGAAAGACCTTTAAGATCAAGTCCAACCATTACACTAGCGCTCCCGAGTCCATCACTAAACCGTGTTCCTGCACATCTACATGCTTTTTAAACACCTCCAGGGATGGTGACTCAACCACTTCCCTGGGCAAGCTGTCCCAATGTGTGACAACCCTTTTGATTAAATTTTTTTCCATCTAAATATCCAATCTAAACCTCCTTGGTACAACATGAAGCTGTCTCCTCTTGTCCTATCGCTTGTTACCTGGGAGAAGAGACCAACCCCCACCTCGCTACAACCTCCCTTCAGGCAGCTGTAGAGAGCAATAAGGTCTCCCCTGACCCTCCTTTTCTCCAAGCTAAACAACCTCAGTTCCCTCAGCAAGACTTGTTCTCCAGACCCTTCAGCAGCCTCGTCGCCCTTCTCTAGACACGCTCCAGCACCTCAGTGTCTTTCTTGTAGTGAGGGGCCCAACACTGAACCCAGTATTTGAGGTACGGCCTCACCAGTGCCGAGTACAGGGGAATGATCACTTCCCTAGTCCTGCTGGCCACACTATTTCTGATACAAGCTATATTTTTGACACAATTCATGTGTTTCTAGAAGTACGCTCATACAAATCTTTCAGGCTGCATACAGAAATGGTCAACAAAAATAATCAGGATGGTGTCTAAAAATATACTGAACCAAGAGCAGACTGAAATAAGACTCCTTTCTTTAAAAGAAAGCATTGCCAGCTGTGATCAGATTATCTTAGACATCCTATTTTCTTACCTAAAATTTATAAATTAGGGCAGATTACTGGTTAACTGGATTTTCAATTGCCCTCTAACTAACCTGTTGCAGCCTAGACAGCCTGCAGATGTTCCACTGTAATCCCCTTTGATACATAAATGGAAAACAGTAATGAACCACGCCTTTACTGACCTGAGCATAATTTCGGATGGCATCATGGTCTTCATCTGCAAAAAATACACAGTGATTGGTCATCTTGGTCTTGTCATTGTCATCAATGCGTGTGCCTCCCGGAGCTAAAAGAAAGAAAGAAAGAAAGAGTCAAGAAACAATGCCTTACTTTAGAGACTGTTATACAATTACAAGTTTCAATACATCTAGGAAGTCTTACGTTGTTATCACTGTGGTAAAAGGGAAGGGTAAGAGAAAGAAGCAAAGAGGGGTGAACAGAGGGGGGAACTGAGCTTTGCAAGGCTGTGGTGGCACCTGGCAGAAGGGACAGATGGCTGACATGCTGCACCTTGACCTCACAGGACTGAGAGATTCAGTTCACACTAAGTAATCTCAGCTGGTTTTGAGAGCACTAAGTGTGATCAAGTAAGTATGGGTTGGAGAGTAACTTCTGCGCATATTTTAACTACTGCTTTAAACTCCACAATAATGTAAATCCTTTCCAAAGAGAAAAGCATCAGCACTCTGTTACTGATTTGAGGACTTGGAACATCCTCCTAACCCCTCTAATGCCTACCAGGCCCACATAAACATTCAGAACACTGCTGCAAAGTCTTCTCCGGGCTGATTTTGTTGAGGGCTTTTTTCCTGGGTATTTCCACTGGGTTTTGTTTCCTGCATTACCTCGTCTTACAAAAACATCTTTTCTTCTTGCATACTGAAGAGCAGGAAGCAGGAATCAAACCAGTATGGCCAGGAAAAAGCGCCAACTTACCCAAAATACAGAGGAAGGTGAAAGGCATGTTTTTGCCCAAGCTGCCACTAATACTTGGGAGAAATGCCCCACGAACATCCACAAAGCACTCATCGTTCACTTCTCTTCACTAGCCTTTGTTGCAATGTCCACAAAGCAAGCTTTGCAATAGCTAATAACTGCAGTGTTGTAACAACATTTTAATGCTAATGATTTCCTGTTTCCCCTGCTAGGTTTTTTGCATTTTTTTGCTGTGCTTTTATACACTGTTTCAGCACAGACTGAAGGCTTCTCAGAGCAGTAGCCTTTTGTGATATTTGCAGAATTCCTCACACAATCAAGTCCCTAGGTATTACTGCACTACAAACAACAAACAATGCTATGAGACAAGATGCAATAAACATCTACGGAAGTGCAACTGTCATAGTTTATAATTTCCAGTTTGTAAAAGATGACAGAATCTTAAAAGAAGCAAAGGCTGATCATCAAAATTCTGTATCAGGTACACTGCAGGTTACCTAGCATGCTGCCAGCTACCAAAATATCAAAGAGTGTGTCGGCATAGCGGCGATAATCAAGTCGTGAGCCTGTTGCATCCAGAAACTTGGCTATAGCTTCCAGGTCACTCCCAGCTTCATTGAGGCCTTGGACAATCGTATCCCTGAAGACTGTGGGTTCAAATTTCTCCTTTTCATCTAGAACAGAGATAACAGAGAAGGAAAAGGAGAGAGAGAGTCACTTTTCAAACTTTCTCTTAAAAGCCTGTATCTACCAACAACTGAAATGACCATGGCACCTAAACATATTCTCCCCATTCTGGTCAACACACCAAAAGTTTCTTTCTTTGACTTTTATTGCCTCTGGAAATTTTGCAGTGTTTACCCTTGCTTCCTTCTTCTCATTCCCTCAACACCAAAACACAAACAAACATACAGGAACAAGTAAATAAAGAGGAGGAAAAGCAACTATTGAAATTGTCTTCAAATTTCATAATCTTACTTCTCTAATTGAGGATATCGAATGTGCATATCATTATGCATTGCTAAATCTCATAGCAGGGTAAAGGGAATGTCAGTAATGTGTGCGTAATCTCACTGTAGGAATACGCTGTTTTTCATTTCTCAGTATTTTTCTCTAAATAACTATGGTCCCATACCTAAAATGTTTTCAAAAGAGACAAGTCTTCAGGAAAAGATGAGATCAAGGTATTAATAAAAACAGGTTTTGTGTAAACATTTAGGATCAGGCAACGTAGTATAACCCAAGAATTTCTCTTTCATATTCACAGACTTAAGAGTACTAGGGAACACAGAAATGCAGTGCTCACACTGCATTTGCTACAGCTGTCCCTGGTTGAACTCGATTAAGGTACAGTCTGACCTGCAGAAGACATCCCTACGTCAAGGCCATTAGTCACAACATATATAACTGCAACCTCCAGATAAAGCCAGGTAGATTTACCCATACCTCCTGCTGCTTTTCCTTGCAGCCTGTGAACAGCTTACCGCAGACACTTGAAGTTTCCTAACAAAACAAATTCCAGCCTTTATACAAAGGCACACACGAAATGCTTGTTGCCATCAAAATAACTCTGAACTCCAGAAATAAACCCGGGAGCTGTTCTGTGGCACTCAAAAAGCAAGTTTGTTTGCTCCTGGGGTGCACTCATTCTACCATCTTCAGTGCATCACTTGCACATTCTCCCCCTCTTCTAATGCATCCCCTTCCCCCACAACAAACCTGTCTGGGAGGCACAAAGCAGTCCCTTCCATTCAGCATCCCAGGCCACTGGGAAGCTCCAGAGACCAGTTAACCAGTCCTTCCAAGGAGCTGGGCAGCACCCAGCCAACAGCAGCTGCAGGGCTGTCTGTCAAGTGCTCAGAAGTGCTGGTAAAGTGAGCATCACCTTATTTTCCAGAAATCCCCTGCTATGCCTAGCTTTTAGTGGCTTGTCAACTCCATTACCCATCTCCACACGGCTTGCTGCCTCATCCCCCAAATCTATCCTCCTCAGACCACAGTTGAGGATTACTCAACTCCACGGATACCCACATATATGCTCACAAAACCACCTGCTCCCAACTCCAGCTCATCCTGAAGTGAGGCATACAACCATAGTGTCAACCTAGATTCTCCCCTATCAAGCTCTTGTCAACCAATAAACTACCAGTATGCCCCTTCTCTGGACTGCAAGTGACTTCTTCCCAGGTTTTTACTTCACCCCAGACCCTGGAGATATTCAGGCTCTCAGCTTTGTTACCCCAGCTTTCAGCTGTGATGAAAATCTGGAGTCTGCAACTGAGTAACCCTCTCCCGTATCTGCAGGGCATGCCCATGGTGGACAACCCATAGAGGGTCAAGTGGAGAAACTGAAGAACGTGACTTTGCTCTGGAGAAATGCCTACAAAGAGGCATACTACTGGAATCCCATCTGAGCTATCAGATCGGTTACCAAATACTCCGTTTCAGCTCTCGGAATTCCAACTTGAAGCATTAAAACGACCCGAAACAACCAACCCACAAACAAACAAGCCTTTTACTGAAGTGTAAAGTACTTTGGTACGTGTACTTCAGGCAGTTTTATTTGCCCACAAGAAACCCCACTCCACCCATAAGCAAGTATCTGAACATAATTATTCTCTTTCTGTTTACCAAATAAGTATGTATTATTTGGAGGTTAAAAAATAATGTCTGATGACTCATAAACCAGTAAGAAGACAGAGTTCTGTCTTAATAGAGGAGTTAACCCCCTCCCCCCATATTACTTTTTCAAATTTATTTATTTTGTCTAAAAATTTAAGATGTTCACGTCTAAACTGAAAGGTATTATATGCCTGGCATTATGGGTACACATTGCTCAGTACAAACACAAACATTATGATTAGTATTTCTTAGCTATTTTAAAGAGATTCTTCTCCTGTCCCAGAAGCTGTCCTCTCATCTAGAGTACCCTATCATTTTCTTGTCTATCACAATCTAAAAATTTACACAGGAAGAGGAGGTAAACTCATTGCATGAAAAATTATTTATAATTTTATTGAAACATTTTCCTACCAAGCTAATGTATTGAAGAGGAATATGCTGATGTAGTACAACAGGGTGAGTAAGAAGCCATCATCAAGAAGTGGTGACAGTATGTTGAGCTGTCAAGTACACAATTACTGAACAAGCACAGTTTCAATCATGGGCTAGCGGAGGCAGGTGTAGCTTGCAGATGTGATGCATACAATACCCAATGTAGCAGTGCTATACACAGCTTTTCATTTTCATCATGTTCCTTATTTCCTTTCTTTTACTTGTTAGAAATCACAAAGTACATTTAAACCTCTCTCCTTAAGAATTAATCTTAACTCCTCAGCAGAAGGCCCACAACTGTATTTCTCTGGGAGAAAAATGAGATGCCCTGTTTGGTCCTTCTTCTGACTTCACGTTAATGTAAAGGTGTTACAATTGACTTTTTATTGGATAATTTTCTTCCTGAAAATAATATGCATAATTTTGCTTAGCTTTCTTTTATGCTGACATTTACCTTTTTGCACCATCTTTTTAGCCAATATTAACTCTATGTTACCTATACTACAGGAACAAACTTGGGTGTCGAGTATTGCTTGTCAGCTTGCTTTAAACGCTATTTGTTCCTGTTAATGCTTTGGGAAGCTTTTTGTCCTACAGGTATTTGCCAACTGTCCGGATACATAAACTTTCCTTACTACCTACTGGCATTTTTACTATTCCTATTCCTTCCTCTTCCATTTCAGAACACGCAAAGACATCAATTTGCATGCGTGCAGTCAACACAATCCACAGCCCATGTATCTGCACTACAAGCACAAATACTAGCCAGAAGCCAACTACTGCTGACCCTCAAGAAAAAAAAAGCAGTATTCAACAGGTATGGAGATTATACTAAGAACTAATCAAGCTATTTTCTTTACCCAGATTGCTAAAAACTTGATATGGACCTGTGACATGCTTCCTTCCCTCAGCAGGTTCTTCCATTTACGGCATGGAAGATTTTTTTCCTTCAAATCTTTTAACGTGATTTTAATGCCTGCCACTACGTATGCTGGAGGCAAGGTTTATACCTTTTATTAGGTTATCTAATAGACCTGGAAGAAGTAGGATTTACAGTCTCCTCCTTCATAGTCCTCTCTTATTTTAGACACTAAGCATGCTTTCAAACTTCAAAGAAAAAAAATGCATCATCTTCCTTTTTTGCTCTATGAAAATCTCAGAAATTGTTCATATTCGGAGACCAGTTGCAGCTAGCTGACCAGTGATAATAGTTCATATGGACAATTATTTTTATTAGATGCCTGATGGCCATGTCACACTTCCACTGTCTCTCAGATGGCAGTGCTCCTGCCAGCTCCAGAAGCAGAAAAAGAGTATGATGGGACACAAATCAACTGGTAAGAACAAGGAGTCATCTCTCAGCCAGCTCACTTTCCCCAGCATTTGTGCATTTCAGACCCTGCTACCTGCCTGCCTGCTACACACAACAGCATAGTCTCTGATAACTGAAAATGCCATGGTGAAACCGCAGCCGCTGTACTCTGTCCTGTCTGGGTGAAATCCCAAGACTCTCTGATACACTGAAAGTCAGCACAAAAAAACCTAATAGCATCTTCGAGTCTAAGTCCAGGATATAACAGTCTGTGACACTCCTATGATTACGATACAAAAAGTATATACAAAGAGAAGGCAACAGACATGCTAAGAAGCCATTTCTCTACCTCAAGCCCTCCTCCTCCAGAAAGAAAACAGGTATCTACAATTTTCTAAGCAGGCCCCCACCATAACTGAAGAAGAGATTTTATGCTTTAAGCACATAAAGAAGTGTTTGCGTGTTAAAAATATTACATTAAAGCCGTTTAATAGCCCAAACCCCATTTAAGTAATCTCTCAAAAAAAAAAAAACAATCCAAAACACCCCCCCAGTCTTCCAGACACTCCCCACCCCCCAAGTGTCTGTCTTCTTCCTTCAAGGCCAGGCTGGACGGGGCTTCGAGCAACCTGGTCTAGCAGAAGGTGTCCCTGCCCACGGCAAGCAGGTTGGAACTAGATCCTTAAGGTCTCTTCCAACCCAAACTGTTCTATGAATTTATGATTCTAAGTAGTTAACAAGTGATCTAGTGCCACTTCCAATCACTGAACAGAAATTCACATTGGCACAGAATTACAAATAATATCTTTTTATTCTAATTATTACTTGTATAAAATAGGAGACAAAGACTAAATCTGTATTAGGACCCCTTATGCCAAACACGGTGCAAAACATGGACTGAAAAGAAAGTCTTTATGAGAGAACATTTTCTAAGACTTTTTTTTTTTCAAATAACATATGTACCATAATTGACTGACCTAGACTAAGTAACATATTGGATCAATCCAGCAGTGTGCATATCTGATTGTTTTTACAAGTTGATTTGACAGACACTTCTTCAGGGATTGTTAATTCCACTGTTCTCACTACATCTATGGTATTGCTAGTTAATGCAGTGTACAGCTCCTACTGCATAATGTTCTGGACCATTCTGATACAAAGTTAATCCCACTAATTACTGGAGCATCGTAATTACAAGCAATATAGGTTTCTTTTTTTAATGAATTATACCTACAAACATTGTATGTGCATCACAGAAAGGACATTTTCTATTTAAGAGACCACATCAGTCAAACTGAAGAAGTGACGTGTGAAAGGGAGGAAAAGACGAGAGTTTCTTAACACGACTGCTTTTTAACACGACTGAAAACAAACTAATTTGCAATTCTCATCCAAGCTTCGTGATCATCCTAGATCTTAAGACACTCACTCAGCTCTTCTGACTCATGATAAAATCTGTAATTTTCTGAGAAAGGTTACTAACCCTTTTTGTTTCTCTCATTCACACTGAGAAAACTGTCTTAATTACATCTTCTGTCACAAGACGTTAAAACCAGTAGTTAGCTTTTGATCAGAAACAGGACATTCAAGATGGAAAAAGTCTGTCACATGACAGATAGGAACCCCACCTGCGTGTGCTATAATAGTTTGCTATTGCAACAGCAAAAGATCCAAGTCTTCTTTTCACAAACAAGACTTTCTTTTCTGAAAAAAATCACTTATTGTGTATATTTTTGCTCTCTGCCTCAAAGTGTGGGGCATTCCTCTCAGACACCTACATCGTGACAAATGAACTCTGAGTATAATATAAGCAAGAATGTTAGGATGATGCTTGCTGAACAAAATACATGGATGATCAGTATAACTAGCACCACTTTGCTTTCTTTACAAATTGATGCAAAATAAAAGAAAGAGTGTTGGGTCATGTTTACAGAAAATAAGTATCACAATGAGTAAAATGGGACTTACACAATGGTAATTGATTTATTTTAACAATAAAAACCTAAACTACACTAACACAGCAGAAATATTTGTGAAAAAGGAGCTTTCTGACCTCTGTTGTTACAGAAAGCAGGGCCAATGAGATGATCTGACCATTTCATGGAGAAGGAAGGTGAGAGAATTCCTTTTTAGATGTGAAAGGTTCATTTATAGAATAAAGATGGCATTGATTTGAGCCACAGAAATAAAAACAAAAACCAAACCCCAAAAAGCCAGATAATATTCTTTACACAACCTTTAATTAAACACTCATATTTTGCTTTCTCAGTTGAAAAGGGCATTTTAAGAAACACCTAAAAAACCCCCATCTAATAAGTTTTCTTCCTTATATGTTAATATACCATAAACTCCATTAGAATCCAATTTTTAAACTGAGACTTCTACCAGACTTAACAGCTAATAAACCCAAATTTTACAGAAAGTCCTAAGATATATAGCAGAAATAATAACATTTGTAGTGCCTATTTAAAAATAACATCTGGACTCTTAACATGGCTGAAGAGAAGGGGAGAAAACCCTTATTCCTATTCAACTTTCAAGTTATTCCACCCGCCCTGTTTCCAGTCCTTTTAACAGAAAGACAAATAAGTAAAAAAATGTAACGTAACCTACCCCTCTTCCTAGTTTTGAACCGCTGGCCTGTTAGCACCGGCTTCTGATTCTTATTCATAAAATTTCTAGAGAAAAAGAGAAAAACATATTTTTACTATGGCATTTACAGATGACAGTTTAACCTAAAGGCAAAATAAAGATTCAGTGAGTAAAATCTCAGCATGTGAAAGGGAAAGTTCTTGATGTATACTCAAAGAATAATTCACATTATCTTAAATATGAGGAGCGCTACAATCCAAGAATAACTTCAATGAGATGTGCTTCTCTCAAAACCTGGCTCTTCACATCTCTACAAAACACCCTGAAGGTTCAAACCTGAGCAGAAAGGTGATGGAGGCTCTGCCCTTACTGCTGCCCCTGCAGCTCACGAGGATGCTCGGGGGCACAGAAGACAGCAGGTGCAGGGCTGGGAGCTGTCCTGGTGGGGTTCAGCATGGCACAGGTCTCACCCTCCATGCCAGGCAGCAAGTTCACCAGGCAGATTGACTCCCAGGACTGCATGCTGTCCTGCTGAAGATGTGACTGCTGTTTAACCATTTAGGCAATGTTTTAACCATCAAATCCTGCTCAAATGTTTCTTCCAAGCATCGCTGTATCTTGTTGCTAAAAACATGTTGGTGTTGTAAAAATAAAATATAACCAAATCCCTCCCCCCATCAACTTTGTGTATAAATAAATAGTATTCACGCTACACACAGAGTAAAAATATTCGGCATATATTACTTAAGACCTTAACAGTGAATCTTAACATGCAAAGTTTACAAATTTGGGAAGTAATCACATATTAATGCCATTTTATCTAAATAAAACTATTTTTCAGCCTTGGATATAATTAGTTTAATGACACAAGACGTAGCTGAACGCAAACAAAAGTGAATACAAGGAAGCTTTGCAGCATGTAGTAATCATCACGGCTCATCCCCCTGTCTTGCCAACAGCAAGTGCCAGCACTATGACTTTCAGGCCACCTACTTCACACCCTGCAGGTCATTAGGTCACTGTTAGGTACGATTCACTCACCCAGAAATATGCCTTACCAAGCTTTGTCCTTTGGGCATGTTCTCCTAATACAATTTTTTGCAAAACTAAAGTTATCATTTGTATTTCTTCATTGCAGACTCTGCACGTCTAGTTTAAAAGTACATACATTTTCCAACACTTCTTACCATGGGTAAAGAGAAACTCGAGGTCTGTGGCTAGAAAGATGCCATCAATCACATGTTACTATCCAAGTAATGCTCTCTCTACCCCTGAAAGTTAACCATTATGTTAACAATGCACCAGCTATACAGTATGTTCCCATTCACCAAACTTCCTCATCTAGTTGCAGCATCACTAGCTGGCCACTTCTGCAGCATTTCAAATGTTTTAATTTGGCAAATCACTGCTTTCTATGCTTTCTAGTCTAGGTCTACCCCTTAGCCACAGTCAAAAACTGCATGTATGCACTGGAAATAGCCAGTAAAGTTCAGAGTCAAGACTGGTTCCGCTGCCTGCAAGTCATGAAAAATACAAAGATGCAACAAGCAGTTAAACGGAGAGGTTCGTATTCACCACTGAGATTTAAAGCTATGGTTTTAACAGACCAAAGGGCATTTCAAAACATCTGCAACACTGAATAGTCTTCTGGAAAAAACAATCTGCCCATCAGCAAAGAGATTTAAAAATGGCAAATCATGATATCACAGGATCTTTTAAAGCACTGTAGGATCCAAGCCTCCCTTCCAGCAGAGCTCAAAAGTCTCCTTCCCCCACTTAACCCTCTCAGTGGCAGAGGGACCGGAGATGCTTTACAAATTAATTAGGCAGGTGAGGTAGCAGTCCACAGGGATAAGCAACAGCCCAGCCTCTAGCCAGCTAGATTTGACTTATTTATCTGGTTTGCCTTTCTGACCTTCAGTTATCTGCAAGAGACTGATCTGTAAGATGTAATATTCACCCATGTGTTTTTGATCGTTTTTATGCTTGGCCCTGATACCTTATGCCTTGCTCTGGGTCTAAAAATGTTCATTTCAAGAGACTGCAGGAGCCCAAGAGGTTTGGAAAGAAAGTGTCAAGCAAGCCACGCAGCAGATAATAATTAATCCTCTTGTCACAGCTATTTCAGAGCACAAACATGGCATCAGGCTGGGATTGACAGTGCCCGCTTAACGAACACACACAAGCCTTGGGGGCAATGAAATTAATGACACCTGACCTTCAACCCAGCCAGACTGGTATGGCTTCCCACTTGCTAGAAAAGATATAAATGCACATGCTACCTTTCTAGCACTAGACTTCTCCTTTCCTTTGACAGTGTCTTTTTAAACTGAGAGAATTGTTGCATGCACCTGAAGCTTGACTATCTGATTTTAGAACTGTTCCCTGTGAACTGTGAATATAAAATATGCCCTTTAAGACAGCTGGGAACAAGATTTTAACAAAAAAACCCAGTTAAAGTAAGACTCACCACTTGCGGCAGATTTAATGACTAGAGGTTCAGTGCAACAGAAGAGACTCTTGAATAGTTAATTACTAGGAACACAGGATCTGCCTTCTTCTGTATTTAGCTTTAAATGCACTGCGCTCTAATCTGTTATCTGAGTGAGGGTCAGGCTTTATAAGGCGATTCCTCAAGCCCAGGGAGAGCATGGGCACCTCCATCAAGAAACTGCAGCACGAGCCTGAGCAAAACCAACCCAGTGATCTACATGACAGCCCAGGATGTATCTATACTACAAATAACATCAGCTACTGCAAATAAGACTTTCCAGTGTTGTTGCCACCACAACAAGTGCCTGGACAACAGCTTAAAATTTACAAAATAAAGCAATGCAAAATTTTTGGTGTTTTGTTTTTAGTCAAGAACACACCAACAACAACACAAAAATGATGTCTGAAGGTTGTAAATTCAGGGTGGCAGCATATCAGCTTGCACGGTACATTCGATTGCACCGCAGTGCAGCCTGCCTCTCAGTTGTCATGTAGCTATAAAGCCTTGAAATCATAAAATAACTTGAAATATTACATATATTCTCTATTTTGAAAGGTATAGAATCTGGGTAGGTCAAAGCCAAAGTCAAATTTTTAAATGCCAGCTACAGAAGCCATAATTGTTTCAGAGCAGTAAAGATCTTATGGATGGGTATGGGTAGGAAGGAAATAGCCTCAGAAAGAAAACCCAAACCACTAGTCAAAGTTATATCTTGCAGCCCAACATCCTCCAGGATTGATACAAATTGCTAGCAGGAAAGTGAGCAAGAGATGTGGAATTGATAGCTCCTTAGCACACTCCTTCCACAGACTCCACTCTTCTACAGAAGAAGGGAGAAGCTCAGCAATAAATGTTTTACTCTTGATTCTCCCTTTAGGATTCATAAAACCTCTTGTAGAAAATTCATGTGTTTAAATTCCATAGCCAAACACTTTTATTTTATAAGCAGGTAAGTCAGAAGCTGGGCTGACTCGAGGAGATGGCAGAGAGCAGCACAGAACCAGACACCACATCCCAAAACAGGTTCATTTTCCATACAAACCTCAGAATGTCTAAGCCTGCTGATAACTAACTTACAGCTACAGAAATAATCAGAAAAATAAAAAAAAAATGCATGACTTAACACGAGTAGGAGTGGATTTGGGAACCTGTTTTAACAGGCTTCTGCAAAACAGATTCATATTTAAAAAAAATATATAAGTTGTTGAATTGTTACACTCTCCTGAAACTGCTTGAAGTGCACAAGTTCAGCCTTCTCTGCAGCTGCTTCTCACTTACATGCTAAAGACCCTGAACAGTTAAAACAAAACTGAGGGACATCTACAGTTGTAGATACCTGGACATATATTATATAGCAGTTTCTATAATCAACCAATCCTTCCCACACAATTAATAAAAAATTGCAACAGATTCAATTAATAAACCTAGCACTAATTAAAATTAATTTATAAAACCAGCAACAGATGAAGTAAAAGTTACCTCAGAGCTTCACCAAGTTTGAAGTTGCTTAACAAGTTAGAAAAGCGCCGTCTTTTATCCATACCACAGGGAAATTCTTACAAAGATTAACTCCTAAATTATTTAAAGCCTTTGTAAGGCCAAAGTTTCTACCAAGCTACAATACTGGAAACATGTTGCTCAAATTAAACAAAAAATAATAAAATACTGAAATCTTTTACCCAAACAAATACTGTTTTTCTAAGCATCACTTGAAATCTCAGAATCATCTGAGATTCTTCAGCTATTAACATGCTCACAATGAATTCAGGAACAGTTGCTTCTCAGCAGCAAAACTTCACTGTCCTACTTAGAAAGAGAAATCAATGCCAGACAATATTAAAAAAACCAACTGTTCAATAAAACTCCCTACCAAGAGTTTATGGCTCTACGTACGCAGGGCACTGTAACAACAGCAAGGGAGCCCACAGGGGCAGGTGGCGACCTTTTGGGCAGCCGACCAGAGGGCTCCAAGGGATGCTGATCCGGCTGCAGGCACTTGTGCTGACAGTGTCTGATTGACAGGGTGCGGGAGAGAGCTGCCAACGCACCACAAACACAGCACCACCAGCTTTCACAGGAACAGATGCTTGGCAGGAATTACTTCCATCTCCTTCCCTTGCTCAGATATCATGCAAGACAGGAGCACTCATCACAAAGTCAAATAAAATAAAAGCATAGATGGGGAGAGTTTCTACAAAGGAAAAACCCCAACGCATGTATCAAGGCCAATCTTTCCCCCCCCCCCCCCCCCAAGAACTGGAATATCCAGAACACTGAAAGGCTTTATTTGGTCTTTTTCATCCAGCAATGTTTACTACGTGTTTTCATCCTCTCACTGTTACAGTTCCAGGTTTAGGATGAAAACCTGAAGAGGGTTTTCCTCCTCTTTCAGCAGCGAGCCAAGGAGTTATGTCAAAATCAAATTACCAAACTCGAGCAGCATGGAGGAAGACCTGCCCTTGTACTTCTGCTGCAGAGGAAACATGTCAGTGTGCAGCCAACAGCTGTCTCCCCTCCCCAGGAAGGCAGCAGGCAGCTAGATTACGAGCTAACAAAATCTGTAGGTGCAAAACGCATAAATCATTACCAGTACAGAGGTACAGAATGATGTAAGGGGATGACAGGACAGAGCGGATGCAATGCAGCCACCGGTTCTCACCAACTCCTTGTCAGGCTTCTCACTTTCCACTGGGACACTGAGTCCCTGTGGGGACTCCTGCAGCTCCTACTTTTCCACAGGCACTCCCCAACACCTGGGTGCAGCGAGAGGCAAGCAGACACAATGCACATCGGTCACGCAGCCCTCAGTTGCTACAGCATTCACTGCCATGACAGCTGTGAAACATTTTCTGCTTTAACACAGCTTTCACACCCTCATAAGGCTAAAAAATCCACCTCAGCTGCCAACATTTCCCAGGTTTGGTCAGTATGAAGGAAAAGCACTTTATTTATACATCTCAGGCAGTACAATGGCTAGCCCACAACGTGAAGAGCAGTGGCAATGCTTCCAACCTCCTGCTGCAGCTCATTTTGATACTGTGGAAAAAATAAGGAAGTAAGAAGCTCTGTTTGCTGCTTCCCAGGGTTCCAAATGCAGAGGAAAGGACCAGAGCAGCGCTAAGAAGCCACCCTTCCTCTCTCCTTCATTGCACATCTGGGGACACAGCAAGAACAAACCCCTACACTTAGTGAGATGCATTGGATTGTCTTTACACAAGCTGACAACTGTTATTTCAACACCATTTTCCAACTCTTGCCCTCTGTTCCTAAAACATAGGGTTTTTTTCAGAAGTGACTAATAACCTGGAGGTCTGCAAGTTCAACGAAGGTGTAAATCAGCAGTAAGGGCAGCACTGGCAGCCAGAAGGTTTATCTTGCTATTTTGCCCACAGAGGCCACCAGCTGAGTTACAATGTTTATGAGACCTTTACCCCAAAGGTTCCATTCATTACAAACAGTAAACCCAGAGCCAGGCTCTTGCCACATTAAAATCCACTCACTGATTTTACTGCACAAATGACCTCGATGGCAATATGGAAGGACTAAGCAGCCACATAATGATGTGCAGGGTAAATACAATCAACCTCATGTTTTAATAATTACATAAAAAAAGGATACTGCTAACCTACATGTTTATTGCTGAAAAATACATCTTCTTTTATGGATTGATTTTGCTTATGACGTTATACTACATGAAGCAGCTAGATACTGACCTTTGATTTCATACTTGGAAGCATGCCCTAGTCACCAGCGGCTATCGGGTATTATCTTAAACCTGCTACAACACTATCTTTTGACATACACTAAATGCCCTGCCTTTCCCAAAAGAGCCATCCAAAGCTCTTAAAGCACTTAAATCTTTTTTTTTTCCATTTTTAATACAGAACAGTGTTTTTCCACAGTAAAGAGTAAGCGTCCACTCAAGTAAAAGTGTTGCCCTTTATTAGTATGCCCAATGGGAGAGAGAAAACAGATGAAACAAGTGGAAGTGGTTTTCATTCTGTAGCAAGTACAAATACTAAAATAGAATGAAACTTAGCACACACTAAATAAAGTAAAAAACTGTGTTAATGCAAGACTCTCCAGCCAAGAATTGTGCATGCAACTTGTGAGTAGCTATCCAGCTGAGAACTAAGTAAGCCCAGAAAAAAATGAGAAGACAAACTCACCAAAATTTGCATCATATAACCGCTAAACTGGGATGCGCAGGAAGATGTTTCTTGAAAAACAAGTCATAAAACCCCACGCCACCAATCACACACTGCATGAGAGATCTAGCTCAATGCACCTATTTCAGCAGAGCAGGTGTTTATTAGGTCACTAACCAAGAATTTCTACAGAAGCAGCTCAGCCGAATAACAAGGTAAAACCAGAAGTCTCCCATGACCAAAGCACTCCAGATGCGCTTCACAAGGCCAAGAGAACTGTAAATTAAACCACGAAGGCAACACACTTCTCTATTTCATAATCAGCGATCACATGAAAAATGCATGAGTCAGCACAGAGAGGAATAAAAACCCCCAAACCCCCCATAATAGAGTAAAAATTCTTCATCATCGACAGATGAAAATACAAGCCAAGAAAATTAAATCATGCACTTGGGTTGACACATACAGAGTTATCTTTTGGTAGCCAGGTTTCTTTCAGCAACTAAGAGGAGGAATTAGATATAATTCTTCAAGGACTAGGTATTAGTAGGAGCTTTTCTCAGACTGTTGAGAGCTCTCTAAGGCAGCTCCTTAACTGTTCCAGTTAGGCTCCTAACTGGAGTACCCTGAGATAATGGAGAATGTGTATTGCTACAGTTCAGTTCATAACCAATTGACATTCATTTTAAGGTGACTGCTAGTCATCCAACTCCATGGCAAACGTTGCCAGCAAGAAAACCTCTTAGAAGAGGATAAAAAGCATCAGCAGAGATTAGAATCAGGTGAACTTAAAAAACAAGCAGAGAATGGTACTCTTCCAAAGCTAACAAGGTTTTTTCCTTATACGAAATACCACTTTCAATATATAGTGTACACATTAGAAGAGGATTCTTGAATTCAGAGAGGCATTGGATGTCCTGTTTATTCTGAAAAATATAATCATCTCAGCAATCCTCACAGGAGAAGATGCTGCTAAAGGGAAAATGGTGTAGCTGAAATCCTGCAAAAACATGATTATAAAGGTACTGCTGCAATTTAGCTTAATCCTTCATTAATGCTTGGCAGAGAGAATTCTACTAACCACTGTTCACAGTACACTTGGAAGAAATATTTTTATAGGGTCCCCCTGAACCAGGTCTCCAATAAACCAATAAATGCAAGTATTCAGAACAAAACATGTTAAAAAAAAATACAGAGAGGCTTCACTTGTAGCAATGAAGTCCATCAGACACAAGACAACAACAGCTCAGTAATGAAGACCAGTGCAGGAAGAACAGCTTTCTCATCTACAGTACCACTCCTCTGCTCAAGTCCACCCTGCTTCTCTTTCTTTAATGTATCAGCCCTCTGAAAGTTTTTACAGTGTTGACCCTTCCCATACAATTCAAATATCACAACAATAAAACTAGAAGATGTGCCGCTTCCATTTTTCTTGCTACTGCAAAGCTCTGACCAGCAGCAAAAGCGCAGGAGATAACCAGTGTCTCCAGGATACAGCACTGCAGCATTTGAAAACCCAGAAACTGTCTTCAAAATTACACAGACTAAGCTTAAAAATAAAAAAAAATAACTACAAAGTGCGCATTCTCCAGAAAGCAATGCCCCCCAGCTGCTAACAGTTTATTATTTCATGAACTAAATACAGTAATCGGAGGAGGGATGTATTAATAGCCAGCACTTCCTACACACTTGCAAGTAGCGAAGGCCTTGGCTTTAACAAAACGACAACTGCTGTAAGCAGTAAAGCAAGTTTTAACTTAGAACTCCCTAATTATTTCTTCAAAGCATGTGCAAGGGAAAGGAGTTCACCAAGTTAAGACAGGGCTTTTTACCTACAGGACAGTGAATCAGCTTCCAGATACCTGAATTCTGGCTAAAAAGAGATGGCATAAAGAGCCAGCAGTGGAAACGCACAACGCTTTTCACCATGTCAGCTATTCCAAACATACCAGCTAACACTGATTATGCTGTTAGCAGCATTCACTTGGATGGAAAAGGAGACCATAACTGACTTGTATCACTCTGTATCCCAAAAGCGGTCCCATGTTCCCTGTGGCTGTTTCCTCCTCCTCAGAGTGGGCTGAACATTTTCACAGAACACACTCATTTTGATGAACAAATTCGTGGAGCAGGGGATAAAAGTATTCAATGCTTAGATTGCTTCAACCTGCAAATAGTTACTTTCTAGGCAGTCATGGATACAATTCCTCTCACACCCAGCTGTGATATTCTACAGCAACCGATAATGATTCATATCCACAAGTTGGGTGCTGAAAAAAAAAAAACAACAACCAACCCCAAAACTCACCCAACAGTGTATGGCATGGGGTGGCTACACACACAATCAGCTATTATCCTAGATGAGTCAGAAAAATAGCTATTACAGATTGAACATGCAAAGAGGGGGCACACAACACTTGCTATCCTACCCACCTCTTGGCAGCTCACATACCAGCACTCTCACCCTTACTTCAGAAAGTCATTTCTTCACCTTTGTGCAGAAGCCCAAAAGCTCTCAGATGAATCCATAGATTGCTCTGAGCCAGCCTGTAAAGAATATTGTGATTCAACCCACATATTTCTTTTCAGTGATTGGGGATGTCCAGCATTGTGATGGTGAGTATATTGTAGAGACTGGTAATAGGAATCATATCGGTATTGCAGTTGTACTGTGTATTGCAACTGTTTTACTTTGTTTGTGTAACTTAAATTTGTATTGTGTTTTCAATACATTTGTATCACTCTGCTACATCATAAATCCCATGTAACACCAACTATCTTCAGGTAAGTAAATTAGGTATTAAATATCACACCCTCCATATGTGGAGTATCTAAAAGAAGCTGGTCAGAGTATCGGACCCCAACACTGTTCGTTCACACACCAGAACAAACTGGGAGATCAGTTTCAGTCTGGTAACCAAAAAGCTCAAATGCTAAGCAAACACATATGGCAGCGTCCTCTATTTTGATATACCACGCATGGACATATTCACAGAAGTGCTCAAACCACCACATCATCTTCAGTTTCAACAGTACAGCTTCCCTTTTCTTAGCTTTCTTTCATGCTGTATCTGAACATAAATGACACTAAATGCAACACTTATCTGAAAATATAAATGCATAAAATCATGAATATGTCTTTGTTGGTAATCCAGATTCAGGAAACTCTGAAGTCCATCAAACTAAGCCAAAAGATTCAGAGTCTATCTATAAACACAGCATTGCAAGCAACAGCTATTATGAACGCTATGAATGCATCTTAATAGTTTTGCTCCTCAAAAAGATCTATTTATAAGCCATTTTGATCATTACTGCAATCAGATGAAAACTCCGTTCTCAGAAATACATTTATATATGCAGGTGGTCAAAATCTCAGAATTAAGAAACACTGCCACAAAAGGAAGTCAAATAAAGTAGCAACATAAACTACCTGAACTAGAAAAAAAAATAAATTAGCCTGTTGCTTCACCAATTTGTATCTATTTTCCAGTATCAGCATCATGTACTAACAGCTTAACCACATTACAAAAAGCTAGTAGAAGTTATTGTGAGACTTGTGTCTCATCTATATGTAGACCAGAGCAGGTATATAGTATTTCACCCAACTCAATCACAGAGGCAGCAAATCCCACCTGTGGGCAGCACCACTTATACTGCAGCAGTACCTGAAGCACTGTGTGCCCACACGCAAGGGAAAGGGGAGCACAGGCAGCTGTCAGTTCAGTCCAATGCAAACCCAACAATTTAATTGATATTGTTAGTTGTAAGGACCACTACTTATTTCACTATCGATCATTTTAGGAGGCAATCAGTTAAACTAAAACTCATATTCACTTTTTTTGACCAAACAGCCAACCATCAGAACCCAAAAATGGGGTGCATTTGACCTAACTTTAAAAATCAGCAACAGATACCTAGGTCTGACCCTGTGATCCTTGCCTCTTTTCATCATTGATGTACGTAAATATTTCCAGAAAATATCTTACTCAAAATATTCTGCTTGTCCATCTTAAGGTGAGATCTTAAGGGAGTCTCTTGTGAACAGCTTCACAGCTTCAGCTTTAGGCACTTCAGATATCTGAACTAGATCAAACTTCATCGGTTTCTACAACAGAAATTCACACCTGCAGACTAGCAATCTGTGTGAGTCTATAGCTCAGTGCCCTCTGAAAATGTCTCAGGCAGAGTTAAGAGTTTAATTACACACCCAAAATTAACAATAGGACAATTACTAATGGTGTATTATTCAGTTCTATAGTTAATTTAGTAGACCTGCTTGCTTATCTTTCTGAAATCATTCACAGAATTTCCATTGTTGGCTGAGAAGTTTCAAAATCCAGCGTGCCACAAATACGCTGTGAGAATGTGCTCAGTGTCAGACCACAACCACCCACCCACACCCAACCCAGTTTCTGAAGCCAAGCGTTATGCAGGAGTTACAGATTTCTAACTGGAAGAGGCTTAACATCTTTTTAAATGGGCATAAAATATTACCACAGCAGCCAGCCTAGCCTCCATCGGCAGAAACAGCATACATCTGCTTTGTGGTTGGTTGGGCTGTATCAGCGTCAGCTCAGCACAAGGGTATTTGACACTGTTAATAGGGAAATTATTTTCCTGTTTACAGCGCTGTTGTTCATGCACTGGAAAGACCAGTATCAGCAACCTGCTTCTGCAAACAACCTAACAACGGTTCCACGCGATATGTATCTGCAGGTATATGCATAAAGATGTACGCACAAGAGAGCAGGAATACCAATAAAAAACTCTATTAATAGATTTCTACAACTTGCTTCCTATGAGGATGCAAGATAGGAAGAATTTAAAAGGTTTACTAATGAGAAAGGTTTGGCTGGTTTCTCTGAGGACTTCAGAAAGACATAGCAGTTAATCTAGGGCTCTTGAGCATGTACCTAGAAGGGATTCTACAAAATACATTAACCTTCAGTGAAAAAGGGGCATACACCTTTCAGTGCTACATCTCCTGTCCTTTTGAAAGAAACAGAAGCTTTCAATAGCCAAAAAAAATGTTAACAGCTACTGCATCTATCATACAACAAGGAAAACTAAAAGAAAAAAAAAATCTAATTTTAAGAAGTGAATTGATACTAAATCCCAAAATATATATCTGTTCTGTCATGGATACAGCCAGACTCTCAAAGTCAATTAACTGACTGACAAAGTCCATGCAGACCATTGCATTTGCATCCCACCTCGAATGTTGCTCTGCCTAGTTTGATATGTTCTGTAGAGATGAAGGACTAGAAAACCTGATATATGTTCTTTCCTAATGGAAGATAAAATGCAAAGTTAGCGAAGCGCCAACCTAAATTTAGGCTTTTATAAATCTAAAACAAACGAAAGCAGATGTTCAACATGACTCTCAAGCAGGGGCTTTGCAATAGATTGTATTTTTCCTCTATTCTTGACAATGCTACAAAACCAGAGCTGATATTTCAGATTAAGAATATGGTGATATGAACCTTTATTAACCAATTGTTGAGAATATTAATTAAGGTAGCTATTCAGTAATCGAATAACCTAGTTATTAACAGGAACTGAGTAACTTCTACAGGGATTACAAAAAAAAAAAAGGAACAAGGTGGTTGAAAAGAATAAACAGGGAACATCTTGGTCTACACTAGGAACAGTGCCCTTTTCCCTCATCACTGACATCTTGTCCTCCCACAGCTTCAAAAGATTTTATTTGTGTTGTCTCCTCATACCATAACACTGCTTTTGCAGCACTAATACCTACCAGGTCAGACTGAAAAGGTCAACAACCGTTTAAAGTGACAAGACAAGACAAAGGAAAATGGGGAAAAGATCAGACCTTCCTATACCCAGGAAAAAAAAATAATTAACTCAGGGAGAGAAGCTAATCAAGTAATCCTAGCATCAGACAGGCTATCCATTAAATGCTTTGGCTCGACACACTCAGCTTCAGGACCACCGCTTGCAGATGGAAGTTCAAGAACTGCACAACTCCCATCACAGGAGAGACCTGACAGTCCGAAGCCTTGATGATTCAGCAGTGTAGGTCACTACAGAACCAGTTCACTATCATAAAGAAGGATCTTGGAGGCGTAACTGCGATACAAATAGATTGACATATTGATGGCAGGGCACACTGGGAAGAAGGCACTTCTCAGTATACAGCATTAAATATTTTAACAGGAATAAAACAACTAAAAATAAAAAGCCCTTCCCTTGGATCCTTTGGAAAAGTAAATTATGAGTATGTCTTCCTTTCTCTAACTCAAGGAAAAATCTTCTAATAAAGTTCTGCATAACAAGATAGCCAAACTCAAAACCTGGCAAAAGATCTCATCCATGTATTCAGTACAGGAGAAGCAGGTGTTTCCCTGTGCTGGGAAGGGAGCTGGGACTGATGGAGAGGACAACGAATCTCAAGGACAGAGACAAGGCCTCAGGTGGCCCTGGGAACACTGACTGAGGCCTCTTCTTGCCGCAAAATGTAGAGGGGAAAAAACCCATCTCTGACAGAATGGGATTCAACAGCACAACACTGAGCTTCCATAGCACCAGCTGACTGGTTTGGGGATCCTCAGGTCTCAGTCACGGGAAACCATGCATTAAGACAATATAGTCAAAGCAGACCTAGACCAGCACAGGCTTCAGGAGTACCTCAGAGAGGCGCAGAGACACGGGACAAAACCAGGAACAAGACTCTAACCAAACTCCTACTAGAACTGGCACATGCAGAGCAGGTTGCAGACTGAAAAAAAAAACCCAAAAAAAACCAACCAAACTCACCATCCTCTCTTCTTGGATTGACTTCTACTTGACTATTCAAAACCAATAATATACTTTATTTTTCTATTGCATGAGGCGTGAAATGGCAGTGAAAATAAATGACGATCTCTGGATCTGCTAATGCTCAGTAACATGTTCCTAAGATTTCACCCTTGTGCCTTATCAGAAGAAAAATGACTAATGTATAACTTGAATGCATTTCATAAATTTTCCCTCTTGAAGACGCTTCTAGAGAAGTAAAGGATTTTATTTACAGAAATAAAACTTAAAATGAAAGGATCACTTACGCCTGCAAATTACAAACTGTGGAACTGCTTAGACGTCTTTTTCTGCATGAAAAGAAAACACATTTAAGGAAAACACATGAAATAGTGGTTATTACAATGAAGTACAACTCCAAAGCTATATTTAATTGTTCTGTCTGCAGTAGTTGAAGGAGGTGCAGAAGGGTGTGACTCATTGGGATTCAAGACACCACAGGATATGCTTCCTTCCTGCATCCCTGACCAGCCTCTCTGTCCCAGACTGCATCTAGCATTTTCCTTGCCTGACCTGTCTGTCCATCATTCCAATTCTTACCAGAGGTAATCCATCCTTCTTACAGGCTGACTAAAAGCAATAATCTTTGTTTGCTACTGTAAGTCTACAATAACTGCAAGCAATTTCTGTATAAAACTTCTCCATCTGACCTATCAGATTTTGCAGAGTAAATCCTTATACAGAACTCCAAAACATGCCTATGTATGAAACACTCAATGACTTTTAAAATTCCTACAGAAAACTCAGCAGTTTCTGTACCAGGAAAACCCACATTTCTAATTTCAAAAGCTCTCAGACACATAGAAACTAGCAGCTCTTACTGACGTTCCTATTATGGTAGATT
The DNA here is from genome assembly GCF_017639655.2 of Falco naumanni. Lineage (NCBI taxonomy): Eukaryota > Metazoa > Chordata > Aves > Falconiformes > Falconidae > Falco > Falco naumanni. The sequence continues at coordinate 30,605,898 of NC_054057.1, forward strand.
TATTACCTATTTACTTCCTGGAAATACTTTCTTGACTTCTGGGAATTTTAAAACCAAAATACATAACAAAAGATTATTTGTTTTATATGGCACATGTGAGTAAGTTTTTTTATCATATTAAAATGTACTTAGTGATAAAAGCATATCTAAAGGCAATGGGAACAAGACAGAGCAACAGGGGAAAAAAACCTCCTACTGCACGTACAAGCCATTACCCAGGTTTCAGCCTCTGTACTTCCTCACAATTAACTTACCTCTGAACTACTTTCCCTTTGCCCAGGAAGCATGTACCAAAACTTCCTAATCTTGCAATCTGATCTACACGAGCTGCCATGTGCACCTATAACCCCATTGCAAAACTGTGATCCCAGTCGGAAGGCTTACTAGCAATGTTACAAATACATGATTTTTCTTTATTATGCTTGCAACGCACAGCCTCACTTTGCAGAAGACCAAAGCTGTTAAACCCTGAAACTCAAGTGTTTCATTCTGCTGTCAGCTTTACAGTACGTAAGAGTCTTGAGAAGCACCGCAGTGCTGTAAATATGGCCACCACACCACTACACCCACCCCTTTGGTCACTGGACTCTCTCTTTATTTTGCTTTTTATTTTGGAACGAATAGCTTTTATTTTTACTTTTGCACTCTCTTACAAGATCCATGTCTAGATTTAATAAGTACAGTATGGCAAGTTCAGAAAGCTTTTCAGGCATGGCAGAATATTACTGCACTCCACAAACTTCTCTCTATAAAGAAGCAATAGATTTTTTCCATTTGTCAATTTTCTTCTCACACACCAGCACTATCTCTGAGTGATCCTTGAAGTATTTCAGTTACCTTTGAATAGACAGTCACTATTTTAAATTAACAAGTAAATACTGCTGCAGTTGTTCATATTTAATCAACAACAGATCACATGAAAAGAGAAACAGTATCAGAAATCAACTCCACAGTTTAAATGGAGAACCATGCCAGTTCACAGGTAAAATTAGATATAAGAATGGAATTACCTTACCTGTAGGCTCAGGCAGTGAGATAGGTATAGGTGACAGCCTATTTACTGCCTTATATACATCACAGAGGAATTCTTGTACAGGAGGAATGAGGACAGAAAAAAACCAGTAAAAGATGATTGATGTCTCTTAAAACAATCTGAACTTAATAGTACATATCCACTCAATGCATAATTTTATTCCTCTGTCCTGAACAATCACCTTAAGCCTACAAAAAGGTACGTATCTGTAGATGACTACAAGCAAAATTTAAATAAACTTGCCTTAGGTTAAGAAATTACTCAGAAATTAGATTAATTAGATATCTTTAGCCCAAGGGCCTCCATCATTCTTCACCAAAAAAAAAGAGGTTTAATTGTCACTGACTAACTGCTGCCGGCACATCCAGAATTTTGATTTTTCCCAGTATCGCACTCATGATTCCCAAAACTTGGTGCAGGGTCTATACAGGCTGTAAAGTTTTTCAGTGTCCTCCTACAGAGATGTACAACCCTTGCAGCTTTATGTAATTTTATTTACTTTATATCTCTGAAGTTTTGAATTTATATTAGCAACACCTGCCTGAAAAGCCATGACAAATCAGCTCTCACAGAAGCTGTGCTAATGCATGATTGGGTTATTGCCACCATTTGCAAAGCTTAAGTGGGAAAGAACTTAGTTTTGCAAAAGTGCTCAGCTGGCCCCCTGACACATACTGCTGTGCAGTCACTGAACACGTCTCAGTCCTTTTATCAGCAAAATGCTGCTTGTATGCCATTTCTTCTATCACGCTTACAAAAAACCTTGAAGTACCTACCTACATGGAATTCATATTCATGAAACTACTTGTTTAAAGCTTGGATTTCTCTTAATCAAAGAGAATCACAATGACTTGAAGTCTCATATGAAACGCAAAAAAGATGTATGGTCTGAGCAAGTTTTTCATACTAGGACCCATCTAAAACAAACAATTAAGAGAAGACGAAATCAACTGGCAAAGGAGCAATTATTTTTTTTTCCCTAAATCATACAGACAATGCTGAGCATAGAAATGGAGCAAGGGGTATACATATCTGCTTCTGTTACGGAAGTAATACTGATTTTTTTTTAAATGAAACTTTTAACCAGGCAGTACAAACGCACACTACCCAAGCACATAAGAATTTTTTCTTTACACCGTTAACCCTCACTATCTGTGGGGAGATTATGTGGGTTGCCTTTGCATGATGAGCAGTTAAAGATATACACAAAAATAAAAGCAGATACTCAAAAACGCAATATACAGCCTACACAAATAAACTTGCGAGCAGTTTTTTCTAAAGAGAACTCTGTAGATGGCTGCTATGCTGGCTATATTCATGAAGTAGCCAGTTCAAAAACAAATAAAGAGAGGCCCTTTTCCCAGCAGCTGTGAAAGTTATAATCACAGGATGCTGCAGACACAAAGTTTACCTAAATTAAAAAAAAAAAAAACAAAAAAACAAAACCACCACAGGCTATCAAATACAAAGGTAAGCACAAAGATACCACTTTTTGCTGAGGAAGTGCTTAGCTGTGAACCAGCAAGATGGGAGCTAGGAGAGTAAGTCACAGGAATATCAGTACTTGTTTGACCTATACTTTTATTTTTCCCTAGATAAAATGCAGTAGGTCAGACCAAGTTTCTGATCATGCCACACCCAGACACAGAAAGAGGCTACAGGATCTTTGACCCATGCTGCCACTGGCAGAGCAGCAGAGTACATGGCCATAACTCAAGCAAGCCTCCAAGGCACAAAGGGTAGTCATTTGAGAGAAAACAGATTGAAACCAGTGAAACCAGTCCAGTGTCTCCTTTTCCTCTCTTCCATGTGCAAAGACTGAAAGTTTCATGGTGCACTCTGCAAGTCATAAGGCAGTCCTCCCCTAGCTTGATCCAAGAAAAAGCTTATTGTTTTGTACATGCAACAAAAGCGAATGCTACTCAGTTAAAGGAATCCTTATTTTCTTGTATGAATCTTACTCTCAACAACTGCAGAAAACATCAGGTGTTTTGGATCACCTATACATTCATTATAAACCATCATAAATTCCCACAAGCACACCTGCACATACTAGAACCAGCAAATCACAGGGGAAAAATATCATCACTGGTACCTGCTTAGCAGATCAAAAGTATCAGGTGTATCACCTGATGAGGAAATGGGGAATTTTTTATATGCAATACTTATAATTTGAAATCTAAACAATATCTTGAGTTGCAGTGAGGTTAACATTTCCTTCTCCCTCTGTAATACCCAAACCTTACATTATTAATTACCATCCACAACTTAAGGAAGTGAAATAAGCAGATACAGTAGATAAAAGAAAATGCATTTTGGGCAAGGCATAAAGGTACAGAAGCTGCGTTTTCATGTTCCTGTTCCCTGCCCCGACACAGACTCCCCATGCCACCTTGAAAAAAATCACTTGCTGCCTCCATGCTTCAAATTCCATACATAAAATGGAGGCAGTGCCACTTTGTTACTTCATCATGATCCTGCAAGGATAAACCGAAGATTGTGAAATGTCTGCCTACTACAGGTCTGAAGGTCATACAGAAGCCTTCCATAAGTAACAGTAAGAAACATTTTAAACTAGTGTTAAAGTATTTTATTACCCTTGCAGATGGAGCACTCCTGCAGCCTTAGTCACCGAGTGAGCTCCATCCAGTGAGACTGCCAAGGAAAAACTGTGTCTGCCTGTTCACTCCGTGACTTAGGGTGCAATGACATTCTGACATTTAAAAAAACAGAATGCAATATGCACAGTTTTGTACATTGAATGCCTGACAGGATTTTTTTGGAGTACAAAAGGAAGCTTGTAGGCTTGTTATTTAATAGTGCCACAGAGATTATCAGAGTACTATAATATCATAAAATCTGTCCACAGTGGGTAAAATTCACACCCTGCAGTGAACCAACAAAAGAACACTTAAACCCCAATTTCAGCCTTCATGGTTGAGGCAGTGACAGATTTCTGTTAGCACTACATGGGGCTCTCCTTCTGGACCAGGATATAAAAAGTACTTTGGTCTTGAGGGCATTTCCTTTAGGTATTTTTGGTTTTCTAAAAAAAATTTTAAAAAATGTCAAGGGAATCTGTTATAATCTGAAGTCCAAAGCAATCTTTCCTATTTACACTTGTTGACTGAAGTAAAACTAGATGGTGATACATCCCTGTATTGCCATGATTTTTAAATCAGGAAACCATACAGAATTTAGCTGTTTTGGTAATATAAAATCATATCACATTTTGGTTTTCTACCCAAACAGTTACAGAGGTTGGCTAGATTCAGAGAGTGGTGCTCTTCTACAGACCAGGACACAAACAATGGGACTTCGCCATTCCTTGAAGGCAGTCAGGCAACTAACAAACGTTAAAACAGAGAGGGAGATTAGTATTTGAGAGACCTCAATATGTAACAAGCCATGAGATGACCTGCAAGTGCTAAAAGAAAAAGAAGAAAAAACATAGATATAAAATTAGCTTGCTGATAAAGCCATGCCTTCAAAGATTAGTTACGGGATAAAACAGGTTCCTTAAAAGAAAGCATACACAAAATACACACGGAGTAGTAGGACAAAGGAGGGTAAAAAGTCAGCACGGAGCAGGGGGCCCCGCTCTGCCCCCCCGCACAGGCAGCAACCGCGGCCGTTGTAACCCTCAGCCTCTGCCCCTCGCCGGGGACCCGCAGGACCATCCCTGCGCCCTACCGGGCTGCAGCTGCAGGAGTGGAAAGTTGGATCTGTAACAACGATCGTTTTTCCACCCAAGGTTTAATTTTAGAAAGGCGCTAACAAAAGGCACCGCTCTGAACACCGCAAGCGCGTTACTTCCCAATTCATCAAAATCTGCTTCCTTTCGGAGACACGCTGCCGTGACACAATCGCGGCTTTATTCGGCCGCTTTAGCGGAATAAACAGCTTTTCCTGACTAAAAAGCACCGCCCCACACGCCGATGCCAGGACGAGGCCAGGCGGCAGACCCCGCGGCAGGACCGGGCTGCCCGGCCCGCCCCGCCAGCAGACCCAGCGCCAACGGGCTCCCCCGCGCCCGCAACAGGCGCCCCGCCGACCCCCGCGCCGCCCCACGCAGGGACGTTTCGCCCCTCGCAGCGGTCGGGCGCCGCAAACCCGCGCACGGCGGCGTCCCCCGGCGCGGGTTTCGCCCGCGGCCACCCGTTCAACGCCGCCGCGGCGCCCGCCCGGGCCCGCCATGGCCGCCGCGCACAGGCCCCGCGCCTCGCCCGCCCGCCCGGAGCTGCCCCGCCGCAGCCCACGGAGGCCGCCCACCGCCCGCCCGGGCAGCGCCGCCGCAAGGCTGAGCCGCCTCTCCCGCCCGGCGGCGGCCGTGCTCTCCGCGGGGCGGGGCGGCCCGGCCGTGAGAGGCGCCCGCCCGCCGCACCTGTCGGGTGGTTGCGCGGTCCGGGGAGGGCAGAGCAGGCGCGGCGGCGGCGGCGGCAAACAATGGAGGAGTGAAGGACAGACACATTGACACACGGGCGCCGCTGCGGCCGCCCCCTCCGCCCGGCCGCACCACTCCCAGAACTGTCCCGGGGGGGCACGGAGGAGGAGACGCAGAAAGGCCCGAAAAAGGGGGAAACATAAAACCAAAACACGTTTCTCAACTTCAGAAAGAGGGCAAAAGAGGAGGGGGTTCCTTCTTTGCGGCAGCACCCTGCCGGAAAATCGGCGGATGGAAACAGCCATCACCCAAATCCCCCCACACCTCGGTGAGAATGGTTTACCCCACGGCCGGCCCCTGTCAGGGCGGAGCTGTAGGAGGAAGTCACCATGAGGAGCGGAGCGGGGTGGGGGCGGGCGCTGTCGGGTCCGCTGCGGGGAGGGGTTGCGCGGGGGGTACTGTCGGGCCTGGCCCGTCGTCGCGACCGGGCTGCACTCGCCTCGCTGGGCAGCACCGTCCCGAGTCGGCCTTACCGCCTGCGGGAGGCAGGGCGGCGCGATGGCTCCCTCCAGGAGAGGTGACCTGAGCCCGGAGGAGAAGGATTTACTGGCAGTGATCGCCACAGGTGAGCCCGGCTGGGCCCTCGCCCCTCCGTGGCGGTGGGCGGTAGCGCGGCCCCGGCGGGTCTGGCCCCGGCGCCTCCGCCTCCCGGCCGCGGGTGGGGGCGGCTGCCGCCGGCGCCCCTCTCGGCGGAGTCTGTGCGGCGCAGTGCACCTCCCCGGCTGCGCTCCGCCGCCGCGGGCCGGGCCGTGTTGCAGCTCCGGTGGGCCTTGTAGAGCCCGGCCGGCCGCCCCCCCCCGCCGCGCCGGCCCCGCCGCTTGTACCCCAGGAGGGCAGGCTTTCGCCCCCGCTGCCGGCGGCGTTAGTGGCGGCGGGCGAAAGGCAGGCCCCGGGCTCGGCAGGGCGCCTCGGGTCGCCGTTTTCGGGGGGCCGCGATGCGGCCTTCCAGCCCCCGCCTTTGGGCTCCGGCCCCCTTCGCCTGCCGGGGAAGATGGCTGTGCCCTGGCAGCGGGGGCGCGCTGCCCTCGGCTGGCCGTGCGCGGGCGGGCTGTGCCCCCGGGGGCGCGGAGGGGGCCGCGGAGCTGTACGCTTCGGGCTGGGCAAGGCCAGCTGGGAAGGTTTAACTCTGCCAAGGAAAGCTTACATCTTTCTTACGTCTATTCACGCTGGTAATGGCCGTTGACATTTATCTAATGACTTCTATTAATATGTTGTGCAAAAAAATTTAAATAATTTCTTGGGGATAATCCAGTTGCTTAGGCTGTTACAGATTTCCCTATGTGCTGTTGCCACACCAGGATGTCCTTGCAGACAGGGTGTTCTTAAACTGACAGAATTTGAGCTTGTCCAAGGTATTGTGCACCTCTTATCCCTTACACTGTTTTATTTTTGCATTTCCTGAAAGTGTTGTAGTTTTACCAGGTTGTGGAGCATATGCTTATTGCTGGGGAGCTTAATGTCACACTTGGTGTAACAGTTGGGTTTTGTGGTCCAGCAAAATTAATTTCACAGCCCTGTCTAAAAAGTTATACTCCAAATGGTATTTTGAAAATCTGTGAGCACTCTTTGTTAGTTGGAGGTAAACTAAAAATACCTGATATGTATTTCATGCATTTCTATATGTAGTTTTGAGGCAATTTGAACCTGTAAGAAATTATACTTTTGGGGCTTTACTCTGAATTGTATTTAAATGTTCCTCTGTGTTAGAGACACAAGCATAGGACGGTCTGCAGTGACTTTATGGTGGATCAGAATCAGTCTGACTCACTTTAATCAGAGTTTCAGGCCTTCATCTTGCAGACACTTCTGCCTAACTTACCTGATGCTTATGGTTAGGGTCATGGGATAATTCAGGTTGGAAGGGGCCTCAGGAGGTCTCTAGGTCAACCTCCTGCTCAAAACAAGTCAGCTACGAGGTCAAATGAGATTGCTTAGGGCTTTATCCTATCAAGACTTGAAAACTTCCAAGGATGGAGGCTGCACAGTGTCTCTGGGCAACCTGTTCTGCTGCCTTAATGGGCTCATCCTGAATGTTTTCCCTTATATGCAGTCTGAAGCTTCTTTTGCTTTCAACTTCTGCCTGTTTTCTCTTGGCCTCCTACCATGCACAACTATGAACAGCTCCAACTTTAAGTGCTAGCAATTCTAGAAGTCTGACTTCCATCAGTTTAGTGTCTTGTTTGGAAATCCTTCAGTGTTTTGTCATACAGAACTCTGAACTTGTAAATGCTACTTTGCTTTGCTTTACTTGCATTAACATTTACTTTGAAGATAACCCCTTGAAGACTTGTTCTTTCTGATGTTTGATCTTTTGCTAAGATGTTCTTCTGAAAACTACTCCAGGTCCTAAGAAGCTTCTCACATGTTCATAATGTATATGGGGGAGCAGGTTAGTTGAAAGTGCCCTGACTGTCAGTCAGTGTATTTTACTGGGTATTTATCAAGTGTGTGAGATGACTCAGGTGACTGGCTTGCTTTCTTTAAAAAAAAATCAAAAAAGGGTAAGGAAATATGTTTAGTATTGTTAAACCACACCAAAAGCTTTATGAAAAGAAATTATTTCTACTATTTGTAATGTTTTTTGAAAGAAAATGAGGGAAAACTCATTTGAAGTTGCAAGAGCTGCTTTGCTTTGCTGAAAATTTGCTGGAATAGCACCTCCTTGTGATACAGTGAAGATGAAGCCTGTCATTAAAATGAGGGATGTAATACTTTTATTAAGTGCATCACTGCTGAAAGAGCTTTGCTTATGATTGAATCAATGATCAGAAGTTTCTGTTAATTTGCAATAAATGTAATTCCCCAAACTTAGACTCTTTTAATATTCTTTTATTTCTATTTGAATGCCTGTTGAAGCTGCATTGGCATTACTGAATAGCCCTTCAATGGGCTTAGATCTGTGGCTTAACTGAAAGAATTCTTGTAGCAAATGGAAAAATACAAAGTTACAGCCCATTTTTCCTTGCACATATTTTTCTTTTTTTTTCAGACTTCAGTCTACTTAACATTTGGTAGTTTTTAGAAGTGTCAGTGATGGAGCTACCTTGGTCCTTGTCCTTTCCACCTCTATTCTCTATTAACAAAAGCAAATTTCTTCCACTTCTGTGGACCTGGGAGGTAGAATGTTGCAAATTTCAAATTTAAACAGTAAAGATGTGAGTAAATGATAAAGCATGTTTCATTCAGACCAGAAGAGCCTTTAAAATGGGATCATTTCCTTTTGTGAGACTTCAGATAGCTCTTTTGAACATAAGATGCTCCAAAAGAAGTCGAAGTACGGAATGCGTTAAAATGCTCAGTATCATTTTACTTATTCAGAATGGCTCTGGTGCTGTTTATGAAGAGACAAATTAGTGTCCTGTTTGTGTGTGTGTGTGTGTGTAGATATGTTAATTCACCGAAAAATGGATGTTTACATCTAGTGCGTGCTCCCAGACTACTCTTTGACGCTTGGCTTTTAGCATCTAGAACGGAACACTTCATTCCTAAACCTCTTTACTGAGTGCAGTTGATTTATTGGTGGTTAATCTACATCCCAAGTGGTTAATCTACAAAGATTTTGATTCTGATTGGGAATGGAACCGAACTTTTTCCTCTTGATTCACAACTTATTCCCTTTCTCTCTGTCTTTTTTTTTTTTTTTTTTTTTTTTTTTAATTAAAGGAAACACCGAGGAAGCTGGAAGGCTACTGGGCAGCAAGAATGTCCGTGTCAATTGCTTGGATGAGGTACAGCAAAACTGTACAAACGTTATGCTGGGGGTTCAGCAAGGAAAATACTAGGTCTGAAGGGCTTCTTGTTGTTAAATAGCATTGCTATACAGACTCCGGGAAATCAGAGTTACTCTGAAGATATTTCCAGCCTGCAGCTGAGTAATGAACCTTCGAAGAGCTCTTACTTCTTTTTTTTTTTTTTTAAAAAAACCAGTTTAAAGATTAGTGTTACGTTCATTACTACACTGTTTTCTCTCTGAAGTTCCAGCATGAACTTTGTTGTCTGTAAGGTAAGATGAACACTGCAGCAGGACACGTGGAGATGCTCCCTGACTTATTGTCATGTTCACCAAACTGTAGTCCATCTGCTTAGATAGCAGCAGACTATCTGGGTAAAGAATACCTGTCCCCACATCACGCTTGCAGCTTATCACCCAAAGCCTCATCTTTGCAGAATCATAAACATACTTGGAGAGTGAGCAGCTAGGTCATAAGTGGAAAACACACTGTCCTTTGCAATGGCACATGATAGACAGGTAAAAGATAAAAACCTTGAGTGCTGTCTGAAGGTGGGAGGATGCTCGTGGAGAAAGGAACCTTGTGTGATGTTCATACCTATTTACTCTTTTTCTTTTTGCAATGTCTTTTTTAAAGCATGCAACAGTAATATGAAGTGTTAACATGGAAACAAAACTAATTGCCCACCATGCATGTTAGATCAAAGTGTAATTTATCAATTTAGATGTCAGTTTGTGTTTTTTCCCCAATGTTACCACTTCATAGGATCACTGGTAAATTCAGACTAGAAGGCACCTCAGAAGCTGGGGTTCAGCTTCTCAGTTGAAGCAGCTTCAGCTCTGAGGTCAGATGAGATTGCTCTGAGCTTTATCCTGTCTGGCCTTGTAAATCTCTAAGGATGAAGCCAGCACAATATTTCTGGGCAACTTTTCCACTGCTTTACTGTGCTTACAGTGAAAATGTTTCACCCTTGTGTCTGAACCTCTGTTTCATCTTAGGCTTATTGTCTCTTGCCCTTGTGCTACTGTAACCGAACAGTTTGGCCTTCTCGGTGATCTTTCTGTAGGCACTGGCAGGCTGCTGTTGGGTACCACTAAAGCCATCTCTTATCCAGGCTGAACAAGCCCAGTTCCTGCATCCTCTCTTCACTGCACAAGTGCTAAAGTTCTCACCATGTCTTGGTGGTACTTCACTGAACTTGCAGTTTATCCATGTCTTTGTTGTACTGGAATGCCCCAAATTGGACAGGGTATTGTACATTTGGTCTCATGAATACTGAATGGAGGAAAAATATCATGGAGTATTGTTAGCCTTTTTTGCGCTGCCAACAGATCCATTTTCTGATTGTTCTTAAATACAGTTAAAATATTTAAACCTTCATTTCTAATGGATGAATTTCAAGAAGTTTCTGACAAACTAGTCAAACTAAGCTTCACTGTAAACTTTAAGAACCCATGATATATGTAAGTATGTTTGCAAGTGTGCTTTATTGCACGGACTTTAAAAGCTTTTTTTTTTAGTATGATTGTTGAACTAGTGCTGAATGACTGCACACTTGATGTAGTATTAGTGCAACATGCAGGATTACTGTTTGAGAGGGTATGGTTTATTAGTAGAATCCATAACTGACTGGTGCCTCAGGCTATTGTTAAAGAAGAACAGTATTAACAAGACCTGTGTAATGCTCACACCTGACTACACTCAAGGCACATAAGATTCGAAAGTTCATGCAATGGACTTCTTGTAGTCGTCTTTTTAATCCCCAAGAGTAGTGTGTAATGATGGATATTGATAAAGAAAGGGTTCAAATTTGTTTAGGATTCTTAATCCGTCAGTCATGTCAAGTTTTAGAATTTTCCTATTTTAGACCGCTTTCCTTCTAATGTTTTATTTTAATGGAATCATTTATGTTGGAAAAGACTTTTAAGACTGTAAAGTCCAATCTAGCATTGCCAAGTCTGCTACTAAACCATGTCCCGAAGTGCTACATCTACACACCTTTTAAATACCTCCAGGAATGGTGACTTGACTGCTTCCTGGGCAGCCTGTTCCAACGCTTGACAACTGTTTTGGTGAAGAAATTTTTCTTAGTATCCAGTCTAAACCTCCCCTGGTGCAACTTGAGGCTGGTTTCTCTTTTCCTGTCACTTCTTACTTGGGAGAAGAGACTCTAATATCTATGCATAGAGTTTGTGAACCCCCAGTTAAACATTAGCTTCATCTGTTACTGAGCATTGCCCCAATGGCAGACTGCTTTGAATGCATCACGTTGTGTTTTCTTCCTCTTATACCTTAGCTGTTGATCCTGAAATTCACTTATTATTTATATTACTACTGTTACTTATTTCATTAATGTTAAGAAGTGAGGAAACAGCCCTGAAAATTAAATGCTTAGATACTAAAATGGGAGTGCAATTCAGTTGTGAACGAGGAACTAATTTCGTTCCTTACAGCCCTTTTTACATGAGGGAATCCACAGAATGAGCATGGGTTTAATGTAGTTCTGCTTCTGTTTGTGGTACAGTAAACATGGCAGTTTAATAATTTCCACAGGCTGGAGAATCCACAGCATTCAGAAGCAGACTGTTACATACTATGCTTCCTGATATTTAAAAAATAAAAATGTAAGATGTTCCTTTAGTTTTTTGTTTGACCATATATTCTAACTGCTTAGATCTGTGTTCTTGTAGATTACTGACAATTTGCAATCTTTTCTCTATGTACCTTTAGACAAGGACCAAGTCATATTTTAACATCTTCCAAATGCAGTGACTTTTTAAGTACCTTGCCTAAAGTTATGTTTCTTCAGCAACTGAGCTATAATCATAGCTGTTTTCCAAATCCTTTCCAGTTGTTTCAGCTGCTTCCTTCAAAAATGTAGGCATGAGCTGGACACAGTATTTCAGCATTGCTTCTGCTGTTGTTACATGCGCTTAAGCAAATAGACTTTGAGGAGCAATTTTTTATTTTTTTTTATTTTTTGTCCTGCCCATGTGCCAAGACTTACTCGCCCTTCACCACCTCCTATTTGCAGTGCTGTCCTGGGAACAGTAGGTCGCTTGAAAGCAGAGTAAGATCCCTTTAATTAGATTCCAGTCTGCCAGAAGGTTGTAGATATCCAGCAGATAGTCCTGGTTTTTTTTCCAGCATCCTTTCTGACCAAATCCATTTTTTTGTTGTTGTTTATTTCTTGATTTAGGTAGTCAAAGAAGGGAAAGGTTTTAGGCTTAACTGCTGTCTTTAGGAAAACAAAGAAGTACATAGCTCTTCCACAAAACTTGTCTTAGCAGTTTGACTCTGGCAACTTTACAGCTTCAGGGGTATGTAACTCGGTTGTTCCAAAATATTAGGACAAATAGATGGGCAATGGAAGTAGATGCAAAATAAACACAAATATATTTCATTTAAATGCACACTGCTTTCTTATTTTTTGTCCTGTTCTAGATGGAGTGGTTGCTAACTTGGATACGTAGCATGGAAGAAAGCATTCAGGAATTTTCTTTCCCCTGGGAGTACAGAACTTGCACATAGTGTTGTGACTTCACAGTGGCAGTTTGCTGACTTTAACCCCATTCATTTGCAGGGTGTGGCTAAGAACTTTCATATTATTATGGAAAGGCAGAGGAAGCACATGGGTTTTCTAACTGTGGAAATTTTTCAGTCATGTTGGTAGCTAAAGTTGCAAAAAACCACGGTAGCACTACAATCCCGTATTTTCTGCAGATCAAGCAGAGAGACTTGACCTGAAAAGGCTTCACAGTTTTTCTGTATTTAAAAAAATTTGAGGTCATTCATAATCTTACATAGAGAACTATTATTTGGTATTTAGCAGCATTGCTTTTTCCTCTAGTTTGGTAATTCAGCTGTTCACTTTGTAATAAAATTAGTCTTTTAGAAACAGTCCACTTCTGTATGCTAATTACAGAACTGAATACTTTCTGTGAATTACAGCAGCAGCCTGCTTATTTGTGTGTGAGATGTGTAGCTTTACTTATACTGATTATGTTCAGTAGGTGGTTCTTCAGTTAATCTGTCTTGCTATTTCAGTGTGAACTACCTATGCTAGCAGAAAATGCCCAGATCTTTGGCCTTTATTGAGAAGAGAGTGTTCTGTCTTTTGATGTTTTTTACATAATATTTCAAAATGCACAAACTAAAGAAAATTCAAGAGCTATTAAGAATTATCTGGTTTCAGTTCAGGTTGCTAACTGATGTAGACTTTAACTTCTCATCACTGCAGATGAACAGAAAAATCATCAGAGGAATCTAATGTATTACATATGGAAAACCAACAGCTCAGCAGGTTGACTATAAAGGAGTAGAACTACAGCTATGATCAACACTCACAGAACAGTATTTCATATTCTCATTAGTTCGTACTTGGCTATAGCTAAAATCATTCATGCATGTATCTGTTGACCTTCCAAATCCTGCTTGCAGTAAGTTTAAGATGGGTAAAGGAAACCTTATTCAAAAGCGTTAAGAGTGAAATTTCTAAAAGCTTTCATCCAATTAAATGTCAAGTCATGTATTTCTAGACTAGCAGCATTCAGTACCATTTCTGTGAAAAGTCAAGATGTTCTTACAGTCAAATTCCAAATACCTACCTGAACCAGTCTTAATGAGTTAGTCTAATTCCAGTAGTGTTCTTCCTTTTTATTTAGGAGAGATGATTTTGAAGACACGCATCAACTAGCATTTTTGTGTTCCTTGTGGCACCTGTTCTTTTTGCATCATTTCCTTTTTAGTAACTTCTCAAATAAAATCCAAACCTACAGTCTATGTGTTTAGTTTGTAATTTTCTGAACTAATAGAACTGGTATAGTTGCCTTGAATTTAAAGAATAAAATAAGGTGTGCTTTCTATGTTAATGTGGGGCTGGGTTCCTTGTTGCAAAATGAACTGGGAAGGGAAAGGTGGATGCTTTAACCCTTGTCAGCATACAAGTATCTACAGCAGTTTTTCAGCTATGATTTTTACAGCCCTTTCCCACTCTAGTTAGTATTCACACATGCAATGTAGTGGTGTACCCTAATACCTGCTGAGGGAGCTGCCTCTGTGATCCAGCCTGTGTGTGCATCTTCTTGGCCAAGTTTCCACAGTTGAGAAGATGGACAGAGCGAGCATGAGAAGTGTAAAAGACTGAGAATGTTGGGACCACTTGGGTTCCTGTTTTCTCTTGGGTAACACAAGTCTGTGGCTACTTCAGTAGTGAATCATCAGTGCATTAGCCACAAAACAGTGGCTTTTTAAAACATACATGTATCATGTCTGTGTTTTTACACAGTCAGCATGAGTGTTTAAATGCTGGCAACATAGTCGGGTTTTCTGCCAGATATGCACAGGTGACTGGAATGTGAGATCGTCTGTGATCATTTTGTTTCGTTTGTCCCAACTCTTGTTCCCTAGCCACGCTGTGCTCCCCAGTTCCTGTGTCAATGAAGGCTGAGAAACAATGTTGAAAACATGCCTCATAGTTCCTAGAAGGGAGAAGGTTGCTTTTGCAGTTCGTTATCTTTATAAATTTGGGGTTATCCATCCTGTAGAAGTGCATCCCAGGTGCTGAAGACAGGCCTGCTTTCTTCTTCCCCCACATGGCAGTGCAGTCCAACAACTCCCTGGTTCTGGTACTCGTCTGTCCCTCCTGCCACCCTGTGTGTTCTTTTCTTCCCTTGTTAGCTGATTCTGTAGTATTTTTGTATTTTATTTTTTTTTTCTTCAGTTGGTTCCCCTACAATGGCTGCATTAGGTCAATTTAGCTCTTGGAATCCCATCCCTCAGTCTGCTTCTGGTGTATTTTCCACATCAGGAACTGGGAAGGGTGTTGCATAATGGCTGGGCTGGCTGTACCGTGAGGCAGAGCCCTGTTATACCAGGTAGTCCTTGTTGGCTGATGAGCTGAAGAACCTGGTCAAGGGAGGTGCCAAGCAATTTAGAGGCACTGCAAACTCTGTTCCCCTTGTACAGTCGGACTTACAGGGAATACTTGCAACCCTGCGGAAGACAGGAGATGTTAATTTTCTTCCCTGTAAACCATATAGCATCTCTGCAAAGTAAACAAGAAACTGGGAAGGGTTAATTTTTGTCCTAGGGAATGAGGTTAGAAGGCTTGCTCTTTGGTTGGAAGAATGTTACGTAGTAGGTGCTAGAAAATTGATTCCTCATCCTGTGTTCCATACTGGAACAATAATTTGTTTTCTCTGTATGCTTAATAAACTGTCTGCTAGTTTAGCCTTTTAAGTATGTTGTATCGACAATCCAAGTGTCTTGTGTCAGAAAACGGACTGTTGCTGGACCCATCTTTCACATGCAGCCTGAGTATTTGTAGTCATTTCAGTTTCTGCGTAGGGACATAATAGAGGATACCAAGTCTTCCACAGATAAGCTTGTGTCTAGCCTGTCCTTTTTTGTTTAATCTGATTGTGAAAGACTGCTATTCGTGTGACTTTAAATCAAATTTTCTAACAACTGTCCATTCTGCTTGATATGGTTTTTTTTGATTCACACCACAACAGCCTGACACTTTAAAAATTTAATCAAAAGCTTTTAAGAAAAGTTTCCCAGGAGGAGAGGATGACAAAAAAAAACCACCAAAAAGCAAACAAAAAAAAATCCCCAAACCAACCCTTTCCTTTGTCCTATAATCTTCAGACAGATCTTTTAAAGTTAAACAGCTGGCATTCAAGATATAACCAAACTTAAAGTCATTGTTTTCTTAAAGTTCCTTCTCCAGTCAAAAACCTGTGTTCATATCCCCTTACAGCAGTCCTTTTGTGGCTGCTAAAGGAGATGAATCTATACTATGACACCAGACTGGATTGGCCCATGAAAATTGCTGTCAATGAAATATAACATAGCATAATAATATAATAGAATATGTTGTATATATTAGGATAGAAGGCCTTTACTTAACTTTTGTAGAACCACAAATGAAACCTAGTAAAAACAGTCACAAATTTTTTCATGTTTGTGAAGTGATCTCTTCAGATCTTTCGTTTCTTTAATGGTAGCTTATATTGCAATTTACCAAAATGTTTTGGGTTACTAAAATATAATGCATCAGGTAATTGTTTTTTGCTGTTTTCAGTTAGGATGGAGAATAATTAAAATGATACTCAAAATTTGTTCTTAAATTTTAATTTTTGCAATTTCTCTCACATCTAGGAATTTTTTGAAAATTATACAGATGAATTTAAACTCAGTTGTGTTTTATTCTATCAAAAATTGAAATGAGAAATACAGTAAAGTGCAATCTGACAATTACATTATTTCAGTGTGTCACCTTACCATGCTTTTAGAGAGCTGCAGTAGCTGTGTACATGGGTGTATTCATGCACACAGCCTTAACCTGCAAAAAAAGGAAGAAAACGCCGTTTTGATTTTCTTCAGGGACAACCTGATGCATGCTGCCTCGTATTCAGTGTTAGGGAATGTTCTTGGGCAATTACTGTGTCTTGGCTGGTGACATGAATCCTGACTTGATGTTAAGTGAAAAATAAACATATTGGAAAATATATTGGAGAAAGTGTATCAAATTCTAAACATGGAATGTCATGCGATTTTCTCAGACAGAAATGCCCTTCTCCCTGCTCTTTGAGAGGGAGAGAGCCTGCACTAACAACAATTCACCCTAGTTCTGAAAATTTCCCCTAGGGTTTGCCAGGCTTTGTGTTTATAATCGCACCAGTGCAACTCTAATAAAAACTCAGTGCCTCCCTTGCTGAAGCTAATACTTTTTGTCCTGGTGCAGGTTATCAAAAGGCAAGGTTTGACGCTGTGTGGTTGTTAAAAGTCCAGTTAGAGCTGTGTCTTTACAAGGGCTTTCAGAGCTCTGGCTGATGTAAGATCACAGGCACAATACCAAAAGGGTGGGTAAATGGGAGAGAGGAGGATAGCACAATTGCTGGTAATTATGACTAAAAATGAGCAAGATGGGTTTCAGAAACTGCAAGTCATCATAATGGCAGAAACAAGAGCCTATCCCTAAGTTTCTCGTTGCTTAGGGTATAATGCAGGGGAGAAAAGAAATAACTTGGGAACCTGATAAATTATCTAAAACAAGCTTTTCCCACTAGCAGAAGCATTAGTTGACTTTCACACTAAGCCTTGTACAAAAGGTCAGTGACAAATTAGCTGTAAATGGTTTTAATTCCCTCAACAGTAGTCTGTTTTCAAATATATAGCACAGCATAATCAGAACATTGACGTGGAAATGGAAAATCTACTTGTTTGTAACCACATTTTTTCATGAAGATTTTCCTTTGCTGTTGCTAACTTCAATATTATGTGAGGGTTTGTTAATTATACTGAATGTGTATGTACAAGTAAAAACTATCAATGGTATGAAAATCGAGAGATTTAACTAATCCTTTTTTGTATGCTCCTTCCTTCCTCTTTCTTTTGTAGCATGGCATGACCCCGTTAATGCATGCAGCGTACAAAGGGAAAGTAGAGATGTGCAGATTGCTCTTGCGACATGGAGCTGATGTTAACTGCAACGAACATGAGCATGGATATACTGCTTTAATGTTTGCTGGACTTTCAGGTAACTTCTTACTAAACTTAGATCACTGATTTTTATGACATTGATGGGTACAATTTGCCATAAATTAATAATTAAAGGAAAATATTGATATGTTTTTATTATTTAGGTTTACTGTTACTTATATGAACCATGCAAATATGTCAAGACCAGTAGAATCATCAGGACAGGGGAACAGGAGAGCTGCTGTTCAGGCTTGGGATCTTTTTTCATATAAAAATTGATTTTGTTCACTGTTTTGAGCATATAGTCATTCTATACTTTGTCCTGTTTGCTACAGAACTCAAAATTCAGTCTTCTGTCACTGTTTTCTTGTGCAATGGGGTACATTGTTTAATTATATTGTGTTACACTGAAAAAGATGCTGCACCAAACCACCTTTTTTAAGACTACAAGTCATTAGCTTTTAGTAATATTTGAGGCTTATCAAATCAATCCAGTGTTTTTCAAATTTTGCCTTTCTTCTATATTATTCTTAGAATTATCTCGTCGGCTTTTAAGAATTTATTTAGTAAGTTTTAAAAACCATGTTTTCTCAGTTTAATTTTCCCTCACCTCTTACACTTTCATTTTTTTCTCATGAGAGTACTTATAGCTATATATATCTTCTGTCTCTAGTGGTGGTTTGCAGCTTTTCTCTTGCTGTTATTTTTCCTGGATGAAACGAACAATTATTTCCTTGAGTGAGAAAAAGACTCCATTAAAAAAGGTTAGGTGTGGTAATATTAGGTTGTTTTAAGTATCTGCTTTACTAGGCCACTTACGTCTTCCCAAAAAAGGAGATTCGAGGGAGGTAAGATTGCTTAGCAGGTTGAGTTTAAACTCTGACTTCTTTTCATCATAAATATAAAAAAAGAAAGGCCTGTGTGTGTATATGAACGTGAACTGGATCGTCAGATTGCTTTTCTGCTAAAACTTTGGTAAAAAGATTTGGAAATTTTAGTGTTCTGTGGGATTGAGCAATACCAGAGCTGCAGCAGATAGATGGGAACAAACTCTTAGAGGTTGTTAAATGACTGCAGCTTTATGGAAAATGCTGGATTTTTACCAGTTTCTCACAGCTGAGCTTTTAACTTGTCATCCTGGGCTCGAATTCTTCTGAATGTTGACTTTAAGGTCTGTTATCTGTGAATGCAAAAGGTACATGAGCACTACTGACGCAATGCCTTTGTTTTTAAATCAGAAACATTCATTTCCATCTGCCACCCCCTTCTTTTTTTATATATTCACTTTTCTGTACTTAGCATATGCACAAAAACTGATAAAGAAAGAATACCTTTGAAAGCAGAACCAGGAAGAGTGGTGACAAATGTCCTTATTAGTCTCTGAAGGGCACCAATTAAGTCATCTAATCTTCCCATCAAATTTTAGCTTAATTTTATTTGGTATTTAGCCCAGTCTGAACACCCAGTTCCCGCTGTGGAGAAAGGAACAATCTGTTCTCTTCTCTATGCTCCTGCTACATAATAGTACTGGATTTGTTTTTCTTCTTAGAATAGCAAATGTTGTAGTTGAACTGTCAAACTAGATTAATAGAATTTTCTTCTATACCGCTATCCAGAGGGACCAAGTTCTAGTGTAGTTACATGTATATGACTCCCATAAGCTCCCTGGGAAGGTGAATGTGCATTACAGGCAGCAGAGTTATACCCTGCCTGAATTGAGTTTTTACTTTGATTTGACTCTCTGGAACCATAAATAAGGAGGCAGCACTGTGCCTTTCTGTTGATCTGTTCTTAAAGTAATGGCATTAAGAACATTTCCCACAGTGTTATTCCTGGTCTTTAAGAAATTCACTCCTTGTTTTTCTACAGTATAAAGAATTAAAACTTTGTTCTCTCTCATTCCCCATATTTTCCCCCCAAATTCAGGAAACAAAGAAATCACCTGGATGATGTTAGAGGCTGGAGCAGAGACTGATGTTGTCAACTCTGTGGGCAGGACAGCAGCTCAGATGGCTGCTTTTGTGGGTAAGGTGAAAGTCTGTTATCCTTTACTAAATTTCTAAAGGAGTTAAATGTTAGCATCTGATGCTTTTTATTGGAGAAACATTATTTAATAACCTGTTCTGAACTGACACAGTTCAGCTTTTTTCCACATCTCATCCTGTAACAAGAGTAAATTTGTGTTCTATTTTCATGCTTTGTTTCATAAAAGCATATATGATCTCATTTGTAAGAATAGATGATGCTGTTCTCAAAGTGTGTAAGTATTTGCAATGTCACCACTTTTCAAATAGTAAGAGGAAGCTGGTAACGTTTGAGGTATCTGAAATGCAGTACAAATTGGAGCTTCCTTTGTGGGAAGGAATGAATTTAGTGCTAGGAGTCAGGAACTCTCATCTGAGCTTCGCCACTAGCATGCTGTGTGCTAGTGGTCGGTCACCTACTGCCCTTCTCCCTCTGCATTTGGGAGAGGGAGGTGTCTCGGAACCTGTTTGGAGGTAGTCAGTACTTCCTGGCCTGAACTTCACTAGAACAAGATAAAAGATTTGTTATTCCAGTATGCTGTGTGATCCTGGGCAAAACATGGAACCAGGCTTTTTTTCTGTTATGTTTTTTTCTGAACCCTTTTTTACTTCTTTACCCGCCTTGACAGTGCTGGGTTTCCAAATACAACACTTTATTTCTAGCAAGAAGGTATAATAAAATATTACTAGAAACAATGGAGTCATTTTAATGTCCAGATGACCTTCCCAAAAATGAGGACCAGTATTTTCTCCTCAACACAACTGTCTCATATTGCTTAAACGTCTGAGAACCCCCTTGCAAGTCCATTAGCTTTTCTGGATTCAAGAGCCTACCTTGTAATTTAGATTAACTTCCTTGAAAAGCAAGTTAGTGCGGTTTCAATTTGAATCTTGCCTCATTCTGTTCTTTTAAAGAGGAAAAGATTGACATTGTTCACTTGAGGTTTAACCGGCAAAACCTTAACTATTAACTTAATATGTCAGAGAAGTTCACTCCTATTATTTATACCTTTGATTAGGAGTGTCTTTTCTGACATGATGCTGAATTGAGTTGTTAGTGAGCTGGGAATGTTCTCTCTGACATAATTTTAGAGAATTCTTGTTTAAAATCTCATCACATTACCAAGATAGAATAAATATTTTCAGGCATACTGAGGTATGCTACTTGTAACAGTCTGAACGTTGGAATCCATTCCCATCCTTTTTTATTCTCTGTCCAATCAACGTTAATTCATCTGTCTGTGTGTGGGAAGTGAGGATACTTCTTCCCCTGTCATTTGTCTTACACTGTGCTCTGTTGGCTTAGAACAGTCTCTTCTAAAACAGTGAATGGTTTTAAATGCTGGAATTTGGTTGGCTGTATTGTCTTCTACTAATTAATAAGGTTAGTGCCAAGATAAATCAGTCAATTTAAAGAATATGGTGCTGAACTAGAGAAGCTAAATTTTACTTTCCCTTTAGCCACGTAATCCATCATATTTTCAGATGTAGAAAACAAGAAGGGGGTGTAACTTCTCTCTTGTTAATTTCATCACAGTCCTTTTTTTGGTAAATTTTAAGCATGTTCTGTTTTTATAATTTCTCCCAATTTAGGTTAATACACTACTGCCTGTCTGAAAACTTCCAAGTCTCAATGCAAATATCATTAATTTCTGAAAATACAAAGTGGAGAGAACTTCTCTGGAAAGATTTTAACACCAATATAAGACTACTAGTATAGTAGTACTTTGGGTAAAAATACCTATTCACTTCGTTTTGGCTTACCAGGGAAAGAGGATGTGGGAAGGGGACAGAGTTCTCAAAATGGAATTTCATGAAGTCATTTCCTGCTGAGAGTCAGTAATTTACACTTAACTGAACATAAAAGTTACATACAAAAGAATGGCAAGAGTTGCCTGTAACCAGTGCTAAGCTCCTTTGTGGGTAATTCTCACCTGTATTGCTTATATTAGATTTGGGGTTGGTCACTTGGTTTTTTGTTATTATTTTAATTCATTGGTGATTTTTTTTCTTGTGTGCCTTTAGGTCAACATGACTGTGTGACTGTCATCAACAACTTCTTCCCACGTGAAAGGCTGGACTACTATACTAAACCACAAGGCTTAGATAAAGAACCAAAACTGCCAGTGAAATTAGCTGGGCCTCTACATAAAATTATTACTACTACTAACATGCATCCTGTTAAGGTGGACT
Source organism: Falco naumanni (assembly GCF_017639655.2). Lineage (NCBI taxonomy): Eukaryota > Metazoa > Chordata > Aves > Falconiformes > Falconidae > Falco > Falco naumanni. The sequence goes on from NC_054057.1 coordinate 30,627,810, forward strand.
AACATGTAAATTGTATGTGTGTGTTGGCATGGGAACTGTTTCTTCGTCAGAAAGCATTCAGCTCTTTTGAGAGTCCAAATGAGATCAAAAGCATTATCAACTAACTCAGACACTTCTGAAAATGAGGAAGAATCAGGCTCAACATTTAGACGTGATTAAAAAATGAAGCTATTTCAGTGTTTATACACACCAGAATCTTGAACTAAGACCTTTAAGTGGAGAGATTCTTATTTTTTACATCAGTGACCATAAACTGCTTTCTTTTTTGGTTTTCTTTTTTTCCTCACCTCAGTTGAAGTGGGAACATAAAACAATTTCCTGTCTTAACAAAATCTCATTGTTCTTCCAATGCTTATCTCAGCATGTAACTTCCTACCTTCATCACTGGTTCAGCATAGTAACATCTACTGCTACTGCTGTTTCTCAAAGTATGCACAAGAGACTGTTATTTTTACTTCCTAGTCTGTTTGCTGAAAATGTCTCTTATGGTTCATACTGAACTACATGCCAGTGTAGTTCAGGGAAATTAATACACCTAGCTTCAAAGACAAATTCCTTGGGCTTGGCATTCAAAGTCAGGAATTTGTCAGCAGTTGCCAGCCAGGTATCTGCAGTACATACAAACAGTAATGCACCGGTGGCAGCTGATTTAATGAGCAGAGTATACAGTTTCCTCTTAAAATGGTTAGTTCAGTGCATTACTAGTCTACCTGAAGTACTCCAAGTTTATGTGAGATTGATGTGTCCTGTGAAACTGCTTAGATCGTACAAGTCTGGTTTATTTTAGATGGTTAAAAGGAAAGAGCTTCTAGAACAGTGTATGGTAATTTCTGTAACTGTTTCTTTTGAAATGCTTTTGATTCTACAGGTCTTATTCTGAAACAAATCCTTACTGGTTTTAATATCATTCTTGATTTTAAATGTTTCTTGTCTGGAAACTGTGAATTACAGTATGCAAAATAATAATACTAAATAATGACTGAAAACAGCGGAATTATGAAATAGTGATATTAAATAAAGACTGAAAACGGGAAAACTGCATAAGATGGAAGTAGAGGAATATTAGAAACTCAGCTGAAATTTAGCTACAATGAGCTATATAACCTTTAATGCTAATGCACGAGTTTAAAAATATTAGTTCCTTACTAATATATTTTATTTACTTAATATTATATAATATTATACATATTTACTTAATATATTAGTTCCTTATTAATATATTACATTATCTTTACTTTTTCTTATAGATCGTGTTGCTGGTAAAAGAGAACCCTCTATTGGCCGAAGTAGAAGCACTGCAGAAATGTTACAGGGTTCTGGATCTAATTTGTGAGAAATGTATGAAGCAGAAAGATATGAATGAAGTACTTGCTATGAAAATGCACTACATCAGTTGCATCTTCCAGAAATGCATTACGTTTCTAAAAGAGCGAGAGGATAAACTAGACGGATTTATCAAAAGGTACGTATTCTACAGAGAGGTCTGAAGGCATATGTATGAACCAGCTTTACAGATATCGGCAAAAGACAACTGTAATTATAGATTGAATTGCCTTGGCTAAAGGCTATGCCAAGTAAATTTTGAAACAATCCCGGCTGCAGTCACTTCAGGGTGGCACTGACTTGCTTTTTTCTGTCTGAATTGGCATTAGCCGTTCTCGGGGTACAAAGGAAACATTCCTAGAGTTTCAGCTCCCTGCTGGAACTGGTTAGAGCTTGGCAATCACACATACACTATGAAGCAGCAGAGAGCAACATGTGGTGGAGAAAAGAGGGAGTGACAGGCTTGAAAAAAGAATTTCTCAGTGCCCAGTACAAATCATCTGGGAACATTTCTCTGGCCATTTTGCTCTCCAGCAGTCATACAGGGTGGGATTTTTTAAAAAACACTTTAGCAACCGAGAACTGCAAATCCCACTGGCTCTGGGTGAGACGTGGGACTCTTAAATCACTTAGATCTTTGGAATCTACTTGGTTACAAAACCAGCTGCTTGATCTTAAGTATCAAAGTAAGTGGCCATAGACTTTAGTGGATTTCTTTGAGATCCTGAAAATAAATTACAAAGTCAGCTTTCCCGTACTGAAATTGAATAGTTCATCAGTGATCCATATAAAAAACTAGGAGCCAACTAGATAAATATAGAGGCATCAGGACTGTAACATATTATTCAAGTAGTACCGTGCATTCTTGAGTGTTTATTTTTATGGTGCTCATTTTTAAATACAACAAAGCATTTTGCTGCTTTAGTCAGATGTAGATACTAGTCTGCCTGTAGATGATGATTTTTCTCTGTGTGGTTGAATTAGTAAGTAATAGTTTCAGAGCATACATTTAGTTACCTTATATTTCATAATGATTTTGCATTAGAATAAAAATAATCTAATTTGCATTTTGAACACTTTTACGTATGAGGTTGTCGAATTATTTTGGATTATAATTCTTCTCTGTAATTTGAAAGAGGACAGAGTACAACATGCTGTGTGTTTGTTCTTGAACATTCAGTGTGTGATTTCTTATTTGACTTCGGTTTTCAAAAATTTAGTCTCTTGAAAGGAAGAGATAAAGATGGTTTCCCTGTATATCAAGAGAAGCTAATTCGAGAAAGTATCCGAAAGTTTCCTTACTGTGAAGCTACGTTGCTCCAGCAGCTCGTGAGAAGTATTGCTCCTGTTGAAATAGTAAGTTCTTCCTATGAAGAAAATGCTTTCTAAGCAACTTGCGTAGTAAATTCAGTTTGAACGATGCTGTCTTTCTGTTTCTCAGCTTCTGCAATGTATTAAGTAAAGGTTTTTGATGTCCCTGATCCCTGGCAAACTGGAATTTTATTTTACATACTACAGGAAAATGCTCTAAAATACTTCAATGAGTATTTTTTTCCTGTGCCCATAATGAATGCTTAAATACCTCAGCTTTTAAAGAAAGCTGAAACAATTTTTTTCTTGTCTGAGTTTCTTTTCCTACTCTGGGATATCTATTCAGTTTTTCTTTGCCAATTCACTTTTACAAATTGTAGTTTCAGACACAGATGAAACTCATTTTACATTCCTTTTTTCACAATGTCTAAATTCAATTTAAGATTGAATAATTTCCTAGGTTTGTATTTCTAGTGTACATGAAAAGTTAGTAATATATGATGGTAGAAATAGAAAAAACATTCTGTGAAGCTCTTTTTATCACAGGGAGGGGCAAAATGATGCAATGTAGAGCAAAATGTATATCTACATTAGGAACTCAAAATTATGAGTAAAAAATCTAGTTTCAGTTTTCCACTGAGGCCTCCGCTAACACTCTTCATTATAGTACTATTAATTACTTCATAATGAATTTTACACAAGTTACTATTCTTTTTTAAGAATGTTCTTTCTGGTCTCTGAGAGCTAGATGTTATATGCACTTACACTGGGGAAGTGGAACCATTTTGTGACGTGTTTGGTTTATGCTGAGTGAATTAAAAATAGCCTCCATCTTAAGTGGCGCCAAGTCCACTAAAATGTCCTGAGGCTTAATGCAATCTCTACTGTTTGTCTAAGCCAGAAAAATAAACAGTGTGAAAACATAAGCCATCATGATGCATTAAGACTTGCTTTAGAGTAAACATTTTCCTTCCTGTCCCTTCTTTCTTCGAAGAGCTTGCAGTCTTTTCTGCCTTTAAAGACACACAGTTTGTTACATTGGATTTCTGTCCATTATGCAGAACTAGAAAAGAGGAGATGCTATAAATTTTTATTTGTCTGGAGGCCTTTGACCTTTGGCATGCACAATTACTTGGATTCAGTCTGGGCATCTCAGCATTGTCATAGTAGTTATGATCGTGCATATTCCATGGCAGTCTTAACAGTTTAAGGATTTACGCAGAGCTGGAGCAACCTGGCATTCTTTTTATCTAATATTTAAATCATTGCCCAAAAGAATAGTCTTAATATATGGCTACCAGTAAAAGATACAAAATCTTTCTGTGTGTATTGCATGGGAAAGCTACTGCAAATAACATCTAAATAATAATATGCAAATAATGGGTTTTGAGATGTTAAGTTCTGACTATTTGGTCTGTAGCATCTGAGTACACTGAGCGCAACAGTGCAGCAGTGACAAGTAAAATACCTTTCTTAGTGCCAGCACTGAGACTAATCTGTGCTGCTGCGTATGATCCACAAGTAGGTGACTGTGTGTAAAGAACACTGACTTCATTAATAATTTACAGAGTAAAAAAAAATGGTAATTTTTATCTTCCCTTCTACAGAAGCGAAGGACTAAGTTAACTATATAAAAAAAAATTATCTAACCATATAAATGTTAAGTTGTGCATGTTAGTTGAACTTCCAAGACTTAGTTTTGTTCTTGCAGCTACAGCATCTTTACTGAGGCTGCAGCTGGCTGGTCAGAAGCTTCCATTGCTTGTTTTGTTTTTCTCTTGTGTGTCTGTTTTCATGATGGTGTTGGTTTTTAATCTCATTATCACCTTTTGTCTTACCTTTCAGGGTTCTGATCCTACAGCGTTTTCTGTACTTACGCAAGCTATTACTGGCCAAGTGGGTTTTGTGGATGCTGAATTCTGTACAACTTGTGGGGGAAAGGGAGCAGACAAAAGATGTTCAGTATGTAAAATGGTAAGAATCCATAAACAGTTACAATGAATCACGAAAAGTAGTGCTACTGAGGTGCTGAGGATTTTGAATGGTTGTCTATTTACTGTGTAGACTTAAGAGGAACAGCATGTATGCCTGCACTGAAAATATGTAAGCCATCTACTTACGGGAGAGATGCCTGAAATACACAAGTAGGAGTACTTGGATTTCCAAGTGTGTATGTTTAAGGATGAAGAAAGAGTAAAATTTCTGGATGTCCAGTATTAACAAACAATCTATTCTTTATAGATTTTTATGTAAGTTAGAATCACTCCATGTGACCTTACAAATTGCTTAAAAATACTATTAAGTACTAAACGTAGAGGGATTTAACTTGGTACACTAAGAAATGCAATAATACTGTATATTTTTTTAGTGCATGAAGATGAATTGATAGCTCTGGTAACTTTCAGGTGATGTACTGCAACCAGAACTGCCAGAAAATGCACTGGTTTACCCACAAAAAAGTCTGCAAGACCCTGAAGGAAATTCATGAGAAACAAGAACTAGAAGCTGCCAAAGAAAAAAGGAAACAAGAAAAAAAGCAAAAGAAAGGTTAGGATCTGTAGTTTACTTGCTGAAACTAATGCTGCGTTAACTGCATCACAAGGAACAATAGTAATAGGTCTTAAAGTCTTTAACAGTTGAGTTTGAAAGAAAAATCTTTCTTGTAACATACCTGCACTTGTTAGAATTCTAGTCTTTCAATTTACAAATGCTGTGTACTTTCTAAAATCTGCTTTTTAATGCTAGAGTTACACAGGTTTCTACAGCTAAACCATTCTGAATTACACTTCACTGTTTCAAAATCTAAGTCTTTCATTAAAGTCATGCAGAAGTTTCATGCTACTCTACCTTTCATTGGAAGAGTGTTAGGACGAGTTGGATAATAAGCAAGCAGCCCAGTCCTTCCAGTTGCAAAGGTTAATGCAGATGTTAACTCTCCTGTAGTACTTTCTTCTTCATAATCACAGGATCAAGTTAATTTTGTTGTGTACTTTGAATGTGAAAAAAGAAAGCATTAGTCTATAAACTCTTAATGGCATTTTTCTGCCTTCAGTAAACAAATAGGTAATACATAATAAGAGAAAAAACACAGTATCACACACACACACACCCCGCCCTGCAACTTACTCTGATACAATGTCTCTGTAAGTGAAATAATAGGAAAGTTGGTGAAATTACTTTCTCTTTTACAACTTAACTAGATTCCCCTTCCCTTGTTTTTAGGATTGTGGAAGTGCACTGGACAAATCACACTTGTCTTACAATGGTAGTATTTTTCACTTTAGCTGGGCTCAAAAAACTATAGCAGGATATAAATTAGTTATTGGTGAAGTTTTCGACAGCTTCCTGTGATGATCCTATTACAACAAGAGTTGCTGTTGCATGGGATCAAGATGACTGGGGAAGCCGGAGGCAAGGATACTAGAAACCCCTGGATACATTGCGTACCAATACAGCAAAACATACTGAGCTGCGAGCAGCGTGATGCCTTGCACTGGTGACAAATACAGCCGTTTGCAGATTCACGAACAAGTTAGTGGCCAGGTGCTGTCCTCTTCAGAGGGAGAGACAGGATCTTGGTGGATGGCTTTTCCCCTCCCTGCCTAAAAAGGGAAGCTAACATCTTTTTTTGATGTGTTACTACTGCACTATCTGCAGGTTAATCTTCATTAACTTCTTCAGATATATAGCCAACGTGTTGTAGACCTTATCAGATCATGTACTGGTAGCAAGACCGTGAATTCATCCTAGCTTCAAGTCACCTTCTGAATGGTGTTGTATCAAAGCTCTTCATGCCAACAGCAATTTTATTGCAAAAAGCTAGTAACACCCCCTATAAATCCTATATATGAGGAGGGGAAAAAGGTTTAAAAATCCCACAGCTGCAACTATAAGCAAAACAAAGAGTTTAAGACTTTCCACTGTACAAGGGTGAGCGTTAAGGAAGTCTGTGCTTCAGCCTGTGCTTAAGGCAGTTGGCTCCATAGCAAAGTAAGACCTTGACAGGGCTTTGGCAGTGTTGTGGCTAGCTGGGACAGCGTTTTAAGCGGGCTATCAGTCATAACAGAACAAGAAACCAAGATTAACTACTTCTGAAGGTGCCTGGGCCCCCAATTAGGCTTTCCCTTCTTTCTTTTCATAATTACTAGCACGCAACCACTACTTAGCAGAATCAGGGCAAAAAGTTTTACTTTTTTTTTTCTCCCAAAAAAGCTTGAAAAGTAAAGGTGCAGCTGATTCTGTTCCGTGCAGTCAGGTTATAAATTTTAGGATGACTCACTTCAACCACAGTTCGTTGTGGTCAGCTGTTCATTAGCAAATAGCTTCGGTCTTTTACATGCAAAAATGCTTGTTGTGTAATCATGTATATGCCTCTTTCTTTTTATTTGCTTTTTTTTTTTTTTTTTTTAAGAAAAACAAAGCCCACCTGGACTCTGTGTTTAAACAGCCTGCAGCTATTCTTTGAAAACCTAACTGTAAGAACAGTGTCAATGAAGTATGTTTGAATTGAAAGTTACAATAAATGTAGTGTCCTACTCTGTTTCTTTATATATTAAAAAGAAATGTGGCAAAATAGAAGCTAAATTAATGACAGCTTTGTGTAGGGTTAGTTTCAGAGTAGTCTTAGACCAACTTAAGCAGAACTCAAGTGTCTTAGGTCTTTTTTTGATGAAGCTTGGTTTAATCGTTTCTGTAATTGATGCGAAGTTTCCTACTGATTATTATTCTTCAATAATAAAAATCTTTGCTTGCAGATGAACTCATTGTTTACTGATGATGTGATATCTCTTTTGTTTAGATGAAGTGCAACTAGTAGAGGGTAGTTCTACAAGTGAAGAACAGTCAGATCTTGGCCCAGATGCTACCAAAGAAGTGGATACAAATCATGCTACTGACCAAACTGAAGAACCTGAACTTACCAAAGAGATGGAGGCACTAGCCCTGCACCCTGGAAGTCCACTGGAAAGTGAGACCGGCTTAGCTGACATCACTCTTCAAAAAATTCAAGATTCTGAGGAGTAACAAGGGGCTAGGAAGGGACTAAGAGTTCTGGCTATGTCCCTGTACCTCAAGGATCCTAAGGAATTTTTAATGCTGACCATGTCTCAGTTCTTACAGCATGGCTTATGCAAGACTCCCTTTGAAAAACAGCATGTCTCTGTTCATCATGAGATGAAATACTGGCTGATTTGTGTATCAGTACTTCAGGTTCCGTTGTAGATTGTCAAAATAGGTATGTATTATATGATAAAAACTAGAGTGACTTAGATCCATCTATAAGTATACCAACAGTAAGCATAGTAAAAAACTCTGAGTATCTGTGGTTAGTCAACCACTTAGTGAAAAATACAAAGCATTTGATTTGGATTACTCATGTTTTCAGAACCAGAAAGTTATTTTAGTTGGGTTTTTTCTGCAAGTACACAGAACTGTAGTTAAAAGCATCAAGAAGCCAACTGCTAAATTACTTTTTTTACATCACTTTATGAAGCTTTATCTGAAGGAATTCAGTAGCAGTTAAATATCTGAAATACTTGCCTGAATTCTCAACTCTTCATGACATTACTGTAAATAATTTTTGACTAGTGAGTGCACAACAGTAGTGTCTATTTTGTGGTAATTTTATTCAATGATACTGCTGTTTCAGATGTCTGGAGCTGACTGAAACGTGTGTTTCAACAGAATTATTTCACTGTTGGTTTGATCAAAAATATTCCAAGTTTATTGAAGTCTAGTGAAGGAAAGAGCAGAATGACTTAAAATATTTTGACTGGCAAGAATAATGGTTTCTAAATTTCAGCTTTCAGGTAAAGATACCTTCAAGCACACTGGGATGTTGCTTATGAATTATTTCATAAATGTAAAAGATGCTTAATATTGTTCATGCTGAACCTGGTCACAGTGAATTAGATAGGAAAATTCATGTGTGGATTGATTCAACTGGGATTTCACTTAGGCTTGCAACTAAATACCACATCTAGAAAATAGCTTCCCTTAACTATGCTGTTCTCGCTGAGATTTACTACTGTGTCTCATGAAATGAATGGGAATGCCACAACTGAAAATACCACTTGCTGCATAAGGATGGCAAAATCTGAGATTCTTTAATTGTTGGTTGAATAGCTGGTGTTTTGAACATGGCAATATCCTTCAGCTTAGAGGAATAAGGCCCATCCTCAAAGCAGAAAAAATGCTATTAATTTTTTTACTATCTAATATATTGAAAATTTTTGTTTAATATTCTGAAAACTGTAAGAGCGAAGATACATAAATGCACCTGTACAGGGAACGTACCTGTGTTTTTATTTCAAGGATTAGTAAACTGTGAATAATAAAGGGAAGTTTTTTTAAAAGAAGGGAGCTGTGTGGCAATTCTGTTTACTGCATCTGTAATGCCTGTCATTGTCGGTGACATTCTCATTTGACATGCGTGGGCCTCGTAACTCGGTATCCAAGTTTAATTTCATGACGGTTGGCAGGCAAGAGATGCGTGCTTCAACCTGCAGTAAGGAGTCACGATGTAGTCACTGTCCACTCTTGGATCTGGGAATGCAGAAGTGCTTCTGCTACCCTATTCTACACATCTGGGGCTTACGGGGATGTGTGGCTCTTTAGGGTTTCTTTGAAAATCCCAGCTCTTTAGGGCAAATGGTTCAGGATTTCAGAACTGTGGTAGAATCCATAGCACAAATCCTGCTTTCATTCTGCCAGCCAGCAGTTTTTCTTGATAAAGAAGAAAAGCCCACGCCACAGGAAAGAGTATGAACATTGGAAATAGGTGTTAAAGTGTGGGATTGTTGATGCAGATTATGGAGTTGCATTTGTTCTCCTAACTTGAAAAGTCGGAGGCCACTCACTTCCCTGTCTTTGCAACGAGTCTCAGGAGTGTCAGGGTCCTGGTGCACACTGAGCTCCAGAGCTTCCCCTGCCTGCCTTAGCTTGAGCTGGTGACAGCTCTTCTGTTGGAGGATCGTGGTTGATACGTCCTGCAGAAACCTGGGGTAATGACTAGCTCTCTTGCATAATCAGGAATTGGAGGAAACATCTTGTGACATGTTACTTACAAGGAACTTGAAGTAGAATGAAAATTCATATGCAATTTACTGATGCCTTAAGCAAGGTTTTAAGTGACAAGAGGGCTGTGGATTGCAAAGCCAACAGACACGCTCTTGCACCTTCAGGGGTGCGTGATTCGAAAGACCTTCCTGCCCTCCGCTAGGAAAAATGGAATTCTCACTTCTCCAGCTGTTTTGCTAGATAGAAGGACATAGCAGCTATGAATCTGTCTAGCCTGCTTCATCACAATTCTTGCTCCCTAGTTTACTTTTAGGCTAAGTGTCTTTTACTATCAACTATCTCTTCATCTTGGGAAATCTGATTGAATTAAGAATATATAAAAGCTTCTGAAACTGAGCACATCTTTTAGTGAACTAAACATTGCATGTTCAAATCACTTTAGATTTTTGATGCAAGTAGATTTTCAAGGTTTTTCTTCATCTAACTAAAAGGGAGTTTTCAGCAAGATTTGCAATTACCTTTGAGTATTTCTTCATATATAATAATCAATGTTATCTTTTTTCAATAATGGCTCTAAAACAGACTCAAACCTTTTGACAAAGTTCAAACGGATGAGTATGTGGAAAGCGTTGCGTTTTAAGAAAGGTGGACACGGCAGTCAGTGATTCTACTGATTGTGGCTTATTGGGCAGCATCCAGCGTTTACAAACTACAAATGTGAACAGGTAGCAAACAGAATGAAGAGCTTCTGAATGCCACGGTAGGTTTTTTCGTTGTTGTTTAATATATGTATTCCTGGGACACCTGTATGCAACAGTGGGAGGGCCAAAAAATCTAAGAGGTTTTGATGACTTTTCACCATCAAAGATTATATATACATATATATATATAAATCATCTCATTGCCTTCTCTGAGCCCATTTATACCCTCAAAAAGATTACAAGAAGTCATGTTAAAATTCTTCAACAGTTACTCCTGTAAAATATGTATTTTCTTTCCAAAATCTATATTCTTTGGGGAAAATGTTAAATTAGTTGTTAAAAAAGAACCTGTAATAATTTTTTTGAAGTTGAAACATTGCATTGCAGCATTCTCTGTGCAGAAAACTGAAACAATCCTTCACTTTCATTTTTCTTTAATCTAAAGAAGACAGGGCAGAAGTATATCCAGGCCAGAAATACTGGGCCTCTGATTTGATACAAAAATTTCAAATCAATGAAATTTACTCTGAAATGACATTTCTTACTACGTTAGTCTGGTTCCAAGTGGGATACAGTCTACTTTCAGAGAGAATCTCATAAATTCAGCCTTTTCTATGTCTATTATGACGTGTAAAATCTACAGGTTCTGGGATTGTGAAATTGCTGCATAACGATTACATCATCGACTATGTCCATGAGCACAGTCAGCTGTCGGAGTTTAAAAGATTCAAGACAAACTATGGATTACACTCAGTAAATCCTAATGGACAGTTACTTAAAGAGGATCTCTTTAAGGAAACATGCTAGCTGAAGCTTAGTTTGGCCTAGCTTCTCTGTAGACTGATTCAATTTGAGAAATTAAACATTCTCGAAACCTGATCGAAGCCAAGATGTTGATCTACCTTTTAAATCACAAAATTGAGGCTAATTTAAGGGCATTTACAATATGTGTGGAACTTTAAGCAAGAAAAATAAGGAAGGTGAAATCAAAAAGTTAGGAATCTAACATCAAAATATCAAAAAAGTGAAAAGAATTATGAGATGTAACAGAGATGAAGTCCTGTATCTGGGATGGAGTAATCCGAAGCATCTGTCTGGGACTGCTGAAAACGTGGTCTAGTGGAGGATGTCCCTGCCTGTCTCAGGGAGTTGGAACTAGATGATCTTAAGCTCCCTTCCAACCCAAACCATTCTATAATTCTATCAAAAAGACCTGGAGGTCTGGAGTGCAGGCAGCAAGCTCACCTGCAGCCAGCAGTGAAGATAAATAGTGACAACAAAAGTCTAATATATCCAGCAGATCAAAGGTGTAACTATGGCACTTGGCTTGGCAGTTGCTAGGCCACATCCGGGATACTTTGTCCTTGTTTGATCAACTCAATTCAAGAGAGACTTAAAAAACAGGAGAGGTCCAGTGAGGGTGCCACCATGATGATCACAGGGTTGGAGGAATTTAGTTTGTTGGAGAAAAGATGACTTTGGGAGATCTAATCACAGTCTTACAATACCTAGAAGTAGTTATAGAGAAGATGGGGGATGCACAGGGGCAGCACAACAGCCAACAGGCCCAGGCTGTTGGAGCTGAAATTCCATCTGAATACAAGAAAATGCTCTAGAGGGCAATTAAACACTGAAAGAGATTGCCAGGAAGTGGGGGTATGTCCCTCATCAGAAATACTTGACTCACCTTGACAGGGCACTGGATAACCTAATCTCAGACCTGCTTTCAGCAGGAAGGTTGGACTAAACAAGCTCCAGAGATCCCTGCCAGCCTAGAGTGTCCTGTGGTTCTGTGCTAACTTAGCGAAGAAGGAACTCGGAAGACAAGCCACAGACTGAAGAAGGGCTTTAATACATCAGAGAGCACTGACTTAGCTTTTGGCAGAATGGAGGGGAAAAGATGTGAGGAAATGTATCATTTTCCTTCTGTGTGCACATTTCCCACTAGCTTCCTTAAAGGTAACAGGCTGTAGAAGCCGGATGTGTCAGGTGTAGTGGTACAGTGCTGCATGACCCACTTGGCTATAAAAGAGCATGTTAAAACCAGCCAGCAGTCTCGGGGCAGCGCGTTGTGCGCAGCAAATCCTGCCTCTGCGGAAGGACTGGTAAGCACAGGCCTGCATCCCCGGAAAATATTAGCAGCCGCAGCCAAGAGGGAGATATCGGCATGCTTAAGAACTCATGGTTCCACCGCACTGAGACTAAATGAGCATCCTCACAAAACTTAAAGAGTTTTCAGTGCACACTGGAGCACACTAACTAGCAAATTGAAACTTTGATCTGTCTCAGAGATGAGAAAAGCTTACTACTGGTTGCTTTCTCATATCTTTATTTTGATGAAGACAAATTACTGCCAGTGAATGCAGTAAGTCTAATTCTTCAGTAGAAATGATAATGAACGAAATTATTTATCCTTAGTTTCTTAAAAATTAACTTGCAGTTTAGCTTTAATAATTTCTGATAACGAAAGTATGGCAAGAGCAGTTTAGTTTTAATAATTTCTGATAACGAAAGTATGGCAAGGATTACGCTCCAAGCAACTTTTATTCTAACATTGCCACTATTTAGAATTTGTTTTTTACTTTCTTCACTCTCCATATTACATATCTAATGATAAAAGGAATGTTACACTAATACTTTTTTGGCTGGAAGTTCATTTAATTAGATGCATGGTTTAGTGTACTTGTTTTATAGAGGGATTAACTAACTTGAGGGGTTTATCTCCATGCTAGAGAGGAATAATTTTTTTCTTAAGGAAGAAAGCATTCATCTAAATAGGACTGTCAGCTTCTCATGGGGTTCTTCTGCTTTGTTTTCAATCCATCTTTCTTGACAGGTGGCTACTTTGTTGCAGTCAATAGAGGAAAATTCCATTAACGATCTTGTAGTAAAATGCCTGTAGTAAAATGGCATCTTCAGGGTTCTCAAATGGTACTCTGCAAAAAGAACAAAGCAAATGAGCATTACCTGAAACTTTCCAAACTACTTTGGAGATAATTTACTACACACACTCTGTGTAGAAAGTGAAGTTAAAAGTCATGAAGACACTGAGAATTGGAAAATTTTCAATTTTTGGAAGGTTTCCTTCCTTTACCAAATTCAAGGTGGCAAAACAAAATAAGAAAAGGTCAAAATCACAGGATTCTAAGGAAAAAAAAGACCATGCTAGAAATTATTTAAAATACATTTATAGTAGACTTAAAAATACTTTGTTATTTTCAACTGCTTTTTTCCCCCACAGAAATTATAATTGTTGTATACTTTTAATGCTCTTATTAAAGTCATAAAACTAATTTTATGATTTCATAGTGATATGATGCCCATTAAAGCAGGGGCCCTCAAACTTTTTAACCAGGGGGCCGGCGCGCGGATGCAGTGGCAGGCAGCCATCTGCGGCTGCTTGGTTTCCCCCCCCAACCCCCGGTGGGGGGTTCTGTAAATACCGGGGCCAGATTGAGGACCCTGGGGGGCTGTATCCGGCCCGCGGGCCATAGTTTGAGGACCCCTGCATTAAAGCAAATATACATTTATTTCACTGTGGTTCTTTTCACCAGCCACCATGCCGATATCCCTAGTCCAACCTCTGAATCGAACACTGCAGGCTTATGTTCATGCATCCTGCCACAGCTGCAGGCTGGGAGAGAGAAGTGGCAGACACACATCATCAATGCAGAATTGACAAGGACTTCATGTTAGATCAAATCCTTTTAACTCAGATAAAATATTAAAACCTGATCTTATAAGAACTTATTTCCTGAAGAGGTACCTTTAGTGACACACACCTAATATAAACCATGGGACTGTGTCCACCCAGTATGACACACTTTGTCATGAAAAGGTACCTTGCAAAGTGTAAGCATCTACATAAATACGATGGAGGGGAAGCTGTACATCAATTCTATCAATAAGGACAATTAACTCCACTGAAGGTGGGCAAGAATTTTTAAATGTAAATTAGCTTCATTGTAAAGAGCTGTATTCAAGTGAGCAGCGATATAAAATCAAATTGTTAAGAATATCATCATGTGTAGGTTTTTATCATTTCCCTTAATAATTTTTTCAAATATTTCCACAAGTAAAGCTAGAAAATAAAAACAAGCCTGATATTTGAAGTTTGTAAATTTGCTGTTATAAAGATGGCATCTAAAATGTATCACCTCAAAATGCAACACTCAGACTGCCTCAATCCAGACACAAAGATAACAGAGATAAGTTTTACATTCATTTCTATGATTTTGAAATTTAAAAGAATAAAAGTAACATCAAGTGCAGGCCAAAAAAGTTGAATTCTACAAGTCATAATATTTTCCAGAGAGTATGTACTTTTGAACAGCCAGTCAGGAGAAAGTTTTCTGGGCCATAATATAGAACAGCTCTTCTGATGCTTTAATACTTAAAGCCTGTTTTTTCTAGTGATGAGTATTTGATCTTATAAATAAACACCATTTTTATATACCCATTTCCAAATGTGGAATACCTTTCAATATTACGTTTCAGACAGCAGCAAGTAGGTTGTCTCATCAGAATAGTATAGAGTTGCAAGTATGTTAAATACAAAGACCAGAATTTTTTTCTGAAAAGCTCATTTTTACTGGACATTTTCTCTGGTTAGGGTATTTTTTTAGGCAAGAGAAGAGGAAATTGAGTAAATCCTTCAGAGATGGAAAAGAAAAAAATCCCCCAAATTAATTATTTATTTGTGGGATTTCCAAATTCAAAACTTTTAACAAAAAGTTCAAATTAAAACATTAATGCTGTACAGCATTTTGATTAGCTGTCCTAATTGATCCTAAATTCCTTGTTCAAATGAACTGAAAACTAGCAGATGATTTGAAATGTTCAAGTTAATCTTTTATTAAATTACTGTGGAAACAAGTATCTGTTGGGTTGTTTTTTAAAAAAACTTATGTAGTTCTTGTATTTTATTTCCTGTAGACATACATTTCCATGCACTTTTTTTTCTTTCACAGAAAAATGATGTCACTGTCTATATATGTGAATGATTGCATGGTAGAGATAAAGACAATTCTATGCCTAGTATGATAATTATCAGAAAAAAAAAAAAGGGGAAAAAAAAAGATTAAACTACCGTTTTTTTCCCAGCCTTTTCAAAATTCCTGTTAAATACACTACTTTCAGGTTTACTTTTTTGATATACACATTAAAGAAATATATATAAATTGCAGGTATGTAATTACCGTTCTAAACATTATCTACATTACTGTTTAAAATGATACCATTTCAGTCATCTGTGCACAACATTTTTTGTTTTTAAAGCATCAAAACAGCAGATGAGACTGTGTGGGATTTCAAGGTTTGTTCTGGATGGTCATATGGTACAAGTCAGAGGTGCCAGGTGATAGTCACCTGCTTGCTTATGCCAGGATCATGCTGTTTTCCAGATCTGAATGTTTTAAGAAGTCTAAAAATTATGTGATATGCTATTATAAGACATCATTAAAATATTCTCAGCTTGGGAAGCATAAAAAGGAAACTGCTTACCAAACCAGGCAAGATACGTAAAATTTTAAACAGTATTTAGAAGAAAATACTTTCTTCAAGAGATTATTTTATAAAAGCACTAGAGGGCATCAAAACTCTATGATGCTGATCACTGTCTTGAGACTCAGCCTAGAACTGTATTGAGATGTTTTTAATTAAATAAAAGTAAAACTAAACACTGACAAGACATATTGGAAAAATGATATTTTGTTTGTTCAGCTATCTTTAAAGAAAATTCTGGAACTACAGGGAGAGCCTAGAACTCACCACAATACTCTCGGTAGAAGGATTCATTTGTTGCCTCTTGCTGCTACTACTACTTTATGAAGCAATTTCCTTGACTTCCTGATGAATTTATACTTCATTACTAAAACATTTTTATTATTATTATTATTATTACTACTAAAACCCTTTTATCAGATCAATAAAAATAACTTTATCTAATTCAAATTGCCTAAAAATGTATGCCTTTCCTTAAATTTTTATAAATACCTGAGGGCATCATCAGTCTTCTGGCTGGTTGAGTGCATCTGCTAGATCCCACTGTAGTCCCCAGGGGCGTATTTTATTCTCTTTCCAAAAGCCATTGACTACATAACACAAGACCTTTTGCGGTTACAAAGATGAAGTGCTGACTCCCTTTCTCTTTGTGTAACTGTTGTTAAAAGGGATATAAAAAGTTTATTTGTTATATCAACTGAAAAGGCTGGTATTATCTATCTGATTGCACAAGGTGATTCACTTTTTTTGTGCAGAGCTTTGTAACAATAGCAGTGTAAATCTTCAGAATTTCACAATTCAAAATGGGAACATGGAGTGATACTTCCTAAGGCTTTAGGGTAAAGCTCTGTCCAATAAATTAAAGTCTTTTCTTCTGAGTGCGGTAGGATCAGAAGTTTTAAACCAAGAAACCAGAAAGCAAGACTTTTCATACTGCGTAAGTGAGACCTACTGCAGAAGTCCGTGAAGATTTGGAAGTTTCTGTATGAACAGCAAAACCAAGTCCTGGTTCAAGGCCAGTTCAATTCCCATTGCTTAATTACAGAGAAAACTGTAGGAGTGCAATGAAAACAAAAGCTCAAATTTTCCTGGTTTGCACTTTAATTAAAAAATAAGTTTAAATATTAAACAACAAGTTGGAGACCGTTAAGTCAAATAGGGGATAACTTCAATGATCTGAACTGCATATTAATCTAAGTACTTCAGCTATGGAACAGAAGTGAGCTAAAAGGTTTAGAACAAGTAACTCTGGCAGAAGCATTTTGAATTCACGTATGTTTATAAGTCGTGGTGTCTAGGGGACCAATTAGGAAGGAACTGCAGGAGTCATGCCTAGAGGTAACAGAAGTGTGAGCACGTCTGGTGTAAAGGAGACAGCCAGGACTACGCTGTGGTAATGTTCCACAGATGGTGAAGAAGCTTTGTAGTGTTAGAGAAATAGTTCACTAAATAGAAAGTCCAGGGTACAGCCTGATACAAATTAATGCCTCCAGTCTTAATCCAGGACTGATTACAGCATAACTGTATTTAGGAGATTAAGTCCAGGAAAATTTACAGAAGTGTTTCTAGAGCTGTAAATGCAACACGTATTTTCCAGCACATTAAGCCTCAGTCATCACTCCCTAGTCAAAAATGATCATTAATAAAACAGTCTGACAGACGTGCTGAGCACGGGTGTAACACAAGACCAAAGATTCGAGAGACTGGAGGTACCAGTGCAAAGTGAATGTGTCAGCAAATAGCCATGTGGTCAGATCCAGCAGCTCCTCATCAACCCCTGGCACTCGCTGCAGCCCACCTAACAGCTCCCCTTCCTGACAGAGCGACGCAGTCTTCCAGCACCTGCAAATGTGGCTGCATGGCTCAAGTCCTGCACCCTGATTCTCCTAAAGACTGGGAGCAGATTTTCCAGATTACTTAGTTTTTCCTTGCTTCTTTCTTATAAGGTAGAGCTGGGGTAGGAATCAACACCTTTCTCTGTGCTCTCCAGTAATTGTCAGTCTTCCTGCCAATCGCACAGCTCTCTGAACACCAGAAACAAAGATCACCAAAGATCACCAAAGTTGATATTCTGGGTCCACTGTGGCATGTTTATGGATTGATTTATCACCTGGCTATTCTTAAGACAACAGGGGTTTTTTCTGTAGAATTTACAGTAGACAAGCTGTGAAAGACCTCTTGATGATTTGGCAGTCCTGGGTTAACAGTTGGACCTGAGGATCTTAAAGGTCTTTTCCAACCTAAATGATTCTATGATTCATGAAGATTTATATTTGAAAGCTTGGTCAGTGTGTACCTCATCAAGAAATGTGCATATACATATTTAAACTGTACAGAAACACGTAGATAGCTGAGGATATTACCCGTATCTAAGTAAGCATGCTCACCCTTGTGAACATACTAGTTTGAATGCACAACTGTAGGTACATGTTTCTAAGCACAGGCTTTTATCTGTCTTACCCCCCAAAAATACAGACCAAGATACAAGATAAACATACACAGTTTCAAATGAAAAAGACACAAATCAAAAGTATTTGGCAAAGTAAACTATTTGTGCCATACAGCCTCTATTTTCTTGACAAATCTTGCAAATAACATGGGCAGCTGTTCAATAGATCTTTTGCTATACCAACAAATGCATGTAAAAGAACAGGCAAGATTAATTTACCTATTTTCTCAAACTGATTAAAATCAAAAGCAACTATCAATGCTTTGAGAAGAGGAAAGCAACTCTTACACTTCCTGTCAAGCAGCTGTACTGAAGGAAGCAAGTATATCACAAAGCCAATAGCCTGGGTCTTGTGCCAGAGGGTTATGGAATAGGTCTGTAAAATGTATACAAAAAAACCAAACAACATCACAAAAACCTCAAACCCAGCAAAAGAAAAACAACTAGCTTTGTAAGGCAGAAAAAGTAAAGATAACCAGTAGCTGAAGATTATGTACAAAATATTATAAAATTCAAATTGATCTTATGCTAAGTAAACAAAACACAGCCTCTTTACACATGCAAAATTATTCAACTACACTCAGACTGCAAGAATTGGCTTATTGCAGAATATGCAAAATACCACAGGCAAGAACTGAGTAAAGGTGCCATCACGCACTCCACTCCAAACCTTTGAAGTTTTTTTTCTATTTTTTATGATATACAGACAAAACCACTAAGTGTTTGCCTTTGATTTTCTTATGTATTGTTAGGTGATGCTTAGTTTAAATAATAGTAGTCTTTTAGGTGTGACAGCTTAAGGGTAAGACACAAAATTTGTAGAGGGAGAGAGCTATTATAACCAGATAAGCTTTAGGATACCTAAGGCTTTATCGTAGCTGATATATAGTTTTTATCCCATAGACACAATATAAAATGTAAACACCCAGTCCTCTAATGTTTTGGCAGACGATGAGTTTGAAAACTCAAGAGACTTAAAGAGGAAAATGTTTAAAAGGGCCTGAATTTGTGAGAACCTGGGTCCCGCTAACTTTCATTGAGACTTGAGGTACTAAGCTCCATAAGCCCATTAAGAACTTGACTAAAATACTCAGGTTCAGGTTCCTATCACCTGAATAACCGAACCTTTGCAACCCAGAGACAGGTGTCATCCCTGTGCTGCTGCTCTGCCAGATGTGGAACATTTGCCTAGCTGGTGTGTCAGATCAGTATGTTTCATGAGAGTGATATCTGAGGTTGATTAAAATAGAAACTGGCTCATTCCTAACTAGCTACCTAGCTAGCAAGTAAACAAATAAAGAAGTGTTTCTGGGTGGAGTTTTTTCCTAAATGGAAAACATAATAGTGCTATTTTTCTCCCTATACTAATGCTGTTCTTCTGAGACAGTAAAAATAATCGGGAGGCTGCCACCTTGAGATTGGAGCAAAGAAAAAAAAATACCTTAAATTAATAATTTTGATACCTTCTACCAAGGTTTACACTGGTCTGTTTCTCTTTTTCTGAGGACAGGCTATGGCTAATAATCACTCTAGGGTAAAAAAACCTGTTACATGTAATTTTAGCAGTTAGGGAAGAAAAGATGGTATTAAAGAAGCAAATAAGAGAATACTAGAAGAAGAAAAAAGTCTGGAAATCTTTCACACAGATTTGTAAACTACAAGACACCATTTTATGTTCTTCAGGATATGTATGACTGCCAAAGACAGCCCACTGCCTGATGTGATTTAGCGGTTATTTTCAGGGCGCGGTAAGGTTGGAATGGGTATTTGGTATCTCCTACACAGAAAACACCTGTTCATGTATTCAGAGAACTAAAATATTACAATATTTTAGTTCTTCAACAGCTTTTAAAAAGTTACTGTACTTAAAAGTACTACAAGACCCACAAGGTGGCAGCAAAAAAAAAAAAAAAAAAAAAAAAGTTCCATTTTTACCAAAGTAGCATATATCTAGTTTTTCTACAAAGTGTTAATCAGAAAGAAGATTAGGTATACATTTGATAAGTCTGTTCTCGAGTCAAGAAAGTATGTCATAGCATTCCAGAGACAAAAATGTTTCAGAAAGATCTTTAAAAGCAGGTATGTTTGGTAGTGGGATGGAATAAAGATTCAAGAGAGATTTTTCCAAGGCACAAACCAGGGCTGATACTAAGTACTTCTGAATCCGGATGATAATCGGAGCATGTCCCTCCTCAACACTTACTTGTAGGTTTATTTTGGAGTATATGAATTTTTCTACTGCTCATTCTTACAATAAATCCATCCATTGTATGGATCAAGATGGTCTTATTTTACAAAACATCTGGGATCCATTCTTGGCTCTGCTATCTACTTTCCTGTCAAGGCATGCAATTTTACTTTTACAAATTAGGGATAATGCTTTCTTCTGCCACAGTTTTGTCTGTTTTCTCTATTTGGAATGTAGGAAAACAGTGTGCCTATCCCACATGGGGCAGAAAAGAACTACTGTGGTAGAAACATAGTGAAGAACAAAAAGAGTTTTCTGAGGTCTAGCAGCAAGATGTTATCAGCTGTGGATAATAAATCAGTTCAGGCAACTTACAAAGTACATAACAAAAATCTTGGATTCCAACAGGGAGATGTGAACACAAGGTGAGCCCATAAAGAAACCTTCTGTATCTCCCAGAAGGCTGCAGTTGTGAGCAACCCATCCAGTAAATCTTTAGAAGCTGAGTGTCTTCCCTGAATGCCTGAAGAAGAATAGTAGTATGCTATAAATCCAGTGCAGGGCAGTGGCTAAAAAATCACAAGACGGCCTTAAGGAAGAGAAACACAACATTTTGGCAGCTGAATACTAATTCTAAAGTGAACAATAGTAGTGTATTAGACTGCCCATTTTAATAGTTCTAATGTCCCCAAAAGCTACAAAATAATAAATTATTATGCATCCAGAAGCTCTGTTGAAGGCTAGCAAGCGGGGTTTTTAATCAGATTGTCTGGCAATAAAAAAATCAACCTCACAACAGTGAGAACTCTCCCATTCCCAAAACAGTTTTTGTTTTATAAAGGTGAGTTATGGGCACAGCCCTTTCCAAAGCTACACAGTGCAAATTCTGCACCCATTTCACATTTCTTAATATTGCAAGAAGGCATATAAATTATATAGTAATATGATCTGATATATAGGATATGACTTTTAAATTTTATTTTGTTCATTTATTATTGTAATTTACTTCAAATATGACAGTGTGTTTTATTAAACCAATAGAGTCCTGTTAATTTGAGAACTCATTATGAAATCTCTTTGAAACAAACACAATGACAGTTTTTTCATAACTACAAAGATCAAAACAAAGTGAACGTAAAGTTAAAATTATTTTCTTCCACTGATCAGTGTTTACTCTTATGTCTTTGAAATAAAGAACAATTGTCTTTTATCAGGGTAGTTTGGTATATTCTACATATTGCTTGACAGTTCTCTTAAACACTTGCTTTTCTGTGGTCCCGGACACTTCAATACGCACCCAGTTTTTGCTACACCATTGTGACTGCCATTTGTAATGTCTCGGCAGCACTTTAACTATCTGCTATTTGTCTTTATTTCCCACAGACTGTTGCAACAAGTACAACAAACCCCCTGTGCTTGTTGAAGCTCCTTATTAATTTGTAGGCTATAACATTAAATTCAAGTGACTGCACCATTCATACATAGGATGTCTGTCCAGACTTTGCGTAACCACTTCAAACAACTGCATTCTTAAATCGACTATTTTTTCAATCTTGCATATAATGAAAAAAATTACAGTAATTTGGGTGGCATGTTGTCTTCCTAAACACTTGATTGTTTTTTTTAATTTTGGCCCAGTATCAAGTTCAATTAAAAGTGTACTTTCTGAGTCATATTTTCCCTTCCTGCAATCAGACATCCAGTTTTCTAAATGCATAAGGGGGTATGGCTTGATGACATTCACCTCCATTAACTGGGTCACTAAGATGTGAAACTTGTTTCCTGTTATCTCAAAGTACTGAGCGTTTGGCATGACCTATGATGACATTCTTTTAGGAACCATGGAAAAAGACTGCTTACAATTTCACTTTCAATAGGTTTATAGCATATAATCCTGCTTTCCCTGGAGGCTACTTCTTATATTTAACTTCGTGGCGCCAATGCTGTCATGTATAACTTGAAATTTCAGAGCCTATACTACTTTCATTTCCAGCCAGTATATCAAGAAGTATGCTACTTAACAGGTATTATTATACTTAATATCTAAAGTATATTTATAAATACAGAAATCCACAGCCTGCCAAAAGATGCAGAAAGTAAGTTCTATGAGCAACAGAACTAATGAAGCAGGAGTTTGGGTTCTATAACCTATGACTCACGCTCTCAACAGCAATAACACACGTTTCTCAGCTCCCTTCACCTCTATGATAATCCCTCTGTACTCTCATGTTCCCTTACAAAAAGGCAGCAGTAAACTGCTTTGCCTCCAAGCTACTCATCCAGAAGACTGGCTAGCCAGCAGCCAAAACCAGTTAACTTCTGAACTCATTTGGCAGGTTTTTCTTAGTTGAGGTACTCTCTGTGGAATTTTCATGTTTTGGATATCTCTTTCTTCTGTCAAATTTGGTTGAAATTAATAATTAGCTTCAAAAGCTATTGAGAAGTGATGTGGAAACAGACAAGTAACATCCTGATAGGAAACATTAAAAACTACTGCTCGCTGTTCTGCAAAATAAAAACAAGGTATTACTTAGGGTCTGCAAGCTTATCATTCCTTTCAGTTCCTTCACTTATTTGCCAAGTTTTTTTAACTGATTGTTGCGAAGCAACTGAATCGGTAATGCACATAAGTGCTTCAGAGCACCTGAAATAAAATTTAAAATAATTATTATCACTATACCTTCCTGCCTTTATTAGATAATGATTTCATTCTGCTGCACACTGAATTTGATATTCTAGTTATCCATCTCTGCCTGCCTTTTGATAACATTTCGCATGAGATTAATAATAAAAAAAACCCCAGAGATTTCAGTATCGCTTTTATCTTTCCAGTCACATACTCACATACTTTGACTATATGTCTAACTTTTTTCACTCCAATTCCATTTGTCCCCATCACCCTTGTCTCAACAAATCAACATCAGCATCCTCTCTTCTTCCTCCCTTCCCCCTATTATCCCAGTAATCTTTGATACATCTTTACTTCCTTTTACCCTGACCTAGTGTTACCTTTGCCTCACACGTAGCACTATATCCATCCCTAATACTACATTTACCTCACAAGCAATAGTGAATTCCTTAGAAAATAGTTCAGTTTCAAATAAGTATTAATGTGTTAAAATGTTATTACAAAATGTTGTTGTGGCTGACCCAGACTATGTGTTCACATCCTCACATCACATCAGTCTTAGACATCTCATTTTCTAAATTCTATACAGCATTTCTCATCCATGTTTCTCTACCAATGATACTTGCCCTTCTGGTTACCCATATTTTGTTGTCTTTTGTATTGTCTCTTGTGCTCATATTTTTTCTTTCAAACTTTCATTTTTCTCAAAATCTCACAGAAACTAATCAACACCATTTCTCATCCCAACATTCTATAGGGACAGAGAAAAGTAAAATATTAACATTTAAAGTGTCTAAAATATACACAAATCTATTATGCTTTGGCCTCTTCATTCACAAATTCACCAGTCTGGTACAGCCACTTAACCTACAAGAGCAAGCAAAACTGAAATCGAAGTGTAAGACATGTAATTTTACAATTAAACGGTTTTGCAGCAGCTTTGCAAAATACCTCTGACTATAAATGTAACTGTATCAAGAAGAAACTGCAGAACCTTAGTGGCTACAGTACAAGTGGGACAACTTACTAATTTATTACCCTTTTATTTATTTTATTTATTTATGTTAAGTCTGTCAGCACTGCTATTAGTTTTTCATCATTTAAACATAAATGGCTCTCAAAAGGTACTTCTATCAGCTCACAGAGTACCTGGTCAGCAAGAAGACTAAAAATCATCATGTAGAAAGAGCTCTGCATGTTTATTTTCAATATGAAATAGGGTCACGTGAGATCAAAAATATTTCACAATTGCCTGAATTAAAGTGAATGACATTTCATCCCTTAGACCAGGATAAACATACCACCTTACTGCCACTCAGGTATGCTGGAACAATTAGATTTCTAATAATTAACACGTATTGTTATGCATACATAGGAGCTTTCAACCATTAAGTTACTTGCTGTTGTCAACTTTCACAAATTTGAATGCCAATACACAGAAAATAAAGTACAGGCCCCTGCTTGACAACCTGAAAACGGAAGAGCGGTGGTACCTGATATAGCTGCCAGTTCATTATTGTTGAGATAGAGCTTTGTCAAGCCATAGTTTTTGATCAAGAAAGTTAAATCTTAGATCTGATATTAGAGTTAGGAAAACTGTTACGTGTCAGTCTAAACTGAACTTTGGAGAAGTATAAACTCAGCATGTTGAAAACGATTTAACTGTAGGTAGTTTCTTGCATTTCTGTTCAGAACTCTTGGTTTAAGTATTCTCTTGACAGCTGAATCTTCATTAAAAGTACTGATTACACATCAAATACACATAGCACAGCCCTACCCAATTTTTTTAACTACAAATTTAGTACTTGTATTTGGAAACAGATTTCATTGAATTACTGGTCTTCATATTTTCTTTTACTTCTATTCACATTTGAAATATTTTTTACTGTAAGAACACCCTTATAGAATGTAATAATTCCATGTTGATTTAAAAGTACTCCTGAAATAAACCCTTCCATAAGCCCAGCATCTAATTTTAAAATTACTTCTTCATTAGCAGGTCCAAAGAGCTTATATATGTTCTAGACTTCCAAAAATGACATTTAATGACAGTTACAGAATCAATTACAATTACAGAACAAAAAATGTATGTATGGGTATATTCCCAATAAAGAGTTATCTTCCGTCCCTATGAAAACTCATCCCCTTGCTTGGAGAAGCTAATTTCTAATTATTGTCTTGACTTGAATGCAAGGTAAAGTATATGCAATGGGATACCAAACTGACCATTATAATAGTTGAGAACTGGGAGTAATAATGGTGCCTAAGTATTTCTCCTACAGTTTAAATGCAAGAACAACAAACAATTTTATTCCTGACATTACTTTGTTTTCTGTGATGCAAAATGGAGGAATGATTTCTGTCCTTGAATTGTGCCACTGATTTTAAAACAAACGTGCTTTGCTCTGTGCATTAACAGTATTTGAAAGTTGGAAGGCGGAGATTAAGACAGAGATTTTTCCATTCCTATGTTCCCTGAAATCCTCTGCGAAAAGATACTTCACAGTTCAAAATAATACCATTCTCTGAGTCTTGCTTCACCTCAGAAAAAGCTGGTTCAGTGAAAACAGCAATATTGTACAAACGAAAAGATCTTACTCTTCACAATGATTCTTGTATGGTGTGAAGCCCACACACCCCTACTGTATATAGCGGTGTTTCCCTATCTTTGACAAGTTTGGGGGTTTTTAGCATCATCTGAAAGTTGCTTTTTTGTGACAAAATTATTGTGATGAATTTTTAAGGAACGAAAAAAGATGTCATCTTCTGAGTTCAGAAAAATATGCTTCCCCTATTAGAGCATTTTTCTCCTAAGAAAAGCCACTGAGTGGCTTCTCCACATGTTATATAGAAAATGACATTTCCACACAAGTTGTATAGAACAAAAGAAGAATGCTCTTTGTTACTGCCTAGGTAGGAAAGTGAGATTGGTGCAAAAATCAGATTTATTTATCTTTTAGGGTCAGCAAGATCAGTTCTGCTTATTCATCTGGCCATTTCTTGTTCTTTAGTATCCTTTAGGAATACAAGGGAAGGCCTTATTATACCTGTGGTTTTAGTTCAACCTTTTAATGTATCCATATTTTTGCTTTTTTTGAAAATAGTTGGATAACCACAGGTCTTTCAATGAAGGTGACAGGCTATATAATTGATGTTAGCCTGGGGCAGCAGATACACATACACTCCTAAGTGACACGGAATGTAAATTTATTTTTCTGCTGCTCACAGAGCTACTTATTTAGCTGAGCAAGCAATTCTGGTGTTTTAGAACTTTGGCCCACTGTGGAAGTCATGTAAACTACTGTACAGTAAGATATTTAAACGCAGTTTAGAAATCTGTGGGGTTTATCACTTTTCTTGCTTTTTAACTACCAGTGGCTGACGGTGAAGGTTTGTATTCAATTCAACTATTTAATAATGGTTGGCTACGTGTTTGGAGATTTCTAAATCAGATAATTCTACTGTCAAGTAGTTGATTTTGTGTAACATACAATGTGCTTAGACTTGGCTGGAAACTGTAGTGTCCAGAAACTTTGACAGAGCATTGTCTTAAACCCCCTATAAGGATATAATAAATACCATAATCTAGATTTGCACAGATGGAAAAAGTAAGGCATGTCATTTGCGTAACTGATTTAGGACCCTGCAGTGCCGCATTGGAAACAAGAGAAATTAATGTGGCCCAATGTCATACTCCAATTATTTGCCTGGAAATCTGGAAACTGAACATATTTAGGTGACATAACAGCCTGCATAATGGTTGAAGATACCCCACCAACCCCAGCCTTGCAGAGCTACTTACTGTGCACAGGGAGAAGCACATTTTAAAGAGTTTTATGTCACTCTTGTGGGCATCTGGGCAGAATGTAGTCTCACTTCAGCCACCAGCCTGCCAGGAAATAAATGACACGTGTCTGCAAAAGCATAAAAAAACCCAGCTACACATTTCCTGCAGTCCATTCCTTTCCTGAAAAACTAGGAAGACCAGAAGTTGTCACAAGAACACTTTACAGCCATAGCACCCCTCCGCCTGCTCCAAGAGCTGCCCACTCTGGTGGGTAGAGTATACTTGCTATGAGTTACACTGAAACTGCTACCCCAGACCTCAGGTATCGGTATGCTACCAGGCAATTTTGCCAATAGTTTAGCTCAAAATACACTCAATGTTTCTTTTTATTGCTAAGGTATTAGCACAAAACCTCAGTTTCTTAAATACACAAAATTTATAAATGTGATGCAAATCTAAAAGAAAATATATCAGCTTACACTCTCTAATGCAAAAGAATACTGTTTGTTCAAATCTGTCATATTTAAATCAGTTAAATTTGCCTGGAAATTAAAAATAATTTAGTAGCTTGACAATTACATAATACTTCATGTTAAAAAAATAAGAAATAATAATCAGGGAGTGTAGATGTATAATTCTGCTCTTTAAAGGAATACATTCTTACCTTGTTGCTGTTAATCCACAAATGCCTTAACCTATGAAACCGTGATAAGACTTGGGATACTTCTTAGTCCTATGGTAGAAGGAAAGAAAAACCAAAACAAGAAAAAAGAGTAACAAAGTTTTTAACATTAATGGTGCTTAATCACTTTATAAATGGTTTATTTTTTTATAAATAATATTATACAAGCACTAAAAAGCCATACTTCTGTAGAAATCATAGCACAGAAAGATGCAAAGAACAAGATGGCAGAGACAGTGCAAGCACTCTACACACCTGAAAGTACAAAGCAGCAGATGGTAAAGAAATGGAAACAAACTAAGTGATATATTCTTTTTTTTTTTTCCATAACAGCATTTATTTTTCCAGGGAGTATGAGCCCCATGTACTTTGCAGTTTGTAGAAATCCTGCTTAGAACACAGGAGAAGTTTGGCATCCTGGCATCACAAACCTAAAAGGAAAGCTGCATTGAAGATGCAGTGTGGATTGTCCAGCCCGAGCGCCAGACAGGCAACAGAAGACAGACACCAAGCACATCAATGTACATGTTTCTTATTATTTTTCATATTACTGCATATTGTGAAACCTCTTGCCCTTTTTTCACCCCTCTTCTCTCCTGTCATATAAACTTGCTATTTACACACATTCATTAACCATCTTGTTTTAAATCAAACAGCACATCCACTGAGGCTGAAACTATCTCCTATGTGCTGGTAGGGTTTTTTTGTTTAATTGTGTATCTACCACTTTGAGCTTGCTAGTGTACTATAAATAACAAATTACCTACTAACCAGAGAATATTAGTGAGCTGCCAAGTAATTTTCACTAATTGCTCCTCTTTATTTTTCATTGCTTTAAATAAATATTCTTGATTTCCACTAGAATAATTATAGATGACCTTTACATGACAAATTTTAATTGACACACTAAAACTTTCCTTGTGGATTTTAACATGCTGCAAGACTAGCACCAGTGTTTTAGAAAAAAAATAACAGGACTGATGATAAAAATTAACCTCCCACCATCAGCCTAAAATGATCTACTCGTTTTCCAAGTGCAAAGCCTACTTACTCTCTAGCTTCCCAAGATGCTGGTGTTTGGGTTTTATTTTAATAATCCCTCCAGATACAAAGGGGAAGCAGATACCTTTTCTGATCTTGCATTTGGAAAAAAAAACATGTCAAGAGCAAACCCTACAAAGTTGAGGTGCTTTAGTTTTAATCTCCTGTATGTCTGAAAATGAGATGATCCCATATTGCTACTTTCT
Organism: Falco naumanni; assembly: GCF_017639655.2. Lineage (NCBI taxonomy): Eukaryota > Metazoa > Chordata > Aves > Falconiformes > Falconidae > Falco > Falco naumanni. The sequence goes on from NC_054057.1 coordinate 30,656,646, forward strand.
TAAACTGTTTATTTGGCTTCCTCAAATAATCCATAAAAACAAACACATATTTCTGTGTCTATTGTCACAAGTAACCAGAAAAAAACATTACTGCGAGTAGTAAAGACAAGCAGGTGAGTCTTGACAGGACATACAGAGCTCTTACAAAGCTACTATCTAATTCTCCTGTACATCCCTGAACTACTTTTCAGGTGGAAAAGCCAAAATTTCCTCATATTCTTTGTCACTGTTGTTCTATACCTAGTTTACAGGTTTATATTTTAACTAGCTTTACTCCTTCTTTAGTAACAGCCTCATCTTGACTATCTCCAAGCCTTGATCTGTCTGGGTTTTTTTCTGGTATTAAGGTATCTAATTTGCCCCAGGTAGAGCTTAATTCCTCTAACATTTTAAAAGAACTTGTCCCTTTCTGTATGCCTTCCAGACTTTGCATGTCTCTTACAAACTGATCCTTTTTGGCCTGCAGCACTCTTCTCCTACCTACTGCTAAGTTAATCAGTTTTCCTAGGATCACAGGTTTCTGTGTCCAAAAGTACATCTTTTCATGTCCTTTTAACAGCAGTGGTTTAAAAATATAAACTCATTCCCTCTTATATGATTGACTTTAATTATTATTTTTTCATTTTCTTATTTCAGCCAGCAGAACATTATGCCAAACCAACAGGTAAGGAGGCATTATCTGATACTGAGATTGGCTGAGGTTCAAGGTTTATATAAATTGGTATAAAATAAAAGGAATTAACTTCTCTCCAATCATCAAAGGAGCCACCTTGCATCATCTTTCTCAAAAAGGTTTCATGGGAAGACAGATCACTTATGTGTCTGTGTCTGCCATCTGAACATTTCTTTTTATTCCACACCAAAAAAACATTTCAAAGCCAGTAAGGGCACACACATTTAGGTATTTAAACTCAGAAAATGTGCCTATTAAGACTGTATACACAGTCTTAATTTGTTTACACATAGGCATTATAATAATTCCTTGTATGACTTAGAAAACATATATATATATATAGTAATTTACTCATTATTTAAACTTCTTCCTTAGATTTTATGCGTTTGCTTCTTTCTAAAATACGTATTTTAATAATTTTGACAGTAAGTATATGTTTTACATTTTCTTTTCACAAAGCATCAAATACCCTTGGTGTAAATCAGAAGATGTACTAGGAATTTAAAGATACTAGTGAGCAGACGTAGATTTTCAAGACCACCTGATTTCCACTAAAAAAAGGCTAGACAACACTGAAACCCCTTAACACGTTTTTTTTTTTTTTTTCATTCATAGGACCTAGAGACCTTGAAAACCTTGTCCCTGAATTATTAAATTACATTAGTTCTTTATCTATGATATTAACCATACAAACAGTAGATGCAGTTGTGAGGCTGCAGACAGGTATGCAACACTTGGAATGATGCCCTGGCCAGAAATTCAAAGTACGCTTTCCAAAAACTTTGAAGTATGCCCTGTCATGTATCCATCCTTCTATGGTAGCCTCTCAGCATGTTCATCCTACAACATACACTTCTATCAACCTAGAACACCCACAGGTTCATGAAAGCTTTGCCTTCCTTCACTTCGCATGGTTTCTTCTCCTCATCTGCCCTACATCTTAAGCTGTTTCACAAAGCTCTCGGAGATCAGTTCTCTGATCAGTACTGCCAGCCCCAAACAAGTGTTCCTGTACTCACTTCATGTTGCCCTGCCCTCCATTCTTAGTAGTAGAGATGCAGGTAATTTCAAAGGTGCTACCACTGAGTTTTACTGTTGCAATAACAGATTTCTTCAGGGAGGTCAGAAATTTGGCAGTTCTTAGACTGGGCAGGTCCTGTGTTTTTTCGTTTGCCTTCTTGATACTCTTTCCACCCAGCCGTACGAGCCAGTTAGAACAGGCAGAGATCAGCCCATTAAGCCTCACTCCTCTGCTCCCTGTGGTAGAAGTTCACGCACAACTCTGTGAACTTAAAGACCCTCAAGCAATTCTGGGTTGCCGAGAAGGATTGTGTATCTAGGGCTGAGGCAGTTAACTGCTTACTGCGAGTACAGCTCTGCTGTGTATGTCAGTATATCTTCACCATTTCTTCCTTCACAACATGTATGGACTAGGTATAAATATGATTTACTGACATTTCACATACAAACGATGTTCAGGGAACATCTGATACAGAAAGTACTATGAAAGGTTACCATTTACTGTGTGCTTTACTTTTACTAAAAGCCAAACTGAGAAACATACTTTACTTAACTGTCCAGCTGGATACAATGCTAAGACATCCACATTCCTCTTAAAGCACACATCTTCAGCCATTTTTTTATGGCCTGACAGTCAGCAGAATATACTGCATAATTTTAGGTTACATTATAAAATATGCATATTCAGTGTCTAAATTAATATGCACACCAGAATTAATATATCACAGCACCTGGCAAACTATAACATAAGTCTAAAAGAGTTAAAGAGATACTGAATTAAAAGACTCTATTTTAAATTGATAGAAATCCTCCAACGATTATGTTACACTTACACTAATCATCTTTTCTGTGGAGAATCACAGTTCATAGACACAAAGTGAAAAAGTAATGTTACGTTGACTGGAGGGTGGGCTTCTCACTCAGGTCAGCCAACCCAGCACAGGGGATCAAGAAAACTGCTTACCTTGCAATGCAGTCGCAACTTTATTTTATGCAACTTTATGCACATGATGTTTTAAATCATGCATCCAGAAAACTCTGCTTGTTCATTTCATGTTGAAAAATACAGACACAATTTTGTTTTTTCAGAGGATATTACTGATGTGCTATGATTTGCTAGAGCAATGAATCCTAGTAACGTAAGGATTATGGACCTGGGTTTTCTAGCAGCTGATAAAATTATCGATCAGAAAAAAATATGTTTTTACTGCATGTGTTGTTATGCCCTACATCATTAAGATCACTATTGTTGAAAACACAAAACCGGGACTTGGATGGGCATATCTGGAGCGGCCTGTACTGGCTGCACGACCACTCCAGCGCATCCTGGGCGCATTGCACATACACGCAGTGACTGCGGCGGGTGTGCCGGGCCTGCGGCACCTCCTGAACAGCAGAAGCAAAGGCGCTCGCAGCCGCTTGTCCCGCAGAGCTGGTGTTGGGCCAGTGGCCATTCGCCCAGGAGCTCGCCGGCCCACAGCCTGACCGCAGCTGTCAGGCAGGGGCGGGGGGAGCTGGGACAAATGGCCATGTCTTTCTTTCTACACAGATAAAATCTGCAGGTGGAACAAGCTCTATCTAGAGAACAGCAGCTGTCCGCCAACTCCAAGCGTGTCAACATCTGCCCCTGGGAGTGCCGAAGGCCGGCAGGCGTACGGATGGGGATCGGACAGCTGCTTCAGAGGGCCGGCATCTCGGATACTGCCTTCGCCAGCCGCCAAGGCCGTGCCCCACGGCTTGTAGCCCCCCCCCTCCGCTGCCCCAGCCCTCGCCCTCCCCACACGCTGGGGCCGCCCCTCCCAGCCAGCCCCCCCGCCACAGCGGCCGCTCCCGCAGCGCTCAGGCGTGCGGCTCCTCCCGGCCGGGCGCTCCCCAGGGGCAGGCTGTGGCGCAGGTGCCGGGGCCGGCTCTCCCGGAGGAGCCGAGCCGCCCGCTGCCGCCGCGGGGCGAACAGAGGGTGGCGGGACCGCGCCGGGCTGCCCGGCCGAGCGGGGGAGGGCAGCCCCGCCGCCAGGCACGCCTTCGCTCGCTGCGCGCCAGCCAGCCCTCGCCTCGCCTCCGCGCCCCCGGCCCCGCACGGCGAGGGGGCGAGCCCGGCGCCGCCCGCCTGTGGGGCCGGGCCGGGGGCGCTGCGGGGGCGAGCGGGCTGCGAGGGGCCGCGCAGGGGCGGCCGTTCCGGGCGGGGCGCGGCGGGGCGAGGGGAGAGGCCGCCGCTGCGCTCACCTGCCACCGGCGCGGGCGGCCGCCGCCATTTTAGCGCCTCGCGGGGGTGACAGGGAGCGGCCCGGCCCGGCCCGGCCCGGCCTGGCGGGGAGGGGGCGGCCCCGTCCCAGCGCCCCGTTAGAAACGGTGCCACCGCTTCGACCCCAGATGGGAGCCTGAGCCTCTGCCGGGCAGCGCGGGCCTGGACGTTCATCGAGACGGGGCTCCGTGCGGGGGGAAGGAGGCCGATGGCGGGCTGCGGGGGCGGGAGGGGGGCCGCGGTGTCGCTGCGGCAGGCCCCGGGACAGCGACGGCCCGGGGAAACGGGGAGAGACCTGCTTTCCCGCTGGGAAGCCACGTGGCTCCTATCGTGCACAACCCTGGAAAAGTGTGCTGCTGCCTTTTTGCTTTAAACGACATTCCTGTGTATGTCTGGGGTGTTTGGTTTTGATTTTTTGGGGTTATTTTTTTTTTAAAGCACAAATCCTATGTGCATGTATGTCTATATGACACAAAGAAAACACTTGTGAGTTTTACAACCAATCTACACCATATACTTACATATCTGCAACTTAGGAATCACCTTGGTGCCTGAGAGCGTGTCTCCCGTGCTGGCTCCTGGGACGGGCCTGCAGCTGTGACAGTGCGTTTAATGGAGTTTGGTTGTAAAGTAACACAAAATGTTTATGACATCCACATGTGCAAGCAACTGTTGCCATGTTGTTATTTTTATAAAAATTTTACTGCGTGGCACAAGCTGAAAAACAGAAAAAGCAATTTTGTGTGCATGCGTGTGTGCACACTTATATGCATGTAGGACAATAGAAAATGTTTGATCAAGCTACAGCAAAAATACGTCTGAAAACTTGGAGCTTTATTTAGAATTTAATTTACACAGAGTACGCAAGTTGGCAGAAATAGTCATTGTAAATTATGTGTAACTGATATACAAAGAACAAGAGTTGTGTGTGCAAATATATGAATAAGCTGTCCCTCATGGAATTAATTATGTGCATGCCTTTGCTTGTTCAGACCACTGAAACTAGATGTAGTGTGTATGATGGAGGAATAGAACTACAGTACAAGTATTATATTGCAAATACCTAATTTTCATGGAAAAATTGTGTGGGTGGCTTCCATTTCAGCTAGTTAGCTTTAAACAAATAGAAACCTGAAATGAGACAGGCTAGACATCTTAAAAGTATAAAACTGACAGTAGAAATGTCTTTAATCACTTATTTTAGCTTCTAAAAATATCTGTAGGGTATTAAAAAACATAAAAAGAGGAAATGTACTGGAGAAGAAGAAACCGGTACACAGATCTGTATTTTTTTATTTTACATTAGGGCACTCTGTTTTCAGTCAACGAGATAAAGCTACCATTTCGGAATTGTGAAAGGAGAGGTGTTTGTTAAAGAAAAAGTCAACTTTAATAATAAAATTGTCTTCTCAAGTAGTCCCATTAACATGATATGACAAGCAAATCCAGTAATCTAAAGCTGGGGAGAAAGAACCTCCAGAAGATAATTGGTTGTGGTGCAGTGCAGAGGTGTGACGTACGTGGGTTGATGTTTGGTTTCATATGTTTTGGTTTTTCGAGGTACTTGTTTCTGTTAATAACTGGTAGCTACAGACTTAGTCTGGATGCCTCAGTAGAAACTGTGTAAAATTCAGTGACATTAATCTCTTTTTCTTTCTGCATCTGCACATAGACACTTAAAATGCCCACTCAGTTTAAAGGAACTTTGGCAGAAAATGAGCATTTTTGTACTCAGACTGAACTATCACCGTGTTTTACACTGACTAAGTATTGTCCTTTTCCAAAATACATAGCCTATCACCTATTTAATCCTCTTCCTGGATTGCTGCGCATAAATGAATAAGTGCTCACTTGTCCTTTGGGATATTCAGAATAATTACTTACTTTCTATATATGTTTTCCAAAAAGTCCTCATTATACTTCTGTGCTAAAAATACTTAATTTGCTTATTATACATGGATACACAGTTGCAACAAGACATGATCTTACAGTATGTGGTAACAACATAAAAACAGGGGAAAGCACAGATGTTCTGTTTTTACTGACAAAGGTGGTAGGACAGAACAGGAGATTATTCATTTTGTAAACCCCCAGGACTGAAATGCCTAAGGAGTTCATCTGACCCACAGAGGAACACCTATTCCCTAAGGTACCTCAGAAGCCTCATAGTGCATTTGAGTATTTCCATGCTCCTACTGCACGCCATGGGTAGAGGGGGTCATCACTGTATCACTTTAGAGACCACGTTATAGAAGCATGCGTTTTCTTTGGATAGTAAAGTTCAGATTAAACCTGGTTTAAAATGTAACCTGTCTCTGTCCCCATCCCTGAGTCCCTGTATAATGGCTTGGGTGCTTTCTAGTCCAATGGCCCACATTCTCCATCCTCTCTTGGGAAAATATGGTGGGAAGACTTTATCACAGTCTAGCAAGTGACACTTTGGCAACAATTAGGTGATGGACTGAATAATTTTGCCATTTTTTTTTTTTGTTTTTTTTGACTTCCCAATGATTTCAGTAGGGCTTCACTGAAAAATTGATAACACAATGGCTTTTTGTTGTTCAATAGCTGTGAAAGATGCAACATGCTAAAAGTAATGTCTAATACGGGTATTTTTAGTCATCAAAGTTTATAATCTTCAAAATTCAGTTGTTCTTTGCCTACAATATTAGAACTCTGTTCTTTATATTTCAGCGTTTATATTCGATTTCTGCTTTTCAAGTCCTGTATAATTTCTACAAATTGCAGTTTTGAAGGTCTCAATTTCTACATATATTATACTAGTAAGATTTTTGTTTCATGCAATGTCCCAAATATTTTAATTAAAAGTATTTTCTTTTTCATACAAATAATTTAAACTACTTCCATATTAGTCTCACCTTTGTAGTCTTATTGACCCCTGATTTAATGTTGAGTGTGTTTCAGTGTATCTACCTGGCTGGGCCTGCATTTTTACAGCATATTTATTTAGTGTAAAAAGAAAAAAATATTTAACAATGAAAAATAAAATAGTAAGATTGTACTTATCACTTTTTTTAAGAGATGGGTACCGTAACAGAATGGTGCTTGCACAATTCTTTACTATCTTTTATAATTAAATTCTTATCATCAAAGGTACTCTGCTGTACGGCTTTTTCCCAAAAGGTATTTTTAAAAACTCATCTTCATTTTATAGAATCAACTAATTTGTGTTGGAAGTGATCTCTGGAGGTCATCTAGTCTAACCCCCCAAAGAACAGAGATCCTACTATGGAACTATTTTTCCATCTCGCATGTTTGTACAGTTCTGCATACTTACAGAACATCCATCAAAAAAAAGAGAGAATTATCCGGGACAGTTTTAAAATTGCCTGTGTTTTGCTAATGCTACATAGAAATGAGCACAATTAACTTGCTTTTCAGGTTGTAAATAAATTTCACTTGGAAAGAAGTGAAGTAAATGCAAAATATTGTAGATAAATGCATATTTCCTTTTTTCTTCTTGTTACCGGAAATATTTTATCAGTGTTTATCAGGTGAAACCCAGAAGCCTGGGGAAAGATCAGCAGGATATCCCACCTGCATTCCAGCTATTGCTCCACAAGAGTGCAGGTCTCCCGTAGGTCCAGTAGCTGCAAGCCCTGTGCAGATGTTTCCAATACTCCACGCTGTCTAAAGCATTCAGGCATTTGAATCACTGCTCTCGCTCAGACTATTAATCTTGCTGATGGCACTGACAACGTCCTAGTGACCTTAACGAGTTCAGGAGCAGAATTTTGGGAGATATTTTCCCCCCAGTAAATAATATAAGCTTGATCCTATATTTAAACAGTTCAGACTATTTTCAGGCTGAAGCTAGTGATTTACTCGAATGGTTAGAGTACTGCCTAGGAAACAAAATATTTGAATTATTTAGTTTTTCTAGTATTATGTGTAATATAAATTAATATATTTTACACAATGGTAAGTGTAAGGGAAGAAGGCAAAACAGTCCCAGCAGACTGCATCATATGGATGAACTAGCTCCCTTGAATCCAGCTTCAGTCTGACTTGATATCTGAATACTACCATGGAGAATAAAGACCACCATCACCACAAATGTGACAGGCCTGATGGAGAAAAGTTCCAACAAATACATAAATGCTCAATATTATGTTTCTGTCAGCACAATTTGGATGTATCATGCATTTCAACATAATCAGCTTGTAACTGTTCACTGGCCGTCTGCGTGCTGGAGTGTTCCTGCACTTCAGCTTCCAAGTTTGATCAACAGTCAGAAAAGAAATTCTTGTCTGCTGTAGCTCTTTTATGGGTGTGTAAACAACATTACGTCAAATGATCCTGTTACTCTAGTCTCAGAAAATTTACATCCTAGTATTTCAAGATGATGTATGTGCACTTCCACAATGGTTTGGGTTTCTATCTATCTATCTATCTATCTATCTATCTATCTATCTATATCTGTCTAAAATTTCCATTGCTATGATCACACATACTTTCCAGAACATGATAATTGGAGTTTTTGGTTGTCTATAATGTGCAAGCTTGGAATGCCTGAGGCTTCATGGGAAGATATTTTAGTAGAGAAATTATTATAAAAGTGTTGCTGTTAGTCACATAAATAAAACTGCTGTACTCAGTCCCTGAAATCAAGTTACTAGCACTGTTGGTATTTTTATAAAAGTATATTGTGCATGTTTAGAACTTTAAATACTGTTTCCTTACAAAATCAACCGCCTTAGCCTTTAACTAGTAACGGTTTCTAAAAGGACAATGTCTGCAGAGCTCCCCACTTGGTAGAGAGTCGATACTGTTCTTACTGATGTCTGATGGCAGTGTGCCTGTTAATTCAGAGGATGCTTTGTCACTGGTCTGGTTTCATAACCTGTGGATGTTGAAAAAAATCCCTTAATTTTTCATTTTCAAATAATTTCTTCATTGTGATGGCTGCCAAAGTAATTTTCAGATATAAAATTATAGTATTCTGTCTTCTTAATATGTTGGCAATGAGGCTGTGTTTACATGGTGCAAGACTGTGCCATGCAGAGGTGCACAAAAGCAGCTTTAAATGAATTACTTTGGGTATTGGAATGTCTGTAGCCATTGCTGGCCCCTAAACACTCGGTGGAACCGTGAGGGTTTAGAGACCTTGTTCAGAGTGCATAGGCACTCCAACAACAACAACAACAAGTGCAATAACTTAATTGTTCAGTTAATGCCATGAAGATAAAACATGACAAATACATATCCTGTGGTGAATTCACACCGTAATATGAAATGCATGCAAATGATTATATGCAAATACAAAACTACAGTCTGAAAAAGAGTTTGAGTTTATACATGTAAGAACTTGCATGTACATTGATTCAAGGGAAAAGGAGTGCAATCACAATACCAGAGCTCTTAAAATCTTAATCACACAAAAAGTCTTAATTTAGATAATACCGATCATGCATTTTAATCTAAATATGGGATAAATTACCTGGCACTGAAATTGTTTCTTCATGCCTTCTGTCTTGGGAAAAATCCTGACTCACCTGTCTCACTGATTCAGTATTTTGGCATCCTGTAACTTCTGTTCAGTCTGTCAAAGCTCTACGGACCTAAGATGTGTGAATGAATTAATTCTACACTATGTTACTACTACTATTCTTACTCTCTATTTACTACCATGTACTCAGTACTGTACCTAAGCTAAAGGTACTAAAAAGGAGCTGAAGTTAGTAAGAGTTAGGATCAAATGACATCTGGGCACTGTAGCAGTGTACCAAAGGTGATGAAGGGATTAATTCTCAGTTGTCTCTTGAATCTGTGTACGTGGCAAAAGCCACCATTACAGTACTGTCCTGCACAGAAAATAGGATCTAGGCCTGGAATGGACCTAGATCAAGTGCACTATTCTCCTCTTATGTTTCTATAATCACATTCCCAAATTTGTTATATTACCAATTAGCAGCAGAATGAAAATAGCACAGTTGTGTTTCACCACTGTTTCTGATTCTGTTCCTTCATTCTTACCTTCATGTTTGAGAAAAAGGGAGCAGGTAACATTGATGAAGGGCTGGAGAAGGTACTTGAAGGACAGCTTCAAGAACTGCAGGATTCTCACAAACTACGTTGTTGTGATTGACTTTAGAGGTTTCTCTACAGCTGGTAGGCATGATGATTTCACTGTCAGGTAGAAAGGGTTCAATAAATTTAGATTAAAGTTTTCTTATACCCATATTCTCCTTTTTCGTAGTATTTTCCCGCAGTGCTATGCAGAAGAATGCTATGTGTACCAATATATATTGGCATTATTTAGGCGCATGACTAACAAAGATACGTCTTCAAGTTCACAAAACTGTATGAGGGAGAAAAATACTTGAGAATATGTTTGTAAAAGAGGTAGGGAATTCAAACCAAGTAATAGTCATTGTAGCAGAGCACAATGTGAATCCAATACAGACGTTCTGGAACTGTCAAATGCAGAGGAATTACTCAAACTACATGAATTATAAAAAGCTTTTAGACAACTACTTGGACTTCTAGGTACAATAGTACCTTTGAGAATTTGGCTTTTATCCCTGTCAGGCATAGTTTGTGATTTCTTTTTAAAAAGACATGTGCAGTTATAAAATCACATATGCGTAAAGCCCACTTCCACTTCTAAAGGAATATCTGTTTTTAAAAAACTAATAGATGTGTTTTTTAAAGTGTACCAGCAGACCTTAAAAGGAATTGTCATCTTAGAGAGCTGTCTACCTTCATATAGTTGGGTGTATAAAGACTGCTTCAATCCACAATACAGTTTTCTTCTCTTCTAAACATTTGATAATTGCTCCAATACCACAATGAGCTAACATTTGGTGAGTTCTAGGTGGGTTTTATTAGCAAAGAGTAGTACTTCATGACTGTACAATCTCTCAGTACCAGCTGACGTATTTTCAATCCATTTACTGTATTTATATTTCCCCAGGTTCCCACTAGTTTGATTACTTCTTAGACAAATGTTTCCAGTAGCTGCAGGTGTCAGAGGTACACCTGATTGTTTGCCTTGAGGGAACAGAAGATTTGCTGTTAGTTAACAGTTATTGATACAAGGAAGCTCTCCGTTTTGCATGCCTGCTTATTGATAAGTAGGAATAACTTTCCATTAAAAGGTGTATGTCCAATGTGATAAAAACCCCCTCTAATCTCACACACACATACATACATAGCATTGACTTTTGTTATTTTAACTCATTCAAGGTGATAAGATTTTCACCTAAGAAATATTATTCAAATATACTGTTTTGCTAAAGCCCAAAATTTTTAGGAAGTTTTAGTGATCCAGGAAACTTACATGACATCAGAATGGAAAGGAGAATTGTAAAAGCAGAATGTAGGGATTTAAAAAATACTACTTTGAAAAAAGCATTTCACATAAATGTTTAAAATATTCTGTTCAACAAGGACATAGTTCAGAATTTTGAAATACTTTTGCAAAATGGAGTGGATGCCTTCTAGTTATTTCTTGGTTTCCTTACTGTCTTTTAGTAGTAATTGTCTTGCTTATTGTAATTCTGTTTTCCAGGACCGTTACCATCTTGTCAGACAGTTCATAATACAGCTGGGGTTTATTTGCCTTCAAATTATTCTGTCTCAAAATTCTTTTCCCTGGTTAAAACAAAAAATCATAGATTAAATTTAAGGTGGGATGCTGTAATTTTAGTGTTGATTCAGTTTATCTATGTGTGATACATTAAAACCACCCTGGTTAAACTAGTCCACATAATCAAGAAGAAATTAGTTTATCTAGAAGATTAACTTCAGTCTTTGGTTTCCCCAACTTTTTAAATTTAAACAAAGAACATATATTCCATGAAATGAATGCAAAACTATCCATCGCTATTTCCACAGTTTTGCTTCCCAATGTGATGCACTTTAATTTTTTAGATTTTCAGAAAGTAACAAACATCCATCCTCTGAAAATCCTCTAGTTTTTGTTATTTTCTAATTCATTCTTTATGTCCAGGAATATAGTTTTTACACCCTGTTTCAGAACTGTATCTGAACTGTGAATATGCCAAAGTGGGAAAAAGAAGGTGAAACTGTGAACCCAGCTTCAACAGATTGTATTCATTCTTCAGCCTTAGTAACCAATATCCCCAAAGCAAAAAATACAGTAGCTTGGGATAAAATTAGGGTTCTCTCGAAAAAAATTCCAGTACTGCAGTCTCTCATGCTCTAGGACAAAGTGCAGTTCTAGTGATTTTTTAAGAAAATCCTAAAAATTGATGTTTAGCAATCTGATTGACTAAGAAAACTGATTTATGAATGCTAAGCATTTTGGAAGGCAATATTAGACACTTGCTTGTAACTCTAGAAGTCCAAATAGCTTCTAAATCTATTCCTTGGTTTCAGTTTGAAAGAGAACAAAAAATTTACACCTTTTCTGAAACTACACTTTATATATGTAAATGCCTTGATTAAAATACTATCATAGAATCATTTAGGTTGGAAAAGACCTTTAAGATGATCAATTCCAACCATTAAGCTAACACTGCCAAGTCCACTGCTAAGCCATGTCCCTAAGCATCAAATCTACAAGGCTTTTAAATACCTTCAGCGATGGTGACTTCACTGCTTCCCTGGGTAGCCTGTTTCAAGGCTTGACCACCCTGTCAGTGAAGAAATTTTGCGTCATACACAAAGTAAACCCTCACTGGTGCAACTTGAGGCTGCTTCCTCTTGTCCTATGTCTTGTTACCAGGGAGAGGAGACTGATCCCCGCCTCACTACAGCCTCCTTTCAAGTAGTTGTAGAGAGTGTTAAGGTCTCTCCTGAGTCTCCTTTTCTCCAGACTAAACACCGCCAGTTCCCTCAGCTACTCTTCGTAAGACTTGTGCTCCAGACCCTTCACCAGCTTCATTGCCCTTCTCTGGACACGCTCCAGCACCGTAATTCTTCCTTGAAGTGAGGGGCCCAAAACTAAACACAGTATTTGAGGTGGAACACAGTATTCAAGGTGCATTCTGTAGGGCCAGGAATAAAATACTGCCTAGTGTGCACGGGGATAGTTTTCTACAGGATTTCCTGTGTCTGCCAGTGCATTGTTGGGAATTTACGGGAGTGGGGTATGTATCTGCAATCTTTTTATACAGTAACTCCTAGAACGGTCTGAAACATGTAGTATCGGAACATTAATAACTGCCAGTAAATCTTATTTGGTTTAACGCTAATGCTAGATTACTAGTAAGCAGTGCTGAATATTTAACTCTGGAGTAGATGGGATTGTAGTTAAATACTGTTTTTTCCCAAATAATCGCTAGAAAAAAAAGCCCCACCACAAATAAGAACAAGCTAAACTACCATTCCGTGCAACTGGCTTTCTGGGTTGTTCCCCACACACCCCGAACACCCCTCCCCACAAACACACACATTTACTGTGCTAACCACACACATAAACAGCTTTGGCATACAATTTGTTTGCTAAAATTAAACAGCACATCCTGAAAGTTTTCTCTGATCTTCTCCCAAACTGCCTTAAAGAACCAAAGATGTCCCAATTCATGTTTCAGAAATAGCTTCAACAAAGGTAGAAAGCAGTTCTGCAGAATTCTCACAGAACTTCAAAAATTATACAAATGATTATTTGGAACCGGTACATGAGACATCCCACAGTAAAATTCCAAAATAGTGTTCTGTAACCACAAAGCGTCCTCAGTCGCATCAGCGAGTCAGTCAGACCTCATGGTCCTCACAGAGCAGCCAGTGTGGACAAGTGCGTGCTTTTGCAGCCCTCCTAACAACACAGCGCAACGCCTCTACCCTCAGTGCTCTGAGTGCCTTCAGGGCTTCACTGTTGGTCTTTAAAGTTCTTAATTGTGCGGCTTCTCATTATACTTTGACTCTCAGCAGATGCGTTTACATCAGCAATCCAGTATCACTTATGTTGTATAGCCCGTGCCATTTCGTGCCACAAGGATAGTGGAGGAACAGCGGACAAGAAGAAAGAATAAAATTAAGTTGTGGAATCGTAGACACATAAAGGCAAGGTCAGAAATAAAGAAGTAAGTGCCTCATCTTAACAATCCCATTATGAAATGTAACTGTGTGAAAATAGGAGAAAGCAATGCCTCGCTTCAGTGGCATTCTTCACGGAGGAAAGATTATTTCCTTTTTATCTAACACTCACAAGCAGACCTTTATCTAGATTTAAAAGGGAGACATGAATTATAAAAGTTACTATTGGTGACTCCTGGAAACCCTCTCACAGAAATTCAGAATTTTCAGTGAACCTGACATGCTCAATGCTCTAGAAAAATTAGGTGTCTAGGAGAGGATTAATTGAAATCAATTTGCAGGGCAGGCTGTAAACTAAGCTAGGTAACAGAAAATGGGAGTTAGGTGCCCAAAGCAGCCCAGTGCCCCTTTCTTCTGCCAGTAAAGAATGAAGGAAACATTCACAGGTAAATTTTGGGCAGGGGCACTGTACTCAAATGGACTCCCCTTGTCCCACAGACTGTCCAGTATCAGCAGAACATGCCAGTTGCATCTATCTTTCTGTGTGCACTTCCTTCTGAGATTTTCTATGCCCCAAATCCAAAGAGTACAAAAGGCCCCAAATCACTCCTCTGCAAGATTTGCAGCAAGAATTTCAGTCTAAGCCTTCCATGAGTAAAATGTAACTGCTGGTCCACTGGATATACTGCAATGGTGAGGCTATTCCACTTAGCTTTTTTTATATTTTTTTTCCCCTTAAGTTTTGTTGATAACAAAAACTTCCCTTAAAAAAAGATGAGTGTGGCAGGTGCTGTCTTCACTTGGGACTGGGACTGCCTGTTTGCCTTCCATGCAGGTGAAAGGTTGTTAAACTGTTCCCTTAAAGAAAGATCAATCACTTTAGGTCTCAGAATTGTTCTAGGATATCTAGATACCTTACAGCTTTTTTTGTAAGCCCAGCAACCAAAATTAATCTCATTAGTTTGTGTGAAGAGATGCTTTTATCAATACATCCTGAAGCTTTATACCAAGGAAATTATTTTTATCCATGTTATACTCATGGAGAATTCAAAGCACAGAATTCTAAAAGCCCAGAGTGGCAGTGATGGAAATAAAATCAAGATCTACTGGCACGCACTCAAATCTATGCCCAAATAGTAGGGCTCCCTGTAATTAAAAGGGGGGGGGGGGGGGGGGGGGGCGGGGGAAGAAAGTGGATTTAAAGACATCTTAATAAACAGTTTTAAAAACTTTTAAAATACTCAAATGCATGCAGTGAAGTTTGAGTCTGAGAAGAATTTTATGAAGTGCCTGAAAATGGGTATGTTAAAAGTGATCCTACATTCTTGCTTGACTGGGACACCCACAGAATATAGTGACTGTTTCATGTTCCATGAGAAATTCTGAAATAACTTTTCATTCCAAATTTTGGCTGAAAACTGGGATGTTTCCCAGAGAGCCAACATATTCTCCTTCAGCCTGTGCTTTGTCAAAGTGAATTTGTCACTTGAAAGACATCTCCGTATTTAAGACTAACTTTTGAGACAAACAATTTTATTCTCTCAGCCTCACAAACCAAGAACTTCCTTTCTATCTCATTTTGAGAGCGCAGATAGCTTACTATAAGAACAAGAAAAACTGGAAGTTGAATTGAATCCAAGTCCGTACTGTGAGAATGTATTCTCATATTCATATGACAAAGACACAACTTGCACAAATAAGCAATTTTAATTGAAGAACGCTGACAAAATCCTAACTATTTGAACTGTGCAATCTGTTTTTAATTTCAGACTTAAAAGAGTCTTAATTTTATAGAAAAGACGTGATGGGACTATGTATTATTCAAAGTTCTAATTGTCAATATAAATATTATGATCTTGTTCAACAGAGAGGAGATTGTATTCATTTTGGCAGTATTAAAAATGCAATCAACCATAGATTATGAATGCCTTTAGACACTGTGCAATGGTGCATAAAACCAATGAATTATCCTTTTTGGCTAGGCTTATCTGGCACGGACTGGAAACCTGTTCTATTGTGAATTGTATGCACCTCAAAAATATACACAAACTATTTTCTTGTTTCTGTTTGCTTAATTAGTATACATGACATTCCTAGTTGTGCTGGGCATGGGAATCCTTACCATCCAATTTTCACACATGCATCCTACTTCTATGAAGTTTATCTAGGCAGTGAATAAACCCAGTTTATCACTTTTTAGAACCCTGTTGTACATATCTTCTTTTCTCAGTCTCATGTGGTACCTCAACATGTTATTAACCAATGTGTCCAGCAGGGAACTCACAATTGGGCTGCATACCATGAGATTTTTGCAGCATTTTGAACTCCACGTGAATGTAAAGGACTAAATGTGTTTGCAGGACGGTTGCCTGAATAATTACTTGAATTATTCCACCAGTATAGGTCAGTTTGGATCTTTGCCACCCCTGCTATTTGTAATCCTGATCAGGAATAGACAATGAGGCTTTGGAACTTGAGGGCCAGGAAAATGATGATCTGGATGAATGGCTGTCCAGGTTGGAGGATTTGCCTAGGCTAAGTCAGTCAACCCCATGCATCGTGACTGCCTCTGCTAAAAAAATGAAGGGTGGTTGTCACTGGCAACTCCACGCTGAGAGGAACAGAGGGCCCCATACACTGACTGGGCCCAACCCAAAGGGAAGTCTGCTGCCTCCGTGGGGCACGTTACTAAAAAACTCTTGTCTGGTACGGCCCTCTATTGTCCATTACTGGTTTTTCAGTGGTCAGTGATGAAGTCAAAACAAGAAGCAATTAAGAGTGACCTCAAGGACTTGGGGCAACTGGTTGAGGGATCAGGAGCTCAAGTAGTGTTTTCTTCTATCCTGCCAGTTGCGGGGAACAGTGGTGCGTGAAACTGAGCATGGGTCAGTTTACACAGCAGCAGGTCTGCTGGCAGCAGATGGGGTTCACCTGTCTCAAAGCAGGAAAAGTGTTCTAGGTCAGGAGTTAGCAGGGCTTCCTGAGAGAGCTTTAAACTAGATTCCAAGGGGGAAGGGGATAAAACCAGGCTTGCTAGAGATGAGCCTGGGGGTGGCATGCCAGTGTTGGAGGTGAGATCAACAGCACAACTGAAGTGCATCCATGCCAAGGCCTGAAGCACAGGCAACAAACAGGAGGATCTGGAAGCTGTCATGCAGTAGGAAGACTGACATAGTCCCAGTCACAGAAACATGATGCCATTACTCGTATGACTGGAGTGCTGCAATGGATGGCTATCAACTCTTCCGAAGGGATAGGCAAGGAAGAAGAGGCGGTGGGATAGCCCTGTATGTTAGGGAGTGTTTTGATGGTCTAGAGCTTAATGAGGGTAACAACAAGGTCGAATGTTTATGAGTAAGGATTGGGGGGGGGTGGGGGGGTGGGGTGCAACAAGGTCGATATCCTGGTGGGAATCTATTACAGACCACCCAACCAGGATGAAGAGGCAGACAAAACGTTCCATTCTACTATAAGGATGTCGTTAGCTTATGCAGGGAGAAAATTAGAAAGGTGAAAGCCCAGCTAGAACTCAAGCAGGCCACTGCCATAAAAGATAACAAAAAATGTTTTACAAATAGATTAGAAATAAAAGGAGGACCAAAGATAATCCCCATCCTTTATTGGATGCAGAGGAGAACATCGCCACAAAGGATGAGGAAAAGGCTGAGGTACTTAATGCCTCCTTTGCCTCAGTCTTTAATAGTCAGAGCAGTTACCTCCAGGATACTCAGCATCCTGAGCTGGAGGTCTGGCAAGAGGAGCAGAATGAAGCCTCCATAGTCCAGGAGGAAATGGTTAGTGACTTGCTGCTCCACTTAGACAAGCACAAGTCTATGGTGCCAGGTGGGACCCACCCGAAGAAGCAGAAGAGCTCGCCAAGACACTCTCCAACATTTGTCAGAAGCCCTGGCTAAGGGGGGATGTCCCAGAAGACTGGAGGTTAGCCAATGTGATGCCCATCTACAGGAAGGGCAGAAAGGAGGATCCAGAAACTACAGGCCTGTCAGCCTGACCTCGGTGACGAGGAAGGTTATGGAGCAGATCATCCTGAGTGTGATCACATAGCTTGTGCAGGACAGCTGGGGGATCAGGCCCAGTCAGCAGGGGTTTATGAAAGGCAGGTCCTGTTTGATGAACCTGATCTCCTTCTGTCACAGGATGACATGCTTAGTGGATGGAGAAAGGCTGTGGATGTTGTCTGGTAGTAAAGATTTTTACACCGTTTCCCACAGCATTCTCCCGGAGAAACTGGCTGCTCAGGGCTTGGACAGGTGTATTCTTTGCTGGATAAAACACTGTCTGGGTGGCCGAGCCCAGAGAGCGGTGGTGAATGGAGCTCAACCCAGCTGGCGGCTGGTCACAAGCGGTGTTCCCCAGGGCTCGGTACTGGGGCCAGTCCTGTTTGATGTCTTTATCAATGATCTGGACAAGGGGATCGAGCGCACCCTCAGTCAGTTTGCAGGTGACACCAAGTTGCAGGGGCACACTGATCTGCTTGAGGGCAAGAAGGATCTACAGAGGGATCTGGACAGGATGGATAAATGGGCCAAGGCGAATGGTATGAGTTTCAACAAGGAGAAGTGCCGGGTCCAGCACTTTAGTCACAACACCACCACGCAGTGCTACAGGCTTGGGCAAGAGTGGCTGGAAAGCTGCCTGGCAGAAAAGGACCTGGGCGTGCCCAGGTGGCCAAGAAGGCCACCAGCATCCTGGCTGGTATCTGAAACAGTGTGGCCAGCAGGACTAGGGAAGTGATCATCCCCCTGTACTCGGCACTGGTGAGGCTGTACCTCAAATACTGGGTTCAGTGTTGGGCCCCTCACTACAAGAAAGACACTGAGGTGCTGGAGCGTGTCCAGAGACGGGCAATGAGGCTGGTGAAGGGTCTGGAGAACAAGCCTTATGAGGCACAGCTGAGGGAACTGGGAATGTTTAGCTTGGAGAAAAGGAGGGTCAGGAGAGACCTTATCACTCTCTACAGCTGCCTGAAGGGAGGTTGTAGCGAGGTGGGGGTTGGTCTCCTCTCCAGATAAGTACTGACAGGACAAGAGGAAACAGTCTCAAGTTACACCAGGGGAGGTTTAGATTGCATATTAGGAAAAATTCCTTCTCTGAAAGGGTTGTCAAGCACTGGAACAGGCTGTCCATGGAAGCGGTGGAATCACCATCTCTGGAGGTGTTCAAAAACCGTGTAGACGTGGTGCTTAGAGTCATGGTTTAGTGGTGGACTCGGCAGTCCTGGGTTAATGGTTGGACTTGATGACCTTAAAAGTCTTTTCCAACCTAAATGATTCTATGATTCTATGGTTCTAATTATGCCAAACTGTGTATCCTGTCAATCAGTTCATATGAAACTCCACAGCATCAAGGAATTTCCTTGAATGCTGTACAGTGGCCTCCCACAGAGGAACAAAGGAGCCAGAGAAAGATATATTCTCTGAGCTTCCTGCACATCACTCTGCTTTATTCAAAATGTCAAAACTCCTCTCTGCTTGGCTAAGTAAGCCATTTGTTTAAGACTTGATTCCAGTCAGTAATCCATTACATTAAAAATGGCACATCCCATTTTATCACAACTGTGAGGCATAGAAGTTTTCTCCAGTTCCTTAGAATAGGTTGCATTTAGAGGATGCTCTCTTCAATCATACTATTACTGTCTTGACAGCTTAGTCATTGTTATTCATGAGGACTTCTCGATGCTTATCTGCAAGTTGTTCAAAGAAGATCACATAGTGATGACCTTGAAATGAGAATGAATGAGGCCTTTGTGTTCTATCAATCAGTAACAGTCAGCACAATGCTTGTATTTTTCTCCTGGAAGAAAAGAAGATAGCTACCTGTGGCCATAAGCTTCTATACTTGTACATAATACTTGTTACTAATGCAAAATTAAACCTCTGACCTATGAGGTGGAATAAAACACCCCTCAAATGAAAGTGAAAAGGAAAGTTTTCAAAACCACTGTTGAGCCTAAGTTGCTAGAGCAGGAAAAATACTGACTGTCAGAGAAGGCAATGAACATATATGATTCAGAGTCTTTGAGGAAAACTTAAAAGACATTCCAGAAGAGCCTAACGTAATTAAAAGAGCTGTAGATAGATAAATGCATTAAAAGAATAACCAAATAACACATTAGAGGGAAGCGTAAGTATTACTGAAGCACAGCTAAACACGTTGGCCTGCTTTCGCAAAAATGAGGTACTCCTCAAAATTTTGAATTTGAAGTTAACTAACATATATATGTATATAAAAAATAGTAAGTTGGAATTAGTAAGGAGGAAAATCAAACTATATTCTCCAGAATTAATTTTTTGAACCATTAGAAATAAGCAGTAAGGAAAAGTAACCTTCCTACTAGAAAAGCAACTGTCAGATGGGTAATATGGAAACCTTCAGTTTGCTTTTCATCAGTGTAGCAGTTGGATCCCAGAATTTGCTGAGAAAATCTCAAACATTTTAAAAAATATTTTGGCATTCTGTGTAGCAACATGTAGCTCTAAGGGCAGCTTAAATTAATAAGGGATTGAGCAGCTATCTTAGGAGACGAATGGACTAAAAAGGTTCAGCATTTTCAGCAGTGAAAGGAGAAGGCTGGAAGAAAAGCAGTGAAGGGCTGTGAAGTCATGAAAGTAGTGGATAAGGTGAAGGCAGAACTTATAGTTCTGTAATAAGGTGTAATAAGAGAACTTAATAAAAATAACAGAACATCAGCTTAAAACAGATAAACCAAAGAATTTCTTTAAAGACAAAGTAGTGGACTTCTGGCACTCACTATCACATGAGATTGTAGAGGCAAACTATGTCAACAGGTTCAAAAAGGGATTATACAAAGAGATGGACAACATTGCTATAGGGTAGGGATGTACCTCTGACATCCCTAACACAACAATGGTGTGTCATAGGAAGTGAAAAAGGAATGGACCTCTGAAAAGAGCTGGGTTTGTTATTCTCTATGAACAGCCTCTCATATTGCTACTACTGGAGACAGAAAACGGGGCTGAATAGACCGTTGGTCTGACCCAGTAAAGCCTTTCTTACATTCTTAAAGTAAAAGTAAGAGCTCTATTTAAATGCAAACATCAATCTGATAGGCATTACTACTAATCTTAAAAGTGAATGTAAAGCTTGAATAGTTGTTTGTTGCTAAAATAACTTAAGAAATCAGTGTTACTTGTCTTGGCCTCATAAAACTCAAAACTGGGCGTGCCTTGTAAAAACAATTTCAGTAAATTATGTCCTCTCTTTACAGGAATACTGCTGCTTTCTGAATTGCAAGACTTTGTGGTTACTTCGTTTTAAATATACAGCTTGTACATTTTAAGATTCTATATTGTACCATAGAAGGTGAAAGTACTACATGGTTGCTTGTGCTTACAAACTTACAGCCAGACTTAACCTAGAAGCCAGCGTGCAACAAGGTATTATAGTTCGTTAGAAATATAGTGGTGCCCATAACATTTCCCAACACACTCCTTTATTTTTACACTTACGATGTAGAAAAGTCCAGGCTATAAAACTCATTTTGTTGGCATAAAAAGAGGATGATTGCGTGAGGTTTTGTTGAGGATGTCAAAAGATCAGAAAAGATCTACAAATTTTCAGCACATCAGCTATAATTATCCACAGATGTGATTGTCTGTCTCCATTTTGTTTTAATTTTTAAAAAGACACCCTGTCTATCTTCATGCTTCATGAGAAATACAAAAGTAGCAGACAATGCATTTTTCAAACAAATATATAACACACACCAGAAATGCTGTATTCAAAATGCTAAGAAATTCAGTAGAATAGCCTGCTTCTAAGGAAATCTCTCAAAACATTCATCCTATCACACCAAGAAAAAAAATTGTTCTGAAAATTAATTGATCTGGACTCTTTGACTCAGGCAAAAAGTTTTGATGCAGAGCTTTTTACTTAGCTACTACGTTACATACCTTAGATGCATGTAACAAATTTTCCAGCATACAGGAGCCTGCCCCATCTGTGTTTCCATTTTGAAGTTCACTTTGCTGGATGGACTGACCTTTCCAGTCAGATTCACAAAGCCCATCTAAGTAGTCTCTGCTCTGCAGGTAGGTTCAGGTAAGCCACAAGAATAATGTCTACATTAATAAGAAGCACAGGCTAATGGGAAAGGATTTGTGGCATGAAAGAGTGCCGAGAACTTAACAACCACACCACACATCTCAGCAAGTTTTATTTAGGGGTATTTCTAGCCTGGTCCTGTGGCTGGAGAGCATTAGGTCTGCTTTTGGAGCATATCTTCTAGTTTGATCTCATCCAAAAGCAACCTAATTTCTATGCTTTCAGATTGCTTTGTGATGTGAATAAAAGCACGATAAATACTTCAGAAGCACATGCAAAAATGATAATGGTGAAATGCAGCCATAGGTGTCATCAACATTCAAGTAGAACTTTAAGCACAAAGGTCTTTCACAGTCTGGGTTACTTAAAGGCCACACTTGTGAAGGATCTTCATCAGAATAGTATTTCTAACCTTCCTTTAGTGTGAGACTAGATAAGGCTAGGGAAACTGTAAGGTATCCTAGCAAATATGAACTTAATAGGACAAAAAAAAAGAACTTGTTTGCAAATATAAATATTTGCTTTAACTACGTTTATCCACCAGATGGTGTCCCGCAACATATCCTTTAGGAACCGCCTGAAAGAATGAGGAATGGTGCTGTATCTATTTCACAGATACTGACTGGATTTTTGAAACTCACAAATATTTTGCAGTACTTGAACGATCAAGGAAAAAATTTAAATCTTATCAAAATACCATATCTGGAAGAAATCATGGTGCATGGTACTCTTTATTGCTGCATTACATTTTGCCCATTTTCATCTTCCAATGTCCCATGGAGGCAGGAAGTGTCCGTATTTTATTAACAGTGTAGAAAAACAGCAAGATTTAGAGAATATTGACACTAAACTAATCAATTCAAGCTGGTTTAGGAAAAGGTTGGGCTTATATAAATAGAAAGTATTCAACAGTCTACTCAATGACAAAATTTTGAAAAAGGGAGGCCACTAAAAAGTGGAAAAATAGATTCTTTTGATTAATGACTCAGTAGTGGAAGAATGTTGCCCATACCCATCTGTGTTCCAGAAAATGCGAAGGAGATGGTTTATCTCCCACCAGGACAAAAGCCAGCACAAAAGGAAAATCTTACAATGGAGAATTCTGGTGAATCTTCACTTATAGTACCCCATGGAGTCTGTAGTAACAATAGGGAAAGGAAACATGACAGACTAAAAAAAATCTCACAGAAAGCCAGAAGGTAAGAATTAAAGGTTTTTTGCTGAATAGGGGTACAGGTGTGTATTTGAGTGGAATCTGGTTTTGTGTTTACAAAAGTATATAATATCACTAAAGTTTCTACTAACAGAATAGTAAGACAGGAAAACCAAAACAGAAAATAAAAATAGAATCTATGTTTCCTGTAGTGTGTTGTTCATTATGTATCTGTTGACTAAACTGAAAGAGCTCAGTGGCAATAGGCTATATTACTATCTGTACAAAATGCTTCATAAATTCTTGATATTTAAGCCAACATTTCCAATATTTTTTCAAAATCATTCTAAAGCTGGTCCTTAAATTAATGGTCTCAGTTGTACGAAGTGCCCAACCATATCTGCTGAGTCAGTAAAAACTACAGTGCTCAACATTTTAATAGAACTTACGTAGGTTTGCAAACTTTTCCCCTTACCTTTGTCACTGCTCTCACCAAGATTTTGTCTCCTGCTATTTCCTCTTTCCTCTGCAGTATGAGAACTGTTGCCAACAGGCAGTTTCTTTGTTGGACAAGCAGATACATAATAATGGGTAAATGACCCCATACAATGTAGATCCCACACTCACAGTTGTGACTGAGTTAACTTTGAAGAGTGTCAGTGTTTCTTTCCTAGTGTCCTTTCCAGCATCTGCTTTGGATGAAGAGGAAGGTTCTGGAGCTACCATAGCTCAGGAGGTGGCTTCACGGCTCCATGGCCTCCCTCTGCTCCTGCCCTGTGCATATCAGTCCTTCTCTCAGCAGACTGCCCTCAGCACAGTGCTGTGACTTGGCCTCATCCATCTTTCAGCCGCTTTTCAAGCAGCATGATTCATGGCGAGTGACCTCCTATGTGGGGAATCGGCCCTGAATGACAAATAAGTAACAGTTACACAAACAGCGAAAAGCCCAAGAACTCAGGCCTTTTTTGGCTTTGATTCATAGATTTCTATGAAATGGTTGAAGTAGAGCTCATAATTTGATGTAAAACTGATTAGTAATGATGTACAGCTATTTGGCATCCTATTTAATACTGTGCTCCATCTTTTTATTTAACAGTATTGTCTCTAATTTTCTAATTAGTTTCCAATCTTTGTATTTAATATTTGTTTATTCGTTAAAGTGGTTTTACTTCTCAGTAAATTCTACAGCACTTATGAAACATGAGGAGCAACTATATGTACCCTTAAGTGGTTTAAAGTGTCAGCATTCACTGCCTTTATTTGTTGGTATGCACCTGGACTGTAGCACTCTGATGGTATGTGGGGTATCAGTATAATTGCTAAGGCCTTCTGCAGATGCAAGAGTTTGCCCTGATGAAATGCAGACAAAATATACCTCTAGGGAATGGAAATTTTGGTCTGAAACCACATTACTTGCCTCAACACGTAACCTTGCCCCCAGTTCACATCAAATGACACCAACCGTCATCCCACAAGTTCTAGGAACACATTAGTTTCATGTCCGTGAAAGCACTAACCTCCTGATTTGTGTCTAGCTTTAGAATCAAAGACAATGTCTGTATTACTTATTCATAAACCAGTACATTTCAATGAAATCAGTCTAATGATTCTGGACTTTCTACTGTAAGATGTTTCTAGAGAGGGTGTCTAATTGGACTGTGCAGAGGTACAAATAGCCATCATCCAATGAAAAATCATCAACCAGCCTGAAACAGGCACACTTCTTGTTACATGATCTTTATATGTCAAAAAAACAAGGGCAAGGGGGGTCCACCTCAATTAATTAATTTTCCAAGAGTATTTATTTGCATGATGAAGCAAAGCTTGTAAAAGGTGGGGACACATATAACTGTTTTTATCAAGGTATTCTTCACTTTGATACTGCTGAGAATTTGACAGCGCTGTTCTTAAATTAGATTTTTGTCATGAATGCCTTGATGTTTTGTACTCTGTATGTAGTAGGCCTCACGCTGTATTCTTAGAGACAAAAATAACTCCTTTGTGTTCAGCTGAGTAGCTTGTTAGCTGTCTGAGAGACTGAACAGTGATAAATAAGAGAGAAATAAAAGAAGACCGAGAGATTACTGAAACCTAGTGTGCCTGTATCTTTACAAGAGATAGTACTGGGTAGTATTATAGATGGGAAATCTTTTTGTGGCCAAAAAATGAAAGCCCAGACCTTCAGGCTACAGATAAGACATACATTCTTCATAGCAAGAGTGAATGTCCAAATCAGCAGAAGAGATGGACTCTGCATCTGCTGAAATCTTCCTTCACATTTCACTGGCTTTCTGAAATACATTCTTTAGTCAAATACAGGTTATGAAGTTCAGTAGAAAAAAAAAAAATATTGGATGTATTGTGTATAATCATTTAGCAATCTCCCCTGGCCTTCCAATATTAAAAAAGCTTTGGGAAATGCAGTAAAATTGGATCCATGCTCTATTTACTCTTCCATTTAAAAAAAGAGTAACAAGTAACATTTAAATACTTTTAATGTGTATGTCAAATATTTTGCCATATCTGTAGCCTTTAGAATGAATAATTTGCATATTTTTTGGTGACTTCCATGGTCTCAGATCCTTGGGCTGTGATGAAAAATAGTGCCTTGCTTTAGTGGCTATCTTTTTCAGACAAATGTAAAGCTTATAGAAACTAAACCATTCTCATGAACCAACTGAAGTGGACAGCTGATTTTCTTTGGCTCTTAAAGACTTCAGCCAAAATCAGTTTTCCTTTTTCTTACGTTTCTCCTGCAAATTCAGTCTGAGAAACAAGAAGCATTTGCTTTGCGTTCCATACACTTAAAAAGAAATAAGAGTATTTTTCTTTTGTTTTTCTAAAGTTATCCTTGAAACAAAGAAATACTGTATAAAAGAATTCACAGCCTGTGGCACAGAACACACAACTTGGCCAGTAGACCATGTGTGGAAAAGAAAAAAAGCAATTTTAATGAATAGGTCCCGGGAAACTACATCAATTGCTATCATTACTTTCTTTCAAAATTAAAATGGTCCAATTTTAAGATCATTCTTCCAAAAACTTACACCCAAAAAAGGAAAGTATGTAGATTATAGTTTACAATTAGAAAGGGAAAAAGAAAATGTATGTTTAAAAATGTTTTATATACATGTCTATTATCTGTACCATATGAGTTGTGCTTTGTCCATAACTGTTCTATTGATAATTTACTTAAAATTCTTGGATAAGGACTGGACTTTTGGCAGGAGTGAGGTAGCATGGAGTATGTAAAACAAGAATCAGTGTAATCTGTTTCTTCTGATGAAATACATTTTTATTTTGTTGAGAATTTTGTCTCAATGTACAAAAATGAAGTTTCAACATGATTTAATATTTCTGATGCCACATACTAAATCCATTACTTTTCCAACCTCAACTAACAGCATATCAGTGAATGGTGCAGCTACCCTTCAGCAAGCTAGATCTTGCCTCACCTACACACAATTTCAGTTGAACTCTATGACACTTCTTTCTTTTAAAAAGTAGACATTTGAGTTCCAACTTGAATTGAGCATTTTTTAATCTTTCAACATGCTTGATGCCAAAATATAATGCTATATGACAGTTTTGTAAGCTAACAAAATGAGCACTCACTATATCCTCCATTTTATTTCCACTGTAATGAAAAAGCTCATGATCTTAGCATATACATTCACTCCATAGTATTACGTGCACTAGTTGCTTGCATGCAGTACTTCTTTCCTTTCTAAATTACTGCTCTGTTTAGTATTTTTTATTTTTAACAGACCATACTAGTCAGGAAAATGATCGCTAGTAACATTCAGTTCATCACCCTCTTGTAGGGAAGTGCTTTTGCTTGTCTGCAGCCTTGTTAGGGCTTTGCACCCAACAACTGTCCCATCTGCATGCAAAATATAGGGAGCTGAAACTAATATCCAGATACATCTGGCAAGGAAAGCCTAACACTCTAAGCATTAGTTTTAAGACACTCTGGCTATTACTATTCCAGTCCCAACCAAATCATTTCACTGTTTCTACCTTCCCAGGTACTTAGTGGGCTGGTAAATTTTACAATCAACTGAGTGTTCTGAAAAAGCCAGGGTCCTGGACATTTCATGTAGATTAAAAAAAAGGGATTATTCTTTCAATAGTGGTAGAGTTTTACTCTAGTGTTCTTGGCCAAAACTTCCATGGTCCAAGGTATGTGTTGTGCCTTCATGTTTGGTTGTTGGTCCCCATGCAGTTTAGTCACATTTAGGTGATTTTGAATGAATGTAGTTTGCAAGGTCTGTTGGGAATTTTCAGCACTTTATAAATGTAAAATAATGTATTATTACAGCTGCCTCCAAGAGAGAAGTTGCATTTAGCAGAACATTCGGAAAGAAAATTTACAGAAATCTATTAGAAGCTTAATTTTGTTCCCAAACCACAGTCACTAGAGATTCAAACTATTTATCTTGAATTGTACCTGCCAAATTTTGATGAGATGAAATTCCCCCCTCCCCGTGTAAAAGTGCGGGATTGACCACATTCATACTGCAGACTTTAAAGTAACCTGCATTATTAGGTTTTCTCCACATTCCAACCCATCTGCCTTAGGGTATTAAACCCTACTTTCATCTGTGTGAGGTTCAGTATTTCCAAATCCAAGCCATAAGGCCATGTCTAGACTACAAACTGAAAAGTAAGTTTGACTGCACACATGCGCACACTAAGCCACATGTCCCACAAATTTTCCATCTATGATTCTGTACGTAGCCCACTCACAGCTTGGATTTAAATAATCTACACTGCTATAAAGAAAAACCACCTCGCAGTACTAGCCGATGAACCATTACTATGATTGATTTTGCCTGGGTGCAGGCCAGGCAGACTGCCTGAACAAAAGCTTGGCCCACACAAAGCCACTGAGTATAATCAGTGTTTCTGAGTATAGCAAGAGTTTTTCCACCTCCTGGCACTCATGCTAAAGTAACGCCTTGGTATTAGTTTAAGGGTTTGTGGTGTGAATTATGAGAGAGTTAGGTCTTGAGAGTATTCTGAGATCCACACATGCTTGACAGTATAGATGCAAATCCTAGACATAAAAAACATTGTAATGGCCCCAAAATCACGAGATTAGATTAATGAGATATTTTCAAGTACACCGCCAACTTTTGATGCTGGAGCCCAAACCAATTAGGGTTCAGGATACAGCCTGAACTTTTACCATGCAAAGATTATGTGCGCCACAAAGCTGAAGGCTAGATTTGGAGAGCAAACTTAGTGTTCCTGCTCCTCAGGTGTTTTGCTGAAGGTAATAAGGCAAACAATGAGCGACTTCAATCCTCTGCAACATCCCTAGCCAAAAAGGACCTTAATAAACAAGAGTAATCCTGAAATATGATTACATTAAGCAGCCTCTGTATTCTTGGGACTGTCTTCCTTCCTTTAATCTTTGTGTGTGGGATAATTAAAATATTTTCAAGTTCTTTCAGGTATTGTAGTTTCACAAAGTGGTGCTTAGTCTTATGTGGTGATGTGGTATTAAGTCACTGATACATTACCTACTGTATGAAAATAAAGAGCAGTTAGTGATACAAAGAGGACTTGAATGGAAATGGAGGATTCCCAAGCCTCCCTTTCAAGGACAATCCCAGATTTCTTACAGTGGCATTGCTGCATGTGGCACGAGGTTGAAACTGGAGTCTCTGTGCTGAATGTCCATAGGAAGCAATGTGTATAGGAGGGGAAGGGGGCTTCTAGCGAATGATTCATTCGCTAATAAACTCTAAGCAGACTAAATTTATGTCAGGAAGAATGAGAAAAAGTCCTCCCTTGGATGTTTAGAACAAGGACTTGGGAAGAACTGACACCACATAATAAGCTCAAGTGTGCCAACATTAGTAATAAACATTAAGTAATGGAAAAACTGAAAAATGTAAACTGTTTTTAACAACCTGGATAAAACAAGTATTTTATAACCATGCTATTCATAAATATGATGAATTCTTTTTAATATGTAAATGTGAATCTAATAATGCTAATTAAATAAAAGCTAATAAAAAGGCCACATCGGTTGCCACATATAGACAGTTATAGTTCTTCTTGCCCTTTTAGACCTAACCGGTGAAATACAATTTTCCTGTGTTGGTGGTGGAATGCCATTGCTTTATTTACATTTTGGACTATGAGATCTCATATGCCACCTACTGGGCAGATGTTTTAAGTTATTTTGATGTGCACGCCATGAGCACAGATTATCGGAACACTGCCAGCTCGTCTCTTGGTGATTTACTGCACCCAGGCTCTAAACCCAACTCCCTTTAAGACAATTGAAGGGTTTCTATTGACTTCAATAAGGTTGGACTTGGACCCTTAAAGAAAGTTAATGCCGCAGCAAAAAGCATGCATGGCTCTTCCTTCTGACAATTTATAAACCAATTGATCTATCTTAAGCAGTTTATTCTTGACAGTAAGTGTTTTCTAGAATGTAAAATGAAATGAAGTATTTTGTGGCCATATATACCTCTGTCCTTAGTAACCATCAATTCCATTCATTTTTTGTTTATACTTGTTGCCTAAATGAATAGTAATAAAATAACCACTTTCCTCACTTCACTTAAGAATAGAGAAAGCCATTAAACTCTTATTGAGTAAATTAGTTCCAGTAGTTCAGTTTTAGTGCTTTTGTAACAGACCTTATAATGATACTGGGTGTTGACAAGAATTATGTATTGGGTTGCCCAGAACAAAATATTTTATTTTGAGTAAGATATCCCTCTTTGATGTTCTCCATACTATTTATTAGAAGGAGCACAATATATCTATTCTATGCACAATTTCGAACATGCTCCATATGTAAATGGAGTACAGTTCAAGTAAGAAGCAAATGTAAAACTGCATATAGCCTAGAGTGGGCACAACCAACAAGTTCATGTAGACATTTGGGATATAATAGCATTTACTGACATTCTCTACAACTATAAAACATAATTTATGTTATAATTTCTTGTGCATATATAAGAAGTTTTAAAGTAATTTTCCTTTAAGTTATTTAAAAAAACCCAACCCCCTCACAGATATGGTTCTTTACTATTGTAAGGAGCTCTACAGCAACAGGTACTTTCATCTGTTATAGACACAAATAAAATTATTTTCTGCTATTTTTTTACATAAGTGGGTGTGAAATGCATTGCTAATTACTAGTTAACAGAATCTCTTCAGAATACCTGTTTTACAGAATTTTTCCCCAGATTGCCTCCTGGACCTGCTTGATCTACTGGCTTTTTCTGACATTGTGGAAGTATACAGCCTTAATAAGTACCTCAAATGCTTTTTCTCTCTTGAAGCTTCAACTCTGCAAAAAATACCTGGAGAGATACCCTCCCAATCCTCTGTCTCCTTTGTTGGTTGCTAAAGGTGCTTCCTGCACAGAGGAACCAGGTGGACAGACATGGAAATGCCAGGCAGTCATTATCATAGGTATCTTAATGCTCCAACAGCTTGCCAGAGTTCGCAATGGAAAAAATAAAGGAGGGAGTCGGTGTGGGACATTAGTCCTGTTCGGCTACACAATAGGTGGATGGAAATGAGCATCTGTGATGCAAGACTCTGAAGGGAAGCTGGAAGGTAAGATTTTCATGATGTTACCCTCTCAACAAGTAACAAAGGTAGCAAGTCAAGAGAAAACCAAAAATTATGCAAAACATCATCACTTACTGGCTATTCATACAAAGGTGGCTTGGTACATCCAACCTTAAAAAGAAATCATGTATCTTCTGGATTTACAGGAGGCCAATCTGTTTATCATCATGGAATAATCATGCCAGGGATTTTCACCTGCAGGATTTTCCATTTACAGTAATAATTGTTATGTTGTTCTAATAAGGCAGGCGCAAATGTGTGAGATGAGAGCTGTATTTTAGATGGAAACTACCAGAAGGAAGGCCATTATTCTGTTTTTCCTCAGAGTGAAAATTTATTGGAAATACTCACCCTGAAAAACAAATTCAGATGTTGACAGTTATGAAAGCTTTATTTGTATAATGTTTCCATGTTAGGATACATTTTAGAAAAGCAACCCTGCAAAAAGCTTTGAAGAATTGCAGAAAGGCCAAGTGAACAAACAGAATGTTCTGACATTTCTTTTCTTGAGTACTGTTTATATGTCAACTAAACCAGTTTGTAATTCCAAATAGACTTAGGACTGAAATCCCCAAACAAACGTCTCTCACAACAACTATGTTTTACATTGGAAAAAGAATGCCTTTATTGCCTGATGATTACAGACATAAATAGTGACAAGGTTTTGAAAATGGTGTAACACATGTTTGTTATGGAGCTTATTCAGTATCTGGACACTGATGTCAGGTGCAATAGTGACCAGAACTACTGTTACAGCCAGTTATGAACAGTATGGACAAAGTTTAATCTTTGGAGAAACAGTAGTTTAAATTTCATCATTGCTGATTATCTCTGCTGACAGTGGCCTCATTAAGTTGTTTTGTAACCATATTACTTTAACTACATTTTAATTCTAAATGCTAATCTGTTGTGATCATATAGATACATAGGGCAGTAGCTGAAGACTGAAATCCCACTGCACTTCAGGCTAGAGGATGGTTTTGCTTAAAACTCTGTGGTTAAGCAAGTACAGCTAATATTTGTTTATTACCATAAAGGTATACTGCAAGACTTCTAAGCTCAGATAAGATAAATAATCCTTTAAAACCTAATGTCATGCTTAAGGCAGGGATTATCCTGCTGTTGTTGAACCACCATTATTAAAAGTCAAGATTACTCAAAGAAAAATCAAAATAGTAATATCTGGTTAGAATTTCTTTTTTCTCTGAAATTGTTTCTCAGGCATCTCAGAATGTGAGGATTTTTTCTTACTTGGGCTGAAGAAAATATTTCAAAATCTTGACACCTGCTACTGCAAAGAATTTCCATTCTTTGTCCTTTCCTGAAATGTTTTAATATTAAATTTTACATACAACCTGGGAACCCACCTCTCAACTTCATGGCAATAGCATTTTTCATGCTCTTAGCCAAACTGAGTGTGCATGTGTTCTAATTAATATATTTGTATACATAAGTCAACAGCAACAACATAATGTTCTCACTGTAACAATGCCTAAAAAACTGTTAAGCACTTAGCCCTAAGATTTTAGGAACTTGACTCTTGGTGTGCATTTTGCCATTTTATTAGTTAAGGCTGTACTGCAGTCATAGTAAATTTACTAAGCCTTAGTTTAGTAAAAATGTAATTCTATTGTTTTAAAAGAGATCCTAGAGCATTCCAGTGAGATCTATCAGCTCTTCCTGTTACATTTTCTTTTACATGTGAATTCAAGGTAATTAAAATTGCTGGAAAGGAAGTCTGGAATGGGCTGTAGTGCCTGCGTAGGCAGGTGATACTTGGTTCTGTGTCTTAATTTCATTCAGCCTGACTCATTCATTGATTGCATGAAACAGTTTGGGACTTAAAGAGAACCAGGCAACTGAAACTAACTTCCGATAGGAAGGAATATCAGTAGCTGACAGTAAAAACCAATGCATGAACATATGCATATAAGTTCTTTGAGAGACAGATCTCCATTTTAATTAATGTTCCAAGTGTTTAAAACTGTGTTTGGGGTGATAATGTGGAAACATCTGCTGGATTACAGCAGATCCTACATGTGCAAATAGTAGATTTTCAGTACTGTACAAATGAAGTATAATATTGGATGGATTAATTTTAATAAAGTAAAATGTACACATTTTGTTCAATTATATTCTGGTTCATGAGTTCTAAGTGAAACCCTGCTACTGAGTACATGGTAAAGTCTGTGAATTTGTTGTGCAGGATGGGCCATTTCTGTCTCTTGGCAGGGAAAGGATTACGAAGTATTACAATTATTAAAATTCTAATTTGGGGCCAGGTTTTGCCCTCAGGTACTTCCTTAATTTCAGTAGGGAGTTGTGCGTGTTTATCTGATTGAAGAATTTGGACACTAACATTCTTGGTGAAGGAAACTTTTTTCTTTAACAAGAATATGCATTAGCCAAATGTAAAATCCGAGTGTAGCAGGGATAGGTTTCTTACCAGGAGACAAATTTCAGTAACTGTCCTGTTTTGATAAGGTAAAGTGATTTCCTTGTCAGGGAGTGGGAGATAGAGCAGAAGGAAGGAAAGAGGGATCTTCTTCCAGATACCTTCTAGGCTTGTTTTTAAATTATGACTTTGGATCTAACAACAGGTTTGGCAAGTGTTTGCCTAGGAAATCCTGACACTATGCCAGATTTTCTTAGCTGGTTTGTTGTAGAGTGTGCATTTTTTAAATACACTGTAATCATTTCAGACCACGTAATTAGAAACACAAAGCAGTTTACTGAAACATAGTGATATATTAAGAGTTCAGTTAATTACATGTAAAGAAACAAGTCAGACTTCAAAACCTTTACTCAGTTTCTATTTTATTTGTAACTGGGGCATGTTGATGGGACTTTGCCTGCTTAACATTGAGTAGGAGTTTCAGAATTTTAACCTGAGGGTAAAATTTTCAAAAGCATTTAAGTGACTGGCTCACTGAAAATCAATAGGACTTTCACTCCTTAGGGCAACATTTTAGAAAGTATGTAGATACTGAAGTCCAGTTTATTTCAGTGTCTGTGTACGTACTGCTCTATTGCCCCAAATCTCTTTAAAATAGAAGTGTTACATTTCAGTGTCACCTAAGAGTTTCCAAAAATGTTACCCCAAATAAACAAGCTCATATTTTTTCATTAGTAAAACCCTGTTTTGATCTTCTTTCTTCTTCCACATACACAGAAATCATAAAACATGTTATGGATGATAATAAGCCACATCATCTTCAAACTGGTCTTAAAATCTTACTGCAAACACTTGAGAAGAGGTGGCACTTATAATTAGTATGGATAGTTCTTCACTGTAATGTAAATTTTCCTAGAATTTTAAAATAAACATATATTTCCCCCTTTTCAGTCTATTTAATGTCTTTTTCCATAAAAGTGATAAATTGCCTCCTTTGAAGCCACAGCCTGACCTAAATTATTCTGTCTACATTATGTATAAGAGCAAGTAGAAAAAAGTAAAATTGTAATATGAAGTCTTAGGGAGATTAAGACATAAATCAGAACTAATTAGTCATTCTCATTAATGAGAATATATGTTATGTTTTTCATTTAATCTCTCAATTGTAATTTTCTGAGAAAATTAAAAAGTACCGTTTAGTATAGAAAAACCTCAGTATTCAAAAAATCTTTGGTTTGAGAATTTGGGAGCGGGGGGTGTATCTCGGTTCTCTAACATGTTTTCTGTATGAGCTTTAAAACTATGCTAGCTTGTTGCACAACAGCTTACAAGTTCTCAACAGTTGCATTTATTACAATTCCACCTCACTTTCAGACAAGTTCTCTTATCACGCTCCAAATCACATTTTATGCTGCTTTGAAGTACATTACTAATATGCTTATTGCTTAACAGAAAATAGCCTGACAGTCATTTATGTTTTAAGGTGCAAAGCAATAAATGTCAGTTTCTTTTTTGCAGTCATTTATCTGACTTATTCTCAAAGTATCTGCCTCTGGAAACAAGTCAGAATTGCAATGCCCTAATGGTCTTCTCTTTGGGACTAACAAAAAAATTTATGAACAAATTTTGAACCTTTCTTTCCATGCAGCCTTCATTCTAATTCTGGCCTTTTCATATCATTATTAAAACTGTGCAGGCCCAAGTTTTATGAAAAATTTGGAATTCCTTCTTTTTTTGTGCATGTTTGGTGATCATGTGGTTTGCAAAGACAAGGCGCTCTGGCAGTCATTTGTACTTGTCAGTGCATACCCTTCTATTCCCTGTGGCTGTTTTGTGCTGCTAGACAGGTGTGTGCACTCGGCACAAAACTTTGCCCTTTGGACATCATTATAGTGTCTAAGAAACATGGAGGATGGGATCCTGACAGACTTATAAATGACCATGAAGAAGGGAATTCTCTTTCGGTATCTTTACAGAACACATGCCTTGTATTAGTCTTCATCCATTGAGAGAAGTGTGGGGTTTTTTCTGTCACAGAAAATGCAGAAAGCAAGATTTAAGGTGTGGATAACTCTGGATACCATTCTCTCTGAAGAGTGATGGATGGCTTTACCACTGTGTTTAGGTTCATTCAGAAGCAAGGCTGTTAAGATACAAGAAGCAGTTAAGTTGAAAAAATTGTGTAGTTCAGTGTAGCACTTTATCCCAGGGTACATGTACAAGCATTTAAATTAATCTGGTTAATGGGTTTCTCCCTGTGCCTTCCCCACAGCCACCTTTCAAGGATCTGACTAAACGATGGCCTTTACATCATGCCAGGCAGCAGAACAGGACTCTCGTGGAACCTTAGGAGCAGTGAAATCTAGTCTCCTGGACCCTTCACACTGAGCATTCACCCCCTCCAGACACCCAGGTATAGTCGGTATGCCCTGGCTCATCTTAAGCGTCATAACGGAAGATAAAGGAGAGAGAATTTATTGCCTAGGACTGAAACCATATAGGGTTTTATAGATCAATAAGAACATCCTGAGTTATGCCCAGAGGCAAAAAGGAAGCCAGTACAGACTTCAAAGACCTGTGTAATATATTCCTTATGGCCAATATTACAGATTAAGCACAGAGCAATGTTCTACTCAAGCCATTGAATCTGACTAGAATAAGGACAGACTGTACGTTGTTTCAGTCTGTTTTGGAGGGTACAAAGGTAACTTAAAGTCTTCACCTTTGAGAACTTATCATGATCACCTAACTAATGACAGCAAAAAATATTTTAAGTCTAGGAACCTATTCTGAGCTAAGCATCAAGAAACGCCTTTTGACTGTGAAGTTCGCTTAGGAAGAATAACCAAATTTGACTGACCAGCATCCCTTCCCCTCATGTGACTTCTAATTTCTCTCAGGAAGACTCAGAAAAAGTGAAACACTGCAAGCTCTAGGTTTGACAAAAGAAAGTATAAATCAAATCAACCGACAAACTCCTCAGAAACCTGCTTACCTTTCAAAGTAGGGAGGCTGACAGTACTGGCCAAGGAACTGAAATAATGAAATTTTCATACAATATTTGTAAAAAATGGAAAATACAAATTAAATTACAATAATGTCTTCTTTGTGTCCAGTGCACAGAAAAATGAGGTAATCTATATTATCTCTCCTGTGGCAAATTCAAGGCCAAACTTGTCCTTTGTCTTGAAGTTTGTCTTGAGGTCTCCCTTCTCTAAGTGACAAGACCAAGAGAAGTATGTGACAAACTTAATGGTTTCATATAGCCCAGATGTGAAGGGGTGATTTTTAGCTTTCATTGAAAGCTGAAAAAGTTGAGGCTTAGCAAGCTCCTTGCAGCCCCAGTCCTAGACCCCCAAGGTCCCATTCATTTTTCCTGTGAGAGGATTATACGCATAATTTCAAAGAAAACAGCTCTCAAGGAAGCTTCTGACTTTGCCAAGTCTCATCTAATGTGGGAAAATCTTTCTACTAGGAAAAGGTCCTCTGACTGATATCCACAGGAATTGTGGATAACTGGAAAATGGGTCCTGTGTTTTTAATTATATTGGCTCAGCTCAGCACAGAGACTATCCTGCAGGGAAGGTGAGATGTGTGAAGGTCTGTATGATCTGTGAATGTGAGAAAAAATGAAGTAGGACTTGAACATCAACAAAGCAGACCTTTGGTTAGCTGCTGTTGAAGAAAAATAATGCTCAAATATTAATGGTCTGTAATGTACATGTCTTCTTAAGGAAATTTTTGCTTTCTACTTTTTTTTTGAAAGGGAAGGTAAAATGCACATCTTTGCTTTTGTGGTTAAATAAGATGTTCCATGAGAGTGGAACTTGGAGCTTTGTCAGGGGTTAGTAGTGATCCCACTCCTCCATACATTACTCTGCTGAAAGATCTCACTCTGCCTTGCAACATTCTTGTTATTCCAGAACTGGGTTGGGCTAGTCATAATAGATGCAGGCAATCAACTCAACTTCCCCACACACAGCTCTGCCAGTAAAACTCACTTCACCTTACAACACTCCTGTTTTTCCTGTGTCTTTTAAGCAAAGGCTATCAATTTGGCACCTACTGTGGATCTGTCCTTACTCCTGCTGAAATCCAGGATAACCTTCTAAGTGATGCAAGAGGAAAGTGCTGCTGATACAAATGTCTGCTTGTTTTCAAAATGAAACACAGCTGTCTTCCCTGAATGACTGAGTTTTTGACCCTGACAGTAAAGTAACTGACCTGTGTTCCACTTCAGCTTCATTACAGCAAATAAAATCCAGGATGACTATACATATCAACTTGGTTACAAATAATGTAAGTGCGATTAACCTTTACATAATGTGGCCTCCTGCATGGTTGTGCTTTTTCCCCAAGAAAAGAGTTTCCCTTGAATTAGAACACTATAGCTTTCAGCGTTGATCACTGTTGTTTTCTTTATAACGAAAATCTATACAGCATTTACTATGATGCAGACAAGCATTGGCCTACTGACAACATCACAATTTACACTAGCGCTTGGATTTGGGCCATGCAATTTTAAGTAAAATCAAGTAAGTGTGTGACAGTAAAATAGTATGCCAAAACAAGGATTATTCTTTCCTCTTTGTTTTCTTTATCACATGAAATAATACATTAAAAATATACAAATGCTCTAGGCAATGTACAAAACTAAAAAAGACTAGTTTGGTGAATGAGCATAGTGAGAGGCTATGAATATGGATATGTTTGTACAAAGGAGCCTAGAGGAGATACATTTTATGCGTGGTGATATAGAAACACATACTTGTAACTCTGCACACCAGGGAGAGACTATTCCCCTAAAACAAGTAGTTTCTCTAGCAGCGCTCCTTGTTGATCAAAGCTGCATAATTTAAAGCATCTAGAGGCAGCTTTAAATTATTCACAACTTTTTTTTTAAGTGATCTTGGTATATTGCAGACAGTATTTGTGTAACTAGCAGTCTTCTGTAAGTTCTATAAACTTTTGCATCCTTACAGAGCTGGCAAGTTTGCTGAAAGTCACATTCAGAACTTTGCATAACAGGAGCAAGCGAGACTCTTTCTTACACTGCGTTAGACACACCACACCAAAATGCCAGGCATGCAAGGCCATGCAGAATGGAAAGGCAAAGCTGCCAGCCTCTAGATCTCAGTCCGGATGCTGTTGTGCGGTGTCTTAAGAGTTTTCTGATACCCTCAAAAGCCCCAAATAGGAATCCTGCAATTAGTGCATCTAACTCCTCCTTTACTGCAGTCTTCTCTCCTATTGGTAAAAGGTCTTCGCAGGCTCATGTAGGGATCCCACCCCTTTTGTGGGTTTTCATTCTGAAGCTATCCACAACTTTACACCTGAATGAATGCCAAGCCTCTCTGAATATATAAAGGAAACCTTCAGGAGCAATTTCAGAGTTACTCAGAAGAAGCAGAAGAAAAAGATTTCACCCAGCTCTGTCAGACAGAGCCTGAACCAACCATGCTTCTCCCTGCCATTCACTTCTACGGCTTTCTTCTAGCTTGCATCTTCACGAAAAGCTACTTGGCTTTCAAGAACGATGCCACAGAGATACTTTATTCGCACGTTGTAAAACCTGCTGCAGCGAGCCCAAGCAGCAACAGCACGTTGAACCAAGCCAGGAACGGAGGCAGGCACTACACCAGCGCTGGATCCGACCGTAACAGTGAGTATCCTACCGGCAGCACCTCCACCGCGTCCCGCAGCCCTCAGCCCTCCGGCGGCGGCCGCCCCTCCCGGGTGCCGGGAGGGAAGTCCCGCGGGGAGCCGAGCCCCCGGCCGCGGCCGCGGCGCCCCGCTGCAGCGCGCTCGGTCCCCCGCCCCCGCGCATCGGAACCAGCGCCCCGGGGGAGCCGGGGCGAAGGAAGATGCTGCTGGCTCCTGGCTGGATCTGCCTCGCCGGGCGGCCTCCGAGCGAGCGAGCCTGCCTGCCAGCCAGCCAGCCTGCCTGCCTCCCCCGTGCGAGTCCTGTAGGACCGGCTGTCTGGGGCAGGTTACTTCCTGAGGGAGGTTCATCCAGGAACACCGGGTTTCATGGGTTATCCGGTAGGGAAGCAAGATAAAGGAGTGAGAGGCATTTCCCAAGCCCTCGCTTTCTTAACTCACCCTCCCACTGCGGGCAGGGGAGGTGTCTGGGCTACTTTTCAAATGCAATAAAATACTCTGAATTTTGTGCCCGCTGTTTAGTTTTACTTCCTGCTGTAGCACTTACCTGCTTAACACCTCCAGCAAAAGTAAACAAATCAGCTCATAATTTACCTATGATCTCTGCTCTAACTTGCCTCTTTATATCTAGTCTTTTCCTGCCGAGTTTTATGTATGTATGTCAGATACATGGCGATCTGGAAACCTTCTGCTGACTTTGTCTGTTACCTCCCCTTCCCGCCTCCTTAAAATTAAAGAAATCCAAATAGAGAAACACACACCAACCCACCCACAACAATTCGATAAAAATAGTATCATCCCTGGAAAGTGAAGGCAAAAAGTGACACAGATACCTTTCAGCTAAGCCAGGTGTGTCAGCTTCTATGAATGCTAAGGGTTTAAGTGCACAGGAAACAACTCGTCATTATGAGATGACTGGAGCAGCCCAGTAGGTATTCATTGTCAGTGAGCTGTCACTGAAGGAAAGCTGAGCCGGGAAAGACATAAAAAGAGACAGAGAGACAAACTCAAATCAGTGACCAGCTTCTTCCAGGTACATTCCTGAGTGCAGCTGCAGGAAGGCAAGCCTGAATCTTTTCTGCATGGCAGGCAGGAGAACAGCCCTGTAAGCAGCCCCTCAGATCAGCCTGCAGATTCACAGTCCCTCTGACTGCCCATCCTGAGACAGAGGGGACAGGGTGAAGTAATCGTAACTCAGTGTCTCTGTTCAGAACTTGCTTCCAAAAATCCAAGTAGAAACAGAAGCAGCCTGTAGCTGTGATATGTAGATGTACCTTCAAAGTCTTTTATGATTCACTCTAAAATGTTTCTAGTAATTACTCCTATTTTAAAGGCGTTAGTTAATTGCATTGTGTGTAGAATCTGCGCTGTAATTGTCCTTCAGAAAGAGGGAGAGCACAGCCAGTAAAGATTGCTTATTAAAATTAAGCGCACTGTGGGCGTTTATTTCAAAGTGTAATTACTGAAATAAACAGTTGTGTTTATTGCAGGGTGCAGAGCTGCACATACAGACGGGTACAAACATGCCTGTATGAGAAGCTCTGCATGTTGATTCTATGTCAGTTGCCTGAGAGAATCTGCAAGATCCTCTATGTTACATATAACATAGAGACAACTACAGATACAATAGACGGTGTTACCCTGAGGGCAAAATGACCACTCTGAAATCGTTATGCTAATCATTCAAACTTTATATGCAGAGCACCATTCCCTGGTAACTTCAGCTCTCACCACTTCTGCAGTATATGTGTTCAGAGCAGCAGTGCTCATGAGAGACTCAGTCTACTATAACTGGAATGAGAAGAAACACAGTATTTGAAATTAATTTAAAAGCATATAAACGGTTTCCAAGGCAGTATTTTCCCCCTTGCTAATGATCCAGCATAATTGTTGTAAACATCACAGAGCAAATTCCCTAGGCTGAGAACAAGCAGGAAACATTTCTTCCCTTGGGGCATTTTTTTCTCCTCTAAAAGGTATGTCCCTGAGAAGAAGGCTAGAGAATAAAATTGTCTCTTCTACCACAGCTACTGAAGTGCATATCATTATGATTTCTTTATGCTGTGGTAATACCCAGAGATACCATCAGCACTTCAGGCCCTTGGGTTGGGGGACACAACAGTAAAGAGATGTCCTGTAAAGATTACAGCCTACTTTAACTTCTGCAAAACATAGCTTGTTAATGGGAAGATGACTGGTTAAGGAAATCTCTCCATTCTGAATCTCAGTGTTTATTATTCTGTGCATTCTGCAGATCGTGTACAAGTTGGCTGTCGGGAACTGAGATCTACCAAGTACATTTCAGATGGCCAGTGCACCAGCATCAACCCACTGAAGGAGCTGGTGTGTGCTGGTGAATGCCTCCCTTTGCCACTGCTCCCCAACTGGATTGGAGGAGGTTACGGAACCAAGTACTGGAGCAGGCGGAGCTCGCAAGAGTGGAGATGTGTCAATGACAAAACTCGCACTCAGAGGATCCAGCTTCAGTGCCAGGATGGAAGTATAAGAACCTACAAAATAACTGTGGTCACAGCCTGCAAGTGCAAGCGATACACCAGGCAGCACAACGAGTCCAGCCACAACTTTGAGGGAACCTCTCAAGCAAAGCCTATCCAGCACCACAAAGAGAGGAAAAGAGCCAGTAAATCAAGCAAACATAGTACAAGTTAGAAGTCAGACATTCTCTCCTCTCTCATCTTCCACTCCTCGTGCCAAAATTGACTCACCTGTAACCATTTGCTTTACCGTTCTGACTGCTTAAAGACAAGTCTGCCATTGCTGTGTTCTCAGTTGACACTACATGCTTATTGCTTTGACCAAAATCAAAAGGGGCATTCTCAGCATATGGACTTTTTGGGTGATTTTCCAAATGCTCAACATGGGGAATAACACAAGCCTTCCAAACCCACACTATAAACTTTTACATTTTCTCCAGCCAAGGAGGCAAAGAAAATTTGCCATGAATATTCACTGACGTCTATTTTGTAAAAAGATGCTTTGTTGTGTGTTTTCATGAGAACAGTTATCACATCTATTGCCTTCTATATCATGTTTTATGAACTTGTGACAACAGCTTAAAAATACAAGACCTAGTATCTGCTTTCAGATTAATTCTAAAAAAAAAATTGCCTTGCATGCTGACCTTTCTCTTATCTCAGTATACCAAAAATTAAAACATGCATGGCAGCAATCAAAAAGTAAAGCTGAAAAAACTATTTATTTGTTGTTGTAATTATTTAATGAGCTATTATGTGTGTTATTTCCCTCCAAAATGTTCTTATGTTTATAGCTTTTCTCATGTATCAAAGTATTTTCCTATGATTTGTGGCTGGATTAGA
Source organism: Falco naumanni (assembly GCF_017639655.2). Classification (NCBI taxonomy): domain Eukaryota; kingdom Metazoa; phylum Chordata; class Aves; order Falconiformes; family Falconidae; genus Falco; species Falco naumanni. The sequence continues at coordinate 30,698,787 of NC_054057.1, forward strand.
ACATACATTTTGTAGATAATGTAAAATAGACATTTTAGCATTCATGGTATATATATTTTCATTTTGAACATTCATAGACTTAGGTGTTACTTTGAAGTAGCAACATAAAAATTGTTTTTTTCATTCTCCATTCTGTATTATTTTTGTTTAAAAATGTGCAATCAAAAGACAGATATGATGACTTCCTTTCAAATTCATTGGTTTCTTCCCCCCCCCCAAAAATAAACAGTGCTAAAAAACTGTATCGTCTGGCTCTATGTACAAAAATGCACACATTTTAATCAGTCACAACATTTACTCTTAAAAAGCAGGAGAAAATAAAAAAAAAAAACTATCCATGATATTTAACATTAAAACAACCTTTCTGTGGAGTCTTTTTGGATGTAAAAACCTTATATGGCCATTTAACAGATGGTGCTTATTAGTGGTCCAAGCCAGGTTCCTATTTAACAATTTGCAAGTTGGACACTGCAGAAAAAGTGTGTATTTGGGGAAGTTTTACAAGGTAGTAAGACATCACCATTTTTCTTCTTTTCATTAGTGATGAAGTCAAATACTAACCGTGAAAATAACATTTAGTTTAATCTTTCCCATAGAGCCTGCACATTATTCTTATGGAATGTATCAGGAAATACATATTAAGCAATCTACCCTTCAATACATAGTCCGTGAATCACCTGTTCTTAATCTTTCAAACTATATTGAAATACTATGGACAAGATTTCATCATAGGATTCTGCTGTTCTTAAGTTATTAACTTTTACACCCATTTGCACCAAAGAAATGATTACACAAGAAGAGAGAAGTCTTGCCTGATCAGGTCTCACACAAGCTCTCTTTGACCTCCTCTTTATCTCATTCCATTTTGCATTTTAATTTCAAAAGATTCACTGTGAAGTTCTTTGCAATGATCTTCCTTGGTCATTAATGTAGAACTGTTTGAAAATCACTGCTACTGCTTGACTTATCAAATCCTAAATGTTATCGATAAAATTAATTTATTTTCCCTCAAATCTACTTTCAAGAATTCTCTTTAAAATCTGCTATATGTAAGAAAGAGCTACACACACACACACACACACACACACAATTTTAAGTAATCTACGTGATGGTAAAGTTAAAATAAACCACATTAATGACAGAGTAGTTTCAATTCTGTGATTGTGGAAATATCAGAATGATGAGATCAGAGACCATTTATACTCAAATTCTCTGATCTTAAAGGTGCTTCTTTTAAGCCTAAGAGGACAGATGATGAATAAAGGAGTTAGCAGGGAGAGAGGTGACATGACGTTGCTCCTAGGCATATCACTTCAGTGGACCTACAGATAGCTTAGTCTATTTTAACAGACATTATAGTCTCATTCAAGCCTTTTTATATGGAAAGATTATTCCCAAATGCCAAACATGTATCCATTTTTACATTGTTCTCCAACTACTTCTTCAAGATGATAAAGCACAAAAGATTGAAATAATGGACCAAAATTTAACAAAATTATTTTCAAAGCCAATAGTTCACATCAGTAAAGTTGTCCTGCCTGTTCTGTTTGACTCCCAGAAATAAGAACGGTGAACCCCCCCCCCCATCCTGCTCATGACTCTTCTACAGTCAGTAAAGTTTGACTGTAGAAACAATATGCACATTTAATAAGGGTTTGCATTTCGCAATAGCGATTTTTACTCCTAGTTGGTCTTTCCATGCAAAACTACCTGAAGAGGATAATTTGACATACTTCCATTAAGATGACTTCATGAAATTTTGCTGGACACGCTATAGAAAGACCATGGGGCCCATCTCTAAGTCTGGCATATTTGAGGAAACATGAGAGAAGCCAGTAGGAACTTTGTCCATCAGCAGCAACTTAACTTTAGTGTGCCACCTAAGTTAGCTACGGTCTCTTCTTTGGCCATGACTTTGGCCTTTTGTGGAGATCTACAGGAAAGCAGTGTTAGAAATATGTTAATCCTGATTTTTCTGAAGGAATAATATTACTGACTCATCTCCCAGCTCTGAATACTTCAATCTGGACTACACAATCTCCATTCTGTTTTATCTTGTTACATGTGAACTCACAGGGGTCTATCCAAAGATCTAGACAAAAGGCGTTATACGAGTACATCCAACTATGTTTCTTATATGAAAAAGTGTAAAGTTCAGTGGGTAGGATATATTCAGATATTATAGATGTATATATATAATATAGGATATTCAAAGTGTAAAGTTGCAGTGGGTAGGATATAGGCCTAATAGATACAAAAGCATGTAAATATTTTGAAAAAGTACAATATAGAGTCAGACCAGGTAAGTTTTTACACAAATTAGACCACTAAATAGTCTAGATTTTTTACACTAAGAATACATATAAGTTACTTTCTCAATAATACCATGCCATATGGTCAGATCACTAAGTCCAGGGGCTTCTTGAAAATAGTTTCAAATGCCTTTAAAAGAACTTAATAATTTTCTAAGTTCTCATACTTGCCTGTTTAGAAAACTAAAAGTGAATAAATCAGAATCTGTTAATGTGTCATCATTATTTCATTACTTTCAAGTTGATGAAAACTGTCCCCAACTAAGGGGTAAACTGTTTTATAATGGATGGAAATAAATTTTCCTTAGATACCACTAGAAATAAATGTAGCCAGATGCTGATTGTTTTGATAGCATGGCAGCACTCAGAGGCACACTTCATAGAGGCAGTGGTAGATAGTGTCTTTAAGACATTTCCAAGTGCGGAAGTCAGAAGGGCCTGACACTTGCAGTCTAGACTAGAAAAGCCCTTGAGAAGTTTATTTATTAGTTTTTTAGTAACAAATCTGTTGCTTTCTCCTTTCCAGCAGCCTTGGAATCAAAACCACCCAATCCCAGTTCAGTCATTTGTTTGGAAATAAAGCAGACATTTGAATAACACCCTTCAAAATACCTAACAGATTTCTGCTAGTAAATCACTGTAGTTCTCCTAACCTTGACCTTTATATCCTTCCTGAAGAAGTACAGCATTAATCAAGAAAGGATTGTTCAATACATTCCACTGTGAGAGTCTTGTTGCTACAGTATTAACCTGGAGGTGTTCAGTGGAAAATTATAAGGAATCCTTAGTGTTGGAAGGTATCCTGTTCTCATGATGCATTTCCTTTCCCGTAGGCCAGGCAAGGGGCTTTGATTTTAATTTAATTGACATACATATAAACATCACTCCAGGCTAAAACTGAAAATTCTCTAGAGATTTATGAGTTAAGCAGACATTCTGTCACTGGATTTGTTAATTTTGCCTGAACGTCGCCCCCACAACAAAAAGCCTGCCCATGCATCTTTCTGAAAGACATCCAGCCTTTAACCTCACTCATCATATGAGTTATGTGGACTGACACACTAGAAAACTGTGATTTACAAGTGATGTTGCCTGCCACCGAGTTAATATTCAAACACCGACCTGCCTCAGTTCTTCCATGACAAGAAAATACTCTTAATTCTTAGCTAATGCTCATCAAAGTACATAGCATGAACATAACTAGTCTCTACTAATTGTTGAGAAAAATCTTTACAAACACTGGACTGTAACTCCATTTCGGGAGTTTGTTTTTTCTTAACTCACTTTGGTTTGACAACATATAGTAGTGAATGAGGTAGTGTAATATTGCCTAGCTGGAGTTCAGGCCTTCTTAATACCTCTATACAACCACAAAGAAATACAGAGGACATCTTAATGACAATCAGGACTCCTGACTTTAATATAGCTGTTTGTGGAATATGGTACTTCATGAATGTAAAGGAAAATAAAGACTCAGGTCCCTGGAAATGAGGCCTAAATCAGAACACACTGGAACAATAATAAAGTTCTGTTTACTAAACCTCAAAGACAACTCCTGTCAAAAAGTGACACTTGTTACCATCTACTTAAACAAAAAGGTATTAAATCACCTAAAAATGTTTTGTTGAACACTTTGTCTATTTCTTGTCCCCTGCCCTATTTTAGTAGTTGTACAATAGGGTATTATTGTTTAAACCCTTACCTGTTGTGAACTATACTTCCTCCAGCACACTTGCTTTTTGATACAGAAATATTTTAAATCTTATTTTTAGAATGAATGGATGCATTATTTTTTAGTTTTGACTACTAAGAGAAAAAGTCATGCTCTGACTTGACCTAGGAGTTCCACATTTTATTTGTTTTGTTAGCCCCAGTGAGAAGTGACTTAGTGAGGAAATTGCAAAGAAACTTAGTAAAAGCATAAACCAGTCTGTGAAGTTCGATGCTTTGGTGGGCTAAATAAAAGCTAACCAGGCACATTCATTAAAGTTCTTTTATATGAAACAGTGGAGAGTTGAGGGAGAGGGCCTAAGGAGAAAAGTATTCATCTAGCTCTACCACAAGAACAGCCACTGTGAAATGGAGGGACTATGCAGAGCTTTAAAACAGACTCTGTAGCACAAAGACTTTGTTTTAATTGCAGCTGAAGCAAGTTTAAACATCTGTTGCTCGTTACATTATTGTTTTATTTATTTACTTATTTATTTATTCATTTATTTTTTGCATGGGCTGAAGAAAGCTCTTTTAGATTCCCTATGGCCATTAAGGTGGGATGGAGAACAGAGGTCTGAGTATTTCTAAAATGTAAAGCTGTACAAATTTTGGTTTTAGCAAGGATCATTTACCTTTTTTTTTCTACTGAAAAAGCCTGCTGAAACTTTTGCTTTTGTACATTTTTATTGCAATTTTTAGCATGGTAGCCAGAACAGGCAACAGGTTGTATTGCTGCATTGCATCTTTCAGGTTTAGATATTGAAATGTCTGAATCTGGGTGTGTCTAGAAGAGGAGAAAACAGAAAAAATGGATCAAAAAAATGAAACAAGATGACACGTGGAGGACAGCATATGCTGCATGTCCTTCATTTTCAACTTCCTGAAGAATCATCACAACTTCTCATGAGACTTCAAAAGGTTTGTTGTGTCTGCAGATTGCCAAGCCAAACATCAGCCAATGCACATGCTATCTTTGGGATTTAACAGATTGCCAAGTCTATATTCTCATGGTAGATAACCATTTCTGACTGTCTTTGCCTTCTTTTCCCAATGCAAAGCGAAGAATGTACAGCACAGCGTGACCGTACCATCCACATATTCCATAATGAACAAGGGCAAGTCAGGGAGACCAGAATCTGACTTCTTCACAGCAACTCATGTGTCACCAAATTGGTTGTATCTTCTGGTGGGTGACAACAGCCTCCTCTTTCTGAGGAAAAAGAATACTGCCTAAGCTGAAAAGGTTTGCATACAGGCTTCTTAGAAAGCGATAGGTCTACCACACATCTGGACATCCTTGTTGAAGAATTTTGCTCAAAATCCTGGTTACAATCTACATAAAATCTATCAGTAGATTCCCTCTCAGTGCTATCCCTATAAAATTACAGTAATCTGATTTTGTGAGCAAGACCACTAAGAAAACAGGTAGTGAGTTATCCATAAAACTTCTTTTAGGTGCTCTGCAACTATTGTCCTGGTATTTTCTTTTGAACTTCTTGTAATCAGTTATGAATCTTGACAATTCTGCCAGAAAAAAATGTTTGCAAGATCCTTTGCCAAGAATAAAGTAAATATTAAGATAATTTCCATTTTTATTTGCTTAATTAAATACTTTTTTTGCATACTTCTTCAATAAAAGCCCTCATTAGACAGACCATTCAAGCCACTGTCTGAATCTTAATTTAAGAATACAGTACTTTCTACTCAAATGCTGCAGCCCCTTGCAAATCTGCCTGCTTCTGCCCTTCACTTTCAAACTTCTGGCTCTGACAAAATCTAAATCCTTTTTCACATGGTGTCTCAATGACCAAACTTTTCTTTCCAGTAGTTAGATTACTTGTCCCACAATTCTCTTACCAACACACACACACAAAAGAAAAGGATGCATTAATTAATCCATTTTCTGAAGTGTTCATACCAAAGAAAACAATGTATGTGGAAACACAAGTGTACGGGCACAGGTGCGTGTCAGGAAGAATTTTTAAAGTAAGATGAGTTGGACTGCATTACTCAAAAAACCAGTAACAGGATACAGAGAATTTTTCCTTAGGTAGTTGGTTTACATCCAGCTAGATTAGTATGTTGGAAAATGGTTAACCTTTGATGGTTGCTCAGTGGTATATGTTAAACAGGCTGTCTCTATATAATTGCTGGATGACAGGTAGCCACATTGTTGCAGTTGGAAAAAATCTGTAACCTTGATTTTTCTAAAAACTAAACCGGATCAAAGGACTGATCCTTTCCAATCTAACATTTTCATGCTAGAACCAGACAAGCCAGCAAAGAATGAGGCAAAAGGTTAGCACAGGACTACTATTTTTAGGGAGTAGCATCCTGCAGGTTTTATTCACTATAAAGCAACTGTTTAGAAAAACAAAAAATTCACAAACCTTTCCACAAGGTAGGCTGCGTTTTAAGGTACTTCCCTTACAAACCACCAAAAAGGTTAGAAAGTAACATTAAAAATTCAAAAGAAGAGGAGAAAAATGAACTAGCTCCACATGATTGTTTAGTTTACCATGCGTGGTGTACCATATATATCCACAATGAAAATGTCCAATTTTTGTGTTGGATAGTATCTTTTCTTACCTGCTGCAATTTCAGCCCCTGATGGTATAGCTAGGAAGACTCTTCACTTCAGTAAAAACTTATATGGATGGAATCCCTCCTATATGAACTCTGGCAAACTGAGTTCATCTATGTTCTTCAGACACGGGACTAATGAGTAACATTCCTAGACTTCTAAGAGTAAGGACTATTATTAGCATGACAAGAGATGCAGAAGCAATACTTTCAGTGTAGTAATAACTAGTAGAGCTTATACTCCTATTCATACCAAATCTAAAAATATTCATTGGTGTTATTTGATTCTCTCCATCACTTTAAGTTTAGTGCATTGTTTCAAATCCATCACAAACATTTCATGGAGGTAACCCATAACACATTAAAGCAATAAAACACGGCATGGTAATATGCACACACCAAAATTAAAACAAAAATTTAGGGGAGTGAAAATCCCAACTCTATTCCAAACCCAAATTAATCTCTTAAGTATTCTCTAATGTTTCACTGCATCATTCTGTATCACTGGCATTCGTGGCTTAATACCACATATTTAACAAGTTCATAGACTATCTCGTCTTTGAGTCATTTTGGGAAAAGGGAACTACCATTAGTCTTTACTCAGAGGTAGGTGTTTCTCCAGTCACAACTGGATGCCTGTCAAGAAAGAATAAACTAACATTTCTTGCTTTTACTGAGATGATAGGGCTCTAGCATAATGGCTGGTGCCTGCTGTTAAGTCACAGTGATAGTGGAAAACAGCCTCAGGGATTTCTGTCCTCAACTTCCATGAATTAATCTTTGTTAGGGTCACCTACAATAAACTCTGACACTCGAACACCCTGAACCACAACTCCTATAAACCATCACAATAAATGGTGATGTTAAAGCTGAGCAGACAGGCCTACCCAACCTGAGCATTACTTAATGTCTGACCAACGTACCTAGAACCTAAGAAGACCATCCTGAAGCAAAGTGTTTAAGACTAGTCAACCATTTTAGTGAAAAATTACATGAGGACTCCACCTCATCACCTACTTGCCAAAGCACTCCCCAAAGCAGTAGCAGACTTCCTTAAGGTCTTTAATCTTTCTGAATTTCACAAAAAACTTTTGCATTCAGGGACTGTCATGAATTATTGGATTAGATACTAAGGGGTAATTCTCTTATCTTTAAATTCTTTTACTTTGTGTACACAAAATACTCATTAGCTCTTGAACTAACCTTTCATACCCCAGTGAAATAGCCTACAGGATTATTGAGCAGAGAATGTGTAAACACTCCAGGGTGAATATAACATTTTAGGGTGAAGCTCTAAAAAGTGTGTCAAACATCAAATGAAATCTTTGTCAATTTTTTTCTCTAGCACATGCACAGGACATAAGCAAGATGCTTCTTCTGTGTGTCAAGTCTTAATAGACTCTGGAAGAAATTTATCTACCAGAACCATGTAAAACAATGCCAAAGGTATGACATAAAACACACATGATAAAACAGGTGAAACTCAACATACGTTTTTCAACACTTACCTACAATGACATGCAAGTATGAAAACACTCCATTGTGTTCAGATACCACACTTACTTTACATTTGTAGCATTCATGTTCTCTATTTACACTTCAACTATTAACAAACTGAAAATCATGGAACACTTCTGTCTCATTAACTAAAATTTACAACTCATTACATCATTTTGTCAAAAATCAAAAACATACATCAGAAATATCTTGCAGAACTGTGTATGAAGGCAATAGCACTTAGAATTCCCCTTAGGGATCTGATCTATAGGTGACTCTATGCACACTGAATATGAGGCATGTAAGCAATCTTTGATATTTGATAGTCAACTATTTACATCATTTAAGTTATGCATGTGCATAACTCCCTTGCTGAATACATGCAGTTTTGATCTGAGTTCCACACAGCAATAGAAGTAAATGAATAGCACAACCCTTTATGTAAGTATTCCACACATCTATAGCATCTTTCATCAAAGAATCTCAGAGCAAGAAATAACCCTTTGCAATCATATTTGTAAAAATAAATATAAACATAAAAATATGCCAATATGAAATAAGATAAGATTTCCCCTGAAGGTGTTAATTATGATTTGGAGGGAAAACAGTTTTGCCTTTTTCAGCATTCCACTATCTGTTATACTGCCTCAAGATATACATTCCCTATGGCATGATACTGACTTTGGAACCACTGTCACCACAGAGCAGATACTCTGAGGCAGCTGCTATGCAATTAAGACTGAAAAAGCAAAGACCTTGGTCAGTCCAAAATGCCTGTGTAGAGGGCTGATAAGGTCTCAGTTGCAGGCAACAAGAAAAAGATTGTGAAAAGCATAAAAGAGAACTGTCACATGTTTATTTTTTCTAGTGATCAATCAGAACTGAAAAAAATCTGGAAATAAAATGCCTACCCACACTATGCTTTCCCAGTTGGTTTTTTTTTTTCCCATATACATGTAGAAATTATGAGGAAGCCTAAGGCTTTGAGATCTTGTGTAAATTTCTACAAATAGCAACAGACATGCAAGAGAAAACCTGAAATACTGTCTTTTTAGGGACTTTCTAATCTTTTTAGATATGCAAAGAACCTGTGTCTGTCTCTGTAAACAGTGACTTCAACAGTTAGAGAAACATTTATTGGTGACTTAACGAACAGCAAGACTGCTATCTTACTTGAACAGAAAAACTCTGTAAAGAGAACTGACATTCCACTTCCTTACTTACAGTTCTGGATGTTCATTTTATGGCTTGCCACCACTGAAGTAATAAATTATGTATCTGGATAAAATGAGTGAAATACAATCCTGCAAACACAAGGTTCTGGCTAAAAGCATGCAATCACAGCTCAGAGTGCTGCAGATACCATGTTAGCTGCAAGAATGGCTCTAAGATTTTAAGTATTTTTAGCTTTATGTTGTCTTTTACAGATCTTGCACTTCCATAGTAGGAAGTTCTGTATTTTTTTGTAATTTTGCTTTTACAATCCACTTCAATTTGCAAAATGTTCCCTGATTGCATGTATTTTGCTTTAAAACACACAATAGTGAACCTGCTGCTGGTCAAGAAAAGATATATTAAACCTCTTTTGCCTGCATTAAAAACAAAATGCTTCAGAAACTTAGAAATTACTTCAAAAAAAGGGACAATTTCTCAGTTAATTTATATTACATCTATAGAAGACTCAATCACAATTTTAAATTAAGAAATTTTACTTATTTACTCACTTATCACAAAAATCTTTCAGTATGATTTCTACCACTCCAATAACTTAATGTTCTCTGGAAACTCTATTATGAATTTCAGTCATAGAAACAGATGAATTTTTTTCCCCAGCAGTTAAATTTTCAGGTGAATTGCACTTCTGTAATTTTATTCCAATTTGTACGTATCTTCTTTCTTCAATAAAAAAGATGAAACCCCCACTTTTCTTTTCAAACATATGATTGGCATATTTACTGCATAATTGCAAACCACTGCTGTGGTTTCAGATGTTATACCCCTGCACAGAAATGATGGATTAGCCTACTCTTTACTTGCTTTGAGGCAAAAATGTTGCCTCTGTTCCTCTTTATCCAGTTAAAAACTGTGTAAAATTCTTCTCCTAATATGTGTGAATTTAGTTTTTGCCCCACATGAAATGCTTATATGTGAACATACACACATATGCACAGTAACCAAATTATGAGATTGATTCAATAAAAAATGTAAAAGGCAATGGAACTGAAGCAAATTATGTATTCACAGAATGCCACTGTGATTCATTACATGTTACTATGAAATGAATATGAAAAAGATGTAAAACCAAAAATCCCGATGTTCTTAACTCATGCTAAGACACAACATAAATTGACAATGATGTTAAATATGCTCTTCTTTCTGTGTCACTGACTAAGAAAACAGAAAATAAAAGGAGAATAGCATTAACAAGGTCAGTCTAAACAAGAACCCAAGAATCTATATTGAAAGGCTTCCTGAAGAATCAACAGGTGCTATCAACACAAAACAAGAATCTTTTGACTCCATAGGGACTGTGGAAAAGCATGGAAACCTCTGAAGCACCTGACATTCAAGTGCAGCCAAAAGCAGCTTCAAAGTGCCATTTGGCTGGATCAACAAATCTCACTGCAAATATACAACATTTTGGATGACACTGAAGTCTGCAATCATCAAAGTTATTATCAAATATAATTTCTTCTGGACAGATCAAGCTTTATCCATCTAGCATAATAAGGAAAATGGGCTTCAGAACAAGAACAGAACCAATTTTGGCATGTGATCCTCTTTCCTCGATCTCTCTTGCCTTTTCATCCTTCACAGAAGAAATTAATATGCATGAAAAAAATGCAGCGGGGAAACACTGGCTGGGCAAGAGAGAAGGTACTAAATGCAACAGACTGTTGGAGTAGGGGAAGAAGTGCGCAATGATAATGTCAAGAAGAAAGGGGAAAAGAATTCTAAAGGTTGTGTTTGTTTTTTGAAATGTCCTACTTACCTATCCCTCAAGAGCCATGGGAACCCAAGAGGCCTTATTTTGGTCCTTATAATAATGCAAACAAGAAAAAAGTCCAGAAAATCAGCTACAGTTGACTAGATTAATGCCTGTGCTCTTTATGAATGGAAATATGAAGACCAGAATATCTGTCACACTGAAAAAAAGGAAAAAAGTGGGAATGTCACAGAACAACCTCCCATGACCATGCTTGTATATAACTGCTGCAAGAAAAAGTCAGAATTATGTAACCTATGTGATGCAAGATGATTGTGGATGCTTGAGGTGCCTACCTCAAGAAGAAAAATTCATTTTGGGCATCTGATAACAAAGAAGCAATGTTGAGTGTATGGCAATCTGCACAGAGCGGAAGAGTCAGGGCAAACTTGGAAGTCCTGAAAAGACACAACAGACAAATGTATGCTGTCAGGAATTAGGTGTAGAGAAATATTTTCCAAGAAATGTAAGACCCACTGAAAGGAAAAGAAACAGGTAAACACACTTTCTGAGCCAACGGATTTTCTAAAAAAAATCCCACATCATAAACAGTCCTGAAGACAATGAGACCAACACTTGTCAGGAGGAAGGCAGTTAAACTTCTAGCTAATGCTTTCACTGATGGCAAAGGTCTCCATTCCAGAAGTTTTTAAGCAATGTGTATAACTCTTCATTCTTTCCTTTTTTTACATGACCAGTTCCTTCATTCCTGTGATAATACATTTTTTCCTTACAGAAGCTTTTTGAGACATTGTTATTTAGAAGGCACATCTGTATGTTTCCATTTAAAATGTTTTCCTTTGTTTACCATCACTCTCTCCCATGTTTCTCTGCATGGCAGCAGCTGATGTGATTTCTGTTAATTGCCGTAACTGACAAGACACCTCTGCATGTAAAGTGCCTATTCTCTATTGTACCATCCAATTTTCCAGGACTTTCCTGCTATTGCAGTTATCAAGGATACCTGTGAACTTTGCCTTTGCTAGCAGGGATCACTTCACTCCTATTGTATGACTCCTACTTATGATGTCTCTGCAATCCCATATGATCATTTTACCCTAGTCCACAGCTGCCACTACCTAAACAGCCCAGCTGAGACATAACAAACTTCCTTCCATGCTGCTGCTTCTACCCAATCTACTCCTCAGAAAAGTCTCCATATGTGCTTTACTTAGGTTCCTCTTAACATAACTAAGAGAAACCTAAAAAGCTGTAAGTTCGCTTCTCAAAGATATAAAGGACAGCTGAAAAAAAATCTGCAGACTCTAAAGCCTCTGGTCATTTTAGGATAGTCTGCATATAAATCACGCATTTTTTTCCTAAAAATAATCTCAGAGGACAGTGTTAGGGCCCTTGGTGCACCCACCCTCCTTAAGTTTAGTTGGCTAAGTTAAGAAGTTTAGCCTGCTAAGTCCAAAGTCAGCTCTTTCACTAATACTACCTATTACAAAGAAAGCTAAAAACAAGGGCCTGACCCTCCTTTCCTCCTTTTCCCTTGGGAGCTACTTTTAAGCAAGGTCTTTATTGTTGACCCCCTATGTCTACACTTGGTTGGGTGCCTCCCTGACCTTCACCCACACCCATTGCTCAGCTTCCTGGCTTGCCCTGGGACCTGCTGCCTCTCTGAGACCTTGCTAGGTGACCACTGGATTATGCCTGACCCCAAGGGCCCGTTCCTGACCCCGACTCATGTTTAGCATCCTGTCTTCTTGTCGGTGGGGCTACTGTTCTTGCCTGCCTTCATAGTGTGCTCTGCTCCAGCCTCCCTTCCCTTTTGGAGTCGCTGGCCCTCACTGCTTCCCAATAAGCACCAATAAGCTCACAAGAGTTTTTCAGACTTGTAAGGCTATCTTTACAGTGAAATATCCAAAACTTTCAGATGAGGACAGGGTGTAGCAATAGTTTTTAACTACACTCAAGTTACAGCCTACAGATGTACAGTGAAGCCAGACATGGCAACCTGAGACATACTTCTTGGATGACAAATGTGTGACCTGATGCCCAGCAAACCCTCCCCTCCTGGGAATTTTCTGATCAACCTGTCTCAGCTCCTGCCTACAGTAACACCGTAAGATAAACTGGAACATGCCGGCTTCTCCCAGTGAACTCACCGCTGCTATTTCAATCTCTCCCTCCTAGGATTAAGGGCAACATACACCATAACTTGGCAGGCGTCCCGGCCAGCCTGTGGAGAAGCAGCCGTCTCCCGGCCGGGGCTCGTACGAAGGTGGAGGGCCGCGGTCCGGCCCGCCTTCCCCTCGCCTCCAGACACTTCACTTCCTCACTGGGACAGGGCAGCCCGCCCCGGCCAGCGGCGGCCAGCACGGGCCGCACACGCGCAGCGCGGGGTGACCGGGAACCGGGATGGGCGGCGGCGCCACAGCCGCGGGCTCCCCACAGCTCCCACCGCCCCCTCACACCGCCCCGCCCCGCCCCGCGAGCCCCCAAGCCGCGCGCTCCCCGCCGCCGGCACCGCCCACCCCGGCTCGCCGCAGGCTGGCGCAGCCCGGCCCGGCCGCGCATGCGCTGTGCGGTTCACTGGCGCGGCGGGCATTAAAGCGCTGGTGGTTGTGGTGCCGTGTTTGTGCGCTGCTGTGTGCCTGCTGGCTCCCTACGGCCTGCCCCGAGCGGGCGGGCACCCGACCCCACCGGGTCCGGGTGCACGCGGCGGGGCTGGCCGGCCGCGCCTGGGCCCGCACGGCTCCGCTGAGCCTCGCGCAGCGCGGGGTGGGTGAGGAGTTAGGGCCCGGTCCCCGCTGGGGGCAGGCGAGCGGGCGGGCGCTGGATTCTTTGGATTGCGGACGTCGCGGGCAAATAAAACACGCGGGCGGGCGGTTGCGCGATCCGGGCCGCGTTCCTGCTGCCGGGGGGGCGGGGAGGGCGAGGAGCGGCGCCCCGCGCAGATGGAGCCCAGCAGCGGGAGCCGCGGCGCCGGGCCCGCCGTCACGGCGGTGGCGGCTGTGCTACCGGCGGGCGGGAGCGGGGAGCGCCTGGGTGGCGCCACCCCCAAGCAGTTCTGCGCCGTGCAAGGGAGGCCGCTCGTCAGCTACACGGTGCGGGCGATGGAGAGGTAACGAGGCAGGCGCCGCTCGGCTCCCGGTCCGCGCCCTGCGGCCGTTCCCGCCGTGCCCCCAGTCCCCAGAGAGCCGCTGGCAGCCGCCCTCGCTCAGGCCCTGGGCAGCCCGGCGCGGCCGCCCTTCCGAGGGCTTGGTTTTGCGTTTCGGTGGGATCTCTTCTCCCCGCCCGGTCAAAACGTGTAGTGAGTGACGGAGTGGCCGGGGGGGACGGCCTGGTGCGGGCCGGGGGCGCTGGGAGCTGTGGCCGGGCAGGCTCCGTCGTCCCGGGCGGCCCTCCTCTCGCCTCAGCCCTGCCAGCGCCCTGAAGCTGTGTCACTTGCCATTTTTGCTGGGTGACTGTTGGAGGCCCTCACCCTCAAAGCTCCGGGGTTTCTGCAACTGCAGTGGCTGGTTTGGTGAGCTACGGGCCTACCACAGCCATTTGAGACAGTCATAAAACTATCCAGAGGCCTTGAAAAAAAGGTCTCTTCAGCCATAGCCACTGGAGATGGTTTTACTAGCGTCCAGGGGCATTGAAAATAGATCCGCTCTTCATAGTGGGATGAACTCAGTGGCCTACAGCTTTGCGTTATGCTTCACCATTATAGTTCATGGTGGAGCGCTGTGCTTCAGGAGGAAGCTGAAACGCGCCCTGGACTGTGTTTAAGGTACAGTCATGGGGCTGGATGCCGACAGCTCACATAGCGTGAGATCGCATGTGTAACTTTTGTTTGTGTTGGAGCAAAGCATTAGAGTAATGGGATATCTCAGCAGTCAGGTTTTCCCTTTTCATAAGACTGTTGGATTCTAGGCATGTGACTGACAGTTAATATATTATTGTCAAATGTTAACATAATGTAAGTCTTGTATCTAGTGTCACTTGAAACACTACAGGTAAGGAGTGGAGTGTCAGATGTATTCTGGATGTTTTGCAGTAACTTGCAGAAAAACAGACCTTTAGATTTTAGAGAGAATGAATGGGAAGGAGTGGAAGGTGGTGAAAAGAAATGGAATTGCCAACGTCTCCTAAAGTTCTTAACTCATGGAAACTTGTACAACATCAGAATTGGGACTCTTTTTCCATTCCCACCCAGAGAGGCTTCCCTCAGGTCACTTGTTACTTTATGAAAGAAATATTGCTTGTTTTCTTTATTTAACTTTCAACAGCAGCCAGTCACAAAGCTAAACACATCAGTAAGCAAAACCTCCAATCCAAAGCTTGTCACAGCTGTAATATCTGCCAAAATGTCATGGGAATCTACAGAGAAGAATAATGTCTTCACTTAGTGTATTGGAGACCTGAAAAGAGAACAGAGTGAGGTTTGGGAAGGAAATGATATTCATAGGAAAATAAAACATTATTCATTAAAAAAAAAAATATCTTTCATATTTGCTGCCAGTGAGCTCTGGGAAAATAACAGTTCTTTGAGCAGCAGTATTATATTTATGTCCTAAGGCTGCAAAAAATTAAAGGTTGAATTCTAGTTGTACAGTCCAGCTGGGCGCTTGATGCCAAGCTGATTGTGAGAACAACAACCTAGTGCTTTGGCTTAATTTCAGTAGTGCAATAACTAGTGCCAGTGCTCTCACAGGCAGAGCTTTCTGCCATCTCTGTACTGAGTTGGATTGTTAGCTGGTATGTGTGTGTATGGGAGTTGGGAACAGATGTACTCTAAAGCTCAGAATGGCTTTCATTTTAATCTCAATACTTCTGACTCTGAAATTGCAAAGGAGGTACCTTGTTCTTTGTGTGAATACGTGTGCAAAAATGTAATATTGAGGAACTGCAGTTTATCACATAATCTGTCACCCCGAAGTGGCATGCTTTCTGTTTATCTTGATACTGTCTTCTGATGTCTGTTGTTTACCTGCTGTAATTGAATGAGTCATTGACTCACTAGCCTGTAATAACTTCTACTGAACCGGTTATCTCAGCTACTGAAGCTATTTTTGAGGGTTTTTTAATCTGTGAAAAAATGTAGCAACATATAGACAGAAATACAGGAGCAAATCAAGATTTCGCAACATCTTTGCATGTGGTTATTAAAAATCAGGAGAAAAAGATTTTTACACTGTTCAGCTGAAAGTAGTGAGAATCTTAGTGGTGTGGAAAAGCTGGCAGACAAGACAAGAGCAGACATGAACGAATAAGCAGTGCATCCTGTTGGATAGGATGACAGCATGTAGAATGTTGGCCTGCCAATAATAACCAAAGATGATGCCCTTAGGAAGAGGAGGTGAGAAAAAATACGATGAGGAGAAATGGTTGGTTTTTATTGCCAGTACAGTGACGCTGATGGGAAGGTCAGGTCCTACCTTGCAGGTAAAATTGAAGTGTGTTAGAGAACTTAAATGACTTTTTTTGCCCTTGGAGTTGTTTCTGCTTTTGTTGAACGACACAAGGCTTTTCAACAGAACTAGAATGACATTCCTCCATTTTGCTTCTGTACACACTGGTAGGGTTCTTCCTTAATTTTAGTTTGTGTGTGTGTTTGTTTAGAGTAGAACCTTTCCAATTCATTTTCTGAGATGGGGGGAGTCTCAGCTCTGTGCGCATATGCACACACATTTTACTAAAGCTATAGAGAGGAAAACAGACCAAGGTAAAAGTTGATTTAAAAACAATTGTGGGACAAATAAACTGCTGCTGTTTTTGCTATGCTCAACTTTCATCAGTTGTTGAAAGTGCAGTGAGAAGTTACTAAAGAGGAAAGCGGAGTTAATACCTGGCAGAGTAAACTTTTTTTTATAAAGGTTTCAGGCAGTTTTGTTTACTTTGTTTACTGTAATGCAGCCTTTCAAAACAAGCATCACCTGGGGGAAGCTTCCAAAGAACTGCCTCTTCAGAAGTGTCTTCTGTATTCATTTGCCAAATATTTTTCCTTGTTGGTTGATTCATGCTCAGTGGCTCTACAGGTCACACAGTTGCGGTTTTGTTAAAAATATCTATTGTGATAGTTCTTTTTGTGTAGTTATCATTAGCTTATTATTGAAATTGTTTATGAACTAAAAATAATCGAATTGTTTTAACTTTATGAAGGTATCTTTGTTATCTTGTCTGATTAATAAGGAACATTTTCTTTTAGGAAAAAAATGAATGGCTTCTGTACATGAGATGTTCAAAACTTCCTTACGGTGTTCACAGTGTACCTGTGAAACTTTTCAGACTTAAAAGCTGTCTGCTTTTATTTTTGTACTGTAAAAGATACAAATGTATTTATATATTTTTTCATATATTAATGAAATATGTCATCAAGCTGTTACAAAGCAAAAGGAAGTTATGCTTGCTTTCTACAAATGCATTTTGTGCTTGACAGTTCTTTTTCTCATTTGATGCTTGAATAATAAGATCAGCGAAAGTAATGCAATGATTTATCTTGTACCTCTGAAGAGTTTCTGTGGCAGTGAAAGATCACATCCTGTGCTACTAAAGCCGTCTCAGCAGTGACTGCCTGGTTCTGGCCTTGCTTTGCTGGTACCACTGATGATTTCAGTAGGTTATATGTTAAACAGGCTGTTACTGGTCTAAGTAAGAGTTGCAGACACACAGATTTCGGGCTCTGCACTGGTTTGTATGTGAATCAACAGCTAGAGGGTTAAACCTCAGTCCCGTTTGTACCTGAGCGTGCCGTTTGGGTGATACAGTCTCAGAGCATAACTCATTGGTTATTTCACTTCCTCTGCAGTCTATTTTGTGAAGTCATGTAATAGCTTAATCTGTTCTTCAGTTAATGAGCTCCTTTTCTTTGAGTTCTAGCTCAGCTAATATAAATGTATGTACTTTTGTTTGAAATTTAATGAAACGATACTATTTTCTACTAGGCAGTTGGTTTATCTGTAGGTGATAAGAAGGACAGTTACAGGAAACAAACATATGGTCCTTTTCTGCCTCATTGTTTTCCATGTACTAATATTGATGTCCTCCCAAGGCAGTTGTAAAGTGATTATAACTGGGTTGTTAATTTTGTTTCATTTGATCAGACCTGACTTTCTGTTTCAGAACTACGGCCTATGTTGTATGGAAGCCCTAGAGGTCTGTATGAAGTGCTTGTTAAAGCACATTAGGGTAGTCTCATCTTTTTCAGGCCTTGTGCTAATTCCTTCTGAAGTGTGCGTTATCTTGCTCTAATATTACAGTTATAAAACGGAAAGAGTGTTTACTATTTTTGAATTGATTTTGAGCTGGTCCTGAGCTGCTTGTTATTCTAGTATGAAATCTTTCTGAAGAGTGTGACAAATTGAGGGAGGGGAAAAAAAAATCCATTTACTGCCAGATTGAGTGTATACTGATATCCTTCTACTTCATTGAAACAGTTTGAAACATTTCCATAAGCAGATCTTTAAAAGAGTAACCACCTGTGTGGTGCACAGTTCTCATTTGTGAGAATTTTTAGTATACTTAACTGGGTTAGTACTTTTCGTGAGTTTTGGCGGGACATGTTAGGCTTCAAAACCTAAGCTGTTCTTGTACCTAATCAGTCTAGAGGATACCTTTATACTCTTATATGAGTAGGTTGCATCTCTAAATCCCAGCTCTAATTATTGCACATTAGTCCAGAATGAGTTTAAGGATGACATACTCCAGTTTATAAATGTGTTTATCCAGACACAGGGTGGAGCTGTGACCGCATCCTGTCACTTTTCGGTGTATTGTATCACTGGAGGCCTTGAGCCATCCCACCCACCCTGTGCGGAGATTTATCTTAGGCTGGCCAGTACTTATGTTCTGTTCCCTTCTCAGAAGATGCTGTGTACTTACTACCCAATTGCTTCATAATCTGTTTCATTTGACTCCAGAATGGGAGATGTCAGTGCTTTTCTTACACAGTCACTAGTGAATGTGCAGACTGTCTACTGTTTCTGGGAGCCCTGTAAGGCTATAGCCTTTCTGCAAATCGAAGTGCAAAGCCCTTATTTTCATTTAGTCTGAAATAACTCTTCTTGAATTTTGCTTTATTTAAACAAGTGATTCTCAATAATTGAATTAATCTCAGTTCCTCCTTTGAATAGTTTGCTCTAGTTCTTAGTTGAAGTAATGCAGAGGTGTTAGGTTTTGTGGCTAAATGTAAGACTATGCCAGGACTCATTTGAAAGATTTGAAAACCTTTTGATAAACCTGCGGTGAGTGATGAGTTGAAATGAAACTTGAGACCATATGACTTCAGATTTTACATTTGAACAACTTCAGTTCTTAAATGCTGAGGATATGTTGGCTTGCCTGTATTTTCTGCTTTTGTTAATAATGAAATGAACATAAGGACAATTATTTTTCTTTTCAAGAATGCTAATAGCACTTACATTATCTTATTTTTAATGGTTATGTTTAAATTAATTGAAATAATTTTCCATAGATTTTTATTAATTACAAAAATGCCATACATAAGGTGGAATATGCTCTGTTGTTTCACATAATTCTAGGGGAGTGGTTTTGTATCACAGATAACTTTGCTTTTGGAGTAAGGATAGTTCCTAGGCAATCCCTTCTCATGTGGTGTTGCAGAAACAAATACCTTGAGCCTGTATGTTTCTGTACTGTAAACTTCTTACTCTTATTTTTCCAACTGGAAGTATTTACTACCTTAGTCTGTCTTGTGTCTGCAAAATTAGTTTCAATGGTTTTACAAGTTTTAGTTGAGAGCATATACCATACTTGTCTCCCTTTCTAGTTGGATGCGTAGGCTATGCATAAGTAATTTTATTATAATAAATAGTAAATTGTTTTTGTAACTGTTGCTCATATGATGAGTTTCTTGTCTGTCATGCCAGAGAACCTTCCTGTCATCTGTGTAGACACAGAAAGGAAATGCAATCTAAAATCCTTTTTTATGCTTTCTACATAGATTTGGGAAATAAAGCACTCCAAATAGCTCGATTTGAATTATGGTATTTCTGTTATTTTGAAGTACGATATACCTTGTGTGACTATAATTTGTATTTCTGAGTCCTTTAATACAAGTATGACTTCAGCCTAACTTCAGTTATGACTGATTTTAACCTTGTGGGTTTTAGGTCATTCTCCCCCTGCACCAGCCTTCAGCTGTAGAGCAATGCTGATACCAACAGTAAAAGCTTGAACTTCTCTGAAAAAATAGGCTTTTCATATTTTCATATTATGGCAGTTTTACCTAGCATAGCTATGGTTTTACACTTTGCTAGCTTCCTAGAGCAGAAACCTTCGTGTGCGTATATATATTTTTTTTTCCCCAAAGTACCAGTATGTTTCCTTATACTATTCAGGTGTCACAGTTTTGATTTGTTAGCAATCTGTCATTCACTGCTTATACCTATCTTGGCAGTGATCTTTGTTTCAGAGTTTTTCTTGATTCTCTTATTCACTTGTACACAGTTGTACTGGTTTTGGCTGGGGTAGAGTTAATTTTCTTCATAATAGCTAGTATGGGGCTATGTTTTGGATTTGTGCTGGAAACTGTTGATAATTCAGGGGTGAGTTTAGTTATTGCTGAGCAGTGCTTGCACAGAGCCAAGGACTTTTCTGTCCTTAATACCACCCCAGCAGGAAGTAGCTAGGAGTGCACAAGAAGTTGAAAGGGGACACATCTGGGACAGCTGACCCCAACTGACTAAAGGGATATCCCATACCATATGATGTCATGCTCAGCATATAAAGGTGGGAAAAGGAGGCGGAAAAAGGGGACATTTGAAGTTTATGGCGTTTGTCTTCCCAAGTAACTGTTACGTGTGATGGAACCCGGCTTTCCTGGAGATGGCTGAGCACCTGCCTGCCCATGGCAAGCAGTGAAAGAACTTGGTTTGCTTTGCTTGTACACATGGCTTTTGCATGCTTTACCTATTAAACAATCTTTATCTCAACTGACATGTTTTTTCACTTTTCTGATTCTTTCCTCCATCCCACTGGGGATGAAGTGAACAAGCGCTTGGTGCTTAGTTGCCAGCTGGGGCTAAACCACAAGAACAGTGTACCAAACAGTAGAACATGGAGTATTCCAGGTCCCAGGATTTACCAGTTTATTGGAGACTTGAATTTAGAGAAAGCTAGAACAACAGATTGTAGCTGATCGATTTAGAAGTTACTGAAGATTTATCCAACTTTTTTTGCCTCTTCTCTGCAAATTCGTTGTTGGAAGCAAGTTGCTTCCCAGAATTCCAGTTAACTTTGGTTGACATCCATTATTAGTATAGATCCTCTCATGTAGCTCTTCCTTTGGGGGTGGAGTGCTAATACATGCACAAAAACATGGACTTGATTATGTTGAGAGATTGATTATTTAGCCATCTTGAGTTCCTTTTGATATGAATTTCTCTGTTTCATGGAGATAGCTGTGCTTTTATTTAGTCCTTCATGTCTGCTTTCTCTGTTTTCTGTACTGTTTCTTCTAGGATAAGTTGGATATCCAACATTATTGTGGTGGTCTCTCCTGAAAATATTGAAGCAATGAAGTCTATCGTTGAAAAATATGGCCACAAAAGAGTTATGATAGTAAAAGGTGGAATAACTCGTCACCGGTCAATTTTCAATGGCCTGAAAGTATTTTCAGAGAATGAATTTTCCAACCAACTGCTCCAGAAACCAGAAGTAGTGATTATCCATGATGCTGTGAGACCGTTTGTTGAAGAAGATATTCTTTCAAAAGTGGTTATAGCTGCTAAAGAACATGGGGTACGTACTACACAGCAATGTGACTCTGCAATGTCGTTTATACTGTAGAGTGTAAAATCGTGATTGGTAAATAAGGATTTTTTTTTCCCAGCAATTGTATTAATACATTGATTTTAAAGTAGAACAGATTCAGAATCCCTATTACACAGAGAGGTCAGATGGGGGAGGGAAACATTTTTTAAATGCCACAGTTGTTATTTGCTACAGGGAATAATTATTGCCATAGAAACTATCAGTAATATTGAATTAATCAGCAATTTGTTAGTTAAAAGATAGGTTGCATGAATATAGTTCACCTTCTTTTCCATGCAGAATTCTCACCTAATGCTAGAGTAGTTCAGTTAGTGATTACTAATAATAATCAAAGGGAGTACTGCATTGATTGACTCACAAACTTTGTGTTTTCCTCTCAAACTTGCATGCGAATCCTGAGTAAGTGGCAAGAGACCTATCTCTGTATTAATGCTAAATTCTTCTAGAATCTGTAAGCATTGCAAACTACTGGGAAAAAGGGGAAGTAGAAAGCTTCCAGCTGTAGGTTTGAGATCCTCCTGGCCATTGCTGCATCTGAGGACTGGGAATATGCACAGGAACCAGAAAGATTTCTGAGAAAGTAAGTGATATGTGAAAGGGAAGAGTTGGTAGAAGTTGTTATGCAAGTAGAATAGTAGGGTTATTAAAGGCATGCACTAGCAACAAGAGGAATTGGTTGATAAACTGGCTGACAAGACAGGGAGGTAAGAAATCATGACTTAGCCACAGGCTTGTTTGTTACCTTTACCTTGCACTTCAGTTCTCCATTAATAAGGTAATAGAATGCTTTCTTACTTCAAGGAGATGATTTGAGGTAGAAGTCATTAGTGACTGCAGATTGTTCAGGTATTAGAAAGCTAGGAAAATCTGCCACTGCTTGTCTTTTTTCAGGAAATGAGGTAAAAGATAAGCTAATCGTCAGATGACTTGTGGCTTTTGACAGTGGAATAGAGTCCAAAGAATTAACTGTGATATTTCCTTAGCACTCCTCCACCTTTTTTTGAAAGCTTGTAGCGTAAAATGGGAATGTACAGCTTGTTAAAATATTGATTATGAAAATTAAATCATGTAAGGTCTTTCAGAACGCTGTTAGAAATGTAAATATATTGAGCTTCTTACTAGTAGGCCTGTACTTGGCCTTAATGAGATGAATAATTAAGATTGGCTTAATTAGAAATGGCAATAAAGTAGAAACTCTGCTCTATAGTTCTCAGTGATACAGAACGTAAGTTTCCAGTCATTAAAACTTAAGTTCCATTAGAATTTTAACAAGTTTTTTGACCTTTCTCATATAGCACAAAATAGCATTCCAGAATTGATTCTCTGCCAAAGATTTTAAAATAGATCCCCTTTGTAAATCTGTTTTGAATGTGATTCTTTGAGAGTAGTAGGAGAATGGGGTTAATTGTAATCATGAAAAGAGTAACTGTTTTCTGAATGTGTTTGTGTGTAGATGTGTTTGCCCATTATAGTATATCATATCTCATTTGTTCTTCTGTTTTAAGTTTTTTAACTTGTTCACTTTTTCTTGAAACTTGTGTGATTTTAATATAATATTTTTTCCTGGTTTTCTTTTTAATTGAGTGTAAGACATCTTCAGTGAAATAGTCTCCACTGACTACCTCAAGGCGGTGTTGTCTAGTTAATCTGAACTTCTGGCTGGCAAATATATCCTTACCTAGATCACTGAAATATCGTTTGATCTCAAAAAGGTGATCTTACACATTTGTCATAGTTATTTTTTTCATTGTAGAATATGTCTGAAATGTGCATGTTATTTATTGGTTCTCTGGTGGTTTCCCGTGTTGGCTTAGATCCACTGAGTTCAGTGAGGCAAGGCCATCAGAGAACTGGACTCCAGAAGATGTTAGCTATTGATGTTACCTGACAAAGTAATTGAATTAAGGAACATGAGAAGAACTTCATTTTATGTAAGAAATTGGAAAAGCTTCCTGCCAGAGAGAGGTGGCTGTCTTCAGTTGACAACTATAGAATTCTGAAGGACTAATGACTGGAAAGCTAAGACACTCTCTCAAAACTAACATGCATGGTTTTGAATATCAGAAAAAAATTGATCAAGAGAGGCTATCATCTTTAGTTCTTCCTATAGTCACATTCTTTGCATATCTATAAGGGAGTAAATTCTTCAATCTTTCAGTACAAAAAGTAATTACTTCCTTTTGCATTATGTAGAAAGGCACAAAACCTGGCAGAAACATCGTATTAAATCACTAGTGTAACAGGGGTAATGCTGTATTGTTGTTCATCTGCATACCATATAGATAGCATAATTATGAGAAGCTTTAATGTTCTTTAAAATGGCAATTGATCAAGTAAGTTACTGCACATCTAGCTGCCAATTGTCAGACAAATAAACTGCTTTATTACACTTACTAATCATTTTGTTATTTGCCTGTAGGAATCAAAAGGTGCACCTTATCCAGAACTAGTAAATTATGCCTTAAATCCCCCAAACAATCCCTTGATTATGTGAAAATATTACTTTGTAACCAATTAAATTCCATTTATGTTTTTTGGGTAATTTTTTAATTAAAATTACATGTTTCTAGAAACAAATTCTTTATTGCTTGTAAAAGTTGGGAAAAGTGGAAGCTTTGGAAGGCATCAGTCCAAAGCCTCTAGCAACATCTCATTGCCAACATTGCATTTTAAACAACATAACTAAAAAGAAAAATGCTTACAAGGGAAAAAATCAGGAAGGTGGGGGGAGAATTTGTCAGTTCTGCTACTGAAAATTGGAAAAAAAAAAAGGCACATATAGTCAAAGACTCTTTCTGTAGTTAAACTAGATTTGAAAGTATAGTTTATTTCTTTGAAAGGACTGAATCAAACAGCATTCTTAAAAGCTGGTTTCTGGAAGCTGTCTAACATAATTACTTTATTCTCAGCTTTAGCAAAGATCTGAATGAAGCATATAGGCCAATACAGATGTGCAGGGCTACTCAATCTCATGGACTCTTATTCATATACACAATCAGTGAAAATAATACCCCTGGACAGAAAACAATACATACTATACTCAGTTTGTTCTTGTCTCTGAGTTTACTCGAACTCAATGCTACCATTATCAGTCTTTCTCTATTGGAAGCTTGGAGCAGAAAACATACACGCTGTTCTTTCACCCAGTTACATGAAGCATTTTATTTTGCTATCTATGATTGAGTTGCATTAGCAAAGTATGGTGGGTGACAAACCAAAAACCACCTCTTTTTTTCCAGGTGGAGGAGGACTTCAGTGAATAAATAGGCTGATCTGGTGTGGTATACTTGAATGGAGACAGCAATGCTACAGCAGTTCTGCTCATTCTGTCCTTCCTTTGTTCTTTTTCTCTTAGAAGCAATTATCTTTTTGTGTTTTCTTATCTCCTCTGTTCGTACCATATATGGAATATTTTACATGTGAACTTTTTCCTCTTTGTTATGCTCAACCTGATTTTAGCCAGCTGTAAAGGCTGCATCAGTAACAGACCATCTTTGATTCATATTTATACAGTGAGTCATCTGAAGTCATCCTGTGCTTGTGTTCTCAGAGGTTCTGCTTTCATTCTGTGCTTGATACTTTGGGGGTCTCCTGCTGTCATGTCAGGCACTTCTGCAAAAGCAGAATCAAGAACTGAGGACATGCTACTGTCCTGACATGAATGTTATTCCGCTGATGGAATGAGTTCTGTAATTTAGGAGACTGACTTACATCAATGTAAAAATACATATTGATGAATTATAGGGGTGTAATACAGCAAATTTAGAAGAAAACAATTGAAGAGCTACATACTCTTAACCATGCTGAGGCACATGAAGGAGAGAGAGGTAATTTGAGACAGCCAGCATGGCTTCACCTGGGGGCAAGTCCTGCCTGACCAACCTAGTGGCCTTCTGTTACAGAGTGACTACATCAGTGGGCAAGGGAAGAACTATGGATGTCATCTGTCTGTGTGTCTGTAAGGCCTTTGACGTCCCCCACAACATCCTTCTCTCTCAGTTGGAGAGATGTGGATTTGATGGGGTGGACTGTTTGGTGGGTGAGGAATTGGTTGGATGGATGCATCCAGAGGGTAGTGGTCAGTGGATCAATGTCCAAAATGGAGATGGGTGCCAAGTGGTGTCCCTCAGGGGTCTGTATTGGGACTAGTGCTGTTTATTGTCTTTATCAATGGCATAGGCAGTGTGGGGTTGAATGTACCCTCAGCAAATTTGCAGATGACACGCCTGAGGGATGGGATGCCATCCAGAGGGACCTGGACAAGCTCAAGAAGTGGGTCTGCATGAACTTAATGAGGATCAGCAAGGCCAAGTGCAGGGTCCTGCACTTGGGTTGGGGTAACCCCTAGTATCAATACAGGCTGGGGGATGAAGGGATTGAGAGCAGCCCTCAGAGGACTTGAGTGTACTGGTGGAAGAAAAGCTGGACACGAGCTAACAATGTGTGCTGTCAGCTCAGAATGCCGACAGTTTTCTGGGCTGCATCAAAAGAAGCGTGGCCAGCGGGTCAAGGGAGGTGAATCAGCCCCTCTGTTCTGCTCTGGTGAGGCCCCACCTGGAGTGCTGCGTTCAGCTCCGGGGCCTTCAGCACAGGAAACACATGGAGCTGTTGGAGAGGGTGCAGAGAAGGGTCAAAAAATCGATCAGAGGGATGAAACATCTCTACTGTGAAGAAAGGCTGAGAGAGTTGGGGTTGTTTGGAGAAGTGAAGGCTTTGGAAAGACCTTATTGCAGCCTTGCAGTACTTAACCGGGGCTTATAAGAAAGATGGGGACAAACTTTTATCAGGGCTTGTTGTGATAGGACAAGGGGTAATGGTTTAAAATTAAAGGAGGGTAGATTTAGACTAGATGAAAGGAAGAAACTTTTTGCAGTGAGGGTGGTGAAACACTGGAACAGGTTGCGCAGGTGACAGATGTCCCATCCCTGGAAACAGTCAAGGTAGGACAGAGCTGTGAGCAATCTCATCTAGTTGAAGATGTGCCTGGTCATTGCAGGGAGATTGGACTAGATGACCTTTAAAGGTCCCTTTCAACCCAAGCTGTTCTATGATTCTACATTGTTGTGAAGATCAGAAATTATTCAGTAGGAAACTTTTCTGAATGTGTGAAGAAATCAAGTGTGGTTTTGCTGCTGTACAGAAAATAGGTACAGAGTGTATTATTCCTTTTTCAACTCTGTGGTAACGGATAACTATCAGAAACATAGTAATGTTTCCATAGTTTATGGGATTATTGGTCCCATAGAAAGTTATAACCTTCTTGGCCAAGTTGTTAATTGTTTTCTGTGTTGAATAGAGAACCAATATATTGTTAGCAAATACTTGAAGTCTTTGTCCTAACAAGTTATAGTGTTTGGTGGTAGGAAAGCACTGG
The DNA here is from genome assembly GCF_017639655.2 of Falco naumanni. NCBI lineage: Eukaryota > Metazoa > Chordata > Aves > Falconiformes > Falconidae > Falco > Falco naumanni. The sequence continues at coordinate 30,725,980 of NC_054057.1, forward strand.
TAAGGGGAGAAGCAACTCTGCCATTTCCCAGTTTCAGATTAAGTGATTTAGGTGATTTATTGCATTCATTAGGAGGGATGCAACTCAACCAACTGAAATACATAAATCATCAACAGAAATCTGAATTATAATCTCCCTTTCTTTTTTGTAGCATTTCTATGCTGTACTAATGGAGCCAGCTGTGCCTAATACAACTAGTATTTAATCCTTTTTTAAAAAGTGGCTTAATCCCACATTTTTTAGCTTCTGGAATTCTACACATACAGTAATTTTTACCTTTTTTTTAGGTAGGATTAGGTTATCCTGTAAATAGTTTTTGAGCATAGCTTCCTGTACTTAAGGTTGCTGAGGTAATTTTTATGCAATGACTGTAAATTGTACCTCCTTTAAATTCAGAGAAACTATATATATGACACTGCTATGGATTTGAGGCTAATTGAAATCTGTATGCTTTATCTGAGAAAATACGACTTTGGAAAATGAAGCAGCTTTTAGAAAAGATGTGTGTAGTCACTGAGATTTCTCCTTCCTGCAGCAGATCAAAGGAGTAAAGAATACTTCCTTAAAATAAGGGAAATAGCAGTTTTTCCAGCATGTGTGAGGAGCTGAATAAAGGCCTTGGATTATTCTAGCCACTTCTACATGGCAAGATCTGGAAGGGATTCTTAGCCATATCTCTCTGGCTAAGGGTTAGACGTGCACACCTCCCTGAGTTTTTCCCTGTCTCACCAAATATTGCATTGAAAAGAAATTTTGAGTTTTCATCCAGAAATGCCCCCAGCTGCATTTTGGCTGAGTTTGTGATCTGGGTGGTTGTGGCAAGGACAACACCAGCCCTGCAGGTTAGGCAAAGCTCCTGAAAGCCAACTTGGCCCGTTTCATATGCTCTAAGTTTGCTGGACTGGTTCTGCGCTTATACTCCTGTTTGTGAGAAGGTAAGTGGGTTGTGGTACAGATAAAACTAAAACTGCCTTGAGGAGCATTGGAGCATGTAGGAGAGAATTCATTGAGGTATCAAATACATACATGCATGTATTTGAGCCAGACTTTCATGGTAAGGTATAATGATCCATTTTGCAAGATCCTTGATGACAGAGGTCTTAGATGAAGCTTGTATAAAGAGGTGACTTAAATTTTTAATCTAATGGGCTGTGAGAGGAAGAAGCTCGGGTGCAAGGTTTCCAGCAAGGAGAGGACACAAGCAGTTCCAAGAGAAGCAGCTGAGTGAATTCAGAAGGCAAAAACATTTGATCAGCAGGTGCAGAGTTGCTTAGGGAACTGCGTGACCACAAACTATAGTGCCTGTGGTTTTGGTTGCTCAGGACTGTGTGTGGGGGAAAGAGTTATTAATAAAACATTGCAGTTTTGCATTTGGTTGATTAAATTGTGCAAGAGTCCTCCTACAACACCTCAGGATTTTTTTTTCTCGTTTCTTCATAATATGATGCAAATTGTGTGTTTAATGATATGCCGTGGATCAGTAGCCTTCACATCATGGTCTTGTTGATTTTGTAATGATGTAGACTTTCTGGAGGTAAAATGTAACTTCTTAACTGTAATTGTAACTCTTGTGGCAGTAGTTGCAAGATTTCTACTCCAGTGAATATAAATGTGAACTCCTCTTTATACTGACTTACTCTAATATGCAAAATCCTTTGTGGCACACAGCACTCTCACTGATAGCTTTTGCAATGTAAATCAGTAATTAGGGTATGAAAGATGGCTTGCTGACTGCAAGATATATTTCATGTTTTGTTAATGCAAGATAATACTACGCAGTCAAAAGAAAAAGTCTTGTTAATTTTGGAGGCAAAAATGATTGGTTTTGTGATTAGTTTTTATAGCGAATATTCTGTTTAATTTTTGCCACCTAATTTGCAGTATAGCACTAATTAGAATAAGAAAGTGTTGGTAGCTCATCTTATGTTGAATGAATGCCAAAATTTAAAGCTGTAAGTATACTTTTAAATATTGCTAAAAACTGTTTGTTGTTAGTATACTGGCCACATGATTTGCTTTGGAATGTTTAAATTGCTTAGACCGAATTTTACATCTTATAGAATCCATCACGATTGTGTATAATATACAACTATTGCTGACAACTGAAAACATTAAATATATTGTAAGAAAGTCTTGAAGCACTATACCAGCATGTGCTGCTCTTTAGGTGGGGGATGCTATGTGTGGTCTGGGTCTTGTATTTAGTATGGGTCTTTGGTAGCATTATGCAGGCTCTATACAAACTTTGAAGTACTTTAAAAAAATATAATCTATCAAGAAGAAAACAAAACCTTAATAAATGAGAACATGTTGTTAAACATAACCAGTTATTGCACTGTGACAAAAATTAGCTGAATATGTTGACTAAAGTAATAAGACCTTATTTGGCTAAAAATACAATAAAACATATTTTATTGATTGCATTTATGGAAAACACAAAGTTCCTTGACCATTCTTGAATTTCTCACAAGGAATACGCTAGGAGAAATACTGGATAATTTGTATGACACCATTGAAGTTGTATCCTGCTAACTCTTGTAATTTTATTCTTTATTACATTAAAAATAGTTCATCTGATTTATGGCAGTAATTCATGATACAAGTGTAACATAAATGACATTCGTAAGACTGACTTTCAATCTGCTTTTTAAAAAAAATCCAATTTTAATATGAAATCAAAGTTTTACATAAATAGTTGTATCATTGTTGTTTGCAGTACCACTCTGTTTTTTCTTGGTGCATGTGTCTGGTCTTGGTTTTGTTTCTCCACGTTCAGTATGTTGAGCTTGTTTTCAGTTCTGATGTTGAAAAATCGCAGCCTGTGATATGCTGAGTTTGGTTCTGCTTTCTTCCTCTACCTTATATATGTATTTTCAGTTGCATATTCCTATTGTTCTGTCTTTTTGAGGGGAAACTTTCTGATTTTCTATGAGAAATCTTATTTTTTTTCATAGAACAACATGTAGAATTTAGCATGCTGTCTATTAGATCAAAATGGTACTTACACTGATGCTTAGAGGTAAATGCTTTAAATACGAAGAATAGAAATGTAAAGTAAAAATGTGCAGTCTTAATTTTTGAGCAACAGTTTCTGTTTTCAGTAATCGTCTTGCGTTTGCTGTAGCAAATTGGGGCTCTGACATGTCTTGATATACATGTACTATCCCCAGTTACTCAGATAGTATGTTCTGATAAAGGTGACCTCATTAGAAGAAATGTTTTCTTTTTCTTAAACAGTGTCATAAATATACATTACGTTTGTTTAAGGCATTCTGTGTCTTTGAAGTCAGTTCAATGTACAACATAGTGTCAGGTCATTAACATTGGATCAAAGTGTATATTAAATTTCTGATTAAACATCCCCTCTTTTGCAGCTAGGAATAAACACAATTATAACTTCTTCCTTCCTGGTGTTGGTTTAAGATTAACATGTGCCCAATTCTAGCGAGTTCGACTGTTGCTTGTAGCCAGCTGGATAAGCAGACTTTAAGGAAGTTAGGTGAAGTTTAGCATACAAGGCTTTTTTTCATAGTGTTCAAAACTCCTTACATCTGTTCTAATTAACTTTCTTTTTGTCTGGCTGATTATTAGTTTTAATATCTGTGTTAGACAAGGCTTGTTTAACGTTTCAACCAGTGCTGTCCTTGGGCAATTAAAAGCTGCCAGTACAAATATGTCAAGATAGCTGGAATTAGACTGGTTGGTGATACTGCCTACACAGAAGAAATTTTAGTGGGTATCTCACTAATGAGAATCAAAGATCCAGAAGCAAATTTCTAGTTGGATACACAACCCAGGCTGCAGATTTTACTTGTCAGTAGAAGAAATAGAGTAGAAGGCATCCTGTCCCCACCACAGCTACATGGTAGAGTCTGGGTGTGAGTGTGGGTGAAAGTGTGATATAGCGTGGACTCAAATTTGTGTTTTTGCATGACAATGAGAGTGTAGCTCTACCTTTATTGTGGTCTGCTATTCTTTACTGAGTCATCCTGGTTGTCCTGTAGCCCTGACTGCATGCCATATCTGGTCCTTCAAGAGAAACGTGCAGCTGAGGTACTGTTTGGGGTTGTCTTTTGGACGTGACATTAACAGAAGGAGTTGTGGGGGTGGATGGTGACAGGTTTAAGTTGAACCCATGCAGCCAGACTGCTGCTTTGCCTTGCTGTGGCAAGTAGGTGGGTTCTGGGTGCAGCATGACGTTATAACTGTGTGGTTTATGTGAAGGCTTGAATCAGTTTGGTTTGGAAGTTTGGCTAGTTTGGGCTTGAACATTTGTTCGCACCTAAGTTTAGAAAACTTTGCACATATAGCCAAATTGTAGTTATCAACTGTACTTCTGTATAGGAGTGGTAGCCTGTACTTTGTGTTACTTTGTCTGTACCCCAATCTTTTCGATCCAAAAAAAATTGTTTTGCCAGGATTTATGTAGGTTGGAGGAGGAAATATTTCCATCTCTGCAGCAGAATCATAAAACTTCTCATATATTACTTCTGGTTATAGGGAGGATAAAATGTAGTCCTAGACAGCAGCTAGATACAAAATGCAGAAAAGGAAAAGAAAAAAAGTAAGAAATAAAGATGCAATATTTCAATGCAGTACCTTGAATGTGCATTGAAAGAAATTCTCTAATTGTTTTATTTTACAAAGATGGTTGTATGACTTTGTCTTATTAGAAATTCTCCCCTTCGGATTTATAATATAAAAGATTTGAAAAGATCATTCTCTTAAATATATGAAATATTTTAATCTTATAATTGAGTTTTTTAATTTTGCTTTGAGGATTCTGATTGATAAATTTGAAATAAGAAATCTTTCACTAGAGACAATTCTTCCAACTTAAATGCCAATTACTGAGTATGGTTGAAGCATGTTTATTACTATAGATACAATTGGTTGAGTGCAGATGTCTGAATAGAAGAAATGCATGTTTCTACCCGTTTCATGCATCACAGATACTGTGTTTATTTCTGTATTTTTTTCATACTGTAGATGGCTGTGAATGCCATTCATGGTAAGTAGTTTGTGTAAAAGAATACTTTCCCTGTAGTAACATGTGGAAACAGTTTGATAGAATAAAACGAGAAGAAATTAATCATAGTTATTCTGAGCTTCTTTTGCTGGTTCATAGCCAGACCTCATTTAGAATGAAATCCTTAAGAGATGGTAGTGTTTGGTAACATATAAATAATCTTTCACCTAATAAAAAACATTCCAGGACATATTTTTAAACTGTTAGATACCTAGGTTGTCTAAATTAACATTGTTACTTTTATGGAGATGAGCAGTGTCCTAATGCAATCCTTGTTTTCATGGAAAAGTAAGACAAAATTGTTTGTACATTTACCAAATTCACCTCTACAAAATTGACTTTAATGGAGTTCCAAGATGGATGTATTTGTCCTGCTAAGTGTGGCTAGCCCCACAATCTCCAGACACAGTTTCAAAGAAATCAGCTGCTTTGAAGTGATGAAAATATTTCTAATATACTTTTATTTCCATTGTATATGTGAAAGTCAAGTTAATTTAGTCACCCTGCCTTAGAAAAAATAATTTGGGAGTCTTTGTTCAGTACTATTTTGCTTGTCAGAGTTGAAAACAACTCTGATTAAAGAATTCACATTAATAAATGCGAATATTGAAAACATGTAAAAACATGAGAATAGGGGCGTTCTTTTAAAGATAGCACTCATAAGCTATGCTTGTATGTGTTTGACATCAGAATTATTCCTAAGTAAATTGAAAACATTGAATCTGATGCAGTTAGGATGATTGGAATACAAAATGTACGTTTACTTAATGCTACTAGACAGCTGAGAAGATAGAAAAGGGGAGATAAAGGCCATGAATGGAGAAGAAAAGTATTGGTGTAAAAAGTAGAAGGGAGTCATGCTAGAAGGATGGGCAAGTCTGCTTATTTAGGACTAGACTCCAAAGTTTTAGGCTGTGATTGCCACTGACTTGAAGTTCAGGGTTGCAAATCGGCTGTGTAAGTGAACTCTGTGGGTCTGCATCAGTACTTGGGGCCTACTGGGGACAAGGGCGTACCAAAGACATAGCATACTTTTTTTTAGTATGCCAGCCTGCAGGATCTGTGGTTGTCTGAGCTTGTTGCCACACTGTTGTAAAACAAAAGGAATTGTAGTTGTGGTATTTTTTTGTAAGGACTTTGTGACACTGCAATTTTTTTTTCTCTTCCTGGTCCGTATCATTCAACTTGTTAAGCTTTGCAGCCATTTAGCATTCGTTGTTCTGTTGCAAATCTGGCTACTAAAAATGGTCAGATCAGTGATGATGCGGATGTGTTGGTTTTTCATGCTTTTTTTTTGCTTCTGGATATTTGATAACTTGTTTGTGGTAGGTTGTATTCTAGATGTGGAATGTTGGTCTCAGCTGCATAATGCACTGTGTGTTGGGGGTATTTGTAACCTGGATAATTTCTTGCTTGTGATAAAAGCTTCATTTCCCTCCCTAATCTATCTGGAAATTTTAATGGTTTCTTTTTTTTTTCTTTTTTTTTTCCAAATAAAATGAGGATTTTCAGGTTTTAGGAATATTCAGTAAAAAGGTCTACTGCATTGTGTTATCCAGGTTGCTATATTGTGTGTAGGCTTCTGTGGCCTAAGCATTTGACCTTCATGTTGTAATGAAAGGTGTCATCAATACTGCTTGGATTTTACTCCCCTTGAACTGTGTTGTCTGATCTTACAACACACTCTGGTTATGCATTCACTGATTACATGCATCTAAACAATTTCTTGTCAGAGTAAAAGTATGGTAAAACGAGAATGACACAGTGCTACTATTTAGTAGATTAGTATGCCTTGAATCTATTGAAAATACTAATGATACCCTATTATACTGACCTGCATGATGTAAGTAATCTTGTACTCTTTTTTTTTTTTTTTTTCTCCAGTCACCGTTGAGTCTTTACACCTTGAACGTATGCTATAATCTAGGCAGTTATGCAAAAAAACGAATACAAAACTGAGAACCTTTTGTAAATGTTTTTGATTTTTGCTATTTAAAATGTGTTATAAAAGACACCTGTTGTTTCTAAAAGCATCTAGAGGCTGGTTCAGATTTCAGCAGATGGATTGATAAGCTTACTTCCAAGAGATACCAGTCTGTCACTTCTGCTGAAGTTGATGGAATTCTGCGTTCTCAGGTCATTTTAGGACTGTTTTAAGGAAATGATAGAATAAAAGGATGTTTTTTGTTCCAGTATTTTGTCTGCAAAAGAAACTTAAGTTAGCAGTATTTGTTTCAATGTCTGTTATGCTATGAAATATTTATAGACCTTGCCTACGGAAATTTTGATACTTTAATGAATTTATTTAACAAAATATGCAAAAATGGGGAAAAGAAGTGTATGTATTTCCTGGACATGCCAGATTCACCAAAAGCAGTTCTTGACTGTGTTTCAAGTGGAGTGGCTTGTAAGGCTGTAAAGTGGACCTTTAAAGAAATTCAGTTTAACTATCCATTAACTATCCACTTCACATTCAGGAAGGGTGTATGATGCACTTTGTGTATGATTTTGGAAGCAAATCTGAGTCAAAATTATTAGAAATTGGAAGATAAGTACTCTGAGTATGGAAATGTTAATATAAGACCCAGGCACTTGCTTTAGACACACAGGATTTGTATTTTGTGGTAGGTTAATTCAAAGTGTAAAAAAGATCTGTAAAACTATAATGACATCAACAAGTACTTACAATTTTAAATGTGGACAGTTCTAGGTTATAATTTTTTATTTTTTTTTTAATTCATGTCTGAACCTCTTGCCTGAGAGCCAGGCCAAATACCTCTACATTCCTGACATAAATAGCAAGTTGAAGCTTCTCAAACTAAAACAAATAAAATTTGAATACCTGATACTCAGTATATACTTTCTTTACTAATATGGAAATAGTTCTTTGTTACTGATTTATAACCAGAAAACCAACATGGAAATTCTTTGCAAAGAATAAAATATTTGGTGTTGTAACTGAGTAGATGTAGACTAGCTGAATGATTATGTTCTTCATTTACACCCCACAGTCATCAGGGGAAAAAGCTCCTTTGGATACAGTAGTACCTCATTGTATTACTTGCCTTACTGTGCGCTAATGTTTAAGCTTCTGAACTAAAAAAAAATGTAGTCTGTAGCCCTGTCGTAAGTACCTAAATTCCCCCTTCAGTTCATTGGAAGACTGCTAGGAGTGGAATTGAGAAAAAGCTTTGTGCTGAGTAGGGAGGATGTTTGTGCTAACCAGAAGGAAATAGTGTAGAACAAGCCATAAATCTTAAACTGTGCCCCTATTTGGCCTGCATGTGAGAACAAAATTCACAGCTCAGTTCTTCTGTTTTTACATGCCAGATATTATTGGGTTGACACCATGAATGAAGTTACCCGTGAGCCAATTTTGGACGTGCAGTGAGGTCCGTGTAAGCCAGCTTGGGTTTGGCAGCTGTGTTGATGTATGCCAGCTAGAGGATGCTGCCAGAAGCGCTGCAGATACAGCGTTTCCTGCATTAGGGACCCAGCTCTCTTCTCCCATATGAAAAGCAGGGCATACACAGGCTGGTATTTTCCTTTGCTTGATCCCAGCTTCCCCCAGTCAGAAAGTGGCCTCAGGAACCAATGCAGTTCTTGTGTCACTGAGGTGGTAAACTCACCCCTGTGGTGGGTCACATCATGTGGCTGAGGGAGCTAGTGTGTGTGCTGAGGCAGAGAAAGGTCCTGCAGAAAGGAGAGCCAGGACTGAGCCGAACAACCAGCCGGTTGCTGTATCTTGTTTTAGGATTGTAAGGTTTCAACTCAGTGCTGCGCCTCAGAGAGTACGCTCTAATCCACAGCCTGTGGCCTCAGCAGCTGATCATGTGAAGGTTTTCTGTGTAGTGGAAACTTCCTGGCTTTAGTAAGCACTGGAGCGCTGCGTTCTGCTATCAGAGCGTAGAGCAGGCATGGACAGAGTTGTCCTTTTTCGCAATAAAAGCGGAGTTCTTAAAAAATCAAGTTACTGCTAGTTACTGCCTACACAGAATTTCTCTCCCTCACATGATCAGAAGTCAGCCATAACTCTTATTCCTTGTATCAAACTTCATTTTTTCAGTGTCAGGTGTAGTTTGAGTGGACTCGCTGCTTTTTGTGCCTAACTTGTGATCCCTCCTTGGAACGGAGGGAGGGCAGGTAAGACAGTCTGCCACATCGGGCTCAGTTCTGTGGTAAACGTAAAGCAAAACTGTAGTTGCTTGAAAACGCGATTTGTTAAATTTTAGGTGCCATGAAGCTTTCAGTTAATCAAAAAGTTAATTGGGGATTTTAAAAAATTGACATGTTTGGATTTGTTAGAAATTAGATCTTCCTTGAATCTTCTGGAAGAGCTAGGCCTCAGCAAGGCAGGAGATGTGGTTCAGTATTGTCACAAAGATACAGACATTCATAAATTTTTATTGTGCAATAAACCAGATGTCAAGAAAACAATGTGTTTCAGAGCTCTTTTAAGAATATAATTTTGAGTATTTCAATTTTATTTAGAATTGCAGTTTGGTTTTTTGTTCCTCAGAGTGCGTGTTTTACTTCTGAGATTTGGTTATGCAAGTCACATTGTATTCTCTGGGCCTGTTTTGTGCTTAAAATGTAACATGACATGATTGCTAAAAACTGTAATAAAATATTGGATCAGCCTAAGAAATCCTCTTTTGCTAACTGATTTTCTAGAATGGTAACTGTTCAGAATCAAAAATTTCAAATAGACTTAACTAATAGCAGAAAAGCTGTGGCTAGCATGCTACTCCATCTCTTTTCCCATGACCTTCTAATTTTATAATTTTTTTTGTGTGTGTGTGTGACCAATTAAAATATGACGGCAGAGCAAATAACATAGTCCAAATGCCCAGCAGCTGGGACACACAGAGGTAATAATCTATGTCCTAGAATCATAGGAAATAGAGAGGGGAGAAGTTGCAGATAGTTTAGTCTCTCTACTTCTGCTTATGCACAGCTTTTCCTCAAAGTACATCTGTTAAATTTACTCCTCATTTAATACATTGATATATTACTGAAGTTATAGTGATGTTTAGTTCTGTCAGTTTGTCTTTTCTGTTACAGAAGTAACGGATCTTGACTAGAACAGAAAGATGGACTAGGTGACCTCTCAAGATCCTGTACAGACAGTTTTATGATTTCATGGTTCTCACTGATTTTTCTGTACCATGATTTGCCTTTGGATGATAGTATTTTGCGCCATGTAGGGTTTTATATAGGTATCTCTTTCCACATATTGGAAAGAAAAGGTGCTTTTCAGATTTTGAGAAAGTGGTTCAGGTATTTCTTGTCATATGAATCTTTTGAATCTCTTCTTTCCCAACTCCCTGCCTGGTAGTTCATGCATATCAGTACTCTTTGGGCATGAGAAACTGGTTCACATCTCTGTCCTCATTCTGTAAAAGAATGAATTAAGAAGCTGTATTTTAGAGCTCATAAAGTGCTCAACACACTGACTGCATTCCTCTTTGTTTTATTGTTCAGTAGTATGAAAGGCAGAGGGAAGACAAGAAGTTCTTTCTCTTCTGAGAGGAAAAAAACTTTGGGCTCACTTTTAGTGTCACATTCTGCCGTTGTATGCTTACCTGAGGTCAAGAATCTTGTAAGAGTGGACAGGACTCATATGTATGAGGCCAGAATTTGCCAACAGAAGATAAATGAAATAAACAGTAACAGTGCTCTTAATTTATGTGAGTTGACCTATTTTTTTTTTCCTGTGTCAAAGCTCACTAGCCCTCAGAAGATCATACGTGGCTGCAGTGAAAACTTAGAATTCACCATTGGGAGTGTTTTTCTAGATATACTGATTTAAGATGTTGGTTAATTCTGAATGTTTTGAAAAGCATAATTTACTCATTATTATTCATAAAAATAGATAATAAACAGTGTAGTGTAAAGATGCTATTCCCAGTGGTTGGTGGTGTTAGGGAGCATGCTTTTTGCCCTGTGAACTTGATAAGCCGTGTTCTGTCAGTGCATCCTTTTCTTCATTATTACATGGACAGCTCTTGTCCCAGTTATCCTCCTATAAAGTTCATGTGAGCATTTGATAAGTGTTGTTTGAATCATGGGTAACTTTCAGGTATCAAAATGACTAAAACCAGCTAGGACAGTTCTGTTTCAGAGATGCCATAGGTTTTTAATACTACATATAGGTAAAAAGATCAGAGATATATGTTTAATTGGTTTCAGATCTAAGCAAAATCAAAACTGAAATACAAGCGTCTAAATACCTGTTTGGGGGCACAGTGCTGCTGGATACTGAATACTTTCTGATGTATATACTGTGTTCCCAGTGATTTCACTGATAAGTGTGGTTGCTTAGTATTTCAGGTGTTGAATTCAGCATGGAAGAACAAGCTCAATTTTCTGAAACTGTTCTTGTTGCTTATTTCTGAACAGTTTGGCTGAACTGAAATCTGTGAAAGCAATAGGTGTTGTGGACTGTCAACTCAGGTGTGTCTCTTGCTGTTTGATATCTGAATAGGCCTAGAACTGTCCTCACAGAAACTGCTTAATATGCATGTAGAAAAAAGTCTGGAAAACAAACATCTCAGATCTGTACATGTATTTGCAGTAGGTGTTTATGAAGGGCTTAAGTTGGTTTGTTTTGTAAATTGGTCCTCCGTGTGTATACTTATGCAGTCTTCCATTGCTATATTAATGTTAAAAGTCTCATACAAAGTAGTATGACTTATACATTATTAGATACATAAAAGATAACTAAGTAGAAAATGTATTTTAAAGCTCTTTTTTGACTGCAGCTCTGATATACATTAATATATATAACATTTAGGCTTCTGTGTATTTTGTTCCACAGGCAGCAGGAGCAATTCGTCCTCTAGTTTCCACTGTTATTGCCTCTACTGCAGATGGCTGTTTAGACCACTCACTGGAACGTGCGAGGTACAGAGCGAGTGAAATGCCTCAGGCTTTCTTGTTTGATATAATCTACGAAGCATACCAACAGGCAAGACTTTGAAACTTTCTAAGACCTTTTTCCATTTACTTTATTTAAAAAAAACTTCTTTCAAAAGTAGAGATTCAGCATCTATTTCAGATCACATACAACTGTATGAGTATTTTCTGTAGTCTTTTGATGAAAATGCTTTATAATTCTGATCTGTTCAAGTTTTCCAATTATCAAACTGCCAAATACAAGAGGGAGCGAGGAGTCTAAGCTATTGGAAAGACAGATTTGCTTTTAATTTTTATTGTACATTAAATAGGTTACTTAAATGAGTGGGTTAATGTGTTTAAAGTTAGGTATGTATTAAGTATTTATTGTTGACTAAGAGTATCAGTTTTGGATGCACAGTGTAATAATGACATACAATAATATGATGCGATATAGACTTTTAAAATATTGGGATAATATTAATTTGATACATATAGGTAAATAAGCCTTTGATTTGCTTGGTGTTGCATGTGTATTCCACGTGCTTAGATTAATGGCTGAAAATAATATTTATGTAGTCTCGGTTGTCGTTCTCCAATTTTTTCCCAATATGTTACTTTAACATAATCTTTATTTAAGAAAATAGAAATTGTGGGTAGTATATTGAATCCTGACTCTTTTGCCTTTATCCTTCTTGAAGACTGCTTTTGTTTGCCCCACCCTGCATTCAGTTTGCTGGAAACACTCCAGGCTTTCGTCTCAGCGTACTACTTCCTTTTCATTCATCACCTTGTGGAAATTGCCTGTCCTCCAGGTATCTTTGAGACTGACTGGAAGCAGAGCATTTCTTCATTTGTGACTTGGAATTATTTTTCACTCCAGTAATGCTGACAGTCATACTTTCCATCAGTCAGAGTAAACAAGCCCAAATTACTGATCTCCACCTTCAGAGAGTACGTAGCTTAGAAGTCACCACCAGCAGAACGAATGTGTGGACAGGCGATGAAGAAGAAACAGTTGCTTAATTGTTCAGTAATTGTTTTACTTAGAAACGCTGGCACAAATTCCATGTCATATCCTTTATGCATGATACTTGAAGCTATTCTTAGATGCTGAAGATGAAGGGCTATCCAAGACGAAGAGCTACTCAAGTGATTGGACTAGCTCCAATCTTTTTAGTTCTAATGGGAAGCACGGGGATGTTCTTGGTGTATAGGGGTAATACACAGCTGATACTTCTAAGTGAGATTCTGGCTTGAACGTAGTCGGTATACTAATGATAAAGGCAGCATATATATCTATAGAACACATCTCAAGAGACAACAGCTGCTGTTGGTTTTGCAAATGTTTCTTCCTTGTTGGTGTATCTCTTGGCAAATTGCACGTTTATGTGGTGTTGCTCGAAAAAACCACCAAAAACAGCCCCCTATTTTTTCCTTCTGCATTTGCTCTTAGTTTGCAGATACAGTAGAGCTGGCAAATACATAAAAAGCTTTTGCCCGAAATGCCTTGCTCAAAAGGCAACTATATTTGCAGTCCCTGTGCTCCTCTGAATACTGTTCTCTTCTCACATATGCACTCCATCAGTCGTCTTTTTTGTATCCCTCCTCTTTCAAGAACAAACCACCAAAGTTGTTAGCAAGCAACTAAGGCTATGGTTCCTTGTCCCCAGTTCCCTTTGCATTGGCTAGATTCTGGTCATTTAAATGCTCTGTGCCTTGGAGCTCTCAGAAGGATAACACTTCACTAAACCTCTCAACTCATATTGTTTGCTAATTATTTATGTTTCAATGGTCTCTAACTGTCCAAGTCAAGGATTAAGACCCTATTGTTCTGGGAACTGTACAAACAAATAAAAAAAGATAGATAATCGTTGTCCTGAAAAACTTGGTCAAGCTACTGTAAGACAGATTTTTGTTGCAGGAATGGATGCAGCTTATGATGCTTTGATGCTTCCTAAATACTAACATACCCATAATTAGTTCCCACAACAACCTGGTGAAGTATGTAAGTATCATCGTACAGATGATCAAAAAAAGATAAAATAATTTTTTACTCATGTTGCAGGTCATTCACAAAGCTGGGAATGAAATTAATTTTGGCTGACTTGGCACGGGATCATGATCCCACTCCTGTGTATTTTATACAGTTGTGACCTTTATGCAACAGCAGTGTGGGGAAAAACAAGTCAAACATGCATTCCTTAGAAAGAAACTGTCCATTTTTGAATGTCCAGATTTGAATTACTGCTTCAAATAACGTAGACTTTTCAGTTACATTGTGGGTAATGTGGAATACTGCTTTCAAACTCTCTCTCTATTTAAATGCATCATCTGATGTGAGTAGGTAGATTTAAAGAGTTTACTTCTGGATGTCCAGATGTGTGCCTTTTTGTGAATGTAAGAGCAGTGAGTATCTCAACCACTAAGTTGCAACATTCAATTAGAGGTCAGCTGTCTGATCCTTACAGGTTTGTTGTCTATAGTCTTTTTTTGCTGCTCTTGTCTGGAAAGACCAGACTAGTGCTCTTTCTCCTTCTATTGCTGTTTTGAATGTATTTAGAGCTAGAAAGTGAAACAGAACAAGGTCTTACAAAAAAAAGATTAGTCAGGATGAGTTTGGTACAGTGCTCTGGGTCATGCTCTGTTTGTGTTGAGAAAGGTATGTGCTCTGAATAATTAGAAAAGATAAGGTGGGCACCTGAAGGAGATAAGGAGACCATCAATTCAGGAAATCATTGAACAAAGAAAATTTAAAGATTTACTCCACCTAGATCCCACCTATTATGAATGGAATGATTGGGTGTCAAAATCAAATGAGTATTTATGTAAAGATGTTGTGTAACCTCTCAGGGAAAACTGTATAAAATACCTAACTTTTCACTGAAAAATTTGGAGCTAGTTTGTCTGGTGCGAATCGGCTAGCTCCCCAATGTTGCACGAAATAAATACCTTTGCTGCTTAAAGACAAAATTAATCTCTGAGCAGTTACTCTGTGCCTTTTTGGCATCAAAAGGAATAAGCTATTAACACTATTAAAATATGTAAAAATAAGGTTGTATGGTCTTTATCAAATTAAAAGTAATTTCCTTAGAAAACTTTTTCTTGCTTGATTAAAAAGTTATAGTAATGATTGGGGGGAAAGTATATGTCTTGTACATAAAATGAATTGAAGCAGATACAACAAATGCCAAAGATTGGTTTACAATATTATCACAAAATATACGTATACTGCAGTGAATTCCCTTTAGATTTGGTGCAAAAAATCCAGCGCAGATTTTGAGGACATACTGTCAGGTTGTTTGCATGCATTTAATAGTGATGCATCTCGTTTTTGTGTGCTGGATCTCAATTTAGTTTTCACTTTTACCTTTTCTCTGTTGCCTAGAACATATATATTCCAAACAGCTCTTCTTCCTTCAGATACATCTTGCTTTCTGATTTAACTGTGATGAAAAAGACTTCTGATATCATAACCATTAACTTTCCAGCTTTATAGTAGTGCTGTTGAACACTTCTAGAATTTTGTTGCTCAAAATTGCATGCACTCCGTTGTCTTTGTAATGACTTTTAGAGCTCATTAAACAAACACTCTTCATCACTTGCATATCTGATATTTAGGCCACCTTCAACAGGGCTTTTCAGGGATTAAAACCCAGTACTTTTATTTTTTTAATGTGATTTTCCTGGCTTTGGGGTTCTTTATTGCAACCACTTTGTGGAAGGAAAAAAAAATAATAATGACATCTACTTAGAGTCTGTTTGGTCAGTTACCTAGAAACAGTGTTAAATATTCCATCCATTGCGTCTGAACTATGCTATGAAATAGTTTCTGCTGCTATTTTTTGCTCAGGTTTTGTGAAAGAATCAGGTTCTGTGCATGCATTATAGTGTTTTCAAAAGGGTTTCTTGTTAACCACTAGTCACATCTGATTTTAATAGGTGTATTAACTTGAAATCTTCTGTTCTTTGGGACAGTCCTCTCACACTTCCGTAATGTTTCTTGATCCTGATGGGGAAATTATTTCATCTTTCTACTTTGCTATTTTAAGGCATCCAAGCTTGCAAAGTAGGGTTGGTTTGTTTGGTTTTAATCCCCGGAGAAGTAAATAAATCTGAAATGGGAAGAGCAATCAAGAAAAAATTGTGAGGTACTGAATACTGCTAGGTCTTCTGATGGTTAATTTTGAATATTTTTTTCTAACCATACTCAAACAATAGTATAGATTTATAAATATATTTCCTTAAAAATAATCTCGATCTTTTTCAGCTAGCATCAATTTTAGTGTCAGTTAGTGGTGGAAGCAGCCTTATTGATATGTCTGTGTGTATGCTTGCGAAGAAAAAAACCCCGACTTTCAGACATTCCGTATTTTTTCTTTTCTATTTGGGAAATGCAAGCAGTTTGAGAGCCATTGTTGTTTCTTGGTGAAGAAAGAATTGGGACTTCTTTGTGTTGGCCTTTTTGTGATGCAGCAGGTAGGTGGGGGTGCTTTTCAGTACTTCAGGGAAAGCTTTTCAGTATTCTGCCTCAAATGATAATGGCTCCAGTGCAGAAGGATCAGAAGACCACTGTTCAGGAAATAGCTGCTTCTTGCACTGCAGAATAGTGGTGCTGATTTTAATGTTTATAAAGTTTCTGTTACATTGTTACACGTTTTATTTTTAATTCAGGATACCTCTTGGCCCCTGTACTGAACATCACATAAACCAGACTAAAAACATTTAAAGTCAATATCGAAATTGAGCAACTTTTCAGAGCCCACAACAGCCAGTGGAGCTAAAATGATATCTTGATAGTCAAAGTCAGAATAGCAAAGCCTTTTATGTTGTTAGAGCACTCGGCTATAATAAATGAATAGGCATAATGGGATTTTGGAGGATACAGGCACCTACCCCCTATATGTAATGCTGCTTAATGCTTTCTGTTGCAAGTCTCTGTGTTCAGTTGGTTGTATGAAGCATGGGAAACCTGGTTACTTCTGTTTCAGTGAAGTATTTTGGCACATCCACTTTCTAGTAGGACTTTGGAATTTGGTGTTGGGATGGTCCTGAGGAGAGAAAAGGATGAATCGTACAGGCCTCCTTACATATGCTTGTGAGTGTTACTGTATGACTCATCATATATATGCCTCCTTACCTCATATTCTTAGGAAGTACAGCACTGCTTTCACGCCCTTCAATTTGTCAAATTTGTAAAATTTAAAGAAGTTATACATTTATAAAATTTATGAAAATTGTAGCTTTTATTTCTGTGATGAGTACTTCACACAAGGTGGACAAGTGACAGATGCAAACAACTGCAAGGGGAGAAAGAGATATATTTATAATGTGTGTGGTATCTTGCAAGCAGGATGCTTTACCTTAGCATGGATTTTTCCTTGGGATGTTGGGTAAAAGGCCATATAAACGTGTTAAAGGGATAAACGTAATGTTGCATTGGTGCTGCTATTAGTTTTGGTGTGTCCTAATTTGTGAGTTCTCGTTTTCTGCACAATGTATTGAACCATACCACTAACCTTCAGTAAATATTAGTACTGGACAAGTTAAACCTTTTAAAATGAAAAATACAAATCTCTAATAACTAGCAATACCTGTGGAGAAATTGTAAAATTGCAGAAGCCATGATTTACTTCAGTTCTAACCTACTTGGGACAAAACCAGCCAGTTGGAAATTTTTTTTTAAGTGAATAAGAATTAAATTCCTAATACTTGGAAATGCATGTTTCTTTTCTATTCTTGTCAGCCCTAAGGGAAATCAGAAAAGTTTAAGTGTTAATTGAAAATCCACCCTTTCCAAAGATAGCAAATAAAGGATAAATTCCTTAGACCAGACTTGTTCATTTTTGCTTAAGGTAGTTTCATGTTTCTGTTCAGCATTTTAATTTAAATAGGAGCAAACATGAAGTATGATCCTGTAAGCCTGGGTGGGGGTGGGGGGAAGACTTCACTTACTAGAAGTCAAGTGTTCCCCTGGAGCAGTATCTTTTATGGAATTAGAGTATCAGGAAGTCAGGTAGACTACCTTTGTCCTTTAATCAGAGTAGGCTGAGACTGATTTTTCTAATACCTCTCTCTGGCATATTGTGAAATGCGCAGAGATCTCGGAGATCTTTTATCTTTAACACAAAGGATCTTGTTGTATCATGTCATGTTAGTGTACGAAGTAACACAACCATGAGATACAAAGGCTGAAATACCCAAATATAACAAAGCATTGTGTATTTGAAATTTGCCGAAGTAAGGAAGGTAGCAGGAACCATTAAAAAGCTTTGCCTTTCCTGATCTGGCAGAGAAACAGATGAAGATGGAAGCAGAAGAGTGGCATGCGGAAGGTCCTGACTAGTTTCTGTGTCAGAGGTATAAGCAAAAAGCCCAGCAAAGATGATATGACGTTTAGAGAGTTGTCAGCATGAATGATGAGGATACAATAGAATTGTTCACCAATGTGACCAGTCTGGTGAAGCCAAGTACCTTGTAAGAGGGAAGAGCTACACACAGCTGAAGAAAGGGTGGGACATGTTAGAAGGCTGTTATGCAGGAATCCTTCACGTGTGGATGGCATGGCAATATGTGATCACTACTTAAAGATAGACTGATAAGTTTATATCAATCTTAATTTTAAAAAACAATTGTGATATACTATTTTTTTTCCCCCCTGGTAATCTTGTATATGTTGTTTTACACTTAGCCTCAAGATCTTCTGTACCTGGGAAAATTTACCAAATCTACAGTATTTTTGGGGGGAGTTGTCTTGCATATGTAGTTAGTTTAATCATCTGTTGATAATAGACTGTTTGTAGATTATGGAATTTTATATTTAGCTAATCAGAACAATGAAGTTGAAATAAAAGGAACAGGAAGCAGGAATATTCATTGAAGGAGGATGGTCTTCAACATGTTTAGAGATGTTTCTCTGATGCATGTCTATAACCTACTTACAGATACATGAAACGGATGGACCTTAGGGATTCAATCTAATCTGTGTAGAAACTATGTAGAGATTAGTATTTTTTGGGACTACACTGAATTAATACATCCGTTCGTAGCCAACATTACCCACTTTGGGATAATAAGCAATAACATATACATACGGGATGTTACAGCATCTGCCTGCATAGGAGAGAGCTGCTATATATAAGCATAGTAATGACAAGATACAAAATAATAGTGTGTCAGGGAGAATCATGCAAATACTTTGATGCTAAATTCTGGGAGGCAGATGTTCTTCCACTCCCCCAAAAAATCATTACAAGATGTTCACAGATGGGGTTGAGAGCGGGGAGAAGAGATATTCTGCAAACTGTCCAACCTGGCTCTTAGTAGAAGTAAAGGAAATCCCAAAATTCTCATCTAACAAACCCCTGAGAATGTTCAGGGACGATTTTGCCAGAGTAAGAAAGGAAGTTGGCTTTGGCTATTGTTAGGCCCATTGTAGAAGTATTTGCTCAAAGTATTGTCTTTTCTGTATGTAAATAATAGGGAGTGTATTCCATGTGGATTTTGTAAACTTCTAAAGTGCTTTTTGAAAGGGCACGACATTACTGGGATTCTTCTTCAAACATGTGTGAAGCATTTTAGTATCCTCTGTAGCAGGGAAGTGGAGTCAGCTGTAGCAGTTTAGTAATATTTTGGCATAGGTCAGGCAAATCCTTCGAGGCAAAATGTCTAGACCGATTTGGGGATTTTCCTGTGGGTTCATTCTTTGTTAAAGAGATCAGTGTCTGTCAAATTAATATTGCCAGGAGCAACAGGCGATTAAATGAACAGCAGCGGACAAATTGTTGACTAAAACCTTGGCAACTTTGGGAGCAAGGGTCAGATTCAGAAAAAGGCCTGAACGGTCAAAATGTAATGGAGGCAGAATGTGGTCATTTAAATCTAATGCTGGAATCCTGAGAAAGAACCCACTGCTCACCTCCCTCCTAAGACTAAGGATATCTGAATATTCAAGACATCTCAACTTCTCTTTTTTTTTTACATTCACCAAACAAGAAACTTTGTTTATGCCAAGGCATCTAAGTTATGGCAAGGCTGAACAGCTTAATATTTACCTCCTGTAAACATTCACTTGGAGAGACAAGTTTTTAGCTTGATACTGTTCAGTCGTGATTTGGTGATGTGGATCAAAGCTGTTTGTTTTTGTAGTGTAGAAACACTGAAAAAGAGATCACCATTGTTTTTAACATGACAAAAAGTAGGTAAGATATATAGATTTTATCATAAGCTGTAATGGGTTGTTTCTTGGCCTTCAATTTACCTCATTTTTCTTCAAATGTATTTTGCGGTTTCTGTATGCTCTGTGTGTGTATGGACATCTATTTTGTTTTCCACCACCCCCAGCTTTCATCACCAACTTTGCTTTTGTATTTTGTAGTTGTATGTTCAGGTCTTCTGAATATATGCCATGTAACATCATTGTTGTGTTTTTCCTAATTCTGCATTCTGGGTTGTGTCTATAGGTTTTCTTCCTTTTCATCAACTGTATTCTGAAATACTGAATCAAGAATTGATTTGTGAATGAGAAGAACTAACTAAAATAATAGTAATGTACTACTTGTATGATTTGTATGACAGTACTACAAGCCAATGCTGCTCTTTGTATGGAGTTCTAAAGACAGCATACTTCCACCTGCCTATGAAATTTAATAGGTAATTACAGTTTTAGTGTAACTGCCTACTTGATTGGTCCAAATCAACCTACTTGGCTGAATAGTGAAGCAGCATGGAATATTTCAGTTTGTTGAAATTCCTACTGCAGTTCCTTTGATGGTATAATAATACAGATTTTAATTAGCTGTATACTAGTGTCAAGATGGGGGATATCTGTGAGTTTTTCAATGTGCAATCTAAGCATATGAAATAACCTAACAAAAGAAGCCTTTCTGCTGATTTGTCCATGGGTCATTAGGATTTTAGATCTGATTGTTTGACAAGGAAATCTGTGTAGCTCCTAAATGTTGGAAGAAAACAAAATATCTCATTTCTCCTTATATGAGAAGTTTTTACTTTTTTAACAGCGTCTCTTCAGTGTTGTGGTCCATTTCAGCTTGGATTTTATTTCTGGTTTTAATCCCATTAAAAAAAATATTTCTTTGGAAGTTCAGTAGAACCTGAGTTCTGTTCCATTTCATTCCTGCTGAAAACTGGTAATTTTTTGGTTTTGATGCAAAATTCCAATGGAGCTAATTTTTTGATTATGCAGATTTGCAGAGGATTTTGATCTGCCCTTCTCCATTCATCTTCAGGCTGATGCACACAGACTGTTGCTTAAATACATGGTTGTCAGCCTCGCCTAAATTAATATCCTAATTTGTGAAGTCTTTATGTTGGGAGTCCTGAGATGTTTTCAAAAGAGATTTTACAGTTACTTCATCTGGCATCTATTTACCCTAGCAGCTTTGTTCTGCGATTTAGAGGAATAAGTATTTTTCCCCTTTCCCTGTCCTTAAAACCTACTCAATTCTACAGAATTCTTTTCAAGATAAATATACTAAGTGAATTTTGTCAGTAATGCCTTCATTTATTCAAAACCTGAAGCTAGATTGGTGGTCTGTTGAGAAAACTATGCTAGTTTAGATAGCTCTGTACTTGATTAGTTTTTTGGCGCAATGGTAGAGCCAGGATTTTGTATGAATCCCCACCTTGCCCTAATTAATTTCTGCCACAAGAATGTTTGGAGAAATTCTAATGCCTTGCATAAGAAAAAAAAGTCTTTTTGCTAATGGGATAATTACTTCCATTTTATGGCACTCCTCGTCCTGTAGGATCATAAAGCACTTGCAAATCCACATATTGGCTCTTGTAACTGGTGTGGTGGTGCAAAGCTGCCACACCCTGGGTAAAATCTGGGATCTCTGTACCAGTGAAAAGGCATTTTGAATTCAGGTACTGTTTGGAGGGTGTATGTTAGAGGGAGACCCACTGCAATTATTCTAGTTGGAAGTTAGACTGGATTGTGAAGGTATTGTTGTGTTACTGGATTTACCCTTATAAGTGTTCTGTATCTGCAAGAATCACCCATTTGGCACAGGCTCAAAAAATGCTGAATAGAGAGTGAGAATCACTATGCAGCATATGGGAGACCACCCATCTAAATTGTCATCTGCTGCTTGTTTTGAGAAAACTAAGAAGAAAACAAGGTAGTGATGCTAGAGCTTTTAATCTCATAGCTACTGACAGTTTAGTGTCTCTCAGAAGGCAAGGAAAAGGACCATTTATGATCTTACATCATTTCAAGAGGTGATTCTCAAGTAAATTGTTCTGAGAATGTGAATAATCTTACCTGTTAAAAATATTTTTAAAATAAAGCATCCATTTTAACTTGGTCTGAATTTGGCTCACCTCTGCTTCTAAGGCTGATTTCCCCTTGTTTGCTTAATTTTAGAACTTGGTATATTTAGAACTCTCTTTACTGGGAGAATGTAAACAATCACTCTTTTACATGTTCTTAGAATAACCTAAATACTCTATAGTCTTCTACATTGGGACAGTATTTTTGTCTGTCTTGTCCATATAACCATTTGCCAAATATTTTTCTAATTTACAAGATAATTTTCTAAAGTGTAAACAATGAGTCCTAACAACATATTTTGACTACTACTGTTGCCACATAGAATATTAACATTTTCTTCGTGGCATTGTAACTAAATTAGGACTTTTTTAAAAGCTGAAAATGTATATGAGCTATGAAATTCCATGTTCAGCTGCATGCTCAAAATGACTCCTGTGTGCTTTTCTGATACCAGAAAAATCAATATTGTCTTATGGTTACTCAGGACCTGTTTTATGAAATCAATTAATTAATAACTAGCTCTTAGTTGCATCAGGTATTTAATCTTTATATCAATACTAAAGTTTATTCTCACCTAGTTTGTGTTCTCATTTTCATTATACTAGTTTGTGTGGAATTTGTTGAAGTAATATTAGGAATATATTTACTGGTATGGCACAAAGAAAGACTGTTTGTTTTTTTGGTGATCTGTTAGTTTCAGGATTGTATGTGTAAAATGGGACTTCACCAGCAGTGATACTCATCCCAGTTACCTGTCATATGGACACAATGCATTCCGAGTCCTGGCTGCTAGGGCATCTTGTGCCCACACTGCAAATGATGTGCTTCAGCAAGTGCCCTTGCATATGACTTTTCACCTTGATTCCACCAGAAGGGAAATGACTTTGAGCTTTCCAGCAGCACAGTCAAGGGCATTTTGTATGGTTCTGAGTGGGGATGCAGGAAAGATTTGCACAAAAAAGAACCTCTCCTGCACACTACATTGGTAACGTAGACACAACCCTTGGCATTTCTTTTTTTTTTTTTTTTTTTTTTTTTTGCCTACTGGTGCCCTTCTTTCCTCAGCAAAGCACCTCCAGTTATTCTCGATTAAATTTTTATTCCTTAATAGCAAAGCTGCACTTTCCACCCTCTCTCTATATGTTGGTCATGATTTATCTAGTAGAACCTAGAAGACCTCATTCTCTGGAAGGATTGAATTATGGATGGGTATGTAAGGGTTAGGGCTCTCCATCTAGTTTTCAAAAAATACTAATTTTTTTTCAAAATGATAGTATTAGTGATTTTATGATTTTGGTGTGAAGTTGAGCACACGTACTTCTTTTCTGGGATGGTTGGTTTGTTTGGACCTCTGCTTTTGCAGAGACAGAAGCAGTAGCAGCCAGGCTAAGATTAAGACTTAAAAAGTAGGCTTTAATCATAAATCATTTAGGTTGGAAAAGACCTTTAAGATGATCAGTTCCAACCATTAGCCTAACACTGCCAAGTCCACCACTAAACCATGTCCCTAAGCATCACATCTACACATCTTTTAAATACCTCCAGGGATGGTGACTCTACCACTTCTCTGGACAGCCTGTTCCAATGCTTGACCACCCTTTTGGTGAAGAAATTTTTCTTAATATCCAATTTAAACCTTCCCTGGTGCGACATGAGGCAATGATACAAACAATCATAGTAATCTCCTAGAGTATCTGCAAGTATCTTAAGGCATGGATTTAAGAGCAGAAAAGGTAGTTTATGCTTTCTCAAAAGAATTTTCAAACTTGCTCTTTCTGTTTCTTTTATCCAGAGTCACACTTAAGGATGCTGGGGCTGGGACCTAGTTTTGTGATTATACTTCAACTTCTGTTTCATTTTGAGGTCAGAGCTGGAAAATGACAGTCAATAAAATGGATGTATTTTCTAATTGTCGGTTTACCTTATTTCAATGTTATTGTTGTAGTGATTCATTGATGAATCTAAATCTAAGTAAATGACTTAGCAATTTTGATAGAATGGGGCACTGAAAACAAGGGTTTTTCAATCCAGGTCATTAGTCCTAGATCCTATCTTTTCACCTGTGATTTGTTGCTTAGCAGTTAAAGGAATTTGTCCCAGATGGACAGAAATATCCACATAATATTTTTTTTCTTAGAACTCACACAATGATTTTAATTTATGCTCAGTAGTGCAAACTTTGATATTAGTTCTCTGCATCCGTATGCATTTATGAATCCCGCTGAGTTTCTGCTTTTACATGTTGTGACAGTGAATTTTTCAAGCAAATTTGTTTTAAAAGAAACAAACAAAAAAAAGCAAAGTTATCCCCAACCTTAGCTAGCAGCTAAAACAGTGATAGGGAAAGCACATTTCTTGCCACCCACACTGCATGTTTGTCCTCTGCATTCTTGCTTCTATGGGACTCCTACTGCCTAGCAGTGAGTTGTGTACAGTGAAGAGTAATTGTCAACCTCAACATAAAGAGAGATTATAAACTACTTTCTAAGAAGACTAATAGGAAGAAAATGTGTAGCTGACTTGACTTGGGAGCTCGTATGTCTACAGCAGGAGTATAGAACATGATTGCTGGTGATGGCAGTGGGAACTGCATTCATTGACCCAGAACATTTATTCCAGAAAGGGAAGAACCAAAATTACTCTTTAATTTTTAACTTTTACTATTAAAAAGATACTTGAAAGCATTGCTTGTTCTTAATTCTTGTCTCAATAGTATTTTAAACCTTCAATTGTACGTTTTGTTCAATTTTGTAGAATCTTAGAATGATTTATGTTGGAAAAGACCCTTAAGGTCATGTTTTCAATCAAAATTGACACAGGTGTAGAGTTCAGTGATGTTAGGTCCCTATATAGTTTTCGAAAAATCAGTGAGTGTGAGGAGCAGGGAAACTCAAATGAATGCCTTCATTGAGAGGAGGCTGGAGCCTTAGAACCTTCAGGCGCTTAGGCTTTCAGCTCCATGGCTGAAATGCAAATTCAGCTGATGTCCTCGGTTTTTCTTGGTCATACACCTTTCAGCACATGGGATCTTGGAACCAATCTATGCATAAATTCCTTAAGAGGTGTTTAGTGGACTTAGGATCACCTCAAGTACCAAAATATTTCAGTGGGCAGTCTGGAAGTATTCAGGGGATCTGATGATAGAGTGCAGGGAAATCATGGCATGTTTGGAGTTACTGCAGTTACTGCAGTGACAGGCATTGGGATATAGATACAGATCTGTAGAAAACCAGGCTTGCTTAAGTCTGTTACGCAGTAAATTGCTGTATCTTTGTTCTCTTCACTGTGATACTCAGTTTCCTTATTCACGTTTCCTCTTCCTGTTATTGCTCACTTAGCTTGGTGTATTGCTATAGGCTGAGTGCTTGTTGCAAATCCACTGTTGGATTCAGCACTTTTTGGTTTCCTTGGTAATGAACATGGCAAAAATAATTCTTTATAAAAGACAATAAAAACAGGCCAGTTCAGGTTCAACAAGAGCTTGTGTCTGCTGCTTTTTTAGCTTGGCAAAACGTTCCTGATGATGAACGTTCATGATGTACTCTGTCATTTCAGCAGTGGAAACTTTATTTGCAAGGATCTGGAAAAATCATAAAGCTCTGCTATCATTAATTAGTTATACATTTAAATTGCAAGTGCTCTGATACTGTTATAGAATGGATTTACATCAAGGGTAAAATGGAGATGCTGCTGACAATGGAAAAAGTACTAAGGATGCCACAGCCAATGATGACAGAAGTGTAAGAGACTGATTCTATACAGGCTTTAATGGTACCTATGTAAAGGAGCAAATCTGAAGATTTTCTTTCAGTGAATAAATAAAGAATATTGATTTTGCTTCCTTATTCTAAAACTAAGGAATGATGAAAAAATAAGAAAATGACAGTGCTGTAGTGAAAATTTTAATTTCGTCTGTGTTTGTTCTGCTGTATGTTTACCAGTTCCCATATATCTATTCAAAATCTTTTATCAGTATAAAGATACAGTAAAATAGTGCATATTAACAGTAAAAGCAATTGTTAATGTTAAATACTGTGTTTTTAATAATTTTACTTGTTCAAAGTATTATATTGGAAACAAGTTAGCTTATGGACTATTATTAAGTACCAGGGAAATACAGGCTGTGTAGCTGCTCCTTTCTCTAACCCCTTGTTCAATGTTTATGGCTAAGCAACAACAGTATAGTTTGCATTTTAAGAAGTAATATTATTTATCAAAATATTTTCAAACTTATCTAGGGGGCAGGGGAAGAAGAATTGGTTTAATGCCAAAATCTGGATCTCACTCCACCCACAGCACTGTATTCAAACATCCACTCTTGGAAAACAAACAAAAAAACCCACCCACAAAAAAGTTCCCCAAACTACCTATTAGAATGCCTTTGAATATTCAGCAGTTCAAAAACGTTTTTAAATATCATATTTCCTTCTGTGTCATTTAAAGAGCTAAACTAATCTATTTTCTTTCTTTTGTGGATATTTTTTGTGCCAATATGTACAGATGTTTCCACCATTTCAAATCTGTGGTCTGAAACTTAAATTATGTCTATTGTTTCACAAAGCTATGTGTGCATGTCAAGTTCAGTTAACTGTACTCCGTCAAACTTGATGTTAAAAAGCTTTTCAGTCAAAAAGAGACTTTAGAAATAGTAAGAGTTTTAAACAGATTGTTACAATGTAAGTCGGCTCTAGGTGTACAATGAAATACATACAGACAACTCAGGATGAGAATGTGTGCCTGGGTCAGTAAGAATTTTCCTCATGGGAATTTTACAACTTTTTATTGTAGGCACTCCCTGATAATGCTTTGTTTGTTAACTGAATTTATTAGAACAATATAGAAGCCTTCAAATTCTGCACCGTAAATATGGATTTAAAATTCCACATGTGGAGCTGCTTAGCATATGGATAATATATAAACTAAACTGGTCTTGAGCTGATACTTCCATTTCATTGTTCTTCTCTGACATCAGTGTATCAGACTTGCAGAAGAGTACACTGTGACAGTATGTTTAGGTTTAAACAATTACAGATAATTAGAGTGGTAAATGTCATGATGTACAAGTGTTAGTGAGTATGGTTTTTATTATTACTTTGCTTTGTGTCATATTTTATCCCTTGAAGGCAGTAATACCCTCAAGATGCTTTAGCCCATTTATGGAACTTCTCCACTCCCTATTAATTATCTGTAATTAAGACCTTGCTAAAAAGTTGGAATTGCTTAGTCTTGTCCTAGTATCATTTGTTACACATATATTTAAAAACAATTTTTATTGAAAGTAAATTCTTTCACAGATAATTTTTCTGAAATTCTCTCCCATTCCAAAGGAAGAAAAAAAAATAAAATCTGTATGTTATTCACATTAGTAGAAAATAGCTTGCATTTTCCTTAAAATCAAACAAAACAGTAAATGTTATGCTAATAAATATTTGGAACTGAAAGTTACAAGGCCATTCGGGTTTCCTTGGCAATGTGTCTCTGGACCTCTTTACTGAAGAGATTGCTCAGTTTTACATATTCTGGAGCTAGTTTCCTATTTCTTTATCTTTTCTGTTGACCTTTCTTGTATGTTGATTCTTTAAATAATATAAATGATTGCTGCTTAGTTTAAAAATATTCCAAAGTGTCTTTTGGAAAACCCTATTTTCTTTAGTATTTTGGAAGAAGTCTTTCTTTTTAAATTACTCTATCTTCTTATGTCTGTTTTGTTTTGTTACTTGAAGCACTTCTGTAGAGAAGTATAACATTTAAATTACTTTTCTTTCTACGTGGGATGTTTAAAAGCATCTTCTTTTTGAATGCGGTCAGGAAAAACTAAAATGCCAAAAAATTAGGGATTTAAATAAGATAAAAGTGACAACTACAGTTTTTCTAGGACTGTGTGTGAGTGATACAATTCAGATGTATAATGCTGATGAATTCCTTGAATTTCACTGATGCATTACAAAACAAGAATAGAAATAAGCATTTTCTTCATATCTCTTATTAAATTCTTGAAGAAATTATAAAAAAGGCAAGTTGTATTGTAGCATTCTGGTTTGGTGGTTCTTTAACACTTAGATTTTTTGATTCTTGACAATTTTTAATTCTTGAATCCTGGAGGAGATTGTGAATTACAAAGCACAGTATCTGGCCTGTCACATTTTATTCGAAAAAAGTTGTAGATGCATGGTTAAATTTGATATGGTGGAGGGATTATTTCAGCTTTTGTAATGGAAAGTTTATGCATTGCAGAGCTAATTGTCATTCTCTAAGGAGTTAACCGGCATCTTGTTTGAGATTGTTGAAGCTGATAACAGCCTACTTGCATAATAAGATGTTTCACTGAAGCTTTTAGCAAAGGCTCTTCAAGGAAACTGAACAGATTTAGGATAAGAGCAAGGGCTTTGTTAAAAGACAAGAAACAAGGTAAAGTGAATGACTAGTTCTCATAGCAGTGGATCACCCGTAGAGTTTTGTGCAGATCTGTGCTGGGAGCTATGCAGTTAATTTTGTTCACAAAGAATTTGGAATAGGAAGTGGAGATACCCTTCCCCGCCCCGCCCCGCCCCCCCCCCCCCCCCCTTTTTTTTTTTTTCTGGGTAGTAGAGATGAGGGCTAATTAAGAAGGTTTGTAAAAGCATGTTACGATAAAATTCATGGGTAAGTGTAGATACATGTAAAGGAGGGCAAAAGGGTTGATCAAAGTTTTGAGGTAGCTTCCACACATGAAATGTCTGATTAGATATTGATTTCTTTACCTGTGGATGGATGTGAGAAGAGATGTAGCGGAGCATTCTGAAGGGTTGAGAAGGTGGTTTTGCACTCTCTTTTCTGTCAGAACAGCAGAGCGTGTGATGAGTCAGATGCTCCCTGATGCAGGTGCTGAAAAAACACTGCTATTCAAAAAGTAATTGGGTGAATTCAGGGTTCCTGTAATCTACTGAGGACTGCTAAGGCAGTCGCTTCTGGTTCAATGTATTCCTCAGGGACTTCTTCATTTAGGGGTTTCATAAGCCAGGAGGATAGCTTTATATGAGGCCAAGGGAGTATTCTGTGAAAGTAAGAAGATATGATTGCGTTGTTCATATTTACTTATCCTTGACTACCCACTGTCAGCCTCTGCTAGAGACTGGGTACTTGGATAGCCAGCCTGTGGTCTTATCAAATACATCAATTTTTATGAAAGACCCCATCTTAAATTATCCTTCCTTGTTACATGTAATTCATGTTTCTGGATGGACTGATAATTTAGTAATATGAAAATAGAATAGAATTCTCTTGGCTTAATCATTCCAGTTCGTCTTGAGGTAGCCCTGTCCTGCTTTTGTACTACCTATGTTTTAGCTCAAGAGATTCTGTCCATACTCAGTTTTCCATTAATAGGATTCTTATGATCACTAACTATAGGAAGCCAAACTGCTTGGAAAGGGTATATTGAGAGAAGAATGCCTCTTCTAGATAGCTAAAAAAAGGACAAATTTGGTTGGTTTTTTTTTTGTTTTGTTTCATGGTTTTTTTTATTTTTTTATTAAATTAAATCTGGAAGGCTTACGGAGCAGCGTGAAACTTTGCTATTTTGTGTGCAGATTACTGGAGAAAAATACAGAGGGAAATGTGTAAGGAATACAGAGGTTCTTAGTTACTACCATCTTTTTTTGATGCTGCAAAAACCAAACCAGACAAGCCATGTGAAGAGTCATGCTTCTACAATTTATTAACATGTTCCCATACTCTAAAAGTTTGTTACTGAAAGGTTGATGATATCTTTTGGTGAGGCCTCAACCCCATCAATTTTTTTTAATACATGTAACTTCTCATTGATTTAGTTAACAGCATAAAGGTTTAGCAAGATCACTTGAAGCAGCCGATTGAATTAATTTGTGGTTTTAAAATATTTATTTACTTCTGTAATATTTTGCTGGATAGCTAGAATTTGGCATAAGCTTTTTGGAAGAGTGGTATTTCTGATTCATCTTGACTCAACCTACCTAATACAGCATGTATCATTTTGGACAGGATCTTTGAGATTTAAGGTTTAATTAATGAAAGAAAACACACATTATTACTTAAACATATGATTTCTTTAAGACTAATAAAGAATATTTATTCTTTTTCAATTACTGCAGTGCACAAACTATGACCTGGATTATGGAACTGAATGTTTGCATCTGGCTTTGAAATACTGTAAAACAAATGCCAAACTTGTTGAAGGAACAGCTGACCTCTGGAAGGTAAAGGCAATAATAATATCTATTTTTAGTATGTCTTTTAAAATTAATTACATTTGCATATTACTGTAAAAATTCAGATGTGTTTTGAGTTATAATAGTTAGGCTTTTCCCAATTTCAGAATGGGTTTTGGATTATCATGACTTTTTTTTTGAGCTCATAGTTGTGGACAGAGTTGGGCAGATGTTACCTGAGATAATCAAAGACGACAGCATTTATCTGGAAGTAGGGAAACCAACTGGGTAGTTGAATAGCCTGAGAATCTGTTGAAGTATAAATCTATAATTTCTAAAACCAAGAACATTATTTTTATGAGATGAGCTTTCTCCTGCTGTTTCTATATCTTTTGTTTATTTTCCTTTCCTCCACTTTTCCTATGAGGAAAAATTCTCTAAAGCCAAATACCTGGCCAACAATGGTTGATTTTTAGAGCAGTTCATGACATTCAGTAACTTTGTAATGTTTAAGACCTCTTCAAACAATTTTTAAAAATTTTTTAAACATCATTTACCTTGTCTGATAATCTGTAGGTTTCTGATGACTGACAAAGCAGGTGTGTATACAGGTACTAAAGGATACATCCCTGCTGCTTAAAAGTATCCCATTTCATTATTTTGGATGGTGGGACATTATTCTTTCTCAGTAGCTGTTGTCATGCAATTTTTAAGTGTTTCTTTTTTTTTTTTTTATTTTATTCATTACCATGTTGAAGGATCTAGAAGCAGCTCAG
Organism: Falco naumanni; assembly: GCF_017639655.2. Taxonomy (NCBI): domain Eukaryota; kingdom Metazoa; phylum Chordata; class Aves; order Falconiformes; family Falconidae; genus Falco; species Falco naumanni. Next base: position 30,757,141 of record NC_054057.1, read on the forward strand.
ATCACTCCATCTGTCTTTGACAGTAAATTTCCTCCAATGGGACATGACTCCTAATAATATGACAGTAAATCTTATGCAGAAAGGTAATTTCCTGAATCTGCAGTGCAAATTTCCTGTGCAATTTAGCAGCAAAATTTACTTATATGTTCGTTGCATACAGCAGCTTCTTTCAATATCTTTCTGGCGACATAGTCTTTCTGAAACAGCATATTGGCTGTTTTCCTCGTCAATCTTCTAAGAGACAGATTATGTCATGCATATTTCCCTTACATCACTTTTTGGATGGTTTCGTTGTTCTCGTTGCAAAGCATGGTGCTTACATGAAGGGTAACAAAATACACCCATCACGTTTGTTCAGTTCTTCATAATGTTTATTTAGTTCTTTACTATTTGTAGATACTAGTGATGGCCAGCAGATGAAACAAAAATGGAGATTTCAGACTGGCTTGGGAAAACAATTCCAATGCATATCCCTCCCCTGTATGGAGGAGACCTTTTTCATAATATTTGGTCAACATTTCTGTTGCTGCCTCTTGCACTGAGAAAGTATGAAAGGGCAGCAGAAAGATCTGGAAGAGAAGTCGAGTTTACTTTTCTCTATGGCCATTAATTGTGACACTTCCCCACCCTTCATCTTCTGTTCTTTGGGCTGAACAAGCCAAGTTCTCTCACACTGTCTTAGCAACTTTCTGCTGGGCTTCCTTCTGTTTGTCATTGCGTTATACTGTGAACCCCAAACTGTAAACAGTACTCTGGTGTGTTCTCAAAAGTGCTGAATACAGGGGAATAATCCCTGTATTCCCTTTAATGAAGTCTACTTCCTTACTAATACAGCACAGTTACTTGGACTGCTTTTCCGCACTGCTGACTCATACTCAGCTTGTCCAGAAGGTCCTTTTCTGCAAAGCAGTTTTCTCTATTTTGACATCAGTATGGCCTGCTGCACAGGGTTATTCTGTCCCAGATGCAGGATGCTGTGTTTGTTGCATCTCACAACTTTGTCAGCCTCTTTCTCCAGCCTTTCACGGTCTGTCTAAATGAGTGTTGGACCTTTGAGCATACTGAATACTTCCCCATTTGTTGTCATCTACTAATTTGCTGAGAGCATTTCCCCTTTCCCTGGTTATTAATAAAGATATTAGACAGGGTTGTCTGCAGTATCAGCACCTGAGGAACAGCACCAGTAACCAGTCCACACTTACACATCAGACTTGAGCTTGTGCCACATCTGTTTTAAAAGAGGATTGCTGAAGTGTTAGTGCCACTCCAACATTGCTGGTGAAGCAAATTCTTGATGCTGTTAATTTTCTAGCACGTGGGACCCATTGTAGCACTGGACTTTAAAGAGGCCTGCAAACACATGGAAAATGATAACACGAGTGAATTCCTTGTAGGTGCTCAGATATGGATCAGAAAACCTTTTTAGCTGCTGGCATACTGGAGAATATCATAGACAAGGAGATTCAGGTACAAAAGCTGAAAATACTGTGGACCAGGTGAAAGAGTCTGTATTACATTTGTGTGGCAAGGTTTTGGTAGCAGGGGGCTACAGGGGTAGCTTTTGTGAGAAGCTGCTTAAAGCTTCTATCCTATGTCCGATAGAGCCAATGCCAGATGGCTTCGAGATGGATCTGCTGCTGGCCAAGGCCATCAGCAACAGTGGTAGTGCCTCTGGGATAACATATTTAAGAAGGAGGAACAAAAGATCTGGACAACTGCAGCTGGAGAGAGGAGTTGAGAGTATGTGAGAGCAAAAACCCTGCAGACACCAAGGTCGGTGCGGAAGGAGGGGGCAGAGGTGCTCCAGGCACCAGAGCAGAGATTCCCCTGCAGCCCCTGGTGAAGCCCACGGAGAGGCAGGCTGTGCCCCTCAGCCCATGGAGGTTAACAGTGGGGCAGATCTACACCTGCAGCCCATGGAGGTTAACAGTGGGGCAGATCTACACCTGCAGCCCATGGAGGTTAACAATGGAGCAGATCTACACCTGCAGCCCACAGAGGACCCTGCACCAGAGCAGGTGGATGCACCTGAAGGAGGCTGTGACCCCCTGGGAAGCTGCACTGGAGCAGCTCCTGGCAGGACCTGTGGCCCCATGGAGAGTTGCCCAGGCTGGAGCAGGTTTGCTGGCAGGGCTTGTGAATCCTGCAGGGGATCCACGCTGGAGCAGTTTGTGAAGAACTGCATCCTGTGGGAAGGACTCATGTTGGAGAAGATCATCAAGGACTCTCCTATGGGAGGGACCCCACACAGGAACAGGGAAGAGTTTGAGGAGGAAGAAGCAGCAGAGATGTGTGGTGAACTGACAGCAACAGCCATTCCCTATGCCCCTGTGCTTCTCTGGGGGAGGAGGTGGAGAAAATCGGGAGTGACGCTGAGCCTGGGAAGAAGGGAGGATGATGGGGGAGAGGGATTTTAAGGTTTGCTTTTATTTCTTATTACCCTACTCTGCTTTGACTGAAATCAACTTGATTTCCCCAAGCTGAGGCTGTTTTGCCCATGATAGTAGTTGGTGAATGATCTCTCCCTCTCCTTATCTTGACCTGTGAGCCTTTAGTTTTATTTTCTCTCCCCTGTCCAGCTGAGGAGGGGGGTGGCAGAGTAGCTTTGGTGGGCACCTGGGATCCAGCCAAGGTCAACCCACCACACATCCTCAGTGTTGACAGTATTGTGCAGTGCGTGACAGTAGCAACAGCACCCATTTATGTGCAGATATTGTGCTGCAGGTGGTGTAGAGCAGCAAATATGCTATATATAGTACACACAAAGATAGCGGTGCCATGTCATTAGTTATGCATTCTTATATCCTATTCCCTGTCTTATTGTGTAGCTAAATGTCATTGGTGTCTTCTGTGGCTTGTGAAGACATTCAAAGTCAAAGGCATAAAAATGATGAGGTCGATAAACCAGAATTGTTTCTACAGTGAACAGTTCTATCAGGTTAGAGGCCACAGAGGAAGATGGCTCCTTCCTGCTTGTGTAGCACCCTGGTATTGGTCACCCTGTAGCAGGGTGTTTGGCAGGTGGCGTGGAGCAGTACCACTGAAGAAGAGAAAGCTTGTGCTCAGCCTGCACAGTCTGAAGAAGTGCAGAAGACTGCCAGTTTTCTCAAGTGATGTTTTCCTACAAAATGGTTAGGAGCTGTTGCTGTTTCTTACTAATCGCCTTTCAGAAGCAGAATTGTCTTTCCTTAGCTGTCATAATAATGTAATTTGTAATATATTGTTGATTTTTTTTCTGTAAGGGTTTTCAGTGCTGAGAGAAATTATATTACGTATGCCAAGAATTGATGTCCTTCCAATGGCCCCAGTCTTGTTTTTTCAACACAAGGCAAAAGGATATTCCGTCCAGATAAATGAGAACTGAAAGAAATAATCATTGTTCGCTTGAGGTTTCAGAGGATGTGTAGCAGAAAAACTGCAGTCAATTAACAGATGGAGAGCAGTTTTAAAAGTCCCAAGTATTACAAACCAGTTTCATCTTAATGTGGACCTTAAATCTTTAGAGAGAAGGTCTGATACTTGTAAGAATTCAATTTGTTTATTAGGTGCACAACCCACATAACATTAAATGACTCTGTGGAGTCATTTAAAACTGTGGAAAGAAGTTACTTATGTGTATATATATTTTTTTCTTAAATTAACTCTTAATTCTTCCTGAGCACTGTTTATTTATAGTGCATTAGAGAAAGTAACATTTCAAAGTCACTTACTGTTGGACGTAAAGCAAGAGAAAGTTTGTTCTCTTTCTGGTAACAAATTACAAAATTAAAATAATTCTTTGTAGTGGCAACAACCAGGCAGGAACAGTTTTATAAATATTTATAAGTTCTGTTATGAATGCAGGCATTATGTAACTATTTATAAGATATTAGGATCATGGTGGCAAAAAAGAAACAGAAAAAGCACCCCATTTTCAGTTTCTCAGTGCTTTACACCTTTGAAACAAAATGATCTTAAATGTTCTGGGACAATATCCTTTTAAATAAAGTATAAAATCATGTAAGAATGTAATTTTTAGTGTCTAATGTATATGTGTGTGTATAACGCAAATGAAAACTGCATTGTAGGAACATTTTTAAAAGATTAATACCCATTTAAAGACTTAATGCTGATAGTGCAAAAAATCTTCACCATTTCTAAAACCAACAGGTTATTTTGTAATCTCCTGAAAATATCCCATACAAAGGAGATCTGTATGATACCTTAGTATAACAGAGGGAAATACTACGTCAAACTAAAATGCAGTGCATTTTGTGTATGTGTGATCGTAACTTTATTGTATTTGTTTGATAAAGGGTTATGTTTTGCATTTAACATACAGTTTTGTAAATCTGAAATGTTCATCAAGCTAAATCAGTTTGCAGAAGACTTTTAAATATTAAATAGGAATAATTTGGGGGAACACAACAAGTGAGATACTAGTTTTGACCACTGAATGAGCTGAAAAATTTTGCATCAACAGCTGTATGCAGTTTCTTACTCATTGGCTACACACAGTTCCTTCTGTTCAAAGGGTTCCTGTGTGCCCTCATATTAGTAAATGCACTTGCCCTTTGTGTGATGTGTGAAAGATGGGCTGCTCTTGGAGGATAAATTGGCTTCAGATGAACAGAAAGTGCTGAGGCAGCGTACCACAGGTTAAATTAACTTTGGAAGGGCAGCCTTGGTTCAGGCACACTTGCAACTAGTTTGCTATCTACAGCAGTACAAACCAGGCTTGCAGGGGAGCTGGTGGGCTAAATATGTGGACAGAGGGAAGAGATGCAGACAGGAAATGGGGAAGATTGGGAAAAAGTGTTTATAAAGCTTTAAGGGGGCTCTGGGAAGAGCATCTTCCTCGGCAGTGAAAAGTTGCAGTCTGAGAACTGAGAGAGCAGGGCACACAGGAAAACAAACCAACCGTTGTCTGATGATTTTGAGGCTTTACTAAATAGATGGATTGTTCATTATAGAGAAAAGTAGAGAAATGTTTAATAAGTAAGCGTATTTTGTCTTTGCTGAATAAGCAGATGATGGTTTCATATTTCATGATAGTGAAGTATTTGTATTAAGTTTTAGTGTTTGGCCCACCGATATTCTGGATTGCAGCAACAATATTCAGAAAGTTTTGGAACACTAGATGCTCAAGATGACAAAATGGAAATTAACATTGTCACCTGAAGAGAGAGAATCTGAGCAATTAGGAGTCTCTGAGTTCAATATTGATCAACAAAACAAAGTGCAGTGCTACAGGCAGAACTACAGGGACTATCACAATGAATGTCAACCAACATGGATTTTACTTATTTTGTGAAATTGATTTCAAGCCTTTTTTACAAGGTTATAGTTTTGGCTGATAAAGGTGGTAGTTTTGATACAATATATCATTAGCAGAAGTTTGACTTGTTACTATATGACATTTTAATTAAAAATAGGATGCCTGTAATTGCACTAGTCCTTATTAAAGAGATAAAAAATTGTATAACTGATACATTGCAAAAGATAATTCTCACCACATGCAGTTCTGCAGAAACTGTTATTGTCACTAAGCTATTTAGCATTTGTCTGATAAAGTTTGCAGACGTCACAAAGATTTAAGGATTTGTAAATAAAAATTGATCAGAAGTAACCTATTGTTAAGGATTGCTCGGCAAACAATTAAAAAGAAAGTTATGCTTTTCATTGTAGCCAAATAGGAAGAAGTGTTTTCAGAAAAAAAATTATAGGCCATATTTAGAGAATTGCTCTAGGAAGGCAGTGACATTGAAGGTGGTGTAGGAATCAGAGGGTAGCAAGTTTGCACTGTGGGAAAAATACCTTATGTCAGCCATGGATAGAGAAACAAGAACATGAATTTAGAAAGAGATGTTCTGGTATTACAAGTGCATGTAGAATTCTGTGGTCACATCTGGACTCAAGGTCTGTGCAACTGTTGAAAAATAGAGAAGGTTCAGAGGCCAGCATGAAAAAGAACATTAAATTGTAATTTTGTAAGTCCGTAGAGATTTAGCTTAGTAATGTGATATAACAAACCCAGAAATGCATGAAACAGATCTCTCTTCTGAAAAGTGAGAGAGAACTCCTGTGTGTCATTTTTTTTGTTTTGTTTATTCTTTACCACTGTGATTTTTGCACCTCACCTGGGCTGCAAGAGTGTGGAGGATGCTGTGTTACTTTCTGGTATAGAGTGGCAGTAAAAGTATTCTTCCTGGCTGATTTGGCTAGATCTGAATTGTTCTGGCTGGGGTGAGCCCAGAATGCAAATACATTTTAGTGTATAGCTGCTCAGAATGTGTTGACTAAATTGTTTAAAGTTGTTTAAAACAAATTCATACTAAAGCAATCAATGGTTAGAATTAAATGAAAGGGTGTCTCTGTTATGGTTGCCTGCTCTTTGAGTAAGTCTTATCTCAATTGCAAGAACACCTCTTAGTCAACACAAGAAAATCCAGGAAGATTATGAATGTCAATGCCTTAAGAGAAGCTTTAGTTGAATTTAGCATCTTATTCAATACTGAAAGAGGTGCAGAGAATCCCTCCTTCCCTGACTGGTAAGTGGTGGTCACCTGTGGTAGCTGGCAGGGCTTTTCTCTCTGTCAGCTCTACTATTTTCCTAAAGCTTATAGGATCAAAGATTATGGAAGAAATATATATGGATAGTGTGATATGGCCTCAGATGTCTTATTTCTGTAGGAAACCACCCTAGAGAAAGTATTTGCTGATATCTGGCTCAGAATTTTGGAAGAGATTTTAAAGGTTCATTCTTAACTTTTTATTCTTCTGTGCTATTTGCTTGAAGACTGGGCCTACTTTGTGAGGTAACATTTTAAAAATTGGACTATTTAAAATACTTTTGCATGTCAAAGACATTATGAACCTTAGAATATGTGAGACCACTTTTAACAGAGCTTAGATAGCCTTGTTTCTTGAAAGGTTTTTAGATGGTAATTGTTACAGGTTTGCTGAAAGTTCACTATAAAAGACCTCTAGAAACAGGTAATTGGAAAGAAACTTTGCAACAAAATGGGTCACTCAATAATTCTTTGTCCTTAAAGTCAAGACACTGGTTCTTCCCAATGGTAGGTAAACTCCGGCAAGATTCATTCTCTGGCTGCTTCTCCTGCAGGACAAGCTGTAGGGAAAGAAGTTGATTTTTAATTTTAAGAGAATATAATTCCTTGGATAAATGATGCTTAATGAGAAAGGTAATATTATTAATATGTTTCTGACTGCAGTACACAGCTTAATTTGTGAGATGGAAAGGAAAACTGTTACAAGAATCCTTGTTAAAATCAAACAATCATTTGCTTGGAGACTAAAATGCTAATACTTACAACGGTATGTTTCTGCTGGAAGATTTACTTTGCAACACTATTTTGGAATTATATTCAGTTCATTTCAGAAAGAAATAAAAAATTATTCTGACCCTAGGGAAACAAAAGCAGCAAATCCAGTAATATTTTATTTTATGTAAAAGGATGTCACAGTAAAAACAAAGGCAAATATTTGGAAATGATTCTTATATCACTTCATGTCACTGCATGTCATTGTGAAGACGTTGCTGGCAAAGGCTGATAATGTCTTGGGTAGATGCTATGTTTAGTTTTGCATTATTTTATTTGCAAAGCCTAATACTGGGACTGTCAACCACCATGAGGGTACAAAGGCAGATATGAAAGGTGTTTTTTGCAAGTACCAAGTGAATATTCAGCATCTTACTGTCCATCTAACTTGATCTGGTTAATGTCTTCAAGAAAATCTCGATGGTTTTTAATCCTCTGAAAACTCATACAAAGCCTGCTCAAGTTTCACTGACTACCACTGATTAATTGAACTCTCATTAACAGCAATTGTCTTGTGCTACTGAAAAATGACACCTATATTACTAAAAGAAATAATGAGGCTTCTCCCTGACTGTCATTTATGTGATCACAAGTCCTATAAAAATTAATCTATTTCACAATAAAATTATAGCATAGGATGGATGTGTGAAAATAGAATGCAGTATCAGGTTTTTGTGATTCTTCAAGGGGTTAAAAATAGTTTTAGGTTTCAAATGAGTTCTGAACAGATCTAAGTATTTTATATATCTTCTGTTCTCATGACTTGCCAGTGATATTTTACCAGAATTAAGAAATTGACAATGTCATTTGTTTATGGTATTTCAAATGTAAAGAATTGCCTTCAGGACATTGTTTTATTGCTTTTACATTCCTTCCTGCTGTCTTAAATCTAATGAGGCTTGTCTGTCCTTTAGGTGACCTACAAGCGGGATCTGCATGCAGCTGAATCGATTATTAAGGGTATGTGTTTGTCCTTGTGGCTGTCAGTTTGCATATTCCTGAGTCTAATTAAGAATCTTGTGTGCTATAGTTTTAAATGTCTTTAAGAAAAGTTCTAGGATGAATAAAATGTGCTTAGGCAAGTTGTTTTAGCTTGTTCATTGGAATACACTACATTATGCATTATTTACCTTCTTTTTCTTCTCTTCAAATAAAGAACCTTATAAAAAGTTTTGTATATTACAGAGTCAAACAACTTCATTTTGAATGGCTTTGTAAGGAATGAACAATTTTTTTTCATTAGTAGTTCAATTCTGAGTATGTTCCATCTTTCTAATCTAAGTAGCAGACTGAAAATGAGATATTAACTCTTCATGTCTCTTTACTCTTTTATATATAACAACTTGTTGCCTAAATTGATATAGTGATTATATGATATTGAGGTATTCCATTAATTTATAAATACTTTGTTTAACTGCTTTTAAACCTTTTTCTGTACTGGAAACAGCGTTTTCTTAGCAGTTTAACTTGAAGACTAGATTTAGTTTTTATGTAGATTGACTCAATCTAAAAACAGTGTAGAAAGGAAGGACTCTGAAGTACTGTATAATGAGCACACTGATGGTTATTGTAAACTGATAGGCACTGATTCAGGGGACTCTTGCGTGATTCCTGGTGGAGAACTGAGGGATAAAAGCCCAGAAACTGATGAAGAGAAAGGGACTTCCCTTTGCCTTAAAAGTATTTTTCCAGAGGAAAAAAAGTGTCGTTCCTATTTAAGAAAAACAGAGCAAAACCCATGCCATATTAGGGCACGATGAGTGAGTGGCTAGTTGTTCACTTTGGTGGCTCATGTGTTGTTACATGATCCAGTATTGGCTTAACTTCTGATTTGAGTCAATTAGACCTTGCCAAGATCAGCTCTGTTACTGTAGACAAGCGAGGAAGCTTAAACAGAGCTCAGATATTGCTGTGGTATTCGGCATGCTGCTTCTCTAGACCCCCAAGAATGCAACAAGTTTGAAGCTTCTGGCTATTACAGTGGACAAATATTACACATTATATGCATTGCTAGAACTGCCTGACTGAATTTTTCAGGCACGTATCAAGGAGATAAGGCTGGGAAACATTAGAGGTTCTGGTTTTGACAGGGAATGAGCTCTCATCTCCATAGCTGGAGGCCTAGAATTTTTTAAAATCTTCTTTTGAGTAGGAGTTTTAGAGGTTCCACACTCCTAGCTTTCAAGCTTAGGATTTCCAAACATACTGAAGACAAGTAGGTGGCTGGGAATGGTTGGCATGCATTTACAAAGGGGAAATTATGCCTGACTGAACTGATAGCATTCTACAGTGAAATGACTAGCTTAGTAAAGGAGAGCAGAGGGTATATGGTTTGTCTTGATTTCAGTAAGGCTTTTGACACTAGGTCCATGACATACACATTGACAAACTGATGAAGTACAGACTAGAAAAGTAGACAGGTGGATTGAAAAATGGTTGAATTACTGTGCTCAAACAGTAAAGCCCAGCTGGAGCCCAGTCAGTAGTGGCCCCTATGTTTACCCTAGGGGTTAATGCTGGTTAAAATCTTCACCAATGATCTCAATGGTAGGACACAGCACACTCCCAGCAAGTCTGCAGATGATGTAAAACTGAGAGGAGTAGTTGATAGACCAAGTGGTTATGCTGCTATTCAATAGGACCTAGATAGGCTGGAAAAATAAGTGAACAGGAGTCTCATGAGATTCAGCAAGGGGAAATGCAACTCCTGCACTTGAGAAGCACCATTACAGGCTGGGGGCCCATCAGCTGGAAAGCAGCTCTGCAGAAAAGGCCCTGGGGGTGTCCTGGTGGACAACAAATTGAACAGGAGCTGGCAGTGCACCCTTATGGCAAAGGTCAACAGCCCCTTGGGCTATGGTAGTCAGAGCATTGCCAGTAAGTCGAGGGAAGTGATCTTTTCGCTCTGCTCAGCACTGGTGAGGTCACATCTGGAGTGTTGGGTCCAATTCTGGACTCCCCTGTGCAGGAACAATGTGGTCATGCTGGAGAGGGTTGAGCAAGAGGCCATGACAATGATTAGGGTAGTGGAGCATCTGTTCTACAAGGAGATGCTGAGAGAGCTTGGACTGTTAGGCCTGGAGAAGAGAAGGCTCAGCGCGATACAGCAATGTGTATAAATGCCAGATGGGATGGAGTGAAGAAGATGGAGCCAGACTCTTTCTCAGTGATGTTCAGCAAAGAGAACAGGCAATGAACAAAAACTGAAATACAGAAAATTCCATTTATACATCTGGAAAGCCTGGAAATTCTTAGGATTCTCAGGTTTTTTTATTACAAAGCTGGGAGTTTGGAAGGGAAACTCTGTCCTTGATATCCTAGCAATCATTTGTTCAGCTGTTTGCCAATATGAGCATCTCTTAGCTTACAAATGCCATTTTTTCACCAGCTTTTATTGAGTTATTGTAAACAATGTTTCATCTCAGAATTTACTTGGGCTAATACTTTCAGAACAGTATTTATAACTTATTCAAGTTTATGGGAAACTTTGAAAATGGGAGTGTGATCTGACATAAACCGGAAAACCACTTTCAAAATAGGGAGTTTCTCCATTTTGTCCACTTTTTGATAGCTATCGGATATTTACAAACTTTGTGCAAACAGAATTCATTCTGCCATTAAGATTTTTTCACAAATCTAAAATCTAGATGAGAAGTTCTTGAGTTAACCCAGTGATTATCAAAGCATTTTCTTTTAATTTACTAGTATTATTGTGCTCTTGGAAAAGTACTAGTAATTTTCATTTAATTTTAAGTGATCTTTCCTTGGATAAAACAATTCAATTTAAATATAAATTTTAAATGCTCAAATACTATTATTGTAGTTGTCATATGAGCAAAATGACTCACAAGACCCCCCAAAAGTTAATAGATCATATCAGTATGCAAAAGAGGGATTTCATAGTACAGTATCAATAAAATTAAACAATGATTTTACCTCTTGATGAATAGGAATTGAACTAATACTTTACCTTGAATGATAGATCAATGGAAAAAAGGGAAGCTTCCAATCTTTGAGAAATGCAAAAGTAATTACATAAAAAAATGAAGTTTTTTTTTCCCCCAATCTAAATATAGATCCCATTACACCATTGTTACTGAATTCCTAATTCTAAAAGACTGTATGAATGCTTTACGGTACAGACTTCTTTTAATGTTAAGTATTATCTGTAATTTTATGTTTTATCTATATAGTAGAGACTGTCAAAGAAAAATTCCCTTAATGGTAATGCCAATAAGGAGATGTAGAAAGCTGATTCAGCTGCCAGCTGCTTGGATGTGCTATATTATTATAATCTTTGTAAATGTTTTCTGTAACAAGGAATGTACTTCTGTCAGTCAAGCTTGCTGAAGCCAGTAAAGCCAGCATAAAATGATGTAAATGCCATGAATCAGCTCAATGACTGTATTATGTTGATTATATCTTGACAAAAGGTTCAATATTCAACTTGGAAAAAACTCAGCAAACTCATTGTTCTATGTTAACTTTGATCGCATTTTCCTTTTTCCTGTGTATTTTTCATATTTATTTACCATGTATGTTCTCAATATTTAATGGCAATTTATCAGTCGTTACTGGATAAAGTAGATCCATTTTCATTTCCACTTTCCTTGAACGTAACTGTAGACTATACTTTTTTGTAATACAAAGACCAATTTATTGAACTGTATCATTTGGTATTAGTCAAATATTTAAGAGTTATTTAGTTCAGAGGACCTTTGGATGTACTGAGGTTGTGTAAACTTTAAAGGAAAAGAAAAATCACACCCAGTGCTGATTTATATTTTTAAAAAAATCATACTCGTCTTCTTGCCATTTATTTGCTGCTTTACTAAATACATCCTTCTGCAGTGGGCAAGGAGAAAGCCAGATGGACACCTTATGTAGAATATGTTGCTTTATGTAGCTAGAGAAGGAGACAGCACCCTGCTCCCATGGTTCAGCTCTCCAGTTTGCTTGTGTCTCCTTCCCCACATACCTCCATCATTACAGAGCAGCTCTTGTGAAGGTGGGAACTGAACCATCACGCTTCTTGTGGGGAAACTAAACAAGAATACAATGTGAAAAAATTATTTCTGTGCTCTCCTTCTGCTGCCCTCTCATCCTTATAAAGGTGACTTCTTGTATTCTTTAATCAGTGCTATCCTTTCTTCTTTATAAATTGTTCAAAAGAAAAGCAAGTAGATTGGTAATATTTTGAAGCGTTTTGCTTCAAATATGTTTTTATAGCGTTTATGTTAATTTTATGTAACATATACTCTCTACTATTTCATACAAAAAAAATTATAAACCTGAAACAATACTGCAGCCTTCATGTAAATGAGTTTCCATGTTTCTGTGTATATAAGGGCTTCAGTAATTTCGTAAGTCATTAAAGAAGATTATTTATAATTTATTTAAAAAATAAGATCCATTCCAAGCAGCTTTCTCTAAAACTGCTTGAGTAGAAAATGAAGGTGTAGCTTATTCAAATGAACATTCACGAAGCTTAACTATTTGTGTTTATAACTGGAGCAAAAGTGCTGTAAATGACCAGTCAGTCTCTTCATAGATACATATTTTGTCACATTAACACATTTTTTTGTTTTCACTAAAGCCAATACAATCTTTTCCAGCTGTTGGTTATGACAAAAAGTTTATGTAGCTTAAAGTAAAAATGAAGATGTTTCATGGTGGTAAATCAGGCTAATCTCTCACTTGATCTTTACTTATCTAGTGATCTGTCACTTTGGCAGCATCCAACATATCTGCTTCAGTAACCACAGTAGTTTTTATTATGCCTGCTCTGTATGAAAAACTGTAAGTTGTTCATTGAAGTTTGGATTTGCTTTTTGCTTCATTGCTTGAGTTCAGGAAGGGGAAGCTGCACATGTTCTTTACTCCTTTTGCAAGCAGTATAATGAGTCCTCCATAGCTAATTAGGACACCCCATGACATTTACCTAACATAATTAATTATCTTTAATGGGGTTTTGAATAGACACTGTTGGCACTCCAAATCTGCAGTTTGAGATCTGTGCCTTATCTATTCTGTGCCCTTTAAAAGACTTCAAATACCATATTTTCAGGTTGATATTACATGACTTATTTTTGTAGTGGACAATTGAGCTATGTAAATTAACATTAGGCAAGCATTTTATTCACAGTTCATGCCACGCTTAAAGGAAAGCATATTTAAGGGGAGAATATATTTTTGTCCTATTGAGCATCATCTTGTTGTACCCCCACATTACATCATTCAGTCTTATGGTTTTTAGTTTTACAGAAGAAATCTTAATACCTATGTTCTGCTGTTTTGTGCTGTGGCTATGGGAAACCTTCAAGGGTATGTCACCTTCCAGAATGGCAACCATCCTACACACCAAGGCGTGCTTGGTTAGGTGTCTCCTACTGGCTGTATAATTGACTGTATCACAGTGTCTGCTTTTCCTGAGAGTTCAGAACCCAGTACGTGGTGCTATATGAAGTGCTCCTACTTGTCATTATGCTTTTGTGCTTTCTGCCACAACTTAGATAGCTGTCTGCTGTGTGATAGCTACTCGCTGCTGTTTGTGAGCTTCTGTTACAGAACTGTTAGTTCCATGAAAGTGTGTCATCTGACAGAGAAACCACCACTGCAAGAAAGCGACAAGCACTGTTTCTTCTGGTGGTTTCAGTAATGGTCTCTGGTGAGAGGAAGGACTTTTTGCTGATTCTGATCATTTGACAGCTACAAACTTGGCTAGCAGAAGTTGCCAGTGTACTAATGTGTTATTCATGGCTCACATGAGACCCATGTGGTTGTGCATTTTCAGATACCGTTCCCCCTCAGAGGCATCCTCAAGGATGGGTTTTCTGGATATCTACGTCCTCTTTTTCCTTCCTTCCCTTTTTCTTTTCCTTCTTTGGGATGATGATGAGATACCAGGAACTCTGGAAAGGCATATTTATGGCAGGAATACCTGCCTTCCCATGCAAAATTTACCATCTTTTGCCTTGTTAAAACCCCTTTCTTTTACTTGGCACTGGCTGCTAGTGTGTCTGTAACTTTGCTGAGCATAGCTGGCAGCAATCTTTCCTACCTATATGGAGAAGAGGGTGCCTCTTCCTGACACTATATACTGCTTTGAGTATAAATGGTATTACGTGTGGGGTGGTGGTCTACATGATGGTTCTTCTTTGTGTCAAGTTGTTGAAGAGGACACAGGACTGAAATGCAGCATCGTACACTGAATGGTAAAATCCTGTATTGCATAGTTGGGTGGATTCAGACTCCAGGTTCAGGCCATGTAGAATGCCTGAAGGGGAGGTCCTGCATGATGCTGTATGGCTGGATTGCAAGGTACCAGCTCTTGGCATGCCAGCTTGCATGCTATCAAGGTCCTCTGGAGATGCCCCAGAAGCTAAATTTATGGGCTTGGAGAGTGTAGGGTACCAAGGGCTTCTCCCTGGCTCCCCACTACCATTTCAGTCTTCACAGCTGATTTCTTTATTATTTATTATGTATTTAATTTGCTGGATGCATATTTTAGCATTGGATGAATTCAGCAGTGAAGAAATTTTGAGTGTACACATACAATTTTGTGACTGCAGTTCCAAATTTCATGTCATCTACAGTCTTATTTATTAGTGACCAAAACTTGGTTTGCTTCAACTTCAGAGAATGACAGTTACCTTTTCTGTTAACCTGTTAGTTTTATTTAGAAAATCCATTGAAGCTCTATTAAAAATATTTGTTTTGATGAGAACTATTCATCCAACTGGTCTTTTTCTGGTTTCAAATAGTAATCTTTTTTTTGCTTTGAGTTATGAACTTCAACAGATCTTACATACTTAGATTTTTATGCTAGAATATTAAGGTTACACTTCTGCCTCTAGACAGTTTTGCTAAGGAACAGGTTTCTTGTGGTTCAGTTTGACATATTATTTTGCTACTTTGTTTATTTTTCAAGTGGTCTTGCATTTCTCTCTATTGTCCATATATTAAATTATAATTCTTTAATTAATCAATTTAAATACAAGAAAAATTATTGTTATATGTGTTTGGCAATTAAATTATGTCTGAAAAAAATACAGTTAATCATGTGATTATGAGACTGTTCCTTTAGACATTATAGTTCCATTAGTTCCTTATATTACAAATATAATCCTACCTAAGTAACAAGTCTCAAATGTTTCATAGAAGCACAGGTAGCTGTACCAGCTTAATGAGACATAATGACTGATAAATTTAAGCATGCTAAACTTGACTCAGGTAGAAGTAAGAAAAGCATGCATGCATATGTACATTTTCATACTTTAGATATATTTATGCATATATGTAATTCATATTCAAGCCAATACAAAGAAACATTTTTCTAATATAAATAGACTGAGTTATCTTTTGAGACTGTTTTCTTAAAATGTGTCTTATGAATTTGCTTACTTCCTCAAGTCTCTTTTACAACTGTATTATGATAGTCTGAGTTCTAAAATTTGTTTTATAAACAGTAAATGTAATGCTTTTCTTTAGTTAAGCAGGTATGAACTTGCAGAGTATGCAGACAAGGTGGCACACGCCTATTTTTAATAGTCTTGAAAATATCATCTTACAATAAGGGTGACTCATCTAGAAATGTAGTTAAGATCAGGCTAATACAAAACATCCTAAAAAATTTCCATTAGGACTACTGCCCTCAGGGTAGGTATCTTTGAACTCTAGTTCCAACATGTAAACTTTAAATGGTGCTTCTCAATAGAAGTTTGTAACTTAGAGTTTGACTTGCTCTCCTCCTCTTTCTTTTCTTAAGGGCCCTTCTTCTGCAATTACTTTTTCAGAAGAGCGTGCACTTGCAGATTGGATATTTTGCCCTCACATTTAGCTAAATAAGTATGTGCTGATGTTGATAAAATTAGCAAGTGCCAAGAAAAATATTGCAATGCCCTCAAATTTTTTATGATTGTTGGGAGCTATATACTATGTTTTGTGTTATAAAAAGTCATGTGAGTTCTTCATATAAATAATACAAAAATTGACATAAGACTTGTTTATCAAAGGACAGAGACCTTACTCGAGGTAGCCTGCATTTTCATGGGCACGCTAATTAACCAGTGGCTGTTCTCTGCTGTGAGGCAAAGAAATAGACTGGCAGGTGGGGAGGTACTCCTCAGATAACAACCCTCTTCCTTTTCTTCTACCACAAAATCTTCCTCTCTTTCTTCTATACTAACATCGGTAGGGCCAGTGTCACATTTGGCTTTTGGTGTTTTTGGCTACAGAGAAATGTGGAATTGGTAAACAAAAAAAATTGTTAGATATTTTTAGTTAACCTATATCATACAAATAAGAATTTCAACTCATTCTGTTGAGCATGAATGAACTAAACGCTTGGCGGTACTTATTTCATTTTTCTTGTGTTTACAGTGGTAGAAACATCTCTGTTATACTAAAAATGCCTGAATTTTCAGACCAGACAAGCTATTGCTGTATAGAAAGTGAAAAAGAAATTCCGATAAACTAATTTCCTATTTTGAATTCACTGCAAACTTCAAAAGTATTTTGATGAATAGGATGTGCTTCCAAAACAGTAGGAATTATAATGACAGACCAGAATGGCATGGTATGAACATGTTTACAAAAACAAGTATATGTGTACACATATATGTGCAATTAAGAGAAAAAATAATGTCCGTAGGCTAAAATCTGTTTGCTATTCAGGTGCATTTTTATTCTTATGGTATTAATTCCCCAGGATATGATATTTATGATCTTTAGTCGAGCAAAATATTATTTTAATTGCTGCTTGTTTGTGGCATGCATTTCAGGGTGAATTTTTAAGTCATTCATTAAGTACACTTTAATACATTATCTAACTAAGGTAGTTCCATAAACATGCACACATTTTAATTTATAATTTTTGGTGAGATCCTAGGATAAAGACTATAACAGATGTTACTGAATAATAATGTGATCTAAAGCTTTCAGGATATCAAAGAAGCACACAGAAAAATTAAAAAATAAATTTTCTGCTGGAGAGAGGAGGTGGTTTGATGGAATAAATTCTGAAATCCTGTATCAAATTTATCTTCACTGAGGAAAATTCCTACCCCTTTCCTGATAGAGAACTTTAATGTTTAACCTAACAGAATTTGGTAGTGTAAAGTTTTAACTGTTTTTGATTTATATGAAATATATGCTCTGAGTGGATGTTAAATGTGATGCAGTATGGGGAGGAGGGTGTTACTCCATAATCAGGTACAGCTGTGAAGAAGCCAATAGTAAATGGGAGACGTGTATTGGGATGAGGAGATTTCCAGGGAAATATTAAGTTTAAAGTAAGCAGAGGAAGAGGAAGCCAAAGAAGGATACAGGTTTTGATAGACAACATAATAGCAAGAGAAGCAAAAAAAAAAAAAAAAAAAAAAAAAGGTTGGGAAGGTGTGTCATGAAAGTAGAGAAGAAAACAGAATAGTGGTGCATGGGAGAAGGACAAGAGGTAACAGGCAAAAACTGAACCAAAGGACGTTCTGCCTCAGGAAGGACTTTCACCGTGAGAACAGTCAGGCAGTGAACAGGTTGCCTGGAGAGGTCTCTGTCCTCAAAGGTTCTCAAGGACCGGGGGGTAGGGCACTGAGTGACCAGGCCTGATCTCATGGGTGATCCTGCTTTGGTCAGGAGTTTGGACTAGAGATCTCCTGAGGTCTCTTCCAGACTGGATTATCCAGCAATCTGATGAAAAATTGTTAGCTGAGCATTAAAATTCTTTATGACATGGCCCTGATGTGGCTTTCCAGAATAACCGTTCCGTTCACCCAGGCAAACTTCTTGAAAGCCAGGAGTGAAGTGCTGCGTGCGGTCAGCAGGACCCGTGCGAGGCCTGCGCCGGCGCTGCCTGGGTTCGTGGGGCCAGCGTGTTGGCACCGAGTGAACAGAGCTCCAGCGGCTCGCCGGCGCTGGGACACGGGCAGTCTTGGGGAGCGGGGCTCCACGCAGCCTGCCTTCCCACAGTACGGCAAACCTGCAGACTGCTAAATTAACATACAGATGGTTTTGGTCACTTGACACGGTTGGGATTGAAATTTAAGACTCAATTTCCATTTAAACTAGAACAGAACCGTTGCTTTGCTATGATGATTTCGTAAACTGTGATTTCCCAGACTTCATTTTTCTTGATCATTTAAAAGCATGCAGCATCTTATCAATGTGTGTATTATCGTTACATTATTTTTTCATACTTTATTTGTAGACTTTCCCCCCGCTGCATTATATTCCTCCTTCCTCCAGATTACAAATACATTTTTTCACAATTCATTCAATTTTGCTTTCTTCTTCATTAAATTGAACCTGCAAATCTTGGTTGCTTTTTTGGTAGTCATCTCTCCTTTCTCACTTACATTGCCGGAAGTTAGAGGTCTGAGGGGGCCGGGGAGAGGAGTGAGATGGGCTTTATGGCTGCAGTCTTTGAGCAGCAGCCTCTTGTGAGGTTACTTTTGACACTTGCAGTTGATAACTGACGACTTTTTAAAAAGAACTGTCAGAGCCTAAATTATGGTGCCGCCTTGGCTTCCACAGCCTTCTTCCACATGTGGATTTTTGTAACAGCTCCAATCTGACCTTCTTCATTAAGTTACTTGGTTCAATAGAATCGGAGTTCTTGAAATCTGATATGCCAGTCTGGTTTATTATGTACATCTATCTTGTATCTGCATTCCACGTACAGTACTAAATTCAAGGGACTCTTGCTCTTATTTCAATCTCCCCACCAGTTTCTTTCTGCTGATAAGAAATTAATTCAATATGGTTTCCCATTGACCCATATTTTAGACTGTAAAGTTCTTCTGTATAAGTAGAAGCCAACTTTGGCGCATGCTCAGTATATTTTTTTGCCCAGTGTATCTATGGGAAGATAATTTCTCCCACAGTCATGGTATCCTATGATTTCCAGTCCTATGAGAAGTGGCCATGCATTTTTTTAATTCTCACTTTCATCTGGTTGTGATGGTTTATAAACAGATGTTTATTGTTCCCTCTCTTTCTCCCTGCCCCGACACCCACTCACCCACCCCCCGCCGCATTCTTGCTAACTTAATACAAAGTCAGTTGCTACCACTATTTTTGTTGTCATGTTACAAATAATGGATTTCATAAATGCCCATAATTCATAAAATCATTGTAATTATATTTTGGGATACTCAGTGGTTGATTCACTTGTCCTGCTTACAAATAATTGTTTAAAACTTGTAACTCACTTTCCAATAATGTCAACTCTGCAGCAGCTTTAAAATTAATTTTCAGGTCTGTATGTCTATTTTTGTAAAGAAGTCTTTGAGTTTACAATAGAAAGTGAGATGTTTACTTAAGTAACGCATCTGATTGAACTTATTGTGTGGTATGTAATTATAAAAAAACCTTTCCACATGCAACAAATATGTATCTTTATACTCAGACTTGTTTGAAGAGAAGTTAGGCCATATTTTTATAATTCCTTTTATGTCTTTCACTACTAATTTATCTTGTGGTGGTTTGGTATATTTCTGTCCCTGAAGTTTCATTGAAGTCTGCTTTAAACATAATTAGACTTTACCTTTATGAAATTTCTAGCTGCTTATGGAGTGGCAACCCCAAAGACATTAGAAATGTTATGTTTTTGTCTGCATATTAATTCAGCATCTCAAAGATAAAATCCTGAATTAGAAGTGAGAATTCCAGACTTGAATTATTTTGATTTGTTTGCTTAAAGAAAGGAAAATGTTCACTCAATCTTGAAACTAGTCAATAACAAAAGAAAATACTAATTTTCTGAAATATTTGCTTTATGGAGCAGATCAGGCAATAGCCTGAAACTATTTGTTCTCAGTATCAAGAAAATATTATATTTTTTCCCATCAGTAAAAGATCTAAGAGACTGCCCATGCTAAGATCTTTGTCACTGACTCTGCAACTTTTTTGATACTGAGATGAACAGTTATATCTGCTATCTCCCTGAAACGTATTTTCAATACGTTTGGGTTTTTTTAGCTATGTACTATATATTGTTGGGAAGTGGATTTATGCTATCTCCTGGGGTTTTTCTGCTTTTCTCAATATTGCTGACACTGCATTTAGTGATTTGTTGAAGTGGTAAGTGGTATGAGGTTTTCAAAAAGTTGTTTTCTTGGTTGTCATCTAGCGTCAGTAATGTGTACCTAAACAAATACTTTTTCATAGAAGTCCCTTATTTAAATGGGCTCTGGTGACAGTGTGATTATGTGATGTTTTAATGTACAAAATCATATAAAATATAATATGAACTTTATATTTGAGATGTATGTTACATAAATTATGTAGTTATATTAACTGTGCCTTGAAATAAGTTGTCTCAAAATTAAATTTACAGCTGTTGAAAAGGTTCTGTCAAGATACAGCAGTATATGGATGGAAGGTAATGTTTAGCAGATTAGTAATTTTGATTGATTTACCTTTGCATGAAATACTAAGGGTTTTTTCTTGATCACAGACAACCTATCACAACAAGTTTGTGTTATTACTGATGCGAATGAAGCTGTTGCACAAGTAGGTTTTCGCCTTCATGAATCTCTGAAAAACCAATTAAAAGTAAGTACAACTGTGTCTGTAAACTGTACAATTAATTTAATGTTTCTGGTTTTTGCAACTCATAAGAAATGGTCTAAATAATGTGAATACGGAAACAGAGACCTCCTGGGTCACTATAGTATTTATTACAAGGGATTAACACCAGGTGTGGAAGTTACCCAGAAGGAAGCATCTTCAGCCCAGCTATGCTGTGGAGGGGGATCTTACTGATCCTCTTAAAATGTATATATTAGATTAGAGGAGAAATTGGATCCAGACAACAGAGAGGCCATTTTCTTTAGATTTTATAAATTCACTAAGCTCAAATTGTAACAAATATGTTACAGAGGAAATGCTTTTGTTACTTTGAAGTCTGAATTAAATTCTGAACCCACTAAAGAGTAGGATGTATTCCTGCAGAACTGTGAATGCAAAGTCAAATTAATCAGCCTTTTTGCAGAGAGACAGGGGACATTTCACTCAGTGGATGTTCATTGAAGCCTTTGCTGTAGGATATTGATGGCATTTTCTACTGGCATTTAACTATCTTTTCGTTTTTCATTATTTCTACTAATAGAACTATCAAGTTGTCATTTTTCCCAAAGGTGGTTAACATTTGGTAATTGCTTAAATCTTGACTGGTCTTGGGGTGTTTCTTAATTATATCTTATGTGATGGTATCACATCTTTCTATTACCCATAGAAACAGAAAGGGAATAGCTGTTCAAAAATACAGATTTCCTGATTTGCACAATGTTGCTTTTGCAATGGTTTTATTCATGTCTGCTGTTGTTCTGCAGTGTGCGCTTTGTTAAGAGTAGGATGTTCTTCTGTAGCAAACTGTATTGCTATTTTATATCTAGAAATGCCACTTGACATTGTACTTACAGGTTTTATTTGGAAACAATTGCATTTAATATGGAAAATCATGCTTTTTTAAAAGTCTACATTTAAAAGTGGAAAACATTAGTAGAGCTGAATAAGATCTTTTCTTGTCTGAATAGCTGTATAATGGAGCAGAACTATGTTTCCATTTCACTGATACCAGATCTGTTACTGTTTTTCCTTTTCTTTCCATTTAAACTATTCTACGGTTACTAGGAAGATGTAGCAACCTCAAATCAGACTGCCAGCAAAACTGGTTAAAATTTTCAACATGTTTCCAAATTTTCATTTCAAAACCAGTTTATTGTTGGGTTGGTCCAGCACATGAACCCATGGTGCATTTGAATAAAACACACATAAAATGGGCACAAACAACATAATGAGGGCATAAAATGAAGGGATTCCTACTAATATGGGACTGAATTTTTTTTATGGTTCTATTAAAT
This sequence comes from Falco naumanni, assembly GCF_017639655.2. NCBI lineage: Eukaryota > Metazoa > Chordata > Aves > Falconiformes > Falconidae > Falco > Falco naumanni. The sequence continues at coordinate 30,779,324 of NC_054057.1, forward strand.
CAGTTTATTTAGTTGATAATTTCTTCTCTTTTTTTTTGATCCATGTTGTCTTTCCTCATAATGAAGTTGATTGTTGAATTTCTTTTCAACAGTTTCTAAAAATTCCTGCAGTGATACCTACCAAACGACTTCGCCAAGATCCCTGTCTTCTTGTGTCCCTTTAAACATCCTTAGTAATTAATTTCATGAACCCTTACACTGAATATCTTCGAAAACTAATATTTATGTATTGTGTGTCTTGTTTTTAAATGGTATAATCTTTTAAGACTTAATTTTTAAGCTTACCAATATACAGAACTTCTAGTTTGAAACACCTTAGACAGAATATATCCACTGGCCTATGATTTCTCAAGTGAAGCACAATAACCTTGTGAGAGAGAGATTTGGCTCTGTACAATGTGATAATTGCTGTACCACACTGAAAGCTGGGCCTTGCTAATTGGATGATAATTGATCCAAGACAGACACTAACTGGGAATCATTCAGTAGCCTACATACTTCAAATTTAAACTAACTGAAATTTAAACTGGCCGTGGTCAATATTTTAACGTTTTAGATAGTTTTGACACTCTAGTTCTTAGTACCAGCCATATTTATTTTTAGGATATTTGTTAACTTCTAGATGCATCCTTAAAGAAAAATTAAAAATAAATTGTTAGTGGGGTTTCCATGAGAGACTCCAAAAACAGGGGAAAAAAGATGTAAAAATTGAAATGATGAGATAAAGAAATGAAAATAAAAGCTTTTCTAAAAAAAAAAAATAAAATAAGGCAGCAGTTACTGCTTGCAAAGTACTTTAAGAGTAAGTATTTTAATCAGTGTTACTGTAAACCATATAACTAATACGTGAATGCTTTACAGAAGATATCTTAGTGTGGAAGACATAAATTGAGTCTTTCCTTATGTTTGTTATTTAGCCCTTTTTTTTTTTAAACAAGCAAACCTAAATGGGGGACTGAAGGTGTTTTCTTCTGTGACTGGAAATTACGTACTCCTGCTTATTCAGTGACAAAGTGCTCCTGTCACATGAAATGTAATCAATTGGATGAAGCTGGGGGTTTTTTTGTGACTGGATAAATATCCACAAGCAGTATATCAAAATATTTAGTTAGTTTTAATTAGTAAATGAACTAGTGTTTCACTAGTAGAAATGCACTAATTTCTTAAACATCGCTTTGTCCGCTTGCTGAATTGTTATTAATTGTGATTTAAAATTCAGATATAATTCAACTAACTTTTACAGATTCCCAATGTCCTGATACTATTTTTCAATTTTATGGAAAGCTTCAGGACAGGGCATCTGATAAGCAGAAAAACATTAAAGAAAACATTATTATTCCTATCTTCATGTTCATGAAAACTTACAATCTCTGCTTCTTTATACTACCTGCATAGCAATTGCTATAATGACCAGAAGTGATTAAGCAAATCCTTTTTTTTTTTTTTTTTTTTTTTTTTTTTTTTCTATTTAAACACTGAGACATTATGCAATGAACACATTTTACTGAGGTGGTGGGTTTCGGTAATTTTTGCTCTCTCAAATAGCCAATAACATTGATTAATATTAATTTTAATTAAAAAAAACCCCAAACTTTGGCATAGGATACTAACATGCCAGATAGAATTAAAATTAATTTTAATTAATTGATGCTGTATTGAAGGTTCTAATTAGGCAGCTGTGTGTACTTTTCCAAGCGAGAAATCTGATTTAATTTTTGCTGTAAAACAAAGACTCAGTTAACTGCTTTATCAAATTGTTCAATTTAAATCAAAACTCTGATATACTATTAATTTTTAAACGTTCAGGAATACTTAAGCATCATGTATCGTAATATTTTAAGGAAAAAGAAAACAAATAGGCCTTGTCCCCTGAGTCATGTTCAATTTACCTTCTGAAAAGACTGTGGCATGCATTATGCTCCTGTTCATCTAAGTATATGCGAGGTTGTAAAGGTACTGGGGATTTCTGACTTTACTTCTGCAGTTCAAGTCAGGAGAGTTTTGTGTATTTGCAATACCTGGAGTATTACATTTTTAGAGTATATTAAGTAATTCTTGCCTTTTGTGGTTTTATTGGTTTATTAAATGTTAAGTATTTGGGGTTGTTTGAACAAATTTTCAGTCCAAATTGTTTCTAAAATCTTTAGTGCATAAGTATCAACTTTTGGGTTTCAAACCACCTTCCTTTGCAAAAAGTTAGCTCCCCAGGTATTACAAAAATAAACAAATACAGCTTTAGATAACAGTGCAAAGCATTTTTAAATGTTGTATTTGGTACTTCTGTTGGATGGTGGATTACGTGACATTTTGAGGGAACACAGCGGTGTGTTCCTTCTGTTGTTGGCTGCTATATATAATATGTCTTCTGGGCAGCTTATTTGAGCAATGGAACAGTGAGGTTTGCTAGTTTAATAGAAGCAACATGAAGATTTTTTTTGCCTTATTTTCAAGTTTTTTTAGTTGGCTTCAAAGTGTTAACATCTTTTAGGGGATTAATTCCCCTTTTACTACCTGGTTTGCTGTTTTACTTAAAGCAATCCTGAAGCTGATAGTGCAGTAGAAGCTAGTTTTTATTTTAATTAGGATAAGATAATTTCTTAGCTGGTGTTTTAGTTAAAGGTTGCAAAATAAGTATGTCTGTGATTAAGGTAGTATTTTGAAGTATTCACTAAGGAAATTATTTTCAGGAGAAATTCTAAATGAGTCTTGTCATATGTAGAGTCCTAGAATACCTGTGTACTCTTTCATATGTTCTTCTTCAATTATTTTATTTTTAGTTGTATGAAGACAAAATGTATATGTATTTGAATATTACAGAGATTTTCTCAGAATTAGAGGTCTAAAATCATTAGATCATCTTGATCCTATGAACAGTGGTTTCATCTCTGGCAACAGCTGAACACCCTACTGCAGGCAGCAGCAGTAGTAGTGTCTGCTGCTGCCAGGGCTGTGTCTGGCATGGCTCCCCTACCAGTGTGCTTCAGCAAAAACTTGCAGAAAACTCTGCAGAGTGTTGTGACTCCATGCTTCACTGTTGAGCCACCTAGAAATCTGAGCAATTTTTAATTCTCATAGTGGAAATAGTAATTGCCTGTTTTAAATTGTTTGAATGAACAAACTCTGCCATAACGGTGGAAACTTTAGCACGTTGTTGAGGCTGAAGTAAAATTTGTGACAGTGATTTTTTTTTTTTTTCTAATCAGGTTGAAGCTATATCAGTATCTCTAAGCAAAAATGATAGCCATCTACAGAACATCTTTTCAGGACAGTGCTACAATTTTGTTTGTGTAAATGTAAGTAGTAAGGATGCATGCTTTTTAGTTTTGCACTTAAACTTATTAGTAACAGTCAATAATAATTAGATATTTGAATAATACGTTGTTTATTATTTCTGTGCTCTTGGTATATCCTTTCTGATGTGCGCCAGACTAGACCTTTGAGATACTGGCCCATCCTTTCTCTCCTGGTTCTGCACTTCCATCAGTGTGGTGTTAAATAAGCCATGAATTCTTGAATAAGAAGGATACAACTGAAAGTAGTTTAAAATTTCCTGTCATAGATAATGTATTGAAGTGAAATGTCTCGAGAAGAGGTATGTCATACATGTCATCATCTAACTAACTGTGCATTGCTGCTGTGGTCTAAATCAGCATTTTCTATCTTGGGCACATTTATGCCGTACAATCTGTATTTGGGTCCCTGTATGGGAACAGGAAGGTTTTAGATGGACCCACATCTAAGACCAATCAAGACCCTTAAGCTTGTTATATGTATACGTCTTAAGGATAATATTATTAATTTCATATTCTTTTTCAAACAGCTATAAACTTACCAGTTTACAACTATATTAAAACCAAATAACCAAGGAAACAAAAAAACCCCAAACCAAAAAAGTGTTGTATCTTTTTTTGATAAATATCAGAACTTTGAATTCCATTTTTATGAAATCAGTGTTTGATGTTTTCAGTAATTCTAAGCACTTCTTTTCTTTTAGGATAAAAAGTATGCCATTCAAGAAACTCAGCAACTAGTGGATATGTTGGAAAAATCAAATATTCCTCTCTTATATCCAGTTGTCCTTATTTTGGTAGGTAACTCCTGTAAGTTACCGTAGAAAGCATCTAATGAAATATTTTTAAATGTCAGAGTAGGTTTAAGCTGCTGCTAGCTCTGAATAAAATTGCAAATTTGAACTGTAAATTGGACTGTAAAGAGCCTCATTTGCACTTCAGAAAATGTACTGCATGCTCTCAGGAAATAAACCAAGACTAGCAAATGACAATTTATTATGTTTCTGTGAAAGACTCATTGTGGCTAGTCATACTGAACTGTTAACTCCTGCTTTGCTTTTGTGCTCCATCTCTGCTGGGGATGCTGTGAATGTTGCACTCTGCTTGAGTGCTCAGCTGAAACAGAATTAAGTGGCTTATTTTTTTTCTGTTCTCTGTGGTTTATTCAAAGTTTTAAAATTGTTGTTGCTTTTCTTTTCTGGTCCAAGGATTAAAAAATAACTTTGAAGTACTTTGCAATAGAAGTTCAATACATACTTTACTTATTGAGATGATGTTAAGACTGAAAAAAACCTAATCTGGTATGTGGCAGAAGTTTTAAAGTGTATTTTTTGGCTGAAATTCTCATTATTTTAATATTGCTGCCAGAATAATTTAACAGTTCATGTGGATGACAGCTGAAGGTGTGCATGACTTTTATTTTACTCACTGTTAAAAAGGAGAAAATACAAGAAGATTTGAAAGTCTATGCAGAGTAACCAGATCCAGTTAATTCTGTCATTATGTTTTCTGGCTTAATAGGTAGGGATGAGAAGTGGTGGGTGGAATGAGTGTCATTAATGCCATATGTCATGCGGAATGTGCCTCTGGACTACATTTATTATGCTCTGCAGCAATAACACAAGATAATATGTTGTGACTTTAAAATATAGTTCCATATTTGAGGCTCTTGAAAAAAGAATAAATAGTTATTTTATATGGGGCCAGAATAGTTTCTGAAGTGCAGAGTCTAGTGATCTGGAGGGAAAACTGAGCGTTTACTTGTCAATTTTATACTTACATTTCAGATTAAGTGATGAAATTGCATTATGATCCAACAAATAAATGAGTTATCATGAAACTTGATTACTTTTACAAAGGAAGAAAGTTATATCCTCACCTATAGAGTGTTGTTGTCTTGGGAGTGAATCTATGAACATCAATATTTAGCACTTTAGACTTTTTTTCTTGACCCTGTTTCTGAGGAAGTTCAGAGTAGAGCTTTAATTGTACTGAATTTTCAAAGGTAAATTATTTCTGCCTTTGATAATCAAAGCAATGACATGCCTCCAATTTTGTTGCCTTACAAGGCTACTGGATGTGCAGAATGCTCCTTTCTGAACTGAGAATATTTTTATTAGTCCTTTACCAAGAATATAAACAACACCATCCCCACCCCCCTACCTCCCATTTCTGTCTGTATTACATCTGGGGATTGTGCAGATAAAGTTGGAATTAATCGAGTAGGCAATACCATGGTGTTAAAAGCATGTTTATTTTGTGCCTGATTCATAGCTAATCTCTACTCTGGACTTTGAATTAAGTGCTTTTTAGTGTCACACGAGGAATGTGAGCGCTGTATTTTAGTAATTGTACCTGTGCATTTTCTGGACCTAGTATTCCTGAGAAATAGGTATGAAGCAAATAATGCTTACACAAGCTCACCATGAAACTCAGGTTTGCCCCTAAGATACTAGATCTTGAAGTCATTGTAGAATCCAGCACCATTTTTAATAAAAGTGTACTTGCTTGAGTGGCTTGCAGTGTGCACAAATTATTTAGTTGGACACCTTTTAAAATAGCCTCAGGAGAAAACGATACATTTAATCTCTTTACCATGCTCCAGATCCATGAGTTGTTCCTGACAACTACCTGAAATTTCCCAAAACCAGACAGTGAGAGAGAAGTCTCATAACTAGGTGGAAGCAGTTGCTAATATTTAAAACACAGATACACATATATTTGTTAAAATTATCATTAAAAAAATAAAGTACTTTAACTGTAAAAAGGCATTTTATGCTACACTTTTGAATTTTATGGAGGTATCACACTATCTTTTAGAAATACAAGAAGGAACAAATGGGAAGACTGGAAGGTATGTTTTAAATGACTGAAGAATTAGCTAAACAAATCATTGCCTCATATTAATCGCTGGGAACTATTTAAGTCATTTAAACTTCTGATCCCTAAAACTCATTACAGATGGTATGGCTGGGGGACAGAAACTTCCTTCAGCAGTCTTTAATTAAATTCAATGTTGAGTGTCCTCTTCACTAAGGCTTATGAGTGGGAGACTCCTCGGCTTTATTCTTCGCTGTATACTTTGTTTAACATAAAACCTGAATGCATTGTTAGTGAAAAGCCTTTTAAGACGCTTTCTTTTGATGTTAAAGGGCCCATTAGTATTTCTCAGGCAGATGTGACAGAATTTTAAGCAATATGGTGACATTTAAATGCAGAGGTTTCAGGTGCTAGCTTATTATACTTTTCTACTCAAAAGTAAAACTGTTCCTGGTAGTGAAGAATTGAAAGGATAAATGTGGAGAGCAGCTAACTGCTTCCATTCTAACCTCATAATCAGGAACAGTCTAATGTAGACTTTTTGCGTAATTGGAAAGTTCTTGTCTATTCTTTGATTTCAGGACACACAGCTTTTTTGTAACAATCTGATAATTAAAAGAATCAGTTTTATTTTTCCTTCCAATATTCAGCTGCTTTAGTTGTAAAAGTGACAGGTGTTGTTATTGTGCCATATTGTCTGTTTAACCAGCCTGGGGAGAATTGTCCCAGTAAAAGGATGAGCTTGCACTGGACGTGATGACTTCTGTCCATATTTCCACATATAAATTGCCTCAGATTTCAAAGTCTGTCCTTTATCCTGATGCCTGACTGGAGTTTTTTGTGGCATTTGTAAGCTGAAGCAGCAATTGGAGTACTGTATCCAGACATAGAAAAAGGAAGATTAACGTTACAGGAGAAATAGGAAGCAGAGAGGTGAACTTCATGCAATTATTTGTTTGCATCAAACCAGTATCCTTTCCAAATTTGCTATAACGAGGAGAATCATATTCCTAAACTGACATTACTTTTCTGAGTAATACATGTTCATGTTTGTAGATGCTGTGAATGGATATGATTTTTGTTTTGTTGTTATTACTTAGGGTTAGAAAGAAATGAATGCTAGTACTTCACCTCTGTAGTTACCATTATTTGCATTTCGTACAAAAGTAAGTTTGAGAAAAATCTCTTTTTAAAGCTGTGGAACAGGTTAATGGTAAGTAGGTGTTAGGTTGTGTTCTCTCAAAATAATAGGTTTTAAAATTTCTTGTAAATAGCTGTAAATGAGCAGTGCTTAGCCTTGTTTTGGGTAAAAATAACAAAATAAGGAGTGTCTGAAAATTAATCTCTGCCTGTGTAATAGCAGACAATAGCTTTGCTCCTGGTGAGTATGCACTTAGACAGTAAACAGCTTTTTAAAAAGTGTTGCAAGGGAAAATAAGTAACAACCTGTTATCGGTCAGGGTAAATTGAACGTAAAGTACAAAGGGAATTTGAAATAATTTTCCCAGGCACAGATCTCTGGGGCTACCTCTATACTCCCGCCTCTCTGTAGTACTTACAGATAAGTTTTATGTCGATGGAATGATTCAACCAGAAAAATATTTTCTCTTTCTTTTAAGGGAGGGGCATTTCTGCTATTGATAGATGCTGATCCTTCATATGTACAGATCAGCATCCTTAATTTTGATTTCTGCATTTGAGAGAAACTTGGTAAATTGATTAAACTGTGGAACACATAAGCCTTGGGAAAGGGTTGAGCTAGTTGACACCTCCCTGGAGATCAGTTTCGGGTCCTAGAGATGAGACCCACCATCTTTGTGCAGCATCCCTGCTTTTCCAGCCTTTCCCTGCCCAAGAGGTCAGGACAGTCATATCTCTACCTTCTTTTGAAGTAGTTTCTTCTTCTTAAACTTGAAGTGTTGTCTTGAAATTAATCCAGTTTAGGCAACTAATTTGCTATACTGAAAAGGTAGTGAATTCCAAGTAAATCTTTAAAGAATGCATTTCCATTTTGATAACTTGTAAGATGCTTAAGTAAACCACCTGCCTTTCTCTAGTATCCTAATAGTAAATAAATAAATAAATCTGTGAATATTAGATTACAGCTTAGAAAATAATGTTGTTGTTTTTCTGATTTTAATTAATTAGTTTTACTGTACAGTTAGAACAATGTGCTCTGGTGAGTTTTGGTGTATTGGTTTCACTGTGCTTTGAAAAGAATAACTTTCACGTCACTAAATATTTAAGTAGTGCAATTCAATAGTAATAGAAGCTAAGAAAAATCTTTGTTAGCCTGTATTTGTATGTGTGCTTAACACATAAAAATGAGATACTAAAACCTCAAAACTGGTGGTCTAAAATAGCATGCTATGGAAAAAGTGGATTATTTTTTTTTCCTTGTTTGTTCCTTTGCAGGTGCACTTGGATATTTCAGAAAATATTTCTTTCAGCATTGGGATGGAAGAACTAACTAGGATCAAGAAATTTGCAAGGGAAATGAAAAAGAAAAATATTTTGGTTTATGGTCTCCTTATCCAAGATAAGGTATGTAATTCTTTTTCTATGTGCAAATTATCTTCTTTTTGTGATTTATATGATTAATGATAGAATCTTCATTTAAAACAAAATCAAAGGGGAATAAATATGACATGAAAAAGATTTTTTTAAAGAAGATTCTTGCCTGTTCTTGTTCAAAATTCAGAAAGCTCTGTGGTTATAGGCAAAAATGTAAGCATTTTGATTAGAGAGGAATAAATTGTAAACATTTTATAGAAGCATGTGAAAATGTCAGGGCCTTTTTCTTTTTGCTTTTCTGCTTTGCAGCTTGCTTTTTGCAGCATTAAAAAAGTAAAAAATAGTAGAAGTACTTTTGCTCAGGTTTTGCAGAATTTTACGTTTCTCATCAAAACAGTGTTTGGTATTCAGGTGACAGAAAGGGCATGGTATATAGGTGTTGAAACAGTGTCCATGTCTGCAGTAGCAGCAAATTGCCTCAGCTGGAGGCAAAAAGGGTTAGTACTCCAGCATCCTTTGTACTTACAAAAGCTTTTTAAAATAAACCATTTTGGCTAGGAATCGTGTTCTGCCAACCAGAAAAGCAGGCTGCCTTGCCTCCAGTACAGATTATAGTCTTTGCAGCTTCTTAACGTAGTCAAGAGTTAAAGGAAGAAGTAAGTTATATGACATTCATTTGTCTCTTGTTTGTACAACATACAAGTAGGGTGTACAACTATTTCCAGTCTCCTTTCTGGTAATATCAAAGCTCATTTTTTCCAAGGTGAATTCTGGCTTCCTTTGGTAAAAATAATTTGAAAACTGTTGGAACATACAGACACCTTATCATGGCAAAAAGTAACATTGCAAATATTGTTTTAATGTAAACTGCTGTTTCTTTCCTTTTAAACTGCATAGGGTGTAGATAAGATTTTATTTCCAAAATGATCAAATATACGTATGTGGATAACAAGTTAGCAAAGCTGACTGGAACAAAGGAAAAACTTACAAACTTCAAGTGGATTTTTATGACCATGGCACCAAAATATTTTATTAATAACTGGCATCTGTAAAGAAAACTGAAAAAGAATGCTGCCTCCATTTTTTGAAAATAAAAAGCTAAAACAATTATGTAAGATCACTGCAAACAGAGTTGTCATTTATTAGTGTGGAAAAAATATTATATAGATTAAAACACTTTGCAAAGTAAGTAAACTACCTCTAGCTATCTTGCTTTAAAATGGCTTTAAAACATGTCCTGCTTACAAAGACAGGTTATGCAGATCATGTGTGTATATGGGATACATGTATCAAATTTTCTTTTGGCTGCAGATCTACAAAGGACATAATTGTTTCTAGGTGAAAGACATATGGAAAAACTTGTCATATGAAAGTAGAAATGACATAACCCAAACTTTATTGCTGGTCTGCAGGAGAGTGAGAGTGGGGCACTGTCAACAAAATCAATTTGTTAAGTGAAAAGAAGTCTCTAAAACAGTTTTTTTTTTTTTTTTTGTTTGAAATTCCAAAGCATGATTTGAGAGTTACCAAGTTTTTTTACTTTTTAGTACGACCCATTAGCTAATAGGTGAATCCATAGGTGAATTCCATGCTTGAAGATAGAAAGGTGAATATTATACAGGCATGATGGGGGGGTCCAGAGGAAGTGGAAACACAAAATGCACCTGCTGCTGTAATGCAGGATACTCAGCCTGTTGTTGCAATAACTTCTGTCTGTATTTGCTTTTCAGAAGTCCCTGAAAGCTATGGTTTATTTCAGGAAAAGTGATGACAGATTACTTCACAGAGCTTCCCTCTAGCTGACAGGTTTATATCACCACTACCAGACATGCACGGTTGATATACACACTTTTACTAATTCAAAAACAGGAATAAAATGTAAGGGACAATGAATTTATTGAGGCATATGACCGTGGTAAAACTGAGGTGAAATTATTTTAGTTTAGAAGGGTTGTGTGACTAAATAGGTGTGATGATATCTTAATATAAAAGAATATGGGTGCACTTTCTAAGATTCTGCATTAGAAAAGTAAATTTGTTGAGATAAATATTTTTTGAGATCAAAATTGATTTTTATGTTTTGGAAATTAAGTGGAATGCTTTTTGAATCTAGGAGTACATTTTTGACAGTATTGGAGAAGACGTGAAGCCCCAAGAAAAAGTTTAAGTCTTCATTTTCATTTCTTAAATGCAGTGTTTATTTGGTATTTAGAAAAAGATATCAAGTGCTTCTATGAATATTTGATACTCAAAGAAGCAAATCAGGAAAATTAAAGGAAAATGTGCTTTATAAATGACCTGCTTTATACCTTCCATTTGCTCAAAATGAGTGCATGTTCATAGCTTGTACACAAATAGTTCTTCTCTGATAAATGTCACGCATGGAATACCAAATTACTGATATTGATACGAAGATTGGATCTGCTTCATAACAGGTCTAGTTTGCATCCTGAGTTTATTGTTGATTTAAATTTCACTGATGAAAATATTTTTAAAGACAGTTCTTTTCTAAAACAGTTCCTCAGTGTTAGAAATATTTTACATATTCAGAACACAGAGGGGGAAAGCGTATTCAGTAAATTCCAGAGTCTGAACTTGTGGAGTTAGCTTTTGAATGTTTTTCAGAGAACTTGAAGGAAATAGCTGATAAACAAAGAGAATTGAAAATAAGGAGAAGAATCCAGTTTTTATGGAAGATATAACCATCATGTGCTGATGACAATGTTAGTTAAATTCCAACTGTTTTGATTTAATGAGTACTTTACCTTGAAAATAGTAATGACTGATATGGCATGATTATATATCAGAATAAGATTTTTTTAAAAAAGAGTAGTTAGTCTAGTAGGGTGTAATGCAAAAGAATCAATTCTGAATATTAGGAGGAAAAGCTATAAAAAGAACCCAAGTTATTCTTAAATAAACAGTTACTTAAAAGGGGTGTTAAGAATTGCTAAGAAACCAAAGAATACAAAAGGTAATGTCAAGACATTGCATCCACGTAGAGCTGGAAATATGTTAATCTTAAAAGCATTGGTTTATGTCATTCAGTCCACAAGATTTGGGAGGGAACTTCAGCTACATGTGGCAGTTATTGATCTGTGTTCTGAACAATGGAATAATACTGAACTTGGGCCTTGTTCTCACAAACACATGCATTATTACCTTTAAACGTACCCTAGCTAGTTAATGGTTTTATACCTAAATATGACAGTAATGTTTTTTTTTAAAATCAACTATTTTCTCTATTTACTGCTGTTCTCCCTTTTAAAATAATAATGTCTTATGACTGAACTACAAAAAATAGTCAACACTTATAAAGAAAAATACAAGCAGCATTTTCTAATATGGGAGTGCAAATTCAGAAGCTTGTAAAGGACTCAGTAATAAGATCTTGGTCTAGATCTATTATTCAATAATAACTTTGTTAATTTTCACAGGCAATAAAAATTATCATTTTCCAATTATCCAAAATAAAGCATGCATGGGTGGACATAGGAAGCCACAGAAATCTTTAAAATATGAAAATAATACTAATACATCTTTGGTAAAGAATTATATTAATTTTAAATATTCCTACTTCAGAGAGACACTGACAGAATGTTGGGTCAGAACAGCAAATATGTGCTGAGGCTTGCCTGGGGTAAGGTGGCCCCGAATACTTTTGCCTCTGAAACCACCATTTAATTAAGATAAAGGAACTGTTCACTGACAGCCAGAAAAGTTGCAGTCCATACACTAAAAAGAGACAAATGACACAATAGAATAATTGTTGTGAAGCTCCCTAAAACTAAATGAAACGAAACTGTGGGTGATTTCTTATGCAAGCATACTGGACCTTTATTGTAGTCTTTAAGACTTTCTGAGGGCAAGAGGCCCATCTACAGTGTGCTTGATGACTCAGGAAATATTTGCAGTGCTAAATATGTTTTCTGTCTGACTTGGTAAACCAAAAAGGTAAACATTTGTAGTTTCCTTTTTGTCAAAGATCCCTTAAAAATAGTATTATATGCAGACGTTAAGGCAGTGGTTCTAAAAACAGAGATCGCAATCCCAAAGGGGATCATCCAAGTGGCAAAGCTGAAGGTGGTTTGGCAACCAGTAGTGAGATATAATGAGCCTGAAGAGCGAATGAAGTAAAATCACCAACTAAAAGTCGGATAACTTGTTGCAGACAAATGAACCGTGCCCTACATGACCCCTGCATGCTTCTTAATTTGTTTAATAATCAGTGTAGAATTGGTCAGATGATTGCAATCTGACTAGAATGATTGGGTTGCTGCTGGGAGACCTCTTTCTTCTCAAGATGACACTTTTTTTATTTCAGCTGCAATGACATAATGGGTTACAATGAACCTGGAAATCTACTCACAGAAGTCCTTAGGGCCAAGTAATTACTGTTTAGTATTTTCAAGAGCCAGAAACTGAACTTTTAAGTAGCATGAGTCAGAGTGAACTTGCTTGCACAGTGTGGGACACTGAATCTAGTTTAAAACTTCACACACGAGTAACTTCATAGAAATCAGCGTCTCTAAGTTTGTTAATGCAAAGACCTAGTAGGTCATTCACCAAAAACCCCAGAGATTGGTATTTATGGAGGCTGGACACTACTTTATCTTTAATTATTACTGTCTGTGATCAGTCATGACTGCATATTTTTCAGTAGGTAGAACTAACTTCATGAAAAAGGTTTACGAACACTGACTTTAAAATAAAACTACAAGTAACTCTTAATGAAAAGTTCAGTGAATAAAGGCAGAACCGGAGGCTCGATTCACTTGATGAGAAATTGAACATAAAACTATCCTTTTCCCTTGAGAAATGGCTGAAACAAAAATAGTAAGATCGCTTATAAAGGTCAATATTCTGAAAGGGCCATATCACCTTTTAATGCCCCCAGAAGATGGTAGTGGAATTTACAGTATCAAATGTTTATAGGTGGTGTTTTGCATACATCAGTTTTCAGATCTTCAGTATTTAGCTTATCTTCATCTTTGAATTTTGCAATTGGGTGATTATTTAAAGCAGATTTGTTTGCTTTGGTGAAAAAGACTATATTTTCATGGAGAAAAAAAATCATTGTGCTCCATCAGTATTTTTACACACGAACAATTAGAGATAAATTTCTTGCCCACCTTGATAATTTTGGCTTTGATTTTGAAGTCTCCAACAGCTCATCATTTATTCATACATTTTACTGTGTGAATATGTGAAAATCTTAACAGGGTTTGTTCAAAAAGTTTATGATCAAAAACATTGGTCCATCTGGTTGATTTTATCATCAGACTTTTTTGTCTGTCACACTTGCTCATGTGAAAGCACATTTACAGGAACTTTTAAAAATAGCACAGTTTTTAAATATAGATTTAGTGATACTGTTTGTAACAACTGCCTGTTACTGCAATGTATTTCTCTAATTGTTACAAGTTATTCTCACAAATTTTGGAGACTTCTCTTAAGATTTCTGTCACTGAAATATTTATATTACTTAACTACAAAAAATCAATTCTAAATTTAACGTTTGAAAGAAAGCTGAGTAGTTCCAAAGAAATACTACTATGTGTGAATATTTTTTTCTGCTATGTAATATATCCAAAAATAATAAACCAGCTAGGTGCCTTTTCATTTTGAACTGAAAACTGTTTGATCAAACCAGCCTTCTGCATCTGTTTGTACCATTCAGAGCATGTCAAGAAATAAAAAAAGGTCATTACCTGTTGGTTAATAAAATGTTGGTTAAACTTTCGGCTTTAAGTCAGGAAAGGGCGTAAACATTTGATTGTTAAATTTTTTAACACAGAACAAGGAAATCTCACTTTTGCCTTGAAATGCTCTGGTGCATACCATTGTGGGGAGCACAGCTCTTTGCCTGTGCTGCTGCTGATTTTAGTAGGTATCTTGAAGCCTGATACTGGATCGTATTGATCCACAAATTGTGATTGTTACTCTTTATTCTTTTTAAGGTTTTGGTATTTCTACCTGGAATGCATGCTTATGTGGTCTTGCATTGGCTTGCCCATTTTCTCCCTGTGTCTTTTTCTCTCTGTTTTCACTCTCCCTTGCATTTCCTTGTTTTCCCTCAAGTTTCGTCATCTCCTAGCCAGTACAGGTAATAAAGTAGTGGATTTATTGCAACTGTGCAGCTTTACTAAAGGCACTCAGATGAATTATTTCCAAAAACTACCTTCACAGTGTAGTACCAAATTCCCAGTCTGAGGAAGATAAGCTTTTAAGAAAAATAATCCGTAACCTTTTGGGTTTTCATTAACTGTATAGGTTTTTATCAGAAAAAGGTCAGAAAATTGCTCAATTTGTCTCTGCTATTAGAGCTTGTAGGAGTTTAACAAGCTGCACAGAAAATGATGACATTAATGTTTTATGCCTTTTACACATGACCTTTTCAGACTTATTTCAGCTATTAAACTTATAATTGGATAAATCAGAGTTCTCCCATCACCTTGTCAGCTAAAATGATTAAGGCAAGTAGACTTACCTTAGAAGTCATGTCTTTGTAAAACAGTCTTTAATCTTCCTTGCTTTTATAGCCCAGTTCAGCCATTCTGGCAATGTTAGTCAATAAATGTTGCCAGTTAGTTCTTAGTGAACATTTTAATTGTATAAAATATATTCCTTTAAAATAGCTGAATAGTAAGGAGGGGAGTTTTGGGGAACAGGTAGATTAAAGGTGAAATGCCAAGCTCTCTAGAGGAAAGGAAAATATGTAATATACAATATAGCAACTTAGAAAAGTGTGTACATATTAATTATGCTAGATACTTTAATGTGATAAGAAATAAACATTGAATTGGAACCATCTGCAAAAACAAATACTAGGAACAGCAAATCTGAGTTTCATCTTCAAATCTGTTAGGATGAGTTATTCTGACTTTTTGTCTGTCTTATGAAAGCTTTGATGTTGACCTGCTATCTCTTGGTGGAAACATATAAACATTTAAGATGAAAGGATTTTGACACAAAATTTTGTTTGCAAACAAACCACTTTTAACTTCTTTTTTCCATTGATTGCTTGCCTACAAGAAGCTGGTGAAGACCATTGTATCTGTTTATGGACAGTTGCAATTCCAAATTTAGTGCTGCAATTCTCAACTTAAAGCAATGCTTTGTACTCTTTTACTCTCTAAGCTGGGCATCAAAAATTAGTCTTCTCACTTTGCATCCATGCTGTCCCCCCTAGGCATCATTTAGCAGGTGACCAGAATATTCATCTATAGTAGAGAGTACATCTGGTTTTCCCAGCTTAGTTCTGAATACATAAAACAATAAAAAGAAGCTTACTAGAATTGTTATGTGTGTTTAAGAGGCATTTTGAAAGTGTTACCAGCTTGCTGTTGCATTAGTTTCCTTATAATCTTTTGTATTTTCGATGCATTTTTTTAGTGAAAAATATGGGTGAAATTTTTCAGATAACTTTTTCCAGTTGCAATGCAAAGTTTAGTTTTATAGCTGAAGTATTAAATAACTCTGAAAATAAGAGTTTATAGAGTCAATGCTAGCTTGGCTGCTAATACAAATATTGGTCAGTATTTTACTGTAGAGTCATCTTCTCTGGAAGATGTGTTCTCTGTTGCCTTGTAGGTTTTGTATTTAATCATATGGCAAAGATATGTAACATTTCTGTAGAATTTAGGGTTTCTACAGGCAAAGATCAGTAATTTCTGCTCCATTAATTTATTTGTATCTAATGATACAGAGATCAGTTATGCGGTTTTTTGTTTTTGTTTGGTTTTTTTTTTTTTACCATGCCCCTCAACCATATAACTTCCTCAGTTTGTAGCACATTTTCATTACTGTATTTGACCAGGGATATGTATAAAGTTCTTCAGACATTTAAACACAAGAAGAGATTCCTCATTAAGGTGTACATTGTTAGTAACTGAAACTATTCCGTGGCTTTTGCTGCAGTCCTCAAGGTATAGTAGCTCCTAAAATTTGTGCAACAGAGGCAGTGGCCGTCAGATCTATATTGGGAATATTAATTTCCATTTTAAACCTCCTCTGCTATTTACAAGTGGGAATCAAGTAATCTAGCCCCAGGCTGACTTTGGGGAATTTCTTTACAAGGGTTGGAAGCAGTGCTTGAGGTTTTTGTACAGAGCTGAGATACTAAGCCCCAAATCTTATTTGTTGCTTATATCAGATTGTTCACATGAAAGTCATCAGTTATGGAACATACCCAATGCTGAAGTATATAAAAATAACGTGATATTACACTGTACGGCAAAAGCCCTATAATGTCAAGAATGAAAAATGCCTTTTACTCCCCAGCCTGTGTACAGCCTTCAGGTCCCATGAACTTTTAAAAATTATGTGGGGAATATTAGTAATAAAACATAACAGACATTTTGGATTGAAAATACAAGAAAATTAATTATTTTTGTAGTTTATTTAAAATAAAGTTTTCTTGGCAGAACTGATAGAAACAATAGGAAATTATAAACCTGCTACTCTAGATCTTTCCCACCATGTATTTTCTGTTGTCTTCAAATGAGCCTGCTTTGCTTTTTGATTCTGGGTTTTAAGAAATGTGAATTAATCCAGTCCCGTGTTTTTTCTTGAGCTGTTTCTTGATTGCAAAGGGAGTTTTCTTTGAATAAAAGATGATGCATCCTTACATAGATTAAGTAACAGCTTTCCTTTTGACATGTTATTATTTCTGCAACTAGTTTAGAGTGCTTCTTTTAATACAACTAACAGCACATATAACCTTTGTTACATCCAAAAATGCAGATAAAAATTGCTACAGTTATAGCATTAAGAAAACAGAGAACTGGAAGAGTGTGTCTGACACTGACTTGAGTCCCCTGCTTGCTAGTCTTGCATTCTTTTCATTAACCAGTCAAGTGCTCTTCCAGAATTATTAGATTTTTCTGCATCCCTCATTCTTAGTGGAAAACCAGTTGTGTTTTATCTCTTTCTGCATTCACAGTGCATTCATATCCTCAGAATTATTTTTCTGGAAAAAGGAATTCAAGCTCTTCCATCCTCCCTTTGTGTGATATCCTATCCTAGTAGCTCCTTCGTGCACTTAAACGTTTTTGAGATTTGTAGAACTATGTCACTTACCTATCTCATCTGCAAGCACCTGTCCTGATAGATCCCAGGTTTGGGTTTCTTTGTTAGGGTGGGCTTTAATAGGCTACAATGGATTAACATCAAAGATGGACATAACAGATCAGATCTTAAGTTTATCTAGGCAGTTATCTTGTGTCCAACAGTAGCTGTAAGGAAATGCCATGGGGAGAATCAGATCAGGGAAAGCATATATGACACCCCTGATTCTCTCCCTGTGTTCAGTTATTATCTTCAGTATTTCCTGAGCCAGAGCTGTTTTCTATGGAAGTTGTTAGCCTTAACAGGTTTCTGTTCCATGCTCTTGTCTAGTCCTTTGAGGTCCATGTGAACTTTTAGCATCCACTGTCCCCCCTTCACAAACAGCTGTGTAGACTTGAAAACAAAGAAAGAGAGATGGTTTTTCATGAAATAGTGTCCTAATCACAAGGTCTTGCTTCAGAGTAATAACGGTCTGCTGAGATCCCATCATTTAAAATGTGAAATACACCCGCATTATTTTACATTAATTTATCATTTTATTGCCTAGTTACTCAGTTTATAATGCTCTTTCTGCATTTCATTTCAGTCAGCCCTATCCTAATGAACTTTGTATCATAAGCAAACTCCTGTTATTGCTTACCTATTTGTCCGGTTTGTTTATGAACGTGTTGAACAACGTAGATCATAGCTGTAACAGATCCCACCTGAACTACGCAGGTTCTGTTCTGAGAACTGACCCTTTACTCCTACCCTCTCCGCTCTGTCTTTTGAGCAAGTATTTATCCATGTCAGGACTTCTGTCTTATGACACCTTAGTTTTCTTAAAAACCTTTGGCAAGGAATTTTATTGAAAAAGGCTTGTTGAAAGTCTTGGAAATCCTAGTAAATTCCATCAACTGTCACCCACTCCTTTGAAAAAAATACAGTAAAATTGCCAAGTGAAGCTTCAGACAAAAGTCATGTTGACTACTGTCATCTTTAACTTGCTGTCTACTATTACTGTGCAATATTTCATTTTTTTGTTAAATTGCCTGCTACCGGCTTCAGCTCTCTGTTCTGTAGTTCTCTGGAACTTTCCAGATTTTTCTTGTTTTAAATTGGCAGTTACTAACTACCCAGTTGTGCCTACTAAAGCAATTTTTAAACTAGGGAAACTAGGGATTGCACACCACCATTAGGAACTGGGCTTCAGAACTGTTGGGTGAATGCCATATAGTCCTGAGGATTTGTTACATTCCTCTCTAATTTTTTCCATACTTCTTCTACAGTAACTGGGATTTTACAGGTAAGGAGGGGATCCAGCATGTGAATTTCCCCACACCAATTCAAAGAATTAATTTAGTTCCCCTGCAATAGCTGAGTCTTCCCCGATTGATCATCAGTTGGCCCTACAGTCTCTCTGGCAGACTTCCTGCTTCTGCTCCGCATGAGGAAAGATTTATTGGTTTTGATGCTTTTTGCTAGTTGTTCCTCAAAATCTTTTTTTTGTTTGTTTGTTTGTCTTACTGTGTTTTTATATTTACTGTACCAAAATTATGAATACGTTTTTTCTATCTAGGAATGCCGCCGTATTTTTGAAGGATGCCTTCTTGTTCTTGCAATCTCCCTTATCCTGTGATTTAGGTGTACCTTCTGCCCCACCTTGAGCCTTCCCCCCAGACTCCCCAGGCAGCATCCCATTGGCTTTGTGCTTTCTGTATGGTCACCCTTAGGAGTTTCTGTACTTCCTGTGAGGACTGAATTCTCTTAGCTGCTTGTTTACCTTCTTTTCAACAAGTTCCCTTATTTTTTTGTTACATAGTTTTCCTTTCTGTCCCTGTGTCATTTTGTATTCAGTATATGTAATCCAGGCTCTTTTCCTTGGCTTTGATCCATTCTGTGATGGATTGGTATCCTAAATTCAAAATATAATACAAAACATTGTTCCTTCTTGTATTGGTTCAATTTCGTTTCTGTCTTTTCCCCACCCCCTCATCTGCAATTTGTTCTGTTTTCTCCCTCAGTCTGCAATTTTGCCCTCCTCTTTCTTGGATTTTGATCCTGGATCTCTCAGAGTCCAGGATCTGGACTTTGCTTGTAGGTCTAGCTGCACTACCTGCTTCTTCTTGCAATATTTCTTATATTTTGGCCTGTTTCTTTTCAGTTTACTGGAAAAGAAAACCAATCCTTCAGTTCTGTTTCTCTTCTGCTACCTTTTATCTTTTTCTGCTTTGTTTTTATTGTCCTGTGCTTCTGTGGATCTTCTTGCTTCTGTTGTGGCCCATCGTCCTGGATTTGTTACTCGGCAGATGTTTGCAAATTCTGTCTTGTCTGGACAGGCTTTTTTCTTCTTTCTTCAGCTGCAACCTCATGTTGTAGCTGAATTTTCCCTTCTGAGATTTCTAGCACAATGTATTTCATGCATACAGACTATCTTTCAGCTTCAGTGTTGTATCTTTTTGCTATGTATTGTTTTCATCTCCGGTATATCTCTGTCTTTATAGAGAAATGAGGAGAGAACATTCTCATGCAAGCTCCCCAGATGTCTGTGAACGGCTCCAAGCATGCTCTCGCACCCTTGTCAGCCATAGTTTTTCGTGTAACCATTTGCCTCGTGTTATCCAGTTACTGCATTCAAAGGTGCAAATATGCCCTTGCTCCTTCAGCCTTGCTTACCCATATCTGCACCAAGCAGCTCACAGGTCTTGCTACAAGCAGCATCTAATCCAACCAACTACCAAGCAGGAGACAAACAAACAAATTTGCTTACAGCCAATAAATACATGTTGTTTCTCTTCACCAAGGATGAGGGCAGAACAATCTCTGAATGCATTCTGCTGCTTGCTTCTGGTTGCTGAGAGCTATTTACTTTTCAATGCTTAAAGATAACGGGAGCAAATCTTGTGGCAACTTCATCTCCCTAATGTTAAGTCTCTAAATATTTCTGCTGGCTTTCATCTAAATATGTTTTGGAACATCTAGGTATGAAGACATGCTCGTATCTCAAGACCATGAGATGCACAACATTTGAAGTTAGATTAAATTCTGCTGTGAAAACTCTCTTAAGACATGGGAATGCATGAATTTCAGTTTAATAGGTAGAATGAGGTATATTTATATTTTATAAAAAAAAAAATACTGGCATTCAGAGAAAGACACGTAGATCACAGGGAAACTCCACGGGCAGTGATCTTCATCTGAATTTTGTTGTGAAGTATTTTCTATTGTATGCTTGGATTAAAAAAAGGTGGAAACTGTCATCATTATTCACAGTCTGAATTAATTATGTTTGATTTTAAAAATTTCTTTGAG
The DNA here is from genome assembly GCF_017639655.2 of Falco naumanni. Taxonomy (NCBI): domain Eukaryota; kingdom Metazoa; phylum Chordata; class Aves; order Falconiformes; family Falconidae; genus Falco; species Falco naumanni. The sequence continues at coordinate 30,800,308 of NC_054057.1, forward strand.
CTGTTGTTTTCCTAAACCAATTTTTATTCATATTCCTAAATAATATTTAAACTATATTCCAAGCCTTACAGTGTAATTTCCCACCAGCTCAGAAAAGCCATACTTTCTTTTAAGAGGTAGAACCTATTACTTTACAATGTGCTTAAATAAATCTGCTTGATTTATAACTGTTTTAATCTCTAAAGTTTCCACCAAGCAGAATCCTTTTAAAAATGGGATTGTTTACATTTGAGTTTGTTTCAACCTGTGTGGTACTGGCAGCAGCATGAATGATCATTTTTGGCAGAGCCTCTGCCTTCAACTTTTTCCTGACTCAGTTTTTCCATGCTTATGCAGATACATGCTCAAGTATCTCTCATGAGTGTATTTTATTCCATTTTTCTGTGCTTAAATTTATCAGACCAGGTGTTGAATTTTGTAGGCAACGGTTTTAGCGAAACATCTGAGACAGAGATAATGCATGATCTCTATTTAAACGACTGCAGTAAAATGAAGTATGCTTTTTAAGACTGACTACACACAAACTTTTATGTCTGCTCACTCTCTGAGCGGTGCAGTTTTAGAAGCTTCTCGCTGTCCTGTAAGATCTTTCATTATCCAAAATAAGATAAAATGGCTTCAGAGCTTTCCAGTCCCACAGTTCAGCTTTTGATTTTTGTCCTCAAAGCATGCTCTGTGCTTGCCATGTTCAAGGCACAGAGGTTAGTCTGGGGAATTGTGGCATAACTGTCATTATGAGCTCATGGAGTTTATGAACCAAAATTGTTGTCGTCAAAAGGGACAACACGTGCCTTTTCCTCTGAAGTCAAGAGTAACCTTCCTCCCTGTTCTGATTCTGCTGTTGGAGGAAGAGGGGGTGTTAGTTCCTTCTGTAAAAGGTAACTTAGCTCTTTCAAGGACCACCTTGTCTGGGTCAGGGTGAAACTCCATTTCTTGTGCTGGCTTCTGGTTATGTGCACCTTTTCCTTGTTTTGTAGATAAAATGTTTTAATGGAAACATTTTTCCCTTCCTTTTCTACTAGATGTGTATGTTACATAGTGACATAACTTTTGGAGGTTTAGGTCCTTGCTATGTAAATTACACAATAACGGGGCAAAACATGATGCAGTTACCTAGAGCAGAGATGAAAAATCCTGAATTCCGTTTCTAAAAGTAGTGGCAGTAGCTGAGAATCAGCCCTTGGTACTTTGTGTCTGGGCAGAAGCACTGAAGCTAATGAATCGGTTTTTAAGTTTGCATTTATATCTTGGATTTTTAAAACTGTCCATAAAATGCTCGGGATGCTTGCTTTAGACAGGAATGTAACTGCCGTTTTGCTTTCTGATGAGTAATGAACCAACTGATATGATTATGACCTAAAATAATTACATCCCTGCAAAGAGACTGTAATATTTAGGTTCAAATAAATGCATGCTACTGCAAAGAAACCTTGCTGATTTTGATTTTTCAGAACCTCTTCAACAGTGATTGGTATGAAGGGTCTAGTTATCTGAAAATTTGAATGGAAATGGTTTCCAGTGAAAAGTTTGAAATCAGAGTATTTTCAAATTATGTAAGCAAAGCACGGGGTGTTTGTTATAGCCAAAATGTTTTATGCTGAAACCATTCTTTAAGCATGATGTTACCTATCAGGAAAGAAAAAAAAAAAAAAGGTAATATTATTAAAATCCCATTACAGAATGGGGGTCTAAGAGAAGGAGATGTTTTAAGCATGGAAAAGGATTTTGTGACATATTTTCTCCCAAGCTCCTTGTTCATTTTGTTATGCTGTCCTGCAAATGCATCATTAGGAGAAGCTTAGGGTACCAGACAATACTTTATCCCATGCACATTTTCAAGAACACAAAGGTGGGTAAGGCAGATTATTAGTGCTATATGTATAATCTAGTAAATTTTATATGAGTGTTTGATCCCACAGGAGAGGGTGAAGTAAATGAAACTAAGCAGAGCGTGGTTTTAGGTCGGTCATCATGGGAGACCCACATAAAGCTGTGGGTCACTTCTCAGATTCCAGACTTCCACACAGATTCCACTGTCTCTGGTCGAGCAGGTTTGGTCTGATATAAACCATGCCATCCTCTGTGTGCAGGAGTAGATGATCAGTTATAATTACTCTGATACTGTGGTAGGTGTGCAGTTTAGAAGCTCTTTACTTTTAGTGAGAAAAGTTGAAGTTTCAGAGAGAGTAATCACTTTTTAACTAATAGATATTGCTCAGAGAGTTACAGTCTGTAACTGATACCTGCTTAATTTTGAGCTGAAGAATAAACCTTCAGCAGCTTTAAAACTGCTTCGAGACTAACATTTCTGCAACAAGACTTGACTGCTAAATTGTTAGGAAGAGTTTATTGGTGAAAACCTGCTTCTGAACAGTAGTCTTTGTTTGGTACTAGTTATGTGCCTGATTTAAAGGAGAATTTCATCAGTGCCTTGTATCTGACTCAGGTGTTTTAAAGGTTGTTTGCCCTGAGGTGTCTTGAGATACAATATAGCTGAAGAGTAAATTTTAAGCCCATTCTCATAAAGCCCCACCAAATCCTTGTTTAAAAGTTATATTGAAAGTGGCAGTACTGCTTCTATGCCTTCTAAACTGTTCCTATGAAAATAATTTTAATGAAGGTTTCTCTAGAAGAAACAGCATGGAGAGTTAGTGTTTCATGGAATATGTCTTCTGCATTTCCTGTTTCTAAATCTTTTGGAGAGGAGATAAACCTGCATTGTTGATAAAGCTTCAAAATGTTTTGGGGTGATTTGCTGCACTCTTTGTGAGCTTCTGAAGTTCCATTAAGTTTGTCAAAATTCCATGTACTAAAGTTTGCTCCATAATCAATTTCAAGTAGTTACCTGTGTTACTAAATAACAGCTAACCATGTATTTATTACATCCAGTTGATGTAAGATTTTGCTGATTAACTTACTAGTAACTCTTTACTGGTATGTCACAGGAAGAGAAGGCAAATGTCAAGCAGTTTTGCAAAGTCTGCATAAATTTTGCAAAAGATACAAAATCTCGAAAAGATAACAGTTATGTCTGTAGGTTTAGCCTCTTAGCTTTTTAACATTCTACAGAAAGCTTAGGTGATTTGGTGTTTGGTCCCCTGTCCCCGCCCCCCCCCCCCCCCCCCCCCCAGTGATTCATAAAAGTGCATTTCACTACCCAGAATCATCCAACAAATGTGTTAATTAAATTTTTTCTAGAACTTACTTAACAATTGGTCTAGTGAAGTCCAATGATTTCTTCCTTTTCCTTGATTCTGTCTCTCTCTGACTGGTCAGAGTTTTGCTACAAGATACCTTAGCACCCCACTTTTACAGGCACGAACTGGAAAACCACAGCTATCTATCACTTGGATGAATTAATTTTCCTGAACAATATAATCTCTTTGCTGAAATAGATCATCCCAAGAATGAGAATGAGGATAAAATTCAGTGGTGTAAGAAAGTAGCTGCTGAAAGTTTCTCATTATTCTAATAGAGCTTTTCGTAGTCAGGTGGTGTCAGACACAGCAGTAGTGAAGGCATGCAAGTTGGTAGTTCTGTCAGCTGTAGTGATGCTTTTGTTGTTAACAGGGGTTGTATGTCCAGTGGAAGAGCAGGTATGATTTCACGTGCCAACAGCTCATTGTAACTTCTGTAAGAGCTTGAAACTGGTCTATTTCTAATAGAGGTGGATTTGAATGTTCAATGCTAAACAAAATCAGTGGCTAATAACATTTCTTCTTCTTCTTCATACATAGAAATTAGAGACAGAAAAGAATATCATCCAGCCTTCTCCACTCTACATCCAAGATTACTTTAAGTGAATATTATTGTTTTTGCTTTCCTTCTGTGTTGGTTTTAGTACCTTTACCCATCTTGCGTAAGTGACTTTGATATAACTCATTGAAATGCATATTTGTTTTGTATATCCATCTATCTCACCTTTTCACTGCTTGGCAACTTTTTTTTTGTAGTTAATTCTGGATATTTTCCCACTTCTAATTCTTTCTGGTATGAATTAGGCCGTTCTCACCTTCTATTCAGCAAGGACATATTTTGTACTAATTAATGTTACAGCATTAAGAGAAACTGCTTGGAGGTTCCCTGGCTCAGTGCCTAATTACTGCCTATGTATTCTTGTTTAAGTGGGACATGAGCAGTATCTTTTCAAACATACGGGCAAATAGAAATGTTCAGGGTTATTATTGAAAAGCAACCTTTTTTCCCCTCCAGTTTTCTGCCCAAATTACACTAATGCTACATCTTATTTTATAAGTCAAGCTCTTTCTTCATGTTGCCTTTTGAAAATTACGTTTGCTCTTGCCTCAAATCATAGGCCATCACAGACTAAAGTGCTACAAGAGACAGATGGAAGATAGCTTTTTCTTCACAGAAAACATGGAACTGGAAATTTATTTCAAAATAAAGAGGTTTTCCTAGAAACCTAGTAGCACTAGTGAAACTGTCAAAGTGCTTTTTTTTCATAGGTTCTGATAGATACTGGAAATGTGCAAGGAATTATCTGAATGCTTGTATGAATGTTTCTTAAACTGGAGGTGGGGAGTGGTTACCCACATGCTGTAAATATGCAAGAGCTGCAAGTAAGTATTTTCTAGAAGCTGTGTTTGAGACGGTACTTGCCAGGATAATTAGGGATGTGAAAGATCAGATTCAATTCAGATGGAAACATTGGGCAGAATAGCTCAGAGCGCACTAATTTACAGGAAAGTTTTAACATTGGTTACTCTGGTGTTAATTAGTCTTGGCTAGTACATCCTATGGTATTGGTCCAATGGGCTCTTTTTGTTACTATGATTTTATCATTGGTAGCAGAATGATTATTATTTCTACAAGCTTTAATAAGCACTGTAAGCAAGTTGATATCCTTACACATTGTGTTTAGTCTAGATTTATGTTATCTCTAGGATTTTACTTTATTTGGTAACTAAAGTAAGTACAAGATGAATGTAAAACTGACCAAGAGCTTTCTTACTTAAACATAGGATGCCTTTGTTGGATAAGATTAAGAACAATTCCCTTGGCTATGCATAAAGATGGTTCTCTGATTAAGAAAGGAATGTTCTTATTTATATGGTTCTCCTAGCAGACGAAAGCAGATTTACTGTATGCAGTGTGGTTTGTGCTGTGTGGTTTGTTTGCTTATTTAGCAAACACTTGTAGCCTGTCCTAATACTGTGTTTTGTGAAAAGTGAGCAAAATCCTGCTTTTATGTTCATTAGGCATATTTTCTTGTGTATCAGGTTATCATCATCTCCTGTGCAGCCACTATGAAGATTCCTAGTTTCTTTCCCCTCATAGGGATTCTTGTTAGAGTCTGTGCTGATGGAGACTCCTTCCAGTCTGAGCTGTGAGCTAAGCTGGGATTGGAAGGTACAGAAAATGATTAAATTTTATTTTGAATTCTTCTTTTCCACTTTAATGAGGAAGATAAGCTGCATCCCGGTAGGGAGGGTCAACATAATGTCAGGGATATCTTTTCCTGATCCTGTAAGCATTAATACAGATTTAGCCAAGTGATGCAGCTATATAAATACTCTCTTGTACATACACTATTGATACTAGTGAAAGATACAGCCCTGAAATTTGCAGATATTCCTCTGTACACATTATGGTTTATTGTTCCTGGGTTCCAGCTTTCCCTATGGCTGTTACTTCCACAAAGCCTTTGAATAGACCCCACACAGGTTTTGTTTTGGGTATTTTCCCCATTTTTTTTCCCCAGGGAACACACTGAAGCTCATTGTGCCCATTTGGTGTTATTGTACAATGTGTAATAATTGAGATGGGGTAGAATGATTTTTATGTGCTCACAGTCCCCCTCAGCTTGGGCACCTGGTAATAGGAAGAGAAGGTAAGGGGTAAACGGACATTGTAATTGGAAGGGAAGAAAAAAAGGCAAGACAAGAGTGAACATTGCAGGAGGCAGAAGGAAAAAGGGCTGGGAGCAGGGCAGCAGAAATGACAGCTTTTTAGGAGTGGATCAGACTTTTTAGTAGGGCATGTGATAGGACAAAGGATAATGGTTTTAAGCTGAAAGAGTGTAGATTTAGGTCAGATACTAGGAAGAAATTCTTTACTGTGCAGGTGGTGAGACACTGGAAGAGGTTGCCCAGAGGAGCTGTGGATGCCCCATCCCTGGAAGTGTCCAAGGCCAGGCTGGATGGGGCTTTGAGCAACCTGGTCTAGTGGAAGGTGTCCCTGCCCATGGCAGGGGGGTGGAACTAGATGATCTTTAAGGTCCTTTCCAACCAAACCATTTTATGATCACGGAGTCCATAATTATTTTACCAGTCTTAGTAGTCTGCATCACTTGTCAGTGCTGTTCCCAATGGGTCTTATGGGATGAAAAAGTAAATAATCATATGGTATTAGAATGCTTTATGCAAAAGTAGCCTGAAATAGGCTGCACAGAGAAACCTTAATTATTGGAGTTCTGACATTTGAGTGAATCTTTGTCTTTTAAAATAGAAAATAGATATAGTGAACAGTGTACTTCTCTGTTTTCTCAAAAAGTGATCTAATGTAAAATTAATTATGAGTGGGCTCAGCTGAATGTAGACTACTGCCCAGAGTCTTTGACTGAGAACAGGAAAGGCATTGCAATATCCACATCACCTCTGAATGAGAGAAGGCTTTTCTGCCCCTACTGACAATTTTGAAACTCTATCAGTAAGTACTTCATAAATATAGATGAAAACACTACTCATGTTTTTAATCTTTCTAGAAGATCTAAAGCATTTACATTTAAATTTGCAGTTCAGATGATGTATTCCCACTTGGCAACTGTAAAATAGGCCTTCTTTTTAATATTCACTCCAGAGATACAGTGAACAAAATAAGATTAAAGATATGATTTTAAAATAAGATAGGAGGTTTCTGAGGGTTGTGCTTTGTAGACGTGTTTGGAAATATTTGTTCTAATCTACTGAGACAATGTTTTACTAAATATGAAATATCTTTAAAGATGTGATTTAGGACAATGAACGTGCATTTTATATAAACATGCTTTATCCAGTAAAGACAAAGTATTATCTTGAATTGATGAATTTATTATCATGACAGTAATATAAATCATAGGAAAGAGATAATACTGGAGGAGGAATCCAGAAGGATTAATCACTACAGTCCAGAGGTGAATTATTTTATATACGGATGGAGTTTTATAATGTAGACTGGATTTTTTGACTGGCTGAGTATAGAAAAGTGTTGATTTGCAATCCCTGCAGGATAAATAGTACACTTCTTCATCAGTCAACAATACTTTTATTACTGTAATTATACTCAGAGGCAATAGGATTTTAGGCATCTGATTTTATCCAGATGATAATTATATATTTATTGCCCAAATTTCTAATGTTTATTTTGAAACAAGACATTCCTACGCATGCTCACGCATGCAGGAACACTCAAGGCCTACCAGGAGTTACAAGTGCACACTGTATCGAAGAAACATGGTGTGTTCGTGTTATTTTTTAAGTGGATTGAATGTCTCACTTTCTAAACTATAGTTATTTCCTAGATGGATAAAATATTTTATTATTGTTAAAAGTATCTGTTCATCATGGCATGTTGAAGGGTAAAGAGGGAGCAAATGCAAAACTGTTCTATTTTGCTCAGACTGTCAGATATAAATAAAAGTACCAGCAATGCTGATTGTATTCTAGTTATTCCATCTTTCCCACTTGCTAGAGATTATCAGCATCTTTCAGTAGAGAAGAAACTAGGATGCACTGTTTTGAGTATAAACAAGGAGGAAGGAAGAACTCTAGTAACTCAAGTAGCAGAAAGGAGTTTTAAAAGTCAGAAAGAAAATAGTATTCTCTTCAAAATTCTTGTGAAATTGGCTTACCATGATCCTTAATTTCTGGGCTTTCTCCACCCTGGAATTGACATCAGTACCAAGTTAGCAAATACTTAGTGGCTTTAGCTGAAGCATTTTAGCTTCTTTGACTGCCATCATTGAAAACATGATGCAATGATGAATAGCAGTTTTTGAAAATCAAGTGAAGTTACTTTGTGAATCTCTACACTGACACTCTCTTTCAGAAATAGAGTAGCCTGGGGCAAGTATCCGTGGAGGAGTGGAATGCATATGGATTCACAGCTTTAGTTCACAAGATCTTAGTGTGAATCTGTGTTTTTCTCCAACAGTGTTTTATAGCTTTTAAGTTTATTGTGCCTCAGAATTTTCAAACTGCTCATGCTGCTAGTTTTTCCTTTCCATATCCTGGGATAGGTAAACAGCCTTCTGAATAGCTCTATGTATGAACTATTAAAATTATTAATGCTTTCATTGTAAGTGAATGCTATTGAAGAGATACTCATAGAGTGATTTATCTCTTTTCAAGTATCAACAGGCTATACGGTTTAGAAATAGGCATGCTTATATGCCTTTCTCTGCATCTGTGATTGATGACAGGACCACTGATGCTATGCTCTGTGTGGGGGAACACATTCTAGGGAATGCTGTGTCTGGCCAGAATTGGAGATATAGATCTTGGTGTCTGTCATCTTTTGTAAGAAGATCTAGAAGTGGAACACACAGGATCAGATTTGAAAGAAATAAAAAGTGGTGAGGAATTCTTCATTTTAAGCTTGGGATAGCAGAGAGGTTCTACCTCATGCTGAGCGCTTAGGCTGAATAGTGGGGGCGTGTTGTTTTTTTCTTAACTTGTATTATTTTGATGTATTCCATACTTTAGGGAAAACACTGTTATTTTAAAATACACTTTCTTTGTGGCATGCAAATTAATTGTGCAGTATTTCAGAACTTATTTTGGTACCTTATTCTAGTATGTATGTGTGTATATAAACAATGTGGGTTTTGGTTAATTACATTCAAGAAAGCTGAATTTAAAGTAGGCTGGGTAGAAGCCTGGAACCTAGGATTCCTTCTGGGAGAATGGAGGGTTTGTCTGCATGTCTGGTTGTGAGAAGCAGGATTCAGTTAGTGTTACAGTCCGTGTTGTCATAGTAATGTTACTTCAAATTTTCAGCAGTCGTGTTTGTGGATAGCTCAGGAGCAAGAGCTTGAACTAGAGGACTGTGGAGATTTCCTCCAGTTATATGCTTCTGTTTAAGAAAATGGAATTCCTAACAGCTACTCAATTATGAAAATGACTGTGACAGACTAATCATCGTATTTCACTGTGTATGCATGTAAAAAAGCATTTCTCAATGACTGATGATGTTCAGTGGGACCCAATTATTATCTGAGATGCTGAGGGAAAAATACTTTCAGTGTCACTTAACAGAGTTCTGCAATGATGCTGGTATATCCTATTGAAAAGAAAAGACTTGATGTGCTGAGACTGGTAACACTGTAAAAATTGAGATTAGCGCAGTAAAATTCTTTATTTGGAAGACAATACAGAGTTCACTATTAATGATAACACCATTTTAATGCAAGATTACAAAGGTGAAATGAAGCAATGGCAGGGCTATTTATTCCTGTAAAATTGCAAGGTAAAATTTAAAACCCAAGGCCATTAAAATAAATGTGTGGGTTTGTTAAAACTCACAAGAGCAAGAAGCTTCTCCCTTAAGAATCATAGATTATATTTCCTGGACATTTTTACTGCAGATTTCTAGTTTTATACTGTGGTACACCAGCACAGGCTTTGGGAAAGCTTTTTCATTGCTGCTTTAGGCTGGCAAAACAACACTTGAGCAGAATAGAGGGTGGAGACCCAGGTGGGTCTTCCCAAAATGACCTACTGCTATTAGCATTGTAGTATACTAGCATAGTTGACAAATGTCAAGTACGTTTAACAGTATTTTGCCTCTCTTTTTGCTTTTGTAAAATTTTAACATTAATATAACAAAGAGAACCTCTGTGGAATCAGAATATATTGTATTGCTGCATATGGAATATACTGCTGAGTTGTTCTGCTCATACCACCTCATACCTCATAGTCTCTGCCATTGACTTTAATGCCAGCGGTCACTGTCCCTCAAGTACAAATTTCATTAAGTGTTCACATGTAGTGTTAACGCCCCTAGTTTCAAGACCTGATCATATCGTACTGCTTCACGTAAGAAAAGGATCTTCTCCACATAGAATTATGTGTACACTGTTCAACTGCTGAAGTGGCAACACTTGATCTGGGGCTCAGATTTGGACTAGTCTGAAGTAAAATCCCCCAAATGAGTATTGTGTGATTGCAGGGTTCTCAGGAGCAACTGCATCATTGTATGATCTGCTCTCACTCTGTTGCCCTACTTGATAAAGAGGTCTGAATTTAGGAAGCCCCAGGAGCTATTCTTTTCCTGAGTTCCTTGGGATAAAATATTAACCCAAGCCTTCCTATGCCTGGGCTTCAGCTACCTGTCCATCCTTCACTGCAAAGCAGCAGACAACTCTCTCCCTACAACAGCTGCCTGCCTTGCTTCCTTGCCAGGCAATCTTCCCCTCTCCTTTCATCTTTTCAGTACATGTAATTCTCTTTTCCTTGCTTTCACCTGCAGCAGCAGCATCCCTTTTGTAAGCTAATAGTCCCTTTCACTTATTCCATTCAGCAAAGGAATTACCTGTTACCTTTATTATTTATGCTAAATTATCTTCATTTCCCTTACTTTCTTGCCCCTGCCCAAAAGTTTCCACTCAGCTGTTAAGCCTCTGGCTCCTGGTACAGAACAGAGGCAGCCTGGAATGGGTGGTTTTGTCAAGTCAAACCTAGAAAGCCTGGAGGCTGCTAGTCTAAAGGCTGTGCTTGGGAGAAGACACTTCCAGCCCAGTGAACCCCTCCTCTGGCTGTTATTTTACACTCCATGCCCCTCACAGTAGTCTGTCTCCCTCAACAGCATCTGGTGCTTAAAGTTGTTCTCTAACTTTTCCAAGGGGTCTTGTGCCAGATGGCAGGATCTGCAAAGTGGATCCCTGTCGCTCTCACTACTTGTTATTGGACTTGAACACAAACATAATCTAAATGAAAAAAGCATTAAACACTTTGCATATAGTGTACCTTTTAGCTAATTTATTCTTTTGCTAATTGGATGAACTCTTTGGATCAAGATTTCCATAATTTAAGTAATAGCTGGCAGCTCTTACTGCTTTTTATTACTTCAGGCAATATATATTATTTTGATATTTAAATAATTGGCAGAAGAATGTTGCCAGTTACTAGAAAAGTTACAACAGTGAATCATTGAGTCAATTACTTAAAAGAAAAAAAAAAGGGGGGACGGGTGCTGTAAAAGACCTCCAGATGTTCTTTTGTTCATGTCCCTGGTCAAAAGAAAATACCCTGAGCAGGCTGGCCCGGACAGGGAGTATTGCTCAAATACTGGTAATTAGAAATACTTCCTGACATATCCTAAATGCAGTAAGCTGAGTACCAAGCTGAGTACATGTGGTAATTTGAGCCATTCTGCAGCATCTCGAAGAGCAGCATGATCCAAAATGGAGCTGGTGGCTCCGTTTCAGCATTGTTCACGTACTTTTACAGTGAGGCAAGCAGCCTACACAGACCCAAGTTGCCTAGCGGATATCTGGGGTTGTGCTGGCTAGTATAATTACAAGGAGGACAACTCTGCAGGTAGTAAAGCTACTGTGTGCCTAAAATTGAGTGCAAAGCAAACTGTGATGGGAAATGCTTCACAAAGTTCAATTCATCATTAAAATTTTTTATGTAGATAAGAATCTTCTCTTGGTAGGAGCAGACTTCATCATCTGTTTTTTTCAAGGCAATTTATTTTGATAGACTGAAGATGAAAAGAATGTGGAAACAATAAGCATTGTTATTGCTAAGTAGTATTTTGGCTATTAAATGCATAATGTTTTAAAATTGGAAGTGATGGGAATGCACTTAGCAAAAAAAGCATTTTATCACAGTATGCACTGAAAGTTAAAGCCAAATAGTATTAACGTAGCGATTTTGTATAGTTTTGTCCAGTCTGTCGATTCTAATGCTCAGACTTCATAATGTGCTTTCAATTTTAAATATCTACCTCACAATGTATACAAGGTAAATGATTGGTGAGTTTCTGATCTGATGAACAATTATAAGCCTAGTCTTTGAATAATGTGTTCTGTCAAGCATTTATTAAACATCTTCTCCATAAAAGCCTTTTAAACTTTGTTTCTGTCTATCATGTTGAGTTTTGCTGAAACCTCATGATGGTGGGGACTGCACTCCACTGGCAGGGCTGTAACAGAAGTGTGTCAATATCTACATTAACTTTACCATCAAAGGTGAACACTACATATGCTGTTATTTTGAGAGCACTGCTCAGAGTTTTAAAACACAAGTTGTAGCAGTAAACTTGAGGCTTTGGGCTTGATTCCATTCTTGCAGTAGTATATGATCAATTGAAAACTTGTGTTACAGTGGCATAATACTGGTTTTAAATCTAGCCAGGCCAAGATTTAGTTTTGAAATGTTAAGTTATTGCTTCAATCCGCATATACTTACAAAATATTTCTGTGCCCAGGTTAAGCACATTGCCCAACTATTTCAGGAAAGCTAAAACTTTAACATCTTTTTGTGGTAATATAGGATGAAATTACTGAAGACTTGATTGTTCAGCAACATACAGTATCTCCACCAATACTCATATTTGCACTGCAAATACCACATTTTTGAAGCACACACATTCTCCAACTAAAACAAGCAGGACTGTGTTTGATATGAAATGTCAGAGTTAATACCTGTATGCAACATAGCATTTTAAAAATTAAAAGAGTGGTAGGTAATTGCAAGAAGTGTGTTAAGAGAACAGTGAGGATATATGTGCGATGATTTCACTAGTGCACTGAGATGCATTATACAGCTGAGAGTGATGCCGCTTAAAAAGTGTAATAATAGGGTATATTATGCTTTTGTACTGGCTTTTTGGTGCCAGTTCTGGTAAATTTGACAGTCATACCCACAGATTGATGCTTGATATGGCACGGTCACAAATGATTCTCCTAGAGTTCCAAGTCACAGAATGGTTCAGGTTGGAAGGGACCTCTTGAGAGCTTTTGGTCTAACTGCCCTGCAGAAGTGGAGTCAGCTACAGTGGGCTGGTGCAGGACCCTGGCCAGTCAGGTTTTGAATATTTCCAAGGATGGAGATTTCACAGACTCCCTGGCCAGACTTCTCCAGTGTTTGACCACCTTCACAGGAAAAAAGCCCAACCACGCGAACATTTCCTTCTGTTCAGACTTTCTTGTTTTTTCTTAAATGGATGCCCATTGCCTCTTGTCCTTTCAGTGGTCACTGCTGAGAAGAGCCCGACTACTTCTTCTTCATTCTAATCCATCAGTTATTTCTATGCTAAGGCCCCCTGAGCTATCTTTTCTTCAGCCTGAAGAGTCCCAGCTCTCTCAGCCTCTCCCTGTATGACAGATCCTCCATTTCCTTAAAGATCTTCATATGCCTATACACTCATTCCAGTAAGTCCATATCTTTGTTGTACTGGAGAGCCCAGAACTGGGCACAGCACTCCAGATGTGGTCTCACCAGTACTGAGTAGCAAGAAACGATCACATCCCTTGACCTGCTGGTGATGCTCTGCCTTATTCGTGAGAGGGAGCTATTCATCCTTTGCTGTGAGGGCACATTGCTGGCTCCTGTTCAACTTGTCCACAAGGACCCCAGAGTCCCTCTCTGCAAAGCTGCTTTCCAGCCAGTCCATCCTCAGCCTGTGCTGCTGCATGGGGTTGCTTCTACCCAGGTGCAGGGCTTTGCATTTCCCCATGTTGTGAACTTTGTAAGATTCCTCTTGGGTCAATTCTCCACCCTGTCCAGGTCCCTCTGAATGGCAGTGTAACCAAGTCCCACTGTGTTCTAAACAAATCATAGGAACAGAGTTGAAATTAGGTAGAGAGTTATTTTTAAAAAGTGTTTTTCAAGTATATTCCACAATCAAAATTAGAGAGTGAAAATCCACAAGGAACTCTTGGGTATGGTAAGAGAGAGATGTGTCTGTTCTCATCCCACCATCTGAATGTGTTAGAATATGAAGGTTTACAATTTGAAACAGCGCATGAATTCACAGAAAAATCAATAGATGGGTTCTTTCCATAATTATTACCAAGGAAGAGATGGTGGGAAAGCCGGTTCTCTGATAAGTGATGGGCTTCCTCACATAGTTACTTGAATCTAAAAATTAATTTGTTGCTGTGGTAAATATACTCCCATATTTGAATTGCTCAAAAGTGAAGATGCTACAAAACAAAGAGGAGAATTCTATGCAGGTTTTAGTTTTACCCTCAACAGGTTTTTCAGTGAAAGAAAAAAATGTTTATTAGTTCAAGAAATTTGCTTAAAGCATCCCTTTTTATAAATATGTCTGCATTTACAAAACTATGATCATTATGTTTATTAACATCGTATGTGGTTTTATATCTGATAAATCAAGAATTTGATACTTGGACTTTATTCCATATTATAGTTAGTATGTAGATGTGTTTTGTCTTAAATATTTGTACAGTATACTTTATATACTGATATTGTTCAGTAGTCTCAATCTGTGGGTGGGTGGAATCATACGTATACAACTTTAAGCAAGACGCTGTTTCTTCAGTAGTACTATACTGTTGCCTGCTCAAAAATTTTTCTAGATCTTTGGGGAAAATACTCTTAGAAGAAGAAGAAAAAAAAGAAAAAGGCAGCTGCCTGGTATGATTGGTCAAAAAAAAGCACTTTTTAAAACAAAGCAATTTGCGTGGAGTTGAGTGAGGTGGTGGTACTCAATTCACTGAGAAACGATTCAAATGTTGAAGTGTGGGGAACTGAGGTATGGCACAGGCAGAGCGGAGTTTCTGTCCTCCAGCATGTACGCGTGCAGTTTGAAAACTTGACTTCAGGTGACTTGGAAGTGCTCTGTTGAATACGAATTTGTTGCAGGGGTTGAGTAGAGAGAACTAGAATTTCATTAGACTAGAATCATTAACAATTGTGTTTGCCTAAGTGAGTGGGTGTGATAGGCATGGCTTGGGAATAGGCTCAATATACTCATGCAGTTACAGATAATGCAGCTGACATTTTATAGAGTTCTTTTGTTCATTTGTTAAAATGAACTTGTAAGTGAACTGGCAGTATCTGTGAACCACATACAGTATGTGTCATTCATCTGTTGCTTTGCTTTATAACTTCCAATGAATTAAGCAGCAGTATCTAGCAGGCTTGTTTCTTTTTTCTGATATGCTCTGTCCTCCGCTTATTAAATCTGGACGTTAACAAATGCAAATGAGATTAATATTGTGTTGACTATCATTGAAGTTTATGGAACTTCTCTTTTCATCTCAGTTATGCTCATTTAGTTGTTAGGACTCTTAAATATTCATGTTTAATTGGTTTACTTTATCTTGGGTAGTAAATACTGCAATCTGAGGCTTTTAATTTGCAGTGCCACCCCTATTACTGACTGCAAGGAAGAATGAAAAGGAAAACTTTTCCAGTTCCAAGATTCTTAATTTGTTTTATCTCCATCCTATCATTGGGTGATTTCAAATTCTGTTTAATTCTTACTAGATATAAATACTCAGTTCTGTGTTTTCAATGTAAAAGAATTTCTCTATAATGATGGTCTATGTAAGTTGTAAAAATAACACAATAGAATATAATTGTAAAAATATAAAACTTCAAAGAATTCTGATTTCTTTTTATAAAAAAACCCACTGTATATTTGAATTTATCAGTTTGTGTTGCAGAACTCACTTTGCTACACTGAAATATCTTTGAAACAAAGTAGCCTGGCATTCAAATTTCCTTATTTTTGCATAGGGTACAAAGTTTCCATACAAAAAAATTGAATTGAAGATAAGTAATTCCATTATAGGTCTTTAAGAAAATATCTGTTACTTAACCTGTAGCACTTTTATCCAGACACTAAGTAAATGGGAAATTGTAAACAAACCTGCAAGACAAAGGTGGGCAGAAAGTACAAACTGACTTTAGTGAGGAGCTATTACAACTGCTCAGAACTAAAAATAATAATAATAAAAAAGCAACCTCTTCTTAGGTATCATTTATAGCAATTTAAATCTGTCAAGTTCTGTTGTAATTCTCTGTGTCTGGGAGACAGCTAATGCAGGCGCAAAATTAGGTACAGTTTTCTAATGGAACAACACTTTTTTCAATACATTGCTTTTATTTTCAGTGACTATTCAAGTAATAATTTCGTAAGTTACCTTTTATTACCACAAAGTGCATTTTTAATGAAAAATAAGAGTCTGTGGGACTTGGTTTAGTGTTTTGCTGCTTATATGTGTATATATTAGGTTATATTTGCATTTTGAATAGATCTTTTAAATTGCCCCTCTCCCGCACAAGATTTTTTCTCAGCTAAATGAGATTTTGTAACAAATGCAAAGTTCTGCATGGAATGTAGGGGAAAATAAAGAAAAATAATTCCTTTCCATATTACAGTCACTTGATTAGGACATCCAGCTGTGGCATGTAAATGAGTTTTAGGCATTAGGCTCCTGATCTGAATCACTTCATAGGGAAGGAGAGGTTCTTTTATGCCTGTAGAGGGTGTCTAGGGGAAACAGGTTTCCTGATTTAGTTGCCCATTTTTTTTGTTTGTAATGTCGGAGTAGAGTAAGTCAGACAATTTAGAGAAAGTATGTAGAGATTTAGCAGATTTCATGTTTAGCAGTTCTACTTTTTTAGCAGTTTGGTGTTTTTAAACCAGAGTATCCCAGGAATGTAGTGTCAAAACCATGTGAACTACTTGACTTATGAGTGTCCTTGGATTTTGAAAGTTATGCTCCTGGACTTGAGCACCTTTTTGCTGTCCAAGATCTATTGAAAGCCATAAAGGCCTTCTGTGAGTCTGTGTCTAAATCTGGTTTGGTTTTGGATCCTGTCGTCTGGTGTAGGAGTGCATATTAGCAGCTATGTTAAGATCTGTTTTTCCATTACCTAGTTTTGTAATTCTGACCTTCTTGTGGATTGTATCAATTTGGTTGTCAGATTTTAGATAAAGTTTTTGTAGCCACATATCTCTCTCATCACAATAGACATTGAGAGCTCCTTATGTTATACAGAAGGATATTTTTAGAATGTTTATTTTAAAGCAATTTTCTGTATGTCAGATCAAATTATTACATAGGGTTTGATAGGTATTATCTGTAAGGTTATATCAACTCAGTGTTAATCCTTTATCTGTAACTGTCCAGTTGTTTGCCTCCTCTCCTAAATTCCATCACAAGCAATTCTGATCTTGGACACGGAATAAATATTAACAAAGGAATCCCTATGAAATAATAGTGGTCTTGTATTAAAAAGTTGACTTTATTCTCGCTATAAGTTAATTCACGTATTAACCTGTTTTATGTAGAAACATATGCACACAATATATTATCCTTATCAGTAAATTCTGCTGTCATTCAGTCTATTTATACATGTACCCCAGGAGGCTGTAGTTCACTGTTACTTTCAACTCCTTTCACATTAAATAAAATACTAAAGATTGCCTCTGACTTGTATGCAAGCTGGATTTCTGACTTATTTGTGTTGTCTTTGGAATCTGATTCCTACTTTTACTTGTGTAATTGGATTATACAGGTCACCTGTTTAAGCTGCACAGCAGTAATCTTCCTTCTGATTTTCATTCTTTACTTTTCATGGGCTCTCAAGCCACAGTTGCAAAGCAGAATTTGCAAAAGAGGTGGAAGAGAGTAGACAACTAGCAGAAGTGGTGCACAAAACGTACTTTAGATGAACACAGCATTGTTCATGCTGATTTCTCCTTTTGATGACTGGCATTTGAAGATGCAGTAGAAATTGTAGAAGGTATGCATTTTACATGTTTTATCAAGACTAATTTAAAGTATTTTTTGAGGTACAGATACTCATCAATAAATTTTTGTGTCTTAAAACCAATAAGAGATTTAGAATCTTAGTTTGAGTGTGGACATGTGTGACAAATGAGCAATTTATATCAGAAATATTTATGCTTTACCAAGAAAGCTGATGTTCATGGGATCCTGTCAGAGCCTCACAATGCACTTGTCGAGAGCTGTCCTGAGTTAGTGCACCTGAAGTACATGACTACAACCTTCATTATGTGTGACTTCAGAGAGTATATATCTACCTACTGTAAGGTTGATTGAGTTTGTTATTACCAACAGTCTTTGCTGGCACTTTGTTCATCCAAAAGTCTTGATATTCTGTTGATACTGAATCTTGGATGTGTCTCTGCATAGGGTGGGGCTGACTACGAAGTAATCTGGTTTGGTGAGTTGTGGGGCTTTCTATGTATTTACAGTCCTTGCAAGAGAAGAAACTGATTAGAAAATAAACTGTAGAAGATTTCATGAGCAACAAACTTTAACTGCAATTGCAAATTAATAGTTTGAATTATCTTACTCAGATACAAGGATTTGTGGACTGTTAATGAATGCATGTGAATACACTTCTTGAATTTTGACCCTTTGGTCATGAATTAGCACTGTTCTGTAAATCTGAACATTTAAAAATGTTATTTTCAGACTCTAAGTTAAAAAAATAATGTCATATTAATGCATGCTCTATAAACAGTGGGTGCTAGCAGAATCTCACAATCATGCAGTACTTCTGCTTTGTAACGCTGTTTATGAGAATCTTTTCTGGTTAGTTTCATCTGAACTGTGTTTTTCTTTGCCGAACAAGTTAAGGAATTGAAAATGAATTGATAGCAATTGCCATTATAAATAGCTTCAGGGTTCTTGATAAAATCAATGTTCTGGAGCTGGTGTGCAATGAGATCACTCAGAAATCAATATGTAGCCTGTTTTCCTTATTTTGAAGCTTATTTTCTATTTTTTATCAGTAATATAATCCAGACATTTCAGTCTAAAACAGTACTTCTTGGGTGGTAAAACTCAATAGGTATTTAGTCTCATGCTTTATAAAGCTACTAAAGGCAAATTATAATTGTCTTGAAATACAATGCCTGTCATAACTTATTACATTTTATGTATTATCCATTGTGTAAATACAATATTGTTCCTTTAAATGCATACTAAAGTCACAGCAGAAAGTAACATCATAGTGGCCAACAATAAGACTTGGAAGATTGTAAGGTCCATGGCAGCTTTCTCAGAACGCTATCAGTTAAGCACATTAAAATATCGCTTCTACTGACTGATTGGTCTTAAGGCTCCTTGTGTTTACTGACTGCAGAATATGAACTTGGTTACCACATGTGTTTACACAATATGATGATAGCTGCAGAAACAAGCATTCCAATACAAAGCTCTTTAAATTCACTACTTCCCTAAATGCATCCCAATGTCGTGGAATAAATCTAGAAAATGTTTTGGGAAAGATGATTTGGCTTAATCACATTTTATTTTATAAATAGCTCTGCATTTTAAAACCTGTTCTTTCTGATATTTGGGTTGAATTTTAGTGAAAAAAACCCTTCCTGATTAATCATTTGATGAAATGTCATTGCAAAATTAATAATAATGCTCCTAATTGATATTTTTTAGAATCTTATACAACCACATTCTTTCTTTTGAGTTTGAACAAATTCTGGTGTACATTCATAGGGCTTTGACATTGATCATAAACAAATACTCAAAAATTAAAACTGACACTTAAATTTCCATCCTACTAATCGAATCCTATAAATTATATTGAAAACATTTGGAAAAAATGAAAAAAATAGATCAGATATTCTAGTATCAGTCAGGATAATACTCTTGGTATGTTATATATGCATTACAAAAAGATTCACTAGTGGGTTTGGACCTAGTGAGTCTGTGTAAAAGCAGGGTCTGTGTCTTGAAAGTGTATGTTTTGGACTTTTGGGAGAAACTGAACTAGTTGCTTGTTTTGTCCAGGATATTGGTAAAGAAAGCAAAAGTTTGAAAAAAATTCAAAAATTTCAGGGGAGTGGAAGACAGGAATTTTTTTTCTAATACATGTTTCTATTATGCTATAGAGTTTGTGTAAAGATATATTTTGCAACATGAATGTTATAAAAAGAGTAAAATAACTGAGGCATGAAGACAAGAATATTTTTGCATATGAAGGTTAGGCTAAACAGTTCAGGAAATCATTTCTGTTAGTGTCAGATCTGATTAAAGGAAAGGATATCTGGAAACCAGTGGGAAGTAATCAGAAAGCAGTAACTGAGAGAGTAAGGGTTTTTTTTTTTTTAAGTCCCATCTTTGCACTGGAGCAGGTCCACAGGCAATCTCAAGCACAAGACAGCCTGTGTTTTGTTAATGGACCTTGAAGGGAACGTGTAGCTCTGTCTGTCAGTAGATGTGTTTGAGAGAATGGAATCTCACTTTGAGCGTATAAAAGGGTATTCAGCAGCAAAAACTAATGCAAAGTTTCTAACAGGTAAACTCCAAGTAAATAATAGAAGGTTAATCTCAGTAGTTAATGTGCAGGAGACATTGTGACTGAGGACAGCTAGGAGTGTTAAGAGACAAGGCTGTGGCACGTTGGTACTGCTGCAGACATAGTTTTGCTTGCTGAATAGAGAACAGATTTATGGAAGCAGAGCGTGCAGGGTAAAAGCTGAGGCCAAGAGCAGGCACAAGGGAATACAGTTTGTTGAAGACAAAAGAGATATTGAGTCAAGAAAAGAACTAGTGGAAATGGAGTTTGAGATTACTTCTTTTGTCCAGAGGAAACTTGTAAAACACACCCATGAAATGCCAAACCACAAATTCATCTAATCAATACAGGCTGAGGAGATGAACAATGTAAAATCATTGCCCATGTAAAAAGATACATGCAGTTCTAAATGCAGCTGTGAACTTGGAAGCAAATGCTGAAGCTGAAAGGAAAAAAAAATGAGTCGAAGTCAGAGAAAAAGTAAAAGCTGTGCTTTCTAGTTGAAGCACCAGGAGGTTTGTTCTTAACTAACACCTAACATTTGAACAGTTGAAATAGGTTTTGATTCTGGATAAGCCTTAAACAGAGCTGCATTCCTTTTCTTTTTAACCAAACCAGTCTATGACATAACAGCTCTGCAGGCTGTAATAGCTGGGCTCACACAGTGGGTGCTTGGATTCATATCTGTGCTGTACAGTGTTCTCACTCCAGTAAGTGTACCATTTCATGGGAGTTATTTCCTCGGTAGCTGTGGATGTCAAGACCAGAACTCAACAAAATGAAGCTACTACGTTTCTTTTAAACATAAATGTTGTTATTACAATAGAATTTTTACCAAAAAAATAAGGACTTTTAAAAATCAGTTTAAAATTCCTCTGTAGTCTGATGTCCAGGATCTGTAATGATTAACTGCTGTCAAAATTACTATCAGATTGAAGGCTACTTACTGTTCTGCTTGCTTTCATTTTTTACAGTTATATTCAGAAAATAAGCCAACAATTTTGTTAAACCCTCTAAATTATTCCTGAGTTTATTTTAAACATTATTACCAATTAACAAACTTTAAAATACTTTAGAGGTCCTGCAAGTGCATTATACATGTATTTACTTAATATCATGATTCTTGCATCACTTCTAAATATTGGTGATGGTAATATGTAGCTGAATAGTCAGCTATTATAAGGAAAGCTGAAAAACAGAAACGCTCCACATGCAGGCAGTTTACAGGACACTAATATCACCTCTTTTACCTTATTCTCTTGGAAGAATGGCAGTCCCCTTTCTTATGGAAAAGACTAGTGCCCATCACCGTGCAAATAGCACTGGTCACTTGTTCTCAGCCCATTAATTTCAATTAGCTTTGGATGACTCAAATTGTAAAGTGATGAGTAAGTGTTGTGCTGAACTCTTACACTTCGTGTTTAGTCATGCCCTTGGAAATTGGCGTAGTTTCTAAATCCAACGCCTATTATGAGGAGATACTAGGGAGAACCAAACTTATCTTTGCAGTCACAGATACATTTCTATGTTGCAAGTAGGCACAAGATAGTGTTAGGATGTTTTGAAAGGAAACTTTGGTAACAATTTAATTGGAAGTGTTAAAGGCTGTAAAACATAGACCCTTCTGTTATGCAACTCAGGATACAACATACCTGAAGAATAAGCATAATATTGGATGCTGATCTCATAAAAAAGAGATGTGTTCATAGCTAACAATATTTCATCTGTTTTATTTTTAGTAAAATGTCTTCATTATGAAGTACAATTAATCCATCTGCTAAAGCAAGACTAATTCCTTTATTTCTTTGTTCTTTTTATTCAATTTCTTTCTGTTTCTTTTAAAAGTTTTTAAATAGCCATTTTCTAAAAGCACAAAATATTTTTTTTGTTGTTATTTTACAGGAGTTTTATCACTTGGATATATTTTCATTTTGAGTGCCTTTGTTTGTATATAGACAGGCTATTGCGTTACATGGTTTGGGCTGATATTAGCTGGCAGAAAGAGAAGCCTGTCTTGGCAAACCCTGATTTTTATGTAAGAGAACATCTGTGAGCTCTGTCTTTGTGGTGTATCTGGATTCTTGTAGCCTAAAAGAAAACTAGAATCTAAAAGCAAGGGCATCTGTCCCCTTACAGTTTTAAGGATTATATGTTTTGAGTTTAAGGATAAGGATTTACTGGTGAACCCTGAGGGATGGTACTAACTGTTATATCTGTTTGCTGTATTTTAGCTACAAGGCAAGTTATGGGTCCTCTTCTGCCTTCCTGTCACTGGCCTTATACTAGAAGGGGTTGGGTTTGTTTTGGAAACTGGCTATTTGCCCTCCAGCTATGTGGTGGTTTAATAAGTAGTAGCTAGTGGCAGGAGAGATTCCTCCATGCAATTCAACTACAGAGGGATGCTCAGGTGGGGCCCCAGACTCAGAACAGCCATCACGGCATAAGCTACTGAGGGGCTGCAAAAACCAGCTGAGAAAATGAGTGAGCGCATGTGTGGTTAGTCCGTGTTGACATTTTGTGCTGTTCCAGTCATACTGCTACCAAGTTAGCTGGCATGAGGATATTTCAATTGTGTCTTTAAAAATTGCACTATACCCCTCAGTCCTGTCCTTCCGTCACTACCATCCACACTTCCACGGAAAGGTACAGTGTGTGTCCAGTGCTCTCCATTCCTCTCGGCTACTTGGTGAAAACAGTGTGGCACTAGGCCACAGTGGTTTGCTAGTGTGTTTTTTATGATTCTTCTCTGCCCTGTCTGTTGGGTCGGACACAGGCTGTTCGCTGCTGCTTTCTGAACCCAGTGCCTCTGCTCACGCCAGACTTCCCTAACCATCATTTCCTCTAGGATTAATTTTTCAAAATTTATATGCTCTCTCCATTGCTCAGCTGAAAATTTTAACAAGAGCAAATGTTCTATTTGCATTGGCTTTAGGCTATGAACTAAGGAGGACAAAGAAATAAAGAACAGAGAAATCAAGAGTTTGGATCAACACTTTTAAAATTGTTATTTCCTTGTGCATAGTGGATAAGGATTCATTCAGTTCATGTCCTAGGGTGCTGCCCAGATAAACTGTCCAGTCGTAAGCGTGCAGGTAAACATTGTGTAGGCAACATGCCTGAAACAAAACAATAGAGGCGAATACGCTTTCTCTGTTCACAGCAGTTTTGAGTGTATTTGAGTATACTTGAGTATACCTGTATTTAGAGCTTCTTAGCTCATAGAATTATTCATGCTCACAAGAAATGCAAGTTCCTTTCCCGCTTATTACATTCATTGCATGAAGACTGCTTTGGAGCAAGGAACAAGTCAGTGTTCTGTGCAAAGGGATGTGGACAGCAGTCAGGATTACTGCAAAATTAATGTAGACAAATGAAGAGCCAAAGGGAATTAATCTTTGTTAATAACTTGTATTGTAAATTGGTTTTCCCCTGCTGACTCCTTTCCTCTTACTCTCCAAGGAGAGATGTCACCTCATGTCCTTGTAAAGTTTTGTCTCATTTCTGGACACTTCTTCATCAGTCAGGTATTTTTATTTTTTGGGGAAACTAAACTAGCTTGGCCTTACGTAAGGCTTGAATTGTTAGGATGGTTTGTTTTTTGGGGTTTGTTTTTTTTTTTTTTTTTTTTTTTTGCCTTCCAGTAGACTGTAGACCCTACCGGCTGCAGTCGGGAAGTCAGAGATGCGAAATAAGCTATGCCTAAACATCACACAAATGCAGTCAAAGAAGTTGAATTTGGGTGGTGAGGTGAAAGGTATATGATGGACATTCAATTTTAAATGTGAAGGTGTGATTCAAGGATGTTTTCAAATTTCAGTGTGTAACATGAAGTTTTTATGATTTGTTCTGCAATCGGAATGATGAGATGATGCAACTTAAAAGCCACTTGCAAGCAACTAGCTAGATTCAATTAGCAGTATTGAATTAAGGAAATCTGTGATATCAAATGCTTAACAACGAGCTTTTGGACAGGCTCTCACCATCCAAAACACTGACTTTTGAGTTACTTTAAAGCTAATTTTGAAATTTTTGGAGAGCAATTTTAAAATAGTTACCTATTAGGTCTTCTTCAGCAAAATGAAGAGTTTAAAGTTTAATTTTGGTCTCTGCAACTGCATAGTAAGCTACAGGGGCTTGTAATACTGTAGTTACTTGGGTTTGTATTTCTGTACCCAAGATTGGAATGTGGCCTTTACCCCACTGAACTGATATTATCATTCTAAAAGTTTGGAAGCCACAAGGCTGGGATGTGAACAATAGCCTAGAACATGTGTATGCATACTTTGCCCCTCAGAATCTCTTCAGTTTTGTTTATTTCTTTCCCCAAAGGAGAACTTTTAATTTTGTTTTTCAGTAGGCTATACAGTTTTTTCTCTGAACCATCTCAAATAAATTATCTGTAATCAAGAGGAATGTTTCAAATCAGTTACTGCAGCCGTGTTGTGCTTGTATTTCAGATTATTCGCAGTCTGTAGGAGTTGTATAATGAAGATTTTAATGACTGAACAATACAATTGTGTTGAAATGGATGGAAACATGCCTCTTCTTATTTTGGAGAGCTAGCTGTCTATTATGTGTAATATTCCATATGAAGTTAGCATCTATAGGTGCTAAGGGGAGAAAAGTGTACTTTAGACTCAAAGAATGGGAAAAATGCACGTTTCCTCTGCACTGATTTTCAGCATCCCCCAGGAGATTCAAGTGCATCACTCATTCTTTCCAAAGACCTTCCCATTTTGTTAGTCACTAATTAAAAGTTGCCCAGTCTTTCTATATAACACTGATAATCACAATTTTTATTCCAGAAACTATATGAAACCACTCCTGCACATTTTTATGCAAAATTCTGTAACCTGTGATAGCTAAAGCGTTTCATGTCTTGTACTGCTTGTTAGCAACTGAGATGTTTGCAAACCACTGTGTTCATAATTATTTTTTTTTCAAAATTGCAGCAACCAGTCTATGTTGTTGATATAATATGGGACAGAAAATAAAAACCTATAATATGAAAACACACTGTGTTAAATTTGCCATAAATTGTGTACTTTTTTGCTCATGCTAGAAGTTTATATGAAGTGCTGTATTGTTTTCTCTGTCCCCATTAGGTAGGTTTTGTCATATCCTAACTAAGGATGGCATAGTTCTCTAAAAGTAAAGAGAAACATTCAGATATTTGATAATTACCTACTTACAATTTTATGATTACACAGATTGACCTCAGGTCTCACTGGGTAGAAATGTCCTACTTTGTTCTTTGAAGATTTTTTCTTATACTTGCAGTATATGACACAGTTTGCCTATCAGAGCCTCTGGCATTGATGTAATCTCTTCTGATCCTTAGCAATGTCTTTGTATTTTGAGGATCATATTAGTAGTTTACTTTATCTTTTACCCCTGTGGTTTTTTCTTTTCCCCTTTCTGCTGGCTTGTTCCCCCACCATTTCTCTCCACCTTCCCTACTACACATTTTTGTCTTTCTACTTACTGACTAAAGTTAAAACACTAGGCATAGAGCGAAACTGAGCTTGAAAGTGCTCTTTCTCTGTTTATAATAAGAGAAAACCATCTAAACTGTGCTGAACCACTTTTATTTTGCTGTTAGCCCCATGTGTCAAACGCATTCATTTGTGATCCATAGCTGCTCCTCTGTCTTCGCTTGGTACCTGGTGTACTGCAATGGTCTGTAAATGATTTTCATGATTGGGGTGTTACGTTTTGCAGGAGGCCAGCACTATTTATACCATTTTTTTTTTCTGTATATGTGTGTGTGTGGTGGTTCTGCTGTGTATTCCTGGCCACCTGCAAATCTTAACAGCACAACCCTTCAAACTACAGACTCTCACAGTGAAACAGGCAGCAGAGGATCCACCACACGTAACACACTGCGGGAAGCACTGTTACCTGCTGCTGCTGAGTGGAAGGCTTAAATGCCGTTCCCACGTGAATTTGTTAGTGCTGTCAGATTGATCCAAAGCTTTCTGAAACCAGAGGAAAGACCTGACACAGCTTCACTCAACTTCAGCCCAATCAGCAGTTTGCAGTGCTGGTTGTCAGAGGAGAAAGCAAGTGTCCTGTGTCTCCAGAGCATTTCAGTTTTCCTGTATTGATAGTAAGAAACATTTTTCCCTTCCCCCTGAAAACCCTTATCTGTTTTACAAGATTAACAGAATGATACCTCATAGGGCCTGTAGGTAGTACAGTAATATATATTAACATGAATATGTTTCATATTATAGACTTATTTGGTAACATACTGTATTAAGAGACAACCTCTAAGAAACCTCAAACACGTAATACACTTTTGCAAACTGTTAAATGGCTTATTTCTGCCAGTATCTTTGTACCAGTCCCATACAGGTGACAAACTGGCTGCTACTTGAAGCATTAGGTAGCTTTTTGAACAACTTAGAGGAAAGATGGTTGACAGATGGTTGCCCTGTCAGTACTGGCATGTTCACTCTTGCCAAGAGGTTCAACCAGATAGTGGTAAGTGCTGAATGAAAACTCTTGCTTAAGCTGGGGTGATTGAATGTGCTGAAAATGCTCTTTATAACAAGCTCTTCAGATAATTTTTTGGTCCAGGAATTTTCATTGATTATTCAGTATGAACACACGAACAGTTTTTCTTACAGGGAAAAAAAAAAAAGAAAAAAAAGGAGAGGACAAGAACAGGGAAATCTAAAGCCTAGGTCTGTGGATGGCAGAGGCATTATGTCTCTTCCAAACACCGTCTTACATCAAATGAGAAGCAAAAGTTTGAACAGTTTTCACTTGCTTCCCAGGCGTCTGCACTAGTGTCTAGGCTGGAGTCGTGTCATGTTTTTGTTGTGACACAATGTCTGTGTGTGTAGAATGGGTATTCCTCCACCGGAATTTTAACCCCAATCCAAAAAAAGTGTGAGCTGGGGGGTGGATTAACCACCTCTCACACAGAAGGAAACTAAACCCTGGTCAGCTACATGCTGCAGAACATGTAGATATGGAGCTGTTTTAAAATTGCTGATTTAGGAGAATACTGTCTGTTCTGTTCATACTAGAGAAAGGAATTAATCCTGTTTGGGTTTTTGTTTGTTTGTTTGTTTGTTTGTGCTGTTTTGTTGGCTTTTTTTTAAATGAAAGAGTGAAGTTTACCTTCAGTTTTAAGTCTGTGAGTTTTAGGTGAAAAGATAAATGCAATGGCATCAGGGACATAGTCCTTACAAAGCTCCAGAAGATATAAAATACTTGTCTGACCCCAGTGTATCCGCACAGTCATTTTGAATGTTGATGGCTCTCCATTTGCTTATGACAAACTGTAAGAGGCATGATTAATCAATGGTACAGGAGAGAGAGGTGCAGTACAGCATCCTATATTTATGCACAATTTGTCAGGGTTTGGGTTGATTGTAGCGTGGATGTACAACCATTTAACTGCAGGGAATTAACTCAGATCTATCAGAGTTCATTAATTAAGAGGTCTGCTAGGCTCCATTAGCACCATGACAGTTAGGTTCTTTCATTCATGAAAGTTAGGCACTTTCATGAGTGCCGCTCATCACTTCCCTCAATCCTCACTGCATCCCAGATATCCAGATTTCTGAATTATTTCTATTTTGAGGAGTACCCACTAATGAAGAATTGATTGCATTTTCTTAGTTCAGGGAGGAAGCAAGGCTGTGTATACAGAGGTTCAATTATGAACCTCCTGGAGTAATTTTGAACCCAGCCACCTATCTGAACTCAAATGCTACCTTCTTATTTATGTATTACTAGAAAGGAAACCTAAAAATATTCAGAGAATTAGTTTTCTTTTAGAATGATTTGCAAAGTTCTCTTCTTATTGAGGGAAATTGTTGCACTGATATTATATATGTTACTTATCAATATCCTTTGGCACATGGATTAAAAAATGTGATGTGGAAACATTTTAAGAGGAAAGGAGACTTCAGATTAATTTGTACTGTAACAGAAATAGAGGTTGCTTTAATATGCAGATGCATGCCACTACATATTTTGAGTATGAAAAAATGCTTCTTCATGAATCTACCAGAGAATTCCTTATGGTGAGATTAAACACCAAATCATGCTATACAATGGATTTCTGGTAGTGGAAGAACCTCAGTCCCTCTTCAGATCATCTTTTTAAATGAAAAATACTAATTGAAGGAGAAAATTTCAGGTATTGAGGTTTTTGAGGCTAGATTCTCTACTCAGTTTCTCTGAGTGCAAATAAAAACCTGTCAGTATGTAATGTCGGGTGAGTTTAGATATATGGATATGGAGTTTGGTATTGCCTTAGTATAAATTGCAGCATCCCGTGGAGTTTTAAATTAACAGCAGTTCCTCTTGTCTTGCCAACATAGTCTTTTGCAAGACGCTTGCCAGAACACAAACTATTTCAGGCCTTTTCTCTTCTGTTCATGCCATGTGGTGCACCTCGTGTGCACCCAGGCCCTCCCTGCAAAAGGGAGCAGTGGGCGTGTGGTCCTTCTGCTGGCTCCAGCCTTCTTCTGTAAGGTGCAGGCATGTGCGGTACAACACAAAGGCTGCCTTGCAGTGTGGTTCGTCTCTCCTTGGTTTGGGTGGGAAAGGTGTCCATAGAGCAGTTAACATATTTTTTTAAATGGCTGTGTTTATGTGGTAGTTATGTGGGATTTGTGCCTCATTCTTGGGGGCGGGGTGGAGGGGGGTAATTACTTGATTTTCATTCTGTGTATTGATGCATGTGGGTAGGGAGAGAAAGGCACAGCTGTCACTTCCCAGCAATACTTAGGCTACATCTATACTGGTACATAGTAGAGATGTATATAGTGTAGAACCAGTGATGATTCTTTTGTCCTAGGGCTAAAAGGCACACCACGGTTCTTGTCTGTATGGCTAAGTTCTGGTTTCCCAGAAGTGAGCGGCCTCATTCAGCCTGACCCTTGGGAGCAGTCACTGGCCTGTGCTGCCCCCTGAACCGTGCCCAGCCATTGTCTGGGAACATGTTAGCTGGCAGGAGCCAAAACTGTGCCAGGGAGCAGGCTTACAATGGAACGGCAAGGGCAGGGGCATGCCAGTGCGCCAGTGCGTGCCCTGGACCTCTTTCCGTTCCTGGTAGAAACGTAACCATATTAATATTGATGTTCCCTAAGTGTAGCAGCATCTTTAAATCATGTTTTCAGTTTCCCATCAGCCCTATAATCAGGGCTAACGTTCCAATTCTATTCATTTTTAAAGACTGTGTTAAATGGAAAGTCAAATAATATTACAGCAAAATAGAATGCAAATAATGGAACACAGCTGTTTTATTCTTTTGGAGGGATGCAGCACAAGGCAGAGGTAATACCTGCAGAGGCTTTGGGTTTGTTTTGTTTTTGTTGTTTTGGTTTTTTTTTTTTAGCTAAAAAGAGGTAGTGTGTGTTTTTCAAGCTATGCTTAAACTGAACTGATACATATGTAAATTGAAATGCATATACGTGAAGATCCAGCTGGGGGAAAAAAAGAAGCTGAACAGATTGAAACAAGGAAATGAATTGTTAGGGGAATGTCAGTAAATATTCAGATATCCTCACAGTTTCTTAAATAAATGCACATTTGTAAAGTACCGGATTGCATATTCCAAACACAACTTTAACTGTCCCCGTATCTATTCCCAGTCTTATTCTGCAGACCAGAAAACCCCTGCAATCAGTAATTCTACATCAAATAAATTCTGAGTATGAGTTACAACCATCACACAATATGGTTACGTTGGAATATTTTTACTATTTAAAAACAGACAAAGTGGATATTTTAATTTGGAATCAAAGTGCTGTTATGTGGATTTATGGTTTATAAGGTTGGCAGTGTTTCTAAGTACTTTCTTTTCCAAAGTACATAAATATAAAGTGGTAAAAGTTGTGTTTTTAGCTTATAAATGTAGTTAATCATCTGTTCAGACAATAAAAAATTCTATTTATTAATGGCCAAGAAATGTTAGGGGTTTTTGGTTTTTCTTTTTACAAGAGACTCATTTGAGTCAACTGGATGAAATGAATAGACAGTGAATATCACAATGGTTGGGGGGGGGATCATGGCACACCAGTTGATCATGTGGAACTTCAGTCATTAATCCATTAAAGTTGTTACTGCCTCCGAGTCTTATTTAAAGGTCATGGTCTTTTTTAAGGATTTCGTTGCCGAGGAAAAGAACTATGTGTGTTTGATCCATCCAGCGTGTGCATGAATGTGCACTCGCTGACTGGCATGCTGAAGGATGTTCTCTGCTTGGAATTTGCAATGCTGAGCAGTGGGTGGGCAATAACGTGCGAGAGCTCTTGTGGGCTACATCAGGATTTGTATCGATCGTTCTGTTCTTACATCCTGTTTTTTATCACGGTTACAATATATGCAAACACGTCAGGCAATTAGACATGTGAAGACCTGGTTTGCTTGATTATTTGACTTCCTGCAACTAATAATGAGATTTTTGAAAGATTTAGTGCTATGCCATTGAATATAAAAGAGGATCAGAGGCCTGTATGTGCAATAGTTAGGTGTGGTAGATTAAATTTGTCCTGGCACCCTTATTGAAGCCTCCCTGTAGGCACTTATCAGCTGTAATCAGCACTGTTGCCAGAAATAACATTGCAGTGTCAGAAACATGGGTGTTTTAAGGGTATAGCTGGAGGACTTGAAACATTCACTTACTTGTTTAACTTTAAATTAATAAAGACCAACAAGATTCTTTTTCTTTCCTGGGTTGTTGAATTCTGTCATTTAAATTCTTGTTAATATTCTTCATAAACACTGCTGGCATCCAAATTATGCATAACTACTTAGGAAAAAGCTAAGTGTCATTGTGGCACATTGGAAATAACCACTTACGTGCAAAGTAATGGCCTAAAATGAAATAAAATCCCAGCAGGATTCAGAGGAGAGGAAAGAATACTCTAAGATAGAACTCTGACCATTGTCAGTCAGGATTATGCCTACACTTTGAACAATGCATTCTCTTTCAGTTGCTAGAATTTCTTTTTCTGTTCCCTCTTTTGTGATAATAAGGGTTAGAAAAGATCAACAAAATTATAAATTATGCACTGGCTAGGAGCATCAGATACTACAATAATGATTCCTAGCATAAAAGTGAGTTTTGATTCTCAGAAAGATAAAGGATATACAATGATATTGAAATTCCTGGATAAGTCCAGTTCTTTGTGTTATTTACTACATCTTTCCAGTAAGACTGCGGCTGTGAGAATAAAGCAAGTTAAAATTGGCACTTGACCTCTGTGGCACTGATTTCTCCTGCACTCAGAGGCTAGCTCATAGGCTCAGGTGCTGGACACTGTTCAATGAATCGGTGACCCTAAGATCAGACTGAGACAGTGTTACCGGGAAGGAGCAACGGCATAAATCTAAAAATTAGTAACCCCTGTGATACTTTAAAGAGTTGCCCTGTTGAAAGCTTTGGTGCACGTTTGACGATGTCTTTTAACTATCAACTAGAACTGTGTAAAATTAAGAATACCTTTTCTGTTATACTTGTTATATTAAATAAGATGATATATATTGACTTAAAGAATACTTTTCTGGTTATTTCCAAAAAACAGATTGGAGAGACCAATCCTACACAGGGGCCAATCCTGTCTGGCAGTGCATTGTTCCTGTCATTGTACTGATTGATTCTAAGAAAGACAGGAACCAGTAGATTTCCTGCATAGTTGTGATAATAGCATTAATAATCAGATTAGAAGTGAAGTAACTGTAAAACACACAAATGCATGTTAATTTGTGCTGGTTACTTTTTGTGTTTCTCTTTTTGAACAATTTGCAATTCACCAGTTGATTTCAGCGTGGTTTGTAGACCACTTCTGCATGCAGGTTTCTGTACACACTAATGTGCCACATTGCCCGTGTTACAAATACTACTCATAATTTTTTGCATGTCTTTCCTTCAGAACATGGAAATTAGCACTAAAGCCTTAGGTTTAGCTTTAGAAAAAGCTTTTTATTTCAGTCTAAAGGAATCTCATGGTGTCACTTTCAGTCTCTCCTGTGAAAGTTAAATTTCTTTCTCTTGCTTCCTTTTATGTTCAAAAACTTAAATAATTTATTACTGCAAAGGAATGTGTACTGAATCCAGTAACCAACAGAGGATGTGGAAAGATTTATTGGGAGAAACATTAAGAGCATTCCTGGCCAGGTGTATTTTATTTCTTTTTTGCGAAATGGGGGGAAAAAAACCACCATACACCTCCAGCCAACTTCAGATATGGCTGGAAGCCCATTTAGAAAACAATGTCTGCAATTGTGAAGTGCTTCTCGAGACAAACTGAACAAAAAGCAGTGAGGGGTGTGAATAGATTGGCATTGCTGAATAGCAAGGAATGTGTTGCTCGGCCTTGAAAGCGACTGCAGTGTTTGCCATCTGAGTGAGCGGGTGTGTGCACGTGACTTCTGCTCCCCTCGTACATCGTATAGCAATTTATACCCATGGGAGATGAGGGAGTGATACCCCTACCAAGCTGGAGTGGTGGATTCAGAGTTCCTCTTTGTACCCTTGGTCCATGACAAAAGATACTGGAGGAGCAGGACCTGAGTATGCTTTTGCATTTCTTGCTTAACTGAATGGGAGGTGTCGCTCAGTAAACAGCAAGACACAGCTGTGGTGAATATTTTTACTCTATGACAATATTTTACAACACTAATCAATGATTTTGCTTGTAAGTAATTTTTTTTTTTATTATTATTTAACATGAACTTGTAAGAAGTGTAATCTTTTGAGGGGTTACACATTTTAACAGCTTGCTCACCTGATGATTTTTAGGACAAAATTCTAGTCAAATATGATTGTAATTTTTCCAGGAATGATAAAAGTATCAGGTATAAACTAGCTGTTTCTAATTGCATACAGTTACCTCTCTGGCATGTTTCTTGTCATTTACATAAACCACAAAGTTAGTAAGAGCATTATCAGAGAATCATTGAACAGTTTGGTTGGAAGAGACCTTTAAAGGTCATCTAGTCCAACCGCCCTGTCATGAGCAGGGATGTGTTCAACTACATCAGGTTGCTCAGAGACCTGTCCAACCTGACCCTGACTGTTTCCAGGGATGGGGCATCCCCCACATCTCTGCACCTTCACTGTAAAAACCTTATATCTAGTCTAAATCTACCCTCTTTTAGTTTAAAATCATTACCCCTTGTCCTACCACTACCGTCCCTACTTACTAAAAGGTCTGTCCCCATCTTTCCTATAAGCCCCCTTTAAGTACTGAAAGGCTACAATAAGGTCTCTCCAGAGCTTTCTCTTCTCCAGGCTGAACAACCCCAACCCTCTTCAGCCCTTCCTCATAGAAGTGATGTTCCAGCCCTCTGATCATTTTTGTGGCCCTCTGGATCTGCTTCAACATTGTAAGCGTTCCAGGGACACCTTTCCCCTTTCATTTTTTTCTTCAATCCCAACTTCTTAGTCTCCACTCCCCTCTGTGCTAGCTGATTAGGTAGGTCCCTTCACCAGTAGCCTTATTCCTTAAAAAGCAGTTTTTAACATGCTTTTTGTATAAGCCGTTGAAATTGTATCCTCTTTCTCCATTAATCCATGTTTCTTAAACGTCCTCTACAAATCCTTCCTTGATGCAGCATCTTAAAAAAAAACAAAACTGGTGAAAAGATACAGAATCAAACTGCTCCATCCTCCTGCCCCCGGCAGGAAGCTGTATCTGCATCCCATTTTACAGGTATGTGGGTCTCATGTTACAGGACCCCAGTGCTGAGTTCCCTTGATCTGTTCAATAATCTCTTCCATTGTATACCCGCCCTTAAGGCTAAAACAACTGTCCTGACTTCTTATATCCTAGTTTGTCCCCTTAAGCCTATTGCTTCCAGTTGTATCCACCATGGCTATGGAGAACAGCTCATGCTTTCTCTTTGTAGCTCCTGTTCTATATTTGAAACTCTTCTAGATTCTTCCGAGAGTTTTGTAGACCTTTCTTTTTCTCTGTTGCTTCACAGAAATTGTTGCCTTCTATTTCTTTCTCCAGGGATGTTTCTGTGCCTGGCTACACCTATTGATATTTTCCCAGTATACAAATGAAAATGTTACTAGCAGCAAAAGGCCAACCTTTTGTAGTCAATACAATTAAGAAAACTTGGCAATTAGACAGAAGACTCTCAAATGGGAGATGGACTGCTCAGGTAGAAGCACAGAATCAAAGCTGCATTTTATTACTTCTTCCTGTGTTGATCTCTATACTTGCCTACCAAAACCAGACTACTTTTTGAAGTTAATTGATACAAAGATCAGCCTAAACTACTGAAGTCCCAGTGCTTAAATGCCTTTGTGAGTTTAAGTAGTTTGTAGGCTACAGATGCAATTCAGTAGTGCTTAAAGGTAATTTTAGAGGTCTTTAACTATGCTACTCAATAAAATCCTCCATTTCGTTCCAGTGTTTTCAAACCCAAAATTGTGACTACCTTTTAGATTTTAAAAATCAGTTAGGGAGCAAGTGACAGAATCAGGCTTTTGTTTTGGTGGTCTCTGTATAGATGGCATTAATTCTAGCAGTTAAAATATATTCCTTTTTAATAGATAATTTTGCTTTTTAATTCATCATGGAGATTAGAAAATGGATATTACTCTGAGATTGTGTTTTCTTAAAATAAAACTTTTAGGTGTTCTAATAAGTACAAATAAAGGTGTGGGTTTTTTTCAATAATCATATGGTAATTTTGCACACTTGAAAATAGATTTTGAATATTTACTTTTTCCACCTTTGTTACCATGTTAACATTGTTTTCCCCACTCACCCTTTTTTTCTTTTCTCCCCCCCCAGGACCATTTGCTGCTTCAGGACAGAGTAAATTCTGCTGCTGCTCTTATCATGGCATTAATAAAAGACAGAAATGCGGAGCTGATTGGCCAGCTGTTGGTCGCATAAGACCATAAATCATGTGTGGCTTTTGGAAAAGTTTCTTTTTCATCATCCATTCACCAAAGGTCTTGAAGCATTATACACATTAAAAACTCTGAATTTATGACATTTACTATTAAGATCTTGTAACAACATATTTTTGACACTTAAAATGCAAGTCTGATACTATTATGTATAATGTGTAAAATGAAATACAAATCATTCTGAGATACATGGGTAAGTACTGTGAGGAATGATACTGAAACATTTTTGTGAGGTACTGATCATTCAAAAAGGTGCACAGAGGACACCAAAGCATTCATGCAGAATTCCTTTAACTCATGTATGTGTGTTGTACTCTAGGACTGCATGAATTAACTCTTATTTAGATAAAATTATTCTAAAGCACAGCTCATCTTCTTTATAAGAAATTGTTTAAAAAATGCTGCTATACCTATTAGTGAATGTAGAGTTCATTGTACACTGTAGCCTTCCTGACATCAACAGAAATGCATATTGCAAGAAGTGTTGGAAGTTTCAGTTCCCTGCCCGCCATGGAATGAAAGTAACCTCAAATAAAAGAAAAGATGTGCATGGGGACAATGAGGTGCTAAACCCCCTTTTCCAGATGCAGTATGCTCTGGCTGTAGTACTCCTTAGTGATACACTTCTTCCAGTACCCATGTGCCATCACTCAGAGCTAGCTCCAGTAGCTCCACTGAGTACTGTATTACACATACTCTGTTTGCACATGTGTGTACATATATATGCATGTATGTGTGTATGCATGCTTAAAGCAAAAGGAAAGGGTTAAGACCCCCAAAAAATGTTTTACAACCCAATCTGTAGGTAATGGAGAAATAGAAAGATTCTGTTAGCTTATGTGCAAGAACACAGTTTTCATCTCTTGCTGATTAGCTTATATATGTATTAAATAGCCGTGAAGAGAATGGAGCTCTCAATGTAGAATTGAGATATGCTACATTGCATATGCTACATTGATATTCAAGTGTGAAAAGGTGGGACAGGAAGATGAAATGATGAATGGTTATTATTATGTGAAGTATCTCCAGGTATCACAACCACTAAGAGCAATACAAGAGGATGGTCCTTGAAGACACCTGTCCCTCCTTATGCATCAGACTCAGGAACTGGAGCTCTCCTGCAACTCGTGAAGGGACTGGATTAAAGTCTTATGTACCTGCTGTGACTGGAATAAGGTCTTAGAGAAGTATCCCCACTGGAAGCGTCCAGTGAGTCCTCCATTCAGGCTGAGTGAGAGCACTGCCAGATGAGCAAGTTTCCTTCTGAAACCAGCATTCCTCTCCCTACTCCCAGCACGTTCCACTCCCTTTTGCACTCAGACAAAACTTAGGATAGCGTGGTCCATGCTTGGTCCCCTTCATCTTTTCCTTCACCTGCCTATCTGTATGTCTGCTTTAGATCTTTTGGAAGCTGATGTTGATCCCAAACCTACTTCACTGTGTGAGAAAAGAAAGTTGTTAGCTGACTGTTCTATATCCAAGGAACACATTTTCTTCTATGCAGAAGTCATCCTAAGACAACTGATGAAGTTCTCGTGCATCATCTGCTTTCTTTGCTTCTCTCTCTTCTCTACTTTGATTATTTGTCCTTTTCTGACACTGTACAACATAATCATTCATATTAGCTCTATGTATGGCTATACAATAGGTGTATTTTATTCATACATATATTCATGCCTGTTCATATGCACAGTACGCAAATAAATGAGGAACTAAAGAATTTATTATTGGTATTCATAATTTAACAGGACAGTTTTCTCAAGTTTTCTGAATTTGCTTTTACATTAATAATTTTGATGAAGAAATTAATCTCACAGGCTTTTAAAAGACATAATAAAAGATGTTTCTGACTATTTTGTGATTCTTCTTCGCTTGAAGACTAAAATACAGTCTGATAGGTTTTCCCCAAATAATAAACAAGTGTTATAAAATCCTTTGTTTTCTGTCCACTCTAAATTGTACATTGTGATACTGCATTATCACTGGTTTGTGTGTAATTTATCATTTGCTTAAACAAAACCTTTTAGATTGTAGGGATGTTTTACTTACCTCATTCTCTTAAAAAGA
This sequence comes from Falco naumanni, assembly GCF_017639655.2. Lineage (NCBI taxonomy): Eukaryota > Metazoa > Chordata > Aves > Falconiformes > Falconidae > Falco > Falco naumanni. The sequence goes on from NC_054057.1 coordinate 30,837,547, forward strand.
TTTCAATCCAATTAAAAATATTACCATAATGAACTGCTGTAATGAAAAATTCTATTACAGTTGTTTATGGACTTATTTTGAAAAGAGAATAGACAATGCACAACGATTAGTCAGTTTCAGGTCATCAAACATACTTAGTACTAATCTTAAATAGACAATAATAAGCTTTATTAAGGTACTGTTAATAGTTGCATTATGGATTTTTTTATCTTTACCAGTCTTTCTAACTAATCTATAGACACTGAAAAATCTATTGTACTGGAAGCAAGAACACCAACAACAGAACTACTAAAATAGATCACTAGAACTGCAATTAAAAAAAACCAAAACCCTGGACAGTGATTAATACTATTGTGTATCCAAACCAAATTAAATGGTCTTTTGGATGATTGTTAATACTTACAATGGGAATAAAGATATAAAATGAAATTAAGGAACTGGTTGATTGTTTTTTGTCTGTGCATCGCTTCTCACAAATAGTAATATTCATGAGAAACTTGGCAGCCTTTTGTATACACATGCTGTTTTAAATTTAACTAGTGAATCAGTCACCACCCATATTGCTTTGAACATTTGGACAGAGATAACAGAGAGCAAATAAAAGCTCAGACTCTGACAGCCTTGCTTACCTTACTTCTCAAGCACTCTAATTAGTATTCCTTGGGTAGTGTTCATCAGAAAAGCAAATACAGAATGTGGCCCTAGAAATGCCTTTCATAACTGCAAAGTTGAGTGAAATAGATTTGTATATTGAAACCAACCCACTTTATGCAAAAACTGAAAACTAAGTTACTTCATTTGTCTTAGATCAGTTGGCAGAAGAATTTCTAGTTACAATCTTTTTTTTTCCTTTACCTTTCCAGGCTATATAGCTTGAAAAAGATGGCTTGATGGTCCTCTGAAAAAGGCTGAAGGAATGAAAAGGATAGAAGATGGTGGAATTAAAAAAAAACAACCAACAACCTCCCAAAACCAGACCAAGAAGCAAAGAGAAACAGAGTGAGGTGTTACCCTACTGTAATCAGTGTCATAACTCTAGCTGATTTTAAAATAATCACAATTAAGCTTTTTGCTCATGTTGATGACTAAGGTAGACTGCAGAACAAAAAGTGTGTCTTGATGCCTTGAAGCTTTTGGTGCATTCAGATCTGTATTTCTACGTGACACCAGAGCCTCATAATCTCTACAATGCTGTTTTAGGTGCCATCCAAACAGAAGTTTCCAGAGACATGTAAGGTTCCTGATTACTGCTTAGCACTTTCCAGTGATACAGCAGCTTTTGCTGTCTGTAGGTGACTCCACCAGAGAAGGGTCATAGTTTGTTTGCTCTGTTCTTCCTGTCTTGGACGCTTGCTACTGGTCACTGCTTTTTGTTCCAGTTTTATTTCTGAAGAAAAGCACATTTACTTCCAGATAAGCAGTAAGTTTTTTATCTCATATCTCCTTCCTCTTTGTCCATAGCTTTGATGTGAAAAATGCTTGTTCATCTTATCAAGCATCCACCAAGATGTGCAGACAACGCATGCTTCCCTTTTTTCCTGTTAAGGAAGGTTTGAGGGTTCAGGAATAGGCTCATGTTAACAGTATTTCTGTAGGAGCCAGAATTCTGGGTGAGAGCTACCTTTGACCTGGCCCGATGTGATTGCTCTGATGACTGGGACATACAAATGGCTGGTAGTTGTAACATCCATGTGCTATGGGATGAATTGAGCCCTTCAGAGTCGTGCCTTGGCCTTATGTTTTTTAAGATTTCTGATTATTCTCTCTGGTCCATATGACAGATGCACTAGTCTTATTCTGGTCTGACTAGAGGGAAAAAAAAGTAGGTAGGTAGTAGATTGGTTACTTCAGATGCATAGTTTACTAGATGGTCAATTTTTCTCTTCGTGTGGGTAGCGAAAGAATGGTATTTGGAGGAATTGCCTTGTTTGTTTCAAAGATCACTTACTAAAACCACAACTAATTCACACTGAAACAGGGAGAGCTGCTGAGACTCATAGAAATAATGTCTTTAAAGGCTCACATTGGTAAAATCTGTTATGAAATATTAAGATATAAATATATATCTTTATCTTATAGAAATGCATAATTATGGTATAAAAATAAGTTCAACTATAACTACATTATTCAAAGCCAACCTTGAACAGCTGAATTCTGAGAAACTAAGAAACTGCTTTCATTATTCCTACCCAACTCAATCAATCCAATCTTTTGCACCTGGTTTCGAATAATTTTTAATGGCAGATGGTTCGATGACTAATTCCCTGCTCTGGCTGTCTACAGTAAGATACCAAGGCAAAATATCAAAATGGGTTCAAATCTTTGTGCCCCCACTGCCTGTACTTTCAACTTCAGACTGATAAGTTTTTATGACGTGCATCTCCCTTGGCCCGCTCCTCAGCCTGGTTGCCACAGTTCAGTTTCTCTTGTGCTTCTGGCAAGCACCAAGGGAAAGAGGCAATCGCCGACACTGTGTTTTTCCCAGTGTAAATTGATTTTGATTGTCAGGGATGTAAAGCACGTGTCGAATATATATTTTCCTAGGTTATTTCTTCCAGGAATACCCAATTAGTTCTGAGATCAGAGAAACACAATTTCAGTGCCTGTGCTGAGACAACAGTCCCAACTGTGAAAATATGTTTAGGATAGCTGTATGCAATACAGCTTGCGTACACCAACCTGGGGAGCAAGGTGGCACTTCTTAATATTTATTCCCAGGGTAATTTAAGTATGCTTTTCAATCTTTAGATCGAAACGGATCTTTTCCTTCATCCCGCACATACTCCTGTCTCAGAAACTGAAATTACAAGTCAGCTAAAATGCCACAACACTGAATTGTAACACAGTTACAAAGATAAATGAGAGAGTAAGTAAGAGACTTGGACAAGGAAAAACTGATGCGAATTTAAATAGGGTGGAGAAGGAAGGAGGCAAGAGAATATACCAGAGCTCCTCCAGATGGCAAAATTTGCAAGGGAGACCCCCTGAATGGCACGATACGCTAAGGGCTGCGGGCAGGAAAGCCTTCCAGGCTCAGCAGTGCCTGAGATGGCAACTCAATAAGGCATTTTCCTATTCAGCAGCCATTTTAGATAATTGCCTCCCTTGGATAGTTATTTGTTGCTGCTTCTGCATCTCTTCTTTTTCAATCCTCTGCCTCCTTCATTTTGTTTCCTTGCCTCAGACTGGCCCCATCACTTCAGATTTCACGTTTCCTTTCCATTCCAGCCATTTCTGTCTTCTCCTGCAGTCTTCTCCCATCCTTTCCCCTTTTTCAGTTACTCGTTCTTCCTCTCCCTATTTGTCATCCTCTTTGCAGTCCTCCCAGCCCACCATCGTTGAAGGAGACACTCCCCCGCCCCCCTTCCCCCTGCAAGCCAGGCCGTGGTCTGGCATCAGAAACCCTTCCTCGCTCCTGGATCGAGAACTGAGGCGTTTGGGCTTTGGCACCTCCACGCTGCTCACAGCTGGGACTGAGAACAGATGTCACTTCCGTTGCCAGCTGCAGGCAGATGAGCAGCAGCTGCCTGAAGGGACAGACCTCCTGCATGGCAGCTGCTGGGCTGACACTGAATGCCACTTATTAGCTGGAGTCAAGCTGCAAGCAGAGCTGCCCCACCAAAGGGGAAATAATCTGCTCCAAGGTCAGGCCTCCCCTTCCCTCACTTCAGTAGCAGAACTCTGGTTTCTAAAGTCAGCACCTAGTCAAGGAGACAGATTTGCAAATCTACCAGAACAGCAGCAACAACAAAAAGTGAAAGAAAAGAAGCCAAATCCAGGTACAGCTTGCAGTCCTGGCGACTGGAAAAAGTGTGTTTTCACTTACTAACCAGTGGCTCTGCCAGGAGTTGCTCAGAGACAAAGCCTGAGGAACCCCACGGTGCTGTGTTAAGCAGTTCCTTTCCACAGCAGAGACACAGCCTGATTGAAGCCCCATTGAAGTCAATGGGACTGAAAGTTCCTTGCAGTGCACTCAAGAATGCATGGCATCTCCTCCCTGCAGCCATCTCCAGCTCACTCACACATAACCATGCTGGTTATGCTGGGGTTTTATTGCTACTATTTTTTTTATTATTATTGTGCTGCAGTTTTAAGTGTGTATTTATGCTGTGCTCAACTCCCTTGCCATTTGGTGGGGGAACATTGTGGTCTTGATTAATGCCAACTGTGTTTGGGAGTTCAGCTGTGACTCCAGCTTAAGCACCCACAGGCCTATGGTACATGGAGCTATAGGGGCACTTCTGAAGGGCAATTCAGAGTTTAAAATCTGTCTTTGAAGGCTCACTCTGAATCCAGTGACAGCGCAGTAAGCCTAAAAGGATGATTTGGGGCTTGATTTAAGCTAGTCTGCAGGGCTAGAAAAAGTCTTGGCCCCTTGTGGACACTGTGTTTTCTCCCTCTCTCCTGTATGTTAGCAGTGAGGGTTGTGCTGCTGTGTTGTAGCAAGTCAGTTGAGGAAGCTGAAAAACTGTTATCTGGCTGGAAACTAACCCTGCAAGAAGTGATTAGCTTTCACTGGGGTCACCAGCTCGGACAGCTCTAGGGGAGGAGGTACGCCATTATTCCTGTTGCAAAGAGATGTGTCAGGGGGAACCTAGGGCTGCAGCAATACAGGCACAGATCAGCCTAAACTGCTGCTCAGCTGTACCGTGGGGCACTAGTTTTTTAACTTTGCAGTCTCGGGTCCTGTCTATGTTGAGGGCAACGTGAATATTTGTTATTCTAACACTGTTATGCCCCTTCTGCAGACAAGGGTGTATATGTAGGTGAAGCACGGGAGGGTCAGATGCAGTATGTGGCTCCTCTGTTTAGCTGTCATGTGCAGGCTTTGTAAGCAGTGAAGTAAGCCCTGGTTGTGTGTTGTGACACGCAAGACTCTCTGAAAATGATACATCTGAAAATGCTCAGAGGTGAACTGCATTCCAGACTGGTAGGTCAGGATAAGAAAAGGAAGGAAGGAAGCGAGGTGTCTTTCACCCCTTCTGGGAGTGGCTGCTTGCAGCAGATCAAAGTAGTACTCATATGATGGATATTTCAAGAAAAGCTGCAAAATGCCTGAATGCACACCACAAAAGGTATATTACTTCTCCTGTCGTTTCTTTTCTTCTTCTTTAGAGCAACTGGTTTCACCGACTTTGGTATTTGATCCTGCTTTCCATTGCGCACCTTTGTGTGGGCAACTGTGCAGAAATGGAAGGTGCAGAATTTGTCCAAAGCTTTGCTACACCACAACACGGTTACTTATAGTAACTTACAGCATAAGAACAGGCATTACAGTGGCAGCAATGCACCCTCTGGTGGTGTCCATCAATAATTTATCAAAAATCTTCACCATGTTAACTAAAGACAAGCACTGCTGACAGTAGAGGGAAAGCCAATATTTTGCTCTCCACCTTTGCTGATTCCCAGCAGTGATAAAGTGAGGTATTGAGATGGGCTGAAAAAACACTGAGCATGGTGTGCTCTATAGCCATCAGCCCCACATGAGCCCCAGTGACCTACGAAGTGAATAACAAAGATGCAACTAGCTTAAAGAGAAGGCTAGGAAACATGGGTTAATGGAAAAATGGGGATTCATGCTAATCAAGTTATGTGGATGGAGGATGGCAAAGTGTTTGTTATTGTCTGGGACTGCTCCTGCCAACACGTACCTGCCTCAGGCTGGATTCTTGGTAGCAGTTTTTGCAGACCTTTTTCATTCCTCAGAAAACACACCCTGCGTAAGATTTCTTTCAGATTTCCAGAAAACCCTGAAATACAGCCCAAATGTGCAAGTCCTTGATAATTCTGTGATCAAATTATGAATCTTCAACTGCTTTTTTGAATTATAATTTCTACATTAGTGAAAATCTCAACTCTGTTTATTATTACTTTTAAAAAATAATCTTAAGCCCAATTTGATGAAAGCCTTATAAGCATCAGAAAAGTTTTAGAAAATAGCAGCACTGCACTATGATGGATGTAGTTAGTGACTCTAGTGAGCATTAATGAATGGCTGGGAGTTTTCAAAGTGACATTAAGTGGGAAACAGGTAAATGTGAGCTCATCCTATATTAGCAGTCTTGTATGCAAATTAAAAAAAAAAGTTCTTTTGACTGTGAAACAAAATGGGAAATGAACAACATGAAAAAACAAAATGAAATCTCATTAAGAAGTGACATCTATTAGATTCAGTGAGGGTAACAGAATTATTTCTAGTCCATGACATTGATAAAGAAATATCCTCTAGAAGGAATCTGATCATTTACATTCTTTAGGCTTGTATTTTTCCCCAAGGAAATAATCAGATGGATCCTCAGAAAACCTTTCAGGACTAAAATGCAATATTGTAAATACTCAGTGTGGAAGAAATTAACCTTGTAGAAAAATTACGTTGCAAGTAACAATGCCTTGTAAGTAAAACAGTGAGTTATTCAATAGCTCTTGCATGCCCTCTGCAGTTAAAGTGCTGGTTTGTGTCTGTGAAGTCAAATTGTGTTATTCTTCATTATGGAATGTAGTACCTGGGCTTAATGAAAAACTGTAGAGCAGTAAATACTGTTATAAGGGTTTTTGGGTTGCTTGTAGGCTAGGTTGTGGCTTTTATTACTCACTCACACCTAGCAAGCAGTACAGTAAAGCAGATGATCCTGTGCTTTCACAGTGTTACAACTTACAGCAAGATTTGAGAGCACAGAAGTAAACAGAGGTGCACTCCTGTAGGGGATCTTTGCTGGGGCACAATGCTGTTTCACTACATGCATGCAACCATCTTTACACAGGTTTGGATTTTCACGCATATTTGCTGTCAGGTGGAAGTTAGGTACAGAAGACCCTGTGAACTACTTTAAAACAATGAGTCTCATGATTACATGTAACTTTTTTTGCATCACTTTCAGAGAGTGCTTATCATATTTACGCATAGAAATATATGAAACAATCCCCCTCAAAACAGTTATGAAAACAGGTGAGAAAACCTGTCTTTTTTCAATTGATTGTACCTCAATTACATTCAACTAATTTCAAAGAGATGTCAAACTTTTTGACAGTTAAAATTGTATATAATGAATCATACCCTTTCTATTTACATTTGAAGGCAAATGTACAAGAATGCATTAAAAAATTCATTAGATAAAAGAAAATATGGACACTCAGATGAAAATAAGGCCTGTAAACAGCTTTCTAGCAAATCCTACTCTGACAAACCATTTTAGCATATATGTAAATAAGCATGCAATATTCATTATCCATGGAGAGAGAGGCCTCATGTGCATGAAAATAAAAGTTTTATCAGAAGGTAGTCTGAGAAATATGTTCTTCCCTGTTTCTGCAGTGCCAAAGAAGGTCAGTCCTGAAGTACCAAAGAAAAGGACTTTTAGAGAGGAAAGAACAAATATGATCTAATTAAGCAAAAAAATCAATAACAATAGCAGTAGTAATAATAATCACAATAAAAATAATCAGAGGAAGTGAAAAAGTCAGTAGCACTGAGAGGATATCTGCTGTTTAAATGTCAAAGATATCTTATTTTTCCTTCCAACGACATTTTTGAAGAATGACTTCTCGTTACCAGTTCTGGCATGGACTTCCATCACAGACTAGAACAGGTAATTTCTTGCCTGTACCCTCAGGTTCTCTTCATATGTATGCATAATTGAAACAGTAATACCTCCTGTAAGCTCTCTATCACTGTCATGTATGTTCATTGGTAGGTACAACTCAGATGCTGGTCTAATGAAAATATTTCTGAAGAAACTAATATATCATTATAAATTGAATACAGTACTTTGGGTTTCTGATCTTGACCGAGACATTGATGTGCCAGCCGTTTTTGAAACAGTGTCCCTTCTCCAAGGAACTTCATAATCTAAATAACACAAAGGGTGATGCTGGACAGGGACTGGAGAAGGCCAAGAACCCAGTCACTGCTTGAGGCAAGACAAGGTCCCAGGATGGCGAGGCCAATACCAGATCGCAGAGACCCCTCAGGCCTCCACTGTGTCTCACTGCTGTTTTTCTCCCCATCAAAGTGCATACAGTACACATGGTCCCAAGCTTGAAGTACGGACCAGAATCAGGAGGGCTCGGCACTAGTCCCACTCAGGGGAAGATGAGCACTGACAGATTAGTAAACACCACTATGCTTTAGTATCTGCCTCTGTGCAATATGAATAATGGCTACTTCACAGCAGTATTTGTCACAGTGATTGTATTCATATTTATGAAGTCCTTTGTAAATTGAAAACTGCGAAAGCTTAAAAGTGCTGTCTTGTAAAATGTATTACTGCTGAGATGATTCTTTAGTGCCAAAACTGACTCTGCGTTTCAGGGAACCCTCAATTAACCAGTTGAGCCATGGAAATCTCTTTGCCTGCATTCATTTTTCAGTGGCTCTAGGTGGTATTAGTCATACCTGAAGAATAGGCAAAGACCGTGGACCGCAGAATTTATCAGTGTGTTAAAATTATCCAATGTTTCTCATTTGGATTTTTGCAATAGATTTATGAATGCTCCCCCCTGCTTGTATTCTGCATCAGCAACGTGAATTGAGCTGAAATCCCTGTTGAACCTGGGGTAAGAGTGCTCATACACTCTTCAGAACTGTGGTTTTTTGAAAGCATTTAATAAAGTAAACTGACTTCCAACTTGTTTATTCAGCGCTAGGCGTGCAAGGCCAGTCAGGGTACGCGTAACCCTGCCAGGCCTAACTGCTCCCCCCCAACGGGGGCTTGGGCCTGCTGGGGGCCAGCTCACTGCCTGCCTGAGGAGAGGGCGGGGGGACAGGCTGCCCCCGCTCTCTGCCTGGCAGCTATTCCCAGGCCGAGCCTCCTTCTCGATCCCCACACAGGCTACACTGCAGGTACGTTATATCCACAGCCTGACCCTGTCCCTGACTCGGCCCATCCCCAGGGAGGTACCACAGCCAGGCCTAGCAGACTGCTGGCTGGAACGGTAGCTGAGCTCAGGACCATGCTCCCCTCAGGGACCCTCAGTGGGGAATGGTCCCCAAATCCCTCTGTACCCCTGCCTGCCCTCTACCCAGGGGCGAGGCCAGTGTCTGGTAGGGTGATGAGGAGAAACCCTCGGGAATCTTCCACATCAGTGAATTTTTGGGAAGAAAACAGTGTCTAAAAAGTTGAAGCGATCCATGGAACCAAATTGGAATATTTTGGGGTTTTTAGCTGACTTAAAGCATGTGGGCTTAAATCAATTCAACAAAGCCACTGCCTTGCATTTCTTTATCAATATGCTGACTTCAGAGGACAGCAGCTCAGGCCACCATCCCCAGTGCTGTAGCTGCCCTTCGGCCAAGTGCCTGAAGGACGCCACCTTCCACAATGCAGCATGGCACTTCCTCTAAGCAAGCTGTGAGCAAAGGGTGGAAGTCTGACAGCTCCGGAGCCTTTGTGAAAGATACTCAGCCAGGAAGACTACTCCATAGGCAAGAGGAGGCATTAAGTGGCCAAATATTCTTCCCATAAGGCAATATGCTGTTATAGGGAAATACCAGTTTAAGACAAAGCATTTGGCACCAGCTGCATTTAGATGCTGAACAGTGTTTTTACTTTCATTGAAAATACTTAAACAGGTGTTTCAAAATTTCCTTTTTCTCTCACTATTCACACCAACAAAAAATGCAAATGCCACTTTTTGGCTTACACTTAGGTTGAGGATATTCAAATGTCAGGATTCATGGAGGGATAAAATAGTCGTCCGTGTCTCTCAGCTCTTACTGCAGAGCAGTAGAGGGAGGGCACGATGGAGAGGTGTGCTCGGGGGGGGGGGGGCAGCGGTGTGCAGGAGCGGGGGGCTCTACCCCAAGGCACACAGAAAGGGAGGGAGGGAGAAAACAGGATCCCTGGAAGCACCTGAGAGCCGTAAAGAAACTCTAAAATATTAAGCAAGAGGAGAGAAAGCAAGTGATGATGGGATTAAAGTTGTTCCTGTGTTACTCCTTAACAGCCTTTTCAGCGGGATGCTCCTTTAATAAACGTGTCGGCGATTAGAGGGCGACTGCAAGGGACAAAGCGAGCCTGCCTGGAAGAAGGCGAGGGGCAGAGGGGCGAGGGCGGCCGCGGCCGGGCTGGCCCTGCAGGGGGAGTATAACACCAGGAATGGCCGGCGGAGAGCGGCGGGCGCCCCGCGGCCCGTAACCTCCCGGTCCGTGCCTCCATTTGTAACGCACACGTCTTCAGGTATTGAACTGTTTCGCAACTTAACCCTATTAGGTATGATGTATACGCTGCATATGATAAAGGTTCGTTCGTGGTTTTAGCTAATGTAAAGTAATTTATGATATTATGAAGTGAATATCTAGCGGGAGCAGGGGGACAGGTGGCCTCCTGGCATTGCCAGGGTTCAGATGCAGACTTCCAGCTGAGGGAACAAGCCTGAGATCTGTGCCCACTGATGCAGTCAGCCTGTCCCAGGCTCACAGGTAGCTGCATGAAGCTTTAAGTGTAGCTAAACAAGTGAGTATGTTGTTCAGCCAATCCTACACAGAATTTTTTTTACAATTCCACTTATTTTTAAGATCATCTATTATCATAAAGTCATACAATCACATATTAATAGCTAGGGATAGAACCAGCAAGGCCTCTTGATACGTATTTGTTTAATACTGAAGTACTTTCTGTTTGTCACTTGTCGACTTCTTTTTAAGATGGTGTGCGCAGAAGTTGTGGGCTCTTTCCGGGTGGGTGCAGTGTAGTGTTGTGAATGACAGTCTAGCACCAAGGGAGCTGCACCTGGTGTACAGTTTAGGGAAACAATTACCAGCCCCTCAACTGCTGCCAGGGCCAAGCAGGGATTGAGGGAGCTGCAATAGCTCCCCGTGATCTCTGTCCGGCAGACGCTGAGCGTGTGTGTGCACATGCACAAAGGCACGTTCAGAATTGCACCTGCACATGTTAATTTATGTTTAAGCCAGGGCCAGTCAGTGTTACTCTCAGTTGTCACCAACCTCTTTATTCTTTTGCACTGTTTGTTTTGAGTACTAGTACTACAGGTATGGAAAACAAGTAGATGGAACAAGTGCCTCGCCCCAGTTCAGAGAAGATTCATAGCTCTTTTAAGTTAATTGACTGGACTCCTTTGCTGAATGTTAAAGTTGTCTAATGACCACTTTTACATGTAATATGTTTGAATATCATATATATTGGATCCTTTTTAGATACTTCATCCAGTTTAAGTGCTGACTGCTATTAGTGCAACACAAGCAGAAAATATTCTGGCTGTATCTTGATCTCTCGGATTAAATACAAGTGGTGATAAATGAAAAATACTTTCTCCACCCATTTGTGAGAATACATCACACTCAGACAGGATTTTTTAAATTTTACATATTTTACCTAGACAGTCAGCTCTTCCAAATTTTTCTGACCTTTTTGAAATGGAGATTGAAGTTTTCCACTAGTTGCTGTTAGCATTGGCTTAAACAAGTGCATAATAAAACATCTAATTATCAGTGGTTCACATGTAATACTTTGCATGAGAAGATCCCCAAGTACTTGATAAACTTTCATTAAAGGTGACAGCAAGCAATGTGTATAGACAGGGAGAGCTGTTCCCGTTTTGCTGGAAGACATAATTTCTTAGTCTCTGTTTACCCACAGCCTTGACATTGAGATAACGCAATTACACCTCTCCTGAAGGACAGAGGCACACACACACTACTACTGCCTCTATCCCCATCTTTCCTTACAGAAATTTATTCCTGTGGTCCTCCTCGCCATAATAGCTCATTGACCACTTTCTACAGACAGTCCATCTGTTTTAAAGGATTTGGGTAGGTGTTGCATAACCCCCCCAAAAAATCCAACATAACTAAGTTTGGATCCCAGGTACTCCAATTAAAATCCATAGTGGCTGCATTAAAGATCAGCAGGTTACTCCAGATAGAGCTGGTAAAGCAGCGCACAGTATACCTATCTCTTTGTACATACTATTCATAGAAAGAGAAAACAGCTGCTGAAATTGCAGCTTTTTCCAGTACTTTCAGTCACTGACAGTCCAGTGAAGCTCCTCTGAAATGGGCAGTTTTGATCACCTGAAGCCAAGTAGAACTGGTGACAGAGTACCACTGGGCTCCACACTAACACAAAAGATATTGAAACCAAAGAAGTCTCAGCTCTCTGGGTAGAGGGCTGAAAAAGGTATTCCTCAAATTAACAATTGCATAAATGAGAGAAATAAATGGAAGCAAAAGAAAACATGCCTAGATATCCTGCCCAGTAACCCAGTGGTCCAGCCGTACTATACAAGACATTGCCTTGTGGAGATTTTAGACAGTAACCCCCAAACAAATCAGCTTCTTGCATAGTGTACTGGGCTTACAGTTATAAGCACTACCTTCTGCAAATCTTAATTAGTTCACATGCAACACAGGTCTGACATGCCTGTGTTAGTTTGATTTTTCTATTAGCCTGGCTTCTGTTACTTGTGATCCCCCTGCAACATGTTGGGTTGTGTGGAATAGAAGGAAAAGGAGCAGAAGGGTTGGTTGCACAACCCTGAAAAGCTTGGAGAGATTCCTCATGGGGAGGTAATTTAGGAGAACATTGACATCGTGAATAACTGTGGGTTTTCTCCTCAGGAAAAGAGGGTCACTCCATTCCTTGCAAGTGTACAAAGTCATTTGAGAAAAGTATTGATTACTGCACCAGTTTTCTCTCTTTGGAACAGTACAAAATGCTTGAATTTTGGCCAGTTTCTCAGGTCCGAAAGAATAACAAGAGCAGAAGTTTTGATAAATAGTCCATGATCAGATTTCTCTTGAGGGATGGAGACCAAGAAACTATACAGTTCAGCAGTGGCTAGTAAAAACTTTGCACTTTCATTTTCTGAAGTAGAACAGGATTGAAATCTCATATACAAGCTACTGTAATCTCCAAGCAGGTTACTATAAGAAGAGCAGAAGTCTTAAGATAAAGTCTTACAGGTTGTTTTAGTTGACTTGCCACACTGCAGAGATTTCCATACTTTAGAGATGTGTTCACAGTTCAGGGGTAAAAACTACCAGTAGCATCAGGGATATGTATCAGAGAGGAATAGAACAGGGAACATCACTACCAGCACTTACCACTACATGCACTTTTCAGAATGGTGAAAGCCTTCTGCCAACCGCTGGTCAACTGATCTCATTTCCAGATTGTGCCTCAGCTGTGCAGCCTGCTAGCCAAACTCCCTTCTGCTATACTAGCTGCAAAGTTCTCCTTCCCTTCATAGGCAGCTATCATCAGCCTTAAATCACCCTCTCTAGCGCCATACTTTCATGAGATTCAGGTGTGCTTTTCCCATGTGAGAACTCTTTCCTACCCCTGATTAGCTTTTTTTTGATCTTCTTTGAATTGCAAAATCTCATTGGCCCTAGTTTCCATGGGGGACCAGAAACCTCCTCTGGAAACTCCCTTTTCTATTTCCTAGCACAATGCTGTCTGAAGCCTTATTTTTTTTCCTCCCCTGCTCTATAATATTAGAGACAAACCTTTTCTTCTCATTTTTATATAGTCCTTTTCGAGCTGGTACAGCTTGCTTACTAGCTGCACATGGAAAGGGCCCTCAGTTACATGGTGCCCTGAGCTTCTGGGCTGCTTTACTGTTGACACAAGTCCATTCTCATTGTTAAGTATTTGAATTTAGAGCCAAATCCTAGTAAAAAAATATATGCACAGATTGCATACATTATATATAGTATGAACTCATCTACGTTATATATAGTATGAACTTGTATATCTACCTATATATAACGCTTATGTTACGTGGATGCAAATATATGCATATATCTATTTGTTTTCATTTTAATATCTATATTATATGCCTAGGAGAAGCACGTGTAAACAATATGCAGTTTGGGGAGTGAGAATAGAACCTATCAACATTTAAGATGTTAACGTTTAAAACCAGATTGCAGGTGAGTAATAAAAAGAGGCACCTTCATCAGACATGTTCACAAATATAATGATAACCTAAGTCTGATTAAGCCAGATGTCGAACATGAAAGAGTGGGCAGGAAAGTTCAGGAGACTGAGAACAAACATGAAGAGACCAGGATCTGAAAGGCCATGAAGAGTGAACTATGTTGAAAATGAGATAGTTAAATCTGAGTTACACTGAATAAACTCCAGTTTCTTATTGGAATGCCTTGTGGGTGGACCAAAATAAAATGTCTACTCTCTAGACTTGGCAGGCTGTTATCTTTCACCTAACAACAACTTGCTGATGCAATTAAAAACTGTATTGACAACACTGAACAAAGTCAACAAACATTTTTTCCTCAGTAGTAGTTCTTTTCTCTCACCAGTCCATAACATTGTCATAGTACTTGCGAAATGAGGTGTGTGGCATGGTATAGCACAGTACTGCATTGCTAGCACAATACTGCCTTGCTGATTCCTTTTCTTAAGCTTTGTGAGATCTAGAAAGCCATATGCCAGGTAGAGTAGAAGGCAGCTGCCACGGCTTATTGCATGGCTCTGAAGAGCTCTGCCTTTGTACCACCATGTGGGCTAAAATAGCCTATTTATCATGCAGGACTCTATGCCCCACACTGTGTCTTCCTCTATATCCCTTTCCATTTTTTTTATGTGACCCTATAAAAAGGCTAAGATTTGAGTTACTATTAAATGCATTATAGCAGAACTGCAAAGTACAGACTAGTTTGATTTGATGAAGCTTTATTTGCTTGGTTGGGGGCTTTCTACCGTACCTATATGGGGGACTCAATTCAAAAACCCACCCGAGCCAGCAGGAAGACTTTTCAGGTCTTCGAAGGGCAGCAGATGAGTTCCCAAGTTGTGAGATGATTAGCCTCAAATTCAGTGTTTTTGTACAGGCAATCGCTGGTTTTCAGTTCTCCTGTCTTGCAATTCAGAAAAGTATTGTCACGTAGGACAAAGTGCTTTGCTCTGAGAAGGAAAGTTTCAAAGAAGGAATCCTTCCTGTTCAAACCAACGCCTCATTTCTCACGTACACTTCCAAATGATTCTTTGTCCCCTTCCTACCCAAAAAGTTTGGTTTGCAGAAGATACTGCAGACCCCTGCTGGCTCAGGTGGTGTGAGGGGTTATGCCCAGCCTGGCTGCAGCAGTAGCCGTGTTGCTTCTGCATGATGCTGTGGTCACTAACAAGGGAACTGCACTCTGGGAGATTCAGGCTTGTGGGGAACAGGAGAAGGCTGAGCATCAGTGGGGACCCAGAAAGGCAGGAAGAAAACCAGAAAATGATGAATTTCTCTAAAATAACTTAACCAGACTTCAAAATGGATTAATTTCAAACGGTGGGCTCTCAGTCATCTAGTTCATCATCTAAATGCTTCACCTCATCTTTTGTTATTACCCTGTCACTGTGATTTAGATAATGAATAATAACTTTTTTTTCCCCTCAAAATTTATCTTAATGCTTCTGTCCCATTTCAACTAGCTATTTACTAAATCATGTTTTTGTACACAATAATTGATCAAGATAGGATCTGCACTTGAAACAATGGGAGAACTTTTGATATTACTTAAGTAGTGTTATTTTCCAAGTATGATTTCCTTAGATGCATCCTGCCTTATTCTGAACTTAATCTAAGGTCTTGCTGAAATCATTTAACCCCCCTTCCCTAACCATCTCCAACTGTCAAACTAAAAAGCTTTCACCTGGGTTTAGGAGTTCATCTTTTTCATGCACCAGTAATCATAGTGATTAGTTAATGAAAAGCTCCATTCACTGCATTCTTTTCTACCATATGTCTATTCCACTAATTTCTATCAGAAATTGTCTAATGGGATGGTCTATCAGAAACTGCTAATTGAAGATAGTTCACTGACTCTAGAGCACCGAACACCAAAGGCCTTGCATTTCTCAAACCCCAAGCTTGAAAGTTGAAGTGGAAAGCTGCTGGTTTCACAGGTTTGTGCATCAGGGCTTACTCCCAGATAGCTAGAAGCCCTCCTTTAGTCCTGCTCTTTGCACCTGGTGCCTTTGGAGCTGCTACTTGGAGCCTGGAAGTGCTGGGCTTGGACAAAGCCCTCCATGGGACTGGAAGTTGATGGGTTCAGGAATTCCTGCCAGGCTGCAGCTTCATGCAGGGAAGCCTAGAAAGTACCAGTTAAACAAAAGACTCTCCCTGGAATACCTGGTCTGAGACCCAATGAGCCAGCACAGCTGTTTGTGAAAGTGATGTGTTTCTCAGTGTCAGTTCCTAAAATAACAGCTTGAGCCAAAGGAGTAATTTCTTTAAGATATACCCTATGTCATTGTTTCTAATGTAATTTTTTGTAATGTCTGACTAAGAGAGATTTTAATAACAACAGTAATAATAATAACAATAATAATAATAATAATAATAATAATAATAATAATAATAATAATAATAATAATAATAATTCATTTGTATTTGAGCTGAATCCAAGTTCTTGAAAAGTCCTGCAAAGGCAGAATCCTGGGGTTTTGCCATTTTTTCACTGGATGGTAAGTAATAATCAAATTAATGATTTCAAATTAGTTAAAAATCATCTTGAATGAAATCCAGCACAATTACAAGCAGATGGATAAAGAAGAACAATAGAAACTCACAATATAACCAACAACTAGCTATTTTAAAACACCTCTGGAAAAAGAAAAATAAACTAAAACATCTTTGGGGTGGTTTCAATAGGGCAGCATGATTGCCTTAGCTAGAAGCTGTGAGATCCACCCCATCAGTGTCACTGCTGCAGGGGCTCCATCACCCAGCAGCTTCCAGGGCAATTGCAGAAACAAAACCCTGTCAAGTGGTAGCTGCAGAGGGAAGCCCTGAAAATAACTGCAGAGTTTTATAATTTGGGCTTGTTTACAAAGAAAATGGACTCCCCAGGCAGAAAAAAACCTCTGACTCAAAAAGTGGTAGACTGCCCCTGCCTAAAATAAAAGTCTCACTGGTGAGTTGTCCAAGGCTATGGATGGGCGGCTGAGATGGATTGTTCCCAGGATCCAAGGCCAACAAGCACAGAGCAGCCAGCTCAGCTCTAGTAAACACTCTTAACCTTCAAAACTGGGTGGCTGCTTGCAAACTGCCTATTGGGAATGGTTCTGGAAATCCCCTGCTTCTGATTTGTGCCTGGGAGTGGTCTGAAGGGTAGTTGGCAGCAGCCTTGAGGGTGCTAGGGACTTGCCTAGCTGTTTAACACCATAGATGATCATAATCCGGTGCTCAGGAATGTTCCCAGGCCCTGTTTAGTTCACCAGGATAGATGTACACTGAGAAGAAAATTAAAATGAAATATTGGTTTGTTGAGAATGGAACTGTCACGTTTCCTACTTTACAGGACATCCATTACAGAGATGGATTAAACCAGCGTGATACTATTTGTTTGTTTGGTTGCAGAACTAAATGCTAAACTCACAGAGGGATCCTTTTAGCAGCACTCATAGTACTTCAGAAAATCAACTTGTGTTCAGGATAGCTCCAGTACTCTGCAGTTGCAATCTTAATTTTGCCAGCATCAGGAGAGATCCAAATTCATCCGCAGCAGACTCTTTAATGTGACCTATGGACCATATGAGTTGGGTTTCATTGGTGATAATGGCCCAAACTGGGAAGCATCTGTTAATTTCTCCTCTTACTTTGTACATCTGTTATCAGTCCCTGGTGTGATTTGATTTTTGGAAGCTGGATTTCCTTGCACACATACCATAAGGCTCACTTCAATCTCCTTTATACAGTTTACTATAAAGACCTTGATTAATGCATTAAGGGCCAAATTTGAGGAGAGATGATCAGTCCAGACTGCTGCTGGTTTACACCATCTGGAAACAAAGCTTTTAGGCTCTACATAGAAAGTTGAAGCCTAAGACACTTATTTTGAAACGTCAGCAACAGAAAGTGCAATCACCTCCACAACTCGTGTGTAATTTTGTCTGGGTGGGTGAAAGGGAATGAGAGTACAATTGTTTCACCTCTTCTAATTCTTAATGATCCTGCCTTCCCCCCATCAACCTACGCAGAGACATTTACAGCCATCAAACATATAGACTGCCAGACCTAGGTGTGTTGGACTGCACCTCCAGGGATCTTAACCATATGGTATTTTAGGAGAGGACACAGTTCATTTCAGAGCAATCCAAATGAGCAGCTTTCTTTTCTTTATTACACCATTGCATTTGGCGGCAATCCACCAGAGGCAGATTCTCTGCTCTCTAAGGAATGATCTGCCCACTCTGTCCATTTAACAGGACGTTCAGCTCAGAAAATCCAGTTGCTGATCACACATGTGGAGCAGA
The DNA here is from genome assembly GCF_017639655.2 of Falco naumanni. Taxonomy (NCBI): domain Eukaryota; kingdom Metazoa; phylum Chordata; class Aves; order Falconiformes; family Falconidae; genus Falco; species Falco naumanni. The sequence goes on from NC_054057.1 coordinate 30,855,771, forward strand.
TGTGCGAGCATGCGTAGCAAAATAAAAAATAAAAAATCCCAGCAGTGTACTGGGAGAAATGTAGCGTAACTACTGAAAAACAGTGACACAAAAGCTCTGATTCTCAAACAGTGGTTATTGTTGTTGTAAGGAGGATTTTTCTTATTACTCTTTCTTAGGGAGAAAAAAAAAAGTGTAATAAATCCTTTATTATTTTTCTCTTTGGAGGTCAGGGAGGATTATTCATGTTATACTAATGTGGCTTCTTTGTTCGTTTTCACAGACTTCTCCTTACAAAGATATGATTCTAACTATTTTGACCAGACTATCTTGGGGCCCTACCTCTCAGGAACTGAGTGCTGGAAAACTTCCACTGGAAAAAAAAACAGTCTTTTAAAAGAGAGGATATCAGAAGTATACATCTTTTATCCATGCCCCACACACTTGCATGTAAAGGGAGAGCACCAGCTGTTTTTCTCATGGTGAATAAGGGTTACTTGGGGAAATCTGACTTCCTGTTTTTACATGGACAGCTACATTGTTGCATAGCCAGTTAATTTTGGTTAGGTCAATAGAGCAAGTTTAATTATTGGAACTTTCCTTATTCACTCAGGCTTCATACTGTACAGAAGAAAGAAGGATTACTAGGAAGTCCAAACTGTGTACAGAAGCTGAAACGCTCATCTTAATTGCATGGCCCCTACTCAAACATACAAAATATTTGGGGGGGATGGGATTTGCTGAATAGTGCAATTTGGACTGCAGACTACATTTCCTTCTTAGTCCAAAATATACTGAATAAAAATCTTACAGAGATTTTTCTTTAAGAATATTAAAAAAAAAACCACAATCCAAACCTCAAAATTACATATTTAAGGCACTGGAAGCAGCATAACTGCTCATACAGATGTGGTGGGAAAATGGTCCGTTTTTCCACGACAGCACAACTCAAAACAACAAAAGCCTGAGCAGCGTCAAATACAGAGAGCAATTCCGTTCAGTTACAGGCGGTACTATGAAAAACACACCCCTCAAGCTGTGGCTCTCACAACCAGGACAACTGGTGATGGTGAAACAAAATAGCAACTAATCCCAGGTAAAATCCTCTAAGAAACCAGGAGCATTTCTTGCACACTATGATGTTAATTTCTAATTTACTTTAACTAGAACACTTAGATTTTATTTTGTTATTTAGTTCAGTGACTGGCTAAGCTCCTTCCTCCATTTCATATGGTGTTACAAGTTATGGTGGATTTCTAAATCTTGGTCTTGGTTAATGCATCAAAGGACATATGGGCTGATTTCCTTCAGTTTCTCATAATATACATGTAGCCAGCTGTATGTTATTACATAACGTAAAGCAACCAGATCATTCTAGATACCATGATCTATTTCTGTGTTTTTGATACAGTAATACTACAGTGGGAGAAACTCACCAGTGCTGTTATAAAGGAAAGTTTGGGTTTTTTTAATTCATATCCTTGTTCTTAATAAACATCCCAAAGAAAAATATTCAACAGCAGCAGGCAGTAATAAAGAGGCAGAAAATGGCAAAACCACAGTACTGAGGAAACCTATGTGAAAACACTGGTTGTGTCTTCCTGGTTACAGAAAACAAATAGAACTGTTCAAAGAGCTTGCCAATAAGGGCCTGCCAAATAAAATATTGTTTTATGAAGTCAGGAAAAAACTAATTTTAAAGGTTATTGTAGGTTATTTGTGGTCACGTCTTGTGCTCATAAAATATGATGTCATCTTGAACCCTTCACTATTTTTATTTCAGCCCTATAGGTCTTTGTCTGAGACACTATCTCAGCAATTGTAGAAATTTAAAAGTTATTGGGAAATACTTGCAAGAGTCTGTTCTACAAATTGAAGGGGATTAAAATAAATCAGTTACAAGCCAACAGAATGCAAGAACCCATCAAAGCAGCTGTATTTTATGGGATTTTATTTACCTAATCCAGTAATTTGGAATGACAAGATTACACAGCAGCATTACATTTGAAATCAGAAGGTTGCAGAATTGTTCTCTCTACTTACTTTTGTTTTGAATGATAGTAACACCACAAAACTGCCCGTCATGGCATCTGACTCTCTGCCCTGTCCCTGGAACACTGGGGGAATGATTATCATGGTCAATAAGGTAAACATTTTATTTGCCTGCTTCTTTGGTGGAAAGAGTTTATTCACCTCATTGAGCGAGTCATCCCACCAGCTACTCTAATGTATCTAGATAAACTGCAAACTGATGGAGAAGACAGGTGTTAATGAGAAGGTCGTAAGGAGTTAAAGACTTTTGCTGGCCACAATTAAAGCTTTTGCCTCATGTCTTTCTCTCTCTTCTATCTAACATTCACTGACCTTTCATAATGCCAGATGGAGTACCTGGGATGTTTTTCAGAACCAGGGCTTCCCATAAATGGATTCCCCCATTTGAAGTTACCTAATTAACAGCTGACTCAGGCTTGAACGCTTCTTTGAATGCTGTGGCCACTTTGGGGTTTTTTCCTTTTTAGCCACTGACAGCCTCTTCTCTGATGCTCTCACTGCTAAAGCAGTTTGTCAGAGCAAAGAAATGCTTTTGGCATCTTCTCATGTGCCCCTTTAGGCTTATGTGCCTACTAATTTTTTCATTAGAATAAGACTATCCCTCTATTTCTCCTTCTTCTTGTTTCATTTAGGCTTTGTTTTCTGGGCATGGGAAGTGAAATGAACTAAGTCTTAAAATATGAGATTTGAAGGTAGCGGATAAATTGCTCCTCTTCTTCCTGTCTCCAAAGCCCCTGAAGCCCTGGAGGCTATGCTACCCAGTGACAGCTAAAGCACCCCAACAGGTGGAAGAAGCTGTGCACCGGGGCCTGGTTCAACAGGAGCAGTTCCTTGTGCCTTGGCTCTGTATGGGGACATGAGGAGATGCATGGCTGGTACTATGACGTTCCTGTGGGATACCAGAGCAGGTACCCACATGCATCTCTCCTGGTGCAACTTCTGGCTTTATTATTCTTGCTTATTTTCTTAAATTATGCCTGTCTTTAAATTTAAAGGCAACACTATGTGGCTGTCGGTGAGAAAAGGTAATGGGTGACAACCTGGGTCACCTGCCAAAGAGTACAGGACTCCTACCACCATGGAAGGGAGAAGTAAAGGCAATTTTAGTCCACCTCTGCCCTCTCTCTGGCCCAGGCTGCCACAAGCACCAAGGCAGTCTTCAGATTTTTGCAGAATTTACATAGCCCAGAGGCCTTGTGTGCTTTGCTGGTGACAGTATTGCTCAACGTCCCTGAAATGCGTGTGGTTTGGATCTGCAGCCCCCACCTCACTGGGGGCCTATTTGGTGCCTGGGGTCACCAGTGACTTTTAGAGGGACAGCCAAAAGCCTTCCTTGCAGTTGCTGGAGGAAATCCTCCTCCAGTTGCATCTGGAGCTTTCGGAGGCTCTTTTCACTACTCAGGCCTTTTCCCTGCATAAAAGAGCTGCAGTCACAGGACAAATCTCACCTAATATATCTTACCTGTAAATGGCATTTTTTCTCCCAGATCAGTTTCTAATACTCTGTTGATGTTTGTTTTTCTGTTTTTATGCCAGTTGGCATTGCTGATGCTATTTCCTTGCTGTACTATCATACTTGTGGAATGAATCTCAAGAGCGCAGTTTCTATTAATGGCTTATAGTTTGTATTTTCTGGGTAAACTTTTCACTCTAACTACGGTTGGGTCAGACTTCTATTTCCACTATCAATTTCGCTCTACCCAGGTGTCTCCTACCACCCAGCTTGTAAATATTTTTCTTCATATTAAGTGCTGTGGAATTCATGCCTGGGAAACCAAGAAAGGCTTTCAGACAATTTGGGCTGGTATTGAAAGATTCTTCTGTTCCTGTGGTTAATCAATAATATTTGAGTGCAAAAGAAGGAAAAAAAATTAGGCAGTGATTAATGTTTGTTGTGGAACAAATACTGGGTTTTGTTGGTAAAAAAGCTTAATTTCCTCAATAGCTAAATACAAAACAGGACAAAAATGTGGCATGCTGAGCCACCATATTTGTGTGTTTCTTAGAAGAAACTTGATGAGTCTCTAGTTACCATCTGGCTTCATCAGCTGAACTTTTTGATCTTTATCTAGTAACATTCCAACCAGCCAGTCTATAATTTTTAAAGTACAATTCCTAAAGCACTGGACAACGACATAACTCAATTCTGGATTCAGCTAACTTCTATCTTCCTCTTTATGCTGCTCGCTATATTTACAGAAGAACTTGTAGGGGGTTTTGTGGGGGTTTTTTTTGTGGGCTTTTTTTCCTTTCTTTTTTTTCTGTCTGCTCATAACCTATAAGAGATGATCTGTCATGTTTTAAAACAGGGGTAACACATGAACTGTAGGAGGTCTCAGGGCTGGAGGCTTATGCTGCATGGGTAAGACGGGGATAGGATGGGAAGGAAAATGATCCAGCTGTCTAATCATTTCTCTGTAATGTGACTGGAAGCACATATTGCAAAAAGAGGCCATAGCCCTCACATTTTAATACACGCTTATGCCATAGGTAAAAAAAATAAATCATGTGGTGTTTATCATAGGAAATTGCCAATCACTATCCTGGTGCCTCAGAAGGTTTGCTCTTGATGATGTATTCCTGTAACAGATACAACTAAGAAACTAACACTGCAGAATTCAAACAAAAAAACCCTAACATTGATGAGAAAACTAGTTCAGCCACTTCTGAAAATCTCATCTTCTGTACTTCCAACTCTACTTTTTTGGGGAAGTTCCCTGCAGGCACTTCTCAAGGTGTAGGAAGTATACAGCAGATATTGACAGGAAAGCTACCAGTACTTATACGGCCTTTCTTTAGATACAGTATAGATTCCTTGGACAAAAGTCCCAGTCTGATCCTGCTAGAAACTGGCCTCCCTGACCCCAGCTCATGAGACTTTTTCAGGATGGCAAGGTTTTGTTGGTGGAGGGGCTACAGGGGTGGCTTCTGTGAGAAGCTTCTTCTATGTCTGATAGAGTCAGAGCCAGCTGGATTCAAGACAGAGCCCCTGCTGTCCAAGGCCAAACCTATCAGCGATGCCGGTAGCACCTCTGGGATAATGTATTTATCTGAGCAACTGCAGCCAGAGAGAGGAATGAGAATATGTGACAGAAACAGCTCTGCAGATACCAAGGTCGGTGCAGAAGGAGGGGGCAGAGGTGCTCCAGGTGCCAGAGCAGAGATTCCTCTGCAGCTCCTAGCGAAGCCCGCGGAGAGGCAGGCTGTGCCCCTCAGCCAGTGGAGGTTAACGGTGGAACAGATCCCCACCTGCAGTCCACGGAGGACCCCGTGCTGGGGTACGTGGATGCACCTGAAGGAGGCTGTGACCCTGTGGGAAGACAACACTGGAGCAGCTCCTGGCAGGCTCTGTGGACCCATGGAAAGAGTTGCCCAGGCTGGAGCAGGTTTGCTGGCAGGGATTGTGATCCTGTGGGTGACCCACGCTGGAGCTGCCTGTTCCTGAGGGACTGCACCCCGTGGGAAGAACTCACATTGGAGAAGTTCATAGAGGACTGTCTCCCATGGGAGGGACCCCATGCTGGAGCAGCATAAGAGTGTGACGAGTCCTTCCCCTATGTAGGAAGGAGCAGCAGAAACAATGTGTGGTGAACTGACCACAATCCCCATTCCCCATCCTCCTGTGCCACTCGGGAGGGGGCGGGAGGGGGGGGGGGGGGGCGGGTAGGGGGTGGGGGGAGGTACAGAAAATTGGGAGTGCAGTTGAGCCTGGGAAGAAGGGATGGGTGGGGGGAAGTTGTTTTAAGATCTGGTTTTATTTCTTTTTATCCTACTCTGATTTTATTGGCAATAAATTAAACTAATTTCCCCCAATTTGCCTGTAACAGTAGTTGGTGAGTGATCTTGCCCTGTCCTCATCTCGACCCACAAGCCTTTTGTTATATTTTCTCTTCCCTGTTCAGCTGGGGAGGGGGAGTGATAGAGTGGGTTTGGTGGGCACCTGGCATCCAGTCAGGGTCAACCCACTACACTCATAAACTATATAACGGACTTCATTCCCCACCTCACAGTATTCTGTGGGGAAAGCAATTATCCTCCTTACTTTTCACATGGGGATATTCAGGAGCAAGGAAAAAGTAACTTGTACCAGAGCACTGTTTTGGCAAACCCAGATCTCCCAGTCCTGTTTTACTGTCCAGTCCAAGCACTCTCTCCTCCTTTTGTGGTCTACTGGATAGACTAATTCCCATCATCTTGCAAGGCTGACCTTGGAGGTCACCTAAGGATGCAGGTTCGAACTGCTAAAGCTGAACTTTTATGGCAGGAGGCACCTGCTGCATGATTTAGCAATAGCTGTATGGTGTAGCTGCCTGAATCTTGGATGGGTGCTCAGAGGGTTAGGAAAGAGAATTCCCTCAGAGCTCTCAGATTTCAGGTCTGTTCCCGCATCTGCCTGTCAAGGTTGACAGGAACCCAAACTGGAGAAACTACACACTATGAGCTTTTTCTTCCACAAGTGCACAAGCAACCGCGTGGTGGTCTCAGCCTTCTGAATACTCAGGGGGTAATTTGAATCAAAACCAATCAGCCATAATGCTGAAGGACATGAGTGAATATTTTTTGAGAAAGCTGAATATTTCTAGAAGAAAATTGTAGCAAACAAACCCGCCAAAGTACAGCACTCCATTCTGAAGGGCAGCATTGAAGGGAGATGACAGGAGAGCACTGACAGCAGCTTCCTCTGACTGAGATGAGCTAATTTTCCATAGACCCTGAAGGGCAGTCTTGAAGAGCTTCTTTCCCAGAAAAGCAGAAAGTCCTGCCAGGTTGGTGGTAGGAGGCTGGGAGATGAAGACACAATGGAAAACTCTGCGGCCAGTTCAAGTCAGTGGGACAGAGCCAGTGAAGGGCATAAAACTGGGGCATTCTGACAAAACACATGGCACTTACTCTTCGTCAGAGCTTAAGAGAGTCTCTTAAGAAAGCTTGTCTTGCAGTTCACAAACTCATAGCCCCTTACAGGCCACAATCACAACAATGGCTGTCTGTGCAGCGCTGTTATGTAGCACCCTCACTGTCATACTAACCTGCGTGAAAAATGTGTAAGAAAAGTGCTCCTTATGCACATTAGGAAAGAGGAAATAACATATAGAGTGAGAATCATGGAATCAATGCATTTCTTCCATGGAGCACCAGCTAGTCCTGTGAATTTGGACTTTTGGGCTTTTTCAACCCCCTTCCGACTTCTGGTCTGAGGTAGCTTGATTCATGTGAAAATGGAGTAGCACACAGGACATCCTGGTGTAATCTTTTGCTTCACCACTGTTTTTCTGAATGATTTGAAAGTAGGTCACTATCTGTCTTTATCTTCAGTTCCCACCTTAAATATAAGGTTAGCTTTTCTGTATCTCACCAAAGTGTCAGGAAGATTAAACCCTATATTTAACATATTAATACACTGGCAATAGAATTTATTTGTAACGTGAGCATGTCTGATGCCGTTTATAGTCTTCTAGTAGAGGCATAATTTCATCAGGAAGGCTGAGGGTACTTTAGCCACTCTGCGTTTGGTGTGTAAGTCTGAAGAACAGAAGGTCTCTAGCTGTGGTCCTGTTGCCATCACAGGAGACAAATGAAAAGGCACCTTTACCTCATGGGACTGGTCACAGTAGTGATAGAAGGACACACCTTCACCGTGTGAAGTGATGTTTCTACACAGCAGCACTATGACTTCAAGGACAGAGTTTTGTCCAAGTCTGCCATAAACAACCATTTCACAATGTTGTTGTGAGGGCTGATGTGTACAGATTGCTCTGAAGACAGAAATCTTATTGACAAGTGCTATTATTACTAAGGAGTAAAAGCTTAAAAATTACACATTATTTATTATGAAATCCTTCTTAAGAATATTTCATAAGTAATCAGAATGGGACAAAGGCACCGAAATATTATTCAATTAATTTAGTTTCAGTAGCACAAAGAGGAATTTAAGTAGATACACATGTGTGTGTATTGTATATACGTATCAGATCAAAGACAACCTTAACATATTCAGCAAATAATGCTATGGCTATTATTTGACTAAATCACTGATTTTTATATAGATGCATGTATTACTGCATTTCTATGTAGTTATTGGATGTTGAAAATTTTGTTGGTACACACTTTTCTTCCTTTACTGGGATTTACCTGTGTAGCAAAGAATAAGAATACTTGATGGTTCAGGAATTGATAATGGGATATTCAAGAATTTTGTCTCTTCATCACGAGTTCTAACGAACATCTGCTAAAAGACCTTATTTGTAAATACTGTTCAGGGTCTGTGTGATGGAATCATGCTAATTCCTGATATTAGTCTCAAATAAAAATCACACAGTATTAGGGTCACACATTGTGGCAGGAACAGAATATTTTTGCCTCATAAATATCGTCATGCCACAGTGGAATTCATCAAAATATGCTACTGATTTTATAGATAATGTTTCTTGGCTAATGACACTATTTGAGAATTTTTACACTACCCTAATGTCACAAACTCTTAGGACAGTTTAAGGTTGCCATAAGCTTTAGGATAGTCTCAGTAACATGTCTTAGGAAGCAAGCAATCCGTTCAATTTACTTTTCATTTATTGCATATTTGTAGCCCAACACAGGCTGCTCAGTTTTAAGAGGATTTATTTGAAGATATATGTATATATTCATATATATGTGTGTCTCATTATCACTGTTGCTCTGAAAGTAAATGGTGTTAATCCCTAGGAAGTAACATCCTGTACAAGTGGCTTTGTACAATTTCTGTAGCTTCTCTTCAAGTTGACAGAGAATTGTGACATAAAGTAAGCAAATGAAGGCTGCCATATTTGTAATGCAAAAAATATTTAGGGATTTGTAAGATTTAAGGGAGTAACTACCAGTAAGAATCACATTTTTAAGTCATCCAAAGTGTATCTATTTTGTTCTATTTATTATACAGCTGAATGCTTAGCCTGTGGACAGATGTTCGATTTGCAGACAGCTGTATTAGTTTAAGATGTTACTATCCCCAGCTGTTTGCTGCCAGCATGTTACTGAAGACCCTTGTCCATATAGCTCTGCAAGACTTTACTGGAATTTCTGAGTCTAGCTAGGGCAAGGTTGTTCGGGCTAGTTCAAACCATCAGCACTGGCCATTGCTGTTTAGATGTGCTGGAGGACTTGCAGTATTGCTCCTACAGTGTCTTCTGATGGGGGCCCAGGAGTGGCAGTTTCACACTGGTGAACCCCCAGCTTTCTGGAGAGCATCATTGGTTGGCAGACCAAATTCCCCACAGAAAGGCATCCATCCACGGTCTCCTACACACTATCAATTACAAAGAGCTTGTGGATAATCGTCTTCTTCATGGATCTTCAGTAAGGATGAGATCTTGGGTATATAGGGAGCAATTCTGGTACCTAAACAAAGGTATCTAATGCCATTTTAGCTATCTAGGTTGTTGCAGTGTGGATGTCTCTGATACCTTAGGGTTAAGTTAGCAGTAGACACCTGTTTTTAGTAATCAGACTTTTTCCCTTGGTGTTGAATAGCTCTCACTGACAGAAGGTAATTGTTTTGTTTGGAAAGCTACTAGAAAGTTTTATACGGCACAGCCTGAACCCAGTGAGCTACAAATTCAAGGATTGCTTTAATGACGTTTAAATAACTTGAAATTCTTTGTGAGGAAGATTCTTAAGAGAGAGCATTATAAAAAGAACGTCTCTACAGACATAATAAAATATTTCATTATTCAAACCTTTTCCTAGAGGAAGTAAAACCTCCCTCAGTCTTGGTTAGAGTTCTGGAGATCTATTTCTCATAATGTGATATTTAGGAGCAGCTATGAAATGCCAATATTAATGTCAGTATCATTGTAATTTTAAAGAAAAAAAGAAAAAGAAAAAGAAAAAAACACCACAAACCCTGAATTTTTTTCTCATTGTCCCCTACATGACTGGGAAAGTTATGTATCTGATAACAGTGTGAAACATAAGTGTATAGTCAAAACAGAAGATTCTTGAGAGTGTCATATAAAAAGAAATGGCCCCCCTAAATTACTGCTTTACACTTCTTGCATGAGAAATGGGTCAGATTTTTTTGGCAAAACTCTTTGCTTCTGGACAGTGTGCTTGTTACCTTTACTCTCTGGTTTGGATGCATAATGGTGGAATCCTTTTGTGGCACTGCAGTATGCATCTAAAAGTTGATGAAAGTAGAGGTGTATATTTCATATATTTATTGGCCATTGTTTTCTCTATATATGTTTCTGTTATTTTAATATAATTCAGAAAGCTGAGGGATAGTCCTTACTATTTCAAGCCAACGACTGAGTCTTAAGTAAGTGATTCCACATGCTGGTTAAGAAAGAGTCCTTATATTAGCCTTTCACTGTGCTAAACCCACAAATCATGCTAGTAAGACCTTTTCTTTTTGTTTTTGACCTATCACTTTAAATTCAATGTATCTATTTTAGCTGCAATTTAAAACAAATTGTCCCACAGTCTGATGAAGACTACTTACTTTCAGTGCCAGAAAAGGGCATATGTCACAAGAAACAGTCTGCACACGTACTTCACTGTTGCTTATTTGACAAATGACCTTGATGTGAATCTCCACTGGGGGTTGAGGCTGCTTATGTCCATGTTTGGTTCAGGTTGGCTTGTTACTATTTTCTTCAACTAGGGCAAAGGTACAAAGTTCTTCTAATTTTTGTCTCAATGCTTCTCAGCACCATCCAAAAAGAACAATTTTGTTTTTTAAGGGAGGAATGTGAGGCCAGAACTTTCACTTACTGTACACTTATTTTCAATGTTTTACAAATACCCAACATCCAGATACCTCAGGCTGTACTAAAATAGAGTGAGACTGACTCACGAGGTACAGAGACTGAGGAAGCTACTGTATGTGCTGGCTCCCTCTCTCAAATACCAGCAAGAAAAATGTTGAATTAATATGCATACAGTCTTTAGGTCCCACATGTTTCTCACTTCAAAGCATAACCCTGAAATAATAGTCTAGTAAGCGATATAGTCCAGTACAGAGAAGTGGGCCAAGTCATTAAGACGTGTTCTAGCATCCCTTCTGCTTTAGGCACCATAGGACACTGAGGGATTGAATAATTAAGCTCAACAGAACCATGGAAGGGTAAGACTGTGCTATTATGGGGTCACATTATGGCTGTGGACCAAGAAGGATATAACTGAGTTTTCAACGTAAAGCAAGACACTGCAGATACTTCATATAAAGAGTTCTCCTTCCTTCTTCCTGTCCCTCTCTGCTCCCTGCCTACAGACTGTCAACACTTAAGAGTAAGTACAAAATTATTTTAAAGTATTTATGTGCAAATTGATAACTATAGGACTTAAAGTTAAATTTGAAATTACTTACCTAATAACTAAGACATTTTTATTTTGAGGGCTTGAGAAATGGAAATAATAGAGAAATGCAGCTCTTAATTAATTGTTTCATGTCATGAATGTTTTATCATTTGTATACCTATGACACTATAAACTGAAACATGAGGGCAACCAGATTAATGATGGCATTTCATTCCAGTCATAGTGAGTTCAAGTCCTTTGGAGGAAAAATATGCTTTTCCATATGCCAAGATGTTTTTTTCAGTGCCTTGTTCAAGAAGCTTGAGTTACATGATATTTTCTCTTATTTTTAAGTAAATCCACATTCTCCTCAATTGTTTAGTATGCTTTTTTATGATAATGTGTGTATGGTGTTTCATACTGTGGTGACAACATTAGAGACACGTTCAGTGGCTGCTTAAAACTTCACCCAGGCAGCAGTGAAAAGGATGCATTTCACACTATTGCAAAAGGAGTTGCAGAATCAGAGTGAGTTTCTTAGAGGGCCACTGACTGGCCTACAATACCTCTTTAAAAATTTAGTTCAAAATAAAAATCTGTGGCGCTTTTTGAAGGTTTTGCATGTTGTTGCTAAGGTTTTATTATAGAGGTAAAAATTAATGCAGCTTTCTCTGTTTACTGGTGTTTACTCTGTTTCCATTTTGTTGCATTCTTCTGTCATGATTCAACCCCTAGAAATAGCCATATTCTTCTGGGCTTCTAATGCTCTAACATCTTGGCTCTTACAGCAAACAAACTTATGTAGCACCAAGTTGCCCTGCCTACAAAACCCATTTCTGAAGGTTTTGTGAGTTAGAGTTGCATTAATCTGAATGATAGACTCTCCTCAGCCTGTTTAGCATTATACCTCATTCAACAGCCAGTTTAATGGATGATCCACATCAGTACATTACATTTTTGAGCTCTGGGAATTACTCTGCACAGTCCAAGATTGGGGACTGGATTTGGTGGCTGAAATCCAAAAGCTTTTTCCTTTTTTTAAGTACCAACATCGCCTCTTGCCAAGTGGGATCATTTTCCCATCTGTTGAAGGGTTTTCTGCCCTTGGTAATGATATTCAGTTTCCCTGGCTCCTTTAGGCTCACACTAGTATAAAATAGAAGTAACAGAAGTTAGCAGTAATGGCAGTAAGCAACTTAAGTCAAAGACATCAGGGAATCAGACTTTTAGGTGTCAAGGACCAGCAGAAGGCCTGCCTGCATCTGGAGTGGCTTAATATAATCTCCATTGTCTCCATCTCCTTTTAATAAGTGATGTCTCAATTTAAAAATGTTAGGGAGATCTTTTGCTGTGATGCTTTCTTGACTAACACGTCAGCTTTCTTTGAAAAGTTGGGAGAGGAGTATGCTATGATGGGAGCCTTTGAGAGCAGTGTTTATTTCATATCCTAAAGACCCTTGAGTGTAAAACCCTAGTTTTCAGTGTGGAGTGTGCCAGACACACACCATGATATGTCCATTAATACTGCCCAAAGACACTGCCACAGGTTGATAAGCCCAACCTTCACAGAGCAACAATCTGAGTGGAAGGAGAACTAGCTGTACATGGGACAAGCTGGTGACAGCTGAGCTCAGCCAGGCACAGCTGGCTTCCCCAGAGGTGGCTTGGGTTGGGACACCAGGCAGACCAAGCTGATATGCTAGGATCTGTTGAGCTGCTGAACCGAGTACTGAACTTGGCACAGCTCAGTCCTCAAAGGCTGTTTTGTCCATAGAGTTTAAATCTCCATGGTGGTACAGTGGTAGAATGTGCATAGAAAAGGCTAATGTGTACAAACATGGATATACCAAAATGTAATAGGTGTATATCAATTAGTACATGAAATGCACAGGCTCCAAAGAAATTACTCCAGTAGTTATTCCCCAGTAACTGGGAAATGTATTAAAAAAATAATTTTGTGTGGATAGTTTTGTTACAACACATTTCAGAACAGCTGTCATAACACTGGGAATTTACCTCCAAAAATACATTTGAAAAAATCCCCTTCATCTGGCAGAAAATGACTTAAAAGCAGAGACTACAGTGCATCGAGGCATATTCCAAAAACGTCTGATACAAAAACCTCCTGGTTACTATTGGGTTAATCAGCACTCTCCTGGAAAGTACCCAAAATTGCACGTAACAGTTTCAAGAATCATGGGGATATTTTGAATGTTTCCACTGGGTCAAAGCAAAAATAACTATACATCCTTTTTAGGTGATTATATTCAGGATACTGGTCTTGCTAGAGTGACTTAACACATCCATTATTGCAATTATAATTTAGTGATAATTACTCTGTAGAATTCCAGTGTTCTATTACTGCAAGTAAGAGCCCACGGTGAAAGCCAGCGTCCGGCATCTCTAGGGCCTTGGAACAAGTGCCTGTGATCTTATAATTTCCAGACTTGTTACGTGTAGTTTGGGAGAGGCTATACCTGCATTATGTACGTTTAAGAGTCCTCTTTGCTGTTTAAAATGAAGCACTGTCATTGACGTATCAGATCCAATACATCTAACAAACACAGAAAATACTTTTGACGTACACTGCTTAAGATAGATGACTTCCTTACATGTTATAAACATTTGTAGGCATTATGCCAAAACTTAAAGGCAATTTGTGTTTTGTGAAAGTCTATTTAAGGTTCCCTTTCAAATAAAAAAAACCCAAAACAACCCAAACCCAGAAAACAAACAAACCCCTTACACAACACACATCTTCAGAATCAGAATATCAACCCTCTGTAATCAGTATGTGACCAAATCCATTTTTGCAAACAGCATTCCTTCATAAAGCATGTTGACTGAAGTGAAAGATAAAGCCTAAATTTCTGTTTAGAAAATTGCACAACAGTGTAAAAGGCAAATGTGCTCGAATTTCCCAATACTACTTTATTTTCCATTTTCTAGTTCTAAAGTGTGACCCCATATATAAAGAAGGGAGACAAACAATAGTCACCTAGAAAATGAAGGAAATAATGTCTAATGGAGAAAGGAAGTGGAGAGCTGAGGCTGTTATGGGTCAATGTGAGGGCCAAAGCTCCTTGAGTTTAGTGGAAAACTGTCAGTGAAATTCAAAGGCTTGTCAATTCAGGACAGTGTCTTCTACATTGCTTCACAGTATTGTACTTTTTTTCGGTTCAGTTTAGTGGAGGAAAATAAATAAATTACAAGCAACCTGTATACAACCTGATCCCAGCCAAATGATGGGCCACGTCCTCAACATTGCCCTCTGGTTGCCATGTGGGGATCTTTAAAATAGTTTACCAAATCTGGTGATGTTTTTAACAGCCAAGAGGAATCTCTGAATGGTATCAATGGATCAAGAGACACAGCTGAGCAATACGTCTTCCCCTGCAGCACTCCGCTGCTGACATACTGCTTTGAGGCTATAGCTGTCAGTGCTACAGAGACCATGATGAGTGCAAGAGTTCAGACAGACCTGTAGCCTGTTTTAGGACTAAAAAGACACAGACAAGAGGTAACAAAACCTTCCTTCTTTCCATACTTTTGTCTTTGGCTGTGGTCATCAAGTCAGGGGAAGCCTTGCATTTGTCCCTTAAGAGGACTCAAGACATGCAGACTGTAGGGATACGGTACTTTAAGAGACCTTTCTGGCTCTGACATTAATTATCTTTTTAACCAAGGGAAAAGACAAAATAAACCACATAAATGTCTGTAATTGCCTTCACCAGAAAAGCAATCAGCCAAATACTCGATTTTTCACTTTCTTTGTCATTCCACAGACAGCTGGGACCTAGCTTCACTTTCCACCCTGCAGCTCTAGGAAGGAGCTCTGGGGAGGAGGACAGGCTCGACAGCCGATGACCGTTACCTGTGACCTGGTTTTGCCCACATGTGAAACGGCAGAGGTTGGCTGTCGGAGCTACTTCCCAGCTCTTGCGTGCGTAGATGCTTGCTGTTACCGAGGGAAGGGTGGGATATGAGGACAGTGAGCTCTGTGTTACAGTGTTTTGTCCAGGCTTTTCCTCTCAGCCTACCCTGATCCTAGCCTGTATCCCTTCCCCGAGACCAAGAGGGAACAGACAACTGCAGGAGGAAGAGGAAGGACTCTTCCTATTATTGCAGGTGGATAATAGGGATAGTAGTAGTAGGGATACCGTACCATAAATAAAGGAGGAGAGTTGAAAGAACAGAACTACTGCTTTTAATGACAGTCACCCAAATTCTGACAGACTCTTTTCATCATGCCCTCATCTTCACCTCATGGGAGGGTCTGTTTTGCTGTCTTTATGAACTTTGGCCACTCCAAGTGTGATGTTGATGTTATTGTGGCAAAACTCAGCCTTGTCTGCACTGATGGAGAGATCTAAGACAGCTCTGCAATAGACCTTAATTTCCAAAAAATATTGAGCTACAACACTTACAGGGCCTTTAGGTTATCCAAAAATAACTATTTTTTTTTTTTTCCAAATGTGGATGTGTCTTTGTTCAATGACAGATTTCTGGAGGCGAATGCTACGGAATAAAGTAATGAGCCATTTCTTGCAACACATTCAGTTTGGGTTCAAACCGGAAAGCACAGATCCAAGTTCTACTGCCTTGGGGAATTTTTTCGATGTGAGGTTTGGATCCAGCCCACTATAAAGAGCCACTATACATACAAAATTTTGAGATTGCTGTAGGTTTGGACTCCATCCACTGTCAAAGTTCAGAAGGTTTTGTCTGGGTATTTTGACATGGGCCTATCTCCATTTTAGTTTTGGAAACAAATAAACACAAATGCACATATGAAAGAAAATCTCCTTGCAAATATGCAGCTTACCTATTACGTGCAGAAAAAATTTCAGGACTCTCAGCCCTCCAGGTAGTTACTCATGTGCTGACACCCATTGTTTTCAGTGGGCTCCATGTGTGAATAATTATGCACCTGGGAACAACTGTTTGCAGGATCAGGCTTTTGCAAAATAATGTGCTGATGAAAACTTAAAAGGTAGCTGTAACACATGATTGGATAGGTGGAGACTGTTAGTAAAGAGGCTGTCTGGATGCAAGCTATTGTTGCTCTCATTTTAAGAAGCATTTTTCAAACAGTTACATTTCTCTGCCCTTGGTTTCCAGGGCATCTTCTGCTCCCCCTTCTAGGAGGAGTCAGCTTGCAAATACATGTTAACAAATTCAAATGCTACAAATGAATTTTACAGTCCTCAGTGCTGGTTATTCTCACCTCATGAATCCAGAAGTGTCTATAAATTTGAAGGATTGTTTTGGGGGGATGATCTCATCTCCCAGCTTTACATATTCTCTAGTTTCGTTCTCCCTTGCAACTCATTCCATGCACTCTGATAGCAAGCCAGACTTTTCAGAAAAAGACAAACTACTATTGCTTTTCTTCCTCTTCTTTTCTTTATGTTTGCTGCTCGTGTTCATCGTCTTGCTGTAAGGCAACAGTATTTGTCCAAGGATGGTAGTTATTTCTTATGTTTTTAATATTTTATGTACTTTTTATGTTCTCAAAAGCAGAATTTTACTATTCCACGGATCAAATAAATCCCAGGCTTTCAAAAATGATACAATGGAAGCTTCAGCTTCACAAGCACAGCTGCAAATGAGGCTTTAATTGCCAGCTTAGGAGAATGGCTGAAAACGTCTAGCTAGTGAAAATGCAGTAAATTTGAGAGGTCAGAGCAATAGAGAGCATGTCTGTCTTCCACGGGGTATAGCATATAAGACTAGGAAACGTTCCCATGAAGCATATTGTATGTGATGTGTGACCAAACATGTGTCCATTTTATTGTAAAGATAATGAAAAGTGAAACTTTTGTTGTTAAATCCTTTGCTGGTGAGTGTTTTACCATCTTTAGACTCCTTATTTTGTATATTTTTCTGTTTTCCAAAAGTGAAAGGAAATTTTTTTTTTAAATGGTTTGTGTTCTTCCAAACATTATTTTTTTGTCTGTGTAAAGCTCAAGAAACCTTTGCAGGTGTCAGCAACTCGTTCTAGAAGTTAAAAAAAGTTGATGGATCAGTTATAAAAAACCTTAATGAGAGTTAAAAAAACCTCCTCAAAACTTCCCCATAGCCCAAATTTCATATTCCCATTTCAAAGCATGAATATCAGAGAGATTCTGAGCACGAGTTCATCAGGCCTTGTTTTACAGGAACAAAACAACATTTTTCCTCCCAAGAGCTTTTCTTGGAAAGAAACACAATATTTTGTTAGTTGGAAAAAAAAACCCCAACCCTAAAAAATGGGTCATAGGCAAACAAAAAAAAAAAAAAAGGAAAATTACAGCCCCAAATGGTTAAAGATTTACAAGGCTATAAGCAGCTGGCAAGAGGGTCAGATACTGGGGTATGTTATTGCAATTTCAATAATAGGTGGTATTATTAGCTCAGCCTGTAACTGGTATTCTTATGGGATGTCAAATATGTGATGTTACGGAAATATTTCATTATATAATAAATGGGCTTCTCTGAACTAAATCTCTCAACCTTTTGCAGCTGACTCATCAGTTGTTTCTGAAACATTGTGTCTTTGACGTTGCTAGAAAGACTGCCAAAAGCTAGATCAGCCAGTGCCAGCTGTTACGGTATTTTGTGATATGAATGTATCCCCAAAGGCCATTTGCTTTATTTTAATTTTCACTATACCCCAGTTACATATTCATTCAGGTTGTCTGTTTTGTGCACTTAAGGCCAATGCAGTTCAGAAGGGTTTTGAAAAGAAGTGTCTCAAAAGTCAAGGTGAATAATTATATTAAGAAAACATTACGTGGAATTTTTGCTGTGGCTTGTTACCTACATTTAATAATGACCCACACCCAAACCAAAAATAAAAAAAGGAAAGAAACCACCAACCAACACCAACAAAACAACACACCACTGTAACAATGGTTTGGTTTAGTTATCACACTGCAAAGATGCAAGAAATATTTTAATGCTGATTTTACAAACAGTAGAGAATATAATAACATTCTGTATTCTATTATCTTATGTAAAGCCTGTCTGATAGTTTTCTCACTCACTTTAGAATTGCTTGAAAGGCCTTTAGTACTTCTGAGTGTCCCACTAAAAGCTGTCAACATGTCACTGTAACTATCTTAAAGGCCAATGAGCAGGCACGCACTTTTAATGACAGTCAGCCAAAGAAGGCAGAATAAATGACATAACATTTTGACTGTGCTGGATCAGTGAAAAAAGTAACACTTCATCTTGCCATCAATCTGTGGGATTCATTGTCACAGAGTGCCAAAACTTTACACAGGTTAAAAAAAAGAGTAGTTAATTCAGGGAAGAATAGTCCAGCAAGGGCTATGAAACATGAAGGTAAAAACTCTACCTCAAGAACTGGTTTAAAGATATCATCTAAGAAGAATGTTACGTGAGAAATATGCAGGAACAGGAGAGGGGTGGGTGCTGCTCTTCCCAGCGCTACTGGTGCGAGGTGGTGTGTAACAACTCCTGAGTGCCGGAGAAGCTCAATAGGACATGGTTGTGTTAGTGCAGAGCAGAGACATGGAAATAATTGCGTGTTGGCACTCTGATAGCTCAGTAAAGAGGCCCTTGATGTGTTTGCTGCTTGTTCTTCCATCCCATTTTTCTAGATAAGATTTACCAAGGTCTCTTGACCTTCTAGGCGGTTATTCTTTCTGTGGTGCCAGTCCAACAGTCTAGTGATGGAAAATATTTTATTTACATCCTTTCAGTCTGTACCTGTACTGTCTTATTACAGCTCCTGGACCTACCTCTGTTCGTACTTTATTGCTAGCTAGGCTTCTGCAGCAGGGGATATACACAGACCACATCAAAGAAGAACAAAATGTTACTTACAAGTGGGAACTACTACTCTAGCAGTAGTAACTGCTTCTCTAACATCTGTTGTTCTTCAAAGCATGCTCTGCATTTTTTGCACTACCTATGTAGGCACAGAGGTTGATTTTTCCTGAAAATTCTAACATCTCAGCAAAGCCAGCAAGGTGTAAACTAAACACTACAAAAGGGAAATGAGAGGAGACTCATTACATTCCAGAAAATTAAATACACTGTGCAGCTCATCACCAAGGCTCTTTGCTTCATTTTTTTCCCATTTCTTCCTCATGCTGTTTGCCTGGCTCCCACATCCACGTGGGCCCAATGCACACACTCAAATAAAAATCAAGGGCACAACACTGAGGAACAAGTGCTATTTTCTTTTACCGTCTGATCACAGTTTAGCCATTGCTGTACACTGTTTTCTGCCAGTCCTTAACAAAGACATCCAATCAACAACATTCATTCTGCATGTTGCCTAATTGGCCACATCTCTGGTGAAAATAACTGATCCTGTATTTCTGAGAGAAGCTTTTTTTGGTAATAATTATTCCATTTGTGTGCTAGCTGGGGAATGGGAATTGACATGATTTATTTCTCTGTAAATAAGTAATGGTTGATAAGCAAAGGTTTGAGGATGTTATTTAAAATATCAAATGCACTTCTGCCTCAGTCTTTTCGAAATCTTGCTGACTATTACGATATTGGTGTTTAAATGTGTTTTATATAGCCTTCTCCCACTCCCAAGAAGTTCTGTTGCATTTTTGTGACTGAGTGTTGCCATTCATTGCTTGAAGTAGGTAACAAGACTTGTGCATTCCTTCAAAAAGTACATCCCCAAAGGCTTACTTCAAGTTCTGTTTCAAATTTAAAGTCAAAGTTTAAAATCTGATTATTGCATCTTCTTTTTAAACGTGCTTTTAAGTCTGTTCGCATGTGGAAAATGTTTTCAGTTAGAAAAACATAGTTAATATATTTATTCCTACAAACTGAATATGTGACACATGGTACAAGAAACCTTTATATGTATGAAAGCTAGCCATATGAATTTTATTGCTTATGCTGTTCCTTATGTGAGGCTGCTGCTGATGCGGCTAAATACAATTTGGCCCATCACTTTGCAACAGACAAGGGTTTATCAATGCATCTCCCTTCCTAGGCTCATAGAAGACCCTTCCTTTAACTACTGATGTATACTTAAGGACCATGCTTTACTTAGTTTTGGGTTTTTTTTGGGTTTTTTTGGTTTTTTTCCTCTGGGTCCTCTTAATGTCAGTTTGTTAAAGTCTGTTACTGTACATGGTATGGCCCAAATTCTTACCTCATTTTAGAAACTTTAAACGGCATTTAATTCCTTGGAGGGATATGGAACTGCTTCAAATTCATGGCAGCAGAATGCAGATGAGAATTCTGCTTTTGATGCTCATCTTTTCTGTACAAGCTCCCTTAACTTGCAAAAAAAAGTCTTTAATGAACATGCAGGTAACTGAATGCTATTAAACCTTGTGAAGAAAGACTGATTATTATTATTGTTATTATCATTGTCAATGTTATTGTTATTATTATTCCTTATTATTTCTTGAGTAAATCGAGTTAAGCTGAGGTAGCCATGGTCACATGCCCTTTTGGGCCACTGACTTCAGAAAACCTGTGATGTGGATTAAGACAGAGTAAGCAAGGGGAGTGCTAGGACACGGGAAAGTCAGGGTCAGATCTGTTTTGATGAGTTCATCTTGGTTCCTCCAGTCCTCTTCACTGTGGGTGGTAACTGTCTGAGTTCCCCAAAGTGTTTGCAGTTGAAGTCATTTTTAGACAGGTGGACTTATTTTGAGTCCTGCCAATTTCGTATTTATTTTCCTTGAATTCCACCATAGTCCGCATTTTCTTGTTGTTGCTTCATGTAGATAGATGCTTACCAGAAACATCCCTTTCCCGGTATCTCTGTTTCAGATTTCTTATATTTAAGAGGTGTTGCATATTGACTCATGGATGTTTTATTAAAAAAAAACAACACGCAAACAAAGCAAAAAACACCACACCACAAACACCCCCCCAAACACCCCCACCCCCCAACCGTGAAGATTTTGGGTTATCTGTATAGAGTAGTACTCCTGTGGAGAATCAAATCTTTCAAACAAGATGATCAGCCACTATCTGGATGGTGATTGCAGTCCGCATTGCAAGGTGCCCTGCAATAGCAACTTTAGGTGGATTAGGTGAGACTTCCCAGACCGTGAGGAATGTGGTCCTACATCTCCATCATGTCCATGATCCCTTGGTATTGATTATCTTAAACTACTTGCAGAACTTCTCCTAATTGCTCTAACTATGTACAAAAGACTGTGCTAGGTGACCATTTTGGCAGCTGTAGTTTCTACTGTTTAAAAGTATCTTGTCTCTGTACAGTTTGGTCACCTCCGCAGGAATCACCTGAGGGAGCCACCTTAGTGTCCAGGTTCTCCACCCAGGATGTTAGTAAACTATTAAAGCATACCAGTAGTGCCTATCTGTCAGTCTAGGCACAGTGGTAGCTGCCTGAAGGGATCTCGGGGCTTCCAAAAATTTGCTTCTGGAGTGTTCTGGGAAGTACTTTGTAGTGAAAGTGGCTAGGAAGGGGTTCAGTCAACCACCATCTCTCCAGCCTGTCCATGGTCTCCCATCAGCCTGCTCTTACCTCTGCTGGGGAGGCCCTAGGCCACCCAGGCAATTACTGACTAAATGCACTGGGGGAGCGCACAGGCACAGACTTCATACCCAGCTATACCACATCTGTAGCTACAGGAAAAACTTGAATTCAATCCTTCTGTCACACTTATAATTTAAGTTTCAAAGCCTTGCCACATTAAAAAGAAAGTGCTTATTACAGGATCACTGGTAGCTTCTTAGGGCTACATTATGGTTTCTCTGAGAGGGTTTGTGTAGACAAAGGAATTGCTGAGCAGCTCTGTGAGGGACTGTTTTGATACAGACTGGAATTTTAGCTGTCTTTGTATTAAAATTTGGAGGTGGCTCCTACACATTCTTCTCACTGCCCAGAAGTTAGGCAAAGAAGAGAAAGACAGTCAAGCTTTGGAGCAGAATAAAGACAATACAAAAAGGCAGAGGTTAGAAAATAACAGAAAAACCATTTAAGAGAAAATGAAAACAGTTGCTACATAACTTGAAGGCATTTCAGCTCCTCAACTGGTTGTACGTGTAGACAGCTTTGACACAAATATTTGCATGCTTAGATTTATAACAAAATGTTACCCGCAAGGGTGACATGCGTTATTGTAGTCTCAGGCACTGAGGTAACCAAGCCAAAATAGCAGAAATACAAGGCATTCTGGGGGCACACGAGGAGCACATGTGCACAGCTGTGCTTACCCACTTTCCCATATATACACAAACACACTGACAAGTGATTCAAGTGTACGTGCCCTAGGATCTTTCCCAAGCTCCTCACACCTTACATGATGTATAAACATACATGTATGTATGATTATATAGGTACTTATGTGTTGACTGTACATGTACATGTTCTACAGCCGACACTGGTGTACTTCCAAAAATGTATCCCTTTTGGACCTGTAACCTCCCTTATTGTGTGGCAGGGACAGCAGTAGTTAACAGTATTCAGCCACAGCTACCTGCATGTGGTGTTCCCATTTTTCACCAAACAGTACCCAAGGGAGAGCAATGCTGCTGTGTTTTTCTGTCTTTATACATTAAACAAAACCCCCTACTTTGTGTTGAGGGTGGGGTTAGCCGAGAGGTATTAGCTGGGGAATTTGGAGTAGCGTGTATAATTTCATGAAATTTTAAATAAATTAAACCCCTAAACAGGCAGGATAGAAAATTACTTTATATGTTGGATGCATATGTGATACACGGCTTCCAACATATAAGTGACTGTGTGTCTGCAGGATGAGGAGCATTTGGAAAAGCTGGTGCTGGGTTGGAGGTGGGCCAGGCACCCGGTGCCCCTGCCGTGGACTGGGGGAGTGTTTGTGTCTGGGGGCTTGGCACAGCCGCCTGCTGCGGGGCTGTGCCAGACACAAAGCAGAGCTCCAGGTTCAGTTTCCCCAACTGCTGAGCTTTCTAAAACTGGAGGGTTTTTTTCAGGGCTGCCTCCAGTAATGATGGGAAGATTATCTGCTGTGCTTTCTACATCTTTTTTTACAACATTAAAAAGCATCGGTAATTCTGTAGATTGTTTCTCTTTCTCTTTTTATTCTCATGTCTTGGCTGCTTCTCTTGTTTGTTTTTTTTTTGTTTGTTTGTATTTTTTTTTTTTTTTTTTTTGGTGGTACATCTATCTCTCCCTTTTCCTTCATGTTTTTTTATTTTCTTTTCTTGCTTTGCCTTGCTACTGTAAGGATTGACATGAATCAGACTCCTAATAATTAAACCCTAAATTTGGGCTCAGTAAAGTGTTTACTGAGACTCAGAGTCTGGTCTTTAAAAATTCCTCGATGATGACAAGATCCTAAAGCACAGATATCAGTGTACTGTTTATTAAAATTTGCTCTTGCAAAATTTAAAATCAATATAAATACTAGTCATCTACAATCTATGCTTGATCAGTAATTTATTCCATGAAAAGTCACCTTAAAAGAAAGTTAGGTTGATTTCACCTCACCACTTTCAGTACAGATGTTTCCCCCAAGCTTGCCACTGGAGCCTCCTTTTATGGTTAATAGAGCGAAAAAGGCACATTCTTCCTGAGATTTATTTGGCCAATTTTAGACTGAGAAAAACTGTACCCCAGAAGATCCAGTCTACTGCAAGACTTGCTGTGAGATGACTCTTACTCCTAAATATTACAGCTGCACAAAACTGAAATTGAAAGACATCAGTAGTTTGAAATCCAGTCCTTAAAAATGAGTTGTAAAACAGAATTCAAAGAGCTGGTTTGACCTGATTGCCATCATGTAGTTTGGTTGTTAAACACTTGCTGACAATAATTGCTGCATTGTCTTTTTGAGTTCCATCAGCTACAGAAAGATATAACTTATCATTCTCTTATCTCTTTCTTGCAGTAAAGAAACATATTTGGGTCCATTATCCTCACTGCAAAAAATAAAAACCAACTACCATGCATCAGTTTCCTGTCATCCAGATTCACTTACTTTAAAATCTTGCTTGAATAATTGTTTACTGTGATTTTTCTTATATTTGTAGACGTGAGGTTAGCTAAGTTTTGACTTGTCGTAATAGAACAAGCTCACAAAATCTCTCACTGAAAATAAGGTAGGTTACATAAAGAGGTGTGATCATCCACAGAGGTTTCTAACCAGTGGTTTGACTGACATCTGTCACAGACCATTCAATTTCTGTGTTTTGCTGGATGTTCCTGCTGGGTTTTTTCCTAAAATTTTCCTTGAATGGAATCTTCATATAAATAAATTATATACCTTTTTGTCAAGTTTATGAATCCACCTCCTAAAAAAGATATGGACATCAAACAAATAACTCACCAAAGAAAGAGATGTAAACTCAAATGCCCCAATGTACATATATGCATAAGAAAAACCCTGGTCATGACTGGAGCTGAGAGCAGTTCCTTGTGGCTCCTATGATAGTTTTAAACTTAAACTTTCTTCCAAATTTCAAAAAATACTGGCTTTTCCCAAGTGTGTCACAAGTGGTCTTTGCTATGGCCACATCAAAGTGGTGGTGCCTGCCGTTTGGCCGTTTTGGTCAAGTTATAACCATGGAGTAAAGACATGCTGTCCGATGGTGACACTCATCGGAGAGCACCAGCCCGCTGCCGCAGACAGCTCAGGTGAAGACTGTGGCTGTAGCATAGGACACAGGCAAGGAGAGCATTTGGCTCACTGTCTCTCAGATGGAAATTTAATGTCCTTCAGCTTCACCTCTGTGTGAGATGTTAAAGATGCCTCGATTATTAAAGCTGGTTGAAAAGTTTCCAGTGGAACACTTCTCTGTTGGAAAATGCTGATTTTACAGAACTGAAACATTTCGCAGGAACATGTTGATTCCATTGAAAGTTTCAATGGAAAGCAGGCAAGCAGGCTGTCCAGAAAGCCTGTGCTCCTGGTTGTGTGCCAGCCTGGGCTCCCCTGGCTCCCCACTCCCTGGGCAGCTGCTCCTCCAGCTTCCTGACACCCCAACCAGGCCTCTGCCTCGGGAATGGGGTGGCTGGGGGGAGGGAAATGTGAAATGGTGGGGCACTGGCCCTCAGGTAGGCTCTCTTGCAGTAGCATTTCTTTGGAAGTTTTTTTCCTTTACAAAAAGATGAATTCTTCAGGAAAAGTACAATCGCTTCTTTCCGCAGGAGAGAAATGCTGTTTTCTAGGCTGATCTACTAGTGAGGTGATACTGCCGGTCTTTGCTTTCTCTTTGCTTGCACATCATGTATTTACAAATATGATCTTGGGTGGAAACTATCCAGTATATTCACACTGAAATAGTGATGTAGCTGTCAGTGCCTGAAGTGTTTATTCTCTATGATAGGCACAAAAAAGGACATGTTCACTGTACAGGCTGTCATCATGATGAAATAAATTCACAATTTCATCTCTGGGTGAACTGGGTGGGTTGTCCCAGCAGAAACATACCGAACAAAAGAGATATCTGTCAAAATGTGTACATAACTGTCTATCTATCTATCTATCTATCTATCTATCTATCTATCTATCTATCTATCTATCTATCTATCTATCTATCTATCTATCTATCTATCTATCTCCATCCCCCCCCCCCCCCTCCAATTGCTTAGGTAAGGATAACTAACCTCATTTTAAAAAAACAATCTTCTGTTAGAAATGGCTTTGAAACATGATAATATACACCATAAGAATTTCTAAGTCCAGCTGAAAGAACTACTTATACATTTTGGCTAATACGTCTGCTGGCTTGAGCTTTGTTATTATGGTCATAGCTTGAGCTTAGACTTCTGTTTTGGGGCATGTATGACAGGCACCTGTAGAAATCAATCATCTTATCATTGCTTGTATATGCCTTAGACTATGTCTTCATGTTGGTGCTATCAGCATGTACAGGCAACTTGTCTCATTAACTTTATGTGGTCAGTAAAACTGCTAACATGTAGCTAATTGTTTGTAAAGTATTTTGGGTGATTTGGATTTAGAAAAAAATAAAGGAGGTCATATAAACCCGAGGTTTGTTCTGCATTTTACCACCTGTGGAGAAAAGCACAAACTACGAGTGTTTATGTGCACGTACTTAGAAGTTTTGACTTGCACTGAGGTGTCACACTGCTGATCATTTCTGTGCTATTTCCTCAAATTTGGTAGGTGGCATGCTTACAGTACATCCAATCAGCAAATCAATAAATAATGAAGCCTGCATATTAAGAAAAGTTTAACAAATAAATGCTCATAATGAAAGTCAGTGTTGTGGAGTTTTTTCATGGTTTCACTGGCAGTCTCGCTTTTGATCTGGGAGCTGTTAGGAGCCGTTGCTCCACAGATGAAAGGAGTTAGAAAATTCCATATCATAATGCAGTTAGATCAGTAATTCATGGCGCAGGTAATTCACAATGACTTGCCAGTCCTTTGATTGCACACGGTTTATGACTATTAGCAGTTTCCCCTTTCAAATTTGTATGCTTCCATACTTCCTTTCTGACCTCTTTTTCATCATTTATAGTCCAATTTGGTAGTGAAAAAACATAACTGGTACTCAAGTGCATGGCTGTCATTCAAACCTCAATGCGTTACTGAGCAGTTTGACATTTGTGACTATGAAAAAAAAAAAAAAAAAACATTAAGCAGGTGTACAGAACACTAACCAGGTCCCTTGAACAATGCTTTATGGGATTCACAACTTGCCTCTAGGCTATAAACCTGATTCAGCCTGAGTTTTCAAGGTAGATTTAATTTCGATATTTACACTCCCAAACGTATCTTGCATTAGAACATAATTGCAATATAAATGACACAAACACATTTCAGATGGAAGGTCATGGGGAGAGAAGTGTTACTGTAAAAACTTTGCAATGATATATGTTCTTTGAGGTTAAACAATTATCTGTCCTCAGTTAGTAAAATCAAGGGCCGCATCCTCAGCTCAAGTAAATTGGTTTGCTCAGAGGGGTCCTGGCTCTAACAATTTCTTTGCAGAAGTATAAGGGAGTAAGGTTCAAATTAAAAGAAACCAAAAGAAATGCTGTTTAATCACTTTTAATGTAGTCATCTGCTATACAGGTGTGCACATATCACATTTTATTTCAGTTATACTTACCAGGTTTCTGGGAACTGATGTTGCAGCTTTACAAAGGTAGAGAGATTTCTACAAGTTGGATTAATAACATCAGGTAAATCTGTTAAAAGAAGTTACTGCTTTGTCTCTAAAGGGCTAATATAATGTTCAAGTTGCTGAAAAAGAGCATTGCAAACATTTAAGTGGTCAAGTAGGAATAAAAACTGTGAGTCTGAGAGCTAAACAATTCTCTAAGGTGCTCAGTTAAAATAATCTTTTTTTATGTACGAACATAAAAACTACGTACAGAGTCCTTCCATGGTATCCCTCCCAGCTTCCAGTAGTCAGTGGGATAGGGACTTCCTTTGCCAGAGGTGCATCCAGATCACTGTGCTTAATAGCCACTGATAGACATATCCTTCATGAATTAGTCTAATCTCCTTTTGAACCCTGTTATACTTTTGGCTTTTGCAGCATCCTGTGGTAATGAGTTCCATGATTTAATTGCGCGTTGTAATGAAAAGTGCTTCCTTTTGTTTGCCTGAAAATTGCTGCTTAAAGATGTTAGTGGGGGCACTTGCCTACTGTATCTGCTCCCTTGTGTTTAGTAGACGGTTAGTCTGCTAGTAGAACTGGTTAGTCTGTTCATAGTCTTAACTAGGTTTTTGTTTCTTATGATGGCAAAATCCATAGCCAATAAGAGGTAGAGAATGACATTTTGAGACTGCTTCAGTACTGATGCATTTAATATATCAACAGCAGAATATACAGGTAACTGAATTGTGAATATTCTATTTTTTTTATTATGCCTGGGGTTGGTATGGCACTTGTGAATATGAAAGCAGTACTACCATAGGAAGACCCTGATAAATATTTTCAACACATTCCCACATATACATATGTACATACACTATCCAAGTGTTTTTCTAAAGTGATGTGTGCTCATGCCCTTTGTGTAGCACTTTTTGCAGAGATGTTGAGAGAAGATTTTGCGGGTAAAATGTGGCAAGTGCATGGGAAGTGTGGAAAAGACCACACAGAAAAACTGGAAAGTGAGCACTGGCAGCAACATACGAACAAAACCAGAGAAAAGAATGTGGACATTTGCCTTCCCACCTTCTCTTTTGCTTTGGACAAGGTTGCTAGGTGGTGCCTATACCCTTCCTGAAATGGCTGACACATGGATGTTCTCACATCAGCAACAGAAAATGTCAGAAAACTTAATGCATTTTGCTGCTTGCGTGATTATATGAATTTATCTTTGTCTTTTTTGTTTCTTGGAGAAGGTGTAAAAAGTTTTGCTCAATGTTATGGGGAAAAAAATGTGTAGTTTTAGAATTACAGGGTATTTTTTTGTTCCAGATGAAGGCTTCCCTTGGTTTGCCATGTTCTTCCTCTATTAATATGAACAATATTAAGAATATTAAGGAAGAAGAAATATACAACCAAAAATATTAAATTTAAAAATCAAAGAATTGCAGTATGTAGAATATTTATATATTTTTCTAGAATCTATTAAAAATTAAGCACAAGGACTTACTGAAACATGGCATTTTGATAATTTTGGGATAAATTATAAACAGAGTAGATGTTTTTTCCTAATATGCCTTTTTCCCATGTAAATGATTTAATCAGAACCCTTTTTACTAAAGAATTTTTTCCTTTCCTATCCAGCTTTTTTTTTTTTTTCTGTTATACTCCCTGCTGTATTTTGTGCTTTCCTTTTTCTCTAAGTACCACTCAGTTTTGCTCACAAGCCTACCAAAAATTCAACCTTGACTCTTGGTCTGTCCATATCAAAGCCTTGTTGGGTGGAACTTACTAGGTACAGATCAAAACAAGCACAAATTTGTTCCTAACTTGAGAGGAAAATAGCCCCACAATTGTTTTTTTTTTTTTTTCTTTTTTTCTCTTCTTACCTGACTTCCTATTTAGGAGGGCATAAGCTCACTGACTGATTATTTTAGAAGACCTTAAATTTACCTGCTATTCAGAGCAAGTAATACTTGCTTTCTTAATGTTTATACATCTCCTAACATAGCAAGGCCCTAGTCCTTACTAGTATTTAAGGCAATTCTGCAAAAGAGTAAGAGGACAGATAATTTTAGGGAGACCTTGGTGCTTTACAGCTTTAATGATTTAGACTAAATCACGTTTTGGGGACTGAGAGTGGTGGGTTGGGACTGGAACAACTAAGTAACAAGCTGCATAAAGAGCTTGTTAGCCCACTGCCATGGGCTCCTTTTTCTGTCCAAATTAACTCTTTTATGTAGTTAAATGTCTGATAAATCCCGACTGCCCAAAGAGCCTCAGGTAACTGACCCAGCACAGTCAAAAATTGGCTCTGGATAATAAAGAGGTCATCTTCAGGACATAAAAAAGTGACATTGTATTAAATCTACTTAATATTTATATTATTCTAGTGGATATTTTCTGTATTGTCTTTTAACAGAATGAAAAGTTTGGGTTTTCAATGATTTATACCAAATTAAAACCAGATTATTATAGCCTCACTGACTGAAAAAAAAGTAAATAACAAAAGGAGAGCTTCTGTGATAGTCTCCTTTTTTCCTTCTAGCTTATTCTCCAAGGTTGAACGGTCTTGCAGATTTGATGATGAAGATATTGATGAATGTCTTTGAATATGCATCTGCAGTTTTAGATCCGAGACAGAGCAGACTCTTACACAAAATAAAACAAAATTTGAGAGCTGATGCCATTAGGAATGTAAACTAAAAAGTTGGTTCTATTAAGGCTTCAACTTAAAACAACCTCTGTGTTTCAGTACAGCAGCTGATTTGAGGTTTTAGTATGAAGACTACCAAGACTGACTGTTATAAAATGGGGACTGAAACAAAAAGTAAGCAGTGCCTTTTCTCCTAGGTACAGGAAACTTCTACTTGGTTTAACAGAGCAACTGTGTACTCTTGGAAAAAAAAAAAAAAAAGCCTTTGTTCATGCCCCGTAGTTTAGGAAGCTTAAAGAAAAACATTTCCTAGGTCTAAAATTTAATATTTTTTTTTAAAGGTAAAAAAACACAGAAGGACTAGTCTTCTGTTCAGAGTATTTGGCTGCTCCTTGCAGGTGTTTGGGTTTTAAAATGTTTGGGCAGAACACCAATAATTTGGTTTACAGATTACAGTGTTGTCCAGTTTCCTGCATGTTATTGCGATGTGGAACAATGACATTACAACAACCCATGTCTGCTATTAACCTTTTTTTTTTTTTTTTTTTTTTTTGGTCTTTTTAGACTGTGTGTCTCTTTACAAAGTATTGAAATGTGTCTTGGCCAGTTACCTCAGATGTTTACCTAAGTAGCTACAGGACATCTGTTTCAAGATAGGTTACAGGCACGTCACATTTCACCTTCCTGAAGGGGAAGAGGACAGGAAACTCAATTTTGAAGTTCAGCATTGCCAAAGTTTTCTGATTTCCATAAAGATGCCAGACAGTGACATCATATCTAGAGTGTCTCTTTCCTTTATGGCTGGAACTTCATTGCATGGTGGAAATGTTGCAGGAGAACGATTGATCTTGACTTTCACCAGTGCTGTACTAAGCAAAAGTAACAAATGGTGTCATTGCTGAAGCCTGTGAAAAAATATTTGTAGTCATGGTTATAGCTGCAGCCAAAGTCAGAGGCACTGAACCAGAACCTACATAGAACCCAAACTTTTCCAAGGTCACGTTTTATTTTATTTATTTGTTTTAACGTGACTAAGTAGGGTTTTGATCATTTAACCGTGGTCCTGTTCATAACAGTCCTGTGGGTTTGTGAGAAAACAACTCCTCGGTGTTTTTAAATATGATTTCAATTAAATATAATTATTCAGAACAAATGTTTTCAACTACCGCATCATGTAACTGCAATCTGTGCTTCTGCTTTCAAGTCTGTTATAGTGAACACAGGTTAAATGACCACATAAAATAATTAACAGTGGCCTTGTGTAAAAACAAATATATTCAGAAATAAGGCTGAAAAATCCTAATCTCTAGTGTACTTAACCGAACCAGCATTCTGCCAGCCAAATCCTAAAATACTGGCTTTTTTGCCATGACTGTGATAAGCTTCCCTAGAATAGAATGCAGTCCACTTGCTGCAGGGATACATTCTTAATGGAATGGTGTGCGTTGGAAGTGATTATTAGTGATTTTAAGTGTATCATGGCAGGTACTGTAGCAACTAGATGTGTTTTGGACTTTTTTGTCTTTTTTTCAGTTCCATTTCTCAGCCACTCAGTCTGCGTAAAGATTTGGCTGTGTTCTGCTCAACACCTGACACATGCTTCTCAGAAATGGCTGCATTTCAAATCTAAGTTAAGTGATCCCTGCGTAGAAGGCCTAATTTACAAAATTATTGAACCTTCATGTTTCTGACAGAAGTCAAGGTGACTTGTTGCCTAAAACCCCTTTCTGGATGTTTCCATCTAGTAGTGGCAATACTTCAGGTAGAAAAGGGTTACATGGTACATATACGTTATCACATTTTTATTCTTTATGCTAAGTCACAGTGAAACTCCTAATGAAAAAAAGAACAAGGAATAGAGCAACTTGTAAAGTAAAGCTTTCGCTAAGCACTGTAAGTCTTCCCAGCTTTACAAGAAAAGCTGCCATGAGCCATCTTTTTAATAACTTTAGGAAATATTATGTTACAAATGTTACAAACATATATAAAGGCACACTAAATGTTATGTCAAAGTTAAGGGTCTGATTTTTTTAACCTCAAAGCTAAAGACGCTTTAACCAACCTGCATTCATAAAAGAAATGTTGATAGACCCTTAACTCTTGTGAAGCCAGTGATTACTGGCATAAAGAAAAGAAATAACACATTCTGAAATACGTTACAATAAAGCTACATACCACATAGTTTATAGATTTATAAGTTTTAGATTACACCAGGATCTTTTTCTGTGTTTATCAACAGCATTAAAAAAAAAAACAACGCAACCAGTAAGTGAACCTGGAATACCACAAACCAATCAATAAAGTTTAAAAGCTCCAGTGAATCTAACCTATAACAGGTCCTTGTTTGGAGAACATGCTCAAGAAACACATGTGCCTTTAAGAGGTCTTGAAAGAATTTACACCCATGGACCATTACCATTTCCAAACACCCTGCAGCTTTACCAGCCCAACATGTGCTGACTGTATATCACCATGACCCTTTCACTAAAGCTCTTTTGACTGGAGTGCTTTTAATACCCACTTTCTCAGCTGAGCTCAGGAGTGATTTGTTTTACATGCCACATTAATCCTTTCCACATTTTCTGGATGAGGCAACCACAATTCCACTTGTGAGGTGTTTCTAAAACATAGTTATAGGAATAAAGCAGCAGGGTCCCAGACTTGACAACTTCCCTTCGGGCAGCTGACAAAGTGGGCTATCGTGGCTGATGTTAGAGCTAGCGGTTGTGCCCGGCAGCGAGGGTGGGCTGCACTCCGTGGTTAGTCGGAGGCCCAATTATTGTTGGCAATTCAGCCACAATTAAAACCCTGTAGGGATCTCCGTAGATTTAATGTCCAATGAACGCTGATGCAGATTAATAAAATCCAGCTCGTCTTTTATAAGCTTAAGATGAAATGCAACAGAGAGAAACAGAACTGAAAGTATAAGTCGCAGCTCCGTAAAACCCAAGAAGTTTATGCCTCACACCTACATGATTGGAGGAAAAGAGCTTTTTACAAATGGGCAATTAGTGTTCAGTGTACTGGCTTTTATTATGTGGTAATTTTACAGTTTTCACTTTAAAGACACCCCCAAAAAAATCAAAGGCCAAATGAATTTCTGTTGTATGCATTTATGAGCTTTCTGCATTTATGATGTTAGCTCAATGTTACTAATGTAGGGTTTTGAAAATTTAGTGTTGTCAACAAGGCTAACAGAGTGGACCAACCAATTATAAAACTGTTTTTACATGTCAGCGCTGTGCACGTTTTATTAACAGGTTAGTATTATACTCCATTTTTTATGTGTTAAATCGAACTGTACAAGTAACTGGAGGACAAAAATTATGTTTCTACGCAATTTAATTTATTGCTCTTCCCCCATAAATTTTACTTGCAAGTTCAATGGTCTGAGTTGAACTATAAATTAGAGTGAGGTGAGTCTTATATATAACTTGATTTACTCTGGTAATTTCTGAATGAAGTATCTGAATCCACATGACTGTCTACAATTGTCTTTACCACAAGCTACAGCAACCGAATGAAAAAAAGCAGTGGCTAATTAAGAGTTTTCTGTTAAAGGCTTTTATGGTCATACACCAGGCTATTCAACAAAACTTCAAACAACAAAACCAGCTTTGTGAGTACTAATGTGCAACCATCCATACTGTGTGGCAGGTGTCACCAGGTGGTGCCATTTCAATCTTCCAGACTTTTTTTATTTTTTACTATATTCAAGCATGCAAGTAAATATTCATTCATGGGCAGATATACTCATTTTTAAAATTTTCATTATGTACAGCTATGTGAAGGGAGCTGTGTTATTGGAAGGCAAGTTTGCTATTTGCCTTGGTTTCATATTAAGATTGGTTTTCAGGTGAAACTGTTGCTTGTAATCCATTTTAGTGATGAGCTGAGATTTCTGAACAAGGGAATTGCTCGCACACTGTTTGATTATCTCTGTTCCAGTACTTATTAATATGTGTAAATAAAACAAGTTATATTCAGAATATAACCAGAGGCCACATATCTGATTTTCCCGATCTGCCAAGACATCTGCAACTGCTCTGCAGGGGCACAACAATGATGTCTACACAAATTCTCTTTAATTTGCAATGAGATATTTATTGATCTGACTTTTCAGATATGCTAATTACTTGCAGCTGGGAGCTGGGGGCACTCAGAATTTTTACAGGTCTCAGGTCTGTGGCCTGACTGCTCTCCTTGGCATCAGGTAGTGAGTACTTCTCTGCCAGCTTCACCAGCTGTACATTAAAACCTTGTTGATCATACTTTTTCAGTGCTTTTTTTCTTCTCTGACTGTATGCTCATGGAAAGCTCAGTAGCACAGAAACACCAGCATGTCTTCTTCACATTTTCTTCTTGAGAGAGAGGACTGTAATTCTGTTAAGGAACAGGAAAAGTGTTTAGAAGAAATGTCAGAAGTCCTTCCTTTCATATTTAATCTAGATTCAGTATTATGGGTTTAGAAGCTCTCTCCTTGAACTCAGACTTCCCACTTTTTCTGACTGGCTATTTCAAATACTTCTTGAAGCACGTGGGTAAGGAGAGGTACGGCTCACTGAGCTACTGTTTGTTGCCACCAAGATAATAGAGGGCAGGCAGTGTGCAGTATCCAATTTTGCTGTCATTGAGGACGTATTGTATCTAGTGAAGAAGAGAGAGAATACACCACTTCTGGCACTTCCCACCACCATTCATTTGCCCAGCACATGGACCACGTTCCAGCATCACATCTGACCTGAGTGTAGACATTCACTTCATCAGAGCAAAGTTGGCATGTTGTACCAGAAGCCCAGGAGCTCTCTGAGTCATTCTAGCTGAGCTCAGGTTGTGTCTGAAGCTCCTCCTAATGCTCTGCATTTGAGGAACAGTGTACATGTAGCAGCAGTCTGCATCCCAGAAGGAAAGGATGATCTTTCATGGAATAACCAGCCAGCTGGATACTGCCAGTCATGTAGTAGCTACACTTCCTGAAGGGTACCCTCTAAAGACTTGATTCTTCTCAAATAGAAAACCAGAGAAGTTCTGGCAATGAACAGGATGGACTGCATGGCCTTTGGATCACCATGCTCCTTATGGCTGTACATCTTTTACTGGTCTTCATCAGGCAGGCTCCAGGCAGGCTGGCACAACTCTGCAGGACAGCAGCACCACGCAGATACTCATGCCAGGCCAGTGGACCTCTGACCATATGGCATTATGTCCACACTACTCAGCCTTGTTCACTTACTCAACTTACACAGAGCATCGCACTGATACAGCAGTAGTCTGTCTGGTCTTGGAACCAGCTGGCTCAGCATGAGCCTGGCTCCTTCTTTCAGAGTACAGGCATCTTCTTTAGCCCTGTAGGGTTGATGTGCATGGGTTTGACCGCTATGCCTGTTCCCACATGTACCTTTGGCTCAAGAAAGAATTTAATTCCCTGAATTTCCACCGACTTTTCTTTCTTTTTATTAAGGAGTCTCCCAGCATAAAAAAGAAAGATTTCATATATATCTAGAGGGGAAAAAAAAAGCAACCTGGTAAGTCCAACCTGTTAAAATTATTTGTAGCCACTTATGTCATAACATCACTTATTGTATGTCACAGAAAATGAGTCAAAGAAAATACTGGGCTGTAAATACTCTCCAGGCAAATAGCTTTTCACTATGGTGGTCTAGATGGTATGATACAAATGAGAACTGTGATTCCTTTAGCAAGACAACTTCCTGAAGCTTTGAGGGTATGTGTTGGGTTTTTTTTTTTAATATCTGCCCAAAATGGAACATATTAGTAAACAACTTGTTTTGTATAGCAAACAGAAAGATCCTTTCATCTGCTCTTCTTTGGAAATTATTACTTATGGGCTCGGATTGCTTTTATTTTTATTGTTTTCAGTAGCCATTTAATAAGAACTTTCTAATTGTTTGTAGCTCAAGAGTCTGATTTTGGTTGTGAAGAAGACAACAGGATAAAACCAGCCCTTGAGCTTCTTAAAAACCTCAGAGATTTTGATTAAGATCCCATACTTGCAAAATTCCTTTACATGCCAGTGCAAAAATCAACTCAACTCTATTTTGTGTTGGTATAGAGTCTGAGCCACAGAAATTGCCTACTTCTCTTTTGCCTTTGGGCAATTTTTCAATCTTAACTAAACCAAGTCCATAATGTACGCCTGCTGGCCAACATTCCAGGTAAATGAATAGCTTTTAAGGAAAAATGATGCTGTTTTTCAAAAGCTTGACATTTTTAAAATACAAGTCCAGAATTGAAACCTTCAATAATTTTTCCATGCCTATATGTTGCAAGCAGAAAAATGTTACACAAATGAATACATCTGGGATTATTTTCAAGCTGTTATTTCCCACTAGGGAAAATATTTAGAAATAAGGCTCAATTTTTTTGTGCTGAAACTACAAAGAGGCCAGCCATCTTGATGCTTTTCCAGATTTTTTTAATGGTTTTCCTGATATTGTATAGTGACTTTACTGCCCTGTTTTGTATGCCCTTATATTCACCAATAGTAAGCATTTATGTTGGGCTTATTCCAGTTTTTAAATCTGTTTTGTGGCATTTATGGCCTCAAGCTAATAAGGACATTCAGTATTTTCTTGTAAAATATTGAAAATACCTTTTACCATGAAAATAAAGGGGAAATGTTTTTAAAATTAAAAAAAAAAAAAAAAAAAAGTGGCCTAACCAAACGCAGGAAGCACCCTTACTTTAAACTCAGGCAGGCTTTGCCATAACGGTAAAGTGCTGTTTCCTAGGCATTAGGGAACTGGTAAAAACTCATCGAGCCCAAAAAGAGCCTTCAAGCTGACCTCAGCTCACTGGGCACCAGAGTAGAGCCCAGCAGAGGTTTGGCACTACCCATGTAGAAAGTAGTACTACTGGACCAGGCTAGGTGGAAAACTACTAAAGAAACGGATCTTTATAAATATGCCAGTCAGTTGAAAATTAAATTTCCCCACAGAAAGGGGTTTGGATGCATTTCTGGACATGAAAAATATGGAAGAATTTTTTCATTGATCAAGACTTTCCATTTTTACTCTCTTTAAAAAATAGCATCCTGCTTCTCTGGCTTGAAATTACTTTGCATTTTGGAAAAGAAACCAACTGAAGCATAAAAAAATGTAAACAGTCTCTTACATGAAGTCTTTTAGGATTAGATAAGTACAATGCTGCTTAGGAGAAGAGTTCTAGTTAACAAAAATATCTCAGGATTTCAAGTTGGTTCCTTTATGCGTTCTTTTTTTCCTCAGAAATACAAATATTGTCCTGGAGCAGTAATCTGGTCCCTGCCCAGTGTGTGTCCAGTGCTTTCATACCGCGCAAGCATCTCTTCTGGGGCTTGTGTGAGGGCATGATCATTATGCCCATTTTACAGACTGGAAGCTGAGGCGTAGGTCTGCCTTGCTAACTAGGCCAGTGGCAGAATTATTGTCCTTGAACCCCATTTTTCAATGCAAATATTGATCAGCACTGGCCAGGTGATGTGCAGGACACGTCCAGCTCCCTGCTGTATAAATGCATTGCAATCCGGTACTCGAGCGGCAATGCTTCCTCTCAGCTTATGTTTTCTCTGTATAATAGAGGGTTAATTTGAATAAATGCCTTATTTACATTCACAACTGTAAAAAATTGCCTACCAAGACCCTAGGTGCCCCAGCGTGCCGCTCGGTGAAATCACGGTAACATTGAAATCATTATTCTGACAGGAACCCAGCCAGCCAGACGCCTACAGAAGCGCTTTTCCTCTCCCTCGCTCTGGGAAGCACGGCCCGTAGCCCTCTCCAGAAAGCTCTCCAGCTCCATTCATTTATTTATTTGCTGCATCGCCAGGTCACTAAATTCTGGTTTCTGCGGCCCGGGACGGGGGGGAGTGAGCTGGCGGGGCGGCGCGGCGGCGGGGAGGCCCTGCCAGCTGCCCCCTCCAGCAGAGCCAGCGGCAGGGGGGAAGCAGCTGCAGCTGGAGCTGAGCCCTCTCCCCGGGGAAGGGGGGCCATCGCCACACATCCGACACCATCAGGGCTTCCTGGCCAGCCACCTCGTCCCAGTGTTTACAAGGAATTGCATGTATTTTAAAGGAAAATGGGACAGTGTTGGCCTGCCTCTGCATGGCCCTGATCCTGCTGCTTCATGCGGGATGTGTAGGATTCGGGTGGAACTGGGGAT
The DNA here is from genome assembly GCF_017639655.2 of Falco naumanni. NCBI lineage: Eukaryota > Metazoa > Chordata > Aves > Falconiformes > Falconidae > Falco > Falco naumanni. The sequence goes on from NC_054057.1 coordinate 30,893,899, forward strand.
TTTTTTTTGATTTTTAAATTAGAAGTATCATTGCATTGCAAAATAGGAAAACGAAGAAGCAAAATACATCCACCATGCACATCACTGACAGTCACAAGGCATTGCTCGCCAGTAGCTGGTTATTACCCAGCTCTCCTCCCATCCCTGCTTATTAGGAAAGTTTAGATATTAGTTGCTGTTCAGAATAGCACAGATGGAAGGAAATGAATATGCCATTTGCTTTTTGTGACCTCAGGGGAGTGGAGCAAAAAATGGATGTGAAAACATTGCCAGAACCCTGAAAGTTATATTCTCTCATTCATTAGTTTTCCTGCTTCTTTATTCCATATGCCCTCCTTTCCTTCAGCTCCATGGAAAAGTATTGACGAGCCAAACGAGTAATACAATTAGAGCTTATGTATGACCCGCGTGGTGTATGTGGCTTGACCGGCCTGTTAGCCAGGGTGGCTGCCGTGCTTCCAGAACCACTGAGAACGTAGCACAGACTATGGGCATGAAAGTCCACAAGTCTCCTACTCTCCAAAGCATCTTTTGACGTATTGCTTGTGGATTAGTGCATGTGAATGGTTCAATATAGCAAGAAGTCACAATGAATAAACAGAAGGGACCAGACTCTTCATAAGGATGTACACATGGTTCTCATTTTAAGACCTGAACCAATCCACTTAAGTTAATGTAAATCCTTCTCTTGACTTCAATGGGAATCTAGCTTTTCTGGCTAGCTCTAGCAAAGGACTTAGGCACCTAAGGCAGGATGTAGGTGGAACAGTATCCAAAAGTGCTCTCCAGAAACCCGTGCTTGGCTGCTGCCTAATCCTGGAGGCGCCTAGTCTTGCAAGGCACCTCCCTTTTAGATTTTAAAGTTCTGTAGGTGACAATAGTTGTCCAGATCGTGTCCAGATCAGCCTGGTCTGAGCAGCTCATCAGTTAGTTCTTTCTCAGACTGGTCTAAAGCCAGGAACTAAGCAGAAAACACCTAAGACTTTTGAGGGCCACATCTGGTAGGCATTTTCAGAGCATCTCAGCATACACTGATGGATCAAATGCTCTTCATATCACTCTGCTTTAATACTAAAATGCCAAAAGGCATTTCTTCCAAACCAAATTTGAGAAGAACAGAAGAAAGACTACTTTTTTTTTTTTTTTTTTTTTTTTTTTTTTTTTTTTTTGTGAAGGTAAAAAGCGTAATTTGATGTAGATTGGAAATAGTATAATTATTCAAGGTATCTTCACATTCCTTTTTTTCTCACCTGTGTAGTTAAAGGGCATTTTTAACTCAACTTTGACTGGGAGGAAAAATAGTCACCTTATCCCTAAATAGTCTCATGCCTAGGAATGTCCCATTCCCTAAATCAAGTTGAATGGAATCTATGTCAAATGATTAAATAGGACATTTTTTTCCCCACATCTAAGTTTGGAAAGAAAACCTTCAGCCTACACTAAGATCATCACTTATTAACAAAAAGGAATGCTATTTGCAGAATTAGGTTGCTTTTCGCACAGGTAAACCATGATGCTTTTGAGGCGTGGAGGAATGCTGTGTGATATATATATATATATATGTATATAAAACACTGCAAGGTGGAAGTGTTAACTCTGTGTCAGACATTTGGCAAAACAGAAATACAGCAACAGAAATAGAACGTTTTCAACACATCCTGCTTTGAAAATAAAATAACTTGGCTTCTTAATGGTATTTTTTCATTAAAATAGGAGCTTTGCTGTGGCATTTATGTGTCAGGAGGAGCCCATTAGTCTATGATGATATTCTTTTTCCATTGACATTATCTTTTAATTATATCATTCTGAGCCACATCACTAGTGGAGGATCGATTTTTACAGCCCAGTTTACATATCGCTTCAGCATCTAATTCTGAGGAGGTGTTACACACTTTGAGGTTTCTGCTTCCCTTTTTTAAAATAATTTGGAACTCATGACTGCTTAAAAAGGCATCAACAAAGGTGCCTGTCTTTCCTTTGAAGTCATTTTTTGCGGAAATCACAGTCACTGACCAAAAGGTTTCAAAAGATTAAATTGTGCTTATTTTACGACATTTTAAAACAGCAGGGTTAAATGCTGGGCCAGCTGCCAGGCAGTCAGCAGCACCCATACTTTCATGTTCAGCAGCCAGACACATCTACAGCAGTTATTTCTAAGTAGTTATTCCTGAAATATGTCACTCAGAACAGCAGAGAGGTTTTAAGATTTGCGTGCTTTGATGATGGGCTAATGAAAATGTATTTTATATATATGCCATGAATGTAATGAATTTCAGAGTTAAGAAGGAAAAAAAAAAGAATGTAGTGGGCAAATCAGATATTTGTAATTCTCTTTGTCAGCATTGCTTCTCCCTGTGGTGGGAATCAACCTGGAGAGCCACAAAATCATGGTACCAGACACTTGTGTCCCATAGTGCATTATCAACATGCGGGAAAACACTTCTCTCTGCTGCTTGCTTTATACAGGGGCTGTAATGGACTGAGGCCCAGTATAAACTCCCAGAACTGTTCAGAAAGGGAGACATAAATCTTGCCATCCTCTTTGATGAGGAACCAGAGGAGAGGGAGGTCACTCACACACTGTCACTGGGCAGCAGCACTGTGGGCTTAGTGGATCTTTTTTCAAGTTCAGCTCTGTTGCAGGCAGGAAGTGATCTGCTCCATTTTATAACTTTTTGTCCTGGTCTTTTCTTTCTAATCCTCCTGTGCTGCCTGGTTTCCCTTGCCTTGGTGTGTTTTTTGGTTTTGTTTTGGTTTTTTTCATCGGCCTTTCTCCATTTTGAGGACCCATGGGCCAGACTCTCTGTGCTGGTTTCCGTCACTTTGTATTGTGCAGGTGTTGCAGAGTGCTGGCTTAACTGGCCCCTGGGGGATGCTCCCTGCGTTAGGGAGCCATGCAGCCAGCACAAGGCAGTATAAACAGCTCTTGTGCCAGCTTTTCTCCCTGTGCTGGCACAGGGAATGACAGAGAGACCCATAGAAGCAGAATAGAGTGCTCTTGGTTCTTAATGGGTACATCTCAGGGACTGAAATGAGCTGGGATTAGTTAGGGCGTACTTGAGCTACATAAGCTTATCTCAGTTCTGCTGTGGCTCAGGCTGACACAGGATCAGCCGCCGAGTTGTGCGACCATAACTGACTCCCCATCGCCTGCTCCGAGTGGATCTTGGCACAAGGCAGAATATGGGCCTTTTATTCTTGTCCTGCTGGCTGGATGAAACCCCACTGTCTACAGATCAAAGGGGTTTGATGGACTGCCAAAAATAGTAACCTATACGTAAAACATGTGCTCCATTTATAGTGATCATTTGGAAAGTTTCCTGCTACTGCAGAAATGCAGATTACATTGATTTACTGTCCAGCACTGCAAAATACTGAGAGGCTTTTCAATGACTTCTATTGTATGCATTTGCAGAGAGGCTGGGGAGATTTCTTCTTCCTTCCTTCCTTTCCCCTTTGGTATATTATACATAATCATGTGAAGAACATCCTTCTGAGTTTTTGCATAGCTTTAGTGAAGTGGTTTAATATTTGCTCTACACTTTGAAAGACATTGTCACCTATGCTGATGTCTTAGCCTTTGAAAAATGAAGTGCTTCTTCTTTTGATGTAAAGAACATATCTCTGGTATTTATGGAATCATTTTATTTTACCTCTTATTCTGTAGGCTTTCTCTTAGCTACAGAATATGTCCTGCATGTTGTTTTCAGGCACCTCGATGTTTTTTTGTGGGAACAGAGCAACGCTTAACATAGCAATTAAACAGGAAAGTACATGAGTAAAGCTACCCTGTGCTTTAAGCACAGGTCTCAATCTGCACTTGAACCTATCTGTGCTGTGGCCAACACAACCTTTTCAAGCCCCATCTGTGTTCTGTTGGACAACCCCCCCCACACACTTTCACAGTTTTTCCTAGAATGGTCTTAATACCACTGAACAGGCACAAAGGTGCTGCATGTACAGACAGCCTGAGCTGAGGTTGCTGTTGCAAGAGGGAAGACATGCCACATTGGGCAGTATGAACTGATGCAGACACTTAGAAGTAAAAGAGCGAGTATGAAAGTGCTAAGTCCTCTTCTGGGCCAACCTACACAGATCCAGTCTCTGTGTCAGCCAAACAGGATTTGATATCTAGTTTGCAAACGAGGCTGGAAAGAGAAGACAGAGAGCATCTGTAGCTCTTATGTCTCACAAGAATGCTTGTTATTCCAAGTGCTCATACATGTATTGTGAGAAGAGTAGATCTACTGAAAGGTTCACTAATGTAAGAGAATAGAAGCTCAAGAAATGAGCAGTGACAGTTACCAGTGGCCTACAACGTTCAGCCTGTTTGCAAAGTTACCCTCTTTGGGGGATGATAAAGAAGAGGAGCTTGGCTTTCATTCATGACTCGTATTAAGGAAGGATGTCATAATTTTCTCTCCAATAACTTATATACCTAAGAATATTCAGAAATGCCTTTTCCCTTCCTGGTTTCATTTTTCTAAATCCTTTTCCTTCAGACCCTAGCTGCTAATAGGCACCATAAGAGTTAATTATTCTATTTCTGGATACTATTAAATTTACTCCAATTCACTCCTCTGCTTCCCGTCTGTTAACGTCCTAAGGATCAAAGCTCAATATAACTATTTTAGGCCAAGAGTTCAAAATGCTACCATTCATATTATAACTTAACAGGAAAGCATGAGTTACTTTTCCTCCTTATAAATCATATCTTTTTGAGTTATGGGGTTTTTTATTGTTGTTGTTGGATTTGTTTTTTGGTTGTTTTTTTTTTTTTTTTTTTTTAAACACCTGAAAAATTAATTCATTTTTTCCTATTTTATATCCCTGGCATCCTAATCTAAAAGATTACATCAACCTGCTTTCATGCATCCGTTACATGTCAATTATTTGAAGCAGAAAACTTAATGAACCTAAGGTAAGAATACTGGATAAGAAAGGGGTAGATATGTTTTGGAAGGAAACACGGGTTTTGAATGGCAGAAAAAAGCAAGCAAGCAAGCAAGCAAGCCTTTCCTCAGCTATTTTTCCTTCACTTGTGAATTACAAAGCCTTTTGCTTTCAGATCTCTGCCGCGCTCCTAACAAGCGTTCCTAATGTCAGCCATTTGCGGCCAGCGGGTTCTGCGGGGAAGGGGTGGTTTTAGTTCTCTTCTAAACGCGATAGCCTCAGCCACGGCTTTCGTGAGTTTCTGCCCTCTCCTCCCAGGCGTGCCGGCTGGATTCCGCCCTGGCATCACCCCGCTGTAAGGGGCCGCCGTGCCGCCCGCCCGCCCCGCACACCGAGCCGCACCGACGCTTCCCACACGCCCTTGCGGCAGGGCCAAGCCCCGCTCCCCGCGCGCCCCTGCTCCCGCGCGGCGCAGGCCCCAGGGGGGTGGGGGTGTCACAGCGCCCCCTGGCGGCCGCGCTGCGCACCCGCCGCCCTCGCCCGCCGCCCTCGCCGGCCGCTCAACCCTCTGCTCGCCGGGTTCGTCGCAACCTGCTCCTCCCAGATCCCCCGCTGGCGGGCTGTCGCACATCTGCCTTGGGGAATGAGGGCCTGTGCCTTCCCGAGGCCGTGCTGGACGGACGCTGAGGGCCTGCGTGGTGCTACAACCGCTTCAGCCTCTCACAGGCGAGGGCCAAGGAAAGAGGAGCTCCGCGGGGGCGAGCTGCCAGCGGTCCTGGCCAGGGTATCCCTCCACTAGCCACTGTGCAGGGTGAAGGTAAAAGAACTTGAAAGTTGGGTTTGACAGCCCCAAAGTACTTATTTTAATCTTTTCGTTCTAATTGCATGTCTGCAATACTCCAACCTTTGTGTCAGGGCTGTGAATTTTTCCTCAGAAATAAGGCGCTGGAGTACAAGTGCGAGCTGAGAGATTGCAAATCCCCAATTACTAATTCTATGCTGCTTGCAAAGTATTTAGCCATGTCAAATACTTACCTGTTGGGTTGTTTATAGAAAGCCTTCAAACAGCTTTCATCTCAGCTCGCACAAAATGCCCTCCGATGGAAGTCAAGCACCTTGCAGAAATAAACACGCACTGTTCAGGTAGTGCTGGTCAAATCGTGCGGCACGACTGGCACTGGCTCCAGCTCAAGGGCTCACATATGCTGCCCCACAGCCCGCCACACCAGCCTCTCTCTCCTCCCAGTTCCACCACCGCACCAGCCCTTTCCTTTCCCCTTCTTAAGCTGATGCCCGGGAGTTTTTATTAGCCATTTAGCCCCGCTTAGCTGTACAGCATGAAGAATACAAATTTTTCCTTTTGCATAGTGTTGTCTTTATCAGTAAAATTTAGCTGCTGCTGGATGTTCAGAGGGGTGAAGAGAGATGATGGGAGAGGGGAATAACCCAGGCCAGCTGTGTGTATTCTAACTGCTCATTAAAGCAAAGGCAAGGAAAGCAGTCTGGCTGCAAAAGGTAAAATATTACAGGCTATATCATAAGGTTTGGATGTGAACATACGTACACAATGCTTCTTTCACAGGATTCCTGCTGTAAACTTTGTCCTTTACTGGGTGATTCAATCCTCTGTAATGAAAAAGTTGCCCCACTCTGAACTTTCCTGACTTTTTTTCTTTCCAAAGAACAGTAATAACAGAGACTAAAAGAAAAGACAGAAGAAAATATGCTACAGCTTGTGTTAAAATAATTTTTCTTGGAAAATGAAAAGCCATGGTACCACTGCAATCAGCCATTCAAAACCTCTGCAACTTTGCCACAGCCTCCACAGCTGCTACAGAAATTCATTTGATACAGTGCAGCATTCGCTGTATGGTTAATTCACGCTTATCTGGTAGGTGACCTATCCAGCTTGTGGACAGATGGGGCAGTAAGTATGAGAACACCTGAATATGGAAGCGGTACAGCTATATTTGTATCATCTCTATTCCCTGCTTCAGAGAGGTGCCATGTTAAAGCACCAGCTTTTTTTTCTCTCCGTCTGATCTGATTTTGTGGGTTGCTGTAAAATGTATTGCACTGGTTTTGGCTGGCCAGGGTACCTTGCTTGTTTTATACAGCCCTGGATAACAGAAACCTAAGTAAACCACAGACACCATGCACCCATGGGAACACCAGGTGATAATCCTTATCTCATTGCTGTTACATTTCCAAATTTGCTACTTCTTTCAGAGACATTATGTATTTGTTCTGTGCAAATCTCCTTCAATAAGCATGTCTGCTTTTTTCTAGACCTTTGCTTGCAAGGTATGCATGTTGGGCATACAAGTTGTTCCCTACATTTTTAACTAGCTTAGGACACTGTACTCTGATGGAGTGCTATGTTAGATAGACACACAAACTCCTAGAAACTTGCTGGTCCATGTTTTAATGTTGAATATCATCATGTGGCTTAACAAACACCTACTTTCTGAATAAAATTATTATATCTTACATACACAGATTCAGGAGACTATAGCAAGTCACTGTTGCTAGTAATATAACCCCAGGAACGCTACGTAGAGAACTGGGAAGTATTCAGTCAACACAGCAGTTTATTCCTAAGGTAAGATCACATTCCAGATGAGAGAATAAGAAAATCAATATACCAATAGACCGTAGTCTTTTATTAACTACTGAGTGGTTTAAAATACAATAACATGCAAAGTCTTTGTGCAAATTGGGTGCCATGTTTCACTTTTAGGATGTTAAATGTTAGTGTGTGATGGGTATTAAAAGATTCTGTCCAGTAAATACAAAACTGATAGATGTGCACCAGTACAGCAAATTCTAGCAACGTAGGTGATGCATAGAGAGCCCAGAATATTTATTCTTCAAGTACATTGCGTTTGGTATGTTGTGTTATAGCTGTTAGGTATGCTTAAAGAATTACTTTGTAACTGCATTCTCACAGGATGTCCTTTTGTTTTTCCAAGGAGTATTCCCCAGTGTTTTTCTTTTCCATCAGATGCCTCCAGCACAACCACAGGAAGACATTATTTCCCCCTTACTATAGAAGAATATGTATCAACATAAGACCCATGCCACACTGTTAAACTAACAATTGTTCAGTAATTTATTTCTCTCTTGATTCTCTCTTTCCAGTGGAAATACCTGATCCAGACCTGACCAAACTGACTGCAGACATTTCTGTTGACTTTATAGGCTTTGATTCAGACTCTGTCTGTGATACAAGACAATCAGCCGTGCAGGACAGGGTTGTAATTCCATCAAGGACTTCTGGTGACCTCATAAACCATGAGAGCTGGCATTGATTTTAATGGGCATCACGTGGTTAAATTCCCATGCATCATTTTGAAAATGTAGGGCTTCATTTGATATTGCAGAAGGATACCAGACCTACCATGTCAAATTGTTTCTCTTTCTTCTAAAGGACCCACTAGCTTTATGTTACAGTCAGTCCTCTTTGGTAGCAAATGAAATATGCCATTCTGGAAAATGAGTATTTTCTCTGGCAAAATGAACTTGAAAAGTAAGTTTCATAGAAAAGCACATATTTGGGTTATATTCTTTTAAATAAACTTTCTAAAAAGATGGCAATAAATTCAAGGAAAGGTGTGGTTTGTGCAGCATTGGCTTTGCTTGCAGATTTTTAAGCATGAGACATTTTAAAAAAATTAATTCATACATCGGAAAATAAAGGAATTTAATTGGTTTGGGTCAGTTGAAAAACTAGACCATGTTAAACCTAGTTTAAGTTAAGCTAGGTAAGTTAGCTCAAATTGCTAATGTTGAACAACCTCAGTTAAAAGTTACATTGACTGAAGCGGTTTAACTATATTCAGTACACCAGTTTAGACTGTGGTGTTAGGAATTTCCAGGGGTTCAATAAGGTTGACTTGAAGTTTCAGTTTGTGAAATTTGTTCTATTGCCTTTGTAAGGCACTTGCTTTCTCTCAGCCTAGATTTTGCCTGTTTTAACCAGTGTACAGCCACTGTGCATATCTATAAAATGTTGCCGGTTATCAGTTTAAAGATCTGACAGCATGGTTATGATTCAGGTAAATGTGGTAATAAAGACATAACCTAAGTTTGTCAGCTTAGCTTTTCTGTCATGTATGTCATCAGTATATAGCAAGGAGAGGGTCTAAAAATTGCTCATTATGATGACGGCATACCAGGAAAGGATCTGTCCTTCTTAATTCTGAGAGTAGAGATCAGTGAACTGCCTAATCTCTGTTTTGCCCTCAACATTGTGAGTAATTTTATTGCTAGCTTGGTCTATAAGTAACAAATCTTTGTGGCATGGCTAGATAATGTTCCTGTATTGGATACCTTCTAGAGTATGTTATTTTTTGTTCAGCCTCAGGTAACAAATCACCTTGAGATTGAAGGGGGAAAGAGGATACCTTCTAGACAGATTATGCAAAAACTACTTACTGTGGCCTTTCTACTGCCTTAATGTGGGGTCCCTGGTATTTGTTGTTCTCTGGGATAACTTTTGAACTATATGCATCACTGATCCCTATGTCACACTGTGCTGAAAAGTAGATTTTTCACGATGTGCATGGTTCAGCCATAGAGTATAGCATATACACTCTTTCCTGTAGTTATATCCCATGTCCTATGGCCAGGTGGAATAATTGCATATTTTAAGTTTAGTTTAAAAGTTGTAAAGAATTGCAAATGCGAGCGTATGGGAGAAGGTTGATTCTCCATTGTTAGTGCCATAACTAACATAAGTGTATGTAGATTTTGTGCAACAAGCTCCTTCTTAACGGCACTCCGAATTATTACAACTCCAGTAATAATCTCATAGCTGAGATAAATAATAAATTACAGGCATGTGGAAGGCTGTAATAGCCTTGGGATGGAAGTTGTATTGTAGTAGGTTAGATAGTTTGTACAGGAGGAGGATCCCTAAGGCTTGTTGAATAAATAGATGGATCTTCTCTGTGCTCCATGGAAAATGATGTATGTTTTTGGTTTGTTTGTACTACTTTCTCCACATGAAACGTGTGTTTGGTCCAACAATTCTGTGGTTTCCTCACTTTGTGATAATAATTAACACCCTCACTAAAGTCTAAGCAGTGATGACATTTGTTTAAGGGCCTGACTCTGATTTTTGTTGCTGTTTTGCCTTATGTTACTTTCAATATGCAATTGAAACCATTTTGGAAAACCTAAAGGTTCAGAGATTGTGGGTTTTTTGGTCTTACTGACCGTTTAGAAACTCTTTCATGCAACATATCTTTCAGCCTTTGAGGATGCACGACTTCTCCAGCTCTGTGGGTCTGGGTTGACATCAGTAAGCTGAAACTAAAGCCAGCTATGCAGGGCTCTAAATGCAGCAGGCTGGGAAATATTTCCTTTTTTTTTCTGAAGACACAGAGAAGTGTATATAATTAATGCAAAAGTAAATCAGTCATAAGGTAACATTTTTTTAGGAGGTAAACGGGTTAGGAGAGAAAAAAGAAGGAATATCTTAAACTTTACTTTACTTTAAAGATTCCTGAAGCTTCAGGGAAAATTTATTTTAAGAAAGATGACAATGGTTCTCTACTCCCCTTAATAATCTTGTAAAAATGATTAATAGCTTTGGAGTAGATGTACATATTTTGAACTTCCTTTCTGGACAGAGCACAAAGAAAACCTGGCTTGTTTGTGGTTGTAGAAGAATCATAGGTGGCTTTGTATAAGAAAGGCAGGTAGCTGCCAAGGACGTACAAGCCTCCTTCCCTTTCCCCATTCTTTTTTTCCGTAATAACTTTTTTCAATATGTTGTCATTTTCCCCCCCATTTTTTCCTAAATAAAGTGAAATGTCAAATCAGCAGAGAATTAAAATGTATTTATAAAAAAACAACCAAAAGGGCATCTGATGTTTTACAGACATTCCAACACCTTCAGGAAATTTGAACTCACACCAAAGGGTCTGATATTCATTTGAATCTCCATCTGTGCTGAAGCACATGTGTGCACACAACACACATTGAACCACTACAGTGGAAAAAAAATCCCTGCTCTTAAATTATGGCAGCTCTCTACAATTCTTCTGTAACCACAAAAGCTTTGGTAGTTTTGAGACATTGCAGTGGCTTCGGGTGATCTGATCACAGAGCTTAATTTTGTTAAAGAAATCCCTGTGCTGAAAGGTATGGAAAGGCTGTAGGAGAAACACGGGGAGCTGCAAGCTCACAGCGTGAGGGTAGTTTGGAGTGAAGGGGAAGGGTTCAAGAAGCTGATGTGACAGCAGACACCCTACAGCCAGAGTTAACGCTGGAAACATTGCAGTTTTAGTTCCCTCGCTAGAAATCCCCGTGCTTGCAGGAACGGATATAGTCATTAGTCCTCAATGGGAATATGACCTTTCCCTTTAAGTATCTGTGTGATGCTTTTGATCCTTTTGACTCTTTCTAAAGGATAGATTAAATATGTGGCACAATGTCTACTCCTGAGTGAGGATTAAGCCTGGCTTGTGGAAGCAAAACTATATTGCCTAACCCATCATCATTTATCATGTTCTTTGGGGACCTGTTCTCCATTTTTCTTCCCCTCCCCCCACTACTTTTAGAAAATCCCCTTCTCTGGGGTTTAATATTGATCTCAGCTGCATTGGCCTTGGCTTCACTGTAGTTACTTCTGATTTTACACTTAAACAGGTCTTATGTCTCAGATATCTTGTTAAACAAAGTGCTATTCTGAGGCTCAGCTCTCAAGCAACCCATGCTCCTCTTAGCATATTTTTGTGCATGCATTTTAATAATAAATACCTTAAAATGATTTATAGTTTTGTATCACCCTGTATTTCAATGGAATTCCCTGAGGATAAACCTTGCCCTGTAATACTTGTATTCTGATTTAATGAAGCAGTGAAGCATGTGATTACCTTCAGGACCTGTGTAAATCCCATTAACTTCAATTAAGCCTGAGAATGTACTTTAGTGCTTCACTAGACAGGGATGCTTAAGGCTAACATGCACACAAATGTTTTTGCTGAATCAAGTCTCAGCATTTTATCCATTTTTGTTCCTGTTTTCTTCTACTCTCCCTGATGATGTAATAATTTTGGTCTTCTAGTATCCTTGCACGCTGCTTCCAAGTTAGAAGCTACAGTGGGACTGAAGGTCTCATTCAGGGGAGGATAAAATTAATCCGTTCTGCAGCTGTGAACCAGAGAAGTCCCAGCAAGCTTCCCAGTAAAATGAAAAAGTGATGGTATGCCACGCTGGCTCATAAAAATGTAATTTAAGCACTGCCCTCTCAATAAAAATATCACATTTAGGACACAGTAATCCCCTTCTGAACCTTATCTTACTTTTCAACAGCTCTTTGGACTCTTACAATTGATGCACTTTGAATTTCCTGTTGGTCAGGTAGCATGACTTTCTGTACCTCCCTCCCACAACCACAGCTTTGCGCTTCGTTCTAAGCAGGCAATATCCAGACACAGGCGGAAAACTGAATCCATGGTCTAAAATTCAGTAAATTCAGGAGCTTTTAGGTACTTAGTTGGGAGACTTCAGAACTACCAGTGCTCAGAGCTGTGGCCTTTGCACATATTGCACCAAAACGAATGAAACTTCAAAAATGCTTTTCAATTGTTTTCTCAAGACTCCTGCCAGAATCTTTGCCTTCTTTTCACACTTTTTTTCTTTTTAATGAGCTCCTGATTTATGACAAGAAATCACCAGACACCTAGGTTCTCTGGGCTTATTAAAATAGACAAATTCTTTGGTGTTAGAAAATCATTGTAAGACCATATATTTTTTCCATACTAGATTGAATCATTGTAGGCAAGTGCCCCAGTCCTCCTTCCAGCTATGGTGTGGAGGTTATATTTCAGCAAAAGGAAAAAATAACCCTTTCCAGTTCTTGGCTCAGTAAAGCCAACTTTTTCACTGGGTACAGAAGGATGATTGCTTTTTTGCCCCCGCAGTATTCTGCATTTTATCTCTATAAAAAGATTTGCTTGCTTTGCCTTAGTGTGTACTGTGTAGTTAATCTTCCAAATAGCAGTCATCTTCCTAGCTTCCATGCCTGAAGTGCACTGGTGATTTATATGCTCACAGTCTGTTTTCACAATGTCTTTCCTGGCTGTCTTGTATCTCTCCCCTGTGGAGCACTGGGCCTTAAAATCATTGCAGTAAGGACAGGCAATCAGTCTTCTTTAGATACGTATTGGATTTTACTGGTGCCTGAGCCTATAGAATGTGCCAATGTCTTTTGTGGTTCTGGCAGGGAAAGTCTCAGGGAAGTGTGGAGTTTTGGTTTGGATAACAGAGGAGCTGGTTGAGACTTTTTACGCAAAGTGTTCTTTTTTATTGTTCTTTTCATCAGATAATGCTGGGAATATATGAACAAGTTTCAGAAGGAGTTTTGGAACTGCAGGGTGGTGTTTCTGCTCAATCACAGAGCCATATGTTAGCTTCAGATTCTCTCTTCGGAAGCAGCCTCGTTGCAAAGTGCGGCTCTCCCTTATTCAGGTAAGGGACTTAAGAATCTGAGAATGGCCACATCAGACAGACCAGTAGCCTCTCCAGCCCAGCAGCCTGTCTGATAGTCTCAGTAGTACTTGCTTAAGGAACGTGTCTGCTTAAGGCGAAACACATACTGAAATCTTCTTTCCCAATGTGAACTGGAGTCACTCATGTGCCATTAATTCTGTAATTAATAGGCCTTGATAATTTTTTCCATGAATATTTCTAATCACTTTTCACACAATATAAAATTGTAGCACCTGCAACACCCTGTAAAAAGGATTCACAGAGCTTGCACATACTTTGCATGAAGTGTCTTGCTTGAAGAATCTCTGCTTTGGCCTTGCCAACCACAACTTTTATTTGATCTTCTCTAGTTCTTGTATGAGAAGAATCCAGAAACTTATTTCTGTCCACCTTCTTCTTGCAATTCAATGGTTTTTTAGACCTTCATTACCACTTCCATGGTCTGTTCTCCAAACAGAACATTATGGTCTGCCCAAACTTCTTCATATAGAAAATATTCCACACCTTTGTCCTTCACTGAAATTTATCTGACGCAACTCCAGTCTCTTGTCTGTACCATATCAAATGTGCACGGTCCAACCTCAGGCTACTTTGGGTTTCTTTGGGTGAATAAAGATTTAAATATTAACTGAAGCAAGATTTGCCGTCTGGTTTCAGAAAAGGTGAATGCTCCAGTGACAGAACACATGGGTAGTCTCTTCCTCCCAGTGTTCCAGTGGATATTATCTGAAACAAAGAATAATATTATTTAATAACCAAAGAGAAAGATGGAAGTGTCTGAGATCACCTTTGTAGCCAAAAGCATGTGGCTTGGAAGTAGAAATCTTAGGTCTGTCTGGCCTGCCTGAATTGCCAAGTTCTTTCTTTCTGTCTGGAACAAGTGCTGAGGCCTCCCTTTGCTTTTTGCTTTGAAAGGCCCTTACTTGGTCCCACCGTAGCAGGAGTGGTGAGGAGCGTAAGAAGAGAAATATAACATGGGATTGCAAAACAGCCAGCTCTAGCCTCTGCAATGGCAAGTGGGACAAGATTACAAAAATTTTATGTTTGGTCTGAACAACTTGGGTTCAATTCACTTGCCTAAAAATAGATGGTGGGTGCCATTTGAGAGACAACAGGGTACCTGGCACACCTATATGGGGCTGGCAGATAAGGAAAACTTGTGGCTTTCTGGAGTGACAGCTAGTGAGCTGACCGGGTATCTTTAGGGGTTTCAAATACCACAAAATACACGTGTTTGGCAATTGCATTGTGTATCACATTTCTTTCATTCTGGTTCTCATTGTCTGTGCCCTGCAGATTTATCTCAGTTTACTGAAGTGTGGTACAAGTCAGGTACAGCACCTGTTTTTGTATAGTTCTGCTTGTTTGTAATGGATGTGCACAAAATCCCGTTTCCTAAGAAAGCAGTAGATACAACTAATAACATTTTTAGCTTACTTGTGGCATCTAACTTGCTTTTGGCACTCAGATCTATGTTCCATATTTCTTCTCAAGTCTACACACTTGTGACTATTTCCTCTAAACACTTCTGGTTTCTTTTTTGTTGTGATGACTTTCAGGCAGTCATCCAACTCTGCATTAGATTCAAGGAATCTCTATGTCCATTTGACTTTGCCTGGGCTTAGATCTTCCTGTGTCCTTGGGTATTGCCTTTTGCTGTCTCCAGGTATCTCGCTACATAAATATATCTTTCACTTAACTTGCTGAATCCAGAGATTTTATATAGATCAGTGATAGGCTGTTACTGACAGTCTTGAGAGCCTTCCATCTTTTACGTTTTAACTAGAAATTCAGAGTATACTAAAATGGAGATTACAGTGGAGTCCAATGACTGCAACTGAACAGAGGCAGAAGGGTACATAAGCAAGCCAGTGAGTTATACAGACATCCTTTAATACCTATTAGTGAAATATGAATCCATTTCAAGATTAATTTTTATTTTGTGAGTTAATTGGACCAGATTTAAGTTCTTTCACCAGCTCTTACTTTTCTGCTTGTAGGCTCCATGTAATTGGCCTAAAATTGTGTGGGCTAGAAGGAGCGTCTGGAGATCGTGTAGTCTAACCCCCTCCTCAGAGTAGGTCCAGTTAAAACAGGTTGCTCAGGGCCTGGTCTGGTCATGTTTTGTGTATCGTCAAGGATGGAGACTTCACAGACTCTCTGGGCAACCATTTTAATGATTCCCCCCCCCCCTTATCTAGTCAAAATTTCTAGTCAAAATGTTCCAGCTTGTGCCTATTGTTTCTTGTACTCACACTATGCACCTCTGAGAGTCACAGTGTCCTGTAAGAGACAAAACAGGCTACCAGTCTGGATACCTGTGATTTTTACAGGGCGGTTGCTTTTACTACAGCCTTGAATACAGATATGGTGTTTGAATGATCTCTTGTTGTGTAATTGCAATTCCTACATTAACTTCTAGCATTATCTTTTGAAATGAAGCTTTGAGAGATGATTACATTGTACATAATGACTTGACTTTAAGGAATATGGTTTGTTTTGAATATTAATAAGTTTGGCTCCTTGAATTTGTGGTCTATGTTCACTCACTTCCTTGAAAGTTTTTGATGAAAACTGACAGGCAGGTTGAACAGATAGACAAACAGCAGTATTACAGATGTTTTATTTTTGGAAAATCAAACTATAAGTACTAATTTTTCGTTCAAAAATATATGTCTTTAAGCCCATTTCCTAATAAAAAGAAACTAAAGAATTTAGATTTTTATTTTATTTTATTTCTTTTCCTCTTTTTAAGTGTAAAATCAGTATTAGATTTAGCAGTTTCTCAGGTCAGATCTATACTGGAAAATTAGACAGTTCCAGGGAATGTTATGAGTGTCTGAGTGAGTTGTCTCTACTGCTAAACTGTTGGGATAGTTCACTGCAAGTTTTTATCCTAAAACAACTACTGATCTCCCAAAGAGCAGCTGGGTATGATTTGGAAGCTAGCAGAGACCATGATTTGTTCTCAGTAGGCAGTTTTATAATGTAAAGAGGGTTTAAATTACATGCACAATTCTGTGGGGCCAGATGGGATCCACCCGAGGGTACTAAGGGAGCTGACAGAGGAGCTCTCCAAGCCACTCTTCTTCATTTATCAACAGTCCTGGCACACAGGGGAGGTCCTAGAAGGCTGGAGGTTAGCCAATGTGACACCCATCTACAAGATCAGTTGGACTAGATGATCTCAAAAGTCTTTTCCAACCTAAATGATTCTACGATTCTAAATGTATATACAAATCCAGTTCGTATTGTTGGCCTTATGGGAAAGAATGGTCATCTACCTGTTAAATTTTACTTGTACAGACTTTGACATCTTTTATCAGATGGAACTAAAAGAAGTCAATTTATATAATTGTCATGGTTTAACTCCAGCCAGTGACTAAGCACCAAGCAGCCGCTCACTCACTCCCCCCACAGTGGGATGTAGGAAAGGATCAGAAGAGTAAAAGTGAGAAAACTTGTGGGTTGACATAAAGACAGTTTAACAGGTAAAGCAAAAGCCACACATGCAAGCAAAGCAAACCAAGGAATTCATTCCCCACTTCCCATGGGCAGGCAGGTGCTCAGCCATCCCCAGGAAAGCCGGGATTCATCATGTAATGGTTACCTGGGAAGACAAATGCCATAATTCCGAATGTACCTCCCTTCCTTCTTGCCCCAGCTTTTATACTCAGCATGATGTCCCATGGTATGGAATATCCCTTTGGCTAGTTTGGGCCAGCTGTTCTGGCTGTGTCCCCTCCCAGTTTCCCATGCCCCTCCAGCCCTTTCGCTGGCACAACCCAAGAAACTGTAAAGTCCTTGACTTAATATAAACATTACTGAGCAACAACCAAACCATCAGTGTGTTATCAACGTTGTTCTCACACCAAATCCAAAACACAGCACTGCACCAGCTGCTAAGAAGAAAATTAACTCTATCCCACCTGATACCTGGACAATAATTTTCTATAGATAATATTATATAATTTATTTCTGGTGGATCTATTTTTGAGAGTCTCACAATTCCCAATACAGAAGGAGTGACTGAATTTCTGATCTTGACACTGCTCTTACTTTATCTTTCTTCCTTGTTGACTGCAGGTTATTACATGATAGTGGTGTTCTTGCCGTAATTAAATGTAGAATTTTCTTCTCAAATGTTTTGAATCCTTCTTCTCTGCAGGTAATATTTACTGATCTGTCATCTTTGCTAGAATAGGAATGAGAGAGATATAGAATTACATTCATGGAGAGTGCTGAACAATTGTGAATCCAACACCAGGAGCTAGCTTCCTAACTCTTATTCATTTGGCATCACAATGAATTCTGCATTCATTCATGTATTGAGCAGATGACCTGAGCATCTGAATGTCTAGCCCTTTGAGATTTAAGGACCTGGGATACACACCACCAGTAGTATTTAGGGACATCACCCTTTTTGGATCTTAATTTCAGAAATTTCAATAGGTTAAAATTATAATTACTTTGAAGTATTTTTCTTCTGATCTATATGAGACTATCTAGTACCCTAAGTTGTCTAGATTCCCAGTACATAGAAGCTTCAAACCGCAATCTAGAATAGTTAACTAGTTGACCAAGAAAGCACCTAAAGTCAAAAGGAAAACAGTGAACTGCCCAGAGCAAGTGAGTAGGTATCACCTATTTACTGAAGGTCAAAGGATGCTTCTAAACTATTTTCTATGATATGAGCAGAGCTTACTTGAGTCTTTTGAACGACTCTAGAGTAAAAATAGAGAGTAACAATGTCTGCTTTTCAAATGTTGTTAGAACTGTACCAATATGCAACAAATAGTATCAAAATCCCAGGGGGAAGACTTATTCTCCAGTGTTTCTGTTGTCATTGTTGAAGACAGCATCTGTTACTGTATTTTTAGGGAGATGTGTCTTGCTGGTCTTGTGCTAAGAGACCCAGCTAGGTTATATCCCTCAGGAGGTTTAAACATATCTGTGTGACACAGATGTGTGAGACAAAGTGCAGCTAATAGAGCAACCAGGAGATGCAGCAGTCTGTGCCAATTTAGGCAGAAGTATGCACAGAAGGGGGGCAGAAACTCTGCTGAGGATGGGGCACACATGCTCAGCAATGGTGGTGACCTGTCATGGGGCAGCAACTAAAGCAACTTCCTCTGGCATCAACTCAACCTGAGCTCCTGAGGGAGCTCTGCAGGTCCATGGGTTCGGGGATGCCTTACTGAGGTGTCCTGGTTTCAGCTGGGATAGAGTTAGTTTTCTTCTTAGTAGCTGGTAAAGTGTGTTTTGGATTTAGGATGAGAATAATGTTGATAACACTCTGATGTTTCGGTTGTTGCTAAGCAGTGTTTACACTAAGTTGGGGACTTTTCAGCTTCTCACCCCACCCCACCAGCGAGGAGGCTGGGGCTCACAACAAGCTGGGAGGACACACAGCTGGGACAGCTAACCTCAACTGGCCAAAGGGATATTCCATACCATATGACATCATGTTCACTATATAATCTAGGAGGAAAGCTGGCTGGAGACAGCTGCTTGGGGACTGGCTGGGCTTGGTCAGTGGGTGGTGAACAACTGCATTGTGCATCACTTGTTTTGTATATTCTAATTCTTTTACCATCATCATTGTTATTATTTATTTTTTCCTTCCTTTTCTGTCCTATTAAACTGCCTACCTCAAACCATGAATTGTACTTTTTTTCCTAATTCTCTCCCCTATCCCACTGTGGGGTGTGGAGTGTGTGGGAGGAGTGAGCGAGCGGCTGCGTGGTGTTTAGCTGCCTGCCAGGTTAGGCTGCGACATGAAGCTGGGGCTGGGGGAGATGGTGTCCTTGGCTGCAGGAGGTGTGTACTAAGGGAGGATCTGTGTCACCAAGTAAAAGGGCTGCAGGAGGAGGTCTTCAGACTACATAGCATCAGAGACAAGAAAAGGAGTTTGATGAGGTCTTCTCCAACACCTTGTAGCTGCAAGAGCCTGAACTCCAACTGTATGAAGGGAGGGGCAGGCAGAGTCACGGGTGTCAGAGACCCCATGATGGTGAAGGCTGCAAGCTTCTGGCTGCTCTGCCTTCAGATCTGCAGCTACAGAAAAAAGTTCAGTATCTTGGTTGCAGACAAGGGGCTGGGAGCAGTGCCTAGAGCAGAACCAGAGCTTGCTGAGCCTGAGCCCCAGAAGCACAAGAGGCAATCAATACACTCAAACAGAAGAAATTCCATTTAAACATAAGAAAAAGCTCTTTCACTGTGGTCAGGGTAGTCAAACACTAGAACAGGATGCTCAGAAGGTTTGTGGAGTCTCTATACCGGGAGATATTTCAAAATGCAGTTGAACGTGATCCTGAGCAACCTGCTCTAGTTGACTTTGCTTTGAGGAGGGGTTCATAGCAGATGATATTCAGAGGCCCCTTCCAACCTCAGCAATTCTGTTTTTCTTTGACGTAGTGGAAGGTCATGAAGACATATCAAAAGAGGATAAATTAGTCAGTGGGGAGTGATGAATTATGAGCTTCTGGTATCCAGACTAGTTCATTAAGAGTTAGTTGAGGTACATATGACCTGTGTATTGCTGTGCAGGCACATTCATATGTGGAAAACATCTAGTTTCTGGATCCAGATGGGGCTTAAAGAAAGTCTAGCCAGGGCAGTTCTAGCCATGAACAGATGTGTGATTCGAGAAACACATTTGAATATTGAAAAAAAAAAGCACTTAGGGCATTTAGGCACCACCTGATTTAGGAGTAAATCAGGACTTTTTGGATGATTTTTTTTTAACATAGGTTCCTGAATTGTCTGTGAATCTGTACTTTAAGTGCTCAGGTTGATCACTGTTTTCCATCTTCAGGGCTGACCATGCACAACCAAAAGAGGAGTGACAATGTTCACATCCATATCCAAAAAAGAAAGCGAAAGATATTGTTGTCTGTCTTTCTGTACATTCCTACCTTTGAGGCCATATCATTGCTGTTGCTCTGTGCCGGCAGCCCTGCATTCTTAATTTGAATATGTATGTAAAATGGATGACCCTCACCTTCCCACAGCTGTGCAACTATTATAACCTTATAACTTCAAATAATGTTTTACAGCTGGGGCACAGGGCTGAAATAATACATGTGGTTACTTACTTCTTTATATATGGTATCCTTCAGTTCCAGTATGTGTCTGCAGTTCCTCAGTAGGGCAAATATTGACATACAGTATTTTGCTCCCCTTTAGCTCTTACACTTCCCTTTTAACCAGATGTAACAAACTCTTTCCTAACCTATTCTGTCTCTGCTGCTATGTATGTTGACACCAATGGACTTGTGAGTGAGTAGGCCTGTCAGCAGTGGATATTTTTCTCCTTCATTGTCATTGGAATAATGACATCTCTTGCTTTATATGGTTTTGTGTCCTACAACTCAATAATCCAGTGCAGACCTCGGTGTCTGACTGCAAGACACCAGTCTGTAACTCAGCTAATAAGCCTAAACAAAGGAAATCCCTTGACTTCAGGACAAGAATGTGTCCCGTGTTCTTAGTATCCTGAAGACTAGAGAGCAAAGTTGCTATCCTCCTTGATTTCTCTTTAAAGTCAGAGTAATTCCCCATAACTACAAGACCAGATTCCTTTAAACTGCAGCAAACAACATAATACATAATTATTTTACAACAGTGAGGTTTTATTTGCTATTTTAAATGTTTTCCTTGTTTTTTGTTGTAAGAGAAGAAGAATGTAAACCTTCTAGAACAAAATGTGCTGAGGATGACTTTCAGCTGCCACATTCTTAGCTAAAGCCAAGTGCTTTGGAAGTGCAGGTATGTTTACATCTGGGTTTTATTTCTGGCCCACCTTTAATAAAGATGCAACAACGATAAAGCAAAACACAACACAACATGATAATATATGGCACATAATAAAGAACTGCCATAAGTACACAGGGGGCTCAATTTTGCTTTCACTCTATCTCTGCGAAACTCCATTGTTCCAGACTATACCTTTGCAATTGTCAGAGTTCCTTGTGGTTCAAAAGGAGACATTTTCCAGAGTAATGAGGTCACTGGTTCCCATTTGCCATTCCACAATATTCTGTTTATTCCTAGAATCCCTGTTCTTTCAGCAATAGCTGATGCTCTCTGTAGCTGTTGCTCCTGGGGGAATTGAGACTTTAAATATTCATTAAAAAGTGAATTGCTATTGTTGACAAAATACAGATGGCCAAGCATGAACTACTGACACCTAGGAGTACACTTCCAGTGCAGTGCTTGGCGATGTGGCCATGTGAATGCTGTGGTTGCTTTTACCAAGCCAGTGCATCCTTTGTTACCAGATTGGCCCGGCTGTACGCTCGTATTCCTTTGCCTAAATACGGCACAAGCTGTTAAAGTAATTTCTTTTAAAAAATGAACTGAAATTACTTATTTTTGCTTTTGAGAGTGAGAAAAGATATGCTTTTTCACAGCAAAACTATTAGCGGACAATATTCGTACAAGGCTCAGCTCACAAAATAATTACCCCGAGTCAAAGCTCTGCTTCAGGCTGCTGCAAACGTAACGCTCGATGGTTCCCAGAGGCTCTGTCTGAACTGTGGGGTGTGTGCCATAGCCATGTCCCTGATCATCCGGGGGGGACCTGGCTGGGCCGGAAACCGGGCTGTGGGGGCGGAGGGTGGAAGGGAGTTAGCATGGAGCCAGGGTGCAGCTGGGGTGTGTGCACGCACACACACACACGGCTGTAGGAGCTGGGAAGCATGCCTGAATTCCACAGGTTAGACATAGTTATAGCTTTAAATCAGCCATGTATTTAAACAGTTTATGAAGATGTAGCCAACAAACTAAGTCTCTGTAGACTACATTTAGATGCTACACCAGGATGTAGCATGCAGGGTTACACTTGCACAACGATATGTACTACAATCCAGGTTACCATGTTGTGGAAAAAGCGAGGGAAAGCTCCAGCATTTAACATTTTCAACTTCAGGAATACTATGTGATAAGCTAAGACTGAGACAATGAGATAAAACTGATTGGGGTTTTTTGGACCTTTCCAAATATTTTTAGATATAGATATTTTGGGCAGATAGGTAGAAATTGCAGTAGTCACATTGAGCTTTGGGATATTTAGGGTTTAATGTTTATTCTGGTTTTACATTTTCTGTTCATCTCCAATATATCTTAGATTTTTTTTTCTTGTCCTTATATATACAAGTATCATTTTTTCACTGTTTTTCTACTGCTATATTTAAACTCTTCTTTTTTTTTTTCTTCCGTTTTCTTTATTTAAAGTTTTGTGATCTTCTTTTCTCCCTCATACTCTCTCTTTTTTTTTTCTCCCTCACCCTTTGTTTCATTCCCTTCTTTTCTAGGTGTGGCAAATCACAATTTGCCCTTGTTTCTCTCCAAATGGTTGTGGTATTTCCCATGCTATTGTGTGTGTGTGCGTGTGTGCGTTTGTGTGTGTAAAAGAGAGAGGAGATACTGTAAGGCTGCCAGCAGAAAACAAAATTGGAGGAGACAGGAGAGCAGAGGGAGTAAGAGACTGTCTTATTGAACTTGGAGAGGAATGAGGCCCACCTGGGGCTGAACCAACCATTGGGAAGATTAAGGAAATAAAATAATTATGGAAAGTTAGTGCTGGAATTGTGAATGGGCCTGAGAGACCTGGCTGAGGCTCAGGAACTGGGAGTGGTGGCTGCCTGAGCTGAATCAAATACTCAGTCACTCAAAAATGGAACAAATAAGGATAGAGCAGACACGCCGAGAAATTGTACTTTTGTACTTTGACTTGACTTTTTGAGCCTTATGAATTGAAAGAAGATGACTTTTTCTTTTCTAAAGAATGGAATTTGAAACATGTAAACCTGGGTCGTGAACATTTAAAAAGTACTATGATCAAATAGCCAGAAATAAGAACACAGTCAGTAAGGAATAGCTCCTTAAATCTCTGACCTTTCAAGTCAGAGCAAGGCTCTCAGCATCGATGCAGTGAAGCACAAATGGGGTCAGCACAGTTAAAACAGACATAGCTGTGAGCTTAAGTTTCCTACTTCTCCCTGGTTTTTCATAAAGAAGACTTAAGGTAATCTCTTTCTAACTGAGTGGGTATTGTCTGCTTCTGAAATGCATAATCCTGAAGCTAATGTTAAAATGTGAAGAACAGGACAGTAGCTTGAAAAACCATTTTTCGCATAATCATCCAAATGACGCTAGTGTACACCACAATGAGATTTTAATGCTCTACCTTTTACTCTGTGGTTTTTCTGTTGCTATTTCTTTGAACGTTAAAAAGTTCATAGGAAAAAAAATGCACCCTAATAAATAAAAGCATCTTCCAGCATGCACCTTATTTAAAAAAAGAAACACCAAGCGCTTCAGAAATTATCTAATCTAGTTTCCTAATACACTTGTCATAATATCAAGTAGATTTATTTGGTAGGATGTTTATTGTTTAATCTTAAATGAGATGTGGCTAGAAGTTTAGGACCGGATCCTCAGCTAGCATAAATTGTCACAGCCATTAACCCACTTCAAGTTCTAGCTGTATGAATAATGGAAATAGGCAAGCCTGAAAGGTTCAGAAAGCTGGTGGACAAGACGAAAATCAGATGATCAGTGCAGCTTTCATTATCACCTGTGTGGATCGTGATATCAGTTTGAATATATAAACGTGCTACATATACCTTGTTTTTCATATATCTTCATAGATATCCCTTATTAACTACTGTTAACAGAATGACTGGACTTACTTATGCTCTGATGTTGTATAAGCAGCTCTTTTAGTCTTAAGGCTTATAAAAAGTTTGTAAATACAGGGATATTTTAATTTCAGTCTTTCGTAATAAATAATGTGGTAAATAGATAGGATGAAACTTTCCTATGAAAGGGAAGCAAGTTTAATGCAGTGATAATTGGAATGAAAAATCCCATTCTTGTAGTCTAAATCTTGATGAATACCATCAACATTTTATGACTGAGGGATCTGAGGATGGATGAAGTAGAAATAGGATAGGAGGGACCTGAACAGGATTTTTTTTTTTTTCATTTGGAATGAAAGAGGAAAAAGGCATAAAAAGAAAAACATCTCTTTTAATTACTGTATGCTACATTTTTTCTAATCACAGCTTACATCACTGATATAGTAAACAAAACTAACATGGGAACACATAATTATGAGATGGCAGAACTCATGTTACCAATTTTTGTAGGTCATACAGTCCTTACCAGACCACTGCAGAAAGCATACTATTTTGAAATGCTTGGAGGGGCCCACCAGATATTAACTTAAGAATTATTGGTTGTGGGTAGAAATAGGCTGAAGGCATTTCCTGCTGTGAACGACACTTGGAAGTTCTCCTTTTGCAGTACTGTAGAAAACAACAGCAGAATTTATGCAGCATTCATAGACAGCAGATTTCCCCAGATGCTTCAGAAATGCTGTCAAATTAAAACTGCTCTTCAGTAGGGCTTCATATTTTGTTTTCATTGGCTGAACAACAATAATTCAAGTGCGAATGTAAAATTAATCTTATTTACTTGCTGGTGGAAGTGTAGATATTGTGGGATAACAGGGTGAATATTTTTGTATTTATTTTCTGTTCTGGTAGAGGTGATACATACTTTCTAAACATTAGCGGCTGGAAACACAATCAGGAGCTATGGACACTACCTACCCTGAGATCACAAGCAAGTATCCATGGCTTTCTGACCTGACTCGTGACCAGATGCTATTAAACCTGTATGTTCTCTTTCCCCCATATATTCAGTTTTATAAATCTTGTCAAACACTTCTATACCCAGGAGGTGCAATATGGAAATCCCACGTTATATATTTGGGAAGAGCTTTCTCTCTAACCCTGTATGTTTGCTTATGACTCCATTCCACTGAATGTGAATTCAGATTGTATTTTCACTTACTGTGATACCTTTGATGTATATTGGCCCACAGTCAATATACATCTCTCTGAAGAGAGTTTGGTGTTATGATATCCTAGCAGCTTTTACACTGGGATAAACCCAGAGATGGAAAAACATTGAGACTTTCCCCAACTCGGTGCAAGCTCAGGCAATAGCAGGTGGGCATGGCCTGCGTGCCTACTTTCCTTTTCTCTCTGTCAGTAGAAGCAGGAGTTGGCTTATAGCAATGGGAGGTGGGCAAAGGTTTCTGTGGACAACCATAGCAACCAGCAGTTATGAATGAGCTGATTGCTCAAGGGGGAGCAGATTAATTGCTTTATGCAGGTAGGCAGGAACACATTTTGGAACCTGTTCCCTTTTCTTGGTTGCCCTAGGGAAAAGGCTGATATGAGGTGCCTCTTACAGGGCCATGCTAGTGGGACGGGCTTAGCCCTCTGAGTTATTATTCACATTTTCCTTTAAGGGCACAGAAGTAGTTGCTTGAAAGCTTTTGAATGGTTGGATATGAATGTATTTGAGACTTAAAATTGTGCTCCATTCTTCTGAAAGGGTGCTGAGAAGTGCTGTTATATGTTTTATTAATGATGCTGTCCCCAAATTTAAAATAAGTGGTGTAGACTTCTAAACAATTTTTCATTTTCATCATAAGACATGGAATCTACTAGGGTCATGAGCAAATGGGTACTGTGTGGCTTGCTGCCTGCAAACAAGGGTTGGAAGAAAATCTTAGATTGATTTAATGATGTAGCAATTGCTTGAAGAACCAGCAATAAGTCAGTCCTCAAGCTCTTTTCCCTTCTGTTTGATGACTGAGGAAAGGAGGGATTGTCCTCCTTCTGTATGTCCAAACGTATTAATGTACATGAGATAAGAAACTCTACTTCGTAACTTTTGTTTAACTATACCTAACAGTGGAACTTCACTGGCTTATGTTAATGACAGTTGTGTATTGGATTTGGCAGAATCCCCATCTATCCCCATTAGAATATAAAGCTCCACTAAAGACAGATTCACTTTTTCCCTAAGCCTAAGAAATATACAAATGCTTAATTAATAATAAAATGTTCTGTGTATACAAGGAATAAGATGCTTAGCACATGATTCAAGTTGGGTATATTACTGATTTTTGGTGTACCATTTAATTCATTTGCACAGGGAAATCAAACCCACTTTCATTGGTCTGTATCAATTTGCATCACACTAAGCAAAGGAAGAAAGTAACTGGTAACTTTAGTACTACTTCTAAGGAGTTGTTAGAATTTACATGATTTAGGGATTAACATGGATTTAGATTTGGTTGCTCCTAAAGTTGGAAATAAAAGAACATTTCTTTTTCAAAGTACAGGGAGAAAAAAATGCTTCTTAAGCCCTATCAAAACACTGGGAAAAAATATTTGTGATTAAGAAATGCAAATCATTGCCTTGTATAAAAGCTGTATTGATTTTAACCAAACGGGGAAAAAAAATCTTATATTGTACAGGCAAAAATGGTGTATTACATTTGCAAGAGAGAGGGGGAAGAGAAGTTGTCTGTGGTTGTAAGTAGGATGTAGTAACTCTTGAAGTTATGGAGCAGCTGGAGAATGTTTCACTGGAAGCTGTTCTAACCAGTGGCTGGAGTAGACTGCATGAGGCCCTTATATGTCCCGAATCTTAAGATGTGATCAAGCCCACTCAAGAAAATGTGCAGGTGTATTGGAATTTGCCTAAGTACAAACACTGCTAGGAAAGCAAAAGATTTCCACTGGTTTTGGGAGTCTTTGTATCAGGACCCTACAGGGCCTCAAGTAGGACCTACTGTATTATTTGAAAACGTAGGAGGGAATGAAGTCTGATGTGCTGGTGGTTTTTTTGTTGTTGAGTTAATGAACTGACATATGTTTATACTTACTACTGATAATCTTTCTTTGGAAAACCCATCTAACTTCTTAACTGTCTGAAATTGGCATCCTATGTAACCTAAATTGGATTTGAAAATGGCATTTGGATGACAATAAAAAAAATACATCCTACTGGTTATGTATGATCACTTTATTATGTTTGATAAGAATGAAAAGCCGAAGGATTTGAGAGTTCCAGAGCCTGGCATGTAAAATGAAATTCCTGAATGTAAATTACACAGATTAAACTATCCTTTAAGAGACCCTTGATGGAGAAAAGGATGTATTTAAAATCCAATAAACTTCAGACCTCCTTCAAATGGCTTAAAATGAGGTCCAGAACACTCACTGAGCAGGAACTCTACTGGTTTTGATTTAATAAAAAAATTGTATAGTCTAATTTGAAAAAATCCTGTCACTGTATTCACCTTGCAGAAATAAATATGAAACCATATGCAGAAGCCTATTTCCACAAATGTATTCCAATTAAGATGAGTTAAATGTATGCTTTATTTAGTAATCAGAGAACAGCAAATTTCTTGAATTTCTCTGCAATTATTAAAGAAAATAATGTCAACTTCTTTATAACTTCCCCTAAGCAATGCACAGAAAATAATGTGCTTTTGGTAGAAATTCTTAATGGATGCCTTAATAATTTTTTGTAAGGTAGAGGTGTCATAAGTAGGGATGAGGTATTTTTATGTTGCTAAGTTGCATATATGATTGGCTGTGTTGGTAAAAAAGCACAAAAGAGCCTTTGTTATACTCTCAGTAGAGCTATTTGTACATTGTGACTTACTGTGTCCAAGGATTGCTTCCTGCTTCCGTTAAAAAGTAGTCCCTCCAAATAAAATAAAAGCCATAAACCCTGACATAACTCAAGCCCCATCTATTGAAACAACAACAAAAAATCACACATGATTTTGTATTGCCTATATAGAATATGCTCTCTGGAGTTTACTTAAATACAGTTCCAGATGAAACATACTGTGAAAGTGATGTCTTCCATACCCAAAGAAGCAGAAAGACATTTTATTTGCTTTAAAAATAATGATGGTCCAGGCAATCAGGTGCATCTACAGGGTATAGCTGAAGCTGGGGAGGACTGCAGCAGTTCTGGTCATTGTATAGACCATAAGCTCTCTAGACAGCAATTGCTCTTTCTGTCTTGTGCTTGAACAGCCTGGGGGGAGACCTGAACAGATGCTTCAGTCTTTGTGAAGTACTAATGCAATAATACAATATTAACTATCTTCCTCTGCACGTCTTCTGTCCTTGTTCCCCGTGCCCATGGTCAACCACAACTACTTAGGCAGGTGGTGAAAATTAAAGCAGCCCTTGTGTTCCTCTAAAATTATGCAATCGATATCAGGTGCCCAATGCTTGTTCTGTCAGAACAGCAATGTCAGACGAGTTGTATTTTCTCCTCAGCCTCTTGAATACCTTTTTGTCTCTGGCATGCGACAGTTTTTCAATACGTCCAGCAAAGTACCTGGCAAAATAGGCTTGTGCCAGTGAAAAGGGGGAACTGTCTACCATGTGGGTGAATTTAGCTTAGCTGAGGAGACTGAGTTGCAGCCAGGGATTGTCTTCTGCTGTGCTTAGGATGTGGCAGAAGGCATTGCTTTCTTTCTCTTTCTCTTTCTCTTTCTCTTTCTCTTTCTCTTTCTCTTTCTCTTTCTCTTTCTCTTTCTCTTTCTCTTTCTCTTTCTCTTTCTCTTTCTCTTTCTCTTTCTCTTTCTCTTTCTCTTTCTCTTTCTCTTTCTCTTTCTCTTTCTCTTTCTCTTTCTCTTTCTCTGTTGCAGCTACAATGCTGCGCCCTTGCAGGTGGACATGTAGGACCATGGAGGAAGAAGCATTGCACTGTGCTGTGAAACGTGTTCTCACTTGCAGGGGCATGCAAGGGAGGAGCCAGTGCCTGAGTCCTGCTGACTGCTCAGACTTGACAGATCTATCTGTTTTTATTTGGCCTTGGAAACTTTTTGACCTGTGTGGGTAGCAGCCATACAGCTGGCTGCACCAGCTAAGCCTTACCTTCTAGAAAAGGGCATCTCCTGCTTTTGTCTTCATCTGGTCAGGGGTAGGGTCAGGATCAGGCTACACGTCATTTTGCCTGAACACCCAGGGGCCAACTACAAATCCTGCCAAGGTTAATTCATTGCCATCACCTCTTCAGCTGCTGCAAGGCAGCAGCTTTTTTCCCCGTACCTCTATGTGCTCAGTAATGAGTTTCACTTTGATATTTTTTAAGATGATATGCCAGGTTTCCTACAGCCTTTATGTAAATCTATGAAAATAAAAGTCACACACACACACACACACCCCACCCAAAAATGAAGAAATACTCAGATAAAATTTCCATTCTTCCCATTTTGGGAACACACTTGACTTTCCATAGCCTTAAAGTGTTGGGCAATAAACTTACTCCAGAAAGGTATGAGAAAAATCTCATCCTTTCATGCAGACTAATGCTCAGTATAAGCACAAATAAGAATTCCCCAAAAGAAAAATTTTAGAAAGTTTCTCTGAAAATTTTCAGTGTAGTGCAAAAAACTTTAATAAGACCCCATTTTTTTTTTTTTTTTTTTTTTTTTTTTTTTTAACATGGCTTTTTTATTAGGAGGGAAGAAATTCCGCTGTCCTACAGTTCCTAATCCTCTCCCCCACATTGGGAAGTTTTATCTTTAGTATAAGTCATGCATGTCTCTGTATATTACAAAACAAAAAACTTGCTACCTTCAGCTATCTTTCTAACTCCCCTCCCCCTCCCAACTCAATATGACCTTTGATTTTTCTGTCGGTGATCATTCTATAGTGTGTCAGAGGGAAGCGATCCACTGTTTCCTTGTCAGCAGTAATCTTAGCAGGTGACAGGTATTGGTGTGAATGGGAATGAAGTGAAAATTGGAACTATTAAACTGCATCTAAACCAACCCTTGTATACATACAAGGACATACACATGTCTGTCCCCAGAGCACCCTCAGATCTCTCATTTTAAATGTGTTAATAGCATTTCTGGACTAATTTTGGTTTAATTAGTATTATTTTTTTTTAAAAAAAAACCTAAACCAAATAAGATTTTAGCAAAATCTCTGAAAAGCCTTTACACACATTTGTACACCAAGGAAAACAGACACCATTTAGCCTAAACCTCCCATCTTTTACATTGAAATGCCTCTCTGATATTTAGTGAGGAAAAGGGAAAAATGCTGTTGCTTATATTTACATTGTGTGTTTTTTAGTGACAGCTTTTAACACTGTTTCCATGTTTAAATGGTAAAGCATACTTTAACTTTAATTTTCATTGCAATATTTTATTCACAGATATTTTCACCCATTTCAGGAGCAGCATAACACCCACAGAGACTTATTCCGTGTGAGCCATAGGGTTTTCACTGGTTCTGGTGAGTCTTAACCAATTAAACTTAGATAAACTCTGTGTAACTCTTCTGGGCAGGCTGTTAGGAATAATTAAAGGAGTGTTCTATATAGAGCTGTTATTTTTGCACTCAAACTTCATAATTATTATGTAGCAAGTTAAGTTTTTAAATGATACAGAAGTAGTCTTTATTCATGGTTGTACGCATAAATCCTGAAGGTCTTGGTTATTTTTTCCTTGTGTCAGGGTGAGCTCCCAATAATGTGAATGGAAGTTCAACTTTAGTAACGATAGAGTAATAAAAACTGGATCCGGATCTCAGGATTTGGCACATAGACACTAGATCTATTAAGTCATCTTGTCCATACTCCTGCCAATGCAGAACTGTTCCCTTCAGCATAATCTCCAGTGCCTTATTCAGTCCAATTTTAAATGACTTGGGTGAAGTGGTTTCCATTACTTCACTTGGTTGAAGTATTACTTATTCCACAGACAAATATAATGCTTTTCAAGCTGCTTCATTCTCATGGATCACTTCCCAATCCCAACATTTCCCCCAGACAAACGAGTATGAGTAAGGTTAAGGAAAATGTGTGTAGAGTATAAAGGCCAAAAGGAAAAAGTGGCATGAAGTCCTTCTCCTCACTCCATTTTTTTTTAATGCCTTTCTCCTTGCTTCATATTTCTGAAGTCTGCCCCTTCACTCTTGCCAGTGAGACTTGGACCAAACCCCCTGAGGAACAGATCCACTGTGAATTTTTCCCCATTTTTCTGCATGTGAATCATTCCAAAACAGTCTGTGAGGTTCACACACACACACACACACACACACCCTTCTCTGTTATATCCTATTATTTTTACTTTCCTCTGTATTTTATTTATTTCTAGTAAGGCACTGACTTTTACCACTTCTTGCTGACTCTTCATTATATATCACTTAACAAGCTATTATCCTGATTAGAGGGATTTTTTCATAGTACACCCATGGAATACATTTTTTGCAGGTGAATATGGGTGTGTGTAATAAAAATGAAATTTTACAAACTATCAGGAATGCTAAACTCAATTGTAATAGTAGACAAGATTGATGAAAAAATCATTGAGAAAGTGAACAAAGGTCTTTGGGCCCTGTTTTGTAGTATATCACATGTATACAGACAGCCAAGGCTTTAAATCATTGTGCATGCAAAATGAGGTTGAAATATTTGGTGTTGTAACTGAAATTCCATGCTAAGGTCTTTGTTTCATTTTTCAGCTATATGCACAGTAGATGTTGCAAGAACAAAGACTGAATTTGGCACTTTACTGAGATGTAGAAATCCAACAGCAGGAAATAATCTTCCTTGAAAGAACCCCCTATTTCCGTCCTCTTTTTTTTATATATCCTTTAGTAGCTGATCACTTAAAACAGGTGCTGTAATTCATGATTGGACATTAAACATTTACGACGGATGGTGTCTGTGTTTAGAGACAACTTTATGTACCAGTGCTTGTAAGGCACTTCCTCTCAGGAATCAAGTGGAAATAAGATCATATAACACTCTGGCAGATTATAGATTCAAATATTACAGCTGCTTGAATTATTCATTGGAGTTCAACTACTCAGTTCATTTTCATATATGTAGTTATTCAGAAATGAAACTTGATTCCTATAGATATGTTGTTTATACAGAAGTGTTCCATAAAAGCAATAAAACCAGGATGCCACATCGGTAGAAACATGCCTGAGTCTTACGTGCTACCAGCACTGCCCAGTTTTCTGGGTTGTGACAGCTGTAGTGGAAACACCTGGAAGAAGTTGCCAGTGGTTCAAAAGGGAGAGCATGCCTAGGCAAGTTTGGCTGTGCTGGGAAGAAAGTCAGGGCAGCATCCTGAGGCAATGGTGTGGAGTGGTGCCTGAGCACTGAAAAGCCTTACTGCAACTTCTCTTGACTAATTCATGTTCTCACACAGAAACGAGCTGCTAACAACTCTCATCCATACAAGTCTGCTCCATGCAGAATGATTACTGTCACAGGTATGTGTGCACCTTTACTGGTTTAGAAAACCCTTCTCTTTACTGAGATATCCCCATTTGACTCCAAAGGAATTAGCCTCTGTGGTTTTTAGCTGGGTAGAGATGAGAATGCCTACTCATTCTAGACCATACTGCTCTGAGGACAATCAAACACAGATTTAATGATATGGGTAAAGATGTTTTAGAGAGGTCCACCCATAAGCACTGGCTGGATAGCATATGCAACTGTCCCTGGTGTGGTTGCATTCATGTGGCTGTGCTTTTCTCTGCTCAGGAAAAGTCTTTATCTGCTCTGATACTTGCATGGTGGTAAAAGGTTAGCTGTTTTGATGAGTGTAGGGGCCCTTTCTGAGAAAAGGCTTTGTCCATTGTCTGGGTGCCCTGTTGCAGAGTGATTGTGCCTTAAAACGTAGTGAGGAAGCAACTAGCACTAAATCTGGCTCTCTGAGCTCACCTGCAAATCAATTCTGTGCACACCTGTCTGCAACGAGGGGTGTGCCCAAAGCCTCCTACATCTTAGGTATCGGGGAAGAAGAGATCTCCTCAGATGAGCATGGAGGGAGTAAACAGCCTGGTGCAGTGTGAACTGGCTGTAAAGGTGCTTTGCTGCGTGTAGGCACGATCCAGGGCAGAACTTGGGTAGTAAGTGATTGTATACAGCCAGCATTTATGTATGCAATAAAGAATCTCACATGGGGTCCATGCCTTCATACACCACAGAGGAGCTTGTAATGTAGAGAAAAAAACAAGCTCTTTTCCAAGGAAAAGACACATATGAACTTTGAAAAGTACCCTGCAGCACGTAGATTTTCTTCCATTGCCTCTGAAGTGTCTCTGTACCTGGAATGTAACCTGCAGAGGCAGAACTGCAGTGAGATGCTTTGATGGGTACCGGTGCTGCTGGGCACAACCTCTGCTCTGTGTCATGCTGCTCTTAGTAACTAACTCCTTCCAGCTGGTAGTGATTGCTCAGCAGCTACAATGGACCTGCAGCACTTCCTCTAGGCACAGCAGAGGTAGCTTTGGCTGGCAGGAGTTGGCCATGTTTGACTTTCCTCCTCCAGAACATAGAGGTGAGCACCCCTTTTTCCTCTCCTTACTCTGGATAGATATAGCCTAGATTAATATAAAATACCTGGGATGGAGAACAAAGGAAAAGCTGGATTCAAATGCCCTGCCTGGCATAGAAATTAATATTAACGATGAACCTTGCAGACAGGTAGACAGACCAAGCAAGAAAAACCCTAGTGGCAAACTTCTAGGATTTCTTTAATAGATTTTTTATTAGATTAATAGGGTTTTTTTTTTCACTTAAGCTGAATATTTAAAAGAGTCCATTAAATTTTATTCTCAGTTCTGTAAGATTGGTGAATTCACTCATGTGCTACTTAGCACAGGAGACAGACAGAACGTCCATAAAACCAATATTTTTCCAACACGGCATAAATGATTTGCTATTCTAAGGACAAAAAGCAACAAAACATAAATGGGATATCACCTAAGAAAAGATTTGAGAGACAAATAGAATCTTGGAAAAAGGGACCACAGGAAAACAAAACACAATACGGAAGGTATGTCACGTAGGAAACATTACATCCTCCTCCTGAAGACAGATATTGGCAGACCCACTACTATCAAAACAAAATCTTCTTTGACCATAATTGGTCATAAAGCATTGGGTCCTTTTCAGGTTAGCCCTGTGTTAAGCTGGTGTCTGGATTATTCTCACTTTTTCATCGAAACAGGTGTTACCAGTGGTAAGTTTGCTCTGAAAGCTTTTATATACTGCAATTTCCTCCAGGCTGCTATTCACTGGGACTATGTGCAAGGAAGAGAGGGTGGGGAATGGGGCAGCAGTCAGATCTGTTCCCTTACTGGTGTACTGTCATCAGAATATGGATTAAGCATGTTCACAGAGCAAAACTCATAGTGAAGCCTTTTATAAAGTTCCAAGTAATTTAATTGTCCAGAAGATGAGCACTGAGAGCAGGCTGTAAAGCACATTCTTATTCACTACCAAAATACCCAGCATATTGCTGTGACCTGAGTGCATTCTAGATGTTAGTTTTGTACTTACCTGCTCCAGAACAAGAGTGAATCCAGACAAAGTTTTGAACATTATTACCTAGGCTGTAGTTAAAGGATGTTATTCTCAGGTGAAGCAACACAATGTGTAGGGCTTTATCTTCCCATGATCTAGCCTGCTAACAGCTATTGAATGACAACTTATAGCACAAGCAGAGACACTGGCAGGCTTTCTTTGATAACTAAAAAAAAAATTAAAATTTGTTTTTAATTGGATTAGGTATATGGTGGTTATTGCTTTATTTTGCTAGTTTTTGGCGCTTTTTTCTATACATGTCCTGTGAGTGCGGGGGGGGGGGGGGGGGGGGGGGGGGGGGGAAGCTAGACCCTCTTTCAAGAATATACTTTAGAAGCCTTTAAGACAAAAATCCCCAAAACTTAACAACAACCACCCCCCAAATGTTTTTATACTAGGATCTGGAGTGCTATGTAGAGCTTTGGCTGGAAGCCCATTACTGAGCTATATACTGCAAAGGACCTGAAAGATACCTTTGCTTTGTAGGTGGCAGCGTGCCTTCATAAAGTCCTAGAGTACTTTGCAGCAGTGTTTGTCGTGATGCACAAACCTAAGGTCCAGAGTATTGAAAATATGGCAGAAACTGGTGGCAGACAACAAAGAATTTTGAAATTTGTGCCAGTCTCTTGGAGCTAAAGAGTCTTACAATTCTCCTTCTCACTAAGGGAAAATTAGACCTCTTTGGATCAAAAATACGCAAGTCAGCCTTACCTTGATGTGTTCTCCAGAATCTGCAGATTTAGACTTTGAGAAGTTGTTTTAAACATCCTACTCAAGATGATAGAGAGTCTGAGTGATTATTAAAAGTTGTGGAGGTGATACAATGCATTTGTTTGACCTACCTGAAAGGAACAGCTATACTTAGCGAAGCATTATCTTTCACTGAAGCCAACTATACTGCTGATGGCTGCTGTGCTCTTTGCTTGCTATGGGCAGGAGGTTTAGACAACAAACAGGACCTTTGTTTCCTTTACTTTTAGGGAAAAGAAAACAAGGCAGAAGGAGTAATGCCAAGAAGATGCCTGAAAGCTGCTTTGTTTCAGCTTCATTATGACATGATCCCTCAATTGCTTTCTGATAACGTATCTAATATATTCAAAGAAATCACAGAGCTATAGCTGTAGTAAGCTGTTTTGTTTAGAATTTGTCTGTTGACTAGATAGTGGTATAAATTCTAATAAGCAGATGCTGTGCTCTTTGAAACAAGGCACTGAAATCTCATATAGTATCTAATAGTGGAGTTAACAATGAATATGGTAAGTCAAATGCATGGTTGTCAGACTCTGCTTACCATCTATT
Organism: Falco naumanni; assembly: GCF_017639655.2. Classification (NCBI taxonomy): domain Eukaryota; kingdom Metazoa; phylum Chordata; class Aves; order Falconiformes; family Falconidae; genus Falco; species Falco naumanni. Next base: position 30,929,836 of record NC_054057.1, read on the forward strand.
CCTTCATATGGAGAGCAAAGAAATGACAGTACAACATACTGGCAGCATGAGAATCTGTCTCATTTAACATCATGCTATTGTTGTCAGTTGGGAGCGCAATTACTCAGTTTGGTGCTCTCCACTGAATATCCAGGATAATTTGAAGTTGGTGGAAATGTGAGTGCTTTGTAGCATCTGCTTTTTACATTGTAGTGTTCTGCAACCTTAAAAACAGATGTCTAAAATAGTTTATTGTGTTTTTCCTCAAATATTGTACAGCACTGGTATGTGCAGAGCACAAAGGATTACCTCAACAGCATTGTGTAGGCCTTTGTCTTTAGTTTATGGTCTCTGTGATCTATTGTATGTAAACCTTTTTACAGGACTAGGAAGGGATGGTAGCCTAAGTAAAATTAAACACTGTACCATGCAAAACTTTTAGGGCTCTTCTGTTCTGTAAATGGACGCACTGAAGACCCAAAATAGAAAGTCTTTGGAAATAAACATTTTCATCAAGTAATTTTCATCCAGAAAAGTGTTTTATGCTAGACCACAGAAGACCATGTTGGTTTTGGTGCTGGCAGTAACAGGACTAATTTTTTCAGGGGGTGGAGGAAGTGTTCGCTCCGTTGTCTCACATTTTGAAATATCAATGGGGAAAGCTTAGCTATTTTATCTTGTCATCTCTCAGTTCCTACATCACTTTCTTCTGTGAAAGACAGTGGAAGTTAGAGTCAAGTACCAGCGTGGCTACAATCCAAAGAGCACGAGATGCTTCCAAGAGAAACGAGTGACATATTTTGTTCAGGCACCTTTACCATTGTTAAGTATAAGGCGTTCTTGTTTTCATGTCTAAAGAATCATGCCAGCAGTAAGCTCTTACGCTGAACAAAAGAAGTATGCTACTTCCCTATAGGAAAATGCTAATCCAGTTTATGTAATTTACAGCTTGGTTTAATGGTCAGATCAACATTGGAGATTTTCAAAGTATTGTAATAACATGGAACCAATTAGTGTATAAGCCAGGATGTGAATGCTTACATTTAAACCCACTGAACACCAGAATGTGATGGGAATTGGGTGCTTAGGACAAGATTCTCAGAGATACAAGAGAGCATATCTGAAAATCCCAGTAAAGGAGCCACACAGGGTTATTCGAAAGGCATTGGGGAGCAGAAGTCCATGGACTCATTCCCTTGGTTTGCCCTTTCCCAGGAGTTTATCTTTATTGGTAGCTGGGGAGTAATGCAGCAATTTGGTCATCTGCCCTCATCTGAGGAACCTCATGGTGATACATCTTTACATGAAGAGTTAGGAATGTGCAGAATTTTCATAGCTTGTCACTTTGGTAAAGGATGGAATATATAAATTCAAGGTTTTACAGATTAGGAAAGGGTTTCCCTCGGGCATCCTGTACTTTGGGAATGATATAAACATTGAACTACATATAAAATATAGCATTTCCACTCCCAATAAGGATTTTAAAGAAGATAGGCTTGGCTCTGTGCCTTATGAGGAGTTCAGGCTTGTGCCAGATTATGTGTTTTAGAAAGCAATGCTGAGTTGAAGTGACTTAGTGAGGTGCAGGTACAAATAGATCCTGTATGGTTTATCCATGTTAAGATGGTGGAGTTTTGGGAAAGGCATGATAACAAAACTTCAGGAGTGTAAGGAACTTCCCTGTTGAAGTTGTCAGTACCTTAGCTCTTCTTAAATCCTACATAATATATCATAGATACATAGATTAAGGAATTTATTGCGTGGAACTGAGCCAGGTGAAACCTGGAGATTGCCTCTTCCTTAGTGTCGCCTAATCCTAGAATTGCCCAAGCTTAGGTGCCCTCTCGCTGTGGATTTTAATTTTGCCATGTGTCTAGAATTTTGGTTGCCTGTATTGCTGCACCTGCCTAACTCTGAGCAGCTGGATACTCATCTTTCTCCAAAGCTTCAGCAGAAGTATCAGATAATACATTTCTCTTGCACCTCTTCTGAAAGGTTTAGCATGGCAGGTGTGCATATAGGAGCCTATAGCTTAGAGCGCTCTTCCATGGGGAAGCACCCACACACTATATTCACCTCAGCTGAAGGGATTTATTGCTGCCCACCACATTGTGGAGCAATCTGGGTGGGAATACTTGCCTTTGTCTTGTTTTTGTTGTTTTCTACTAAGTGCAGTGAAAGAAGTTGTAAGCAATGTTGCAAACCTCACTAGCAAAAGGCCGCCATTTGTCACAGTTTCCCTTAGTATATCTTCTTTTCCTATCTCAAAACTTTGTCTGGAGCAACCCAGGAACCCCAGACGTGCATTTTGCTTGTGCATATCAAATCTACCTCACATGCACAAATCAGCTGTCCAGGACAAATACAGTAAGTTCAAAGCTTCTAGGAGGCATCTGGCCTACTGTGCATGTGGCACACACATTTCTTGCATGGAAAAGGCAAGGCAGCAGACTCATGCACATGCAATAAATGTGTGAGCATATGCAAATACTTTTGTCAAGGTTAAGCAACCTTATGTTCCAGGCTTGTGATCCCACATGCCCAGAGTTGTGACTGCCACCAAAGTTCCAGACAGAGTGAAGTGGCTCCTGTCAGTGTGTTACTTCTTGGCTGATACTGGGTGAGATCTACATGCAGGGCCTTTCTTGACCACTTCTAAAAAGCCCAGTGCCTACACTGGATCTAGCCCTAGATGGGCACCTGCACTTTCAGGTATTTTTTGCATAAATACTTCTGAAAAGCTAGTCTCAATCCCTTTACAAGCTCTCATGAACTACATAAAGGCCTAAGGCAAAGTGGTTTGACTTGCAGTTCTACTGATGAGAGCTCTAGCCCTTTTCACATAATCTCTAGATCACACTGGCACTATTTTAAAATTTTAGACAACAGGAGTTTAATGTTGTGGTCACAGTTTGTGTGCATATTGCAGAACTCATGGGTAAAACATTGAATAGAAACTTTTTTATCCCCTAGTTGTCTTAGAAATCATGTTTCATTAGAGCAGTGCAAAATGTTCACAATGAAACACCAGACCACACAAAAGTCACCTGGTGTGGAGTTTTGTTACAAACTAGTAACACAAACCATATTTATCAAAAGATTTGCTTAGCATGGTGGAACTCCTGAATGACCTGAACTCAATTTTAGGCATATATGGTGTGTGGCTTTGGATCAGAATCATGCAAAATTCATAGCTTTGCATGGTTTTGATGTGAGGTGTGAATAAACACCAGGTGAAGCACAGCAATTTCAATTGAGTTTCAATTTGATCAGGATCTGATCCTCACCCGGTGTTAATCGGTGTAGCTCCACTGAAGTCAGTATTTTGCTCCATTGTGGAGCTACACCAATTTACTTTAGCTGAGGAGCTGATTGGAATTTCCAGTTTGCTCGAACCTGAAAGTCAAAGTCTAACTCAGTGGGTGTGAAAGTATTTGGATCAAAATGAAAGAAAATGTTTGGACAAATGCTTGTGAAGTAAAACTAGTTCTATATTTTGCAGCTGTAAGGTCACAGCCCTGAAATGTATATTCTTAATGATATAACCATAAGTTAAAATCCATCATTACTTTTTTTTGCTAACCAGTAAAATGACTTCTGCTAAATCTGCCTTGTGATATAAATTTAAAAGGAAGAAAGGTATTTCTACTCAAGTCCTATAATAATCCCAAATCAAACAAGCTTTGGAGATAGCTAAGAAAACTCATGACCTTGAGTGCAGAGGAATACCTAAGAAACCTGCATTTTGTTTTTATACCGATACATTTAATATATAACTGTAAAGGCAGCAAAGGCATGCGAGTACTGTATAGGACTACAAAAATAACCCTAAAAATAACCTTTTCCAGGGCAGCCCTGGAGAAAACTGAAAAGTGACATCTTTGACTTGCATTTCAATTCTGCTTCCTTTGTTTATTGTTTCCTTTCAATGATTCCACCAATTCAGACGACAACTTTCCATTGACTTGCCCGTTTCCTTGAATATATTAAATAAAGAGACAATGGAAAGCTAGTAATGCATTGGACTGTATCTCTGAAACATTGGTAGTGTTTTCCACAGGAACAGAAGGATGACATCGTACTTCTATTGTTGATGATCGGTATGGCTTCACGGGCTGCACCCATGCTCGTAAGTCAAGGCAATGCTCCTGGGTGCTGAGGTTTGATCAACTGTACTGTTAAGCTGCTACGGCTGCCCCAGTGTGGTTTTAGGCCTGGGCCACTTAGCACTGCCAGACAATTTCTGGGCATGGTGCAGGAGTCGGCACACACCAGTGACCGTTTACAAATCATATGTTGCATGCAGCCCCGTACTGGCAGAGAGAGAATTCAATATGGTCATGCTCCAGGACATGCCAGTTATTTACAGCAGCCGGGATCATTCTGGCATGTTCAAATCACTAGTGTAAATATAGCCATTGTGTCTCGTTCTTGGCCTGCCAGCCATCTTACACATTTCATTTTTTCGCTGTTCTTTCAGATTCTTGTGTTTGTTTTAGGCTTGTTTTATTATCTAACAATTCTCGTCACCACATGGCATGAACAGCATCAGTTCAGATGTGTTGTCACGTATGTTTGTGGCACTTGTTAGTAAGAAAAATTTTAGAATGTACTTACATCTTTTGGAATCTGAAAAAAAAAAAAAGCAATCCTTTCTTAAGAGACTAGCATTTCTTGCCTTTCATACAGACTAATTCAGGATACTAAATATAGGTGGTTCTACAGTATACTATAAAAGGAAAATGAAGGTGAATTTCTAGTATGAAAAGAATCCTCTTGGCAAATGTGTTAAAACTCAGAAAGTTTGATGAGGAAATCTATTTTTCTCAGTGGAACAAGTGAAAACTCTGTTAGGATTGACACTGGTAAAACAGATTGTAGCCGCTTTCTCACTTTGTTTCAGCTTTGTCAGTGTTTACATTCCTCTTCCCTTTCTTTAGGCATAAAAGTGTTTAAGGTCTTATTTGCTGAATCTTTAACAATTTCCTATGTCACTGCTTTTGCTTATTAATAAGAAATATGAGGAAGAATGTATACAAGTATCAAAGCATTAAAGTGTGGAAATAAATACCAAAAACTTCCCACAAATTTTGAAATCTGAACTGTGTCTTGGCTTTACAAATGACTTGTGGAGAACTCCTCCCCCCCCCCCCCCCAAAAAAAAAAAAAAAAAAAATTAACAACTGACAGCATTTACCAAAACTGTACTGCTTTATGGCAAATGAAGAAATGAAGTGGGTGGGGGTTGGGTAGGGGTACATTTCACTAGAATGATTTTCTGTAAGCACGTTCCATTTGGTCACTTTTCATTGGAAAAATAATAGTCAACTCTTTCCAGAGAATGCTTCCATTAAAAAGTTGAGAAGATCCTGTCACAGACACAGCCTATGCAGTGAGAAACACCCTTTAAACTTAGTGCAGAGTTCTGATGATGATGAGCTAGGAGAGTGGCTTAGTGTGGGATCATTTCCAGGTGTAGAACTGCTTCTATTTTGCCCCTATCTGAGGACACATTAGGAAAAAGCAACAAACTCCCTTTCTCCCCTATTTACTAATCCTGTTCATCCCTGGGAACACTTATGCTACATGTCATGAATGTTAAGCTATAGTAGGTTAGGTAAATAGGTTTGGATGTTGTAAGTTTGAGAAAGAAATCTGTTGTAAGGCTGGGAAGTCTCAAACTTGTCTCTTTTCCCCAGAGTGGGTGAATGAGAGAGAGCTGAATCCTGTAGAGAGAAGTGGAGTTAAAGAGTGAGGTTTAAAGAGTGAGAAGAGTGTCATGAGGAATCCCCCAAGACTTCCTATTAGAACAGAAACCACTGGAGAGGAGGGATGATCCGGTGTTTGACGAAAGGTGAGAGCTGGGAGATCTACAGCAGCCTGAGGTAGTTCTTGAAAGGTTGGCTGCTTGCCTGTCTGCCTGTTTGGGGTGAGGTTTAAGTGCCAGACCTGTCAAGTTCTGTGTGCAGCTCTGTGCTGTTTTGTGAGTTGGGACATGAAGTTCTGACTCTGTGCCAAGGGCCTGTACACTCTGCACCTACTGAAATATTTGGGGTATTGTCAGGCATTGTAAAGTTATTCTTGAGGTGTGTTCATACAGAGCTATTCTTGCTAGCATTCCATACAAAAATATCATTTTAAGAGGTGTTGCGAAAAAGATCACTGGCTGAAAAGTTAATTTCCTGCCCAAATGGATGACGCCTGCAAGGTAAAATAAATGTATTTAAAGAAATCAGCTATCTAAATCAGCCTATTTCAAAGAGTTTACTTTTGTCAATAAGGCAGAATCTTGTGAATCTACACACTTCATAATTTGCACATAAGGTTGGCAGTTTTTCCTCACTTTTTGGCAATGATTTAATAGCATAGAGCTGTAGCAAGGGCTCAGATTACTAGGATTATATTATATTACACAATATACTGCAGCATATTTACAGAAGAACCATATTAATTTGTATTAATATGAACCGACATACTGTAAATTACTGCACTTTTTTTTTCTTTTTTCTTTTCTTTTTTTTTTTTTTTTCATGCCACACCAAGGCACACATTTCAACCCAGCATCCCAAACAAGTAGTGAAGTGGTATGATGGTGGAAGTGGGGAAGGGAGCAGATGTGAGAAAACTCCCTTTTAGATCCATATGAGGACATTTTCCTCCATGCTATTGGATTAGTAGTCAGGAGACCTGTGTTCTTCCCCTGAATGAGGAACTGATTTGCCGTGTGACTAAGTAACACTTAATCTTTCTATTTTAGTTCTGCAACAGTCTGTGAAATGACGGCAAGACTTTGATGCCTTTAATATCCTTTGCTTTAAGGTCTTGTGTACAGTTTGTATGAGGTAGCGTTACTTGCTCATAAAATGCATCCAGTGATCGCTCACTAAGCAGCTTAGTTGGAATCACTGAAAACTGGAGTGGCTTAAAGTACCTTTGCATACGGTGTAAGAGGAATGAGAATTTGGTTCTTGTATCTGAAAGACCGTCTACATGGAATTTGAGACCAAATCCAAGTTAATCTGTATAGACAGCAGTTGTCTTTAATTAAAACAAAGTGGTTCTTGAATCCAGAGTCTGCTGGGAAACATTTTTGTTCATCTGGACCATGATTAAAAATAGGAAAGAACAGAACCTGGCTATGTATTATACTCCCTAATTTTAATGAGGAGGTGATATTTATTCCATCTGAAAAGGTGTTTCTGACTAATTACATGATTAAAAATTTGGCTTGGCATTATCTGAGCTTGCACAGCAAACCCGACCTTGCATTTTATAGGATTTTAAATAGGATTACTATGAAGTAGAGAGCAACTAATTAAAAGATGGCAGGTTTCCAGTTTCCAGTTGATGACCTGCTGCTGCTGCTGCTGGTTGCTGCTGTCCCCAGAGTGAGCAGAGCAATATGATCCTCCGCTCCGGGATGTACAGAATGTTCTGTGGTGTTTGAGTCAGGCGCTTTATGGAAACTTAGCAGGATCTTGCATCCTCAGTGCTTTTCATGCACTCTAGCTGGGGAAAACTGCCAGAAAGCCAAACCAAACATTTTTATGGGTTTCCTCAGGCCCTACCTCCACATCTTGTTGAAAAATTAAAGCACACAATCATGGGTGGGTCTGTTGAAGCAAGCAGACACTATTATTCCAGGTTTTCAAGGTTGTTTTTCAGTCTATGGATCCAGTCAATTAAGGAAGAACACGTCTAAACTCTTCTCTAAAATTTCTCATGAAAAACCCCAGTCCAGGAATACTTTCCAAATATCGCTCAGCAACTGCAACAAGAAATGAGAGAAGGTAGGATTTTGCTAGAAGCATGAGTATCATGGAAACTTAGCAGTTTAGTTTTATTGATGAAACAGAATTTCAGATTGAAACGTCCAGTAACACCCCCATTCCCCATTTCACTCCCACTGTTTGAATTCATAATGTCTTTAGAAAAATATTCATGTCAGAATTTTTTTAGGCATCATGGCTAGATAGGGATTTAAATCCTACAACTAAAGTGTCAGCTGTGGCAGCTTGGAATTCAGAGTAGGTTAGTCACCTAAATATTTGCCCAAATTTTCAGATTAAGTTTTCAGTCCACACTTTGCTATGCTAAGGCTGTATGTTTATCATCACTTGACCAGCTAGTTGCAGCTTGTGCACACATCCTCAAACAAGCTTTAAATTGTACATCTTGGCTGCCATGTAGATGTCTTTAACCCCTGCATAGCAATGCCAGACAGTAAGCTGCTTTTCTGATGTAATTTTATTGCATTCTTTCTGTATCCTCATCTTTGATCCAGAAAGATCATCCTGGCTGGGTAGGAAGTTAGGGCAGGCTGTATATTTAGATCATATTATAAAAAATTAGTCTTAAACCTTTCAAGACATGTGCATACCTAAGAGCAATTAAAGGGTTTTTATTTCCGTACCCTTTTAAGAGATTAAACAGTAGATGCCACCTGTGCCAAGCTGTTTTTCTAGTACAAACTCTGCAGGAGCCAAAAAACACAAGACATCTTCAGCCAGAGGCATTGCCAAGTGCACGCATTCAAAGTAAAGCTGTAATGTGATTGGGTTGCATGGCACCATTTAATCTGAGGACAAATTTGCAGAATTTCCTGGCTAAAAGCCCTAAGCTACATAGTTCTACATGACACGAATCTCTGAAATTGCTCCATGCTGGGATTTGAAACCCTATTATTTTTTGGGGTGACTGAGGAGGAGGGTTGGCTTTTATTCTTTTTGTGCCTAAATATTACATAGCTCCACAATGTTTATGTTGAAACTTACCCTTTGTGCTATTACTGACTTATACTGTGTTTTCCAAACACTTATCTTCTGATTTGTGAGATGTAGGCATCCCTAAATGATATGAATTTCACAACTGTAATCCACTTGCATACATTAATTCAAGAAGGGTCTCATAATTCTTGAAATATGTATAGGAGACAGTCAGAGAGGGGGATAAAGTGATTTGGTTTTATTTCTGCATTGGTAGGAGGCGAGGTAGTTCAATCTCGTTCTGAAAGTCAGTCTCCCTAAAATATGCTTTATACTATGGGCTGAGCTCTGCCCACGTGAATGCTTTAGAGCCCTCGGTTTGCAACTACCTAGAGGCTCCTGGAACTGTTAAAGTCTCATTTTTTTCCTTCAAAGTGGAAAAAGGAGCCTGGCCCAAATTAAGCTAGGAGTGCTGTTCCCAAGGCATACCAAGCTTTATGGGACTTCAAGCACAGTATTTCAAGTTCTTAATTCAGAAGTATAGGGGAAAGCAATCGCCACTATATTATGCTTCTTTTTCTAAACAATCCAGTATGTTTTCTTTTTGTGTAAATGTGATGCAGCTGGTTCTAGTACCATATTTACAGTAAATATCCTTTTTGGTAAACTAAGGACTTACTGAGGCAGTGCAGTAATAATGTGTTAAAGGATTTAATCCATTTTTTTAACAGTTACTAAACATGTATTTTTTTGAATGAATGAATAATCTGCGCTCTTAGCAATGCAAAAGATCAGAAATAAACCAATGTTTATATTTTTAATCCACTGCTTATGACAGAATTGTGGGTTTTGAAGGAATCCTGACTTTACTTGAATATAGCCAGCTAAGATCTAAGGGCTCTTCTGTGATGAATTTCTTCAGGAGTTCAAATGAAAATATGGAACTTTCAGCCAGAACCTATTGCTTAAATTTAATGAATTAATTAGACACAGAAAAATGTTAAAATGTATGGCATGAGAATGACTTTCTTCCCTTCTTTAACTATGTTAAGAAAACGGACTTCTGTTATGGTTTCTATCATTAATGCAATCTGTTTTAAACGTAATTTTATCCTGGTTGTTTTTTTTCTGTATCTTTTTGGATTAAACAATGTTCTTCAGTAGAGATGATGGCTGTTACAGTCTTTTCTTCAAAGAGATTTGCTGCATATATCCTACCATATAGAATCAAGTAAACTTGAAAGAAAATACTTCTACAACAATTTTCTGTCAGCCTTGCTTAACTATAGCCGTATTAATTTATATGACATTAAATTGCCTGAGAAACCTGTTTGTCAGAGGAGCTTTAGTAGAAAACTAATGCTAGCTTACAAGGAGCCTTAGGAGCCTTTTAAGGAGCCCAAAAGTGTATAAAACAAAATGTTGAACCCTTATTCAATGCTTTTTCAGTTATACCAGTATGACTCTTTAATACTGAATTCATTTAATTTCAAATTCACCTTCATTTCAGACTATTCAAGCACTATTTTAGACAGCCTAAGGACAGTTTTCATCCTCAGATTTGAATACCTTACGTGAGAGTTCCTTTTGACAGGTTAAAATTACTGACAGGTGATGGACTTTTAGCTGGGTCAGATGGTAAAGTGGCATCCTTTGATGTGCAAGGCTGCATACTTACCCCATAGAAAATAGTCAGCCTATTTATCCTTTTGTTCCTGTGTCTAATTTACAGAAGACTTCACTGTCACAATGAAAAAGCTGCTTGTGTAATGCAGGTTTTCTCCTCAGAGAGCTTGATGGGCTTCTAGAACCAAGAATTGTGTCCAGCTGGGTGATTTGTCCTTCCAGGTAAATTTTTCAGACAGAAACAGAGGAAAGGAAGTGAAGTCTCGAGTTATCTGTTCAAGTTCTTTAATATAGCTACCATCTATTTTAATAGTTTGCCAAGTTTTTTCTGAAGAGCAATTATGTTTTTCACCCCCTTACTCTTGAAGAGATCTTACATCAGAAGGTTATTGTTGTAATGGCTAGACACCGTTTTCCAGTTTCAGCCTTATGTAATTTATGACCAGTGCTTCCCCACTTATTATTGTGCCAGCTCTGTTGGCTTATATAACTATTCTGCTTTCCTGATGTTTACTTGCCCACCCCAAATTTTATAAGGATACACCATCAGAACTTTCCCAGTTTCCTCTCATATGATAGATTAATTCCTGTGGCTATCCTAGTATGCCATCTCTACACATGTTCTAGAGGTGGATTTATTTTGCTTGAACACAAGTTGTATGCACTATTGCAGATGAGGTATCCCAAAGGTTGCACAGTTTGTAAGAGTTTGCTAGTCTTCCTTTAGTGCTACCTCAACAAAGCATCGCTTTTGTAGCCTCCTGCAGTCATCTGGTAGTTCTAGAGCAGACTCTACTGAGTCTTTTCCAAATGAGAGTTTTAGTTCTTGGCCTTCAGTGCATATTTCATTATTTTCACTACTGAGTATCATTTCATTTCAGTTCACAAATATCCAGTTCTTTCAGCAGGTTTTCATTGTCCTCTTGTATGTTGCTATATGCCTCTGTGTGTTGCCTGCAGACTCCATCAGTGTACTCCCATGTTCTAGAGCCCAGGCATTAACCAAAATAGTAAACAAAATCAATCCCTTGTGAAACTGTTCATAACCCCACCTCGAGCCTAACTCTTTCTTTCAATCTTACACAGTATTTTCTCCTATTTTTATGCTCTCTCCATTTTTATATGTTGGGCTTTGTGCTAATATATGCTTTATTTAGAGACAGCACTCTGCTACCGAGCCTAGGAACAGAATCCAGATCAGCATCTTTCTCTCTGGCAGATTTCTAGCACGTAATTCAAAAATCCATTAGTAGACTTTTAATCTTCTTAGTTATGCCTAGTCTAAGTAGTGCATCATTTTTCCTGTTAGCTGCAGTAGCAGAGGTGAGGTCAGCATTCATGCTGGGTTGGTTTAGGTTTTGGAATGGGTATTTCATTGGTTTGCCCATAAATAATTTGGGGTTTATGTTTTTGAAATTTCTGGGTTATTTAGCACACTAAGTGAGAAAACATTCAAAACACATCTTCTAATTAAAAATTATGCTGAGGCTCTCAACAATATACAGATGTTTCACATTTTGGTCATGTATCATCCCAGATTTTTGATGGATAGCGTAACACTCAGCTAAACTTCAAGAATGAGACTATCTTGTCCTACACTGTGAGAGGAGCCAAGTCCAGGATAAATTGTGTTTTCCCTACTCTGAATACAATGTTGTTGTTGTTGTTTGGCTGTTAGCGGTGTGGGTTCCCAAGTTTCCATTTCTTTTAAGGTTAGGAGTGCATCAAGATCCTCACTGAATGACAGTTTAACAGAAAACCTCCAGATTTGGGGATATTGGCTCTGTCACACCCATAATGAGTCTGCTTTCTTTTATGGTTCTGTGTGTCAGATTGTACAAACAGCTAGCTGGCTACAACTGCAGGTCTCTTACCCAGATCCACACGGGGAAAAGCATAAAAATGAGGTCCAGCATCTGAAAACAAAAAAATCTTATTAGATCATTCTTCACCTCTGGAATCCAGCACGGTGTCTATTTGCTCTCTTTATTAGTACCTCAGGCAGCTCAAGCAGTACAAACAGCATTATTCTTAGCCTCATCTAAAAACAACCATAATATCAAGGAGAGTTTTGTAGTGGAGTCCCATCTACAACCAGCTTACACCTCATGTGAGCCAATGTTCTCAATTCTTCAATCACATAAACCAGCCAGCAGCTCCTCTCACTGGCACAAATAGTATTTCCCACCAGGGCAATGAGTCTTTCAGACTCTGTTTTTTTCTACTCACAGTTCTGAATGCACATGAGTATGTGGATTGAAGCAACTAGATCTGAGCAGGCTCCAGGCCCCATTAAACTTCATCATCTTGAAGTTCACTGGCATCATTATTATTTTTTTAAAAAAACACCACACTTAAAAAAATGAAGCACACATTCCACACATACTAAGTATAACTTTCATCACTACGAGTATTTCCATATTCAAACAATGTGAATTTATATTTGATTTGTGCTTTATGAAAGAAACCATTATACAAAATTTCCATTTTGGTTGAGTAAGTGTTGTTTAATTTGTAACTTCTCAGAAGGTTAATTACAAAAAAAGAAACAATAATGACAAATGGAAGGATTTGTTTATCTAGTCTGATTTAAAAATAAACAGGATCATAGGGATGACCATTAGTCTGAACTGGTACTAGAGGGCATAAAAACGTTTTTCTGGTCGTGTGAGCTTGGTTAAACTTGGTATGTCAAAGAAAATGTAGCTAAAATCAGTAGATGAAGAATTAAATAACTGGTTCATTTTTTAGAATAGCTGTGTCTTATATACACCAGATTTGGAGCTCTTCAAAGATATTCTACCCTTCACACAACCACTTTGGTATTTAAAAATGGGATAAGGGCATGTTTCTATCCACAAAATTTGCAATTTTGCATAAGAATTACGTTTAATTGGCAATTACTGACTGACTCCTTAAAGTAGATTTTTTTTTTTTTTTTTGCATGTGATTTCTGTGGATTTAGTTGCAAAACACTTAGGTACCATTTAGTTATATTGTTAGTAATAATTAAATGCAATATTTTTACTCACATCTTTAAATTCTACCCCCACCTGGCAAAGTGGGTTTAGTTCTGGTCACCTTTCTGTTAACCTTTTCCCTTGAAAACTGATTATTAATTCTGACTCTTTGTTTTTTGTTTCTTAGCCTGTTTCTAATTCATGGCAATATTTTACCTCTCACCCCAATTTAGTTGCCGTAAGGTTTTTTTATCCAACAAAGCTAATGGCACTTCAGAAAAAAGCAACTGTGAAAGACTCTTAAAGGGACCTTATCAAGCACTTTAATTCTCTTTTTTTTTTTTTTTTTTAATTTTTGAAGGAAAGGAACTAGTATAAAAAGATATTTACAATATAAATTTAGAAAATGATAAGATGATGAGAATATTAACGTTACTCTGCTGTTTTGGAAACATAGCTGTAACAGCTCTGAAGTAGTCATGAAAGCCTGAAGGTGAAACAGAAAATGAGCCTGACTAACTCTGGGAGCCCAGCCAACAACTGATTGCAAGGAGTTTAGATCTAAGGGAGAGTTTAGGTGCTGAGTGGACATATTAAACATAGTGATTAAAAAAGGAAAGAATTAATAAATACAAAACATTCATAAAATGAACCCTCAAGGCTATGGATAGTGCAAAAAGGAAAGTCCTTGGGCCAGCAGGATTCCCAGTCATTTACACATTCCAATAAGCGAAAAGATCATATAAAAAAAGGCAACATGACTTCTGAAGCATCTTAGATATTTGCAATATTCACAATATTCCTATTTATAAATGAGGAGTATGAAAGACATGTATTAAATGTAGTTTGACATCTGACCAAAGTTATAGCACTTTTGCATGTCAACTGATATTCTTGGATGCAAAAAAGAAATCTGAATTGGATTTCCTATGGCACAGGAACTTGGAACAACATGAAAGTAAAAGTTTTGGAACAGAAGTCAATCTAGAGATAGAAAGTGACATCAGTCAACATGAAGTGGCATGAAGAAAGCAAAAGGAAAAGTAGACGAGAGCCATTTTGTGCTCATACCCCCAACAGGTACAACTACATTGACAAGATGAAGGGGAATGAGACAAAACAGACTAGCTGAAGCCATCAGCCCATGTATTGACAATGAGCCAAATCCTGAAGGTGACTCATTATGAAGACGTAAACAATCCTGGTCGGTGACTCAGTGGTGAGGAAGCTTGGCTAAGACATCTGTAGTCCATATAAAGAAAACAGGATGATGAGATTTCTCTGGGGTATGGTAAGATAAACTATGGGACAATAATATTGCACGTGCCTATGATAGCCCGTAGAAAGTTGGGACATTCTTACCCTTTATAGCTCATGGAGGAATGTACATATCACCAACAAAGGAAGCTTTGATTGGCATTTGGTGGGGAATCTGAGAGGAGCACTGGAAATGGATATAGTGTGAATCTTCTGAGAGTCTGTGGAGGAAGGAAGAGGGTGGGTGATGAATATCATCATGTAGGGAGTGAATACTGCAATGCAGAGAATATTACACAGTTTGGTCAGTTAATTTCTTAGGGCTTAGAGACCACCATCTGTGTAGAAGGTCCATCTCCCTTCCAATTTTAAAAACAAGCAGTGTGTGCCTGGGGAGGATCTCAGCAAAGCAAAAAATGGAAAGAACATATATTTTCTAGGAGTTATACTCTGTAGGTGATAGGGATGATTTTAAATAAAGGGTGAAGGTTATGCATCTATGTACTGCTTGAAGAAGCATGCTGGACAAGAAGAAAACGCTATCACTAATAAAAATCAGATTCAGGTCTAAAATAAAAACTTTACAGAATAATTAGAATAACTACAAAGCGAACATTGCACATTGTTTCAGACTGCAACAAAAGAGAAAGTGATAGGTGAATATTTTTAAAAACCTGCTTACAATCTTTATGATTGTAAGTGAAACCCTTCAGTTTGTGATATGGCAATGAAAAATAAGGGAACAGTGACAGCAGGCAAAGCTGTAGATTGGCTCTTGTTAGTATTTGTAGACCCAGCCTTGAAGCAAGACTCCATTTTGATAGATGCTGTGGAAAAACACAACAGATCAAAGATCCTTAAAGCATTCTATAATTTCCAGATGAATAAAACTGAGTAAGAGTTTAGCAGCTTTGTGAAGACTAGCAAACATACAATATCAAAGATGTTCTGCGTTAGACAGAGAAGTACTTTCCACTCAGCAATGATACCAATTTTTGAGTAGTTTGAGAATTATCAGGTGGAAATCCCTGGTTCTGCAGGCTTTTACTTGTTTTCTCTCCCCAACCACCTTTCTTCTAGAAAAATACTGCTTCACATTCTATTACTCTTATTTTTCAAAAGGTTCCTCGCACCATTGCTATTCTACCACAAACACTAGTTGATGTTATGTCACAGACATTTCTTCTGCAGCACTGGGGTACGGCTGTTGTGTCTGATTTTTGTGGCCACTGTTGAGGGAAGTGTGTGCGTGGCTTATTCCCACACCTGTTTCCTCCCTGTGTTTCACTTCCAGGGAGGTTCTCCAGTGTCTGTGTCATGAAGAAGCCTGGGTCAAATGATTTTTCTGTAAATGTTTCTCTTTATGTCTATCTTCCTCTTTATACACGAGAGAAACAGAGAGAAAAGATCGTTAGGAAGTCATTACTGAAGGAAAATAAAATTACTGCTGGGAGGAGAGCTATTCTTCGGCTATCCCCTTGTCATGACTTCATTTTTTTCCCTGTTCATTAAAATTGGAATATTTTACAGTTTCTAGGGTACTGTTAGGTAAAAAGTTAAAGCTGCACACAATGCCGAGAATTCCTCTCAAGAGATCAGGAAATGTTACCTTCTTGGCTACTGCAATGAAACCTGAAACTTTTGTTTTGGAGTTGCATTTCGCAGACTCCAGTCCTGTTTGATATTTGGTAAATGTATCAATCTGTCAGTTAGGCGATAGACCTTGGCAGCAGTTTCTCCTAATGAATTCCTATTAAAACTAATGCAGAGAGAATAAGTTTCTGCTCATCATGAATAAGTAAGTGTACCCCAGTTTGATCCTAAATTAACTGGTAGCGATGTACTTGCAGTCCTTCCCAGCTGCTGACAAAGACCTGACTGAGCTGGCTAAGCCAGGCAAGGAAGAAAAGAACTTAAATTCTCAAGAGCTTGACTCATGGAACATAACTTTAAAGGAAAACACTGACTGGAGGTTTTGAAGGAAGTAGAAAGATTTTGACCACTGTTGCTTAACAAATATGCTGTTGTCTGTACTCTTCCTGCTTATATAGAACATTTGAATTTCTAAATTGGTTAAAATAAGAGTTTAATAAAAATCTACTTTTGGAACGGCCATGCATGCTGCAGAGTTCTGATAAAATTCTACCTACCTTGACTCAGACAAGGATTTCAAAGGTAGGTTCATTTGTTGTCAGTTAAACTTTTTGGGACAAAATTAATTGGGTTAATTTGGCACAGCCTTAAGTTCTCAGCATCTGAGAACAAAATTAATTGGATTATTTGGGTGCAAACCTAAGTTCTGAGAGCATCTGGCACTGTCTATACAGTAGAAAAAATTGTCTGAAATGGGTGCTGCTCTAAGCTGCGTGGAACAAAAAAGCAAAGCATCTGACAGGATTGTGATACCTTAGGGAGGCTTTTTTCTCACATTCGCCCAGCTGGCAATCAGCATTGTACCTCCTGCAAGACAGAACAAAGCAACTAATGTCCCTCATTCATTTTTCCCAGAATAAGAATCTATCAATCTGAAGAGATAATATTCAGGTAAACAGGGATCTTCAGAATTTTGGCTCAAAAAATGTGATAACTGGAAAAGGGTATGTTAAGAGATGCAGGAATAGCACTGAAGGAGAAAAAGGTGGCTTTCTAAAAATAATAAGAAACTACCTTAATTCTAGAAGGTTTCAAACCCTTGGTGGTTTGAACTGGTCCCAAATGTTGTTTCCGTCACTGTCTTGTTCATGGGCAGCAAACAGTTGTTCATCTGCTGAACAGATTCACACTTTTCATTCTTACAGTTAAGAACAATTATTTTTGGAAATCCTGGGTAAGGATCCCCAAAGCATCTCAGTGGCTTTGGTTTACCATTAAATATGCTCCCTAGGTGCATTTTTTAAAAATGACAGGAGGTGTCCGAGTTACTTAAGCACTCTTGAAAACCTTATGCACATCTGCCTATCACTAAAGTGGGAGATGTTCTGTTCTCATGTACGACAGCAGGATGGTAAGCACAGCGGATATGGGGTTTGGATGAGTCACCATGACAGCTCCTCAGGGGACCCAGACCATGAATAACCCTCAATAAGCCAAATTAGGTAGCAGTGAGGGAGGACCCTGTAACCCAGTCTGTTGCTATGTTTCAAACAACCCAGTCTGTTTCTATGCTTCAAGCACATACTCCCTGCTAATACCCTGGGCCAGCTACATATTTCACAGTTAGCATCACAGAGGAAGCGTGGTTACTAATTGGATGTTACTCTCTCTGTCCCTTTTGGGTAGTTAGAAAGAAAGAAAACAAAATTTTGTATTGTTGACCCCCCCCCAAATTTTATTTCTGCTCTTAGTAGAGATTTAATGACAGTCGACTCAAAAATATGAAAACATAAACAAATTATAATAAAGGAGCCATCCTGGGATTTCAGCTATGGTCCCTTTATCCACAGCATAAAGCATCACCTCCTATGCAAATTGCTGTTAACTCATAATTTCTTTTTAGGACCAGATCTGTAATATCTCCAATGCTTGTGTTACTCGATATGTTCTCATTTGGACTAACTGGACAACTCTGCCTGGTTTTCAGGAGCGTATCAGACATCAGTTTAGAGGCTTTTAGATACTTCAATACTTTATGACCAGGAAACTTAATATTCAGAGACCAAATCTCTCCCAGATCATGCAAACTTTATCAGGTTTTAATTGATGATCCATTTTGCATTGTTTTTATCCATGTACAACATTTTCAAGGCCATATTTTAAAACACAAAATTAAACATTAATCTTTGTTTCTCTTTCATGGCCCTGAATGCCTGATTTCTCAACCTCACTCTTGTTCCAATCTATTTTTGAATCTCTTTGCATACTTCGATGATGTATTATTTATGAGATAGTATGAAAATGTAGTTTTAAAAATACCCACTCTTTTGGGTCATAAGGGTTTTTCTTCTATTTCGCTTTTTGAGGTGGGTTTGGGTTGTATTCATTTAACAGCAATTGCTTGAATTGCTGTGCTTCTGTCACATACTGGACCTCACATCTCTAGGCTGACACCTGTTATTTTTGCAATAGCCACTTTTTATGTTCTTTGAAGTTGTGACAGGTGTTGCAAAACATAGGGGTTTTTTATATCATGTTGGCTTAGTTCTTATTAAAACCAGAAAATATCTTTTTTCAATTACTTGTTCTACTTTAAAAGACCTCCTCTTCCCATGGTACAAAGGAAATGGATATTTGTTTCAGGGTTCATATGTTAAAATTAAGAAGAATCCAGGTCTACTAGAAACACAGAAGGAATGACCCCTACTTTTCCTGTGTTTTTTTTTCTTTTCTGTAGCTGAGTTGTTATCACACTGGAACATGAGAAGGGAGTCATTGTATCTTGGTTGAGAACACTACTAGCCTTTGGGTCAGTAAATATTTTCAGTTTTTTTACACTGTACAGTTCCTTCATAGCTGTCACAGTTCTTGCAAATTCTCCTTGAATAGTTTGCTAGGCATGTGAGGCTTAGCTCAGAAATCTTTCAGTGTTCTTTTCCCTTAGCTTATTTCACTTTCTTTCAAAGTCAAATTGGAAAGCAAAGTGGGGTGAAGTTGTTTTGACCTTATTCCTGCCTCCTCCTGATGAATAAAACTTGCTTTTATTTTTTTATTTCATTTGTTATAGATTTGATAGAAATAACAGAGTACTTGTTTACAAAGAGGAGTGATATCTGTAGTGTGGAAGAGAATAAGGAAAGCTTTTTTTCTGCAAGATCTGAAGCACAGCTAACCTAGAGGTTCATGTCCTCAGCTATAAATTCATAGGCAGATCCTTGGGGACTGAAAGACATTACTTTTTTTCTTTGTGATTTCCTCAGAGTTCTACTGTTAACTCCAGTCTTCTCAGAAACATGGCCTAATACTCCCTGGGTGCATTCCCTGGTGCATTTCCCTTGCTTCTAAGTTCTTGAAAAATCATACCAGATCATGTTGCTGTAACATTTTAACCTTGCCCCACTTGGGAGTCAATATCTTGCTCCCAAACACCAGTTGACATGACATTGGTCTTGTTGGCTTTCCAGTGCTATGAATTACTCAGATTTCTTTGACAGGCTTTTAGAATAATTTCAGAGCAATTTGTAGAACAATTGCTTGCCTTGCAACTGCAATTTAGGTGAACAGTAAAGTTCCAATTCCGCAAAGTACTTAAGCATATGCTTTAATTTAAGCTTTTTTTCTACACATTCATAGCTTTAATACTTGTTTAGGTACTTTACTGAACTTAAGGCCATTGGTCAGCATTTGAACTGGTGAATTCCCAGAATATAAATAAAAATTTAGTGTAGTTTGTTGTGGTAATACAAAAGCTGTCAGTAAAGCTGTTAGGTGCTCACTGCTTCATTTACCTCTTCTACTTCACTTTATGGCACGTACCATAAATGAGGAAGGATATCAGAATTTAAAAGAAATGCTGGCCTCTTGACCTTGTTTCTTTTACAGTGAAGGCTGGATATAACTGCATATCTAAAAAAACAAACTTTTAAAAAAAGCCATTTGTATTGCTATACATGTTTTTTACAAATGGATGAATTTCAGAAAGATACCATTACTTTCTTCAATTTGATTTCTAAGCAGCATTCTGCATACAAAACAACTTTAACTAAAAAGTCACTTCATGAACTAGTTGGTAGATTCTTAGCTAGCATGTGTGAAGGCTGGCTGTGCTCAAGTCGATATACCCTACCTCTCAACTAAACGTGCCTGTATAGTTTTTGCTTTGGAGCTGGATTGTGGCTGGGCTGGATCAGAGTCACAGAGGAACTGAGGGGACTGCCAGCACCTGTCTGCACAGGCATATCTGTAGTTTGACTAGATATAATTCACCTCATAGGGCTGGAAAAAAGCCCACACATTTTTTAAATCCCGCTGGAGCCTGACTTTGAGGACTTCCTTGATAGAGAGGTTTCCTGATACCTATATATTCAGAAGTAAATTTTACTCATTTATGAATGCATATACTATACCTGTGTGTTGTTCTGAGGTGCTACCCATAGGCACCACATTCTTCTGATAGCTAAAGCAGTTAATTACACTGTTAACTAATGGAAAAAAACTAGGTGCCATTTAAACAGATGTTATACCTTTCATCACTAATGCCTGCTGTTTTCAATCCACTGAAACACAAGGTGTTTTCTGCACCAGGTGATATAGAGCAATCACAGATTCAGCTGATATAAACTCATCTACAAGAAACAATCTACATTGTGACATGAAATATTTAAAGTTCTGTAAGATTTTCTGGTGTGTTTCTGAAAAGGAAAATCTCTGAATGTGGGTTAGCAGTTTTGGGGAGGTTGCTGTGGGGGACAGGAGTGGGGAAAACTTGTTTGTAAAATGGTACGACACACGTTGCTGCAGCACTTTGATTTCAGCATTGGGAAACTGTGTTACATTTACAGCCTTCTCTGAAGAAAACTGTGTTTTATGATGTAGAGACAGAAACAGGTTCTAGTATTCTTCTTAATAGTGTGCAAACATTGTGGTCTCGGTAGTGTTTAAAGCAGACAATACTTTTTTTAAAATTTGTGTGGGTTTGGGTACCAATGTTTCTTTAGAAAAATTAGTATTTTTGGGTTGTGAAGGAAATGCTATTTATAAAGGTGACTTTGAACTTAATCCTGTGAGGTGCTGAGCCTTTGTAACACCTATTAAAACAAAGAGAATTTTCTGGCTTAGGCTGGCATTCATTAAGTCAGCTTTCACGTTGCACTAAGGTTTTAATGAGATATCATTTTGAAGTGTAGTTTCTTGTGACTCTCTGAATTTCTCCTGCACTACACCCTGTTGTTTTGCAACCCAGCTGGCATATTCAGCCAGTAAGTGGAGTTGTTTCACCTGTGCATGGAGCCACTCTCACTTATACAGACAGAAAACCTACTTGGAGGAGCACCTGGACATATCTTTCCTTAGCTTTGCATGGAAACCAAACCTATTTAAATGCAGGAGCCCTTCACTGACCTGAAGCATGTGTTATTTGTACTTGCAACTATAAGCACATCTACTGTTCAGGTGTGTAATGACTTCCTCTGGCTTTTGCTGTCAAGCAGTGGTCCAGCCATTAGTAGCATCTGTTCTTAACCACCATCTATCTACTTCTCATTACTGGCAGGAGAAACAGTCTTTACTTACATGTAGCCTTTATATGAGCAAAACTGCTAAAATAATCATGTGCCACTGGGAAGCAGAGCCCTCCTTTTGAAGAGTTAAAAGAAAAAAAAGGCAGAAATTCTTCAGCAGTGCTACGTATTGTTTTCTTTAAAAGAAAATATTAAATGAAAGCAGAAATCTCCATACACCAAAACAGTAGCTAGAAATGAACAGCTTCTGCTACACACAACCTGTCATGTTTGTGAAACAAAGATACACCTTCTCTTTTGCAGAGTATGGTAAGTATAAGTTACCTTTCCATTTAAAAAAAATATTTTATATTTTAAATGGATGCCAAGGCAATACTTGTTAACAGGAGAAAAGGAGAGGGTGTGAAGGGACAGGGAAGTATTTTCATACTGTTTTCATTTTCTAATACAATGCCCTTGGAAAGAAAGGCAGAGGATGACATAATAAATTTGGAATTCCAAGGTCACAAACAGGAATTCAGACAACAAATGGGAGGATTTAGGAATGTACATTGTAAAAATAAATCTATCAAATTTAAAAAGAAAAAATAGAAGTACTGAAATTTGGTGTTTCCAAATAGGTATTTTATGGTAAGTGCATCCCTTTCCCTAAAGGATGACTTGATAAATTTTCTGTTTTGTTTTTTTTTTTAATATTCAATAATGTGAATGCAAATATTAAAAGATTTTATATTTGTCTTGTCCTTTTTTTTTTTTCTTCCCCCCTTGGAAAGCTACCACTTCTCTCTTAATCTTGATATTTATCACTCCACAGGAATGCTTAATGTAGTTTTGAAGTTTCATATGATACAGTAGAATTTTCTGCATCTCTGTAGGTAGCAGTCAGGGACATATATGTAGCAGTGATAAAACTTTATTGAAAACTACATAACAGGAAGCTTTAGAGATGGAATGTTGAAACTCTTTTTTGGAAGGATTATTAGTACTTTTTTTTTTTTTTTCTTTTCTTCCTCTCTGCCTTTGTACCTGGGGTTTTGGCATTAGGATGACCTAAACAAAACCTGGAACTGCTGCTTCTTTAATGAGATTTTTCAACATTATTTTTTTGTATTAGATTGCCCAGACTACAATCATAAAAATCTACTGTATCGTATAAACTATGCACTGTTGTTAAAAAGTGGACTTTTGCTTTGTAGGCTACCGTACCTATTTGTTCCTGTTTCCTTAATATTGTTTTCTCCAGATGTTGGAAGTTAAAACACCCTTGTTATTTTTTCCAGTGTCACTCTTTGTTACTTTCCATAGGCAATGTTCACGAAAGCCAGGCAGTAGAGGAAATAACAGATGTGTTAGCCTCAAATTATGGGCATAAAAATAACCTTAATAAAACAGGTATTAAGTGACAGCATTTTACAAAAATCCAGGTCTAATTTACTCTAGCCTAGAAAGCAATAACTTAAGGGGACCTCAGACATGCATCCACGGACTGCAGATAGTTTGTAGCAAGCGACAGTAGCTTGAATGATGACAATCCCAGCTTGCTGTTGGCGGCGCGTTCCAGGAGAGGCTGTCAGGGTGTGTTTGTGCTAGACACTTCTCTGCCTGTAACACTATTGTTTGCTCATAATTAATATTCTATTAGAGACCTGCTAATTCTGCCAAGGAAACCCTCCCTCGTCCTTAATAATTAATAGTAGTAACTACATAACTAATAATTAAAAGATCAGCCACATTCTGACTTTGAATGCAGACAAAATTGTCACCCTGGGTTTACTCTCCTTTTACCAGGCCTTTGGTTCCTGCTGTTCACAGAAAGCTGCAGATGGCTGCCTCAGCAGGAAGCCCTTCCCCCTTCCTTAATGGAACTCGTGGGAATGCGGGGATCCTGGAACCGAAGCCCTCCTTCCCTTCCAAACCTCCTCTCCAAACCCCTACTGAGTAAAAGGAAAAAAATCCCCACATCCCTGGAAACATTTTTGCCAGCCTGTTTTTCAGTAAAAACTTAAATTAACCACTTCACTCCTGATTATAATAAAGATTTGTTATTGAAACAGCTTCTCTTTAATGTACTGAATCATTTCCACCCGCTTATTGAAGTCGTCCATTTGGGTTGAATTATAGCGTCCCACTTCCATTATGTAATAATTTCAAATAAATGAAAACAGGTTTGAATTCTCCAACAATTAGCAAAGTTTTAGCACGTTCCCCCTCCCCCCACTCCTTCCCAGACACCCCTCCAAAAAATGAGATTAAAAAAACTCAAAACTTTGGCGAAGTCACATCTTAAGTTTTCAACTGTTGTTAAAATCTTCTCCCAGATTTGCTCAAACACATCATATGGGTTAAGTTATGGCTTTCCTTTCTATTTATTTTCAAGTGCAAAATAAAAACAGCTTAAGCATTGTGATTTGATATTAGGAATGAAAGAGTTAAATGCCTGAACAAAGCACTCCATTTATAATTTTTGTTAGGAGTTCCACACTGAGCATTAGAGTGAGGTGTGTCTTATAAAGAGGGTGTTTATATTGGATTTGATATAGTTAAGAGATTCAGTTTACATATAATAGTCTCCTCTAAGAAGCAGCATAAAACAGAATGAGTTCAGTGGGATTTGCTGAAGTATAAAATATAGTATAAAAGTCTAATCTTATAGACTAGTATCAAGCACAGAGGAATTAATCTCTTGCAAAACATCCACTGCAGAAAGGGAAAGAACAAAATGGGGCCAAATCTTTAGCTGTTATTTTCAGCAATGGCCTTCAGGCCTCCAAGATGTCCTACGTTTGCTCTTCTGACTAAAGGTTACGTGGGCAAATCAAGGGAGTGCAATGGGGTCCATGGTTCGAGTGAATTGGAGTATGTTCCCTATTAAAAAAACCCATAACTAAAAATTGCCCGCTATATTTGTGGTGCTTTAACGAATTCAGATGGTGTTTGGCTTAGTCCGGAAGCAAATGTGGAAACATCACGATGCAGAAAGTGAAATAATAGAAATTTTAGGTGCGTTTGTCAGCTGTAAAGAGTTTGGCTAGTGGCTATTGCAAAGCCTTAGGTAATAACTTGGGTTCAGAATTTGGAAGTCTACAATAACTATGTTGCGTAAATAAATGATAGCTGGAATACATGAAGGATCTTTGTATTAGAATGGTGAGCAGTACAACTTAAAAATGTCTGTTAATAAAGGAAGGCCATCCTGGATGGCTCAGCTAATTGAAAGGATGCTGGGCAAATGGGGAAGAGTGGGGGAAGAACTGTTCTACATCTGACTTAGGCAGATTTGGCTTCAGTTCCACTTTCAGTGTGATACTGAAGGTTTTAGTTTCCCTGACGCCCGTAGAAAAAGCAAAGACTCTTGAACTGGGACGTTATAAATACTGCAGAAGCAAGGAAATAGAAAGCACACTGAAAAAGAATCTTAAATAGTAAGGACCATATGATGTACCCTGAAGGCCAGTGGGGATTAAAGCAATGGTTTCATTAGCTTTGCAGTAAGAACAGTTCAGGGAGGACTGTGGAGTGGAAAAATAAATATACATCTGCACTTAAATACTAGCCTAAAAAGAGGAACATATGGTAACCTCTGGGTGCCAGCTTATCTTAATGAAGGTTGCAAAGCCTGTTACATTTGATATAAAGTCTGAATGAAGACATATAAATATTACACAGCTTCTTAGAACTGATGGTATCACACTCCAGGGTTGTTACTTTGAGTTCATTTGCTGCCAATAGGGCTGTGATTCAAAATACTATCAAAGGCTGAAAGTTTCCAAAACTGCATCTGTGTATGTAATTGTTAAGGAATCTTTAGAAGTACATATTAGGAGTGAGAGGGCTTAATGGGAGGAATGGGAAGCTTCTGAAAGCAGTTGACACTGCTCGTGTCAGTTTAGAAAAAAAAACCCAAGCAAGTGAGTACTGTTTGGTGACAGATATCAGAGCATCGCCAGCAGGAAAATGGGAATGAATAGAAAATCACTAAAAATAGAAGCACTGAAAGGGAAAACAGTATAATTTTTTTTTTCCTCTGAAGATGAATGTTATAAACTACCCAATAATAAGAAATAAGTGGCGAGTGATGTCGTCATACAATATTCTTGTCAAATGGTCAGCATTTGGGCTTCGTGGTTTTCAGAGAAGGATTTATTACCCAGGATGAGAGGAAAATTCTAAAAAATCCACTGCATAAAAAAATGTTTTTGTGTATGATCTCATTCATTATGACTTTTACTATACAGCAGAATGAGAAGTGATCATAGTAGAGATACTTGAAAGATGAAATGTGACCAAATGTTGCTTAGATATAATAGATAAAACATGAATTGCATTTCAGGAAAGAAAAGTAGTTACCCTGGAAATACTTTAAATGTTTGCATGTGTAATGGTTCTCCAAGACCCAGCACACTAATGATGGGCCATTGCACTGAGCTGAAAAGGAAATCCATTCCCATACACTGCCCCTATCCAAGTCCATTAAGAAATAATGGTTGTAAGATGAAAGTCTTGTTAGGGTTTCAGTGAAAATGTTTGGCACACCAGGATGAAAAGTCAACAATCTGCTTTTAACGAGAGACACTGGAAAAACTTTGGTTAACATACCACTGAAAATATTAATTCTCCTTAATGGCAGGATGCAACACAGCTTTTTATAGTTTTTGATCCATGTCGTAAATTTGGCCATGACAAAGGAATACTCCAGCTTTAGCTCACTGGCAGGAACATTAGCTGTTTCCCAATACTAAAAGGTTAGTCCTTTGGATTCTCTGTAATGCACCAAAGGGCCAAATTCTTTACGTGGAAATAAAATGACATAGGCCAAAGAGTGAGAGGGAAAAAAGAAGCATAGTCATTGTGTAAGCTGTAGCAGATTTAATTTAGCATATCTGTTTTGCATCCATCATTTTGCTAAGGGGTCTGAATACAATACCAATAGGAACATTTATTTTAAGATGAAATGTAGAGCGATGGTGACAGTATAAATGTAGATGTTCCAGCCATTTCCCATCTGTTTCAGGTCAATACTCTAGTGGGAATGTCTAGCTCTCCGTGCTGTTTCTCTGTGTAATTGTATATTATCATATAGTAAAGGGGGGAAAGTGTTTCTTTCATCAGTTCAGTGCAGTGAAATTTGGAATCCCTTCTGAATCCGAATCTCTTCTCTGAAACAATGCTCGATTTGTTCAGCATGTGAACCTAGAGTTGCCTCTTTAGTAAGGCTGATATGAAAACTTGATAATTTATTACTTCAATAGCAAAGGTGCCTACTAGCTAATACCACCTTTGGGCCTGGTACAATGCGATCCATTTCCTTTACAATAAATAGAAGCAAACAATAGAAATTACAAAGCAGAAAAAGAATTCTTGTTCAGCTACCTTGCAAATTCCATATACAGTGAATTTCAAATAGAAAACCCTGAAACTTTAGCACACTGTGATTGATCTATGCATAGACTAAATTTCACCTCTAATGGCTTTGTCTACAACAGAAATAAGACACCTTTAAGTAGCATATTGACTTAAAAATCTCAAAACAGTTTACAGAAATATCCTGTCCTGAGACCTATTTTGTAGATCAAGCAACTTAGGCAATCAAACCAAGTTGTTTGCAAATAGGTGGCTAGAATTAAACTGGAGATTCTCTGGATCCCAGCACAGTGCCGTAGTAACTTCTCCTCCCCAAGGGCTAAGTGTCTGCTGAAATGCCCTTTTTAATATTTGTCTTAAATGGCCCTTTTGGGTTCTTGTCTTGTTTTTCACCCATGGAATTCCATATCCTTCAATTATTTCTGATTGGTGAACTAAATTGCCACCTTCATTGATACCAGTCTACGCTGCAATCTGCTGAAAAGCAAAATCCAGCTCCAGAAACTAAAACTAGACAGTGACTTCATAGTAGTCAACGGATTCTGGTCACCACAGGTCTCCAGCAGGAACATTGAGATTCCTGTGACTATAGCTGTCACTGGAAATCACAGAGACAATCCATTGAAGAGATTATACAATCCCAGAATTTGCAGATCTGTGGGTAGGGTAACTGCCATGAAATCAAAGGGCATAAATATTAGTGCCATTGATTTACCCATTCTTTCATTTTTTCTAATTCTGACCTGGGGCTTGGAAGCTCACATCTAAGTGAGACATCTGTGAAGAGACTATCATGTCCATGCATTAAAACTGCTGGGAATAAAGCAAGCCATCGTTTAATGTTTGGTCCCAGAGTCTAATTGTGATTCTACCCACTGCTTTTTGAAAAAGGCTAGTTAATCATATTATGCTGGGAGGCTTCTTTGTGATTCTGTCCTTAGGATCAAAATACTCCCTTATTTCTTACAGGAGAATTGGTTCTTAAAGATTAATAAACCCCTATAATGTACACGTGTGATAACTAAGATCTTAGGTCACTGAACTTATCTGTCATTGTGGTATTTCCTCTCCATGTTTGAACTAAGACACAAAATTGTTTGATATTTTCTGCTTATGTTCATTTCCCCCCCATTATTTCTCTTATGAACTAGCACAATGCTGAAAACTTGACTGTGGAGGAAAAAAATCTGAGCATTTTCTATTAAATGAAAGAAAAAGGGAGAACTTTGGTGCTGCTTTAATAGCTTAATTTCCATGAAATATTGGGGGTTTTCTTTTTTTTTCCTTTCAAATCCTGCTTTTTGATTCAAATTGGAATTTGTAAAGCAACAATTTTTGTCTGGATAGTATTTTTTAAAATTTACTCTGTGCTGTTAAGAAAAGGGATGTAGATGGGAAGAAGGAAAAAATCGAGACTAATGTGAAAGTGGGATCATTAGACGAATCAGTAGCTAAGTCATTTATTAATGAAAGTATTATTCTGTGTTTTGAACAGAGTGGGAAACTTGGACTTGGCCCATCTTGTGACCTCCTTCCTGGCTTCCAGTTGACATTTTCTGAGAGACCTATGCTGTTCATAGTAGTAAGAGGGAGGAAGGTGTTCCAAGGAGTGAGAATATAATGCAATAATTAATAAAAGAGCCTGAAAGATGAGTAGGAGCCTAAGGAGTTACCCCTTGGCACGTTCTGTTATTTACATGCATCTTTCCAGGTATCAGTGCTTCCAATCTTCTCTCTTCTTGTGACTTCCTGTGATTGCTGTCAAAAAGGTATAAATTATGAGTCCCTCTCACACTTCAATTGTGATATTTTTTTTCCTTTGGCTTCTTAGACTATTAAAGAAACAAAGGAAATTAGATGATAAAAACCAAATTAAAATAACTTCACTGTTTCCACTGTGAAATCTGTCACATTTTGCCAAGTAATTCACTTCATGTGGTACAGTATTTGATTCTGCACAGAGATTACAAACCTTTTGTATGTTGCATCATGATTATGATGCCTAACAGTAGCCTGGGAAAAGGTTTCAATGGGCAGAAAAGGACTTAAAGCTGGTGGTTTATTTTATTAGTTAATCGTTACTTTCTCATGCATGTTTTCTTTTTAACAAGTCTCTGGAACAAAGATAGCGAGGGAAGCACAAGCATTTTTTGCCGCCTGTTGTTCTCTCAGAGTACTATCAGGCTCATTGGTCTGTATCCTTGGGCTGGAAAGAAAGGCATACTACTGAGATTTCAGGTACTCTTTGAAGATTCAAAACAGGTCCTGGAAAACTGCAGCTGTCTGAAGGGGTTTGGAAATTGGCCTCAGTGGATGGGGCCTGGACGGGACTTCCCTTGGCAGCTTCAGCTCCCCAAGGCCAAAGCTAAAGCTGAGATTTCACAAATGGTGGCCTTTTATTTTATTTTTATTTTCATTTATTTTTAGTTTAAATGGCCCCACTGGGGACTGTGATCGGCATGCATGCTTTGGGCCTGCCTGGGCATTGTAAACTAGGACAGAGTTGGCCTAAGAACTGACAGACCATCACTGGTTTCACAATCAAATAGTTTAGACCCTACTGTTTCAACTTCCTTTCAATAACTGTTGAATTATTGCCTCCTGTTCACAGACACAGACTGGCTGACTCTGTTAATCTTTGCCATGTCCAGTTTCTCTGGCTGAGAGGAGGCAAAGTGGGGTCTACAACCTGGCTGACTTAGAGCTGAGAAATGAGATGTGGGCTCAGAAGCTTTTTAGTTAATTGTACAGGGACTCTGGCAGAGCGTGTTTTAGAGCAAGGATGTTGCATCACCCAAGAAATGGAGGAAAGCAAGCAACTGCTTTTTGCAGCCAGAATCTGTTCTTTTGGCTAGTACAGGAGGGGCTTAGTATCCTGTTTCTTTTCTTGGCTCTCCATAAACATCTGGCAGGGATGCCTATGTTTTCAATCCTCCCACTAAATTTCTTATTTTCTCTCCTTGGTCTGAGAACAGTTGCAGAGTTTGCCTGATGACTTCTCTAATCAAGCAAGTCAGACACTAATCACTGCCACCCTGCAACAGCTATGTATGGACACTCTGTTTTGTAAAATGGCAGAATCATCTTGGATTCAGCCCATGCTAAAAGCAGCCATGGGGGAGTTGCTAAAAACCCTATTACACTTCACTCATTCATGTGGACACACTCTTACTAATCCAGAGAGAAAATTTCAGGGTTTAATTCAATGATGTCATTACTCAAAATGTATCTGATATTGCGTGGGACACAAGAGGTGTGTGGGAAGGGGCAAGGAGGAAGCTGGGATAAGGCAACCTTGGCCTTGCGCTGCTAGTGATGACTGCCATAGATCTCACCCACCCCCTTACAGCCCTTGCAAAAAATGTTTTGATTCTCAGCAGCAAAGCTGTGTGAAAGAGGAGCTGCATAAACAGCAAATACCCTGAAGTGGTACAGAATTGACTGGGTTAAAAATGCTGAAATGGTCCTGGTAGGTCAGCCACATGTCATGTAAAGGTCCCTGTCAGAGTGCCACAGGAAACTACTGCTAGACCCAGTGCAGGGCCCTGCGCGCGCTGCCAAGCCTGATGGTCCCTGACCAGCCTCCCCCAGGGCTCCCTCACTCTGCCCATGGCCCAGGAGCCTGCGCCAGCACCCTGGGTCCATCTGTCCCTGCCCCAGTGACACTGCAGCAAGGCTGGTCTCAGGCTCTCCACAGCCCTGCCTGGCCATGGGCCTCACTGAGCTGGGCCCGCCCAGGGGCCCATGTCCTGGCCTGGCCCATTCCCTAGGGAGATGCCCAATGCCGGGGGCTGCCCCTGCTGCCCTCCAGCTGCCTTGCTCCCAGCTGTGGTGGTGGGACAGGCCTTGGCTGCTGGGCCCAGCCCTGCTGCCCTGGGGAGCCCCTGGCCCCCAGTGTGCCCTGACACCCACATCTGTGAGGGAAGAAAGGGGGGGGGTGGGGAAAGAAATCATGCTATGTAAAGCAAAAATGAAATAATTCTTCCTGACTTTTATGTGAGGGACTGAAACCTTGAAGCCTGAAATGTGTCACATAATGTGGAGGTGCAATATTTATGTTTGTACTTAAGGCGACGGGGTGTAGGAGATAGGACATCTGAAAGGATGATACTTCCATTTGGCCCAGTTTCCTCTCACTACTTCTTCATCTATATCAGCACACTTATCTGTGGAAGAAGAGGCCAAAGAAAATTTCCTTAAACTCAATGAGAGCAATAATTTTATTACACAGAGTTAGTTTGACCTTAGAAACGCAATCCCATAGTCCCTGACTTTTCTGATATTTAATCATCTTCAGAGGTAAGCTGTTGTCATGTTTAGGGATTGAATTTTACTAAGTTAGTGTTCAGAAACGAGCCTTGTAAAGTCCTTGTCAGAAAGGCTGAAAGGCTTCTTGTTATTTTGCAGAATTTCTCCCTGTGTGTGCCTGTAGTCTGCGCTCGAGCTTACGCCTGATAAGCAGCTCTCCTTAAGTCTTGATTGAAAAGACTTGTTTTCCAGGCCCTGTATCATTTCTGTGACCCTCCTCTGAACTCCAGGATTTGATATCCTCCCCAAAGCACAGGCACAAGTACGGTCAAGTACTTGCGTTACGAGTGCCGTGCATAACAGCAGCTGGATTACTCCCTATTCATTGCTTAATATTCTCAGTTTTACACATCCGAAAAAAGTATTTTTTAGTCATCGTATTGCGCTGACATTAAGCTCTTCAGAATATCTTTTGTGGTAACAAAAATTCCTAACAATCTCAACAAGGCACAGATTTCAGCCTTAGTATTTAGATGTTAGGCAAGCCTGCAATTTTCCAGGTTTACAGCCTCATGTTCCACCTGGGGAATGTTAGAGCTTCTGTTACTACAGCCAATCTCATTATCTATGGTTTGAAATCTATTCAAAATAGATTGAAATGAGAAGTTCCAGAATAGCTATTCCAAAACTTCCAAAGGTGCGCTCTGTTCATAGGAGTACGTTGTATTTCAATCATTGCCCCAGGCCTGGAAGGAAAGTGGGTCCTTCACATGCAGGGCTTCAGCAAAATGATAACACATTGGGTGATGTAAACCAGAAAGGTAACTCGATATCTTTGGAGTTTCCTTGCTCTTTTTTTCTGTATTAATTAGTTGCTTGCTTTCTTTTCTCCCACTCCAAGAAGAAAGGAGGGCTGGAACCCAGTAGATGTAAGAAAAACATAAAACTAAAAGCTAGAAAAATAATTAATATCAAGACTTGATAGGGCTAGTTTTTGGATGAGCTGCCAGGTCAATCACTGTCATGCTTATGTACAAAGAGAGCAGAAATAGGAATTGATTCCAGCTTTGCCAAAACTCAGTGTTATGAGCCTGCAGAAATAGCTGAGGTACATCTTAGATTCCTATGTATAAAAGGTAGCTCATAAATTATTTGTTAAATACTTGGAGAGCCACTGACAAAACACAAAAAGAAATTTGTTTTACACAATTTTGCTGCAGCATAACTGTATTCCTGTATTTTCAAGATATCCTTCCTGTTTACTACAGAAAGTAATATCATTGTAATCTGGACCTCAAGCAAGCCCTAAGCCCTACCAGCAATTTTGTACTTTTTTTACAGCAAGCCTGTATTATCACACCTGTTTTGCCTTTGTTTTGCTATTATTTTTTAAATATATTTATTCACCTGTGTGCATAATATAGTCAATATAGTGGGACTGAAAAGCACGTTTTCAATCTGTGTGCTGTAGTACATAAGCACGCAATAGTTCTATATATTCATGTAGAACTGGGTGGGTCTGCAGCTTCAGGATTCCAAATGTCCAGGGATGAGTAAAATGCTGAGGAAGACTGCATATTCCCTACACTTGGTTCATGTTTAGCTATAAGATTGTGCAAATGTCTGTGCTGATACTTCAGCATTTCGAGGAAAAGGTTTAAATTAGTACTTGCAGCTGTTGCAGAATTTTCTCCAAACTGTTACGTGAATCAGTTCCCTTTACTTGAATACCTTGTTACTTCACAAGACAAACTATGCTGTATATAACATACATTTTGCACAATTTACTGCAGTTAGAGTTCCCAGATCTTCCAATATGGGGCAGTAGTTGCCAAATCCTGGCATAGGAGAGTCACTTATTTCCATCTGTGAAAATATAGTCCTCTTTCTCTGTGTAGGCAGAAAGAAGTTACTAAAACAAGCCACTGAGAATGTGGAGGAGATGGAGTTTGTTTTATTTTTTAAAAAAGTTGCTGGCAAAGAAGAAATAATGTGGTCCAGGAATGTTTCCATTTCTTACATTCTTTATTATGGTGAAACCTACATGTTAATCTTTCATGTGATGTAGTTTCTGGTCAAAACTGTGATTCATCCTTTAATTACTGGAGGTGTTTTTAACTCTTCTGAGTTGTTTTTCTAGCTAATTCAGTGTTCAATACCACATTGGAATTTCTTCCCAATAGAAACTGATGTTTTGCTCACTAGATGCCACTATGATATTTTAAAAGACTTCTGGAATGTATAATTTCTCTCTTCTCTCTCTTTGCGGAACTTTGTTCCACCCTTGGATCATATTTATCCCACATTTGGAGGTATAACAGATATATGTGAGGCTTCTGTATCTGAAAATATTTTTGTTCTTGGGTATAGCAGTTTAGCAGCATTTGCTCATACTTACTGACAAAGACAACCTAATAAAACAAACAAAAATGATGATGATTTTGGCTAGATCTTTCATGGTTTTGACTAGATTCTCTCACTAAGCAAATAGAATGTTAGCTCCAAATTTCTCCTGCTTCCTCCCATCCTCTGACAGTCTTTTCACATATGCCCTTGTTATCTTTGATTTGCTTTGTTTTCTATGCTCAGTTCTATGTTCCTACTTAAGTCTTAACTACTCGGTCCTTAAAAAAGCATGGGACTGAACTTATGTTGGCTCATTCTGCTCTATTTTGGGATATCTTGCCTACTTTGATTTCAGTAAAGGGACTCTCTTATGCTTAATATTCATACACTGCCTATCAGAATGAAACATAAATAACCATAATAATAATCCTGATTGAGTGCCTGCTTTTGAACAAAGCATTGTTTTATGTTTTTTTCTTTTTTTAAGTCTGCAAAACACATTGCCACATTTTCCACAGGCTCATCTTCTGCACCTATCAAACTGCAGCTGTTATACAATCAGTGTCCATTTGGTCAGCCAACAGTAGAAATGTTTTCATTGAGACCTACATTGAACTCAGCATAATAGCAAACAGGTGGTCAAATTAGAAGAAAAACAATTTTCTAAAAAATCAGTGAGTGAAGCAAACAAATATTCAGGTCCTTAAATGTTGATCAAAGAGTGAATAAAATTAAGCTTATATGGACACATGCTTTGGGAAAAGAGCTATTGAAACAGTCCATATCTTGTAAGAAGGGCTCAGTCACTGATGGAAGTTCAGAGGGAAAACCAGCAGGTAATTCAGATTAATATTATTTAGTCATTTTCTGCTTTCAGTATGTCAATGGAAACGATCAGAACTTTTGTAGATGTATGAAAATGTATTTAGCGGATAAAAAAAAATCCAAGCTGCAGTGTGCTGTCTGAATCTGGAAACTCATATTATGTAATAACATTACTTCTTGTTGACTGGCAGAGGAATAGCATGGTTTTACATCTATCTTCTCGTTGCATGAGCATTGTTGCTACATCAGAATATAAGCATGAACAGTCTTACTTTTATTGGACAATTTAAATATATATATTTCATTTGATTGAGCAAGTTTTAAGCTTTCTTTTCTCTGAGTGTTGAATGTAAGTGAAATAATTGTTAGAAAGGAAAACAACTATTGCGCAAAATAAATACCACCATCATAAATATAATCTAAATATCGCAGATAAGCACATTGCAGAAGCACATTTGTGCCTGTAGCATATCCCAGATGAAACAGCAAATCACTAACAACTGAAAAGAAAACGGCAACATACTAATAATTTCTAATGACAGTAAATAATAAAAATACATCTGTAAGGGTAGAAATAATGATCAGAGATGATAATTTTGGCATAAAAATACAATCATTACTCAATAATTTTATAAATTTTTACAAAAATGGAAAATACTGTGTCATCCCAAAGAAGGAACATGAAAAAAACCTCATTTACTTAGGTATGGCACCATATTAAGAAGCTGCCATAAAACTGAGCTTTCACAAAGCTTCACTGATGTTTGTTTACAGAAAAAAACATAATGAAAAGTGCTTAAACCCAGTGCTTTGGCTGCAGTGAATGAATCTCCCCTATAGTAAGCCTGCAAAACTTATTATTTATTAAAAGCAGTGATAATTGCAGTTAACTATTTATTTAAATGTTAACATTGGAAGTGTTTAACAAAGGGAGAGGAACCAGGAAGCTCAGTTAAAATTGCAGATCTGTTCTGAAATCTCAGCATTGTTCCTTTTATTTTTCTCAGCAGCATGGGTTCAGGATGGAGTTGTTAGGTTTAAGTTAGAATTTCCTGGCTTTTCTTTTTTTTTTTTTTTTTTTTTTTTTGGTTTGTGTTAAACCTCAGTATTTTTAAACATACTTTCACAAGGGATTCCACTGGTCAATTCTCCCGTTTTCCTTTTTCCCAAAGGTTTTTTTATGCATATGTAATCATTTTTCAGATGGCATACAACAATTCGAAACAAGCTCTTTCCAAGCTATCAGTTCCAAACTAGAATAACCAAATTTAACTAGTATTTTCTGTGTTGCTGTTCCAGTGCTTTTTCTGAGTTCAAATCATACTGCTTTTTCAGAAAAAAAAGAAGAAGAAAAAAAAACCCGCTTTTTTAATGCTCTCCAGGAGATCCAGCCTCAGGCTGACTTCTGCAGATAAGAAATGATATCTAGCTTCCTCTCCTGCTATCTGCATGCTACTGCTGTATCATGGTATTCCTCACCTTCAGTGGCAACATACAGCTGCTGCTTCTCTTTCCCTTTAGATCCACTCTTATAAATGGTACTAGATGAGAAAATGAAAAAAAAACCCCATACTGCAGAAGCAGGTTTGTTTCCTTTTTTAAATTCAGTCAAAATATCTCCTTAATTAAAAGAAGGTGGATATGAGGAATCCATACCAAAATATTGAAGTAGAAATGTTGAACTTGAGTCAAAATTAATTTTTCCCTGTTCATAAGAAGAAGAAAACCATTTTGATTTATGTTTTTATTTATTAATTTATTTGTTTGATTCATTTATTTTTTGTTTCCCCAGCTCACTAGGATGACTGTAATGATGAGCTGAAGTTCCCACACTTTCTTTATGCCAGACCGGGCCATCCTCCTGTGATGTGCTGGGCTCTTTTCTTGTGGCTGAGCTGCCTTGGAGCAGTCTTGCAGTAGTTTATGAAATGGAATGCTGAAGTACAGAAGGGTGACTCTGAAGTGGGAAGTTTTAAACCTTATATTTCTTGAATAATGTTTCTGTTTTCACTCTGATTCAGAATTCATGTCAAAATAAAGGAATTGGACTTTTATACATACTCACTGCAGTGAGAATATGCTGCCCTTATACATGTATTTCACAGGCCCTACTTTCAATTACATGCATGAAATTCGTTGCATGAGGTAGCTAACAGGTGTTGCTTTCTCCACCCTGGTGAAATACTCCTTAGCGCTCCCTGGTGTTGTGAGGACAGTTGTCTTTCAAACATTACTTTGCAGAAGGGGTCATATCTCTGTCTCTGGTTCTGGCATTTGTTCCCTTTTTTCTGTTCACCTTTTCAGCCAGCTCTCCTCAACTGTAAGAAAGGAGGACTTACTAAAAGAGAGAAAAACAGTTGTAGCTTTCAGGAAAATCAGAAATATTTTTGAGACTATTGATAAAGCTGTAAGATTTTAAAGTGACTCCATTCCTATGGTATGAGATATTCGATCTTTTGCACTGCACGTTCAGAGTTACCATAGGCACATTATTTTCTGTGGTGAATTTAGTGATAAGCTCTCAGTCAACTGGTACAGGTATGTAGCCACTTCCTAGAAGTGGTTTTGGAAAAGCTAATCTTAATTTTCTTTCCATAAACAATAGTAAAAATGAAATGGACCTATTTTTAACTGCCTCTTGACTCATAAGTTGTTCTGTTATTCCTCTTTTACTAGTATATTAACCATGAGATCTAAAGCTATGTATTATTTAATGTGTCCGTACTGTGTAACTTTTTCTCAAGAGAAATGTAATGGTATGTATTATTTAAAATCAGAAGCGAGTACACCATGTTAAGTTTCAGCAGCAGTTCTCACTTGAGAAGTGTAATCATATTCTGTGGTTAAAGTTTCTTGATAAAAGAATATATATATATATATATACACACACACATTCTTTTGCAGAATACATTTGTGGAATTTTCTTGCCTTTTATCATTCTGGCGTCTGTGTGCACCATGGGGATCTGTGTTTTACAAATAGAAATTACCCATCAGATAGATGGATAAGATTATCCCCAATTCATGTTAAAAGGAGCTAAGCATGCAGATCATTTGGATGTTTTCAAATATTTCAGCCAAAGTGGGTATGTGGTCTAACTTTATTACTGTGGGAAAGCCACAGGCAACATTCTCAGTTGTGTAAACTGATCCAGTAACTTCAGCTTTGCTGATTTATGTTAACTGATGATCTGACCCAATGTTTAAAGGATATTAAACATATCAGACATACAGTAAAAAATATTGATTGGCTGTTTCTTACAGAACTCAAACACAGAGAATGGACATTTAAGCCTTTTGTAGTCATTCAATATTTTAAATGATGGTTGAATGCAATAGAGGTATTCTAATCCATGCCGGCTAAGCATCTGACACAATAGTTCTGAACGCTGTTAAGATCATTTGGCTGTTTCTGTTTACTGTGGCATAGTATAAGAGTAATGGGAGAGCTGGCAGACTTAAAAGGCAACAAGGTTTCTATAGATAAACCCAAACATTTTCAGAGCACATAATTTATTGGGGAGTATCCTGCC
The DNA here is from genome assembly GCF_017639655.2 of Falco naumanni. NCBI lineage: Eukaryota > Metazoa > Chordata > Aves > Falconiformes > Falconidae > Falco > Falco naumanni. The sequence goes on from NC_054057.1 coordinate 30,967,787, forward strand.
CCCCAATATTTTAAGGCAAGAAAATTAGGAATACAAAATCACTGTCTAGGATAAAAATATAAAATGGTCCTGAATTCTTCCATTTCATTTCCTGAGCTGAACAGAAAGTTTCTGTGTGCTAGGTACATGCTTTCTATTAGGCATAGTGTTGCTTTGTTTTCATTACGGATGAGCACAATGGTGGTCAGGGGAAGAAGATTCTGTTTTTCTTTGAATCATTTAACACTTTTCCCTGTCAGAAGAAATGATCCTGGCTCAGAGGACTCATCAGTCTGACCAGAATTAGCAATTTCCAAACCATTAAGTCAATGAAGGGATTTGCTAGGTATCAATTCCTCAGCCTTTTAGGCAGTTTAAAAAGAACTCCATTCTGGCATCTTTCCAAATTTTATATTGTGCCTGGAATTTCAGCCTCCAGCTTTTCACTCCAGTTCACTGGAGTTTACCCAGTGATCATTTGATGTTGATGTTTTGCTTTGACACGGTGCTAACATGATGTGCTGAGGATGGAGAAAATATCAAAGAGCACAAAAAACTCTTTTGCTGTTTAAAAATATTTGAAACCAAATCTAAACTTTGCTGATAGCTAAATCCTTTCTTTTTGTGATTTTTGGATCAGATAGGCTTTTTATCCAAACTATTTATCCTAATCAGCAGTTGGAGGAGAGGAATGTTAAATAAACTATTTTATTCTGATTCTTTCTCTGGATGTTTACCAGGCTGTTGACAAAGGCCAGAGAATGTTTAATGACTTGGTGGGGAGACTTGAAACAGAAGTGGGGATCACACTGGATGCTCCTTATTTGCTTTCCTTCACAGTGCAACAAAAGGGAAATGATGACAGACCACCTCTTGATACCCAGTTTGATTAAGAAAATTTATCATGTTCCTTGTCATGAGTTCAAGTCTCCCACATTGAATAATATAAACATTCTCAAACAAAGCCAGAAATAGGCAGATAAGACTCAGATGTCTCTACCAGAGAATTTTATTCAGTCTAGAAACATGAATATGACCTCAAAATAACTCTCATGTAGAATAAGGAGGGTTTAAAAGTACTTGAAAGCCTTCTCTGTGCCACCAACTCGAGGCTTCCAGTTTGGTGAAAGGAAAAGTGGTCTCCTCCATTTCTGAAGTCTGTACATTCCCTGAGCTGACAGTAATCAGACACATAATCGGGAACTCATTATTTCCTGGAACTTTGAATTTATTTTCATTCTGTCAGTTCTCATATAGAAAATTATCCCCCAAATTAGAACAGCATTCTGGCAGTCACATTAGAGAATGTTACAAAGGAGATAAAAGTGGCATAAAGCAAAATATATTTAAGACTGTGTCATCAGATTTATCTCACCAAAGCAGGAAGATTATTTTTTGACATGAAGAGCTACATATAAACAAAAACTGTACACATTTGTTATTTAAAGAATTTGCTCTGTTTGTAATTTTGCACACTTCTGAGCTTGCACTCCAGGACATAACCAAAAAAACATTTCTTTAGTGGCTTACTCACGGAAATAATACATTTTAGTAGTGTATTCTGTATACACTTCTAATAAGCAATAGACACCTTTAAGAAACAAAACTCAGAACTTGTACTTTCATACAGAATGCCGTGTTTGTATGAATGTTTCAAGGAAGGAATAGAGAGGAAATCTGAGATGGTTTTGTGCCATCTGAACTTGGGTTGCTATAGGAACACGGTAGAATGAAGATGTCCTCTGTGTCAAATAGTGGCAATCTCCCCAACTGTGACACATCCATTTAGTGGAATCCTTCCAGCTGAAGCCAAAACTTTTTAGAGCTTCAGTACAGCCAAACTGTACTTTGAATTTTGGACAACAAGGAAACAGAGGAAGGATTAAATTCAATAAACAACTTGCAGAGGCAAATAGTTTTTCCAGCCCTAGAATCAGGGCTTAGTACCCTAGCCCTTCATCTCTGGAGACCTCATTCTTATTCCAGAGTAGGTAATAAATAACATGCTTGTTTAGTCAAGTGGTTATCTTCCATTTGCCAGCTTTTAGCATTTTTATTGTATATTGTAGACTGGGGCTTTTCACAGGTTGATTATCTTCACTTTAGAGTAAACTCCCAAGCAGAATTTTCAGCACACTCTGGTAGCTGAATAGTCTTTATAGGTGGGTGGTAGAAAAATAACCTTTATTTTTATGCAATACATATGGTAGACATGTGGCAGAAAACAGAAAATGACAGGGGATTTAAAACACCATCAGAGAAAATCAAAGGGATAAAGTCAAATGGAGCAGATGGGCTTATGATGTTAGTAAGAGTTGATATGAATCTTCAGATATAAATTACATAATAATTTTGCTTACTAGATCTCTTCTAGTTTAGATGTAGGATTTTTGCAATAAAAGGTATGTCTGGTCCCTGAAAATTCCAGATGCAGTAAAGAAAATCAGGCAATACTTGTTTAGGTAAAAAAAGCTCTGAAGGATGGATCATAGCTTAAATCTAGGGAATATAATTTACCCAGTAAAATGACTGAGAGTGCATTCATGCAAAAGTATGTAAGAGTATTTGAAAAGGTATTTCCACATGTAATATTGGATTGTTTTGTTTGGAAACTTTTAAATCTGTAACTATTCAGAACTTTGACCTAGGGGTGAGAGGTCAAACAATAAATACGGGTAAATGGTGAGTATTTCTGGTCTACAGATATTTCACCTTGAGATACTCTTCTTGTATGAATACCTTTGTATGTATATGCTCTCAAACCTGGTTTCTTTTTTTTGTCACATTCCTTAATTCAGTATCTGAACACCCTAAATAAGTCAATGAGCAACAGCATGGGGTATTTGTTTTTGAGATCTCATTCCCATAGGGAAAAATATGTTTAGATTTGTTCTGGTAGAGCATCTTTTGATTTGTTCTATTCTTTTTACAGATACAGTTATGTTTTTACAAGTCCATCTAAAAGAAATGCGCTTTGACCTTGGAGCAAAAGGTGGTGAGATTTCTGAAGTTCATTACATGGTGAGTAGGTCCATTTCAGTTTTGAAAGGTCTGTGAGAAAATCTTGCCTAGAAAAACACTTTAATTACTGTAAAAAGTTACACTGTTCCAGAGGAAGACAGTTATTAAATATAGTCCTCACCCCAGACTTGAAGCAGTTTTATAAATGCCCTGAGACATGGACTTTGGAAGAGAAGGCCTGACTGAGATTGATGTAATGATCTGTGATAATGAATTTCCTCATGGTGATTTCATATTCTTTGCCTAAAACTTGCTTTAAGTTGATGCTCCGACCAAGACAGCATTTTCACTGTGTATTTAGATTTAAGATCTGTTGGTAAAAGACTGGGATGTAACAGGATGCAGAATGACGTTGAACTGTATAGGTGCCATGAAAATCCTAGGGAAGACAGCAAAGACATACAGAGCTTTTTGCTATTGGTCCATCCAGTTTACACTGTAATCTCCCAATATGACCTAATTGAAATCAGCAGTTCCCATATCAGGGAATTTTTTTATCTGTCATTAGATCTTCATAAAGGTGTGTAAAATTTTACTCTCATCTTGAACAGTATTGTCTTCTGATATTTGGGATAATGACTGAAATTTTGCCTTTGTTCTTGGCCTGTTTTAATTGTCCATATTCCACTTTTTTAGTCTAGGCTATTTAGTCTTTTATCATGTTACCAAACATCAGTTAGATAGGCTATACTGGAAAATCTCATTCCTGAAGAAGCAGGTTGTTTTCTGGTAACAGATACTTCATGAATCAGCAGTGACTTCCGTATTTCTCTCTTTTTCCCTGGGTAGGACAGAAGATAAATGTTTGGAGTCTGGATTCTTATTTCTCCTTTTACATTTGTTGACAGTTCTTGGTGTTTTGAACTATAATATAGGGAAAGGAGTATGGTATCATGATGAGTTTAGTTGGAAAAGTATCCGTCTTACTTATTGGACGTCATAGGAAGCGAAGGCTTATTTGGTATTATAAATTGTGTGGCTTCAAGGTATGGGTTGAGTTGGAGTTTGTGTTTTTGCAGGAACTGGAAACATAGGGGCATAGCAGAAATGAAAGTAACTTCCTGGTTTTCAAAGCAAATTTGCATTGGATTGAAGACAGATTTGAGGTCCTTAAGTATTAATACAGAAATGTTGGCTCTTGTAACAAGAAGAATTTAGGAAGGTTGCATTTAAATAAAAAAACAGATAAACTTCGGAAAATAAGATCAGTGAAAAGTGTTGATCAGATTGTAATACCAGAGGCCAGAACCTGTGGAAAATCATGCAATTATTATCCGCTTTAGCCAGGTCCAAACTGGGCAATGTGGTTACATAAAGAACATACAGAATTGTATAGATTGCAGGGAAACAACACGTCAGCTGGGCATCTGCATTGTAAGTACAATGCAAGGGGAATAGAAAACCAACAGGAGACTAAATTGTAGAAGACTTTTCTAGTTAAAGACTTATTCTACTGTCTAATAAACTGTGCCTACAGCAGTAAACAAGCTTTTTCACTAGGTAGCAGTGCTGAATAAAAGAGAAATTACTTGTGCTGAATAATACATTTATGGTTATTTTGTGTAGTTATTTCAGTGGAGGTATGAATATTTCTGACATGATAGTGTTCTGATGACAATGTGAATAAGTGTATGCTCCCAGATTCTGTTGACATGCACTTTATAGACATAAGGCAAACATTTAAATCAGAGATGGAAGTGTGTATGGGAACAATTTTCAATTTTATAACTCCATGCAGATTTGGTAGTAATGTTCATTATTCATGTGTGTGTAAAGCTACAAGATCCGATACACAACTGCAACATCAAGATGGCATGGCACAACCAATTACATTTGGAAGTTAGGAGAAGTGTGTTCATGCTGCCATCTTAAGTTTTGGGAGGCATTAGTGAATCTAAGAAACACAAAAATCAAGTCAAGTAAAGTGATTTTGATCGGTAACAGGAAGTCTGCATCAATCCCTGCAAACTTGTGGGGTGGTAATCAGAAAACTTTGGGGACTGGGAAGCCTGCTGTGGCTTGCAGTAATTGTTACACTCCCACCAAAGTTAATGGGATATGAATATACATAACTGTCCTTTGCACCTTGGGATGTTTTTTGTGCTGCTGTTTGCTTCTAGGACTTTTTATTATTTTATTATTATTATTTCTAATTGGGGACAGTAAGTTTAAAGGGCATTACAATGATATTGGCATAGACTATAAAACTTATCAGATGTTCCCTGCTTATAAACACAATACACTCCCTTTCTCACTCTTTGATCTTATAACTAGCAAAAAAAAAAAAGGGGGGGGGGGGGGCGGAGTGACACTTAGAACCTTTTGTTTAAGGCTTTAATTTAGCTTTATAACACCATCAGATTGCATACTGCTGTATCTATTTAGTAGATCAAGACACTGTGGAACAGGGAAGTTAAATGACTTATCCAAGTTGCAACAGAGACTCAGTGACAGAACTAGAAATAAAAGCCAAATGTCTTATTTCTCGTATCTTTTGTCCAAGTCATCAGATTCAAGTTTAAAAATCAGACAAAACTCAGGAGCTTGGCTGCTCAGAAGACTGTTCAGTTGAATTCAGAGATTCTTATGCTTACAAGTAAATTTGTAATTCAGGTGCCAAGATAATAGATGAGAGGTAAATTATAATGCAATTCATACTTTTGCATGATTATTTTTATTGGAAAGTGCAGAAACCAAATCAAACTTTTCAGGGAAACATGTTAGTTTCAATGAATTTTTTTTCAGGAGAGGCTTTGCAGGTTCAAGATGGAATTTCTACTTACAGAAACCCAACCCAGAAACACTGGATGTGATGACAGCTAAGTAGTTGGGGTGCTTATCCTCAGTTTAGGCAAAATAAGCTCATCTAGGGACATCAGTTATTCTGGTGACAGTCTCTTGCTGTTTTCTCTCAAAATACTCTAAAAGTTGTCTGTTTCGTCCAAATACTACATATGAAAATCTTCAGAAAATTCATTTGTTTTTCTATGAAAATATCCTTTCTCACCCAGGTTCTAATATAGATCCTTTAATAGTCTGTTAGTAGCATGTTCAAAGTTCAAAGCCAGCTGTGATCTAAATCATCATTATATAGCATATACAAAAGATCTGAGCCATCAAGACCAGGTGTTTACAACACAAAAATCATTACAGTAAATGCAACACATTTGCATTAATTTTTGACAGTTTTACTAAAGCAGCCAAAGCCTGAATAGACTTGGAGCCAGAATACCCTGCTTGATTGTAGAAATTATCTTTTCAGGCCAGAGGTATGTTGCAGCAGAAGGCAGGGGCTAAGCACCATTGTGATGCGGAGAGAGGAAGGAGTGGAGCTCTGCAAACCATATGACTGTATGTGACCCAGAGTTTGTGGTGTGCTAAGTGATGCTAACTGGCGGGGAAAAGGAAAGAGAGTACTATAGCCCTCCTGTGTTTCCACTGCAGTCTACTCCTAGGAAGAAGCCTGCTTTGTGTGTTTAATGAGGAATTCTAGCCTTCAGTACTGTTGATTATGTTTATTTTTAAAAAATTAAATGATTTCAAAAAAAGAAACTAATTGGATACTGCATCCACAAATCCAACTTTGTAGTTAACATATTGGGATGCTTGGACTGGAGCCAACTCTGTATTTTACTTTCTGATTTTTGGAACATTATGTCATGATGAAACCAGAGAAAGTGTGTAATAGATCCATCCTCTTGTTATCTGTGATCTTACTAGTTCCACAGCTTGCAAATCCTCCAAATTAGGTTCACATATCAGCACTTCAGTAGTCTTCACTAACATCAGCTTGACACAATATAACAAGCTTTCTGATATTGAAATGAACAGTTGCCCTCTTAGCATTAATGGTATAAACTGGATTTCACTTTCTTTAATGACTGAGTAACTTTTGTTCAAATGTTACAGGAATTTCTTTCAAACCCTCCCCCTGCTTTCTTGTGTGTCTGTGAATTAAAGTTTGTCAGTGAATGGCCTTTTTCTCTGCAGAAACCTTGAGCCAGCTGAAGTCTTATCACAAGTACAGAAGTCCTACTGATCTGTATGTAAAAGAACGTTGCGAATTTACTTCTTCAAAAGTTAGAAAATTATCATTATGATTTTATAGATAACATCATCTTGGTCTTCTGCATGAGAACTGCAATTAATGTTTAATGGCATAATTAGATGTAGATTAGAATTGTTAGAATTAGATAAGTAGATGACATTTTTAGGAGGCACACTGAGCGCAGGATGAACAATCCTTTTCCTGCAGCCTTTGCCTCGTTTACCGGACACCTTCTAAACTGTGCAGTGAGCGAGGCGCGGGACTGATGGACAATGGGCTCATTCACTGCAGAACACTGATTCATTTCTGCATCGCCTTTCACTCTGTGCAGTGAATGAAACAGGGGGTGGGGGCGGTTCTCTGTGGAAAAAATAGCATGCGTTTTGTCTAATTAATGATTGTATCATAATGTACAAGCACGGGAGAATTGTAGTACAGTTGAAAAGACATGCTTGATGTGTGGATTTCTTAACTGCTGCACGTGTGATGTTAAAACTGCCAGAATGGGTGATTTCTTGTAGTTGTTTGATTTTGTTGTAAGGTATTTGTGTACACATTTGGAAGTGCCTGTTCTTTATGTTCATATAGAATTGATAGTAATTTTAATGTGTGAGGTGATTAAATTTGAACAGGATTTTCCATGTCAGTTAGTCTGGATTATTCAAAATAGAAATTTTCATAGGAAAACATACTTTATTATTATTTTTTTTTTAATTTTCTGACGATTTCACAGGTCTGTCAGTCTTCAATTTCTGCCTCAGCATAAGCTTGGCAATGACATATAGAAATTGTTGCTTTGGATCTTTCATGCTTTTCTTCCCGATAGGAAAGATGCTGTGCATCTGGACTATGTTTTCCATACTGCATGGCAGTCAGTCCCTGGGGATCTATGCTAACAGAGAGAATAGATTCTTTTATTTCACTTTGGATTTGACAGATCAGATAAAATACATTGATTCAGGGATATTGAAATAATTCAGGTAAAAAGCTGAAAAAAATAAAGAGAAATTTAAAACTTTTGTCTTAATCATATAAAATAAGTATCAGAATTTCAGACTTTCCCCTGTGGTAGAAAGTTCATTTTTGATCAGCTATGCCATTTACAGATTAGGCAAAGCAGATGGTTATATTGCAAACTCTGATTAAGACATACCATGTTATTTTTATCTTTTTCTTTTTTTTTTTTTTATGATTTATATTCTATTTCAGGCTCTGTGTGTGGTCTGGACAGGGCCTCAGTAGAGCAGAAACTTCAAGACTTGTGCCAAGCTGTGCAATGTTATGGTGGTCTGATAATATGGGTTGTTGCTATTTTCTATTTTAGTAACAACTGTTTTCTTTTAACATTATAAAGCTGGCAATTGTTAGTGTTTTTAATTGAACTAGCCTTTAAGTGTGAATGATAGGTGGAGCTGGCACAAAGGATGATCCATAATGAATTAATAATATTAATAACAGGACTGGAGTTTATTTCGCCTGCAGAAAATCCCTTCTCTGTGACTAGCCAATAGACTCAGCATTTGTGTCTATGTGTCTCCATCACCACCACAAGCCTTAATACTTTGTATAGTCTGTTTCCCTTTAAATGCTGCTTCAGGCTTGAGTTCACATGTCTTTCCTTAGCTCATACTATTTTTGTAGCAGAGCCAACAGCCTGACAGCACTTTTAAAAAAGAATGAATGGGGTTAAAGTACCCCAGTACCGATACACTAGTTTTATGGCTGTTCCCCATAGTTTTGACTGCTGAGTAGTCAAGTATTGGTAATTCACAGAGAACAAATGACTAAAATTCAGATTGTTGTCTTCCTGTGAACTGCATCACAATTTTCTTAGTTTAACAGTGAAATATTTCCTTTCAAGAGTCCCACCTCACAATGTCACTGTCAGGAAGGTTACTCTGGTCTGAGTTATTCCAGCCCTGCCCACCCTAGATGGATTAATTTACAGAGGTCGCACTGGTTTCAAACATACATGTATCTGGCCTATGCTGTGGTGTGCCTACTGGCACAGCAGCTGCAGCTCCCTGAGCCAACACGTGTGAGAAGAGCCTTGGGAACCTTGTCCAGGCCAGGCCAGTGGGCTCATTATCCAGGCATCTGGACCCCAGACTATTACAGATGTGACATGTGCAGTAAAGGCTGCCACACAAATACGTGTTATGAATTTAGCTCGTTTTATTTTGTGTTACAGAGTTTTGAATTCACTCTGTTCCTTCATCTACAATAAACAGATACGTGTGCATGTACACACACACTACTGCCTTTATATGCTGTACCTACCTGCTTGCCCACTCACACTCTGATTAGCTTAACTGAACTTGCTCCTGTGAATGTCCATTATTCAGCTTCCACATGCTTCACCTCTGTGAGGTTGTTATTTCCACTCTTATCTCATACTGGCCCTTCTGTCTTGCTGCTTGACTTCAGCAACATTTACAATGTTCCAGGAAGATGATTTTTCTCTTTATCTCTTTGTTACATGAGTACCATGACTATGTGTAGGGGGAGAAACCTGGCAGTTCAAGAATGGGAAGCAATTGTACATCATACACCCTGTAGCTTTTATATTTATATTGTATATTAATGATTGCTGTGAAATGAGAAGCCAAGCCTTTGAACAAAGAAATATATAACAAGCTGGGACAAGTGTGGTGAGGCAAATATTCATGTGGAACAAATATTTCTATAAACTGATTCAAGAGCACAGGAGAATTTTTAAGGGACTCATTTGCAGGACATAAATGCTGACCTTATGTAGTCTTTATGCATAGGAACCTTCCTCAAAGTTGCACTGTAAAGTACAGACTAGAGTTGGAGGAATTTGTTTACTTAGAGAGCTGACTCCTGAAGCCTTGTCTTACCTTAATCTCTGAACCGCTAGTATAAGGGTTCTTTCGCAGATAGCCACACTGTCTGACTTTGGGCACTCAACAGAAGCACCCAGCCTGGAAGACTAGCCTTTCCAAACTCTTTCTATGTACTTAATGGAGGATATAGACTCATCTAGAGACCGCTTCTGAAAAACTGCCTGACAACTGCCTGTGCTTCTCTACCCGATGTGGAAGTATCAGGGAGGAAAACAGAATCCTAAGTCAGTAGGCTAAGGTACGTGGTGTGAGATGCCTGTATGATCCACACTGTCTTCTGTCAGTTATAATATATTTTTCCACGAGTTTAAATTACATGAAGATGTGGCAAAGTGGTTTTTTTCCAGCTTAAAAAGCACAGGCACATACAGCATTGCATGTATTTTCAATGAGCCCCCTCCAGTATAATACCTGCTGTACAACTGTTTGAAACTGTGAAGGAATGGATGACTTGAATCCATACATTAGGCAGAACACAGTACAGCTACCTTTACGTGTCTAGATCACCATGTGAAAACAATCCATTACTCTGAGGAAACTGAGTTTACTTAATTGTATTAATTATTTACAAGTTCATACATCATGGGACTCTGCATCCTAAAACAGTAACTGGATTTGTTACCGAATCTCTATTCCCTGGCTCCTTGCTTTTTCTCTAAAATTTTTCTTTAAAAAAACTTTTGATTTCTGGTAACATTTTTTTCTTTCCTTGTAGGCTTTTTACTTGCTTCTAGCTCCTACTGTTTCTTAACTTGACTCTCATATTTCCTTTTGACTTTAGCATAGTGCTTTCTCAGTTAACCACATTTCCTCAGTATCTCTTTAGCCCCCTTTCCATGTAAGTTGAATATAAATAGGTACAGATTGCCATTCCAGTCATTTCTGTCCACAGTCATTGCTTCTGGTGTCAGATGCTCTTTGAACTGGTATTGTCTCTTTGCTTGTGAAGTACCTGGCATGTTTTCTCATGCTAGAAAAATAATAAAGTCAGTTTGCAGAAATTAGTTTCAGACGTTACCCAGTATCCTGTCTGACAGGATAGATGGACCTCTTTCTCTACATTTAGATAGCCATCCAAATCCCTTTTGTCTCAGCCCTCTTGTGCATTGTTCTGGGAGTTATCTTCCTGTGGACAGCTCAGCAGATTCATGTGGACCATCTCCATGTCAGTCCCTAGGTCTTGCTGCTTTACAGCTCCTAGTTAAGAAAGATTATGGAAAAAAGGGTCATTGTTGTCTCTGTTCCCTCTTGTTCAATTTGGAGGATGTTCTGGCATGCAGTAAGCTTCAGTGAATCCCAGTGATCTGGCACTGGGTCTGGGCTTTGCTTACTTCCTAACTTAGGCTTATAGGCCAGGAAAATGTTGTAATGTAGTTTCTTCTCTCCAGTTAGTCCTTGGAGATTCCTCCTCTTCAGATTCAACTGCAGACCTTCACATATTATTTTCTCTGCTGTTTTTTAGCTCAGCAGATTTCTTGTAACTTCCTGCCTAACGGGTCCATCTCCTCCTCTTCACTCCTTATATGAGCACAAGGTCATGGTGAGGTTGTTTACTCATAAGTCTGCTTCCAGAAACCCTTGTCCTTTCAGTTTGTAACCTTTTAAACCCTTGCAGGACTTTAAACATTTTTAGATCAGTTGATTCTTTTCTTCCGAGTTTTCAGTTTATGTGATTAATCTTTATTTTTCAGTGTGTGTACTTGAGTGCTACAAGATTCCTATGCAAACACAAAAGACAAGAAATAAATACCTTGTACAAAAGGCAACTGGATAGGAATGAGAAAGGATAACTTCAGTTTTAGCCTAACAAAGAAAGAAAAGAAAAAGGGACATGTGATCAGGACAGGAAGGCTTGAAAGAACAGAAACTAGGCAGCTTCAGGAGTTTCACAGTTGGGATTGATTGATTGATCCCAAAGGACAGCGTTGTAAGATTGTCACATTGAAGTTTGACACTCATGCTTTTTTCCCACATCTGTACATTTGTGGTCACAGTTGACAGTGGGTACAAAACTCTACTCACAAATTAGAGTTTGAGCTTAAAAATTAACTTTTTCTCTCTTCTGTGTTAAAGAAAGCCTGGAAACTTAGAGTGAAACACAGACGTTGGTAGTAATTTAGAAAATTCTGGGCATTGTAACATCAATAGGTAATTGTTCCCTGATCTTAAGAATATTATCTGAAAGATTTACCAGTGGTTGAAGAGCTGAAAGATAACACAAGGAGAGTCTGTCAAAATTATGACTATTAACCTTTGGGCATTTAAAAAGTAAGCACATGTGGATGGCTGACCCCTCTGGTACTGGGGGAGAGGAACTAGAACACAGCAGCCTAGTCTATCAAGTTATGTTTCCAGATCAAAGGTAGCTCACAGCTGCTGGAAAGGGAAATAGGATAACTAAAAATGCAGACCGTTGGACTGATATGAATCAAGTTAATAAAAAAAAAATCTTGAGAGGAGAGAAATCCTGAAACAGCTGATATTGGAAAACCTAGTACGTACACAGGTTTTGTGAATTCAAAACCTAATTAGCTTTCAAGGTCATACAGATAGGCATTTGGGGACTTGTCTTCAGTGTAATGTCTAGGTGAGTTCAGAAAATATTCGAAAGTTAGGAGTTAATTAAGCATCCTGTCCAGGACAGGATAAAGGTGATGTTGATATTCACACAGCAGACTCACTGTGAGTGAGACAGGCATATTTAAATGAAGGATGCATCTCCTCTCTGAAACAGAGAAAAGTATCTGAGAGCCAGGATAATGGTTAATACAATTTATTTAGAGTTTGGTGGGTCATACATAAAAAGAGGTTTGGAACTGCCTCCCCCACCACCACTACAACTTGAAGGAAATTGCATTTGCAAAATTTTTCTCCCACTTGTCCAGAATTAGGTGGAGAACTTAATTTTGAACAACAAGAAAAAATAAACTCCCTATCTCTACCCTTTCACTCTGATAAAGGTTTGGAGAATGGACCTCTAGGCTGATAATTATGTTGTTTTCAAAGCTGAAATCTGTTTTAATGGAAATATGCATCAAATAGTTTCCTACTCATTGAAAATGCTTTTCATTTTTAAAAAATTTAAAGTGTTTCAGGAAATACTTTGAACTTTATAGTTCCACCCTCCTACTGACAAACCCATACTAGGAAAAAAAAAGTATTTCCAACTAAGCATCAACAATTGCCAGTGCTCATAGAACTGAACACACTGTTTTAGTAATATCTTGTCAACACTGATACGGTTTCATGAAGCAGATCTTTACTGGAATTGATCTTCCTTTCTTTTCAGACATATACTGATATACTCAGATATATATGCAGAGAAAGTTCTTTTTCTTAGCTGCAGTTTTTTAATGAAGTGTAGTAGGATCTGTGCCGTAACCTCTCCCAGCCAGAGAATCTACTTCCTAGAACGCTCAGAAATATAATGATGTTTGGAGTGTGTGTGATTAGCACTCTTCCTTTACTTTATTAGATCAAGTCATAGTATTGAATTTATTTGCACACTTTGGATTGTGCAAAAAGATGAGAGACTTTGGTACATTGTCAGCTCAGGTGCTGTCTATCAGTGCTCGATAGACCAGGCTGAATTCTGGAAATTCAAGCCAGAGCTCCAGTGTGTGGTACTGATTCCCAGCCAGCACTGGGCAATGCCCTGCCATGTGGTACAATGTAATTAAAAAAGAATTTTGAGCGATGACAGTGATCATTCTTAAGAGAAATGTGACATGTTGTCTTGCAGGTAAGATTTTAATAATGGGAGGGTTTTGCCAACAGGGATGATGTTTACTGTTGAAGATAACCTCTCCTCTGAAAGGAAGCCTTCAGAACATAGGGAGGGAGTGACCATGAAGAAGTTCTTCACCTTTTCTTTGATGATAGTTGCCAGCAGATGTGATTTCTGAAACTAGAGTGAGAAGTCTTTTGGGGAATTCATGATGGAGAGGACAAGCCTGAGTCATTTGTCATTGGAGGACTTTCTAAGGCTCTAGGACTTGATGTACCTACTAATAAGAAACTGAGAACCACCTGATAATAAGAAAGTAGTAAGAAATATGGATGAGTCTAACTTTTACTTTTGTTCTCATAGCCAGTTCATGTAATTTTCTTTTTTATTGATTTATGGGGACTTCATCAGACTACTCTGGGTTCCCATGAAGTATAACAAGCATGAAATGAACATCAATGGACTGAGTTACTTTGCACCCAAGCTCTCTGAACTGCCTTTTGTTTCTTGAATTTTCTAAGTGATATAATTCAGAACAGAACTACTATGAAATTGCTTTTATATTGATAAGTAAGATTAATTGAGGCATGTCTACTATAATCCCTGCATTTGCATTTATTGGTCCTGTAGATGTGAACTAGAAAAATCTTATTTACAACAAAATTGGCATAAAAGAGATGACTTTAAGCATACTGACCACACGCAATCGGTTAAAGCAGATGGGGTTCATCTCTTCCAGAGCCTTAAACATAACTCTTTGCACAGGATTCTTCTCCTAGGAATTCTTACATGATACAAGTTCCCTAATGATTTACTTAACTACTATCAAATCGTGGCCTAGATTACACTTACAAGTAAAAATATAGAACGAGACCTTCAGTTCCCATATTTCCAGCTCCTGCTTTGATCAGTGTGAGTATGAGGATATTCAGGGCTTTCCTGCATCAGATATGTTATATGACATTCATTTTTCTTTCACGCAGGACTCTTGAATAAATACTAATTAAAATTAAGCTAAAATGTTCAGCTTTTTAAATATGTATCTCCCCACCCCCCTTTTTTTTTAATGTACTTTTCTTCTGGATAACAAATGTGAATACAGACTTATTTCCTGCCTAACTTACTTTCCCATGCCTGTGTGTTTTCTTCTTTTTTTGTCCTTTTTTGTATGAAGGAAAGGAATAGTTTTATAGAAAGTTGAACCCACAAAATCCACTGGGTATTGTTCTATGCTAGAGATTGCTAAGCATAGTATGCTAACAATGGGCCAAATACTGTGCTAATTTCTCTGGAATAACTTCTGGTATCTGGGAATTCTGCTTATTGAAGGAGTATAGCCTTACCGTACAGCAGAACACCCAGAACACTTTCCGGAGCTCATTTGTCTATCCTGATGCATAAGGTTTCTCTGTGCCACTGGTCTTTCACCTGGCAATGTAATGTAGTAAGACCTGAAGTTTTAATGTCTTAGAACTATACAAAAATGCTAATTCACTAGGCCTTTCTGTTAGTACCCAAATAGCTAGCCAAAATCTGATACTGTTATCTGGAATAAGAGAAAAGAATTTTTCTGATTATGTTCCATTTTGGCTCACCCTTAAATCTTTAAACTGATTGCTAACATATCTCAAATACACACTTCAGACTTTCTGCTCTATGTTGTGTGACATTTATTAATTGGAAATAAACATTCCAATGCAGTAAACTGAGAGTCAAACATGGAAATGTAAGGGCAAGATAAACTCAGGGGCTAGTAATTTATATGACTAGTGCCTAAAGAGCTGGTTAGCTCAGGGACTTAGGTCCTTAGTGAAGAGAGAAGTTTGAACTTGATGACAGAGAAGAGAAGAATGATGTGATATTATGGTGTATGGTAGGGGTTAGTTCTGTTTTTAAGAATGGGCTCAAACTTCTGACTGACGCTGTAAACATACCTTTGTGTAAGGCTACAGAGTGCCCTCTACATGGCTGTGGAGATGGCGTAATGGGGAGTATGGAAAACACTTAACAAATTTCTCACAGAACACTTTTGTCTATCTCAGCATAACTTTTCTTTGAAGTCCAGGCCAGAGTTTTCACTTTGCAATTTCTTGGAAAGTACTGCATGGAGTCAGATAGGGGTTATGGCATTTATAACCCTAAATGTCATTATTAGTAACAATTTCCAGTTGCTGACAAAGGCAAAGCACTGCACAGTTGCTCCATAAACAAATATTTATGTATAATACATGGAAAGTGTAAACAGCTTTTACAGTGTTTCTTAAATAATTTCTCAATGTGATCAAGAAGTTAACCTACAAGTGTTTCTTAACAGACTAGTACAATCTGTTGTTATTACCATATACATTCACAGAATTAAAGTTTGTATTGTAACATTGACTTATAATGTAAAGAATCAGTACTGCATTTGGATTTCAGTGCTTTAACAAATGTATATAAGGACATTCTTTCCCATGTATTCTCAATTTCAGAAATTATTTCAGTCTGGGTGGCCTGGAATACAGAGGTACAACTTGGATTTTTTTTAAAGCTGGCAAAAAGATTTTCAGTGCTTCTCAGGCCTTTCCAAAATGCTTCTCTTGTCAGCAAACAAAGGTTTGGCAGAGCCTTATAACTAGACATATTCGGCCCTTTTGTCATTACTTGCTTGCATCAGCTTGTGTGTGGGCAAAGAAAAAAATCAAGTTTTGCCAAACCTGAGCACTCAAACATTATGAATTGGGCTCCAGAAATTCAGCAAACTGCTTTAAAATTCATAAACTTAAAAAAAAAAAAGTATTGATGAGAAGTGTCTTTCCATCTGCTTTGTGATGGTAGAGCATTTTGACTCGTAATTTAAAACTTTCCTCTGCAGCCAATACAAACCTAAATCTATTTTAAAGGGGAAAATTGCACTTAAGTTTATGTGTCTTTGCAAGATTCCAGAAGTTGGGCTTTTAGGAACACCAGCAAACAGCAGACTTGCAGTAAAATTATAGTAACTGCTGATGCTGGAAGTGTGTAATCTGCAGCAACAGCATTGCAGGTTTTGAGATGAGACCTGACAGCAACATCATTCTTTCTCTATCATCCAGTTTATCCTCTAGCCAAGACCCTTGAGCTTCCAGTAACACCTGTGTGTATGACTAGAACCGGGCAGAAAGCAGCACTCCCATTTCAGAGAGTATTTGGATATTTCTAAATACAGTTTAATTCACACAAAACTAAATTTAGACATTCTCTTTGAAATAGTGTGCTCATCTTCACAGTTTTACTTGAACTCCATACTCAGGGGATCACTTTGGAAAATGGCATTGGCCTCAATGTGTCCTTCAAACACTCCAAAGAGCTTTGAGTGGAGTAATCAAAAACACTTCAATGCACCAGAGTTTCCAAAGAATATGGTGTTTTGTCAAAAGCTTTTAGAAATGTATCAGCTTTGTTTGGTTGCTTTTGGGAGACAGCAGGTAAGAGAAAAAATATTTGTGGTCCAGGTTAGAAAAAAGATACAGGTCCCATTCTGGTTTTGTTGTTCTATGGATGAAGAACTCTTTGAGTCAGAGCAAGAATTTGAATGTCTGATGTCCCAGGCTTTTGTAACAACCACCATGTAAAAGCCAGTTGAATTTCTCCAGTGTAAATCTGCCGTGCACATACAAATTTGAGAAGATTTTTTTTCATTCCAGTATGAAAAAGACTTTTGTGTTTGGTTAAAAGAAAAAAGATAAAGAAAATAAAGTTGTTCTGGAGTCAGTAGTACTCTGAAAGCCTTAGGAAGCTCCAGCTCATAGGGAAGTCTGCCTGCCCTGGGCCCTATGGGATAGGGAGTGTGAAGTGAGGATCCTCCAGCTATTCCTTGTGGCTCCTGATTCACCTGGGGGTGCTTCTGCTGGGTTGGATGCAAACACAGTTGAACAGGAGACCAGGGCCTGCTCCAGAATCTAGCTGGTATCTGGCACAATATTGACAGATGGGAATTAGATCTCTAGAACTATATACTGATATAGATGTCTCTCAAGCTCTCTTTCTCTGCATATGTACTTAAAGGTACTTACACATATAAACTTTAAGAATTTAATTTTGACAAACCCCAACTGAATAAAAAATTGTCTTCTGAAGTTTTGTGACTCACTTTTGCTGACCAGGCTCCTCGCTAACTTAGCTCTGATCCTTTGAGAGTGTAAGTGCTAAACAGTTAGCTTGCACCGGTAACTTATTCAGGAAAGACCCCAAAATGTGTGTTTAATTACCTTACACTCTTCTTCTTCTAGGTGAAGTCTTTACTTCTGTTGTCTGCATGTAGGAGTCACATGGTTCAAGCAAAACATGTTTCTTCCCTTCTTTTTTAGAAATAACAAAATGTTGACATTTGACACACAAGTTGTACAAGTAACAAGGAAGCTGGATGTGTGTGTTTTTGAAAAGCACCAGTTTTGCTTTTCCCTCTCTTTGGGAACCTCCCTGAAAATTTGACTTAGTTCCAATTTCTTCAACAATTGGCCAAGACATAATTCCCAAATTTCCCTTTCCATCTCTCCCCACAGAACAATATTCTACTTCCCCTGACATGTCTGCTAACTTTTCTGGGAATCTTTATACAGACCACAATAAGCTCAATATTTTCAAGATTAAAATCCAGAGCACCTTTTCTTCTGCCATCCTCTGACCATCAGCTTTTCAACGCCAATGTTAATGTCAACCGTTCTCTTCCTCCATTTGCAGCTGAGTTGCTATTTACCTGCATCCCACACATCCAGACCATTGTGTACTTTTTCCCTCAGTCTTCAGTCTGCACCCCTTTCCTTCATCCTCCATTGCCAAGATTCTTGTTCATGCTGTCCTTATCTTATGTCCTAACTGCACTTCTTTCCTAGTTTACCCCTCCACACTACACCATAAAACCATTACATATAGCTCCTGAGAAATCCTTCCTGTATTTTTTCCTGACCACTCAGTAGGAGTAGAAATAAGGTGAAGATGTGAAATTCAAGCTCTTCTTTTCCATATTCCTCATTTCTCTCATTCAGTTTTCTTCTCCTTTGCCAGATCCTAAAGCCTCTTCTAAGCGATTTTACAGAGGTTTCCCTTTTAGTTATTTCATTCCCATTTTATTCTACTTCACAAAATCTCCAATTATACTGCTGTAAAGGATTAGTGACTTTTCTGCTTATCTTACACAGTTGGCCCTGTTTAAACACTGCTACTAACTTATAATAGAGAGAAGTTTTTTATTATATTTTGGTGCAGCCAATGATGTGCATAGAGAAGTCTATTTATACAGAACTCAAGCAGTTAGCTCTTATTACCAGACTACATCCACCAATCATCCATCTCTACATTCAGAAACTCTCTGTAGCAAACACTTTTACCAATAGGAAACATTTATTCTCCCTTCTTTCTTTATGAATGCTCCAAAAGGAATAAGTGAATTGGCTATACCAAATACACTTTTTAAAACTGGAATTACATTGTTCTTTAGCTATTACACCATCTGGCAAAATGACATATGAGACTATGTCATTTCATCTCCCCATATGCAATAATGGTTTATGCCTGCTCAACTGTTATGCTTTGTGGCCTTAATTCCTAGGCAGAACTTCTAGAATCTGCTTTCTGAGATTAGCAGTACCCTCTCGCCTGATTTTAAACAAAAAATAATTGGAAAGGCACATGTACCAACTTCCAGTTTATAAGAGTTCATTATTTGAAATCCCCTGAGCTCCTCCAATTAGAAAACAACTTTTTGACTTAATATCCTTCAATTGTTAAAAACTTGCGTCACTGAGAGATCACAGTGAAACGTAAAGGTCCCAGCACATTGGCACTTGATTGTGAGGGGATGTGATTGTTCCACATTTAGACTGGAAAGGGTTAGGAACTCCGCTTCCCAATGTGCTTAATGAATGAAAGGAAAATTGGACCCTTGAGCCAGAGGCAATGACCTAACTGAGTGAAAAATGTTTGCAGGTTAACAAGGGCAACTGTTCCTTGCTATAATTCCCACTGGAGGTGAATGACAAAAAAGGCCAATAAACCTCAGACTTCGGATTATTTATTAACCTGTTTTCTTCCTAGAAGAAAAGACCTTACTGTAGATCTTGGAAGACAGAACTGAAATAGTGTCCTTTTACAAAGGGTAAATTAATGACCATGTGCACTGCTTAAAAAGAGTAAGGTGTATTAGTATTGTTGTACTGTCTGTGATCAGTCAGATTTTTAAAAAAGTAGCTTCATTGGGACTGAAATGCAAAGAGAGTAAAAATAAAGTTGTGATTAAATAACAATAATTTAAGTCATATTACAACAAAATGTAACTGGAAATGACATATAAGCATTGTTCACACTGAATCAGAGAAACGTATTTTATGTCTTTTTACAAGCATTGCTGCCTAACATGCTGACACAGCAAATCTGTAGCTTTCCTACAAGTACTCAGAAACTAGGGTGTGGTAAGATAGCCAAGTGTCCTGATGCAGACTGGATCCTCTCTAGTTGGAAGTCATGCATTTCACTTCTCACCCTGGAGGGCAGGCTTCATTTCAAATCTAAACCGTTTGTCATGAAGTAATGGAAAGATTCCTGTTGTCTTCACTGCGATCAGGTCTGGAGCTTAACACAGAGGCAATGGAAAAAAATTGCAGGGTAAACACAGAACAATGTAGGAAAAGTCTTAAGATTAGTAATAACCAGTAAAGCAGCTGTCAAACTACCTTTACAAAAAATCTAAGTGATGCCTTTTCAGGAAATAATGTAGACTAGTCAGGAGAGAATTGAAGGGTATGATCCAAAGTTGAGCTGTTTCAGTGGGCTTTGTATTGTATTAGTCCCTAACAGAATATACAAGTAACGTATTGCTTCCTGTATTTGAAGTGCCAAAAATGAGACAGTTGCAAGCATTCTGCAAACCATATGTCTGAAACAGTCTGGAGCTGAAGCAAAAGGAAGGACTATGCATTTACATAATGCAACTCTTTCTGCAACATAGATATGATACCCATAATGCACAGATGTATTTTCAGTAACGGGAGCTGCATTTAACTTCCGTGTTAAAACAACCCTCCATTTTTCAAAATGCCCTTTCCTTACCTTGTTGTATACCTGCAAATGAAAATATGAACACCATATTTACTTATTGCTTTCCTCTCTGAAGAGCCTTCCTGCTCAGATCTCTTTCTGCAACTGTATGATTAAATTTGTATAGTCTTCAGCTGTGTGTTTGCAAATCTAATTGACTTGAAAATGGCTATACATTTCATGTTTTATTATTAATTCTTAGCTAAAGAAAATGTCTGAGAGACTCATAGAATCATAGTATGGTTTGGGTTGGAAGGGATCTTAAAGATCATCTAGTTCCAATGCCCCTGCTGTGGGCAGAGACATTTTCACATTCTGTCTCAATGGCCTTGAAATGATGCAGGTCATGGTACCTTTGTAGTAAGACATAACTTCAGTTGGAGTTCTTATCTAGTATCTTGCATGAATACAGAGAAAAATAATAATTTAAGGATGGATTTTATTTCTATAAATTAAGGTGTTCAAATCAAGGTGTTCTGGCACTAACAGTTCTTTATTTATTTCTTTTAAATGTTATTTAGCTTACATTATTACCCTGTCTTGATTCTTAAGTTGAACTTGCATTTGGTGCAGCACCTTTGTCAGTCCGAAACTAAATGTCCAGTGACATCTGCTACCAATGAGCACACGGAATTTTGCTTCTTTGGGACTCTGCATGTGCTTTTCTGCCCCCTTACCTAAACTAGTAAGCACTTGAATTCTTAATAGTCTTTTAAGACTTAAAAAAGGTTGCTCAGGATTTGTAATAGACTGTAGGATTTGAAACAGGACAATCCACATCGTTGAAAACAGTTTTGTAAATAACTGAGCATGTAACAGAAGAGGCAAATATTTGTGGTAGTAATAAGGAAAAATAGATGATTTAGATCTGGACAAAAAATCATGTATGAGAGCTAAAATTTAAATGTGCTTGTAAGGCTAGAGATGCAGACACACAAAGTAGACCTTGCAAAACATCAGATATGTTGAGAGGGTACCTGTGGCTGAGTTGGGCCCAGAATGGGTGATGAGTCGATGACTCGCGTTGCCATCTTCTTGTAGACATCGCTTCTGTTCTGCAGGGTTTCACCTAAAGGAAATGAGTTGCTTGCAGGAAGGTGTCATCTGTTTTGCTGTGTTTTCCTTGCCATGGAGAAGGGAAGGCAATAGTCATTAAAGGTCTTGGAAGGTGATTGCAGGTCCCAAGTATTCTATAACTTTAGTATAAAAGTTGTTGTTATCTCTATTGCAGTCAGTAGAACTGCCCCTGTATAGTGCAGGTGGGTAAGAATTGTGCTTTCATAACTGAGTGCAACACCTGAGCTAAACCGAGAATCTTCAATAGTGTAGTAAGATCTGCTGACTTCAGGATGCAGAGACCAGCTTGAGATATAAAGAATCGTAGATTATTTAGGTTAGAAGAGACCTTTAGATCATTGAATCCAACCATTAACTTAACACTGCCATGTCCACCACTAAACCATGTCCTTAAGTGCCACATCTACACATCTTTTAAACACTTCCAGGGATGGTGACTTCACCACTTCCCTGGCCAGCCTGTCCCAATGCTTGACAAACATTTCAGAGAAGAAAATTTTCCAAATATCTAATCTAAACCTCCACTGGCACAATTTGCGGCTGTTTCCTCTTGTTCTATTGCTTATTACTTGGGAGAAAGACTGACACCCACCTTGCTACAATCTCCTTTAAGGTAGTTGTAGAGAGCAATAAGGTCTGCCCGAGCCTCCTTTTCTCCAGGTTAAACAACCCCAGTTCCCTAAGACACTTCTCATACATCTTCTGTTCCAAACCCTTCACCAGCTTTGCCGCCGTTCTTTGGACATACTCCAGCACCTCAATGTCTTTCTTGAAGTGAGGGGCCCAAAACTTAACACAGTATTTGAGGTATGGCCTTGCCAGTGCCAAGTACAGGGAACAATCACTTCCCCGGTCCTGCTGACAGTGCTGTTTCTAATACAAGCCAGGATGCTGTTGGCTGCCTTGGCCACCTGGGCACACTGCTGGCTCATGTTCAGTTGGCTATCAACCAGCACCCCCAGGCCCTTTTCTGCCAGGCAGCTTTCCAGCCACTCCTGCCCAATCCTGTAGTATTTCATGGGCTTGTTATGACCAAAGTGAAGGACCTGGCACTCAGCCTTCTTGAACCTCACACAATTGGCCTTGACCTATTGATCCAGCCTGTCCAGATCCCTCTGCAGAGCCTTCCTACCCTCAAGCAGATCAACACTCCCACCCAACTTGGTGTCTTCTGCAAACTTACTGAGGGTGCACTCCACCCCCCTATCCAGCTGGTTGATAAAGTTACTGAACAGGACTGGCCCCAGTACTGAGCCCTGGGGAACACCGCTTGTGAACTGCCGCCAGCTGGATGTAACATCATTTTACCACTCTTTGGGCTCAGCCATCCAGCAAGTGGTTTGCCCAGCAAAGAGTACACCTGTCCAAGCCATAAGCAGCCAGTTTCTCCAGGAGAATGCTGCGGGAAAAGCTGTCAAAGGCTTTACTAAAGTCCTGGTAAACAAAATCCATAGCCTTTCCCTCATCCGCTAAGCAGGTCATCATCTAGCACCACTGAATTAGTAGGTATTACAGCTGTTTCTCACAGTCTGAGGCCTGGTTCAACTGTAGGGAAGTCTTCTCACCTTGAAGTTGTAAATACTACAGAACCTTTCTCCTATCCTTTCTTTATGCAGAGCTCATGCTCCTAGGTTGGGTGCCTAAACTCTTGATCCTATGTCTTTGTCTAGACAAGCCAGAGTTGTGATTTTAAGAGGAAATTACGTGAAAACTTGCCCATTGTTGCTGGACATTGGCTGCAGTTTTATCTCTTGTCTCTTTATTGCATATTCTATAGAACTGCGAAATTCTGCATAGTGAGTAAAAAAAAAAAAAGGGAAAAAATAGCAAAATAATTAAAATGAGTAAATAACAAAGAAGAAAAAACCCCAAGTGGTGAGTAATATTTAGGTTAGTGGTAAAATGCTTCTTTGGGAAAGTAGCCAAATTAGTAACTATAAAAGGGTAGGAAGAAAAACTTTTGGTACCATGAAAAATTCATGAGTGAGTAGGAGGTCAGAACTACAGTGACTTGTAATTCAGCTCAGTTTGTATTAAACCTGGATGTGAACTTCTGAACTTGATTTTCTACTACTTTTCTATGTTGGTATATTGGTAAGAAATCATTAAATATATGAGTTTATTTCTGAGTTATATGAGATATTGGTGACTCAGCTGTACTGGTCAGAGATTTGAAAAGCTTGGTGCTCTCAGTTATAATTTACAGTTCTTTATACCTATATACTCCTGTTTGTAATTTAGGTTCTTCTATATGTATTGTTTCAGGGTTTAAAAATTATGATTTTCTTCTTTAGAGTCCTTTAAACATGGATAGACATTTTTCTCTGTAAAATTCTAAACAAGGTAAAATTAAATTGCAGTAAAAAGTTGTTATTTAATAAAGATTTTTAATATCAAATTTTTGTTTAATTTATGCATAAACTCTGTTTTGTTCAGTAACTCAATTTTTGCAATAACTCAATTTTTTTCTCCCACTTGACAACCACTTTTGGATGTTCTGCAGCAGAAAAAATACTGGACACATAGTGAAGTTTCAAAACATAATCCATGTATAGTAAATAAAGTTTTTTGTATTTTTTCCAATAAAAATGAAATCTTATTTTCTTTACTTGGTACTTTTCCCAGGCAAATAGTGTGTAAACTGAACAGCCCATGAAAGTTCACTGACACAGAATCCCATAAAGGTGTTATAATGACCCTAAAAGCATACTTATACACTAGTTGTTTCATACAATATTTGTAAACCTCACAAATGTTACTATACATGCTTGCATTCATATCATCATTGGCTATAATCTTGTCTCATAAATTAAGTAAGGTTATGTCTTGGCTGTTCTTGGATAGGAGGCCTCCAAGGAAAACCCAGATGGTGCAGGCATTGATAGTGATTCAGTGGGAAGACCACCTACTGTGTTAGTACTCATTTTTCTTCTGGACTGAGAGCATTGGGTTTGGAAAGATGTTGGTTTTATCTGTGATTAAAAAATTAAGAACCTCACAAAAACTGAGTATTTCAAAGCATCATAATAATCCTACCACATCTTGCATAAAAATATAGTAGTTCAAATATTGCCAGCTGAAATCAGAAAACTGTTAGTTAATTGAAAATGTCTTTTCCCCCTTATTTTTAATTCTCTCTTCATTCTATGTCTATCCACCCCCTCTGTGAAATATTGACTGGTAACTAAGAACTAAAAGCAATTTTTATCTTCATCAGCATTTCCTGTAAGCTTTTGTAAACCAGTCAAAACTCAAAAAGCGTGACTGTTACAGAAACTGGGAGTTCCCTCAGCTTGGAACTTGTAATTTGGTTCTTATCTTATTATTTTCTTCTGTGGCATAGAACAGCTAAAATATTAAAATGTAATACGTTTTGCATGACTCCATTGACAAATTTCATCATGTCTTTTATCTCCATTCACTCCTGTGGGCTAGAATACCTGGTTACACTGTACCTCTTTGGCGGAGTGGGGAGGAGTGCAAGCATTAAAAGATGGTGCCTTAAAACACTGGGCCAGGTGCACTGTAGCAAGTGGAGCACTATTTACTGTGCGCTGTCTCAGTAGTGGGTACATTCTACTTATCATGTCCCAAAGTGTTAAATTACTATTACGATGTGTCATGGCAATTCTTGTTTAGGGGACAGTTTGGGTTTTTTCCCATTTCCTCTAATATTCTTTCTAAAAAATGATTTTTTTTCACTGAACACAGACATTTGTCATGAAAGAGAGTTTAAAACCTGGAAATTGGATGAAAAGCAGTTTAAGTAGAAACAAGGTGTAATCAGTCCTGATACTATTCTGCCCGCATGCAACTTATGATTATACAAGCCCAGGGCAGCACATAAAGATGCTTTTGAACAGGGTGTTTGTTGACTATTGTTTTTTGCCCTAGATAGGACTGTGGTTTAAGGAACACCAGATATCCTTGCGGGCAAATATAGACTTCCTCACAGCTAAAATCTGAATGATGTAATTGTGAATTTTGTATTCAGATTGACAAGATTATAACTGTTTTCTAAGGTTTAGCATTAGCATAGAGAGAGATTTTCAAAACCTAGAAGTTTCACAGCTTTAGGAAAAATATCTTTGACATTGACAATTGGGCAATGTATTCATATCTATAAATAATGGGTTTTTTTCACAGGGATTGTGAAGGACAGGTTTGTCTTTTACTCTTGGAGCCTAGTTGTCAGTGTGCTGTGTCAGAGAGTGTAGAGTGGAGAAAAATTCCCATAGAGTTGCAAATATTCAGTCTATAGTAGATTCGTTGAACTTGATCCTAATTCTTCATAAACACAAAATAGTTCTCAAGTTGAATAGTATTTTAAGGGAAAGTCACAAGGAAATTACTTGTTCTAAAGATGCCAGCAAGAAACCATGACCAAGGAATAAGAGTAGATGCTAATAATGTAAAAGTATCTACTCATTCTAGGATTTTTCGTTGATGGGGGGAGATGAAAGAGGAGGAAAAGGAGAATAATTGGTTTTTTTTGGTCATAGTTTCTGAACGTTAGAGGTTATGGAAATATACTTAGATCTTTATGCAGGTGTTATGAATAATTTGCTGTTTGGAACTTGACCTGTGGGATGGTATCATCTTCAGGTTCCAAGAATTCATGTTGTTCAAAACTAACCTGGGTTCCTGTAAAGTGAAATGCAAAATCTCATTTATTTTGGTAATGTTTCAGTTTTAGTAGCTGTTGTGACAGGTATGTTAAGAATATTCTCACTTTAAATACTATTAACAACACTAAACTTGAATAAATTAAATTCTGTATATTCACTATATGTCCTCTGAAGATGTATCAGTGTAACACTGAGCTAGACTTGACACAAGGCCTGCTTTTGGTGAAGACATCAGAATAGGGTGTCTAAGAATAATACTGGATCTCTGCTCACCATCAAGAACGCTAGTCACAGATGTTGTGCTCAGACATAAGACTACTGTCTTCCAATACAACTTTGTAGGATGCCAGAGGTACTTCAGAGTCAGGGAGAGGGCTCAGATGAAGGAATGAAGCAGCATTACAAAGCAGCAAAATGAAGGAAAGAAGCCTTAAGGGAAAAGAAGTTGTGGGTTTTTTTGTGAGAGAACACATTCTTCCAGAGTCTTGAATGAGTGTTGAGTTCCTAGGTATCACCATTTCTTCTCTGACAGCAAATGAAACCCTAGCACAAATCCTCCTGTGGCTGTTGGCTCCTCTGTTGGCTCCTAGTGGCTGAAGTCTGCAGAGGATGTCAGTGTTCCAACCCTGCTGTTAATCATGAGGTTGATAATATGATACTGATAGATTTTTCTTCTGATTATCTGGTTTGCACTTTTAAGAGAAAATAGCATGTACAAGCAACATAAAATAATATTATTGTGGTTCTGAACTTCTCAAAATTTTTGTTGTACCAGAGCTGAGGCTGCAGATAGGTTACAAAGGTTTCCTTTGGTGGCAGGGGAGGAAAATGTACTTTTATGCTGCTGCATGTCTTTGCTTCCCCATTTTCAAAATGAAATGCTTTGATATTTCTTGTCATCTTGTTTCTTATTTTGAGTTAAATACAATATTAAAACCTAAAAACAGTTTTTAAAGTTGAAATCAAAACAAGCAGATCAGCTTCAGAGAGCTTTCTTTTTTTACCTATTTGTGGGGCATGTTCAACATTTTCTAAATGCACAGTTTCCTATGGAACACAAAGAGATAATTTAACATCTCTAATTATAAAAGTCTTTGCTTACCCGTTTATCTACTACTTTAGCAGAAGGAAATATAGTTTACAAGGTAAACTCATTAGGGGTTGAATCAGGATTTTGTAGCAGTGGGAGTTGTTCTTGCTTGTTGCAGAGGCTGGGAGATGTGCTGAATAAGTCAGGAACTGCAGAAGGTAGAAAGAGCATCTTTCATGTACAGCAGCTCCATGATGTCCTGATGATCTTAAGTTCTCTTCCTACCTCTGCTTCCTGGGAGGTGGTGCCAGGTGACTCTTAAATTAGCTTTTCAAAGGCAGTCAGAAACTGTGTGCTGTTTTCTTTCTGAGTGTCTGACAGCAGAGGCTATGGAGGATCGAGCTGCAGAACCACTCAACGCTCACAATTGTAGCTAAACTGAGCAGGGAACTGTGATTTTAAAAGCTATAGAATAGTTGCAGTGACAGATTTTTTGCAAAAATCATTCCTACATGTGTGAAATTGTCTGTCAATTCTAGCTATGTCTGTATTTCTGTTACTTCTGAATAAGAATGTGGATGGTGATTTCCCCTGAATTTATAGAGGTATTATCATAATTTGTAGCTGATCAAAACACTATACAAATTAATGCCACTGTGAAATCTGAGAGAATCAACATGAATTCTTCCTTGAGAGTAAGACTGAGCTGTGTACCAAAATGTGATGTGAAGTCACACCTTGAATTACATAGATAGAATTAAACATTCACTAGATGCTTACTAAGAATATCCCAAATAAAACAGTCACTCTAAGAAAACCCAGTACGAGAACACCTAGGGCAAGACGGTAATTGTCATGTGTATATATTTAAGGGGACTGAATTAACATTGGTCAGGCAGCAATATTAGAAGTTGTGTATTTTGACTGCTTTGCTATAAAACCTCAGTGTGCTTTCACTGTAAGGATGTATTTAGGTGTGTGTAAGTAATACGTTGACTAGGATGTTTCAGTAAAAAATAATTGTGGTTGGTACAAAGCTTTATTTATATTTCTTAGAAGCTGAATCCAACTGCAGTAAACTTTGTTTCTTCTGTGTTGTAAGTTTTCCCTTTCTCACTGCTAGTGAGTTTCTGTTTATACTTCAGCCTTATCATCAAACTATGAGGGCATTTAAGGACTGCTGAAGACAGCATCCAAATGAAGAGTTCTTCTTCCACAATCTTAGCAAAGTGGGACTAATCCACTTACACTTGCAGTCTGCTAAACTGGAATACCCAGCTCAAAACCAAGCTTTTCTAGAACTTTGGGGTCTGATTCCAGATTTGTTAAGCCTTACTACCTCTGGGAGATTTTTAAAAACAAGACTCATTGCAGAGTCAGCAGAAGGGCTGACTTATTCAAAAAGCACGCTGACGTAATGGGAATTAGGATGGATTAAAAACTCTGATGGGAGGGTATAAGTAGACACACTGCATATGGTGCTCCCCAGATTACCTCTTTGTCTGGGTTTCTTGGTGAGATGCCCTCTCTTCTCTTACCAAAAACAGGTTCCTATGACAGAGAGAATTTTCAAAGTTAATTACAGAGTGAATATTTTCAGGTCCTGAGTGTTCAACATGAAACATTGTTAAAGTTGCCTAATATTCAGAAAGTGCTCAACACCTCTTTTATGAAAATCTGTTTCCTTTAAGGCAGGTCCATAAAATTATTGGTCACCTCAGAACATATAGATCACTCTCTTTCCCTCCTAGCAAAAAAATCCCATCTGAGCAAAGCTGCTGTTACTTCTATAACTTACCATGAATATCACGTCTTGGCAGGATTTCACTACCTTCAGTTTCTTCCACCAGTGATGAACAACAGTGATTAAATAAGTTCTGTTCTTCTTTGGAATATGGCCATGATTTAAACTGCTCAGAGGCAACTGAGTCAAATCAGGCTGAGTACTACCTCCAAGCTCAGACCCTTTTCTCAACCCAGTTTTCCCACCTGGCCTCTGTGGTTTCCTCTTTGCAAAAACCAGCTCTCCGTATTGCATTGGTTTGCATTGTTTTGCTGCTTCTGAATTTGTGTGCAGTATGATGCAAAGTAGCAGATTCTCTGGCCCATAGGTTATGTCATTCTAAAACCTTAGAAGGAAAATTATTGATAGATTTCTGGTGCTCCAAAATAAGTGGAATATTTACAGAGTAAGATCTGGACACAATTTTTGCTTGAGTTTATTATTCTGCCTTTTGCTCCCCCACACTTCCCATACCTCTAGACAGACTCAGTTTAATATCCATCTCCAAGCTTCTTGCAATCACTGTTATCTGTCAGACTGATGTGCTACACAGGAAAATTGGTCTGCATTTTTTTTGTGGAGAAATAAAAAGTTATTGGCATAGGTAGTTTGGAAGACAGAACAGCTTTCTTACCCAGTGAGATATTACTGTGTTTCAGAAGCATCTGAAGGGAGTCAAACCTAGTCCACACATATGTTCAATTTCACATGGTGTGTTGAGGCCAAAATTTGGGGCCAGCTGCTCCTACGTCTTTGGCATGTGCTTTTCTTTAACCACATTGAGCAGTGCCTGTGTGTATGTGCTTGCACAGTTGTGGCCTTCAGAGCTTAGCCTAATGGTATCTTTTTCAAAAAAGTCATTTGGACTAAAGACTACAAAAGCAATTTGCTGTCTTTTGGCTTATTAAAATGCAGTAGTACCAGAAAATATAATGTGACAACTACCACCTGACTTTTGCATCTATATGGGATAGATTTTAATATTGTTTTAAAACTTAGATGATATAGGAAATGAAGCCTCAAAACTCACGTATTCTCGTTGCATGTAAACTGGTACTTTTTTGTCACACATGAGGACAGACATTAAAAACCACTTTATAAAGTATTTATGAGGTTTTGATTTACCACAATTATTTTCTCTGGCTTTTAGAGTCTCTGAATAGTATCTTAATGCTAGATTATATTTTCTGACAACAGAACACCAGATACACTGTAATGATTTGGCATTCAGCCTTTTGGAATGAAGGCCAAAACTGGCTAAATAAATCTTTTCCAATAGCAAGGAGAAATGATTGCATTGTAAACTCTGGATAAATCTGTGATATTACAGAAAGCAACTGTTTTGCAATAAATTGACTTGAAAAAAAGAAATCTATGGAGAAAATTTCCCATACTGGAAAGATGCCAAAATGGCACTATGCTACCAGAGTCTTCTATACTGTTGCAACTGAACATTTAATAATGTGACAGAAAGTTTTTTTTCTTTATTATTACACTCAAGGTTGGGTGAGAATCTCAGAAGGGAGTAGTATTTAATAGAAATGTTAACTTTATTAATAACATATAAAACACATTGGGATTCCTAGTAGTCAATTGTACACATGGTTAAAAAAAGGCAGGTGGTCTGTGAAATAGCTTGGGCTCATGCTATGCAAGATTTCCATCGCAACAGGCAAAGCTCTGAGTTGCTTTGTGTTCAGCTGAAAACAGTGGAGTAAAATATTCACCAATCTGCAATTACTGCTAGTGGTGTATATATGACTGTAGGTCTTAGAAGCGATGCAAGAGATCAGGGCTGTTGTGCTAAACGCTGCAGGTGTGTAGATAGGCATCATCCTTACCAGAAGATTTATAATTTAAAATACAGATGCCTCAGACCTGGTGGAAAGGGAAGCAGCTGTTTAAGCGAAGCAACTTATGGAAGCCACAAAGCTGCCACTGGCAGCAGTGGAAGGAGGAGCGGTCCTGGAGGCTGAGCCCCATGGTGTGAGCTGTGACTTTCAGTCCACGGGAGGCTGGGTTTGTTTGTTTTCCTTCAAAGTTTCGCGTGTGAGAAGACCGCATGGAAAGACACAGCCGCACATGGACACAGCCGTACAGGTCCCTCCGGCAGCTCCGTGTGTCTGTTGGACAGGA
This sequence comes from Falco naumanni, assembly GCF_017639655.2. Lineage (NCBI taxonomy): Eukaryota > Metazoa > Chordata > Aves > Falconiformes > Falconidae > Falco > Falco naumanni. The sequence goes on from NC_054057.1 coordinate 30,999,136, forward strand.
GAAACAAGGGGGCCCCATGGTGCTCCTCAGGTCAGGGCCTGGGAGCGGAGGGGCTGGTGCCCTCTGTGACCCCCTGCTGTCTCTCTTCTTGAGAAACTACCCCCGTTTTGCTTTAAAAAGGGCCAGAACCAGCTGAACAAATGTATGGCTATTTGGTGTAGCGTTTCCAGGCAGTTCAGGTTAATAGTTCAGTTACAGTGCAAAGCCTAAATCCATGTTCTTCAGATAGTATAGCCTTTACCTCAAAAGAAATAATAATAACAACAAAAAACCCCAATAATAATATCACATTAAAAGCTAAAAAAAAGAAATATATCCAGGCAAAGACTGTCAGCAAAAATGGAAAGGGAAGGACAGTGCAGGACACAGAAGGCCACGCTGAAGTGCAGTGAAAGCTTTCATCGGCTCGTAAAGCTCTGTGACAGCAGATTTTAACTCCTAGGGCTTTATTACGACCCTTTGCTGTACCATTTGGAGCTATTGCAGCAGCCACAGTTAAAACTCAATCGAAATGAGCCCTTACCCGCCCCCCCGTCCCCCGTCCCCCCCCCTCGCCGCCGTGGTGTGGCCGCCACAGCTGGCCAAGGGGCAAGGCACTGTCCCGGGGGGCAGGCGGCAGCAGGGGGGTCATGCAGGCAGCGGCTAGGGAGGACTGTAGTATATGCAGGCACGTAGGAGAGGAGCCTTGGCATCTATCCAGAGTGAAAATCTGAGAGTCTTAGCAGCTGAAAGATGTCGAACGCTCTCTTTAGGCTGCGAAGCGTCTGGCACGCTACCGGGGAGTGTGTCGGGATAAGACTGGCACCGTGCACTCCAGGGACCGCACAGAAAACCTTATGATTACAGCTGTAACGTGGCCACCTCCTGAGTTATCGCCTTTGGTTTCAAACCTCACAACCCGTCTGAAATGTAGCGATGTCCCAGCATGATGCACTTAGCACATCTGATTGTTTAATTATTATCCTCCCTTCCACACATGTAGAATCACAGTTTCACCTGCTCATGTGGCACCCACATGTGCTGTCCTGAACGTCAGCGTGTGAGCGGCTTGGGATCACTGCCAGTCTGGTATCTTCTCCTGCCTTCAACGCTCTTCATTCGAATCGTGTCTTCTGCACGTTCCTCTAGGTACCTAAATATAAATGCAGTAACAAAATCATTGTGCAACTTGTGTAATATTTAGCAGAATCTCTGTTAACCGCTTTGAAAGTGAAAAGTGCCTTCTAAATAAAAATAGCTAAACAGAATCCCTGTGCAATAGCAAAACACTTGCCAGGGAAAGTAAATACAGTTTTTGAATTTTACTTTTTCAAAGGCTTCCCATCATTTAAAGCCACATGGACTTTAAGTGCTGCCATGATGGCTGTTCAATGAACGTACATCAAGTATCACTCAAGAAACATAACAGCATAGGTGTTCTCTCAGAACTATGTCAGAAAAAAAAATTCTGAAAAATATACACTCCAAATGTTTTCACTGTCATTATGTAAATTATACATCCCACTTCCTCATACTATAATGTCAATCTGAAAAAGGCTTCAAGAAAGAGGCAGAGGCAGGAAGATGTAGGTAGGAAAAAGGTTTGAGAAAAGCTGCCAGTAAATGTATGTCTAGCAAATGAATGCAGGTAAGAAGGAAAGGAAAATCCCTAGTGGGAAACACAGACAGACTTCCAGGAATCAGGTACTTGCTGTGTGTTTTAATTAGATTAATTTTCTCATGGTCCAAACCAAAGTACACTAAACAATACAGAGAGAGGAATCAGTGATATGTGTTTTGTTCCTGTTACAGTCCAGTTGCATTGTTTGGGGACTTTGTGAGCTGTTTTTGTCACAGAGGCTGTTTTCCTCCACCAGTCTTGTCCTCTGGCAGGCTGGCAGCATGGTGAAGCATGGATAGCAACATTGCTTATGTTCTTGTACCAAAGCTAGGGTTTGGCCTCTGTGTTTGATGTTGTGGCTCTGGCTTCATGTTATAATTCAGATATTCAAGGTAAGGGAGCCAGAGAGCAGGTAAGCTTTTTTCCCAGAAGCTGTTTGAGTTTGCAATGCATGCTTAAGGTACCACCTGATCAGAGGCAGAGTGAGTTAATAAACTAAAAGCTGTCTTGGGACTTTGCATCCTTTCCTGTCTCTGCCATTGCTTTTCCACTGAATAAGTGACCTTTTCAGCCTAATGCCTCAGTTTCTTCAGACATAAAATGGATGCAGTAAGCATTGCAGAAGCAATCAGTAAAGCATTTTTCTTTCTAGAGAGAAAATGTGATATATAATAACTGGGCATTATTTATTTTTATGTGGGGTGTTTTGAAACAGAGTGCAGGTTTCATGTGGTCCCATTGTTTCCTCACGCATCCTTGCAGTACTGTAAGAACGGTATTACTGTGCTTTTTATTATTTCTGTTTGGTTGTTTCAATCAGTTCAGAATAAATGAGTATCCATGTGCCTTTGGGCCAGTTTTGAATGCTTCTTCCTTAACATTGTCTCAAAGTTGAACATATATGTGAAGTGAAGTCCCTGTCAGGGCAGAGGGAGCTGGCAGTCAGGCAGCAATTGGTCACAGAGCACCAAAATTAGAGATAGGGAGAGGTGAGAAATCTTAAGAGTCATTGTTTGGGAGATTTATACATATGCAGAAGGAGTTGTTTAAAAAGCATCCCAAAACTTCAGTGTGCAACATTACATAGATACTTATTTTAGAAAAATAGATCTTAAATATAGTAGATTGCTCTGTATTTTTGTATCGATAGTGTATTCAATATTTTCAAATAATAGCATGTCAAGATCACAAACATGGAGCCCCTGTCTAATAGTGCTGACTAGTTATTTCTAATGTGATAATAAGCAGTGAATTGGTTAACACTGTTGGTACTTAAGTGTGCATGTTTATGCTTCAAGGCTGACACTCCGGTAAGATGAATGGGGGAAGTTAACTTTGCTTGATGCTATTGTTTTAGCTGGTAAGGATAAAGACTCAACAAGATGAAAGTATGTTGGTTTACATTGTCAAGGCTATCTTCACAACCAGAAGCTAGAAACTTCCTTTATTATGAGAAAACAAACACATAAATTCTGGGAAATAGAATAAAACCCTCCATTAATCTGCATGAAAGCCTTAAATCATTCAGATTCACAGATTTGCTACCTATGGTAATCTTTTTCTTCTGCATCTGGAGTAAGAGTTTGTCATGATCAGACAGCGTCATTGCTTGCATCCACTGATGGGCTAAGAAATGACAGTAGTAAAAACAGATGCAGAAGGCCAAAGTTTTTTTTGAAATGTAGTTTTTTGGAAATAGTGAAGAGGAGAAAGAATTGCTAACAGAATGGTACCCTGTTCTATTGAAATCTGCTCAGAAAAATAAGTGAGGTTCTGTTTTGGCTCCCTTTGTCTTGTTGAACAATATAGATTAATTCATTTGATCTAACTTTACACCAGCTTCCCAACCATGAAACAAGGATGAAGGAGTTAGTTACACATGCTTTCTAAAAATGTTGAGAAATGCAGATGAAAAATTATTATGTAATCCCTAAACACCAAATTGGGTGACCTGCGTTCATATTGAAATAATGAGGACTATTTATACAGTAACCTACCATTCACCGTAAGGATGACAGAATCCAAGCTGGTTTCATCTTGGCCCAAAGAATACTTCTGAAATGCGGTTTTCATTTTTACAGGTTGTACAGTTCCATTTTCATAAGATTAAAGGGACCTGAAAATGAATAAAATTGCAGGTTAGTGAATGATGCTGTGTGTTTGAAGATATCCACATTCTAACTTAATCATTGAATATATCTCTGAATACCAGTATCTCATCTGTAATATTACTGTTGGGATTTTCAGAAAAATAGCATGTAATGTCAACTCTGTACTTAAACTGTAACCAATAAACTCTGGGGAGCTATCAAGTTATCAGTCTTCAGTACTGAAAACATAACACCGGTTTAAGTATAGCTACTCAAAATGGGTTGAGTTACAGCTGTGTTATGTTTCAGTGAAATAAAATTAATAAGGTATTTTAAGCCAAACAGGCAAATTTATAAGAGTAGGTATTTGTAACCAAGATCCTGATTCTGTAAACTCGTTTTTATTTAACCCTGTGAAAATTAGTTAGGTGTACACACACACACACGCAAAACCACTTGTGAACACTGAAGTTCTCAGTTCTTTGTTGCACAGAACCTCAAGCTGGAATGGAAACACTAGCACTTCACCATTCAAATGTGGATCAGATGCTAAGATGATTTGGTTTAGAGTTTGAACTTTGGGTACTTTAGAGGCAGATGTTGCATATTCTGATCCGAGTTTAAATATGTGATAATTGGTAGGAAATATCTTTCCTTTCAAAACTGAAACACTTGTCTGTCAGGTGTCTCCATAAATGCTCTCTCTTTCTAAAAAAAATAAAAATAAAAATAGGGATTAGGAAATAAGAGCTAAATGTGAGCAAGCCACTTTTCAAGCAGCAGTAGAGGAAGTGTCTTCGGTGGCTTGCGTAAAACAATTCATCTTTATCCTATGTACACTTAAATGTGTAAAGACAAATTTGCTTGTCAGATCAGCAAAACTGACAATCTGAAGGCTCAAAAGCAGCTGAAATACTGCCACAGCAGCCAGTATTTCAGAGTTACCTTCACTGTTTTTCTGTGATTCTGTAAAGATCGTGTCTCTGTTTTCTCTTGAATTCTACTGGTGAATCTCCAAGAGACAGTATGAGTTTGATCCCAAGTAATTGGGTCTTTTTTTTCAAAGCACATAAATTATTTCTGGACCATTAATTCTGGGAGAATATAATCCCATTCAATGTTGATTTTGGAAGGAATGTTATGCTCTTTGGCCTATTTAGCAAGGTAGTCACATGTCTATCTATATAGACTCTTTAATACATGCTTCAGTCAAATTAAAGATCCAGCCAACAAACTCTAAGCTAGCTTAGGTATTTATATACTTCTCTCAGCATACTTTCCTGGTCATCGCATAATTTTGTGCTTATGCACATAACATCTATCTGTATTAGAAAACTGTTATTTCAATTTTCCTGATGGGAAATTGAGGCACAGAGAGACTAAGGACTTTTTTCACATCACAGAGGACATGAGTCAGAGCAAGCTAAATAATATTGCATTTACGGTTAACTTCTAAATTACTATATATCTTTTCTTAGCACAAATCAGTACAAGCAATGAATTAAACTGGTAAATGTTTGTTTGAAAACCAAATGAAACATTATTATTTTAGTTTAGTGAGGAAAAAAACCCCAAAATCCAGAATATTCCTACCATTAGCCTTATTTTGATGTCTATTTTGGGGAAGAGAAGAGAGAGATTGTATTTTTTTTCCCATTAGAGACACCTATATAGCTTGCCAATATCTGCCTTGGCAATACTTTACCAGTAATGTATATATTTTGCCTTTTAGAAAACTGGTTTTCCAAGGCTGAGAAAAACAGTGAGCAAAATTATGTGGCAGGAAACATTTAAAAATTAAAATATTAAATATAATTCAGATGTTATAAACTCAGTGTCAAAAGAGTCACTACTTTGCAATACTTAAAAGACATCTTCAGCCTAAAAATATACTATTGATTGAAAAGAAAATGAAGGCAGCAATAAAAATTCACAAAACCAAAACCAAGAGTAATAGCAGTGACTTTAAAACTGACTCTAGGGAAACATGGACAATTGATACAGGAAGCTGAAAGTATTTTTTAAAAACTCTGTAGAGGACAGAAAAAAATAAAAACCAATACTTTTAAGTATATAAAGAAAAAGATCTTAATAATGATTTAAATCCAGTACTCAGCAAAGATAGTAAAGACATGGATCATGATGTGCAAAAGGCAGATGTGCTCATACACATCTGTTTTTTTAGAAAAAGACAGGAAGATCTATTTCTGCCTTGAAGCTAATGAAAAGTATTTTCTATCCCATCAGTAGCTAAAACCAATGATGAACAGATACTAGTACATTTTTTTTCCAAATTAGCTGGATCAGATACTAGTCTTGATGTGAGGCTAAGGTAGTTTATTTCAGTGTACTAATATTTTTTTAATTACGGAATGCTGGGGAACTTGCAGAAGACTTAATTGACACTGAGATTTTAAATTTAAAATCTGTTAGAAGTCATACAAAAGACTGACTAAAGTGGAGGTAGTGAAGAAACAAGTACAGATGTAGAATAGTCATGTAGGGAAAAATATTTCTAGTGTGGTCTTCTGGAGATCTGTTCTTTCTCCAATGCCATTCGATATCTTTTGCGAAATCTGGAAAGTGTGAGATTATCAATAGCAAAGTTTACAGGTGACAAAATCATCTGATGAGCAATTAATGATGATGGAATGGGAGTGAGCTAATCTGGAGTGCTCATTACAATAGATTCATAAAAACAAGACTTTTTTGCATAGCCAAACCTGAGGCCAAAGGACAAAGAATTTACATAAAACTTATTATTGGGGAACTGAATCCTCTGGAGTGTGTACTCTAGAAAAGACTTAAATAATAATTTGGAAGTAAGCTACCAGAATGATTCTATTATTAAAATGTCAGATACAATCCTTTCATGTCTAAGCAAGGGAATATGGATAGAGAGGGTGATACTCCCTCTGTGTATGTCATTAGTGAGAGCATTCCTGGAATACTGTGTCCAGATCCAGCGTTTACACTTTGATGAGAAGGACATTGACAAACTAGAATGGGCTCAGAAGGAAACTACAAGAAAGGTATGAGGTCTGGGAAATATGCCTTATAATGAGATACTGAAGAAGCTCGATTTACTCAAGGCTAGAAGGAGACTTCATCACAGTCTGTAAGGCCTTTCATGGAAAAGATGTTCTTGACTAGTTCTGTTTAGTTAACTAATAAATTCTTTAAAATTAATTATTAATTATTTTCGTTACTTGATCGTTTTCTGATTAAAAATAAAGATGGAACTACTGGAAATTTAATTTTGACAATTCCGAGCTGGAAACAGAGCACAAATATCAAGTGATAGTAATTAATGTTTGGAACAAATTCTAACATAGCAATGTGCTGGATTTTCCATCTGTTGCAGTTCTTAAATTGAGCTGTAACATATCTCTCAGAAAGACACCCAGTCTAAAACAGATATTATGGCTGATGCAGAAATTGCTGGGGCTGTTCTCTAATTTATATAGCAGGTCAAGTTAGAAGGCCAAAAGGTATCTCCTGGCTGTAAGTCAGGAAAAAGTAACTAAGGTACACTGTGGTAAAAAAGACAGCATATATATACTCCAAATACTACTATCACAATAAAAAATACAGTGGAAAGGGAAAATTAAGTTAAATGACAGAAGAAATGAATAGCTGACAATTAAAAGACCATATTTCTGATACTGAGCCTGCTCCTAACTTCCTTACTTTGTCCAATTAAAGTAATTTTTGCTAGGTACAGTCTTATTTAATGTGCCTTGTAATTTCTACTGATGAGTCTGAATTAAGTTTAAATCATGCAAATCAAACACAGTGACCATCACAAAAAATACTTGTTTTGATATAACAAGAAGGTATAGAGAGCTTTTCTTTAGCTATTCTAAAAATAGCTGGAGTGCAGATGGATCTGACTGAAAAAAATGTACAAATAGATCACATGTGTGTTTATGGTCTTCTGTCCTTCTTAAATCAGGTTGTCCACTGGCACTTCATTCTACTCCATTATTAAATGGGTGTATTAATAGCTACAATATTTTGCAAAGAAAAACTAAAGGGATTAAGATTTGGGGGTTCTTTTGTTTGGGTTTTTTTTTCCATAAGAGAAAGTGTTAAGGTTTGTGATGAGAAAGTGCTTTACAGCAGAAATGGTGCGTGTATTCATTTAAGAAACTTAAGTCCTCTAGTGTCAAGTAGTAATCTTTGAGAAGGCTCATAGGTTCAGATGTGCATTAGATTTTGTGTTCTATACATATGGGCCAAAATGCAGTTCTGTGGGCTCGTCCATATATAATATTATCTTATGCACTGTCTTCATTTCCGCTCTAACAGGCACACTTCTCTATATTGACCAAAACCATATATGTTTTTATGCTCTGCTTCATTTTGAGAATATGCCCTTGTTTCTATTTCAAGCTCTGTTATCAAAACACGTATGTCCTTCTTGAGCTGGTTACCAAAACAACTTCTTGACAGTCTTACTTACAGACACTTTACAACTTCAACAAGCAGATAGTGTTAAAATTGAAACCTTCTTCAAATAGGCAGCCACTTCACAGTTCTTTACCTGAGAGCTTATGTCATTGACATCACTTGGTCTTTTCTCTGCTTCCCCTTACCATTCTTCTGGCAGTGTTTGGTCTTTGCTAAAGTTTCACCTCTATTTAGAATATTTCTTGAGCTTGGAAACCTTCCAGGGTAAAAAAAATCTTTCTGTGAACTTCGGTAAATTATTTTGTTAACAGTGAAAATTTGGTAATTTCAGTTCTAAATACAGGATACAGGGACTATGTGATTTTGTTTGTTTGTTTGCTTGTTCTGCTTTTATGTCCCAGTAAATTATTCTTCACAGGTTTTGCTCATTTCTGAACAGATTTGACCTCATACAGAAAGTCTTTAAGGATTTCATCTATACCATTAGAAAATACTCCAAGGGTGGGAACATCTGGAAATAAACTGTATGACCCACTTTAGCATACTTTGCACCATGAAAGCTTGTATATTATTTCAGTGGCTCCTGGAGCTGCTGTTCTGGACAGTTTGGCTCAGCCTGAACCTTGAAATGACCCCTATCTTCTATCTCTTGCTCCCCCCACATAAATTTATAACAATGAAGACATGATGGAGGATTGGGGGCATATTCATGTATAGATCACTTTTGGCTAAAGAATACTTTGCCCAGTATAGCCTGTATTCTTCCATTTCAGGGCCTCTGTCTTCCAGCACAGCCATGAAGAAATCACTTCCTTGTCTTACCAGGAGAGTCATGATGGCTAGTACCTTGCTTATTACTGCTGTGTGGTGTATTAAAGGCATCTGTATTGAATCATTCATTTGTGCATGGCTTAGTGAATGAAGCAGTGAATGAAGCTAATGAATGAACATTCCTACTTAAAACAGACGTATATATCTTTCAAGTTGTATTCCTTCATCTCGATGGCATACCTCAGCCCATTGGCTCAGTCCAAAGTAAATCCATAACATGTCATAGCTGGACAGACCTCTGATGAGATTCTTTTCAACAAGTTAGCATACTGTTAAGTCATTATTTTCAAGGTCTCTAACACAGAAGTCCCTTGTTGAACAAGTTTGCTTTATTTGGCCCACTGTGTGAAGGCACGTTTGAGTGAGATTTTTAGTTCCCATTTCGAATATTATTCCAACACAAATGTAAATCTTTGTAAGCATTGGAATACTACTGTGCATTCTAATAACATATGGAAGATAATACTGTGCCCATTCTTAATGACTTAGTTAAAATAATTACGGGAACAACTTTATATAGCAATGTGTAGGTCTTTTTTTCTGATAAATTTGTGTGCTTAGAATGAAGCATAGGGAGGGATTTTTACTGACTTGTCAATGGTGGTGAGTCTTAAAGCAATAACTTTAGTAACAAGACACTATATTCATTCCCAGTTGGAGAGAGTCTGAAAGAGGACAGAGTGGAGCAGCGGTGCAAGCTGCTGGCAGGGCTTGCCGAGGGAACTCCTGGCTCCATGCTGGAGAGGAAACCAGGGAGAGAGTGTTGGTTGGCTCCCTGAGCTTCCTCGTTGAATCTAACCTGTCATATTTTTAAAACACCCAAGCAACTGTGGGTGTCTTTTGGAGGAAGTAATTGCTTTTAGCATTCTTTTCCTATTGCTTTCTGACCATCTCAGTACTTTTGTAAGGTGTTGCCCTTTGTAACAGGAATGTGAACTGTTCATAGACCTAAAGAAAATTAACAGTGACTCAGAAAATGAAAATTATCTGGAAAACCACATTCCTCAGGAATACAGTATCATGGAGACTTGATTATTTCTTCTTGTGGAAGGGGCCAAGGTGTTTTATGATACCATACAGTTGTAGCTGAGATTGGCCTGTAGCCCAATCAACTAGTCATTTCTTTCTGGTGTGTTTCTGTATTGGACTTAGGCTGAAATGCCCACAGGAGATTTGGGTAACTCTCTACAAATGCTTTTGCAGGTAGTGAGTGTTAATATAATTTAAAAAATCTGTTGTTTTCCCACCCCTCTCCTACTCTTCACCTCTCTTTGTGAAAAAGGTAAATCATTCAGAGCTTGCTTTCAGCATATACCAGTTTGTTGAATTTACAGGAGGGGCTGCAGTTCCTTTATTCACATGATGCTTTCTGATACATCACAGGCATCTTATATAAAAACCACATAAAAAACAAACAAACACCCCCCCCCCCCAAAAAAAAACAAACCCAAAAACCCACACCAACCCACATGAAAACAAACAAATGCCTTTCCTCCCAAAATAGTCACACAGGAAAATGCTATGTAGCTAAGTATGTTAAATACAACTCTACCAGTAGCTTGTGTACCGAATCATGTTTACTGACTTGTGGACATCCTTTCTGAAAATGAGGGCGTAAGACTCCTTCTTTCTTCTACCAGCACAAGCCGAAAAACCCAGACGTATTTAGCCGTCAGCTGCCTAAGGAAATATCACTTACCAATGTTTAGGATGATAGATTGCATCCTTTAGATCTACCATTCTCTCTCCTTCCTCTCCAAGGAGATCCATTCTCAAATTTTTACCCTTAAAACCTAGAAGAATCATAACAAAAGCTTCTCACTTAATTCATCATTTCCACTGCCTCCATTTTGTGAGCATTTACATAGCATGAAATGTGGTGCTTGTGGCACTCTACTCTTTGCCCACATGTGAGCTTAGGGTCAGCTATGCTGGTCAAACAAGTGGAACCGCTTTTTAAAAAACTTTAAAAAATAAAACCCTGTCTCAACTGCTCTTAGACATACCTACGTGAAAAGGAGTTTGTCCCCTTCTCCCACACGTAAAATTACTTCTGTAGTGTTGTAGCAAGTTTTGGATTAACAGCATTCAAATGAGACCAGGAAAAATGAGAAGTCTAAATCCACAACTTCCTATAATCTGTGATTAAAAAGGCTGCAATATTCAAATTTATTCACAAACCTGCATAAACTGGTATGGGGAATCCTCTCATGGCCAAGATCAAATGGATAGCTGTGAAGACAGCCTGAGCCCAGCTGGACCAGCTCCAAGTCATGATAGTGACAGATATTCCTCCCACAGAGCTGGTGCTCTCCAGTGTGCTGCACCACCGCTGGGCTCGTTATGCTGGGGTACAGCACCAGCCCTAGGGTATTATTTGCTGTGTGCAGTGTCAGGGTATTGGGAAGGTGAACCTTTTGAGGCCTTCAGTTTCACAGCACTGTTATCTCCACTTCAGTGCCAGCTAAACTCAGTGTGGACTAGACTCACTACATATACGCTTTTTGGTTATAGTTTATGAGTACTCTCCATACCAGAAATATGTCTCTGATCGATCCTGAGTTCAGTCTGAGTAGCCGTGGAGCTGTGGCACCACAGAAATGAGCTAACACTGCTTCTGCATTTGAAGTATCCATACAAGTAATAATACATTAGTGCTCACCTGTGATACGCCTGAGCTAATTACTCCTCTGGATCCAGACATGCCAGCCCTTGCCTGTCTGTGCCTATGGCAGAATCAATAACTGCCTGCTGATCATGGTGTACTGTAATGGACACTTAAGAGTCAATTCAGTCAGGAACCTTCCATTCATCATCTTGTACAAATAAGAGGAAAATCAAACCCATCTTAACTCTTTATTGCACTTTTTTTTTTTTTAACCCTGATGTTCTATCTTCAGCTAAGTTTCTAGCACATTTTATGTTCTGTACAGAATGCATCAGTGTCAACCAGACAGAGTAGAAAGCTACTGAGATTAGGCACTGGCCTGAGAAAAATGCTACTGGATCATATCAGAGATTCTGCAGGTCAGTAACACACTGCTGAAAATGGATGGCAAGAGAGAGAAGGTAAAGGAGAAGTGAAGGAAAAAACCAAACAGACAAGCACGTATTTGATATTTCCATAGACTACTCAGTCTCCAACAGTTTGTGGCTCAGGAAATTTTTCATGCACAGTGTTGTCTCATGTTTAGTAGTCACTGGTTATTGCCATGAGTTTAGCCAGTGACTGTGGCAAACTTTTGGCATCCACAGCTTCTGTTATTCCATTTGCATGAGGAGCTACCTCTCTCTGACAATTTTGGAACTGGTACCTACTACCTTCATTTAATTCCCACTAGTTCCTAAACTGGAGGAGAAAAAGTAATTCCTTATTTACCCTTTTAACATCACTCATCATTTCATAGGCATGCATCATACCACTTCTTTGTTCTGGGACCTCATTCTAATTTGAAAATTAACCATTTAATTCTGTCTTGTCCCTTTAACCAAGTAAGCTCTGAAGACCTCTCTTATCACAAGGCTGTTTAGTTTTTTTAAGAGGTTTTAGTGAAAGATCTTTTTTTTAAAAAAAGTAAGCTTTATCTTTTTCCTTATATTTGTTTGAGGAATGCCTTATGTAATTTAAGTTTATTTATCCACTAATTTTGCTGTTTGTTGTAGCTTGTACTCATTTTTATACAGGATCAGTTTATTGACCTGCACTTCCACAGATTTCTTACTTCTAGGTATTTGGTATCACATTAGCTGCCTTCTTATCTGTCAGTACAAAGGCATTTTTAAGAGGAGGTATAGAACAGGACTAGTACAGGTTTAACTCCTGTTAACGTGATGAAAAGGGACTCAAACACACTTCTTGCCTGGCATGAATGGCAGCCCTGATTCTGTGTAATAGTAAGAGTGTGGGTTCTCCTTCAGTTTTGTGAATCATGCCCCTTGTTTCTTCATCTTTTAAATATCCATGAAAATAAACTGTTTTGCTTCAATGGAATGCTGTGTACATTGCATCACATTGGGCAAGAGAAAAAAAATGTATTTTGATTTGACTAGAAGAAACCGTTGTTTCCAGGGTTCTTTTCTGGTCTGTCTTGAAAAAATAAAATCTCTATTTGCACAATATAACTGCTTTCCAGGAAACAGATTATAACATTTGATTCTGCTCTGTAAGTTTTGACTTTTTTTTTTTCTTTAAACTCAATTTGATGTCTCAGTTCATACATCTGTGAGATCAAAAATGCATAGTTCCAAAGCACCGGGTAGGAAATCTATCAAAAAAGCCCAGGTGTCTGAGGAACAGTTTGACAAGCAGAGAAACAAAAGGAACGCAGGGAAAGGAACAATGTCAGAGAAGTGTGAAGACAAAGGGTCTGGAGGCAAGGTTCATGCTCAGTGTCACAGGGGAAATAGAAACTCCACCGGTGTCAGTTTTCTCTCTGTAATGCATCTCTGTCTCAATTCATGCTAAATAGATTGGCATGTACTGCTGACAGCCTATTATTTTACAACCCATGTGGTTTTTTTATATATTTAGATAATAGTTCAGTTCGATCCCTTAGCTAGATTATCAATAGGATGTAATGACAATCCACATATTTATAGATTTATTTTACAGTAGTGTAACAGTGAGAGAAGTGTTGTCTTTTCAGGGGACTCTGGTGACAGCATTACTCGAATGGAGTGGCCTCTTAACTGGCCTATCCTGCTACCAAGAGCTGTTTGGAGATTGAGTCAGTGGAGACTAGGGCGTGGTTTAATCTTATATAAAGTAGATTGTCTGCAAAAAGTCAAATGAGTTGTGCTTGCAAGTACCTTCTTCCAACTGTAAGTTTGCGTATTACAATTTAGGCTAGAAATGGCTTAAGTTACACAGGTGAACCTCAGTTCAGGGTGCTGAATCTTTTAACCACTAATGCTACTGTATTATTTAGCCAGCACAACAATATCTGGTTCTACATCTGAGAACAGAAATATTTCAGGAAAAATGTAATAAATTCCAGAACAAGCTTTATTTACAGTTTGTCTACCTTCTGTTATTTTGCTTTCACTCGTTTTAAGACAGAGGAAGTTGGCAAATTTTCTATCTGTCCCCCCTAATATAACAGCATAACAGCAGTTATCGTGAGATGACAGCAAAAGCCAGTCCATTCAGCTTGTTGTTTCCAACATCTCACTTTCAAACACCATTTCACATCCCCCCACCCCCAACATATCAAGAACAGTGCATCAGGACCGTCCATGTATGAGGGCGTGTGTAGATGGCGGGTATCACCTGAGGCTTGCTTGAGCTGGGGGTCTTGTCTTTCATTGTATGAAGGAGATAGCACTAACAGCTTGTGCATGTATAAATTTTCCACCAGAAAGGGCAGTTTGCCTATCTCTAGGCCTTGCTTAACACATTACCTTTCTGTCCTATACTGCTTTTTCTTCAGTGTAAATTCCTCATACTTCTCCAGAGCTACCTCCCAATCTACAGCCAGTCAAATGGACAGTGACACAGGTGGCAGCTGCAGCCTTTGCTGGTTGAACTCACAGGTTTCAGTCTTTTCCACAGAGAGGTGCAAGAGCGGCATTCCCACAGGGCTGAGAATCAGGCTAATTGGGGTGATTGGACCGAGCCATATCAGCATAAATTTCCTTGATTTTTAAACAGAATTCTTTCAAACAAATATAAATCCTGGTGCAAGGGGCCTGGATACAGATTCAGTGGCTTGTTCTGCTTTAAATAATTAATGAGGGATGTACTAAAATAAATCTGGTTTTAGCAAAACTCAAAGCCTATCCAAGAAACTGTTTTCTGTTTGTTTTTAAGTGGGCTTAATTAAATAAATTGACATTTACATCTGGTAGAAACAAGCTATAACTTCTATATTTTATGAAGAGATAGTAAGTTTCAGGTCTTAACTTTATGACAATAATATTAAAAATATGATTTATGATCAAAGTTTTACTAATGTGTCTATATCCAGCTGTTGAAAAATGCTGAAAACTTTTCCAGCCAAGGCCTTATGGATACCTTCATTCCATGGCTGCTTTTTTAGTCCATACTTTTTTCCAAGATTTAGTATAAATCCATATTTTAGCCAAAGACTCCAGTCTCATGCTATATAGACTGTCAGTTGATTCGTTGTCTTCCTGCTTTTCTGCAGCATGCCAACACTACTTCTTGCTCTCCAGCTTTCTTTTGGAGAGCAATTTAATTGCATTTGAATGCCTGGTCCCTGGACTGTTCTGTGGAGCCAGGTAGCTGATGATCAGGAAGCCAGTCTTTGGAGTCCAAGATTGCAGCTGGAAGTTGCTGGAACAGGCTAACCAAAAAGGAGCTGCTGAAAAATAGAGCAGCAGCAGAGACTGATAAAGATGAACTGCAAAAGACTATCTTCTAATTCTCCCTGTGGAGGGAAGCAAGTGCCAATCCTGGCTGCATGGAATATCTCGAGACCCCAGATAATTTTGGGGTTTATACTATTAAAAGTAAAATGTAGGTTCTTGTGGGATCTGATGCTCCCCCATACAAAAGAGTAAACGGGGCTTCTTTGCAGTTTTCCTTCTGCTCCCACAGAAATAGCTGGAAATCACAGCTGATCTGGGTGTAAACAGAATCTACATAAAGTTCACCTGGATTTTCAGCTGAAAGCTCACAAGGTTTTTATCACTGGTCAAAGATTCCTTCCTGTCTTATGCAGAACTTTCTATTAACCATATAAGCCGTATTTTTCCACACTAGCATATGTTAACAGAAATATTAGAACTGCCATACCTAATCAGACCAGTGGTCCATCTAGGCTAGTATCCTTGGCTCCAGATGTCTCAGAGGAAGGTGCAAGAAAATTCGTAATATCATATCCCAAGGGAAGTAGCTTCCTAATCTTTGGCAGTTTTTGTCTAGCTATTGCCCTCAGCACGAGTGTTTATATTCCTTATGCACTTTTATCCGATCTAAGTGTCATCTATCATGTATGTTCTATTGTTTGAACTATTCTCTACAGGTTTAGGCATAAAGGTCACAATAGGACAGAGGTCATAAGTCACAGTAGATCAAAAGCCATAGCGTGTCAAATGCTGTAATATAATTCATGCTCGTGTATACAGCACATATATAAAGTGATAGCTCATGCTAAGGTATTGCCTCACATTGCTCTTACAGCTACAGCTCCCCTAAGAGCATTATAATATGCTATTGACTTTCTTGTGGATTCATCGTGCTGTGAATTATTTCTGGCCAGTGGAATGCATGGAGTTACCTTTTGGGTATTACTTAAGCAGGCGTCTTGTGATTTTGCCAGAGATCTTTTTTGCAGGAGTCAAGGTGTGTATTGTTTCCCTATTTTGTTTTTTTTTAAAAAAAAAAAAAAAAGAAAGAAAGGGAAAGAAACTGAAGATTTACACTTTGGCTTAAAGATATATTTGGTACATGAAAACAGCTCTTTTTTTTCCTCTCTCCCATAAAAGAACTGATCCCATGGTCTCAGCAAGGGTATGTATATGAAACCATATTCAATAAACCTTAGGTGCCACAATTTTTCTCTATTTCCTCTTAAACCGAAGAATAGACAACTGCCACATATCCTTTTGTCCTCAGCATTCAATCTTTTTAATTTCCTACATGAAGTTACTCACTTCACACACACACACTTTTATTTTTTCTGTTCCTTTTGGAACAAAAAAGAGATAAAGAATAAAACAAAAAGCACTGTAAATGATCCTCTTCCTAAGGACCCTTTATTCCTTCTAACTGCTTGACTTTTCACCCTTTGGGTGCTTGGTGGAAAAGCCATTACTTGCTTGCTGGGGAAAAAGCATTTAATGAATCACAAAATCATTCAATTATTCTTAAAAACACTTCACATCACACATCTTTTTCCAAGTAAAGTGTGCATTTTTCACATTTAAATGGTCCATAACTGCCTCATACAATGTGTCCCTAGAGTTAGAGACATTTTAACAGAAGGGTTCCAGGAGCATACAGAGCATTTTGATATATATTAACATTAAAGACCTTGCATTAAAGATGCGGAATTTCCTCTTCTCTCTTCACTGTCTTTCAACAATACTTGTGCACAATTGTCTTTCTGCTGTTGTGAAATGTCTAGATTTGTACTGAGCTGAGATCTGCATGCTTTGCTTGCTTTGGCGTACTGCAGTACCACACGATAAAAATGAACTAACTATACAGTAAGGCTATTATCTAATATGAGGCAGCAAAGCATTTAGAATGCTTTTTTAAAAAAATTACAATTTATTTAGGAAAGGAAGTAAGAGACTTCCTCAGAAAGCTACGTTATTTTCAATCGTTATTGAGCCTGATGCTGATCTCTCACCACTTTTTCTCTGCTTTTATAAGAGAAGTGCTTTCTGCAGACTGCAGTAGCTGCCATTTCCTACACAACTTTTTCTTTTTAGTTTTTTTTTTCCCCTCTGAGATTTTTTCTTAATGGACTTACATTGTAAAATGTTATTTTCTGTATTTTATGAAAACGTATGTGCTTTAGCCAGCAGAATCAGGTGGCCGACTTGGTTTGTAAAACCAGCTTGAAGGCTGCACTTTTGCTGGGGCAAATAGGAACGAGCCTGTTTATTTGAATGCCACTATATGAACTGTACCAGCTAAGGAGCTGGCCTTGAATTTGTAAACTTTCCTGCACTTTTATATCCCTGTAATTTAAACAAGTAATTTTTTCCATAGCAATGATTTAAAAAAAAAAAAAATTATAGGAAAGAGTGGTATTTATACAACGGCTTTAGGCTAACTTAGATATCTAGCTTAGGCACAGTTTTAAGAACTAAACCTAGGTGTTTGTACTTCCCTGCATAGCTGGCAGAGAGACAGAGGTGCCGGGGGGCTGTAGGCATGAGGGGGCAGCTGCAGTTCAAAACACCTAAATCAGATGCCTATAGTAGACAGTGTGAATAACCCTGTAGATGACTGGAATTATTGGACCGCATTAGAGAGAGGAAAAAAGTGAGGCTGGCATATGGTGAGTGTCCTACATATGGTATGTTGTTTATATGTGTTTTTTCCGTTAGCATTTCTCTTTCCTTTGCTGCTCCACCTCCTCCTGCAGTCTCTCATAACGACAATGTGGATTCAGAAACTTTTGTGGTTGAAGGAAAGTTTTTGGACCTATGCTACTCTCAAGAGCACAAAAATCAGGCGAAATGAGTTAGCTTTCTCTCCTGTACTCTGCCTCACTTAAACAGTGCTCTGCGTGTTTGTGCATAGTTTTCTATTTCCTTCTATTTCTCTGGGGCCAATAAGGTGTGTGAACGGGTTAAAATCACTCTGCCATAAAATTTACCATATTTCACCCCTCAAGACAGTGTTTTATGTTCACTCAAATATCAACACATTTTGCAATGATTAGAAAGGATAGGTGTCAATAGGATAGACACACACTCTTCGTAGCGTATTAATTCTTTCAGTCCGGTCAAATCTTGGTCTTATCCAATGTAGCTTCAGGGGGAAGCTCTCTTGTGCTGCAAAAAGCAGGCTCCACCTGGTTCCGATTAACTTTGCACTGGTTGGATCTGCCCAGTGATGGCATAAGAAAATACGGAGCAGAGAAGCCTGCAATTGAAGCCATAGATTCATGGCCTATAAAACTAAAAGGCTATTATGGTCATCTACTCAATCTGCCCCCCTGTGTAAGGGGCACCAGAATTTTTCTGAATTACTCTTTTTTTTTTTTTTTTTCCTTGTAATTTTAATGGAGAAAAGCATTCAATCTTGATTTAAACCTTCCCAGTGTGTTTCTCCGAATAGATCTTACCACTGGCTTCTGTTATACCTTTGTCAGTGGACTGAAAACTCTAGTGTTATCAAATTTCTGCTTCTCACATAGTTATTTATAAGCTGTGATCAAGTAGCCTTTTAAATGTCTCTCTGATAACCTAAATAGATTGAGCTCCTTGAGTCTTTCATTACAAGGAATGTTTTCCAATCCTTTCATCATTCTCATTGGTTTCCTCTGAACCTTTTCCAATTTTTCAACACTCTCTCTTGAATTGTGGACACAGTATTTCCAGAACTGGTTGCATCCGTGCCAAGGACAGAGGTAACACAACCGTATTGTATATTTCTCTGGTGATGTGCCCATGGGTTGTATCAGATTCATGTCTACCCTCTTGTACTCCCAGCTCTTCCAGCTGATTATCTGCTTTATAGGCTTTTTCAGATTAACTTCAGTCTGTGGGCAGGGTCCCTACCTTGTAGCAGTGACATATAGTCTTTGTTATTAGAGCAGTGTCTTACGTTTATCTGGATCAAAACTTAAAGTTTGTTCAACTGTAGCCAGTTTCCTGAGCAATCTGGGCTCCACAGTGACTTAGCTTGCTCTTTATTTACTAATCTTCCAATAATTTCAAATGAAAACTTTCTAAATATGTTTTCTTATCATTGATAAAAGAGTCACAGATTGAAAAGAAAATATCACAGGGTCATGCATTTGTGGGTCACTATTAAAATAAACACCACTGCTTATTTTTCCCCACTTACTACATGCTTGAGACTGAGATTTGACTCTATTTAATAGGTACAATATTGATTTTAATAGATTTTTTCTTCATCAAAATATTATGATTAACAACTAAAAGACTTTCCAATATTCCTTTGCTTATTTAATACTACTAAAATTACCTTTATACTACCAAATATATACTCTTATTAAATGATATCTAGTTAGCTTTGCCAAGACAATTTTCCATAAAATTCTGTTCTCATTGCTTTGATTAAAATTAACTAATATTCCTAGAAGTCATTCCTTATTTTGCTTGAGATCAATGTGAGGTTGAAATGCCTACAGACGTTTAGGCCATCATATTTATTCTTTTTTAACTAATCACAAAAATTTCTGCACAGTTCTCTTGAACCTCCCTAGCTCTCCAAGACATACTAAAAATCCTCACTAACCATGCAGACAGGTTCTCTGCCAAATATATTAAAATACCACCATGCAAATTATTCAGGTCTACTGATTTTAAAAATGTCTACTTTTATTAGCTGCTATTTAACGTTCTCCTGTGCTACTACTGAAATAGAGCTTCATCATAATCATCTGATACAAATACATCACTTGGCTTTTTCCCAAAATATAGAAGAAAAGTATTTGAGAATGCCTTTTTAAAAAAATGCTATTACAAAAAGTCCTAGTAATTTCCATTTAATAATGGAACAAGGCAATTGTTAGGATTTTTCGTTCCTAATATAATTTCAAAATGTCTTCATATTGTCCTTATCTCTGTTTCTCTTTGTGAGCTTTGGCTTTTTTAAAAAATGCTCTATAATTCCGAGCTTCTAATTTATATTAGTTGTTACATTTTACCCTGCTCCTCCCTTTTTTTTTTTGTTTTGCTTTGGTTTTTTTTAGTAGCTGCCTTCACATACAAAGTCATTTATTGTTTTCAACAAAAGTATAGGAGATTTATCCTTGATTGTGACTTCTCTGAGGTCAATTAGAACACTTAGAACTCTGTGTTTAGAAGACTGATGTTGTCAGTCAATTTTTTCCTGTAATATTTTCTCCAAATAATTGGTTCACACTGTTAACTTTGTAAAAGCTGACTGTCTTATATCAACAAATATAAATATTGGATTTTCACTCATTTGCTCATAAGAAATATGATCAAGTTGTAGCTATGTACACATAAGCAATTAAGTTTTAATTCTCTTATTCCTCTGTCGCATTGATGTCTAGTAATTTCCAACATGTTAGATGCAGTTAGGGAAATTATCATTATTTTGTTTAATGTAGCTGATGTTTTGTTATGGACACTGAAGTTTCTAGCTCATGTTAATATTATTCCATATCCCATAAGCATTTTTTTCAATGTTAAAATATTTCATGACCTGTATGGAACAAATACAGACTTTAAAAACTATTATTTAAACATGACAGCAATGAGAATCTTTCAAATGAAACATAAAAAGTGAGATATAAAATGTCAGTCTGATACAACTGCACCTTGAGTTAGTGCTTCATAATAGAGTGTGGTTTTAAAAATATTGACACAGTTACTGAGAGGTGTGAAAGATTTAAAGTACAGAAGCCGTTTGGGTGGGTTTTTTTGGTAGGAGTAAAGTGTAAATGTGGATTCACAGTGTTATCTCGCAACCCCTTGTTTATTTACAGTATCATATGCAGATTTCTCACTTCAATGCTTTAAGCAGAAATATATAACATACCAAAAATGCAGCTACAATTATAACAATTTATACAATTCTGGAAATCAGGTCTGAAATTCCAGCCTCTTTGAAGTCAGTAGCACTCAAACCATTCTTAATGACAGACCTGAACTGAATGTCTATGGTATATGTTTCTGATTTTTGGTATAGTTGCCTTATAATGACGCGGTTTCATTTATTTTACTCTATATCTTGCCTATTTAGATGAAAAACTCTCCTGTTCAATGCACAGCACCTGATGCAAAAGGGAATAGATCACCACAGAGATCCTATTAAAATATTACTGATAATTCAACTGATCACCTTCTAATATTAATTGCTGAGGGAGTAAGTATTTTGTTAGGAAGAACACAAGTATTACCTATTTTCAGCGATTTTATGCCAGTACTTTGTGAATGTATAATACTGACATGTATATGACAGTTCAGAAAGGAAACACCAAACATATTTGGAGAATATAAACAGTATTAAATGGATTAATGATAGATTTGGCTTCAATACAATAAATCCAGAGAGACTCTGCAAGCACAGGAACTAAATAAAACTTCTACACAGATGTATTTCCTACTATTTAATGCACATAAAACACATGAATTGAATTTGTTATTGGTATTCTGTACCATGAGGAGAGTCAGGAAAAATCCCATGTCACCGTGCATGACCGTAATGCTAAATATGAGAAAATAGCGTACTATGCCAATCGGACAAGTATTCACAGCAAAATGGTTGTTAGGGGATGTTCACATGAGCAGGAACACTTCTTTGGTTTGGGAGAAGCCAAGGCTGATGGGGCCCGGTGACTAATACACTCTACCACCAGTACAGAATAATCCTTGAGGTTATGTATCTGGGAAACAACTTTCTCTGCTCATGCTCTTTCTGATCAGACTTGTCTTCTCCTGGCAGATTTTGCCAGCAATCAGATTCACTGGAACCATAAAAAAGAAAATGATTGCTGAGGTTGTGCTGAACAAGCGGAGTGTTATCTTTCTTCTTGCTCTGTTTGCTCACGTGCACAATGAAAGGAAGCTAGCAGAGGTCCTGGTCCAGGAAAGGAATCAGGAGCTTTATCTTCAGACAATAAGTTGAGCAAATTGCAGACCACAAACTACTTCTCTTCAGAGTACTGCTGAAGGACTCGTGGCTGAACTTGGGGCCTTAGAGGTACTAGGAGGAAGTACACAGAGGTTCTGAAGATAGTAAGCAGAAAATGAGGGATGCTTGTGCAAGGTCTGCTGTTGAGCAGTGGGCAAAGGACACAGGAAAAAAATCTAAAATTCCAGAACCCAGAGGTCCTGGTCATTTTAATTGGTTTCAAAAGGTGCAATAACCCGTCATACATTTTACCCCAAAGCCTTTGGTCATACATGTAATAATCTTCCAAAGGAGAGCACATTTGATGACAGATTATGATAATATACATGTATTATCAAATATGTATAATGAAGCTGGTAACTAAGAGGAGGACTATTTGTTTAATGGTGGATCCATTCAATATAAATAAAAGAAAGAGGATTTTGAAAGCAAGGAGTTAAAAAAACAAAAAGACTTCTACAACCAGTGAAATAAAAACTTTCTGGCCTTAGTCATCTTCGTTATCATGCAAGCCTTCCTCAGATTCTTATCCAAGGGTTACAGGGGAGGGGTTTTAATAATGTATCCTGTAAAATTAAAGATCCTAAAGCAGGACATTGATAATAGTGACTGAACCCCTTTGAGCTTTTGAGCTGGTCTTTGGAAACTTGGAAGGAGTCCAGATTTTTGCTAAGTCTTTGTTTTCAATCCAAAATAATCTGGAACTAATACCTGTAACAGGAATGATATTAATGTATACCTGTAATAAGGACACAAACTGTTGGAAATATGTCAGCTTATTCTCTTCAATAGTGATATGAACTCTACCTTAATGTGATCATCTCACACAAATTCTTTCAAATGCCAAATGGTCTGAGTGTCATTTAAAGGATTTCTTTTTTTTTTTTTCCCATTATAAATTGACATACACACAGAAAGAGAACTGAAGAAGATTGAGCAGAAAACTAAACCACCAAAAATCTTTATGGGTAAACTCTTCTCCTGATAATTCCTTGATCTATAAATAAGATATTTAGAGAAAATTGTTGGAAATTCTTACAGAATCAGTACTTCTGAGAATGCTGCAAAGCTGACTGGTTAACTGGTTACGTAAGGAACCAGGGATTCATGAGCACTGCTCAGTTTTCTGAAGTGAGAGGCTTTCTTCTTTTCTCTACCCCTAGCCTGAGGATCAAATTTTCCATACAAATTGGCATGGTGTGGTAGATTTTCCCTCTGCTATTCCATATCTCTGATATTCTCTGCGTGGGGAACTGCCACTAATGCCAAAGGGATGCTTGGCTTGTGCTCTTCTGATAGCTACTTCAGAAATGCTGTTAGATTAAATAGCAAGGGACAGCAGCGTTTTAGTCGTGATCCATCAGGCGGATCTGAGGGGAGCCGTTTGCCCTGAGAGAGGATAGACTTTCGAGACATATGGTGCTATAATGGGGGGGTGGGGATTTTTCAATTCCAATCCACCCATTCCGGATGAGAGAGACTGAGCTAATACCCTCGTGTATGGTGCACTGCATCTAGCTACGGAAGTAGCGTTAGGGTGGAATTTATGGACTCTCTAAATTGTTTGCCAGGAAATGTTTACTAGCTATGCACAATAAACGACTGTGAAAGCGTATTCCTGTGTTTAATATGATATGGTTATTTCCTTATATTTGGGTCATACTATTATGATACCAATAAAGGAAACTAAAAAAAAAAAAAGAAAAGAAAACAAACAAGCAATGTATGTTCATATTCATGGGACTTCATTTGGGAAAGTCTGATTGACTACAAATCGTACAGGGTAAACTTACTGCATGCACCCCTGGATATACACCACGCCTGCTATTTTAGAAATTAAATATGTGACTTATTTTTAGAGCAAAATATTCTCATCATCAAGTCAAGGTATGTTTTAAAAAAAGCCTTGTTACCACAGCTGCTGCTTACCAAATTACTGTACACGTATAAGGGAAGACTACCTACCTACTTTCCAAAATGGGTACACAGCTTCACAATTCAGAAATTAAACAGGCAGTTTTGGATTGCAGCCTGAAATCTTGGGATTTTGTTCTGGGATGTGACCTTTTCTTCCATACAGCTCACTGTTGTACCAGGGACTACTGTACAGTTTTATAGGGTGTGTTAGATTAGATACATTCCCAAACATTTCACTCTGCTAGGCAGTGGTCAGAACTTTGTCTGGTAATCGGTGCAAAGTCTTTTTCTGTTCCTTCATTTGCTTTAATGCAAGGCTTTCTATTTTTGTATAATGCATCTAAGAATTCTTCCTATTATTAAAAGAAAGCAAGACACTAACCTAATCTGTTTTAATCATACATTAAGTGTTTGAGCCTGGAGGTATGCTCGTATTTTTGCATGGTTGAACACTCTTTCAATATATGCATATGTGTATTTCCACATCCAGCATACTGTTCATGATAGGATTTTCGAAGTTCAGTATCTTTGTAGTAATGCAGTTTCTCAGTTTCTACTTTTATTTTCTGCAAATATGAATAACTGCAGTAGACAGGCACACTTTCTCCCTTGCTTACTATGAATATAACAGAGGAGATTAGCTGATAAAAATGAATGAAAGAAAATTTAAAATCAGATGTCTCAACTTCTATAGCAGATCATTCAATGGTTTTAGTGCAATAAAAATTTGAAAATGTGTTAGTAAAATATTTTATTCACTAGGTCTCTTTCATACACATTTGTTTCAAAATGCAATTTTCAGTGGGGATTTTTTTTTATAACCACAAGGAACAGTATTTATGTTTAGCTGCACTTTTTAAAATTGCTATTACAGTTTAACAATGAAGTTGATCCTGAAAGGTCAATGGGGAACAGACTCAGCACTTCTTAAGGTCAAGTCTGAAGACAGTTCATGTTGTAAAACGTTTAAAGGATGAATCGTTTCTCTAAAATGTTTTCAGAGTCTCTACCAAGGTGATCACAGTAGTAACAGTACATGAAGAATACATGATCTGTAATACTAGAGGTAAAAAACAGTAATAAGACAGAGGCACTACAAATACCTTGGTGACGGCAAACTTTGTTTCTACAACTGGGAATTTGTATGTTTGGATGCACTATGAACGCATGATTCATACCATGGGATATAGTTTTCATTCAAACTTGATCGTTTCAAATTAAGGAGCTTTAGATAAGATTTTTAAAAATATTGTAACTATCTATCTCAGCTTAATCCTACTGCCTACAACTAATGAGATGAAAAATCCAAAATGCTTTCAAGGCAGTTTACCTGGACAACGTCTGTTTTATTAGTTTTAATCAGAGTTGTGTTGGGTATCACAAAGGAAAAGGCATGGCTTTCAGTGTAACATAGTCAAGAAGCTGACATGTCTCGTGCCTTTCTCTTCCAGTAGAGACATGCTATGCCTCCAGATGCTGCAGTCTGGATTTAGGGACATATACTGCTCTTGCACAAATAAGAGTTGCATATGTTATGAGTTAATTCAATTTTGTTGTGTTCTCTTGCACATGGCGTTTTGAAACAGTTAAATGGAAAATATTTTTAGTTTACCATCTTGTATTGAAATATACTTGGATTATTAAATAAAATCTAAATTCCTAAGTGATACATTCTACAGCTCCAATGCACAAATGCATAAAGTTCATGGACAAAATGCTTATGAGGGAATTGCACAAATCCAGACAGTGTCCCCATGTGCTGTATTTTGCATTTGTGTCTCAGTCAGCTGTAAAGTATGCCAAATAATATACCTCTTCTTTGCTATATGGCTGAGCTTCACTGAGCCCACGGCACTAAACCCATTTCATTTGGAAAACAAGGGGTAGGAACAAATAGGCTTCACACTTTATAGTGGGCATCTGATTTAAAAGAAACATATGAGGTAGGCACCAATGAAGAGAGGAAGGTGGCTCCCGAGGGTGATTCACTGCACCAAAGTCCAATGCGTATACTTAGATGTTGTAAAAGTACCTCAAAGACAGTCCCTCCTTACTGGAATACTTTATTGAACCCACCCTGAGATCTATCTGCATTGTATCAAAAGACATGCAAGTGTGATGCCTAAAAAAGCATAACAAACACAAATATCTTGGAAAGGTTCATTTCAAGAAGTAGTGCAATATATCCACAGCTCATCAATAAAGCTATATTCTATTTTAGGGAAATAAAACAAAAAAAAGAGTTTATGCAAATCTGGTTTTAGAAGGTGTCAGTCTCCTTAAGGCATGCCACTTGGACCTTTCTTCAAAATAGTTAAGTACTTGCCAATTTTTTTTTTTAACATCAGTAGTGTCATTGATGCCAATAAACTTAAAATAGTTTCTCTAATTAGAATCTTAGAGACAGACAGGATTTTGTCTTTTGGTGATATCTCTCCAAACTTAGCTCTTGGCATGTATTTTTTTAGGGACAACCTGGGGTTGTTTGTTTGTTTGTTTTCTTTTCTCATTCTTTCACAAGCCATAATATCTGCATCTGAAAAAAACCCCAACTTAATCTAAAAATGATAATTTCAAACAATTGTTACTTTGTATTCAGTTTCTCCTATGCAGTATCTGTTAGTGTTATCTGATATTAGGCTTTGAGGGGCATGATGCAGCTATGCATAAAAAAAGTGCATGTAATTTTTAGCTCTTTGTTTCTTACAGCTATTATTAATTAAGGTTCCAATCCTGCAAATGCTTCTAGTCAAGCAGATTGCCATGAACGCAAACAGGACTCTGTAAAAACACAAGAGTACTCCCATGTGAAACTGGTGAGATGAATAGAGCCTGAGCTCTTCAGGGCAGTGAATATCTTTCTGTTCTGACTACTAGCTAGTTAGGGGTTTCTGCTCCAAGTCTAGAGCTCATCACACTATAAATCATAAGCAAACACACCTGCAAAGTAAGTGACATAATCCCAGCAGCTATTAAAACCCAGATATTTTGTAATTATTTATTCTTGGTGCCTATATATGTGCATGTGTCTTTTTCTCCCTCCAGAGCAGAGAAAATCAGAAAGTACTAGGAATACACATTGTGAATAGTATTTTACTTATTAATGTGCAAAAGAGGTGATGAAGATTAGTAACTTATCACTGTCCTAATGTACCCTGATGGAGGCAGAATTATGAAATATGCCCCCTGCTGCTAGTCCTGCAAGGGCTTGGAAATATCAGCTAGAGGACAATAAGTATTTCAGGTAAGGGTAGGGTTTTTTTCTCTATTTCGGTCTTTGTAATGTAAGCGTACTGCATATTTACCCAGTAAAGGGGTATAAGTCATAGTGTAAAATATTTATTGCACAAAGACTCGAATCATCTGTATTTTTATTCTGGGAGACTAAAGCTTGAAGCATAATCAGCAAAATGATAACTGTGCAGCACAGTAAGAAAAAAATCATTGTTAAAAATACAGAGTGCTGAAAGTACACTTCACCTTTCTTCATGGCACAACCGTGTCTGTATTTTCAATGGAGACTCTGGTAAAATGTCTTTCGAATACACAGACAGATCAAAATCCACCATGCAAATATATCAAATAATAATATGAATAATATGTAAAAATACAAATAATAAAACAAAAGCCTTTTCCCCCTTTGTGATTAGTAATTTTAATAGGAGAACGGTCTGAGTGTCGTGTCTAACTGTTAAGATCTGGAGAAAATGAAATGGAAAACATATTTTTCAGGCATCATTGACTTGCCTGCACATGCACTTTGAATACATTTCTAAATACAAATGAAAAATACGTATTATTAAAGTATATAAACCCTACAAGGCTCGTCATAACGGGTTTTTTTAGTTCAGTGTTCTTAAGTGGAGATAATACTAGAAAGAATGAAACAATTGTTAAATTGCAATATAATATGCAGATTGGGAAACAAATAGTATTGTGCAAGATGGTTCAGTTTGCAAATAAATTATCTGTTTAAAACAAACACACACCAAAGTTTTGAAGAGACCTTGTTCTTGGACTTTTGAGTATCTAACATGTAATGCAATCTCCCCATAGCTTAAACTCTAAAAGCATTCTTGAAACATCATAGTTCAGGTGTGAAGCCTCAAGTACATTAACCATTTTAATATTTCATCAATTTATTTAAATTAAATAGGAAGCATAAGATATTTTACTGGTTAGAGTGGGCTGGCAATTCAAGTAACTTTTAATGATGTAATGCAAACTTGTAAATCATTTTCAGTGAGGGCCTCATAGTTCAGCACAACTTTTATGTAATATACTAAATTTCTGGCATAGCTTTAAAATTTGTAATACTTGGAGATCAAGAAAATTAGAACAGAATCCATATGTATACAGAAGAAGTAGCTGAAAATATGGATTCAGGCTTAAAGTTTTTATAGATACGTTGTAGTCTTTAAAGCAAAAATCATGTCTGATAAGTGTTAAACCATGGCACATGTAAACGTTAAAAAGAGTGAAATGGAAGTAAGCCACAGTAATGCAATGTTAAAGTTATGTGGTACGCATTGTGGTAGTGCAATTTCTTAGAAAAAATGCTTCCATGGCAAAGTGCAGTGAAGATACTGGTACACCGTAGGATTATGAGTGGTAAATGTGATTATCAGCCTCCTTAACTAGTCAGGGATTCAGTATTTTTGACAAGTCAGTCAACAAATTACTCATTTTCTGTGCAAGGATTTTCAGTTAAGGCATTCAAGCATCTCTGAAATGATGCATAATCCCCAGGCTTTATTATTGCTTATATCTGAGGGTTTCTATTGCAGCACAGGTATCAAGAGAAACGAATTATATTGCTTCTATGGGAGTTAAACAGGCAAAATTTAGGGAAAAAAGAAAAGGCTGAAAATAAACATACATCTGTTGTGAATCTGGATTGACTCTAAGGTTAAATAATGATGCCTGCCTTCACCAAATTGCCATGGAAAAATACGAACTGATCATAATTACAGTAGAATAAAACCTCGTCCTCTTGCTTTGGTAGGCTCTTGAGTACAATAAAATCTTTGGCTAAAATAAACTGAATTCTTATCTGTAAGCTTTCGCTTTGACAGTAAGAAGAAGGTTCTTAAATGGCGTAAAATTGCCATCTCTTTGCTGACCTACACAAAGTTATGACAGTTTATACCACTGGAATGGTGGTCCCCAAGTATGACTAGCTGTCTGTTTTTACTGTTATACACATTTCAAATACACAAACCACACACTAGAAAGAACTTTTCAAGAATCCTACTTACATTCTGATAAATATTCAGGAAGGTGGTTCTTTTAGCATCCAACATAAAAAAAAAATGAGCAAGACTACAAAAGTCCTGAAGAGGAGGAATTGTACACCGGTTCATTCAGGTCAATTTTATATGAACTCTTTCCCCATAAATCATAAGTTAAAAAAAATAAAACCCAACCACCACCACAACCAAAAAACAAAGCGAATGGCAATATTAGACCATACACGAAAATATAAATGATGTTCCAAACTGTGTTGGCTCCAGATGTTTTTATGAGTTAAATGGTTTACTGTTTTCATATATTTAAAACATTTGATTTTTTCACTTGATGTTATAAGCTTTGGGCAAACTTGCTGGCATTGATTTAAGTTATGCTTTTGTACCACATGTAGGTCAAAAGCACATTCTGAAAAGATACAATACAAACAAAAATTCAATCAGTAGTATTGAGAGGTAGTAACTGCTTACAGTTTCTTTGCTAATTATTTCAGAGAAGCTTTGCACTGAAGCTTTCTTTAACTGAAAGGTTATAAATTTTTACTAAGGATGGTATCATATAGCCACAGTTATTTGATAACTCTGCACAGAAACTTTTTGAATCAATTCAGTAGGCGTTTGAAGTTATTTATTTGCCTTAACATTAGTTGCCTGTATTTGCATTCTCCTTATATAGTTTAAAATGAAAGCATAAAGCTCTATAGAGATTTGTATTTTCAATTATGACGTGATTGAAACCTTTTATTAAAGAAGTAATAAGAACACTTGATGTAGGACTTGTGAACTTATTAGGGGGCTCAGGAGCCGAAGGAAGCACAGACCCGAATATTGAAGTTTGATAATGAAGCTAATGGCAAACACTTAGCTGTGCCGTTATAACTTGGCTATTGCGTTCTTCTTCGGTTTAGGTTTGGTTTTTTTTCTTCCTTCCTTTTTTTTTCTTCTTCACCTTTTGGAGCCTCTCCTACCTCTCCCTAAAAAGTGCTATTTGGCTCCGTCTCTTATTTCTCTTGGAAACCTAATCTTTCTCCCTCCCCCTCGCACCCTCTCACTTTCTTCATTGTGCTTCGCTTATTTCACTTTTTTATCCTGTGCGCGAAATCCTGTGCGGCCATCCCCTAGAATTAAAAAAAAAAAAAAAAAAAAAAGGCACTTTTGCACCGGCTCGGCTTGGGACTTCCCCGGCCCCTTCGCAGCTGCGGCGCTGTCCGGGCTGCGGCGGCGGCCTTTGCAGGAGGGGTCCTGGCACGCCTGCCCCCGGCCCCGGCCCCCCCGACGGCGCCTGGCCCCGGGGCCGGGCCGGGCGGGCTGACAGCAGCAGGTTGGACGGCCGCGGCGGGGAGCGGTGCGGGCCGCGGGGAGCGGTGCGGGCCGCCGGGGGGGCCACCCTGCCGCTCGCCGCGCTCCCACCTGGGGCCGCCCGCGCCCGCCCCCGCCGCCCCTCGGGCCGCCGCCGCCGGGGAGACGGGCCGGGGCCGGCGGGGCCGCCGCGGCCGGTAAGCGCCCCGCAGCCGCTGCTTCGTGGCACTGCCCGTGCCTGGGGGACACCAGCACCACCCCTGCGCTCGCAGCCCGGCGAGTGAGCTAACCCAAGAGGGGTTCAGCCATTGAGTTTTCTTTGTACTCCTCTCTTCCAATATTAGAGCACATATTGAAACGATAAACACAATGAAAAGCACAAAATATTTCATCAGTGTTGTAACTGTATATTTCCTTTATTCCGAAGAAATATCAAGTTTTGAACAGTGCACAGAGGCAGCAACTTCTGCTTTGGACGCCACTCTCTTTTTAAAGACCGCATTGTTACAGTTAAATCTAAAGACAATTTTTAAAAAGCATTAGATGTCAGAAAAGGGGGGAAAATCTTACCGTCGAAAGACTGCTGCAGGTTCCAGCTCAGTCTGAAACTGCAGGGAAAAGTGGAGCAGCTGCTGAACAAAAGTTTTAGATTTTTTTTTTTTCAGAAAGTCTGCAAAACTAATTTCCCACAAAATAGGACTCAATTTCCGTTTAAGAAACTAGCTCTTGCAAATCTCATACAATTGCTGATTTTTTTCCAATAGCAATTGAAATTCATTTTATCTTTCACACATGGACCTAAAATTTTAGACTTAACTTGCAGGAGCGCGATGGTTTTCCTTTTCGTTTTGTTTTATTAATCTTTTTATTATTTTTTTAATTTTTTTTTAATTCTGATTCTGGGGGGGGAGGAGGAGGAAGGTACAGCGTGGACTAAGGAATGAGAAACAAAACATTTCCGCAGCGGGCACCTCTTTGGTCGGTGATCAATAAGTGCGTTACCCTAATGTAGACCAGTTCACAGCCGCCTTCGTGACTGCTCTTAATTCCGCTAGACTCATGTTAAAAGAAAAAAAAAAAAAAAAAGATTAAAAAAAAGCGCCAAGCTCTCTAGGTCGTCCCTCTTGAGCCACTAAAGACCGCAACGAAGAAGATGAAGATATAGGGAATAAAAATCATGAGACTTCTCCTTTTGAAGGGGCAGGGGGCAGGAAGGGGAACTTGTCTTTCTGCGGCCGGACGGGATCGCCCGGTGAGCGCCGGCCGTAGCCTTGCAGAGCCAAGCCCCCGGTGCAGGGGGCACGGCGTGCGGGCCGTGCGGGGAGCGGGGCAGCGCTGCGGCTGGCCCCGGGAGCGGGGCCGCGGGGCGCGGGACAGCGGAGCGGGGGAATGCCCCGCACCCGCACGGCGCTGCTCGGCGCGGGGGGTGGCGGCGGCCGGCCGCCGTGGCCGCCTGCGCGCTGCGCCCGCACACCTGGGCGCGCAGGTGAGGCGCTGCCGAGCGCCCTCCGGCCCGCGGGGAACGGGGAGGCCGCAGCCCCCGCACCCCCGCCCGCCACCCCGGAGTCAGCCCCGCGATTTCGCCTCACGTCTTTATTGCGCTCCACTGCCCGCTCCTCGGGGGTCGGCGGCACCCCGAGCGGGCCTCGCCGGCCCCGACGGGGCGGCCGCGGGGGCACGGCCGGCAGCCGCCCTTCCCCCGCCCCCCCCCCCCCCCCCGATCAGCCCCGGGGGGCGCGTGCGGCCTTGCGGGCCCCGGGGCAGCCCCGCCGGTCGCCGCGGCGGGGAGGCGCGTTCCCGCGACCCGCCCGGGGGCAGGGAGAGGCGGGCTGCGCCCCCGCGGAGCCGCCCCCCCTCCGCTGCCGCGGGCGCCCGGGGCGCGGGCGCGCAGCGCTACCGCCCGCTGACGGAGCGGCTGGGCGCGGGGACGGCGCTGGCGTTTTGGAGGGAGTTTGCATGTGGTCAGTGCTGTGTTGCTAAGCCAGCCCCCAGCTCACATTACACACTACTGTATTTATAACCTCTCGGAGCCGTTTCCCCCTTCGAGCAGTTCTCTGGGACCACCTTCTGTTGGCTTCAACCTCTCCCACTTCTTGACATCTGAGCAGCTCTGAGAAAGGCTCATCTAGGTCCGAGTGTTTATGCAGCGGAGACTGGCCACTAGGGCTAAAGACCTGGATTATCTGAGCTCAGCTGCCTGCTGCAAAGTCTGTCGTTGCCGTTTTGGAAAAAAAAATCCCAACCCCGATCTGTTTACAGTGAAAGTTGACAAAGGGTGGTGAAGTTGGATCTTTCCTAAACTCTCCTGCCTGGAACCTGAGACTTGCATGCCATGGATCACACACTCTTTGGCTGCCTGCGCAGCCCCCATGCCACTGCGCAGAGCTTGCATCCTTTCTCCCAGTCTTCTCTTGCCCTGCATGGAAGATCCGACCACATGTCCTACCCTGATCTGTCTTCTTCTTCTTCCTCTTGCATAATAGCGGGATACCCCAATGAGGAGGGCATGTTTGCCAGCCAGCATCATAGGGGGCACCACCACCATCACCACCACCACCACCACCACCACCAGCAACAGCAGCACCAGGCTTTGCAGACGAACTGGCACATTCCTCAGATGTCGTCTCCTCCCGCCGCGGCCAGGCACAGCCTCTGCCTTCAGCCCGACTCAGGAGGACCCCCGGAGCTGGGCAGCAGCCCCCCCGTCCTGTGTTCAAACTCTTCCAGCCTGGGCACTAACACCCCCACGGGGGCAGCGTGTGCGCCTGGGGACTATGGCAGGCAGGCTCTGTCCCCGGTGGAAACAGAGAAGAGGTCCGGCAAAAGGAAAAGCGACAGCTCAGGTAACGGCTCACGCTTTCCCCTGCGGGGCGGGACCCCCGGGCGGGGGGTGCCGGGGGGGAGCTGCGCTGCTGGGCCCGGGTCCCCCGCCGCGGCTCGGCTGGGCTCGGCTGGCCCCGGCCGCCGCCGTGAAGCCGCCGCCCGCGGACACCGGGCCGCCGGGGCGCTCCTTCCTCGGCGCGCGCTCGGGCTCTCCATCACCCGAGCGAGCTTGATTGGGGCTACGGCGGGTGCGTGCGGGGCGGGGGGGGGGCGAGCGAAAAGTCAAAATCCAGCACGTGATAGAGCATGAAATCAAGGTGGTGGCGGCGGGGGGAGAGTTTCCTACGGGCACGGAGCGAAACGTTCGCAGTTTAGGTGAGGATTTTCGCATCTGGCCCCGCGTCCCCCTCCCCCCCCGCCCGACACGCCACCTCCGCTTCAAAATTCGGAATATAGCGCGCTCCATCCCCTCCGCCCCTCCGCCGCGGAGCTGCCTGCGGTTCCCAGGCGATTGCACAACGCTTGGAAACTGCCTTGGAAGTGGGATTCGGGAGAGGAGCCGGTGCCTTGCTGCTGCCCCGTAGGATCTGGGGGCGCCTGCATCAGATCCTCCGCGGGGAAGGGGCAAAAGGGGGAGCCTGGAAAGCGGCCGGGCGCGGACAGGGGTTTCGGAAAGCCACCGCACCTCAGTTTGCTGGTGGCGGGGGCGGGGGGAGGGAAGGAGCTGCCTGCCTTTTAAAATCGCTGCAGTTCTTGCTTCAAGACGAGCAGAAAAACTACTGTAGACTCGCAGTCATTCCAGGGCGATGATTTGGCATCACTGAGCGCGCAAAAAAACAGCTTGACATAAATCTCCGCTTTCTAAAACGGCAAAGCCTGTCACAGCCCCGCTCTGACAAAAGCCACGCGGCGGAGGCAGCGCGACAGATGGCACTTCCCTTAGGGCACACGTAAACCGGGGGTGGGGGTGGGTGGGGGTGTCATCAAAAACATAGCGAGGCAGGCAGGAGGCACCTGAGAAAGAGAGGGCTCAAGGGTTTGGAAACACAAGAGCAAGCGCACCAAATTGTTTGTTGTTGAGGAAGAGAAAGTGAAAGGTTATTCCAGATATTTATGAAGTTCACAACTGAAACCATGACCTCTTCACTTGAAACGTTGTGAACTTGGTAAAGTGGTAAGCAACAGAAACTATTTTAAAAAACAGCCCTCAAGGATATCATCATTTTCTTTGTTGTCCGATACATTAAGAAACGTTTACAAGTAATTCAGAACGGGTTTAACTGAATTTAATCTTACGTAGCTGGTCTGCGGGCTGATAACTCTTCCAAGATTAAAACCCGTACTTAGTTAAAAATGGTGGCAAAATCTATTGTTGCATCTTCATTACATTTTATGAGATAAAAAGAATTCTCTGGTTTTGTGAGGTGTATGAGAAACGCTAAAATTTGAGTCCTCGTTACGGCTGGGAACATAACTGGATGCCTGCGGGTGTAAGGACTTGCTGTATTTGTCAGTCGATCTAAAGCTGAAGGAAGAAAGGAAATTGGTCCCTCTCACTGTCAGGGAAGTATCTGCATCGCTTTCTGTTTATTTCATTTTGCAAAGCAAACCAAAAGAACACCAGGAGGGAAAGTCCCAAACCTTAGCCTCAAAGTGACTGGAGCCTTCCACTAGATTTGGGGACAAGGGTTCGGAGCCTTTAGCCATGGTTAGGCTTTTCTTGTGCTCTACTCCGAATCTCACTTTCTAAGACTTTCTGAAGTTAAAGGCAGGTAACTATTTCCTCCTCCCTTTCCCTAAGAAAAAAATATTATGGCTGTTCACACAATCGTGGATCTCTCAAACTGAAAACGGGCATCTTTTGACGACAGCAACTGTTTAGCTGCTGTATCTTTGGTTTTTCTTCAGGGAAAGCCTGAGTTTTGGACTGAACATTTAACCCCACCCCTTTATGAAGCCTGAGCTCTGGTGCTGGATATTTAATGCCCTTCTAATGTATGGCAGCAAGAACTATTTTTAAGTCGCTGCATTTCTGTATTTGTCATCCATAATTGCCCCTCGTTTGATTAAAAATCACCCCCTTTATTTCTCATTAAGCTGTTTTTTTAAAACAAATTACTGTACTTGAAAGAATTTAATCCACGCCTTCCTCACTTTTGGGAGACATATTCATCACACTTGGATCTATTTCAGTAAGCATTTGTATAAAGTCTTAATAGTAAATAACTAAGAAGTGAAGAGAGACTGTTTAAGTTTCCGTGCCAGCATTCTGAGACAATTATTGATGTTCTTGCTTATTTACAGATATGTTTCCTCTTTTTAAGCATATCACTTAAAGCCACAGAATGTTCGTGTTTTCTTGAGCACTGAATCTGTTCTGCATTTCAGAGCTGAATTAACCTTAGGCTACCCCTTTCTTGCACTACTCTGCTTTTATTGCTGGATGTTTAAGATCAGGAACGTTGATTCGTAAAGCTGAGTATACAGATCGTTCAAAGAAAGTAAAACGTGAGCATTCCTTGTGTCATTTATCTCCCCAACTAGTAACTGTTGCTCAGCCATAAAGATACTCTGAAAATTGACCAGCAGAGATTCCCCATTTTACTTATTTGTTACGATGGCGGGAGTGTAATTTTTAAAAATTATAAACAAAAATCCAGAGGGCGAGCAAAATTTTGGACAATAGGAACTGTGTGTTTGTCCCTGTGCTTGCTTGTTTCCCCTGGAATTAACATATTGCAGGGGAAGGGGAGGATAGAAACATTTTGCAGTCTGCTCTGTTACGCTTTTGTTTGGGATTGAGAAAGCAAGGTGAAATGTGCTTTCATGGTAGTTTTATAAGCTGTCTGACTTACAGTTTTCTTTTGCCCTAACCCAGGTTTAAGCAGTTTGGGAAGTTCCCTTTGAAGATATTGGATAGGCTGCTACAGAACAGGGTGAAATTGTCCACTGTTCTGGTTGTAAAGGACTGGGAAATACTGCTTACTCTAGTCATCAACCCCTGCCTGCTACAGCTGTCCGCGTCTCCAGGTTTTGTAGTTGCTCTCTCATTATCTTCAGAACATTCCTTCCAACCTGCGTAGGCCCAGAAGTGGGTCAGTAAACTAGCCTGTGAGTTGAGGAGTGATGCACACAAATCTTTAGATGTTAACATTTTGCAGTGAATAATGGCATCTGCATCCTTGCCTTTGTAACTCAGCTCTGCATGTGTCAAGGATGTAGGAGTAAAAAGACGATACTAAATTTGAGGATAGGTTACAAATAAAATTGCTGATTTTAAAGTGCACTAATGGTCAGAATTATCTGTGTGCTAATGAGGTGCGGATGAAAACCATGCCGAGTGTATAAAAAACATATTCTTGGAGTGCTTTGTTGCTTTGTGGTACGAGTTGTTCTATATGGAATACTTTGGATTTTTCTAATGCCTCCTCTTCTCATTACTTGCCTGTAACTTTTAGGGCCATTTTATTTCTGGGTTTTATAAAGTAGGTTTTCGCTCTGAGATGATGCGGAACATATCAAATGCAAAATTACTACTGCGGTTGTCTAAGTTGGCTCACTTAAGTCCAAGTTTTCTTAAAACTTCAGTCAGGAGAAAAGCATACCGATGCCTATATAGGAAGTGTAATCTTGGTTTACTAAGAAATACAAAAAGAAAGTGAATCCGGTAGCCCCACGGAAGCCTAAAATCCTATGGCAAAAAAAATATCTGCACTATGCTGAAAAGACCAGGGGGAGGCTGAGTACTGTTGATGGAGTTCTTCTAAGCACTATAGCTATTCAAACTTTTAATTGCGATAGATAAATGCAAGTTATAAGCAAATTTGATTCCAGTTAAAGTTTAATGTAATTAAACACATGTCCCCAGGCATGAGAAACCTTTTTTTAATTTTTATTTTTATTTTCATTTTTATTTTTATTTTTATTTTTTAAAGTTTGACATGGAAAAATGTTTTTATATGGTGCAGATTTCCAAGGAAAGGCTAGCAGGTAATAACTATTCATATTTTTGACTCTATTTACAATAGTATAATACAGAAACACTGCTGTTAAACCTACAAAAACAATTCAGGAATCCAGTGTTTCAATAGCTGTTCTGCTGGGTTTTGTTCACTAAGAAATCAAATGAAAAGAAAACAATACTCTTTTTTTCCAGTGTTTTAACATCTTTTACAACCTACCTATTCTCAACATGCAAGCAGTAAAAAGTTACATCTCCAGGGCATTTATTTTAAACAGATCTATATATCATAAATCATATGTACTTGTTTGAAATGGTTTCTAAAAAGCAGGTCATTTTGATAAATGATTATAAATACTGTGAAATCATGGGTTTTGAGGACTTCTGATTGGTTTCTGAAACACATCATGAAGAAAAATGAGCTGCACACTTGTAGTCAAAAAGAACTGTGTAACTGATTCATCAATGTGTCTGTGCTTTTCAGCGTGGTTGTAAACGGAAGCAAGAAAAAATACATGATAAAGCATAGTTTTTCTGGAAAGAGTTAATTTGTTTGGTAAGCAGTATCAAAGCATCACTTACCATTAAAAAACCCCATCAACAACAACAAAACACCTCTGTAGATTTCAGAAATGAAACAAGTTCAAAATCCAGTGAATAATGATCATACTTCTAGGAGAAAACTTTTAAGGCTGATTGCTTAGCAAATGTTGGCTAACAGGCTGCTTGCTGGATTGTTTAATAGTTGCAAATTTGCAGTATGTTCACTTTTGCTCTCAGGAAACACAATCAGGAACTTTTCTAGGACTGCAAAATTTTTAAACACTATTTTACTAATACAGTTTCAGAATTCTTTGCCCATAGCCAAAGAGTAATTTTGTGTAGACAGAAATAAGTATGGCCTCTAATTATGTATTTCTGTCTGTTTATACATATAATTCAGTAGGATTTACACTCACACACACAAACCCCCCCAACCTGCCGTCCCAATCCAGACAAGAGCACAAATGTTTTTGTGAGAAGGTCTATTGACTCTAGTGTAACTATTGAAGTGCTCAAGGTTTTTTAAGCCATTAGAGTTTAATTGTATTACTCTGTTTTAAATCTTCAGCACAGAAATGTAATTGCATGTTATTCTGGTATTACTTTGTATTAAGCACTATCAGGGATCCCAGTCTTCAAAGCAGAGTCACCAAGGGGTCTGGATGACTATGAGGTGTTGTACTAGAACCAAATGTAGAAGGAGATATGGACACGTGGGGCTTAAAGATCCACATATTCTGGCAATATCTGGAGAAAACGTCACTAAAACTTTTCAAAAAATTATAGTTGTAGTTACATTTTAGGATTTTTAAAATGCTGTTGCATGGTAGGGAAAGAGAAATGCTTTATAATTCTTGCATATATTGATTGGTAAAATGTTAGGGTTGCCTGCTTATTTGAGCATTGCCAATTCAGCATTATATATATAAATTTAATTTTAATTTCATTGGTCTTAGCATCCTAGGATAAAATTTGTCCTAACATATCTAGAATAACTTCTCTAGTATTTTGCACAGTAAGTAACCAGATTCTGGATTTTTTTAATCAGACTTGTTGCCCGTTTTAGACTTGCTAATTATTTATTAAGTGCTTTTTAAGTGAGCCTGTTCATCTGCATATAGTTTGCCGTTTGGAAATACTCATTCTTTAGTGACATGATGACTTCATATGCTGTATCTCTGAAATCCCTAAGAGCAGGATTGAGCTCTGTGTCTTGAAATTCAAGGGAAGGTGACAACATTATCTTTGCTGCTGTCTGCTAATAATCTGGATTATTGCTTTCAGCAAATACAGTATTACACAGCAGCATGAATGTTTGCTGTAGCATGTTTCAGTAGCAAAATGTATTCTACCGAGCAGTTTTCCCAGTCTCTGGAAAGAAAAAGAAAGAAGTCTGGTTTCATTGCTAGAATGAGAAAAATTTAAATCCATCAGTAAAATGTAGTTATGGTGGGGTTGGGTTCAATCCTTATTTTTGCTATGTTATCCTGTGTCCTTGTTCTAATACACTTAAGAATGCAACTTGAAAGGCTGTGAAAGGAAAGTCATATTTTTTAAATATAAATACTTGCATATGTCGCTAATAAGGTTTCTAACTAAAATAGTGTGGGTTTAGAGAAGTTTGATAAACAGTGCTTGAGGCCACTTCATTACATCAGTGCACAGCTGGGCACTTAACCCAGCCTTATGATCTATCTCAAACTTGTGTCCTGTCCTTTTATATGTTTCCTCAACCCATACAATGGCTACAGCAGAGCTTTCCTTCCATTTGTAAAGTACTGTAAGTTTTTATTAAATGAAAAGCTTTGTGTGAATGTGTGTGCACGCGTGCTTTTCGTAGTAGGCTTTAAAGACTCACAGATCTGCATCACCATTTCTCAAGCACTGTTGGTGGCAGAGTAGGAGCGAGACAGTGTGCAGCCACCCCGCAGCAAAGAGCCTTCCTCCCACTTCTCAGCCAGGCAATCGCATCACCTTTACCAGCATGAGTTTGTGTGGCTGCATAGGTGTATGCAGCAAGAAGGCGTTTGACTTCTCGGGTGAGTGTCTGGGGTCTTTGATGGCTGGGTAACTGCTTTTCTGTTATATTTCATGAAAGTTTCAATTGAAAAATAGCCTGGTGTAATTGTGTTGGATGCACACAATCTAGGCTTAAGTGTTCGAATAAAAAAGGTTACTAAACTAAAGTTTATAAACACACATTCTAAGGGAAGTTTCACCTGGAAGATACTGATGACAAAGCTCCCACTGATTTTTTGTAGTACCAGATTTTAAGATGTCTGTTCTTAACTATGAATGTAGCTTAGCTTGTGAGAAGGAGATAGACCAGTTAGCCATGCTAGAGCTCGTGTTTTTTGTGCTACGCTGTCTTGCATGCTTCCAGCGGCAAACACAGCAAAAGAATGCTTGTTTGAAAAAACACTGCTGCCCTTGGTCTTAGTTTTCTAGCATTTGTTGTCCTTGTTATTTATGAATATGTATTACAAAGTCTGTGTCCTTTGATAAGTTTACCTAAACCATATCCATTTACAAAAATATTTTAATAGACAAAAATGTAAATCACACTGATGTTATTCCATATCTTCTAATTTTATATATTAATCTGTAATATTGCTAATGCAGAGTTACATTACTGTATCCTAGCATTCACTAAGTGATGCAGAGTGGGCAAAAAAATCATTAATATAATGGGATATAGTAGTAGACAGTTCATTGTCATACATGAAAAGTTTCTTTTGAAGTCTTCTACTAGTGTTATAAATAGACAACTTGGGCTCTTAAAATTCTGCTTGTTAACATCAATGATATTAAAGATGTAATATTCATTGTAAATTAGGGAGGATGCCCTTCATTTTGAGATCTTGGACCTACAGAAGACAGTAACATACCGCCTATTTGTAACAGGAGTTTATTTTCCATATGGAATGTTAATTTTACAAATAGTTTTGGCGGTAGGTTACTTGAGTGGAAGTTGTGCATATTACTAAATAGGCATGTGATTATACATCAAAAGAAAAATCAGAAGTCACATTTGGAAATTGGCTACTGAATATTTTGTTGTTTAATGATGAATGTAATCATTCAGTACCATGCAGTTTAAAATCACTGGAGCTTCTTGCTCGATACAAAGAAAAAAAGCAGTCTGAACCTTACTTTGAAAGTTACCTGTGATGAATAAACCTTGCAGTAGTGGGAAAAGGGGCCCTTAAAATACATAAACAGAAGAAAACAGACATAAAAACTTAATGGTCATTTGAAGGAAAGGTTATTTTGTATTTGAACCTAATTTTCCTTTTATCTTTCTTTTTAACTAATGAAACAAAATAATTGACAAAACAGCAGAAGAATCAAGTCTCAAAGGAATGAGTCACATCTTTCATTTATGATGGAAAGGCATAGTTCTACTAAACCAATAAAATCCAGTGGATTATGAAACCTAACTGGAAGCCAAGTGATCTTTCTTTCTTTCTTTTCTTTCTTTTCTTTCTTTTCTTTCTTTTCTTTCTTTTCTTTCTTTCTTTTCTTTCTTTTCTTTCTTTCTTTTCTTTCTTTTCTTTCTCTTTCTCTCTGTCTTTCTTGGTCTTCTTTTCTCTCCTTCTTTCTTTCTGTTCCTCTCTCTTTCTCTTTCTTGCTCTCTCTCCTTTCTTTTTATGACGCTGCCTCTTGAACTAGAGAAAAATTGGTTGATTTAACATTATTTTATAGCAAATAGGATATGAAAAACTAAAACTGAAACAGATTACTGCAGGCTTTTAAAAGCTTTCCTTCTGCATGCTCTCAGATCTCTAATAAGTTTTTTTTTTTTATTTTTAGCAAGTGAGCCTGAACAAATGCTGCCTTACATAAACTGCGTTAGATGCACTTCAGTAGCCTCTGACACCGTTGTGGGTTTTAATTCTTAGACTGTGGTCCCATGATGATGCCAGCATACGTTTAATTTTGTATGTTGGGAGATGAATGAATTCTTGGGTGTGCTTAAGTCAAAACTAACTATTGAGTGGAGCCACGACTTCACAGCAGAATTAGTCAGATAACTTTGATACAAATACACCTGAAGTTAAGTGTATGTTTACACATTGATGAACTGGGGGCATTAGTCACTTAAATTTACCAAGCGGAAAAAACTGTTTCCCACTTTGGTCGTTCTAAAAATAGATTCTAAAAAATCTGTTGGACATATGTGGACTGACAACATAACTCTGAAGAGAGTTGAATGAACCACGGGGTTTTCTACCTGCCAAGCAAAAAATGGCATGTTATAGAAGTACGCAGTGTACCCTGAATGTGCATGGGGGCTTCTTTGGAAGGGGATGTTTTTACAGGGTGAGTGAGTCTCCTCAGGCACACAGGTCTCAGTAGTTTTTCAAGCCTTTTATTTTCTTCCAGCTGGTGCAGAACACCAGAATGCTGCAGACCCCATCCTTACAGGGTATGTGGACAAGCAAAGCCTACTTGTTAAAATGTGCTTATTACCATAAAAAGAATGGTAGGAACAGTGACTAGATGCCTCCTAAATTCATGAAAATATCAGTTAGTTTAGTGAAGGAGAAAGAACTGAAGTCAGATCTCTTGATAAACTATACAAAAGCATATTTTGAAACGCTTTGGTACACTGAG
The DNA here is from genome assembly GCF_017639655.2 of Falco naumanni. NCBI lineage: Eukaryota > Metazoa > Chordata > Aves > Falconiformes > Falconidae > Falco > Falco naumanni. The sequence goes on from NC_054057.1 coordinate 31,041,749, forward strand.
CTGGTAAAAATGGTGTGAATGGAAGCCTGGGCAGCCATCAACTGCTCAAAGATGCATTGTAAAGCTTTGTGCTTAGAATTCCAGACAGTATTTTCTGCCAGAAGAAAACAGCAGTCTAAAGGGGGGGTAAGGCATCTTCACTCCTTTCAAACTGGTATTTTCTGAGCTAGACTTTAAAGCCTAGTAAAAGTCCACAACTCTTACTTGCCTTACAGATGGCTTAGGGAGAACTGAGAATCTTGCAAGTCCTCTGCACTTTGGAATTACTGATTTGATTGACTCAGAAGTGATGTAGCAGCATAAAGCTTTTTTTTTTTTTTTTTTTTTTTGCCTTTTTTTAAAATTCTTTTGATATTCTTTTTTTTTGGGAGTACCACAATAACCTCAAGCCTCAGCTGTATGCTAAGTCTTTGCGTTCCTGAGGAAATTAGGACAATACACACTAATGGTCTCACTCCTGGATCCCTCTCCCTCCCTCTTTTTTTACACAAGTCCATTTCTGAAGGAGTGTATGCCTGTATATCCTTTCAATTTCTATTTATCCTTGCAGAATGAACACTTTATTGCAAAACAAGAATACCACACTTTAATCAGATTTCCATTAGATGTTTACCTACAATATCTTAAGAACTACAGTGATCTGCTACATAGAACAGTACTTTTAGGTGATGTTAGTCTGATTGGTAGGCAATGCAAGATGAAACAGTTATCGATCAGTGGAGCAGTCAGATAAAAATAGGAGGCTTCATTAGCAGTTATCCATAAGGCATCTTGAATCTGCAGCACTATCTTTTGTATTATTACCACTTTAATTTACATGATTTTCTAATAGATTATATTATTGGACCAATAAAAAGAGTGACTATTTTGCCTGTATTACTTGTTTTTATGAAGCAATATATTAGTATTAAAAGTAGTGAATAGAACAACATAAATTATAAATAAAAAAATGATGTGAATACACAAGGAGAAAAAGCTGGAGACAAGGCTGCAAATATTTTGGATTGGTTTACATTATGAAGAAATAGGCTGCCAAACTTTCCTGTAGCTTTGGTTTAACTTTGCATTTTAATTTTTTTTCTCTGCTCATTCTGACCCCTTTGCTTTTTACACGTCAATACATTGCTACAACTTTACAAGTCAAACATCTTTATTGCTTTAATGTGAGAGTATGTACAGAAATCTAACAGTATTCAAACACTATAAAGCTATCTTTATGTCACTGGTTCCAAACTGAAGTTTAGGCATGCACAGTAGGTGCCAATTGAGTTTGCAGTCTGCTGGCATGAGAAGTATCAGAGATTTAATATTTTTGTATTTGCAAACATATCGGGAGAGCTTTGCCAGACATGACACCAAAACAAACACTGTTTTTTGGATACAGATTGTGTGTTTCAAGTACAGTAGCTGAATGTGTCCAGCCTTTTTGAAGTGTGTTTGGTGAAATATAACTTACAGAATGACCCAATCCTTCAAAGTTCTTGGGAAAGCTGTTTCTTTCCCTCCTGCAAAAGTCTTTGCCAGTCTGTACACTGATGCTCCCATCCTGTCAAAACTTAGGTTACAGTGTGTAATTCGCTTGAAATTAGCAGTATGATGTTGCAAAAGTTAAGCACAGGCGTGTCAGTTGCTAGTCAGTCATTGATTCCTTCAGCTTGATGGTGTGCGGCTACGAAGTGTTTGTTGTTCCACAACATATGGGTAGATACCATAAAAATATTATTTATGAAGACTCTGGCTTGCTTTGTGTTTTTCAAGCATGCTTCCACAACTAATCGATAGTCTTAATTCACACATACACGAACTAAAAGCTGCATCCATGTTAACCTTGAAACATATGGCTGACTTGATTATGTGGATAAATTGAAAGCTTGATGCTACCCATATAGTGGAGTCCGGCTACATGTTATTGCTGGTCTATTAATTAAAAGGACCTTGTTAATGTATCAGCAGAGTCTTACTAAAAAAGGCAGAGGTGAAATCCACACCGAGCTAGAAAAGCAGGAAGTACCGCTCTTATCTGAGGTATTCGCGTGACCCTACGTGGACCCTTACTAGATCAGAAGTTATTTGCTGGGGGTATGTGTTCCCTAAATACGTCTGGAAGAGTCCTTCTGCAAGTTTGGGAATGGAAGCAAGTCCAGGGGATGTGTAGCATGTTGCACAAGAAGCACAAAAATCTCACTAATCAGCCTTTGTACCTTCTCTGCCATGCCATTTAATGTCTCATGTATCTTGGCCCTGCATAAAGCCTAAGAGCTAGCTTTATGCAGTTAATTTCAAGTTTCTTCATAAAAGCAGACAGCATTTCCTTTCCTTCCAGGGCAGGAATGCACAGACATAGGAAAATAATGCTCACAAAAGAGACCTTGGGGAAGCACAAAGCATCTTTTTACAGGGCCAAAACAGCTTTGTCCTTGGTTTTGCCAGTACAAGGCCATGGGCTGCTGCTTGTTCTCCTCAGGGTGAGAGCTATGGTTTAGAAGGTCATATTTTGCCATGAGAGTTTGCATGTTGCTTTTATCAAATTTTCTCTCCAACATGTTTTCAGACTGTTTTGCAAATATTTGACTTTAAAACCACTTAGCAGACATCAAATCCTCTTTCCCTACCCTGGCCCTCTCTTGGCTCCTTTCTGAACCTTGCCAAAACCAAAACTGATTAAATGATCCTACCGTTCAATCAAACTCTTTTGAAATTCCCTTCCCAGAATCGTTCTGGTTCCAGCTTATCCTCTCAGAATTAAACTTATTACCCTGTAAGGCATTGCCAAACTGCTGCTCAGCCAGTGTTTTGGATCCGGTTTCTTATCTACCTCGGTGTTTAATCCGTGTTGTCTGAAGGGTGTTCTTTTTCCATTCACACTCTTCTCTGTCTTTGGTATGGCTCATGTACACGCAGGAAACATCCAGAAGCAATATTCTGTCATTATCCCAACGGCTTCAAACCATCAGCTGTTTACTGTGAACTTACTTTTGGTAACTGTCAGTCAGTTATGGCTTTTGTATGCATTTATGGTGTGTCAGAAAAGTGTGCAAGGCTGAGAGTAAACAGGAGAAAAGAAAAGAGAAAAAAAAAATGTTTCATGTGCTCTCGTCTTCTTGAGGTCTTAACTTCATAAGGGCGTGCACCACAGAGCAGATTCTGTACACAGCTATAGTGGAAATCCAGCACAACCCAGACATAACAGTGCTGATGGTTAATATTTAATACAAGTGATATACCCAGTGTTGAGCAGACCCTTGTGTAAAAAGGGAGTACTGGAAACTAACCCAAATTGGTGAAAAAAATACGAATCTAACATTCTTAAGAGGCACTCTTAATTCCAAGACTTTAGGTAATAATTACTCGTGCCAGAAGGAATGTGCTTCAAGGAAAGTAAAGTCTCATTTTGAAGGGGCCTGTAAACTCTTTAAATAGCATTGGCAATTTGTCCTTTCACTCTAGTTTTCTGTAAGAATTTTGAAAACAGTAAAATATTTGTTCGTGATTCCATATCATTGATATAATAGCCATGAACATACATTTGGTGTGTGTGCAAGTGTGTGTGTGTGCATGTGTGTATCAAATCTAAAATAAGGGCAGGTAGGGACCTGGATAGTCCACTTGATTTGACTGGACCAGCACTGGGTTATGCTGTGCTATGGCATTCCTGAACATATTTTAAAAACAGTTTGGAGAGGATGAGGGAGCTGCAGGCAGGGAGAGAAAAGAAAAGTACAGGAGCCTTGCTGATACATTCTGAGCACTTGGACTTGGCAATTTTGCAGTTATTTTCAAGTATCTAGAGTTTTTCAGCGTAGTATCAGCAAATAGAGTTCATGGTAAAATTACAGAAGATATTAAATCTGAACTCTGGAGACATAAATTCACATGAGGATCAGATCACAGGATTGGCTGCTTTCCGGCTAGTCTCCAGTGGGCTTTTTTCCATATCACAAAAATCACCATACAGTTTGGCACAACCTTCAGGCTCAGTGAAGAGGGTTCTGTTCCAGGACTGAAATAGCCAAAAGCACTAAATGCCAGAATTGAGGTGCATTTGCAGTGTAAGACGGAGACAGTTTTACAGCTTTTGTCTCAACTCTTCTTTCCCTTTGCTAGGAATAAATCTCTGGGTTTTGGTAAGAGTTCTATCAACTTTATAGAGGAAGGAGGGAGGAACCAGACACTAACCTTAGTACTTGTGACTTTATAACTAATGAAAACTTAGAAGTGTGTTGTGTTAGTAACTCACATTTCTGCAGCACACATTAGAATCTAATAGACAGTATTTGAGAAGATTTAAAAAATAGGTGAACAGATATATTCCTGGTCAAAATTAGAAAAAAAATTAAGAAAGTTACAAACTTCTGAAAGTGATGGAGTCCTGCTCCCTTCCCCCACCTCCCATCAGCAAGCTGATGTTTCCAGCAACTTCAAAAACAGAAGACTTCTCTAATCCTAAATGTACATAAGGAACAGATTAAAGTCCTGATTTGTGAAAAAATTTGAGCATATGCTTAAGAACCATTGACTTCAATGGGAGTTAAACATGTCCCCACACACGCTTCTTGAACTGGAGACTAATAAGGATATTAAAAAGGATCAAGAGGCTGCCCCCCTTCAGGAAATGCTGCAAAACTGTCATAGCTGAAAGCTTTTTTTGTCATAGTCATATCGACTTTCATCACTACCCTTCTCACTTCACTTCCAACCTTCACAAAGAGGAGAAAATCACTCTTCCCTTCTCTTCCCATCTCTTCTCCATGCTACTTTATGCCAGGCTAAGATTTCTCTGTCTTCAAAAAGGACAGGCACTACAGACTGCACTATCCAGTAGCCTTTATTTCCAGTGTAATGAATGTGGATGACGATCAGATGGCACAGTGGATGGTGATTGAACAACCCCCCTGAGCGAAATAATTATAAGAGAATTATTTACATTGCTATCTAGCTATGCAGACCTAGGAATGATTGGAAGAGCAGAAAACACAGGGCAACTTTAAAACAAACCAAAACACTTTACTAAAAAAGTCACACGTAATTTACCTGAATGAATCTTATCCTATTTACAGGGAAAAAAGATACCACCCACCAAACAGCAATCCATATTTATATTCTTTTATCAGATGAGTGACAGATGGAGTGAAGTAGTGATGACTAAAAGGCTTGAGTGTGGGTTGATTTCTTTCAGTTTGGTATGACAAAACAGGTTATGTATATGGTTTGTGAGTGTGGTACTCATTTATTAAATGCCCATTTGGACTTTAAAAAATGACATGCCTTCAGTAGCAGTCTCAGGGAACAGACTCCATGGTGTAATAAATCTCATTTGCAGGAATTTTGGCCTGATACTCTTAATATACTCCAAACTTTCTTTTTCTGAACCTTGTCTCAAGCTCTACTGCACTCCTAAGTAATTTATCCCTTCTCTTCGTCATCCAGCTTTAGAAGGCAATTATCATGCATACTTATACACAGGATTAGATAATTTGGGGATAAGTCTTTGTTCTTATCTTCAAATCATTTCATTCCAAATTTCTTTATTTTATTTCCTTAATGAAAACTCTTTCTACAGCTGAAGATCAAAGGTAACTTTGACATAATGGCTGTTTAGGATAGTATCACTTTTAGAAAATAATTTATGCAAGAATCATAAAGCAGTAGAAACATAAACCTGAACAGAGTTTGGAAAAGAAGAACTAATGAGAAGAAAGGTCATTAGGTATAGGAAAAGCTGAAAATGGACTGTATGTTTCTTTCTGTCTCCCATATTTTATTAAATTAGCTCATGTAAATTAGTAAAGATGTTTCCTGCTAACTCTGTTTATGTGCTTCTTGAAGCAGTTTTCTTTCATTCAAGTCAGAAAAACCCACAGATTTCCATCCGTGGTTTTATGTTTTTACTAGTCGCTTTTTCCTTTGCTGCTATGTGTGTTGTAAAACTAAAATGAGATATCCAGTTATTTTTTTACTTTTGTCCAGTGGTGTCTACTTATCCATGAACCTGCTTGAAAGTGTTGAATGTTTCAGTATTCATTGCGATAAGCCTGCAAAATTTCTGTGTTCTTAAGTAGAGACTTTCTTAAAATGTTTGAATTGGCACATTTCTGCAGAATGGGTTTTCCCATAGTGGGAAGAGGACTGGGAATGGACCTTTACTCTCCCAGGGGCACTACCACCTGGTTATATTTGCCTGTCTGTCTCAGTAGATACCCTCTAACATTTAAATACAAAGACTTATGACTACTTAGCACAGCTTTCAACCATCTTAGGATGTATCAGAGTCCAGATGCAATGATGTATCCTGGAGTCTTGCAGAGCATTGCAGCTCCTGTATCAGGTTCCGCACCACTGTAGGATGGACATCATTGTCCTGAGCAGCAGGAATTATGTAGCCTTAAAGCTTCCCTTAGCATGGTGTGGTACGGCACGCATCGGCATATGTTCTACTTCCACATCATGATGTGATCTCCCTTCTGTTTTCTTATATAATTTACTTGGTAATTTTCTGACTGTTTCTGCTACTGTGTTTTGTTTTATGCTGATTTTCAGTCTGCTCTGTCTTCAAATCTGTAAGTTCATCTGTGATCACTTTTTGATAGCCAAGTAAGATGGATTCATATTTTTTAAAATGTATTAAACCAAAAAATCTTGTTCCAAAAGATATTGTTTTGAAAGATATATTTTTACAATGACTTTATACAAACTTCATGTCTGCTAGTAATAAAAAAGAAAATATTGCAAATAGTCCCTAACTGGGCAGTTTGCTAAGTTAGTGTTTTATTCATCTTATTATACTAAGGAATTTAAAAGCTAGAAAAGCTGGCATTAAACTGAAAGGGCAATGGAAAGTTGGTAGCCTAAACATTTGTTTTGATTCATATGGAAGGAAAGAATTTGGACCAGATGCTTGAAAGAGCTCAGAACCCAGCAGCCCCCATTGTTCTTCATTTAGGTGCCTAAATGGTAACAGTTGGGTGTGCAGCTTTCTTGAAAGCCGATCCTTTTGTGTTGAGGCAGCTTTTAGGCTTTAGCCTATCTCTTCCTGGCTGTAGAACTTTAACTGTAAACATTTTATTCCAGAATTGTCCCTCATCTATATCCTTCAAGCATTTGCTTATAGTTAAGAGATCTATTGTTAATATTGCAGGGCTGCAACCCCTTCAGCGTGTCCTGAGTTTTACAAATACGTCCCTCATGTTGCTTTTTTACTGGGGACTTCTCTGCATCTAATGCTTCGGTAATACATTTTCAAGGAGTTCAACCAGTGTACAGACTCTTAAAATGCAGTATATTCATATACTTTTGTTTGCTTTAGGCTGGAAATCATGTAAAATGTAACATATTTTAAAGAAACCAGGGCTGTGCGCTTTCTCCTAAAGTAAGCTCCCAGTCCTTGAAAATGTCTTGAATGAGGCTAGTGAATAGGACACTTGCAAATCATTGTGCTTGTACTTTAAACTTGCTAATATACAGATCATCATAATATAAGTAATTGCAGGATTGGGTTAAATCAAGATCAAACAAGGCATCTAGTGTGTCTTCTTATAGTTAAAAGAAGGATAGGAAAGATTAGCTCTTGATTTTACCTAAGTTCTGTAATACACACCACATACACTCTCACACACAAATACAAACACAGTAAAAATACCATTTCAACTTCTATTGTGCTGTGGGCTGTATAAAATGTTGCATTTGATTCAAAAGCACCTTTGGACTTCATTCTTGGATTGCGAGTTCTTAAAATTTAGATAAAATTGCTAAAAGGAGGGGACTATTAGTAGGCTTAAAAGACTTAAGACCAAATTTTAATAGATAAGCCACCATGACACCCTGCATCCCAAAAGTAGAGAAGATGGGTGGCTTTGAAATCCAGGAGAAAAAAGTTGAGTTTCCAGCTCTGCCATAGACTTCTGTCTGCTAGAACATTGCCCAGAGCCACCCAAACAGTCTCTGGGGCTGGAAGTTAGCATATGTGGGTCAGCATCATGGTTTTGCCAGGCAAACTGCCCCTGCTGGGAAGCAAGTATACTATTTTGGGCAAAACACCCTGACTGTACTCCCTATAGGAGTCCCTGTGTAGGCCCACTACTTTCATTTCCTTCAGAGTAATTTCAATAATCTTTACACAGTGCTGTAGTTATTCCATACTTCAGATCTTAGGTCTGTAAAATGGGCAAAACTAGCTTACAGTTCCTTATGTATAAACAGAGCTAAACCATTCAGGATGTCACACCAAACTTCAAAATGCAGCGATGATTCTAGTTACTAAATGCTGGGTGAATTACCCATCAACGTATTTTTGAGCAGGTATGTGGCACCAAAGAATAAATAACACTTTTTATTTTATCGTCTTAAATGGAGGCTTTTTTATCATTTTGATGATTTTTTTGAGCCAATTATTGGCAGATGTGCTTTAGCCAGCCATATGTATAGAGGTGATGTACAGATATATTTCTCTGCCTCAAATATTCCAGCTTCTTTCCAAATGGTGTGTTTATTTGGCTGATGCACGACCTCAGCCAGACATTTTTCTGAAATTGAATCCAGATCAAATGGAATGCCCTGCTGACTGGCTCGATCTCAGTGCTTGCCTTGATCAATGTTCCTCACCCTTACAGAAAATGGGCAGTTGTCAGGTTAGCTGCAATTTTCAACACAGGTTGCTATATGTTATCCATAAATCTCTTTTACCTTCTTTGATAGATGCAGTTATCACATCCAGTTAGCATTTGAAGACTGTAGCAACATAAATTTGATAGTGTCTTGCTCTAGAATGTTTTTATTTATTTATTTTTCACACTGAGACCACACAGTTCTCTGAGTAAACCTTCACATGTTGCAAACCTATCAACTTCTGAAAACCCTGTGCCTTTTCCTCTGGTTGGACTGAGTTTGATCAGCCATATTGCACAATTTATATTGGGTCTCACTAAAGTTTCATATCGATTTTCATGTTTTATTGCTCTGATGTAAAATTCTCCTCCACCAGGAGCTGTTGTGAATTGCCATATTGTGAATTGTCTCTCCAGAACTAAGAAATTCTCTTCTGTCCTGAGATGTAATTGGAAGAGATTGGACACCCAGTTGTTTCTTGCCTGTCCCTGACTGACTCATTGCCAGGAGATACGCAACAGTCTGGCTCCTTCTGCTGTGTTTTCCAGTCTAAATGTAGGCTGTCGATATACCTGGATATTTTTCAGTACAGTGGTTATTACATTTCTCTACAGAGCTCTCGGAAATTGTGTGAAGGGTGCTATATAAATGTACAGATTAAAGTGGAGTGGATTAAATAGGACTGGATTTCTGGAATGCATATCACCCTTTACTCTGAGTTCTCATAGTGTGGTTAGAGCCAGCCTGTACTGCATGAACATTTTTTTGTGATGTCCATTTAACCAATAAATCTGTCATCACTGACTGGTCTCCATTTCCTCTGAAATAAACAAATCACTATTAGGTTCTTTGAAGCAGCAGACTGCCAGGAAACACAAAACTCACTTCTGCTTCATCCACGGAGATAAAGTAGTTAGTAAGTGGAAATGAGCTGCAACTGAAGGAGCCTCAGTGTTCTCACACCTGCTAGAAAGTACAGTAGATTTCCACACAGCAGGAATTCAAACAAACCTCAGATCACTGTGTGCAGTGAAAGTGAGCTTGCCTAGCCAAGAAATGAATTGCAGGCCCTTGGAAACTACTTAAAGAAAGCCAGTTTCACAGGGACAGAGGAAATTTGAAAGAGTCCAGGAAGCTCTTCTAGGTCTGTGGTGTCCGTTGTGTCCGCTGTTGTTTGCCTGGTGCCATATTTCTGACCTCCACACTTCTCTGGCTGCCTTTTTGAGCTAGAGGTCCTCTGCTCGCTGCACTTGGTGTTGCACTCCGCAGGGCACCTCCCTCTGCCTTGGCTGCCTTTAGCGCCCAGTGTTTTCACGTGTAAGTTTGCATCTGCTTTTTCTTTACTCTTGAGCTGGGATTTATTTCACTGTAGTCTCAGTTTCCCAGCAATCTGTGGCTTAACTTTCATCCTTTACCTCTTTTCAATGTGAAAAATTAGTCTTGAAAAGCTAGTAAAGTCCTTAATTCATTCTGGTTGTTCTCTGCTGTACTGCTTCCACTGCTGAAATAGGTTGTGGAAATGAAGCTTCTGACAGGCGCGTGTAGCTGTTGTGAAGGGGAAAAAATCTTGGGTTCAGGTTCTGTAACTCATTTTTAAGTTAAGTTGTGTAGTTCACTTCTTCATAAAAGTGAAGGAAAATGTTCCTGTTAAAATTTGCAGTTATTTTCAGCAAAGTAGCTTTAAGCTTTCTTCCTAATAAAACCTGACTTTTCACCTGTACAAATGTCTGTGAATATGAAGGGTACAAGAAACTGCTAATGGAAGCTGAACTTAGGTCAGGGAGAATCAGTAACAGAAGAAAGATGACTTCTTTCAGGAAAATAAGGTGAGTCTTCATTAGGGATAGACTCCAGGCCCAGCAAAAGTTAATGAGAATTTTTAAATGGTTCACCTTTACATAGTTTATAGTGGTGAAAAAAAGTTCGTATTTCTTTATCCATTCCAGTTTTTTATGCTTGTTTCAAAATCATTTCATGCTTGTTAAGAATTTTAACATCAGTATTTCCAATGACATTTTTTACTTGTTGGAAAACAGTGTTATTACAGTTTCAGTAAAAGTTCTATCTTGGATTTGAATCCACAGCCAGTAATTATTTTTGTCTTTGGTCCTATAAATAAAATATTTAATTTGTTCTTATCCAAATCCTTTAAACTGACTTATTTTCAGACTCATACTGACATTCCACTCTATTTTTTATTTTTAGCAAATTCAATACTTCACATTTTGAACTCACGATAAGGTAGAAACTATTGTTATAATTACTGCAAGTATAAACACAGGCTTCAACTGTATCCTGTCCAAACTCTTTTTCTAAACCATGTATTCAGATTGTCTTCTGTTGCTTTGTGTATATACTGAGTTTTATAAGTGAATATGGACTTTAAATAAATTTACACGTTTATACCAGAAGTGACTTAAGGGGACATTCCTGTATCTGTCCCTTTCCTGCCATGAGCTGGGTATTTGCATGATCCCAGCACAGTGCTGAAGTGTCTCTGTCTTCCTTGGCGGAAAGATATTGGAAGGTTGAAGGGAACTGGAGAGAAAGACAGTGCTGTGTGGAGCCAGGGAATGTGCTTCACCACACCCTGTCCTGAGCCAGGAGCTTACCCCATCACACGACCTCGTGTGAGGGTGGGATGGGGCTGCCCTTCTTCCTTGCTTTCTTATTCTCTGGACTTATAATTGATTGCACTAGTGATGGGGAGATGTGAAAACAGACCCATAGTAAAATGGTATAAAACTAAACCAAAAGGAGTATGGCACTTGCTGTGGTGCCAAATGTTAGATCTAATTTGGAAAACTTCTGGAAATAACTTGGGGCTCCAGTTGACAATATATATTTTCTGGCTCGCGATTAATCCCACGTAAGTGGTGCTTTTGTCAGTAAAAGAACAAAAGCATGGAAAAGAAAGGCATGTATCTGTCTGCCATACATATGACAGTTCAATTCCTACAAAACACGCTACTTGTTTATAAAAATGGGATTAGTTTCCAAATTACAGTTGCCAAAATGTCCTGAAAAGAATCCATACACACTCTGAAAAAGTGTTTAGAGATGATGTTTCAATTGTGATTTTGGTAGCTTCAAGTGCTGAAAAGGCGTATTTGTTGATACTACGTAACTGTTTAGGTCCTGATGTAATCTGTGATCATTTGGAACAAATAATGAAATGGTGGGAAGAATCAGAACAAGAAAGGTTATATAAGTTGAACTTGCTGAAAATACAATAATACAATTCTAGCTGGTGGGAATATAGGGAATAGGAACTAGAAAGTACAAAGCCTGGTCATACCTTTTTCTTTTCTTTTTAATTTTTCTCACTTCCAGTTATCATCTTTTTTTGTTTGTTTGTTTGTTTCCCAGAGAATTGTGGCCCATCATTAACAATAAATGTTGACGGTTTTTCACATGAAGAAGTATCTGCGCACCTGTATCTTTGTGTCAGTCAGGTAGCATGTAGCCTTCTGCATAGATGGAAATCCTGTTTTTTTCCACTTTCAAGCTGATCTATTAAAAAAAAAAAAAAAGAGAGGCAAACCCCCCCATAAGATTAAATAAGCACACGTATACCTTAAAGTATGTGTGAATGAAAATTGCATAAGCGTTCTTGGATTATATCCTTAGATGATTTATTTATGTAACTACTAAAGCACCTTGTTACAGGAAGAAGGAAAATTTGAGGGCTACTAAACACTTAGTTCTACATTACAAGAACTTCAAGGAATTTTAGTTACATGACAACTGTAAGGATGTTTTTACATTTTACTCAGCAAATAAAGGGTGACTTTCCCTGTTGATTCATTTAATATCTCTGAAATTGTAAAGAATGCAGTGAAGAAGCAGATTTTTTCCAGATCAAAATATAGTAGGATAAGGTAGTGCTAAAATGGAAACTTCAAGCCATTTTAAATAATCCTGAAAATCAAAACTTTGAAACTTCTGTGTTTGGTTTGATAGCTAGTTTTGTAACAGTTAAATGCTTGGGAGTTTCCTGTTTACTTTGTCTTCCAACAAAATAATGATAGGAAAAAAGTGGCATGCAGACAGTATAAATTCAGTCAGAAAGACGATTCTTTTCTAAGAATTAATGCAGTCACATAAACCTAAGTGTGGAATGATTGTGCAAGCCTCAGGTAAGCATCAAAAAATTTCAGGCTTTTTTCCCAGCAAAAGCTACAGCAAATTTTTCAAGGCTGGTTCACTGTTTTTATTTATGCTAGTAGAGTGTTTCTAGTACGTGATGAATTGAAATAATAAACAGTTTTAAGCTACTTTACGAGAACCCAAAGATGTCATGAATTCTGTGTATTAATGTGGCAGAACAGAATTAACTTCTTCCTGTGTGTACTACACAGCTTTTGTTTATGTTGTGTGTATGCATGCGCATAACGTATTAAACCAGAGTTAAACCAGCTTTTCATCTGCTCCTGTAAGCCATGAATTCTGGAGCCACACTTTTCTCATGGCAATGGAGATTCATACTTGTGGGGAAAAAAGACCAGGCTCCCTGTTTGTAAGCCTCTTGCACTCTTAAGTTTTTTTAACTGTTTCAGTAGGACACAGTTGTCCTGGAAAAGTCGTATCTTGGAGAGAAAAAGCTGCCAGGTTGCTCAGGCTATTTCTGTGGAGGGCTTTAAATAGCTAGAGAGAGACCTTGAGGTGGTCTCTTTACTTCAAGGGGGAGCCAGTGCAGTGAGCAGCAGAAGAAAGTGGTATGTCATGTGAATCTTCATGCTCAACAAACTGCTTGTGTGTTTATCTAATCAACTCGAACTTTTTTTTTTTTTTTTTAGGATGCGTGATTAATACCTGCATATGCATTACATCAGTTAGCAAGGTCTGCTTATTGGTGCCTGCTTTGTTTCGGGTCGGACAGGGCATAATCATCATCTGGAGTGAGAGTTAAGCATGGTGTGAATCAGTCCAAGCAATCCCCCACGCAGGGGCTAGGCAGTGACAAGAGCATCTGCCTGCACGTCTTAACATCAGGAGGAGGGGGGTGAGGCGGAAGGCATTCAGAGAGAAGGAAGCATTTCAGACAAGTACTTTGGTCCTGTCTAGAGTCAGCTATGCCTTGTCCAAGTGATGATTTGTACCGGATATAATGTTGCCATCTCCTACATTTTTCTTAATATTGATTTAGAGTAAATGAGGAGCTGAACATCATTTTTAGCCTCTCAGCATTATTGCCTTTCTGGTTCTTAACCACTTTTGTAGAAATATTGCATGCTTTGAGAAAGGAATGGTATAGATATTCCAGTACATTGTATTCGTAATGATTCACAATGTTCTGAATCTGAGAAGAAAGTCTCTGTGTAATGAACAGTTAAAACCGGGATAGATAAATCTGATGATCAATAGCAGCAGAACATGTAGAGAAATGACTAATCCAGAACAGCATTATGGGTCATTGAAGGTCATTTTCTTAAAAAAAAAAAAAAAAAAAAAAAAAGGGTACAAAAGGCAGTGTACTTTTCTGAGCACTTTATATCACTTCTTTCTTCTCACACACACATTTCTGAGAGTTGTGAAACAACTTATTGTTCTTATCCCATATGAGTGCTCCACGGGATTCTGATTTGTAAACAGGTTTTCAGAACTGGATTTGAGCTAATGACTTTCATACACTATGTTTGTTCTTTTACCAAGTTTTAAAAATTATTTTGGCTCCCCTAAACGTCTCTTGTGTGCAAAGGGAATTTCAAAATGGCTGTTTTTTAATTATGCTTAGGAACATAAAAGTCTAAATACTGGTGATTTTACCCCTAGGCAACTTGACATATGAGTTGCCTAAAAGTAAATGTCTGATTTTCATAGCTCTTTTATTGATAAATCGTCATCATGCATTTGCAATGATGTTTCTATAATTTCAGAAATTATTTCCACCCTGAAACCATTTTTGGGTGATTGTGGCTTGTATTCCTGCTTCATAAATATATTTCTGGAGTTTTAGGTCATGTTTCTATGTATAAGGACATTGCGTATTACCAATTTGTCATGTAGAAGATATGCTGATTTATACCCACAAAAAATGGTGCTTTCAGATGTTAAAGCAGCTGAATTACTGTGTAGCTCAGTGGACCTGAGTATCTGTTGACATAGCTCTCACAAAAGGTTGCACACCTTCTCACAAAAGTGTACAAAGGTTTACTGAGAACCATATATACATTTTCATGTTGCTTTTGTCCTTTCATTCATGGTTTAGACCCCAATATGTTTCTTTTCGTTACCCTTTTCTGAACACAAGTCTAAGGACACTGCTTTTTTTGACCTTTTCCTATGATTCTTTAATTTCCTGCAACCTTTCAGATAAATTATACTTTTTTTTTTGGTCATAAATATATTGTAAGGAATTTCAGAATTGGGCCACTTAAGAAGACCATTTTGATTCACAGAAACAGACCGTGTTGCTGTTGCCTCTGCAGTTGTACCTCAGTGGGATGTGACCTGAACATCATCCTACGCCCTGTCTGCACACTTTTGACTAGATCTTACATAATCTCATTCTTCCTTGCCCTTCTTTTCCCCCAGGTCTATTATTTAAAATGTGAGGGGTTTGTGATACTATTTATATGCAAAACAATGTGTAAATTCGCAAATTTGCCCAGTTACTGCCACACCTTACTCAAAAAAGGATCAAAGTCTTGTTCAAGATAGGAAATGTTGTTTTCAGTTAGATGAATTGGGAGACTGAGCTGCAGGATGTCACAATTGTAATGTTTTCCCTCAGTTTTTCCTTAAAACCTGCTCTGATGATAATAGCTGGGATTCAGTGATGAACATTTTGACTTGTTTGTTACCACCATGAAGAAGTGAGGTGTAGCACATGATAAATGCATTGCCAGCTCCTGGGAGCATGGACTTAGATTTGTTAGTATGCAGCGTCCAGTATAATGAAGAGGCCCTTTAAGCAACACAGCTACACTAATATATCTGGATAAAGAATAATATATCTGGAGATTTCTCTGTCTCATTTGTGCATACATGTCTTCGCTCAAAAAAAAGAGGAGCTTCTGGGCTCTTTCTGCAGTTTTTGAACTATACAAATGTCCTCTTAGCCAGGAGACTAGCCTTCCTAGCTGAGGTAGGTATTCATCAGTCTTTGATTGATTTGTAGTCTTTCTGAAGTAGTATTATAAAAATGTATTTGTTTATTGATTTCCCTTTAAGGCTTAGTAGGGTCATGTATTAGTGTCCTCATAAGTTCCCTTCTCTGAGAATTAATGATGAATAATTTCAAGTAGTAGCAATGGATTCGTATCATCTCTCAGTGCAAGTTAAAACAAATCAAATAAAAATGAAGCAGAATTAGTTCTTAAGTGATTAAAAGGCATGTTTGATATATTAAGATACATAAAAGCAACTGTGGATCTATTCACTAGCTTTTTGAGGGAGGTCCTATTTACAAACACACCACCATCCACACAAACAATCCTGTTTGACTTGCATGTTAATGTATGGGTGAATTAATCCTCATTAATATGTTGAAGGATGGGTAATTTGAACTTCTTACCTGGTCACTGTTGATGCAATCCATGAAGGAATGACTGGTGATTTTTTTATGTTCTCAGCCTTGTCTTAGCAACATTTTCTCACTTTGTCCACAAAACTGAATATTAACTTGCATGGCAGTTACTGCAAGGCAACTTTTATTACATCAAAGGCTTTCTGAAGGGCTGTCATGAAGGTGAATGGGGAGAGAAAGGGGTTGATACTGAGATTTTTTAATTGGGACTAGATCAACTTGAAAGAGGTGAAATTTGTGGAGCCAGGAATTATTTCAGTGAGCCATCATTGGAAAAAAAAATGGTTTATGTATACATTTTTATTGATTAAATGACTTAAAAGCTAATGGCAGTAAAATGAGAACATTCTGTTGTAATTACACAACTATGAGATTTGTTTCTTCAGCTTTATGTCTGGATAAGCCGCTGAATTACAGAACACCAAATAAGCAAGAGGTCTAAATCCCCAAATAAAATAAGTTGATATTGTAACCAATGAGATCTGTTACGGTGATGGTAGACCAAAGTGTCCCTTAGAAATCAGGTTAAAAGAAAACAGCAGAAGAAAAGACAGACTTTAAAGGGAAACTACAACTCTAGGAGCAATGTACTGGCATTGCCTGGTGGGTTAGGTAAAACACATGATACAAAAATCATTAATTTTTTTTGGTTTACATTTTGAGGCATGAGAAGACACAGATTTCCTGCTTTCAAAAAGAAAGTGAAAATATATGGAGTAGGAAGGCACAAAATTGTGTTTAGAAAAAAACTTAGGGTTCAGCTAAATGCACGGATGCATAAACTAAACACTTTATATGCCTAAAGAACTGTTTATATAGTAATGAGGATTTTCTATCAGTTTCTTCAGTTAAACAGTAGCTGTCTTTTTGCTGTTTAATGGAAACAAGGCAGTCTTGCATAAAAACATCATATATATCAGCATGTTACGCTCTTTTATTGTCTGTATGAGTGCAGTATAGTCGTAACCCTAACAGACCAACATTTTAATGTCCTTTCCTTTTGAATTTTTGTCTCAGATATGTGAAATTAACTGGGTCCAATTTTGCTTAAGAAGCAAGCTGGGATTTTGGATGATAGAGAAAGTCAATATCCAGTTTTTGTTTTTGTTTTGAAAGATGGAGAAAGCTTGTTTATGACTAGGAACATCTGCCAAATGCTCTAACACCAGCATAAATTAACTATTTACTCAAACCCATGTTTACATCTGTGGAAGAAGCTATTGCTCCATGTTTCCAGTGCCCCAGAGGCCTATAAATCCCCTGGAAAACATTGCAACAATGTAAAAAAAACCCAGCACAGTTATTCAATAAGTACCATTTTTGCAGGGCTGTGCTGTACTGAAGCATGCTCAGTCCAGCATCTACAGTAAATCTAAGCCTTAGTGACATCTGTTCTACTGCCCAGAGTCACTGGGGACCGCAGAAGGGAAAGGAGATGATGCAAGTCATGCTAGTTGGATGTTTTAAATAACTAGGCAGCAAGCAGATGAATCCTAAAAGTGCTGTGTTGCTGAGACGCTCTCAGCAGAGGGGTGGGTAAGAGAGGCAATGAAGTTATCCAGTACTTTACATCTCCCTCTTTGCCATAAAACAGATGGTTGAGATTGGGTGGTTCGGGTTTTGTTTTCTATCAGTAGAAACTATGACGCGGGGATGGCTGTACTGAGCAAACGGTCCCTTGTTCATACACATCCCCTCTGCCTCAAGATCCTGAACAGGGATGCGAGAGGCTCCTTTTCAGGGTGGCTATCAACGAGTAAAAAAGACTGGAAAAGCTCCTTTCTTGGCATTAGGGTTTTTCAAAGCTGTGCAATTTTAAAATAAGATACCCTTGATAAAAATAGTATTATGTCCAATCATCTTATTTAATTGCGCAGAAACTCAGTGACTGAGTGGTTTAAAATTAGATGGAATAAAGTTTTATATTGAAAAGAGTAATGCCCCAGAGCTCAAGCTCATGTCTAACTGCTATAACTCATTTTGTTGGAAAGCTGCAGACCTTTATTCCACTTCTTAATATAATTCTTGAATTTGTGCCGTTTCAGAGCTGCTACATACTCTTTTTCAGAACTGCCAGACCAGAGTTCAGGCAGTATTTTTTGAGGTTCGAGGGTGGGGGATGGGGGGGTGGGGGGGTGTTCTACCTCCGCCTCCTCACCCCATTAGCACCGGCAAATGCAGTGTTCATTGTTGCTGCATGAAGTCCAGCCCTGGAATTGCTGGTTACTGGTATATATGCTGGGATTTAATTGTTTCTTCAAGTTTCTGTTTTTTAGAGTACACTCCTACATCCACCAGTAGGTATGGTAATAATTTCATTGCTCTTTTCTCCTCTATTTCTGTGATCTGATAATCTCAAGTATTGCATCTACTTTTACTGCAGAGCATCCAACCCTAGATTATATGGATGGGAAGAAGAGCAAAGAAATAAACTGGCAATTTTAATTTCCTAGAAAGATGGAGTTCTACATTTTCAGAGTCAAAAGGGAGGATGATGTTTTACCTCCAGCCTGCCAACCATTATTGGCCTGACAACCGATCACAGTAGAGAATGTAGGGACTGATGTGCATTCTTTTACAGAACAACTAAATAACCTTTGTGTTTGTTTTTGGTGTTTTTAGGATGGAGAAAAATGTTATACCAATCCCACTTTTATCTTCAGTTGTAATGAATGTTTCTTAATTTTCTTATTCTAGTAGAGGTAGGTATTTAAAATGAGCTTTTTCTAAAACCATGAAACAAATACTGTCTGGGAGCATAAAACATATATAGGATATACTGTGCTTTGACGTGCACTGTCAAGACTATTTCACTAGCACATTACTTTACCAGGAAGGCCTTTCTTCTCCAGCTTATACACAGCAAGTTGTGTGAGGTGAATGATGGAAGAGTCAGGCCACATTATTTTACATGTGTGCCAAATAGACTCTCTTATTAGGGAAAATAGAAGTTTCTACTTTTGTATTCATTTAGTGATCCCAGAAAGACTTTCCGTTACTGAAAAGGAGTTGGAAATGAAGCTGGAGACAAAATGACCTTTTCATTTGACTAGCATACTGTGGAGTTGTGGTTTAATTATTGGGAATTCTTGGGGTTTTATTTTTTTCCATTTTTTCTTAAATACATATGTTCTCAGAGGGCTCACTTGAGACCTGAACTGTATGTGCACACTGGCATGTTTGCAAAATCAGGTCCTTGATACTATACTTTCTCTTTCCAAATTAAAAATTAGAACTATGTGAGGACAATCAACTACTTTGGAAGTAGCAGTTCCATTTTAGACGTTTAAAGGAAGCTTAGACCTCTTAGTTATTGTATATATAGTTAAAGTATAAATATAATCTCTCTATATATCATACATATAAAAGGGGACAGTACAGGTATGGCATAAAAATTTGCTCTCTGAAAAACTATACTCGAACCCATAGTTGAAGTTACCTCCTCTCCTAGATACGTAGTATTTTCTTGCACTGTAATCTTAAAATAATAGGAAGTACTCCAAACAATTATGTTGTAGCTTTCTGCTCACATCAAAGTTGAAGTTTTTGTTTTGTTTTTTTTTTTATTGCACCCTGCCAAAGCTTTCCATTATGAGTCACAAACTTTGACTGTACAAGTTAGCAATCAAGAAAAATTATTCATCAAAAAGCTCTCCTAGACTGTAAAATTAATAGTACAATAGATTTAGCAGAAAACTTAAACCTGCACCGTTACTTAGATTTTATTTCTTTTACAGATTTATTTCCTTTACCCCATATACTATTTAGAGAACTATTTTGGGGTTTCTGTTTAATTATGTGAGCATTTTTCCATCCCTTAACTATTGTATTATAGTTCAAAAAAGGAAATGGTGTTAGCTTCAAACATGACAAATCCTTTGGGTGTTTTTAATGGATTCTGCCATTTACAGTAATCATTTGCGAAAACACAAAGAAAGGAATATGTGGCACGCCACTAAGTAGGAGAACTTGTAAGTCAAAACCTGCTGATAGTCAGGACTTCTAAAGTAGTCATTAGGAGGTTTCTATCTAGTATTAACAGATAGTAATAGTTTTAAGTGAAAAATGAAACTTTCACGGTCGGTCTGAAAGCCAATGGTATAAATAGTTTAAACATCTGAAAAAATTTATTTTATAACCCTTTTTATTTTGGTTTCCCCTGAAAGACAGGTAATTCCATTTAATTGCATGTGGGAAAGTACTTTCCACTGTTTTTTCATTTTTATAGTTACTGTTATACTTCAGCACAATGTTGTAAAGTAAACTGTGAATGAAATAGTAGAATACACCCAGAACAGCAACCCTATTTGGTAGGAGAGCGTGCGTGTGTGTGTGTTTCTCTGTTCTTAAAAAAAGTCTGGATGTCTACTAAGGTATGTTATGAGCACAGCTGGGCCTGTTGGCTTCATTTTAATGCTTTCTGAGGGATAGTAAGATTTACAAAACATGTCACTAAAACACATGCAGGCATATGCATTTCCACAGAAATCTATGATACTTCTTAAAGACCCAGACAGGGATTGCGTTTGTGCGTCATGCTGAAAGCTGTAATGCCACACTAGCTAAGCCATGTCCAACAGGGGCAGCCACCAAGGCAGGGAATGACCACATGAAATTGCTTGTGAGGACCACGACACTCATCAAGACTGTGAAATGGAAGTCGATTTGTGATCCTGCAATTCTGCAAGGTGCTACCTACACTGCGGAGACCAGTTACGAGCGTTTCAAAAAGACAGGTTTTAGAAAGAGTAAAAACATTTGAGGCAGACTGATTGGGAAAAAAAAAAAGGGGGGGGGGGGGAGGGGAGAAAGGGCACGCTAACATAGGATTAAGCAGAAATACTGGATGTTAGATTTGCTCCAGACACTGTTTTTTTCTGTCACATGTTCAACATATATAAAATTTTCACTACATCATTAAGGAGTTGCAAATAAATCTGTTCCATGATGAATGGAAAAAAAATTAGCTAGTGTAACACACGTGGAAGAATTACACTGAAAAATACCCCTGTGAAATGGCTTCCTGTTTCCTGTAGCAGCAAAATAATTCTTAGAAAGAATTAAGTAGAATTGTTGGTACCCGTTTATATTTTCCTTTGTGTAACTGTATGCTGAAGACCTGCTTTGGAAAGATGTAAATATCGACCTCTAAAGAAACCCCAACTGCATTAAACTTCTGTAAGTGTTTCAACTTTTATTGCTTAGTATGGAAAACTAAAATCCTGGAGTCTTTGGCTTATGTGCAAACTATTTGTATTTTTTGTTTGGACAGGAGCTCACGCAATTGCAATAAATTTTTTTTAAAAAGCAAACTTAGAAGTCAGCAAGATTTTCACTGTAAGTTCTGCATGTATATTTTGAGAAAATATATATGTAGGAGCCTAAGAAAATACTTTTCTTTAATCAACTCAAGACTTCTCATGAACATACACAAAGTAAGCTGGAAATTAAAATGGTATCAAAATCGGCTCTGACACCCTTGGAACTGAGAAGTGATTCCCCTGAAATTCATGAAATTGCCCCAGCTTGCCCCCCTGTAATTTGGGGAAGAAACCGGCCCAAATGGCACTCTTTTTCTAGGCCATTTGCTCTAGTGAAGCTACATATTGTGGCACAATGATGTAGTCTGTTACAAGGTCTGCAAGAATGATAGATGCTGGGTTTTACTTCTTTTTAACGTAATCTTTTGTGTGTGAGGAGTGAGGGCAATGGCACTGACTATGTATAGCACATCAGCTAAGGAAGAAAGAGCATAAGGCTACACACTTGGTGAAATCTGGAAATTACACCTTGATTTGCACAGACTTTGATAAGGTGACTAAAGTGACTGTGTAAAAAAATTAAAGTATATTTGTATATGGATGAAACACAATAATTGGTTATTAAAGATATTTGGAAATTCATGATGAAGATTTATTGTAGTGATACCTGAAGTTTAAATAATCGAGATCTTTATGTGGAATAACCCAGTCTTTAACACCTCATTAAAAGTGTTTTACTCACAAATTTGATGAATAATATCCACAAAGTCTGAACTTTCTAAGCAACAGAATTATTAGCAAGAGTTGAATGCCAGTTGGGAAGCAAACATTGCTAGTCTTGCAGTGGAATGTATTTCTGCTTTAAATGCAAGAGACTTTGAATGTAAATTTGAAAGCACGTAACACTAATGGCCAGTTATATAAAGAAGTTAATATAGAAGCAGGGTTTGTAAAATGTATTGCTTGACATACGTACTTTGTGCATACAAAGTACCACTGTACTTTTGATTCTTATTATTAACAGTGGCAGTCTGGCTGTACAGAGAAAAAATAATGTAAGTACTTTCATGATATTTAAATTCTAGATAGCACAGGCAGGATATATACGGGTATAATTTCTGTATATATTTCTTAGCAGCAAGTCACTATGACATATTTTTCCATTCCTTAGCCTCATCTCTGTTTTTGCTGGCAATATCTTTAGCTAAATATTTAGTATTTTATGTCATACAAAGTGGAGCAACCTCAACTATATTTTAACTATGACAGAGAGGCAGAGCTACCTATACTTGTGAGAAAGCACCTCCACAAAAGCACACTGGCCAAAAGAATTAAAACAGCCAGAGTGCATTCTTTATCACTAAAGTATTTCAGGTTGTTTTTTATTTTCAGACACAAATTAAATATGGCCTTTTGTTAAACCTGAGTCCCAGAACACTGCCTGTGCTGGCTGCTCTAGTATTTTTGGCAGGACAAAGTTCTCCCTGCTTCACAAAACTAAAATAAAAACTACAACCCATCATTTAAGGGAGATAAGACTTGCTGAGAGGTGATTATGGATGTTCTGTGTGTCATATGCTCTCTTCTCTTCCTAAGCAACCACTTCCTTACAGTTTGCAGTGCTTGAGAACTTTCATGTACTATCTTTGCAGAAAAAAATCTATTTTCCTAAGTATTTTAATATAAAGTAGGGCCCAAAGGAGTATTTTAATGCCTCTTTGGAGTTCCGATGCAGCTGCTGCCCAGGGAAGGGCTTTCACCAGACCGCTGATGATGACTGAGGCACGCACAGTGTTTGGGGTGGCTTTGATCGCTCTTCACTTTTACTCTGCTTCCTTTGCGTAGGAAAGAGTCTCTGTGGGAGATGTCTAGGAGGTGAGACTCAAGAAAAGAAAGATTATATAAACTCCTATCTCAGCTCCTGTTTTCTCCACTTGGACGTCTTTGTTCTAAGAGGCTTCTGCATGGAAAATTTTTTGGTTTAATTTCGTACGTTAAGTTTTACTCAGGAGGACTCACTGGTAATCTGTGGGGAGATGGTGCTGGCAGCTCTTCACCTTCATTTAGTGAAACTCTTCTACGAGAAAACAAATTATGAAAATGGTTCAATAAATAGGCAAATGTAGATATTATTCAATATTGCATTTAAGAGATGTATCTCCTGAAGTCCAAATGGGAATTGGAAGTCCCACTGGATAAAGTCCTATTAAAATGCAGCCTGTGAAGTTTCTTTAAGGGAAATCCTGTGTCTCCTTTCTAACATATGCTGTAATTCCCAACATTTGGGACTGAGAGCAGTGTCTTCCACATGAAGATCCACTAACTAGTGTAATTATTCATATGAGACAATTCATATGTTGTCTTTCATATTTGGTGGTTTGAAGAAGAAATTACATGACCACGTTATATAGTTAGATCAATCAGATGACCTGGCAGAAGCCCATCTTTTCCAGCATAGGTATCTTCAAGAACCTGCATCAATAGATGTCACAGTGTTATGAATCAGTCTTTCCGATACGGCAGTATAATTTGTAGACTTGTACTTTCAGGAGGCAGTAATAACAAAATGTTGGCAACTACAACTAGTAGGTAATGGTTTAGGATGGTATATAGTGTGTTTCAGAATACCCACAGCTTCTACTGTGCCAGTTCTTGGGTTTTTTGGGAGTGGATGTGAGGCTGTTTGAACTTTTTAAATTTTTAATTGTCACAGACTGGGTTAGAAAGCATTAACTCAATAAGCAAACAAAAGTTTGCTTTCATTAGAATGAAGAAAAGGATTCATGTAATTTTGACATCATACTTGTGCTACTGTGCAGCTTTGCCCATTTGCACATGCAGAGTTGTGAATTATGGAAATGATGATGCTGTTTGTTGCATTTTTTAGGAAGGTTTCTCTAAATATATTTAGTGAATTGCAGCTCCAGAAATACCTTTCATGACATTCTCAAAAGAGGCACTCTGAAAATGTTCAGTGATTTGGAACTCTACTTTTAACTGAGCAAAATCTGCTAAGAATATTATTTAAATGACTGTAAAGAGAAGGAAAATAATGAAACAAAAATAGATTTAAGTCTGCAGCATTTTGTTCATATTTTCATCTAGTTCAAATAAAAATAGGTGCATCAAAGTAAGCATAGCTATGTCAATTTAACTAATTTTTGTTTTGTATAAAGGTTATACTCAGTAGTAGGGAGTAAGGATTTAAATTTGGACATGTTTTGGACACAGAGTAAGTTTACATCTTAATTCTGAGAAAGTGTGAATTGAAAATTTAGAAAAAAACATCATGGGAAAACTTCACAGTATTCTCTATTAAACATAAAAAATACTTGAAAGTGACTATTTCTGGGTAAATCTTGCACTCACATGTAGTTGCTGGCAAAACAATAGGAGTCAGATGGAGACCTTTATACCAGCTCCTTGCTTATGTCTCAGTAACTATTCCATTTTATCAGAAAATATAATTAACTATAAAGCATCAGAAACAAATAGATTAGGCAATTCAGCTTATACTACTATGTACTTCTAACCATTAAAAAGAGTAGTGCTCTCCATAATATCCCTTTGCAACTGCAATACTACAAAGTTGCTTATTTTCTTCATAGTACTTTTCCCTAAGTTCATATTGCTAATACCTTGGGGGGTGGGGGTGGGGGGGTGGGGAAGAAAAGAAAAACACTTTGCATTAAATCATGTATCCTTGTTGTGTCCTGTTGATGTTTAGAAGATTTTGTTTACATGTTAGTCATTTAAAGAAATTTAGAGGAATTAAGTTTGAAAGAAATATTCTTTCACAAAACATTAAACTACTTGGAAGTAACAAGCTTTTTGCATTGATTACTTTGTATAGTTTGCTTCATTTTAAAGTAAATAAGTATGTAGTAGGCAAATGCTTGAGCATCATTTATAGGAAGTTATGCAATTAAGAAGATTTAATTTATCCAACTTCACTACAAATTTATAATGAAATAGATTTGGAAATAGTTTTGGAAGGTGTGAGTGAAATTTGAAAACCTGGACATTGAATAACAGCTCTAGGGGTGAAATTCCAATGGCATTTTTGTCACAAGTCATTACTGGTTATTGCCACTACTCACTCTCAGTCAGGATCTGAAAACCATCTGCAACTGCCAATAGAACACTAGTAATCTGACTTATTTTTGAAAATTTTGTCTGGGATTTTACATTGCAGGTATTAACTGAAAGTTCATTTCTGTCTGAGAAATGAAGGTATGCCAGCTGTTGAACTAATTCAAGAAAAAATAGCAGGTGCTTCTTTCACATTTTGCCTGTGATTCTGACCCTACCCAGTTAGCAACAGATCTTTTTATTACAGATATTCTGACCAGTCTCTTTTCCCTATTCTGTGACCAGTCCTGTATTTCCTTGGCATGCATCGAAAGCAAAGATACCAAAATGACCACTTTTCATATTCTACACGTAGGAGTTAGATCCTGTGTTTGCTTAATATGCTTCATCTCTCGATGCAGACAGAAGAAAATAGGAACTCTGGCAGGACAATACAGATGCTGTGATTAACAGCAATCCTTTCCTTAGAATAAAGTAGAAGTAACTTCTGAAGGTGGGGAGTAGTGCAATTAGTAATGATTTTTTTTTGTAAAAATAAATTGAGCTGTTATTAAACTCAGGAAAAAATCTAAGCCCCCAAAGATAAGTAGAACAGTCATTTATAGCTTTGAATGTCTTTCCAAATGGTACCTTCTACATCGGTTACCAACAAGCATTTTTGTCTAACAGGAGATATTAAAGATGCTGCCTGGAGTTTTTGAAAACTGATAAAAAGAGTTCTGAGAAAGAGCTCTGACCTGCATCCATCAAAGCAGTGGTTAACTGCCTACATTATTTGACATCCAAAGAACAAAGGTCTGCCAAAGAGAGACTGATAAAGTACTAATACCTGCATGTAGGCTACATCTTCTGAGAGTGTGCCAGAATTTATCTGGGAGAAGGCAGAAGACAGACAATATAGATTGCTGTATTTTTCATCAAGTGGTTTGTACCACCTGTATGTATTTTATGTGTGCCTTTTGAGAGGCAAGGAGTGTAACTTAGATCCCCTTAGGCTTTGTTCTTTCCCTCTACACCTACCATTTGGCATAAGATGTAGCCAGTAGAAGAAAACTAAGGTTGTTGGGACTTTTTTCTTCTCTTAGCTGCAACAGCTGCAAAACAGATGTAGGTTGACATGAGTTCTGCCAAAAATCTCTTCCAAGTCTCCCACCCATTTTCCACCAAAGAGAAGCTAGTTTGGTGATATGAACAGAGACCTGAAGGTCAGAAGGAGATGGGAGCTCCCAATCCTGGCTCTATAGAGACTGTTAAAAAGAAAAAAATCAGAAAACCTAGATTTACTGCTTTGAAAATTAAAACACCCCAGATTTCTAAAATTAGTATTCCAAGTAGTACGATGTCGATAGGGAATAAAAGGCAATCTGTACATGAACCAGAGCAACACTGCAGCAGGGAAAGTCAGATGACACCAAGAGTTCATAACTGTTGTTCATCTAACTGGCATCCATCTAAGTATCTTTTTAGGTGTATGTCCAATATCTCAAATGCGTTAAGCAAAATACCATTGTCTTGCTGGTCAGATCTTTGCTGGGATTTTATAGGATTCTGGTCGTTCAGTTGTGTGAACCTCAGTACTGAAAGGGAGTCAGCTTTCTGTGTACCTGTCTCAGGTTTCTGTGTGCCTCTGCAACTTCTGCTTTCAGCAATATTTGAACATATCATGTGTTTTTTTCAGAGTATTTTGACTATTACAAATGCATTCAGTGACATTCACAACAAATAAATAAAAACCTGAAACTTTTCCACTTGTGTCTGTCTGCTGGTGAAATCATACTGCTGACAAAACTGTGGCTGCCAGGCACTTACAATCCAGCATTGGCTTAAAAGCAGTATCCAGCAATGGCAGAAATGCCTAAATAACCAGTTGTCCAAGCATGCTCATATTTGCACAGGATCTGTGTGGGCTAACATTGCTAGCAGTGCTGAATCCTCTGTCCTGGCAAAGATGAAGGACAAATGCGACTCATGCAGTTACATTTCCCTTTCCTTACATCAGTACCCCAGTAGCATGGAATTTAGATGCTAACCGCATTTGTAAATTGGGAACTCAGAACCGTGAGTATTAACCTGAAAGATTACTTGGTTCCTCATGGTTTTACTGGCTGTACAGGAATTCTGTTTTCCTCATGGAACTATCTGCTTGCAGAAAAAGATTGCTTGCATTATAAATCTCAGTCATGTACAGAGATCAGTACCCTTCTGAGAGACATTTGGATGGGTACTCGTGAAGTTTTTCCTTTTGGCCATTCGTGATAGCAGTTGCTACCAAGGTTTCACACCCCTGACCCCACTTTCTTTTGCATTTCAAGGCTTATATCTTCATTTCTAGTATTTAGTTTTCAATATGGTGTCATCTGTAGGTGCATTGGTTTTATTGAAGCTCACAACCTTTGGTTTGGAAACTAGTGAGCCATGGATCTTTCTTGCAGCAAGTACTGGCATGGTAAGACTTCTGGCTCACGGCCTCACACAGGCACAGATTTACCAAGACAGTTAAGAGTTCTTCACCAGTGACCTGCACGAACTACATTTCTGTGCCACACTGCAGATAAGCAGTATGCACATCCACCTGCTTTCAAACACATATGAAACACGTCTGGTGGTGTAAGAATGGTAAGTCTGAATGCTAAGAAAAATGATTTAGGTATCTCTCTTCAGCAGTTCATTGGAATGCTGGTACAAGGGTTGAAGTAAGTTCAGGTCACCTACGTAATATCTGAAGTTTATAATGAGGTGGCAGACAAGGAAATTTCAAGGAAGAAAAGCAATATGCATGTTCCTGAAATGGAAAAAGGCAGAAAGAAGTTATAGTGACTAGTTTGCCAACTAGTACAAAGGAAGAAATGTGAACTTCCAGGTTTAAGTTGGTTTTGACCTGTCAAGTTTTCTGTGTTGAATTTGGATAGTGGGTATTGACCGCACACTGTAATCAATGCGTCTGCCATCTAATCGTGTGCTGTCCTAGAAATTCCCTATTCCAGTCATGACTGAACGGCTCCTAAACCCACTCAACAACTTTGGCCGATACCCTCAGCCATAAAACCAGCGGTACACTGTACATTTGAAGCAAAGTTCTGTGTGTCATGTCAGCAAAAGGTAAGAGGTTTAGTGGTTTGAAGCCATTAGCTTTAAAACATTTTAAATGTAGCACTGTGTCAAGCATCACCAGTTCTCATAAAATAAAAAAAAAATAAAAAATCCCTTCCAAGCAGCATAGTGACTGACAAAAAGTGAAAACATTTTTATACCTTTGTAAAATGTAGTTGACTGTAGTTTTGAAACCAGAGTCACTGGCCAGTTGGAGAGTCTCAGGCGGCGTGTCGATGATTCATCTGACACAAAGTCCCAGGGAGTAATTTCTTGTGGGCCTGTTCAGTTGGATGTTGATGCAGGTTTCTATTTAAATCAGCAACTGAAGTGTGAATTAATCTGTGACATTTTTAAGATGGTTCATGAGGCCAGAATTTGACTAATGATACTCCTACTGATCTTCTGCTAATTTTGGATTTATAGGTGTTGTATCATACCCAAACTTATAAATGTCTGGTCTCTTTTTTTTTTTTTTTCTTCTTTTCTTTCCATTCTCTCTTCCTCTGTTTCCTATCGGTTTTTTTGGTTGTTTTTTTGTTTTGTTGTGGTTTGGTCTGTTTATTTCCCCCTCCACTTTCATCTCTTTTCGTTTATTTAAACAAAATTCACTGACAGCAACAGAATGACTATCACTAAGTTCAGTAGTTTGGCTCAGGACCAAATGTACCTGTTTCTGAGAGTAAAAGGAATCAGGAGGGTAGTAATGAAACTTTCAGCAAATCTCTGATTGTGGCCAGAGTGTTTCTTAGTTAATGAGCTGTAGTGGTAGCAAATTTCCTACACCGACACTAGCTGTGACACAACCTCGCTACCTGCACCATGGCATGAGGAGGAGGAGATCCCATTATCACATAGGACATGCTTGCTAATTTTTTTTTTTTTTTTTTTTTTTGACGTCTATTGAATTTCCTACGATTTGTCTGTTGCCTTTCCCTGAAAGTGTAACTGGACTGAACCTTAAAGTGTATTATTTAAAATAGAGTTTTGGCTTAAGGTATTAGTAAAATGGTAGGAGAGTGAGATTCTCGAAGTATTACTCATTAAGACACTAATCAGATGATACACATCCTGTACTGGTTGGATGCACTGAGAGTTCCCAGAAGTGGGAAGGAGTTGAAGCTTTGCAGAAATTCTACAGAGAACTGTTGGGAAATGAAACACTGCAAGGTATTAAGCTGAAGTTTGACTTGCATGAATAGCAGCAGCAGCTCATGTCTGTCAGAATTACCGCTGCTTTCCTGATTCACAGTGAAGAATCTACAGGTATGAAAGCAAGGGTGTGCTTGTGAAAGAAGAAAGTTTGAAGAATGTTAACTTAAACATGTTGTTATCATTGGCCTTGTTTCCTATTTAGGTGTACACTTGTCATTACTTTAATTTTTTCCTATTTTTCTTTTTTTTTTTTTTTTTTCTTCTTTCTTTCAGATTCCCAAGAAGGAAACTACAAGTCAGAGGTCAACAGTAAACCCAGGAAGGAAAGGACAGCTTTCACCAAGGAGCAAATCAGAGAGCTAGAAGCAGAATTTGCTCATCATAACTATTTGACCAGGCTGAGGCGATATGAGATAGCAGTAAACCTTGACCTCACTGAAAGACAGGTACTGATGCAAAATAATGGACTTTGAATGCTTGCCCAATATTTACCAGTGGTTAGTAGCTCCTCACAGTGGAGCTCTTATTTATGTTACGAATAGATACGTTGATGTATCAAATTGAATGTTTATAGCAAAATTATATACATTTATTATCTCCCTGCTATGCAAGTAATTTTTATTTTTATAATGTACCAGATGCAGATTAATTTCATCTAGTAGGCAGAGATGGAAGATAAAAGCACAAGTAATATATCTGGTAAACTGGTGCACGTCTTTTCTAATCTGTCTACACTGATGTGGCTGAAGAAGTGGTAGGTCCCAAAGCCTGCATGCACAAGCAGTTGATTTGCCTGCATGCAAAAAATATGAGCATCTTGTTTTAGTCTATTAAATATATGCAGTTGCCATTTGACCAGAGTTTCTGAACATCCTGTTTCCAGATGGCAGCATGAATGGGAACACCAGCAAAACTGGAATACAGGCATTTTTAACCACTTTATCTTACCCTGCGCTGTGAAAGCAGAGGAGATGATGGAATTTCTTATCACTGTTATTGGTTTCCTGCTCACCAAATCCTGGTCCGGGAAACACTTCTGCACATGCTCAAGTTTCATCATGCATGTTGTCACATTGATTTCTAATGGAAATATTCATGTTAAGCATGTACTGAAGTGTTTCAGGATCTCATTCCAATACACCAAATAGGTAGTAAAGTCACATTTTAAATAACAATTACATCAACATACACATTTTAAAAATGTGTTTTAGTAAAGACGTTGAGAATACTGGACTCAAGTACACCAAATCACATAAAATACTACCCACAGTTTTACCATTAAAATTAAAAGCTTTTTGACCACTGATAAAGTCATCCTTTCTCCAGGAATCAATATTAGATTGAGGGATTGCTTTAGATACAGTCAGTAAGATGATATATTCAAGGGAAGGTATCAAAACAGCACCACGATTTGTTGATTCTGGATAGGAGAAGTTTTGCAATTTTCTTGAGTTTCATTTACACCTGCTATAAGTAGGCATCTCAGTGAAAATCCAGCCTTTTCTATACATATGATCACACACTTACTCACACAAGCAAATGAAACAGTTTTTTTTTTTCTTTGAATGCTTCTAGAGAATGGTTGTCCTTTCTAGCTTGTTAAGAATCAGCCAGTAATTTCTCATTAGACTTAAAAAAGATGCCAGGTTCCACTGGGGTCATTTTTCAGTTACTTAAATTTGTTACTTATATTTTAATATGCACTGTTTCGTGTCAAACATTTGATAAAATTTTGCCTTTTTCATTTCCACTGACACAATTAGATTAACTTCCACACCTGATTTTGACAGCTAAGGGGAGGAGGAATTAATTATTGTCTCAGTAACAAAGGCAGAGTCGTCGTGCAACTGAAAAATGATAAATAATTTTTTTAAAATATCTGCTGGCCAATTTGACAGGAATCAGTCAGCTGAATTCAGAAAACCATACCCATATTTAGTAGTGATTTTGGCCTGGAATTTAACTATTGTCCCTTTAAAATTCTTTATTCTTTTCTTCAAAGATCAGGTTGAGTGGTACAACTAAATGAAGAGAAAGTTCAGTATCCTAAAGGAAACAGTTAACTAAGAGCATACTGAGAAGGGACAGACGTATATTGTCTTTGGAGGAGAAAAGGCAGCCTGTGCTAGAAATGAAGAGAATTCATTTAGGTTATGGGAGCACTTGCTGTTTTCTAGCTGTTGCATAGTGTTGGTTTTAAGCATTCTGCTGATAATTGTGATGATTTGTATCTAATTATGTAATCTATTTCTTCCCTGCTTCCCCAGATTATCAGAGTGACAGCTGAGCTTCTAGAGATAACTCCCTCCCTTCCTTCATTCCTTCCTTCCTGCT
Organism: Falco naumanni; assembly: GCF_017639655.2. NCBI lineage: Eukaryota > Metazoa > Chordata > Aves > Falconiformes > Falconidae > Falco > Falco naumanni. Next base: position 31,073,813 of record NC_054057.1, read on the forward strand.
TTCCTTCCTTCCTGCCTACCTTCCTGCTTAAAGCCCCTTGCTTAGAAAAGGGAATCATTAAGATTTTTAGTTTCGTAGAGTCCAGTTCTGTATCTTGCCACAATAAAACAGGCTGAGAGAAATTAAAAAAAAAAAAAAAAAAAAGCAAGCATAAAACCTGTATTGTTGATTGAAAACAAAAAGAAAATTGAGAGGAAATTCTGGACGTATGTTTCAGTTTCTGAATCATACTAAGCCAAGTAATGATGTCACTTCCAATTGTGTCAGTTAGGAATGTCTCTTTTTTAAATCAAATATATTGCTTTGATGGAAAACTGATGTAAATAGGCATGGTACTGGGTGCAGGTTTCCATGCTACATGGCTGTCTTCAGAAGCTGAATGCAGTAAATCAAAAAGCTTGACTCTTCTTGCATACGTGTTTTACATCAGTATTCTTGCAGTGACTTAAAAAATATTACTCCAGGGTGAACCTGGTGTAATACTAATACTTCTTTTTTTTTTTTTCCAGTTAAGAGACTTAACTCATATTCAGGACCTGTCTTTCCATCATTAGCAGAAAGAATGATTATTCTTGAGTGGGTTAACAACACCTATTTGTTTACTTACGACTTTTATTGCTTTCTTTTACTAGCTGTCCCAACAGAGGAGATTGTATTTGATACCCTTCTTAAGAAGATAAAATAAAAACAGGCCTTTCTCTAAAATTATGATGACTGAATTAAAATATATTGATGGAATTCCAAAAAAACCCAAACCTCCACAGTAAGGTAGCATTTTTGGAAAACTGCTATTTCTGAAACACTTCCCTTTACTATTTCCCCCCCCAAAGGCTGCATTGCAGAAAATGGTACCTGATAGGCAGTAGTTCCTTTGAACTAAAGTGAACACACAAATGATAACCTCAACCTCATCACAGGCTGTAGACCTATTTGTGTTGGAGCTCTCTTGATCTCTTACAAAACACTGAATTTACGCACAAGGAATTGAAACTTGCTTCAGGTAATACAAGGCAAAAAAAAGAGCAGTGGGTATTGGGTGAACTAATGTATCTGCTCAGAAAACAGCTTTGAGAGCAGACCTAACCCTGATGGAATTAATTGTTTAGCATAAATGTTTTTACTAGTTTGTTTTTTTTAAAAATGACAAGCATCATATTATTCAGAGTCCAGAAGAACAAAAAATAATCTGGGGAAAGTATTGAGGGGTCATCCTAAAGTTAAAACTTTCAGTTATTTCCCAAGATGTGAGATAAATCACAAACTCTATTATCTTGAGAAAGCTCTATCTTCCTCTTGACTATAGTGATAATTTCAACCATACGCTGCAGCTTAAAAGAGGCACTGACCAACTAACACTTCATAATTACCTTTTGTGGCATTTAAACAAGCTGTAGAAAAAAACATATGTCTGACCATATTTAAAAAGTTATATGAGGTTATTAAAGTTTTCTACAGTCATCAAAGTAAGGCTCCATTTGACTTTTGAAACAACTTACAAGATCAGTTCAAACATAAATGACTCATGGAAGGCTATTTCGCAAAAAATATTAATGAAAAAAACCCCTCACAACATATGGATCAGGAGAGGAGAAGTCACTCCCTAAAAAGGAAACCTGAGTTACAAGACAGGAGGATGAAATGAAATAAGTGCTTCAATTGCCTAGACATTAAGAGTGCACTTTGAGAGTGTTATAAGCACATCTGGTGGTAGGATGGCTCTATTATGGTATTGTAAGAATTCCAGCAGTATAGGTACATGTCATTCCTGCTCCATCTCCTATAGAATGCACTCACAATCCCTGCTTAGCCAGCAGTTAATAATTTTCAGCTGGCAGCGCTCTATTATATTTTGAAGAGCCAGTTAGACTAAAAACTATCTTCACTCCCTAGATATTTGTGACCTTGACAAGCGCATTCTTGGCTTTTTTGTACATCCAGATAAACTTGGAGAAGGTTCCATGCAGACTTTTTAGTATCTCACTGTGGGATGAGGAGAGGAAGCAGCTGCAGTGGGGTATCGGAGGCGTGGCAAAATGGACATTTTTATGGAGTTGGTCCTGCCAAATATAGAAGGAGTAGGAGATCTTTCCACCTCACAAGATCTTTTTGCACGAAGCTCATCAAAAGAGTAATGTTGCAGTTCTAGCAACATTAGCAGGCTAGCTAAGGTTACCGGAATAAACTGTCCAAATATATAATGCTTCTGTTTGCCAACACAGATGGAAAATCCCACCTAGTCAGATTAAATTCTGCTGATGGCAATGAGAAGGTTTATTTCTTTTTAACTTTAATTTCCAATACCCACCTAGAAGCCACCAATCATTTATAAAAGGCCTGAAGTCATCGATTTTGCATAGACAAAGGACAAAATGTTGTCAAATTGAAGAGTGATTCTGCTCTGTGTTTGGCTTCCATGCATGTGGTACCAACGCAGGATGACTGACAAAGGAAGAAGCTTTGTAAAGCCTTTTCCTACCAGAAAGAGAAGCAAGCAACATATACCCAAATGTATTTGGGCAGTATTGGTATGGTACCATAACCCCCACTGTAGCTCTGCATTGTTATGACTCTAAAAATAATAAATGAAATTTTCCATTAGAAAAGTTTCCTCCAGGCATGGTTACCTCAATCCTTCATCCCAAATGACTCTTTTAAAAACCTTTTCAGCATTGCAGAGATCATGGGAGGCTAATCACTGCATTTTTTAGACTTGACTGGTAAGAGTAGCTCTCCTTAGTCGCCTGGGTGAGAAACCAGGGAGTTCAATGTTCATCAATTAGGTGTTTCTTCTGAACCACCTCTGCAAGACTGAATGTCTCTCCATGCATCACACAGCATGACTGGTTTCCTACTTTAGGAAGCTAGATTTGTGAGGTGAAATTATTCCCCTTTACACTTTCAAACAAAATCAAACAATGGATTGATAGGACGAGCTTGACCATATCTGTCTGATTTATTGTGCTGTCACGTCTTCTCTGAAAGGCAGCTGCTCATTCCAAGCTTCCAAGTGTTAAGCCCTCTCTATACACACTATAATAATGAGCCTGTGTGGCTTGAAATCCTTTGGATTGTTTGCTTTATTTAAAGTAACACTCTTAATAAAATAAAACTCACTAATACTTTTATATTTGTCTTGAACAATATAAATACCAGCGGTAAGAGTTACTAGACTAACTCAGTGAGTTCTTTCTTAAGAAAGAATGCTCCTGGAAAACTTAATTATAACTCATGCATAATTTTGATTTGTGCAATAATTCTGTTTTTAAAAGAACATGCCAAAACTTCAAACAGCATATTTACTTTTGCAGTATTGATTGAATTCTAATAAGCAAGTCCATGTGCAAAGATCCAAGTGCCTCAAGCTGTTAGTTGCGAATGGACCCTACAGCTGCAGAGAAATCTCATGAGGTTCTGGGTAGGGAGAAACCGCTGTCTGTGCTAAGGAGCATATGAGATATGGATGGAGGTATTAGCAGCTTATATGGCTGTTCTTACAAAGTGAGTAAGGCTCTACTGTCCCCTACCCTTTCTAACACACAAGTTGAGAAAGATGCAGCTTCTTTAGTTGTCTAAGGAGATAGGAGCTTTTTAGGTTTGTCATTCATGGTCACTTCAAAAACCTGAAGAAATAAGTGAGAAACAAATGGTATTGCAGAGGTACAAATTAACATGTAGAATAAAGGAGATATTTCTTTTATACAGGGCACTGAAAAATGGAGAATCTCTGGTTTCACTAGTTTCTTCTCGTCAAGGCAGGCCTTGCTGAAAACAACTGCAGCTTGTCGAGGGTTTACTAGCTTTAGAACTTGATGCTGATTTTGAGGCTCATTTACCATCAAAAGACTCAGGACTGGCTTGTTTTGGAAGTCAGAAAGGTCCTCCAGATTTGAAGTCATGAACTGTAGGACTAGTTTTAAGTGAATGGAAATGAAGGTCCTTCTTACTTGGGCAGAGAGATGGCTTCCATAGTCACAGAGCCCTGGAGGATTGTCATGGGCTGGTACTCGGGTTGCTTTCTGCTGAGTCCTACTTCCTGATATTTGCCTTGTCTTCATACTAAAGTAGTAGCAGAAAAAAGCATCAATGTACTTACCAAGAGCTAGTCTTGATTACCCACTGTCTTTTTTAACTTTCACACTCAGCTGACCTGTGCAATGTAGGTGCAGAATAATGCGCGTTAGGTTTTTCTCCTTATGAAATAAAATGCTCTATGTCAGTAATTCACACAGGTAAATTCCTATACAAAGAAGAGGCAAAGTTTAGATCTTTCCCACAAATTAGTTTTTCACCATATTTTTCTTTTGTAGATTTATATATATTTATGCAAAGAAATTGGATGAAGGTAAACTCTAAAAAGATATGTTATAGGAGAATAAGGTAGAGTGAGCAGCACCCTCACAGATCACCTGCCTTTGCCTCTGGACAAAAACAAAGAGATACTGCTTTTATAAAAAATACTTCCTCATGGTACATACAACAAGCCAGTGGTCAGAAAGAACCTGAAATAGTGTGTCCCATTCTACTTAAGTTATGTTAACCCTGCAACCTAGTTAGGAGAGGTTTTAAATAGGAAGGGTTATCAGTTTGATCATGAAATTAATTTTGAACATTACTGGTGGAGAAGGTGGTAGTTCTTTGGATGGAGTAGAGGGAGCTAAACTGAGTGCTCTCAAAGATGTTTTGCAACTGGAATGAAATACTCCTGTCACTGATCCCCTCTGAAATAGAATGTCTATTCCAACCCTGTCTAAACGTGGGAGGTAGAACAGAGAATCTATCACCTAAGCAGTACCCAAGCCTCAACTGACTTCTATGTAACAAAAAACTAGAACTCACTCCTACACCTTCCTGGGTGCCAAAAGCTCCAGCTGTCCTTTGTGCACCTGCCAAAACCTCCCCTTTTTCTCAACAGCTGCTGCAAAGTGCTTGCGCAAAGTTCTGTAACGTAACACGGAGCAGATTGCTTTGGATCGGTGAGCAGGTGACTTAAGCAATTTTAATCAGAAGCTTCTGGTACCACTCATTGATTTCCAATGAAAAGTTAATTTTCTCCAGTTGATGTATTTTGGTACTATTTTATAATAACTATGAAGGCATTTAATACTCAGATTTATTTAAACTGATTTTAAGCTCAAAATTTTAAGAATTTTAAGAGATGGTTGGGTTTTTTAATAGAAATTTGATTCCTTTAAATTATATAAGGAAGAAAATTAAGTTTAATTGAATAAAACTACCTTAACTTACTCTCTTATGCATCCAGCATACTTGAAATCCAGATGAACTATTTAAAATCTGATGTTATCTTTAGTTACTGAAGTAAAATGATAACTCTGACTACCATTTCTGTAAATATTTTAAACTAATAGATTTGATTCTTCTAACGCTTATATTCATTCATAGTACAGATTAGGAAAAAAAACTTTTCTCTTTTACATTCCTATTTGCTTTTATAAGTTTTATGAGTAAACTACCATGAAAATGCTACCTCTATATATGCAAAAAGGTAAGTTTCAGCTTTATATTACCAGTGATTTCTGTAATAAGTTCAGGAGTTTGACTTTATTTAAAACTTGGCAGCATAAGTGTACTATCTAAAAATAATGGGAACATTTTCAGAGCCAAAGAAAGTTGAAAAATAAACTTTTTTTTTTTTTTAAATTTTGACAAATCGAGGTTATTTTTTGTTATCCATATGTTTGTCTGCACTAGAGGAAAGTAAATTGATAGATTAGAAAAAAATAATAATAAAAGAAAATGGACAATGACTGACCAGGTGAAGAATGCTTGAAAGGCTTAGTGGTTTGGTCTTCTTGAGACATCGTTTAGTTACAATAAAACATGGAACTTGGGATATGGACTTCAGACACATATGTAGAAATAGGCATCCCTTAGAGCAAAATAACAGCTTCAGCTAGCACAGTGCTCTTGTTTCTAATTTTTAACATTTGTGAGATATCAGGCCTCAAATTTTAATCTTGTTTGGCATTTATGCCATTAAAACCTGGAATAGAAAACCTAATTTTAGGAAATAATCTTTCATTTCAGGAAATAGATTTTTTAAAAAGAAATGTCTTTTTTCTTAAAAGAAGAGAGACAACGGACAATGCAACTAAGGTGGTTTGAATTCAGTCATGCTTAATTTTTCAGACAAGATGTCTTTATTAAGAAATACTCATTAATTACAGAAGGTATCTGTTTAGCTTTTCTCTGTAAGTACAGAATGCTAATATCCCATGTCAAAAGGAACTCTGCATTCCTCAGAGCATGGTAGAAGTCAATTATTCTTAAAGTTAGTATGGCTGAAGTGCACTGCTGAAGAAGGAGTATTAAATCAGAAGGTTAGGTGATATGCTCATTCAGAACCAAAATGGTGTGTTGATGTCCACATCATGAAGATCTATTAAAGATACACAGGCAAGACAGCATATAATGTGGTCCTCAAGCCTACTAAGCGCACACACACACACACACACACACACATATATATATATATATAAAATTAGTATAATGATTACTTTAGTAACGTAAACTAACAGTGTCAACCTCCTTGTTTGGAATCTTCTTCCATGATTCCTACAGCATAGATCTTTAAATAAATTGGTCACAGCAAATACACCCTACATCAGGAGATGCACAATGTGAAATCATTTACTCGTATCTTAAGTAACAGTCTAATCATCAGATGTGGAGATGCAGATGCTAAATGACTTGTTGACTAAGGGAAAAGAAACTGTGCTTTCGTGCCAGTGAGCAGATGTGCTCAATAGACTGGCTTGTAAGTGCTGATTTAGAAACAGCTGTTCATGCTACCATCATCTTTAATATAGTTCGTTTCCCTCCACTTCCTTTGTTTTCTGTACATACATATGCTTGCTCTATATAGTTAAGTTGTGCTAGTCAGAGGGTGGAGAAGGGGGAGTGCATTTTCATAAATAATAGACAATCAGGTCCTGATTCTGGGAGGTGGTGAGCACTCTCAGCTCCTGCTAGAGCTAACTTAGACTTTAAAAAACAGCATTAAAATGTTTGTAAAACCTATGGTATCACGTTTGTCATAGTAGATCTTTAAACTAATTTAAAAGGATATTGTTTATATAGAAGTTGTAAATGTCACAAGCTAGTTCTTTCACTACAAAAACGTTCAAGATTTTTTCAAGTTCACTTCGGTAAGGGCTTTTTCTCTCTCCTTTACCTTTATGTTTTAATTTTTTATTTTTCTTTCAGTCGTTCTCTTCTTTCTTTCTGTTGATCTTTCTCCCTTTCTTTTGTTCTATTTCCTCTTTTTTCCTCCTCTCCTCTTTTTGTTTCTCGGGGTGTTTTGTTCTGATGCATGTTCTGTGCTAAGTTGTGTGTTTGAAAAGCACAGTTTTCCATGAATCCAGATAAATTGATACTCTAAAGTACTTTGCACAAAGTTTCCTTCACTTCCTTCCTAGTACTAAAATATAGATGGATCACGTATCAGTAACAACTATACCCTCCATAGTTGACTCTTCAACTCCAAAGGAAGTTCAGAATTCCAATATCTGAATTTGATCTCTAGAGGAAATAACAAGTGAAGTACCTGTCTCATATTATTAGCACATGAGCATTAAAGTCTTCATCTAAAGTTCACTGAACCCTATGGAAAAACTCACTGACGTTAGTGTACTTTGGATCAGGTCAAAAATGGATTTCAATACTTTATAATGGAGGACATAAAGAAATACATAGAAGAAATACCTAACGTATTGCCTCATAAAACAGTCCTGCTGTACGTTAATGCAGGAAAGGACATCGTAATAAACTCATAACATTTTCAATGATAAATTTCACTATAATTGTTTTCTAGCTTTTGAAAATAATCTTTGGCATACCAAGTAATTTCTTATTTGATGTTCTTTAAGTAAATCAGATACAGATTATTTGAAGTCATTAATAAAAAAGCCGAGAACATTGGGGTTTTTTTACCTTTTTTCCCCCCTTCTTTCTTTTTAAAATTACTACCATTTTCTTCCTCCTACACTCAAGGGAGGGCATGCAAAGGTAGCTGGAGCCCTTTCAGCCCTACTTTACTTAAATGCTGTGTTTCCCAGACAGTGGGTCATGTGCAGACATAGTCGCATGCTGGTTCCTCTGAGGAATTTATAAATGTATCTTGCGCTTATTCTTAAAAAGAGAAATCATTGTCCTTTAATTGATTTTTATCCGTTAATGTAAAGATGCTGAGCTAGACTCATCCCTGCTGGAGGCATTCTAGGGCATGGCTGGATGAGCTAGTCTGAGGGTGGGTGATCTCAATGAGGAGGTATTCCTCAGCCTGTCCTCAGCCACTCATTACCTGGAAGCCGGTGCCAATCTTTCAGTTCTCCTGGGCGTAACGCTCAAGGAGAGAGACTGCTCTCAACTGTGGTTTCGTGAAGCAAACTGAATTATAAAAAGCAGCAGCAACAAAATATTGGGGAAAAAACCCAACACCAAACCAAAACAACAAAACCAAAAAAGATTAATCTACTAAATTGGAGTAGAAAACAGTCAAAAAATGTCTGTCCAGTATATGTGAGAGTTTAGCTCTGTCTGTGAGAGGAGAACAGAAATGAGCACCTGCATCAGGAGTCAGGCAGTAATCATCGGGCTCACCTCTGTCCCCCCCGAACAGTTCCTGACGATGACTCTAGCAGTATTAGCTTCAGTTTCTCAAGAATCCAAAAGTGAAATGGATGCATCCAGTAGGTGGCTTGCCTGGATCTCTCCTGTTCCATTAGTTAAAGTAGGTTGAATCCAGGCTATGCTGTGAAATTTTTGCTTCAAATGCACTACTGCCATTTTTCTTGAAACCACTTTTTATATACGTTATTATTTTGTTTTAGGCTTTCAGTGCTGTGACTTATTCTGTGAATGTTCCAAGACATGAAAATACCCAGAGAATTGCTTAGTTCTTTTAAACACCACTTCAGTCCTGTTAATTATTTCTTACTGAATAAAATTCTCTTGGCCCTTATTTCAGAAGAAGAGTGATAATATTCTGTGGTAGTGGGTTGAATCCAAAGTGTATTATTTTTGATGTTTAGATTATTACTGCAGTTGCATCTATTGCACTGTTTGGCAACAGTAGAGCAGCGCCATTTGCGAAAGAAACTTCATTGTCTTAAAACCCCAAAATAAACAAAATGAATCTTAATTTCCCTGAGAAAGCTGCCCATGTTGTACTAATGCTGTACCCTTTTGAATACAGTTTCCACAGACACCTCTGATACGTGACCTGAGTATGATAATTGCCAACATCACAGCAGCCAGTAATAAATACCTTCCCCTTTACACTCATTTCACTTTACAAGCCAGATTCTTTGGCTCTGATGAGTTGACTAAAGGAAAGGATGTGTTGTTCTTTGAGGCTCTTAACTAACCTGGAATCATTTTTCTCTGTTCCCAAGTGATTGGCTTTAACAGCTCATATTGGCTTTAACAGCAATTTAGAATTAAAAAAAAAATAATATAACTCTCTTCCTTCCCACAAACATACCTACGGATAGTGATGTTAACTATCAGTTCAATTGCAGTAAAATTTTAATCTAAAATTCAAAGTGATAGTAAAGGTTTAAAAACTGCAATGTTTCCTGGATGTGTAAGACAGATTCAGCAAAACAGCATTTTTGTGGCTCTATTACTCATGTTGTACAATATGTCCTGCTGTGCCTGTTCCTTGCTGTTTCTTTTAAAACTCTGAAACACATTCTGCTAAACGCAGCAGAGGATACACCAACATTGCAAGCTTTCTTGCTTTCTTTCCAAGTGAAAAGTTGCAGACATTGTTTATTTTTCTGTGGAACCTTCATGTGAAGAGCTGCACAGACACAAACACATGAGATTTTTTAGCAACATTAACTCTAAATGGAGCAAACCCAACCATCTTCTATTCATACTGTTTTCAGTGACAGTATTTTAAGTTCATTTGAAATCAGCCTTTAATCCTGTCTAATATATTTGACAGATGCTATGCACATCTTTTTTTTTTTTTTTTTTCCTTTTCTTTTGGCTGTTGAAAAAAAGTCCTTGCGGTTTGCAGTGCTGGTACTTTAGAACTGTGCAAATAATTTATGTTTACTTCCCCCCTATATATTTCTATACAGAGATGGGGAGGAGGGGAAATGAGTTTCAGCTGGTGTAAAATCTAGGGGTTTCATGTGATTTAAATACAGATAGATTTTTGATTTGTCATGCTATGAATTTCTTTTCCATTCTTATCTAAATGCTAAATGTAGCAGAATCAAGGATCAGTCAACTAGAATAATTTAAATACACATGTGAAATAGACAGGGGAAGTTCTAAGTTTTGATGGTAACAAATGCTCTGTCAGATACTTCAGCAAGTAACACCGAAAAAAAAAAAAAGAGCTTTTAAAGTGCTCCACCTGAAACTCACCACCAGTTTACAGAAACAGGCAGAAGGCAATGCAAACTTCTCATTGCAAGTTCCTTTCCAAAGCAACTACCCTCTTTTGAAGGGTAATTAAAAGCACTGTAAGCCCAAGGGACAGCAGTATGGGTCCCTGCAACCAGATGGGATTCTGTCAAATGAAATGTGGGTTCTCCTGCGCAGTCCCTTGATGGGAACCATTTTGCCTCTGTTTCTTTGCCTGTGAAATGGCATTAATACATTTTTCGAGAGTATGTGAACTTGTCAGTGTTTTCTAAAGGGCTCCGAGGTCTTCCTGTGGAGCTATCTATTGCAGATAGCCCGGCTGCCGCCTTGCAGTAAACTCCTTACCCCCCTTCGCAGTCGTTACCCGCACATCCCCAGGGTTCACATCCTATCCAGAATGGGATTTCCTGGTCTTCAGGGAAGGCTTGCTAAGCTGTTTACCATACAGACAGAAAGGCACATAAAAAAGCTAAGAAAAGAAAAAAAACCCCAAGTGCTGTGTTACAGCTAGAAAGATCTTTATTACCTTCAATGACCCCATCTTTCTTTCCTTGTTTTGTGTTTCTTCTGTGAAGGTAAAAGTTTGGTTCCAGAACAGACGAATGAAGTGGAAGCGGGTAAAAGGGGGCCAGCAAGGGGCAGCGGCCCGGGAGAAGGAACTGGTGAATGTGAAAAAGGGCACGCTGCTCCCCTCCGAGCTCTCTGGCATCAGCGCAGCTGGTCTCCAGCACACAGGGGACTCACTAGCGAACGACGACAGCCACGACAGCGATCACAGCTCTGAGCACGCACACTTATGATACACAGAGAGTGTCCCAGCTCCGTTCTCAGGAAAGATGCTTTGCTGGCAAGCTTTACACAGGCATCGTTTACGTATGCAAGTGACTCTGGCAGTGATTTTTAAAGTTGTTAAGAAAAATTCAGGCTTATTGTGTCTGCTTTTCTTGATTTTTAGATGGTTTACAGTAAGTGCCATGTCTTAAAGGTGCCTCAAGAGTGGAGAAGTGGAAGACAAACTTACTTTGAACATTCCAGTTTTGTTTGTCATGTTTATGACAGCGGGCAGGTATTTTTGCTTTAGCTTGCACTGAAAATTACATTGCTCTCAACAGACGTTATATTCTGAAAACCACAGTGCCACAAAATCACTATCTAGTGGATAAGAAATGTATTTTAACTCTGTATATATTTACCTTACAGCATTTTCCTGTCTTCACTAATTTTAGCAATGCATTCATATTAGCTGATGGCAATAGTCACTCATGACAAATGGCTTTTTGTCTCTTTATTTTTGTTTTGTTTTTCCAAAGACATACAATACATGCAGATACTTTTGTTCAAGTAGAGAACACCACAATAGTGTCTGCTAGGACACGTCCTTGTATGACAGACAAAACAAACCTTATGTTGCATTTACTATCAACTGCTGCTAATAGGGTATTATTAAACTTACCTAGCTCCTCAATTCTTCTTATCTTATAACTGCAAAAAATGATTTTTAGGATCATAAGGATTGTCCAGTAACCTACCAAAAAATGTCGTGTTCCACTCATGCTCGGTGGAAATGTCCCAAAGGATTTTTCATTTCTACTTTGTCATAATTGAGTACATTGATAAATACTGACACTCTGCAGAAATGTTGTCGCTTCATCATCAGTTTAAAAAAAACAGCAGATAAGCTGAAAGTTATTATCAACTGCTTATGTTGATAGCAATCGAAATATGAAGGTAACTCAGTATTGTGTCCCATGTGTAAAATCAAGACACATTTTCTGTTTTAAGCTTTTGTGTACATACAGGCAAATACCAAACCCCAAACTTTAATGCAAACCATTGATTGTACTTTGTAAAGAAATATGTTTAATAAATAATCCTTTTTAAATACTTCTGGTCTCTCTACAGTGATTTCATTGGATACTTAAAGGTTTTTTTTGTAAAATGCCTAAGCAGCTCTGCCTTTTTTGGATCTTTCGGAACTTAGTCTGCCTGTGGACAACACAAAACTATATTTTCAAATTTAAGCTTTTAATCTTGGATAAACCTTTTACCTTGATCCGTTTGGGAAACTCTTTCCTTTAGCAGGAAAAAGGCATCTAGCAGCTAATGATATATTCAGCCAAAACCAACAAAAGTCTGTTCAACCATTTTTCCAGGTTTAGAGCAAATATAAAGGGTTATTTTGTTGAACCTTGTTGAAATGGATGAAAAGGAATAAATATGAGGAAGGGATGCATACTTACATTATCATGCCTTTGTTCAATAAAGCTGTTCAGCAGAAAAAAACCCAAAATATCTCAAACAAAAAAATAATCAGAGATTAATTGGACTGGGTAGTGTGATAGAAGAAGCTGAGTAAGAAACGTGCATAATGTAGTAAATGCTTGTGAGCATTCACTGAAGCTCCGCTATGTAGAGCAGTAGGGCACCATAAAAATTAAATGCGATCAAGAACTCTGTGTCTGTGTTCCAAATACTTTCCACTGTAGGTTTGATCCTTCTTGCACATTAATTGTTGTCATGATCATTTTAGTTTAAAATATCCATGCAATGGGATCCAGTGGAATCCAAGTATTTCTTTAAAGACTTCAGAGCATTTTATTGATTCCAGCAGTTAAGGGGTTTTACATTTGTTTCTCAGTTCTTTCTCAAGTGTCTTTGTCCTACAAAACTGCTGAGAAAGGGAGTAGGATAGAGAAGTAAGAATACCTGATATTTTTAATTTCGTGGCTGGAAAGGAAAAGTTTTTTGGGGTTGTGGTGGTGATTATCAAAACAGGAAAAAAACCCCAGTGATTCCGACTAAAACTTTTTATTCTTGTCTGGTTTTTTCTCCTTCTTAAATGAAACTGAGCTGAATTTTGAAATGAAAAATTAGAATGAAAAGTTGAAAAAAAGCATCTTGACTTTTCAAAGAACATTTTTTAACAAGAGATTTAGTCAAATATTATGTGTTTTGATTGCTAGTAAAGAGGGGAGAGAAAATTATTGTCTTTCAAATACTCTTTGCAAAAAACGCCTTTTCAGGTTTGCAAAACCATTTGTTGCTGTCTTTCATAAAAAGTTTCAGACTGAATCTTGGGATCAGCCAAGTTTGAACTGACATCTTACAAAAGAAAATAGGAAGTGCTTTACTTTACCTGAAATGCACCAGCAATGTGCTCCTAGCCCAAGGCATTCTGAGAGGTGTATTATTCTGTTAGCAGCATTGTGATTTGACTGGGATATTTAGAGTGGGGGAACAGCCAGTATGTGTGATGATGGCAATCTGTGAGCCATAACAATCTCATTACCAGGAAGATATTTTTTTTCCTGTTGAGAAAGATAGTAGTCTTTTTCCATTTTCCTAGTTTTAACTGAATGTCTTGAGACTTAAAGCATAGGTTGAAGAGAGAGAAATATGTGCAAATGAATTTACAGCGCTAGGAGACATTTTTGTTTAGATAATTGAATAAGCCTTCAAACAAAGGACCAAATTATGTAATTTTATATTACAGGGAAAAAAAGATGACTAACAATTGATCACCTCCCATGCTTTAAGAGCAGCTCAGACTTTGAATTTGGCTGTAAGGTGCTAAGATTACTTGAAGACCTCTTGTGGCTTTAAACAATTGTGTTGTGGGTACACCATTGGTAAGTGCAATATGGTGCAGAGATTCCCCACTGGCAGAAGTGGAAGCTATGAAGCCTAAGCACAGCGAGCTTCCTGCTATGGTCTTGAAGGAATTTACTTACAAGCACAGCCCCACAGAAATACAGACATGCTTCTTCCAGATTTCAGCTAGCTCAAATTCAAGCCACACGTAGCAGCAACAAACACTCTGCACTTTAACTGCGCTTTGTGGGTTAGCAGATCTGCTCAGGACTCATCGACACAGATGATGTCTCATCTTGTTCTAAATACCCTGATTACTCAAAAAGTGTGTTATGGAAGCCCCTGGGTTCAATCACCTGCTGTAACATATGACTTTTTATCAAAGGTTTAGCACAATTTTGTGGCTGAAAACAGCTATGGATAAAGGCTTTGGAACTGTAACTTCAAGTTTTGTTTGACCTTCATTGGCTTCTATCTGTCTGCAATCTAACACAGGGTTCTTCTACCAATCTAGCCATATGGTATAGCTAAGACTATCATTTAACAGATGGACAAAATCAAGCCCTAAAAATTGTCATTTGCCGTAAGTTGTGCAAGCACTTGGTGGTAGAGTGAAATCTGGTGAAACCTAGTTTGGTTTATTTATCTTTATTAGTTCCTGTTATTAAATAGTGGCTAATCACTGTTCATGACTTATTGTCAATGAATCCTGCTTCTGAGAATAATGATGTATTTTTTGAGTTACAGTAATTTTGATATCTGTCCAGAGCCTACCTCTCTTTGATGTTCTGTTAGCATATTACTGAACCAGACACAGAAATTGTGTACCCTTATGGAACATACACGGAAAATATAACTGACTGCAAAAAGGCAGTGATGTTTAACAGTTTAATTTTCAATATGATGGATGATAAGAATTTTTTTTCTGCTGTCTCAGGTACAAGGCTATATAATATTTGCAAAGTTTCTTTCTCTTCCCTTATAACTCTTGAGTTTTTATTTTATGTTTTTGTTTAGTTTCATTGTTTTCAGTTTTATTTTGACAATATCAGTTCAAGAAGTGTGGTTAAAATATCACCATTGCAAGCTGGCTGAATTTATTAAAACACAAACTGGAAATAGTTTGGGAATTTAATTAAATGCTTATCTTTTCTTGACTTTCTTTTTTTTTTTTTTTTTCCATCAGATTCAAATATAGTCAAAGGAGAACAAGAAGGAGAGACTCTGTCTTTCCACCACAGGCCAAATTTCAAGGCAGTTAAGTATCCTGCTTTTTAAAATGAAGGCTCTGACTGCTGCAATAATATTATTTGTACAAATAAAGAAAGAAACACCATTAGGACGTGCACTTTTAGTATCTACGAGGAATCATATAAGTTAGGGACAAAATATCAGCTTCAGCCTTCATTTAGAATTTCCTGGCTTCAGTCAGTCTATGTCTCTTGGGTGAGCTTGTATTTAATAGAGTACATGCAGTATTTAAGATCGGCTACAAGATTCAAGAAATTTTAGAGAGTAATATTTAACCAATGATGTACTGTAATTTAATATAGTTATGTAATGTGTGTGGATTGAAAGGGAGAATTCCTTTTATAGACCTGATGTCTACATTCATTTAGAAAAGGCAATGTAGCTGATAGCTGGCAGCAACTGGCACAGGGCTTCAGTGATGATGCACATTATTACCTCAGATTAATGAGGACTTACTAGAGCTCATTTGTTTTCTGTTCATTTTCATTTTAAGTCCATAGTCTTTTGACATCATTTGCAGCTGAAAGCTACAGTGTAGGAATCTATGTCAATGTAATATAAGGCCTCTGGCTGCTAGGCAGGGCCTCCATATGGCATAATAAGAGGTTATCACAGTCATCTGTACAAACTGCAAATGTATCAGAAATTTCTCAGCCATTTATTACTCCTGTCCAAGTTGTGCATGCAAATCTGCAAGTCATTGTCCTTTTTCTGGCGTCTGAACTGTCATGACTCCTATCTGCAGAAATCTGGTGAAATTTTACTTTCATTCCATTGAAAACAATCACCTAGGAAGCAGATTTGGTTAGTCAACAAACGGAGAGACCCCAAAAACTGTTGTAAACGAAGACCTTGTTAAATAGTAGTTGTAGTAGGAAATAAACATAGTTTCAATTTTTGCAGTTCTTTTCTGTAGATAGACTTCCAAGGCTTTTTAAAGAAAAGTAAGTTTTGAAATAGCCTTTTTAACTGATAAACAGCAAGGGACTCAAGGAATTTCTTCTGGCCACCATCTATAATACGCCCAGTAAGCCTTTTGGGATTAGGTTCAGTGCCCACTAGATTTGCTGGGAGGACTTGGTTCTATTCTTCTATTCTTTTTTTATATTTGGCCCTTGAGTGCTTTCTAAGACAATCTTTTCCAACCCTTGCAACCCTGACTCCTTCCCTAATAGGATTCACAAAAAAAGGGTAAATATGTGGTTCTTCACAGCACAAATGGAAGTTATAGTTAAGATAAGGTATAAGGATGTGATCCAGGACACTAAATAATAATTAAAATGGCATTAGTTCTGTTCAGAGGACTAATTGACTGGAATAAAACATACTGCCACATCCCTGTTATTTCTATATATGGTTTCATATTTTTGTGTATCATTGTGATTATTTTAGAAAATTTTATATATTATATCAATTAAGGTTATATACTTGAATGTAAATATTCAGTTCTGATGTCTAACAAAACAACATTACTAGTACACAGACTTCTCTCTCTCAAGAGACAGAAAATTTGGCCATAAGTACTTTTCTGCTAACATTTGGATTATACTTGTAAATTTTTTAAATTTAGCATTAAATGAAACCCTATAAAATGTTATTTTACATTAGTGACCAACACGTTTCAGATTCACTCATCCTTTAAGTAAGCAGCACAATTGTTTTCTGTAGGAACTTTCTTGTCTTATAACCACATGATAATATCATGGGTTTTGTGTTGTAAAAGTGCGCTCCAAGACCATATGAAGCAATGAACATGGCAAATACCTATAAAAGTGGTTTAGGATTTAGAGACAGATTCTCATCCTTAGTGTCACCATGAACATATAGACACTGTATATGTTACTTATGTTTGCTTATGGACTGCAGGGTTTTCAGAAATATGCCTATTCTGAGTGCTTACCACATTATTTGCCAAGAAAGTCACATGCACAGCTGAGAAAATACTGAAATGGGCATTTTCCCAAATTAAAAGTTTATCTTGAAAAGTGCCCTTAGAAAAATTTTATGCAATCACCACAGAAATGCATTTAAGAGAGTAAAAACTACCAGGGGAGAAAAAAAGTCCTAGTTTGGAATTACAACACATTGTAAATAATTTTCTATATGTATTTCTGTAATTCCTACATATATACCTATTCACTGGAACTGTGGAAACAAAATACACAATTTTTGAGTTCATAAGCAATACTGAGTACAACACAGCTGTTACTTTTCTAATTTTAGCATATTTGCATAAGACATATGATTCTGATGACAATATTATGAAGAATTTTCAGAACTTCTTTTATATAAAATATTTTTTGCAAGCAAGAAGTAAAGATTCTTCTAAGGAAGCAAAGGACCTCATCTAAAGCCTGTAGATGGCAATGGAAAGATTACGATTGATTTCACAGGGATTTGGATTTAGCCCAAAGTACACACAAAAGTTCATACAAATCAGTGAACAGTCCGGGATTAAGACATTAACCAGTAATTTCCAAAGTGACTGTTGACTTTGTGTGTCCGTTATGACACACAGTATCCTGATTTCAACAAAGTTTTGAGTACACAGTGAAAATTAGGACCACTTTATGGAAATGTGAGTTGAGGACTCCATATTACCAGTCAGTTAAGAAAATTTTGTTCTTGGTTCTAAGAGTCTTATAATACAGGATTTATATAGCTGGCAAATCGTCACATTATGTTATTAAATTGTAGGTTTCATAACCAATATAAAAGAAAGTTGCTATGCTGCTTTCCTTCTCCTGTAATTTGTGGCATTAGTAGATAAGAAAAATAAAACACATTATATATAGAGGTAGGTTTGAACAGATGTTCCCGAGTGGTTGCAGGGGGGTAGGGGTGTCAAGGAAGGTAAAACTTTCCTTCCACTCAGATGTCTGTCTTGAATTTCTCACAGTTTTTGCAGACAGTTTGGCTCACTTCCAACATACATCGTTGCCTGTCTGGTATGAAAAATGCCATCTGTGGTGTATGGAAGTTCTTTCTTTAAAAAGTGGCCTGCTAATTATTCTTCAGGCAGGTGTTACTAAAGTGAAGTCAGGTGTCAAGCACGGTAAAACCTTTGAATTGCCTAAAATTGCCCTGTTCTTGTGTTCTGTTCTTTCCCAAAAGAATAGAACAGAATATTAGAGAATTGAAATGTTGGTTGATATAGGATTGAGATGACTCATGCAGCAGTATACATTGCGGTGACACTCAAAACCTGAAAGTTAAAGGATGTGGGTTGAATGAAGTGTATAAATTTTCCAAAACAAATATCCTTCTGATGCTTATGAGCTGACTTTCTTTTCCTTTACAGTTGCACTGCCATCTTGCAAAATGTTAAAAATCCTGATGCTCTCAAAGATTTCAGATAGGGTAAAAGGTGGTGGAAAGAATTTCCTTCTGTGCTTTAAAAGACTGGGAGAGCTGTTTGTTGAAAAGAGTGTGGAAGATGGCTGTATTGTGTGAGTGACACCTGCAAATTCTCACCTATATTCACTCTCCAAAACACTCGTACTATAAAGCTTTTTGAAGATTAATAGGATGGTTAATGGGCCAGAATCAACACCAGAGGCTGCAGGCAGCCAATCGCCTGACCCACGAGCCCCAGCTCCCAGGACAAGCACTGCTGCTGCTTCTCATTTATGATAATTAGTCGGCTCCTCTGTCCCTTACATGACATCAGTCCTCCCAACAGAAGATGAAAACTCACCACGCTGAGCCAGATGTTACAACACTTCTCTCTCCCTAGCAGATGAGTGTTGTTAGGAGGTGAGGGATTATCAACATAAATGCAAGGCTTCCTATTTCCTACACCGTTTTCAGAAGACATTTTGAATAAAGCAGTCCTTTTACTCTTCATAATCTTGGTGTGCAGAATGAATGACATTAGTGGTTTTAAAAAAATGAGCATGAGGAAAGCACAGGCACATTTACTCCTTTTGACAGTAAGACTGCATTGTCTGCTTTATGAGTGATGAAAGCAATTGAGCTTTCCCCCCAGCCTCATGCAGAACCCTTGACAAAATATTTACAATAGATTGATACGACACTGAGATAAAGAGCTGTCCTATAAGTAACAGGGTACCTAGTGCTCTTACATTTTTGATCAACCCTGAGACATCTGGATGATTTTGAACTACCAGTCTTCTACTACGAAGAACGGTTTGACGTTCTTAAGGGCTTCCTCTTGTGTTTTCAATATCATGCTCAGCCTCTGACTGACTTAGCATATTGCAATAATGAGATGTACACAAAGCACTGGCATGCAGCATTATTGAGATGATTTCCTTTTTGGCTCAGCCAGATTCCTGTTAAAAGTTATACGGACTCTTAAGAGACTAACAAAAGAAGAATTAAAGATCCAGCAAAGGCACGAAGATAAGCGTGATGAAGCTGGAGTTAGGATCTCGTGAAATTAAAAGCAGACTTTGTATGAATACATTTATTGAAATGTACCATTGACATTTCATTACACAACAAAGCCACAAAACCCTAAACTCCTTTCTTGGCCGAGGTTGAATACCTATCAAAATCCTAGTATTTACTTGTTAGAGTGGGTACTTCATTAAATTTGCAGAATAGAGGCTTAGATGAACACATTTTGATTAAAGAGAAAGCGAAACAAAACTGAAAATTGCACTGAAATAGTTCCTGTACTGTAATGCATTAATGGCTAAAATCCATCCCATACCTGCTCATGATACAGATTAAGTGAGGATTAAGCCGTAACTTCGTGATTGAGTCCAGCCTACAATGGCCCTTTGAATGACTTTGAGAATATACCACTTGACAGTTCAATACAGAGATTTATTTTAATTCTAGTAGGAGACCATACTTTAACGTATTTGCAAGATATATGCAAACACCTTCCACTGCCTCAGAATAGCAGAAAATCACAGCAATATGAAAAAAAAGGCTTTTTCACTGAACAGTCCTTTTGTAGTCATTGTTGATGAGTCTGATAAAGCTCTGAGGACCAAGGCGGATATAGTTTTCTCAAAAATTTTGACAGCAAAAGATTATCTTATCATCCAGGTATTTAAACTGGCATCTAAAGAATCATGCTGAAAGGCATATGCAGCTTTATGCAAACCATAAGCACCTATAATCCCTACTTTTGCCTATCACTGCTGTGCAGCTCTCTCCGAGGGGAACCTTCACAGCTGTGTAACAATTTGGGGAATGACAACACAAGAAATGAATGTGAGTAATGACGTACCTAACCACAACTGCAGTTTGATCACTTAGCACCACTTTGATTACTGCAATTACACAAACTGGATTTTAATTAGGACATTGGGTTTCACTCCTCTGTTTTTTAATTTCTCCTATCTGGAAAAAAAACATGGATCTTTTAAAAAAAGTGAATTAGGAAAGCCAAATATAATTACAACAAATACTTTTATAAAATACAGTTTGTGATTTCAGATCAACTAAGAAATGGCAATTCCCCAGAATAGCATCAATAAAATCACGCCTTGGCATTGTATCTCTCAAATGCAAAGAAAGGATGACAATGTATGCAAAAAAATTCATCAGCTCAATTCCTACACTGATCTCCAATTCAAGTACAAGCATGTCTTAGCCTGGTATAAAACATAAGATTTCATTTTACAAGTGATGCTGTGATGCTCACAAGACAATAAGGATATCTTGTTTATAAGGAATTTAAGATCTTTTTCTGTGTGTTTCTAAGTTACAAAATCAGGTGAGGACTTAGTGACCTATCCAAGATGAAATCAAATAATTCCTCTGAATTTAATTAACCTGATTAATCAAAACTTTTCATAGACTATATTTATTACTTTTATGATATATCTATGCCCACAGAGTATCATTCTGTGAACTTTTTGGAAAATTTAATTCTTCTGTGGAAAATTTGATATTTGAAATTAGTTTTCACTCTAAATCAAGTTGCAAAGTGACCCTCTCACAACAAAACTATCAACAGACAAAACATTTACAAAACAAAATTGAAACTTGTAGAAAATATATTTGTAAAAAAATGTTTTGAGTTAGAATGCTACTTTCATATTTCATTTTTTGTTTATATTAGGAAATCGAAAAATTTTGGGTTGTCTTCACACTATTGCAGGGGCTTAGGCATCCTGCACAAGTGTGATTCAGAAAAAAAAAATTAGATTAAATACTTATGTGAGCAATGGAACAATTCAGAGAATTTCAGTTGTCCAAAACAGCCAAGAAAAATAACATAGAACTTATTCTCCTTCTCATTTGGGCAAATAAAAAGAAAACCCTTAGCTTCTGAAAAGCCAGTTGGCATAAGGTCTAAGACATTTTTAGTATGATAATGTCAGTAAGACAAGATGTCTGTGGAGGAAGTTTATGTAGGAATGTGCTTCACTGGAACAGAATGACTGGATGTGACAGATATCAACATTTTTCACACTATTTGCTTACCTAGTGGTACAGAATTACAGACTAAATGTCTCATTGCAGATACTAATGTCAGCTACAGAACTGTATGCTAAAGCAAATACAGATATGTATGCGATCATTATATCTAGCGTCCAGCAGAGAAAAAAAAATCCCACAGAAAAAAAAGGTAAAGAATCCTCTAAGAAGCCTTTTCATTAACAGGTTTTTTTGCTTGCTGCGTTACAGTAAAAGGCAGGGTTTGCACAGGCTGAAACATAAAAGAGCTGAAAAATACTATAAAGGCAAACAAATATTGAGAGCTAAACTGGAGATACAGATCAGCGTTTCAGATTCCTTTAGCTCTGTGACAACACCTGGGCTCCAAAGGTATACTGATATTCAGTGGCACTTCTCAAAGAGAGTGTGAAGCTAGTATTAACTTTATTCTCTGAATTCTGAAGAGTTGGTATAAGAAAGTCTGTGTTTATTTTTGGTTTCCCCACTTCCAATCCCATCCCTTCCTCTTGTTGCATTTCAAATCCAAAGAAATACCTTTTCATGGCCCAAAAGTAAGGACTAATGATGTTACAGAAATGGCTCAAATGTGTCAACAGCAGTTTTATTAACTGAGAACCATGATCTAAAATCTTCACCAATTTACAAGTAACTGTAGAGAGTTGTGAGGTCAATGTAATGTTTTTTTGTTTTTAAAAAAAACAACCTGAAAAATGCAAAAGAATGTATTTTATAAATTGTGTTGCTTTATTCAGATTGACTATTCAGATTGTGCTAGATTTCGTAATCTTTTAAGAATGAATATGCATTCCCCAGGTAGCTCATCAGTCTCTTAAAAGCTAGAGAGATGATTCATGTCAAAATTACGGAGTTGATTCATTGAAAACCTACTCTAAGTAGACAGAACTGACCTTGATAGTTGCATCTGGACTCTGGCAAATCTTTTTCTAATTTTCCACTATTTTGTCTCCCAGTATCTTGAAAAATTGCCACAAAAAAAACCACAAGCCCCTAAGCATCCCCCAAAACGCTACACATACAAATCTTCCTATTCTGATTGGTCTTTGGCTCAGACATTAAACCAGTAAGTGTTTCAGAACAGGTAAACAGCACAGCAAAGAAAACCTTATGGACATCTTGTTCACAGCTGCTATATAAGTTACTCTGTAACACTGGAAGGATTCCCCACAACTAAATATCAGGGAATACATTCCACACTTATGACATACAAATTTGAAGCCTATTTAATTCCCTGAATATAAAAAGAGATTAGAAACATTCATGAATATATGGAGAACTAAATTTTGGAACTAGAATGAAGGAGGGAAAAAATAGGCATTTCGTAAGTGAATTCTGTAGTAGTCTTTTTTTCCTCAAAGTAATGTGTATGTATAAATGGAATTTAATTTACTTTTCATTTATATTCATCATATAAAAAAAAGGACAAAAAAGGCAAAAAAAGCTTTTGTTATTGTAAAATGTGACATATAGACTGCTTGTAATTTGATTGATCATTTATTGATAATTTCAATAATTTATTTTATCAAATAACTTTTAGAGTTATTCTTGCTTTGCATACTACATTAAAAGGTATGGGGCATGCAATGAACTTCAAGCTTGCAAAATGAAAAGCATTCAAAGATTGAAAACATTTATCACTAAGTTTAACAGACAGTTCCAGTGCTTATGCATTATGGCAGTCTTTAATTGTACTGGGACCTCTAACTAGGATTCTGCTCCAGATTTCAAATATTCCAGAAACTTCAGGGTTTCTATAACTTTTCACTTGCTTGCTTTCCTTCAAGTTTTTTTCATAACATTTTTTCCCACTAACAATTTGCAGATTTTGTTGTGTTTATTAATTAGTTTTTGCTCTGGTTTTAATTTTTCTTCGGTACAAATTTCAGCTTTTAGTTGTTTCTGAAAGCTTCCAGGGCCTTCTGGAGCTGACAGCTTCAGTTAGTTATCTTCTGAAAGGGAGACTGCTGATTAAAAAGGGCCTGAAACTTCTTTCTTTGATTGCTGATTAAGAAAGAACCTATTCAAGTCAGTAGGACTTCAGCTAGTAGAGACAGCTGGGGGGTGAAGAGCATGCTGGAATGTCTCTAGGTAGGATGGGATTGCACAGTATTGAGGTTTGCACAATGTTGAGGTTTGGTCCTCAACACATGACAGATAAATTACCTGGGACGCATCAAAAGTACTGGAGCAAGGAGGGGTGCCCTGATGCAGGTTTATGCTATGGGGAGCATTTGGTGTTTCTTCCTGGAGTGGTTTCAGAGTGGGAGGTGTGCTTTGGCAGAGGTAGTTAGGCACTAAGGGAGCAGCAGTAGGAAGTGTTGCTTCAAGGATGATGAGCAGGTGATGGACAGGGTTTTCACAGGGCCCCTGGAGGAACATGAGCATCAGCTGCAGGATGTAATAAAGGAAGGGGAGTGAGAGGTTGCTTGTGGATGTAGATTCTCTGGGTAGAGGTGGTTTGCAGCTTCTGACTTGGCAGCAGGAGAAAGGTTCCTTCTTTGCTCTCAGACCTGAATTTGCAGCATTGGCACGGTGATTCCAAGGAAAGGGAGCAAACTCTGCTAAGAGGGAGCACAGGGGCAGCTGGACCAGAGGTGAGTACTAGTTCTGGAGTGGCAGAGCACAGTGGCTGTAGACCCTCTTTGCGGTGGTGGGGTGGGTGTGTTCATCTAACAGGCTTACTGGCACAGGAGGCTTGTTGCCTGCCAGAGGGCCAGGTAACTTATCTGTTAGAAAAAAAGGGGATTTCCACCTTTCAGAAAGTGTTCTATCACCTTTGGTAGCTAAGCATTTTATTTTTATTTTGTTCAAATGCATTAATTGCACTTGGCATTTATAACATGCTGTACTTTATTTAAGGTAATAATCCACAGAAAATAGTATCTCCTTAGGACTAGGGATTTGCAGGCTAGGAAGGAACAGAAACCAGGTGATTATCTTAGGAAATAAAATAATCCTTGTTCCTCATGATAAAGAAAAATAGTTGATTTAAGGCCAGATGATGCTTGAAGATATCAAGATTTAAAATATTACCAAGTGATTTTTATCAAGTGCATCTGTGGCTGGTACTAAAATACATCTTTAAAAATGTTCAGTGTCAATTTATGAAAACTATTTATTTTCCTGTTGAAGTTCAGATACATGTGCATAATCTTTATAATTCTCTATGACTGTTCTTTACAATAAAAAAAACCCAGCGTTTTGGTTAGTCTTGCTTGAAAGGTGGTACTTCCTATGCTTCCACTCAGTAATTACCCAAACTGTTCCTGCTGCGCACATGCAATAAAGCGGCAGCATGTGCTATATAGCTCGCGTCATGGGATGTTTCATAATTTTGGATCTACTTGGTGTTGATACTCATATGCTCCTAATTCAAAAACATGAAAGACTATTTTGGTGATAACAAGTAGTTATTAATCACTGGTCAGACAGTACAAAGACCTATTAAGTAGGTTATAATGTGTCTGCTCAAGTGATCTTGATGTATAAGAGAGCTATCCTGTATCCAAGGCTGTAAGCCATATAACTCTGACATACCATATAGGTTACAGTATACAGCAACCTGAACCCTGGCGTTCCAAATAAACTAAAGATTTTCAGAAATAAAAGTGCAAGAAATTGCACTGCAGAGCATGCCAAGTAAAACTTGGAAACAATCACAACAGGTGGGCAGGCTGTTCTCCTAAAATTACTTGATAGGCCTGCCTTGAAGATAGAATTTATTTTTCCAGGAACTCCCATCCCCTCTCCCACCAAAAAAACAAAACACATTTTTCCTCGGTAGGAACAAAAGGTTAAAGTATTTCAAGAACAGAAAATGCTGAAAAAATAACAGAAAAACACCCTTAAAATTTTCTGCCTTATTCTTCAGCCTGCCTGAGCACCCTGATGACTGCCTCCTGACTCATTAGGCAGCTGTGGCATGAACAAGTCAGCTGGTGTGGGGCTGCTCATGGCTTAAAAGCAGCTGCTTGGAGCTGTTTCAGCTTGTGCAGAGATAAGTGGCCCAAGAAGCCAACTTCAGAGAGTGCCAATAACTGACCCAATTAAGAGTTCACCTCTTGAGTGGACTGGTAGCTGAACACCCAGTAGATGGGGCAGCCTAGAAGCCCACCCGTGGACAGCTGAACAGCCCAGCCAAAGAGGCATGTAGGCAGAGGCTGAACAATCATTTAGTCAGGCCGCATGCCTGTTTATTGACAAATCTTTCCACAGAGCTTAGGGATAAGATTCAGAGGTAAGTTTAGTGTTCTGAAATTCCCAAGCTTTCCTCAGCAGGGTAGAGTCTGGACCACCATGTTGTCCTGATCATCTTTTCTGTTGTGAATGTCTATCTCTACTTCAGTCCAGAACAACTCAAGCCAGTTTTAGCATTTTGTTTTGTTGGGCTATTTTTTTCTGCTGATGGAGCATGTTAAAATGGCTCAGCACAGTGTCTAATGACCACCAGGGTTGCACAAGGAAAGTGCCAAAAGTGCACAGCAGCTGGAAGTGGGGGAGGGCTGAAACCACTGCTTAGGCTCTCTTGGGATCTTCTTGCCATTACAGCTTTGTTTGAGAAGGATAAAATGCAAACATGTTAGAGGGCTTTCTGCTTGTGATTGGCCCTCCCAAATCAGCCAGAGCTTCATGATGAATTTCCCCGCACATCTTCATTGCGGTCAGCATAGCAACTAAACCAAAAGGGTTTTCTATCTCTAACATTGTTTTATTAGAACAGAAAAGAAACCAAAGTAGTTTCTGAAATACAGAGAACTGAGTTTTTGCTGTTTGAGGACTAATAAAAATATAGAGCATGAATGCCAATTCCCCTGCTGCTCACTGTGTCCTAACAGGGTGAGCCGTTACATTCAGACCTTGTATGTCTCAGCTGGCTTTCTGGATTGCAGCAACCTGTGCAGAGCTCCTCTGGTCTCCGCAAGAACCTCATTCCTGCAGCTCTGAGATGCTGTTGTCCTCTTCCTGAACAGGCCTTTGCCTCCTAATCTCTTTCTACATCTTTCTTCTGTTATACCTCTTGAACTATCCCCTCTTGGCTTCCTTGCAGTCTGATGGTCCCTTGTAGATCCCAAGGAGAGCACCACCTTCGTCTCCTTCCAGAAGATGCCATATGACTGCATCCATGTGTGGCTGCTAGAACATGGAGTACCAGGGAGCTTTCATGCCCAGAGAAAACCCATCCATAAAACACAGTATATAACATATATAGTCATGTGAATAGGCAAATAGAAGAATCCATCCTGCTAGAGACTGGCCTTGAAAAAAAAAAAAGTGTAACTTTGAAAAGAGCAGTTACTGAAGTGCTGGTGTAAAGGAAGCACCAACTGTTTGGATGCAGATGCGTGCTTACGTAGGATAACCTGCTGAAGCCATGTTTTTGGCAAATGCACAGGAGGTGGTGACTTCATCAGCTGTTCAGTTGATCTAATAACTTGCTGCTGTTGAAATAAAGTCATCCTGTTTCCACCTCATTCTCCTCTCTGGTTTGTAGCTGTGTGGTCCTGCCCTCTTTCTCCTGGGCTTTCATGCCACCTCCTGCACTTTCTAGACCCTCTCATGAGCCACTTGGCTCACTAGAGCAGTAGAAAAATGTAAACCTATTTCTTTTCTGGCTTAATTTCTTGCTATGTGAGTTCGAGGTCTGTCAGCTCACAGAGGAATCCTGTCAGTCTCTGCAAGGGCAAGGTAAATGGTGGAGGAAGCCTGTTAGCAGTAATGAAGGAGAGAGCGGTGCTGCCCACCCATTTTCCAGCAGGAAGTCACCATCTCAGTCAGCTAAGTAGGGGACCAGAGTCTAAGGTGCTAGTGATCCCCGTGGTCAGTACACTAGGGGGGGGAGAGAAGACAAGATACTTTTTGCAGAAAACTTTAATTTTTTCATTCTTAAGAGAAAGGAGAAAGGTATCAGACATACCAGTGTTTGAAACCAAACCAAAAAACCCCAAAATACACACACACTCCCTCTATAGAAGCAAGAATAGATAATAATAAACAAACATAAAGGATAAAGTTTGAAGACTATTATGTATGCTTATCAGCAAGTTTCCCCAACAGGCTGCAGGGAGGGTATATTATTTTCTCTGGACGTCTTGGCAACCCTTGAATAAATTGATTTTGCTTATAAGTTGCACTGAAGAAGGATCATATATGAGCACTGTTGTATGGTTAGCAGTCCTGCATAGAAGAAATGAAAAAGTAGCAGTAAGTGGCTAAGGGCATGGCATTGACTAATATGCAGAATATCCCTGTCTTCAGGTTTCTGGAGTCTGTAATATGCTATTAATAAGAGTTCTGTATTAATACATATAGCTTATACAAAAAGAACAAATAAACACTTTGGTAATTTTTTAAAGGTACTGTATGATGTAGGGTTCATAAAGGGCAATGACAACATTAAAAATATGTCATAATACCAGTTTTATAACACTGATGCATTGCCAAGCATGAATATAGGTGCTGAATACCTACAGCAGTGATACAAAAAAATATCTGACATCTGCTCATCACAATGTACTCATTTAAAGTGTTTCTGTATTCAGTGATACTACTACGTAAGAAGAGCACACTAAGCCCAGCTCTGTTCTGGATGTGATTTAGTTTGCTGTGAATGATTGCCAAGGCAGACTATATCGCCCATCCCAAATTCAACCTGCCCTAATTCCCTTTATGACTTTATTATTTAGTGCTGGTTTAGTGCTCTGAGAGACCCAAACAGGAAGCGTCTGGGCGTTCTCTGTTCATGAAGTGGGTGGAATGGAGTTCTTTAGAGAAAACAAAGTATGATCCACCTACGGATCGTGTTAGGCCAGCTCCCCAATTTCCTCTAAGTAAAACAGAGGCTTTTGTTGCCTTAGTTACTGGAATGATCTACTAGTCAACAGCAGAATCCCAGTCTCCAGACAGAACATCCTTCTGCATTTTTGATGGTGGCATAGGATGGGAAATACCTACTTTTCTATTTTTCAGTTGTAAAAAAGAAAAATAGTAGTTAACTCTTTGCAGAAAATAAAATAATTAAAATAATAAATGCTTGCAAAAAGAACTCTGCAAGGTCACTGAATGGAGGGAATGTTGTCTGTTAGAGGGTTAGAGCTTCCACTAAAGCAACTTTGCTGGATGCTTTTTTCCCTGTTCCTTTCTTAACAAAGAAAAGAGCAAGTACTGTAAACATGAAAAGTTTCAAGGCTTAAATAGAAAACAGCAGCTACATTTGTAGAGTCAGATTACTGAAGCTTGTCCAAAATTGATAGATCTTGCAGACAGGATTTAAAATTGTTCCCTTCCTCACCAGAGGCGTAGCTATTGTAGTGCTATCATCTATTTTTCCTTGGACACAGAAGCTGGAAAACATAACCTATCTGTTTCCCCTGTGAGGCATAATCAAGCCCAAATTCTTTCCTTTAGTATTGCAAACAAGGGTTTCAGTATAGTGATACTTGGGTGATAATTTCCACTGAAATGGGTGTCCAAAATAATAATTTTAAAGTATAGAGTCCCAGAAAACAGATGGATTCTCTTCTTTCCCAGAGTGGTGTGATAAGAGGTATTGGTTCCGTGGCACCTGAAATGTATCTCACCTGGTGTGGTCATGGGCTCCCTTGCCCCACTAATCGTTCTCACACCAGAGTGGTCCCCAGACAGTGTTCACTGCTAACAACACTTTATTTTTGTGGGATTAAGTGTTAGCCATTTAAACTCTGCGAGCTGATGGCGGAGCAAGACGAACACCAGCAGCAGTGCGGCCTGCTGGGATGGTGTCTGCGGTTAGGGTGAGGTCAAGGACCTTGAATGTGAGAGTAACGCCACAGAAATACTTAGGCTGACATACATGAAAAAGCAAACGTTTTCTACCATGTGTCATTGCCTGCAATGAAGGATCTGGTCAGACCAGTGTTGATTTGTGTGATTTAGAGAAAATTTGGAATTTACATGAATTCAGATTTTAGAAATTAATAAATTTCTGTAAGAACCTGTGACTACCATGAATCAATACTAAAATTGACAGCACTAGGGTATAATTTTAAAGCATTTTAATAGGTTTATTAGTTTTTACTTGTATCATAGTACTAGTATAAACTATAATAATGAGTGCTCAAATCTTTCACCATTTTAAAATATTTGTTCTTTGTTCAGATTAAAGTAAAATATTTTATTGGTCCTTCCAGTAATTTTCTGACATTCATCCACTACAACTTTGTTAAATTATTCAAACTGCAGAATATTGTTTAAACCTGCTGCCCCGCTGTTGTTTAAAAGGCAACATATTTAATAAAAACATCACAAATGTGCCCTGTTTGTTATTTTAATGCTGATTCGTACATGTTTCTTTTTCTAAACAGAAACTTCAGCTGAAATTACCTGTCATAGTTCCCTTCTAAAA
The DNA here is from genome assembly GCF_017639655.2 of Falco naumanni. Classification (NCBI taxonomy): domain Eukaryota; kingdom Metazoa; phylum Chordata; class Aves; order Falconiformes; family Falconidae; genus Falco; species Falco naumanni. Next base: position 31,103,838 of record NC_054057.1, read on the forward strand.
GTCAGGGTTGATTCACAGTAGAGAGTTTTTCTTGATTTATTGACTGACAGGATTTAAATTGTGGTAAAATACTTTGCAGCAGGATTTTGCCACCCGTTTCTTCTGCAAAGACCGTAAGTGGGCCTGAACACTTGAGATGAAGGGGCTGTGGGACATTCTGTTATTTTATTTCTGGTTAATCTATTTTATCACAAAGATTATTATTTATAGTAACGCCGAACATAGAGAGTATGATTGTCAAACATTTGATAGGGAAATGCATGCTCCTGAGCTTCACATTGGAGGCCTGAATGTGCAAAGCTTGTCTTTATTCCCATTTCTAAAAGCTGTTTTCTACAAGGACCTAGCATAATATATTTGCACCGTTTCTTTGTATTTTCTTAGTTTACATTCCTTTGTAAATGAAAATGTAATAGATAGCTTCTAGTCATGTTGACTGGAGCTGTGCTAAGCCCTTCTGAAAGTTTACAAAATAAAAACTCTTAATGGGAAGAGTGCTGGTCTGACCCATACAGCTGAACTACAAGGCCAACACAAGCACACCTTGGCTTGGCTCACAAAACCCTTAACATTTTAATTTTATAAAATTCTGCTTTTTATGCTGAAGTCAAAACTTGACCAAAATGTTGTGTGTGTGGAAACCCATCTAAAAATGAAAAAGGCTAGCCTGAGCTCTGCTGCTCGGAGGTTTTTGCGGGTGAGAAGGGATGGGGGACACGCAGTGGGCAGGTGTGAGGGCTTTCTCTTGACTCCAGAAGTGGCCTGCGTGTGATGTCATGTACAAAGACCCCCAAACACCTCCAGAGCAGCAGGATCCATAGAGAAGTAAGAAATTCCAGGCTCTCCCCAAAGCACCCAGCTTTCAAGCCCCGACAGCGCCATGGGTAAGGAAGCACGGCCGGCCGCGCTGCGCCGCGCCTGGGGCCGGTGCGCACGGGCGGAGCGGAGCGGTGCGGTGCGCACGGGCGGAGCGGAGCGGTGTGGCCGGGCGCTCCCTCCCCCGCCCCGCTGTCAGGACACCTGCGGCGGCGGCGGCGCGGCCGGGCCATGGGCAGCCAGGGGGGCGGCCCGCCGGCCACCTCGCCCGGGCAGCAGCTCCGCGCTCTCTTCTACGTGCTGTCGCCGGGGGAGAGCGCCTTCCGCACGGTGGAGGAGGTGCCCGACTACGTGGAGAAGGTGAGAGCCCCCTCCGTTCCCCCCCTCCCCAGCTCCTCCGCCCTCCCCCACCAGCCCCGCGCGCAGCTCCCGCGTGCCATTTTTCTAAAAGCCACCGGCGGCCAGGGGGGATACGATGTCCGCGAAAGGGCACCCACATTAAGATCAAATACCGTGTCTTGCACTGACTGCTTGCATTCCAGGGCTTTCTCTCTGCAAGCTGCCTGCCTAACCGTGCGCTCTGATGTATTTTAAATGAAGGCTCAGGTGCTTCCTCCTGATACCAGGAGCGGACATGTTCAGAGAAGCACCCCACACATCTGAGGGTTGGTGCTAACGTTGTTCAGGTTGTCAGTGCTGCAGGATGCAGGGACAGCAAACTGAACTGAGCAAACCAGAAAATGTGGTATTGTATTTGGCTATTATAGTTCTCAAAGTCAGCAGAAAGTCAGGTCTCTTTGCGCTATTAAGGCAAGTGCTACACGCTTGGTTAAAGAAAGAAAAATAAAAAGATCTATCTAAAATAAAAATTAAAGGTTGTTTAAGAAAATTGAGAACAAATATTTGTGTTGGGACCATGCAGTCTCCTAAAGCTCCACAGCAGGAGTACAGAGGTCAGGGGTGAGAGCTCTCTTGTCAGCAGGCAGCAGCATATCCCTCCCTCCGGCCCTGCCTGCTTCTCCGCTTCCCTGAAGGCACCTTTGCACCCTTCTGTCCTACCTATGGCACTGACCTTGGCACCCAGCTCCTGCTGAACCTGGACCGATGTGAGCTTTTCATACAGACAGCAGATAAACACTATTTTGCCCTTGTCAAAGTGGATTCAGTCCAGCATCGCTTGAGGATCTGCAGTTTTCAGGCAGGTCCTGGTAGCTCTGACTGGTTCCTCTGCCAGGTGACCCTTGGACTGCTGCTCGGCAGCTGCTGTTGGGCTGCAATGGGGGTGTCCTGGGTTGCGCAGAGCAGTGCAGCATCGTCAGCAGCTTTCTGGGAACTGTAGTATGCGGCAGCTCCCTCGCTGATGGCTGTTATCAGCAAACGCCCTTTGGATAAGGTAAGCAGACAGCTGCTGTGAACGCAGACTGTGCATGCGCTGTCTGATCGATGCAAAATGCCTCTGAGGAAAGCTTTCCAACTGAGCTATAGCATCACGTTTGAGGAAGACTGTCTAAAGCTTGACAGTGTTTCCCAGTCATCTGATCTCTCCTTCCAGCTTGCTCTATGCCCATCTCAATCCCTTTACTGTTCCCACATTTTCAATGGAGTATCATTCACTTTCTTGCCAGCAGCATTCCTTAACATCCCTGGACTTTCTTCTCCATGCAGACCTGTGCAATATTTAGCTCAGACCTTGGCCAAACCTGGAATTTCTTTTACTGGGCACATATCTGTAAAAGTTTGTGGAAGGATTCTTAATACTTCTTTGATTATAAAAGTGCCTGCAGGCATCTGCTGTTGTAGAACACTGTTGTGATAAGTTTGTAAAGGAATATATACCTTGCAAAAAACTACACTTAAAAAAAAGGTTTCCCGTTATGGTTATACTTTCCTATATAATTGCTATCTTGGGTTAGGTGTACTAGAATCCCCCTCTAGTGCATTTGTTGCCAGAACAGATCTTTTGATGCTTGGTTAGATCAGTGTGTAAGTCTTTTAGCGGTATAACTGTCTTAAGTGTATGGCTTTGGTCTGAGCTTAGGCAGTGTTCACACCTCTTCTTCTGGCCATGCGTTTGTAGGCAGAAGGTAACTACCTACAGTCCCTCTTCAGCAGCTTTTGCTTATTTGACCTACTAGATCAGCAGCTTCTCTTGGACTGCTTAGGGAAGAATTGCAAGAGGAGCAGATGCATTGGTTTCAGCAGGGCTAGATTTAATAGTGACCTGATGAGCCATTCAGAGGGGCTTGGAGTGGTAATCCCTGGAGTTGGTACAAATACAGAAGTGGACGCTTGAGCTCTGCCCAACATAGAACAAAAGAAAATTTCTAGTTTAGAGCTGGTAATAAATGAAAGCCTCAGCTCAAATAATTTACTGTAAAAGATGGTAATGATGATGCGTGCGTGAAACAAACTGCTGGTTACATCAGTGTCTCCTAAACAGTTTTGGTTTTTTTTTTTCTGAGACACCTGATGGAAGTGGGATGTAGATCTTGGCTCTGTGATCTATCATGCCTGTCAGGTGGTTGAGGGTATTTCTAGTACCTTAGATCACATGGCTACAGCTGTGGGGTTATGCACCTTCCAACATAAGATAGGTGGCAGAACTTCCTAATTCACTCACATTTTCATATTTTTTGTGATCTGCAAAGTTGACCACTTCGGTGATTTAAAAAATATATGCACTTCATAGGAGTAACTCCTTTGAGCTAGAGTCAGCTGTGCTGTTACATCTGGGCAGCAAATGACAGCAGTGGGTGAAACAGCTCTGATGTTGAGAAAAAAGTAAGTTGGTTAGCTTAACTTGTGTGGTGTAATTCCTGGCTGTGGTTATATTACTTCAGTTTTCAGAGGCAGGACAGCTCCTGGTCCCTGCATTGCGCTCTGTATGTTGGCAGACTGTACGTGAAGGCCCCAAGTCCTGTTTAAAATACAAGCTGATCAGCTACCAGTGACTAGTAGAAAAACTCTTTAGAAATTCCCAGGAAGAAGTCACCCCTCCAACTAATCTCCAAAATTCTGGGAAAAGGGGTACAAATCCTGGACCCTAATCATAGAATTTTTTTTTATGTGAGCTTCGGTCATGTAGAATTTGAAACCCTTGAATCCCTCCCTAGAGAAGAGAAGGCGTATGTCAGTTTTCTTTCTCAAGGGCAGAACATCCTGACTCTTATATCATACACTGATGCTTTCCCTGTCCCTTCACGAGCATCCTCTTTGCTACAGATACAAGATAATGCTCTGCATGCTCTGCTTTTTTGATTCTTTCATAATCTACTAATGGGAAGATCGGGTGCTGCTTTTTGCTTGCTGAATATAATTTTCATGAACAACAACTTTACATTGCTCCTTGTCATCTTCTGAAATTATCACTTGTGCTCAGTAAAAACTTTCATGAGTCAGACTCGGGAAAAGCGTGCACTGTTTCTTCTGCTGAGAGCACCAAAATGAAAGCTTTCAACTTAATAACCACTGTTTTTCTTTTCTATTTACTCTATGCTTTTGAGATCCTAAAGATTATGTTCACATTTATGCTCAATTCACACTTTAGGCTTTACTTCTAAATAATGAGGCATAGAACCTTTGTATTTAGTTTTACATGAAAGTTGAGTGTCTTACGTTATAAGGACTTGGGACTTTAAGAAAATAGAAACTGTTTCAAGACTTGCACTAAACCCATTAATTTATGCTGCGTTTCAACTTAGGATATTATTTTTTGAAACTGGATGTAAGGCAGAAACTGATTTTAAAGGGTCCTTTGCATTCTGTAAGAGTTGGATACTTGTAAGGGAACCCCTCTTACTCAGTGCTCAGAGTAAGACTTCAAGTTATGGATCAGTTATTCAAGCAAACCACAAGCTAATGCAAATGTCCAGTAAGTATTTCCGGTAATGGGTGAAGAGAAAGAAACTGGAAACAGAGACAATAAAACATTTATAGACCAGAAGGTATCGAAAGGATCCATCTTCTGTGTCTGACTTGCGATGCCGACAGTGGCTATTTCTTAACTTTGTGCCATTTTGTTTGTAGGGGCAATCCTTGAAATCCTTGCAGAGCTACCTATCCTCAACAAGTTCCTTATATGTCTTCATTGTTATTTTCACTTAAACAAAAAAAGGTGAAAAAAATGGTTCAGCCAGTGAGACTCTTGTCTGTCTTACTGTCTCCTTTTTTCTGAATTATTTGCATTATCCTTATACTGTTTACATCTCATCCTTAAACTGTAGGCTGTTTGGGACAGGGAGTACCTTTTCCTTCTGTTTGTATGGCATCTAACACGGCAGGATCCTGCTCCTTGACAATAGCTGTTAGGTGTTATGGTCACATAAATAATAACATGCTAGTCTTGACATAGTTGATCCCTCTGATCTGCTTTGGGCAAAGCTTAATGTGGGTGTGTGGGAGAAAGGTAGTAATGTCTTAGATATGAAGAGGTATGCCATAAATCTTTCCTTATGCAAGCTGCTTGATGGGCAGGAGGTTAAGGCTGAATGTTTCTCTGTCCTCCTTGCTATGGCACTCCCTATTTTTGAGTCTAAAAATGCTGTCAAATGCTTGGCAGTCTCACAGCTTCACAGAGGGAAGAAAATATTTAATGAAGTCAATGGGAAAGAAGTTATATTAGTGTGTATTAGTACAAAGTCAAGTATGTTAACTGTTTGGGAGGTTGCTAGGTAAAGTGAATTGCCACATAGGAATACAGGCATTGTGTATTTCCTATTCACTATTTTCGTTTCTTGAGTAAAGCGTCCCACTTTTTTCTGTCCTGAGCCCATTCAATTTACAGTGCAGCTTCTGCTGTTCCGTAACTTCAAACTGTCTGTAGTCTGTGCTAGACCTGGCTCCTAATATTGTGGTCAAGTGTTTCTTGCCGTAGTTGTTCTTTATAAGAACTGCTGGAATGTAGAGCTGTGGTCATCAACCTTTGCTTGATAAGTTAACAATCAGTTCTTTAACTATATCAATTAAGAAAACTACATTAAAACTCTTGTTTTATTATTTATTGTATTTAGAGAAAAACAAGGAGTATTTATATTTTCCTGGAATGTTTTAAAATTATTTCAAATAGAAGGTTGTACGGTTTGGTTTGTATTTATTTATTATTGATTTAAAATATCCAAAGATTTACCACGTTGGTTTTCTTGGGTGCTCTTTAGGCTTTATCCATAGATCTTCCTTGGTTTCAAATTTTTTTTGTGATATCAGTTAGTGCATATCCCAACCAGGCTTTGAGAGCAAGCTAGGCATCTAAATTAAAAAGTGCCATGTTGATACTAATCTCTGTTCATCTGTTATTGTAACCTAACCCTGAGCTGCTGAAGTTTATGAACTTTCACATTGCCTAGATGCTATAAATCTCTTTCTGCTTGCATGGTTTGAATCATGTAGTTCTTCTTCAACTGGGCAATCTGGTCTGTATCCATCTTTGTCTCTTTAGTGTCCCAGCCTGGTAGGAATTCCCAGATCATATCTCACTTGGCCACAAAAATGAGCACCCTCCAAAATGCAATGGCATTTGCAGAGACAACGTGCTTCTTCCATCAAAATGTATAGGTGTGAGCAGCCTCCTTTCTACAGCAGTGCAGTCTGGAGGGTTTCAGTCTGTGAATCCGTGTTTGCAGGTTATTTGGAGGGGGCAGCTGAAGATTACTATGGTGCAGAAAGTCTCACTGGTCTTGCCTGCAAAACATGGTGGGAATTTTATGCCTTAATACTACTGAAGAGTTGTCTGAATGTCTCCAAGGTCACTTAAAAGTTTTCTACAGAGGGAGGCAGGCAGGCAGTTGAAGGAACATTCATGTGCACAGAGTTCTGATGCAAGTAAAGCTGCTCCTTCCTGTGTACCATGCCACAGGCTGCCTAGATTTTGGTGGCAGTGACTGATATGCTGCTGCTGCCTCGTCATTCCTTCCACTAATTCCAGTGTCAGTAAAGAAAGAGTATATGCTCTACCAGTTACTGTTATTGAATCTTTTTTTTCTTGCCTATGCCGATGAAAATTTGAGGGCAGCTGTAACAATCTTTGTCCACTGATGAAAAATGGTGTTGTGCCTATAATGTTACCAGCTACAACTAGGCACAGCCGTACCTTTCTGTACTGGGTTCTGCTGTTGTGCATTTTCAACTTGCCAGTTGATTTGGGACACAACACAATGTGAACTGAAACCTAGACTAAAGCAGTGTTGTGAGATGTTTCAGTGTCGTTCATCATTGTATTTCTCTTCAGAAAGGCAGAAAATTATTTTACAGTTTGTACAACCCAAAATAAAAAAAAAAGAGAGCACTGTGTGATTCCTGATCGGTCTGGGCAGAGAATATATTGTATGGCCCAGATCAAAATGGACTGCGTAGTTATTGGGTTCTCTGACGAAAATGCATGCAGAAGAGCTGTTGCTATCTTCAGCAAAAAGCATGGCAACATAAAAGAAACTTGTTTTGCCTTTCAGATAATATTATTGGATGCCAAATTCAGTGGCTGAACACATTCAAAAACCACTTGCGTATCAAATTGAAAGCAGATTCTGTTTTACCTTGTGGTTAGAGGAGTCTACAAATGTTGCTGCTCTCACTGGTTTACTTGAATATGAGAATATGAGTTTGGAAAGACTTTGTGTTTAGTTTTGATGCCCTTTAACAATGTATGTGCTGAAGAGACAAAAGAAGATAATACGGCAAGAGCTTAGTGCACTGGGTTTATGCTGGTGTTATGGATTAAATGGTGACCTTGGTGGTTCTGATTTGTAAGGTCCATGTGGAGCTTTATCATAGTAGCAGCTACTAAGGTGCCAGCCAAACCAAGAAGTATCTGGCTGAATAAACTGCTGTTAGGAAAGGTTGAGCTAATTCTATTTGTGTTGTGACTTCTTTTCTTCAAATTGTTTTTCAGAGTATTCCGTTCTTCATTACTTTTATTGGGCTGGAGTTTGCTGTCAGCTGGGTTCAGAAGCGTAAACTGCCAGGTCGGATCAATGACGGCATAAGTTCTCTTTCTTTAGGTATCCTGTCTCGACTGCCAGAGTAAGTATGTGTGTTATATTAGCTTAAGATGTTTTTTAATCAGGAAGAAGGAAGAAGAGAGACATATATTGAAGTTGTTACTGCTATCCTAAAAAGATTAAAAAAAGGCATCTAGATCTTACTTCACTAAAATGAAGTAAGAGTGTAAATATCTTTCTAATCTGTAAGGCTAAATATGATACTTGCAGGATGTTTTCCAGCTCCAGGTATATTAATTTATATTTGATCTTGGCTGTTACCTTTTGCTGATTCTGAGTCTTCAGATGACTTGACCATATCTTATGTTAGACTATATGTTGAAATCTGAGTTTTCTTTCATTAAACTTCAGAAAGAAGAAAACTAAACAAAACCAAAAAAACAGATCCATTATTTTCACTAGCCTTAAAAAAAAAAAAAAAGTGTGCATATAACCAGACTGATAGAATTGTGAATATGCATGTGATCAAAAGTTCTTTGAACTCTGTCATAATCCTGTGTTTGACTTCAGTGGATTTCAGTGCCTCAGCGAATTGTTGCAAACATGATCATCTGATCTACTTTCCAATGTAAAGGTCATAAGATTTAGCTGAATTGGTTCACAGTGAACAGAGTTGTGTTTTAAAGCAATATCCAGTGTAGATTACTAAATACCCAGTAACAGGGAATCCAGAAAATTCTTTATATCGTTTCTCTAAGTGTTTTTCAGGACGTCAAATTATTTCTAAGGAATATCATGTTTGAGATCTGCTTTTGCATGATACGAGTTTCCAGATGATAGATTTTATTACGTCTTTTCTGTTAGAATGGGATTACATTTCTATTCCCAATGTATGAATTTACAGGTTACCATCAAATTGCATATAATCTGTTCATTACATGAACAAAAGTTTGTTATTTGAATTTGACTATATGGTGTATGTTCAAGTCTTTCAGTTATTCCCACAGTCCTTTTTTTGAATCCTCTGCAGTTTTTCAGACTTCTTGGTGCTGATGTCTCAAGTACACTCCATACTGCAGAAACTACTGTATCAGTGCCAAATAATGAAGTAATTTGTTCTCTATTTCTGCTTCTTGTTCCTCCCTTTATATATTCCAGGTCCTTTGAGCAATCCTTCATCCCCAAATATTTTTTGGATTCTGTGGCTTACATTCCTCATTCATAGGGAATATGTTCTTATGCTTGGCCACATAGAAATACATAGATTGTACATTTGGTTGTCCTGAAATAGTTTGAATCCATGAAGTGTTGTCTTTGTTATTTAGAGATCCCTGGTTTTTGTCACTGTAAATTTCACTAGAAATCTTCTTTGAATCCAGGTATTGATAAAACACATTAAAAGAGCACAGTAACACAAAAATTATCCCTTCTGGTGAGTAGCACCCATTTTCTGAAATGTGTAAATCAGTCACTTTATAATCTATTGAACATTTGACATTTACTTGATTTTTTTTTTCTTCTTAATTTTAAAATCAAGGAAAGTTTTGAAAGCGTCTGTGTCTGTGCCTTTAAATTAGGTACAAAGACAGCTTGTGGTGGATTATGTTAGCAGTAAGTATCATGGGCAAAGCCTTTTAAGGGGTATGGTAGATAAATAATGTCACTTAGAGACACTGTCCCAAACTCTTCATATATCTGCAAATAAGAGGCATAAGCTTTTAGCATGAGAAATATTCAAACATAATAGCTGAGAATTTCATGAAGCTATTTTTGCAGCTAGTATACAACCTATGTTGAAACCATTTTGTTGCTTTTAATATGACTTTTGAGCATAATCTTGAAGGAGAAACATCTGTTTTCTTGTTATATTTTAAGCTGTAATAATATATATCAATACATTAGACTTATGTGCACCAACACACAACCCTGATAAAGGCTTAGTCTAGTTTGCATGCACCTAGTATTGAAATAGTTCAAATATTGCTTCTTCAACTTAACCCAGATTTTCTAGACAGTCACACATTTGACTAGTTTACCATGCTAAATATTTTTTTTTTTCATCTGAAATATTCAGGACTGGTTAAGTTAAACAAAGAGACTGAGATATATGTAAAGTAACTTTGAATGGTTTTGCGACGCTTTTTGGCTTTATTTTAAGAATACTAAAATGCTTCAGATGCACTTACTCCTGGAAGAAATGCTTGCTGAGAAAACTAGTGGTGTGTGTGTGGAACGCAGCTTTGCAAGGTGCTGAGTACTTTTATTATTTTGGCACTCAGTACTTCGCTGCAGAATTTGGCTTGCGGGCTATGCAGTTTTCTTTTGGATAAGAATTATTTTGCAAGGTTGTTTCAACTGAGTAGGCCAAATGATCCCTAAGGACACAAAGTTTGCAAAATCAGGCAAATCTGCAGGATCGGTACACTTATCCATTGCTACACCAGCACAAGAAGTATCTTCCAGGTTGCTTGTGCAGCTCTTGTGGCTGGAAACAGAAGACATTCTTCAGCAGCTCTTTTAAAAAAAGAGTTCTGTAAAGCTTTTAACTTTCTGACTGAATGTGAAAGAAGTAGGCAAAATACAGACTTCCTAAATTATTTAATCACGTTACTATCACAATTCTAATGGTGATTGCTCAGTGTAACAATTATTTTGTAAGAGGAGTTGTGAATAATAGGCTGGCTAAAAAGGCTTGAAACAAAAACCCGGAACAGTTTACCCTTCTGTCTTCTGCATCCATAGTGTGGAAGAACTGGGTCAGAAAAGAAAGGGAAAAAGGAAACAAAAATCAAATGCAAAATCTGTTGCTAAGACTTTCACTTCAGTCTTTCCCTTTCAGGCAGAAAAAAGGTAGGGAAAGTTGACAGAAACTGCTAAAACAATATTTCAGCAGAACCCGCAGCATCAGGGGAAATAGTAGTGCAAATCATTAACAGCTGAAGGTTAGATTAACACACCATTGATTGTATCCTCTCCCAGGGACTAATTTTCATTTTCTCAACTAGCAGCAATGGTTTGCCACTTCCTTAAAAAAAATCTGTGGTTGAATCTAAAATGGTGGGCTTCGGTATATTAGTTAGAATGAAGCTTCAGATGCATCGTTGCAAAGAGGTCTTTACATTTAATGAAAAAATTAGGAGTCACAGACCATATTCAACCTCTAAGTATGTTTTTCCATTTCACAGTCTGTATAACAGAAGTACTGCATATCTTGAGGGAAAACAGTATTTATTCAGTGTTTCTTACTTCGTTGTTGGAGAAAATGCAAATCCATAAATTGTTGATATTTGTGTGTCAAATACTAAAAATGTAGGTGCAAGAGGCAAAGTCTAATCGGGCAAGGCAATGTGTTTTGTTTTTAGGCTTATTAGACTCAACAGCATGTAGCAAGTTGAATTGCTTTGTGCATACACAGCATTTCTTGTAAAATAGCTCATGTATTTCTTAAATATAATTTTCTCTGCCTTAATGCATACTATGCATTCCTCTGCATGTGTGAATACTCAATGTTACATGCAATGAAAAGTAACTTGTGGGAAAGGGAGAAACTTGAATTACTAAGCTTACTCCCATCATCCTAAATGTTGGTGGTTGAAAAATTTCTGAGAACTTTTATTCTAAATAAATAAATAACTTTTCTAACTAACTATTGCCAGGAGATTTGAAATGCTGCTTTAAAAATACACTCCCAAGAGAAAGTTTATTTTGGGTATAAATATCCACTATGCAAGTATGTGCATTATTTCATATTGACCCATTTCTTCTTTTAAAGCAGCAGAACATAAATCAACCCAAAATGTGTTTGGGGGATCTGAGGTAGGTACGTTTTCAAACTAGTTGGGAAAGTCTCTGTTCTTTATGGCTATGCTCAGTTGCCAGTTTTTAGTGTTCAACTCTGCAACGCAGTTATACAGTGTGTGAGTGTGTATATATATATTGTCTAACAGTTTTTTCAGTCGAGTCTGCAACTTCTCCATTTCTAAAGAGAACATTACCATTTTAATACATTATTTACTTTGGGTTTTGAAACAGGAGATTGGAGTTCTCTGAAGTGTTGTTGAACATCAGAAAAGAATGAGAAAATGCTTTTTGTTTAGTTCACACTATTACGCATCTTAAGGTATCTGCACATCAGCAATAATTGAATCAAAGGAGTACAAATCCTGTTTCTGCTGTAGAGCAGTGTATTAATATTTTTGTACGTCATCTAGATTTTAAATAGTCTTTTCCCAGAAGTTAGATTGAAGAGGCAGTTCCATATACATCGTAGACCGCTGCTGCCAAATGAAGCACCTCTGACTGACTTGTACTTCTGGTTGCTCATTCCTGCCTCTACACCTTCTCTCCCCTTTTGCCAGCATCAGCATTTGTGTTGCCCTATGATGAAGTGGCCCAGGAAGCAGGTCCAGCACACACCCCACCCCCACCCCCCCCACCCCACACCCCCCATCATATTAACCTTTATCAGTCTTCATGGTTGTGCAAATTTTTGGGCTAGTACAAGAGATTGGCCTGGAAAAAAGCAGTCAGGGGTGCAGGACAAGAAATACCCAATTCTTTTATAGCATTACTGAAGTACCTGCTTTAAAACATACATTGAATTGCAATCTGAAACCGGAGGTTTTCCGTTCTTAATAGCAGCACTGATTAGAATGCAGAGCTGATTAAAATATTCTTGGTTCAAGTTGGTGCAAGCAGTTGACAACCTTGTGGAGCTGGCAGTGTCTTGACAGAACACAAATACTTGCCTGCATGGATGTAGCCATTTAAAGTATGTCCTGGTTTCCTGAAGTATCTACTAGACACGCCATGTATGACTACAGAAAATTATAATCTCGTAAATTAGTGGTGGCATGTCTTAGAAGAAAATCTGGTACATGCAGTTTCCCAGAAGTTATATTTTCACTTCGAGGCTTATTAGGTCCATTTTTTCTCCACATCTGTGTGACTAAGGCTTTGGACAGATGTTTATTTAGAGCATGGTCAGATGTATTGCTTCTGATCCAGCTGCCCCCTCAGATCTGCCAACATAACTGCACATTTAATTGCTCCCTAACCTGGTCCTGACAAAGTGATCCAGCTAAAAGCAGAAACAAAAGCTCCCCAAGAACTATAAAAGAGGTGTTTAAACTCAGCTGTATTCATTTTGACAGAGCCAGGTCAGGGAGCGGCTATGCATGCAATTAAACTGGCAGGTCTGAGGGCTGGTAACCACCACACTTAGGGCAGTGATGAGCAGATGGGGCCAAACTGGAAGGGGAATCACTTAACCTGCTTAAATGGCAAGTAAAGCTGCTGTGCCATACCATGCCCCTAAACCAACCTAACTGCTGGCTACTGCACTTCTGCCCTTCTGTACTCATTTATGTTGTCCTCCCTTTCTCTTGTGTTGGGTCAGGTGCTCATCTGATCCCATTTGGAGTTATTTCAGTTCCCTGTGGGAGCAAAAAGGTATTTGCTTAAGGCAGAGAGACAGGCAAGTGAGTGGCAGTGGGGCAGCCAAGAGCTGTCAGGCTCTAGGCTCAGGCTCTACTGAACCTGCAGTCACAACCATGGCTGCAGCAGATAGCCGTGCTGATTTAACACATTACCTGTCAAGACATGTTACTAAAACCAGGATTTTAATAGGTAACAAGCCTGAAGAGACAGAATCTACTCACCTTCACGTTCCTCCCTCTCTCCAAAAGCACCCTCCTGGCTGCACTGTCCCATATGCACCGCTAATTGTTCCCACATTTTGCCAAAGGTCGCAGCCCTCACAGCTCTGTGAGAACAGGATTTGAAATAACTCACTAGTCTTCTGTAGGTAAAACAGTCAGAGTAGGGTAAACAATTTCAATAAGAGGGTGGTGCTGTGCAGCAGGAGCTGGTAGGGTTTTCAGCAGGCAAACCTGATTCTGGAAGCGGGTTTTCTAAATCAATTCCGTTCATGGCAGTGACCGTCCATGTGAACAGTCTTTTTTTGGTCTAATTAGTGTTTTTTTTTTAAAATCTAGTTTGTCATTGATAAGTAAGTGGAACTAAATCAGTAAAAGTTAGGATAATTAATCCACACGAGAGTTACAGTCTTCTCACTGCATCAGTTTTAATGCAGTTTTATAAATTTGGCTTCAGTTATGCTGTGTCCTCAGGCAAGTCCAAATCCAGCTGTGCCTAGTAAAGATACTAGTACTTCTCACCTGCTGTCAGGTGCTCCATCTCTGCTGTTACCTTCTCTGCTTCTGTCAGTGGTGAGTCCTTCCCAGGCATATCTGCAGCATTACCTTCAGTGGTTTAAACCATAGAATTTTATTATCCTGGCTCATTTTGTTTGAAGCAGACTGGAGAGCACCCCTGTGGGCAGCACTGCTAGCAGAGCCCAGGAGTACCAATGACCAGCACCAGACAGCCTAACACGCATGGAGTGCTTTTTGGTGATGAGTAAGGAAAGCTCTGATCCAGAGTTTAAAATGAGTTTCTAAATTAAATGACATATATACTAAACATTTTTGTTTAGTATAATAAAGGATTTGGGAGAGAGACTTGGGAGAGTTGAGATGTTCTTGGACTAATTGACGGAAACAACTGGTCCCTACCTATCGTAATGTTTTCGAGATTGCTGTATTTCACATAAGCTTGTCAGGGAGCCAATCACTCTTTTAGGCTGTAACCTCTTACACAGACACAGCTGTTTGCAGAATGTATATTTGTCTACATCCTTAGTATTGCATCATTGCCTTCTTTGGTACAGTGGGGCCAGTAAATGGCTTGATGATTGCCTGTTTGTGCATCTCACAGCCCAGCTTTGCACCTGCCGTGTCTTTAGAAAAAAAGACAAGCTATCAGTGTTTGTTCTCAAATATACTTGTGCTCTTCTGACTGTGAACCGAGTTTATCCTATTGGAAATATGTCATTAATTAAATTCAGTAGTTTCTGTAGCTTAAAAAATATACCAGTTTCTCAAACCTATTAAACATTGTGTAGATCTTTATTCCATGTTTCTATGTTTTTCTTTAAGATAAATTGTGTCAGTTTGCATGCATTTTGAAAAAACTCTACACAGAAGTTCATTAGAGTACCCTTCTGACTGAAGCACTTCTCTGCTGAAAGATGCATTAAGCTTAAATCAGGATTCCACTAGATGGAGCACAGGGGTAGCGTTTTTAGAGCTGGCCAACCTAGTTTCCTGGGTCAACACCTAGAAGATATGGGAACTGGCGGAAAATGTCTCTGATTCTGTAAATCAGTGTTACAGATCTCAAAAGAATAGACTTTGACCACTGTGTATATCACAGACAAAAAACCAAATTATAATTTTAAAAGTTCAGAAGTAGGACCAAAGCTGTTCAGTAGAAATTCTTATGTAAATATTTTTCTTCATTTCATCATTTGATGTGCTATAATGTCTCACAGAAGTTATTTCACTATATTTTTATAGGAACAGTCATCTGTTACCAGTTCCTTTGTTCTAGATAAACTCAGAACAACTGTGAGTTGAATAGAATACCCTTTTCTCTTTCCTCATTACTTGCTTATATGTGACCTTTGAGAATATTATAGGCTTGTTCCTAATCTAACTTAAACGGTAATGCAAATTTGCAGACTTCAGTGGAACAATCCATTAGGAGAGGTCAAAATCAGATTCTCTATTGGAAAAAGGTACTAAGTAAGCATTTGTATTTCACATCTATTTATACAAATATTGAAAGGTTGTGTGGGCTTGCAGAAGATGATGTTCTAGAATCTCCCAGTATGCTGTGTCTTGAAGTTACGGGAACAGAATTTACTGCTGGGTGTGCTGGGCAGGTATGCATAGGTCTAGAGAAATACAGCTTCCATTCTCATGAAGGAAGACGAGTAAGCTACAATGCCAGAAGCTCAGCTGTTACTGAAGTTTTTGAACCAGGATTTATAATCTTTTAAAGATCACATGTAATTAAATTTACCAGAAGACTTTGCATAAACTTAAGGCAAAATGTGTTACTACTATGGATTATATCACTAAAGGCAGTGGAACTTCTCATGAAAATATTTAAGTTGTGCTAGTTTATTAATTGATTGCTTATTTATGTATTAAAGAGCAAAGATGAACAAGTGACCTGAATTACATAGACAGTACTTGGACTTAACAATAAAAGAGCATAACACTGACTTGTTCTTTTCCTTCCAAAACCTGTTGTTTTATGTTTTATTCCACCCACTACTGTAAATTAATATTAGTGTCTTAAATTAAAGGATAAAAAATGAGGTGCAACAGGAATAGGCTTGGTGGAGAAAGGTCAGCTCTGTCAGACAAAACGTTATGCAATACTGCATACAATACAGCTAGTAGGGATACTGAAGTCACCACCATTTCACTTCATTTTGCCTGTGGTAGTTTTTTTCTCCTTGAGGAAAACTGGGGATTTGCATTATTTAGGCTAAAACGCTATAAAGAAGGAAGCCATACTGAGGAAGAGGAGAGGCTTTGAATCAGCTTTTGTGTCTGGTGGGAACATTTTCTCAAAATGTAGGTGCTATTTCCTGTAATCAAGGGCTTTCCAGAGCCTGATAATAATTTCCCAGCTGTATAATTTTGGTGAATTATTTTTTAGCCTTGGGTTATTTCATGACTAGTTTTGCATATTAAGAATGGGAGAGGATCATATTCATCTTGATGATAGAAAACAGGGAATAGAACTCCCACAGCTCTCTCTCCCTTTCCCTCCACCTTGTGGAAAGTTTGGCTTTGTGCTAAAGCGTGAAAAAAGCTTTGACTGCAGTATGTCAGGCATATTTCAGCTCGATTTGTGTCAACTCTAATAAGTCAGCTGACAAGGTAATAAATTGGGTGTCTGTTCAAGACCTGGCACCTGTACAGGAAATAAAAGGGGATTTCAGTTGCAGGAGGTTTGCTTTGTTTCGCAAATGGACCTTTTCTCAAGGCTCCTCGGCCTCCTCCCCCCTTCTCTTTACTGAAATCATGTTATCAAAATGTTTATTTCAGTTGTGACTGGAGCCAGTTTTTCATCAGGAAAAGAACGCTCTGTGACTGTCCTTGGAAATGGAAATCCTTGTGCTTTCCACTCTGAAACAAAGGCTTACAGAGCATTTAATTATTCATGTATCCTGCTGTTACATATATGGTCTGAATAATTTCATATTATTGAGAAGAAACTGCCTTTGTTCAACATTTTGAAACTTCACATTCATACAGTTTGAATCAGGCTAGGAAAACTGAATTTATTTAACCCAGGGAAACTGTGTTAGTAGTATCTTACTATTTTTAATGATAATATAACCTTGTGACCAGGGTATCTTAATATGTTTCCCTCTGTGCCTGACCTCCAAGGATGCAAGTCTGTTTATAGCCCTTGAGAGCTGATCTTTTGTAGGTCCAGCTGTAGAGTTGTGTTTTTAGCTCTGGGGTGCCAGGTTGGTTCCCAGTGTGACACAAACTGGTGACTGCAATAGTGGCGAGAGCCTGAGGTGGTTTCCCCGGGGTCTTCTCTTTCAACACATGGATCTTCCTTCATGCTCAAAAGAGAGACTGTTAACAGCTACTGTCTCTGACCCTTTTCCCTTTGGGGGACTGTCCTGGGCACCATGGAAGAGATTTCCTAAACCTTTGGTTTCAGGCTGTAAGGCTGATCTGTGAGTTGGAGGATGCAAAATAGGACTTTGTATGCTTTGAAATGGGCAGCTGCTTTTTCTTCCAATTGAATTTCCTCAACCTTTTCCCTCCTTCATTATCCCATAGGGATCTCCCATAAGTAGATCTTCATTTCCTTGTGGAGATTTCATCTCCCAGAATTTCCTTCTTTGATTTTTTTTTAATTAGAGGAATTGATAATCTGGCCCAGTAGGAGGAGGAGGGGGAAATGGTTTATTAAAACAAATATTATCACCTTTGAGTAAAGTATGTATGAACTTTAGAAACAAGGGGATGAGATCTCTCTCTCAAAGTCCAAACAGTTGCCTAAGTGCATACTTCGTACATAATAAGAAAATCTTCAACAGAAATGTTCAAAATCCGAGAAATCTATGCAGCGTATGTAATAAGGTTTTCTGTACAGTCTATCTGTTCTAGGATTTATTACTCCTTATGCAGAGGACTGGACTGGATGACAAAAGTCTTACCTATCCGCTTCTGTCATATTTATGGTTAAAACCTAACATTTAAATGACGAGAAAGGTTTTTTAAGTTCTCTTCAGTATTTGCAAGAAGTGAAAATGGAACTAGAGGGAGGAAAAAAAGGGCAATATAAACCTTTAAAACTCCAGCTGAACTTTCAGAATTATAATTGAATGCAAGCTCTGGACTTTCCTATCTATCACACTGTAAATTTTTAAAAAAATACTTAGCTAAGCAGCTCTTCTTTCTCCAGCACTGCATAGTGATATGATGGATTACTCTAAACTAATTACAGTAATCAGCTAGTGTTATGTGCTGTAGAGTTGTGATTCAAGCATGAAGGAAAGAATGAACAGCAAATTACATATATAAAAAATGTGTTGCAGGGTTAGCTCAAGTTTTACACCTTGGCCTCAGCCTGGGGCGGGGGGGAGGGGGGGAAGGACTCAAGGGTGAAATACTGAAAGCTGATAAAAAATGGAGGAAATGTACCGGTTCACGTATCTTTGGATGTACTGCAAAGGCATTATATGTTAATAAAAGTGAAAGAATAAAGTAAGAAAACAGTACCTAATAAGAACTGATACTCTATGTTGCCAGAGGTGTTTTAAATTTCCTGGCCATTGAAAAGATGTTAAGAAATGCCCATTTCTTTGTGTTTGAATAAAATCAGCTCCCTTCTGACCGGTTTTGAAAGGGATTGAGAATTTATACTGAATTTTACAGATGCCTCGTGAGGTGAATTGCAAAAATCTGGTTGGACACCTATAATCTTCTTTAAAAATATTTATAGAACACAGCTCTTATGAAAATTAAACATGTTCCAGGTGTGTACAGTCCAACTTCTGGGCATAGCTAAGTTGTTTTTGAAGTGCTAGATACACCTGTTGTTGCTAGTCAAGAGAAATTCTTCATCTGCCAGCTGCTGAAATGAAACTTCATGGGTTTTGTTGTGTTTTGCAAGAGAAAAACTGGGATGATTGTGCTAAAGGTAGGAATTAGTTGCAGGCAAGGTGTGGCAGCTGGCTGGGGAAAACACATTTGTTCTTTTCTTCCTGAGCAACAACTCCTTGTAATGCTTCAGCTTCTTGCGATAAAATGGTGGATGCGATACTGTTCTGCTTGCAGGCTAGTATCGGGAGCTTGGGATTTTCAGCTGATTTTGTTCCTTGTTAATAGAGAAACTAGTAGTGGGAAGAGTAAGTGTTTCCTTCTAGCCTTATCCAAAACACTGTTGTGGGAAAGAGGTGCTAACGCCAGAAAGAAAAAGCTCTGAATGGATGTCTCTGCAAAAATATGGAGATGGCTGTAAAGTTCAGTCATAGCATCATAGCATGGGGGATGGTTTGCAAGCTGACACAGTCATGTTTGCTGAGGTTCCCTCATGTGTCAGTGCAGCTACCCAAAAGAATAGAGCATGGCTGGGCTGTTTTCAGGGATATATTCCAGGTGTGTGAAATAGGGCTTTAAGAGGAGAAGTATAGCGTGCCCTTTTTTAGTTTTGCCAATTTAAGTATTTTGGGGCTCATGCTATAAACTATATAAAAAAACAATCTATCTGAAAAAAAAAAAAGGGGGGGGGGGAGGAAGGCAAGTTTGGGAAGCATCATCATTCAGAAGTGTCACCGAGACAAGTATGAAAAGACATGGACAGAGAGATGCGTGGAGACTTTCAGCTGATTTCAGTGTAAGGTGAAGCTTTAAGGGCAGAGTAAAGTGAAAAAGCGATGTTGGACTGTGACAGTCTTTCAGCAGAGGTTTTGCAAGGCTGACACACCTATGTGCAGTTTGTTACCACCTCTATTCAAGTGGTTTTTTTGCAGGTGTGACATTTGCTATCTCCATTTGTAGTTCTCTGAATTTGAATCCCTTAGTCTTCCTTCAACCATCAATATGATTTACAGATTTCTAAAGTCTTTCACAACTTTGCACAAAGGCATTGTTCTGCTGATAATACTGCCACCCTCCCCCAAAAATATACCAACAGCAAAACATCTAAGAACTAGATTAGTTTTTATTGTGTGTAGGTGATGGTGCTAATGATAATCTTATTTCTGGCTCTTAGGCCCTAAACTGAGGTACCTTTAATCCATTGATACATAAAAAAGAATATGTGTGATTTTCCTACAGTTAGTATTTTTCCCTACTCTTTTTCTGCGTGCTGATTTTCAGAGGCAGCTCCAGTTCAGTTCACCACAGTCCCACAAACACAAAACGGCAAAGGAGGGTAGTGGGAGGGCGTGCAAGGAGGCTGCTGCAGATCATGCTGTGGACAACTCTGTTCCTCAAAAATGCCAGTTTAAATATGCATCAACCTACAGCTGAGGCACCATTGCAGCTACCTAAGCCAATTGTCACTTGAGCCACCCCAGTGTCCACAGCCTCTCATTTCTGTCACGCTGGGGCTAACACATCCCAATCTGTACAAAAACTCAACCAGCAAAACCAAAGCAATTTGGAGGCAGATCCCTCTCTGAATCAGTGAAACAAGGTGGGAGGTGGTGGGGTACTGCGGGGAGTGTGTGATCTTGGCAACCTAAATTTGTATTAACCTAAACAGCTGTGGAGAGTTACCAGTGGATCTGGCCTGCCCATCCCAGAGCTATTTTCTCCTTCTCCTGGTGTTAGCATTCATCTGTGTTAGGTCGGGGGTAGTTGATCACTCCTTGTTAGCCAGGAACTGAGCAGCAATAAAAACTGCTGTTTGGTGGCTTTTCCGCCTTTGCAAATTCATGGGTTTTCTCCCCCTTTCTGGCAGTCCTGCCATTTTTCTCTATCAATTGCCCTTTCCCTTCTTTTTGAAGGCATTGGGCTTTGTCTCCTCCTGCTGTGTTTATCCCCTTTTAAAGTGAAGTGATATGCAGAGCAGATTGAATATCTCGTGGCTTCCAAAAGTCCTGTCACCATCCATGCCCTTCCTTACAGTGGAAATAGTCACGGTATTTTAATGTCATACATTAGTATTTGAGCATAAATGCTGCTATACTTCAGTCACCTCTACCTTGTAAATTAGCAGGGATGGCTTTCTTCCAGATCTTGAAGAACAGGAACACCATAATACCTGCAGAGCACAGGAGTGCTTCAGCCTTTGAGCATGCTGCAACATAAGTGGTGAGCAGGTAGGGTCAGTTTAACAACCTTGTAGATCTTAAGCAAAGGTTCCACTGAAGTCAATAGTAGTACTTGACAGAGGTTGCAGAACTTGGAGACTGGCTTTATACATGTTACAAAAAGACTCCCATCTGATAAATGGTAAATATAGAGTAAAAAGATTATGTAATTAAAGTTGACAAAATTATTGATAAAACTTTTTGGATCTCTGTTTCAGTGTTTTATTCAGAAGTGTTGACTTAATTAGTTATATCTATATATGGGATAAGTACAGACTCTTTGAACTGCCCTGGGACTCGCCATGGACATGGTATTTGACGCTTCTGGGAGTGGACTTTGCATACTACTGCTTTCATCGCATAAGCCATGGTAAGACTTAACAAGCTCTTAATGTATTAAAATAAAAATTATATGAATTATTTATTAATAAAGTGAGGTATTTAGTTTTGTTTCTATACTTAAACTACTATAAGCATACATAGTTGTTTTTCTTCTCAAGGGTTAGCAGAAACTCACTTTTACTTTGAGCATGGAAAACAGTTTATACATCATAATCTGTATAATAAACGTGGTTATGTGAAACGAGTATCAATTTGAAAGCAGTACCACAGTGAAAGTAAAGTATCAGGGAAAAAATAGGGAGTACATAAAAATTAAGGGTTAGTATCCCTATACGCCTGTATGAGAAATGCAGCATAGTATAGATAAGTATTTCAAAATAATCTAATGGATGTACAAAATGGAGAGTAATAAAAAGAAGGGTGGCCAAAATAATGAAAGGACAGCTGACTAACTTAATGTGTTTTAAAATATATTTTTAATTATTCAATCATTGTTTGATTGGTAAATGAATAAAATTTTTTTCTATACTTTATATATCTATGGGCATAGATATATATGTATGAATAAGTCATGTTAGAAATCCTGTCTGCAATTAACACTTGACTACATAAATGCAAGTCTTGCCTTGTTTTTTTAGAAGTATGTTTTTATCCCTTTTAGCTTTTATACATGAAAGAGAAAATGCACAGCTTAGAAAGGATTTAACTTTTATTTATTGTAACAGTGGAAGCCCATGTAAATCATCCACTCATTCCTCTACACATACATTTGAAGATGTAATAATATCGATCCCTGTGTGCCTGTGTCTTATTACATATTTCTGTTCTATACCGACAACGTATTTTTGTTCTAGCCTTGTATATCCTATCTGAAAATACAGTAACACTTCTATCAATCCAAATTTTGGGCCTGATCTAAAGTCCGTAGCGATGAAGTAAGAATCTTCTTGTTGTTTAAGAGGTTTTGGTCTGGGCTTCTCAAGGCAGACTGCCTATAGCTCGCAAAAGCGGTGGGATCTAGTGACGATAGTTTATGTAATGTGCTTTCAGAAAGGGAAAATGTTTTGATGCCAATAGGTCAGCGGAATATATGGAAGTAGGTAAGAAAGGAGCCTGAGCTGCAGCGGGGAGTGGGAGGGAGGAAGGGTCCCTCCCGGGTGGGGATGGCAGGCAGGCGTGAGAACAATGCAGGGTGGGTGCAGGGGGACAACAATGGTGGGGGGACAGGGCGGGAGGCGAGGAAGCAGGGGGACCTGGAACAATGCAGCCGGGGGGACATCGCGGCCGGGAGCTGGGAGCCCTGCGTGGGTGTACGCGAGACTGGGAATATGCTTCGCAAACAATGACATTAACAGTGCTGGCAGGGCTACAGCCTCAGGCTGAGAACTGGACCAGAGCGGGAGGCTATTCTTGCATTTTAAAATAAAAATAATTGCCTTCAAGTGTTGGAAAATCACTAGCCAGGCTGTGCTTTCACTGGAGTCAGTGGTAGAATTCCCACTGGCAGAGAAGAGAGCAGGGTCAGTTCTGTGCTCTCTAAAGCAATTGCATGTATTTCTGTTCGTGCAGCAACTTTGCATTTACTCGTCTGTTTTTCTCTATTCAAAGGGGGTTGCACACTTTGAAATGAATCTTGCTAGCTGTTTTAGAATTAAAATCCAAACCAATTCTGCCTAAATGTAATGGAGTTGAGGAAACCGTATAAGAAAATACTGCTCTTGTCTTAATAAGGTCAGTGCTGAGCATTCAATAAATGTTAATTTACTCTCCAGATTACAGAAATATTGCTTGCAGTTAGGTCTGAGCTACTCAGCAGGGAACTGATGCAACATTGTAGAACATCACTTGAAGTGGAGATTTTAGTTTAACCAGTGCTTTTTTCTCTGGTCAAGCAATGATGAAATCTGTAGCACAGCAACACAGCTGCGAAAGTTGGCCACTTTGGAAGTTGTTAAGGAAATTTAAGTGTAGGAGGTGGGTTTAAAAAGTAAATTGTAAACTCATGAAAAATACCTTTGCACTTTGAGAGGCCAGGGCACTGAAACAGTCTCTGGTATAAACGGACAAAACACCCTTGCACTGGAAAGTGACAGGGCCTGGTAATTCAGGCTTGGATCCCAGAGCAAGGTTAAAAATTAATAGCACATGTATATCCCAGGAAATTCAAGCTGTGTGGGCTTATGTGTGGGGATGTAAATAATAGCGCTAATTGTTTCAAACTGGAAAACTAAAATTCAGATTCATTTTGCAGTTGCATCTTAATACTTTATTAATTTTGATAAAAATAATCATCAACACATAGCTTTACTTGTCTCCCAAGCAATAATGTGATAACTCGAAGCCCTGTCTTTTTACTACCTTATCTCATCTCATGTTGTCCATGCAATAATTGGATTGTCCGTTCTGCTATTTGAAGAAATCGTCTGAGTCATTACAGATTTTAAAGTTTCTTCTGTAGCAGAAACTCTACTATACAGTATCAGGTTTTTACCCAGCACTTGGGAAGCTATTTTTTCCTCTTCACTATATGTGTGTAATAGCTATTATCATAAACTGAAGTTATACAGCAACAAGAGGAAGTATTTTTAGGTGTGATCTCATTTTGCAAAGGATAGAGTTATTCTAAGTATGTGCTTGTATTTTCCATTGTTTGCAGTAGCCACTAAAAAGTTAGCAAATAAAATGTTTCACCAGTTATTCCAGCATTCTTCTGGGCTTGATCCAACAGCCATTGCAGTCAATGGGAGTACTTGGTTAGCCACTGCTTTTTCTCCTGGTGTTTTAATGAATTTATAAATCAATGTAACTCTTCCCTTTGTTTCAGTAAAAACACCCGTTGTGGCTGTATTAAGGAGAAAAGAAAGCTGTAGAAAATCACAGGTTTTGGTTTTATATATTTTTTTTTTTTCAGGGAAGGATATGTGTGGGTTTGGGGGATTTTTACCAGTTATTTTAATCTAGCATATCTGGATTACCCTTGAAGCTTCCCCTCCAGGTGCAGAGTCCTTGCAGAGTTACTCTTGCAGGAGAGGGGGATTCGGTGGTCCCAGAGCAGTGCCAAGCCCCAGCCGTGGTGCAGCACACACCTCCCCGTGCCCTGGCCTCACAGATACTCCTGTTGCAGCTACATGACAACGGCAGTAAGGAATTTGGAGGCTCTGTAAACTAATTTCTTTAGCAGCCACACCTTTTAATCAGGGGAGGAAATCTAGAGACTTCCAGATCCAGGCAAAAACAAGAGGCGCACTTGTGTGGAGCCCAGGTCCCGGCAGTGGAGCGGCTGGCTCTGGTGCGGGGTCTCTGCTGGGCCCAGGGGCACCCCCTGTCTGAGCAGAGCCCTTGGCAGCGGCTGCGCTCCCAACCCTGTGCCCCAACAGGGGACAGTGGGGACCTGTAAAACTCTGGTCCTCAGTGTCAGGGAGTCGTTTTTAATCTGTGCTCCCCACGGGGATTGCATCCTGCAGAGCAGTGTGATTTTCTGTCAGCCAGGGGACCCTCCTCTCCTCTTTCAGGCCTTGGAAGAAGCTGTCCAAGTCTGGCAGCCAGCAGATTTAGAGAGCCTGTGTCTTTTTAACGGCAGCTTCCAACACCTCTTCTTTTGTTCTCCTTTACTGCTGGGGAATTTCCATTGCTTCAGCGTCCCTCCCCTCAGACAACCTGGGAGAAGCGCGTTTCCTTCAGCAGGCCTGACCTCCGCAGCAGCTGCATTGTTCTGCCAGGGCTGCGGCGGCCCGTGTCAGCCGCTTGCCCCCATTGTCTGCTGGTGGCTTCCAGCTGCCCTGTGGGATACGTGACACGGTCCCTGTCAGCAACGGGCCGAGCCAATATGAGCTGATGGTTTGAGTTATGTGCAGAGGTCATAAAGTAGACCTCAACTGATAAGCGTATCCTCAGCAGATTCCCCAGCTGCTACATAAAATGTTGAGTTAATGGCGTGTCTCTTAATAATTCTGAGTTTGTTTGTGGTGGATGAGAAATAAGTCTTCTACTACACCAGGCATATTGTGGAGAAATAGGCTCCAAGTTCCACAGATTCTCCCACCCCACAGGACCGATATTTTGGCCAAAGCCAGCTTCTGAAGGGTCAGAAGTCAAAGAAGAAAACCTGAAAACTCATTTCAGTTTTGTCCCTCAAAAGGCCATGCCTCAGATATGTGGCAGAATGTCTCAGCTGAGGATATTGAGGAGGTTTTCTTTCTATGATTTCCAATAATCCGAAGCTTTGTGAACTTCTCATATTCTGTTTTGTATAATTTTAAAAAGTGGGTTTCCCTGTTCATGGCTTACATTGCTTCTTACTTTTCTCCCAGTAAGCATCTTTTCTTACAGTTTCATAGAACAACTTCTTCAGCAGCAGAGCTGACTTCAGAAGTTTCTGGCTGCTCTTTCCTACACCATGATGCAGTTTGCCACCTACTCGGTTCTGGAAAACACCTCCTGCACCACGACTATGTGCCTGAGGTCACTGAAACAGTCCATTTTGAAGAACAGAGCTGTGTTGAGTTTCCTAAACAATTTGGCTCAGTTCAGTAGTCATGGTGTCAACTTAGCTGTGGTCGAGGACATAAGCAACATAAGCCAGACTGGCTAGCACAGAATCTATGGGAAACTTGGAGACTTCAGAGAGAGCAGAGAGAATTTTCTCTGTCGGTAGTGCACAGGCAGGTAACTCACTCTTTTGTAAGGACCCAGAATGGACAAATTGAGGCAGGTAGCATCTCAAGATTCATGCCGTTAAAATGACTGAAATAGGCAACAGTAAACCCCAGTCCTGTTCTTTCTGCTAACAGTATACGTAGTCTGCAATAATAATCCTGATATTATCGCTCTGGACACCAGTGCAATGCTGATGTGGAACGAGGAGATAAGTTTGAACTTGCAAGCCTGTGAAGACAGCAGGGCTCACAGTCTCTTCACCATCTACATTTACTGCTCATTTTGGGAGGTTGCATTGGAATCATATGATAGTGCTATCTTTATTTATCTGACCCATTCCTGCCTTTGAAGTGCTCCTTTCATCTGCATTTTATAATGTATTTGTCTGAAGTTGGTATATTAGAATGGACTTGTTCAGCAGATTTTATATTAAGATTTGATAGTATATTGATATAATCTTGGATTTAAAGGATTTCAGATTTATGGGAAAGTCATTATAATAAAATTATGTCTGACTTTTGTTACTGGCAATATGGTCAGAGACACAAAGTTTTCTTTTTGGGAAGATCTGTATTCCCCTAGAAATACGGTAAATGACAATGTTCTTTTACATGTCAAAGACTCCATCTGAGGGGCAGAGGGAGAGGGTTGTGTGCTGGTGGGTTTTTAGGCTTGTCCTTGCACTCTCTTATCTGACCAGAAATTCAGTACTATATTGATTATCCAGCGTGAAACAAATTTAATTCCACCCCAGTGAAAGATAGAAAACTTTGGGAACTGTCAAGTGCCTGAGTGAGGCTCTGCTCTTTCTCGTGTCACAGCTTGTGTTGATTGCAAAGGGAATTGATACCCAGTGATTAAGAGAAAAATATTCTCTTCTTGTGAATTTTAGAGAAAACATTTTTTGCCATTCTGTCAGGTGTTTTTTCTTATTTTTTTTAAACAGGCTTGGGAGAGCAGGATATTAAAATGCTGACTCTGCTTGCCTCACAAAAATAGCAAAAGCAATAGCTGGTTGTCATATTTTCTGTTCTATCTTCTGAATGATTCTAGTATAATACCTGCAGACAGCATAACATGAATTGAAAATAAATAGAGTTCATGTGATTATGATTCATTCCCTGCCTTCCAAGTCCACTGTAAATAAACGACACCATTTGTTATTTCTGTATGCTTGTTTTTATACCTGTATCTTTTACCTTTCTCTGACTTTTCAGAAATAAGAGGTGCTCCTTTACCAAGTGTCATTTAATTTTCTGAGTGGACACTAAATTTGTAGAAGACCACTGTCTATCTAAGCAAACCAAAATATTGCATTTCGTTTTGAAATGTAAATATATATTTTGGTTGAGAAAGTTCACCTGAAAACGACCTCAGCTGCAATGAGGCTTCCTGACATGGAGTGGTCTAGGGTCCCATAAAATTATAGGAGCCTTCTTGTATTGTTTTCAGGTTGTTATTGTTCGTAATAAGTTCCTGTTGTTTGAAAGACTGATTTCTTGTATACTGGCAAGAATAATGTCCTGATATGAAGTGAGGTTGACTCATTTAGTCTGTTAAATTTATTGTGGCACATGCAGAGATAACAAGCCCCTTCTGTTTTACTTTAGAAGCTGTGAGATAAGTGACTTTCTGAAAAATCTCCATAACATGAAGAGCTTGGAAGATGGAAATAAGAGGAAAGCCACTAGAGCGTTCTCACTTAATTTTAATTTCTGAATATCCAAAAGACATTTACAGGTGAATAGATTTTCTAAATATGTGAAATGCCAGAGGTTATTAAGAATTATGATGACAACCAATCTGCCAAGAAGTTGTATGGCAGACAAAGTGGTTGGCCATGGATTTTTGGCTCTTTAGAGCTACTGCCTCAGAGTGGGAATATGATGTAGCAGAGGACAGGACATGTCTCATTGCTATAGGTGAGGAATATAGAAGGATACCAGCAGAAAAGTCAGTATACACTTGCCATGATTTTTATAGGTTTTCTGTAAATACTTGGTAATTGCTTTTCTTTGTCGCAGGATACTGGGAGAGGTGGACCTCTATGGTTGTTATTAGGGCTTCATATGTGTATGAAAGCAATCTTTTTGAAATTTTCTGATATACCAATATATCTTTTAAATATCATGACATATGCATTCCTGAAAGCGTGAGCTGACACTATTATGACACTTCTTATACCAAACGTTCAGGTGGTAATTCCATCTCCTCTCAGCACTGTTTATCTTTTCTCAGGCTTCCACCATGAAGAGGCCTGGCAAGCTCCCCAGTACAAAGTGAAAAAGAAACCATATTCCTCCGTTTTCCTTGCTAGTCGTCTTTTCTTATGATTGGGAAAAGGGGCCAGCACAGTTAATACTCCTCTTAAATATCACACAAATCCTGCTTTGAGGATTTACATAAAACATTGGCATTCTTGAGGCTCTATATGTAGACATGCATTTGCTAGAGGTACCTATTATGGGTGTTTGGAGGGTAGAGTTTCATCTTTTTCCTACCTGCAGTGCCTGGATTGTTCCTGAGTGCACAGACTGGGGAAAACACTCTGGATCAGCTTGCACAAAATCAAGTTTGTAACATGCTTTTAAAATAAAACATTAGAAAATGTAGAATAAATATCCTTAAATATTCAAAGCTGTGGGAAAAAATCACTGGGTTTTTTTTCACTTAAAATTTTCTTTAAGGTGGTAAAACCTAAAATTTCTGAAGCTTGAAATGAATTAAAAAAGGCATTTGTGAAATGACTGTCTTCTGAGATACCCAGGAAACATTCACAGTATATGGACTGAGCAGGTGGATGTAATGAAGAAACCCACACATTGCACACATGGCTGTTGTGATTACAGTCATGCTCCTGACTATTAAACTAATCTGACAGAAGCATCACTGCACATGAACAACTTAAAACAGTATCTTATGGGATGAAGTGGGAGAAGAAATTTTGCTATAAATTAGCATGGATTGAACATTCAAAAAGTCAGCTGTCTTCACACATTTGTATCCTTGGCTATTGCTGCCCTCTAGTCTGTGCATGTGCATTTTAACCGGGAAAAAAATCACTCCCTTTTTAGTCTGAGTGGAAACATGAGTATGAAAGCATCTAACTCACTATGCAGAGAAACAGTTCATTTGACATGCTTTTCCAAGTGTGCTGCTGAAAACCAATGAAATGGTGCATAACACTTGTACTTCTTAAGGTGTTATAGAACATAAAGTAAAATATGAATTATCCAAGTTTTAAAGTGAACCTTTTGCAGTTAGTGCATGTGGGAGTGGAGAAACTAGTTCTTCTGCAATAGTGTGAAGATACGGGGCTTTACCTGAAAAAAAGATTTGAAATAGTTCCATTACACACTATTTGACCAACTAAATGTTTTAGAACCACCTTCAATCAGGTAACTTCGTAAGTTGAAGAGAGAGACTGTACGTTTGGAATTTTAACTACTTCCAAGTTCTAGAAAAGCAGTGCAGCTATGTCTGTCTTTTATTCTTTTTTTGAAACTTATATTTAGAGTAAGTGAAAACCCACCTGAGAATATATATTCTTTTTTCTCTTGACCTAATTTTAATCCATGTTACTTATTTCAGCTAAAGGCTTCTTACTTAGAAACATAAAAATGCTCACTAATACCTATTTCCTGAATAAGCTGCACACAGATCACTTCATTCAGGCTCATTTTAAACACATTTTTTTCCTAAACCAATTTTAATTACTTTGGAGATGTCAGTTTTGGATACAGCAGCTTTGCAGACTGTCTTGCTGTAGGGCTTTGTCCTAGACTGGAGGGATGTTTGAAGGTGGGCAAAGTTCATTTTTATGCCCCTTCCATGTTTTGCCAATCTCTTGGAATTAGTAGGTTATCAATGAAAAGTAGCAAATGTAGTGACAGTTTTAAATTTGTGATATGAAAAAGTGATTGTAAGGAATTTGATTTAGAGTAAAAGCACACGTCATGTAATTCAGCAAACAGCAGCAGGGGTAACTACTTTTTGTCACTAAGTTTTAAAGTAGAAGCAGAGGCCTAGAGATGTAAAAGGCATTGTTAAAACAGATGGCCCACTGAAATGCTTGTGCTTTTTCTGTTACAAAAAGAAGTTGTTTTTCTCCTGCTGTGCTAGTAAAAATTGCCTGATCATTATTGCTCTGTTTTTCAGTCTGTATAATTTTAGCATGGAGAAAGAAATGCACAGAATGCTGTCTCTCTGCATCCCTGCCTCTGAAGCAGCGCTTTACTTAATAGTCATTGTGAAGACCTATAGTATTTTGTAGTTTCAAAGAGCTGTTTTGAATTTTCTTTTCAAACACTTCTCAAACTGTCCAGAATTTAGCTTTGGAGCACCTTCACAGTCTACCTGCAGGGAAAGGTAAGGTGGCTCCTGGGACATGTGTGCAGTTCTGTGGCTGGGGGATGTGGAGCAGGGACATGGACCCAGCTCTCCTTCTGGGGAGATGGGCCGTTCTGAAGGGCTTGGGCTTGCACTTCTGTTCTTCAGCAGGGTATTGTTAAAACTCTCATTTCTGGAGTATTAGGACTAAGGATGTATCAGAAATACCATTGCTCTTTCCATTTATTTCGTGCTCTTTTTGCAATTTTTTCTGTAATTTAAATAGTGTGTATCCATAATTACATGTGTATCTTATGCATGTATACACAGACATTTTTTAAATTATATGTGGTATTAAGTTGTGACTGAAGTATTTCCCAGTGTGTACAATTGATCATTTCAGAATTAGCTAAAATTTTAAAAAAAATAAGTTAAGATAAAGATTGTGCTTTGCTAATTACACCCTCAGTTTTACTGACTGATGTGCACTCCTTGCAAAGAATAGGCACATGATTATTTGCAAATTTGAAAAAGCTTTTTTTTTTTCCTTTGAGTAAGAAATTTAAAATTACTTTTTAAAGCAGAGTAGAAGTGCATTCCACCCCAGCCCCCAAATGGCAAGCTGTTCCTTTCAGGATATTACTCAGATTTCTAGAAGCTGGATGTCTGTAATAGTTTCCCTTGCTTGCTAAAAATCTAGTGAGGCCATTACCATTTAAAATACTTTATTATACATTTCAAGATTGGCAATTAATATTTAAAGTGTGTGTGGAGCAGACAAAATATTATTGTGTCTGGACAATGTTCTTTGCATGTATGTTTCCTTCAATGCATCTTTATTGCCTTAATTAAAGTATTTAAACTGCCAAAAATGCTTTTTAAGTGTAGGAATGGTGATGTTTTCCACATCACACTCTATCTAAACTGATAGCATGCTGGTGGAAGATGTAACAATAAAAATTGCTAGCCAGTTTTTTTGCCTTTTCCCCCCTCTTTTTAATAGCTAAAATTATCAGTAAATCCTTTTTTGGCATAACTTTTCTTTTTTCCCAACCACAGGTATTTAAATAACCTACAGTATTTCTCCATTAGTTTTTCTCAAGAATTAGTAATTATCAAACCTGAATAAATTCAGCAAGGTTAAATATTTTAGAAGTTAAATTACTTTTTTAAATCTTAATGAAGATACGCTCTAAATAGAATGTAAATATCCTGTTGCAAGAAGATATCTGCAATGTTCTCTTGTATAAAGCTGTATGAAAGACAGGTATCCTAAATAAGAATCACTCAGCTGTTATAGTATTCATAGCTGGGTTTTTTTAAAGCACTTGGATTTGGGCACTGGATGTTGGCCTCTGCAAATTATTTTGAGAGCTAAATGCAAACTGAAGCATTGTGAAAATGTCTTTCTGTTGATGGCAACCAAAAATTGTGACTATTTAAGTCATATTGGTATGCATGCATGGGGAAGTCCAGGGTTTTGTAGGGTCCATGAGGACTCTTGAATCTATCTAGTTACTAACTTTCCAGAAACTCTTACAAACTTTTCCTCTGAAAAAAAATGAAACAACATTCAGCCTCTCTGATGAGGACAAGTAAGTGGCAGTCATTACGCAGACTTACTAGGAAAATGGGGGGGGGGGGGGGGGGGTATTGCTTCAGAGAATGCAGAGCAACCTGGACATGCAATTTGTAAACATGGGTGAGATTCTCCCTTGCTACTTTTAATAAAATTAGAAGAATTTCTTTCTATTTAATGATCATATTCCACACATATCACTGTTCTAAGCATACCTTGCCATTTTATAGTTGCAAGTTCAGCAGTGGCAAAACTATTGCTCAGTATAAAAAGGGGAGTGCAGAATCTCAGACTGTAATAACACTATGCCATGCGACATGTTTTCACAAGGAATCATTTCAGACATCAGTGATGTCAGGTTCATGCCTTCCATCAACTGGAAACTGGCCTATTAAAGTGAGACAGAAAAAGGTAAGTTTTTCCTTTTGATTTTACAGCACAGTGGTGTAAGGAAAGTAGATGCTTTATATGTGCATCATATATTTTACATGCTTTTGTGTTTTTATTTAACTTCATTTTAAATTATAGTTCCTATTAACACATATGGATGCTCAGATCCTAAAAAGTTTGTAGTCATAAAATCTCATCTTTTCTTCAGTAAGGTAACCTATAGTGTGCTACAGATACAAAAATAAAAAGTGTTTCTTACCCAAAACTACCTTTTAATTATTATACTCTTGACTGGAAATTACCTTCTGTCTAAAAAAAGAAACAAAATAAATAAGTAATTAAAAAAAGAAACTGTTCCTGCATTGTTTGTTGCTTAGAAATGATGCGAGGCAGGAATGAGCAAACCTGTCAAAGCCAACTCTCAAGTCTTTCCCACTATTTGTGGCTTTGCTTTTCTGATTGCTCTTATCCACTCATTCTAACATGAAATTTTAATTCTTTTAAATTATAAATGTTGTTGTGGTACTTAAACATGAATTTTATTTGTTGATTTAAAGTTGAAAAATAAATCTAGAAGTAGTATAGAGAAATGCAGAGCTAAGTATGTAACCTCGTTATATCATTAGCAGCTTCCTTTGTACCATATGGTTAAAATGAATCTGAGTCATGAATGCTTTGTGGCATTCCTATGGGACAAATGGCAGTGTGCAAAGTGCCCACAGTACACATAAAATAAATACATTCTAAATTTTAAGAAGCTGTGATATTAATTTATGCTCTTTTGTCTTTAAATATGGTATGATTTTCAAGTTAAACTCTCTTCTAAGAGCACTTCCACTTCACCAAGCAGAGTGAAGCTAGAAAGCATGAAGCTGGTTTGAAGAAATAACAAAGGAAAAGTGAATGCAACCTCAGTTGAACAACAGACTTAAAAAAACCTCGTTGCATAATTTGAGTTCTTGTCCAAAACATTTTGCTAAGCAATTCAGATTGGATACCAGTTTGGTGATTTGGAAAATTTAAAGTCAGCAGTAGCTTCAAATTACTGAATAGTAAGAAAAACTAAATTCATATTTAGATAGATTCAGAAATGATTACAGAAATACGTATCTTTGGTAATAACAACTGAGTCTCTTAGAGCGGTTTTTGGTTTTATTCCCCCCATAATTAAACTTCAAAGTGTTTTGCAAAGGAGGTAAGTGTCATTATGCCTCTCTAAAATAGGGGAAGGAGAGCACAGGCAGATGAAGAGACTTCTAGAACAGTGGCAGAGCAAGGGACAAACTCAGGGGTGACCTCCTCAGGCTGGTTCCTCCAGTCCAAAGGCAGTGCTTCCATTAAAACAACTCTACAAAGAAGGTTATTTTATTTTAAATTAATTGATTTTGGTTTGTAACTATCCCAAATCTGAAGTTTAATTGGCATAAGTTTTGCTATATAATTTATTCACAAATCAGTCTGTATTCTGATTTGAATGTTTTCTTCTGGATATATGTAACACTTTAAAATAAAAAAAAAAGCCTGTTTAAAGATGTATGATATTTTGCATGTATTGCAGATATAACTGTGTAATAAATACAATTGCATATGTATGCTCCCTGTGGCTTCAGAAGTACATACTCACAGAATAAAAACTACAGTCAAAGGAATCCAGACTGCTTATTTTTATACTTACTGATATCCCAGGGAAAAGGTAAAAAGCAGTTTATAAAACCTGGACAAAAGAAGGATGTAACTTTTTTTTTTGTACTCCCCTGGGCTGAATCTCAGCTGAAATAACTGACAGTTTTTGGACTTACCGAAGGAAATGATGAGTGAAGATAAATATCCAGATGTTTGCAGGCCAGATGTGTAAGGTTACATTTTGGAAGGCATGAATGCTCTACCTGTGTCTTCTGAGAAGGAAGTTGTAAATAGTAAACATGTTAAATTTTTATTTCTACAACTTTTTTTGGGAAAAAAAGGGGTTCAGAGAAAAATTCTGTTTTGCCTTCCATCTAGCGTCTTAAAAACAGATGCAGGTTGCACATGCAAATTTGCACTGCACACAAGTGGGATTTTTCAATACCCATTATGTCTGTGTGGCTAACTTAACACCCTTTGTGCATTGTTTTTAATTTAGGTAGGGGAGATGCAGCTTATGGAACTGTCTTAATTTTCCAGCAGTAGGAAATAGGTGTGTCGAGCCTTCAAAAGTTTCCTATTTTCTGTTCCCATGTTTCAAGCTCCTTATTTACGACAACAAAAATTTCAAACCTTGACTTTTTCCCCTCTTTCACCCGCCTACGCTGTCTCTCCCTTTCCCACCTAACATACAGATCTGCTTCTTTTCAAATAAGTTGTTGGAAGCGGCTGCCTGCTCATAGAGCAGCACAGCTCATCTCAGCTTGTGCTTGCTCTCAAACTTGGGAAGAGGAAAGAAAAATCTTGTAAAAGTCAAGTAAATAACTTAGCTGCTAGGCAGTAGGAAAAATATTGGATTTGATTGTGTATTATTCCCATATGGGTGAGATATATTTAAAATTGAAAAGGAAACCAGCTCCCTTAAAACTTAAAGGGACAGATTTTCAAAAATTGGCAGCCAATTTTCACCTATAATTGTACTTAATGTGGAAGGGATTTTCCTCTGCTGATGAGGGATAAGAGGGTCTTGCCACCAGACTAGCAGCGACGCAGAGGAGGCCCCTTCCAGCACGTAGGTGTTGTTACTTGCCAGATCTTTCTCTCCTTCCTTGGGCTAAAGATCTCCCATGGCCTGCAGGGCCCCAGAGAGGCAGTGAGGGCTGGAGCCTGCCCCAGTGCATGGGAGGTGATGAACTCAGTTATGTGAACTCCTTACTCCTTTAGGAGCTCCAAAACAAGCATGTCAAAAGTGAACCTTTTTTTTTTTTTTTTTTTTTTTTTATTTTCTTCCGAAAGAGAAAAAGGCTTTTACACAGGGTTATCCTTTTCCTGGGCTGGCAGTGTTGCAACATGTTCGAGCCCTGCAAACTCCCTTAAATGGCATGGCCTGTAATTGTAAATGGAAACAGCCTTGAAGGGCTTTTTGTTTGTTGTGTTCATGTAGACTTGTTTTTGTATTCCCATTCTGCCAGTGTGTAAATTCATTAAAAGACATAATAACCATATAATTACAGAAGTCCAGTCTCTTCCTCAGAAAAATTAGAGAGCTTCCAGAAATCCTTGTCTCAAAGACACAGGCTGTCCAACACCCGATTTCTTCAATGACTGACTTGTTTTTTCCCAGTTGTGTATGAAAACAAATAGGGTCTGGAGCATGACCTGAAGATCAGCCATTGCAAGTGTATAGAAATAGCTTGTTTTAATTTCAGTTTAATCCTTAAAACATTGCTTGGAAGTGTCACGTACTCAGGACAAGGGAGAATGTTAAAAGGTGCAAAGAAAGTGTGGAGGTATCACCAGATGCAGCACATACTGTGACAAGTATTTGCCTATAGAGAGAGAAGGGAAGTGGTTAAGAAGAGAGAACAAGGAAAAGGGATGAAGAGTGACCATGAAAAAGAAGCGATGCAGTTGCAGTGGTGTATATATACATACGTATAAAGTGGTATAATCCTGGTCCTGGGAGGCCATCCCTGCTCCTAGGGCAGCTGCTGCTCCTCATGACAGAATAAATTGCCAGGCCTTGGGGAAAAAAAACCCTTCAGCTAAAGGTTGAGTGATGAGCTGGCACTCAGAAGCTGCCCTGATGGAAGCTGGTCCATCACTGTGGTTATGGTGGGCACCACAACCCCCTGGGAAGGCAGAGGTTCTGGACTGTGCCACCCACCTGTTCTTCCCACTTATGGCTGTGGTTTCCTCATGTGGGGAGGGGGTGGGTGTGGGTGGGCAGGACAGCAGTGACAAAACACATCGTTCAGATTTGCTAGTCAAACTTTTGTTTTTCAGGCATGTTGTGGTGGCTTATATGCATGTGTTGCCAGGTCTTGCAGTATTATTGTCTGTCTCAATAACTTTATTTGCAGTGTTGGTTTTGCTGAGATTATTTTTCTTTGGCTTTGATTTTTGTGCTTATAGGACTCATTTACTTGGTTTTGTTCTGCATCTTGGAGAAGTGAAATCATTTTTATAATAATGGAAAGGGTCTAGACTACAGCAGTCGAAGCACTAAGAAATTTTAGATACCACAACAATAACTGTATAGAAGGAGAAGGCTGGGGCAGGCAAGGTTGGGTACATTCAGATAGGAACATGCTGTGGGTCGGCCTGTATGAGTGGGACAGGGAAGCGCTGCTGGATGCGGGGGAGAGTGTGGGGAGGGCTGGATGGAGCAGAGGAATGTGACAGAAAACAGTAGGCATTGGAGCAGTGTGGAGGAATGTATGTGGAGTCAGGATGAGTTTAAGAGGAGTGGTCTGAGGCTGAGGGAGGAAATTTATGATGTATAGATTTATGGTTACTGCATGAAAAAGTTGAGGGATAAAGCTTTGTCCTATTGAAGCCTGCAGAAGTTCTGCTGTTCGTTACAAAATGAGAGTTTGCACCAAAAATGAAGTACTCTTTTTATATGAGGCTCTAAGAAATCCTCTGGTTTTGTATAAAGCTAAAATGAAACTATAGCAGTTTGATCAGCCCTCTCTGGTCTGCTGAAAATACTCTAGTCACTTCCCAATTAGTTATGCTTCAAAAACTTGTGATTGTCAAGCAAGTATAAAGACTTTTCAATGTGTAGAACTGGCAATAGTAGTTTTTAGTGGATGAGTTGGGTGAAATTGTCCTCCACTCTCTGTTACAAAGGAAAAGGAAAAGGCAGTGCTAGAGGACTATATTTTTATGTATATTCTGTATGGGGGGGTTGTATATTTTTTTATCTCTTTAGAGATATCTCAGATTTTTCATTTGATTATGTTCAATAAAAGGCTGTAGTAATATTTTTTAGTTACATACAGATTCGTATCTATTAGTTGAGTAATACAAGCATCCCTTGAGAGGTGCGCTACTGAGTGTTAATATAATTGCTGAAAAGTTTCACACATTTTCTTAGCTGGGAATAATACCTAATATGTAGTGTCTTTTGTGTGAGGTGATAGCACAACATTTTACACATTAATCAAAATAATTCACAGAGCTTACTTCATCTTCCACTCTAGTAGGATATGGTTACTACACAAATAACTTTAGGACAGGAAGTAAGAATAATACTGTAATTAACTGAAATTGCAGGGGAACTTAGGTAGTCAGAATGTAATTATGCAAGGCAGAACTCAGTCAGGAAACGGGATTAACTTTCCTGTTCTTTTGAAAAATGCCAGATGATCGCTAATATTTATAAATGGTTTTTACACATCAACTGAATGATGGTGCCTGTAACAGAGGAGCTGCCTTTAAAATTATGCTAAGCAGTTGGTTCCTCTCTGACTCAGTGATAAAGATGCTTCCTCCAGAAGCAGCTGTTAAATTTCCTTCTTGCAAGATAGATTTCCTTAGCGGTGTCACATCCAAACATTGGCCCAATCTCTATTAGTTTGTCAGGACTAATTTGTTTGCAGTATATCCAAAGTCAAATTGAAAATGACTGAGTAAAACTGGTTTATTTTAGAAAGAAAAACAGAAGTGCATATTCTATGTTATGTCAGACAATGATACAGGAAAGTTCAGCATAGCAGATACTGACTCAATAGTGAAACGTAGTTATCTCTAACTTTCAAAGGATTACAAGGCCCCTCCTAACTTTAGTAGAAATTGTTTATATAACCTGGATCATTGCAGAAAGTGTTTGCCACTTGGTTCAGTAGTGGCACAATAGAAGTAAAGTCAGAATTACTGTGCCAGAAGAAATGGAAAATAGGAGTATTGTCAAACAAAATCTAAATTCAGGGAATGATACCTAGTTCAGGAAGAAATAGATTGTATCTGTGATTTGCTCAACAGAGAGCTTTGGAACGCTAATTGAAACCAAAGTATTGCAGCCCCCAGGTCCGACTCAGGTGAATGCGATATTGACAGTGGCTTTGAATGCTAAATACTAACAAGGTCAATGAGCCACGGTGTAGTCCTACAGTATGCTGTCAGTCCCTGTACATGAGCCACAGCAACTTTTAATTGCAAGCCTGGTGTTATTCTACAGTCAAGCCATGAATTTCACCTTTGATTAGTTAATTTATTTATTTATTAGTTATTTTTCAAATTGTGTTTGCAGTACTTTTAAGGATTTTAAAATTAAATCGACTACTATGTTAAACTTTGAAA
This sequence comes from Falco naumanni, assembly GCF_017639655.2. Lineage (NCBI taxonomy): Eukaryota > Metazoa > Chordata > Aves > Falconiformes > Falconidae > Falco > Falco naumanni. The sequence goes on from NC_054057.1 coordinate 31,142,296, forward strand.
CAGGTTACAGCTGTTAGCTATTTTGAGACAGATATTTTTTTTTTAAAGAAGAATTCAATTTTTTCTTCTGAATTTCTTTTCTCTCCATAACTGTGAATAACTCTGTGAATTCTCTATAACCCACTAGGTTGATACACTACAATTACAGTATGATGACCATTAAATATGTTATTTTGTAAAAGACAGCATGATGTTATACTGATTAGATTTTAGTGTACAATCATTATTTATGATGCTGTAATCTGACACTTCAGGAATATTATTCTCAGTGCAAACTAAAATTGTTAATTCTACACCAAATTTTACTGCATTGACTGAGTCTACAGGGTAAAATCACAGTAAATCCTCTGCCCTTTGAATGATCTTGAGAGATTTGTTCTGCTTTTGACATGTATCTCTGTATGGAAATAAGATTTCAGTAAGCAGTATGGTTTACATTAGATGCCTAAGTGCCAGTCTTTCTGATCATAGCATCCTGAACGGAAGCGCTGAGGTGTGACAGTTCTGTACCTTGCTTTAAGAGAAAACTAACCGAAAGCTTACTGCTGCCTTTTTTGCTTCCCGTAGCGGTGAGCAGATCAGCAGAGAGATACAAAATGTTAATCCTTCATACTCACTAAAGTATGTCTGACATCATGAGCACAATTCCACGGTGTTTCTTAGGGAAAGACTTGCCAAGACTGCTAAGAAAATGTTTTTGTAGGGAGCCTTACTTTGTCCTGACATTTATGTGAGGACACAATTCGCTATGAACCTTTTAGTCTTCCTCTTCCTTCAGAGAATAATGAAAGGAGCCTATTCATCCCAGTCTCTTGGCGTTTTCGTGGAAAAATAATAGTTCAACTGCACAGGCCCACTCCTCATCTGAAATATGAGTAAGCCCTGGAGCCAGAGCAATCTGTGCCCACTGCATATTTCTACCAGGACGCTGGACTGTTGCCACTGTTAATAATGTTGAACCTAAAGCCAGCATCCACAAATTAAAGAAACAGATAAAAATACTTATAAAGATCAATGCTTATAGTATAAATATACCGAAGATTACATTAGAAAAAATATGTAGGATAACTGTTTATTATTACATTATGTTTTAAAATATTTACACTTAGAAATGGCCTTCACTCATTTTGTAGTTGGGGAATATTCCTTTGGGAGCAATGGCAGGATGTTTTCTGTTAACCTCATTTTTTTTCTTTAACTAGAGAAGGAAAACCTTTTCTAGCCAATTTTTCTTTTTTTCTCCCTGTAACTAGGTAATAAAATTGTATCTAAAAAAACACTTGCTAGAAAGTGCTGTTATCTGTTTAAAATTTACGGAAATACTGTAGTTTAATGGTACAATAACTAATGCTCTATTATAGAGGAATTCCTCCGGAAGAACAAGTCATGACTGCAAGTGCCAAATAAATCTGGTGGTGTGACACGGATAGTAAGATTTCATAACAATAGTAATCTAAGGGTTATGTTTTCAAAGCAGATTGTGTTGATAGTACTGCAGCCGACCTGGCCATGTTTGATTTGGTGTATATGTGAGGTATGCTACTAAACTATTGAGGACTGAACAGTGTGACTCACTGTATATAAGGTAAAGACTCATGGATTTATAATCCAGATTAAGTACTTTAAAACAACAACAAAAAAGCTATCGTGGCTGTGGAGTTCTCAAAAACCTGAGTCTTTCCTCAGATTAGTACCCCTAACTGCAGTGTTATAACCCAAATGCATGACTACCAAAATAAAGCAAAACACTTTCATAATGACCTTTAAAAAGGAAAAAAACCTAAGAAATTGAAGGGGAGAGAGAAATGAGGAGAACCCTTTTCAAAATTAGAATATTATCATATAGAATGAATTTAAAAACAGAATCGCCACAGGCACTCTCCAGGTATAATATGTAGAAGAGCTGCAATTTCACTGCTACTGTGAGTTGCAAGACTGCTGCTGTGACTAGTATTGGAGTTAGAGAAACAGGTAAAATTCTTAGATTCATAATGCTCTGAGCCTCCATGTCCTTGTGGTATTAATGGTATTACACACACCACCACCACCACCCCCTGAAAGATTCTTAGATCTTGAGAGGTGAACCCTGTTGTTCTTAAGATATCTGTTTTAAAGTGCTTATATTTTTACTAACACATTAAATAGAACAAAGCATTACTCAATTTATTCTTTCAGATAATTTAAAAATACTTTCTGTTGCTGGAAGTTCTAAATACAAATCTACAACAAAGTTTAATGATCCTATTTTATTACTTGTTAATACATTTGCTTTTAATATTTGAGAAAAAGTATTCTATACCTCTATAACTGTTGTGATTTAATTTTTTTTTCAGAGCACCTGGTAAAAATGCAGAGCAGACTTCTTTAAGAAGTTCATTCCTCATTTATATTCTGGAAATATGATAAAGAACCAAAGTTTTCTTACACTTTCAGGTTTCCAATTAAATGCGACAGTCCTGGCAATTGAAGACATTTTTTTTAATGAAATAAGATCAATTGCTTTTAGGACTATAAAGTTTTTTTCCGATGAGAGGGGTTTTATTGTTTTCATCTAATAACTGAATCAGAAATTTTAATTTTCTAGTTGACTGAAGCGATGTGCTCAGATTTTGTATGAGCATGATTTGCAATGGTATAGATTCCTTAAAGGGTGCACAAAATAACATTATTTTTCATAAGGAGAAATGAAGGACTGGGGAGTTCACTCAACACTTTTTTAGTGAATGTAGATGACGTAAGAAGCATAAATAAAAATGTTATCTCAGAAATCACTCATAATTTGGTTGCTAGAAACATTAATTCCATAGCATAGCGAAGGGAGTAATTACTACAGCAGATGGTTATTTTGTAGTGTCTTGAATATGGTGATGGTCTTGAATATGGTGATGGCACTGTCATTTTAAAAGAACGTGTAGAATTCATATTTTGTTTAACACATGATTTATATAAATTTCCAACCATATATTAATTTTAAATAATAAGTAATTGCTTTATAGCAATGCAGTAGCAAGTACCAAAACCCTAGATTTTAAAATTGTATGTATCAAAATTAATTATCAAGGTATGTGTATCCGTGGAAATAACATTGTTTTGAGAGGTGACTCCACAAAGCTGATATTTAAACATCTCTATTCTAGCTGAGAGAGAGCGTGAGCAGGCGAGTGCGCGAGCTTGGTACATTAGGACCATAGTGGAGTAACTCGCCACTAGCTCTAGAGATAAAGTGAAAAACATTTCCATTACTCAGAGTTCCCATCACTTTGGAAGATTAGGTGACCTGAGGGGAAAGGTATAAACCATAGCTGACCTAGTGGTGGAGAAGGAAACAGGCATGGCAAAGAAAGGGCTGAATTTCTCAAGATTTTTATTTGTCTTGCTTCTTTGGGAAAGCAACTGTGAACTGTTGCAAAGTAAGGCGTGAGGACAGTCACTGCTGTTGCCTGAGAAATTAAGGGGTCGTTTGAGTTGGAGCCTCCTTTACATGTGGAAAAGGTCAACGGAAATATTACTGGGGCTGTGCTGGGGCTGTAGCACTTCCCTGCTGGCTTAGGAGGGCAGGCCTTTCCCTTACTGCACTGTGACTTGTAATGTACTTTACATCCAACCGTAGTGGAGGAAGTATGGAAAAGTCATCTTTGCAGGAAGAAATGTTTTTGAACCTGTGCATGTTTAATGGATGGCTATTTTTATATGTTCATAACTTTATAAATATATGGATTATTTTCTCTTTTAAAATGTTTTCTGGAGACAAGTGAAAACCTGTAGACTCTATGAGGGGTGAGGCTGCAAGGGTAACAAAATGTATTGCTTGATAAAAATACATCTTTAAAATTAAGTATGCAATTGTTGAATGAGAAACAACTTCTGCTAGTCAATGTCCTGAAAACTTGAGAACGTCCGTGTGATTTTCTGTGTATATATTAACTTCACCTGTTACTAAATGATACAACTGTTGAGTTGTACCTATAAAAATATAACCTTAAATAGTGCCTAAAGTTGCTGGTAGATAATATTCTTGCCATAGCTTATAATGCCATGTTAAATATATTTTAAATTGTATGTGATTATAAAATAGGATTTTTTTAAAAAAAATCAGTTTGTGATACCCTCAATATGGAGCTACCTAGAATCAGAACCAGAACTTTCCATTTGCCAGCCCAAAGTGAATTGTCAGCCACATTTTCAGGTTGCATCTTGGTTACTTGTGGATTCTGCATCACTAGGTTCTACTTTTCAGTGCAATAACCTGTAAGATGAGTCCGATCAGTTAACTGAGGTAAGCCAAAATATATCAATCTATTTTACTAATTCATTAGATTGATCCTATGCTGTGATCCTGAGTCACTGTGACAATTACAGGAAAATTTATAGATCTGTGTTTGAACTGAGAACCAATTTCTGATATTTTTTGAAGAAGCTTGGATTTAAGGGAGAACATTGCACTACTTTCTCATGTCTGAAGGGAACAACCTAAGGAATACTTTTTCTCTGGAGAGACTGAGTAACATTGTCTCTTCCAGAATAGCTGTGTTCTGTGGTAATTGTTCTTGTGGAAGTAACTGCTACTCATGGGGATGTCCTTGCTGTTTTATTTCTGATAGCCATGGAAAAACAGCTCATTGCAAGCTCTAGGACTGTTCTGACAAAGCAGGATCAGTTTGTTTTACATTTTGCTGCCTTGGTTTGCAGTACACAAAAGAACTAGTTGCAAATTAGCTTGGGTAATTCTACCCGACCTAGGAAAGTCTTCACACTTGGTGGCTTTTATCTCATATTGCTTTAAGCAGGAATTAGTTTATCCAGTAAGGACACATAGAACATATGCATCCTCTGAAAGCATATTGTGCTGGCTGCTGTTTCACTGCCTATGGAAGAGCTTAACCACGGATTAGAACATACCTTAAAGCAACTTTCAAAATCTGTGTTGCACAGAATGATGGTTAAGTTTTTGGGAGTGGTTTTAATTAATGAAGGCAGATCCATAATTGCTAATATGTTGTTTGTAAAGGTAAGCATGATTCAAAAATTTGTGGTTTTATAAAAACATTTTTGTATATGTGAAATGGCTCAAATGAGAAAAATACGGGTTTGTATAGCATGGATGTTATTTTACTACTGACACGTTCTGCCTCAATAGCAACATGTGCATATATTTTTGAATGAAAGACTTTTGCAGTTGCTCAGTGTTCAGGCTGAATTTATGATGAAATATTTAAGTGCTGTTAATGTTCTCTTTAAGCAAATTAACAGCTTTTGTGGGGGGTCAGTGTTCATTCAACTTGTTTCCTTACTCTTAAAATTGTCCATCATGTGAAGGATTTGTTTCATTGATGTACTCTCCTACTGGCCCAAACAAAACCAAAACAAAACCAAAAAACCCCACCAACCAGCAAATTCTAATTTAAGACAGGATAACCCCCACTTCTATACACAGTAAATGGATGTGTCAGGGAACAAAACCTTCATTCCCTCTATCTGTCTTACTAGACTTTGGAAGCAGTAGCCTTCAGTTGAATAAAGGCCCTGTCCTCCAGCTGGATTTGTGAAGGGAAATGCTCCCACACAGAGCTGATTGAAACTAATGCTTCTTTTATGTGAACATGTTATTCCTATCTAGACCTTACAGTACGTGATACAGTGAATGCAGTCTACTAGTCATCAGTATTTTATAAAAGTGCACAATTTAGTTTGTGATGTATCAATACCCTGTCATTTTACAAGCTTCTATTTATCATTCAAATAATTAGCATTGTATAGTGCTTGTGGTTTCTTTATGTTGTTGATTTCTATATTCACTTTAAAACTTGATTTAAATTCCGTATGCTTTTTGCAGTACATTACCAATAAATGCTTCTTGCACATTGTTCAGTTTATAGCAGAGAATATTACTTTTTTATTGGTAATTGCACAGCAGATTATTATGTGGTGAAAAAAAATCCATTCTTTTCCTAAGGCATAAAACCAAGTTCCTGTCTGTTTTGCGGATGTTAAAAATCCCTTGACACTCAAAGAAGAAGAGTGGGAGTATTAACTCTCAGGAACCCTTGGCTGAGTATCCATGAAAAGAGTCTTTCTCCTCCCAGCACAGGGGACTAAGCTTGTTAGGAATGCTTACTGTGAAAGAAACACTTTATGTAATCTTAATAAATAAAATAAATTTAAGAGCATTTTCATAAGCAGGAGGGGAGGAATGGGAACAAGTTCAACTTTTTATGTTATTAAGAAATATACAGAGTAGGACAGATTATCAGAGGATTTGTCCAAGCTTCTAAGCATGAACTGCTTTGGGGAAAATGACTGTAAAAACAATTTTCCCTACCTATTTTTAATATTTGATAACTTCAGTGGAAAAAAAAAAAACCAACAATTTTTCTCCCTCTTCCAAATGATATGTGCAATAAATATCCAAACCATTTATACTGTAAAGGTCATGAGGGCCTTGGAAGTACATTTTAACATGGTAGCAAAGAATCTCTTAATTATTAGAAATGACAGGAGTTTTTCAGTCAGGGTGACCGCTCTACATACTCAAAAAATATTAGTGACTGGCACATAAAAATAAAGGGTCTTGCACTGTAATTCAGTATAATCAGAGCCTCTATAATGCTTTTATTAGTTTGCCTTGCAAACCTTTTACAGATTTTGCGGATTTGCCAACGTTTCCAAATATGTAAAGGTATATAACCCCACCGGTACAAGTCAAGCCCTTAGAAACCCACAGTGGTTCTTGGAGGTGCGGGTTATCTTGGCTGACACAGGTCTGGCAGATAGCAGGAGACAGGGCTACCGTGCCTAGGGGGACTGCTGGCCGCCTGGGCTAGAGCCGAGGGCTTTGTGTGCACTGGTTGTTAAGACAAACAGGGAAAGTGAGTGCCAAGAGAGACCGCCCTGCAGAGCTGCGGAGAGATGTTATTATTTTTAAGAAGCAGCCCTCTGGTGATATAACAGGGCTGACCCTGTTAGTGGAGGCTTCATAAATCTTTCTCAAGTGAAAGTTCCTGGCCGTGCAGGTTGGAGGGCAGACAAAAGAATCAAAAGAGCCAGGATGTGAAGTCTCTGTACTGTACATGGGAGGGCTGCCTATGGGACTCTGCAATAATACAACAATAGCCAAGACTGCAAGGCACAGCTTCAGTTCACTGCCTGCTTTCAACTGCTTCTAATAACAGTTTTAATTTTAGATTCCTCATGGCCTTCTGCATAAATTCTTAAAACTGTAACAATTCCTTAAAAAGAAAAATTAAATACCATTGAAATCTCAGCTTAGAAAACTCTCTCTTTCTTAGCAATAGAATAGTAATTAAAGATGGTGATTAGAATAGAAGACATAAAAAGATAAAGTGGCTAGAATATACATATGTTGAATACACTTTGACTTCCCACGTATTTGCCGTACTGTGGTGAAAAGAGCTTTATTAATGTATTATCTGTCAGCCTACAGGAGACCTTATTATCATGTTATCATTTCCTAATCACTGGAGTGAGATGCTTTGCAGTACAGGATCTTCTCAAAGCTGACTGAAGAAGCTCCTTGGAGCATACAGATGGCATGCCAGTCTCATAGTCCAGAATGAAACTGAGAAACTTTCTTTGTGGTTAATACTTGCACCTGTTCAAACATGATATATGTGTATGGCATATACATAGCCTTTCTCACTCCATCTGTGCTGAAGCCACAGGCCTTGGTGTTTGCCAGCTGTGTACTGGTGACCCTGCAAATGGTATAGACACTTTGCAGGTCCAAAAATCACAAGACTTCTTCCATTTTGAGCTAACTGGGCTTACAGTAGCAGTTAGGTGGTTTTGCATTGCAGCAGGTATTACAGATGACGTAATCCCTAATTCTGGTGTGTACCTGAAGCTTTTTTTTAATCTCTCTGTGCAGTTGTGCATAACCAGCTGGAAATTAGTTGTCTTGCCCTGGAATCCATATTTCTTGTGCAAGAAGAAAGGGAAGGGCAGAGAAGTGAAAGTATCATATTCAGACAAGAATACAGGGCCAGCTTTAAGGGTATTTGAATTGAATAGGGAGACTCAGGTTTTTCTACTTGGAGCTGGGACAGGAGCAGAATGTATGTTGGTAGAGTTTATGTGCTGTAGTATTTCTAGGACAAGTTTTCCTTTCTTTATTTGCTATTTTAACATTTCAGCATACCATCATTCCCCCAAGTGGAAAATTTACATGAGGTGAAACATAATGAAAACAAACAAGCAGCCTTGATTGGCTTTGCAATTTATGTAAAACGTTGGCAAGAGCTTTGATTAAGGGTTTAAATTCACGCAGGCTTAATCAAAAAGAAATTAAAATCCTATAAAAAAGCTACTCAGGATTCCCTTACAGAAACCAGAATTGTCAGCTAGAGCTAATTTTGTGTGTTTATATCAAGCCCGGGAGAAAGGAATGGAAAATAGAATATAATGGGCCGTTGAAGTGTAATTAATACATGTACTCCGTGTACTTCCAGAAAATATGATAAATGATACGCGCTGCAGAGCTGTGATCTTGGGGCAATACTACTCACTGGAAGACCCAACCTGATCTGGTTGACAGGGAAAGGTACTACCCTTGCAGATGCAGCCTCGTGGCATCCTTGAGCCAGGAATGAATGAAGATAACCATAACAGCTGGTAATGGGTGGAATTAATGTTCCTCCACAGTAAATCTGCCCAGACTTTTACCCCCTTACATTATAACCTATGCTCTTTTGTTCAATAGTTCAGGAAATTCTTACTGTACGTGTTGGAAATTCTCAGGCAGCACATTATACCTAAACAAAATCAGACTTTGTTGTTTTCCATATGACTGAGTTATCATTCACATTATCCATCATCAGGAATGCAAGTTGTACATTGCAGTGCATTTCAATTACATACCAGGAAAGAAATAAAATGTAGACTAATAAGTTCAGAGTAGAAAGAAAGAAATGGAGAAAAGATCAAAATTTTTAAAATATTTAATGCTGATTTTAAAGAAAGATTCTCTGCATTAATGATTTAGCCAGTCATTCTTTTGCACAATCTTTTACAGCTTATCAGACTGGAGAAATACGATTAAAATAAAAACAAAACAAAACAAAAAAACCCAACCAACCAAACAAAAAACCCCCACAAAAACCTTCAGTATTTGACAGGTCAAGATTGAATTCTTTTTGATAGTTTTTGTTAGTATTTTATTATTTTGGCCTGAGCCACCTATTTTATAGCAAATTTCAGAAAGGTGTGGATCTGAAAGGAATTTGGCCCGATAATTCTCGTTGGAGATGCCCTGACACTCCTGTGCTTCCCAGTCTTTACCAAATGAAAAAAAATCCACTTTTCCAGTGTGTGTCAGTAATGTATGTAGGTCAGTAAGATGCAAAATGAGCAAGGTCTGTATTCTCGCTAACTAATGTTCACCAAAACTTTTGAACTTAATTATGGAATTTTTAAATGAAAAATAATCCACAATAGTTTTTCTAGGGGCACGTTATTACTGGGACAACTAATCATTTCCCTTATGAGGGTGTCAGCTTTTAAGGTGTCTGAAGCTATTTTGAATTTTTAGCAGGTATTTCACAATTGTAAGTAAGTTTGAGATATGCCAAATGTATGATCCCAATGGACTCTGCTCAGAGAATAGGTTATAGCAATTAGAAGAAAATCAACGTCCTACATGTTGGCATACATGTTGCTGCCATACTAGGAGGTCTTTATTTTAGCCAGCTACAGACCTTTTGTATTATGGGGAGAGTAATCAACAAATTGCGTGCTAGTAACAACTGTTCTATGTATCACATCATATTTCTGTATTTCAATACCCAGCAAGGGTAGAGGGTCCCCATATTTTATTATACTGAACTGTACCTGTTCAGTTCTCAAAGTCAGGTTAGGAAGAGTTGTTTTCCAATTCATAGTAATTGCAACAGCAAAAAAACTCACTTCCTTCTGCCAAAGGGGAACAAAGCAGGGCATTGAACAGAAAACTGTTCACCCAACATTCTTGCTTCCCCACTGTCTGTGGCCTTAGTAAGGAATTGAAAATTGTGCAAAATAAGTGAACTGCATTCCTTGTAAGAAATCTTCATGAGTAAACTGCTCAGATGATAGTCATAGTCCCTTAAAAAAAGTCAAAGGTGCTTCTGACAGTTACAGTTTAGATGCTTTGACACTGGGGCCTGAAGTATTTAGACTGATTTAGCAAGAAACCATTTTATATGAAGTTATGATTATTATTTTTTTTAATCTTAAGAAGGGATTCAATTTGCAAGCCCCCAGTTTATAATACAGGCTGTAGATACCAGACATGAATGCATATACTGTGAATGTGATTCTGCAAAATACATTGACTTTTTTAAATCCTGCAAAAATTGGGCATGGTCCATCATCAGCTTTCAAGGACACATTCATTTAGTAAGTCTTCATAAAATAGCAGATAAGCCGAGTCTTGCTATGACAACAGGTTTCTTGGAGATGCTCAATACTTTGTTTATGACTAAAGCAGTAAGGTTAGAAGAAGGAACCATAACAAATGCAGAATAAAATGGCTTCTGATATGCATTCTATCTAACCTTTAGGTAGTCGGTATAAAGAGTTGAATGAAGAAAGAGACCATCTTGAGTTAATCAGAATAATTGCTAGAGATTTAAATCCTGTTGCACACAAGTAATTTTTTATTAAAACTGATTTGAGAAAGTCTGCATTTAATATAAAAAGCAGGCTTTTCTGCTGGCATGGGAGTGAGAACAGCAGTGTGATCTGTGATGACAGCACGTGACATGTCCAGTGTCCTAGGATCCAATGGTTGTTTTGCTTGGCCAGCATCACGCAGCAAATTCCATAGGATTTTGTACCCCATTGACTGTGCTGGTGACAAGATCTGAAGTCACTCAGCAGACAGAAAATCAACAGCTATTCGGCATATTGCTTGCATGTGCTTGACTCTACTGTTTTCTGTAAGGTTTATTAGCTGCTTTCATTATTTTTGGTAGTAAGCATTGCACTTTCTGATCCAGAACAAGTTTAGACAGCAATAAAAAGTCATTTTGTGCTGTTTTGTACAGTTTTAACTGTCTTTAAAAGTAGAAGCACATGACAGTTTATTGAGTTGCATTGATTTTAATGAGTTTTCAGCAGCTCATCTTGGATATTTTTTTTTTTAAAGGTTGCAATTCCAATGTGAAATTTCCTCCCTAATGCATTTCAGTTAGTTGTTCAGATTACACTGTAAAATGAGATATTTCCTTTTTCTTCTTCAGTGGCAAAAGTTGGCATACTGTTTGTTTCTCAGTATTTCAAATAACTGCTCAAACAAATACCCGTGTTTGTTGAAAATTATTTCCAATTGCGTGTACTGGAGCTTCTATATGTGTACCTGTGAAAAAAACCAGAGAACTAGCATTGAATTCTTACCCGTTAGTGAATGAAATTCCTTTTTGAGCTGTACAGTAATTCATAGGCAGTGTTTTTGTATGGCCATTACAACTGGCATATCTCATTACCTCACAAATGATATTAAATATTTCCTCCCAAAGGGTTATTTTTTTTTCACAGCATCTTTTGCAAACATCAGCGTAAAAATTATCTATATTTAAATGTCTTTCATTTCAGTGTTCTGTTGAAATAATTTTAACAGACAAAACCAATTTCATGATATATTCTGTCTTTATTAACAAATAGTGTGCTATTAAGAAACTGAGAAACATTTGAAAAGCACCATTTCATGGATAACTTTGTCTCTGTTGTACTGATCCTCATTTTAATATGTGTAAAAAGCTGCTGTTATGAGAGGGCATATGTATGCCAGTTAGATCAAAGTAGTTTTTTCAGTAAGCAGTAATTCATGAATGTCACTCAAAAATGACCAATTTGACTTTGCACTTACAAAGAATATAAAGAATTTTCTTACCATGGAAAGCTCAGGCATTGCTTTTACTTTGCATGTTTTGGTGCCATCTGTGTATCAGTAGCACATTACTGTCACCTTTAAATCTTGCACAACTGTTTTCCAAAGCACACTTTTCTGCAGGAAAGGAGGAAGCCTTTTCTCTTACATATTTACTGTCTGTGGTGGGCAGCAGCAAACAAGTGCTGGGAGTTAATCTACTCCTCCCACTCACCTCTTCCCCAAGAACAAAAAAAACCCTCATCAATATATTTCTTTTATCTGACTCAGCTTATGAATAATTTGTAGGAACACTTGGCTATGAATAAGCCCACAGTAATATTCAAAAGGAGAAGTGTGTATGTACATGCAGATTTTTTAGGTGTCTAGGCTGGCTTTTAACAGTCTGACACTATGTACAGATGATAAATGAGCTGAGTGGTCACCAAAGGACAGACACGTGCATAAACAAATATATGTTTGAGGAATTAAAAAAAAAAAAAAATTACAAGCATGCCAGAAAGCAGGGTATCTTTAATGTGAATATATATACACATCTCTAAAGCTTTTTTTTTTTTTCCATTATTTTCAGTCAAATTCTTTATTGTCCAATCTATCTTCCTTTCTCCTTTGTACAAGATCTTTGGCTGCACTTCTCTGATGAGTTTCTAGACATGGTTCTATTTTTTATTTTGTTGATCTTTAAGTATGCAAAATGCTGATGTATTAGCTCTTCTACAATGAAAAGCAATTAAAATCTTGAGATGTGTTTTGGAACAAGTCTGGATTCACAGTCCTGCCTAGGACTGAATAGGATTTACAGTCCAGGAATCCCTGCACCTATGTTAACACCAGAGAAGAGCAGGTCGGTTGTCTGTATCCGACAGGATGACTTAAGTACTTTAAGCAGCAGCCTTTCAGGTGAGGGATCCAGCTTTCCCAAGACACAGATATTGGGACTGCAGGGAAATGCTAAAGCATGAGATAGGCAGGGTTTGAAAATGCTTGTTTGACATTTATTTTTGGTTGTCTGAAGTTCAGGACAGCGCCTGGCCTTCTGGACACCTATACCTTTCCCCACACACGTGATGTGGGCTAGAAGTACTCTTGGAGCTCCATGCCTGACTTGTAGGTGTTTCTGTGCTCACTGTTGTTAGAACTGTGTTTTTATAACTGGGTCCAAATGCTATCCATGCTGGGAAAAGCAGGGGTTAAAAGGAAAACTAAACAGATGACAGAGCCAAGGATGACAGTCCCACTACTCCTCTTGTTTTACAATCCCAGCCAAAACCTAAGCCAGTGAGCTGAACTGCCCTGTTGAGTGTTGTGAGTGCCAGAGTGAGCAGGAGTGTGTGGGTGTACAGGAGGGGAGAGGGGAAGAGCAGCAGAAGAGGGATGTGTGATTGCCGCTTTGGTTAGAGCAAACTACCAGATGGGCTTTGCCGTGTGGTCTGACTTCTCCCTGGAGTTCTGTTCCCCTTCCCACAGAAAACATTTCCTTTCCGTGTCTCCAGATGCAAACTGAAGTAGGACTTTAAGGCCTTTCCACTTAGTGTGAACCCAGCGTAGCCAGGGCTCCACAAGGGCAATCCCTATGAGACTGGTTTTGGCAGATTTGCATGTCCCTTGTAAATCCCCATTTTTCCATTATTTTTGGTGGACGCACGCTATTCAGTGCTGCCAGGGCAGTCACCAGATCTTCAGGGAGAGCTCTCAGCTTTCCATTGCTGCAACAGGCAAGGACTAACCAGAGGTGAAGCATCACCACCTCCTTCCAGGGCTTTGGAGAACGCAAGGTCAGAAGGAAATCTGTCTCAGAATTTGAGAGGGGCAAGGCTATAGCTGAACCAGAGCTGGTAATTGAAGAGAATAAGCTGCCAATCCACAGGGCTGATAGGAAGAGGGGGTGAAAGCAGCAGCTGGCAGGAGCTCTAGGGAGAGGTGGGAGTTTCCCAGATATCATTCTAATTTTTCTCCTGTTTCACATTTCTTCCAAGATGCAGTTTCACTGATTGCTAAGCATTTTCCACACAATTTCGTTTGCTTTTTTATTATTTGGCTTTTGAGTGAGGAAATAGGGGGTGGGTTGGGTGGGGTTTTTTCTGTTTTCCATCAGAAAAAAACTTCAGTGACTGTCCTGTCACGTTCATCAAAAACATGCCACTGGGGCTCCCTGGCATCCTACCAGAGGGGAAGAGAGAGTAGTTCAGAATAAAACCTCAATTGATAAATGTCAACTCTGATAGTGTGTTGCTGTTTTCTCTTACCTGTAGTATACTGCTGCAGCGTCAGCAGTTTTTGCTGATGTTTGACTGTTGTAAGTTCATGTGAAGCTTTTGGATAAGATTATTTTTAATGCATCATCTACATAAAATGTGTTAAAGTTAAATTTCTGTCCTGGCTTAAAATCACTTTTAGCTTAAAACCACTATGAACTACATTGGTCCAATGTTTTTTTAGGAGTCTATATGATTCTGAAATAAAATAACAGAGCAAGATACCCTGGGCTGAAAGCTTGTTGTAGATAACAAACTGTATTGGGTTTGTGTGGCAAGATTTTTGTAGTGGGGAGGCTACAGGGGTGGCTTCTGTAAGAAGCTTCTGGAAGTTTCCCCCATGTCTGATAGAGCCAATGCCATCCGGCTTCAGGACAGACCCACCAAGCCCATCAATGATGGTGGTAGTGCCTCCGGGATAACATATTTAAGAAGGGGGGTGGTGTGGGTGGTGGGTGTTTTCAAGATTTGCTTTTATTTTCTCAATATTCTCCTCTGATTTGATTGTTAGAAAGTTAGACTGATTTCCCTGAGTTGCATCTGTTTTGCCCATGACAGTAACTGCTGAGCGATCTCCCTGTCCTCATCTCGACTCATGAGCCTTTTGATACATTTTCTCTCCCCTGTCCAGCTGAGGAGTGGGGTGACAGAGCAGCTTTGGTGTGCACCTGGTGTCCAGCCAGGTGTTTGTATTTAAAATCCTTAATGTAAAGTAAAGCTTGACAGAATGCAGAAAGTAACCTCGAATAGGACTCAGAAGATGTGTAAGTAGCTGAAATTATTTCACATTTGAAGTGTATCAGTGAGGAATTAAAGAACTGTGAAATAAATCTTGCTTTGTTTCAGCATAAATCTTTTTTCAGCAGACTGTGGTTAAAAAAACCCTGATCGTTGAAGCACAGAAAGTGTTTAACTTTGGATTTCTAATACGTACTGTTACTGTGTTCATTCCCATAACATATGAGAAAAGCCTCCTCATAAACTTATAATACGCACTTCTAGTGGCCCAGCAGCATATAATAAATATATCTGCTTTTTGTTAGCAATGTATCTCCTAGCTGCTTGAAAAAAATAATAATATAAAGACACTCAGAAGGGAAATGAATATTTTATCTATTTGTTTCTAATTTAAAGTTGAAAAGGAAGGTGAAGCTTTTTCTGTCTGTAATAAATTCGGATTTCCTAGAAGGACACGCAGATTCTTTTGCACTTATCTTTCAATTTTGTATTCAATAACTTCCAAAACACAATACATCATAAAATATTATTTATACAAAACATAATAAAAACCTTTCCTTTACAACTAGGTGTTTGTTATTTCTGAGTAGTCCAAAACCAGAGACTTCAGGAATATCCGTCCTAGGAATATAGGGTCTCTGGTATAGCCACATATAGGCATTTGAAAGGCCTTCCGTTTCAAGCCTCTGCTGGCTTTTAAATCACTCTAATCTCTGCTGCTAAAGTCACAAAGTAATGAATGTTGTTTGGTGCTGACTGGTAGATTTTAGAGACAGCCAGAATGCCATGATGCCCTAGAAGAAATAATTAGGGTTCAGACTAGAGAAAATAGTGCAAAAAGCTGTCTGAGCCATTCAGATTTGAGAAGCAAGCTGACCCTGTGTTTTCTTACGTCAGTCAGCAGAGCTGGCCTGTGCCATCTCCAGAACTGTGCCTGTTCAGATTATACACAAAGTGTCCTCTCTTCACAGTAGCATGACATTTCAGTTTGTCACGTTTGTACCCCTAGCAAAATGACCAAGTGTTTAATTGCTAATCCAGACTGGTTTTGCTCTTCCACACCAGATATCCAGGTCTATTTTTGCCAGCCCTCAAAACATCTTTTGTGTTTTGCTGGAGGAAGTCTGTACTGCACAATCTGCTGAGCCAGAAAGCTAAAAAAGTCTAGCTCCTTTCATTTTCCTGGGAATCTCTGGGATTGCACATGTCCTTACGGAAGGGCTGGAGAAATTGACCAGAAATCCCACCACTCTGGAAGGGTGCTGGAGGAACAGGCTGTGAGGACAAGGAGGGTCTCCTTGTAATGGCAGTATTGGGTCCCTCTGGGCACAGAGGACTTTTCCCACTGCCCAGGGTACCGAGGCCATGTCTTCCCACTTGACCCCAGGTATAAACTGTTTTTCTGTTGCCTGGTTAGGGAAAAGGCTGCAGCATGAGATTAAAAAAAAAAAAAAAAAAAAGAAAAAAAAAAAAGATGTTTGGATTTCATTCCATATGCAGTGGATTATCTGTGACTTTGGGGAGGACAGTGCATGCCTAGCCCTATTTCCAGGGTGTTCCCAGCCACACCAAGTAATTTCTAGAGAAGCCCCAGGAGTACAGTACTTTGCAGGAACAGGATGTATTTATTTGCCAATGTGTGGATTTAGAGACTGATCACATCAGAAAATCTTGGGTTTGACCTTGGGTTACATATATGATTTCTGTATGTATCCACACAATATATATACATTGACGCTATGTGTGTTCTTATAACATGTACAGTTCATGTGATTTGCATGTATCTATTTCAGGGTAAGAAAGACAACACTGAGCCGGTGTCACTGTTTTTCTCTTACATGAAACTAAAATTTTGGTAGTGCAGCTTGATTGATTCCAGCTATAAC
This sequence comes from Falco naumanni, assembly GCF_017639655.2. Taxonomy (NCBI): domain Eukaryota; kingdom Metazoa; phylum Chordata; class Aves; order Falconiformes; family Falconidae; genus Falco; species Falco naumanni. The sequence continues at coordinate 31,159,056 of NC_054057.1, forward strand.
AAATTTGGCAAATAAAAAGTAAATTTTTCCATTTTTTTAAGCAAGCCCATAGAAACAATGTTGAAAAAGGAAATTGTATCTGGCAAGGTAAAGCAGCCTGGATTGCTATTCTTTACTTCACTGCAACATACACGCACACAAACTTTGAACTTCATTGCATCCTAAATTCCTGCTGGCTGCATTTCCAAAGATTCAAAATATTTCTAATAAAAGAAGTCATCAGCCAGCTTTTCCCTCTGATTTCTGAAATAGATGGTGTGACATGCAGTTTCCAAAATTAATGGATGAATCATAAGAAGACATACTTCATTCTTGTTTATAATTTGAAAATGTTGGCCCTTGTGTTTAGGAACTTTTTTTTTTTTTTCATTATTCACAATTTCATTATTATAAATGTGGGAAAAGTTCATAGTGGGAAAAGAATGTTGCACACACACACACAGATCCCAAAGCCAACCCCCGCATTGCAATTTTCCTATTGCCTCACATCTGGAATGTGTAACTTGCAAATTCAACCATAACAAGAATTATGGTTGAACAAGTTAAAAAGTTTGCATTTGATGAGGAGTAACGCTGACCCTGATAAGGACATATTTTTTTTTCTTTATATGAAGCCACATCTTTTTTCTTAAAGGACAAGAAAAAGAAAATATGTGCTAACTTTTAGCCTAAACTCAGGAAGTTAAAACCCCGCTAATGAGAGCTCAAGCTCACACAGCTGGCTTGTAATCAGGACTGACTGTACTCCACATTATCTTGCACATATATCCAGTCTTTTTTTCTTCTTCTTTTAAACAATTATCTGTACATTTCAGCTGGGATGTGGTGATTTTTTCAGTTCATAGTTTTTAGCTCATATTTAGTGAATAGCGTAGTGGTGGGTAAGTTGAAAAAGGGGTATTGGACTGGAGATTTTAACTTTATCTTCCATTAAACGTAATTCATAATTTCTGTACTAATAATTGGATGGAGTAAAATAAGACCAAAGTGAAAACAATATAATTCACCTAAAATGATTATTTATTTCAAAGTATGCAGAAATCATCAGCATAAAAGATAACATGTTTAATCTATGCCTGATATAACTCAACTGAATTCAGTAAAAGTACTTCATCGATTATTTTCTCCTTTCATCGTTTCTAGTTGGACAATTAAGTATTATATTTATGGAAACCTTTGCAAACCTGTTGTGTCTCAAATCCTGATTATAGATTTTGTGCAAATTGACAAAATCTAGTTCATTACCAGTGTCTAAATGTAGAGTTCATGTTCCCACGAGCTATGCAAGAATGTATAATATGTGAATCTACAGCTGAACAGTAATTTTTTATCTTCTCTAACTTAACAAAACTCTAACAGAGTTTATAAACATCCATTACAGGATGACCTAAGCCTGATTCAAAAATCTTACAGTCTTTGTAAAGAAAAGATCAAATGGATCCAATTTCCATTTTCCATGGTCAAAAGTTATGGATGGAAAAATTGCATAAAAATTCTATGAGATCATAACCACCAAGTTATAAGATTATGATTCTGTTTTCAGGGCTGATACTGCCAAGTAGAGATTTGAGTCTTGCCAGAGGTGCACTTCATCCTGCATGAGTAAAGAAATGGAAGATCTGCAGGCTGACAGAAATAAAGCAAAAAGCTTCCTAAAGAACTGTAGAAAAGTAGAAAATTTTCACTGTGATCCCCTAACAAAAGTTTGTCAGGAAGTTACAATTCAGTAAACTCGTGAAGACCTACTGCATTTCCAAATAGTGGGAACTGGGAGGGAAGATATTAACTGAAAGGTTCAATTACATAAATATAACAATGATGATCATAAGCAAGTCATATAATCAAGAAAATGGAAAAGAGGGTGGATCAATATGAAGCCACAGTGAACACTGAGGGATACTGAGGCAAGCTTTATGACCTTACTAATGCTGAAGATTAATAAATTTTTACAGATAAATAAATTATTACAGATAAGATCTCCACAGCTACAGACTGATCTGTTAACTGCTGTTGAATTTATGTGTAAATGAAATTATGTGTAAAAAAAAAAAAATAATGGGAAGATTCCTGACTACTGCAGCTAGATGCATGACATGTTAGGCATATTTTTTTTCAGATGTGTGCAATGAAAGTATGCTTTCCTGAGAGCTTAAATCTTTCCACTCAGTGATTGAACCATTCTTCCTATCTGCTCCCATTACTGATATGTAAGAGAATGCTGTAAAATATGGGTGGACACAAGATGAGCATATCAAACGCACCCTGGAATTTGCTGATCATCTGAAGTTGAAAAAGTCAGGTGTTCAGGATAAAGATCTTCACAGTGAACTCCCCTAGGTGAGAAACACCATTATCTTTTTCAAAATAAGTTGAGCTGTTTAGCAACCTCCTAAAGAAATGCAATATATTATATTAACCTGGCTGTCACCTCCTTTCAATAGCTCAGTTTCCAGATTTTTCTCATATCCTACAAATTAATGTTTTTTTGTGCTTGATGATGTAGTTTTGGTGGTGGTTCTTTCCAGTTTAACTGCAGAGGCAGCTAAATAATTTAACAAGGACAATGTTGGCTGTGCAATAAACTTGGCCAAAATGGAAGTCATTGCATCCATGGATGCCTAAAATTATTGATTGAAAAGCAGGTGCCTGTGAATGGTACAAATTTCAAGTATTTGATTTCCAGATACCGTTTCTGACACTTGGCATCTAAACAAATCTATTGTATCTGTAAGCAAGATGATGGAATGAAGGCATTTCTGTTTTCACCAGGTTTCCTTTTTACTACTTTCAGGCAGGTTGTTGTCTTTTAGAAATATAAAACTGGTTTGTGCTCATAAAGAGGTTGAAAGCCATTAACAATATTGGCTATGCTTACCTTCCCACTATACTGCAGAAAAGGAATCAAACTTCTGAATCCTACAGAGCATCTGGCTTTCCCAGCTCAATATGTGCACATGATGCGGGGGTTGAAACACCAGCTTCAGCATTTCACTATGTTATTGCTGTATGCCCCAAGAACCAGGAAGTAAAAAACCCAAAGGAGTCTGAATCCTAAAAGACTGGATACTTTCTCAGTCTTTCAAGCTGTTTCCTGATGGCAGAAATTAGCTGCCTTAAAAAACAACCAACCAAAACCAACAACCTAACAAACCAAAAAACCTAATACTTCTAAATTGTTTTCTATTTTAGCCTTGGATCTGATGATATAATATTACCAATATATCAGTAATTATCTACGTTTAAATACATGTACATAGATGATATGATACAGATGACTCTATATTTGAATATAAATTGTTTATTGCCAAGTATAGTGCCTTATCACATAATAGCAAATAAAATATCCAAAACACTTATGTGAAACTTAATAAGAACTTCCATTTTCTGTACTCCATTTTCATGTTATGCTTGACATAGTGGTAAAACAGCTTTCTCCTAGAAACTGATGAGATTAGGCTCTGCACCCATTGTGGCTGTTGACCTTTCATCAAATGTATTAGCTTAGCATGGGCTTGTGGATGGAATTTCACAACTAGGCTAGAATAAATTTTACATTTTTAGCACAAAGATTGATATTTTGAACCTGAAAGATGCACAGGGATTACAGTCCCATAAGGAAATATTACAAGCATTGTAAGATTTACAGAAGCAGTTCCTAACATGTACATATAGTACATGTAAGGTATGAGTAATATTCATATTTTATTAGTTACCATACTTCCTCACTCAAAATATTTAGCTCATTATTTAGGATGTATCATTGTTATATTGCTTTTAGTTTTTGTTTTGTTTGGCGTTTTTGTTTTTAGTTTTGGGGTTTTTTGGGCTGATTGGAGGGAATATAAATTGTTTTACATTAGAATAGATGGCGTTAATTATGTGTGACTGAACCTGAAAAAAATATGTTCTTTAAAGTTTTTATTTAGTTAGTTGTTTTTTAGTTGAATTAAAGAGTTGAGTAAGTTTTCTGTTAACCTTTATTAAGATTCTTTTAGATTTATGTGCCCTGAGCTTGAATTCAGGTGTGGAGCCAGTACGTTGAGACATGCTTGGACTAGTATTGCTCAGAGTAAACTGCTGGTGTAGCAGCAGCACTATGCTGTGACACAGAAGGCAGACTTTACTATTAGTAGGTTCTAATACTGTGCTATTAATAAATCATGTAATTTTACTACAGCTGACACAGTAACTGTAGTCTTATTAAAGCCTTACCCCTTGGTCCTACTGAATACTGAAGAAAAATCTTCAGTGTCAATAGAAATATTTTTAAATGGTGAATTACTGAACCTTGTAATTGCAGTAAAAAAAAAAAATCTTAGCAAGTGTGACTCAAGTGCGTTATGCACATTCTGAAATAAAAAGGAGTATTGTCATAACCCCAAATTTGCTGTTGCTTTTTAATCTCATTGATGTAGTGTAATCCTTGTGAGCCTTCTCAGAGGTATGTTCTTGATTTATCAGGAGCAGTTCTCCAAGGATGGGTTAAAATGTCTAAAGGACTACCTTGTGATGATGGATAAAAAACGAACACTGAAGAATTTAATCCATCTCTTTTTAACGAATTTTTTAAATTTAATTTTGGTGGCCTTTTTAGACTTTTCTTGATTTTTATAGTGACAATTTTATATTGATACGGTAATTCCATGCTACTGCACATGAATTTTCATTAACTTTCATGATTTAAAGATTTTTAAACTTTGAAAGGAAAATTTTGCCTCACATAGGAATAATCCCTTGGGGGAGTTTTTGAAACTTTAAATACCAGTCAAGAGCCTTGTGCACAGAAAAAAAAAATAAAAATTGGTCATCTTTTCTGCAGTACCAACAGGTTTGGCTTGTATTAAATTATAAAATCACCCTTAAAACCATAGCTCGAAATCTGCCACTGGATTTTATTTGGAAATATAGCGATATGTTTACCATCCCTTGCTATTATTAAAAAATGGATAACTTCAGCAATAAGAGTGTTTCCTCAGTTCTGGTTGATCTTGATTTTAAAGTTTGAGTTCAGGATAGAAAATAACAATGTGATGCTGAGGGCATTTCAGTTCTTTGGGGCCAATTTCTGTGATAAGGAAGACACTGGGAGTGTTTAACATTAAGTTTTAACTTTTTACAGCAAATTTTGTTTCTGCAAAGCTTTAGTGAATACTACACTTCATGGTCAGTAGGTTAGTTGTTTTGAGTTTTGGATTATAAAAAGATAGCTGTTTTATTTTCTGATGAGTCAGAATAACATGAAACTAAAAAGTAAGATTGTGCTTTTCTTTGTTATCTGCAAATTTGTTATTGACTTATAACCATTGTTTATGTGGTTAACAAAGATTCTGATTTCCTGGACGCAGGCAAAATTTGCAATGGAAGATACATACTCTACTTAATGTTTACTTTTTCTATAAATTTAGCCAATACCATCGTCTTGTGGGAAACTGTATTCAGAATTTTAACTTTAAAGAATGAAAGTATTTTGGTGGTTATAAGTTTTAGGAGAATGTTTCTTTCTAATTTTTCTTATCCTTAAAAAAAACCACACCCAAACCTTCAATTTCTAGTCCTAACAAGCAAAGAAGCTTAATACTAAACACCTTTAAACCTTAGAGTCTTTCCACATATGCATTCCAATCTAAGGAATTTCTACACAGAAAAGATATATTTTAAATAGAGAGTTTTTTCCTGAAATTAAACATCAAAATTAGCTGTGAGAATGAAGCTGATGCAATCAGCTAGTTTCTTGAAAACTATAAAAAGTAGCTGTCAGTCACTAGGAGAAATATTGTACCTCTGCAGGGCTTTATTTATTGTTATCACGTTCTCCAAGAAAGAAATCTAAGTGGAAGGCAGAAACAAAAGGCCCATTTCTTTTTCAATGGATCTTTAAATACATCGATAGAATATGGACATCAGTTTGATCTCTGAAATTGAAACTGGTTTCGGTAGAGTACAGTAAAGTGAGACTTTCAAAATGGCAATTAAAGTAGCTGTTGGCTCTCCAGTGTAAAGTTAGCAAAGTGATGCCTCTAAACATATTACAGCTGATTGAAGATCAGACCAGAAAGTTACTTAACAGAAAGTTAAATTCAGGTAAGAGGACAGTCAATTATTTAAAGATAAATATTGAAACTATTCTTGCTGTATGTGAGGAACACCTGCAAAGTGAATTGGATTTACAGTTGAATGCTGTGTGCGCTGTGGTCTTTGTCACCAGCCTAATTAAAAGATCCTTCCGAACCCACTGTGGTACTTTTCTTCCCTATGCACTTTCCAGAGGAGACTGCGTGTACAGGGATGCAGCTTCAGTGTGCAGTATGGCTGTGCAGATGGGCCACAGAGCACAACTGCCTGGTAGGTCCCACTGTCAGTGGGACACACTGCATTGGTTCAGGACTCAGCCGATGCACTCCTGTATCAGCAACATGAGACCTCTACTTAAGATTAATAGGGCTATCCAAGGAAGTTTGTTTGCAATTATGGGTGGGAAGTGTCACTTCGTATTTTGTTGCCTTACCTCTTCAACCTTTGATGCTTAGGTACACGTTTGCCTTTCAGTGCCATCAATGCTTATGTGGTGTGAAGTTAGGTGATTACGTTTAGTTTCTAGAAAAGAAGGACTGCCTCTGTGTTCTTGCTTCACTTCAGGCCTCACTCACCGTGAGCTGTCTCGGAAGGGAGCAGCCCTGATCCCCTGTTCCCTGTCACACTGCAGCTGGCTGTCTGTTGCTTCCGGGTTACACAAACCCAGAAACACAACCTTCTGCCACACCACCATCCTCCTCCGTTCACACCCTCCCTCCCCTGGCATTTTCTTCTCTTTTAAGTCCAGCTGCCCTCTCACCCTGACTGCTTTGTTGCTCAGGTGCACATCAGCTTTTTCCTTGAGCTGATTCAATTTTCTAATCCAGTATACTGCCAAGGAAAGGCATATTTTTACTTTTCCATGGGTGTAAGATCCAGAGACATAGGCAATCTTAAGCTACAGGTAATGTTATAGTTATCTTTATTATCATCTCTGAATCATCTCATCTAGTTAAAACTGTATATATACTAACTTTCAACACTCTTGTAGGAAAAAAATGAAAGATTTTTTACTTTAACTTTGATACCCATTGCATTATATTGTCTTTTGTATGAAATGAACAGAGAACAAGACTTCAATTAGTAATTACTAACTAGAGCAAAGTCACAACATATCCATGATAAATTTCACCTTTACTGAAGAAGCATCAATACTTTAAGTTATAAAGATCATTTAATCTGCATAAATATAATATTAAAAAATTTGGGTTCTTATGTGTGCTTTAGTACTTGGTATAAGTCTGCAAAATCCTGCAGAATCCTATGCATTTGGGTGATCCATAGCAGCAAGATAATTTACACCTTTCACTTAATCCTGCTGTCCACGAACAAACATGGTTGATCAGCTGGACACCAGTATAGGTTGTTAATAACTTATTAGTGCTATTGACAGCTGATCCTGCTCTACTCCCTATTTTAACTTGAATTCCCACTGAAAGAAATAGGCCTATTTAAAACTTGTAATTATTTTAAAAATACTGATAGATTTAAATTTACCACAATCTATTTTAAAATTTGTTAACAGTACTTTTCATAAGAACTATCCTTTGTCCCTAGCATTGCATTGATTCCGCCCATTAACTGCTTAACCAAATTATTGACTTTTCCACAGCTATAAAGAAATTAAGACATTTTGGACTTAGTAAGTAAATAGTTAAAGTGCATACTTTATATCTGTTAAGTTCTTAATATTAGAACTGTTGAAGTTTCCCTGGAATTTCAGTATTAACGATTTCTTTGCTATTAAGTTATATCCCCTAAGCCTCTTTTCTTGGAGGCTTTCCTTCGACGCTTTCCTTCACGGCTCCTCAGCAGTACTGAGGCCACACATAGCAAGTACATAGCTGATCCTTATTTATAGAGGATTTGACTTATCCCTTCTGCTTGCCCCTTGCAAATTCTCCTTATGACTTCCACATTTCACTCAGTCAAGCCCTGGTAAAATTCTGGTTTTTTTTGTGGGATGTACGTTTTATGAGAGAATATAGTATCATTTTCCCTGGGTTTTGGTCATCGTCCTCACAATTGCTATGGTAAGGTTGGTTGCACAGGTGATGTATTTTGAGCTGAAAAATTTTCATGACAGTTGTGTAAGGCTGCCTTAATTGCAGCAGGCTTTCTCAGCCGTCCCTTGGCTGTGACCTATGACATCTTCACTCCCCTACTTCTAAAATCATTTCATAATAGAACCCAGCAGATCTCATCTGTGATAAATTGTAATTTTGGGTTGCAGCTGGAGATCTCATCAGATCAGTGCAGTGTGTTCTGGGGCTCATTCATTAATCCAAAATAGTGGCCACAGGCAAGTCTCTACATGCACGTTTGAAGTTTTAAAGTTCAGTTCTGGTGAAAACTGGCCTAGTAGAAGAGGCAGTGAGTATCTGTGTTGATAGTCAGTCACCTCTACCCGTACACCAATGTGTGACTGTACTGCAGAGGGGATGTCATTAGATAAAATATAGTAACATGCAGAAGTGCACAGAGTATAACATGTTTATGGACTCAAAATGTTACTTGCATGTTGCCCAGCTTTCTTGTTTTTACATTTGTATAACTTTGTCTTCAAAGGAGCCATCTTGTTAAAAGCTCAAAATCGCACCTAATCTCCTCGTGTGCTGTCCATAGCCTGCCTCTCTTCCATATTTTAAGTGATTTTGTACTGATCTTCTGGGCTGAAGAAGCATCAAATCCATCTTGACATGCAAAGTGATAAATACCTGAGGGGCAGAGGAGTGTTCTTGTTCTTTGTTGAGAGCCATAAGCATCACTTGGGCTCATGGCAACGGGCCTAATTCTAAACCAGAGTGTCCCATGAGGAAGTTGCTGAGGTAGGACAAAGCCATGTCTTGGAAAATCAGCAGCAGTGTATGAGTTGGAGCTGGTGAGTTGCTCTCACAGGCCCTGGAGCTGTCGCTTGGCCATTCCAAAGACCTGGTGACACCCAGAGATCAAAATGTTAGGCATTACACTGAAACAATTAACTTGTATAGATTTGGGATAAATGGCTGGGGGGGAGATGGGGGGGAAGCCAGACATTTCAGGCCAGAGCAGCTACGTTTCTCATCTCATTGATCTTTTCTAGTATGACCAGAGATTAGCCAGTAGGTTAATTTTTCTTGTCAAGACTTCCTCCAACATTTTGACACATAACAAAAAGTTACAAAGGAAACAATTTTATTTTTTTTTAGTTCTGTGACATCAGCAAGTTTCCTATCTGGAAAAAAAAATGAAGTAGGTTTCTGAAAGTGACTAGGACAATCTTCTGGATGTTTATGGTTGGTGATCATCTTGATTTATCTGAGAATTTAATGCAAATGTTTGTCATTTGTGGTTCACTCTTTAAGCTGCAGGAAAACCACCTCACCTGTGGATTTCGTGGTACACAAGGTCATAAACTGCATACCCCTTAGGTCATGAGGTTGGGAATTTATGTATAAGGTCCTAACATCCATAGGACACCAGATGTGTGAAATTCTTCCAGAGTTTAAGTTTAACAAAATGTATTTATGGTCTCTAGAGAGTCCTGGTTTTTTTCACAGGCTTTAATATCTCTTGTTGCTCTAGTCTAGTGCTGCAGCTCAAGAGAAGACTGATACAGGCTACTACTGTACATACACACTGCTGAAGCCTCAGCACCTTGCATTCAGACAGGATTAAGCCCTATCTGAAAAGCTGCTTGTGAGGGGGACTTTTTTCCCTGAGCTCAATTTATACACCATTTTTGTTTAGTCAGGACAGATTATGATAGGAATACCTAAACTATTTCAAAACTACTTAGGTGATATAAAGCAAAATGCAGAAATAATATAATAATGACATCATTTTTCTGATTTTTTTAAATAATAAGCATAATTATAGAAAGAAAAAATTACTTTTATCCTTAAACTGGAATAAAATGAAAGCTTCCAAGCAATTTTGATAAAAAATGTCCAAAAACCTTTAAAGAGTTGAGAAATACCAATGCTCACAGCAAATCCACTCACAGATTTTTCTTTAAACAGTTCTTTATCCCTGGTTAGACTCTTGAAACCATGAGGTTTCAGTCTAATTTGATCTGTTCATTTGATTTCTCTACTTGGAGAGGAGTTGCATTAAATGTGAACAGAAAGTTGTGAGCATGCTATTTATTTAGTGTTGTTGAGAATTCTCTGGGAAATGTGGTTGTTACGAACTTCCTTTTTTGTTCATGTTCATTTGTTGATCTAAGACTGAAGTAATTACACATGAAAATATGCTAGAAGGGTCATAGAAGTGACTGTGGTAGCTGGCATAGTGTATATTGGTTTTGCCGTTGATTCTTTTCACTTTGTAAATGTCCCTCTGATATTTAGACTGATTATGTATAAGCGTTCTGCTCTTCTCTGCTGCATTAAAACAGAGGGAGAGTAAGTAGTCCAGAATAAATATCTCCATTAAAATATGCAAAGGCCGAATCAAATCTGCATAAATGAACATCTGTATATACCGTATGCTAACACAATATTTAGTCAGATGATCACACAGGGATTATGGCTGTGGACTTCAAGAGAAAATCCCTCAAAGAACCTCTCAGCATATTTTGCTGCATAGTAAGTTCTTTCAGCTCAATTTCTTGCATTAATGCTGATTTTATTGTGGTGAATTAATGATGCTGGCATTAACTGATGTAAGACATGGATAAATAAGTTGTTTCAGTTCAGTTACTTACACAAAGGCTATCGAGACTATGTGGTGTAAAATAAAAGAAGCATTTTTAAATCTCTGTGATTCTGATTGAAAAAAAACCACTTGAACACACAAATAATCACATCTCCGTATGTAGCAGGTTGGAAATTAATGAGACTCTTGAGATAGAACTGCTCATCTGACTTTCCTTGAAATGTAAGAATGCTGAAATATAGTGAAGACTTTCCCATCTCTAAAGCTCTGCTTTACCACAACAGTGGATACATGTATAAACTAGATCAAGAAAAGTCTCTGAATACGGAAAAACTTTGAAATGCATCAAGCCGGAAAAAGATGGGAAAACCCATGTATTTCCTGCCCACTGTGTCATTTCAGGGAGGGGTGCAACTCCAAGAAGTTTATGGTGACATCCTGATTTGAATAATCCGTGCTCTGTGGAAAGTCTTCTTTCCATCAGCTTTGGTTACGCTCACTCCACCTGTCATTCCATTGCCAGGCCAGCCCAGTATGTTTAAAGAAAATTTGCAGTGTACTGCCATTGTAAATGGCAAACAAACCAGCCCAAACCCCATACCACATGTCAATGAAAATGCCTGTATGTCTACAGAATCAGGATCAAGAAAATGTACGAAGTATGTTGTTAAAGTAGTTCCTGTAATAAAATCTATACTGGGAGCCATAGGATACTTTTAGTTTCAAACTCGTCCTTCAGCATTCCTCTGGAATAATTATAAGAAAATGAAGCAGCAATCCATAATTATGAATATTAGTAGTTGAAGGAAGTACCATGTTCTATGCCTGCTTTAATAAACATATATAAGGAATAGATGTAGTTTATGCATTTTTGTAGTTTCCTCTAAGGCTCCCAGTAGATGTGGACTGGAATTTGGCAGTTCTTCATGTGGCCTCATGCTCCGCCTGCACCTGGAATGCTTGAAGAGCTGAATCAAAACTCAAACTCTAATTGATCAAGATGACATTTAAACTGTAAATAAATATAAATGCAGAATAACCTCATAACTTTTGTGAGGTGTATGATAGGCACAGTTTACTCTGTCTTAAATATGATAATGTATGATATTAAAATACAGTGGAGAGTGCTATTCTGGAAAGTAAGGATAGGTGTTGAGTGGATTGCTTTTATGTCCAGTCATAATGCTGTAAAACTTGTCACTCCTGTAGTGTTTGCTAACTTTTTCAGTGGATTATTAGAATCTTTACATCAGCAGAGCATATACCCCACAACTGGTACTAAGTTTGCTTTGCTAACATGGATTTAAATCTACTGTCATGCAAAAGCCATTCCCATATTAGTTTGAATTTTAAAATAAGCTTTATTTTATATGTGAAAATTGCTTGTATAGTTTTGAAATAAATTAATGCAAATTGGGAGCTTAGAGATGTTATTTTTTTTCCTTGCACCTGCGAAATACTTTCCTGAATTTAAATTTATAGCCTCTGAACTGTGACCCATGTTAGATGAAGGAGAGATTTAGGTATGGTTGGTGCAGTTGTAGATTAACGTGTCATGGAATCTGTGTGACTACAGGTTAGTCATGCCCATTAGTTTTCCTTCAAAATTTCATCTTTTAATACAGGAAATATGGTTTAATTTTAGACTTTGTTTGTATCTTAGTAGCACTTAATCCTCTAGATTAAAGGGGTTTTGTTTTGTTTTTTCTTTCCCTTTTTATATGGTTTGCTACATAATTTGTGTTGTTAAAGGCAAAACTTTGGTTACACCTACCAGTTTCTCCTCTGGGTAGGCAGCATTGTAAATTATTAAATACAACTACAGACAGTGTCATGATAACTTTTAATGTGACGGTGAAGTGAGAGCATTGATCTTATGTAATTTGAGTCAGAAAAATGTGAACAGGTAAACTATTTGTAACTTCTTACAGCTGAATAGGAACATAAGTAATATTAGTAACAGAAAAAAGGCCATCTGGTCCAGCTTGCTTGAGTTTGTTTGATTGGTTGGTTATAATCTTAACCACCTGCTTTTCCACTGAGCTCTATTTCACCAGTCCTATCCTATTCCAGAAACAAATGTATCTGTCTCTTCTACACCTTTATAAATCTTTCCTTATAACTTTGATTATTCAGACCTTATGTGGGCTTATGGTGCAGGACATTCACAAACTCTCAGAAGAGATTGAAGCTGGTAGGTTCTGGATGCTCAGCAAATGCATGGGAAGAAATGATCCTGATCTTAAGGGGGCTGTAATCTAGTTTACAGAGAAAATATGTGGGTGATTGGAAGAGTGGTGTGATAAAGTTAGGTGAACATCTATGTGGTGTTATGATTGCCTTGACTGATTACAAAATGTAGATGTTTATTTTGCTTTTAGATTTAACAACAGACACTTGTACAATTTATAATCTGTACTGACATCCTGCTAAGACACTTGTTATTCTTTTCTCCATTTTTTTTCAAGGCAGTATTATCTTTCTTGTAGTTTTGTGGGGGATTAAGGAGAGTATATAGTACTCCTAAACTACAGTTCTTTTCACCACTAGTAGAGGGAAGTAAACAACTCTGTGAAGTAACATTTTCACTCTCTAAAGTATGGAACAGAGAATATTTTTGTTCTGCCCATGTCTCAATTTCCATTTACTTTATCAGACAAGTTGCTTCTCTATAGCAGTTGTTAAATAATTAGGAATGTTATTTAAATGGGAATTAAATCATGTAAATAATCACTTACTGGTTTGAATTGTTTCTGAAAATAATTTCAATATTCATATCCTTCAAGTTTGTTATAAAAATGTGTGAATTTACTGTCCTGATGTGTTTCAGCAACTAAATCTAAATTAGGTTCGCTTCTGTTAATACAAATTTTTTCTTTTTTTTTTTCTTCTTCTTTTCTTTTCCCCTTCTTTCCCCTCTTTGGAGATAAAATAAGAAAGACTCCTGTGCTATAGCCACTGTCCTAGATTTTGTGATACTGGCACCAGGTGCTGTAAACTATACTAGTGATTATCTGGGTCTTGATTCCCTAGCGTAAGCTCCTAACAATTCCTCTGGGTTTTAGCAAAGGATATTCTCAGCCTGAACTGGCACCTTTGTGCTGTGCCTCCCTCTGGCCATTAGTCAGCTGCTGCTGAGTCTTTTTGGCCGAGAAGCTGAAAAAAACCCCAAACAAACAAACCCTTCATCCGTTGCTGGGGCCTTCTGCCGAAAAATGTGTTAGCACTGGGATGAATATGGGGTAGTCATTTAACTTACAAGCTTTGAGAGCTTCCATGCGGTCTATAGAGATAATGGGTACTGGTGTGCATATAAAATATGCTATGAAATTATACATAAATGCTTACTGTTTGATATGTCTTAACACACTGTAAAACTTTGTACTTACAAGTATGTTTTCCATAAAAAAATCAACACTTTGCAGATAAAGAGAAAGATTCTCTGTTTTCCTCTCCTCCCCTGCTAACTGTGGGAGGAGATTGGCTGTGGAGTAACAGGGTTTTTTTGGTAGACTGGAGTTACGTTTGGCACAATCTGTGTGAAGAGGACAATAGCACCCTCTCATTTTGGGTCAGTTCTTCTGTCTAGCAATGGATTTTAACCAGGGATTGCAAAGTAGCAACCCCCTTCTATTTTATACTGAAAAGGAAATACCCTACCCTTGCCAGATAATAATGACACTTTATAAAATAGAGGACCTATTTTTCTTAGGCAGATCTGTTTCCTATATACAATTATAGTGGTTGGGGTAAGTCTGTAGTCTAGTATCTTGCACTTCATAGCTTTACTGCTTGGTTTTGTGTGTTTGGAAAGTACCAAGTACAACAGATGCATCCTGCATTGAGATTTCAATCTTAGCTTATTTTCTAGCTTAGAACAAACAGATAAAGGGTAAAAAATAATTAATTTAGTAGGATGTATTAAAATGTCATAATTAATCAGGTAAAAATATTTTTTTTTTTCCTGTACTTGGTATTTTCTCTCTGTGAAATTCTTTCCTTTCTGTTAGTTCTGCTACTAATTATCCAGCCACTAGCTGTGGGCCTTTAAAGTCAGAAAATGCAACATCAGTCAGGACACATGTGGCTGCAAAAAACAGTGAGCATGTAGGAGGAGTGCCTTTGCAGGTCAAGTGCTATAGCTGTTCTTTGACAAATCAGTCTGAATTAGCATCATAGGAGCCTGTTGGTATTCCTGCTCCCCCGCACCTCCGGCTTCATCTGTTAGCTGCTGCTCTTGCCAGCCCTCATTTTGCACTCCCAGACCTGTGATCTGTTTCAGTATTTGCTGGCAGCGCTGGAGCAGCTTCGGCCCCACAAACATCACTACCAAAACCTACGGCAAACGTTGAAATGAATAATGTACTGGAAAGTCTACTGCAACAGTCTTCAGCTAGTAATCATTTATTAATATTTTTGGGGAAAAGGAAACGGAATGTAAAGTAACTTCTCTGGCTGATGGTCAGAGTTCCATCAGTAGCAATGGACGCTCAAGTGAAAAGCTTTCTTAAAGGCTTTTTCATGCCTTTTTGCTGAATGTGTTTGATCATGCCAATACCTGTACCCCCATGGATGATGGCTTGTGTAGACCTAATTTAGGCACGTCTGTGTTCCCTGCTGAAGGGACAGGGCAGGGACTGGTGGGAGAGAAAACCTTGAGGATAGCATTCTGGTGCTAGAGGCATCCTCTGGATCCTTCTAGCTGACGTGCTTAAAGGGTGGGCTTTACCAGATGGATCCCAGGCTGGTGGGGTATGGAGGCAAGTTTATGTCCCCTTTTTTTGTTTCACCTTCACACTGAGGCTGCATGCTTTGACAGTTGCTTGTGTTCTGGTCTCTTTATCTAATCCATCTGTCTACATGGCTTCCATGTCCTTCTTGTTAGAATGATAAACGGGAAAGGCTATTAAAGTTTCAGTGTGCTTTACAGTGTCCAGAGACAATCTGTTGTATGACAGGTGCAACAATAGGTAGTTACTTGATGGACGCAGAGGATCTACAGTCAGCTATGTGCTTTTTAGGAATGGGAGTATAAATCCTGACAATGCTGGTCCAAATGTATTCTGTAGAAGTACAGATTTCCTTTCTGCATGCATCATATACTCTGTAAATAAGCAATATAACTGCCATATACAATGGATTTATGGCTGTTAAATAAACACATGGTATCTGTTACTATATTGGTTCTTTTTGATTCTCAGAGAAATAATTTGACACTTGTTAAACAAATGTATAAATAAATATGGGTCATCCATCTCACTAAAAACCTGAACTTGATTTCAAAGGGTTAACTGTCCTTTGTTTTGAATTGTATAATAATATATAATGAACTTGTTTCAAAATCTGTTGAAGTTAATGGGTATTTTTCACCTGAATTCAGTAAGTTTTGGATCGGGTCCGTAGAGAGTACAAAACTAAAGTGTCTGTGTGGCTCTTTCTATGGTTTGCAAATCCACAAAGGAGTGGGACAAAAGTTGGATGTGTTTTGTTTTTTTTTTTCCCCTAGAATATTTTTAAAGTCTATTTAAGCAGGGTAGTGTGTCTTGATGTCCCCCAGGCTTTCCTTATATCTCAGTACATTTCAATAGATTTGTTTGCAAATAGTCTGCATTTCTGTATACCTATATTTCAGAAACTTGGCTTAATAAATAATCTAAAATACTCTGCAAGAGAAAACTATGTAGAATTAATTCCACTTACACCAGAATAACTCCATTGACTTATCAGTGCTATGGCTTACTGTATCTGGCTTGGAAAAATGAAGAACTGACTGAATGAATGAATGCAGGGATTCATCCTACAAGGTAGAAGTTATGTGAAGGGGGCATTGATATTTCCTTTGAAAAAAGGTATGTTTATGCCTTTGAGTTGGAGGACTTCTAATTCATTCCAGTTCATCCTTTGGTTTTGTGTTTTGTTTTTGGTTGGAGATTGTGGCTTTTTTTTCTCCTCTGTGTGTGTGTTTCTCTAGCATTCTTTAAATTTATTGTTCTGAGGAGCAAAAAGTAAGATTAATGTGGCTGAGTTCCTATCAGTTATTGTTTTCTTCCTAATATCCTGCAGTTTTATGTTGCTTTAACGTATGCACTTTCAGAGTTTTGAACATTGTGGGAAAAGGTTTCACTGGCATCCATTCTTGCCATTAAAGTGCTTCCCATCTGAATATTGCCTGCCAAAGTATTTGGTATCCTGCAGAGCAAGAGGATGAGGACATAGATTGCAATGAAGCTGAACAGTTTGCACTTCCTAACGGTGACACCAGACATCAATCTTTTGTAGAGACAGCCCAGAATACAGGAGAATAAGAACTCTCACCCCCACTCCCCCACCAAAAAAAAAAAACCAACCAAAAACAAAAGGAGAATTATCTTCTCTTCTTTCCACTTCATTCCAGCAGTTTCCTTCTAAGATCCTCCAAGATGAATATGTTCTCAAATTGCATAAGCTGACATTTTGGTGGCTGAGACTCTTTTCATTTTTTTTTTTTCCTTCCCCAAAAGCATTCAAGGAAAAAAAAAAAAGTAGGTTCTCCGAAGTAACCTTTTTTTTTTTTTTTTTTCCTAATAAAAAGAATTTATTTAATTTAGTCTCAGTTCTCTTTATCATCAAGCTAAGGAGTAGAGTGCTAATTTGGTCACAGTTAATGCATTTTGCACATTTATGCCACAGTTTGACATCAGTATTCAGTAACACTAAGTTATATTGTACAGGTTGGCAAATGCTCAGAACTAAAGATTGCCAGTGCTGTAATCAGCCATATTTGGAGAAGTTTGAGTCAAGTCTGCAGTTTCTATAAAGTGGCACAGATCTGTAGAAGTCACTTTGCACCAGCTGCTGAGGATCTTCTCCTTTACGCAGGAATTTGTTGCAGGTTTTTATTTTAAGATATAGATCTAATTTCACCAACAGGAAGATTTATATTTGTGCAATTAATGAGCCATTTGCTCCCCTTTGTAGTAAAAAAGGTGCAGAAAGAGCTAAGTGCTGCAAAAAATTGCTACATCAGTGAGCTGCAGAAGTTAACATATATTGTGTTGTTCAGTTAGAAGACTGTGAGGATGTAAGGTGGTTGAAACTTGCTATAACTAGTAGGAGCCCTCACTGAAGAAGAGATAGTTGAAAAAATTGAGCCCAATATTGGTGAGAAATGCTTGACAAGGCTTGGGGCTGGGTTCATAAACAGGATTTTATGCTATGATTTAGTTATCCAGGGCAACTTTTTTTTTTTTTTTTTTTTTTTTTTTTTGTACAAATCAGAGCTGTTTGTCAGATTCTTGCACCTAAAGAATCTGTTATGAAAGTCAGAAAAACTGGAAAACAGGGTGCCTGAATCAAGCCTTATACACTCACAAAGGACACAAGTGACAGCGTAAGAGCTGCCACCATCATGGTTCCTTATGATCCAGAGACTCAGAGCTTTGCTGCAGAGATCATCTAGAGCTCTGACAAACAAAACTTTATCCAGCTGCAGAGCTGCTCCCAGCAGCTAGGGAACTTGAACAATTAGATCCAGAAAGATGTGAGAAACGGGTTGGTTAGGCAAGTTGGTATAGCAGAATTTGTGTGTGATCTGCTGTGTACTGAAAGACTTGTTAAATATTCCACTATTTTCAGGGGTTACATACAAACATGCTAATAAGACTTCTGTGTTTTCCTTCTGTTTGTTTCTTCATCTTCTTAATTTTTCCTTGTGGAAGTGTCCAAATCCAGCGTTTCCAATGGTAAAATTGCTTTGGATTGTTTATTGTCTCAGTATCTTTCCCCACAAAGGAATGCACATTCATTTTTCTATTACGACTATGAGTGAAGTCAGAGATTGAGTCACTGTGAATTAATTTTTGAATCCTTACCTAATAACCTTTATTCCTCTGTGGTTTTCCATGGCATGTGTAGAAAGAGACTGCTCAATTCCTGGCAACTGTATGAGAAGCTCACAGACCGTGTGATGGGACTGTCCTTATGTAATTACCTGGGACTCTTACTCTTGTTTACATTGATATAACTATGCTGCATGAAGTTTGTTTGACCCAGGCAGCTTAGCCTTCAAGGGAACTAGTCCTACTAGAAGGGACTGAGCCTTCAGGTACGCTGTGCTTTTTTCTAGCCTTTCCCTTGATGGTTTATGCTTATGCAGATGCCAGGAAATAACACAGGGCATGTATGGGTTGAGAGGACCATTATTTTTTGACTGGTCAGTCTCTGCTTTTCTAACCATGTGATACCTTAAATATTTTACAGATTCAGAAGTTTATTTCAGTATAATTCACAGTCCCCCAGATTCTTGCTAAGAGGGGATATGATCTGGCCTGTTGTTTGTTCTGGGTAGCATATGTAATGCTTTGGCTTGTCTTGATTCTTCCCACGTTTCCCTAGACCATTCTGCATCTTAAGTTTTGCAGATCTTATTGTGGATTTTTCGTGTGGGAGCAGTTTTGTGTTTTCAACTGGTATGGCAGCAGATCAAGCAGGAGGTTTTGGCTTGTGCACAGATTCTGGAGGCAGGTTTTGTAGAAGGTTGCACTGATTTTTGGCTTGTAAGCCATGGGAGCATATACCATGTGTTACTTGATTATAAGTTAGCCCACTCATTAAATAGTTTGCTGACCGCATACGGTAACTTAAGAAGAGGTCTGAAAAACAGAGATAATACCGAACAAAGCACAGAAAAAGCACTTATCTCATTACGGAAGGATCAGATGTGGAATGCCTAGTGAAATTTCCTAGTTAAGCTGCTGGATTGCAACCATGTAGGTTACAGAGCGTCTTGTGGTAGCGCTATTTTCTGTTTAACACTGACTATGTGACATGTTGTATGATTGCTTATTCTGGGTACCACAATATATTTCATTTCAAAATGACCAAATAGGACTAAATAATGTTGAGGCTGAGGAGGTGCTTCTGAGTTGTTCCACTTCTCCTGACACGGAACCTCTGGGAGCAAAGGTTAACGTAGACTGTTTTTCCTATTATTCTAAGCAGTAGTGGAAGTCCAACTTTCTAAATGCGGAGAATTGGTCTGTGTCAGGTACATACACAGATTGATCCTTCTCAAGAAAAATATGCAGAAGAAGAAAGCTGAAAAACTTGTTGGAAGCTCTATAATGAATCAAATCTAATTCACCAGTTGAACTCAGATCTCCTTACAGCTAGTATTTTGATTCACACATGATCATCCTGAGAATATAAACTGCTAACACTCATTGTGGCCAAGGCCACAGTGTAAGAAAAATTTTGTTATTAAAAAACTGAACCAAAACAAAAAACACCCACCCACCCCAAAAAAAAAAAAAAGGAAAAAGAAAAAAAAAGACGTGTATGCTTCCTTGTATACATGCTTCTCTGTGTGGTATATGAAAATCTTCCCGATAAATTCCTTGGATCTAATCTTGTTCTTATTTAACCTACACAAGTCTGCACTTATGCTAGCATAACTAAGAAAAGAATTTGTTCCTATAAGAATTATATTTCTAGTAAGAAGGAAGCAGAGGCTTTTGACAAATAAGGTATTTTGCAACTCTTATTGAGCAACACTAAAACAAAAAATGTTAAGTTGGATCAGAAGAGCAACAAAAGAAGGACTGCACCACTACAGACTAAACAGGAGAGTCATGTGTGGGTCATATCTACTTCTGTTGTGGACTAATCTGTGTAGGTAGGTTTCTGTTTTCCTGTCACGTGTAATGGATTCTAGGGTGGCTTCCCAATTTTAATAAAGGCATCCACTCTGGGTCCCAAAATACAGTTTTTTAGCCAAATTTATTTAAAAAATCCAGTAATTGTCCCTCCCAAAAACAAAACTTAAGTGGTGCTCTGTTTCGGTGGTTATTCATCCAATGATAGTGTAGAATCCTGCGAGTAATGAAACTCTTTGAAAAAGCCCAGTATGAGAAGAGATTTATTCAAATATTTCAGAAGCATCAACAGAAGAAATCCAACAGAAGAAATCAGAACAAGGCAGGAAGCTAGTAAATTATCAGTTTTATTGTAAATAAGAAAAACTAGTAGTTTAGTGGAGAAATTATTTAAACACTGTGTATTCTTCTCTGTTTGATCTTTGTAGGGAGGGTTGAAATGCATAGAAAAGGAACGATGGGAAGTTCTACCTTCCAGGCCCTTTTCCATTCCTCAGTCATCCTGGGATTTCTAGCAATTCTGACTGGAGAAAAGTAGACCCATGAGATGATCCTGTTTCTGTTGCTTGTGGGTGAATGCAGCACAGAGAACCTGCTCTGCAGCGCTGCAGTTCACAGCTGCTCTAGGCAGCCACAGTTTTGACGCTGGGGTTGGCAGGGATCACGCTGGCGGTGAGGGGTTTCTGGCCGCGTGCTTGGCTTTGTGGAGTTCATCATAACATGGTAATCTGTGGCACAGCAAATGTAATGTTGCTATCTTCTGAGTTTCTAGTTAGGTAAATTGCAGTTCAGTTCCTCGTTGAATACTGAAGGTATCTAATCTTGTAAAAGATAGCAAACATAGTGAAACTGAAGGTTTTATTTAAATTTAAGTAGATGCCAAGGGGAAACTTTCACCTGTTCTCATAGCTAGTGTCAGCATTGACTGAAAGCGAATGGAAAATGTACATGACTTAGCATGTGGATGTATGTCTAAATCCTCTGTATTTTTTTTTCCACTCTACTTTAGATCCAGGTTTTATAAAGCTGTGCACAAAGAAATTACCCCCTTTTAATTAAAAGTCTGTCTGTCTGTCTAACATTTTCTGTTCACTGAAGAGTTATCAAATCTTTACCGTTTTGCTGATTTTGAGGATTGTGTAAAATGTTTGTTTTCGTTGACATCACTCCTTGAAGTGACTAGTTTTTTTGGCATACATATTTTTCTCTTGCTGTTAATCTAAATGTATTGGGTTGTGAAAATCATGAGAAGCCACAGAAATGAACAACAGTGTCTCTTTTTGAACTCTCTGCATTACGTAATCTTGAAGAGAAATCTTATGTGTATGATGACCAGTTTCTATTACCACGAAAGACATAATTCAGAAGTAGTGAAATATGACCCAGGCATTGGATCTATTTTTGGGTCTCACAAAAGGGAATTTGGTTAGTGCCAAAAAATGAATTTGAAATAGAAAAAAAAATTAAAGTTAGGTAGGATCACTGATTGCCATACCAATATGTTTGTATGGTGAAACATTACATTTTATGTTTTAATTAGGAGGAGGAGGGAGGGAAGAAGTGGAAAAGAAGGATAACATAATTAATCTTTCTTCTTTCTGGAAAACCCAGAAAAAAAGATCAAGTGGGACTGCTGCAAAAAGCCTGGCTCCAGCTTCTTGATGATTAGTATTGCAAGGCTGCTATTAAGTTCCCCTAAAGCCTCCCATTTCTCTCTTCTATCAGTAGGATTCATATACCAAACTAATGCTAAAAGACAAATTTCATTCTTCCTTTAGAATTAGTATTAGGATACAAATAACCGCTTGGAGCTCACTGGTTTTAGCAGCTGCAGGTCTGACTGAGATATCTTCATGGAGACTTTTAAAGAGCTAAAGCAAAAACTGAGGGCCCTGTGATAACCTGTTGATCATCCAGCAATTCCTGTGTAGCACCAATTTCCTTTCCTTCTTCATTTATCTACATCCTTCATTCTTTTTTGGGGATTACCTGTTGATTCTTTTGCATTTTGTATTGGGTAATGGAAGAAAATATTCATTGATTCTGGACAATGGTAATAATAATGTATTAAACAATAATTAACTCCAGCAGCAAGTTGTAGTTGTTCTGTTCTTCCCCAGATGCAAAAAGCTTGTCAGATCTCCACCAATTAACAGGAACCTGGGGAAAGCCACATCAGGAAAGGAGGTCCTTGCTGTGCTAGGTTTTAATTTCTATAACTTCCCTCAGAACTACATAAAAGGAAATGCCACGTTTATGTTCTGTTAGTTTTTAAAACAGCAGACAATGAGGAAGGCTTCCAAGACCCAACTGGGTGCAGTACTTGGGAGCATAAAGCTGGCCCTGCTGTGAGCAGGAGGTTGGACTACAGACCTCCTGTGGTTCTCTCCAGCCAAAATTAGCCTATGACTCTATGATGTTCACTCTTCTGAATCAATAAGAAGTTTTTGTGCATATGGGTAGTGAAGTTATGTAGTTTTTAAAATTGTATTTACCAATCATATTTGACTTGGAAAACATCAAAAACTCTATTAGAGCATTGTCTGGGTGGCTCCTCCAATTCCATTGCCTACTTTTTTCTTGTAGTTTCACAGGAGAATTTGACTGGAGAAATATACAAAATGCGGTAATACTTCCTGTTTCCTACATAGACTTTTTTTAAAAAAAAAAAAAAAATCTGTGTTGGAATTGGCCATATGTCAGTCTTGCTTGCTTTTTTTGGCCATTATGCAAAAACAGATTTAAGAAAACGCATCTGAGAGAACCTTTATAATTTTAATTTCATTCAAGTAACTTCTCTCATTTTGTTTCAGGTTATCATCATTATGAATAAAAAAGTGAAACCCCAACTCTTCTATAGACGCATAAACATACATTTTGGTTTCTATCACAGGTAGTTGGTGAGCAGGCAGCTGTATTCCTTGAAGAGTGCTTGGTCTGTTTCTTACATTTGTGAGATGTCTTCTAGGCATTGCGATTGTAATATTTTTAATGTACTAATGGTCACAGACTGAGTTTTGGGGTGATCTATTTGACATTTCTTCATAATGTTATTCTTTTGCTTCAAACAAAAAGTTGTTGATGATCAGTTTCTTCAGATAAATTTTAAAGGCAAAAATTATTTCTGATTGTCAACTCTGCCTGTTTGCCAAGGAATTTAGCATAGTCTGTACCATTGATGTCAGCAAGAATAGGATTAAGGAGCAGGATTTAATTTACTTAGCTGTAACAGAAGTCGTCAGAAATAGATTTAGCAGTTAAGTTACTTGTGGCGGTATTGTTTGTTGATGTCCCTAATATTCCTGTGGTGTATTTTTGAATAATAGATAGTTTAAGTTGACTCGCACATCTGAAAGTTTAACTTTTTACCAATATTCAGTTACCTTACTCCATATTCTTGTTAGTGTAAGAGGCAGTTTAACTGAAAAATGAATGCTAATAAAATGCCTTTTTAGTAATTCATTTTGAAAACCATTTGACCTTAACTACAATGAGAGTAGACTGTAAAAATCATCATAGATTCCCTTCCTTGAACTTTTCATAATGCTGAAAAATGACTGAGGGAAAGAAGCAAGATCCAGTTACTGTACCCTGTTTGCACAGCTGTACTTCATTGAGCCGAGGCTTGTGTTACACACAGTTTGTGATAGGAAGTAAATGCTTTTAAAACAGCTAAAGAGACAGGTCTTTAACCTCCACCTTTTCAGATGCTTTGTTCACTCATTTAGCTTCTGTTGAGGTCTTGGGAAACATTTCAAATACAAATTATTACTGTGTACTGAAGCTCACCTGAATAATTCATCTCCTAGTGAGCTCATTAGGCAGAGATGCATTAAGGTGATGTTGTGATATTTTTGAGTGAGAGATCACTAATTCTTGATATCGTGAACAATTTTTCCTTCAGGAACAAATGCATTTAAAGAAGGAAGAATTCTCAGACTGAGCATTAAGTGTTTTATGATAGTTGAAATTACAGTATTAATTCAGCAATTGTAAGGATCTTCAAGGACTTAGAGGACATTGAAGAATGTTGTTGTCACGTGAATTACCAAACTGTCAAAATTCATTAGTTCTTTCAAAAGTTCTCAGTTTCTAGCATACAAGACTGTTACCTCGTGTTATGACTCTCTTGTCTCCTGAAATGGTGAAGACACTTTGAGATTCGTTAAGAGGATTTTTTTAACATTACTTTACATTGCCAGTACATGTTAATCACTAGACCTAAACTATACCTAAACTATTTGATGTAATCTTGGCACCAGATAATTTCAGGACTTTAAACACACATTCTAAGATCATTCTGTGAATGTGATTCTAATGCCTGTGAAAGGCACTTCTCTAATTGCTGTGGTGAAACAAGTCAGTGGCAGTGGGAGTTGCGCAGCTGGCAGCCAGCCAATTAACTTTTAATTTATGTAATCAGCTGAGGCTTTGTGTACACTTCATCCCTAGAAATACAGGTGACCTTCCATTTAGGTTTATGCCTAATAGGCATTATTTGGGCTGCATTAACCAGCCACTTTCTGATTTTGCTATAAATAAGGTCATCCTCATAGCTATACATCTGACGGCCATGAACATTTCTGCCTTAACCTCCCACTTGAGACTGCACAAGCATCAATATACAATGCAGAGGGGCCACCCAGATCTGCACCTAATGAGAAAATGCCTTGAAATACAATCAGGAGTTTGAAGTACGCTTCTTCACTGCAGTGTATGAGAGGTGTCATGCCTTCAGAGGACACGGCCGACACTGGTTTTGCCCTTATTCCAGCACCTTTTTTTGAACTGTAACACCACAGAGGCACCGCTCTGCTGTGGCGGGTCCGGAGCCCCCAGCAAGCAGCCGTTTGTTTTGCCATTTGTCACTAGTGGGCAGGCAGCGGCTGTGTTTGCGGTCTGTGGTATAAGAGGCCTTGAAGATTTACGTGTTCCAGAAAACGGTAAGCATAACAGTAGACACCAGTTAAGTTGTTTAAATTTGAACTGTAAGAGTTCTGGAACGCTTTGTGTCCCCTTCTAGGCTTAAAATGTAACTTCAGTAAACAAACGCAGGCATGAAAGCATCCTCAGTGCTCGTCCCTCTGAACCCCGTAACAGAGCTCCTACAGACTCACATTATCAGGACTCAGCTCAGGCTTTCTGGCTGTTTTAACTCTAATCACAAATCCTTCTGCTCTTCCAACGATGATTTTAGCTCCTGCCACAGCCTCACCTTTGCCAGCATGAAAATTACGCTGACTTGTGTCCACTTACTGACATTTAACCCAGCCTACCCAAACTCAGCTCTGAGCATTAGGTTTTATTACTGCTATACTATGGTAAAATAGCTAAGTGTAAGTTGGGAAATTAGTTGCTTTTAGCTTAAGGAAAAAAGTAAAAAGGCCTTGAGAAACAAATGTTGCTTTGTTCTCTAGTACATACCTCATTAGAAATTATGTGTTTTGCAGAGGTTAATATACTGTGGGCAGCGCACCAAGTACATCATAGTTCTGAAGATTACAACTTATTCACAGCCTTGAGACAATCTATACTGCAGAAATACACCTCCTGGGTAAGTTGCACAAGACCTGACAAACTAATTAATATCAACAATAATTACTAAAAGTGAAAACACAGTGTTTATTTTCCTTCAAAGAGAAACATACAAAATTTTTAAGATGTTTGACACTGAAAGCACAGAAGTTGAAACTGAAGAATCTGAGAATCATAAGCTTTAAAAATACATTAATTAAGGCTTTTACAACAAACTTGAAAAAAGATACAGTATTTAAGTTTAAGAAGGCTAATTATAAACCTCATAACTTTTTGAGCAAAATGGATACTTTTTTCATTTGGTTATTCATACATAAGTACTGGAAAAGATCAGAATATAACATAACTACTCTAGTCGGTGTAACTGAAAGATGCAGAGAAAGAAATCATTGCTAAAGATTGCTTTGGACGGGCAGATGTATTTATTTGTCTCTGCTCATTCATGTCGTGTTTTAGTACTGCAGTTAGTAAGGACAGTATACCACTTCTTTTACCTAATGTTATTTCAGATATCATTTATATTAAATGGTGAGCTGTGTACATATGCAGTATAAGTGTAGTACTCATTTAGAGATTTAAAAATGTATATTTCTAAACACGTTCATAAATGTAACATACTATTTAGCGTTCAGTTGGGCCCAGGATAACTGCGAATTCCTCAGTTGTGCTCTCGTGTTCTATTTTAACTCTTTTTTTTTTTTTTTTTTAAACTCGTGTTGTAGTTTGTTTGGGTTTTTTTTGTTGTCGTTTTGTTGGTCTTTGTTTTTTTAAAAAAAGAATAATAACTTCAAAATTTTAATTTTCAGAGTTAGAGTTCAAAACCAATATTCAATGCATTTTTGTATATATAAAACATATAAATGCTTTTCTCCAGTGAGGTATAATACTGGTGGTGGAGGAAACCCACAGTCCTTTGGCAGTCTCTACCGCTAAACTATAAATGACTCAAAGCCAAGAGTGTTTGCTCACACATGCAAATCCAGTGTAACTCCATTAATTTTGGTAAAGTTAGTCTAGATTTATGCTCACATAACTGAGCGTGGACTTAGCCTGTTGTTCATAGCTGTTTGAAGCTGATGACAATAAATGAGTTACAGCGCTAGGTTCCAAAAAAATGACTAGTTCCTCTGCAAATTGTGAAACAGATACTGCTTCTTACATTTGTTTCTTAAAGTCTTCTGTGTAAATTCTTGTTATTTTTTTATTCAGAAAAGAATCATCTGATGTTAGTAGACTGCCTCAAATGTAAATGACCATAATGAACAATAGCGGAAGGGATGCATCTCTGTCACAACTCTGCTTCCTATGTAAATACTGCCATGTTAAAGATTTAACCTTTGTACATAGACCCTTGGGACCATATGTGCAAATGCTTAACAAAAACAATAATTCAAAAAAGACAAAAAGCCTGTGTGTACATATGGGTGCGTGCATGAGCACTTTGCCTGCCTGTGTGGGTTTGAGGATGATACTTCAGAGAGCATAAAATATTTAGGCAGGCCAAAATGTCTCCGCTGCCTTAGATTCTGAAGACCATCCTCAGGACCACACTGGTATCACTCAGCAAATAATACATGTACATTCAAAATTTATTTGCTTTGAGCAAAGGGAAACAAACCAAGGAATCTGTAATACTTCTGTGTGCAGTGGTTTTTTTTCACCTGATATATGGTATTAGCTGAAACATTTGATTAATTTAAATATTGGTTTCCCTTCCACCAGAACTTTTGAGAAATATGCCAGTTTTATTTCTCCAAAGCCTTACTGTGCATGAACACAATTCTTGCTAATTTTTGTTGCCCTGCTATTTTTTTGAACTGCCATACTTGTCCAAAACCCCATGGATGCATCTGCCTCGAAGCTGAAACTCAGTGAAGCCTTTAGTTAATCTCTGAGAGTGAGCTGATGTTGCTGAATGTGTGCTGTTGAATGCAGTTTGACATCCAGTTTTGTGGAGGCTGTGAGAAAGTTGTGGTGGATGGTGTGGGATTGTGGGACTGTTCTGCTGCCAGCTCTGTGTGTGTTTTAAGTTAAACGTTGTAAGATAAATAAATCAGCATATTAATCTGTGTGGGTTGTGCTCAAGCTGATTGAAAAGATGTGAAATGAAAGAGAAGAGGAAAAACATGTTTGAAATACAATCAGTGATGTGAGATGTTCTGAACTTGGAACCAAATGCGTATTGCTTCATGTTGTTTGCACACACCAAGTGCTTGTTGCTCCAGTGGAGGGGCCATAGAGAAGCAGACCTACTGTTGAGACTGAGAGGTGGTTTGGAGCGCATTTTGTGGGAAAAAAAGTGTGGTAGAAAAAAATGTATATGCATTTTTTAAGAAGAAATCGTCAAGTTAATGCTACATAGATTTTGCTTCTGATGAAACAGTTGAATTTTGTGTAATTGTTAAAGGAAAGAGTTGCACATATGCCTTGAAAAGTTATGATTTAATTCTTTGAGTATCAGTTCTCAATATTCCTCCAAGGGCAAGATTTTATTGCAAGTATTAGATCCATAATAATTTGATAGCTTTAGACTATACATTTAGATAAAGCATTGAATTCTGCCTTGTTGGTTTAGAAGCAGTGGAAACATCTATATATAAATCTGGAAAGGGAATAGCTAATGCTGTTTTTTACAACACAAAGTTAACTTCTTTTCTGCTGAGGAGTCTGGCATGTCTGAGATCTGTAAGGCAAGGGTTTTGGTTTTAATCCTTAACTCTAACTCCTGCAGAATATTCACAGAAGTGTAGGCCACCTGAACTAGCTGCTGGCAGCTGCCCTGCAGCCCCTCCATGGGCCACATGGGCAGGTGGCCCCGGAGACCCAGTGTGGAGATGGAGGGGCTCAGTGCAGGAAACTCATCCCTCCTGCTAAACCCCAGGAGTTTCAGATTTTTTTCCCTGTCTGTAGTGGAAGTGTTTAGAAGTTTTTACTTACAAATGAGAGGGAGGAAGTCGGAGAGCGTGCAGGGGGCAATGCCTTAAGCTGCAGGCACGCAGCTGTGGTGCAACAGCCCCAGGTAGGAAGCCCTCTCCATGCCCTCACTGAGCGCCTTTCCCATCAGGTTATCAGTTATTGTGGCGCGCTCTCAATCTCTGTTGCTGAATCCACAAGTGGGAAAAGATCTGTGAGTGTGATAAACGTTTTTCAGCAGTTTTAGCCAGAAATTCCATCTTGGAGCCAGGAAAACTTTTCTTCTACAGATTGGTGGAAGCTAGTACATTCCCATGAAATGTTTTGATTTGGCGAATTGGCATTTCCAGTGAAAAACTATTTAGTAATTTATACACCCCCACCCCCGACATTTCTCTTGTTGTTTCAGTGGAACCACAAATAGGAGAAACCAAATCTTTTGTCTGGGAGAGGTTTTCATTCCTCCCTATGGGTTCTACTTCCGTAAATGATCTTTGAAATCCTTTCTGTACAAAACAAAGCTCCCATTGCAAGGAAACAGAGGCAGTTAGGAAAGCATTCTCCATTGTCAGTCTCAAATTTACCCGTAGATTTATATAAAACTTCCCTCATCTCGCCACTTAGAAGGGAAATCCTAGTTCTCATTGTGAGAAGTAGGTTAGAAAATAAATATGAAGATGATCCTTTCTTCCTCTCTGAGTCATATGTAAATGCCACCAAATTGCCTCTGATACATTTAGGGAAAAAGCATATAATTTTTAAACCTGCTTTCAGTCCTGCAACCACTTCCATGAATAATCTGAAAACCATACTTTTTTTTTTTTAATCAACTTTTCAATTCCTTTTAAAAAATTTCCTGCCTCTTATTGTGCCATTAGACAGGTACAATCAATAATAAGAAAAAACTGCAGTACCTTTACTTAAACGTGGCTGTGTCCCCTACTCCTTTGTTGCTATCTTTTTAAGATAACCTCTGAGAAAATCTGTGCCAGCCTTATGGCTGTTGTGGCACAAGTGTCTCTGTGTCTCTCTCTCTCTCTCTCGTGGCTCGCCCACTTTCAATAATTAAATAGTAAGGGGGTCCAGGTTAGCAGAAGGTGGAAGAAGGAACTCGGAAAAGAGGTTGACTCCATGCTAGTGTTTAGGGCGTTTCTTGTAAAGTCTGGGAGGCTTGCACTACATTTCTGTTCTAGAGCATGGAGAATTGTGGGTTTGAAAGTTGCTCTTCTGTTTAGTAGTCTTCTGCACAAGGCAGTCTGGACTGTGCTTTTAATTCTTAAAGAAGTCTCTTGCCCACTTCTACTCCAGAACTTCATGCCTGAATGCCACATCCCCTCAGTGTCATTTACTGGCTCCCACCTTAGGTAAGAGTTCCTATGAATTTTTGTGAGTCACTTAGACTAGAGTGATTCTTAGGGACTGAATGTGCAAATTTCACCTTCAAAATATATTTTGCTTTCTTTTTTGTTTTATAGATGTTATGTGAACACCTCAGCCTTTGAGAATCAGGTTGATTAAAAGAAAATAGCTGTTTACATTATTTCCTCTAAGCTCAGCATAATCCTTCTACCACCTTTTAATGTCTTTATTTCTTGGAAAAGAACTTTCGAGATATTCAACCAGAAATTCCCCATGTGTATTTTCTGGAGCAGCTGTGATCCATGAAGCCTTTGAATGTAGTTTTTGCAGTTGCTGCTGTCCCAGCCCTACCAGGTGATACTGCAGGGACTTAAGGGTTTCCTTCTAGTTCTTCAGTCACTCTCTGGTTGAAACCAGCAGACTGTGCTGGGATTGCAGGGCCTTACTCCTCCACTGGCTTGTGACCGGGATATATGGCTGTGGTGACTTTCTCAAGAGCATCAATCTCATCGTGGGGACAGGGGTGCAGTGGTTTCTCAGCCCCAGGGTGACATCTTACCTGTTGGGCAGGCCTCTTGGCAGTGACTGAGCCATTAACTGCTGGGAGCAGACCTACGCTAAAGGGATTCCTGGTTCAGGAGACCTGCCATGGCTATGAGATTGCTCTTTCTGGTGTTCAGAGAATTGGTTTGCATGAGCAGGACAATAGGAATTGGAAAACAGATTTTGTTAATTTTGCTTTGTTTCACAGGGAGCTATTATCTGCTACCCAGATTTTCCCTGAGTGCTAAAGAGATTTAAAGTTTCGAAGATACCTCTGCTACTGTGTGGTTTAGAAAAAAATATCTTTATTTTATGAAAGGATTAACTTCTTAATGAAGCTGGTATAACACAATGTCAGGTAGGAGAAAAAAAATTCCTTTTTTCTGAAGAAAGCAGACTGACTTTTAAAACACGAAGGTCTTGAAAGTCTTTTTCTATTGCTCAGCTAGTTAAGCAATTAATGGTGAAATTCCTGGGACTTTACCCTGTAGGTAAGTTACCAGCATCTTTTCTAAGCAAGCAGTTTTTTGAAACTGTTTTCATGGTAGTGCATCTTTAGAACTTGGCAATGTATCGAGGCTTCAAGGGAGATGCTGTGAGAAAGTCAGGGTGAGAATCTGTAATTAACTTTGAAAGCCAAGTAAACTGCCTTGCCCTTAAGGTGCTCACGTAGGGAGTCCACATGGAAAAGCTATAGTGTTATAGATTTACACCTTGCTTACTCTATGGTAATTCTCCCATATAAGTGAACCCTTCGTGTCAAGGATATGTTGCTGTCTACTCTGTATAGTACACAGAATAAACATCTAATCACAGGATTTTCTGAGTTTTCTTTATTTTTCTACTTGCTTAGTATGATTTTCTGGAAATTACTTTTGCATCAATTTATGTCTCATTTGCTACAGCACATCTAGTAGTAACATAATAATCAATATCTGTTCTATATGGAGGTATTAGAAGAAGCAATTATCTTGTGCAATCCTTTGAGCTCCTGAGATAGTGCTTTGTTATATCATCACAAGTATAGAATATCTAACGTATATTTTCTTTCTCATTTTTCAGATTTTCAACTTGCCAATGGCTCTTTTCATTCCCCCTTCAGTGTTTGCTGTTCATCTACAGTTTAATCTGCTTTACCAATTTTGGATACATACAGAGGTAAACCAGGTTTTTAAGCCATACCTAAACAGTTAGCCTGAGCAGTGTCCTGGAAATCCACTAGCAGCTGATTTATTGTGTAAGAAAAATCTTTGTCTGACTTCTTTAAGGAGAAACATCTGTTCATTTTTATTCCTTTTTCTGAATATATATTGCTAAGTTTATAAGAAGCAATGAGGCCAGTTGGTCCCAATTAGATTAAAAAAAAAAAGTAACTGTAAGGAATCAAAACTTTTTGCTATTTTAATACAATATTTTCCTATCTTGCAGCTTATTAAACATTTTTGGCAGATACTGAAACTGATTTCATTTCTAAGATAAATATTTTAGGGGAAAATATCCAAAACCCAGTGCTTCTTAAAGATCATTTAGAGTTGCAACTGAAATCAGATATTGTTCCCTTTTTAGTGCAAATAATTATCAGCCAAAAAATGTTCTTTGATTATCTGATGGCTATTTGTTTATGACTGCACCTGTTTGTTTGTTTTGTGAGTGCTTAGACCATATCTAGTTTAGTTACATATACAGTTAATAACCCACTGTAATTAGTAAGCAGTTTCTCACACTTCTCAGGTAGTTGAATGCCCTTCTGCTTTCTCCCTTGCACTACAGTAGAGTTGTTTAAAGTATCCCATGTTATGTGTTAGTAGCATATATCTCAGTAGCCCCTAGTGGGCTGTGGGCTGATTACAACACTTTATTCTGATTATTCTGACTATACAGGTGCCTTTTTCCCTCTGTAGTTACATTATGCGATCTATAGGACAATCCTTTTGGAAGGCAATTTTATTTTCTTTATCTTCCATTTTAGGTGATTGCATTGCTTACATTACAGGTTTTGTTTTCTTTTTCTCTTTCCTGTGTGGTTCTTTAAGGAAAAAAAAAAAAAAAAAAAGAAAAAAAAGGAATGAAGCTACTTAGACTAACCCAATAGCAAACTTCTGTTGTTGAAATTTCACTTTGGTTGGGCACATTTCTAAAATCATTAATACACGTCTGATGCTCTGCAACACCATGTGACTAAAAAAGGCTTAAAGTGTGACACATCACCAGAACTGGCATAAACTCAAGAAATACACAATTAAGCTTGTCAAAATGTTTTGAACAAATCTGAACACTTTGAAATTATACCAAATGGTATCGTATGGTAGCAAAGTTTCTTTGACTATGCCTAAGGTTCCCCGACTGTGTCTTGCCATTAAGAAAAATATAATATGCCTCACTTATGTCTTCTCTGCTGTCTGAAGCCATTTCTTCCTTGGCTGAGAGCTTTCCAACATTCTACTGTGGAGCAGTAACTCAATGAGTCTCAGCACTCGTGCCACATTGTGTTTCTAAAGTGAATTTCAGAGGCTTATGAGTTGCCTCTAAAGTGCTAAATCCTTCATAGGACTTAAAAGGAATTTCCATAGTGTATGTGCAACGTGCCAAGTTTAGACACTAGTCTAAACAAAAATGAATTTCAGTCCCAATGAAAAGATAAGCACTCCTTACTATGAAATTATTGTGCCAGTAGAAAAAAATAGATCTTTTGTACTGATCCAGTTGATCCAATCATAGATCTTTGTTTCTAAGGGAAGTAATTCTTAATGTTGATATTGTTGATTTTGTAGTGCAGCTGAAATTAGTTGAAATACGTTGAAGTTATGTTTTAAGGTAAAAAATTATGTCAAAATAGAAATAGAGTTACACCACGTATTAGCAGATTTCCTGCTCTCAAGGGCAAGAGCATAACAGAAAAGAGCAGGGAAAGGAAGGGAAATGGTAGCGGCTATTGCAGCCATGCACGTTTAGATTAGCCAATATTTTTTGTGAAATGAATATGACACATCACCATTATACTGTTGAGGGTTTTTGCAATAACTATTAGAATTTAACTGTTTAAAACTGTGGCATCTTTAATGTTGTGGTTTGTTGTTTTTTTCTCGGTCTTTTTGCTGAACGTTAACAGTTATAATTATCTTAAACAGATTATAATAAAATTAAAATCCTTTTGGTATGTCTCAGTTTCCAGCAGTTTCCCAACATACGAGGTTTGTTTTGGTCTGCAGGCCTGGGGTTATATATAAAACAGCATCCTGTCTCAGTGACTGCTACTGAGATTCATCATCCCCCAGCAGCTCTGGTGTCCTCTGGGAGCCCATCGTAGGTGCTGTTACAGGGTGACAGTAAACTTTATTAGGGGTCTAGTGGAGATACACTTTATTATTTCTATTCTGCCCATGCAAGATGTAATGGTTTGCTTCTAAAATGCAGGAGCGTTTGATAAGAAATGTTAAGTTTGTCCACAGATTTCTATTGGTTTTAGTCAGTGTTGATGTTTCTTATAGACAAGATTTGGCCCCATATTGACTAGTCAAGTATGTTTGGAATTTGTAACTTCACGAGTTTTGATTGTACATCAGTCTCCTTCAGAAAGAAAATCTAGGAAGATACAGATCTCTTTTCTTTAATAGGCAATTTATTTTTTTTTTATAGCACTGGAAAGCTTTATAAAGTTTATGCACAACTTACTATTTTACACAAGAAAAAAAACTATGATATGTAAGTAATAGGAAAGAATAAAAGTATATCAGAGTTTCTGAGGGAAGATATTTTGGTTTGGGGGTAATTAAAATTTAAATCAGTAATTACAAGAGAACGATCATGCAGTGCTGAACCCTTCTATGCCATGTTTCAGCCTAGGACAAAAGTTTATAGCCCAAGTATGATGCCTGATATTTGCCTGTACTTTAAATTTGAATGTGTCCAGTGTTGTTTCAAACAATGCTGAGGGAAGTTTCTTGTGTTTCAACTTTGACCTTGTTCAAGATTTGTTACATCATTTTTTGTCCAGTTTTCCTACCAGCAGATCAAACAATCTATTTTATTTTAACTCAAGTGGCTCATATATTCTTGAGAAGACAGTATACCAAATCATAAAGATGAAAAGTACCCACTCATTCTATCTCACTTAGACGTATTTCCTGCATACTTGGTATGCATTAGCTTTTGGTCTTTTTTATATAAAAGAGTACAGCATTTTAATAAATCTTATATGAAGATTACACCATGCCGTTATTTTAATATTGCAGACCTTTTATTATTACTAAAATCAGAATGGGCTATTGATACAGGGAAGGCATTTATATAATTAATAAAGCAAGGTTGGGTGGGCTAGATTGAAAGCATGACTTTGCTACTTCACTTGCACATTTGCATTTTACTGTATTCTCCCATTACAAGAATTTTTGCTGTCTGATGACCATGTTCTTTTCACTCCTTCTGTGCATTATTGCACTGTGTACATGACAATCTGAAATGATATGAGAAATCTTCCAAATATTTTTAAAAAAATCTCTGTGTAGCACCAAGGTATTGAAATAAACCCATAATAGTTTATTTAAATGAAAAATGAAACAAACAAGCAAACAAAAAACCAAAAAAAACCCCAACCCCACACTAAAAACAAAACCAAAAATACCCAATCCAAAAACAACTGAAGAAGACACTTTACTGCAATGGTGCGTAAAGATAGGTTCTCAATAAAACAAGAGAAAACAACCTTTGGTGCTATTAAATTCTATTTAGGTCAATGGAATTAAGTTAGTATATCTGATCTTAAATG
Organism: Falco naumanni; assembly: GCF_017639655.2. Taxonomy (NCBI): domain Eukaryota; kingdom Metazoa; phylum Chordata; class Aves; order Falconiformes; family Falconidae; genus Falco; species Falco naumanni. The sequence goes on from NC_054057.1 coordinate 31,194,513, forward strand.
GTCTGGGAGAAATGTTTCCATGACTCAACCATTCTCATCTAGATCATAAGGGGAGTGAAAAAAAAATACTTTGTTCAAAGAGCACTAAAAATCTAATTTTTCAAAAGCCACAAAATGTTTCAGGACTGTTACTGACAGACAGAAATACTCCATTTCAGTTTATTTTCACAGGTGATTCGGAAGGTCTATGGTTTATATTAAACTATATCCTTCCATTATGCATTTATTACAACCAATAAGTTAGGTGTGTTTATAACCTGATAGACACCTGTGAAAAACAGAAATTAGTTTCTGTTGGTTTAGCTGTAATTTTTATGAGATGTCAAATTGTATTTGGAAAGTATCAACTGAATCAGTCCCTGATGGTAGTAAGTGCAGAAGCAGATTATTCCTTGCCTGTTTGATCTTTGACATGCATTAGTTTCTGTTTAATTTTCTAATTTAAGTGAAGAATGTAATCTGCCCTTTACCATACTCACAAAAGTCAGGTTTCTTAAGGCATCTTTTTTTTTTTCTTCTTTAAGTCTTTCTACCTCCTCAAACTCTGGAGCAGAAAAAGGTGAGCCACTACTATTAACCAGGAGTAATGTGGGTGAAAACACGCAAGGAATGGGAAAAATTTTGGCAACACCTCATGCAGGTTGGAAAAAGAGATGTGAAATTGCTGCAGATATAGGCCAAAATACCTCAGTTTTTGTCAGAAAATACCAATTTGGTAAAACTGTAACTTGGTGTGCAAGTATACTGTGTTTGTCAGAAAATATTTTGCACTTATGTGCAGTGTGTAATGGTCTAAGTTTCTGCCTATGACTTTCTTTTCCTTTGATTTCTGGTCAGTTTTCTTTAACGAAAAACTTTGAAAGAGAGAAAAATTGTGGAAGCTTCACGCTTTCATGGAAAGGAATTCCGTTCCTGGCAGGAAGCCATGGACAGCCCATCTGGGCTTCCCGAATACAGATGAGCTGTTGTGGCCCAATCCTGACATCAATCAGCTTGTACGGGGAATTGAAAGATGGCCTAGGAAGATGGCTAGATCGAGAGAACATGTTCTATGTTTTGTTTTGTTTTTGTTTTTTTTTTTTCCCCAAATATAAGCATAGGGTCAAGAAGGAAGTTAAACAGGCAGATTGAAGAACCAAGTAAAATTAAGTAAAATGTATAAAAATGTACATATTTCTTTTAAGGATCAGTACACCTGTGGTCACCTTACCAACAGCAAAATCTGTTCTTGAAATTCTAGAGGGCATGTGTGTCCTTAGGTCAATGTGATAAATAAGTGACAGCATGAGACAATAGATAAAATATTTGGTTATTAATTCCCAGGATCTAACAGTTGAGATTGGTCCTCTATTTCTTTGCAGATTTAATTTTTCCATTTTCTTGGACCTTCCTTTTCCCCATTGTGTGCTGTAGCCTTATTTAAATAAGCATGAAAGGAATGCAGGAGCAAATAAGTGTAACAAGGTGCATTTCAAATGCTTTCAGTAGTTTAGTAATTTAGAAGTGATTTAGTAATCTGTTTCTTAAAATTTAAAGGTAAATTTGATCAAGAAATGAGACTTTGAATTTAAAAAGCATTTTAATAAAACTTATTTGACTATAATGCTTTTCAGTGTTTGCAGTGGGAAGAAGATAGTTTTGTTTTTGTGGCTGTTTTGTGGAGTTGGAAAAAAAAAATTTTGGTAATGAGCTAAAATCTTCACTAGTTTGGGAATGAAAAATGGAGATGTGGTGCTGGGAGGTAAAAAAATCTTGAGGCCTTGTTTACAAAGATATATATTTATGCTTAATTGAAAGTAATGTGAATAGTTCCTATAAGGCCAATAAGTAATGAGTCAAATTTAACGTGGAGAAGTTTTTGCCAAATGGTGGTATAGAAATAGTGTTAAATGGATCACAGTGGAAACAGAATATGGTGGACTGATATAATTTCCTGGCCAAGATGAGAAGCATGGTTTGTTTGGGTTTTGTGGGTTTTTTTTTGTTGTTTGTTTTTTGTTGTTTTTTAATAAAGTGTCACCAGTAAAAGGTAAATTCAATAATAATCCAATGTGTTGGGTATAACTGTGAAATTGCAGTCTCTTGAATTTGCTGCTGGAAACTCATTTTGCATTCAAGGAGCATATACCAAGAAAACCTTTCATTTTCTGTATTCTAGTACATTGGTTCATGTAATGAAAGAACAAACTTATTTTCTTCAATTAAGCCACTATAGCAAAAAATAGACATCAATCTGTCTGATGTGCCCATCCAAATTAGAAGAACACACATCTGCCCTAGTCAGGTTACAAGGGATCAAAAACTTAACATTCACAAGACTTTTGCTAAAAGTCATCAAAAAGATAACTGTAATTACAGGTGATTACAGCCATTCTCCTAGTCTGATGTTCCAGATTGTGTCTGACTACTTTCAGTGACACAGATGATTTAAGTGGAATTCCTAGAGACAAGTCACATCATCTGACAGTTTAGTGGCTTTTAGAAACTGGATTTTCTCACTGCTACAAAAATCCAAGAAATTATTCTAAAACCAATAGGGAATGAACTAGTTGCTGATTTGCATAAAGAACAAAATTTTGGTTTACAAAATAAAGTTCTGCTCCCATTCCTGATAGCTGATGCTTTTATAATTCAGAAATTTATTGTTTGCCTGCCACAAACTCTCAAGTGTTTACTGTAGAGAGGAGAACAAATAAATCAGTAAACACCAGGGAGATAAAAATACTTTCTTTAATGCAGACAGTGTATTTGTAGGTCCAGACAGGATATATACACAATGTAGATAATAAAACTCAAACATGGTTCCAAGAAACTAAGAGATCTCACTGCTTCAATCCAGCCTGCCTGCCACAATGGCTTACTAAATTTTCTGAGCAACCTGCAGGATGGAAGTCCTGCCATCATCACACTTGCCAGAACACGGAGAAGAGCAAAGCTAACAATATCGCTAAGTAGAAATACTAGCATAACTGCAAAATGTGTTCTGCTTTTCCATTTTTCACTCGCTCCATGAGGGGAAAAAATATTACCTTTCTTGATTTATAAAGCATATAACTCTTCTTTTTGTTTTAAATAAAAATAACAAGAGAGAGAAAATAAAACATTCATAAGAGGCCACGCTGTTCCTGTCCTGCTAAGTGTAGGCTGCACTTGAGCATGGGTTTATCAGGAGAAAAAGTGGGATGAGGTTTGGAGTTCCTTCCTTGGCACCTAGAACCTCAGTGATGGTTATGAGTGTTGAATTTACATCTTAGTAGCCCCAAGATGAGACTCCTATTTTAACACTAAGCGCTTCTTCACGCTTTTAGGCAACTACCCAGAAGTGCCTTGACATGGTGAATTAAGTATTTTATTCTCAGCTAGCTTCTCTTTCAACTGAATTGCATAATTGAGAGGAACTTTAAAAATATGTAAGTAATTTAAATGAACTAAGCAGAGCTCTGCACCCAGTAGGTCTGAGTTCAACATGCAGCACAGAAGCCATGATCTTTTTCATTCAAAAAGCAGCTGCTCCAAGATAATTGGCTTATATTGGTGATTTGCATTTGACAGGCAACAATCCAAGCAGAGGAACCCTTCCCTTTCTCTGTTGAAGCTGGGTCACTGGTGAGGCCAGAAATGAAAAGTTTATGGGACAAGAACATAAGCAGGAACTTCACTTTTCATCTTAATAGTTAAGTCCTTGAGTTTGAGCGTTGGCTTCTGGTCCTTGCACCAAAACCTCTTCTTGCACAAGACAGCTGTGAAATGTTTACTTCAGCAGCAGTGGGCCTGACTATTGCTAATCTGCCTGCAGAAACCCTAAAACTAAAAGTTGTACTTCAAGAGTTTTATTTAGCGACTTGTGTCTATTAAGTCTCTGGAGAATTATGAAGATAAAAGTGAAATAAGCTATTTGGAGATGCAACGCATTTCAGTACATTCTGCATCCTGCAAAAGGATCTAGGCAACTCATTTACCAGATAAAGTGAATATAATGAAGGATACAACATTGATGTGGAGACAAGTTAGGGATACTGCTCTCTCTAAAAAGAAAAATAACATATTATGTGTAATACTCCTGAGTTTTTCTCATAGCTTGTACTCATTGAGAGGCTATTTAAATTAGTTGTGGTTTCAAAGCCAACAGATCATTTGAAGACCTTTCTTTGTCAAAAACACAAAGTTTAGGCTGGTGACTATGTTTTGATCTATTTAAAGAGGAAGGTGAAGAGCTACACTTTGCTATATTTTAGTTGTTTTCAGGGCTGCTGTACTGATTTATTACATTCTGGTTTTTTTCCCCACAATTGCCAGCATGTTTTTGTCAAGCTGCTGAAAAATACTGAAATTGTATAGCAATTTTTCTTCCTGAAGTTGTTTAAAATGCTTAACTTGATATATGACTGAAAGAATTACTTTCCTCATGCTCTGCTATTTGTAATGCTGCAATTAAAACAAGCAGTTAGTGTAGGTTTTCCCTCATTTATAGTGGACAAATTGGTTGAAACTTCCTATCTGTGCTTATCTTTCCCACAAGGCTTAATTGGATTTTTAAAGAAAAAAAAAAAAAAAAAAAAGAAGTTGCGTCCACTTATTGTGGATGTTAATCAGAAAGTGTTAACTGAAATATTCACGTAAGATGCCAATTTGATTCAAACCTTACCTCCTTGCTGAGGCATTAAACAGTGCAATGTGACAACAGCCTGCCTCCAAGATAATTTATTATAAACACATTTCCTAAGTCTGTGTTTGTTATATAAATATGCCCTAAACTGGACTATCCATTAAAACTAGGCTTTCACCTCCCATTCCTACAATCCGGATTTATCAGAAATTCACCCCCTATGAAACTCTTTATGATCCCAACAGGCCTGATTCCTCTTGCTTGTTTTATTTCTAAACTATAAATATTGTTTTTTCGCTCCTCAGTGTGGAAATTTGGCCACATCCATTTTACATGCTTACTGGAGTAGAAAACTGCCTAATAAGATAGGAAAACAGTTGGCGGTGTATAAATCAGGGTTTGCTGAGGATTTCAAAGTGTGAAACTGGCAGATGAGCACATACCCTTGGAGTTCTGCCTTTCTCCAGCTTCCCTGTAGAGATTTCACATGACAGGTTTGATCACCAGGGCCATCTGTATAAATACATGGGTGTGTCATCCTGAATTAACACAGCAGCTCTACTGGGGAATGTAATTAAGGTCTTATTTTTAAATTTCCCCACCAGACTGTCTGAAATATAGATTTCTATGCCAGGAATAAAAATATTAGCTTGATTTTGATGAGGAAATCAATAGTAATATGCGTTTTACTACCAACTAGTCTAACGGAAACCCCAAAGTTAAGTTCAGAGTGCTCCTTAGTGATGCTCCAGGGATGAATGTACCCTCTCCTGTCCTGCAGATCAGTAACACTATGATATTGAAAGTAGTGCTGTGCTACAAACAGCTTTTCTTGTACTCAAAGAAAAAAAATAAAACACACACAGGACTGTAACATTGCCTGCTCTACTCGGTTGACATTCCTTCCTAACATTCATGTTGAAACGGAGTTAAGTAAAGATTCATGTTGTAGTGGTGACAGGAGGAGTTGTTACACAAGATGTAAAGTTTCCCTTGGATTTCATGTCACGATTTTTTCTCATTATTTAAACAAGAGCTACATTGAAGTGGTGCAGGTACCAGGCAATAAAGATTTCCCTTGGTGCTGACAAACTCTTGAGACCGCAAACAGAGGTGCTTACATGCCGCAAGAGATATTGCATAAAGTTCTTTTCCTTTAGGATAGAGATTGCTGTCACAAAGGAAACATCTTTATCTAAGAACTACTGTTATAGAAAAAAAACCACCAACTAGTTCTCATTGTATATGAAGATTTCACTTCCAGCACGTTTTAATCAGTAATGTATGGAAACCATTTCTAAGCATGAAGCTTTTAGCCTGCCTTATTTATTGAACTGCTCTTGGAATTGCTTCAATTATTGTCAGCAATTCTGCTTTATTATTTTTAATATACTATTATAGCAATATCCAAGTACGACGGAGGAAATATGTTGTTTTAAAAAAGAGAGGAATACGTGTTTTGTGGGGAGATCTGACAAAGCTTTTTTAACTGGTATACATAAGATACCTACATACCTGATTTGTAGGTAGTTTGTCGAGTCCATTTGTAAGGGATTTGGCAAGTGAAAAATTATTATTGTGGTTATGGGATGTTAAAAAATAAACAAAGTAAACAAGAAAAGAGTTTTGCTGAAATGCTGCAGTTCATCTGTGGGTCACTGGCACAGGAGTTGAGGGTGCATGTGGTGTGTTGAGAGAGGAAAAATTGGAGACAGGAATTGGTTTAAAACAGTAGGTGCCTGTATCAGGGAAACAAGCACAAAGGTAAACTCCCCAGCAATATCAGTCAAAATACAAATAAGGTCATCATTGGACTGTTGTTCCGCTATTACTTTTTTTTTTAGTTTTGAAACTACTTTCCAGTAAAAAGGTTCTGAAACAAAACTTTCTACTGCATACAAAATTTATAGTAGCAGAAAGTAGTTTTTTCTTTTTTAATGAATACCATGATTACAAGCCACAAAACCTGAGCTGTTCTGATATTCTTATCACATATTGTTAATTAAAAAAAAAAATCCTGAAATGTGAACATTGTGAAAGCCATTTTGAATATAAAGCTATTTTAAGCTGAAAATGCTTTGCTGTCTTGAATGGCTGAGACCTAGCAGTGTATATGCTCTGGTGGCTGGTTGCAACTGCAGTGTAAGCCTGGTTACTGCTACTGTGAACACTTACGAGCTCCTTTGCAATTGGTGTTCTCCAAGAAAAATGTCTTGACACAGGGAAGGCACAGAAGTGAGGGCAGATTGACAGCTGAAAGGTAGATGGAGTACCTGCCACTGTCTTTCTCCTCTCCATTGCCTGTTAGGCATTCTTTTGAACATCGGCTGTTGTTACACCACATTAAATTTTGTTACAAGTCATTCCCTACAAACTTCATTCCTTTCCCTGATTGCAGTAAATTCCTGTCATCTTGACATGACAGGTTCAGAATCATGCCTGGCAAAAAAATGTCTTACTATCCTAGCCCTGACAATTTACTTTGGTGAAAGATCTGCTTATAGGAGTTTTGCCCCGGTAAAATGGCAGAATATTGAAGAAATCAAAAAAACTAATAATAATAATAATGATGATGATGATGATGATGATGATAATATGTTCTTTGCCATGTGGTGCTGCAGGAGCCTTCAAAATTTGGCTTTCCAGAGGTGATAAGCTTCTGTTTGTTGGAATGATATATGCATATATTTATGAAATACACATTTAAAAAATATTGATAAAATTTTTGGCACCAAAAGTTTTCGTCTGACAACAGTTTTTTTCTGTTTTAGAAATGTGCTAAATACATAAACTTACTGATAGAAAAGGAAGTTTCTAGAAATAGCACCCTTTACCATTTTGAATATGTGGTGAAAAAATAGTTTTGAAGTGTTTTAGCCAAAGTGTTGATTTATGGATTGCTAATTTCAGCATGTTGGATTTTCGCTTGGTCAGGTACAGAGTTCTTTACCACCTCTGAGCTTAAAAGTCATGTGGTTATAATTGTTATCTCAGATGATGTTTCCATCAACGTATGGCTAGTATGACTGCAATGGAGGTAACCTTGGCTGAAGAACTAATTGAAGTAGGCTCAGGCATCAATCACTGATTATGCTGCAGAAAACATATTTCAGTAGATTTGTAAATGTCATCACCCCCCCAAAAAAACTATTTTAAAGTATGAGAGATTTCATTTTCCAAAGAAAATACTTTCTCTAGGATTAGTCAGAAGTATTTATTTAAAATTTTACATAAATTCCTGAGGTCCTTAGGGAGCCCCAAGAGACAAAGCTCTACTTTAGCATATCGATGTATTATATAGACTTTGAAATGGATGCATTTTAAATTTAAAATATGAATTTAATCAGTTGGATATTGAAAAATTGAAGGCATTCATTCTGAGGCCATTTTATTATAATCCACCTGTAGGCTAAAAGTGAATACTGCTGTTCCTAGTGATTCCCTTCTCTCCTAGTGCAGTTTTGGTTTATTTTCATAAAAAAAATTCAAATATTGAGCTAAAAATAGACTAAAACCAAGGGGATCAAAGTTAGGTGTGGTCTATTAGTAGGTCTAATAGATAAATCACTGCTCTTTCAGGTACTGGGCTGCAGTTCAAGACATTTGACTTAGATTAAATTAATTTAGTGGTCACATCTCACATATCTTAAAACAATGAAATTTTCTGCTTGAGAAAGGTGGGAAATTAAGCTAGTATGAATGATGAACTGTTTCTCACCTTTAGGTGGTCTTTTCAGACTTGAACATATTTTGAAGCAGAACTGAGAAATAGAAATGTTCCTACTTATGTTGTCCTTGGCTTCTGAGTTAAACAAAACAAAACAAACGTCCTAGTATTCTGCTTTTCCAGTCAAGTGTGTGCAGGATTATGAGACAGATGCTCCAAATGTTACAGTTCTCTTTATCTGAAGAATTTTCTCATTTCTATACTTGTTTAATTACAGAAATGCTGTATTTAACATATTAAGTAGAAACTCTTTTAGCTGTTGTTAAAGAAAAAAAAAGGAACCTTTTTTTTTTATTCCTTTTATTGTAGTATTTGCCTGATTAATGAAAATTTAAGTTCATCTGAAGAATGTCCAGCATCTACTTTTTGAGTCCAGATCTACTTTTACTTGCACAAGTCTGAATTAAAAAGAAATAGACCTGGCATATTTTAGGACTTCATTCTGTAAACCTTAAATTAATAAATAGCCTCGTATGTTTAGTTATTTATGTGAATAGGCTTGCTCTCATGAGTAATGACTTTCTGCCTCTCTACTGAATGTGTTGTTTGCCAATATTATCTCTACTACAATATTGCAGATCACCCATTTTGGCAGTATAAGTATTAAATTTACTAATTGACTTCTGTAAAAGACAAAGTTACATGTTCTGGGTTTTGTTTCTTAATGTCTAAGCATTTTTATTTAGCTGTTCTCCCCACCCCCTTCCTTTTAATTGCAAGATACTATGGTCATTATCAGACATGGTGAATGGATACCATTTTAGGATACATTTTGACCAGAAATTCTTTTTGGCCACCCAGTGATTGCATCTATTTGTCATTGATGTTTTTGTGTTTGGGATTAAGCAATGGCTGCTCTATCTGGATATCCACACACTTCTGCTGAGCTAAAAACTAAAGCACCTTTGAAGTTAGTGCTGCCTTTCCTCTGGCTTCACAACATAGGAGAGTATCTAATTTAGCATAAACCCCGCTGATACAAAATTAATTAGCATTTTCTGACAAAGTTTGAAATATTAGGGTAAGTTTATAGAAATCAACACTTTATGTCATTTTTGGTCTAGTACTAAAATGATGAAGGCTGGATTTTCTGTACTGGTGAATCATTGCCTTAGATCACAGCTCCGCTATGAATTTATGCTAATCTACTTTCTTTTAATGCCTCTGACTCATGCTGGTGTATTTGTGACCATACGTTGGATCAGATTCAGGAACTGATCCAGTTAAACTAATTTAGAAAAACAAAACAAAATTAGGTTTAACTTGCATCAGTTCCCTAATCAGGTTTGTTGTGTTACTGCGTTTGTGCTGGAGTAGAAGGGTATTGATAGAAGGAACAAGCAATCAAAGGGACTGAAGGAGGAAGACATACTTATTTCTGCATTAGTGCCAGTCATTTGTTGATGTAAAGATTTCATGTAACTGGGATCTTAGAATTACACTGGATCCCAAGCACTGCCAATGGATGCGGGTAAAAAAATGTGACTGAAATAATCTGTACAGATTCACACTAATAATAAAAATCAGAAGAAAATATGCTGCTGGATCAAAAAAAGAAATATATTTTTTAACTTGCATTTTACTAAATTTCAATTTTTCATGAAAATTCTTGTAATATAGTGAAATGGTTCTAGCAAAGAAATTGCATTCTTTTCTTTTTATGCAGTTCTCCTTAAGGTGAACATCCTCTTCATGCATTTCCTCCACCTCTGTTCCCTCTTCCTTTTTTATTTTATACAATGTTTTCAAATTCATTGAAACACTACTTTTTGTAAGGTTATCACCAGCCTTGGGCCTCTGGAGTGGATTCTTAATACTCCCAGTCATCACAGAGTTCATCATGGTAAGCTAAAATTGTAACCTCTTATTCCTCAGTGTATTTTTTCTCATGATCACTATTTGTATAATAATAATAAAGTACTAAAAGTGTATCGTAAAATTAGTTTTACAGAAATATTTTAATTTTGATCATTACTTCAAAAATAGTCCTTGTTCAGTTAGAAATTTTACAGTATTTTAAAAAACTTCTTTATAATTTACATTGAATTTTAACTTTTTAAATTTTTATGTTTAAGACTAATTATTGAGCAGAAATTAATCCGGGATAACATAAAATAATTTGAAGACTTTGAGCAAAACGATTCTATGTTTGTAAACGTGAAAAGTGATAGGAAAATATTTTACCCTTCCCTGACTACTAAAACATCATCAACTTGTCAATCACTACGATGCTTTAGCATTCAAATTCAAGCACTGAAACTGTGAAAAAACACGGTTACTTTCTGGAAGAACTTCTAGAAGAAGAACTGTTTTAGAGGAGCTTGGTTTCAAATGTCTGAATTATTGAAAAATATCACTTAACACAAATCCATTATGATTGACTTTTCATCCATAGAGGCATTCAATACTATACTACATATGTAAATCTGATTAATAACTATATGACAGGCTGAAAAATGTCATGAGCATATCTGAGTAATAAAAGTGGATTCCATAGATGCCCTTGGCTCCTTCAGCATGCAGAGATAACAAGTGAAAAAATAATAGGGGAATAGAAGAACAAAATAATTTGAAACAGACTCAAATGCAGTTGTTACAGAGGATGTTATTAATATTTATTATATCCTTCATGTGTAAAGTGTTTATGGCACTGTGTAGACTTTTTAAAAAGGCTGTGGTGCTGTGAGTTTCTAATCCTTAAAATTTGCACAAGTATTGGTAATCCTGGAGGGAGACACTCTGCTCTTATTTGCTTTGCTGTAAATCCAAACTAATCCTCTGATCCTGATTGGAGTTAAGCAGAATCACTCTGGAGCCGATCAGGTGTTGTACAGTCGCTCCAGACAATCTCCACAAACTTGAGGACATGTAATCAATTTTTCTTCGGTCATAGTTTTGATAGGACAACTTATATACAAAGATACTCCCTAGAAAACAGGAGGATCACCTTTCCTTTAATAATAATGAAAGCAGGATCAGACATATGGCATAGAAGATAGGGGCAGCTGAAAGCCATTAATGATTATGTATAAATGTATTTAGCATATATTTTCTTAGATATAAACTGGTGAAATGATTTTTTGTTTGCTTTTTAGTTTGTCTATAAATCTATTTTGAATTTAATCTAGTCTCCAAATGAATACATTTGTTCAACAGAAATTTTGGTTATGACACATTTGTTTTGTATGTTGAATCTGAGTAGAAAGAGATCAATAAGCCTAGTAAGAAAAAAGAAATTTTGTAGATGCATAAGGAGTGGTGGGTTAGCAACCTTCTAAAATTATTTTTAGACTTTATATTGATGGTAATTATGATTTCCCTTTGAGATTATAAATTGATGCTAATGATGATTTCCCTTTGTAATTCAGTTGCATGTATTCTTATACATGCAATTACTAGTCTCATAAATGATTTTTATTACAGGTAGAAATCCTTACTGCATTGACAAAAATTATGGAGGCACACTTATTATTTGGGACAGGATATTTGGTAAGTTGAAAAAACCTGCTGTCTCTTATGTCTAGTTAGTGTGTCAAGAATATATATGCTCTTGAATTTGATTGTTGGTTGTTCTTTTTTTCTTCTTCCATCAGGAACATTTGAGGCAGAAGATGCAAAAGTTGTATATGGTTTAACACATCCAGTAAATTCATTCAATCCCATCATGCTTCAGGTGCTATACTTTGTATCACCAACTCTGGTATCTACAACAGGCACTCAAATTCAAAAGAAACTCCTCTCTTGGGCACGATTGAGGCCATCCTTGCATTGCTGCACAGTCAATTAAATTATCTACAATTTCTTCAGTGTTTCATTACAAAACAATTATTTCTACTCACTGCATTGAGCATGTGCAGGGCTTACAGTCATCATGAAAATACAGCACAGTAAAATTAACTAATTACAATGGCAATATAATAGGCCATGGACTGAATTGTGTCCATTTTGCCATATGCAGAGCAGTATGCAGTGAAACACAGACAAAAATATATGTTTCATCTGTTTGTCTTCTCTAAAGATTGCTGTTTCATCAATAATCCCATGGTATAATATCTTATGTATTTTTATCACTTCTGCATATTTGCTCTTCAAGGTACTCCAGAATGATTTGTGTTGACAGTATTATATATCAGCTATCATGGTTTCAACAAAAACCTCCAGAACAGGTTGAATATAGTTTTTTATTTTTAAAAAAAGGAAAAAAGGAAAAAAAGAAAAGAAGACGACAAAAAAAGAAGAAAAAGTACTTAGTGCAGTGCTTGGATTTATTGGTTCAGGCTTCACTTAAACAGGATAAAAATTCTCTGTAAAAACCTCAGGGACTGAGGAGTATTGAAGTCCCTGTTCACTTTTCATGACTTTTCACCCAAGGAGGCATCTCAAAGAATGAAAAATTCTATCTGCAGAGGTGTCTGGGCTGGAAACTGGAAGGATGGCCACAGCCTGTGCAATTATATCCATGCCAGTCGGATAAGTAATTTAGTTATTTGAATGTGTGTCATGTCAAGGTGCCAGTAACCACATTTTAGTTTAAAACTACCATAGATACAGCTATACAATATACCATTAAATGCTCTGGATTGATTACAGGAGAGAGAGATTTTCCTCTGGGCAGAAGTCATTGTAATCCTCACTATAAACCAAGGGCTTGATATGGCTCCTGCCTATTTTAGTCAGGTTTTCTGAACTTCTGACTGTCTTCATCTATTCCTAATTTATTCTCTTCGGAGACTTTGAAAAATTATTTACTTGAGAGCTAAAACTGAATAACATACAATGTTTTATTAAATTTTATTTTACTAACAATGAAAAATTACTTGCTGGTTTTTTGGGTATTTTTCAGTTACGTCCCTTGGCTCATATTTGGAACACATTTTGGGCCACACCTGGATTCTGCAGTAAGCTTTCTGTCATATTTAAAGGGCCAGGCTGGGGACCAGGCAAACCTAGACTTGGCCTTCCTGAGGAAATCCCAGTGGTAAATAGAACTTTACAGGCTTTCAGTTTTGTGTAATTTACTTGGACCTCTTTATGCTACTGAATCAATGTTAAAAACTCTACACATGCTATTTTAAATTAGCAAATTAGCAGTCATAAAGCATAGGGGAAGATGAAATGGAAACAGAAACTGAAGGAAATTAATGTTTTAGCTAGATTTTTTTCTTTTAATTTGAAGGAAAAAATATTTTTTATGTATCTTTTCATTATTCATTTCCTGAAGAGATTTTCAAAATTGTTCTATAGAATATTGTAATTTCTCTTTTTCCTTTACACACACACACTCTCTCTCTCTCTCTCTCACTTCAAACTCTGTCTCACACTAGAGAGCAGATAAGTTTTATAGTAGGTTATCTTGTGCAGCTACCTATGTTCCTTAATCTTTTTCTGTGTTTGGAAGTATAAAGAATACTAAGGAATAACAGGTTGGAGCAGGTTACTGTTGAAGGCTGTTTTGCTTCATACAGATCACTGGAAAAGAAGTTCCCTTCAATCCAAGTGTACCGGCTTATCTCAATTGCTATGCAGTTGTACATTTTGCTGTAATAGTGGACTTCTATACTGAACTTCTTGCTACTGTGACTGTAAGTAATTCCTGTCTTTATGAAATAGCATCTGATGCTAACAGGAACATGACAACAACATGTTTAAATAATAAAGCATTGAGTAAGGCTCTACAGCCTGACTCATATCTCGTTTAAACTATTACAATAATAATTTAATTCTGTAAAAAGTATCAACATAAATGGCTAATCATATAATTATGTGATATTAAACACATAATGTTTGATATTATTAAACAATATTAAATAGCATATTAATTATTTAAAGATGAATATGCTTCAGTTAAGCAATGAAATTAAATCCGAATGTTCCATAGATGACGTATGTGTCTGCTTCGGTTTTTAGGACCTCATATCTCAGACCTGAAACTTTGTAGGTTTTACGATGTCAAGGTTGGCCATATTGTTAGATGCCAATAATGCCCAAGCTTTATAAGGAAGATTGCAAAGGTCTTACAGTGCTTGCAGGTGGGAAGCTTGGTGTCAGAACTTGACAGAGCTGGAGGAGCACAAACTTAGGGCAAAGCCTTCTTCCATTCTCAAAAATGTAGCAGCACTGAAAGAAATATAGCAAGGAGAGGCACGTGTTTACCACCTCATGTTTAGACTGATGGGATCTCCCTGGTAACATGATGTGTGTCCTCTATGGGTACTTGGCAGTCTCTGAAGGTGAACTACAAGGCCATCTCCACCTACAAGAAGTGAGAGATTAACTGCTTCCATGGATTCACACCCTTCCAGCCTCCTTTTCATTCTTGTTTCCTTGACAACTCTTTCTACTTTACTAAAGCTAAAATCTAGTTATGAAGTGTAATTTTAATGCATCTAATATTCCCACAAATCAGTCAAAGACCTATCAAAATGGAAGAAAAGTCTCAATTTGATGAAATGTGCTTTTGCTGCCTTCTTAAACCCTTTCTAAGACCTCCTGGGTTAAAGAGCAGTCTTGGGGTGGGCGTGTGTGTGTCATCCACGTTGCCACAGGCCTGCTGTCAGGGTGCCAAGGGCCCTGCTGGGTTCTTCAGCCTCCACCTGCCTGTGAACCTGCGATGTCCTGCCACGCTCACCCAGCGATCTGACCCTTGGCCAGCAGTGGTTACTGTCCCCTGCCCACCATGATGGATGTTGCGGGACAGCACCCTTCCTGCTGGGGCCATTGTCCTGTTCACGGGCTGCCACTGGCCCCCTGCCCCTTCCTCAGGAGCAGCCCCTCTCACTGCACCCCGATGCCTTTGCCCATGACCAACGTGTCTGAGTCCAGCCAAGAGGCAGATGTCTAGAAATAAGTTTCTTTTGTGTGCCTGAATGTGGCTATCTGTGAAGGATTCCAGAGGACTGCTAAGCTATTTCAAAGCTGTCAGAAATCTAGTCGGAATGTTGCCATTTTGGTCTTCCGACTTGGACTTCCCTTTCGCATCCCAGGGCAAGAAGGGCAGGAGAGGGACTCTGCCTGCAATAATATCTTGGTATATGTGGCAGCAGGCCTATATCAGCTCTGACAGCTCTGCATATAATAGCTGATAACAGCCCTTTTTTTCACATTTGTTGTTAGATGTATTCTGAGTAGCCCATCAGACTAGTAGAGTGATACAATTTTTGAGAAGAGTTTAAAGGGTAAGTATTTTATGTAGAATTCCTGATATAATATAAAAGCTACCTAGGGCATACTGGTCTGATTAAGTTACTCTACACAGTGTTTACCTCTATAAAGGGTCACACTGCAACAGCAGGGAATTCAGAGATTACTAAATCATCTGAGGCTTAGTCTATTCTAAGTAATTTCTGAGGACAGGAAATTAAGCCAAAGGTAAGGGTAAATACTGCCAATGTATACAAGATATAGAGTATAAATTATTGCCAATGTTCTTATACTGAGAAAAGCCTCTGCAAGATTTTCCGGATATGCTTCTAGATTCCCACATACCAGAAGAAAGTCATATTTGCATAGGGATCAAACTGTGTTTTTTTTCAGTTGGTTGGTTTTTTGGTTTTTTACTTTGTTGCTGTTGCTTTTAGTGGCAAGAAGTAAGGAGTCTGCTCATGAGTTTTTTCCTATTTTATTCTTTTCTCTTTTTGCCTTTTTCTGGTCAAGGAAGGAAAAATGAGTGATCTGAATTGTTTTCTCTGCTGATAACTGCAGCTGTTTAAGAATAAGTAATAAGGGAATGTGAGAAATGCACCCGAGCTCCAGATGATCATTAAATTCTTTCAGTCATGGAGGAAATATCTTGAAGATCCACCATTTATGAACTTCTTATAGAAAAACAACCAGAAAATTCTCTGCAAAAAATTGCAGGGTAATAAGGTAGTAAGGATAAGAAGGAGAGCACAGGGGACTAGAAGCACCTCATCTCAGGGCATAAACCTCAGCGTGGGCGTAGAAAGTGCTGGTCCCAAGGCAGAGTTCCAGCATTGCTCTGCAGTACAGTGGGGAAGCTGTCATGAGAAGGAAGCTTGTGTATGAGTAACTTTACTTGGCAAAAGTCTTTCTTCAATATCAGTTTTCCACTACCCTGAGTTATGAAATGTCTATGGATACAACTGGAACTTTCTGTCTGGCTATGAATTATGTCATAACTGTGGCATAGCTCCATAAATGGAGAAAGCTAACTGTTTTCCTCATTTTTAGGTATAAGTTCCATTTCATAATAGCCATAAGACACAGCACACAGCTATTGCATTTCTCAAGTGATTACAGTTGCTCAGTGTTTAGTCTCATGCTCCGCAGAAGTGTTAAATTTCTCTATCCATAAAGAGCAACCATATACCTTCAGTCTGAATGACCTGTATTTAACTTCAAAAAGAGGAAAACAAGAAAGAACAAATACATATTTTCCACAGAAGAGAGTGTACAGTGGTTATTTTCTATATAGCAATCTGCGCTACATCCAGAGAACAAAAATTACTTCTGAGCTCTGCACATCTAGATCTGATCCAAAGCTCATTGAAGAAATGGGATTTGGATCAGTCCCACAGAGAGTGCTAGGAGTGTAAAACTGCAGTACGTTCAAAGCAAAAATCTCATAGCTCCAGAACTGCATGTGTCACATAAATCAAAGTGAAGTTTACCTTAAACACATTTTGCAGTGTCTTTTTCATTGTTGATAGGTACTGTAACTTTTGCTGTGCTTATAATGCTAGGAATGTGCAAGCAGTTTCAGTTACATGAAAAGTAATAAGGGTTAAGGTAGATTTCTTGAAAGCTGAGAACACAAGTAGTACATCCATTCAGTAGGATATCACCAAGTACTGTATATGGAATATCGCTAAGAATGTACAATTTTTTTTTTAGGAATTCTAAGTTAAAATAAATTCATACAGACAAGGACACCTAACAGTACAGATTTCATAGCACTGTGTTAGCATTCTTCATTTGAATATCAAAAGTGTCTTATATATGACAGCAGGGCATCTATTAACTTAAAAAAACATGCTGACACCATGCCTAGCAGTTCTCCTGAAACACTGAACACATCAGGATGAGAAAATGCATCCATGTTATTCTTCAAAAGGAATAAAACAACCTGACGTCTTTGAAATATAAAACTCAGTTTGGAATATTTGAATGTTTATGTAAATACATATTTGGAATAAAGCATTTTCTTTGTTAAAATGAGCTATTTTTTATTACTAAAAAAACCATAAAATAATAATGCTGTGGTATTCTATTGATTATAAAGCCATGTAAACTTCTTCCCAAATTCTATAACCCCCACACACCTTTTTTTTTAAGGCTTCAAGGTATTTTTAAAGCTTTCAATGAAGTCAAAATCCAACAGAAATATTTTTTTCTGTTTGATTGCAGCCAATAATCACATTGCAAAGTTGTGGCTGTCTTGTAATTGGGGAACCTGCTGTGGTCCCACAGGCTTCTTTGTTTATACAAATACTCCAGTATATAAATACTCATTTATTTTATATATACATCCATGCATATTATGTTTAAGTGGAACAAGGATGCTAGCACTAATGAAGGTGTAAAAGACACGTTCTTTTCACACTGTAACTTGCGTATGTAGATTTAATATATGATGTTTAGTTTAGTGATATAACCCACTGACTATTTTGTTGATTTTGGTAGAGGATTGCCTAGAAAATGGATGCCTTAGCTGCCAGCATCCACTTCATAGGGTGATACGTGTTTGAAAGTAAATAAAAGAATTGAGGCAGCATGTAACTATACCACTGGAACTGTAAAGAGAAAGTTATGGAAGCAAACTAATAATGCTAAAATTTATGCTACGTGGCTGGTTTTCTAAAAGCTGTTCTTCCCAAATGGTACCATACTGTATTTCACTGCAAATTTCTTGATAGTCCTTGACTAGGAACACAAATAAGGGAGCACATTTTATTTTGCTGTATGCAAATGTTGTGTACGTATCTACAGTGAATGGTAACTTACACCTTCTATCTTCATGCTTCCAAGTAAGGCCTTATGCCTCACCCTTCATCACTCCAGAAAGCTGAAGACTTGGAAAGTGGGATGCTGCAACACTATTCAGGCATTATAGTGCCATGCATTTGGGTGAATCTGATGATAGTGCCAGTTTGCAATGAACTGTGTTCTGCAGGTTGCGCTTTAGAGTCCTCCAGTCCTTCACATTCTGGGCCACAGATGCTAGTGGACCATATGAAGTTTTACAAACAGCTAGTGCTCAAAATGTTATCGTTCAAGTAGGAGAGCGTCTGAAGTGGAAATTGGCCTGAAAAACAGAATCTGTAAAATATGATTATGCTTGGCTTAGGTAGTTATTATGCCAAAGAACCTCGTATAGCATTTCAACCATTTAGAGATAAAGGCTTGTTTACATTTGAGTTTGATTTTTCTAAATTATAAGGTTGCTTCAGTTCTTCTGATTTACTAACATACATTAAAATGTATCCCTATTCCCTTTTTTTTTTTTTT
Source organism: Falco naumanni (assembly GCF_017639655.2). Classification (NCBI taxonomy): domain Eukaryota; kingdom Metazoa; phylum Chordata; class Aves; order Falconiformes; family Falconidae; genus Falco; species Falco naumanni. The sequence goes on from NC_054057.1 coordinate 31,213,313, forward strand.
TTTTTTTTTTTTACTGGAAACCTGTGTTTAAAACTGAACTGCAACTTAATAATTTCCTTTCAAGTTCTTAATCTATACTTCTTTCTTCTGTGGTTAGATAAATGTGGACAGTTAAATGATAACTCCAGGATCCAGTTTTGCACATCTTCTCTAAGATGTTTAAGAGAAATTTGCAGGGTCACACTCCAAATTCTTGTATTCGGTCCTTTCTTTCCTTGTGGAGAGGAAGCTGCAGTCTGAATTACAATATTAGTTCCTCTAATACAAATTAGTTCCTCTAATATCAAGCTTATCATTATTTAAATGTCAATCAATAGAACAACAATAATAAAAATTGTTATTGTTTCCTGAAAATATGTTGAAAGAGAATTTTTTATATTTTTTTCCATCTTCTAGAAAGAGCAGGTGAAATATATCTTTAAGCAAAGAAGAAAAAAAAAAAAAAAAAGTAGAAGTTATGAGAGAAAACAACACTAAAATATGACCCCAAAATATCTGCTATGGAGAAGTGTTTCTATCATCCATTCAAACCCAACTCAGTGCAGGGACCAAAGTAAGACTGTAGACATGCAGTCTAGCTGATGGTAAGAAACAGAATCATTCAGAAAGTTCTCTCTCTTGACTGATTACAGGAAAAACTTAAGTTAACAACCAGTTTTTAGGCACTGCAATAAAGGTATTTACAGGAAGGTAGAATGAAACAGAACCTAATTTTTCTGAAACTGGAATCACAAGGAAACCCAAATGCCTAGGACTTGGTGCCTGGTTGTAGAATACTAGCCAGCTCAGAAACACAGGGAGGGCAGAAAAGTGCAAAATCATGCAGCTTTTTTAAACTGGAAGTTGGAGACACCCTTATGCATTAATAGCAGGTACTACTGAATCCTTCCTGAACTCAAATGTTAACATTTGTTTCTCAAAACTTCTGCAGGTTCATTCATTTTCCATAAAGTGTGATTTTAGCCATATATTGTAAAGTAGTGATTACATGAATTGCTTAAAGTATGGATTTGATGTTCAGTTCTCTTTCCTGCTTAAGGGGGATACAAAACCTTATGTTCCTTTTCTCAGAATAGTGCTCTGCCACTGTGGGAACATTTTTAAGGCAGTCTGTAGAAGCCAGTGCAATGCACTGGAAACACAAAGCAAAATCAGACCTACCCGCCCAGAAGGACTAGGTTTAAAAAAAGGTGTAATTCTCCAGCTTAAAAATGAGGACAGTCTCTAAGGAGGGAAGTCTTGAATTCCAGGCCTAGTTCCCTGGCAAACTCCTTTATTTGACAAGTAACAATCATTGAAAAACATATAAAAGCATTTCTAAGAAATTTATGGGTAAGTTCCCTTATGTCTGTGCCAAATCATGTTTTTCTTTGCTCACTTCTTGAATTTTTGTGTGACCCAGTTTCTACAGGAAGCTGAAGTAGGAATTGAACTTACTGTGGCTAGATGAGCAGTTTAAGAACTACTCATTTTATTAAACTTAGAGTCTGTGCCGGATTTTTATAAAAAAGCTCTGTCCAAAAATGTTGTCACTTCAAAACAAATGGCTTCATGTTAACAGTGGAAAGTCTTAAACTTAGGATAGCTGTAGGATTTTTAGATTCTAGAAACTGAAGTTTTCAAAAAGAGGACCCTCAATTTAGTCTTTCATTGGCATATTTTAAAACTTGTACCTGGAATTTGCAAATGTATTCCAAGTGGTACAAACATTGATAAAGGATTATAAGCCCATTAGAGCAATTTTCCCTTTCTTGTCTTGAGCAAGAGTCTCAACACATAACTGCTGTACTGAGTCCCCCCAGGGTTCAATATCTAGCTCAATATCCTGTCTCCTGTCATGGCCGATAGCAGAAGCCCAGGGTAAGAGCAAAGGAAAACCGTACAGAATATCCTTTCTCCAAGGTCTATATATAAGTGGATGATGGTGGTAATCATCAGTCTGAGGTGCTCTAAGTTTATCGTAAGGAGAAGTGGAATATATTGGAGATGTAACAGTGCATTAATGAGTTTGGTCTGTCCTGGTATAAATCTGTACAACAGTGCCTTGACAGGTGTCATTTGTGAGAAGTGTGTTCTGGCTTGTAAACTGGTGAGGCTGCTGTTCAGCTCACTCATTGCTGGGATTGTGTTTTCTTTGTTCAATAGCTTTGTTAAGGATATCTAAGTAGGTGCTTGTGATTCCTCAGAAAAACAGCAGAAACCTACCCAGCCTGAGTGTGTGGTTTGATGTGTTTTGCAAACATGGGCACTGTAAGTTCACACAGCTGTAAAACTTGAGAATATCCTCCTGTGGCCTCCCACGCTCACAGATACTTACCTTAGATCTCTTCGAGGGGTAGGGGCCACCACCAAAGGAAGGTGGACACGTCACTGAATGGGATTTATTGAAATCAGGGCAGACATTCATAGATTTTATTTTTCCAATGCCTGTAACCTTGAACTGCAAGGTACTGTTCATAAACCTTATCGCTAGTGAAGCCAGAAGGCATTCCTATAACTCAGCCAGACCTACTATTTTTGTCTTGGGTTTTTTTTTTTTTTTGTTGTTTTTTAAATGAAAAAACAAAGGCTTTTTAAAACTAATATTTGAAAGGAAGTCAGGGAGGGAACAAAAACACTGATTAAATATTTGATTTACAAAGGCAGCTGTGTAGAATGCAAAAAATATTTAATAAATGAAAATAAAAAAATCAAGCGTCACAATTAAAATAATTTCTGTTTTCCTGAGTTTTGTTTATATCATTTCAATGTGAGTTTCAAGGACATAAATTGTCAGTCTAGTACTCACCCAAGTATTAACACACATTTTAATTTTTAAAAATGTTTTAAGTCTCATTGAAGTTAATGGTATGAGTTGAAGACTTTTGCTGAATTGGGAACCAAGTGTTGGGTTGTCATGAAGGGACAACATTAATTTTGTTTCTTCTTAAGTATGGTCATGTTGTCATGTCATGTGAATTCTTATTCTCACCAATGTATTGAGTTTGGTGTCCATTGGGATCATAGATGACTATTTTAAAGACCTGGTAACAGAAGAAGAAGAAAAAGAACTAGACTGCTGGGATTTTTATCTAGAAATGAATTTGTCCCCTGTTGGGTAAAGGCATAAGGGAATCAAGTAACTTTGGGAAAACACATAGTATAGAAGGGAATATCTTAAACATTAATTTAGAAATACAGCATTCAGGAAACAGCTGTAAAGGTGGTTACTCCAGGTAAGTGGGCTATCCAGAACGAATATTTTTTATTCCAAAATTGAAAGTAACAAATTACTTTAAAAGCAGGCACTAACATCACTGAAGAAATTGAAGCTACCATACTGTTAAAACTCAATTTCTCTTCAGAAATTTAACCTAAAAGAGTGCTTTGTCTACTTTTTAACAGATGTTGTCCCAGGGAACTATTCTCCTGAGAATTGGCTTTATCATTCTGTCCCTGACCTCTTTCGGACTACTTTTGGAGAACAGGCAAGAAAGAAACATACCTCTTCTTTTTTTTTTTCTCTCTCCCCCTGCTTCCGCATTGTTTATCACTATATGGAAATCTCAAGTGTGTCAGATATTATATAGATAAAGAAATATAGATACCCTGAGACACACGTGTGAGTGGAATGAAGCTGGGTTAATTAGCATTGATAATATACAACTGTGGGCTGGCTTCAGGGGCGGTGGGTTGGCTGATGTAGATGAGGTGCAGCTGTGGCTGGTTAAGTGGTTGAGAGCCAATGGAGAGAGAGCAGCCGAGGAAGAAGCAGAGAGGAAGAAACAAGAGAAGAGAGAGTGGGCCTTGCATGAGTTGAGATGAGGAGAAGGTAGCAGAGGGACTGGCATGAAGAGTATGCTGGTATGAGATGGTAAAAGACCTTGTTACAGCTTGATAGTCTGGAGAGTGCTGCGATACGTGTGTTGCCTGTTGACTAGGAAATAACGCATCGCTAACCAGCACCTAAAGCCAGGAGTGTTCCCATAGCAATTAGTGGCAACATCTATAATGTCCCTTGCAGAAAAGTTATAGGATGGGCTACTCACTCACACTCTATGCTTGCATTTGTTGTTGGGTCCACATCTCTGAGTCTGAGACACTGGCAGGCCAGTGAGACCTGCAGGCTGTCCCAAGGCTGTTCAAGATCAGACTGCAACCATAGTTCTGTCAGTCCTGTGTAGCATGCCATAGGTGTCAGGTACAGCGACAGTGTATGAAAAGCATGCAGTGTAGCTCAGAGTAGACTCAAAATCATGTGAAGGAAGGTGTAGAATTAAGGCTAAATTTAATCAGTATGGAATCAAATCAAATTGGTTCTTGAATTCACCAGCCCAGTGAGACACATGCTACAGAAGTAGCCCATATGGGCACTGTGACCCTAGAGAAGAGTAAAGAGCAGCTTCAGTTTCCTACAAAGAAACTATTTCCCTGCCAGAGCAGAAATGTGGAATAGAAGCTTGTTTTGAGGTTAAGGTGTCAGTTCTGCTTTGGGCCTGTTATTCATTATGTTTTCAGAAAGGAATACCTTTCACTTGTATGGACTGAACAGCTCATTTCAGGATAGGTGAAAATCTGTCAGTGTGCCAGAGATGTGTATAACTTAGGGAGTTAATGTGAATTGGTAAACATTTACAGGAAAAAAAACCCCATCCACCAACCCCCCAAAAAATGGATGAAAAGATTCTGAACTACTTATGTAGCAGTTTTCAGAACTGTGCTGTTGTCCAGTTGATCAAAAGACAATAACCATATATACAGCTATATTTGTGTGAGCTCAGGTATAGTTTGTGAGGATGTGTATTCTCACCACCAGAAAATTCAGTGTTATAAGTCCATGTAGGGTGTACCCTATAAAAACTTAACTATAAGGTTAAGAAACATGGCTTGGTGTGAGTGCAGGACATCACAGACTATTTTTACATTCTCTTTTTCACTAAAGTTAACAAAAAAAGCAAAGATTGGACGTTAATCTTAATTAATTCCCATTCCTAGGTCCAAAGCAGGAATTTTGGAAATCACCCGTTGCTTAGTCTTCGTAGGTGTGTACAAACTTGGCTACTTAAGGAGTCAGTTTTCTTCCTTGGGCTATGCATATGAGGTAAGACATTTACTTTGAAACATCTATGTTGATGGCACCAGATGTTTTATCTTTATAGAAAAAGCAGAAACACTAAACATTTTTTGTTTTGCTTCCTTTTTTATTATCCTGTATAAGTAGAATATTGATTTTTTTATCTCTTTATTTCTCACTTATGATTAATTTGTAAGAAAATTATTGGATTTTGTTACAGAGATGCCAATTTACATTGAAAAAAAGTCAGAAAAGTGTATATTTAAAATTTATTGCAAGAATAATATATTAGTGGCCATATGCTTTGAAGTGAACAATAGAAATATGTTGCTGAATTTGAATTCATTAACTTACCTTTCATGGAATAAATCTGAAAATGCTTGGAGGCTGGAAGTGTCTTAAATATAAAATAATTTCTTCTGTACTTATACTGTACCTCAGAAACAGACTTTTAGCAATTGACAAAGATAGGATACTGGACTAAACAGACCTTTGGTCTGAATATGGTTGCTTATGTGTTCTTAGGACTTATTTTTATCCTGTTCGTGACTTTCATTTTTTAGTCTACCATTTTTTTTTTCAGTATGGTTGTTATTTCAGAATAACACTTTTAATATTATCTGAGTTAAGTAACACTGAATCATTAATACGATTCTCATCTGAATAACATTCCCAAGCTACCAAGTGCTGGTTACCAGCAGAGATAATTATTGGCAAAATTATCAACAGGTTGCTAGATTAGTAGAACTGTTACCAGAAAGTTACATTTTGGCTTAAAACCAGAAAAAAATGAAACAAAACATTAAGGATTGAAACTCAAACCAAGTTCAAAATGGTTCCTTGGACTTGAAACATCTGCAAAATTTATAGGAATTTTCCTAATTGCAGCTTTCTGTTAGTGGTGCTGGTTCTTTTGCTTTTCTAAGGAATCAAGTAATAGGAGAATGGGAAAATATCTTATGCTACTGTGGGTCTTCTTTCTTTTTAATTTTTCTTTTGTCTTTTTACCTGGGATAGGAAACAATAACTATTGGACAGTACTTAAAGCTAGATAAATGCCACTAATGAAGAATTGTTGGGGTTTTGTTTGTTTGTTTGTTTCGCCCCATATTGTCACATTGTCAAAGCTTTGGTGTATAAATCAAACAGTTCTTGAATTCCTTTGATAAGTCTGCCAGAACTCCAGAGATATTTTAAGGATTTTACTTGTTTAAATATAATTTGGAAAATGTTTTCATTAGTTACTGAATAGCCTACAACAGTAGATAGCCTTGAAGCAAATAATTCTAAAATTTGGCAATTAATTCTATGCTCCTTGAGATATAGCTCTAAGACTTGCATTATTCTGTATTCTAACTGCATTTGGGGAGAATTATATGTCAAAAGATACACTCTCAATTTAAAAAATAATATAATTCATGTACTTGCCTTGTATAGGTGTATGTGTGCATATAGGTAAGCCTGTCTCTTAGTAAGAAATGAGTAGAAGAAAATGATCAGATTATCATTTCTATTGTTTATAGCTATATACAGCTTCCTATTTTTTCATGAAGAAAATAAAATGGCTCTTATTCTGTCCTTTACATGTATCAGTGATTAAAATTTTAAATTTATTGCCATCTTGAGTTCTTCCCTACTGTACTTTTCTATGCTTTCTTCTGTCTATTGTTTTTCCTTTTATCCTTTATATTATACTTCTCCGTTACTCATTTTTTAGTCCCTTGTTTGGCACTGACTAGGTAGTCCATGTTTAACAGGAAACAGAAGGACCTTGCTCACAGTTTTCTCTTGCTGAAAGAATAGGTGTCGTCCGAATCGTTTGCTCTCCATGACACCAGATTAGATAATGCTTCTGAATAATGCCAGTATGTCAACACTAGAGACTTACATTTCATCGTAAATCAACAAGTTTATGATATTAATGGATTTTGTGATCATAGAATCATAAAAAAGTTTGTGTTGGAAGGGACCTTTAAAGGTCATCTAGTCTAACCCCCCTGCAATGAGCAAGGACATCTTCAAATAGATCAGGTTGCTCAGAGACCCGTCCAACCTGACCTTGAATGTTTTCAGGGATGGGGCATCCCCCACATCTCTGCACAACCTGTTCCAGTGTTTTCCACCCTCATTGTAAAATATTTCTCCTTTATATCTAGTCCAAATATTAGTGAGGAACTTCAAAGGGTCCCCTGTTTTGATATAAGTGATCTGGTTTTCCCTCAATGCATTATAGTTTCTGGATTAATAATAGCAATGTTCTTATAAGTGTTAATATTGTTATGATGGGATTTTGATAAAAAAATTCAGGGCAAAGGGGAACTGCTAGAGATTTGACAATTCATCAGTTTGTCAATTGAAAAGTCTTCAAATGTTAGAGTTTTAGGTCAATATTGACCAGATCAATTTGAACCAGCAATACCAGAAAGTAAAATAAATAAATAAATAAAAGGTTTTATCAGAAATTAAGTCTAAAATTTGTTTCTGTTCAACGAACAGGTCATCTATCCTCCATAGAATAATAGTATAGATAAGTTTGAACATCTTGAGAGGCACGTAAATATGAGGCACATAAATATAGATCTATCTCATAAGCAATTTTAAATATTTCTGCTACATATGTCCTAGTTATTTTTATCTGCTTGCTTTTCAACTTCCTTTGTTCTGTTTTGCTTTCAAATTCACGTACATTTTTTGAGAAGTGTAAATGAAAATATGTATTTAATATTTTGATTGCCTCATGTAAATATCCATCTTTAACATACACCTAGGTTTAGCAGACTAATCTTTTTAATATTATATTTCTAGTACTCGTAATTTGTAATACACTTAAATAATGTCCTCCTTACTCATCATCTTTATGTGTTACCAAATAAACAATTCTTTAGCAATCCAATATTAATGAGCAATAGGAATAGGTGCATGACATTATGTAAAAGAGTTTCTGTTGATTATTTTTTTTGTCTATAAGTTATGCTTTTTGGGGAACATCGGGATAAAGAAAAATGAACTGCAAGAAACATGATGGCACTACTCAATGTGTCTAGAATTTAACAAATAATTTTGTCCTAGCATTCTTAAGTTTATGTTGCACATTGCAGAAGATAAGCGCAAGACTGATTGTGCCAAAAGCATGTTGAATCATTAGTGAGAAAGTATATGACTTGTTTCTATATATGCTGGTTTTTTCCGTATGTTCATATTCCTCATGAATATTTTAGAACGAGTAGATAAGATTTCAGAAGTAAATATCCTTGCAATACTATTTGCAGGGTACTCTAATTAGCAAAAATAAGCAATTTAAACTTGAAATGATTGCATTAAGCTCATAAGAAGGTCTGACAATTATCAGAACTACTATGGGAGGAAAGCCACCTGGGTGAAAACTAGAAAGAAAATACAGAAATGAGAGAAAACTAGGAAAGCAGTGAGAGAAGAGCAGAGAAAACAAGGAGCAAGCCTTTCCCATTTTGCCATTAAATTAGCTCGGGTGGGTGTGAGCAAAGCAGCGAACGATTGCAATTCCAGCATGAGGAGCAGTCCTGCCCTCTGGCTCCAGCCTCTTACCCTTGCTGCCCAGCTAATTGGGTTAGCCAGCTGGTCCGACTTACGCAGCCAAAGATTTTTCTTCAGATAAGAGATGTAACTTGTGGTGGAGCAAGAAATGTTTCTAATCCTGAGGCTCGGGGAAGGTGGAAGTAACATTAAGCTAGAGGTGTGTAAGAACGAAGGAGTTTTGCTTTTGCTAAAGCTGCAGTCTTAATGTGGTTGATAATTGTCCACAGTCTAGTAAGTACACATTGGTTTATTGATACTTTGAAGTTGTGTGTTACCAGCCTTGGTTCCATATGAAAATTACATTATTTTTCTGATCGTTTAAAGATATTGTTTTCCTTGCTGCTGTATTTGAAGTCCTTCCAAGATATGCTCCTGGGGGATCTCTCCTGGTGCCCTTTCCTTCTCCAAACAAGACAGTAATTTGAAGTTATCAGAGTTAGAAAAGTGACCTTTTTTTTTCTTATGGGAGGCAGAACAATGCACATTTCTCAGCATGCATTTTTTGTTTTGTGCACTGTATGTATTTCATATGGATGGCTAGGTGAAAGAAGCAGGGGTTCTTTCATGGTTTGTTTTGTGTGTGTGTGTTTTTAAGCAAAAAAAAGTTGGTGATGTTTGAGCAAATGTTTAGACCTTGAGAAACTTGTTTCTTGGGTGGAGGTCACTGAAAACCTTGATGATAGGGGCAGATATATTTGACTGGTTAGATAGTAAACTGAGGAGCTAGAGCTAACATGTTTCTGCTTGAAGATCTATGCTGCCACATCCTATACTAGTTAGTTTTCTTTAGGCTGATTACTTCATGCCTGTGTAACGTGATGACCATGTGTATTACTACAGCCAAATAACTTTCTGTCAGACTGGGCCTGGAGTCTCCTAACCACCTGGAGGTAGCAGAAAACATTGCTTGTGTGTTCAGTTATGTGACAGTTCAGCAGGCACGATATGTAAAAATAAATCTGTGATGATGGTGCACCTCTTCAAAGTGTTTCCATCCGACTGCTTGGCTTTGGCATCAGCCAGCATATTCCATGAGCTGATTTTGGTCGAGCACTGGCTGTTATTTGACAGTAGTACTAATGAGGAGCAAGTAGAAATGGGAGCCATTGACATGTTGCTGGAACTCTTTTAAGTATTTTCACCAACTTTCATAGTGGCTGTGGCTCAGTACTGAGGGACACTCCTAAGAAGCTAGGAGTGAGGAAGCTGGAGGAGGAAATACAGATATCTGTCTTGATGTGCTTGCTTGTCTTTTACCTTTGTCTCAGTGAAGGCATTGTATCTGAGAGTAAACCTCTTCACTCAGCCTTCTCCTGCACTGCAGCTTCCTGGACCGCCTGTCTATGAAAGGATGGCCAGGCATGTATTAATTTAGAGGCTGGAAGGGCAAAAATCTAGGACAACTTTCACTGGGGAAAAGAGAGAAAGAGCGGTTGTGTACATGTGTGATATTTTAAATTAATAACTTGTTTTCTTTTCTGTTTTATGTGAGCATGTGGTGCGTTAGAAATATAACCAACTTTGGAAGACATATAAAATCTTGTGCTGCAGGATATAATTCAGCCCTTAAGCAATGAAGGCAGAAGTGAACTTCATTATGGTCAAATTGTTCACTTACCCCTCCAGAGTATCTAAACTTGGTAGATGCAGCAGCTCCAAATGGTTTTGGAGGCAGTATTCTGTACCGATTGGACTGCTTCTCTGACCTTTGATGCAATTCTGGTGTTTCTTATAAATGTGTCAGCTAATTTCTCTGGATAAAATATATAATATCTCTTTATTAAAGAACTGATTTGCACTGTATTCTGTGTTCCACAGCAGTCCCTCTTAATGTGATATATTACCACAGTACTTATTTCTCCTTTCATCGTACAAAGACTTGCTGTTACCTCACTTGTTTCTTAGTGTAATTTACCAGCGTTGGAATACTGACTTATGAGTACTGACTTAAAACAAACATTTACTCATAAGAACTTATTTCCACATCAATGATAGTTTTCTGCTCTGTAGCCTTTTTCCTTAGTCCCTCGTTATGATCATTTGTGCCACATTTCAAAGAGCAGCATATCCCGTATTTGGTTTCCATTAAGGTGAAAGCTCCATGCCCTGTGCTATGATTTATGACCTCTGCATTTATGCAGTCTCTGAGTCCTAACTAGATTGGCTTGTGTATTTGAAATGTATTTTAGAAATGAAGGTGGAGATGGAAGGAAACTCTACTGCCTTATGATAAAAAGCCTTGTCAACACACATGGAATTAAACAAACAGGAGTTGTAATCTATATTTTCTATGTTAGCTTCATTCAGAAAAGTCCTCTGTATCATGCAGTGTATCCCAGGGACTGGACCTTTAATATTCTTGACAACTGCCCTAAGGGGAATAATGTCCCTTAGAAAAAGTCACAGTAAAATCTGGCAGTAGATTAAGTTAGTTTCCACTTAGGTGTGACAGCAGAGTCATTACTGATTTTAGACTTAGCCAGTTTGAGAGTCGGCTTCACCACCATCAACTAAAGACTATGATGTATAGTTCCAGATGCTCTGGCCAATTGACCGTAAAATTGCTCCGCATTTCTGGCAGAGCAGCCAAGCTGGAGCTTTTAAAATCTCCACTCCCCAAGCTCAACACCCTCCCCCCTCTGCTTAAAAGCTGCTCATTATTCTTCTTCTGCCCGCTGATCTTAGCAAAAGAAAAACTTCTGGAATCAATTAGAAGTGTCTGCACTTGATGAGATTTGCACGTGAGTTCAGAATTGCGAGGCTTTGATAGTGTCAGCCAACAGCTGCAGTTTCAGGTGGTAAAATCGGGGAAGGAATTTTCCAGGGTTTATTTACAATCATAAAATAAAACAAAAATCAAGACAAGTTGGAAACCATCTAACGTGTCATTAAAATGAAGCCTGAATTGGGTTATATATTTATTTTGTCTGAAAAAAGTAAACTGGTGGTTTATTATCAGGATCTTTTCAATTACTTTGCAATTATTAGGCTATATAGAGTGGTTGTAATAAAATGCAAGCTATGGTCTGCTTGCTGTAGTTTTAACTATGAAAGAGGCATCTGCTATTACTTTTGTCACTTTAATTGCTTGACAAGACAAGGAGGTAGTTATACTTAATAGAAATCAGAAGCGTGCAGTCAACGAGGAAGCAAAGGTGGTGTACTCTGAAGATAGAAAATACATATTCATGTATGCTGTTTGAAATTTTGTGTCTTGTTCTGTCAACACTCATGTTGATAGTTGTGAAGATTATTTTCTGGCCCTTCTTAGCCCAAAGCAGTGAGTGATTGGCTTGTATCTGTATGTAATGTTTGTTTCAAAGGTAATAGCCATGTCAAATGAAATTACTAATGTTCAGTTACACAGGGTGTCTTTGTAAAAATGAAACTGTGCCATTTCACACGTTGTTACTAATTTGCATTGCAGGCTTGTTTGGTTCATTAGTCAAAGCATAATTCTTCTAAAGGCCAGTAATGCTACAAACCCCATCAAACTGCATTCTTCTCTACATCATAATAACACATGGATAATAATAGAAATCTCCATACCAGTGAATTGCTTCACTGATATTAATCTCTGGTGACAACTGACATATTCCACATGGGTAGATGTTTCTGTCTGTGTAATTGCAGTTCCAGTACTAAAGTATTAACTGACTTTTCTTTTAATTATTATTTGTTAATGCACAAATGCCTGTTTATGTTTCATAGCTGGATTTTTTCTGCAGAGCTAATACTGTTAGGAAAACTAATCTGTAGAGTATTTTTAAATTTCTTTTTCTCCCGTTAAAGAGGCTAAAAAAATAATTCTAGTGAAGAAGTACTCAGAGAATTCCTTGTTTGCAGTATTAGTTATCTGTGTAAGCACAGAGGCACCTCTGCATCACAACACAAGCAGTGCTGGTGTGCACTGGATTGAGAGGCAGGCATACAGACAGACCCCGCGACGTATGGATTCTGTCGGAGATGTGCAGGCAGTCGGCGCAGACTCGTGTTTCCTATGCTTGACAGTGCCAGTGCTTACTGCTCAGTTTACACTCATACATTTTACATTCCATGCTGATTTAAAAGTATAGCATAAAGCATATTGAAACCTCTGAGTTAAGGGCAAGGGTGACATGAATGATTGCTGTGTCCCGAGTGAAATCCACTGGGTTATTTGCTGAGATTCCCATCCACGCATAAGTACCTTCTGCATATGTCAAACTGTGTCCCCAACCGTGCTGAGCTCCCCCCTCAGAGCAGGGAGACTTCCAGCCCCACCGCACGCGGCAGCTGTGTGTGTGTGTTTGGTAGCCCAGCTGTCTTTAGCCTTTCAAGCTCACCTCTGTGTATGTGTATATTAGGACAACCTGATAGGCAAGATTAGTAGATTTCTTTCCAAAATCAGAAAGTCTGCCACCAAAACTATTGCAGGTGGGAATTGTCCTAATCTTAGAGAGGAGAGTGTACCTGTATTCCAAAGACCATGAAGGCAGATGGCTTAGTTTGAATTTTATCCTCAACATAACAGGCTGAGGGATTGAATTAGATCTTAGAAGATGACAGCTTTAATTAAACTAGCTATTTCTGGTGTGGAATACATCTGGGTTTGGTAGATATAAGGTGACCACAAAGAACCAGCATAGTATTTAAAGCATTTTGGATACTTTTGTCTTACAAGATTTAAACAGAGAAAAACCAAATGTAAAAAGACATGCAGTCTGGGGTTACTCAATTTATATGTCTTGCAAGGAAAATGGAGATACAAGATTCTTCTTTCCATAAACGTCCCTTCCCACTTCTGCAACAGTGAGCAGAATACGGCAGCTGTGAAAACTTAGCATTCCTGGAACAGAATGTCTGTGCAGGACACACAACTGGGCTGTAGCATAGGCCATTGGAAAGCCAAATCAATACCTGTAATTAGGAAAGCAGAAATTTAATCAAAATATACTTGAATATATTTTATTAGAATTGATGATTTAAAAAAATTAATAATCTTTTTCTCAGTCTATTTTTTCAGAAGCTTCTCTTGAAAAACAAAGAACAAAAAGCACAGTAAAAGTCAAGCCTCTGTTTTTCTACTAGCAGCACCTGAAATAACCACAGAGACTGAAAACTAGTGCAGGACATCTGGGCAATTGCATGCTAAATTCTAACCAGCCAGTGCCTCCTGCCTAAAGTGGGCAATAGATCAGTAAGATAAAATCAAGCCATTATCTGTGCTGTGATTTTTTTTATTATTATTATTGCCTTGTTATATCATTCCTTTGTGCAAGTTCTGTTTTCTATGATGTTTAGAATCAGGGAATATAAAGAAAGCGACAATGCTATATTTATTTTTGCATTTAGGTATTACGTAAGGCTAAGAGAATGTTTTAAAATATCCTTCTCCTGCCAATGCCAAATAAAAATTGCCTGATGAAAGAAGATTAGCAAATGCTATATTTAACAACTAATTCCCAAATGCAGAACACACAAAACACTTTGTATGTTTAAAAGTTGGAAATAGGTGTTATGGGAAAAAAGTACGTGTAAAGCTCTAGTTATCACTTGAAACTAAGGCAAAATAATGCAGCAACCCTCTATGGAGAGTGAGAGTGATCACATCTGTCCTGACAGAATTTGTTTTGTTTATCTTCATATGGAGCCCATGAAATGCCTGGAATAGGTTGTTTATTTTGCTGGTTGGAAGCTAATACACAGTTGAAAATGCCTGGGTTTAGTTTAAACATTTTCAATTTCATGGAGCAAAGGATGCTATATGTTGTCCTTAACTATTACCTGAATTCATTGTACATCTGCATGTGACTATAAATCTCTAGATATATTTATTTATCTTCTTGTTGGCTTCATGTAAGTTGGCTAGAAAGAATGGTCAGATATTAGGAAACTGTTAAAAGTGTAAATTAAGCAGGATGTTAAGAAGCAGAATCTGGCCATTAACTGCATTGTTTTATATCCACATGCCTCCATACCTATCTCCAGTTTCCATTGCCTGCAAACAATCTAGTTAGAGTTTAACATCTCAGGGCAGATACCTGCCTTTGTGCATACATAAAAGGGCTTACCCCACTTCTGTCCTCTATCTATGCAGTGAATAGAGCCACCATCATCCTGCTTATATTCCTGGTCATTTTTTGTTCCTGACTTTCAAGTGAAGCTTATTAAACAGTTGCCTTGTTCAGAAAACTCAGGGCTTATCTATACGTATTTTTTTAAGTTCTCTGTTGTCTTCAGCTGAGTACAATCTAGTACAGTACCAGGTACACTCAGGAGACTAATTCTAATATCTTCTTGGTCCATCTCCACTTTAAATGGAAGTGTTGGCCTAAACTGAGTCCATTCCAAATGTATACTCCATACTATATGCATGCATGTTAATTAGCTTCTGTGGTTATTGAGGCTTATTAAAATGCATCTTCAGACTATAAAATGTGTAAAAAAGATCAATTTTTTCACTTTCCTTTCTCCTTCTTTTCCCTTTTGTTACATTTTTTTTTTCTACGTGTGAAAAAGGAAAAGATATTAAAAAGGAAATGGAGAAGATTAATATGAGGACTCAGACGAATTAATTCAAAAATAGAAAAATAAAAGGCAAAAAATATATATTATTAATGGTATATTATTAATGGGGAATTTCCAAGAACAACTTTAATCATTTTTAGCAATTGTCTTTGTATCCTTGGCCATGATTTCTAATTAAATCTATTGGCTCCAGACAGAATTGTTCATACCATTTTATAACACTCTGTTGGTAAATACACAGTAGTAAACATATTTTGTTCCATCCATGTGCCAAATATTTGAATCTGTCAGTAAATGCGCACAGCTCTGCTGGAGTCTCAGACTGCCATTTCTCAATGTGCTCTGCCCTTTTAATTCAAGTAATAGAGAACTATAGGAAAATTTTATTTTCTGGTTCACTAACCAAATCAAAATAAAATAAACCCTATAAAATAATTTGAGGTCACTCAAAACTGGAAGTCTTTTCACTTCTTTTGCAAAATGGAAGACAAATACAGACAAGTTGGGGGCAGGTAATTAGCATATCTCATTCTACTTGGACTCTTGGACTGATACACTTTTATTTCACTTTACAGTTGGGTAGTTTTTCCTTACTATTATAAAATGAGAACAGTGAAATGCTAGAAGAAAATATTGTCTGAAACAAAGTAATCTCATTCAAACTTATCCATTTATAAGAAAATCAAAAGTCTTCAATGTGCTGTAAGCTCATTGATCTTGAAATGACACATTTCAAGAAATACATTGTTTGAGAAAATTGTCCCATCTGTACTTACAAGAGCACAGATTAGTGAGCGTTTCATCTGAATAGTTGTATGAGGATCTTGCTGATGCAGGTAAGAAGCTTTCCATTAGCAGAGGGCAACTGGATATTAAAAAGAGCAAACACTGGAATTTTAACACAGTCCTTGGTATTGGTAGAATATTAGTGCTTGAGTTTGAGTAATGTATAACGACAGAAACAAATTGGGGTGTGAAAAAGCTGATCTCAAAGGTAGCTCACGTGAAACAGATAGATCATTCTAGAGTAAGAAATTCTCAGTAGAGGCTCCATGAAGGACTTAAAAAACCCTTTAATAGCTTGAAGGCCAGCTGAGTTCATCTTGGGGGGGTGGTGGTGGGGGTGGGGCGCGCGGGCAGGGGGCAGGGGAGAGAGAGTAAGAGTCTGTGTTGTAAGAGTCTGTGTGTACATATATATGTAGTGCATAGCTATCAATGAATTATATCAAATAAAAAGAAACAAATTTTAATAATAGCATGTTATGTTCTTATATAACTTTTATTTCCCACTGTAATGTCAATTTATACAGTGTTACTCTGATTAAGAACAGTGATAGAACAAATATAGTTTTATAACCTTAATTTTTATATAAATTGATGCCATCTTAACTTGGTGGTTTTAAGTATCTTATTGGACTATTTATCACCATCAAAGTATTTACTAATTTCTTCCAAGTTCTTATAAAAAGTCTCAATACACTGTATGAATCAAGTCTCCTCCTTCCATGCAGTGATGTAAAACTGACTGCTCCTTTCCTGGTTAGTGGAGAATTAAGAGGAAAACAGGATCTTTAGTGGAACCAGGTTTATTTCTTCGGCTTTGTAAACTTTGTGGCTTTCAGAACTTATTAGCATCAAACAAAAATCGAAAACATCAGATTGAAAAACTAACAAAAATAATAGCTGTGAAAACAGCATGCAAGCAAAACTGGTCCATTTTTCCTGGACAGTTCACATAAAATCTGCCCAACCAACTACTTTACATTATGTGATGTTTTATTTTGATCTTTGTGGAGATCAAATTATGTGGTATTCAGGATTTTATTTTGCTTTGCAATGTGCAGTAATCCATACTATTAAACTCTAGCATATTCCAACGTTAGAATCTGCATGTGTTGGACTGCATGTTTGGGCATATATGCCAGTAATTTCAGAGAACCCATAATGCATTTGGCAGTGAAGATTGATTTTTCAGAATTGTTCGTGTGTGGACAATTGTTTGCCTCTTGGCTTAGACAGTCTTTAGAATGTAAATCAGCTTTGGAAAATTGTTGTTGAAAGGGAGCCATGTTAGCCTAATGGCTCAGAAACAGAAGCTATAGTTAATACCTTTCAAAACAAATAAAGGTAGGTCATCGGCTGAATAGCTGTCTGAAGGAAAACTGAGCTAAGACAGCTGACAATCACTTTTACCTTCAGTACAAGGTGTGGTCGTCTTTGGGGGAAGGACTTGGAAATTGGTGACTGTCAAGTATGTTATTAGATGCAACATTATTCTCTATTGCACTGAGTATGCATATTCAAATATTAGCCGGGTTAAAAGCGCAGTGGAAGAACAGCGTGGCGGTGAAGGCAGGCATGACAGACCCTCTCCAGTCTGTGCAGGGCATGGCTGGTCCAAAGGGTACCTGTAATGATCTGGGAGAGAGTTAGGTTAAGGATGGGAAGTAGGGAGGATCTGTACATTCTCCCAAACTTCTTTTCTTACCTCCTTTGTAAAGGAACTGAATGGTAAGAAGTTGCTTCTCTTGATACCACCCCAGCAATACTTAAAATTCAAACTTTACAGGGAGAGTGTGAAATAAGAAAGGAGCCTTGGGTTTTTACAGCATTATCTGCACATCTTCTATTACATTCTTCCAGTCCAGCTGCCCTGATTTCTAAAGTATTTAGTCATGACCTTGCAGGTTATATCTTTATAGTTTGGGGACAAGGTTGAGATGGTTGGATGTAATATAGGCATATGCTATTCTTATTTCTCCTATGCTCGTGAGTTCCTGAATCAGTCATTTAAGCCTAAATGTGATGCTGGATTGTTCTTTTGTCCCAGACTGCAGAGGAGATGTTGCTGTTGTTCATATTCATTAGCAGAAGTTTTCTCCCTTAAAATTTGTATGAAGTCATCAAAACTGCAGGTTCAGCTAATGTTGTAGTAATGCCAGGCAAGAATGCTGTATGACTTTTCCCCACCATCATTTCCCTATTACGGTTAATGCAGTCCATCTTACTGAAACCAAAAAGCTATTGCCAGTACACCTCTTAAATTATTCTCAAGCTGCCAGCTGTGCCATTTGACTTTGATCCTTTCTTTCATGGTAATTGTCATGCTGAAATGTAAAACTAAAATATATTCTGCACGAAGTGCCACCTTTTCGTACTTTGGAGGATATTAATCTTCATGAGATTTCTGCAGATTTTACGTGCTATTAATAGTCTTCTCTATGTGCTATTGCTGCCATCAAGTGTAATTATATAATTATGCATGTGTAACTATTCCTGTACAGTAGTTGTTAAGGAATGCCAGCTCTCTGGAGCTCATTCACATCCGGTATTTTCGTACTGCTTAGCTTAAAAATAACACTTAGCATTACATGAAACACCTCGTTGTTTTATTTTAATGGAAGCTAAAAAATATTGAAAAATTCTGACTGGATATGCACTTTGAAGTATGTTGCTGAACAGAAGAATAGATTGCCTTGTGATTAGCTGAAATTTGGTAGTTTAGTGACTTGCTTTCCTGTTTTGTTTTGCTCTCACTGTTAAGATAATTGAGAAAAACTGTGGAGTCATCAGTGTAAATAAATCCCTCCATTAATGCAAACAATCATATTCGCCTTTCCGGTGATTATTACATGCTAGGAAAAACAGCTCTAAAATATTTTTTCTGGCCAATCTGGTTTTAAAAAATGCTTTTTAAGTATGAAAATTGGTATTATATCGGATTCAAAATATTGAGAGGAAAATACTTTTCAACTGTTTATTTAGGGCTTTAGGGATCTCATTTTAACATTTGGGTGGTTTTGACCTTTGCTGTATTAAGGAGGTCTTGAAGCACCTTGCTGTCCATTAACTATGGTTTCAAATCTGTATTTTAATGCACTAATGAGAGGCTGGACTGCAAATAGTAAAATGCTTCATTACTACAATTACTGTTTGCAATGTGCTGCTTAAGAATAAAAATTTTGTTTACTAACTCTGAAGTCAACCTAGTTGGCATCCAGGTATTCTAAGAGTTGTTCAAGGTACTGTCAAGTCCCAGAACAAAATGATAATAATGATAGACCTGTTCCCAGCCATGTACAGTGTAAACACGAGACAAAAGGCAGCAGATGAATGTGGACAAGTATTAGGACCACTGGGGGAGAAATCACAAAGTATTTCTATGAAGATTGAGCTTGTTGATAATGGCAGCTAAAAGAATTAGCTCAGGGAACAGAGAGATATGCTGAAGAGATCCTTAAAATGTTGAAAATTAGCTTACTTTTCACAAGAGAGCCAAAGGAAATATACATAGAGAGGAATGACACAACCAAAGGAACAGTCTAAGATACCCATTTATTTCAATAGCATTCTGGGTGGACATCAGTGAGGTATAAAGGTTTTGGCAGAGTTGCTGTATTGGAGATATGAGAAGATGAGGGCCTGGATGAGAATCCTAGATGCGTGAATGAATGAGACTAATTATCTCGGTTATGTTGTTAGGAAAGAATCTGCGTGTGTGGATATGGGGAATCTCAGGAGAGATGGAATCGAAGATGATATATAAACCATCGTGATGATATCTAGAATTATAGGGAAAGAGGGAGGTAAAATTTAGCTGGAAACAGAGGAAAGAAATAATTCAAACTATATTTAACCTAAACTGACAATGAGACGTCACATAGTAATGTTGGGAAGGCTGCAGTTTATCTGGTGGGGGGAAAGGGATGAGGCTTGGAGAAGAGAGTGGGATCTGGATAGAGATGATAGAATTTGTGCTAGAAATAACAATATCTAGAGGAGTATAAAAGTAGAACAAGGACAGAGCTTGCACAAAAACTTGGTGTATCTGAACTGTACATGATAGCATAAAAACTTGATGTATCTGTTGAGCCCTACATAATGGCATAATATAAACTTTATTTATACTAATCTATACAAAAGATCTTTTGAATAAAAGAAAAAATGATATAAATATTTTTTATTTAAAGAAAAAAGTCAAAATATAGAACAGATTAATAGATTTATCCTTGCAGAGTTCACAGTGGTGAGACTTTTTTTTGAGCACATGCAAATGACTTTTTCTGGCAACTGGGACCAAATATTATCCCTGGTCATGATGCAACAGTGCTTCAATACTACAAAAAGACTTTACCATTGCCAGAGAGAATTGACTGAGGATTCCTCTCTGAAATAGCGATTGTTCACCCACCAATATCTTCTGCAAAAGCAGGAATAAATTGCAGTAGTATTGAGAATTCATTAAACAGTGCTTGTGACAAATCGACAGCCAGAAGAATTAGTGACCAGGAAGCTAGATGGGAGTTAAATCTTTGCCATTGTCTGTCCTGGCTGGTGAACACAATAAATGTGTAGACACTTGCCTTTAATCTGGGCAAATTTAATTTATTAGCTCTCTTCATATGAAAAAGGACTCTAAAATAAACCTTAATATTTATAAACATTTCCAGAAAAAAGGAAAGAGCAAACCTTGTAGAAAATCTTGAGTAATATATGAACAATGATAAGGAAAGGTTTCAGGAGAGAGGTTCAAATGACAAGTTCTCGTGAGATGTAAGAACACTGGAAGACTTCGTGATGAGAAGATATGAGGAAAAATAAAGTGATGAAGTTGTGTCAGAGGATGTGATAGAAGGAAAGGAAGGAGCAGGAAAAGCAACCTGATTTGTCAGGTAAATGGGCAAGTATTATGGAAAAATATTATCGCTGAATGGTATTGCTATCACGTTTCTAGGAATTGAGTGTTAATAGCGATTTGCTGGATTGTTCTCATATAGTCCTCCTACAAGATAAAAATAGTAGTAAAATTAAAATGAAAATTAAATCAACACAACAGCTGCTTGAAAAGTTTCATAACAGCAAGTTTGGTGCAATTTTGAAAAAGTAAATAGAATTCTGAACTGAGATTATCTGGGTTGGTATGCTTTTTCTAAAGAAGAGAGAATGAAGATGTATAGGCAAACTATTACTGTGAAAGTGGTACATGCTCCCTTCTAAAACATTTTTATTTTTTAACAACTTTAACCCAATGCATGATTTGGGACTATTTTGGGGATCTACCGTGCCTGCAGGAATGGCTCTAAAGTTTCACTGTGAGAAATATAGAGATAGTATTCTTTTTTGCATTAATTTAATATATGCATACATTTCCAGAACTGGAAGATAATATACATTAACTTACATTTAAATAAATTATAGAACCCAGATGAAATGATTAACTTCTTGAAAAGCAGTGCAGCAGGAAAAGACATAGATGATTATAACATCTACTGTGGACTTTTGCATGTGATATTACTGTTTAAAATAGCCATAGTACATACTTTGTGTGTTAGTGAAAAACATAGATTGGAAATGTTTGCATCTGACCATAATCTATTTTAAGGAAAAGAAGAATATTGCTTAGGTGGTAGTGAGAAGTGTGAATATTGTGATTGGCTGCTGCACAGAAACTTGCAGACAGGTAGTATGTGGACAGCAAATGAATTGCTACTGTGTAAGCTTAAAACTGTAGATGCAAAAAGCTAAAATAATATTTACCTATACATGGTATAATGAATCTTTATTGGCAACTAGTATTCACAGACTATTTGAAAGGTGGTATTGGCCAGACGCAAGTTATTTGGCAGAGATCTTGCCTAGTATATATTTGCAGAGCCTGTCTGCTTAAGGATGCTGGCAGGTTTACTCTGATTTCTATTCCAGGTGACAAATTTCTATCCAAGCATATGAGTGATCAAATTTTTTCCACTGGAATCTGGGCACTGTAAAATTTCTGAAGCTGAGTAGAAAAATTGCAGGATTTGCTTAAACTATAATAGCCGCTGCATACCAGTGTGACGGCAAAATATTTCCACTTGGACAACATCAGGGCAAACTGCACTGAATTGAACTAAACATTTTTCTGGAAGACTGATGGTATTTTGTTGCCACTTGACAATGGCGTCTTCTTTTAACCTAGAAGCTGCGATCACTGTAGTCTTCAGTTAATTTCTGTGTGAAAATTGAGCAACAGCAATGGAAAGTACTGGTGCGCTAGCTTTATCTACCAAAGCAAAGAACTTGGTCCAAACCAGATGAAAGCTATACCACCACCACATTAGCTTATTTTTTTCCAATGCAAAGCCAATTAAGAAATAGAACAGTTTCCATTAGTTTATTTGTCTTTCCTGGAGCAATTACAATTGCTAAACTTTCCTAAACTATACAAATGTGGAGTCTCCCCTTGTGACAGGTTGTTTAAATTTATGACTAAAGCTAGCATTTCCATCTCCAATAAAAGCCAAACAGACATTTAATTATGGTGCGTGACATTTCTGACTAAAATAGAGCCAACAGAGCCTGTCAGACAGCCCTCATTGTTCATGAATTTTGAACAAATTGGGGATCTGTGAATTTATAGCCAGGTTTTTCTCTACTATTGTTTAAAATAGCACACATGGAAAACACGCCATGGGTGTGTTGTAATTCAGCTTTAATGATGTAACACTTGGTTTCAGTCAATTGTTGGAGGATTGCAGTAACACTGGTTTAGTGCTTCAGACATTGCATGTTCCTTAGCAATTACAGTCCAGCTTTCAATAATGGCTGTTGGCGGGATATCCGCAAGTGAAGTCATAGCAATTTTGAAAAAAGAGCTAATAAAAATACACCTGCCTTGTAGTGGAAAACGAGCCTTTA
Organism: Falco naumanni; assembly: GCF_017639655.2. Lineage (NCBI taxonomy): Eukaryota > Metazoa > Chordata > Aves > Falconiformes > Falconidae > Falco > Falco naumanni. The sequence goes on from NC_054057.1 coordinate 31,236,108, forward strand.
ATATCTTTACTTTGAAGTTGAGTGAAGCCCACAGCATTAACTAACAGATACCAGTATTATGATGCAGTAATCCACTCCCCCAGGGGAAGTCAGGGGATTGAAATATGAAAGGCTACTATTTTCTAGTCACATATTTTTTAGTCACCATAACATCATGAAGGAAGAATGGGAATAACGAGGTGATAATAAAAACTGGAAGGGGTGTTAGCTGTAAAGTTAGGAATATGAAAGCCATCACAAACTGTAATTCAGGGATGCTACAGCTTAAGTGATGTATAATGAGTCAGTTGTTAGTTTTAATACAATTCCTTATTTAAATACATCCAAATCCACTTTTTGTTAGAACAGCATCTAGAATATTAAAATAAAATCTAAGAAAAAGAATAAAACATAATTTTTCACACAACTTCTCAGCTTTCTGTTCTTTTTCTATTCTAAATTAGTTTAGCTTTTGACAACTTTTTTCAGAGCCACTGAATATTTGTGGTCATTAGTAATCCTCAGTTGGTTTTCTTCACCAAAAGATCTAGGGTAGATTCCTTTTGTCTTTTTGTTAAATTGTCCATTATATTCTCTCCTGATATACTTCATATGTTTTGAATTATTTTTCATTTTAGGAAGCATGTGTGGTTACATCCTTGTAGCATATACACTCAAGTTGTGTGTCTTTCTAGGGCAGTCCATAATGCAATAGTTATATGTAGTTATAAACTTCTGTTTGGAAGAAGTATAACAATATATTTTCAATAAAAATGATGGGAAAAAATACAACCTCTTTAGCTACTTCTAAAATGAGAATAGGAACATAGAGGATCCATTCCTGCCTATTGCTAAATTAGTGACTGCTTAGGCAAATGACAGAATCTCTTTGTGTTGGTTTAACTGAGTGGAAAATGAATCCAAGAATGCCCACAGTAAAATGTGTTTATTAGGTATGATTACTGTGTGTGTAAAGAGCCTTCAGAATTACACTGTGATAGGCCTTAAGCAATTGGAAGTTACACCATTGCAGGAAACAGTTCCCTGCATTCTTCTTTTTGTTCTGCACAAAACTTTGTTGTCTATTGTAGCATATTTCTCCTGTCCATGGTGGCAGTTGTATTGGTCTTACTGTAGTGAACATGCCTGAGGAAACTTTAAGCCAGGATTGTATAATTAGAGCTCAGCTTAGGCTCACAGTTGTTTGGTGTGATGTATTATGCAGCTATTTTTCAATGACTGCTATTGCAATTAAGATCCAAACCGCAAAATAAATTGTATGGGTATATACTGAAATGGGCCTCAGCATAGTTGGAGAGGAAGGGAAAATGAAATGATTGGTATATTCTTAGCACAACAAGATCAATCAGGAATTTCTACATTTAATTTATCAAAAAAATCTAAAACATTTTAATCAGGAACTTGTCTGCAACTCAGTGCAGCTTAGGAACCTGCAAGGTACAAATCCCACAAACAGACATTTAGGTACAGCTGTGTTAGAGACTCTTTTTCTTAAAATAACCAGAATTTGAACTGTATACATTCAGAGCTGGATGCTTCTTCTCTCATCCTCATCCTCACCCCCACCGACATGGTAGGGTCCTCTAACTGGAAAGGTGAAAGATAAAGGGCGCTTAACCCCATGCTGGCCTGATCAAACACCATTCCCTGCTAACACAGGAAGAAACATTCATCAAAGGGATATCACTTGAGTATGATCCTACAAAGACACGCACACATGCTTAACTTCACATTAATGGGACTATTTAGGTGCATGAAGTTAAGCATGTGTTTTAAATCTTTGCTGGATTGTATTCTATATTTTCCTTTCCACTAACCTGAGCCTTTACGTGAGGCAGTTACCTTACTGGTCTGAAATGCTGAAAATTCTCTCTGTCTATGGAGAAGATTTTATATGTCTGAATTCACTTATTGATCTTCCCTAGTTGCCATGGGATTTTAATTTTATTATGTCTGCATTTTTCTGTTTTTGTTTAGGGTTAGTGGCACATTTTTATGAATTTCAAATAACATGTATAGACTTGCTACTTTTTCAGAGCAAGTATTTATATGATCACTCTTCAAATAAAAATCCAAATAAATCTTGTTTTATATTAAAAATATCTATTGTTAGTGATAAGATGTCTAACTTTTGTATTAGTTTTTACTCTTAAATAAGTCTTTAACTTTCCCACAACATTGCTATAAAAGAACTAAGGGAACTATCTATTTTACTGATTTTTATTGTACCATTTTGGAAGTGAGTGAATTTGTGCTGGGTTGGAAGATTTTCTATGCGGCATTCAATTTAGTAAAAATAATGTAGAGAAATGCTGAATCGGAGAATAGTTAGGTTCTGGAAATAGGAAGAAAGACAGCGAGCTCTTAAGCTATTGCAATGTTCAATCCTATAGCTAAATTTAAGTACACTGCACTCAGTGCTAGTCACAAAGATTTTGTTGTGCTGGGTAAACCAGATATATCAGGAAGCCAATCCGTCACACTTCTTACAAACTTCATAGTACTGTCACTACATATTTTACTGCTGTTCTTTGCTTTGTAGAATTCAAGTGTGTAATTTGCATCATTACTCTGAAAGTAAATTGCTATTGAGCCTTGACACCTGCCAGCACTGGTATTCATTTCAAGCTGTAAAGCGCTACTTTGAAATAAATATTGGGAAACTCATTAAATGTTGTCAGCTGTATTGTCCATGTTAGCATAAAAAAATATAGGTAAATATTTCTGGTTTCTATTTTCTACTAAAAAAAACCCCAGAACTCTTTGTGAATGCTTTTCTATACTGTAAAAGTATTTTCTAAAGCTACGACCCCTGATTTTTATCAATTTAATACGTGCATTATTTTTTCACATATGTTCCTATATAAGAAACATGTACAGTTTCTGGTTTAATACTTAGAAAGTTCAACATCCAATTAAAGGATTAACTGGGCCAAGTCTGACAAGAACTCTGAAAGCGAAATTCCCCTAGTCTCCGTTATTTCCAAATTCAGACATAAACTAAATTTAACCAAACTTAGAGACTCCATAGTGCTTAAAGTCAGTAGAACCTAGACTCTGACTCTGGCTGGTGGATAACTCAGAGTCGTTTCAGAGGAGTGGACTCTAAATATCAGAGGAAATATTTTTTTCTGATTTTAGGAGTTGCATTAATGCTTATCATCTCTGCTTTGCTCATTGCTAACAGGATTCTTCCCTGCCTTGTGAAGCATACTTTTCTGCTCCACCTTCAGGTGGACTGTGTCTAGCTGGCTTTAGTTAGCCAGGACTGGACTGAGATGCATCATAATGAAAATTACCCCTACAAATGTAATATATTAAAACAACGGTGTCTGTAATCACACATATTCAGCATATGATTTCAGCTGGAAGGCGTATATAAACTTGTATTAGTTTCTTGTGGTGTTGATAAATTTATTTTTTTAGAAGGTCAAAGGGAGAATGTGAAAGGAAGGAAAGAAGTCTTACCATTAGCTGCATGTGCCCTTCATACTTGTGGTCCCACAAACCAGAGTCACCAGTCCGGTTAAAAAAAAAAAAAAAGTTTGTGAATATTTTTCTTTTTTCCCTTAAGGGAAAGTCCAGTGACACAACAGTGCCTGCCAAATAATTTGTGATTATCCCACTTTTTTCGTGAACTTCCACCAACTCAAATCCTAGTGAGTTCAAACTTACTGTCTTAATCTTCAGATCTTCTATGCAAACTCTCACTCTCCTACTCTGTGCTCCTGACTTCATTGAGTCAGTCTCCCATCACCTCTTGTTTCATTCAGGATGTCAACCTTGAGCCTTTGTCTGATTCAGTGTTCATTCTATCTGGTTGATAGAATGATTGTTGAACTGATTTCTTAGGTTGCTATTTACTAATGATTTCCTTAAATCCTTTCTCAGGATGTACTTGTTTCAGGGCTTCTGAAAGGCAAGAGCCAGTGTGTTAGAGGGCTAGTCAAAAAGAAACTTTTAGAAGGCTGCTTGTTTAAGGATGTGCTGCGAGCTTGCATCGCAGCACAGTCCCTTTTATCTGTAAGCTCTTGTTTGTCATTATAGGTTATAAGCTCACGAGAAAAAAGATAGTTTAAGGCTTCTTTGTAATCATTTATTGAAACCCTGACCTTAATTTCAGCTGTAGAAGTTGACTGTGGTAAAATAGTAAATTGACAAGGCTACCCAAAATGAATTGCTGAATTCTGTATTAGTAGACACTGTTACAGCTTAGTGAACAATATTCAGCCGAAGATATGTTAAGAATTTGCAAAGAGGGATCTGTGATCTCTGTGAGGGCCCTGTCCTGGGCCACGCAGCAGATGTTTTGCAGTGGCTGAGAGGGAGAAGCCATGAAAGCAGGTACACAGTACACTTTGCCCTGGAAATCATCGGGGGATCAATCAAACAGTATTAGAGAGCGTTACTATAATGAAACCCTTGCATCTCTGTATGAGACTAGAAATGGAAACTAGCAGCTCGGAGGGGAGCGTATGACTGAATTTATGTTAGGAGGACAGAAAAGAGTCATAGATAACAGCCCAGGGGCACAGACCTTTCATGCTGAGAATCGTGGCCTCAAGCAGAGGTGTTAAATCAGCGTTCCCAGACTGAAAAATTTTACATCACCGCTGAGACAAATTCAAGCTTCCTGCCCTGATGGAGCCATCTGATGGAAGCTCTGAGCAGGGAGTTGGACCATGATCATATAAATTAGACCAGATTTTCAGAAGAGGAAATAATGTAGCTGTATATGCTTACTGAAATAGTCTTTGGAGTGAAATGTCGTGATAACATATAGTGACGCTTTGCAGGATCCTTTGAGAATTTATACAGCTACTAGGCATATTAAAGAAGGGAAATTGTATACTGAAAATCTAGTAGTTAATAGCCAATGACTAAGCATTAACCAGATTAGCAAAAGTAGCACAATTCTTATTTGACTATTAACTGTGCTTGCAATTTTATATGTACAGCAAACTTCACGGAATGATAGGCACTGAACTTGAGCCTCTTAAAGCATTGCATTTTCTTGGATCTGCCTAACAAAGCTCCTGCCATTTATGTGTCCAAATTGGTTTAATCTAGGCACAAGTCCGTGGGAAAAAAACACTCCATATTGTTGCCTTTTCAATCCTATATCAGATAGATTTTTAATGTTTTGCTTTAATGTTTTACATGTAGAGTGGTATGAATCTCAATGTTGTAGCTTTTCTATGTATTGTGTAGATTACACCTGGCTGCCTGACAGAAAGCTGTCAAAGTAAATTACCAGAATTAATTACCATTCAGTAGATGAAAAATTAAATAGGGATGCAGAACTCATAGGAGCTCCACAGAGTAATATAGTCCTATACAGCTCTCTATGTTATGGTTCATTAGGTGTATAAATAAATCTTTTCAATACACTTTGGCAGTACGGAAGTAAATTGTCATTTTAAATTAAAATCTCATAAGTAAGCTAGTATACACCTCAATATCTGAAATACACTTATTTTTGTATTGATGCCACGTTATTGACTTAACTGCCAGTGTTCTTTGGTCACCTGAACTGGATAATAATAAAAAAAGATGTGAAATGATTCTATTCATTTAGAATTTGAACTTTCTTATACATCTTCCCAGTGCTGCATACCCAAGGGAAAAGAATTCCTTTATTAAGTCTGAAGCCTAAAATTCCACTGCCTCAGCTCTTAAGAGGATTTTAGAAAATGAAGAACCCCGCCTACAAGAGAGGCTGAAGAAGGGGAAAATAGCCATTTTACAGGCCTTGGGGGATTAATAAGTCTTCCCATATTCCTTGGAATCTCATTGAACTAAAGTTACAGCACGGCCATGGAGACAAAGGTCTTATGCCTTTTGCTTTCCTGATCAAAGTGGAAAATATAAATTTTTGGAGAGCAAATGGTATTTTTCCCCACTTATTTTATCTCTAAATTTCTATGCCAACGTTTGTTTTATAGATTGGAAATTCAGAGCTTCAGGTTAGCAAATTATAAAAAACGAGTTATAATGGTTTTGACGATGTAGTGGTTAGGACATCCTACATATCAAAAGTACAAATTTCTGTGTTAGTGTGGGAAAGTACACTAAAAGTACGCTATTTATGTCCATGCTGGAAAGATTGAGATTGTCGAACTGCAAAGGTAGAATAGAAGATTTAAAGAATTTGCCTCTACTTAGACTGCTCATCTGGGAACTGACATGATAATACTCCTGCAACGTGATTATTTACAAAGAAATAATCTACTGAATGCAGTGGAAGGGTTGGCTGAACTTTAGTAAAACTAGCTGGGAAGGACAGAAAAGAGGGAGAGGTCAGTTGAGAGTGGGTATTCAGGGGAACAAAATACTTTTGGATAAAAGGGGCCACTTTCAAATATAATTTTCAGGCTAGCCACAATTAGGAGACAAATATGAAGGGGGGGTGGGGCACATAGAACAGGCCAGCAAGGAAAACAAGAAACAAAAAAACCCCACACAACTGAAAAAAATTCCAAGAGAAAGACTGTTTATAGTCCAACAGGAAATGAACAATAATAGTGCTTGTGAGATGAGTTGAAAGGAGAAAATGGAGAGCACTGAAGGCCAAGCTAAGATAATGCCTTTCCTTTCCGCAAGTGGCAGAATGCAAAGGGTCGTGAAGAAGTATTCCTGAATGGAAAAGGCTGAGGGCAGAACTGTGACGTGTGTAGCTACGTGCCTATCTTACTTTGGCAATATAGCAGTAAAAATGGGTAAGTTTGGGTATTTTACCTCTGGAAATGGGGCCACCTTTGAAACTGCTAGACTCTGTATTAGAATAACTTAAATCATGTGTTTGGACTGGGTTGCAGACTTGTAATGGGTCCTGTGAACTGAAAACAGAAAGCAAATGTTAAAGAGCATCATAGGTGCTGCTTACAGATGATGTAAGTTTCTTTTTATGAAGTGTGTGTGGCCGTTGTGTCACTGTTGTGGTTTGCTAGTGTTCGTAACTGTTTGCACTTGACTTTCACAGATAGAAGTAACTCAAAAAATTACAAAGAGGACAGAAAGCACTTGTGCAAAGACTTTTTTGGTAAGAAAAGCAGGGAATGGAGCAGGGAATGTAGCACTCCTTATATATGAAAGTAATATGGGTCAATTTTCACTTGTGTGTTTGGCCATTCTGGCAGGCCTTTTTGTGTGCTTTGCATACTAATACTGGTTTGACAATTCTGTAAGGCTCAATCTTTTATTTTAGTAATATATCACTTCTCAAAAGTCCTCAGTTGCCTTATAGAAAGATGAGAAATTTCAAATGTACTGATGCCAAAAGATGTAACAGCAGATGTAGTTTTAGCTCAGAAAGGATAAAACTTGAATAGACATCTCTGTGAGGGATTATTGAATGTGGTTTTGTGTAGTGGCATCTAATTAAAGGCATCAAAGTGTTTTATTGAAGCTGGACCCAAGTGACATATATGTCTGTCATCTCCCTTTAGCATGTGCTAGTTGCAAAAGGATGTGGCAACCAACATTGGATTAAAAATTAAAGGACGCTTGCATCTAATGTAAAGGAAACTCCTCCAACTACCAGAGGGTCCTTCCACAGCAAATCAAGCCCCTCTTTCCTACTCCCAAAATGTATGTGTCTTGTAGCTATTAGCTTATGTCATTATTATAAACCTGATTATTTTTTTTTTTAATTTAGGGCATAAAACTTTAATGACAGTTCTTCACAAAAAGCTCTTCTGTCAGTAACTGTTTTGTCGTTGTTGCTGATGCTGTGAAGTTGTTTGAATGTCACAACATATTGAGTACTCTCAACGTTGTCACAAAACTTTGAGACATTCTTGCATCCAAGACTAAGAGCAAATACCAATAAAGATTTAGGTGCAAAATGCTTTCAAATTTGCTTCATTATGAATTTTTCAGGGAAAATGCTGTGTGTCTTTCCATAAAATTTAATCTTAGTGATTTCAAACAGAAAGGTTTAACAATTTTCTTAGCAATATGTTCTCGCAATTCAATTGTACGTATTCCATCAAATTATGTAGCAATGATTCAAATATGTGGTGCTAAACGTCTTTTTACTCATACTTACAGTAAAAAGCATCCATCAAGTCACTGATACCTTCTTCAACTGAAGTTTGGTGAACCATATGTTAAAGCACCAAGAAACATTTTAAAAATCAAAGGTAAAGACGAGAAGATCATTCATGGCTATTTACTCCCTATTGAAATGAATACCAAAGAATGTTATTTGTCATGAATTCCCAATTTTGTCCACTTTTTTTAAGGAGACAAATAGGTACAATAAGAGGACACAGACAAAAAGAAATGGAATGGATATCTATGTGTTTCCATATATATATATAAAAATATACATATATTTGTTGAACATATGCACAAATATGTTGTATGTCAAACAATATAGTATACAATATGGATCATAGGGAACATATTAAAAATAATTAGTATTTGTATTCATAATGATAAGCCAGATCATCACTAGTTCTTTTTCTTGCCTCTACTTTCTTCTGAGGTCTTTTGTCTATCAAGAGTACGGAAATAGAGGTGGACTCACAAATTGCTAGCACTTACAGATACATTGATTTTTCTTGGTATATTGTTGGGCACCAGAGGTTTGTTTTGTCAATATTATGGTTGAGAAAGCAAAATCCTCGAAAATTATTCATTAAAATATTTTTACAGGATCTTGCAAAAGAAACATTTTGATCCCCTCTGTTCAAAAATGAGAAAAATAAAATTTCGAGAGAGCCTTATGTCACCAACTGGTCTGTCCTAATTTTTTTTTTTCATCCCCAGGTGAACTAATAATAAGCAATTTATGTACTAATTTGCCTATGTTGTTTTGTGTCGTGATCATTCATTATTTTTCTTATTACTACTCATGTCTAATCCTTTATCTGCTAGACATTACTTTTTTACACAATACCCACCAAGTGCTGGCTCATCTGTCCAGCAGCATTATTTTTATTATACATTTGTGTTTAAAAAAAGTAAAATTCACCTGTTACTTATGTAGAGCTGCTGTGTGCTATAGCTATCGGCTGCACTATGTAAGATGGGATGATTAATAAATTTAGACAGGAATCAAGTTCAGTCTTTATATATTAGATTTGCTTCTTTAAAAACACCCCAGTAAACAGAATAATGGAATATTGGAACCCTCTGAGCAAACCCTTAATCAGCTTTTACCAATCTGCTGGCAGGTGCATAGATGCGCAGTCTGAACTATGTGCTTGGGTTTAGTGATGGGACGTAAAAACTAACAGAAATGAGAATAAATCATTCAGGCATGGTAACATATTAATAGCATATTTCTCTACAGCAGAATGTTCTCTAGTCTTCAGAGATGCAAAATATTAATATTATTGTAAATTAAAAAAGAAAAGGGCCTGAAGTAATATTTGATGCATTGTAACTTTTAGTATTAAAAGTAATTAATTGATGTCTTCCCCCCTCCACCCCACATCAAATTATCAAACTTTTCAGCTTAAAATGTCACTTTACAAACCTCACTAGTTGTAGAGAATCTATATCTGAGGAACATATGTTGGCTTAATGTGTCAATAAGAACTATCTGGTTATGCAGTTTGTACATACTTGCATGGCCAGGTTCAGTAATGGGCCTCTGCTTCATTGATGCAGCGTGCAAGGCACCACTTGCATGGGAGGACAAAAGAAATAGTACTAGACTGCTTACCATCAACTGAAGCTAGTATGTAAATGTAAGTGCAAAACTGAAAAAGAAAGAAAAAAATAATGGTGAAAGGATGTGGTTGATGACAAAATGTGGTTTTGGCCTTGGGACTTTCACAAGATTCTGTAAAACCAAGGAGTTCACAAAGGCTTAAGAAGAGGCTAAGAGAGTTCATGGAAAAAAAAAAAATCGTAAACCCGTGACTGGATCAGGGATTCCTTGAGCAAGAAAGACTTGACAGTTTGACTTGACAGAAAGAAGTGCTAACTCGGATTTAGAGGACTGCGGGCTTTTTTTGTTGTTTTGTTTTGAACTCTAAATACCAATTTTCCATGAAACTTTGATGTTCTGATGTTTGCAGTTAAGTATGGTATGATTAATTCCTAGTAGATATCTGCTGGTAATACAGTAACTTGTGTTCTGTCAAAAATGCTGGTAGTCTTACATACAATACTGACCAGCTATCAGTGATCATACTTAAACAAAAAGAAGTAGGGAATTACTGATTCAGAAAAAATCCTTGCTTGCTTTAGGAAATTGATTGTCTAATTTGCATATTATCTAATTTGCATAATAAGACAGCTTGACTGGCAAATATGGATAGATGTAGCTATTGTACAAAATGCATCGCTGATTTTAGATAAAGAGCGTATATGATTGTACCCAAAAAGCTTTTCGAAGACCAGAAAAATAATGAGAAATATCATATACTTAAAGCAAAACATGAAAACTTATTCCTACCTTTGCCATTTGTATCTAAACAACCTACTTTTCAGACAGAAATGTTAATTTTGATTTACATGCATGTTTACAGTAAAGTTTATGGTAGGTACGCAGGTGAATATGGGTATTTAAAGTACTTCAGGATTCAAATGTGCATGTTACTTACAAGAAGCTTTCGTATGGAGTTAGAAGCTGTGGCGCTGTTATTGGAAGGATCTTCAGATTATTAAAGTCTTTTCCTAATGTTGACAATGACAGCCATGTAAAAGAAACTTTTATGAGTTTGCACATACTTAAATGAAGTTATAGATACTGTAGGAGTGTTGTCAAGCTCCAGATGGTTTAGGAAATGGTGACAGTAGTGATTCCATGACTGCCTTCCAAGATCTTTATATGGCTGGTTGTCTTCAGACACTTTAGTATCCCTCAGAGGGCTCGGAGTAAGGTAGGCAAGACAAGAAATTCTGCTGTCTTCCAGGGCCCTGCTGCTCCAGGGCTAGACAGAGTTTAGGCTGTTTAGTAGCTTTATCGCAGGGGAACTTGGCAGTTTCAGCCTTGGCTGTCTTCCTTGGCTAAAATGCATTAGGGCCACCACTGTGCGCAGCACATGAAAGGTAGGATCAGGGATATACGAGGAACTCTGGGATTGCCTTCTGGCCTCACACTGTTTTCTGCATTAATCAAGAAATGAATTGCTATTTTAGCCAACTGCACTCCTAGGGATTTGAGGACACCTAAAATGCATTGCAAAGTGTAAAGAAAATAAGAAACATTACAAAAATAACTGGGATTTTTTGTCCCTTTGTTACTTCTCTTTTAATAAGAGTCCCCACAGACCAAGAAACCTCAGCTAAATATTACAGCTGTTTAAAATTCCATTGCTTGACTATCAACCCATTTTTTTCTGAAAAGGCTCACAAGCTAAGCAAAACGTCAGCTATGTGAAACAACAAAAGGCAAGGCTTATTGTTTTGGTGGAATATCATGCTAACATGTACTATATTGCTTTGGTACCCAGGCTAATACATTTGAGCTTCCTCAGGCAGCACATGGCCTTTGCCCTTGTGGGCAAGCTCTTTTTTGATGACTTTCTACAAACTGCAGCAAGTATTTCCTTCAGGAAAATAATAATTCCACCCCCCCATACCCCCTACTCTATAGCAACGTGATTTAGTTATTGCAGAAATCCAGGTTTTACTAAAACCTTTGGTCAGGTATTTAAAAATAAAAACATTGTTCAATGAACATCATGCTCTGCCCTTTTGTGAGCAGTGGTACTATACCTATGAATGCACTGAATGCATTTCACATGTGTTTGTGTCCTTTACCCTTATACACACTCCACAAGGAAACTGAACTCCCTCCCTGTTTTCCTTCCCACTTGCAATTCTCTCCAGCCCCTGACTTCAGTATAATCACATCCTTCTCATGTCCTTTGCCTCTTTCCCTGACATACCAACAGGGATATCAGACACAGGAGGTGGACAAGGTCCACCCTTAATGTAATGCTGGGGGCAGTATGGCAGAGAGCCACAGATTCATAGAAACAGGTTAAGTGAGGTGATGACTTGGGCTCTGAAAGGCGCAGAAAACGGATAGAATTAATAGAAATGGACACTGAACTGTAGGGCTGCAAGAACCACAGATGAAGCTCCAGTCCTCCTGCCTTCCCCAGGCCAGGGTCAAGAACACTTCCTAACAGCCATCCTGGCAGATGTGTTTCTAACCTATTCCAAAGACTTTCAGTAGTGTTGATTCCCCAGGCAATGTATTTCAGTTTTTAATGGTTCTTGCAATTAAAAAAGTACTAAGCCTGAATCATACTTGCCATCTCTTGTCCTGTCCAATGTGGATAAAGTTTTATTCAGTTTGTTTTTCATACAACTATGTTTGTTATCCTTTATGTATGTGTTTTTGAGGATATTTTTAAACATATATATCTGTTTATAAATAGTTCATTTGACCTTTTGTTACCGTATGTTTCAAATATTTCCTCAGCATTCCATCTTGTGTTTGGAATCAGGAAAACTTCATTATTCAGGGAAATTTATATCTTAATATACTTTCTTCATAGTAAGGGGGGGAGTTTGTTTTGGTGTGTTGGGCTTTTTTTAAGGTATTACGAAGTATCCTTAACTTTTTTCACTTTAGATAAGTTTTTCTTGAAAACTTACAACCAATTCTGTAATTTTATTGAAAACTTCATTGCTGAAGTTCATTGCTTTTATTTCTTTCCTAGTTGTTCCTATCTCAAGCATCACAAAGTAATATTTCATGGTCACTGTGACCCCAGTTGTCGGATTATGTTTTGATATTCTCATTGTGTTACCCCTGAAAGTAAGAACCGAATACAGAGAGTCATCCCTTCTTACTGTTTTGGCATGTTCTGTAGCAAGGAATTGTATAGTAAAAAAGCTTATTGGACAGGCTAGGTACTGCTTAAGGGTTTTTTCCCCTCCAAATATGTCATTATTGTTGCATTATTACCAAAACTCATATTGTGGATTTTGCTAGTTACTCACAGAAAATCTCATATTCAAAAAAATAAATTATTAAGTAGTGGAGATGTTGGATATGATTTTCAATAATATCAGTTTGTCTTGTCAAGTCTAATAACTAAAATTAACTCCAAATAGAAATGCAAACTTTTATGAAAACTTGGTATCACATTGAATATTTTTCTAGTCTCCTTAAACAAAAGCAGCAGATTATCACATGTTCCAAATCTTTGCTGGTTACTCTTTCTCCCTTTTTTTTTTTCCTTCTTTATTAACCTTACCTACAAGTTATATTATATAAGGTTATCCAGAGCAGTTCTATTACCATCTGATTTTTAACTTAATCTTGAGTGACGTGCTATAAGGAGTAAGAACTAAATCACATGAGAATCAATTAATTGGCATTATCAAGAAGTCTGTAAAAATAATTGCTAAAGCAGAAGTCTTTAAGGTTCTGAAGCATTGCACTACCTGGAACACAAGCAGCAAGCAGCAGAAATTTGATAAACCAGGAATTTTGCCAAATCTTCTCAGGCTGAAGTCCAAATGATTTTTTTTTTTTTTAACCCAGCCAGATTTTCCATACTGAACCAAGGAAATTGCAGCCCAGCAGAGTCCTAGGAGCCTTTGCATATACTTCATTGCAAGTGAATGTCTGTCTGGGTATTTTTGTTGTAGGTTTGTTGGTTTTTTTTTTTAGTGGTGTCTGTATTAGATACCAACAAAAGTGTATGTTAACAAGCTGACAGAAAATAAGATGTGAAAATACTGGAAACGGTGCTTGCATAACAGAATTTATGATGTGATATGCATAATGTACAAACTGAGGTTTTGGTGCTGCAAAAGTTTACATACGTTATTAACATTATGTACATGAGTAATTCCTGAAGGATCGGATCCTACAAGTCTCACTCAAGTCACTATTATTTGAACATGTTTATGACCACAAGTCTCAGCTTGCTTATCAGAGGGAATTAAAGCACAATAGCTTCCAAAGGTCTGTAATAAAAGCATTGTGTTTTGTTTGTTGTAATGTTCCTGTAAGCATTTGTCTTCATAATGCCACAGAACAGTTTTCTTCATTTGGCAGCGTCATCTCAGCACACTTACACATTTGAGTCCATGATTTAGACTTAGCTGTTACTGGTGTGCTTTATCCATTATGCTGAATTTCCAAAATAGCCCTTGAACCAGTTTTAATCATTCTTCATGTTAGCAGACCTACAGTTGTCTCATAGTCATCAAAATAGGTTAGGTGATTACAGTTCTTAGATCTAGGTGAGAAAAGGCAAGTCATGCAGGAGGAGATAAGAGAAAAAGGAAAATCTATATGCAGCATGACCTTAGCAAGTACATCATGATGGCTGAAATCATGTCTTGACATGATAAATGGGCAAAGAATAGCCTGTTCTGCCATGACTGCTGGGGCAGAGGTCACTCACATGGTAATGACTGGGACAGCGCTATCCCAGTATAATGGAGAGTTGGGGGATGGGGAGCTGAGGGGATGAAAACCATTGCTAATGTCGTTTTAACCGTCCTGTAAAAAAGGAGCCTAAATAACCATAGCTTTGATCACTTACTGCAGCTGAGTTTTTTTGAAAGCTTTTTATGTTTGTTTAAATGAAGTTAAGGGGTAAAAACATGAAATAAAAACTAAAAGTGAAAAACAAACCTGATCCACCAAAAGTAAGCTAAGTTGTTCAGGTATGTAGCTGCTCTCTGCTGCAGATGCTTCTGAAATAATTACCGAGAGAGAACAGAGATAGATTTTACTACAACATGTAACTGATGAGTGATGACTTGTTTCAGTACAGAAGACGATTTGCAGTTTTGACTGTAAAAAGGGCACACGTGACCATGTATACTGGCAGCTTTCATATGCCCAGGATATACAAGTGTTCAGTATAACCACACCTATAAACATGATTTAAATGAAAATTTTCTTACCCATGGGAGGAGGACTGGGTCCCTGATGTGTATGAGTCTGTATGTGTGTGCTTATGAGAGCGAGCTGTATGGAATGATGAATAGCACAGACAAATATTTTTGTCAGAATAGTGTAATTTGCTGTCCACATGTTCTTGATATAAAGCTGATTTCAAATACCTGAATTATGGAGACTTCTTACCCAGAACTACATTCCAACAGGTGTTGTGGATCAGGTAAAATGATTTAATTGCCACTTTTTTTTCAAGTGGGGGCAGGAAAGCAGTCATCCAGCACGGTGGAGTGCCAGGGAGCAGCAGTCGGTAAGATTCCCGCTGGGGATGCCTGCGATGCGAGGAAGCCCTTCGGAAGGTGTAACGTGACTCTTGTGTCTCCTTCCACTAGCTACTGAAACAAAACCTAGGGGGAAGCTTTAAAGCAACTTTCTTTAAAGGTGAGGGAGTACTCTTCTCTGATAACATCTGTCAGATTACAAGCATAAAGCCGGTAGTTCTGGCCTGGTTTGACACTGACCTGGATGGCCAAACCAGGAACACAAATCAGGTCCTGCTGGTAGCTCTGTGTATTAAATTCACAGTTTTCTGCATTAAGAAGCTGCAGCAGCTGAAGTAAGCCTGGTTCAAACTGAGGTATGATGTGTCTTGCAGTTTGAAATAACTATCTTTATAATGTTACATTGAGGCAGGGCAGCTTTGGCAAATACAGGGCATCCACAGATGAGACAGCAGTCTCCTCCTTTCTTTGACTTTTTTTTTTTTTCCCCTAATTGAAACAGTGTTTTGTTTGTTTGGGTTATTGCTGTTGTTTTCCCCTTCTTACAGTTAGTGTGTGAAATTCTAGTGACTTGTTAAGGAATGAATTTGTGGGGACACTGACCCGATCTGCCTAGCCCTCTTCAACTTGTGAAAGTTTGGAGTGCTCGGTCAGCGCTCTTCCAACAGCCACAGAAAGAGTTATTGCATAAAAAGATGTATGTGTTTAACTATTCACATAAAAAAAAAAAGACAGTTTGTCTGTTTTCTTTCCTAGGAATCTTTTTCCCAGGAGAGTGAGCTTCTGTCGGTCGCTGGGAGCCAGGGGCATTGCCCAGCAGCCGCACAAGCTGTGACAGGTTGACACAAATGGTGACTTTGCAGCAGCCCTGGTGGGTCTAATTCATGGTGAAATATGTTAGTGTGTGGAATTGTCTTTCTAGCTCCATTCCTTGGGAATACTTAATACATGTCAGTGCAAGAAATGGGGAAAGAGACTGAAGAGCTTGTTAATCTTACGACTGATAATGTCATAAAGCTGATTTTTATTTTTTTTAAAGCATCAACAAGCCTAGATAGAACAGGAGCACTACTAGGGCTTAGGATAACTCCACACATTGGTGGGATTGGGGCCCAGCAGTAGTTATGGCTGTGCAGAGCAGCATGGGGCAGATGCTCTGTGGCTGCTCGACCCCCCAGTTCTGCTGTTGTGTTGGTGGCAGGCTGCAGAAAGCCTGTGCATGTGCAGTCTCACCTGCAGGACTTGGACATGGAAATTCTGGTGGGGCTTGAGTCCATCTTAGTAGGCTCTTTGTGCATGTGATAGACAAGTCCATCCTGTGTGAAGAGCAGCTTCAGGGCAACTCTTGGCTGTTGGTGTGAATGCAACTAGGAACCGCATCTGTGTTGTCTGCGCCCAGCTCTGAGGGTCCCTGTCAGACCTACCTGCCCTGCAGGCAGTGAACCTTTCAGGAGACTGAAAGTAAAGATATGGACTGCCCTAGAGGTTCGCTTATGCAACACAGATGTTTCATGCTCAGAGCAGTGCAGTTGTAGCCACTGAAATAATAGTTCTATGAGCATATTAATTTTTACTGATGAAGGTAATTTTTAGGATTTAGACTATTTAGCTGATGTACTAGGTAAAAGCCATTGCCTCTAGCAATAGAAATTGTGCATAATCATCTTTTAGATATATCTTTTCCTTAAGTTTGTGAACTGAAAATCATTGGAGGCTGGGAGGGTGTTCTGGAAAGACAGCCCTGTGCTAACACTCTTCCCTAGGCATTAGCTTTTGGCCAGTTATAAATTGGATACTGATCTAGACAAACTTTTTTTTGTTTTACTAAGTACTTTACCTCCTTCTTAACAATCTTAAGCAATGAACAGAGCAAAAAGAAATCTGGAAGTTTGTCAGGTGAATTAATTCCAAAGATACAAGTATTTTTATATCTTTTTACATGCATTGCTTGTTCAGTGTGGTCTATTTCCTTTAGTCTACACATGTGCGTCAGGCAGTGCTACTAGGTAAAGAAAACCTCCAAAAGAACACAAGACCAGTTTCAAGTGCTGTGGTGTGTAGTTCCCCCCCACCCCCAAGCTCTGTCCCATATTTATCACAGACTCTCAAGTCAATTCTGGACTTTTCTCCCTTCTGAAAACAAACTCCGAATTCCCTCATTCCTAGTGTTTAAACAAATAAATAGAATCCTCCTCTTAAAAATTTATTAGGTAACCACATATTACTGTTTTGAGATTTTTGGGTTATTACCAATATTTATTATTACAGTCTGCTTTGAGTTGTCCATGACAGCTTATCTACATCGTAGGGGTACAGCCTAGATAAATACAGAGACACTGAGCCTGATGCCTGCAACCTGGATTATTGGCTCAGTCATGGCACTTGATAAATATAATTATACTTTTTCTACAATGTTTTTGTCCCAGAGCAGGCTAGTAGTTTTTGCTCAGAAAGGAGCACAAACTAATAAAGCCAGAGAGATATGGGAACTGCACACATGACCATCTGAGATCTCCCTGCCCATGTCCCCGATCCAGTGGAGCTCTGGGTATGGAGGAACAGTGTTCTCATGGCTGCCTGTAACACTCCTTAATGCTACTAATTCCAGGAACACTTGCTGTTTGGGCTGTGTCTCTCACTAGGAGACAGCTCACATCCCAGTTTGTGCCTACACCAGCAAACCTGTCTCCTCCCTAAACACTGATCTTCATAAATCACAGTCTAAACGTACTGTGTTGTCTGTAGGAAGCTGATCAAAGAGAAATCTTTGTTTGGGCTCAGGATGGACCAGGTTTAACCTGGACTGACCCGGTGTGAGCTTCTCTCTGTCTTCTGCTCCTCTGCATTTTTTCTATTCCAGATGGTATCCCAGATGCCCAACGTTATTATACATACCAGAGAGGTGACAGTATTTGTATTACCAGTCAGTTAGTTGATTGGAGTGCTTTCTTAGAGGCCTGAAGAGTTTTTAACATAAAGAAGAGACATAACTAAGGAAAAAGAAGGATCAGGACAGAATCAAAGGAGGATACATGCTTTGGCATACTATTCAAAGTCACCCATGGTATAGAATTGAGGCTTTAATAATCATTGTCGTAGGGAACTTTTTTAAAAAAAAAATCATCATTGCAGAGTAGAACAAAGGATTTACAAGACTTTTCTAGGTGAATACTAAAGGAGAGACCATAAAGACACTGAAAGACTCTTGATCTACCGTTCTTTTTTTTTCTTAAGTATAAGAGATATGTGGGCTCCAGATTTCAGTTGGAGCCCATAAACATGAAAGAGTTTTTCCCTACACTTGAACAGAAGAAAGTTTTTTCTCATGGTATGCTTTTCTGATGTTTTGATATGGTAGAGAATTTTGGTGGCTGCTGTATGTGATTTCTGTGCACATGTAATTTCCTCAAGCTTAATGGCTTTCTTTAATGGCATACATAATTCCATCAGTTTTCTTCTAAGTCTCCTCATGTTAAGTAGACATTTTCAATTTGGCCTGTGTAAGAAACCATCATATTGGAGCACAAACTGAACTTTATGCTGAAGGTCTGTTCTGGCACCTAAGGTTTTCTGTGCACTTTTAAACAGATTTGAGCCTATAAAATTCCAGGGTTTAGATTTTTCAATAGCTGGTTACTGTTCTTCATACTGATAACAATAGAAAAAAATAAATAATTTAAACAATTCTGAATTTAAATCACACCTTATTCAGATCAAAACCTACATGAAACAGCTCTTATCTACTATTCCATGTATGTACAATGTAAAATTACTATTTGTGGGCTTCATAGTAGCCCATCTTCCATATATTTTGTTGATAAATGTGCCTTTAAAAGTAATACATTTTGTTTAAATGTTGTAAAGTAACGTCAGACACCCAGAGATTTCAATGGATTTATTATTTATTTATGTTTACATTAACTAATAAATATGCCATCACCATAGTGGAATTGTTTTTCTGTACAACTGCTTAAAGTTAAAAAAAGCCCCAATTATTTATCACTCTGAATGATAACAAATGGAACCGTCACTTTATTTTATTAATACTGTCATCTGCAAACCTCTTTATATACCTTGTATAATAAAATAGCTGTCACTTTTGAATGTGAAATTAGGTATGTGGCGATTATATAAAAATGAACATTCTTCTGATTCTAAATGTGAAAAGCTGACCTTTTAAAAACACTTTAACAACTTTGGGTGTTATCATAAATCTTACCAATTCTTTAATGTTGCAGTTTTTTGGTTGCGTATATTATACTAGTTCTTCCACAAGTCAACTTTTGTTACAGGGAATTTTGGGCCTGGGGCCAGGTAGAGCTTTGGAGAGCTTTTAAGTTTGAGAGCCTGTTTCACAGCTGGAAAGCTCCCCAAAGTGAAGTGATCCCAGAAGAATATGTTTCCCATTACCCAAATCTCTACCAAATCATGCCTTGTAGCTCTAAAATAATTAAGACTTTGGAAGCCCCAAGAGGTCTTTTTTGATCCATGAATGAAGTTACCCCAGGTTCAAATAACTAAAGCCTGACTCCCTCTTAACCAATGAAACACAAAACCCTTCCATTTGTCAATGTAACATAAAGAGAATGCTCCAAAATGTCAGAGCCTTTACACTTTAATGGATTCAACCTCAGGACATGTCAAGAGTTTTGATTGCAATTGTCGGAGATCAGGCTGAGGTGTCTGTGCAAATCCCCAGGGCAGAAGGGTTAATGTTCTATAAAATATGATGTAAAAAGACACATTGCTTTATTTTGAAGTTTGAATGATGATGAAATTGATAAAATCAGAAGAAACCCTTAAGTCCCTTGTGATGCTATTAGTAATACGTTCTTTTGCAGAGTAAGAACCCTGTGATTAATTTTAAAAGGTGAGCTACTGCTGCTGCTATAAGAATAAGATAAGAAATAGATAATTGCTGGAAAAGGTAGCATACCAAGGTATTATGAAGCCTTTTATTTATTTTCTATTAAATTAAAATGATACAGTGGCTATGGAAGATATCTTACTGAGAGAACACGTAGAAGTATCAAGCAGCATTACTAAGAAGCTTTTCTAGATTTACTAGAGGAAGAAATCTACTGGCAGGATTTTGCTGGAAAAGTAACAGGATAGGGTTAATATGAGTATCCAAACCTCACTGAGATTCAGGAAAAGAAAAGGAAGATATTCACAGGCTATGATTTGTACAAGATGAAACTCATAGGAAACATGATAACATAACTTGCTTTGCATTTCTTTCAGTATTTATTAGAAAAATTCATCACTTTAAAGCGTTTATTAGAACCTGCTGTGCGATTATGCAATGTCAATGTAGTTTCCCGTCTACTACTTCTGTGACTTCAATAAGGGGAAAATTTTTCAGGATGCTAACTTTTTGAAAATTTATTCCTGTATTCTTGTGCTTGTTTAGTGATCTGTGGATAGCTGAACAAGAAAGTGGGATATGTATTGTGAAGGGACAACTAATGTCTCTTGGGCATCTGAGGATTTAAATGTGCTCACAAAACAGCCATCCATGTAAATTTAATAATCTTCATTTGTAATTTCTGATGAAATTTTAATCCCTCAATCATTGGCACCTGCAAAATCTGAGAATTAAAATATGTTCTCGAACTTGATTTTTTTTTAATACGAAACCAGTCTACTGACTAGAATTTCTGATGTGTAACAGGTGGTATTAATTTAGAATACTTCCATATTTTAATACAGTATAAACACCATAGTAATTAAGGTATTCATTTAAATAGCAAAGCTGTAAGGAAATTCATCAAGCACAATAGAGCTGTTTACACATCTTCCCTTTAGCGTGTGCATATTTACTGTTGGACTGCCTATTGGATGATGATACTGAAATAAATGTGGCTTAATACTGTTAAGTTGGCTGGTGCGCCTTATTTCTGGTCAGACGAAAGTATTCTATGCTTCCTATGTTCACTGCTTAGAACCTGTTTTGAAAGAAGAGATGCCAACTGATGGAGATTTTTTGCAATCACAATTATGTATACCTCATGAATTGCCAGCGTTCAGTCAACTGGCAGCAACTCCAGACCCTGGTGACTGATAGCTAGACTAGACTGGTAGATAAAGGATTTACAACCTCAAGAAAGGCTATCTGATGCAGCTAAGTGCAAAATTGTCATTAAAAACTCTTCCTTGCACTGGGAGTACCTAGCCTTCAGCTGCTTTGCTTGCTGAATACTGCTGCAGTCTCAACATATGTTGGGAACCAAGACAAAGTTGCCCTGCCTATACCATGGGGACTCCAATTCCAGTATACTTTGTTACAGAGTATTGTCATGGCACTGACAGGTCCAAGCTCCCTTCAGGATGCAGCAGCAGTTGTTTTGTTATAGTGCGCATGCTGTTGGGACTTCTTCCTCATTGCCCTGAAGTATAATAGGCTAGGAAAGACAGAAGCTGTTCAGAAAGCAGAAGAACCAGATGCAATTCTTTTTTTTTTTTTTTTTTTTTCTTCTTTCTGAAGAGACAAATATACATCTTCTACCTTCCAGACCAATATTTGAATCAGCAGATTTATTTTATGTGGTAAATGTCCTTTTAATGCAAACTTTCATGTTGTAATTGCATAAAAAACAACAAAAGCACAGACGGGAGTTGAGATTTCTCAATTCGGTGGTCTGTAGAGTCACGATCACCTTTTTGGTAGACATTTTCTCTCATTTCTTAAGTCTTTTATTCATTCCTCTATAGAGGTATCATTTCAGCAGGAGTGAAAGAGTATTTTCCGCTTCCCAGTATAGATTTTTAATATGGCAGTGGAGCACGCAGAAGAATGGATGTGGGTGTGGATGTGAGGAGAAAATTAATCTTCCTAAACAATTTATCTCATGACTTTATAACAGATTAATTTCTTGGAGGGTGACTTTGTAAAAGCTTGGCACAGTCATCACCACCTGCTTTTATGCCTACATTTTAAGAAGAGTGAGTCTTGCTCAACCCTTTGAGGTACCCATTTGTCGGGTGCTTCACCTTAGGAAGCAGGCTTGAGTACCTGACCCTGGAGGTAGACTCAAACTATAGATCATCAGTTAAGTCCAGAAGTGTTCAGTTGTACTATAAATTGAAGCACTTAATCTCTGGGGAGAAAAGGTATTTTTCTGTGGTGGCTGTTTGCAGTTCCCTGCTTGGTGTCCTAGCCCTTTTGGACCTCCTTTTGAATATCTTTCTTTTCCCTGAATGCTTATAAGACGTCTTAAACATCTACATAGTGTGAGTGGCATCTGGGTTACAGTTTCTTAGCAGGTGCCTAAAGTTTAGGAATTGCACCGTGGATCCTGCCTTG
This sequence comes from Falco naumanni, assembly GCF_017639655.2. NCBI lineage: Eukaryota > Metazoa > Chordata > Aves > Falconiformes > Falconidae > Falco > Falco naumanni. The sequence goes on from NC_054057.1 coordinate 31,258,531, forward strand.
GGCTACATTTGAACCTGTGACCCAGAGACGTAAATTTCCAAGTTGTATTTCCTTCCTTTTGAGTCATCCAGCTCCACCAAACTTATTCTTGCTGTTGCTAAAAATGTACTGCATATTGACTGCTGACAGGTTAGACTCTCTTTGTCCAATTGTTTCACATATTACCAAAATTTGTACATCAGACCTGGCAGTGTTATTCTTTTGTGCTTAATGCTAGTCTTGTGCCTGTGTTTCAGGATTCAACTGAAGTGTTCCAGCAAAAATAGCTGCAATATAATTAAATTTATTTTTACATTCTCTAATTTTTCTATTAGTCACTTTTAAAACTGGAGGCCAAATTCTCAGCTGGCGTGAATTTCTTTAAGAAATTCCTTTCTTTCCAGAGTTCCCTTAATAAATTACCCTCTTTCTGGGATGTGAAAAAAAGTGCATTGATTTGTGCTTTGAGACCGCGTGGATTAAACTTGACATCAGCTTTTCATCTGTTGCATTGATCATATTTAACAGGACCTACACAGACAATATGTTTATAAGGACTGGCTATTAAGTGTGCTGTTTCTTGTACTGTAGATAGCAGACATGGTCACTTAGCAGCCAATTGTATTTTATTTTATTTGAATGTTACCACGTGGGAAGGCTGACAAAATCTCTCATGTGCTTATTTTTCAGGAACAATGTGTTTATACTGATATTAGAAATATTTATGCATCCAGCTATTGGCAAACAAGAGTGTTTGCTTTTTTAAAGACAAAGATGAGCGGAATGGGTGGTTTCTGGATGAGAATGATTAATCACGCTCTCTATGTGCTGAGCTAGGACTACTTAATTTATAATCTGTAAAGTTGTATAAATTATATAGAATACTGATTAATAACATTCCCAAATAGAGTTGGATTAAAGTTTTGGTACTTTCATAATTATATGGGACAATATTTGGGTTATTTATTGCTTTGAATTCTGTAATTAGCAGTTCTAGTATTTTTTTTTTTCAAGAGTAATATTGGTCTGAGGAGGGACAAGGAATTGGCTTATGCTTTGATGTGTTTCTGGAATAGAAATGGCTTGGTTATGCTTATGTTTATTTTCATTTTCTTCTTGAGTTTCTTCCTCTTCCTCCTCTGTTTAGCCTTTTGTACCTACCTGAACAAACACACTTTCATTTCCACAACCAATATTTCATTCTGACTTTCAGCCTCATTCATATTCTTTGCATTCCTTTTTAGCAATGCACACTTGCTCACTCTTATAACAAAAAACATGCATTGTGGTTAGGCAGCAGAGGTCAGCGCTAGCCTTGTGTCACAGGTCAAACAAGATCACTTACATTCTTTATCAGGGTCATTTCTTCTCCCTGGGTGGGATAGGAACTGTTCTTAGAGAGGAAACAGCACAGATGTTCACCACTCCTTCAGAATTTCTGCTGCGTGGTTTACCATCATCTGTCATGTAAACTTCCAAAACAACAAGGCATGAATCACCCATAAGTTATCCTACTAGTTGTGTTCAATATTCTGACAGCAAAGGAACTTCAGTGTATTTAAATACACTTGTGATTTATGTAAAAAGTTAAATCCATATTTTTAGTTACATATTAAGATATCTCCAATATTCATAGAGAATATTTACAAAAAGCTCAAAGTGTTTATTTCTGGATTTTCATAAAGATATATTTTTCTGTTGCATATGATTACACGCTTCCTAATATAACTTGACTTAATATTATAAATATTTGTTCTTTTTTTTTTTTTTTTTCAATGTTTGTGCAGAATAATAACACTTCAATGGTATGATTCTGGTTAAAAATGTTTGCATCTTTTGTGATAATTTTTCTCTAGCTGAAAATAAGCTCTTTTGCCATTCTTTTTCAGCTGTAGAAAGGGAGCGTTACTAGTGTTTCTTAGTATTCTTGCATTTTATTGATCCTAAAGGAAATAGGACATTAATTATGCTTTCACCGCTGAGTATTCTTCTATTCATGGGTGAATGAGGTAACACGTAAGAAGTTCTATTACTAACCTTCCCATTCATGGCTGAATTTTTTGCCAGTCTGTCAGCAACATCCCACTTTTAGGTAGTTTTACGTCATAAGCATTTTCTAGAAGATATGTCATTTTGTGTTTACTCCATGTTTACCCTCTTTATTCCCAAAAGTTGCAATATTAAACTGCCAGCATGAAAAAAAACACCAAACAACCAACGAACTTTTATTGAGAAGTTTCAACATTTCAGGTGCTTTATTCCACTTTTTTTTAAAAAAATGTTTGCTTGTATTGGTTTTCCTCCAAAACCAATAGGAGTTCTTTGCTATTGTGTTCACTTGCTTCAGAAATCAACATTTCTTGTTTCTTTTGAGGCATCAGTACAACTAATGAGCCTTTCGGGTTCTTCCTTGTGTGCCTGTGTGAATATACCTCTGTCTACACTAGAAAGTAGTGCAGCGCAACAGCAGCTGATACCTAGAGCAAACTGGTTGGCGCTGAGGATCTTAGCCAATGCTGTGCATGTGTTGCTTTGGCCTTGCTGTAGCCTGGTCTGCAGATTGAATGCCCAATAGCAGCTGGAGTGCTGCCAGAGGGCATCTTCCATTTGCCTTTTGCTCCAAAGTAAGCCAGTTCTAACACTCCAGAGCTGCAATGTGAACCAAAGCTTAGCGACTGGGGGGAGAGCAGGAGATCTGCTTTTAGAATATGCTGACCTCAAATAAAACATTGTGGTAAATGCATTCTTCGCACCTTAGCATTTTCCTAAGTACAGTAGAAATTCAGTGTTTATACCAAGAGCAGCGTTCTTATCAACATCTAGCTGAGTTTGTCACCTTGTATTCTCATTGTTCTGTTTCCAGGGGAGTTCGTCCCTTCTTGCAATCAGGACTGAGGAGCTCAGTTTCTTATGCTATTGTAAAGGCCTTGTCAAACAAATTGAGAGTTTTCATTTAGGTTTTGAATGAGCCAGGATTTCATTCCTTAACTGACTATTCACAGAGAAAACAAGGGGGAAAGGAGAAATATAAGGATCATGGGAGGCTGCCATTACTTCTGGGAAACCATACCCAGTACAGCTGAGCCCAGGTCCAGAAATTACGAAATCATATAACAAGGATAATTAGGTAAAGTCAGTCTACTGACTTCACAGCATCACCCCATGTTATTATTGTTGTGTTACAGTAATACCTAGGCGCCTGTTAAGGTTCACCATCTCATCATGCTAGATGAGTCTCTTTTCCACAGTCCAGGGACAGGAAAGAACTTAATGAGTAGGTAAGACACAGGAAAAATGGTCATCCAACCAAAGATCCCAACTGATTTTGCAAAAGATGCAGTAGTTGTAACATAACTCACTGGTAAGGTATTGCAATAGGCTATGTGTTAGGGTTGTTGTTGGTCGGTAGTACCAGGCCAACGGTGTTTTGCAGTATTTGCTCAGATACATTCTTAAAGTTGCTCTTTTGCTTCAAACCAAACCAAATAAAATGGGATATGTGTACTTATTTTGGTAAATATATGCAAGTATTTTAATATGCGTGCGCGTGTGTGTGTGTGTAGGGATCTTTCCATAGCGGAACAACTATCTCGCTGAAGTTGGGGTTACCAGCTCAAAAATAGTTAATGGATGTTATCATTTGATCTAGTGTTAATTGTTCTTATAAAACCTGTCGCTTTACAACATAGTGTAGATGTACCCTGTATGAATTAATTACGATGTTCGTGTCACCACAGTGTGGCACACTTACTTTTATCACATATAACCTTCTTGACAAAGTATCTGTGTATGACTTCCTTTATTACTTAGCATTTCCCCAGCTTCATTCAGAAAGTTACAATGGAGTCAAACTTGTCCAGCAATGCTGTTTTCTTTCAGCGTGGTGTTGTACCTTAAAGCCACATGTAAGTCTAAGTCATCAATTTTTTATTTGTACTCCCAATATTCTAACATTCTTTTTCAATCCTCAGGGTTTCAGGGTGCACACATTTATTTCTCTCTAGTTTTGAAGAGATAATACTTCATAAACCATAATTTCTAATACTTTTAATACTTTTTTTTTTTTAGAAACCAAAATTTTTTAGGGAGATTTGTTAAATGACAATGCTGGAGCAGACTGATACATTGTTCTCTTTATTGAAAATCTAGATGCAAGAATTTGTTGATTTCTGTAAATGGAACAACTACGTGCAACTTTTGAGCACAGAAAAATGAAATACAGATATCTAGAGGAGCAGCAGACTTGTCATCACTCTGCCCAACACTTGCATCACATTATAATCCTGAAAAAGCTTACTGCCCTATTTCCATTAATTTTCGTAACTTATTTTGGCTGTTGCATAGTCCAAATCTTGCAGAGTCCCAGCATTTAATTTTAAAAATGTATGTTCTTTGAAAGTTGTATAAGGCAAGAAGTATTCTTTCACTTTTTATGCTGTAGCTCAGATTTACATTTTTAGAGTGTCCATCAGCTTTGGCAAAATGAAGATTAGTTTGATCCAACTTCTGAAGCTGGGAGTAAGGCCAAGACTCTGGTAGTCAGAGATCTGCAAAAGCGTGTGGCTGCTCTATTACCTGATGCTTTTGGCCCTATTTTCAAGATTTTTATATACTCTCTTTTTCTTGTCTGTATAGAGCTTATATTTTCTTTTTCTCTGAGGCTGGAATCTGATACTGTTTTCACTTAGCATCTTTTGCACATCACTAAATGCATTATGAAGCATTTCCCCAAGCTCAACTCCACTACTCTGGGGATATGTCAACAAATAAGTGGTTGAGCTAGCTTAACCATGGCCATTCCCATCTCTTATGAATATTTCATCTTAATTAATAAAAGAAGCCTGGACTTTTCCAAAACACTGATGCTTCAAGGAGTAGCCTTTGTTTCACCCCATAGGTTTTCTCAGCACGTGAGCATTGATTTTAAGTGGAAATAAAGTTTTGCATAATATGCAGATGAACACTTGACCATTAATAACCCAGCTATATTCAATCAAAATAGGAATGGTCCAATTACTCCACAAATACAATTCACTGAATCAGTATCTGTGGTTTAAGTTTGTCACAATGTAACTAGCTCTGCTGAAACTGTAAACTGCATTGTGAAAACAGACATGTTAAGGGAAGTCTCTTATCTGCCTTTTTTTATACTTGTTCTGCAAACAATATTTAAATTAATTTATCAAGATGTTACAGGCTTTAAACCTGAAATTTGCAGACATGAGTTCCTATTTAGAAGTATTTTTGAGAATTTCTTCTTAATGTTATGTATTACGAAGCATTTCAGAAATGGCTTTGAAGACCATAGAAAGGCAATATGTTCCTACAGACAGCTTAACCACGGAAGCAGCTGTACTATTTTTTTCAGTTAGAGCTATCTACAGAGAGATAATGAATGAGAGGAGACAAGGGATTTGATTTTACGCTTTCTATGTGTTGTCTAGTTTTTGTTTGCAATTAACTGCAACAAAAATAGTGAGCTGTTGAAAGTCCATCTGCAAGATAAGATCTAAGATTTGCAAATTGAAGGTTATCAAGGTATTTTAGGGATCCTTTTGTCATGCAGAGGAAAACCGAAATGGGGAAAGAAAATGCAAAAGTTGGCAATTGGTCTTTAAATGCTTGTGGTAGTAAGAAGAATACCCAGAAAATAAAAAAGGTTCATTATTAAACACACTGAATTAAAAAAAAAGAAAATTTAAAATGCTACCCTAACTCTCCTATTCTAAATGAAATGATAAAAAGGCAATGTTGCTAATTATAAAGTATCATATATCTAATTCCATAAAAAACATGAAAGAATTAGTGGAAAATTAGGATACTATTGCTTTGTTTTCTGGTATAAGTTAATTTAATGACAGCAAATTTACTGCTAAACTATCAACCAGTAGAATATTTTGAAAATTTAATATTTTTGAGATTTAGCATTCTGAAAAATTGTATTTTTTTGTTTAGGGGGGAAGGGAAGTGGCATCCTTCCCAGTTTTGAATTATCATCCACATATTCTTGGTTTTGGGGTGGCCTTGCTCTCCCTCTGTCCCCACCCCCCAGTGTCTAGATACTTTTCTACCTTCAAAAAAAAACCACTGTCCCTCCCACTTTGTTCTTCATCCTCACACCCTATCAATGCTCATTTTCAGGGATAGAAAAAGGAAATTTTAAGTGTGGCATATAGGGAATTCTTGACACACTTTGCAACACAAGAAGAAATAAATCGAACTTGAACTACTTAGGCAATTTGTTGCAAATGTTTTCAGCTAATTCTCCAAGGCTTTCCCCATGACACCAGCAGAACTTCCCACCTTTTTTAGGGTTACTCTGTTGTGAGTTGGCTACATCACATGTGTGTGCTTCAGCTTGACAGGTCACAGAAAGTATAGACTAGCCTTTCACCTCCAGCTGCCCCTCCACTCGACTTCCTCTAAGCAATATTGGCTTCTGCAACTAAAAACTGCTTTTCACATATAATGAAATTCACAAGTGCATTGGAGGAAATGTGATTTCTTTTTTTTTTTTTTTTTTTTTTTCCTGCCCCCACAATTTCAATAGCAGTTTATTCCTTTAAAAGGCAAATTGCAGAAGGGAATAACTTTGAAAGCAAACTGGAAATATAAAGACAGGAAATGAGTCTGTGACTGTATAACTGAGTTCATAAATGGGTCCTTTTTTGGTATGAAACTGGGCTTTTAAAGTAGAAAAATCACCTACTTAACAAAACCATTCGCTGTTTCAGCACTGCAGGAGCATGAAATAAATCCATGTTTCTTTCTAATATATCATTCATTCTATCAAACTATTTCCAAATGACCAGACTTCTAGCAGTGCAGCAGAAGGTTCCATACCTCTGCTGGGATAGTGATTTTTTAAAATATAATCCTTTGAGTTTCCTTGTTCATTCGGGTTTACAAAGATGCCTATAAATCCTCCCTTAATCTGAAGCTGAGACAAGCATATTCTTTCTCAAATTATGAGCTACAGATACTCGAACTTCCCGCAGAAACCCCTTTTAGTTCTTCTGCAGTGAGGATTTCTGTATTTTGATGCATTCAGATATAGTCTGTCCTGTATAAATCTCAGAGTATTTTACATGCTCGTTCTACATCAACAGTTATTCAGAATCTCCAAGGTTGTCCCTGGTCACTGTTACAGTGCTATCATGTCAAACAGCATTGATGAAACACCTAAATCACTTTATTAGCACAGCATTAAAGCTGACCTTGCCTGCACTGTTTAGGGCAGAAAGCAACCACTATAAACTCAGAATTTCTCTCTAGCTTGACTCCATCTCCCAGGTGAAAAATGCAAGTTAACAGCTGCTTTGTGTTGTTTCCCCCCCAACCTCTGCCCCAAATAAATCAGTAAAATGCATGTACACACAAGGCATGTCCATTGTAAAACAATTCTGTAGGATTTAGACTTAATTGACTAAAAAGAAAGTTTCCTTCAAAATTTCCTAATTCTTCTGCTTATTGAGATTTTATTCTTGTTTTGTTGTTTTGAACTTTAAGATGAAACACTCCCAAGTGTCTTTCTTTAGTCCACTTTTCCGTCACAGTTTCTTACTGCTTTTTGGAAACAACTTTTCCTCCAATTCAGAAGTTTGAAGAGAAAGAAATATTGCAAATGCTTTATGCTAAACGTAAAAAACCCCCAGAACTCAGGTACTTTTTCAGATTTGGATTACCTCAGATTGTGTTGTGCATCAGAAGATGAAAGTGCTGCATAGCAAGTGTACCTTGCATGCAAATGGGAAATGAAGGCCAAAATCATTATGCACATTAGAAGATTAGGGATGATTTGTGGCTATCAAAAGTCTTTTAAAAAAAGGTGGTAGTGAATGGGCTGGAGGTGATGCCCATGCTCTCTTCAGTCCATGTGGCTGAGGGTAGCAGCTATGATGGGTGACTGGGATCTCTGCAGGTTCAGATATTCTGGTTCCAGTAGAACGAGATTTGACCATGGAGCTTTAGAAAAAAATTTCTTCCCCCCACCCTTTCTCCTTAGAAAGCACCCGTATGCTCTAAAATGTACTTTATTGCTGTAGCCTAAAGGTATCGTGTTATTACTTTAAGGTATGTGAACTATATAGATCCCACATAAGATGACTGACAAAATGATCGAGTAGTTAGAAAGAACATCCTGTATCTCTGAAAACCTTATTTTGGTCTTACTTAGTCTTCAATCAGTTTTGTGTTTGCTTTTTTGTTTTGTTCGATTTTTTTTTTTTTTTTTAATCTTGCAAGGAGCTGTGAAACAGGGAATGATAATTAGATTTTCACTGTAGATAGAGTAACAAAATATAGTGCAATCTCAAATCATTATTGGCTACTAAGGAAGAAGCTATGGAAAAAATATGGTGTGGGACAGAGAGGAGGGTGTTAATGACAGTTTTTCTTTGTAGTTTTAAAGTAATAAAGATGGCGCTCTGATGAGTCATTCTACTATGTATCTGAAAATGGCAGATCAAAAAAGCATGAGCTATATTTGCTTTGGTATTTAATTATGGTCAGCAAAACCTATGAAGCTGTCATATTGCTTCCTTCTTTTAATTTATTTGTAAAGGTGATTTTGTCTATTTGTCATGTTAGAATGTAGAGGTTTTTCTCTCTTTTGACAGGTTATGTAGGAATAGTATTTTCATTATTCCTGTGGATGGGAACTTTGAGGAACATTATAGTTTTCTTCACTGACAGATGAATTCTATTTTTTTAAAGAAAAAAATAATGGACTGGATAACATCTTAAACTTATTTAAATATAATTCTTTTTTTTTTTGTTGTTTTAAAGAAAAAAAAGTTGTCTTGAGTAAAATAGACTGAAAATCTCTTAAACTTATTTAAATATGATATTCTCTACTGTGTCTTACGGAGAGAGTTTCTTTTTCAAATTCTGAGCCAAATTCTACCATCTTACAGTCATACAGTTTATATTATTTGTAATATTAGTGTATTCAATTCGAAATATAGCCACCTTCAATACATTTTTACATTCAAAATTAAGATACACTTCCTACCTCATAATTACCCCAGGGATACAGAAATTAGTACTGTTTAAAATTAAAGTCACTCTTCGTCCAGTCTTAGACTTGTTAAAACATAAAACTTTCGAGTGGTTTGCAAAACTGAATCAACTCAAAGTTGACTGAAATATTTTCTTTCCATAAGATGATCATATTTTTTCAGTAAGTTCTTATGCTTAATTAAGAATTTTGATGAGTTTATTTCAGGATAGTTTTCTCTAAAGTGTATTTGAAAGATACAAACTTACATTCTAGCCAGATGAGCGTTCATGTATGGTAAATTGTGGATGCTAGAGTAATTTGTATAAGCAGTATTACTTTCTAAATGACTGGTTCTGTTTTCCACTTAAAAGATAAAATTAGGGTACTGTCTTTCCAGAATATATTTTTATCATGTCTAAAGGTATTTAAATGAGTTTGTATACAGAATACCACTAGAAATATTTTCAAAGTTGGACAGGAGTAGACACACATCTGACTACCTTTCATGCAAACTATATCCAGCTTCTGCATCATATCAAAATGCTTCCCTTGCCCCTGTTCCCTTCACTATACTTAATGCTGGAGGGACATCTGTCCCTAAAGCTAGGAGATGTCCAGCTGCAGAAGTGGCCTAAACCACTAAGCACTTCAGCTTCCAAATGTATACGAGATGCGTTCATATACAACTCTGCTGGACAGACTACAACCAGAGTATCAGACAAGTTATTTCTCACTCATTCTGATGGGATAAACTAATTCAGCAATGTCCAGAGCACAGTTACACAAATAGTTGTCACAAAAGGAGTGGTTAGGTTAGGTCACTTAAAGAGTTACCACCAAAGAGTTTAAGTGAAGTAGGTTCAATATGAATTTGTGGAAACACTACTGCACAAGATTAGATGGCAAGATTCACTCTATTCTATGGAGCAAATGCACAGAGATAAGTTGAAATCAAGTCAGAATAGAGTTGGAAGCAGTTTACAAAGATCAAAGGTATAAAGGGCTAAAGAAGATCCTCCTGTTGAGTCACAAGGTTTAGAGTAGATCCCCTTGTTTTCTGAACTCTCACAGAATTTAGGTGCAGCTGGATCCAGCCTTAGTCTCAGACTTGGCCAATGGTTTATGTCTAAAAGGGAAAGATACAGAAAGTGGGGTAAAGAGTAAGGGAGACTCTTCCACTGAATCACAAGGTTCAGAATAGACCCGCTTGCTTTCTAAGCTCTCATGGTGTTTAGGTGTGGCTGGATCTATTCCTAGTCTCAGACTTGGAAAACAGATTAGATCTAAAGGGTAGAGAGAAAGAAAAAAAAAAGAGAAAGTTTGTTTGTAGTTCAAAATTATTCACAAGGTTTTAGCAGAAAATCAATAAAATTTATTTTAAATCACAAAATTATATGACTAACCTAACTACTTCAAGCTTCAGTATCTATTACAGCAAAGGTATACCTACTAAAAGTTTGCTCTCGGCTTCAGTGAAATACTCAATCCTATGCCTTTGCGTTCCTCAACGGGCAGAGGGTTGAGCCTGGAGAAGCAGGGGTATCAGCCCAGACCCTGGCATCAACTTTCTGGGACGGTCCCCCTAGTATCACAAACTTAGTTGTTTGTGAGCTCCGAGCAGTGTCCCAACCATGAGAGCTCCCAGGGTCTCACTTTAGGACCACTGTTCGTTTGTAAGGCTGTGAGATGATTTGCTTTAGTCATCAGCAAATTTCCATTCTGACCGCAACCTGAGTTGGTAATTTCTCAGAAATTCCAAGCACATTGTATCGTTCCCTCAGTTGTCACTCGGGCACTCAGGCTGTGGTCTGTCAGGAACATGCCAGGGTTGTCAGGGAGTGACTGTTTCCATTCTTCTTCCCTATGTTGACCAGTCAGTGGGAGTTCCGGTATGGACAGTGTTGTTCTCTACCTTAGCAAAATAAGAGTTATTACTACAGTCAAGGGCTACTTAACCACCCAACTCATTACTCAGGTACTGAGGCCTAGCTGCATGAAGGATAATCATAAATGAATTGGTTTACAGCTCTCCTAATTTGGACAACATCATATGTGCACCAGAGAAGTGAGCTTTTTTATTGACTACTGCATCACCAGTTTAACCCATGAGACATAACAGAAGGGTAGCGGTGGTAATGCCCTTCTTAAATCTGTCTAGGACTTGAAAGGAAATTCAAATTCACCATGCTTTTCTGCTGTCTGATTTTGCTTATGCTTTTCAAATTAGGATGCCCACCGATCAGGAGAGAGCCAGAGTAACTTCTGGCATGCTTGCGCTCAAGCTCTACAATTTTGTGTCAAAATTTTCAATATTCCATGAAGAAATTGAGCGCAAGGTCTGAGGGCTAAACAGGATGATTGAGCCACCAAGCTGTACTCTTTGTCTCTCTGGTTCAATGGGCATATCGAGCATTCAGAAGATAGAAGAATCTCCTCCAATTTTTACTTTAAAATGCATTACATTTTTAGGCACTCAGATCCAAGGGAGACTTCAGAGTTGAAAATACTGAAGAGTAGGAAAGAGTTTTCTTTGCTCCTACATCTTTGAGAGGCATGCCTAAGCCTTCTATTGAGCAGCTTAGGTGGATCCCTCCTCTGTTTGCCTTTATTTATGAACTGGATTTTGGCAGTTTTAAATCTCTGTGTGTACTCTGAAGGTGTATTTGGCCTCAGGTGTTTGCCTTCCAATTCCCATTATTGTCTATGTACGTTAGACCTCTACTACCTAAAAAGTAATTTATTTTTTTTGCAAGATTTTTTGTTTTTTCATTTGTTTATTCCCAGACTTTGCAGTTTTTAAAGCTCTCTGAGGCACCAGGGAAATGTTTAGTCCTAAAAATTCACTTCTTATTACTGAAGCTTTGTATTCCTGGCAGGTCTATGCTCCTAACTTCTGACTTGATTAACAAAACTCCCCAAGCTAGCCTGAGTTCAAACTTGGGTCCCTCACGCAAGAGTTCTTCAAGAATTATATTCCACACCTATTTGCCAGCTGTTTCCTTCTGACCTTCCTGTTGCTGAAGCCTCTATCCACCCTTGAGAAAGCTTGCAGATTGTCTTGCACATCTCCCTGGACATGCATTATCTCCTACGCTCCAGGCTTTGTTCCCTCCCATAACCATCCTGGTCTCCACACCCAGCAGTGTTATGAACTCCCAGCCTTCAGGACACTTTCCATGTATCATTTACTTGGATGTTAGGCAGATAGTTTAGCATTATTATTTAGTTCTATTATTCAATAGTACTTCTATGATAATATTTTAAGTTTTTGTTGTTTGCCTTGAAGTAAGAATCATCATTATGCTTAGCTTTGCTAAAGAAAAAAAAAATTACTAATGTATGCTGGGTTTTGGTTACAACATTATATGCTGAATGAGTCCAGGAAGAAATTAGCTGCATAGAGAGAAACAAGGAAGATGGAGAGATCAGAGATCCTGTTCTATACTTAGGCTTCCATGAAGGAATTCAATAGACTAGATTAATTAACTTTAGCCTGATTTTTCAGGGGACCTTCAAAATTTTGTGTTTCCCCAACACACATAAAAAATGGCTGAAAAATGTTTCTTGAATCATAGAAAAATGTTAAATGACTCAAGGTCATCTTCAAAATCTCCACACTGTTGATGGAGGTATGGTGATCATAAACAAGGGAATATGGCCAGCATATCTTGAACCATAGTGGTTTTTAACTGGCTGCACATATAACTTCGAGAGCATTTTATAGGACAATTAAGTTACTGTGGCCCTGTACATTTAATGAATTACTTTTCAGTAATGGCTGGATGGGAGGCCCAAAGGTTAATAGTGAGTTATGGTTCTTTCTGAAATTCTTAAATGGTGAAAAATACCTATGTTCAGAACTTTGTTAGGGACAAGAAAAATCACTCTAAAGAGCTTTTTGCCCTCAAAAAAAATATCTTTGGAAAACCTGATTTTTGTCTCAAGAAATAAAAATGCGGGGATATGGCCTGGGAATATCCTGATAATCAGTTCAGGCAGGAATCAAATGTTTCGGATTAGGTAACTCTTCCTGCTGAGATCCCTTGCACCAGAGGATCTGTTCAGCAGATGAAGAAAAGTTGCTGGAACTAATTTTTCTAGAAGAATTTTTTTACATTTCTTCACTCTAATCGGTTACCTCAGTGCACAATAACAAGAAATTGAGAAGAGTTTTCAGAAGCTGCAGCTCCTGGTCCCCTGTTACCTCTTTGAGTTGTCTCATTAAGGAGGATGGGGCTGCAGACATGAGTCAGTTCAGGATTTTGCCCGGTGGAACATACTAATTTTCACAAGAGAGAAAGGGAATTTTTCTGTAGTTCGCTGGTCCTTCTGCTTACTTTCCTACACTAAATCTGTCATCTGCTTACAGTTTTGCATGTGCTTATGTGCATCTAGCTGAATCTTAAAGAATTGCAGATGTATGTGTATTTCTGAGAAAGACATGCCTATCATTCCTCTGAGTTAAATGGTCTTTCAAACATCCTTCAAATACATATTTTTCTTGCTGGAAAAGCTTTCTGCTACATGACAGTATTTCTTCATTCAAGATAGGTCATGACTGTAGCATTGATAACGGTTAGTTAAATACTTAGAAATTGTGACTAAGAAGTTATATGTATACAGTGCCTTGGATAAACCCCATACGGAAAAGAAAGTACATCTTTTTGATATGCTTTTTGTTTCATATACATTCAGTTACCTGAATGCATGCTCTTGTGGTCTAGACACAGTTCCATTTACTTGCCTTTCTAGTGTTAAGCATTATTAGAAAAGTTTGTAATTGTGCTTTCATTGTTCATGGCTGTATCATTCTGGGTTGGCTTTTTTTCCCTGAGCTTCTGTCATGGCTGATTCCTAGTAATAATAACAAAAAAATGCGAAGGAGAGAGACAAAATGAAATGAAAGAATGAAACAGTCCTGAGAAATGAAAGCTGAAACCCAAGTATGTCACCTGCTTTGAACTAATCCCATTTTAACATGTTATAAAGACTGCTGTGAAATTTGATGATGGCATTATTTTTCATATTTATAGCTGAATGCAGTCCCTAACCCTTTTAGGCTTTGGGCTTTGGGGGCAAAAATGCCATACCAATATTATTCGGTATCAATCAGTATTTAACTCCGAATTCAAACATTATCTAAACTTTGAGTTAGTTTTATTTTACCGAGGTTCTGAAAGTATAAGTAAGATGAAAGGGAAAGAGGCTCACCATAAAGTTTTCCAGTCACTGAGACAGATGTAAAGGAAGCTGAGACTTTGTATTGTGATTTAGTGTAAGCATCTCTGGCTTTTGGCAGGTATCTCATATTTTGCATATATTGTCTTTGTCCTCTACACTTTTTCAAACAAAGTATTGCAAATCTGATTATGAGTAAGAAAAAAAAAAAAAAAGGAAAAAAATAAGAGACACTATTTCTGTGATCTCGCTTTCTTCTGAACCAAATCCTCTGTGCCTCAGTCCATCCAGCTTCTTTCTGTGGAATTTTATGGGATTTGCAGTTCTGAGCATCAGCAGAGCAGGAATGAGCATGTGTGCCTTACCCCGGGATATTCTCACATACTCTGGAAGGTGATTAGTTTCTTTTTGGTACTTCCACTGCAAATGGTATGATCACTCTGCTTTGTACTTCTCCAGATAACGTGTGTAGGAGTTTACTCACATTTGATGCACAGAAGGATATATTCACTGAAGAGATTTCCTCAGTGCATTATAATGTGTTGACATTCCATATAAGTTGCTTCTGGTGCAGCTAATACATATTTCAATGTCAGTGCTAGAATTTGATAATGAACACCCAAATTAACCTTTGTATTAATATTTACATTTTTCTATTGTGTTGTGTTTTATTAAGACGAGAAGTGGATCCAAAATAGCTAAAAAAGTAACATCACATAAAAGAAAATCAAGTGATTTAGATTACATTTTTGTCTTTAATAGCAAATGGCCTATAGAGATAATATGAAATAGCTTTCTGCCAAACTGAAAGGTAGAGGACTGCCCTGAATTCAGCTGCTTTACAGCAGTCTATACAACATTAAAAGTTCTGATGCACCTCAACTTAATTCTGAAAAGAACTTGCCTGTAATACATACCCTTTGAGTCAGTATCTTTTGATGCCAGTTTGTTGAGCTGCTGAGTATAAGCTGTTGAATTTGAGTTACTTTGCCAACAAGTCAACAGGATGTTGACAGAGAAATCATGACTCAATGGAAGAAAAACTACTTCAGTACTAGGAAAAGCAACTTTCTTAACAAACTTTGTCTGTTCTTTCATATACTTTTATCACTCCAGAATATTCTGTGGTGTCAGATGGCAGATTTTATAGCACAACTGATCACAGTTTGAGCTGTTCAGCAGTTTTTAAGTGTCAGTATAACAAAAGCATGAGCAGATCTTTACACAAATACGTAACTCAACTTTCTGAAACAAAGGTGAGTCTTTGCTTTTCTTTCAGTAAATCCTAGGGATGCACTGGGTGAGAATGTGTGCGACATATGCTTTGAGCACATCACAGAGCTGGCAGCTGGGAGTAGGGTGGATGTAAGTCTTTGTAAATGCTGACTTTGCTCTGCTCCTGGATCAGCACTGCCAGCCCTGGCATGATTTAGAAAATCTTGGAAGGTTTGGGTTATGGAGGCCTGTCTCTAGTTACATCCATTTCTGCCTTATAGTAGTCTGTTTGCTCATGGGCAAGATCATGACCCAGCATCTCTGCGGTGCTAGAGTTTGGCCTGATACACACATCAGTGGCCCAGCACTATCCTGAGACAGCTGCACGGTTCTTGAAAGACAACTTAGGAGTGTGTTTGTATGCATCGGCCCCTGGCAGAATATTGCTGGTTTGTGCTTCTTGTTATTTTATACCTGGGAGTATAGATGGACTAGAGTGGACAAGAGTAGAGTCGACAAGAACCTGATCCTTTTTTAGATCTTAAATTTTATGTTAGTACAGAGGCAAAGTATTTATGTACCAAAAAAAGCAAAGTCATTCTGACAGGTTCTTAATTTTTTATTGGGCATCCTTTTATTATTTTGACTTATCTAAAATAACAGAACGAAGCTTGAATATTAAATGATATTAGAGATGCATTTGCAAGCTGCTGTCTTATTTAATAATAGTCAACTAATTAAATTATCTCCCTAATCTGCTCTCTGTGACTCACTAAAATTGTGAGAGGTAAAAATAGCATTTTGAAAACTGAATAGATAGAATGTGCCATACCTCAGCTGCTGTTGTTTTTTGTAACTAATGGGGTAATATATCACACCAAAGCAACTTGTGCTAAGTTTAAGGTGTTTTGGAAAAGATAATTTAAAGCCATTCACACACAACCACTGGTGTGGGCAGCCAACTGAGCAAATCAGTAAATTGTTGCATAAATTCTGGCAATGTCAGTCATTCATGTTCAAAAGCATCACCACAAAAACTGAAGTAATGGATACCAACAAAGGCCTTAATTCTCAGAAACAGGTAATTAAGTGGTCTATTGAGTTAAAGTTTGGGGCACCTAATCTAGAGAAGTGACTGGCTGGTATTTGCCACCTTCATCTGTTTTTAACAGGACCTCTAGCAGCCAGCCTGTATCACTCACTATGTGAACTACGGTGCAGACTGTCAATTTCCTTTTTATTCCATTATGTATTTTTTTAAACATGAAATAATTTTCTTACAGCAGATCCTAATCTCTTATCAATACAAGAAATAATTGGTTTTGATTTCAGCTTATAGAAATAAGCATTATGTTATGATTTTCCTGTCAGCGAACACATTTTTAAAGGGGGAAAAACTCTAAAACTAGGTGAGAGAGAAGATGAAATCAAGCGGAAATGCATTCCTCACAGGAGACAGGCTAGTTTTTCTTCTTACTTTTTTTTTTTTTTTTTTCCGAAGCAGTCATTAAAATCTGTTTCCGAAATCTTAACTTTATCAACTGCAGATAGGAGGGTGGAAATATGTGTGGAGAAATTATTTTTTGAATTAGTTCCATTTTCCCATAACTCCAGTTGGGAAGCGTGATAAAATTATCAATGAAACATCCTAATCTGATCCTTAACCAAAGGGATGTTGTCCTATGAATCATCTGTGTTTGTGGGAGGCAACACTGAAACTAACAGAGCAGGAATGGGACCCAGATGTTTTCTGGAAAGCTGGTTGCGCTGTAGGCTGTGTGTATTACCTAATGTAGGCGACCATATGGAAGAAAAGGTTGGAAACATCCCATTACAAATCGTATATCACTGAGCTGACAGCAAAGATTTCAGCTTATTTTTATTTAAATCATGAAAGCAGCTGCTCAGCTGTCCAGCTGTATTAGATTTAACCCTTTTTCTGGCAAACGAATTTTGCTTTATGAAATGGCAGCTGAACAGTTTGGTGCGCTTGCAGAAAAACCCAGGTTAGAAGCTCCTGTGATAAGCCTTGCCCAGTCCAGCAGCACAGCACTAATGATGGCAAAGTCTGCCGCTGGGTGACAGTGTCGCCACTCGATACACCTGT
Source organism: Falco naumanni (assembly GCF_017639655.2). Classification (NCBI taxonomy): domain Eukaryota; kingdom Metazoa; phylum Chordata; class Aves; order Falconiformes; family Falconidae; genus Falco; species Falco naumanni. Next base: position 31,276,011 of record NC_054057.1, read on the forward strand.
ACTTCAGGAAACACCAGCGAGCCTCTTTCCCTGCCAAGGCTGCAGAAGAAAGGTATACGAACTATGGAAAGAGAGCATTTGTATTTTTTTTTTCCTTTTAATCTACTTATTTTTCAATTGTTGCACACCTTTAGAGGAATTACAATTTTTAAAATGTTCTTATGCCCTTCTATTTTCTATTTTTCATCTCTATTATTATTTTTTCTTTCCTTAATTTTCCTTCCTCTTCTCTTTTGGTGTTTTCACATGGTGTTCATTTCACTCTGTCTCCGGTAGCCTTTCTTCTCAACTCCTCTCTGCTCTTCCTTCTTCTGGCTCTATACTTTTTCTTTTCTTCTTTTTTTTTTTTTTTTTTTTTTTTTTTTTTTTTTTTTTTTCCTGCTCTCCCCCTATTGTTTTCTCTCTGTCACTAATATATAGGATTCTCTCAGGGACCATCCCTTTGCTGCTTCTCTGCCCCCTTCTATATGCTGTTTTCTCTGTCTTTTAAAGAATTTCCTCTTTCCATAGATTTGATATTTATATAAAAAAAGCACTTAGTGTGCAGAAAGGCTGTTCTCATCAGTAGGAAACAATCTTTGGCCTCCAAATCAATCCTTCACCACATGTCTCAAGCAGCTTATTGATTTGTTATTTTTTAGTACTCTTTTGCTAGAGAAAGAGACTTTAAGTGAAGCCTAACAGTTACAGTTAAGTAACAGCCATACAGTAAGTACAGACTTTAATTTCCTGTGTAGAAATCTGTAGAAGAAATATAAGGAGTATCCAGCATAATACTAAACCAGATTAGTAGTTCTGGCATGCTAAAGCAAGTTTGTCTCTTACTGTTTTGGAGGCTGTATGCTTTATCCTGTGCTATGTCTACCCTGCTCACCTCTATGTCAGAGTCCTAGGTTTGCCTGTCAGAGCGTGGAGGTTTTCTTATTTACATCCTTCATGTTTTATATTGTAGTCATAGTCCTTTAGGACTACAGAATATTTTAGAGGAATTTCTTCCCCATACATCAATGTGAGGCTTTGGCATAATGGTATGCTTATGTTACTACTTGTATTTGATACAAATATTTACATCCAGATTAATTATCTCTTCCCTAAACACAGTGGAAACAGAAGGAGCACAGCAGCAATCGCTTCCCACTAGCGCTTTACAAGAGAGCTGCTGGCATACACACAGCCTAATAACCTCCTAAAGTGGTAATCTAAGGCACTAAGGTGTGGCTGTGGTAATGGTATCAATCCCTAGTTAGTTGGGAAAGAGATAGGAGCAAGAACTGAGATCTTCCCCTCTGGTTAAGAGCAACAGAAGGTGTTGTACCTGGCTACAGAAAGGTTCTTTGTACCCAGGTACTGTGAAGGGCAGCCAAAACACTGCCCTCTTCCAGAAGTAACTTCTGTGCTAATGCTCTGTCAATAATTCCACGATTTCTTTAGTTCCTGGAGGTTCAGCTTCCTTGCCATCATCAGAATAACTGTTTTTCCCTGCCCTCCCCCCTCTCTTTTCCTGTTTCCATTTCCCTTTCTATCTCTGAAGGCTGTTCTGAAACACCCAGATATACCTACAATGTTATTTTCATGCCTATAACAGTTTGTTTTCTGCTAAAACCTACTGTTCTGACTTTCCAAGATTTTCCTCATTGTTTTATGTAGCTCACGCTCACCCATTGTGTATAAGGTTTGAATCTTTCTGTTCCATAAAACTAAATTTTCCCTTCCAGCCTATTAGTCAGATGCCCAGTGTCATGTTAACAGTCTGCACCTGTGTCCAATTTATGGTTAATACACATTTTCCTTCCTTGCATTCAAAATGATAATCCAGTTATTTCTTGGACAATTCTGATGGGGCATTCATCACTCATAGTGATTCCCTTCCTGCTGAAGCAGCCTTTCTTCCCTGGTGCAACGGTGTCATCTCTGTGTGTTGGGTAGCATCTGCTCCTTTCATGAATACACCATGACCTGGATCTGTGGGAAGACACTGATCTGCACTGATTAGTATGTATCTTGCTTGACTGGTTAGACTTACAACCAAAACATGCCTGGAGTATTGTGTTCCTTTAGGGGACACATGGAAAAGTTTTCATTTTTTTCTGAAATTTTTGCTTTCTTGCAAATACAGCAGTTTTGGTGAAAATGGTTGTTTGGTTTTTTGCTATCAGACATTATCCTCTAACTTTCTACAGAGTCATTGTATTTGCACTATTTGAAAAACATTTTGCTTTATATCTAATTGTTATAAATGACTTATATTTACAGTCATTCAAAATAGCATTATCTTGTTTTCCTTCCCAAATATGATGTCTTATGGGCATGTTCTGCAAATTGATATATTCCTGAAGTTTTGTTTTTCCTAGGGATGCAAAATTATTCAAATCTCTGTTGCTCAACCTGATAGCATGTTCTTCCTCATTTGTTTCTCAGTTTTTATGTAAATCTAAGGCCTTGGACTAAAAAGAAGTTTCAAAAAACTACCGTTTGTTCAATATGTAGGGTTTTTTGTTTTGTCTTTTTAAAAAAATTGAACCATTTCTTGCCTGATTTTTTTTTTTCCCCTAGCTATTTGGCACAATGTTAGGTAGTCAGGCTGGACAGCCGAACTGAACTTCCCTGTATTGCTGTTCATCAGCTTTCACGGACCTGTGTTCTCTTTTCCTCAGCTTCTTGTATGTGGTAGCTAACTATGAGCTAGTATCAGACCTTTGTGATTAAGACAACTAATGTAGTTAGTATATATGCTAATGTAACAATTAGTAAGCCAACAAATACATGAGAAATGACAGTGTGGAGGGGAGGGGAAGTTAGAGAAGGGTATCTCCTAACTACGCAGATTACCACATAGCTGGTTAGGCAGCTGGACATCTTCTAGGCTATCTTCATACCCTTCAGAGCTCCTTCTTGCAGGGAGGGGGCAGAGGGAAGCCACGGTGGGTCTCTTCCTGCAGCTCGAGGCTACTGCTCCTGGGGCCTTAACACAGAATCTCACCCAAGGAATTCAAGCTGATTTTGCTGTGAGGTCCTCCAGGTGGCAATGCAGACAAACTAACAGGTCAGAGAGACGGCTTAAAAATACTGAACTGAGAACTTTTAAAGTTTAATTACCAGAGTAGTCGTTTGAATTGTGTTTATAATTTAAAATGTTTATCATTCAGACGGGACTGCCAGGTTCACGTAAATGAGAATTAGGCACAAAACAAAAGGGATAAATTTGGTTTATGTAATCCCATTATCATTAGTTACTTCATAGCCAAGATTAGAAGATGAAATATTTTAATGTTAAAAAAAGTCAAAACCCACAAATAATTACATTTAAAGGAACTAAAATGACTCACACTATTAATGGTGCTTAATTCTCCACAGTCATGTATATTGGTAGTCATTTATCCCTTGAGGAATGCATATAAAATGTTGCTATTATGATTTTATATCATTTGTACCAATTTTACAAAGACAAAAAAATGTGTGTAGTTATAACAAAATGAAGATGCAACTTCTAGATGATTTAAAAACTTTAAACCTCGGGAAATACAAAGCAGCTAACATGTTTAGACTAGAGATTTTCAGACAATGAATTTCAGTGTGCTTATATTTTGCAAACTATCATTTATGTATCAAAAGGTCTGCCTGGTGACAGGATGTTCCATGTCCTGATTCATAAACTTTAACCACAACAAAGCCAAACAATAAGAAAACAAAGCCTCAACCCTAAGTTACATAAAATATTTAAATAAGATCTTTTTCTCTATACTTGCTATAGCAATGTTGCAATAGAAATGAAAACAAGCTCCTAATGCCAATCTATAGGACTTGATGATGTAAATGACTATTAATTTTTATAATTATGTGAAAAGGTGATTAACTTCACAGAATGCCACAATGTCCACTCCTCAGCATACCAACTTGGCAAGATTGCTTTGTCAGGGAAAGGAACTTTAGAGGGAATTTAACCTTGTCAGTGACACTTACATCCCAGATGCTCCTATTTGGAGCTACCTGTAAATATTTTTCAGAAAAGAAAGTCTTCTGGAGTTTCATGAAATGATACCTGATTTCTTAATTAATTTTTTAAACGTGATCTACCATCTGAACTGCCATGCTAGTTTTTCACGTGAAAGGAACAAATATCTCACTTTAAATTGGCCACTCCGATGGCTAGTGTCAATAAAACCCCACACAACTTTTCTGATTTAGAGAGTTATATTTTTTCTGATAAGATGAAAGATTTAGGTTTTATAGCTGAAGTTTACTACGTGCATTTTATTTTTAAAAAAAATGTTGTACCTCTTTATGTCAATTCAGTTGTTTGGATTTCACTTTTACTTGTAGCTCTGTGCCACGCCGCTATTCTATCTGTACAGAAAACTTTTAAAGAAGTTCCTGACATACATGTTTTGTTTCCTGTCTTTTTTTCTATGTCCATTACTATGATATAGAGTACTGCTTTGGCTAAGCGTTCCACACATAAATGTACACAAACAATCTTTTGTGACATATTACCTGGCCACACAATTATCTACAGAAACCACACAAATGCTCTAAGGGATAATTAATTGATTTATGTGAGTTAATAAATACAAAAATTCATGATGTGGATTACTATAATGTTATGTAATTTAGAATTCTAGAACTTTCTCTAGGCTGCATTAGTCACTTCAGATAGTCTGATGTGGAAAATATATTTCTATTCTGTAGTATGTTACTAGATTTTAACCAGAGCATGAAAAGAAAAGGTGGTTTATACAGCCAGGAATTTTAGGATCTGTAATCACATTCTATGTAGACTTCTTACGAGTGCTGCTATGGTTTCCCTGGTCTTCTTGTTGTCTATAGCAGTTATAGATTTTGTGATTTTATTACAGACTAAAGTTTAGCAAAGCATTTGGGGAAATATCTTTAGTTTGTGTTATGTTCTATAGGTTTTTCTGGAGAAAATATTTGTGTGGTTTCCTGTCACTGTGGGAACTGAACTTGTTTCAGAAAGTTCTTCCAATCATATGTTTCTAATACCCATATCCCATGAAACTCCTGTACATTTGTGTTTCATATTGTGGAATTGATATATGTAATGGATTTCAAGTATATATATATATATGTATATTTGTTTATAATGTTTCATCACTGCAATAACTAAGCAGTGATAACAGTCCAAGTTCCAAATTGGTCTATCATGTGCACTTCACATAGATGTGACCTACAGTAGCTGTATTTGTCTTTTAATGACCTAGGTAAAAAAAGTTACACCCTACCTGTCAGCTCCTCATTTGCACTTTTTTGTCTGCCTGTCTGTCTAGGTTGGTTGGTGGAATTTTTTTTTTTGTTTTGTTTGTTGGGGTTTTTCTGACCCAGGTGCTACTCTTCTTCAACCACAAGCTAAGCTTGTTGAAACCTTCTGAGTTTTCAGTCGCAGTCTTCTTCCAGGCCTTCAATGGTATATCGATATAAAGAAAAAACATGTTCTTTTTTCCCCCCCTATTCAAAGAGAACATATTACTTGTATACTTACTGATAAATCCTTAATACTGTTTCCATTAGCTAAAATTCTTTCTGACCTTTTTACCCCATTATTTATTCTGATATGGTATCGCCATCCACATATTCATAGATGGATTCTAATGTGAGCTGTCCAGGATGGGAACTGGGTATGTGAGGGGTGAGGGGTTGGTACGTGATAAAAACATGCGTGTTGTTCCTAGAGCAGGTGAGATGCCAGGCCAGGCATTGGTACACAAGTACCATTGGAGAGTGACACAGGCTGCTGTGACTAATGGGCAGAGAAAAAAGGTAAAGTGATTGACAATGGAAGAACTAAAACCAGCAGAGCTTTACTGTTTGTTTTTATTGCTGTTGGTGGTGAGATTCTTGGTGTAATAGCAGGATGGTGAGTGTAGCAGTGAAAAGAAAAAAAGAGGGAAAAAAAAAAAAAAAAAAGAGACACAACTACTAAGGGAGTTACAACAGTGAGTGAGGAGCTTTTTCCCCAGGAGAGCAGCAAAAATTAAATCACAAGAGTTCTGTTGCTCTTCTGTGGAAGAGGCAAATGTTCATTGTGCTTTATATGTTTATTTGTTATGTGTCCCAAGAGCCTGGGGTTGTGGGTTTTTTTATCTTTTTAACTTTTGGGAGCTTAACAGGGGATATATACTGACACACAAATGCTGCTGACCTCTTGGCTTTTTTGTTGTCTCTTTAACTGCCTTGGTATATGAGTAAATAGGTCTCCTTGTGCCACTCTGCATAGATGAGGCAATTTTTGATTCTTTCTGAATGGTTCTTCTTCTACCATATAGTTGACCTGGTGATGGCAGATTGTAGGTCTTTTCTTTCCTCTGTGCGGCCTTAGGAAACCTACCATTCCCTGCACTACAAGCCATATTTGAGTGAGTGCTGGTAGAGTGGTTTGCCTCCTTGCTCTGGCTTGTGAAATAGGAATTAATCTTTCACTCTGCAGAATCCTAGAATCATTTAGGTTGGGAAAGACCCTTAAGATCATCAAGTCCAACTGTTAATCTAACACTGCCAAGTCCACCACTAACACATGTCCCTAAGTGCCACATCTACACACCTTTGAAATACCATCAGGGATGGTGGTTCAAACACTTCCCTGGGCAGCCTGTTCCAGTGCTTGCTTTTGGTAAAGAAGTTTTTCCTAATATCATCTAAACTTCCCCTGGCACAACTTGAGGCTGTTTTTTCTCATCCTATCACTCAGGGAGAAGAGACTGACTTCCACCTCGCTACAGCCTCCTTTCAGGTAGTCAGCGAGAGCAATAAGGTCTCCCCTGAGCCTCCTTTTCTCCAGACTAAATAACTCCACTTCTCTCAGCCACTCCTTGTAAGACTTGTTCTGTAGACCTTCATCGGCTTCGTTGCTCTTTCTCGTATCTCAATGTCTTTCTTGTAGTGAGGGGCCCAGAACTGAACCCAGCATTCAAGATACAGTCGTGCCAGTGCTGAGTACAGGGGGCCGATCACTGCCCTAGTCCTGCTGACCACACTGTTTCTGATCCAAGCCAGGATGCTGGTGGCCTTCTTGGCCACCTGGGCACATTTCTGGCTCATGTTCAGACGGCTGCTGGCCAACACCTTCACGTCCTTTTCTGCTGGGCAGATTTCCAGCCCCTCTTCCCCAAGCTTGTAGGATTGCATGGGGTTGTTATGATTCAAACACAGGACCCGGCACTTAGCCTTCTTGAATTTCACACAACTGGCTTTGGCTCATGGAGATCCAGCCTGTCCAGACCCCTCTGCAGAGCCTTCCTGCCCTCCAGCAGATCAGCTTTCCTGCTCAACTTGGTGTCACCTGGAAACTTACTAAGGGTGCACTCCATCCCCTCATCCAGATGATTGATAAAGACATTAAACAGGACTGGCCCCAATACTGAGCCCTGGGGAACACCGCCAACTGGATTTAACCCCATTCACTGCAACTCTTTGGGCCTGAGTATCCAGCTGGTTTTGGTTTTGGGTTTTTTTTGACCCAGTGAAGAGTATGCCAATCCAGTCTATGAGCCAGTTTCTCCAGGAGAATTCAATATTTATGCCAAAGATTGTTCCCAGTCAACAAAGCTATAAATTTCCATCTGATTATTTCAGCTGAGAATCAGGGTGATTGGATACTGTTAAACCTGCACATGCTTCTGCCTAGTTACCAGTAACTATAAAAACCGTTGTATTAGACTTGATGCACCAGATAGGCTCAACTGGGCTCAAGAGACAAGACACAGTTCTTGGAGGCTTCTCAGGGACTGCCTTCCTGAAAGTTGTCAAGTACAGGGCAGGTGTCTGGAATACAATAGGCTGTCTTCATACAAGGTTAGACGTATGTTTAACATAGATATAATAGAAAATTGAGTTAATAATATGATGCAGACACATCAAGCATTTTTAATATGGCATGATCTCTAGGAAAAGCAGAATCCATAAAGAAAGAGCCAAATAATTGTCATTATAAAAATCCATTGTGAAGTCATTCTGTTTCCATAAAAATTGTGTATAACAAGAGAATTGAAATGTGTTGAATAAATTATTCTTCTAAAAGTACATCTAAACATGTCTTACAGAAACATAGCAAACTTCTTCACGAAGGTAGAAAATTTTCAACTGTATTTTTTAATGCAAAAAGCAAGCAAGAAAACTCAAATCCACACTTACGTCTTTTGGGTTGATAAGTTTTTCCTCCTCACCCCTCATCTCTGTAGCAGGCTCCAGTCATATCAATCCCACACAAAAGCTTCAGTACATTTTGGCAGAATAATGATAGATGTTTACTCTTATTTCCTACTGCCAGATATACATGTCATACTGCACATTTTATTTCATTTTTAATCAGCCACACCTGCACAACTCTCTGGTTAAGATTTTAAGCCATCAGAATAGAACTCTCATTTGGTCTGGTTTTTAAATGAAAATATCCTAGTAAAATGCTTCATAAAGAAAGCATGGGTTTATGGAGATAAAATAATTAATATAGGTCTGAATGCTTTTACATATGCTTTTTAAACTCTAAAATTGGTTAGCTATGTTAAAGATATATAAATAAATGTTACTTCTTTCTCTCTTACATTGTCCAGACAATTATATTTCAGTACGGAATATAAATTCACATAGGAATCAACAGACTCTGAAATCGTAACACTGACAAACCACTGGGCAAAATTACAAAACTATGAAAAATACATTTTTCATTTTACAATTATTACTTGTCCTTATTATGAATGTGTGGGAGAACAACTTTTCAATGAGCCCCTTCAAGCCTATTTTGGAAACTGTACATAGGGATACCATTGAAAAGTAGCCTTTGCTATTGCTCCGTAGCAGCCTGTGGAAGATGCCAGGTCCCAGCTCACCCTGAGTGGATGCAGAGATCCTCTGGGAGTCACCCCTTGTGCTACAGTTCCCCAATATTGTAGCATGGCTCATGGCCTGCTAAGCACAGTAAAGCATGCTGACCCAGTTCCGCTTCTGTGAATCAGCCCTGTAATAAGTTTCCACAGAAAACTACTAGCTGTAGCTAGGACAAACCTATGCATTTAAATTAAGTCATTGTGCGGGTTTAGTTAATGAAGAACTCTTGTTTATTTATTCAAAAATACATCTGTGTCCAGATGCGTTTTGTTCTTTTTTTGTCTTTGTTCCTAAATGCATTTACATAATCCTGTAGACTCTGATAAGCTCTCTTCAGTCTATGGATAGCTCATTCATTTCTTTTTCTCTCATTAGTGGCAGCTTGAGGTGCTTTTAAGTCACTTTTTAAATCAGTTAACTCCTCCTTTATTCTAAAAATATGATGGTGGTATTATCATATTAGTAGTAAATCCCTTTAGTTACAGACTAATCTTCCTGCAGTATCTGACAATATTTTCTTTAACAATCATGAGACTCAATGCCATATTCCAAATTGTCTGTAATAGCCTCTTCTCAGGTTCTATTATCTGTCATCACTATAGACATGCCTATAAGTCTTCTGTAAGTTTATCTTGTTGCTAAGCTATTTTACTCATCTGGACAGCATTTGTTTTATGATGCAATATTTGTTCTCATAGCTGAAAAAAGTGGATTTCTTTCAGGCTTTCAGGGTTAATCCTGTTGGGTTTTTTTTTTTATGTGCATATTCCTATAGCAGGGGTCCTCAAACTACGGCCCGCGGGCCGGATACGGCCCCCCAGGATCCTCAATCCAGCCCCTGGTATTTACAGACCCCCCCGGCGGGGGTTGGGGGGGAAACCAAGCAGCCGCAGATGGCTGCCTGCCACTGCATCCGCGCGCCGGCCCCCTGGTTAAAAAGTTTGAGGACCCCTGTATAGACTTCATTAAGATGACTTCTGTGAGTAAGATTAGTTCTTATGACATACATATGAATTTTTCAGAAGTGTACCTACACTTCTGTAACACTGTTCCCTTTCACTATCCTTTGTTAATAATGTTATGATAACATACTTATTTTCCATATTTTCTGTATAATTCAATATTTAAGTATGTATACTTTCAACAAAAAAGTAATGTTGTGTTTTTACATTACTGCTGAAAGTATGATTTGGCTGATGTATATGCCTAACTACAAAAAGCTTCTATTCTGAGAGTGCTTGAAGGACATAAAATCAGGAGATACTTTCAATAAAAATGCAGTATGTGTCATTATGAGTCAGCTGAAGGGTAGAAAAACAGTTAAAAGAGCTAGCACAGCCGAATATTTCAAATAACTAAACTAAAACCAGAGACAGACATATACTATTACCTAGGTTAATTCTAGGTTAATTACCTATAATCAAAACCTTTTTGATCCTTCATGAATAATTGAAAATTATTACGTTCTTATTTAAATAGGTAGTGGGGTATTGATTCTTGTTGTTAGAAAGGGACACTTTATCTTGCGCAGCTGTCTGACATTTTTTAAGACCTCTGTCACTTGATGTGGAGAAAGAAACAGAGGACTGCTCACTTTTTAGCTGCCAGGGTACCAGGTTCTGTGTTATAAATACTAGGACAAGAAAGCAGAAAGGTCAGGCACTGGCTGTTTTGGAGGTGCAATGAACAAGTTGCAAAGGAGAAAGTGAGACAAGGCAGAATCAAGCTCTTGTGTATGACACAGGCAGCAAAATTCTCATAACTCTCCTCTTTGAACAGTTTGGGGCAAGTTGTGGCTTCAATACAGTAGTTCTTGTTCTGAATTTGTGACTTTCTTACCAGCTCAGACTCACTGACTTCTCAGTGTGGTCAAGCAAAACCACACCACTTTTTACCTCTAGTTCCATTCCTAGAAGGATTCTTAAGTGATCCATCCTGCTGGTGGTTTCTAAGAGGGGAGCAGCAGCCTGCATGGCCGAGCTATGAGATCACCACTCAGAGTGGATCAAACTTCTTATCCTTACGGCTTAGAAATATCGCATCTACCATGCTGGACTCGACTTCACCAGCTTTAAAGCTTCTCTGGTCTGAAGGAGCTCTCAAACACTGAATAACAGAAAACCTTTGTAGAAGCTGTCAAGCCAAAGCTATTGCTCTGTTGGGGGAATGTGCTGGCTAGGAGAGCAGCTTAGCTCTTAGTGCAAGAACATCAGTAATGCAGTTTAATCACTGAGCTGAAGCAGAAATAGGTGCCTGGTGTCTAGGCAGTGATCAAGACAAAACCAATAAAACACTTTTGAGACTGAGTGTAAATGGAAGGTCTTGATGAGCAATGGGGCAGAGGGAGAGCCCTGAGCAAGAGTGGTGCAAGCAGCCTGCTGCGAGTCTGAGCAAACATCATTCAGACATCTTGTGGGAAGAATGCCTTTTTGATTATCTGATGGGGAGAATTGCTGCTTTGATAGAGCTGCTCCTTCCCAAAGCTTTCTAAAGGCAACGTTTATCAACTGCTTACTTCCCCTGTTGATAGAGATGTTTTTTCATTTCATAGGAAGAGAGACTGTGACAGAGGGGGCAGGTGCTGTCTGAGCACTGCAGGTTAGCAAACAGGTGCAGCCATGAACGAGACTGATGGAGCTGTCCTTAAAATAAGGAAATAAACTAGTGAACTCCAAATTTAACCGATAGTGCTTCTGTCATTTCACTGAGCAATTAATAACTATTAAATCCAGGGGTTTTACAGTCTTATGCATGGGCTGTTCTGCTGTTTACTTATCAGCTATAACTACATTAATTAAGTGTGCATTAATCATGTAAGAAACACATAATACTTCAAAAGGTAGGACTGGGGAAAAATGTTGAACAGTATCAATAGAAGGGCTTCAGACCAGCTACATAACCTGTCCAGAACAGAAGCATAAGGTTTTGACCAAGTATCTCTGTGAAAAGAGCTTTGGACATCAATATATATAGGTGAAAAATGGCAGCTATGAATAATTACTGAACACTTACTGAATGGTATCACAAGCCACGTACTAATGTAATGTAATTTCAATGAAATTTATGAAGTAGCTGATGTTATATACAATTCTTGGCCAAGTCAATGTATAATATAACTTTGCATATACATTTTCTTTGATTTCAGAGTGTTACACTAGGGATCAATATGGCCCCACAATTCAAAATCAAATCCATATTATGTCATTCAGCCTACAGTCTGATGGAAGAAACAAATCTTTACAGAAAATGTATAGGCTATACATATTTTATATATGCACTTGGATTTCTGTGTCCATGCATTTATATATATATAGGCAGACACACACATGTCTGTGAGCGGTATCTTTTCAATGGTATGCAGAATCATTTTTTCCCTGAAATAGTCTCTGCTTTCGTAATTAAGGTCTTTATCCTGATCACAAAATTTGTGCTCAAGTTGGGAAGATGTGGAGCATTAGCACATGGTCTCACCTTTTTTATAGTTTGAAATCCTGAAAAAAATTCTTTTTGAACATTTTTTATGTTTAGGCAATCAGTACCTGTGCTGCCAAGGCTTATTGAAAGCAGCTGGATGCCTGCCTCTGTCCTCCCCCTTTCTTGGAACTGCTGCCAGAACAGGTAGTCAGAAACGGAAAGTAGAGAAATATTTGAGCATCTGTGCTCTCTCTCTCTCTCAGGAAAACAGCTGTGGCTTCCATAGGAAGCACTCATTTTTTCCCATCAGCCAAGACTCTGGATACCCTTGGGTCCAGTTTTGGCATAGCAAGCCAAGTAGGATGCAGTTTATGGCTTCGAACTTATGAGAGAGACCATTCGGGCGGTCCCATCCCTGGCAGAACATTGAGAGAAATTCCCCAGGCTGCAAGCCACATGTGGGCCTCTGACCTTTTATTAGCACACCATGGGAGAGGTTAACAATTGTTGAGACTTCAGTCCTCCCTTTGACATACAAATACAACAATACAAAGTAGCCTTTCCAAGACAAGCGTATTTAGGGCACAACATCCTTTTTAATCCAGGATTCAGCAAAGGGGGGGCCGAGGGAACCACACAAAAACTTAGTCTAAGAAGATTACATATTTCTATAAAACTGAAGCCTGGATTGGTATTTTTTCCAACATTCTGCAACTGTTAATAGTATAGTGATTTGTGACTTTTTTTAAACCAATGTAATCATGAGATGGAAACAAATTCTCACACCATTTTTAGCTCTTCATGTAGTCAGTGCCATGATTTATGGAACTACAATTGCTCAATAGCTGGAGCAATATAAGAAATGCATGCAATTATGGGTTTTTAAGGATGTCTGTTGTCTTACTACAAATACATAATTGTTGATTAAAAAAAAAGTAAGAATTCAGAATTATTGATATGAGGCTTGTCAAAAGAAAAATCACAGAGGGCCACATCTGTGTCTTTTTGACATGTCTTTGTCTTAACATTACTGTAGTGAATGAAGTTTTCAGTTGAGACAGGGATTGGAAAGTAACTCCATTTTTGGGAAACAGAGTCATTTTCTGTTTTGCAGCTAAGGATCAGTAAAGACTTAAGTATCTTGCTATATGCTGCCTAATCTATGGCAGATAATGCAGATTGAATATGCCAGCATCCCAGGCTTTTACCAGAACCCCTTGATTATTTGTTCAGCCTTAAAGGCAAATTATTTTTACTATGCAGTCCCATGGTTTTAGTGTAGAGAATATGCTGAGCATAAAATAGGAGTGAGCTATCTCATGCTTCTGCTTCCAGTCTTTGCAGCTATCATCTGAAGAGCCAATGCAAGCTGATCTCTAAATGTAATAATCCTATGACTGCTCTGACTGAAAGCAGGTTGAACCCTGTCCAATGCCAGAAACTGGAAAAAAACCCTAAAAATAATTAAAGAAGCAACAAATCCTACTTTTTGTCCTTTTACTAAGGTGACAACCACATCTGAGAATGAAATCGGTAAAGTCTTGTGCAAGGTTGGTTATTGCAAAAAAAAGAGTTGTTAAGTAATGGTTGTTGCATGTGCTTAGCAGTCTCATCTCCATTAACCACTGTTGGAAAGTAGATCTTAGCAAGTGTTATAGGTGAAGAGTCCTTTTGTATTCAGTGTGAATAAACAGAAATACCAGGCTGGTGGGGAGCCTGCACTGAAGAAAGATCAGTACAGCTGCACCATGGACACATGCCTGTCCAGCCATTTACCCACCTTTCACAGCTTCCTTACATAGCTGATTCCAATGCTATTCCGTCCTTATAGCCAGCTCTTATGTAATGAACACTTTAGTTACAAAAGATATTTTTGTTGCTTTTATTACCCTGAGCAGTAGCTTATCATCTTCTTTTCTTTTTGTGTTTTTACATGTCAGAAGATTGATCTTATTGTCTTTCCCGAGTCTTCCCCAGCCCAAGAATACATAGCAGAATTGCTTCAAGCTTTCCTACAGGTCAACTATTCTAAGCCTTTATTATTCTTGTTGTCTACTTGACAGCTATATCCAGCTTATCCATGTTTTCCTTAAAGACATCATCACCTTTCAGAAGACTGGATCAATATCTGTGGGTGTACATTAACATGAAATACTTCTGTTAATATCTTCCACATTGATACTGGCATGTTTTTGCATCAGTACTGTATGGCTGAGATGTTTTGTTTGTGAACTGCTCAAACTCCAATTTTTTTCTGATGTAGTCCTGACCAATGATTATTCCTCACGGCATATATGTGTATTTGGTTTCTCTTAAGTCTAGTATCTTCCATTTCTATTAAATTACACACTTTCTTCAGTACCTCCAGATTTTTTTTAAAAAAGAATTATGAAATCTCCTCCTGTTTTCTGGGAAAAGTTGTTTCATAGTTTTTTACATTTTAGAAATGTCATGATATACATGCCTGCTTTTTCATCTAAATTCTGATTTCCCTTTCATTTTGGTATAGTTGAATCTTCCTTTCTAGAAGTTTCTTCCACTCAGTTCTGTACCCTCCACATGGAAGTTTCATTTAGACCATAGTCCCCTAGTTTTCCTAGTAGAAAGTCACATGGATCATTTCCATTAATTTTATTTCTTTTTTTTCTATAAGGTAATTAAAAAATACGACTACATTGGCTTGACATAATGAGTGGCAATATCAATGATTTAGCCCGTTTGAATATATTCATGGTTTATATAATCAGAAATGGTGAGTTTTGGGAATGGGAGTCTTCCTGGACAAGAATAGAAGTAACAAGCCAGGACACAGGAAGAGTGTCTTGAACCAGGCAAGAAGGAGAGACACCAATAGCCAGAAGGAGATCTAGTTTTCCATGTAAAGGGATGGACAAAGGACTAAAATGACCTCAGCACATTTTTCTTCTCCTTGGAACTTAACAAGTCACAGCTTACTGCATTTGGCCTCAAAAGAGGATTAGCTGGCAGGATGGGTGTGTTCTGTCTATCTTTAACTTGGACACGTATCTTTTATGGCAAGATTTTTCCTCTGTGGTACCAATGAATATTAACCCATTTCATTTGGTCAGAAGTTGATTTTATTGTCTGGTCAGTTGGTTTGGTTTGGGGTTTTTATGCTGAGAACAGCCTTCCACGCTCTCATTGTTCAACGAAAGGATTCCTTTCTTCTTACAACATGTTGGCTTTAAGAGCAATCTTCATTTCAAATTACTTTTAACCTTGATCTTCCTCTGTCTTTCTAGAATACTTTTCTGGTGTTTTTTTCACTGTGCTGGAAATCCCTTCTGCTTGTCATTCAATTGTTTGACCCCTCTCTGCACATTCTTATTCCTTTCTTTCAAATTTGCCTTTAGTCACAGTAGCCAGCTTTTTCCCATCACTTCTTTTCAACATCTGCAACAAAGTTTTTCCCGTCAGTGATCTAATGTCTGTGGGTTATAGTTAAAGGCTGGGATTATTTTTTTAATACTTTTTTTTTTTCTCCACACAATGGAAAAATTCCCATTTTGGAGCTTGTAGCTAGTCTCTCAAGAGGGTATTTGGTATACCAGTGAGTGGAGATGTTCCACTTTGCAGCCACCTTTGTCAGAGCTTTCAGGCTGACAGAGCACTCTTGGTTCTGTTCACCACCCTGCCAGGGTGCTCACGCAGAACTGCCACACTCTGAAATGAAACCGTCTGTGTAGAAACGTATAATATTTTATTTCTGCTAATGATGGAGAGAATGGACACTGACTTCCCTGACATTTTCCTGCAATGCCAGCATAGTATTAAACTGATGTAAAAATGAAGGGATAGAAGAGATTGAACTATCTCCATAGATGCTTATTTGGTAAATGTTGCACAGCTAGGTAACATACAGTCCAAATTCTGAAATGTTACGTTTAGCAATTTTTGTTCCATGTTCAAACTACAGTCGTTTTTCTTCCTGTAGCTGCAATTTCTCTGTATTTTGAGGCAAGGATGCAGGCATAAAGGAGAGGTCCCTCCTGCATGGGCTCCTTTAAATGAATTTGCCTCATCTTTTAAGTAAAAACTTACTTCAGTGCAGGATTAACCAGTACCTAAACTTTTCTGAAACCCATGACCATATGAAAAGGATATCGAAATACACATGTCCAGCCTTTCTTACATAGAATATTGCATTTTAAAGCATACATTACCTTAAGCCTTAGAGAACAATTTAGATTTGATTAAATACAAGCTCTCTGTGGTAAACTATTGATTAAACTAAACTGATCTTCATATTTCTTGAATAAGGGAGATTAAACTGCTCTTTACATATAATTTAATTAATATCATATGAAGTGAAATAGTTCTTTGCAGATGTCTGGTTTACTCTCCAACTTGTGTTTGAGCAAGAGGTGATGCAGTGGGGTGCATGTAATTATGCTACAGTTGGTGACAGGTGTGAGAGTAAATGAGATGTTTCATCTCAATGGGTACATTTCCTGTTTAAATGTTTAAGAAAATAAACTTGACAGCTTTAGCCAAACCAAGACAGGACTATCTGAAATATTTTGTTTCTGCAATGAACAGCTACTAATGTCTCTTTCAATCTCATTTGGATTGTTAGCCTGCAACAGATTAAAGTGGTATGTTTACAGATTAAGTTTTTTCATCTTAACTTTTATGAAAGCTTTATTTTTAATTGTTAATTTAAAATACAATAATCCAGAAAATTTCCATGCCAGTTGTTTCTCAGCTTTGAAGGAAAATGGAGGCTGAAAAAATGCAGAATATTTAAAATAAAAACAGTGACTTTCAGAATTAAGAACTTCTAAAACTGTTGATCTTTGAACTTTATTTAATACTGTGTAGTCAAAAATGAAACTAAAGCAATATGAAGGAACAATAAACAAATTCTAAAATGATACTATGTTCCAGAATGTGTAAAAAAGTATGTATTTTGTTTGAGGGTTTCATTAAATTTTTAAGCCTGGATGATGATTGATAATTTATAATTACAAAATGTTGTGGTTTTTTTTTTTTAACATTTATGTGCAAAACAATGAAGCAGACTTGTTCTAGAAGTTATTTTTAAATGTTCATTGAACAGCTAAAAAGAATTTTTTTTGTTTAACAAGTTTGTACTTTGGGGAAAACTTGAAATCACTAAACGTTTTAGAATGGTCTAAGAATTTATAGATGGAATTAGGTAGCGCTGTGGGACGTATTCTCAGATGTTTCAGTAAAATATTTTAAAACAAATTTTATACTGAGATACAAAGAGTTTATATATATGTTAATGGGTATACACTGTCACCAGCTTGCATTAGCTCATCACAAGGTGAAGATATAATAATTATTAAAATGGTTTGGAGTTCCTATTCACATGAATGGCAGAAAAGCTTCTCACTTTAGTGAGTTTTTCTCTCTTTTGGGGAATGAGGTAAAACCTTCCAAATCCTGCTGCTTAGGTTGTGAATTATTCTGTGACCTAAGAGAGAAGGAATTTCATAGGTACCATCTAAATAGGATACATATATCTATGCAAGTGATTTGAGAAGCAGTGGGTTGGTTTCTCCTGAGTGGAGGACATGATGCAAGGTATCATGCTGGATACACATAAGCCATTTTATGTCTAAATATAACTGCAGTAGCACTGCCTGTGTAAAAAATCCTGATGTGCTTAGCTGAGGGATGGGACTTACTAGCTTGTGTGCAATGCCAGGAAAGACAGAGTCAACCCGGTGCTGTGCTGAGGGAGATTTAGCAGCTTATGTTCTTGCAAGCTCAGGCATCTCTGCAGTGTGCTTGATTTCATAGTGGGGATGTGCCCAGCTGTGAAAGCAACTGAGGAATATATATCCTTTCTCCAGGTCTTTCTTTGTCTTTCCTGGATAGGTAATATAAGCCTTTTAAGGTATGGGGGCTTTTGCAGCCTATGTTTTCATGCATTATCTAGCTTTAGAGTCTCAGACCATATTTTAATAAAGGAAGGAATGTTTAAAACATTTAACAGAATAGGAAGGAGATGCATATATCGCTTGCCTATTATTTTCTCATTATCTTTTAATAATGAAGTACAAAACTAATGAGACATATCATAGTAGCAAGAAACCAGTCTGTGAGTGAACTATCAATATGCTTTGTGGGTGTTGAAGATACTTGGCTTAATCCTGTGTGTGCCAACTGTCTCTTACACCTTGTTTTAGGTCAGGGACATGCTGAATTTGTGAGATGTGTGCTGCACTGGTAGTCTGTATGTGTGTCATGAATCCTTATGGAGGATTTCCAGACATCCTGCTACATCTTGGACAAATGCTATGAAGCCACTACTGTCACAGTTATCCCTGTTCCCTTCTATCCGCAGTTCCTTCACCCACCCACCCCCCTAAATAAATAAATAAAGGAATAAATAAGTAGATTCAGCTTCCCACTCCCTTCTCCATATATTTCCAATTGTCTGGAAGGCATCACACAGGGAAGGAACCTTCTTGTTTCTTGGCTTCCCTTTCCAGGTATTGTTATTCCAACTTCTTTTGCCAGTGCAATCTTGATTTGTATACTATACTAGATCAGTGATTTCTGGATCTGCTGTTAATGCCATGGCATTTCTCTACTAACCTCAGGCTGCTCATCTCCAAACATTGCACTGAGAATGAAGATCCATGCATTTATTACCCAAATCCTGACTTCCAGAAGTAGTGAACCCCTTTCCCCATTTCTGAAACATATATTTTCTATCTCCTCTGTGGAGTCCAGCACCTGAAGCAGCCCTGTGCAGAGAAATGGGGGAAATGCACCGGCTGGGTACTTGTGAAAGCTGGAGTAGTTTATTCAATCATTTTTTATTAATATTAGCATTTTTAATTAACTGTTATATCAGTTTATGATCTCCATCTTTACTAGAAAAGGACAATGACATTACCCAGATACAGTCTTCCCAGATAAAGTCTAAAAATTACTCTGCCCTTGTTATTTATAGTATGAAATGATTTCTTGAGCCTTTGAAGAAGTCATGTCCAGATTTGTAGATAGAGAATATAAAAAGAACCTTTTTTTAGGTTTTGCAAACATGCAAATCATGTTTGATTTGCAGTATCAGTTAAACTATTCCCAGTATCACATTGAGAGGGCTCATCGTTTATCATACTTGCCAGTACCAGGTCCACTTTATGATGTGAACAACCAGCCTAATGAATTATGTGGATGTGCTGGTCTTCCTGAGCCCTCTCCAGAGCTAGGAATACATTAGCCAGCACAGAGATGTTCAGAGAATTCAGTATCATAAACACGGCTGTTCATGTGGTGTTGTACCCCAGATACAGCCAATTCATTGCACAGTTGCAGACTGCCTCTGCAGTGAAATTTGGAGTGAACATGTCTGGGCAGAATCTGAGAAATATCAGAGAACCACTGAATGATTTAGGTTGGAAAGGATCTAAGGTGGTGTGGTTCAGGCCTCTTCCCCCTCCTTAAAGCAGGGCTATTTTGGACATTTGGCTACATATCTAGACCAATGTCTAAAGCCTTCTAATTCTATCCAGATTAAATTTGCAAAAGTAAAGACACAGCGTCTAGGCAACTCAGATTTAGAAAGCCATTACAAAACAGAAAATGGCAGAAAATTACATTAGTGATCAGCAGCAAAGCTAATAATGCAGAAGTGGGTGCCTGAATTTAGCTGATAATTTTAAAGTACTTTACAGCCTAATAAACTTTGATCACTCCCCTGGGGATTTCCTGTGAAGAGCAGACTCAGTCCTGCAATCAATCCATTAGTTAAGCTGTCTTTGTTCTTGTGAGTAATGTTATTTACATTTCTTTAGATTGTTCAGAGAGACAATGTGGACCCTTTGGAAATAGAAAGACTGTGTGAAAGGAGGTAATGTAAATATTTGGAAAAGGACTGTCCTTTTCCAACAGTCTAAAGAACAGTCTATAATTAATCTGTAGTTACTTGAACAGGTAAATGTAACAAGTTCTTATATTAAGGCAGCACAAAGTTTGCATTTAACTTTGCTGGATATACAGTTGTGAGAAATTCCGCTTTTAGGCCTAGCTGTTCCATATATGACCACTGTCCACAGTAATTTTTCATTTGAAGACAGAAGTGAAACTATTGTTCTTATACAATATTATTTGTGGGAGGATTTTTCTCAGTGTAAAAATAGAGAAAAGTACTATTTAATTCTATCTTTTTTTATTTCAAACCTGGCTGAGTTAGGAGACTGGTATGTGAGTATTTTTATCAAAGGACAAATATTGGTTTGGACAGTACAAGAAGGAATGAGAATTTCTGTGACAATAGATTTAGAAACTGCAAAGAAAAAAACAACAAAAAAACCCCAACAAACCAAAACAAAACCTGTTAGGGTGCAAGACAGTTGAACAGAAATAGAAAAGCATCTGCACATAGGATTCAGGAAATATGTTTTCCCAGGGGCATTAGAAACATACTGGCCAACTGTAGTTCAGGTTGCCTGTTGGAATGCTTTTCTGCTTCTTCCTGCTGCCCACGCTATTGTCTGCTCAAAATTCTGGCACATATCATCTCGGCTTTCCATTGCTGACATCACCTGATTGCACCGTTCATTCAAGTGGGTCAAGCCTTGTAACTCCAAAATATATAGCAGCAATCAAAAGAAACTGAGCTCCAACCTACACAGCAAGTTTCTGCTTGGTAGCCCCGTACAGCTGGCTCTGTTCAGGGTAGGTCAGCATTGTAGCAGTAGAGCCAGCCAGAATTGCTGTCATGGAAGGGAGGATGTGGCCCCTTAATTTTTTTCCCTGATGGTTGGGTTTTTCTCAAACCTCATCCCCCACAACCTTGCAGCATTATTGTTTCATGACTACGTTATTTCCATCGAGTACTGGCAGTCCTGACATTGATAGGCAGTGAATCAATACTTTTATAGAATCACAAAGCCAAACTAGTTCTGCAGATCCACAATGTGCAGTATGTGGTTTTTTCATTCTGGATGTAATAACTACAATTTGAAGTACGCCCCCGCAAGCATTGATTGTGTGGCTTGAGAACTTCACAATAAAGAATTTAATTAAGAAAGAAGAAACTGCATCACTCCATTTTGAAATGAAAAATTCACGCGAGATGTTTTTTTCATTTTTGGGCTGTAATAGCAATAATCGTCTTTAGCTGAGGACATTTCCTGGGGCTTAATGGCCCATGGCTGTGCTTCTTCAGGTGATCATCATCTCCCAGCAGTCATTAATCCCCAACAAATGCCCTGCACCTCAGTCATTAAATGTGCTTAAACGTGCTTCTTCTGAAAATGAAATACTTCTATATTTAATGCATCTTCCAGGAATAGGAGTGATCTTCCTGAGGTGAGGAATGAAAGGAGTTTAGTCATGTGTCAGACAAGTACTAATTATGACAAGTGGATAAGATCTGTTTCTGGAGATAGCACAACAAAGAATTTTTCTACAGTAAGAGCGTGTTATATGTAAGTCATCATTTTCTGTATGTCACGATTCATACTCATCCCAATCACGTAACAGCCAAATCAGAAATACAGAGAGTTATTTGTAGTTGGTTTTCTTCTACGAGGCATCTCAGCAAAGGAATAAAACATCTCACAAAACACGGAGAGTATGTGCCTGCAGCAATGCTTAAAAAGTCTTTCCATTGCATAGCTGTAAAATAAAGCTATGCAGTTTTACAAGGTGTTCGTGATAATGCAAGCAAAAAAAAAAAGAAGTTAAATCTTTCATACCTAAAGGTCTGAAACTCTTATAAGTAAGTCTTTAGGTGAGAATTTTATGAGTCTTTCTTACAAATGGGACCACAAATACAGCACCAACAGTGTCATCAGAGGTTTTAAACACAGCCTACCACCCTTGCTCAAGAAGAATTAAAACCTTCAATGAAAATAGTCAAGGAGAATTTGTCTTGATAGAGGTTGAATGGGGATTGGATTTTTTTATTTGATTGGAATTCTACTTACTGATGCATTGCGTTATTTCCATCTCCTGCTACTAAGTATGTAATGCATAGATTATATGGAGCCTGTATCTGTCCCAAAGATGTTGTGAAAAGGGATCAGACCTGATCCCATTATGTTCCCTTCAATGAGTGCAAAAGGAGTACCTTTTTAGATATTATGATCATTTATTATTTATGTTGGACATTCAGATCTCATGTACTTTGGTGAGTGACTGTATAAATGAGGACAGAAGTAGATTTTTGGGCCATGCATTGTTAAATGTTGAACGTTAAATGATGTTATGTTAAAAATGGAGCTTTCCTAGTCAGTACCTTTTGATTGCAGGTTAACCTGAAAAAAGAAATATTATAACCTGACCCCAAAATTCCTTTTCTTTTCAATTTTCTCTGTCCCTTCAAACAAACAAAAAAATCACCCCAACAAGGCATCTTCCAGTATAAATGGAATGTTTTGTTTAACTCACAGTAAAAAATTTCACTTTAGTAACCCATAACAACTGCCTTAGTTTTTCAATTTTCTAAATTAGAGAAATTTTTCTACATGAAAGACAAAGGTTTATTTAAGAAAACTTAAAATACAAAATTTCACATATACACGTGCACATGCGTTTTATCCTGCTCTTTTTCTTGGTTTTTGGACAAAGCTATTATCTGAATTAGACTTTACCCTGCGAGTATTCCTACTCATCCCAAAGCAGTTTTCAGCAAGTAAACTAATTAAATATATATATTAATAGATCTTTCATTAAAATTCACTGACTAAAATAAAATATGCACAAAGCCAAGGACAAGATAAAGAATATTACATCTTTAAGTTCTTTCCAGTCTAGTTTATATCTCATCATAAATAGTAGGTTGAGGCATCAGTACTGATCTATTCTACTGCAGCTAGAACACTTATTTTGCTGTAGATTCTATTTAAGGCTACTTTGGTTGTATGGACCTGACCGTGCAACTTACCATGGCAGCATTCTTCAGATCATTTGCCAAAAAAACAGTTAAGATTTTTGCACTGAATGTGTGTCACATCTGGTGTTATTATTGTCCCGTCTTATTATATATGACTCCGAGTACTCCAACTCCAAATCCAATCACAAAGTAGGGACAGTCATGCAGACTTTGCCAGTTATTTTGTTTTGGTCCCATTCAGAAAGAACAAATTCAAACAGGAATGTACAGGATGAAGAACCATAGAAAAAAGAAAGCATATGCTCCTGAAGTGAATTTATCAGTGTGCCTAGAATTCTTGTATACTTTCTCTACTGAAAAGCTCACTGTTTTCACCCATTCATTATATTTACAGACAAGTATAATTTAAGAAATCTTATGTTTCTCATTTTAAATTCTCTGTTGTAGGTTTTGTTTTCCCTCTGCGCTGCATTCTGGGGAATCCAAATTATGAAGCAGATCACTTCATCTAAAGATAAACATCACTGAAAGAACAGATCTAACATCACTTTAATTATGGGAACATCACCTTGGAATAACCTTTGAAGTTCCTTGGAATTAGTCAGCCATGAATCTTGCTGAATCGCAATCATTTCACTTATGATAGGAGAGGTTTGTGATTTCATGTGAAAGTTTGAAAGGTTCATTGGAATGTGTATTCATTTTTATTTGATTTTTAAAAAAATCTGCAATTTCTCCCAAATTTAGATAAAATATTTTCTCACAGCATGTAATTTTACATTCAAAGGATTACAAAGTCTTAGAAACCATGTAAAACTAATTGCATTTTGCAGTGATTTTGTAAGTAATCTTATCTGAAAAGTATTTTTCACAAGAGGAATAATTAAAATCATATTTGTTGTAACCTGGTATAAAGTGACTGACTGTCTTCCTATTGAGGCTAAACGTAAACATATGTGAATGTCAGTTTTTCCGTAATGATTGAATTACACCAGAATCTCAGTGTCATGCCCAATTCGGTGTTCATAACATACAGCTACATGAGGATGAGTAGTTGAGGCAAGAAAATTATTAAAAGCAGCATGATAAAATAACTCAAACTAGTATGAGCTGAAACATCTTCTATAAGATCGGCTGATGTATGTGTTGTATAATGCAGACTTGCAGTTTAGACTGAATTATTTAAGGAGTACACCTGCAGTTGCCAGCTTTAGACACTGATCAAGCCAGCACTTACACATGGGTTTCCCATTGTCTAATGTTATTCACGTGACAAAATATTTGCAAGGCTGGGCGCTTAATTTCTGGTAATTTCCTGCCAGGGTGATCTCAGGGGAGATGCACGTCTTGTCTTTCAGGAGCTGTTGGAAAGATGGTTTGTACTAAGATAGGAAAATTAAATACAAATGGTAAAGGGAGTCTCCAAACAGCAGGACTGGCAAAAATACTGGAGCTAGGTTGTTTTTCTTTCCTCACACTCTTCCAACTTTTTATTTGGCTCCAAGACTTTTAGAAGTGCTTAAAGTCAAGTAGCTAAAATATGTAGGCTGTCTTGCATGCTTCAATACCTGGATAAAAAAATGGGTTTATGTTTGGATTGGGGTTTTTTTTTGCATTCCATTTTCTTTTAAGATGTTAAAGACATCTCATATTTAGACAGCCTACTTTCAATTAACCTATATTATCCACCTCTGACTGTAACAGATGCCACTGTCTACATAATTGGATGTTTCCAATAAATTGTCAGAAACATGGTAATGTTGCATAAATAAAATTGATCCATTCTCTAGTGATACTATCAGCTTAATTTTATATAACTTTTTTTTTAAAACCTCAATTTTTAAGTTATTCCATTTGTGTGTCAGATGCCTTGTGCCTATCACTTTAGATTATTTTCGAAGACCTTGAAATATTTGACTGAGAAAGCAGGTGTTACTTTGATTAGAGGTACTAATATCTGGGATGCAAAATAAGGGTAATACCTTCCTAAACTGAAGGTGGGTTTGAATAGAGGACTAATAGTGGATCTTCTTCACTTTACATAATGAGAAGTTGAAAAAAATGTCCCATGAAAAAGGCCTAGAAGAAATCAGATTTTAAATACTTGTAGACATGTTTAATTCCAACTTTTATTCAAAATGAGGTAAGCTTCCAGTGCCATTTTAAGAAATGGATAAATAAATACCTCTGAGTTTAAGAGTGGAAATACAATCTTGTGCCTAACACACCGGTGCGGTAGCCAGGAGCTTTCTCTGGTACCACCAATTCTGACCAAAACCTATCGTCTCTTTCCCTGAATTTCTCCATCTGTGCAATAGGGGTGATGGCAACACTGATGGTGTTGCTCACCATAATCAAAGTACTGTGTTTGAGATCTTTTCCTTAGAAAGTTATTATTAAATATTTAAGAAAATTATAGAATCTGATTCCAGAAATACAATACAATCTACAAACTTCTTACATCACCCCATAAGTTAGAGTATCTATATTGTAAAAATTTGTAATAGTGACATCAACCTCACAGGAATATTTTGAGGTCGGTTTAATACAATGACTAAGTAACATAATGAAGAGCCAGTCATATTGAAATTCAGTTTCCTTAACAAAATAAATCCTTAAAAGAGACAGGAACAGGATAAAGATTTAACATTTTCTGCATTTAAAAGTCTTGGAAGGACAATAATGAAGATCTGAATTAAATTAAATTAATTTCAAAGATATCTTAATGAATGTCACTGATTACATGAAGTAATGAAAGGAATGGGATTTCAAAGGTTAAGTTAGATGAAGATGTAAATGTTCTACATAATTCACCAGTTTCTCATTCTTGTCACTATCAGTTGCCTACAAATAAATTATCACTATCAGTTGCCTACAAATAAATTAAAAAATATATATAAGCTAGTGACAAATATAAAAGGCACAGTAGTTTAACTAAGATCTTACCCAAAACAAAACAGCTGTACTCATATGAGGGCAATTCTAATAAATGAAATATGCAAGAACCAGGCACAAAGTGTAATCCAAATACCCGTGCTACAGCTTACTTTCTCAGAGATCATGAACTCTACAGAAACCTTTCTTTCCTACCTTAAAAGTGTCTCATTTCTCAGCTTGATGGGAATCTGGAAATGAAACATTCCTCAGCTTCGATTTGGCAGCCACAGTTTGGCCAAATGAGGGGGTGGGGGGGGTTCTACTATTGGGAGCATCTAACATGTCTAACAGAACGGCATCCCTTATAAAAAGTGGCTGATAAAGGCAACCTAGTCATTAAAGCAAAGGACAAATAAATTTTCTCTTTTCCAAGGGGTTTTAAATCCCAATTTCCTACTTCTAAGGACTTGGCATTTTCTATAGGTTGTTTGAAAGCGAGGTGCAGGAGAGGAGCAACATTCTTCCCACTGCATACTGAGCAACACAAAGTGCGAGAACAACTCGTCTGTCTGCAGGCTTGAACAGACTCATCATGGGTGTCCAAGACTCTTGTGCTTTACAATTACATCCATTGGGTATGTGTGAGCAATCTTTTGGATACAGACTGGAAGCTACAGATTGCCTTTCCCAGAGAAGAGGGAGTTTCAGCAACAAGCTAATAGAAACACCCTTGGCCACATCATTCTCCCATTAGCTATATGTTAGGTAGCTATATCCCTGTCAACTTGCTTGTCATGAATTTTTTCAAATATAAACTATTTCAATATTTTATGCACCCTGCACCAGTACAGGATCTAGTTCATACTGTCTTTATAGCCACTGTATAAGGTATAACAGTCATCCCAAAGATCTCTGTTTTTATATAATCAAGACACTCCGGAGACTAGCTAGCCAGTGAATTGAATTATGTGTAGTTAATATATTACATGCAGTTAATTGAATTAATTAAATGCTAACTGCAAAGATTGCTTATTGCTAGGATATGTTAGTGATATTTTGGTAAGCCACCCTTCTCCCCTCACCTTTTTAATATTCCATTGCTTGTTTCTTAAGAGTTTGACCATGTTGTGTGGTTTAAACAATTGTATGGGATCAAGTGAAATCAGGTAAATTATGTGATAGAGATAGGTACAGATATAATAGATTTTGTGCAAGTAATGATTTTTCTTTTAGAGAACCACTGTTTCATGTTTCTGGAAATAAAAATACTGTGCAAGCTAAAGCCCTAGCTCACATGTCCAACTGAGAAACTTCATAAATAACATTTGTAATATTTGCAGTATTGCTTAAGACTTCCTTTTGGTTTTGTTTGTCATTAAAGTCCCCAGTGGCACACCTTGGAGGGAAAATGTAGATAAACAGAACTTTTTTTCAGCAAGAGTGTTAAAAAAAGTGACTTCCCCGGTTCTTTCCAGCTGTTGTAATGTCACATCCCTACACATGGCCTTTCCTGGACTATGTACACAGCAATATCAAGTTACTGAAAACCCAGAAGTAAGCAGCTGAAACCTGTGTTCTCTTGAGACCTGACCCTGTGTCATTCAAGTCACCGAAAACTTGCTGCTGACCTCAGGATCAGGGCAGAGCATTCCCTGTAACAAAACAAGAATGATGCAATATTTACTGCAAGTCAAGCTTTGGTATGGTGCATTAATTAAAAGTAATACAATTGCACAGTTCCTTGTTACCATAAGTAGCTAACAGGATGTTCTTTTACATTAAAATGAAAGCCCTTTGATGGATAAATGATGATGGGTAAAGTTGTAAACTGTGTATACCAGATACAAAGGACCGAGCACTCCCTTCTCTTGTCTGTCCTGTCTCCAGTTTTCTCTGAAGTCTGTGGGATTAAGGACATCATTACCTAAACCATAATCTAAAAGGAGGTAGTTGATCAGATCTTTTAAAGCTTCCTTTTTTACAGGAAAAAATTCTTTGAGCTTTCAGGATTTTATGTCATGCGATTAGACACTACTAAGCTGAATGGCACCAAAGGTAAGAGTTGTTTGGACTTTGCCTTTCAACTTGTGATACAAAGATCTATGGCTCAGGGATGGAATTCATCAAGAAGAGCAATAGTTCTCAGAGAATGCTCAAAGCATTGCCATGTCTTGCACTATTATGCAAACTATGTTGCCCATAATTTAAGTTTTTCTTAAGACTCTGGCTTCTGGAATCCTGTGACTGCTGCTTTTTCTTTTTTTTCTTTTTTTTTTTTTTTTTTATTTCCCCATGCATATTTGCTTTCTTTAACAAATGTTTCAAATGTTTCTGACTGCTAAAAACAAGAGCTATAAAAGGTTAAAAATATAGAGGCAAACAAGAAGATTTTAGTAGGTAATATTTTAAAGTATTTTCCCTTTTAACCCACCCTAGTAATTATATGAGGCTTGACTCATGATTTTTAAACTCTTGGGGTTACTAATGCTGAATGCAAAAAAACTATTCTTGGTCTATCCTTCTTCCATAAAACCTCTGGTTCCAGCACAGCCCTATACGATGGCCATGAGGCAGAGTTTTGCTGGGTTTCCTGGTTCCCTGCTGGTGTTTGACCTATTCAGTTTGGAATTAAAACAAAGCGGACCACAGAGCCAGCTCCCTGGAGGCCCACGACCCTCAGTAGCTCTCAGCAGGCACAGACCTCAGCCACAGTATGTCATGGTACCTACTACTCCCAGTAGCTCTGGTCAAAGCAAACAAGAGACGTACTGTGGTCTTCAGGGTTTTCTCTTTCTATAGAGGAAACAAGTGTAAAAATATTGAGTTTGAAATGCAGGTACAAACTGCAAGGTAAAGCAAAAATAAGGTATCGCACATACTGAGAAGCACTTCCATATTAATATCAGAGCCAATGGAAAACTTGGCTCGGTCCTTTGTCATTTTTGCCCCACCTATGGAAAACAGCAGAAAAATGTGGAAACATTGAGTAAGAATGAACTGCTGAGTGTCCTTGTGTTTATGGTTTGGCAAAGAAAAGTGATACACAATGAACCCTCTCCCAGCCGCCCCTTGCTATATTTTAATGCTTCCTCCTTTATTCTTTCTTGCCATTGTTTGTCTGTCTGTCTCTCTCATGCTTATTTGTTTTTGAAAAAAATCTCCTTTCTTGCTTTAGGTTCATTATGTGTGGAGGTACATAATGGCATATTTCACATCCACAGATATGTTATTTTATTTTAATTGATGAGCCAAACATACTTGCCTAAAGGTGACTACTTTCGTTACTGTTCCTGTTAGTCAAAAGACCCTTCTAGTATTCAAAACACACAATATACCACTCATACATTCTTAATGTTATATTTATTTATTTCAGATGTGTGTCTAGTGTCCTCTAATGATTCATTTTCTATTTCCATGCCAGTAACATAACACTGTCCTTTTCCCAGTTTCTATTTCCTCTCCTGTTTCTTTGCTGTTAATTCCTTGTCATTATTTGTTGTCTCTTCAGTGCCATGCCTCGGCTGTCACCATCTCCCTCTGCCTCTGGATGTGCTACTACAGCCTTTAAGCACTATTTTCTAACCTGCTGATTTTAGTGTGGCAGAGACAGGAAGCCCAGTAGTAATAATGTTTGATTAAAAAGAGATTAAATTAATAAAGAAAATCATGGAACATTTTAAGCACTATGGAGTTTGTGGTATTTCTTCTGCTTACATATTTCCACAAAACTTGAATGTGAGTACTTATCAGCACATAAATTACAGTTATAGAAATGTTTGCCAGGAAAGAAAAATACTGTTAAGACAATTGAACTACAGTTTTTAGATCGAAGAATAGCCTATTAACTTACTGAGTGTGATCATGTCTTTTGCTTATGTCTGTCTGCATTGAGGTCATGAGTCTGTTATTTGAAGATAATGGCATTACTCCTTTGCTTCAAGTAGCAGCATTTGTGATTTGAGTTCTAACCGCCCTTTACCTTCTCTCCACTCATGACTCATGGCTGACTCATTACCGTTAATCATTCTGAAAGCACATATTTTATTTTTGTGCTTTTAATTACAGTGAAAAAAAATGCTTTGAGGGAGGGTAAGGTGTT
Organism: Falco naumanni; assembly: GCF_017639655.2. Lineage (NCBI taxonomy): Eukaryota > Metazoa > Chordata > Aves > Falconiformes > Falconidae > Falco > Falco naumanni. Next base: position 31,306,082 of record NC_054057.1, read on the forward strand.
AAACACTGCAGCAGTGCAGGTATGTATCAAGATGCTTATTTTTGGAAAACATCAGCTACTCACAGTTTCCTATCCATCACCACAAACTGGATTTCACACTGGTGTTTAGCAGGGGAAAGCCTGATGATCAGAGGTCAGTGAGAGACATGAAAGGGACATTTCTGAGATTCTGACAGCAGTTTGCCATTGAAGGTCAGATCACTTTTGGTTTTATTTTATGTATGACTAATTTTCCCTGAAATACAGCTGTAAGAGAGAAGTAATGTATTCACGCCTTCATTGCCGATAATAAGATATATACTTGAATATACTTTTTTCATTGCCAGAAATATTCCTGTTATTTATGGGAAAATCTGAGTGCCTCATGCCTATGGTTAATTATGTCTGATAATTGGATGGTATTATGTATGTAAATGACCTTATTAAAAAAGAACAATGAACAAGGGATTGTGCTACAGAAGCAGAATTATTGCCCAGTAGTTTTTTCCCCCAGGACTTTTCCTTGCAAGAAAGCCCTGTGGTTGCATTAGAATTCAGTTCGCATAGTCCTGGGTGTTACAGGACCACCGAAGCTTGCTGTGCACTACTAAAGGCTTCCTCTTTGAACCTTTTTATGGAAACTGGTAATATTTTCCCTGAGGAATCAACTGGCTCTTAAGATGTGACAGGAAAAATAACTCATCTCTGAGTGTGGCTGAGGGACATCTGAGCATTGGCAGTAGTGGACATCGTACATATCAAGCAGCCCCAGCAAGGTGAGATGATCAGTCTTCCTTCCCCAGCATTTCCAGGCAGGGAAGTGGAGATGGACTGGGGCCGCAAAAGTTGCAGAGAGAGGAGCGCAAGTTATAGCAGATCCTGCTGGGGCAGCATGGCGGTATGCCCTGGCAGGGGGATGCAGCAGGAGGTTGGCAGTTATAAGCCTATTGGACATTAGTGAATACCATGAATAGCATGAAGTCCCTCTGATTCAAAATGGAAAGTTCGAAAGAACAGCTGTGACAGAGAAGATGGTCCACAAGTGGTACCTGTGGCCTGTTTGTGGGCGGTGGTGGTGGCTGTTGTTGTTATTCTTTCTTTGGGTTTTGCCTGTTCAGGAAGTTCTCCATCACGCTATGCCAAAACGGCACAGAGTAACTGCTCAGAGATGAATTTTGTCTTTAAGCAGCAAAGGTATTTATTTCGTGCAACATTGGGGAGCTAGCCGATTCACACCAGACAAACTAGCTCCAAAGTTTTCAGTGAAAAGTTGGGTATTTTATGTGGTTTATGTGAGAGGTTACAACATCTTTCCATACATATTCATTTGATTTTGACACCCAATCATTCCATTCATAATAGGTGGGATCTAAGTGGAATAAAACTTTCTTTGGTCAATGATTTCCTGACTCACGGCCTCCTTATCTCCTTCAGGTGCCCACCTTATCTTTTCTAATTATTCAGAGTACATTCCTTTAACATTGTCAGTGGTACATTCCTTTAACGTCCTCAGTGGAACCTTTTCTTATTCAGAGTACGTTTCTTATTATTCAGGGTACATTCCTTTCTCAACACAGAGCATCACCCAGAGCATTGTACCAAACTCATCCTGACTGATCTTTTTAAGACCTTGCTCTGTTTCAGGGTAAGTGCAAAACACACTTTTCTATGAATATTTTAATGAAGAAGATGAAATTGTATGCTGGTAGGTTTGAGCATTTGACATCTATTCGCAATACACTTCTTTGTGGTCCTGTCAGATTCTACTGCACTTACATGCAAGATAAAGAAAATGGGCAAGATGCAGTATTGGCCATTGAAGCTGATATAAAGACATCCACTAAAGTGCATAATCTAGAACGTTTCCTACTGTAATGTTCTCATTTAACAGGATAAGTACACAGGGCTGTATACAATACATATGAATCACCAGCAGAGACCACTTCTAGTGGATGCAGATGTCCAGTATTAAATGTATTTCTTCTGAGTTTTCAGAATAAATAAGTGTTCAGGTAATATTTCCCCTAGATAGTATTTCACAAACAATATAGTTGTAGGCAGTGTAACACAGACTAGCTGCTATAAGGTTAATTTTTATCAGTGTGTGGAAGAAATTATCAGAGATATCTTGCAGTCAGATTTTAGTGGGAAAGAGCAGTAATGACCAATAGTACTGTTAATAAGAGTTAGAAAATATTAATCACTGTATTTTTAATATTAGTAAAAGTAACTCAACATTTCAAGTTCAGTTGTACCGTCTGAGCTCAGTCAAATTTGCCAAAAATGTGCACTGGGATGTTTTTGTTTTTTCTGGAACATTTTCTGGAACTTATGGAAAATGTAGTTATGTAGTCTAAATATAATCTGTGGAAAATACTCTACTGTAAGGCCTATTTTCCTGTTAAGGAGATCACATGCAACAGTATTAATAGTGCCTGAGTCCTTGAGCTTGTCTGATTAGAAGATTTACATTTGGTTTCTAAGATGTGGAGATTTATGTCTGAATCCTTACAGAATAGGATATGTGGATATACTTTTGTTTTCCAGAAGGCATAGTCATATTTCTCAACCACTCTCTAGTATTTCTGGGTAACTGCAACCATAACCTCTGTGTTTTTACCGACTACATACGCAGCATATGCTAAGGTTAAAAAGGTACAAAATGATACTACATGGCTATGTTCTCACATTTGCTTCCTCTGGGGAACAGCTTCTGATTAAGAAGAAGTAAGCTAAAGTGTAGGTATAGAAATAGCATGTAGAAATATATTTTTCTTCCATGGTTTCTGCATCTTATTTGCTTGTCTGGAGAAAATATGTTAATTTTTTCAACTAGGCATTGGAAGTCCTATCAACCTTTCCATAGTCATGGAATGATTTTGATTGGAAGCAACCTTAGGATTGCCTCGTTCCAACCCCTCTGCCATGGTAGGGACACATTCCACTGGACCACGTTGCTCAAGCTCCATCCAACCTGGCCTTGAACACTTTGAGGGATAGGATATCCACAGCTTCTTTGGGCAACCTGTTCCAGTGTCTCGCCACCCTTTTCAGCTTTTCATAGCTGTGGTCATTATTTACTTCATGTTTTGTTTTCTTTATCTCTACAACCAGTATGGAATTAGAGGCTAGATACAATTCTATACTTTAGATGACTGAGAAAATCTGATTAATACAATCCCATTAATGATTTTGCTGTGCTATGGCAATTGCTATTGGATGCCACCGCTTTTGACTTTTTCTTGCTGGATTCTTTGAAATTTCTCAGTGCCTTCCTTATACCTTCTACAGGGAAACTACACAAATGGGGAAAGCCAGCTAGGCTAAGGACCCTACACCGTCTCCTGTGTATGGATTACCCATGCAAGATTTCTTTACATCAGGAAGAGTGACGCTGTGCAGTTTCAGTCTGCTCTCTGGCTGTCTGTTTTACAAAATCTCTGGAAGTGATCACTCAAATAAACTGTTTAGACACTGTATGTGAGGACCTGGGCTCTACTTTTCTCTAATAAGCCAATTCTAAAGTGAAAAGTCTCACAGATAAGGTTCCTGCTGTCAGTAGCACACCAGAGAAGATTAGTAAAAGATGAAAGAGTAACCCCTCCTCTAACAAGCAACAGCAGGTAAAAAGCAAATGAAAAAGCCACTTGCTGTGTTCCCTAAGAGCTAATTTTAGATTATATGTGCTCAAGTGCTGCCATTTCTGGTGGAAAGAAACCCTGCGACCTGTAGTGCATGCTCATACTTAGCGGTTTCCAGCATGCACTGATGGTTATACCTTATGCAGGTTCCCATCATCCCAAAGCAAAGCTGGTCTTGAAAAAAAAAAAAAACGTTTCAGCAGATGAAACAGGAGAAGCAGCTTGGTTCTGTTCCTACAGTGTTTTACTAAGAAGAGCTTGATTCTTAGCTGACATAAGCTGGGTAGCTGTGCTGGCCTTAGTGTTTGGTTGTTATTTTCTTTTTGGCTCACTGAATTTCTTCACATCCTAAGCTCATTAAATTGTGGCTTATCCAAATTCCCGGTAAGAAACAGTTTAAAAGATAAGTATGGTAGCATATTGTAAGTTCTGTAACTTAGGGCAGAAGTTTTTTACAATGACATTTATAATACAAAGGTTCCCTAGACTGGGAGCCACAGGCTTGTCACTTGAACCATCCAAGTGTCTGTGTCTTTGAATTAATGCACAGGTCCGGGGTTCTAGGCAGAGCAAGAAGAATTCCTACATGAGCAATAGGGCTCTAGCGTGGACAGGTCATTTGCAACAAATTAATCAACTGCTCTTGTCTTTTTGGTCCTTCAACTAGTTGCTTGAAATAGACTAGCAACCTTTTGGACGTATTTGCTACTCAAAATAACTGCAGACTGGAACAATGTTCACAAGCAGATCGTAGGGAGCCATGAACATGGGAGCCGTTTGCATTGGATACTGACATCTTGTGGTACAATTTAGTTTGGGGATGGATCCTGATGCAGTTTTTGCAAAACTTGTACCAGTGAAAATGCTCTACTAGATAAAAATGCCATTCAACATATGGGCTTACAGAGATTTATAGAAAAAGTCATGTTTTCTAAAGGAAGATAGCCTCCCATTCCCTGGTGTGTTCCCAGGAATTAGGGGGTACAAACTGTTTTTTTTAATTTTTTTAAAGTAGCTGGTCTTCCAAGGCAGAAGAGCTGGTAGAGTCATCTCAACATCATGTAGTAGGGCTGACACAATAGCTATGTAGGGTTTATACTGCTTTTCCAAGCAGTATAAAATGATATTCAGAACAAGAAAAGATTCCAGTATTCACACAGAAAATATGCTTTTTCAGAAGATTTAGGGGTTAGAAAAAAAAGAACAAAGTATCGGCTTGGTCAGTACAAAAGCTGGAAGATTTCTGTAGCATGGGCAAATATCTCTGAAATCATTTTACTCATGTTTTACTTACCCATTTCAAGCAGCGCTATCATGTTTTGACAGGTCATTCCAAAAGCAGTAGTAAAGCTTCATAGCAGACTTACTCAAAATGCGATCCAAAACAACAGGAAAAATGAGTGTTTGTAAAACACAGTGCAGTAATGTGCAAAGTAGGCTAAAGAAAAGGTAGGCTATTTTCTGTAGTTGGATCAGGAGAGAGCAAAAAGCTAACAGGAAAGTGCTTAGTAGCCCAGACAGTAGGTTCAGTCTTACTTTCATATTCAGTGAAACTATTAGGTATTTTTGATCTAATAGTAAGAGCTTAAAGAATGAAAAGACATGCACTGCTCGGCAGGCAGCTGCTCACTTCAGTGTCTAGCTTAATGAATTGTGCTGTCACGCTGGGATTTGAAGCAGTCCAGTGAGTAAAGCTTCCCTGCTGCCTTTCTCTTTGACTGCATTACACAACCAGCTCTCTTTTATATTTTGATAGTGACATCTATTGGAGCTTTGAAGAATAATCTCTTTGGGGAAAAAAAAAGTCCATATATGTATTAGTAAAAGAAAAATTGTTTAATGACTAAAAAATTTAGTCTAAACAAAAGAAGATACATAAAAGAAAAATGTGGCAAGAGTTCAAATCAGATTCAGGAAAAAAAAGTGACTTTCTCTCTTTCAATGATGGGTGAGCTTAGAAACTTACTCAGATGACTGAAGTTTGTTTAGAAGAAACCCATCAACCAAAGCTGTAACCTCAAAGTGAAACAAATCCAGGCTTTGACTGAATCCCCTATAGATACACACACGACTGACAAGTATTGACAAGACCAAATCTAACCGAGTGGATACAGTGGCAGTTCACCAGTCAGCACAGACTTGGCAAGCCGTCCTCGTAAGCTACTGAAGTCTGTGCTGTTAATGGGACACAATCATCCAGACCATTTAGAATGAAATTAACTCTGTTTTTTCTAAGCAAGCCGTCTTCACACCTCTGGATTATTTCACACCTCTGGATTACATTGTGCATATGGCTTGTGTCCGTTGGGAGCTTACGGCAAGTGTCGTATGCTTGTCCAGAGATGTAAGACCGATACGCAGTGAAGAAGTGTGGCTAATGGGTTTAAATTACAATAAATTAGCCAATGTATTTACAATTTTTTAAAATGTGTGTACTATGAGAATACTCTAGCATTCAGTCCCTTGTGTCAGTAGTAGGCAGTGCTGAGTAACACTACCTCACAAAATCTCCAGAAGTTAGGAGATATGAAACCCGCAAGGAGTGTGCTGTAGTCCCCAGGGCAGCCCCTTTCCTTTCTGTTCCTTGTTTTCCTGAGTCCCTTCCTGCACATCAGAGAAATGTGCCTTATTTTCCTCAGCCCATGTCTCTCCATAACATCTGGCCCATGACAAATATTCTCATAAGAAAGTTTCGTGTTTATTTGCTGGAAGTTGTGACTTTGGGGGCTTTATCCTGGCTTCTTTTCCACAGGGATATGATAAAGGATTCCCCAATATTTCAATGCTGAAAGAAGTAGGAGATTTCTTTGTTGTGTCAGATTATAGACTTTGGTAAAGTTTTATTTTGTTTTGGGTCTTTTTCCATATGATTTGATTTCAGATAAATCTGCTTTTTAAATGAAATGTATTTTCTCAAACAACCAAAGGCTTTAATTGCATTTTACTTGTTGGTATTGTCTCACATATCTAAAGGCCTGGTTTTGCTTTTATTTATTCTGGTGTAACTTCACCAGTAGCAGCATGGCTTACACCCTATTGACTCCATTATGATAATAAAAACACAACTCAGACAGGGAGCTAGTAAGACAGGGATCTTACTATGAAATGAAGAGGTGAAGTACAATCTTAGAATAATTGATTCAAACAATCTAAGTGCAAAAGTATTTGATAAAACCTTGAATAACTTGACAATTTTCTGAACTGCATATTTTGCAAACCTCTATACAAAACCCCTTTCATATCCCATATAAAACAATTGATAATGTCTTCAGTTATTGTTCTCATATAAATAATAAATCAATTTCTCCTGCTGCTGAGTGGAACATGTTCAATTTTTACAGCCACTATTACGTTCTCCATTCTTATTCAGCATTTACACAGCCTGAAGGAGAAATAAAATGTTAATGATGTTGTAAAGACCCCTTTTATAATGAAAATATATCCAAATTAATATCACCTTTTATTTAATAGGAATACTATTATATCATATTATTTTGTTTTAAGAGTGTCTGTAAAAAGATAAAACAGGAAAGAGTCAAGCAGTTTAGTCAGTGTATCGCAACTTCTCTGTGCAAATATTGCTACACAAAGTAATCTGGGTTTGGTACTCTAGCCATTTGCAGTTTCATATAAGCAGCCATATAAGCAGTTTCAGTGATATCAGTTTAAGGAGGCTAACACTGCAGAGTCACTTTTCTCCATCTAACTGTGCTTTCAAGACCACTGATTGATCAAATGAATATAAGGAGAGAATACTAGAAGCAGCAAATGAAAGCTTCTTTCTCTAGACTCGAAGATAGATATTCAGGGAGAGATTGATTTAACTGGAATGAGTAAAACTCGCTAAAATCTGTGCTGGTACTTTGTGAATAAGATCACAAGAGACAGAAGGTGAGGCCACTGCAAAGGTTTTTATATAGGTACCTGGTTCTGGTATGGCCAGGAACTTTTAATATACCTGACCATCCTCAAGCAGACTCAGAAAAGGTTTTCAGGCCTCTCTGTAGCATACAGTTGCTCAGAAAGGCTCCAGCCTGTGTTTGCTGCGCTAATAGGCTCCTTGGAACATTGTGTCCTGAGAGCACAGGACAGAGACATCCTGCCTGCGCCTGTCCTATCTTATTAAAATCCACCCTCATCTGAGCTGTGAGGGACTGCAACTCTCTGCAGAGACACCTGGATGCCTGCTACATCCCTTTCCCCAGTATTCATGCTGTGGGGATAGCGTGTGGATTCGGGCACATCACCAGGTCTGTGTTGATGCAAGGTAGTAGAAAAGCACTGCACTGAAGTAATGATCCCTCCCAATGACACCTGAACAGGTTGTCCAGCCAGAGCTGCAAAGGTAAAAGAATTTGTAGACTGAAGAAGGAACATACATACGTAGGGAAAGTTCTAAACCCAACTAGATGAATAATAATGTTAAAAATATACTAGGAATAAATCTACAAGGAATGGAAAAAAGAACTCGTCAGCAACGAAAACTTTATCTAGGAAGGGAAACACTAGCAAGGATCAACTAAAAGCTGCAAAACATTAAGCTCAGATGTAAAAGAAATGGAAAAATAAATTAAAAAAGTATGACTACAAATCCAAATGAATGCCTTGTTTCAGTTTTTAATTATGAGTAAGATATAGAACATAAAGGAAAAATGATGATGGTTCATGACTTTGACTATATAAAAAAGCAAACAACTATTTGAATCAACACTAAGTAACCTTAATGAGTTCAACTTTGGGCACCCATTATTCACTGTTCCAAAATAATGAGGAAAAAGGATGCTTTCATCAGTGGAGAACAGCAGATACCTCACTTTTATTAGATAAAAGAAGAAAATTCTTGAAGTACTTTGATGCCTGCTAGTCTGACCTCAATAAACTCAAACGTGTTTAAAAAAGGAAGAAAAATTAAAAATGCGCAGGTAAATAGGAAACAGAATAAAATGCAGCATGGATTAACCAAAGCACGGTCATGCCAGACTAAATTGCTGCCATTTCTACATGGGGTAACTGATTTTTTAGACAAGAGCTGCATAATAGGTCATCTATCAATACTTTAACAAATAATTGTATGTGATACTGGATGGGAAATTATTAGCAAAACTGGGAGAGATTATGATAAATGCAGGAATTATAAGGCATGTAAGGAAACAGACAAAATGCACTGGGTCTTTTCAGCCTCAAGAAAAGCATGCGGAAAGGGAATGTGATTGTGGTCTATAAAATCACAAGTAGAAAGGGCATCAGTAGAGGATGCTTATTAACTTTCTTTAATAATGGAAAATCTAGGTAACATCAAATGGAGTTATAGGCTGTTTGGTTCAAAAGAACACGGAGTACTATTTCACCTGCCACATAATTAAGCTGTGAAGTTTACAGCTACAGAATGTTATAAATATAAAAAGTGTTTATGGAGTTCAAAAATACTTAGATGGATTTATGGAATAAAAAAATCTATCATGGGCTATTTAACACAAAAATCATGTACTTTCCCTAAGCATCTAAGTAGAAGGGAAATTTTGGTCTCACCTAGTTAACCTGTTCTAATTTTCTTAGGAGAGTCTGATAAAATCCACCCTGGGAGTTAATACTGGAACTCTTTAAGACTCAGTCTTGGGGTTATTATTTAACCTTTCTCTAATTTCACCTTGGCAGGGAATGTTTGAATGCAGAAGTGAAAATTAGCTGATAAAGCTGAAAGATGTCAGGATGGACAGATCTGGATATAGTATAATCTTAAGGAATAGAGTAATAGAAATTAATGAACTTTAGTAATATGAACAGCTATGCCATTCACTGAAAGGCTAATGACAAAAACCTGCTGTTAACTCGAAACACAAGTGACCAAGAGTAATTGAGAAGGAAGAGCTGGGTTTGCTAGTCAGTTCCAGGGGTCTCTAAAGGGCTGTGGTTGGGAAAGAAGGAGGTGTTCAGTAAGAAATTCCTTGTTAAGATGGAAAAGTCCTAATGCTATTTTCACGAGATGCTGATGAATTCTGGTCCATAATACTCTAATATTAGAAAGAGTTCCAGTCACCTATGCACAGAAGAAGGCAACAAGACTATTTAAAGACTGCAAAAGGATTTGTCTTTTGAAAAATAAATCAAAAGCTAAGAGACAGTTATGATTTTTTTTTTTTCTCAGGGTGTCTGTAGATTGCAGGTAGCTGGAATTAACAGGGAATTCCTCTTGTTCAGATTGAGGACACAACAAATGCTGCTTTCGGACCTACATAACTAGATGGCAGTACCATAGGGGTGGAAGAAGAAGTGGAAAGATTTGCCACATGCCAGCAGGTAGTAGAACACAATCGGGATGCACACCAGAACCTGGGAGAATAAAGGGCAGTTTACGTATAATCTTTGAGGCCTTAGTAAACGTAAAAAAAGAGGAGTTGGTAAACTAATTGGCAGAGAAGCCTCAAAATACAACAGATAAAGTAATTATCAGTAAATACAGAATAAAAATTTGGAAGTAGCTGTTTTGGAATTGCTTGTTAATATGACTGGTTACATGTAGTATCAGAGTTCCTTGCCCTTCTTGTCCTGAACAGAGTAATATGTGCATTTTTACAATTTAAAGTGAGAGAAAGAAACAAAATAGGTACTTCCTTTCTTAACCATCTCTTGCAAACAGAAAAGCAGAATTATGCAACTAACTAAAAACTCACTCAGACTGCATGTTGTTAAGTGCAGACACCTTGAAGGACTTACTTCTCATTGAAAGCAAACCAAACCCAGAGACAACAGAGAACTGTAAGTCCAATTGTGTGGGTAGGTGGCTGGGGCCGGGGGCGTGTCATGCACGAGTGGAGATGCTAAAGATATCAGCAGGGAGAGATTAGGATTTCAAATTTTGGGCCTCTTCAAACTTCTATAGTAGTCACTACTAAGAATTAACCATTTCTATACATTTATTATTGTATCTGAAGCATTAAAAGTTTTACATAGGAAAGAATATTGCTAAATTAGGCTTTTTAATGTTGTCGCTTATATACTTTCATGTAAAAGCTTAGACGTTGCTCTTTGAAAACAAAAGTGATCAAGGTAAAATCTTTTAGAGATGTAATTTTGTGCTCCCAGCAAGGAGATACTACTGAAGGATGATACACTCATGTTTACAGAGTGCAAGTGACTCCGTTATTCTGACCCCTAGCATGCTCTTCATTCATAACAGGTTTTTATTCTCTGTTAAGTTTATGTTTAAATGAAACTATCTCGACTACTCAGAATTTGTGACATTGTAACGAATTCTATTCAACTTACATCACAGACTGGGGACTTTATTTACAGTGTGGTGTAATACTTCCAAATACGGTATAGTTTACGTAGATCCTCTGACTTGATTGATAATGATATACTTACTGTAATGCATTTTTTTCACAAACATATCAAACTGTTTTCTAAACTGAAAGCAGAGGACTTGCTTACCAGTATGAGTCACTGTTTTTAATTTTTTTCCTGCAGTGTAGGTTAGATAAATTATTTGGTTTCCTGGGAATATTAAATAGTATTTCATTATATCCTGTAACTGTTCTACTTTTTGTTTAAATATTTTTGGATAACATTATTTATAAACATCAGAGTTCTTGTAATTTATTTAGGAAAGACACTAGCAAAATATTTCATTTAAGAATAGGAATTAATTTTAATTCTTATTAACTGAGGTAAATCTTTTCTGGCATTATTTTTCCCTCCTCTCTGTTTATGTTGCTCTAAGATGTGTGGGTCCTTTGCAATTCATTCACTGTTTCGTACTGTTAAGAAACTAAACACTCTATCCAAATTCTTTTCATTGCATTTCAATTTTATTTACTGCTTGGATCTCCTTCAAGATGTTGCTTGATGTTAATCCATCGGCTTATTGCTATTACAGTATTTCACAGCTCTCCTTTGTTGCTAAGCTCGTAGATAAATGAATCATAGGGCCTTGGCAGTTTCTCTCTACTAACACTGCCATTGTTTTTCCTTGAAATTTTGTTCTTCGAATTGTAACAAACAGTAGGTCTAACTAAGGCTTTACAGCTGGGCACTTGTTGTTAACTGGGGCTGTTAATAGGCTAGGTGGTGAAATTTGGCTAAACCAAGAACAGCCAGGGAACCTGCTGTTCTCAATGTAAATGATTGCATTGGTTCAAGGGTAAACTGTGAGGGATTTTTTGTTCAGTCTTCCTCAGACTTTGCATTGGTAAAATGAAAAGAGGTATTCTACTCTGGAGGTACGTGATATGCTGTCACAGTAGCACAGTAGTACTAATAGAGAACAGCTTTGGCTTTTTGCTATATAAACAAAATTATTTTGGTTTCTCTAATGGTGTTTCTTGGGTTGGTTTTTTTTGATGTAAACTAGAGATAAAGACCTTTGCCTTTATTGTGCTTGCAAGATGGTTTTGTTTAGTTCTTGATTTTGTTGTTTCATTTTTCCCCTTTCCTTCGTATCTTACTGACTTTCTCCTTGCTTTATTCTCAGACCTTTTTTCTTATGCAACATTGAAAGAGCGTTGGAGGCCTACTTTTAGATGTTGAGGGGTTTTTGTTTGTTTACTGTGGATTTTTTGCCTCCTTTTAGAAACAAACATTGAATTTTGTTGAGTATTATTCAGACACTTGGCAATATAACATTGGGTTTTTTCATACCTGAGGACTTATGTCCTCAAAAACTATCCGTGTGATGTTGAAGTAACATCTAATCAGACATAAATTTGTAGAGAAGAGAACAGTAGAAAGTCACAGGTAGTGGTGGTGGCCATAGTCATTCTTCTGAGCCCTGTTAATGACTGACTGGCCCAGAGGGCTGTAACCCTCCTTTCTGGAGTGTGTTGGCAAATATCTTGTGTGTTAAATGACAGTGTGTTATTTTGTCTGTGCTAATCTGTTATCTTTTTAGGATAGGGACCATGTCTTTTTATTATAATTTAAAGCTATGAGTATGAATGGCAATGCAAGTATAACTTGTAACTTTCTCTCTGCATATTAATTGACTTAGTATAATTTAAATTTAAAGTGCCTCAGTATGTGTCCTGGGCATTATTTTTACTGAAGTGTGTCACTTCATTAAATGAATGCTCATTTAATTTCCTATCTCACCTCTGAGCCCATTTTGTTAATGTCAGGATTATTCTTACATCCCTCTGAGTCTTAAATACTCCCCTTATTTTAGTATCATCTGAAAAATTAATGATCTGACTTATTACAGCTTTATCTAGACCATTGAATAAAATATGAAAATCTGCTGGTGTTAATCTACAGCCCTGTAGGACTTCACCTGTCAGCAGCTGCCTTTCCATTTTCCCTCCAATCCCCTGATTTTCTGGGTATTGATTGGTACCTTGGTACTGCTGATCCCTGAAGACAGGCAGCTGCATCAGGTCTGGAGTCAATTGAAGTTGCTACAGTTTTACAGGGAAAGCAGGTTCCCCCAAAAAAACCAAACTAAAGATCAAGGGTGGGAAACAGACTTCGGGATACTTACCTTGAAATATGAATGCTGGGTCACAAGTGCTTGATATTGGAGAAAAGTTTTAAGCCTATTTTTAATAAAGATTTACTCTATCCACAACAAAAGTTTCTTAATGATAAAAATCATTCATCATGTTGAATTTCCTTTGAAGCTTTTAAAAAATGCAGCTATGTCAAGCCTCTTGGTTTATCTAGGCTAATAACATTTTTCATTTTTTAAAGGTAACCAGATTCCTTTAATGTGATTTACTCTTTCCATATCCACAGTGAATCATAATGATTAAATTGTGCTCTGTATAATTATATCCTTTAAAATGATCTATAAATGTAACATGTCTTTCTTAAAGATCAGACTCAGAGGCATAAAATTTCCTCTAATTTGTTCCTACAGATGGTTAAAAAAACAAAACAAAACAAAAAAAAAAACCACCCAAAAACCAAAACCAACCACAAAAACTGCTAAAGGTGTTCATCACAGGAGCAGGCAAGACACTGACAGCTCTGGAAAAGAAATTTGAAATTTGGTACTGGAAGGCATTTCCATTATTTTGACTGGAGTGGTGGGGAGAATGGCACTTGTGGACTTAAGAGCAGAAGAGCTGAGAGTTAGCTTGATTTCATAGTGTGTGAACAGAGAGAAGGAACTCTGTGAAGTATTTGTGTGTGAAGGTTAGAGACTTGTGAATGTGGGCAAATAAAGACACCAGGCCTTGGAGCTGGAGGCTGGGGAGGCTGGACTGGCCTCCAGCTCAGTGGGCAGAAAGAGAACAAAGCTAGGGAAGACTGGACGTTTAAGTAGGTAAACTGCATTATCGTGTCAAGAAGGAAGGAAGCTGGAAGCCTGAATGCTTTTTCTGAGTAAATAAATATAATAAGGTGGTGGTGATGGGGTTGTTTGTTTTTTTTTTTTTTTCCTGAAATGTTCAGTACCTACAGTCAAGGTTTATAGTGTGCTTCCTTTTTTGAGACAAAATAATAATAATTAAAACCTGTAAAATATGATAACTCTAAGTCAAATTGCAACTTTGGCTATTAGGCGTAATAAATCATAATCTTCCTAAGAGCTAGAACAGTAGTGCAGGAAAAGATGCGTGATTTCCAAAATTACCATGCATTCTAGTCTGAATGCGGTGGGGACTTTGAGGATGGTTTGTTGTTTGTTTTGGGTTTTTTTTTTGACAACATTCTTTTGCCTTTGAATTATACATGCCTGAGTTTTCTGTTGCAAATAGAAAAGATCTAGAGAGCTGAAGCTCTCAACCAAGGGAGAGGGAAAGAAGACAATTGACAGGAATCTTGACGGTAGTGCATTGGTAGCACAGGAAGTGTGAGCAGAAAACTGCTGTGATATTTCTCCATTGTGGGAAGGGAAGAACCAAAAAACAATAACAAAAATCAACCTGTAGGCATTGAGTAGTCAATGCCAGGTTCAAAGCAAAATGAAGGAGACAGTCCTTTCTATACATAGCTGATCTGTACAACCTCTTGTCAAAGAATAAGGTGTGTGTTAAAAACTCTTACTAGTCACCAACAATGGATGTCTCCTCCATGAGCTTGTTAGTGACTAAAATAGTGGAACCAAGTGCAGCTTAAGAGGGGCTTCAAATGAAGCACTGAATGGGTTGGAGGCTAGCAGAAAGCTAAGTGACCTGCTCTTGTATTTCCTCCTTTGACACTGGCTTTCTTCCCCTTAGCCAGAGTAGTTGCTTTTGTGTTGTGTTGAGCTGCAAAAAGCTACAGAATACCTGTTTTCTTGACTGTGGGGAGAACAGCGATCCTGTGAGTTTATATTTTGATCTGTTCCCCTTTCTTTTCTGACATGATCTGCAAGATGTGCTATTAAGACCCTGCAGCTGAATATTTTATGGTGATGATGTTGAAAATTACCAGTATTAGATGATGTTTGCTAGCTGTAGAGTCTCCTAAATTCTGCTGTACTGAGGTTGGCAAGTGGAAACCTTTTAAAGGGAGAAGGAACTTGGGCTGCATGTATCTAAAATGGTTGCTGCTGTTGTCCTTGTCTTCTCTGTGGGCCTTTCACAAATGCAGCTTGATAGAGCAGACATACTGTGCACCACACAGAGGAAACACAGGTAACATTGAGGGTAGTGTTAACAGTGGGATCCAGATGCTTCCCAGCCTTGTTAAGGAGTCAGTAGCTGCAGTACTTGCTTTGCAGGTGCCTATGGAACCACTACCACACCACCCACATCCCCTTCTGTTATATTCTCCATCTTGCAGAACGATGGCGGGGGTGGGCAGAGTGAGCATTAAATCCCTGGTTTTATATCTTGCAGCTTGGGAACTTATGGTTCTATCTGTATTTGTGGCTGTCTGTGGGTGAACTCTAAGAGGAAGGTGGGGGAGAGAGCGATTTTGCAGGGCTGGAAAACTACTGTTCAATAGCCTTTAGTCATCTGCAGGACCTTTTGCCAGCTGAAAAACCTTATTAACAGCACAGGCTAGGCATTTATAGAGCTACCGCATCCAGAGGCTCTTTCATAGACAAGCTGTTCATACTCTGCAGGACCACGGCACTTGGCGGAGGAGGCTGAGCAATCTTTATTGAGGCAGCAATGTGACCTCATACCCCACTGCTAACCAAGGCATAACAGCAATGGAAGATTAATTTTCTGCTTCTTTCCTCAGAGTGTGAAATTGTATCTCCTTTAGGTAGAGCCTCAAATCAAAGAATGAGATAGAAAAAAAATCAGTTCTGCTTTCACTGTTCCTCATTTATTAGGTTGAGAAGCAGTTCTTCTATTAAATCAGATGATACAGTTACATTCGGTCTTATATTTTTATCAATTTAGCAACATTTTAAAGTCAGACTGGGGAAGAAAAAGCGTAAGAATCCTAAAAAAGAGGAGAATAATAATTTCTGAGATTTCATTTCTTCATACATTCAATTTTGTATGAATATCTCCTGGTTAGAAAGAGCACTATGTTGTTTTCATAATTCCTTTTTCCAGTCTTGGGATGGACCATCCAGATAAATCCATGAGATCTGGAGAAAAGGACTGTGTAGTATACTTCTTGCTCTTAATTTAAACTAGACATGGTAGACTGGTAGAATAGTTGTAGCTAATGAAAACAGCAGGAACAGAACACCACATCAAAATGCAGTGGTTTAAAACCACATTACCACAGTTCAAGGGTGCTGGGTTCATAATAGTGGAAAGTAAAATCTGATCTTTGAGATTTATAACAGTGGCATAGATCAATGAGCCATCTACTGTAGTGCTCTGAGGTCAGTCTATATTTGGTGCTGTGCGAGCTGATAGCTTAAATTTGTACTTTCAGAACCAATAATGCAATGCTCATAATTTGACTCATTTCATTTGTGTCAGTGAATGCGCAATTTGTTTTGTGCTGGAAAAAGAGTAGAAGTCCAGAAATTTCTAGACAGTGTTTTAATGAAGGGGAAAAAAGTTTGTAAAGATGATAGTGTTTATTCCTCACAGAGGAGGTTCATAGATCATTACACCGTGGATCCTCTGAGGCACCAGGCTCATCAGCTGCAGCACTGTAAGAGCAGACATGCTCCTAAGCCCTCATGACAGTTCCAGCAAATGCTGGGAGATGTTTCCAAACTTCTTCAAAAACGAAATGCTCAGTCAGAAAATGGATTAATTTGGTTTTTCTGGTCTGCTTAGCCTGGGGAAATCTGAGCAGAAACTGGTTGTAATTCTCTGCTACTAAAATCCCAGTTCAGTGTTTTTGCTGAAAGAAGTTTCAAAACTTTAGAGATCATTTTCCTTTTCTGATTCATTCCTTGGCAACTTGGTTCAGACTTGCAAAATGAACAACCATTACTATGAAGTACCTTGTTTAATTTTTCTGGGAGCTAGCATACAGTGAATGTTATTCTCTTCAGATGCTTGGCTGAGGGAATAGGTAGACCAGATGACATTCTTGAATTAAAAACATTTTTCACCTTCAAAGAATAATTCTGCAGTTCCTCCTCAGCTTTCTCTGGTAAAACTGCAAAACAATGTTTTGGTGGCTTATTCAAGAACTTCATGCAATCTTTGTGGGTTTAATTATTATTATAATTATATTTTATTATCATTATTAAAATTATTTACGTTCTTTAATAATTTAAAAAATGGATGTTTTTATCTAATTGTGTGTGGTAGCTGAAGGTGACAGCCATTCTGGACTGCCTGTTTTCTCTGCCTCTCACAATCAGAAGTTTGTCAAGGAAAAATATTCTGATATGAACTAGTTTGGATGTAGCTATTGTTCTATGAGTGGTCATCATGGGGCTATCTTTACCTCTCATTCCTTCCTTCCTGTTTATGTAATGGGAATTGCACCCTTTGGTGTAATTGCATCAGCAGTATATGTGTTGTTAAGGTGATGCAATGTGTGCTGCTGAGGATGATGAGGTCAGTTTGGTTTAGTTGGTGTGAGCAGCATCTTTAAGTACAGCCATTTGGAAAAGGAACATTTTATCAGTGAGTAATTAATGTCAAACAGTTGTGTCTGGCTTGAAGTAACATCTGTAAGAGAATTCTTATGATCAGCCCCTCATATAGCTAGTGCTAAACCTCGGCATGTTGGAAGAACAGTGTGTTTGAAAAAAGTAAAAGAGTATGTCATTGTCAGTTTGGCGTATGCCTTTAGTGTGACATGCAATTCCAGAGCTATACATGCTGACATCTGCTTTCTCCTATCAAACAGAACAGAGAGCACAGTGCCTGCAAACAGAATATTTGCTTCAATCTGGGACAATGCGTGTCTTCAGAAAATAAAACTTATGACCTGTCTTCTGCTTGAACCAACACATTTCCAAAGAGATTGTTTTCTAGTCTAAGGTTATTGGCTAGGTCTCTTTTGAAACCCTGGTCAAAGGAAAACTTCATTTAGTTTGGTTGGGAATTCTGTTTCTAAACATGCTAATTTGTGCAGGTGTTGGACAAGGGATATTTCTGTTTCACATGCTACAGATAATATTGTTTTATTACCTTTTGGTCTGTTTGCCTTTTCCTCTGCGACCATCTTAAAATATATTTTATTTTCTTTAGTTAGAAGTTTCTCAAGTACTTGGAACAAGTCATTTTAGAAAGTGTAGATTAAAACACTGTAGTTTGAGAAAGAGTTGACCTAACTACTGTAGTCGTACAACTGAAATAATGCTTCAGAGTGAAATTGATAAGAAGCTGGATAATGGGCCAGCAAGCAGGATGTCTGTAGTCCATCAAGGACTAAATGAGATCTATATAAAGCACCAGTGTAATTGTAAAATCAAGACACTTAGACTGGAAAAGATCCAAAAATAACATTTGGAGATATGTCATAAACAGACCATGTGGTTCTGATAAAAGACTAGAATGACGCTGTGTATTTAGCATACAGGTAAAGCAGATAAACCCGTTCAAAACTCTTAATAGTTACCTGATGATATCCAGTAAAAACATGTTGACTGATGTTAAGGAACTCATTCTCTGTGCATGAAATAGAGCTGTGGCTTTGGTACTTTATATTCAAGCTGTAGGAGAGGTAGATCCTTGTAGTCTGTAGACCCAGTGCATGGAGCCATGGTTATTACTTGGCATGTTGTCTGAAGAAGAAACCCATCTGACAGAAGCCAAAACTTAAGGATAACTGAACCAATGTGGTCTCTGGTTGGTGCAGACACAATTTCTCCTCTAATTAAATCACTGAAGTGGCTCGGTTGTGGTTGGAACAATGACTTGTTGGCTTGGAAGAGGCAGACCCAAGCTGTAAGAAGTAATCAAAGTGGTGCACCCTTTTTGGGAACAATTACATTTTCCAGGACACTGTGGCTTCATCAACAGCTTTGACAGACTAATTACTTCATACGTAGATACCAAACTTTGCCACAGGAAGGATTCAAAAGCCACCAGGCAAAATGTCACATGCTCTCCTGGAATTAATACCTGTCAGGGCTATGGTGTCTCTAGTCTGCAGAACTTTCTGTCTCACTATGGTGAGAGATATGTATCCAGACACAACAGTTCCTCAGCAGATATTTATCTTCTAACATCTTGACTCTAAAATCTCAGGCTTAGTTACCAAAGGGCAGCCAGAAGGCAATGATATGCCAGAATCCCAGAAAGTGTGGTGTTTAAAAAACCAAGCAAACAAACAAATCACACAAACCAAATAAATAAAACAAACAAAAAATTAAAAAGCATGGAGCTGTCCAGAATGCTTTTTAGACAGTCAGAAAAGAAGTACCAACAAAATCTTGCAACACCGTGTCATCTGCTCTTGGCAACAAGAGAGTTATCAACTCCTTAGATGAGGTGTGGCCATCTGATTATCTCACTGAAGAACAACTCTGTCTTTCTTTTAGTTAACCTTAGTAATAACTACTGTTCTGAATGATCTTTCATTAAAAAAATCTAGCAAACAATGTATGAAAATTATAATTTCCAGCTTTTTTTGCAATGTGTAAAGAACCACATTTTATTCCAAGAAAGTATTTTGTTAATGACGTCTCTGAAGCTGGTCCATGCCTTATGCTAAGCATTCAGACTCCTACCAAAGAAGATGCATTTTGAGAGGAGGAAGAAGGTTTACAGAAGACTTAATTCAAGCCTCAATTCTGATTTTAAAGCATGAGAAATAGCTGTATCCAGTTCATTAGATACAGCAAATAACTGCAGGATTATCATTCTATCCAGATATAAGCTTTCTTAGGGTAGCTTTGATACTCAACTTCATTCCAAAGGGAGGAGAGGCTTTTTGCATGCTAACTGCCCTGAAAGGGAATCAAAAAGAGATTAAAATTCAGAAGTATCATTTGAATTACTATTTTTAGGATGGTAATCTGTATTGTAACTGCTTTAGCAAAGAGAATTTCAGAAGGTCAAGTTCTATTCAGGAAGCAATACAATCCTCATGGGACAAAACACAGCAGATTTTCCAAATATAAACTCAGTTACGAGAAGTCACTCTTTTATTTAGGGCTTTTTAAAGCTCATCTGTTAAATAAAAATCTGGTGTGTTCTCTATCTTCCAAAAGCTCTAAAAATTGTCATGGAATGAACATTCTCTCTAACTGATTATTCACATTTCTTTGCTTTGTGAAGTCTGTGAAGTACAATTATTTCCCATTAACTTTAGAATGTGGATATAGATTTTATATCAAAACCCAAGTATTGTGAGATGCAGTCTCCCAAAATCCCACTTAGGCATTAAGAAAAGTTGTAAGCATAAAACATAAATCCCAGGCAGAAATCCAGATAGTTAATCCTTTGTATATAAAGTCATTAAGCACTACTTAGTATGAAGATTCCCCAGGTATGTAACTTTAGTTGTTGTTGGGGTGGTTTTTGTTGGGTTTGAGGTTTTATTTAATGCCTGTTTAAAGCCAGACATGTATAGCCTGTTATGATCCAAATTTAGGCAGATAGATATAGTTCAAATGCTTAAATTTTTTCGAAAACATTAACTTTTTTTAGGGCTTCAGTCAGTCACTAGGAAGATGGTGATCTTCCTGCTAGTAAAATTCCTTTTATTCTGATAGGATTGCAAAGGCTAGATTAGAGGCCACTTGGAAGCTGGAAAATACTTGTCTGTCTTCTAGCTAATGTAAATGTTTGAGGCAAGCAATTCCATCAGTTTTACTCTCACCTTAGACCGATCAAGATGTTACTGCCTTTTGGGGAAGCCTGAGGGAGTGGTTGTGTTGCACTAGAAGTGAGCGCACAGATACAGATGAGCCCTGGAGTGATTAGGGTGAACTGCCTGGAGAGGCTAAATTCTGTGCCTGTCAAGGGAAGGAGGACAAGCCTAATTTAGTCATAAAGGACTTACTTTCAAAGGTCTTAAAAGACAATTAACTCTCTCATTGACTGCATATAAAACAATAGGCTTACCAGAAAGGCCCTGATCCCAGAAGGAACTTTTGCATTTCTTCTCTCTGGTATATTCAATTTCCAGAATTGCTAGGGCTGCTGAGCACTGTGAAGATGTCACCCATTTGCTTTTGGTATTGTAGAAAGTGTGGAATATTTTTTTTTTTTTTTTGCATAATAACAGTTTAAAAGCCAATGGAGAACTGTTGCTTCTCTTTGTGGTAAAATTAAGAAGCTTATGTTATAGTGTCTAAAATACATTTTTTTTTATTATTTAGATACAGTATTAAAAATACTTGTCATGCCATCGGTTAAATTTTATAATCTGTACTAAGTATTGTTGCCAAATTGAATTTTATTGGCTTAAGATTTGTCAAAGCATAAAAAAAATGGTAATTTACTACTAGTACAGGATACAAAAACATGTTGAATCTAGTGTGACAGAAAGAAAACTATTTCAAATACTCTTTAAAAAACTTGCATTCAGTATACTTTTAATGAAGAAAGTTATTAGTAGCTACACACAGGGAGTAGTTCTAAAAACCTTATTTATTCCTTGAACCTTGCTTTCTATGGAAAAAAAATACACTAAAATAATCTATAGAAAGCATATTTTTCCCGCCCAGTAGTCCACAGAAGAATAATTCATCAACCAGTTCTCAAAATAAGCAGAAAGATTTTCTTCCTTTTAATTATAATGTGTCTCTCACAGTAGTTCCTATTTAGGATCCATTTAAAACTTGAAAAGTTGCAAGAACAAAGCTTCCTTTCTTCTGCCCTTTTCCTCTTGTAATCACAGTGAAAATGTTTTCTGGAGGAGCTTCTAGAAACTATTCCAAGATAAGCAATTGCCACAAGAATGTTAAATGTTCAGAGGAGTTTTAAAAAGAGGGGTGGGAGAAAACTCTAAACTTTGTTTTGGGGACAAATCTGACTGTATCAGAGTCTGTTTATGTAACTTAGCAGTATGGGCTTGTCATATAAAGCAATTAGTCATCAGTCACAAAAAAAGGAAAGGAAGGTAGAGACTAGTGTCTTAGAAATCTGTGCTGTCTTAGCTACTTTTGGTCTAGTGCTTTTCCAGGCAAAACAGTTGTAGCAGATCACTATTTGGTGATCTAAAGCAGAAGTATTTCACAATTCTGGTGAGTATTTACATTGAAACATTAATGTCTTCTTCCTTTCCACCCTCTCATGCTGCTTTTTGATTTGTAGATGTATTTGACACAATAGGCTTTCACATTTAGGAAAAGCAAAGGATCCAGTGAGACACCTGGCTAAACAGACAATAGGAGTTTATATTTTGTGGTTCACTCCTGCCCATGTGAGTTAATTCATCTGTGTTGTATCTTAGTTGATCCATCCTCATTCAACTCGCTGACAACCCACTTTGTGGTCAAAGGCACTGAGCTGACTTCATAACCCTATGGAAAGTGCAACAGCCAAACGTGCCTACATCAAACAAGACACTGATGGAGTCTTGTAATGACTCGTGCACAAAACCGGCTAGGCCAGGTGAGAAACTGTCCGGTACTTTTCCCTAGATTTTGAGGGGGAAGAGGGAGGATGAAAAGAGCAGAGCCATGTGAAACTGGCTCAGCTTCCAGGGCTTGCAGCTGTGTCAACACCACGTCACAACTGCCAAATGTCTGTGACTGCAGAGAGGAGCTTTTATTCCATCTGGGAATAAGGACCTGTTTTTCACAAACCATTGCCTTCCTTTTAATAAATGAGATATGTTAGAATCTGTTTTAATGGTCTAATGAACTTAAAATTACTCTTTACAGCCAAATTATGATCCTGTTTTGAAGTCTGCTGGGACCAATGCAGACACATTGAGCACATAAATGAAATGACGCTTTGGAGCAATGGAGCATCTGGAGAATACACCACTGTCACTGCACTCACACCAGACTTGATTTGTCTTACCTATTCCTTGTTTCCATGCCTTCTCCACATATCTCATGGGTATACATAGTTACGTGAAGTTAAATATCATGCAGCAAAGAAACTTCTATTAAACCTTTTACCAGATCACTTACTAACAAGTAATCACAGTATTGTAGAACAGCCCAGGTGGGAAGGGACCTTGGAAGATCATCTGATCCAACCTTTCATAGGAAAGGGATCCTAAATGAGATTATCTAGCACGCTGTTCAATTACCTCTTGAAAACCTCCAATGACAGGGACTCTACCGCATCCCCGAGGAGGTTGTTCTAGTGATTGATTGGTCTCACTGTAGAAAATTTCTTTCTTATATCCAGATTTAGTAATTAGGTCCTAGTAATTAGTTGGACATCTTCAGCCCAATTCATGTAGCTGCTGTAACAGATGAATCTGAAGGGAATTAGGCTAAATGCTCACTATTATTCTTGAATGACCTAATCATTTAGATCTCTGTCCCTATAACTTCCACTCCCATAATGTTTAACAATGGTTGTCAGATAATTAGGGATACCAGGTGGTGAGGGAATTTAGGCATAACTTTAGACAAGCTTTTATTACAGCCTCTTTTTTGCTTTCTCAGAGAGGTCAGAAATTACCTTTAGATCAACTTTCCTATCTGAAAGAACCCTAGAATCATGTATATCTTTCTTGAGCTGTTAATGACACGTGTTTTGGAGCATTCACACTCCCTGAGTAAAAGATCAGTCTGTTCTGTTGTTAATTCAATATTTAGACAACTGTATTTAGACGAATGCAAACAGAAAACTTCAACTACTGGTTATTTTTACTAAACTTTTCAGTAGAAGAATAGCTGACATTCCTAATAGTCTATGGATTGCTAGCAATCTTTAATAGTAGCAGAACATAGGACATGTAGTCATGGATTCCACTTTTTTTTTGAATGATGATTTTTCTGACTACGGATATAAAAGATATATAAAAGAACATAAATAAATGAGGCTGCTATTTATGGTTAAGGCAGTGGGAGTTTTCTATCTTAATGTTCGGGGAGATCTGTAATGTGCACCCCTGTGGTGTTTTGTGGACTCTGTATAGCCTTACTCATTGGTCAGATTAAGCTAGCGCGTATGTTTTTGTGTTTTCCCACAAAAATTAACAGACAATGTTTGAAGGAGCTTTTCTTGGCCTTAGTGACAACCTAGTTTGGTTTTTGGCTTGGTTTTGTTCAACTGTTACTTTATCAAAGAAAGGTATTTGTGCAGTACTGCAGTGGGAACAATACGAGGAATTTCTATCCTTTTATCTCCCACATGGATGCAAGGAAGAAGGTTTGCTCAAGCCCTATGTCCTTTTTTTATTTGGATGGAATGTCAACTATTTGACTACTAAAAAAGGAGTCCACTTGTTGCCTCCCTCCCTTTAGAAAGAAGATGGTAACCCAAATAGCATCACCTTGACATAGCTTTCCTACTACTACCATTATCCAGTGTTGGAAACCCTCAGTATAGACCGTATTTCCAGGCTTTTTAGTGAGCTATTCAGGCAGCAACGAAAGGAGTCACAGGGCAAGCTGCATGCAGAGCACTGGACCTCAGAGTAAGAGGAGAAGGTGGGAGCATTGGTTTGTACTATTAGGGCAGCTTGCTCAGTGCTTTAAAAGTCATCTAGTTCGAAGAATCACACTTTGAGAACCATGGATATAGACCATGGAACTGCTTGTACAATGTTATATGGAACTGGTTTTATACATTTCCATGGAACTGGTTGTATATATTTCTATGTAAAAACTTTTTAAAATAATCCTTTAAGAAAAGAAATATAATGAAGTTTGTTTTTCCATTATTTTTTGTGGGCATTTGCTATCAGTTTAGAATGGTTGGGTGTCTAGATAGAATAGATGCTTTCGTCTGATGAAAACTTGTACTTTGAATTGAAAGGGAATGGTTTTGGAGGAATGCTACAAATGGTTCCACCCTGAAGGCCAAAATGGGAATAATTTTTTAAAGTTATATAAATGTTTTCAAAGGTAGAAAAACTAGAAAAATTCACCTAAAGTTCAGATTTTTCTGTCTTACAAAAACCCAAACAAAACCAAACCCCCAAACCCAACAATCTATCTTGCCTGAGTTTCCTATTGCCAGCATACAGACATCGATTCAAAGTTTAAAAAAATAAGCACATATTTTTATTTCAAAACAATGCTTTCTTTAATTTACAAAGCATACAAATATATTGACTCAAAACACCTAATAACCAAGAATCAGCTTTACATAACAATAACTTCAAAAAGCCTCTTGGAATAAATGTTATTGATTTAATCTTGTAATATTCTGAAGTTAATTTATAGTAATACATTACTAGATATTAAAATACCTAAATCATCAAGTCAGAAATTTTGCTTTATCAATTGACTAGATTTCCTCTGCTACATCCAGTAAAGAATTGTTAATGAAGTACAGAGTGTTTCACAAATACATACATACTTCATAGGATTGTGTGTCTGTGCATGTGGAAGAGATAAAAGTATTCTGGATGAAGTTCAAAGGAAATATCCTAGTAACTATGGAAAAAAAAGCCCTTCTGCCCTATGTTAAGAAGAAAAAATGATTAAGTTAGACTAAATCAACATCTTCCTTTTAGTATCAGTTTGGCTAAGACAGATTTGTCCTTCAGAGTTGATGAGGCTTTGAAAGAGAAAATGATGAGATATCTCCATAAAACTCCAAATGCTTTTCTTATTACCTGGGGACAGACTTGAAACAAGACTTGAAACCTTACAGCATCCTTCACTCACATATGATTGAAATCAAGCTCCATTTTAGAAAAGCTCTTCCTTACATTTGGCTGAAGTTCAAGTTTTTGTGCCAGGTATGAGGATCAGTCATTTTGATTTTGGTATGGCTCAGACTCTGGACTTTTTAATAGTAAATAAATAGACATCATAAGTTCAGTATTGCAGAAAATTTAACTTTGAGTCAACAAATAAGAAACATAAGCTTCTATATTCTAGTCCTTACATAAACTTTTGGATAACAATTTATTATATTAAACATAACCTAATCATAGTTACATAATGATGATAATATAAGAAAATGTTATAAAAGAACTGGAGTCATACAGGATGAAATTTATACAAAAATTGTGGTCAATCTAATGTTCTTCAACCATTTCACCACTGTAATAGGGATGGGCAGCAAAAGCCTAGGTGTAAAAGTATAGTATAACATTATGTATACCATGCTACTCTGAAACATTTTTTTTTTCTTTGTTAAATACAAAAATACAGGATCTCTTTATATTTTTGTCTCACATACCTCTTCTAGGTTTATCCCTATTCTTTTATTAATCTATTTTTCTTTTTCTCTGAAAAGGTGTGTATCTCTGTGGGGAGGAATCTTGTACACTTTGGTTTGAACTACACCAGTGTCCTAGTTTGGCAACTGAGAAATATAACTTGTCCAAGATTTTCTGGAAAACTGTAGGTATATTTTTGAATTTTTTGTTAATTCTCTGAAGACCGTTCTTGAAATGCATCTGCCCTGTATAGTTTCTGTCATTTTTTGAAAGTCTCATTTGCCCATTCATGATTCTTTTCAATTCAGCTTAGGCTTTCATTATTTGTGTTTCCGTTAGATTATCAACTGAGATTGTATGTTGTATTATAAAGTGGATTATTTGATTTTGCATGTACCAAATGTAAATGACTTGAAGTACTGACTAGTAGTTTTGCTCTGTATTGATAGTGTTGTGTAAAAAGTATGCTGGACTTAATGTGAATTGTAAGATACTTCTGTAGATGCGTCTATACCATATTTTGGTATATGACAATAGGTGTGACATATATTACATATGCCATACATAATGACAATAAAGGTTTTTTAAACTTGAATTCTTTACTCCCAATTTTTAGCATTTTCTTCGATGCTAACAAGTCACCAAGTATTATGAATAAGTTCTCTACAGGCAAAATTTTACATGCAAGTTTTAGAGAGATTTTGCCTTTCTGCTGTCTCTCACAGGATTTATGCAAAACCCATAAGGCCTTAAAGCTCTGTGGGGACTGAAATTATTGCAGTAAAGTGATGTCATCCATTCCAACAGCCTCATCTCTGAGTCAGTTTAGGACATAGTTTTGCAAGAGGCATCTAAAGTCACGCTTGTGGGTTTTTTTATTCTACATTGTGAGTTTACAGCATGCCAGCTGTAGTCTGCCTCAGAATGAATGGAGTTTACTATAGGAAATATATAACAGTAGGATTACTTGTGTTTATCAGAAAGGCTTTTAATTTAGCCAACAACACCACCTTGCCAGAGGAAGCACCTCAAAGCACTTTTCTCAGATTTCAGGAAATAATTAACAAGGCTTAGTTACCAACATCTTTCCTGTATGTCAAGAATAGAACTTAAGATAGCAATAAAATGGTTAGACTGCTGCGCTCAAAAGTGCAATCAGAGGTGGTGTATTCTGTATTCTTTACACATAGTGAATTATGTGTATGCTTAATCTGTGCCCGTGAACACTAAACAAAGCAAAAAAAACCCTCCACAACATACCTTTCTGCTTTTATTCTCTGTTCATAGCTTTCCCTACATAAATGAGAATTGTTACAATTACAAACCTTCTGCAGAAGACTTGGCAATTGGTAACTCAGCAGACATAATGAATAGCTTTTTCCAATTTGGGTCTGTGGCCCTAGGCAGAGACCAAGTTCTAAGATCATCCCATTCTCCTTTTCTACTACATAATTATTTCTGCTACAGCAGCACCTTGGAGCCATAATCAAGCCTTAGATCCCATGCTACAGAACATGCAATTATAGAGTAAAAAGAGGTCTCTGCCTCACTGCACTGACACACAGAGTAGTAAAGAGAGAGACATGAGATGGGTAGAGACTGATGCAGGAACAGAATGAAAAAAGAAGTGCTATTAGACATCTCGTGACACTCAGAGGTCTCTCTGTGTATGTGGCCAGGTTTTTGCACTGCAGAGGTTAAGTTGTGCAGGCTGGCTCACAGAAGAAGAAAGAAGTAAATTCTCAGACCTTTGTGGGGAGCTCCTCTCCAGAGGCTGCGGGTGCTAAGGCTGTGATTGCACTTCCCATCTCCCTGGCAGAGCAAAGCACTTGTAGCTGTTCTAAAATCCTCAGCCATGCTGCTTCAATGGTTGGTTTCCTTGGCAAAGGGTGCTTGAAAAGCAGAGCTATTTGTAATGTATTTCCTGCAGAGCTTGAAGAAAGAAATCTCTCAATTTACAATTTACTTTACATTTAAAAAGGAAATTTACTACACTTTTGAACTGTCCTTAAACAGCTTAGTATCATAATACAGACAGGGTGCAGGCTCTGTTACAAAGATAGTGTCTAAAGACACAAGCAAAGTATTTCAGACTTGCTGAAAACTAATTACCAATATGAGATTCTGCTTTCTCATCTGTACTTTTCTTGTAAGTATGTCTCTGCATTCACAAACTTTGAGAACTTGTGAATATTCTGTTCATAATTATTCTTCCATGCAATTTCCTTATTACAGGAGGTGAACTGAAAGGATATTTCAACTTTTAAATTGGCAAAAGCACTCCTCTGAGAAAGTTAAGGCTATTCTTTGAACATGTAACAGGATCACAATACTTCTTGTGAGGTTTTAAAGGCAAACGGACTGAGGAGAAAACGATTTTTTGATATTGCTACTGTGCTTTCAGAGAACCCATAGGTATCCCCATCCATACTGTGCTGCGAATCTCTACTTTAGTTTGAGTAATCTCAGTTACCCAACAGCAATGCACTTGGGGCAGGCAGTGAACCAGTCTTCAGTATCAAAAAAGAGGATAAAGCAAATTCATTCTATTTCCAGTTATTTCATGCCCTTTACTTCAGCTGACTGCTGCTTCTATTTTCACTTAAAACCTTAGTGTCAGCTGTGTTATTTCTATATGAAGAAGTAGCCATGGAAATCTAGATTGATCTTTCTACTTTTTAAGAAGAGATCTAGTAGTCTTATTCTACTATTTCTTTTAAGTTACATTCTAAGCCATAGTACGCAAAACTTGTACTATACAACCTGGTGATGTAGCTGTGACTTGGAGTTCTTTTCTGCACCATGTTCTCTCACTGCTGTATTTTCTTTATGCTGTTCTACAATATAGTATGAGGATGATAATAACTGGGTGTTATTCAGTATGTACTTCAACCCCTTTCAAATCATTATAAAGTTAGAAAAAGATCTTATGGCTTTTCAACTTTTTTGCCAACTAGTGGTTATGCACTGTGCTGTTCCAAATTAAACTTATTTTTATATCCCAATGAGGGAGTTAATACTGATAGGGAAGTTAAACATACACGGTAAGATGTCATCATAATGAATAAGTTGTATCATACTGCTTCTTTCTTAGCCCCTCTTTTTGTCTAAGAGGTTTCTAAGTTAGAGAAACAGGAGCTCTAAGGTGGGTGCAAAGCTGATGAGGTAATTGTACCAAGAGAATAAGAATCAATTAATTGCTAGCTGTCCCATTGAAAGGATGTATTCATTGAAGGTTTTCATTGATATCTGATTCTGGTATTGTTCTGTATTTCAGCAACAGCATGTTCACTGAACTGTCCAGCTGTTGCAAATGAAGAGTAGCTATAACTCTTTTTGAAGATGGACTTGTAATTCAAAGGAAGCGTCTTAGTAAACTGGAGACATTTATTATTACCATTGTTGCTATTCTTGACATTCCAGTTTATTTTGTCTTTTAAATATGGCCAGAGTTCTGTCCTTGGTAGAAATCATCGAATGTGGAAAGAAAGGTTGGGCATTTGTTGTTAAGTAGTACTAGTTCCTGAGGAAAGGATCTTGTTCACCGTGAATTACAAACTGAATATGAGCCAATGATTTCAGACTGCTATTAAAGCAAATATTTTAGGAATTGAATAAAGGAACGTCATCTGTAATGCATTCAGTATGGCATCTCTATTTTGCCTAATACTACAGTATTAGTAGCAGCTGGAGTATTTTGTCCCCTTCTGGTTATCACATTGAAGAAATGCCATTGGAAATTGTACAGTGGAAAGCAGTGAAAATTATTGCAGATTTTGAAAACATGACCTATGAGGAAAAGCAGAACAAAAATGGTTGTTCAGGTTAGAGAATAAAAAACTACAGCATGACAAGAGTCTTCCAACATCTCAGTGTTATCTACAAATAGGAAGGGAGCACAACATTTTCTCTCCACTGTGGTTATGACGAGGAATAAACAGTAGGCAGCACGATACTACAATAAGGCAGATTTAAACACTTTAAGCATCAAATACAATAGTAAGGGCAGTGAAGAATGGGGAAAAAAACAAAGGTCTAACTGAAAGTTTAAACGAATTGGACAAACATACCGTGAATGATTTAGAAATACTTAATTCTGCCACGGAACAGAAGGTTGGACCAGATAAGCTTACAGGGTGCATTTCACCATTATTTTTTTGCATTTCATTAAAAATTCATGTAACTCTAGCATAATTTCTAAAGTTACTTAGGTAAGACTAATCAAAAGTGAATAAAGGGTAAAGTTAGGAGAAGGTAACTTTTCTTTTTAAATAGAAAGCATTGTTTGAGGCAAATCTGTTTAATTGAATGATAATTAGGAAAATGGTATAATTGAGAAATTTCAGTATCATGGAAGAAAAAATATATATCTGCGACTGTTATAGTGCAGATAGCATGTGTTTGCACTGTGTGAAAAGGCTAATTGTAATTTTTGCTGTTGGCAAAGACATAAAGTTGTTTTTTTTTCAGTTTGATATTTCTAATCACATCATGATTGCAAGTAAATCCAGCATATTGTATCACCACCTGCCAAAGTCTCACGTTTGCTGTAACACACTTCACAGCAATTCTGTTCCAGTCTATTTCAGCTAATACATGTAACCTCTACAGTGGCTGCGATATATGGTAGATATACAAGAAATAAAACTTCACATTTTAAGAAATGGAATAAAATTACTTGGGTTCCCTACAAACTTTAAGTATGGGGAAGTTACAGTAGTAACATAAGAACTCCAGTACAGAATAGCTGTTGCATATTAAATGTAGGATAGTTTTCCCCACTTTTAAAATGTATTGGGAGTGTCATTGTCCTATGTAGGTTTAATGTAAGACTTGATCTAATCCACATTGCTGCACAATCCTTTAAGGATAAAGATTTTTTAAAATACTTAAAATTGAGAACTAATAGCAGAAGGGAGAAGAACACAGAGTAACATCAAATATGTCAGTGAAAAATTGAAGAAAACGTGATGAAAAGGGTTATACTGCAATGTCTGTCTGTCACAAAATATATGATATAAAGGCACTGAAAAACCAGCCTGTCCATACATACCATCCAGACGTAAAACCTGTTCTCACACACTTTGCTTGCTCATACACTACCATATTTTATCCTTTCTTCCTTTACTGGTGATATAAAGATGCGTCAGTGAGCTAATGGTGTTTTGTTAAAAGAGGGAGAAATTTTCTCTTTCAATGAAATATAGAAATGAAACAAATGCTATTGCTAAAAATGTTCCAACCTGAACATTATTGCAAAAGCAAATAAAGGCCACAAATAAATTATCTTCAGTTTTTGTTTTGGCCTCACCTTAAAACATTTGTAGAAAGTAAGCAATTATCCTCTGAAGCCCAGATAGAAGTAGGCAAGCTTGCACACACAAGGACAGAATTCATCCTTGTAAATCTCCCACCCGAGGTTTTTGAATGTTCAGAAAGAAACCGTATATCACTTCAGCAATTCTCAGAGTGAGGAAAAAGGGGAAAACAAACTAGCTTTACACCAATTTGTACAAATAATCTTTTGGTTGCTCTGAAGGGTCAAAGAAAGAGATGGTCTTTTTCAGTTTGTTTATTGACAGTAGAACTCCCCAGTGTTTTTCCACCAACCCATTCCCAGTTTGCTCCTTCCACAGCAGCTTCACACAAGTGTCTACCCCAGATGGTAGCATTGGAAAGGGGTGGTAAGAAGGGAAGAAAAAGTAAATTCTTGGATAGTGGTCTGCTTTCTAGGTTTTTTCTAAATAGGATCTTACTGGGGTTTTTTATGTCTTTCCAGCTCCTTTACTGTAGGAATAGATAAAATCACTTGACACAGGTTTCCTGATGCTTAACTAACTAAAATTAGAACTCTTAGGGTTTTGTTGCTTTGGTTGTTTTGGTTTTGGGGTTTGTTTGGGGTTTTTTTTTGTTTTGGGGTTGCTTTTTTTTTGGTTTTTTTTTTTTTTATTTTTTTACAGGCTAATCCTTATTTGCCTAGAAAGCTGCAGACAGTAACTAGTAGTTTCACTGGTTATACCAAAGGTAGGGGAAAAAAATATCAGTGAGTCGGAAAGTTTTACTCTAATGGAACAAATTGTGTACAAATCAGAAATATCTGTGCTGTTAGAGAGAGGATGTTTTGTGTTTGAGTAAGCTGTATGCAGGCAATACACAGGTAAGGGAAAAGGTTAAAAGGGAAAGAGATACTGACTTTTATTTCCTTTAGAGCCTGCCTAGCTTCAGATTTTTTTTTTGGACAGGTAGATTTGCTCTCAGAATTACTTAGGCAATCCTAGAGGTTGAAAAAATTTGACTGATATTTCTTCTTCATAAAGTGACCTGGTACCAATCCCATCTATTGTTCAGGAAATCAGGTCCACATGGATTTAGCTGAATGTCTGTCCTCCGTACCATACCTTCATGTGCAACACCAAAGGAATTGCAAGGCATAATCATTTGTAATGGTAACGTTTCAGGAATGGCAACAGCACTTTACTAGGGACACCAGAATGGAATCAAAGAACAAGGGGATTATAGCATGCTAGATATGAATTTCTTTTTTGTTCTTGTTGTTAATCCAAAAGAAGGAACTGCATAGCTTGGATTTTAGATTTTGAAATTTGATTGTGTTTCAAAATGCACTTATTACAATTATAATTAAAAGTTGGTAAAAAATCCAATCATAGAGAATATGGAAATATTTTAAAGACAGCATTATGCTTACCTGATCTGTTCTTCATTATGAAACACAAGAAAAATGAAATATAATAATAAAAAAACCCAACAACAACAAACCGTATTTTCAGGCAGTAATTTCTGACACATGCCCATAACATCTGCCTAACCGGAAACATAATTTTAAAAAAACTTTATCTTTAATTAAATATTTCAAATTATCGCCTTGGGTAAACTGTTGAAAACTTCATTGCTGCTTCTTAGATTAATACCCCCATTTCTAACACAACATCAAGTTTCAGCCTTCGGGGTTTTTAACTTTTTCTGCTCTTTAAAGACCCTTTTGCTGTCTGTAATCTACTCAGAAAGGTATTGATAGGCAGTTTCTTTCTCAACCCAGGAAATTTAATAAATCTTGAGCATTTGAAATACAGTTTCTGTGAAACTACTTTTATGTGCTTAATTTCAATGTATCCTCAATATTCACTAATAGATCTGTTGAGGTTTTTTTCCCCTTGCTTGTTCCTGAGAACCTATTTACATGACTGTTCCTACTCTTCTGGAATTTCAAATATCTAAAGTGAGCCATGCATGCAAGTGCATTGACTTTGTGATAGCTGGACTCTGTGTGGAACACAAAGATTTTCAGAGAGTATATTGGTGGCAGTTGTACACTTAATAATGAATGATCTGAATTTCACACTTCAAAAATGATTTGATTTTAAGAATTAAAAATGATGCTATGAAGTATTATTTTCAGACATGGGACAGCTGAATGTTGTCTGGAAAAATCTAAATCAAGACCAAATCTTTTTGCAGTCTTTATTCCTGCTTCAATTTTCAACTAATTTAAACATGACCAGGAGTTATAAAATGGTATGGCAATAAGGCACTAAGCGAATTACTCATAAAAAAATAAGAGAAATTAAACAATGAAAACAACTATGATGATTTTCAGCTCAGAGAGAAGAAGCCAAAATACAATGAAATTATATTAATCATTACATTTACCTGTGTATAATATGTGGAATAAGTACATAATAAGTAATATCACCAAGGTATTAAGGTATATGTTGTAAGTCTCTTACTTGCTAGAAAAAGGGACTTTTCCTTTTCTCCTGTGCAGGCATTTACACTTGTATCAAGCTAGAATGATAGCACAAAAAGTAGAGGCAGAAATTCTAGAGCTGTCTGAAAAGATGCCGAGAAGTGCAACAATAAAACTCTGAAAGCAGTGCTGTCCTGCCCAGAGCTGGGTGTACCAGGCACAGCTTAGCATGAAAGCGCTAGGAAGGAATCCCTACCCACGGGCTGTCAGGCTTATGGTAGGTGTAAGGCTGCTGCTCATGGCTCTATGGCAACAGGTTAGTGTGGAGCTGGTGGCGTGAAAAAAGACCTTTAGCATAGTGTGGCAATTCTGCCACCCTTTGTAATTGTCTGCTTCACACTGGAAGCCCATCAGTTTTTTCAGAGGAGCATGAGGGAAGGAACAGACAAAAGAGCACCTATTGCTCACCACCATCTTGGGGACCATGCCTTGGCCAGGTCTCTGGACCACAAGCAATGTTCTCTACAAGGCAATGAATCCTACAATTCAGGGAGTGCATACATCTTCCCGATTATTGTCCTGACCGAAAGAAGCTGCCAAATTACACCCTTACTACAGTTGTGATAGAATGTATAAATATGAGTAAGACACCGTTCAAAGGAAATACTGTAATTAGTCAGCAAGAAATAAAAGTACATTAGTGACAATTAAGAAATCCTGATAATGAACTATAGCTTCCTTAAGTGTTGCTCACTAATGCGTAAGTGAACAAGGAGAAAAACTGCAAAAGAAGGATGAGTGAAATCATGGCATTGGCATAGTGGTAATGGAATTTCTTTCTTCCTGTTTAATAAATATGCTCTGTAGGATCAAAAGAGCTACTGTTTTTCACTGATAAACACAAGGCTGGGTTAGAAATCATTAGGAGTGACAGTATTTATTCAAGAAGGGTCTGAAGAAATCCAGTCTAGATCCAGCTAAAGATACATGAGGATGGCTGGGGAGGAGAGAGTTAAGAAATAAGTATAATACTGTATCAGTATTAAAATCGGGTTTTATTCCAATTTTATTTCCAAGACAGTTTCATGTTTCAAACCATGTAATTGTTAAATCATTATACAGAGTAGGAACTTCCAAGAAAACAGTGCTTTGGATTCAGTATTGATTGTGATAGAGATCTGTACCTATGTTTGCAGAAAAAATAGTCAATTTTACCATCTGGCTGAGCAATTTAACTGTTTGAAGCCCTACGTGCTCTAGAAATACAGATCAGTGATGGAGAACATAGTACTTCAGGACCCTATTCCATTTAAAGGCATGCAAAAACTAGGAAGCCCTAAGGTACTGTGCAATAATTAGTATTTGAATGGAAATCCAAAAACAAACTTCATCTATATTTCTGAAATGAAATGGACCAAATTAAACATTCTCTGAAAGTAAAAGACTGAACCCCTCTGGGTTCTGTGGTTGCTTTCTTGAACAGCAGAAAACATCTGGACTTTACTTGTCTGGAATATTAGAAAAAAAAAATGCTGGATGAAAGAAAATTAGAGACCGCAAATTCCAGGCATGTAGCCAATTTTGTATTATAGTCAAAGATTGTGTAGCTGATTCAAAGATTGGTGTGCCTTCAGGATATTTTTCCAAACAGAGACACTGGGGAAATTCGGAGGAATTAGCTGAAGGTGTGAAGTTAGACTGCATTGCCTTACATGTGCATGGACATTCTCTTTCAGAAGAGTGGCCTTGAGTTATTTCAGTCAAGTGAACCTTTGTGTGAAA
Source organism: Falco naumanni (assembly GCF_017639655.2). Taxonomy (NCBI): domain Eukaryota; kingdom Metazoa; phylum Chordata; class Aves; order Falconiformes; family Falconidae; genus Falco; species Falco naumanni. The sequence continues at coordinate 31,341,683 of NC_054057.1, forward strand.
TAAGCAGCAGCACAAGAGTTGGATGATGCAGTTCAGTTCACACCTTCAGTTAATTCACTTTAACTTCCCTAAGTGTCCTTTTGCAGATGGGTCCAAATTCTTGGTCAGTGATATCATAATGTCATGCAGGACAGCAAAGAAGAAAAGGCAACAAATCCAGATGAAGCGTTCAAGGTTTAGTAGGGAATAACCTGAAGTTTCTAAAGGTGTTGAAAATTTGACGGTATAAGTGGGTTTCCCCACTTTACGCATTTTAAAAAAATAACCAAAAAATCCTGCGTAATTACTATGCGTATAAGAATTTATTTCTTCTCAGGGCTTTAGTGTCCTTTAGTAAAGAAACTAAACCACAGTATTGCAAAACACATCCTAAGTCATTGACTGAAGTGTGGTGTACTTCTATTGTTTCTTCTCCTGGGGTGCTAGACTCATATCCTCACGTGTCTCTTAAAATCCAGTCCCATTTCATATATTTGCAAGTGTCAGTTAATCTCATCTATAGCAGTCAATTCATGGAACTCTGTTAATATAATTCCAAAGAAATTGCTGCAAGCACTCTCTCATTGAACACCAAAGTATCATACATGACAGAAGAATATTATTTTGATTCAAGGAAATATATATGTTTTCTACTGCCTAATATTCAGCTCTTTTGCAATCAACACCAAATTGACTTTTTTTTAGTTACTACAAAGCTAGTTATTTTAAACTATCATTTTTAACTAGAAAAGAGAAACCATTTGCAACAGTGGACATGTAACAGTGTTTGGGGTTTGCCTCTTTGAGAACATGCTACACTTTACTGAAGAAGGTACGAGCCAATTAGACAATATCCACGTTTTCTTCAATTTTTTCCCATTGATTTGCTAAGTTGTTAGCTGACCTTGACAACTGGGTTTAGATGAGTTTAAACATTCAGTATTTATAATGATTTCACCTGTTAAAAGTAGTAATAGAATGAAAGGACAGTCAGACAGATGTACAGGAAATGTTTTAAAATAAAAGTGAATGGGATTAAAGTAGCTTTATGGATATCTTTTCTGTAACCCTTTTTAAAGAGAATTTAAAGCTGCTAAACAGCAAGTTTACTCTGAAAATTTGTACAATAAGGAAATAAATGCTGAGGTCAGTCTTGCCTGCAGCAAAAATATACTTAAGACATCTTAGACTAATTAACTAACAATAGATATATTCAATATTTTAAAATAACTATAAATAACCTGGTATCTTGGTCTCAAGAAACTCATATTAAGTTTAGGAGGACCTAGTTTTGTGTTTTGTTTTGTTGTTTTGGTTTTTTTTTTAACGATGGAGAATAAAATTGTATTTTAAAAAATGAACAGGAAAGAAGGCAAAGTTTCTAAGTAAATTGACATGACCCACGTTTGTAGAAGCTTATTTATGATTCTTGTTTTTCTAAATTTGAACTCAAGGTGTGAAAAACATGATGTTTCTCAAACATCTAACTATTGCATTCGTATGGATAGGGGCTGAGTGAATCATCAGCCCAAAGATAGACACATATTTTCAATTGAACATGTATCTATCTCTTTAAGTAGGAGACTAACAGGACCTTTACAAATCCTGCCCCAGATTATCAAATAGATATCATTGCTGAGAAATATTATGCTTCAGTTTCTACTCTGGGAGGTGATTTGCTCTTTTTTTCAGGTTTCCTAACTCTTGCACAGAAGAGGAGATCCCTTATCTTTCCTGGTTGATTGCAGCAGCAGTAGTCAGAGGGAGAGCTGTTGGTTTTCCCATGCTCCTGCTGCAAAAGTGGATGTTTGGGGAAGAATTGGGTACAGGTATGGCCCCATCATCCTGCCCTGTCTATTGCTTAAATAGACAATACATTTCTAAACAGCACTAAGCTATCGGTGCAGTCCTCACCATGGAGAATTTATTGTTTGGGTCCCTTAGAAACAGGCATTTAAAACTGCTTATCTGAAATCCCTTCCTGTGTCTCCTCTGTTACAGCTTTACTATTTCTAAGTTTCCCTAAATGTATAAATATATTCAAGCTTTTATAAAGTCACATATAGAGGTATTTCAGTAGCTTTTGATTTTTCACCTGGATATCAGATGATGACAGAGCACCCTTGGTTCTAAATAACCATACTTCTAGAGATTCTGCTTTTTTTTTTTTTTTTTTTTTTTTTTTTAAATTCTTCCATCATATTTGAAAGGCATTGTACCTTTCACATTACAAAATGAATTTTCTGCACTTTTTAAGTGTAAGGAGAGAAAGAATAACAGAGAATGAGAAGGATGAGTACAACAAAGTAAACATGCTTTCTCTGTCTTCATTTGTGCTGTTATAAATTGTTCAGAAAAACATCCAGATATTTTTCTCAACAGCTGGACAACGCCTTATTTGGTATATGGCCATATCCCACCTTGGAATTTCATGGAATCACAGAATGGTTTGGGTTGAAAGGGACCTTAAAGATCATTTGGTTCCAAGCCCCCTGCCATGGGTAGGGACACCTTCCAATAGACCAGGTTGCTCAAAGCCCCATCCAGCCTGGCCTTGAACATTTCCAGGGATGGGACAACCACAACTCCTCTGGGCAACCTGTTCCAGTGCCTCACCCCCGTCACAGTAAAGAATGTCATCTGAATATGCACAGACAATTTCTCTGTATTCCTCCCAAGCTACCTGTCCTTACTTCCACTCTCTGTAGGCTTCTTTTTTGTGTTTGAGTTTGTCCAGGAGCTCCTTGTTCATCCATGCAGGCCTCCTGGCACTTTCGCCTGACTTCCTCTTTGTCAGGAGGAACAAAGCTATTGTTTAGTTTAGATAGTGGGGGTGATGGTCATTCCACTTCCAGAGAAGCAGAACATTCCTAGAGAAACTGAAAGGAAGATCTATACAATTAATAGATGTTTTGGCTCAGTGGCTGAGCCATAAATGTTGCAAGGTGAAGAAGGAAAATATTGCAGTTATATGTGAGGTTCTTTTTTAAGCTTGAGTGGGAATATTTGCTTTTATTTGGGGAATGTTCTAATATTGTAATACTTCACGAGCTAAAAGCAGTTTAGAAACAAAAGCATACTGAAGTTGAAATATTTCCTTTGGAAAATGTCAAAGGAAAAAATCTGATTATTTTGAACACTCACCTACTTGATTTGGTTTTCCTTTTTTCCCCTCCTTTTTTTTTAGCTATGAATTTTCTGAAACTATACCCAAATACAGGAAGTTATCTCCTTAACTTTGCACTTTGAAATTTATTAATTCCAACTGTCTTTGCTCAGGTCTATCTGAAATTGCTTCTAGAGTTAGAACTTAGTTGAATGAGTCATCCACAGATTAAAAGATCAGGGTGACTGTATTTCCCTCCATTATGTTGTCAAAGACATTGTAGCTGAATTCAGTGACATAGCACATAATGTCGCTTATTACTGAAATGGGTGTATAGAGATGTATCCCTAAATATTTCTGACATTATCCCATTTTGCAACATGTACTCTTCTTTCTACATTTGCACTGTAATTCTCTGTAGTCAAGAACAATAAGTCAAACTATTTTTCCCAAGTTCCCACTGTGATTTTAATCATCTACTGTCTCTTACAGCTATAAAATGCTTATGAGTAAGTGCTAAATGTTCAGCATTTCAGAAGGAAAATATTTTCATTGAAGCAAATGCTTCTTAGGTTCTTCAGGAGCATAAAACATTGCCTGAAAGTGTTTCTACTCCCCATAGGGTAAATAAAAGCTTTATAAAACAACCATTCCTTTGAAATGAATATGACTACCAGTATTATTTTCTGTGTAAGACAGCAAAATACAAGTACCTTTATACTAAATGAGTAATCAGTGTTCAGAGGAGATTTGCTCCTTCAGATTAAATGTTCTGTTGCAGTCATAAAAATGGCTTCAGTGTTCATTAGCTTGTTTATGCGAATACCTGAGCAGGTGCTTCCACCACATCAACCTTCCTCCTATGGCTTTGATGTTTATTTATTAAGTTGTTTTTTTTAATTTAACAAGTGTCTGAGGAAGTACTAGAATATTAGACCCTATCGGTAATATTTAGAAAATTTCAATGAAATGAAACCTATGAACTAATCATTCACTGCAATTACATTAATTACACATCACATTCTTGTGACACGTAACTGTGATTCATCTCTGCTATAAATATAGCTGCTGATGAGTTGCAACTCATTAAAACGTCTCCCTCACACAAAGAGATAATATTTAATAACTCAAAAATAAGTCTGCAATTTTTTTACAGATTTAAGCATAAGTGACGCAAAACAACCAAAAAAACCCAAACCTAAATGGAAGCTCAAATTACAAAGTAGAGAGCCAAAACACGTTCTTTAGAAAGAAAAAGGCTTAGATATAAAGGCTATAAAGAAATAGGATAATAAGTTTTGTCACTGTTAACTTTGGTAGTTCTACTGAAGCTGTTCACTGCAATATTAGCTAGTGATCCTCTGTCAGACACACCACATTGGTGATCTTTTTCAATCCCTCTAAAAATACTTGTAGTAAACACATGATAACATCAGAAATAGCCCTCTCTTGTAAACTGAAATGTTTACTTCAGTGTCATCACTGAATTCAGGGATTAGATTTAGACTCCTCCTTTATAAGTAGACACCTTCCTTAGCTTTCAGACTCTTAAAGGCAACAATCCTGAACTATGAAGAAAAGTGACTTTTCTATCTTTTATCCATTGTGTTGCTGAATGTAAGGATTCTGTTATTACACATCAGCAAATAGCAGCTTATACAGAAGTTTGGGTATAAGCTTCTGTTTTATCCTGGAAATGCTGTAGTTACATTTATCTTTTTTTCCCCCTCTTTTTTTCTTTTTCCCTTTTTCTTTCTTTCTTTCTTGCTTTCTTTCTTCCTTTTTTTTTTTTTTTTTTCATTAATATTTTCTCAAAGTTACCACTAAAAGATGCTAAAACTGATTGTAAAAGCAAAATAGGAATTTCCTGCCTGGACTGTTCTAGGGCCAGTGTGGATGCACATTAATGTTAACAATCCTAGTCCTTAGCCGTCTGGGGCCTGATCCAAAGCTCACTGACGTCAATGGGAACCTTTCCACTGCCTCCATTTTGGCTCAGGTCCTAAATTTCTGTGGCAAAATATAATGCTGTGAACTAAAGCTGTCACAAAAAAATTTACTGCAACTCTTCAAATCTCAAAATAGCAGTATGTACAGAATTTGCAGTAAGAATTGTATTTCTGTTGTTCCAAGATGCTCAAGCAGAAAGAGTACTGCTACTTTTACCTCCAAATTAGTGGTTTGCCTCTGTAGAATAAATTAACCTATCTCAATCATTATGGTCTATATAGGGAGAACAAATTCACTTTAAAGCTGTGCCATGATGCTGCTTCCTAGGCAATTCTAATGAGATTAAGAACATTGAAAGGGTGGTAAAATAACTCTTTTGCTTCTTTATGGTAAATTCAGTAGGAGAATTAAAGCCAAATGCTTTTCTTTTCAGTTGCCATAGAGTCACAAAAGTAAAGTGAAATTTTTCCCTCGCTGTTTCTGAGTAAAATGATTCATGCAGTCAGAGAATTTAAGGACAGCATGGATTATTAGGAGCTTAACGTTCTGAATACTATACAGTTTTATATAGCAATTCCTGCTTATTGCCTTTCTGGTCATTGAAACTTCTTAATGACTCATCCGGATCTGTGTTCAAAATAACAAGGCTGTATGTGAGCTTGATACATACAATCTAACATGTCTTTGCTGTTGCATAAGCAAGCATTAATTAATATGAATTGTTCTGTATTAAAAGATAAAACAGGAATACACTGAAAAAGTTATCAAAGCCAATTACACCTCAGATAATATATGTAATGATAACTTGTTAGTGTTTTAACACGAGGCTTACAAAAAATATGATCTGCTCAGCTGACTCTATGACTACGCTTGTCTATTGTACACATCTGGCTTTCAGGAAAGGCAAAACAGATATTAAAAGTTGGAAATGCGGCATTGTGGGATGAATAAACATTAGGTGAGACATTCTTATCTGAGATGATTGTAGTTTTGCAGACCTGTAGTAAAACTGGATCTGCCAATAGGTATGTGTTTTGTCACGTTTCTTTCCACTTTGAAATTGCTGCCTTTTGGAGTCAGTGGGTAACTAAAATTGACACCTTTAAGAAACTTGCTGTCCTCTGGGCTGGTAAAGAACTATTTATAGAACTTCAAGCATTGTTTTATCCACAAGAATGTCATTTAATATAATTTAGCAAAATGGAGAGGGTAGCATTGAAAATGGGTAACGTTATGGATTTGGGGAAACAAAAGGCTGTATTTACTTAAAATAAAAGCTGGGATCTCAAAGATTTCTGCATGGTTTTGGCAATCTGACATAGAGCTCACTTATTCTACAAATAGAGACAAGTGGAGTGCAGAGGCAACATGCTGCACGTTATAACCTGATATCATTCTATACACAAGCTGTGAATGGTACTACATGAACCAGTTTCAATTAAAGTTCATTATTCTCCACTCACCCTACAATGTAAGAAACCTTACTGTTTCAGAGCATGATTCACCTGCTTTCTGCATGAAGATAAAGCAAAAATGCAGGGTTTGGTAAAAAGATCAGTAATAGGAAATAAGGAGACACAGTACCTCTGAGGAAAAAAAAAGATAATTTCTTATATATTTCCTGTGAATATACTATTTTTTTTTTTCTGTTTTAAAGGAGTCATGTTTTTTGCTCATTCACAGGCTGTGCAAAATACATACAGCATTGTTTACTGCTATGGTAACACCTCAGCAAGCACTTTTTCCTTTGCACATCCGAGCCCGTCTAGCCTATTTTAGACTAGAAATAGCTCTGCTGCAGCTGTTGAACGTGACCAATTTGTCTCCCATACACTCTGCTCAACAGCGCAAACTCTTCTCTTACGAGAGAATTTCCCTGAGATTGCAGACATTATTGCATTTGAAATAAGGGGACAGTGTTTCAGAGGGATGCCATGGATAAAACAGAAAAGGGATTACGGATATAAAATATCCATATGGATATGAAACTTTGCTTCCATAAAATACTACAAAATAGTGACTCATGTATCTAGTTGCTAACAGGAACAATGTAAATACAGGATTACGGCTTTCAGACAAGGTCCAGAATCTCTTCAGCATCTGTGATTTTAGAGCAGTTCCACAGACGTCTGTTTTCAGAAATATCTTTCAATGGTTGTCAGTAATCTTTCAGTTCTGTCAGTAAGAACTTTTAAGGGTCCAGTGTGTTTCAGTAGAAAGCAAAAAAATAAGTCCCCTACAGCAGTGGTTCTTTACATAAGAATGTTGAACCTCTTGTAAACCAAATAAACAAAAGCAAACAAAACCCAACCCAAAACAAAACCCAAACAACCTTAGAGGAGTAATCGCACTTTACAAGGCTGGCAATTGGTTGGGTTTTTTTGTGATCTATTTAATCAAAAGACTACATGATTAACTGATTTTTTCCCCCACTTATTCTCAATTTATACAAAAAATCTAAGCTTTAATTTTTTTTTTTTCAAAATGAAATTAAAAAAAATGCTTTTTAAATGATGGTATAATGTTAGTGCAAACCCACAGGCATTAAGGATTCCCTTATCCCCTGGTAGAAGATAAACTCAACCTCATGCCGAGTTAATTCTGTTTCTAACCAGAACAAGTGCATTGGCTTCTGTTTGTTTAATTCTGGTTTAGGTGGTTATCCGTAAGATTATGGTTATGTCCTTAACAAATAAAACTGCAGGTAGATCTAAAGCTTTAATTTTGAAAAGTAACTGCTAACAATTCAAAGCACAAATATAACTTTTATAGATTCTACAGATCTCAAGTAATAGTCTGTGACATGATAGATAATCAAATGTGACAATCCTCAATTTTATAAATAAAAGATGCAGCACTGAAGATACAGTATATTGACATGCATTCCCAGGGCTCTGTAACTCAAACTACAGGAAAATCACAGCTGATCATTTGAGGGGGTTTTGTTTTCAAGCTAGCTGCTAGCATACAAAATCAACTCTTGATTGCTCAGCTTGATGTTCCACTTGTTTTTAATCTTTCAATGAACAGCAGTATACACACAAAGTAATATGGGGAAAGTACTTCATCGATTTATTCTGTGTTCTGAAATGTGAGATTAAAAAGAATTACAGAAAACATTTGCCTGTTTTGTGGGATGACAGAGTGATTTTAGATTCAAAGCCTTTTGGAGAAGATGGCACTATTTTATATGTTAGCATCGCTTTTATTCCCAAAGAACTAAATATAATAATATTGGTTTTCCTGTAATGAGTTTTATTCTTGATATGAACTCAGTTTAGAAATACTAATGTAGGTCTTTTCTGGACATTCTTGGTGAGATTGGTAGCACCTTTAACATTCCTTTTATATGATGTGGGATGAACTGGCGCAATAAGGCTTGAGTAGTTTCATTTTATAGGGGGAGATTCTAAATTGTCAGCTTTGCAATCTCTTATTTGCAGACTGTCTACTAGTCTTACTGAATATAAGAGCTGATGCACTGAAGAGGGTCTTTTGCATTTGCATCCAAAACCAATAGCTGAGATGTGATGGTAGTGTGGATATGATGGCATTTCGAGCATTACACACAAAATTCCACAGTCCACGCATTTTAAACAAATTTCATCCATCTCCTTAACTTTCTTTAGATATATATTCTCAAGCCTTGTTTCACCATTGAGGTACTTGGCAAGGTCTGAAAGGATGGTGTTTTAAGAAACCTTTTAAATCTAATTGAAAACTGTTAGGAAAGTTCATGTTTCTGTAAAGCAAAGTAATTCTCATATAGGAACATTGTCTTTGCTTCCCAGTGTGACTTTTCCTAATGAAATCTGAGATCTGCCAAGGGATGGGAGTTTAATACGAGCTGAAGATAACTAGATAGATTTAAAAAAGAACTGCAAGAGTTAGCATGAGACAGGAAAAAAAAAGTAATAAAATACAGAATCTTTACAAGCAAAAATTAAACCTGAACCAAGCATACATTTAAAGTACTTCTGTGTACAAATCAAATGTTTCACACTGCGTACATGCTAGGAGATAGACCATGATAGAAGTGGAAGGCTCGGTATGTGCCGAGTCACCCAGTCTTCTGCCCAGAGCCTGGAGCGATGAGACGTGGTGGCACCTCGTCAACCGCCTCAGAGGCGCGTTTGTCACTGTCCATGGTGCTGGTCGACACTGTTGGAAAATATTATCGAACAGCCGGCCCGTAGCTGTCAATGTTAAGAACAGTCATTCTCGTTTTCATTAATATATTATGACGCTGGTCTGCCAGTACATAATATATTCCCACCACAAATTCCCTTACTCTTAATTCTTTTCATGTCAAGCATACTTCCAGACACAGCATTAATTTCTGTATGTTCAAAACACTGATTATGAAAATGTCTATAACATTATTCAAAGCAATATTTTCAGCTTGAATGCTTTTAAGTGGAACTGCTAAAACCGAATGTATGTCTCTAAGTAAATTATATGATCTGTAGAAAACAGTACATCACTCCTGATCAAGAATCAGATGCCTTTGAAGCAGAAGGCAAGAGGAGGGGGAACATGGGTGGCTGGAAAGGAGCTGAGGAAATGGAAACTGAAAATTAAAAGGAAAATGTGCACAGGAGAAAACATAAGGAAGAGAGGAAAACACGGTAGAAAAAAAAAAATCTGGAATTGACAACAGAGAAATAAAATCCTAGTGTAATAAACCAAAGAAAACCAAGAGAAGCCACTCCGGTGCCTAAGAATTAACAGATTCTGCTAGTTCTAATTATTTTTTTTACCCATAGCACCAGTCTCATTACCTCTTCACCCGTAACACCTGCCAACACTACCTCTCAGCACCATGTTTTACTTGATACTTCTGTCCATTTTAATTGCCTTTCTAGTACTTTCTACCAGCTATTTCCCTCTGACAGGTTAGCTCTTCATTAGGACTTCTTGCCATGTGACAAACACAGAGGAAAATATACTTAGGTAAACACTGGACTTTGAGTTTGGGCATGTTGGTTGTATACACCACTCACCATTCTCACGTTAATCAAGCAGATGAGAGCTCATGTTCAGAAAACCCCAGAATGAAATATGTATGTTTTCCAAGGGGGCTGGTAGGCAGTGCTCTTGGGAATGCTTTCTTGCTGCCCATCTGACTTTTTGCCAACATGGCAATTGCAGTAAGTTTCTTTTGAATGTCTGAATTCCTTCAAACAATGTGAGAAAGAACCAAACCTTACAGCTGAGGGAAATTCCCAATCCCCAACAGATAATGAGACTTCAGCACAAGCTTATGCTGATATGTCCAGCCTACAGGTTTGGTTGTATTCATGACTGTTGGAGATTACTTGTGTATACAATTTTCTTTCTAAAATCTATCATTGTTTCACTTTGAATTGGCTTCTTAAAATGTATCATATTGATTTGATGGCTGAAAGTCAGGTTTGTACCCTTTGTGATCCTCACTGTCTGCTTTATATCACTGAGCACTATCAGTAACAGCTTATTTCTTTTTCACACTAGCCTAATTTTATAGTTTATGTCTTGTGGATGCAAATCTTGCTGGCATTATGTTCTCTTTTAGTTTCTTAGGAGCAAGCAATTCAGGATGTGGAACATTTAGAGGCTTAAGGTTAGCTATGTAACACATTTGTAAGATCTACTTTTCCTTTGAAAGAGATCAATTTTTATTAGATTTCATGAAGCTCTTGGAGCCATTTGTGCCCTACATAACACAGCTGCATAATACCTATAAAATCAGAAGATAAATGGAGCTGTTTTTAAATATTGCAAATTACATTCTGATATAAAATCAATCATTCTAAAATTCAGTTATTAAATCTTGTAACCTTTCAAATGTCTACAAAAACATGTATAAAAATAGGCTGTTTGAAAGCATTAAATTATTTTAAAACATATTTCTACCATTCCTTACTGGAAACCAGAGCCAAAGTCATCCCTGAAAATCACACTAGTAGTAAATAATAAAAAAGGGTTATTTTTAAATATTACTATATATTACTGCTTTGACACATAAAATGCAAGGAACATTGATATTTTCTATCTTGTGAGAGCAGAATATTTTGTGTTCCTGTATTTTCTATTTTGTATTGCAGTGTTCAGTCTCAGAGGTTGTCATTACAGAAACTGTGCAAAGGTTCTCTTTTGCCTGCCATTTAGTCTTCCAAAGCTCTTTATTCTGCAAAAAGCTGCTAAACAAAAGTGGGAGTCCTTAGACCATTTTTTTTTTTTTTTGGAGGCTAGGTAGCCCAGATGGAGAGTTCTGAGTTTTGGCAGTTTCCTGAGTATCAAGGCCAAGGCCTGAAGCACTAAAAGAAAGGTGTTTGCTAAGCATTTTACATTTGTGTGAGACGTTCAAAAGACAGACACATCTGACACATTTAACGCCATTGGGGAAGTAGCAAATGCAATGAAAAAATGTGTCTGCAAAAGCAAAGAGCCGTCGTGTAGTTTACCTCCATCTCTTCCCAAATAAACAAATTTTGTGTGCTTTTTGTATATCAATTACATTGAAGAAGTGCCTAATTTTGCATTACCACTTTCTTCTAAGAATAATTACTTACGTTCAAGGACACAAAATTTGCTGTAAGTTAGCAAAGTAACAATATTATTAAGGGCCAAATTCTGACACCTTTTACTTTCTTGTGGTTACTTGTTGGTTTCATGACAATATCGTGGTTTTTCACTATCCAGAAGGCAACCCACATAGAGGTTGTCTATAACTCATTTACCAAATTTTTGCTAGAGGGGGTAAGTGCAATACTGTGTGGTCATTCTCTCTCTGACAGTGCAAAGGATGGGTTGAGTTAAGAGGTGGCAAGTAAAACTGTGTAGAGTAAAAGAAATGGTAAAAGAATAAATATAAATGTTGTTGGAATCTGGAGAAAGTAGCCTGCAGTGCATCAATCTTAGTTATCTTGGCTGGTGAAGTCGTCCTTGAAGATGCGTAAGTTGCTTGTAGACCAAGCTTGCAGACTAGGTTGTCATTTCAGTGTACAGAGGAATATCACAGAAAAAGGGAATTTGACCAGTCCAGATAAGGCTAGCTACCATCACATAACGAAGAAAAGAAGGGAAAATGTGGAAACAAAAGGGAGAGGGGGAATTGCTGAAAGAAATAAAAACAGGGAATAGAAATTTGGCTGGACTATAATTTATGACTATTCCAGGGGAACATTAATTTTAATAATAACTATCAGAAACCTGTAGTGTACTAATGTAGTTCAAATCTTAAATTATAACTGAAGATGAAGAAAAACTGAATGTAGCTTGAGTACATGTTATAAGAGGAATATTTTCTCCAGTTATTATTACAGTTAAGATACTATCTGATTTGCACCAAGTTCCTCTAGGTCCTTAACATGAAATGCGTGGATGAAATTTACTCTCAGCCACTTGACAGCACTTCCGTGAGACAGGAAAAAAGAAGAAAATACATTTTCAAGTGAAACTCTTTCACCCTGAGGTCAGCAGTAATTTTCCGTTCAGTTCAGTGGGGCCAGTTGTGAACTGATCCCTTTTCCTAATTTAGAGAAAGAGAAGCAAAACTAGGTTTTTGTGCATGAAAAGGAAAAATTGCTGGTACATGGAACTTACATAAATTCCAGGCACTTTTGTGTTGACTAGGAGATTGAACATCACAGGTCTTTAGTATAAAGATCCTAGAGCCCCCTTGCATGTGAAATGGTGGTTGCTGTCCATCAAAAACTGTTACAACTTTACTTGATCTGATTTTTTAACTGCAGATGTTTTGGTTTTATTTCCATTGTATTAGCCTGTTTAACATTTTATCCAGAGTGATGTTGTGCTCTGCATTGATTTAGCCTTGCCTCCCATAACGGCATATGTGTAGGTACATAATTTCCATCAGTCCTAACCTGCATTTCAATCATAATTTAACATAATTAATAAAGTTCTGCTTTAAATGTGAATTGATCTGTGTTCAGAATTGAAGAATCAGAGAATTTTATCATTCTTCAAATGTCAAGTGTAATAAAAGAATTACAAAGACATTTAAGCAAAATGCCACTGTTTAATGGAAGAATGACCAATGTCCTTTATGATTTATTGAATTTTTTTGTGTTGATTTGAGCATTTCTGGGTAGCAATGAGAGTTTCACATGCATTTTAAGGTCAAAGAGGCACTGTAATATCTCATCTGAATTCTAGAGAGAATGTATGCTAACCATTTATTCTATTCACCATATTCATAGTACAGGCCCTTGTGTTTGACCAGAAAAATGTATTCCTGCTTGAAAAGTAAAACACACTATACTAATTTGGATACTTTGTGGTATATTTTTTAACCTTACATACAGTCTGTTTCCTAGCTGAGCAGATGTCCTGTACATGTAATATGAAACAACTGACAAATATATTTTGTCTTGTTTAACTTAATCATTGTTTCTGTTCTGGAGCTTAAGTTTGATTCATGCACAAAACCAAAGGTTACATAACCATAACAGACTACAAAATCATTAGATCTTCAGTTTCTAATAAAGCAGTTTCACAAATATTAAAAATAAGTGAACATCTGAAGAGCTAGAAATGTGTTTCAGTCAGGAGTTCATTTCAACATCCTGCAAAAAACCTGTGACATTGCGGGGGATGAGGGTGGGAATGGGGGGAAATTACTTATGAAAAAATAATACCTTGATATTAAAATCATATTGGTTTATTGTCTCTTGTTCCCTTGTTAGAAAGCGTGGTCCTCGGATTGTTATCAAACTGAAGATGCCTCATTAACAAAACAGAATATCAGCAAAAGCCTTAAACGCTGTCTCTGCCTTGTATCCCCACTGTGTAAGGGATCAGAAGTTGGTTAACTTCCAAGAGATACTTAAGCAAAATATATGTGAATAGGCAATTAGTAAGCAAGTAACTACTCCTGAACTGTGCTGTTTTGTGTGGCAGGAGTGCCCTTGTTACAGCTGGAGAGAGAAAAGGGCTGTAATGCAGAACTTCTATAAAATCTCTCTATAGCATCATATTCATGGCAAACTTTACCATGCGTGGGTAAATGATCAGCCTAATTACATTTCTTATATCCATCATAGAAGTTTCATTATTTCCTTCTGTTCCCCCATCTGTCTCTGCCCATCTGTTTTCTCTTATGGTTGGCCTGTAAGATCTTTGGGGCAGGGGTTGTTTTTTATTTCTATGTGCAGTATCTAATTAAGGGGATTCTGGTTTACAACTAAGAATTGTAAGCCGAAGAATAAACTAAATATTTCATGATAGAACTTGCATATCTAAGAAGCTGAGCTATCAGTGGGGTATAAATACTTGAAGACCTTAAGACTTCAGAATTCTAGCAAATTTAGGAATCCTCTTTAGCATATGCATAACATCTGAATCTGGTTAACCTGTGTGTAAATACCCTATGTATTTTTCCTTATGTCAGAAGTGCAGAATTCAGCATATAACAGTTCTATCTGTAAGTCTGTCACAGAGTCAGATTGTTACAGAATTGTATGATTATTGCCGTTAAAGCATTGCTCCAGAAAACACGAAATGCAAATGCTCCCCTGGGATCTGTACCTAGCCTCTTAGCCTTGCTGATTTGCAGCTGGGCAGGATACATTTCCAAGTGATTTCCAATGACTCACTGTTCCCTTTTTTTTTTAGTGTGTGCAGACATATAGATTCTACTCTGCTTCACCAGGATGGGATTCTGCCTTGAGCCTGGAAGAATTTCTCTCTCTCCTAATTTGGGATCATTAAGGTTTCACTGTTCTGCAAAAATGTTAAAACAATCTGAGGAACAATCTATCTCTTATTCCTTCTAAAACAGTGTTATTTAAAGAAATAGTGATGTGGAATTCTTAGAGTAGTGTAGATTTTATGAATAAAATACCTGTGCAATAAAAATATGACAGTTGACAAAAATATCAAGTTGCAACTGTGTTGATAAAGACAATAGAAAGCAAGGTTATTTTTTACATACCTATTTTCCATAAAATTAAATTATTGCTCTAATGTGTAAACTGGGTATTTAAGGATTGAACCATGTTCTCTGCTAGCTCTTCCTTTGTTGATTTTTGTGTGAGTGCATAAAGTCAAAAAATTGATCTAGGTGACACATAGAATTCTTAATTTTAGGATTTGCATCATGTGTGACACCTGCTTCTTTGTATGTTTGCTAATTTGTAAGGCCTATAGCAAAACCCGTAACTTGTCTAGTTAGAAACTCACATTTCTCTGTGCAAGATTTTAACACACATTTTCTTTAAAATTTCAGTAGTTATAAAAGATGCCAGAGGAAAATTTTAAGTCTAAAAGGGTTCATAATGGAAGGAAAAACAGTTGGAGGTTTGAGTGTGTGACAAAGGCATGACTTGTAGATATCTTCAAAGCCTGACTAATAGAAAACCAGGTTGTGCGACAGTAAACAAGAAAACTTGGTCCACAGCCAAGTAATATGGCTTAGTTTACCATTTAGTGAAAGGTATTTATAACAAGTCAAATTGCCCCACTTTCATTTTAGGCTGGGCATGTCTATAGGAACACCTACCATTCCTGTTTCAATAATCAGAATAAGCCCCTGCTACCTAGTGCTGTTGACATATAGTGACCATTAATGGTAATCTTCTGGTAGTAGTAATATTGCAAATATTTATATAACTTTGCCAACTATATAAGAGCAGCTATGCCTAATATTTCTATATTACACAGCAATTTTTACACAGGCTTTTTGCTTTCAATTTTATGAAAACCAAGCCAAAATGTAATTTATCAAATCTCTGGAAGGTTCTGATAGATAGTTTCTAATCTTAAAAATATAAGATTTGTTCCTATAAGAAGCACGGGAGAGACTGTGTCTCCACAGCAGAGTAATGTCTTCCACAATGCATGTTGGAGTCCTGATCCATGGATATTGCAATGTATAGGACATGCCCTCTTGTATTTTCCTGTCCATTCTGGCTTTCTTTCCAGTTGAAACCAGCATGTACCCAATGGTGGTTCACACCCAGCTTTCCCTCAGTAAGCCGTCAAGATGAGGCATCTATTCAGGCAGCAGGTTTCAACTCACACATATTTCTTGGTGCTTTGTACCCAGTGGCATGACCTGCCTTTCCCACTTCTGTCTTGGAAGCCTTTGAGTGCCTTAGGTTATATAAAACTAAATACATTCCCTAACCAGAGAAGGATCCTAGCCAGCCATTGCTTGAAATGTGGAACATAAAAGACCTCCAAGCAGTACCCAGAAAAGACAGTAATAGCTCCTAAAGGAAATGGAAGAACATATTTTTGCTATTGTCCTTTATAATTACAAGGAAAAAATTATTAGAACTTGAGTCAAATCATGTAGTACAGTCAGAAAATTGACACTTTGTCCAGCAAAAAGGATATTTTCTAGGAAATTTTAATCTGAA
This sequence comes from Falco naumanni, assembly GCF_017639655.2. Lineage (NCBI taxonomy): Eukaryota > Metazoa > Chordata > Aves > Falconiformes > Falconidae > Falco > Falco naumanni. The sequence goes on from NC_054057.1 coordinate 31,358,084, forward strand.
GATATTTTGGGTCGTAGAAGAGAATTTTAACCAGCTTAGTTCAGTACTCATGAATAAAACAAATACGTGAAAACAGGGATACAGCAAAAGGCCATTTGTGTAAGTGACAGATCACTGTATTGAAGATAACTTTTTTAGGAATAGAAAACAGGTGAAATAGAGTCACAATTTATGACGTATTTCTTTCATCACTGTTCATAATGTGTTATCAGAAAATGCATTTATTTTATATATAAAACAAAGAAAGTGACATAATAACATGAGCCATTCCTTTTCTTCTCAGGTCACACGTTTTTATGTGGGTATTTATAGTGCATATGGGATTCTATTTCCTTTTTAATCTACCTGCTTTTCCATAAGTATGTAGGAAGTAAATTATGAGTGACAGGTTTTGAAAAAAACAAACCAACCACCAAAAAGTAAAATAGCTGAGTTTTAATGTAATCAGAAAAGAACTTTATATTCCATGTAAACACAAGACATTCCCTAGTGAGTTGTACTTTCCAGAAAGGAAAATACAGTTATTTTTAGGCATCTGTATTTTTTACTTAGATGTTTTGGAAAAAAAAAAAAAAAAAAAGCAGCTGCAAAACCCCCAAACCATCATTTTAATCTTCCTTTAAGAAAGAGAGGAAGACAGAAAGAGCAACTATAATTGCCTGTGATATTTTTATATTTTTACCTTATTTCAATTTAATAATGGAAAACAGTTCATAACATTCTCATATAGGGAAATTTTCAGTTTATAACTAATGAAATGTAGGTGATTAAAGAGAATATAAACAACTGAAAATTATTCTTTCCACTTTTTGCTCTCCAGAGCTCTGTCATTTGTGTTACAGTGCATTCTAGCCACGTTAATCATGACAGATGCTATCCAGAGTGGCTCAAAAGGAATAAAATCTATAATAATCAATTTCAGATGCTGAAGCTATAAACTAATTGTAAATAATTCATTTCACTTCAGTGTATGATTTTTTGATGAATAATCATGAACTATCTGGAATTCATTAGCTTATAAATATTTATGAACAACTATTGTCTCTCTCTGTTTCATGATTCTATGTTTGTTTAGACTTCTCCAGAGGAAGAAAAAAGGCTTGTACATGCAAAGTGGGAAGCTCAAGAAAGATAGATCACAAAGATTTCTAGTTACTTCTAGAATGTTATTTCAGAAGTGACAAAAGATTAGCAGTATATCAGGTCATTTCTCCGAGGTGATTATGTGAAAAGAAATATAAATATTAGGCCATAGTAAAGGAACTGACTTACAGCCACAGAAAAACCTGGCTTAATACTCTGATTGTTAATGTATTTGTACCTTTACAAATTGTAATGGGATAATCTGTCATCAAAACTTTAAGTATCTATGGCAGCAACCTGAAAATTAAGAGTGAACGTGTCAAGGACGGGAAACTGGACTCCTAGAATCCAAATTGCTTTTGACATGAGGTACATCTACATGTCGCTTCATTGCCTAGTGCCTTGTCATCCACAGTCAGGGCCAGACTGTTGTTTGTTTAAACACATTTGTACTACACGACTCACATCTTTTCATACCATATCCTTACAAATTATTTTAAATGTGTAATTGAAAAGTTCTGCAGTTTTTCCCATCAGATGGATGTTCTCTTTAACTACATGTAAATACACCTAAATCTCATTAGTGGCAGTTAACAGTGTAAAATCTGTTTACATTTCATATGTTATCTGGCTGCACCTCCTCTAAGAAAATGGAAAAAAAGTTTAATCTTCCAGCAACTGCAAGAATTAGTTTTTGGTCTCACAAAGTATTTATCCAAGAGGTGAAACATTAAATCATTCTGATGAGATACTACATTAATAATTTTCCTTATTCTTAATAGTACATATGAATACATGAAAAATCAAATTTGATACTGCAAGATTTGCAAAAAGCTGTATATTGTATTCCTAAGCCATTCCACTCTTTATTTAAGAAGGGTGGAATAGCAGCAACCTGGTTGGGATTAATGAAGAGCTTAACGAATTCCTGCTGTGACAAAGAGCCTCCTGGAAGCAGCTGCTGTAAAAGAAGATGTTGTGGTGCCAGGTGAGAAGCAGTTGTGGAAGAGTCATGAAAGGGGGATTTCGTGGGGAAGGGAGTGGACTTCGCAGGGTCTTAGGGAAGAATGGTTGCCAGATGTCCAATTCAGATTTTGGTCTTCTGTTCAGGAGAGAGGAGATGTCTGAACTGATTCTGTATACTTTGGAAAAGCAAGCAGTGGCAAAGATGCTGGGACTTAAGGCATTCTAGATTGCTGACTAATCTAAGGAAAGTAGTATTTGTCATTTCCTGCCTCTCTGGGAGAGGAGAGATATTAAATGCCTTACGTCAGATGTAACCTAGGAAACTCTGTGGATACTTCAGGTACTTGTATTCCTAAGTGTCCCTCAAAACAGGGTACAGCTTCTCCTGCTGGTGGAATTATGGACATATACCTGTTCTTGTGTACATCTGGTACTTCTGGACATGACCAGCAGCTACAGATGTGAAGAAGATATATATGGTCTGGTTTTTGCGAAGGTCAGATGTTATTGCTACAGTTTAACTGTGATAAATGCAAAGATCTGGTGACATGAACCAGGCAGTGCAGAAGTGCTGTGAGTATTGACTGTCTTTTTTCTGCCAGTGTGCCTGAGTTGGAAGAGCTTGTTCACAGCTCTGCAGGGTATGGTGCAGCTGTGGTGAGTGATGAAGTGCCCTCTGGGAATGAAGAGCTCCCTAAACCTGTTGCACAATTTCTGATTACATTAATAGCCCCTCTGTTGTTCTGGCTTAAAGTCATGCTGCTGTAGTCCTTCTGGATGTGAAGGACAGAGAAGCTAAGGTATGGTGGCTATGAAAGATTTCTTTGGTTTAAAGGGTTTGTTTGTTAGTTTTTTCCCTTGTTCTATCACTGGATATTTTAATGAATAAATGAATTCACCAAATCAGAAATAGCAAGCTCATTTAAGTCTGCATGGCTATTCAGTTTCACACACCAATGCCTGGACATGCTGATGTCCCAGCCCCTGAACTAGCCTTTCACAGTAAATCATAGTAATTACTTTCCTAGTAATCTGAAACTTGGTTCAGACTTGTAGGGCTTTTGAACAGAACCAGGGCCCAGAAGATGTGCCCTTGGTTGAAAGCCCCCTGTGTTACACTGTTTGTGCGGTGATGCTGGGGGGCTCCCTGGAAGTGGCAGGATATACTGACGTTTCATGGTGGTAGCTGGATAAAAAGCTGCTGCTTTTATTGGTGGCAGCTGGATAAAAAGTCGTTGCCAGATTCAAACTTAACTGGTGTACCTGAAGGGCAGGAAGCTGAACTGGATCTTTACCTGCAATTTAGGATACTGACTGTATGCTGCATCCTCTATAGCTTGTGTAGTTTAAGTTATATAATTAATAAAAGGAACTGTTTGGTGTGTCAAAAAGGTAAGGTAGCTCATTTGATCTAACTCTTGAACCTGAGGCTGGGGTATGGGAAAAGGAAAAGCCCTCTGCCATGTAAGAGTTACAGTAGTAAAGCTAACTAGAGGGGCCAGGTTGCCATTTATCCCTGCTTTAACTGTTGAAACTGCCAAATCATCGGAGAGATACAAGTCAAATTTAATAGTAATTAAAATTTTAAAAGTACAGATTCTTCTCTCATTTTCTAATTCTGTAGATTAACCCCCTCCTATGTCTTCCATGACCTTTTTCCATGGAGTTAATTAAGTTAGCAATGTCTATCCAAGCAACGTGTATATTTTTCCTACTACTTTGAGCAAACAAGTACTGTTTCCTGAGTTTCTCTAAAGTGTCTTAATCTGCCCTTTCTTGTCCCAGATAACTCTGTGTAAAAGCTGATTCTGGTCTTAATGGTTGATCTTCAGCACTTTCACTGTCTTAAGAGCAGGCTGTCTCTTATGCTTTACTATCTGGTTTCTCTGCTAGGTGCCTTCAATACTTAACAAGGTAAAATCTGAACAGATGGATTACCCCCCCACCCCACCTCCCACACATTAATCTTTCTCATTGGTGTTGCCATTCATACCAGGATTGGAGATAGGACTTCAGTGACATATTTAGAACTTTTAGAATTAAGAAGATGAATTCACTTCAAACTTTTCCACTTGAAATTTTAATCTTTTACTCCTGAAGAAAGACAATGTAATTATTTCTAGTTAAGCATCAGGTCCTCAATTTTTATAACAATATTCTTAAAACCAGTATCTGTGCCAAAGAATGTCACTGTCAGATGTGTGATTAGAATTGTATATTACTGCTAAAGGACTCTTCACAGATGGATAGTTAATGAAATTCATGGGAAGTACCTGTAAACATAAATGAAAACATTTGTTTCAGTTAACAAAAGCAAACTTCTCGATTTTCATGGGTTTCTAAAAGAACTTTAAAATACCCTGAGGGAGGAAACTACCATGAATAAACATTAGGATTATTTAAACCATGTATACTTTTCCTGAAGCTTTTGCCCATACAATTTTTACTAGGGTTTGTATAAGTTTTGTATAATTTGATTATGACAAGACCTTGACACTAGTTACCCTACTACTTTTAGAAAGCTGGAAAGGAAATAAGTAAGTTTGGGAGGGAGTAATGGGTATTACGAGGATGTTTCTAAATGGAGGAGATATTTCTAGTGGATTTCAGGAGACCTGCAGAACAATTCAAGCTTAACATTAAGCTCTTTACTGTTTTTTCTGTCTGTATATAATGCAAAAGCCTTTATGCAGTACTTTATTGAGGAGAAAAAAGTACCACAAAAACAAACAATAAGACTTGTGATGAAAAGCAAAAGGAAAGAAAAAACACTTTAGAACCTATGATTTTTGTACCAGTTTTGGCTTGGCTAGTGTTAATTTTATTCATAGCAGCTTGCATTGTATGGGGCTATGTTTTTTATTTGAGACCAAAAGTGATGATAATACAGGGATGTTTTTGCTGCTGCTGAGCGGTGCCTACAGTGTGTCAAGGCTTTTCCTGTTCCTCACACTACCTCATCAGCAAATAGGCTGGAAGTGCACAAAAAATTGGGAGGAGACAGCTGGGAGAACTGACCCCAACTGACCAAAGGGATATCCCATACCAGATAATGTCAAGCCCACCAATAAAAGCTGGGGGAAGGGGCGATGCTGGGGTGATATTTCTCTTCCCAAGTAACTTTTGCACATGATGCAGCCCGGCTTTCCTGGGGATGGCTGAGCACCTGCCTGCCCATGGGAAGTGTGAATGAATTCCTTGGTTTGCTTTGCTTGCATGCCACCTTTTGCTTTACCTGTTAAATTGTACCCATGAGTTTTCTCACTCTTCCTATTCTCTCCCTCATCCTACCGGGGGCAGTGGATGAGTTTCTGTGTGGTGCTTTTAGTTGCTGGCTGGAATTAAACCGCACCACCTCCTCTGTCAGTCCTTACTCTGTCAGAATCCTTGCCCGTGATTCTTTCTACTTTCTAAATTGGCAAATTTCGAGGTTTGATTTTTGGTTCAAGTGGTGGTTTGTTTTTCTTTTAAATACAGCTACAACAGAAAAATATTAATTGTAACACGTTTACCTTAAGCTTAAGTCTATATCACTCTATAATGTTGCACTGTAAATAGTTTAAATGAAACTTCTATTTGTATTGCTTTAATAAAAACTTCAGTACGCTATCTTGAGCACTTATTAACTTTTCTTTTGCTGATGTCATTAGTCTCAAAGCTGTCTTGAATACAGCTGAAGTTTAACAACATTGTCATGTATGGCCTATAAGTATGTTGTGTTAGGGTTTTTACAGGTGAAAACAACTCTCATTTTATAGATATATTTCTTTAAGCTAAAGAAACATTGAGACAAATTTTGAGCTAAGAAAATGAAGACAGTAAAATCTGTGAGCATTTATTCCTTTTAAAAGCCATCCAGTCATTTGACATGCCTAATATCACGTTACGTAACTTAGTCCAGCTCCAGTTTAAAAGCCTCTGATCCCATGCCAGAGTTTAAAGGACTTGTACACTTGACGTTGCAGGTAGAAGCTTAGCAGCTTTTCAGAATCCTGCTAGGCTTTTATTTGTGGTTACCTGAAATCTGTAGAAACTCCAGCAGTCAGAATAAACGGCACTAAAGTGTACACATTGTTTAGCCAAACCCCTTGAGGAAAAACCCTTTGAAGAGAAAGAAAGGCTGCACGAGGACTAAAAGAAGGCTTAGGAGGAGAGCTTCAAAGGAGTCTGTCTTTTTTGCACTTTAAAAGTACCTTAGAAGTAATTATGTTATTTACCAGCAGAAAAGTAGAGATATGCTGTGAAAATTACTTGTTGCCCTGTTTTTACCTGCCTTTCTTCTACCTTAGCTTTGCTGAATATGTTCGCTTCTCTTATCCTGAGGTTGCAAACTCTGTGTCAGAGAACCATCTCTTTATAGTTGTATCTCTAAATTTAGTATGATTTGAGTCATACTCTAGAGGCCAGGTCAAACACATTTTAGAGAAAAGCTGTCACCTCGAGAACATAAAGTTATTTTATTCTCTCCTTAAAACTCAACTTTCTGGAAAATTAATTTCAATGGAGATGCTCTTGAGCACAATTTGCAGCAAAATAGCTTGCACTTTTCTTTTTTTTTTTTTTTTTTTTCCTTCATTGATACCTTGTGGGATTTAGGGCATGTACAACTTATCAGTCATCTATCACAACTTTCCACTGTCACTTCGTTTTTTTGGTGGTTTTGTGGTTTTGGTTTGGGTTTTTTTTCCTCTCCTCAGGAAAAATTGGGAGCTCAGACCCAATGGGTGGAGGTCCTGGGTGAGACTGAGACAGCTGAGGTTCTGTTGGTGCACTCAGGGCCTTGGTACCAGGTTCAAATAGATCTTCATGATAATGATCGTAGGAACCCTGAGGTGCTCCAAGTAGTTCTCCATGGCCATTGCCCTCTATTTTTGGTTGACAGGGCAGTTTCCACAGTTACCAGCTAAATTGGATAAGGTTTCCAGGCTCTCTCTTACCTGCACTGTAGGCCATAGCTCACCCATCAGCCAGGTGCTGTGCTCTGTCACAGAGTGGAAACATGCTAATCAAAGTCTTTACTGAGATAGTGTCAGAACAGCATGTTGGGGACACGAGTGCTGGTTCAATAAGTATTTCAGCCCAGGAGTGTGGGATCTGTGGAAAGAAGAAAAAAAAAGAGGGGGAAAATATGATGTAGCTTTGGATCATAGAAACTTCCAGGTAGGACTTAACAGAAGATTTTTTCATGAGATAAACATGAAAAATGGATACATAAAAGAAGCATATATAGGGAGTATAGCAGAAAATTGCTTTTATATGTCATAAATCTAGTTCTCGCAAAAAGAATATCACAAAATTCTGTCAGGGTGTTTTGCTTATTTAAACTGTTTAGGACTATGAAGAAGCACAAATCTGAATCCCTTGTAGCAGAGCTATGCTACTCATTTCATAGCATACATAGCTACATAGCATGCTACTCGTTTCTTTCTGACTTGACACCACCACCCCCATGCCCCCAAGGATCAATAACACTGTGTCCAGCAGAGCGGGAATATCAACAAGTATTAGCTGGCTGGGGCTCATACTTTATCTCCTTTAGATAAATTAATAGCACACCTCATATTTCTTTCTGTAACAATGAAATTGTAATTTGCATTTTTAATTGCAACTCAATACAAACTTACTGTCAATGTGCTGCTTGGTTGCTATGGGCTGCTCACATTTCCAGCCTGTAGTTGGAAAAGGTTTGCGGAGAGGGGAAGGACATGGGAAAGACACTATCTTACTCAAATTAAGACCTTATTGCTGTCAGCTTGGCTGTCAACAGTTGAACTTTCTTGTGAAACAGGGAAGTGTATCTTTCTGTCAGTTTAAACTGATACATATGTCTGCCTGCTTGTTAGAACGAATTTCATGCTGAAAGTATATGATGCAAATACTCATAAGAATTCACTGGCTTATTGGGTAGGGTGAAAATGTTAACTTTAACCTACCTGAAATACTTTGCACTCAGACAGCAGTGATAATGTAACCTCAAATACTGTTAGGACAACTAATGTTTTAGGTTGTCTAGCTTCGATATGCATCTGTTAAAATTTAGCAGTACTTCTCATGAAAATCATAGATAGTGCCTCAGGACAAGACCTACAGAATGTTTTTAAGCTACCAGTTATCTTCAACATTGTAAACACAACTGGTTAGAAAGACATAATGTTAATCGAGAATGCCTATTTAGTTTTTCTTCTGTATCACTGCCTCTAGAGGAAATGTCTTATTTTTGTAGTGATTAGCAGACCAATTTGTGACTATTGGGGTTGGAGGTAGGCTTTGATGCAAGACTAATGATATCAAATGTATTCTGCTGAAACACATTAGATGTCAGTAAATTTATAATCTAAACATTTGAGACTCTATTAAAGACTCACCAAGACTCTTAATGGTCCTCTAGAATTCTAAGTGGGTGAATATCTCTTTAGAGTCTATGGAATGGGTAAAAAGCAAAGTCTTACACATAGAGGTCACTATTTTCTGCAGGCGTTTCTCAAAGGAGAGGAAACATCAAGCCTGTTCTACTTGTTTTACAGGATAATTGATCACCTGCTGGTAACTGAAATTTCATTTCATAAAGCCCTAGAGAAATCTCTGTTTTAACTGTGGTCCTGGTTTGGGCTTTGTTTTGTTGTTTTCCACTTGTCTTTCTGTTGTTGGCAACTACTTTCCCCTTAAGTGCTCCAGAAAAGTGGCTAAAAGAAAAAAAAAAAGTACAATGACAAAAGAAGAAATTATGAACAGGGCAAAGCAGTATTTTTCCCATGCTGAAGGACTTTAAATTATGAAATATGCTTTTTCTTATGCATCAAATACTACAAACACTGGATTTTTAAGTATATATAAGTAGGCATGCTAATAATGCAAAGATTCTCTTGCTTTGCTAGGTATATATGATGAAGACATGCAAAAAAATAGTAAGGTATATAAATGAAGCTTAGCAGGGAGCAGAAAATGTTGAAGCATGAAAGTGAAATTTTACAAAAATAGTGACTTCCCTGCTTTTATCATAGATCCTTATTATTAACATCTTGGCAATTATGTGTAGTTTACACTCACAGAGTTAATAAACATGGAAGATATCATACCAGAGAGGCTTCACTGCAGCTATAGAGTTAGTTGCAAGGGTCAGACTTACACACTCAAAAGAGAACTTTCAAGGGTTTTTTTTGTTCATTTCAATGAACATTTGCATAAACATTATCTCTGTTGGTTTTTTGTTTGCTGTTTCTCCCTGATGCCCCTCTATCAGAAAACAGGCAAAACCAACAAAAGTAGAATCAGTGCTGAACTTGATTGGAAAGGAGTGAGATATGTGGCAATGAAGTATTAAAAGAATACTGAAGATTCTCTTATTGTTACTTCTAAAATAGGAGTAGCCCCTTGGCAATAAAGTATTTACGAGGGGGACTGATGTTCAGATATACTATCTGGACTCTAGAAATCTTGTTTTCTAGCCCCTGTTAAAAGTTGCAAGTGAGTATAATTTGGCTGCCAACAAGAACTTATTTATGATCTTTTGTCTGGGCAACCCCTATAAACATAGACTCATAAAATGTAATCCTCTGTTATCACCCAGGTAAAGTAAAATACCTGTAGCAGAAATTCCAACAAGCAATTTTTGCGCCCCTTCCCACCCCTTACTAGAATACACTTGTTCCTAAAAAGAGTAACATTGCAAGTTTTGTTGTTTTCTGCTATGGAAAAGTAATGAAGTCTTTTCCCTATGCCTGTATTTGAGATTAACATAAAGTCATATTTGAGTTGGAAAATGAGGTCAACTTCTAGTCAAAAGCAAATCTGGTTTCTTAATCTTTGCTGCCAAAATCTTTCGCTCTAAAAGTTTGTTTGTTTTGAAAAGTTACAGTTGTGCCACCTCCATAAACACCTACTCCCTAGCCCTCACTCCTGGGGTCTAATGACATTAATCACTGTTAAAATGGAAAGTACAGCAAAACAACACCAATCTTGATGAAGAAAAATCATATGATGTGTGCAGATAATGTTTAGCTTGATGGAAAAATACATAACAATCCTTTTGGTCTCGAGTTTTCAAGTTACTGTTTTGATGTCTGTAGTGCCTGCTTTCTGGAAAGCATAAGGCAGAGGGTTTTTTTGATTAATGTTTGACTTTACTGAGGTTGCTATTAGGGGCTATCATTCTGCAGAACGTAAATTGCATGTGTGGGTGCAGACTAATAAAATTACTTTAATTCATTAGATTACAGATCTCTCACAAGAAATAGCACTGATATTTTCTAGCAACTACAATTCAAATAATGCTTAGGTTTTACTGGTGCAATAGTACAACTTTAGCTTGAGGCTTGATTTCCACTGGTAGATGTGCTCTCAGGTGATTGCCCAAAATAGGAAAAGTAAGACTTTGTTATCTTTTAACATGCAGACTAATAACTTTCCTGAGAAGAAATGTTTTGGGAAGGGAGAATTCTATTTAGCGGAAATAACTGGGGCAGAAAGGTATGAAAAATAAATACCACTTGTGTTAAATCTGATTTACTGAAGTACTTGGTGTACAAAACTCTGTGAAACATTCAAAGCGCTTTGGGTGTCAGGGAGTGCATGAAGATCGACCTTAAAACTCTGCTTCAGTAGGCTGTAGTCAAGAACAGTATATACTTTATCAGTTTAAACTAGAAATGTTTATACATGTTAAATAAGTCATAACCACAGTTAACAAGAGATGAAGCAGGTATTGGTTTTACACTCTGGAGATTTAAAAGTGACTTCTGTATATCTAAATATGCATTAAATTACCTTAAAGGGGAAGGGGAGGCTATGTAGTGATCCAGCTGTGCTCTATTTTTCTTCCCCGCCACTCACCCCCCGCCCACACTTCCCAACAAGTAGCGCCAGCAGTTATACCTGTACTTCCATTAATGCCTTGACCTATGGACTGCATGGTACAGCTTGTCTCCTGACTACTGTGGATGCTGAAAATGCCAAGTATGTGAAGGCACTATCCAAAGGAAACACAGGGGGGTCCCAGGGGTGTCTGCCATTTGAGATGCCTTCCCAGTGCTAAGAGCATGACCCTTTGTCATGTTGAGCTGCTAAACATCTGTTGCACACCTTTTGCATTTATGTGCTGAAGGTTGGGGGGTTAATGCAGAAGTATACAACTTATAACATCCACATTAATTTGTTGTATAAGGAGTTACCTTATATTTTTATATATTTATATTTATCTATATGGAACTCTAATGAAGAGAAGTATCGCTGACGCTTCTTGCTCCCCTCACCTGTATGTCCCTTTGTTTAATTCAAGTTTGATTATTTCCATATCCTGAGATGAAGGGAAGTAGATGATCATTAAAAGTTAATTTTCCTTGTGATGTTGTTATTCAGTTTAGTATACTGCATGATTAGATAAATTTCTGACTTGAAATAGGTAAAAGAACATGTAAGTCAAATCTTTTTTTTTTAACATTAATATAGGCCAAATATAAGACTCTTTCACCATTGGCATAATTATGAACAAAAGAAAGGCAACTGACATTTGTTTTCATGAAGGAGGAATGGTATTTATTGGGGGAAAAAATATTACTTAAATATGCTAATGTATTGCTTCATCTTTGGATTTACTAATACTTCTGCTTATATAGCATGCAGAATCCTATTGTTTGGCCTGTGTATGATGCATAGTTTGATAAGCAGCTTTCACTGACTGTTGTAGGAAGGAACTCTGGGTTTTGACTGCTGTGATAGTATTCGTCTTATCCAACAATGATGGGCACTGCTACATACATTAAATGTTATATTAGGCTGCAATATTTCTTAAGTAAAACCTTCAAAAGAAGCATTTATTCATATGTGCACATAGCCATGAGTTCTTTAAAACTCTTTATAATTTTAAAATAATGGCATCTCATACATGAAAGCAATAAATAATAAAATGCTAAGAATGTTTTTCCTGTGCTGTATCTGTGAGGAAGTCCCTGTAAAAATGAAAACAGACTGTAAGATATTTTTTTTTTTCTTTCTACTATTTCTTGGTGTGCCAAAGACTTAGGGCAAATCCTTGTTAAAAAAATCTCCATCATTAAAATGCAATCCTGTCATTTGAATGGAGATTAATATGTCAAGCCCAAACCAAAGAGCAGACAGATAAACACCTTACCTTTTTGGTCTTTGACAGCTTTTAAGTCCAACTTACCTTCTTGCTTGTGATATAACCAAAATACAACACTTTTGATGTTGTATTAATGTATTAAGTTAAAGTTGCTAGAGCAACTGATAAATGCTTCCTTACTCACAGGGAAGGACACAAGGATTATAATTTTAGTCTTTAGTAATAGTAGAATGGAATTGCATTGTGGGTTTGTTGTTTTTTGGCTTTGTTTGGGTTTGTGTTTTTTTTTCTTTAAACTGAGTTGCTTTATTAGCAATAAAGCTCATTTTTCTTTTAAAGTGGTTACAAAACTCCTCTTCCAAAGGCTTTCATCTCTTAATTCAGTTTCCAATTTTTGTCAATAGGCTCTAAACCACCAATCAAAACAAATTGATGCTGCCTATTGTAGTCATCCACCTTGTCATTCAATTATAAATTTTTCGGCAGTATTACTGTCTAAATATTTATCTAATTCTATTCTTTCAAGGAGAGGCTCACTCTAATGTCTTTATGCTGCAGGGGATGGCCCCATGTACTTACAATTTATTGTTCTTCTTAGCATACAGGTGATGCTCTTTCCAGAGAAAAGAGAAATTGTTCTGTCATAAAAACTTGAATCAAATTTGAGTTACTCAGTATTTGTTTATTAGAAGTGGAGTCCATGTATTAAAAACCTCGACACAATGATTTCTTTTTCCAATTTATCAACAGTTTGGCTTATTTGTTGCCTGTTAATTGGCTAATGCATTAACAAGTAATTAACTCCTTTCTGAAATATTTTTAGTTGTTTCTGACTGTATATTTTTTTCTTTGTTGGAACTGCCTGTTAATTTCAGAATGTATCTACCTATTTATCACATGGATACTTCTCCTGACTAAATAATCTTCTCTTCTCTGTTACCAAACTTAAAGTTCTGTTTTCCTTTGATTTCTTCATTTATGCTACTCTATTCAGATACAGCACAGAAAACTTTTCTGTAAAGACTTGCAGAAGTACATCTTTAAACAGTTTTTTCTTCAGAGAACCAAACACACTTAAAAAGAAGAGATTTATTTTGTAGAAAACTTTTCACATGACCATTTAAGAATAATACGATTTTTTTCTTTGGAGTTGCACCTCTCTGAGATGCTTCCACTGGTCAATGGGTTAGAGAGTAAAACTCCTAATCACATTCATCATTTCCTTTCAGAGACCTTGGCCATGTGTTTTCTGATGAATGTATCTATCTCTGTTCTTCTCCCTGAGCAATGATAAAGCTTTAGCAGTAGGAAGAGAGAGGATATCTCTCCTTGTGTACTAAAATCCTGACCTACAACAGGTGGACACCATTCTCCTTGCCTGAGAAGGGCTTGAATTTGTGTCTTTTTCTTTTAGGAAGTTATATAGCCTGGTTGAGATCACCTGTAGTTGGGATTTCAAGAGAAGAAACCAGGCTGATCTCTCCTTCAGAGACCTAGGTGGTCCTTTTGAAGAGTATGGATCCTGGGAGACAAGGATATCTTTTTGCAGTTGAATAAAGCATATATGCCCCAAAGAGGGTGTAGGGAGTTTTGTGCAATTTTCTTCAGTATTTCTTACTGGCTATCTTTAAATCCCAGTTGGAGACTGCTTATTCACAGAGTCTAGGTGCCCAAGGTGGAGGTTTAGTGTTCCAGTTCAGCAACCAGTATACTAAAAATATAAGCTTTTAAATGGTAAAGTGTAATAATAACATGTTCTTAATACATTTATTGCTTCTTGCCTCAATTTGCATGAAGAAAGAACCTTCTCCCTCTATGCTTTTTTTTTTTTTCTTTGCCTCATAGCTCAGGCATGAGCAACACATAGACCAGAATGTCTTTAAATATAGAATCTCCCACCTGCTTACACAGTAATATTGGCAGAGGTACCACCATAAAGGATGCATGGTGGGTCTTTATCTAGGGCTTTAAGAAGATGATCCAAATGACAACAGGTACAGACCTCTATTCCCGGTATAAACTCACGCTTTCTTACATGTACCAATTTTAATTGTAAGCTTCACTGATCTCTCACACCATCTATGTGACTTTCTGCAACTCTCATTTCTTTCATCTACTGGGACACCTATGAACTGCAGTACTAGATGCTTCTGGAGAATTCAGGACAAAGATATTAGTCAAGCAGGCCAGTAGCTTCTCAGTCTTCCAAAACTTACTAGATAATTGAGGAAAGGTGTACAGGATTTCCTCTGAAAAAACTGAATATTGTGAAAATATTCAAACAGTTGCATTCTGACTACTTTTTAAAATATATACAAATAATATTACTTCATTCAGACTAGATTTAGACTATACTCTTTCCCATTGAATCTGACTTTTGTATTGTTCCTGTAGTAGTTGTTTTTATTCACAGGCAGCTAATTGTATTCCAGTCCTATGTGGGGCCATTTTCAGAGCACTAGCAAAATGTAAATACTGTCAGGTTTTGTTTGGATCTTTAAGTCTGCACTGCAGTGTTAACATTTTTCTGACTTGGAGTTTACCTATACAAAAAAATGCCTGCCCCAGATAAAGCTGTTTCACCATTTAAATGAAACTTAGGATTTTTTCCATAACCTTCACGATAATTTCATTTTTAAAAGAAAAAAATAATTTTTGCCTGGTGAAACTATAGTCTTCAACATTAATTTTTGATTTAATAATAAAATCTAAAGGCTGGAGGACCACATTCTGAGAAGCGCTAGATGTTCTGTTTTCACTTACTTCAGAGAGAGATCAATGATGCAGGATGACATACTGTGGATTAATTTCATGTTGTTGAGAACTATGAATATTCAGAGTAAGCCAAATGATAAGGAGAAAATAAAGCATGTGGCTCAGTGCCTCTAATATGTTTTGGCACTGAAACCTCAAATCAAAATGCATGAAATGAGCGAAAACTCTTCTTCAGCAAATTCTCCAGTTTTTTTGTGACTGTATCTTCAATAATTCTTTTAGCTATTAGATTTTTTCATCTCAACTGACTGCTGATGCAGTTAAGATCATAAAATAGCCACAACTGACAAACATCTATGTTGTACTTTTTAACCAAAGTGAGCAAGGATGCATATTAAAACACCACAGCATAGTTAGTTGCCTTAATTCAAAACCTCAGTAAAGGATGGTAATATTGAGCACGTGGTTGCAGGTGGGAAAGTGACTGTACGTGGGGTTGCGGGCATGGAATCAACAATTCACAGGGCTTGATTTCTTCAAGCCAAGGGTACTAGATGAACATCTGTTCAGAACATGGAAGTAAAATATGGAACAACACGAGAACTAAAATATGTAAATAAACAATCCATTAACTTTAGAAATTAAAATGCCATTCCCACAACTACAACTACATGGTGGCTAATCTGACTTACCAGTAAGAAAGTTCAGGGAACAAACTTGGAAAGAAAGAAAACCCCAGCAAATAAATGTAACTTAGAAATGATGGATACATATCGCCTTTCAGCCAAAGCTAGGTACGTCCAATTCATCTTGCAGGCTTTCCTGATCATTTGAGCAAAGGAAATGTTGCAAATTTAACAATGGTTGTTTTTACAGCTGACCAAAGATTAAGCTGATAGAATTGCCTGGTAGACCATAAACCTAAATTAGAAAAATAAATTAATCATGAGGTAATGGAGAGAGACTTTCAGATGGCAGAAATAGGTTACCATCTCTGCTACTTAACATCCCTCACCCACCACCCCACCCCCCCAAAATAAAAACCAACCAAAAAAACCACCCCAAAATAATAGCAAGCACAAAACAGTCCAAACCAACAAAACCATCTCCGGAAAATGACTTGGTGTGTCCAGAAGGGAAGCATGTTAAAGCCATCTAGCAGAGAGCAGCAGTTATAAAAGCATGGCTCAGCAAGTCTGTCTCAGGCCTTCCCTTTTCAAGCATCCTCTTTGCTTGAGTCCAAATATAGACCTGTCTTCCAAGAATACAACAGAGGAGGAAATACTTGATACTTTTTTATACAATAACCTTGGACTGTGACATTCGTGAAGCAAGGGCTCCTGTGCTAGTTTTATCTGACCTCATGGGGCTTGACTCTAGAGATAGTATAGCCAAGAGCTGCCCTATAAAAGAAGATTAGGTGAAATTTTTCCTTTGCTCCTGTTGAAGCTAGAAGACAGTCCAGCAAGGCATACAAATGTATTTGGCTTAGTAGGAAAGGAAGTAATTTCTTCTTTAATACAGTCCTCCTCACTGAACTACGGATTCAGGCCAGGGGTTCTTGTGATGTTTGTGGGGGGTTCATTGAATGTTTTTTCTCCCTCCCTCATCCTGACTGAAGTAAAATGCAAAAACATTTTGCACTGCAGCATGATCAGAAATCAAAACTGCATTAGAAACAAACTTGCTTTGCTTTTTGTATTCTTAGAGTACAGAGGCTCAGCTTCAACTGAAAAAAAAGTGGTTGCTTTCGTTCAGAATATTTCAAAGCGTGGATAATAAAAAACTCTGGGATGCGAAAAATGTGGGTTTAAACTCTGGGATGCGAAAAATGTGGGTTTAAAATCTGCAAGTAAAGCTTAGTATTTTAAACTACTTCTTGTGAATGTCTTTAACTTCTAGCCCTGTATTCAAAATACATACTGAAACTTTGTTTGATGTAGTTTTAATGATGCAAGTCAAGATTTGTTCTCTTACAAATGCCAGGGGAAGGAAAAAGTATGTATGTTGTCACTATCGAATATTTACCAGCAAATGTTTTCTATGCCTCATAGGTGTGAGTGAGTCATGTTTGAGTCATCTGAATGAAAATTCAGGTGAATAAGGCTGATTTTCCATTGACCTCAGCTAGTGATGAGGTACAAGGGAATTCCATGTCTAAACTTCCTTTATGATTTTTTTTCCTTTCTAACATGACACCAGGATTACTTTTTCTTGTGAGTGGACTTGCTGGTTAAAGAAAAATAGTTGGTCATTTATGAAATTGATGAGGGGTTTAAAATATATTTTGATGTTAAATAACCCTTCTTGTATTGTTTCTGATTATACTTAATTTTATTTCTGTGCTTCTAATTGCTTGCATATACAAATATTGCATACCAAATAAGCTGGGAATTTTAACACCAAGATGAAGTCAGGAAAGTGGCTTCTCACATTTTATGCTTATTTTGTCCAAGCTGGATGTGAATGATGCTGGAGAATGAGGTTTCACACTTCTTTTTATAGTTGCATATTTATTTAATTAATTACTTAACACAGCATCTACTCCTGTGCATATCAGTTCATTTTCCCTGTTGGAGCCGATCCCTACACTATTCCAGTGGAACTTACTGGTGGTATATTCCTGGATAATGGTGCATTGGTAGAAACAGTAGGAAGGGCGTACATTTATTTACCTTTTGCATGTTGAGATGCCAGTTGCTGTTTTCTCTGTCTGACAGGCAATGTAAATCATTAAAAGTGATGTGCTTAACTTTCCCAGCTTCCACTTCACCATTACCTCCTGCACAAATGACTTGGCAGGAGCATCAGTAAGGAGGCAGTATACATCAAATACTCATACCTTATAATGGCAATAATGGTATTTATGCTCATCCATTAAGTGGTCTTACTGTCTGTGTGTGCTTTAGAAGAAACATAAACATTATTTTTGCTGCAATGTGTAGTTCCTGAAAAAAACACACTAAAATCCAGATTAGCAAGAATGTTTTTCTATGAGACTATGGTGCTGAGGTTTTTATGTAGTAGTTGCTCTGACACCTTTGTTTTCACAGGTACTCTATTCAGTCCTTCAGAAACATTAAAAAAAAAAAAAAAAAATCAACCAAAACCCATACAACCACACAACAAACGAAACCCAGACTTTCTTTAGTTAAGAAACACATCACTATCTGCTGACAGCAATGGTCTGCTTTTAATGCAGAAGATAGAAGATAGCAAGTATCTTCTCAAACAAATAATGCTGAACATGTTCTTACTCATGGGAAATTTCCTGGATGGGTGCCTACTGTGTTGAAAGTTCTGCAAGGTTTAAGTTTGCTATAGAAGACAAACACAGTTCCCTCTAAAACTTACACTGTTAGCAAAGCCTATCACATCTCCTTTAATGTATTCCTTTTAACAAAATCTGAGTCTATCACAGACAGTTCTCACAAAGAGAAATTTTGCTTTTCATAGGATATTAGCTATTTATTGAAGAGAATAGATGGAGTGAACCAGGAGATGATCTATATAGAAGGTTCCTGTTAGAAAGCCTTTTAACCCTAGTAGGCGATGGCATTTAAAAAGATAATTGAACCAAGATGAGCTCCTAGTAGCACTACAGATTTTCTGGTTTTTAATCAGTATAATTATGTATTTAAAATAATTTCTCAGGGATATAATAGACTTTATTACAGAAGGCCTTTAAAACATGATTAAACCTGATGGTATTGCAGCTCCAGTTTTTCCTCATAATATCAAGCAGACCGAACAAGTGAAATAGTGAGTGGAGTGTGCTATATAAATTTTAAAGAAACCCAAAACATTATGGTGTCAGAATTCATGTCTGGAAAGCAGAGAGGCAGCACAATAAAGTACGTGTAATCTGAAGAGTTCTGAAAATCAAGCAATTTATCCTCGTTGGTTAAGATTTAAGGGTTTGCAAAGCTCTGTATCCTTGTAGGGTTTGTTTCATTTAGCTTGTATTCCTATAACAAATGAGAATGCTGGCACCGTGTACAAAGAAATCCCCTTAATGCAAGGAAGGGGGTAGGAGCTGGATTCTCTAAGGCAGAAAGGGAACGCTGCGTATGGAATTTGAAGGAACTGGAGACCTCTCCTAGGTTGGACATGACATCAGGTAATCCCATAATCAGTAAATATGTTTTGCTCTTAAAAAACAATTATCCTTTTCTTTCTGTGTTCCTGGTACTTTTGTTTCTCCTGTTAATTTCTTTTTCCTCAGAGTCTGTCCTTTAGTTATCTATAATTTATATCCAGTTACTTTTTGTTAATCATTATTGTTTTCTCCATAGATTTCCCGTATTCTAGGCTTTTCCCTTATTCACCTCCTTTCTCTGCAAGAGAGTCCCTGGAAGGGACATCAGAGCACATCCTGCTGTAAGCATTTTCCAAAGCATGTAGTCAAAATCCCTGATCAGTCCTGTACCTGCTTTTTGTGGTAACCCCGTACTTTAAGTTGTGTGTAACATGCCAGGTATGTTTAATTTTCCTAGGGTCACTTCAGTCTCTCGCTGGTAACTCTAGCTTTAGTCTGGCATTCCACCTATTTCTTCAAATCCTACCTGGACATATCAGGTAGAACTCTTAGTATCTTTAGTATGCTCTTTGTAGAAATGCACACTTGTAGGTGGTCTGCCTATGGTTGCTCCTCCCACTGACACAGGATAAACTGGGATAAATATAGTTCACAAAGAACAGATGCTATAGAGATTTGTCTATTTTGGGTAAAATAAGACCAGTAGAGTCCACATGCACATAAAAATTGAACTTAACTGAGCTTAACATGCCAAGCATTAGCCTAACATTACTAGTCAATTATATTTCAGCCAACAAATATGCTCTTCAAATGAATGATGTATCAAGAGGATCAGGCTCTGCAACCATTGAAAACTGTTGAACCAAAATATGCTCAGATTATCTTGTGGATTTCTAAGGTCTTATTTCAAATGCCAAATACTTTTGGGGTTTGCCAATAAATTTGTGTATGTATTTATAGACATGTATAAAATGTTATACAAAATTCTATTTCCCTTGCTATGCTTTTTCCCTTTTCCATCCCCTTTCCTGTTTCTTTCCTTCTTCATTGCTATTGCTCATATAACTTTCTTTCCCTTTTGCTTCCTTCTTTACATTGCTTTTCCTCCTTTTCCATTACCTGAGCCAGTATGACTGTACAGATATTAGTGTAAGTAACACTAGTTACTTGCTGTTAGACTCACAATATACCACAGATTTCTTTTGTATTTCAACACTAAGTAATTTATATTACTTACATAATCCCCTAAACAGAAAACTATTCATTTAACAATGATTCTCTGAAGAACCCAGTACCATATTGTTAGAAGTCTGAAACTCATATTGGGTTTGTACAGCAATATGTTCAGACATCTGCACAGGCAAATGCTTCATAAATTCTAAAGTACTAAAAAAGAATATAATACCATGATTCACACCTTGTCAGAGAAATAAAAGGCCTATCATGAAAACATGAGGAAAATAAGACATACATAGAAATAGAATTTCAGGGTAGATGTTACAGTATGTGTTTGAATCAGTTATATGCCAAATTCAAGGAGATTAAAATTTAATCCATATTCTACTTAGAAGTGGAGCATATTAATATACATAAAGACTAAGTCAGTTAAAAAAGATACTTTCAAAAAAAGCACCGAACAAAATTTGGTGTTAGATAATTAAGAATTAGCCTAAATGAAACAACACTGAGATATTTTCTAGTCTGCTTTTAAATTCCTTTTGGAACAACACTTTCAGCAATTTAGAATCTGGCCAAACTATAGTAAAGGTGTATTGAAAGTCTTGGAATGCATTAGGCAGAAGCAACGCTTCCTCACCAGGCCAGACACATTTTTTTGACTACTGAAGTAATTTGAAGTACATTCAAATCTTCAAATGAAAATGTTACAAAAGTAGAATGCTACTTTATTAATTAAATACTGTGGCTTAACTGAATTTCTAAACTTTCCTGGGAGATCATTGTGTTATGTATTTTGGTTTAGATCCGACAAGTATGCAAGAAAGAAAAATATATCTGCAACAATTAACAACATTGAGGCTTTTATGACTAAATGGAGCACTCCATTTCACTCATAAAACAAAAAGGTTTGCTTAATTATGTCTTCTCTGTAACAGCCTCAAAAGAGTACCAAACATTTTTCTTCCTCTTAAGTTTTCCAAACTGGAGAAAATAATAATTCTTAATTGCAGTTTACTGGCTACTGGTTTGCTTTGCTCGACTCTTATATTTATCTTCCTATTTCTATTCACCAAAGTTCTTGCATTCAGCTTTGCCTTTCCTCTGGAGTGATTCTTACTCTAAATTTTATTTCAAAGAGCTGAATAAGAAAGGATGAAGTATTTCCATTGTGAAAACAATATTTGCCAGAAAGCCCGAGATGTGCTAAAGCTCCCTTCACTGTGACAGAAGCATTTTTCAGGGCTGGGTGATGTAGCACAGAGACATCAACAGGAGTTCTGTTGGCAGCAAAATGAATTAAGCATGGTTTCATAAAAATCTGTCTCCTGGTTGAATTATCTCACACTTAATATAGTGAAAACTATCATTAAAAGGTGTCTGTCTCTGTTCCTCTCCCTGCCTCATGGTTGGAGTTTTCATAGTCTTTCTGTTTTCTAATAAGAATTTAGCTCAGTGGGAGGCATTAGTGAGTTTTTCCTCTAACCACTCATGTATCTCACAAACTTGTTAAGAATGTAATACTATTAGGATTTGCAGCTCTTTGAAAAGTTGGTGGAAATAAAATGATATATTCAGTTGGAAGTAAAGGAAAAATCTATATTTATGCATTACTGTACAAACCTCACTTTCTTAGGAAACCAAGCTGAAAAGTATTTCTGTTAGCATGCTAGATGCTATTTGTGCATTATAGAGGTCAGGCATCAATACACTGCTGCACCAGTCCAAGCTGTGGACTAAGCTGTTGGCAAAAGGAATGTAGGGAATAGGGGGAACAGCTTTAGTAAGATCCTTAGCCACATTCTTCTGCCTGCAGGCAGCTAGAGCCGTTCTTCCTCTTATTGACAAATTGTCTGTCATTTCTGGGATATAAACTGATTCTGTTTTGAGGCTGGTGTCATACACTTCAGGTCTGGTGCAGACCCCAGCTGAGGGGTGTTTTTAGTTCTGTAATACCTCTTTCTATTTTCTTTTCTATTTCTATTTTGGAATCAACTTTCTGAAAATACAGATACTTCACTGCTATTGACAGCACTGGGGGGGGGGGGGAGGGGGGGGGCAGGGAGGGTAATAAAAGCATTCAGCATGCAAGCAACATTACGAACAGAGCACAAAGGCAGGCGTCAGTCCCCCCAGCTTTCTCTCTGTAGCTGCTCACAAGCTTTTAACACTTCAACCAGATGAACAATGTGCAGCCTTGCTGAGTGCATACACAGAAGCAGCTCCTTGACTAAGCTTACAGGAGGCAGAAAAATGGCAGGAACTCTTTGCCCCAGTTTCTCTTAAGTGCAGTTACTCAGACTCCAAAGCCGTAAGGAATGGCTTTCCATCCTTTTCAAATAAAACAGAAATCATCTTCAACTTCTTACAACCACAAACAGGGTATCGATGATTTCAGATAGGAAGCTGAGAAAGAGCCTGGCAAATCTTCAGTGGGTGATCTGGGCTTCAAACCAGGATGCTGTCAGTACTTCAGGAGTGCAGACAAACAAACATAAGTATTTTGGACACGTCTTTAATAGGATGTTGGAGCTGGAGAAATCTAGTTACTACAGTCAGAGAAGGGCATAGAGACTGATGAAAACACAGCGTATGATGACAGTGGAGAACAGGCATGAAGGGAAAAAGCTGACAGAAACATTTGTAAATTGTGCTGACGTTGAGGGAAAGAGGATAAGAAGGGAGCATAAACCACGCTTGTTTTGTTCCCTGTGTCATTTTAATAAGCTCTCAGATCCTAGAACCTGTGAATAAAAGGGCCGAAAATGAGGTTTCCTATATGATGGTTTTCAGAATTGCTACAATTGGCTTGAATAATGCAGTTACCTCTTTTGTTTGTTTGTTTGTTTGTTTGTTTGTGTAGATGGTCAACATATTCTGAAGTGAAAGCAGTAATTTCTGTAGTATGAGTTTTAATACCTCTATGCTTCATTTGCTAATGAAAAAGCAAGGTGATCTGCTGGTAGGACCCAGTCTGGGCTGGTTAAGAAGCAAAAGCTTTGCATTTTTTTCTCTGTGGAACTGTTGGTAAGTCATTAATAGGTCCACAAAGCAGCACAGTTGTTTAGAACCTACAGGTGTAATAACTAATTTGACTCCAAGGTTCTTTATCTAGACTGTTACACCACTGAATTGATGTAATTACGATTTATAAAACACACACATATATATCACAACTGAAGCAAACAAAAAAAAAATGGTCATTAATAGCTGCAGATTTTTTGTGTACTCAAAATAGAAGCCATTTAAGTTCATACTCTCTGACTTCAAAGCCTTGCGTATGTAGGTAATTTTACTGTCTTCATGTGAATTTCTTTGAGGGTATTCATATTCTACAGAATAGTTTTTAAGATATTTGGGTATGTAGCAAGACCTTAATATTTCAATTTTTAGCTGAGAAAACCCTCAGTATATTTAGATTTTTATACATTGTTTCTTGCTGTGATTTTTGAGTGAGTAATGTAAAAATATTATGACTTACATTGTCTTGTGAGCTTTTGTCTTCCATTCATCTCTGTTTCTGCTTTCTACACTTCTAAGAGATGTCTTCTATTGTTAACACAATTACACTGCTTTGAACGTAATATTTGTTCAACAGAACATAAAGAAGGTATTGTTTTGGAAAAAAAAATATCTGGTGTATATTTTTGATGAATGTCAGAACCATCTTAATTTCTGTTAACTTCAGCTTTATATTCCAATATACCACCAAAACCAACCAAGGACTCATACCTGTTTTCAGCCTTTAGATGATTCAGTTCCCATAATGGGAATATTGAGCTGACATTTCTCATATTTTTTCCTACCTTTGAATTCCAGCATAAGGAAATTTAGTAGGAATTCAGGTGGACCAAGTGCCTCATCTCATTAGTGTATCTGGGCTAAGA
Source organism: Falco naumanni (assembly GCF_017639655.2). NCBI lineage: Eukaryota > Metazoa > Chordata > Aves > Falconiformes > Falconidae > Falco > Falco naumanni. The sequence goes on from NC_054057.1 coordinate 31,382,028, forward strand.
CTACAGTTAGTAAAAATGGTTACCTAAAATGGTGGTTTTGAAATAAATACAAATTTTAAGACCTTATTGTATGCTTACAACCTAAGTAGAAATAATTTTTTTAAAAAAAAAACCTATTTAAATGGGAAATTAAAAATCTTGCAGCACCTTTTTCTAGCTAGTCTTCAAACTAAAGATTTTGATGTTTCCAGTTTCACTGCATTCTTAGACAGTTCTGCAGAGTTGCAAGATCATGGTACTAGACAGACACAAGTATTTCATAGACAACAGTCATAAACATGCCATTTTTACTTTGAATAAATCAGCAGTAGTCTTATGTCAGGGGGATCATAATTTACATATTTGCTGAGTAGCTTCAATTTTAAGCTTATAGATCCACATAAAAGAATAGTCCAGAAATCTTGCAAGAAAGTAGTAAATTATGTCCATGCGATACTAATATCCCCCAGCTCTGACATGTATGAATTTGCCAGCCTAAACTTGCTTACTCTATGAGATCTGACAAGACCATGGCCTGCTGTGGCTTGTTTGTAGGCTGTGACTACATCAGAAGACACACAAAAAACCATGGCAAAGCAGGAACAAATTCAGGTAGCATTGATGTATTACTACCCTTCAGTAGGCAAGATATAGCATATATGTAATCTTTCTAACTGTAGTTGTGTAAAACATGTAAAGTCAGAGCAACTTCTGTGAGCTATAAATCAGGAAACCTTTAAAAAAAAAAAAAAAAAAAAAAAAAATCCTTCCCAGTCCCTAAAGGAATTGAAATTCTGTGGCAGACCAGCCAAATGATCATCAAATCAAGTCAGAGGTGTTAATATGCAAATAATGGTCAAAGCAGCTTTTGCTGAATGAAATTAGGTGTAACCCAATTAAGTTTTTCTGAAGGAATGGCTGCTTAGTTGAGCTGAACATGCCTTTGCAGGAACATCTCAGTTAAGTATCTGAGTTTTAGAGGAGTGAAAGACTGTGGTAAGACACAGTTTTTGTACCAACTTGGGAGAAAGTGCTTCTTCCATTGCCTAGATAGAGGTGAATTTAAAAAGGTGAAAAGGGAGCAAACTAACTTTCATGGTGCTTATGCTGGGCAGTTAAAAGAAGATAAACTTTATATAGATTAGAATTAGAAGTAAGTAAACGAAGGTAAGTATGCTTACCTTAAACTGTAGTTTGTGGGTTTACTTTCAGTGCATTTCATATTGATGTTCTGTTAATTACTTTCACATTACTTCAAACCCCGTTTTACCTAGTCAAAGCCACAGTTGTTGAAAATGTGCAGAATTACTTTATCTGTTATTCCTTCTGTCTGAGCAGAAATATATGCATTTGGATTTGTCTTAAATTGATTACATTCTTTTAGAAAATGTCTTCAAATTATTTGTGACTTCTTTTTTTTTTTAAGTCTTGAAATCATTCTGCAGCAAGTCTTAAGCCTCTATTAGTTAGCATGATATTGTCTGCAAGTTCAAGAAAAGGGATTTTTCTATTATATTACCCAAGCCATTGGGAAATGCTGAAATTCTTGTCACTATTGAATATTGTCTGTAAAAATATTGAGAGAATTAAAGCCAGGACATCTCCGTAAGAAATTAATTTAACAAAGCTTTCCATCTTAAAAATGAACCGGATAACTGCAAAGATTAGTGTCCAAAGCAGTTGTGAAGTACTACCAGTTAAACCCATCTAGACTAGTCTACCTATTCCTACATACACAGATACATCTTCGCAACAGAGATTACAAACAATTCAAATACAGCAATGCAGAGGAAAGCTTTCAGGAATCTCAATGATCTCAATAGGGCTTAGTAAATAGCCTGCTAATTGAGCTGCAACAATAATCGGTAACGTGTGTAGGCTATAAACCTGGTATCTCATTCTGCAAATGAGCCACTTTTGTTTTGGATTTGGTGAAGCCAGGGAAGCATTTGTAACCAGTCAGAAATTACATTTCTGAACCTTCAAATGTGCTATGTATTTTTTAAATACTGCTATGTTCAGCCCTACTTAACTTTGCTTTCATCTTCTAGTTATCAAACATGGTTAAAAACCATCTGCAGGCTCACTCACTTTAAAGGTAACCTGCATGACAAAAGCATTTGTGTTGCTGTTGCAGCTGCTCACAAACCATGTGTTTGACTTACATGTATATAATGAAAACAGCATTTTTACTCCTCAGTATTTAGATGTGCTTGTGTCACAATCTCTGCATTAAAAAACATGCTTTCATCAGAATTGTTTAATGTGATACTGAGTGCAATCTTTGGGGCGGAACTCAGTTGCTTTTCTCTACTCAAAATATTCTTCCTTTCATATCGTACTTCTGCATCTGAAAATGTCATAAATTATTATATTTTGTTCCCTACTTAACAAAGCACACAAAGGCACTGACAGTTGTTTTTGTTAAATTTTCCAAGATCTGAGGGTAGTTACCTCCCAGCAGAACAGTGTTAGACTGTTCTGGCCATCTGCATCTTCCTACCAGCACCCTTCAACACTCACTAGATGGCTGTGTATGCTTACTTGTAAAGTTTAAGAGAGTAGTAGTAATCTCCTTACCATCTGAGGATTTTTTTTTTTTAGTAGAGTGCATTCCAGTATATGGCTTGTTTACCTCCCCGTCCAGGTCATCTTGCTTTAACTTTGACTAAAGTGGCTCGTGAGTTAACCAAGATTCTTCTGCTTATGAAAACATGTCAATCTCTGTATCAAGTTTTACAATGCTCTCTCTACTAACCTCAAATATCTTTCATCAAACAGGATTGAGTACACTGGTTTCTCAGCAAGAGTATTCTCTTTGCATATCCATTGTTTGGCAGAGAAAAGTAACTAATTATAGCTCTTTGTTTTCTAATACCTCTACTGCGGTGGTTTTATCAACACAGTGGTGCAGAGGAACACAAAATGAGACAGTCTTTAAATACACACATAACCTCTCAAAAGCAAACTGACAACATGCGTTCATAAGCTGCATAATGAGACAGTCCTTATAAGTCTGGATCATGCTCGCACTGAGTTAGACAGTGCAACCTAATGCAGTTTGGAACCATGCTTGTTAACTGCGCAGCTATAGTAGCTGAAGACTTGTCATACTTGGTCAGAGCAAAGATAAATACATTTCAATATTGACAGTACTGGCTACGTAAAAAGAAACTGCAAGATACTACAAAATGGAAAATTTTTCAAGTAATTAACAGTTGAAACAAAACACCTTGTTTGACAGTTGAAACAGTTGAAACAAAACACTAGTTTCCTTCTGAATTTTTATTTTAGCCAGTGAAATATGCTTGTTCTTATTATATATGTTGATCTTGTGTCTTTCCCCTTCCCCCCCCCCCCCGCCCCAGCCAAGGTCTTCCCTGAGGTTGTATATTTTAGTAACATATTCCACTTTTCCACTTCTGAAGGCGGGTTGGGGGGAATGATTTCTTCTTGTTTCTTTTAAGCTCTACTCCTGTTTTATGCAACAGTAAAAGAGAGCTTTCAATCATCTTTTTACAATTTTATCTGTATTCTGTCCTGTTCTATCCTTTCTAAAATAAACAGTCCGCATATTTAGTCCTCTTCTGATACGAAAAAAAAAAAAAAAAAAAAAGTCTGTTTTTGTTAAATAATCATAGTCTTGATGGAATAACTTTCAACAAATATCCTAAAAAGCCAAGTCATACAAATAAGTTATATGGTGGGATTGAATATTATAACATTGACTACCATAATCTTTATCTCAGTCTTAGTTCATATTCCTCATTTTACCTCTTAACATCTAGCTTGTTTTCATACTTACAATAGGATTTTAAGTTGAGGTTCGGGTCTATATATCTCCAACACTCACAGCTGTGTAGTTTTTTAGGTATTTATCCTCATCCATCCAGTGCGCTTGACTTTGAGTATACTGCCCCAGATGCTATTTGCCATCATTCTGTCCAATTACTTGGGTAGGCTGAGGCTCTCTACAAATCCATGATTAATTTTTTTTGTTTTAAATGGCTCTTTGATTTTCTGTTGGCTTGATTAAGTGATTGTATAGTGTTTAGAGGAATTTCCAAATGTTCATATCTTTCTGCAGAAGCACAAAGTTCATTTTAAATTAGAGTTGGTTTGGGGTTCGCAAATGACAAAATATCTTGAAAATACTTCTCTTTCCTCTTGTGCAGATGCCTCAAAAACATAGAACATATTCTATTTCAATAAATGGTCTAGGATGTGGAGGAAAAATCGTTTCATCAAGCTACAATTGTCTCCAAATTTGATCCAAAAATAACCATTCAGCAAAATTATTCCCTTTGATTACTATTTCTTAATTGAAAAGGTCTCTGTGGAACTGAGGAAGGTCATAGTAGACATGAAAGCCAGACTTTTCTACAAAAATGACAGTCTACATTTCCATATTATAAACCAAATTAAGCTGTACAACTACAAGTATTGGGATGAGGAAGTATCTTTAAAAAGAACACTCTGATTCCAAGAATTGAGAAGGGTTTCATAGTAAAGAGAGGTCCATTTTACAGAGTTCATTTCCCCCTTTAAGTTGAATTAAGGTGTCTTCACTTTGTCTGTCTACAATTTGTCCCCTTTTTTTAATCTTAGCACTTCAAAACAAAGAGTCAGAATTGGAAGCTACAAATCGCCTCCTCCATAAAGACAAGAGGACAGCAGTTACAAACTGAATCAGGAGGCACTTGACAAAAATAAATTGATCAGCATTGCCCTTAGTATCTGGGTCTTCCTCCTTCAAGCCAGTATTGTCCTGAGATATTGCAGAGTGGTACCACTTCTCTCTTTAGCAATACCTTTTCAGTTTTCTTCTGTATGAGTCTGCTATACTCTTTCAGTGAAAAATTGTATTTTCTCTACCTTACCATGCGGTTCAGGTGGCTGAGGTTTGGGTTGTTGGCAGCAGAGGGTAAGCAATACAAAACACTGCAGCAGTTATATGCAACAAAAGCTGACCATAACAAACTACTATGCAGATTTGCAATATTATCACAATTTAAGTTGTAGACTGCACACTGTTGGAAAATGTTTTGGAATCAATAATTTGGCTTATTTTCTTGACTGCAGTATAGAAAAGGGTGTGGTGACATGTTTATCTTGATTAAACTATTAAAAAATGCTTGAAATTTATAATTAATTGTAAGAGCAGAAAAACGTGTATTCTTGAGACAAATAGGACACCTTAGCTCTTCTAATGATATTAAGAATAAAAGAGATACCCCGATCACTCACTAGTATTTTACATGTACTGGACTTCTGTGCCTGATTGCAGTGGTGGACAGGATTACTTGTCAAAAGCACCCAAGACAAGCTACTTTGACTAGTCCATTTATATTGTATTTCCACAGATTTCATATTTTCAGAAATATTGTTCTTGTCCATGCTACTAGTAGGGTAAAAGAGGATAAAAGATAATTATCTTGTGAAATACATTTGGAAGGGGAGAGAAATCACAACCTAAATTTCTTTTTATATACATGTGAACAAAACCAGCACTGAGAATGGAAGCCTTAAAATGATAAAAACTACTAAAATCCAAATGTCAGGTTTTAGTTTATTAAAACTAATAGATTAAATTCTACATAAGTAGCAAAGAAAACATCTCCTGAGATAGATGAAGTCATGGAAGGTCATCAGAACATAAAAAAAAAAAGAGGTAGACTTAAATTTAGTTCCACTTGTGTTAGTGCATGCATTGCAATGAGTCCAATGAAGGCTGGAGTTGGAGGTGGAGCTGTTGTGCATGTCACACCAGTATAATTTAATTATGTACATGATCATCACATATTTATTTATTTAGAAACTATACTGAATTAATGATCCTCAAGGGGATGTTTTTTGAGAGATTAAGATTTTATTGGTTTAGAATTGGGGGCCATAAACCTGGGATATTTTTAATTTTTTTAGTCCCTAAAGATAATTAATGGTATACCAAAACAGGTCTAGTAGAACTGATTTGATTTGATTTGATTTGATTTAGAATAGGGGTTCTGGTCCATCACACTTGCTTTTATGGTAAAATTTGACCGTGATCTTCATTTACAATAGCGAAATCCAAACTAACCATAGGGACAGAAAGAGCTGAAACATCCCCTGTGATGAAAATGAGCATTTGTGGGTTTTAGTACAATGAAAGGTGCCACATACATTTCTGAGCTGATGGATTTTGTTGCTTGAACACCTTAGTTAACTAGCCTGTAACAATCTTTATGAAGGGGTTTTTCTGCATGGGTCTAGCTGGAAGACTTACTGTCGGCTAATTCTGCATACTTTTGAATCAAATTTTCTTGTGTGCTATCTAATATGATTTATTCTGAGAAAATCCTTTTTAGATGTGCTTTTTGCATAGACGGTAAGTGGGTTAAGTGGGTTTGGTTAGAAGATTTAAATATTAAGGTATCAGTGAAAAATCAGGGAACTTACGGTTTCTGTTTTCTTGTATTTTTTAAGCTTCCTTTAGTTTTCATAATTGTTCTCATTACTTCAGAGAAAAATTGTTTCAAATATCACCATGGTGTTTAAAATAAGATCATTTGACTTTTAAAGCAGTTAGTGACAGAATTTCAGGTCAGTACCGAACCTTGTATTGTTCTGTAAAGGAGCAACACGTTATATGGGGATATCAGTGAAGAATTCGGTGTCAGATGATTAAGAGGACTAGCTGTTAGATGCTTCCTTTCTATTGGCCTTTTGGATGAGTAATGCCTTAATAAAGATATCAGTTATGAAGATCAACCTTAAAAATAACTACTAAAATATTCCAATATTTATAATAATATTAAGTATATTTTGCATCTTAGTAATTTCAAATGTTAAATATTTTTTTCCTTTAAGTTTACTTTATAAGGTAATAAAACATATTACCTTTGTTTTGATTTTTTTAATGTGCCATCGGCTAGGGTGTTTGTTCTCAATTTGCATGGTTAAACCAGTAAGGCTGTTTTTTCTACTTGAAGTATATGCATACTATGATATAAATGCACCTGACCTTGTGCCAAGTATAAACTCACAGGACAAAGGACTCTCTCATCTGCTGCTCATCCTCTATAATATAGTTCTGGTCAAACATTTTAAAGTTATAATATAATCATTTAGGGATAGTTATAAAATGCCTGAGGCAGTCAGGCCTCCCATTAACTGCTGCTGATAGTGAAGAGCCTAAGCCTTGTTTATCGCATAGTGCAGTAATTGCGTTTCAAAATAAAAGATAACCTTTCTGCTGAGTATAATCTTAAAATAAAACACGGCAGCCTAAGCACTGCAGCTCAGTCCTTCTGTGTACATTTCTTTAGGGACTTGCTGCGGAAGAGGCAGTGGTTTGGCTATTTGAGAGCAGCTATTGATGAACCTCATTCCTTTGTGAACCAGCCTACATTCTGAGTTTCAAAACCTTATTTTTAATTATTAAGTCTTTGATTATGGGTATTTGGGTCATTATGGATAGTAACAATATTTTTTTCTAAGCCTACTAACTGCTCATTTGATTGGATATAGCATATATGAATCTGTATTTATGTATGACAGGATTCATTAGACTTCTAAGAGACCCAGGCCAAGCAACATGTCTAGTTTGAAATTACTGTAGATTATGGTAGACGTTAGTAATGTAGACAGTAGTTAATGGGGAGAGAGAGGGACCTTTGGAGGATGAGGATCCCAGCTAACACAGACATTGGAATGGAGAGTGAACTGCTTTGGCGGGCTGTGTGCAGTACAGATGAGTAGCTTCAGCTGCAGACCTAATGTGACTAATATTAACTGACAGGAAACTTAGCTTTTTTGTAAAAGTTATCCCACTTCTCTGTACTTCTCCTTATTTAACTAGGGCTTTTATTTCAAATATTTGGGATTACAAATACATGGAATGTTCAAGATATGGGAACATATTGGATTTATGTACTAGTACAATGATATTTCCTTTTTACTTAGAAACTGGAGAGGTACATTGGGTCAATTCTCACTTAATGTGTTGAATAAACAGCAAAAAAGAGGTGGCCTGGTTCAGAATTCAATCTATTGTCGGTAGTTTGAGTGTTAACATCAGAAAACTTTTTTAAAGTAGTACAATTTGAAGGAAATGTTTGAAATAAATACCAAAGTTTATCACCCACAGTCTGAAAATTATTTCTATTATTAATAGAGAACACAATTAGCACTAATTTGTTGCTTTAGCAGATTTCATATAGCACAGTTTAGATGGGTAGAGAATTGAACTCCATCTTTCACCTACTCTTAGGGACAGAGTTCCCAGATAAAAAACAGGCAATATATACTTTGTCTCAGGAACTTCACATGATTGAATGTCGTGTAGCAATTACTAAGGAAAAATGTGAAAAGTTTCAGAAATGTGATTTGTAATTTGAAGACGGGTGGTATAATGATGTGAAGAATGAGCATGAAACTGAGGGATTGTAGTTGGCATATAGTATTTTCCCAGCAAAATGAGAATGTGTCACCTCTTTCTAGGGGACCATTTTCAGCTCCTCTTACTGTGTGCAGCTCTGTAAGGGTACTTGATACTGTAAGTAACCCTGTATCTTGTTGAAAAAAAGGGTTATGCATGCAGTCACAGAATCAGACCTAGGAGGTGTTTATGTTATGTTGACAAATAACTGTGATTTTAATTTGTATAAAGAAATTTTACAGTCAAACTTCTTTTGTTCCATACTGTTCCAGGGTTTTGTATAGTGATGGTGGGGTTTGGGGTTTTTTGGTTCTTTTGGTTTTTTACAAGGCTGCTTACAACCAGAATTACTACAGTCACATTTGAATTAAGGAATAGTGTTAAAAAATAAATAATGAGACTTGAAAAGGAAATCAATACAAAATACACTCAGGAATCAACGCTGATGTTTTCTCCAGATAAATTGCTGCACTGATTGTCATGAAGTATATTGATGTCACTGTCACTATGACAACATTGTGACAAGAACTAGACACTCTAGGCTACCTTGTAAAAGGATCTGTCATTTTCCTTTTCTTTTTCTTTTTCTTTTTTTTTTTTTTGTTTGTTTGTTTGTTTGTTTGTATAAAAAGTAATAGAAAGGAGAGCCTCTCCCCTAGCACAAGATTTCATTTAAGGTTAGATTATTTCATATAGGCATCGGATCAAGGTATTCCTGAAGTGACAAGCTAGCTTTTCAAGACAGGTAAGAACAACATATTATTCAAATGCAATATGCTTTTACTTTTCAACTAGTAAAAACAAACAAACAAAAAGACATTCTCTAAAACACAAGTATTTGCATGCAGAAAACAGTTCTGATATATTTCTCAAAAGTATGACAGGATTTTATAGCTGAGGAACTAAGAAATAGTTGGAAGTGTAATGTGTGTAATTTAACTTGTAAGAAGGTGGGAAGTGTTTTTTCTGTATGTGATTATTTCTTCCCTTTTAATTTAAAGCCATCTCTCCACCTTTATGTATTTCTGGTTCTGCGTTATTTCAGAAAATCCACTGTGAATCTGTGATGTACTGTACTTTTTTCTGTTTGTTTGGGTTTTTTAATCATATTTTACCACCCATAGACCTAGTTTATTTTCTCCTTGTGTATCTACCTGATTTCTACAGTCATATATTTTAATGTTTGTGTTTTCCAACAGCAGAGCTACTAAACTGGTGTTGGAAAAATAGCTTGTGAAAATTGCAGTCTCCAGAAATATCACAATATTAACAAAAGCCATACTGTCTGTGTTTGTTTATCTACATATTACTTTTTTGCAAATCTGTTAATCAGCTATAGTGCTTATTTTTTTTATATTGGCTTTTTAGAAACACAGACTACCAACATGATATCACAATGGAAATACACCTAGATAAAATTATCCCAGAGGTATTTGTATTTGTGTTCCTAGTAAATTTTAACCAGATCAAAAACTTTTATGGGGAACCCTTTACATGTTTGCTTTGCTGTTGTTTAACTGTTCAAGCCTAAGTGAGCAGATTTATTAAGCTCTGGCTCTCTTGATCTTTATTTCGGTCAAAATAAATTGGACTGCTGTTTATTTCTAAACATGTCCAAGTATATTTATCTTAAACTGATAATTATTTTTTGAAGAATTTTATTAATTTATCAAATACAGTAACCAAATGTTAATAAGAACATTGATGAGTTTATAATTTTCTTTTTACATTAATACTTTGGTTTGTTCTTAATTATTCACCGGGACCAACTTAACAGGAAAACTGTATAATCCAAAAAGTTATCCTTTAGTCAATGCTTTTTGTTGAGACATAATTACAAAATACAATGCTGAGGCAGGATTTCTGCATATAGAGTTTGAGGACAGGCATAAGCATTCAGGAGTTAAAAAGAAATCCCATCTGGGAAGGAAACTATCAGGTAACAGCAGTAGTCATTGCACCATCAGTGCTCAGTATATAAAGATGAAAAAATCAGAGCAAGTTCTTCCTTCTCTAAACACAGGCTTGAGAACTTCCTGTTATGCTGTGGAGCCCAATGTGCATTATTTCAAAAATGAAAAAAAAAAACCCCAAACATTAAAACCAAGCAAACAAAAACTCCCCTCCTCCACACCCACCTATCAAAAAATGGAACAGTTTATCTGCTTTTAAAATACGTGTCCTGAGGTCCTGAGTGGGTTGCTTGCTTGCTTTCCTCCAAGTCATTTAAGTGCATTAAGTTTTTTTCTGTTGTAATGTGTTAATTACTTATTTTAAAAGTATTTTAAGCTTGAATTAAAACTTCTCTTGTACATGCATGTTGAAGAACTTTAAATTTTCGTACCAGAATTTTGACTAACAGACAGAAATGAAATCACATGAACATATAACCTTTGTATATAGGGAACAAGTAGCAACAATCAAGGAAGATGGTATGGTCCTTTGGCTCTTTCACTCTGCACTGTGCAAGATCATTCTAAAGATGTCTTATATCTACCTAAAAATAAATTATAAGAAAAATATTCCTTCTCCACTTCCCAAATGTACTCAATGCTCAGCTTTAGCTGAAAGATCTTACTCTGGTGCACTAAGAGCACACAATGGGCAATTGCTCTGTGGGGATCCTGCACACAGGAGACATAGGAAGACACCGAGGCATTAGACTGCAGGAGGTGGCTTTTACCATCCGAGACCCTGGGGAAACCCTGGTACTGTCAGCAGAGACTGCGAGATACAGTGGCAAGGGCAGAGAGGCTGCTCCCTCTGGTAGCACAAACTTCCATTTTCTCTGTGCTTCCTTGCTGGCTTCAGAAAGGTGTGAGTCCAGCTCCCCTGGGCTCCATCCTAGATCCAGCTTTTTCCTTTCCAGCTCTGTTCAATTCCCAGCCTTGCGTCCTTTGGACAGGAAAACTTAGTTGTGACCACATTGTTGAGAAACCCAGAGCTGGTTCTATCATTCCATAATTTTACTTCTGACAGAGGTTAGTTTAACTCTGACCTTGCTCTATGGTATAAATTTTGACAACTCACATCTGCTTGCTGCTAACAGGCAGTGGGATTGAGGCCTTATTAAAATTTGAACTCTGTTTTAAAGATCGGTCGCTTATTTGACGATTAAATAGATAGCTCATTAGCTTTGTCATGATAAGTAAAGATGAGCAAATAATGTGTTCCCATGTGAAAGCAAAAATTTTCATTTTAAAAAATATTTTAGAGAAATAGTAACACTGGTGAAATGACTGCATCATACAAGTGTGTCACCTCAGATTCTGTGCATGTTTCATATTCTAATGAAGCTTACAATATTTTCACGGATTTGACACTAGAATTTTTAGTTTCTTAGAAAAGAATAAATATTTTCAAATAAGAATAGTTAGTAAAAGAAAAAACCCAGCATTTTCAGACCCAAGTTTAACTAAATAAACCTATATGTAGCAGTATAAGCAGTAATCTGTTTCAGAAACTGTAAAAAAAAGTTGTAGTCGGCACTCACTCTGATAGATTTTATGGTTCCATTGTATGTTCTATTAATGAAAAATATCTTCTACATAACACAAAAAAGATTCATAATCAGACTAAATAATATTAGCTTTTATGTGCTTTCAGCATGTAGCACAACTATGTGAAACTAAATCCCTCATCAGTGTTTCAAATTAAGCTGATTTTGCATGGTTTAAAATATAGACTTTCTCCATTTCCTCAGTTCTTCCAGGGGTGTCATTCTGTAGTGGTATCAATAAGTTAAACCACTATTACAATATATTTTTTTTAACTTCAAGCTAGAAGCTGAGAGGTTGGTTTTTGTTGGGTTTTTTTTGGTTTTTAATTTGTTCTAGAAAAAAGCTTAGAAAGCTTTCCAAACAGTGTTACTTGAATTTCAGTGAAATTTTGTAAAGTTTGTCAAGTTTTGAAAATTTACTGTGATTCTAATATGGTAATTTCTAGGGGGAATAATATATCTATGACCACCATACTCTTTTCAAAAAGACAAATTGGAGTCCACATCAGGACAAGAAGAACGATAGGTTTAAAAAATTTGACTGATCATAACAATTTGAAGAAAGTGGTTAACACTTCTGTGAAAGAAAGGTTATAATTGAAACAGGTTGGTAATCAAATGCTTCCCACATTATGAAATAAAAAAAGTATATTTTGCAGCAAAGAAAGGAATTGGGAAAACTTCTTACGTCTTAGGAAAAAAAAACAGAAATGTAGAATCTCTCATTGGAAATTTTTGCTTAACAACAAGCTGTTATGGGGCTCAGAGTTTTTTAAAGACTTAGTACAAACATAGGTTTAGACTGTATTTTCTAAGTCATGTTAAGAGGTGTAAATCTGTAGGACAGCGTAATTTTGAAATAGTTGTGTAACTATAATAAGCATTTCTACCTGCTGAGTATATTCTAAATGGTAGTTTGTGTTCCTCTCAGAATGGATGATTTACTGCTTTTAATTATATCAGTGAATACACATGAGGGAATGAAGCTGATTCTGCTCTTTCTTTGACTCTTCAGGAGTATTACTGAATCCCTGTATACAGGCAAAACTAATAAACAGCAGTTTTAAGCAAGGGCTTCATACAGATTCTATAGCTACTATTGCAAATTGTGATAAACGTGTTATAAAGAAATCAGTCTGGCCCTTAGTCACCTATACGTATACATCATGCGTAATAGTAAGAAAAAAAAAAACCACAACAAAAAACAAAGAGGAGGAACCCCAATACCTGAACTACAAAATAAAAACATTGGTTTGAAAATCATGAAGATATAATAAGAATGGAAATTTATATACTTTAGTCATTTTCCTGCATTTAAAATTGTGCTTCCATACAGCCAGTCACATTATGTACATGAATGGAAACTGATTCTGTGGGCGTTTTATTTGGAGTTTAATTTTTTACAGTGGCAACTTCAAATATAAATTAATTGCATCTTGGCATTAGGTCAGATCAATCCTCACATAAGAATAATTCACAAAGAGGAAACCACAAGTTCCCTTTCAGATCGCTTGTAATACTCTTCCATGATTGTCTCTTCAAAAATAAATGCGAAGATGATCCTCTATTTTAATTTTCCACTCAGCTCTGGAGTAGATTCATTTAACATGTTGGATACTTCATATAAATCTGCATTTTTTTCAGAGAAGTAGTTGAGAAAGGAATGTGACCACGTTCTTTTTACAGATGGTAGATTTGCTTCCAGTGTTCTTATTTTCTGAAAAAAAACCTGAGCAACTAAAAAGGAAAGTATTTTTCTCTTGTCTTAGTTTAATCTTATTCTTTGATCTGACATCTCACCCATGATGAGATGGAGGCAAGTAAAACTGATAATTTTTGTTATGAATACCAGATTTCAATGAAACGTACCTGTTCCTCAGCCCTTTGGTATAGTAACATCTGCCTGTGAACAGCCTTATCCAGAATGTGGATCTCCTAATGTTTTGTCTTGCCAGCCCTGCTTGTGAACAGTGTGAAAGTTTCTCAATCAGATTTGAATAATTATTTCTGCAGCACATTTATTTATGAGTATACATCACACCATGCACTCTGCCTTTGTCCAGAGAGAAGATACAGGTAACATCAGTAGCACTGGCAGTAGATATAAAGGCATTTGTAAATAAAACAAAGAAAATAAGTAAGCCCTTTTATTGCTTGAGTAATCTTCTCATTTCTCTTGTCTTAGTGCATGTAAGTAGCAGTATTTTCCCAGATATTTGTCTGGGTCTCCTCCAAATCTGAAAAATAACGATTGATGTGATACTATATTGCTCTGGTGAATCAGTGCAAAACATGCCACATACACTCTTACATAGGGCAGAGGTCAGAATCTGATAAAGAGCCTTTAACTCAGTCCTGCCAATACTGTCCTCTTAATACTACTGTCTTATTGATCAAGGTTACTTCTCTCAAATTCAGTATATGTTCCTGGTTAAAGAGAAAGTTATAAGACCAATATAATTTTTAAATAATAGCAATGAAAAATGTATTTTGAAGTAGATTGTGTCCTGTAAATCTCTGATAGCTTAAAATTTAAATGGTGCTTTGTGTGTTTAAAGCACTGTGTGAGCACTAGTTTTCATCTCTAGCTTGTAGCTGAACATTACCCCAATTTTATGACCTGGAAAATTGGGAGAACAAAAATTAGCAATGTAGTGAAAGGCCAAAAGCAGATGTGGAACATTCCGGATAAGATTTTAAGAAACATGTTCCTAAACGTATCGCCGGCCATACAGGATGCACTGACTCTTAATTAGTTAGATTACAGTTTTGACTATAGCCTTGCTATAAAGAAACTGAAGTATAAAGAGGTATATAATGTTTAGTATTCATATTAGAAAATGTTAGTTGTAAGGGAACATTTATAATGTTTTATATATTGTCAGAGATGTTGGGTATTTTATTGTGTAGGTGGTTTGGGGTTTGGTTCTTTTCCTGATTATTGAACTATGATAATTTCACTAGTTTCATTGTTGACATCCTTTGATATTACATAAATAATGAGAGACTAGGTTTGTGTATACTAACATATTTACTTCCCAAGTATATACCTTTGGTTGTCCTAATTGCTGTAAATGCAAGTTAATTTTTAATTCATTTTCTGAATAAACTTTGAAGGATTCCTATGAATAGATGAGCTTCCCAGGCAGGTAGGCTGCTAGAACTTGTCCCATGTTCAGTCAATTTTATATTTATCAGTTTCTGTGAATTTTTAGGAAGAATGTTTTATAACATAAGCTACATGTGATTTTTAATCTGTGAAAACATTTCCAGAAGGTTGTTGCAGAAAAAAAGCTTAACTATCTTCTTCTTTTTTAATAGAAAGTATCTTTCAGCTTGAATGGCCATGTTGGTTGGGGGTTTTGGGTTTGGTGTTGGTTGGGTGGGTGTTGTTTTGTTCCCCCCCACCCCACCCCACCCCACCCCCGAGAGTACGTTTCTCTAGTGCTATATTTCAGCTTGGTCATCTAAAAACAAGACTCTAGAAGTTACTGAATAGTAAACATCAGGTAAATTATTAAATTACCTCATTGCTAATAACAGACTCATTATGAATGCATTATATTTGCCTTCTATATTAAACAAAGTAGATCAGGAACTAGGGGCTTCCAAACTGTGGTCAATGAAGGATGTCCCAGTCAGTGATCCATCAGGTTGCAAGAGACCCTGCTTTTGGCCCCTTATTTCCCTCTCACAGGAGCACATCGCCATGGTCTTTCCCACCCTGTATTAAAGCTACATGGTGGGAGCTGTTATCAGTCTCTTAAATATGTAATTAGAAAAGTATTTTCTATACTTTGATATTTATATATACATGTGAAAATAATACTATAATACATTCCATTATCTTACGTATTCAAGTATATTAATTTAATGTTGGCATACTATAAGTGCCATGCTAAATAAGCACCTGAATTACATGCTCAGTGTTTCCAGTTTTTCCTATGTTTCACTACAGGTGATAAATGACATTACAAAGAATTTTTGCCATTTTCCTATAAACTTGCATTTTGTTATGTCCCAATTTCTGCTTATCATACTATAGTCCATCTCAGCAACTCCTATGACAAAACGGTATAATTTTATCCTATATGTAATCTGTAGGCAAAAAAATTATAAAAGGCAATGAAATACCGTAAAGTCTGTATTTGAAATGTGTGTATACTTACCTGATTCTGCACCTCTCCTCATTGCTGTTGGGATTACTGCTGGAACGTTTCCTGACCTTTTAGGCCAGTATCACACAGAGTAGAGACTCTTTGAAGAACCACACTGTGTTAAGGAAATATCCAGTTACTTCAGGTGTTAGCTGTGTTGGCCTGGCATGCTGTCTGGCTGCAAAAATAAGTGGTAGTAGCCCCAATGGCATGCTCTGTTGGCATGGCTTTGTTGCACTTAATGGATGCACGTCCAGAGTTTGTTTCAAGCAGACCTCGCAAAAGAAAGGATCTAGGAAAGATTATGGGTTTGCAATGCTCTCTGTGTCTTGCTATCTTGAAAACATTATTTCATGATATTTCAGATAAATCCAAAAATAAATTTGTAGCCTGTTTTGAGATGGGACTTTTGTTTGGAGTGTGACTTATGAGAACTGACAGGTATCTTTCAGAGGACTCTGAGCTTCCCTCTTCTGCTAGAAAAGTAGAAAGATTAGTGGATTGCATGGGTATTAATGTGGCATGTAACACATTCTTTGTGATGGACAAATGTAAATGTTTAGAGATGAAAGTAAAATATGTGAAAAAATTGGGTGAAAGGATTCAGCTTAATTAAGAAAACTGATGAGGAAAAGAGCTCTGATAGGTAAATAAAATACATTTCACCTCTAAAAAAAAAAAAAAAAAGCAGTGCTGAAGTACTGGATAAATCATCTTCACTCAAAGTAAAGGTTTTTGAAATATCTCAAAAATATGGAAGTAGACATTAAAAACTTGATGGAGATTTCAAAGTAGAAATTATTCTTGTATATGCATGGGTAAATATCCTTTAAGTTAGAAAATGGAAAAGTAAACCTCATAAAGATTTAGGCTACCCATCACATGGTCAGTATATCTTCTTTAAAATCATGAAAGCTCTGCACTGACAGACAAAAAATCCCAGCAACAAAGTGAAAAAACAAGTGGGAGATTGGAACCACAGGTCATGCAGAAATAAAACCAAGTTTACTGCTGCAGAATATAAGAACTCATAAAGATAAGATGCAGAATGAGCTATGGCACACATGATAACTTTGATATCACTTTCATTTTTTCATCATGAAAGGAAAAAATAGGACTTACCTGATGCTCTGGGAGAAAGGAAAAAAAAAAGAAAAAAGGCCCTGATATTAATCAAATACGGCTTTTCATTCTGAATGCTCAAAAAGCAAGATTAAAGGAAATTGAGAAATTAATTTGTGCAAAATTGCACAATTTTTTGTGCAGTTTCTTTTTGCAATCCCTTGTGCACAAGAAATTGCAAAACTTTAATGTGTTTAAAGAAGAAAATAAAAAGGTAAAAGTATCGATGGGAGAACACAAAATAGAAGAAGTAAAAAAACTCATTCAGAAATGTATTTAGATATTTGAGGATGAGGCTGATGAGGTTGCATCATCCCTGATATAAAAAATAATGTTGAAGGGCTGACATTCAAATAGCACAAATTGTAAATGCCAGTATAACAGGAACATTTTACTAGATAAAACCCACCACAGGTAGTACTGTGTATTTTTATTTCTACTTCAGCCTGACAATTGCAAAAATTTTAGGAATATGAATAAAACTATATATATACGTTCCTTCCCTTGAGGATAATGACCACTAAAAGAATATTCCTGTTCTGTGATAATTTTTAGAAGTAACAAATAGCTCAATCATTTTAAAAGCCTCTTATTTATTAGACTTAAAGAAATCTTTACTTGTCTACAGGAATTATGATGGTGAAGGGATGTTGGAGGAATCTCTGAAATTTAAGTAATTACAAAGATATAATTTAAATATGGACTATAAAATTAGTGGAAACATATAACCTTCAATTTGATGAATTCTGAGTGTAAAGCTTATGCACAAAAATTACAGTGCCTTGATATAATATATGGGCTTTTCAATAAGCATAGGATCTTAACAGTGATGATAAAATGAGCATATTGTCAAAATGTCAACCATGTCTGAAGTAAAATAAATCTGATTGACTTATATAAGTTTATACTTTAGTGATGGCTAACGTTTTGAGGGCGTTTGTTTCATAAAATTAATAAAAGGTAGAGCATGCTTGCTCTATCTTACTTGTATTTAGGAGCTTATATTGATCAAATAACTACATGAGATGAACAATAGTAAAAAATAAACCTCAAAAACCCCCTTCAATTTGCAAAGAAATATGCAATTCACAATTCACATGCAACATCCTCCCTTCACAGTTGGTTTTGGAATATCTTCAGGTGTTGCTGTCTGCCAACATGAATAGTTAACACTTTGACAGCTTAACTCATGAAGCATGAAAAAATTAAAGTATGCAAAACTTGAGCGAACTTGAGAAAACAGTGTTTATCACAGGCACTGCTGTCAGATCCAGTCAGTTGTTTTTCCTCATAAGTTTTACATTGGTATTCATTTCATTATGGCAAAATATGTGGACTGATGTAAGCAGCCTGGATTCTGCATGGTGTTCAGTCGGTAAGTTTTGCTGATGCTCTAGGCCTGCTAGCTAGAAGTTCAACTAGTATGCAAAGTAAAGATAAAATTAAATGTCCAGCGGTACCAAAGACAAAAAAGAAAAACACAGAAAAATTGTTTCTAAGCAAGGACAGGTATATTTGTGGTGATTCTAAGTGCATCTGGCTCTTGGAAAGGAATTGAAAACGCTTTGCCTGTCCCCCTTCATATCTCATATTGGGGTTTTGGTGGCACTATGATCCAGTTCCAGCCAAGGGAAAAACTTGGCTTTAACACAGAATAAGGTGGTGGTGGCATGGTGAGCTAGGACTGCATTGAACCAAGGTGGGTTTTAGAGTCTGCATCTTCTCTTCTCTTAATGCTAGGCTACTGTGAAAGATTGAAATTCACCTCTTGTATTTTCTCATCTGAGGGTTGTAAAGTTTGAAGTAACTTCTTCAGTGCCAGACTATGCTTGGTACACCTGTAAGGGGCTTAATGTTTAGATTTTAAATGGCTTTAGGCTGATGGCAATGGAAATAATAAGCTCAGAAAAGGCAATTAATATGACTTGAAGTGCTTAAGGAATTAACCCTCCTCATTTCTTCTAAGTGAAGGCACAATTGACAAAACTGAAATACCAGAAATTCTGTTTAAACATAAGAAACTTCTTTACTGTGAGGGTGTTTAAATGCTAGAATGGCTTTCCTAGGGAGTTTGTGGAGTGCCCAGCTTTGCAGATAGTCAAAACACAACTGGACACAGCCCTAGGCAAGCTGCTGTATCTTACCCAGGATGTTGGATTAGAAAATCTCGAGAGGCACCTTCTTATCAACCATTTTATGACACTGTGGTTTGGGTTGCCTTAAGCTCCTAGAGTACGCTCAGGTTGCAAATTTAGCCATTTATAGAGAAAATAATAACAAACACTTCTAACAACAACTTTGCCACAGTGCTCATGAAATGTGGTATTAAAAGTGAATCAATCACATACTTGAGAAATTTTAGTCAATGTATTTGTTCAGAGATAAATTCTGTAAATCAGAAAAGGGGAAAAAATACAGGAAGAAATACTGTAGAACTTTAGTTATATGTAGAGATATCTTTAAATGTTTTATTCTTCTTCAAAGGCATAGAGGTAATGTTATCTTACAATAGGTAATCCGAAACATTATCTATGAAGTTTTCTTAAAGTATTTCAATTTAAAACCTCTAGAAACAGGCTGAAAAATTATTCTTAAAAACAAGAGGGGTTGCATTAACATCGTATTAGAAAAGTGTTAATTTTTAGAAAGGATATTGTTGAAGAATTGGAACTTCAATGTTTTTATAGCACACCAGGACTCTTCTAACTAAAGCAGGTAAATGGTACAAGACTTCATTAATCTGTAATCCCTTAGGTTTTAAGGATACTTCACAAACGGGGGAAAAAAATAGATATACAGTAATATTGGTCCCCACCAAGCTTTAACAAGTGAATTGCTTTATTAAACACCAAAAGATGTGAAAGACAATCTGAAATGAGATTCACTGTTCAGTGTTGTATAGCATGGTGTCCCCTTTTTCTCCAAATATTGATGAGAGAAAATTAAAGGGCTTTAAATCTAAATACTGTATGTTAGCCACAGTGACGTGCAGCTCTCCTGTCCTGTACTCAGGCTGCAGCTGAATGATAAAGTGATATGATAATTGAACAGCTTTTTCTGTTCTAAATTCTGCAAATATGTTTTTAAGCTAATGCCAGTCAGCAGCTAATAGTTTGCGTTGAATGTACCCGTGACTTTTTAAAGTTACACATTTATGTGTACATACACATACTCCAAATAAACAAAGATGACTTCACTGGTTCTGGCATACAGAGGAGCCTGGATCTACCCAGCATTAGGCATTGTAAAGTAAAAAGTGTGGCTCTTCTCTTAGCTTTAAACATGCAATTGAACAGGAAAATGAAGACTTGAGTACTGTGTTAGAAGTATACCGAATTTAAGATGTCTATTACAGGTTTCAGTGTGGTAAAGACAGCTATTCTAGGTGGGAATTTTGACATTGTGCATAATCCTCTGAATCAAAGGAAGTACTACCTGGAAAAAATGTTAAGTATTTCAAAGAAGTATCCACTGGAAGTGAAACGGTTCAAGTCAGTCTTGCAATAGAGAAAATCTATGTGTGAAATTTGTTTGTTCTTGGAACTAAGTTGGTGCCTAAAGTAATTTGGTTGTTTATGGCAGCTATGTGCCACTGTAAGTATGGGCAGAGTCAAACAAAGGTGATTTCCTCAAAAGTTCTGTCAAAAAAAAACCAACAAACCACCAAACCCCAAACCATTTGGTCCAGTTTTTGTACCCAAATGTTTCAGATGCAGGGTGGAGAGCCACTGCTCCCAAATATGGCTGCTTTTCAACTAAGTTTATTGTGTCTCCCCACAAAAGATGCCCTCTGCTTAGAAAGGAGGCAGGAGGATAAATTTGCCTCTTCCCACATCTTTGGCAGCAAGTGGAGACATGGACACAGCGAGCGCAGGCTGTTTGTGCTCTGCGGTGTTGACATTGCTGGCAGTGGACAATTAGACTCCTGAACGCCCACAGAAAGAAGGAACAGAGGGATAAAGGTCTTCCTTCAGAGATGAGTTGGGAAAAAGTTGCAACTTTTACTGGCTTTATGAAGAGAAAGAAAGGTTCAAAGCAAGCATAACATCATGTTTTCTTCAATCTACCTTTTTTTCTTCAGCTGGCTCTTGCCTCTGGGTCTCAGAACATGTAGAAACAGTAGCTCCCTGGAATATCTTCCTTTATGCTTAAGAGCTTTAATCTTACTGCTGGTGCTTAATATTTTATACTTGATGTTAACTCCAATGTGAGAAATACTGAAGGGTAAAATATAAGGGGCAAAAGACATTAGAAAGCTGGGAAGACAATAAAAAAGGGGACAAGGCAATGGAGAATAGTTCACAGGCCACAAACCAAACGTCATGGCACCTTGGTTTTAATGTTGACAGGTGCTCTGTCTTAGGCTATGTTCTCCAAGCAAGAAATGTATATTGTTATTCGAGAGGTACACCTTGCAAAAGAAAAAGTTGAATTCTATGTTCTAAATAGCAAAAAAAGCAAGTAATATAATGAGCTGTTTAAAATTATCCAGGTATAAACCAACTTCAGTCAAAGTGAGAAAATAAACCCCCCATACAATAGAAAAGTCAATTTATGATTCCTGTCAATAGAGCTGATTTTCAGGGTTGACAGGTCTGAGATATATTCTGTTTCATACCTTCTCAGACAAAAGCACTGAAATGAAGAAAAAGACTAGCAAAGGAATACTAATGTTTTCTTTGCCTAAACAAACTTTATGCTTTATTAAAATTTCTGAAGCTGGATGGCAGTCTGCTGTTCAGTGTCCAGTAGCATTCACACCTTCAACTAAATATTTCTCTCTTTATCAAACTGAAGGTAGTTAGGCTTTTTATTATTATTTTTTAATAGATCTTGTAGTTCAGAGCATCAAAAGCATCTCCACAGATGCTTTTCAAAGCTTCCAAAGCTGCTTCTGCTTTTGTGTCCTAAAGTTATTCTGGAGAGCTAACAAGAATTATGTATGTATTTCAGAGGGAGTAGTATCTCCTAGTTAAAAACTGTTTTGACACTCTCAACAGTCTTTTGTCGACAAAAAATGGTTGAATGTTATCTAACTCCTTATAAACGAAATCAATGATTGGTAGACAAAAGAAACAAAATGTTCTCAGTCCTGAAGAACTTTTAATGTGGTACTTAATAGCTTAAACCTTCTAAAAGCTGAGATTTTGAGAACTATAAATTCTTGACAGATTTATTTATTTACCCTCATTTTTGAGAAAGATTTTTTTTTGTATTATGCAAGCTATTCTCCCCTGTGTTTCTATAGTATTATATAAACCATTTTCATTTAGCACTGTAACTACAGTGTATGTAGAGAAACACAACATTAGGTGTGGAAGGAAGGGAAATAAATTATGTGCCAATAGTACACGAACTTTAGCTCCAATTATGTTTGAAACTTCTGCACTTCCATGTTATGACATACAGTTATACAGAAATGCTTATTATTTGTTAAGCACCAGGGAAGACTAGGAGCTCTACAAGATGAAAAATGAAGGCCAATGTTGCTCTAAGTGCCTGACAAACACAAGAGAGTCAACTTGGCTGTTGAGTGTAATTACAGATACCCCTGTATAGATATATATTCTTTCTACATGGCCGTCTTGATCAGATTTCTTTCTGCCAAAATTATACAGGCTTTTAACAAAGGTTTGACTGAGGGGATTGTGTAAAATGTGAATGCATTGTGTTAAAATGGAATTACCATTTCCATTTCTAAGTTAAAATTCTTGAGTTAACAAAGAATTGTCAGGTTATGTCATTATGTGGTATGGATCTAGCACATAAATTCTATTTCAAGAGAGAACAGTGGAGAAGACTCCACTGAGTTGTCTTTCATGTAGAAGTTTTGGATTAATTGATTTTTGATCTTTATTTTGACAGTCTTACCCAGCAGTACAGCAGTACTTGCAAAAAAAACTTACTGTGGGTTATATACTTGCTGGAATGTATGCATAAGCTTTCACTCTTACTGAGTATATTTTTTAGATTAAACTAAAAGATATAATCATATGCTAATTTTGTTATAGTTTTAATTATATTGGATTATAGAAAGGGGTTTTAGCACATTTATCCCTTATGACTCCTTTTGCTATTACAGAAACAGACATAAGTGACTTTAAGATAATTGCATAGTATCTGAGCCATCAGCATAATCTTGACATATAGGTATTTGTTGCTACTGTAAAGAAATTGTTTGATTACAGGAAGTCAGCTGGAATTCAGAAAAAAATAAGCTGATATACTTGTTTCTCATGTTATGTTAATAATTACTTAAGGTTTCAAGGCACAGGCCAACCTAAATATTACTTGAAGTTGTATGAAAATGTATGTCTTGTGCTCAAACCTGAACTTAAAAATACAATAAAAAGATTATTTTATATTATTGCTTAAAAACAGAGGAATGCTATGTGAACTTATTTTTAATATTTTTTTCTGAAAAACTGAAACTATTTTCATATATATTTACTCATCGTTTTCTTGTAATGTTACTTAATTGCAGCATCAGACCTATAAACTAAGCATAAGACAAACTCTTTAGCTCCTGACTTCTGTAAGCAATTGAAGCATATAGTGTTACAAGTTAAGGTAATACTTCCAGATCAAATCTTGTAATGAATATTTGCACAATCTGTTATAACCATTTGAGACCATGCCATACTCTATTTTTATTTTTTTTTTTTTTCTTCTTTCTTTTCATTTTTTCCAAGGCTGTAGCCATATCCCCATGATCTAATTAGCATGTTAAAAGTTAGGTGTTTAAGTATATGCTGCCACGGCCTCCTCTGTACTCAACCGAGACAAAAATGCAGCCGATGAGGACAGCTCACACCATCCTGAGAAAGGTCAGATGACTCACCTTCCGTCGTTGCTTCTATCTTGCCGATAGCCAGGAAAGAAGTTTAGTGGACAGTTTTTAAAAATGCTTATCAACAATATAAACTTACACATGGTGGTATAGTTTATTTCAGAAGCATTAAATGCTATCCCAATGCAAAGAAATTTAAATGACTGAACAAGGAAGTTAAACGAGCAGTTTGGACTGTGAGGAAAATTACAAATGAATGAGCTTCAGGTCAAGCTGACAAGTGATGAAAAGAATTTCTAATAGTCAGATCAGTATCGCATTTTTTATATAAACTGGCTATTTAAACAATGCTTAAAAATGTGACAACCCTGTTGTTGTGAGGTTCTCTCTTGCCAAAATCAAAGCCTTTTTAGTTGGTTTGTAATAACAGCTTGAAGAGTTACAAAATTGCCAAGGGCTACTTTGTGCAAAAATTTACATGGATGAGAACTTTCTCACATGAGCCGCTTGACTGATGTCAATGGAATTCTTCATAAAAACACGTTTCACCATGTAAAAAACTGTATAGTCCAGGTTTTAAGTTCAAATATAGATTGGCTCAGTGAAATGAACTGAATGCATAAATTCTTGCCAACTTGATGATGCATGCCAGTATAAATTCGTCTAGATTGTGATTTAGCTTCTTGTAATTACCTGCTGTTTTCTTAGTGTAGAGTATTGTGCAGATCAGAATCCATATATTTTTCCTTTTGCACAGAGTGTTACCTCAATGTAAGTAATTCATACAAGGAAACTCCAAGGAAGTTTTGAAATCAGACCATGTCAGGACTGTATAGATATCCTAACTGTTCCTTTCTTAATACATGAAGATCACAAGTTTTTTAAAAATACTTTGCATTTGTAATATTGCTGTTTTTCTTAAAACAGCAGGGGTAGAAACCCTGTGAAGTTTCCCATGACATAACTTCTATAGCACCTGATATTATATCTCACATAAGCTATCATTCCTGCCAAGCAGACCAGTGCTGGAAATCATAATGATGTCCTGCTATCAGATGGGAAGATCTCTGTTCAGAAAACCAATAAATGTCCTCTTTCTTTGGACTTGACACCACTGAATTAAAAGAAATGAAGATTAAATTGCTAGAATAGAAAGTAATATATGCACACATTTAGTTCTGGACTGAGAACAGATGCATGTTTTCCTTGTCACATCACAGTTATAGCTCAGTGAGTCTATTGGAAGGAAATTTATGCCATGGGTTGATAATTTCATACAGCTAATACCTTTTCACCTAAAGTTTAGGAATGGTTGGTACTATCCTCATAGAGCATTTTGATTCAATATATGGGGTTAATGTTGGGCAGTCATTTAAGGACACCTGTACTTGCTATAAAAGCGGTATAGCTGTTAACCCATTGAAGATGGCAATAGTTTCAATAATATGATGGAATGTAGGAGTGAATGAATTTCAAGCCCAATTTTCAGTGTTTGAAATAGTGGTGAGGTATCTGCAATAGCAGACATTGCAATCTGCATTCAGTTTGGGGGTGGGAAGGAGATTTCAGATCTTCCCACTTTTTTTTTTTTATTTTAGGACAGCTATAATGTTAATTTAAATAACTAGGATGAAGACTATGCTGAAAATTAAGAATATAATAGAGATGAACTATTAAATCCTAGTTTTTCACTTAGATGAAATTGCTGTTCTGAGATACAAAGTACCTCATGCCATACTTTGCAAAGCAAATGAAAAAAAGATCCTGTAGTGTAATTTAGCTTTGTGAAGCCTTGGAAAGAGTCCAGAACTGAAATCAGTTTATTTCTGTCTCAACTGATGATGAGACTCATCAATGCTAGGCCCAAGTATGCAAAGGTTTTGCAGAGTCTCATCTCCCTGTTGCGATTAAGTTATATAGCTAATGTTGCAAAAGCTCTTGCCTTCCAGACTTTGTTCTGCTGCACAACCTGGCCCCATTTTCATCCCTGTGCAATCGAGATTGACTGTGTTCCTGGACCTATAATCATTTATCTTGCACTTTGTGTCATGCCTATGATTTTTCTTTTTCTAGACAAGATCTAAATTAGGGCATGGATTTAATATTTATAATTGATCGACTTTGGAATTGAAGAATTTACCTGTTTTCCCTCCCTTTTATTATGCAAAGTATAGCTTGTTATTTAAACAGTTACTGCAAAAAACCCTTATGTTGTCAATATACAGGTTGAAAGAAAAAAAGTGCACACAAGGCAAAGAGCTTTTCAGATTTTTCTTTTGTTTTTGTTTTTTTCTTTTTCTTTTTTTTAAGGAATATTTAAGTATGGTAGTTTTATTTGCTCTGACAATGAAATGTTGCTCATACTAATGGTGACTCACTTAGTGTTTTGCTGAGTCTCTGTGATTAACAAAATACAATAACAGTACAAAATTACTGTAATTTGGAGCTTGGATGTATGACACGACTCCACTTTTCTGTTTGCTTTTCTTTGGGGCTGTAAAGGTTAGATGTCTATAAATAGGACATGATCCAATAATCTGTAGAATTGCCTGTCCTTTGCTTTTGAGAGTCTGTGACATTTTCTTTTGATGATACCAAGTTCAATAGCTTTAAAGAAGTACAATTGTGATGGAAGGAAATGGTACAAGACTGATTTCAGCTCCATTCCCCTTTTCCTGTTAATACTTTCCTTTTTTTCTTTTTTTTTTTCTTTTTTTTTTTTAATACATATTATTATTTCCAAAAGCTAGTTTCCAGATGGTATATTGTTTGCTGGAGCATGGGGGGAAACATTAAGCCTAATGGCATGGTCATATCCCCGTTCCACATGGAACATATTACAACACTGTCCTAATAATCAGTGAAGAAATTTCCCATGCTTCTGAGAAGGGGGTTCATACATTTATCCAATTATCTCAAGAAGGTGTGTGGGGTTTTTTTCTTCTAAAAATTGCTTTAACCTGGCAACTTCCACTAAAATCAATACATTTAAAATGGTAATCATTACATGGTGATAATTTTCTTAGTGGACATCACTTAAACTACAGTAACTGACTTTCTACGCAGTATCTGACAGAGGATTGGTTAGTTTTGGTGCATTTCTTCTCTTTTTCAGATTGAAGTGTGCCATTTTGTACCTCATGATTAAAGCATAATTTATATATAAAGATATTTCCATAGTTTGCCCTTCATTTTGTAGTGTTCAGTGTACAGCATGGAAAAGTATATGTTCCATTGTGAAGCCTATCTGTATCGCAAGCCATAGGCAGTAAAGATGTCAATAAATGTCTGATGCTTTAACATATTTTCCCACTTCCTATGTGTAATCACATATCAAATACCAATCCATTTTGACTGATATAGACAGCGTGGCAGACAGCAAGATGCTCACTCTTCATTGTCTACAGGCAAACTTCTAAATCCACATTTAGGCATAAAAGTTCTAGTGAAATAATTTTAAGTGTTTTTGAGCTTTGGCAGCTGCTTTTGGCTTGGAGATAATTTTTAGTTATTCACTGTTTCTAGAATCATTAATGATGGTAAATGGCAGTGAGTGGGTTGTATCAATTGTAACTTTTTAAAAGAAAAAAAAGAGGAAATATGCGAATTTAATCGTGACTTGGAATCACTGCACTCTTATTTGTCTATTCTAAAAATAACCATTTCCATGAATAGATGATACTTTTTACCATGTTAACATCTGGGCAGAAAGTCAGGAGGTGCATTTACTTCAGTTCATTTACATACAGAAGAATAACTTGTGTTGTAGACACTGTGATGATTAAGGGAAGTTTCGAGCATTGATAGGTAAAGGTCAGCTATCTGTGCTAATCCCCCATATTAGAAACATATCATCTTCCAGGTACTCCACTATCCTTTATCTCAGGCTATAAAGAGTTTAAAAGGCTGGAATGGTTTAAGGGCAAAACATTATGGAAGAACAAGGCCAGTTTTGAGAGTGCTTTTTAGATAGAATTCCAATAAAAGGTCAGCATTTTACCCCTCTTGATTCCATTTTCTCCATCTTTTCAGTAGGAAGAGTTCTATAATCAGCATAATTCAGGAAGTAACTGAAACAGAGAATGTCTTTCATCCTACATTTGAGTTCCTTTATAGGAGTTGTACACTCATGTTTGTTTTTTTTAAAAAAGTGTCCCTTGTTATGCCTACTCCAGAATAAAATGCTCCAGAATAATATCAAATGGAAATGGAAAATGCTAAATCCTAAAAACAAAACAAAACAAAATGTCAGTTTTTCGCTTTAGAAAGCAAATTCTTCCATTCTGATGGTGCATTACTCCTGTGACATGTGCTGGCTTCTGATGACTTCCTTGTATTTAACTACTTCCAAGAAAAGCTGGCATAACTCTTACTTGCATCTCATTTATTAAAAGCAATTAAAAAATACAGGTGACTGAATTCTGGTATGAAGGTTGAAGAGAAATTTCCTACTACCTGTATGAGTGAGTGTGTCAACAAGACCTGATTGTCCCATATTTTCCCCGTAAAGCCCTTTCAGCCTGGATCTCAAGAGAACAGCAGAAATAAAACTGTTTCTCAGTAGCTAAGAGTCTGGAGACCTTTCCTGTCTTTCTTAGAATATATAAAATTAGTCTTAAAATCACCATACCTCATTCAGTAGCAGGTGTCAACAAACTTCATCCTGACAACAAGTTTAGAAATTAAAGCAGTACTTCATAGACTATACAACTAATTTGCTTTAATTCATTTGATTAAATGAGCATGAATAATAGCATTTGCAACAGTGCTTCCCTGTGGCAGGTGATATCTGTTTATTTTTATAAAAATGTAAATATAATGAATATATTTATTATATTTTAACCAGTATGTTTAAATAAAGTCATTTAAATAATGAAATTTCCCTAATTAAGAAATGACAACAATTTAGGTGTTTTGGCAAGATTTCTATGTCTCGCTGCATTTTCTACAAGACAAGAAGCCATTGTTTCTGAACTATTTTATCTTCCTTTTTTTGGGATGCATCAGAAAGGAGTAAGATTTACTATTACTGGTGAAACTAACAAGCTTTTTAGAACTGAAGTCGCTTCCTTGACTTCCTTTCTAATTAGTATGATTACCATTAAAATTAAATTCAGATGTTTCTATACTGAGTCATGCTTTACTCCTAGACTCACTTCCTTAAAATCACCGCATTTGCCTGAAAGGTAACTACTACTCTTTATGTAGTACTATGTATGTTTTGCTGTTTTCTCTTTTTAAGAACAGTGTATTATTTGCTCAACACCTGTTTATGGCATGCTGACTTAGATCCATAACTTCGCAGGTAGCAAGTTAAGGGACAGACTTCATACCCATACAAGCATGGATGGTGTGGTTAATTTGGAGTGATGCCTACAATGGCTCCAAAATCAGCTGGGTTAAAGGACCACCTTCATTCAACGACAATACTTATAACCACTTAACAGAATATGTTTTCCATTAGTCACTATACATGATAATACATAACTTTGTAGAGATGAAATACAAGTCATATGAATGGTAGTTCACATATAGTTGGAGTTCATACACTATTTCAGGAGGCTGGTCTTGATAACATTTAGATCAGCAGTGGCGGCCAATGATAACACAATACCAGTTTAAACTTTAGAAAGTAGTTATGCAGAGCATAAATCATTAAGGCCTAACTGAAATGGAAATGAAATTATCTTAACAAAATTACAAACTCAGTCCTATCTGAATATTTGATTCTGCAAAGATACAGTAAGCATGTGCCATTATGAATGAAAGGAGAAAAATTGCTTCAGGATCATAGAGCATTATTAAACCTTCCATTTTTTTCTTTTAGTTATATATATGCTGGTTCACATTCCACAACGTATGCTGTATATCACAATTTGCTGATCAACAACCATACGTTTATTTTGTCTAATTTCTTTGCCCCAGCAGAGTGAAATGGCAATAAAGAAACAGTTTAGATAGTGGGGGTTAGAGGGCATTTCAGTAATCCCAATAGGGATGCAAGGAGCATTTGTTCTAATGATTTCAACAGTTCTTTAGATCGTGTATGAAAATAACCAGTCTTTTTAATATTTTCTGAAAATTTATTAATATTGTTGTAAGAGTATAAATATTTTTTTGCCAGGGAAGATAAATTCTGATCAGTCAGATCCCAAAAGCTGGAGACATAATTTATGAAAGTAGGCACAGTGATGACTGTGAAGAGTGTTGTTGAATATTGCATGGAATAATTATGTTTCTTACATAAATTCTGCTTGGGTATGTTGCAATAGTATGTCATTTTTCTTTCATGAGCTCTTTGAAATTCATTACGCTCTCTGAATCTTCAGTGTAGCTGGTTGTTACACATCTTGTATTTTCCCCACTGAAGAATATCTGCTGAAACTATATTATGCAAAGGACAATAGTAAAGAACAACTGTAGTTGCTCTGAATCCATAAACATTAACCATGTATGGTGGTGGTGTGAATTATAGTACACATAACATTAAAAATACATATTATGGATGCAGATGCCTATTTGAGAGAATTAAAAAACCACAACAAACTTCCTACCTTCCTAACAAAAAAACTCTTCCTAACAAAATTAGAAAGTAACTTCCATTATTCAAATATGTCTTACAGCTTTTTCAGTACAAAATTTCCTGCTGTGGTTCAAGCTTAATCAAAAACTGTCATCTCTGTGGCCAACTGTTTTTTTCTGTGGTTCAACACCTACCATTTAGCTTGTAAGATACTTCTCCTACCTGAAGATATAGCAGTTCTGTGACTTTTAACTGAACTGGGAAAGAAAACTGTTGTGACAAAGGTGGCTGTGGTTTCAAATTCTGCATATTGTGAGGCAAATACTAGTTCTAATTTTTTAAGCTATCCAAAAGGCAAGAAAGAAGTCTCCCTCCCCACACCCCACCCATTAAATATTTCTGATGTAGCTAAAATTCATGTAGCGCTCTGTGTAAACAGGGTGCTTTGGCCATGGCATGTGCTGAGATCGAACTGCAGTAGTATAAAATAGGATTAGTTCATGTCTCCTATATAAAATGGCCCTGCATATATGGTAAAATGTTTTTGACTCTTACTGGCTCTGTGTTTTGTTACCCTCTGCAAATCTGATGCATAGTCATTTGTTTCTCCTCTTGTGTTTCTCCAGCTGGGGATTATTTCTATGTGTGATACTTTGTACTTTTCTTTATTGAATTGCATCTTTTTCTCTTTTTTTTGGATCACTTTTTCAATTTGTCAAGGCTACTTTCACTTCAAATCCTATTCACTAAAGTGCTTGCAGACGCTTTCAGCTTGGTATTGTCGGCAAATTTAATAAGTGTACTTTCTATTCCATCATCCAGGTCATTAATGAAAATATTGAATAATACTGGATACAGAACAGGCCCTATGAAACCCTGCTCAGGATTTCCTTCCAGCTTGACAGCCAGTAACTGCTCTAAGTATAGCTTCACATTTGTTGTGCATGCTCTTACGGTAGTGTCGTCTGGATTACTTAATTCTGGGTTTATTTATGACGTGGGTACATAAGACTGCAAAACGCTTTGAAACGATGAACTTGTGTTGTACCTACTGCTTCCACCTATCAGTCAGGCTTATTTCTGCCCTTTAAAGGCAGAAAGTAGATGTGATTGATATTTTCTCTTGGCAAGTGGGTTTTTGCTCTGGTTTGTCTGTAGTCTTTACCCAGAGACAGATATTCCAGCATTTTGTGAGAACTGAAGTTAGACTGAGTAATTTATTATTCTTTGGATACTTCTATTTTTTCAAAGTAAAGCATTGCTGTTTACCTCTTTTGATCTTACTGTACTTCATGCTGAGATTATTTCTGTTCATTCCTGTATTGTTTCCAGTATCCTGTAGCTTACTAATTACCCAGTTCAGCCACCCCTTTTGGATAAAAACTGAAACAAAAATCTCTAGTAATAAGTTGATACATTCCATTTTTTCTTATCACCTTATTATATTTGCATATTTTGTATGAAGATGTTCTTATTTACATATGCATTTTTATACTTAACTGTGTAAATATATCTCCTTTTTTGGTTTTTTTTTGCTAGTTCATTCAGTTCTTACAGGTACTTTTGTAATTCCTTATAATCAGTTTTTCACTTTATAGTCATGAATAATTTATTATCACCATCAAGTTTTTCAACCTACTGTTGAGCCTTTTATGAAAACGTCCCACAGTATCTTTGTGGACTTCTGCCAGCAACCTCTCCCTGCTTTTTTGTCTTAAAAATTGTTCCCACATACCTGGAGTATTCCTGTGTTCTTACTTTTAGTTGCATGAATTAGTTTCCACTCTTTGTAAAATTCCTTCTTGAATTTTTGAACAAGTGTTTATACTACCACACTTCCTAATTTTAGGATTTTTGAGATGGTTCATATTGTTCTTTCATAATTTTAAGAAACTGTTAAGTCTTCTATTCTCTTTTAGGAAAATTAAAATTAATGATGTGCCCACAAGTGGTGAGTATGCCAGTGGTTGAGGTACAAATATAGGGCTTCAGGTTGCTAACATGCATTATTTTATGTTATTTTATTTATATATTGTTTTTCTTTAGTTTTATTTGACTGTGGATTATTTGAAGCATTCCTGCCACTGCCTCAGCAGAGCCACAGAGTATGGCTCCACAGCATGCTTTAAAACATAGGGAGAGATTTACCCTAAAAAATGACGTAAATGTTCATGTTCAAGGAGGTAGGAAAAACGGCATGAAATCTAGTGGGAACAAAATTAAATAGTTTTGTATGTATTAACAAATGCATTCGCAAATTATATTTTGTTTTCATCATTCAGAGAGCAGCAAATACAATTTAATTTAAGAGCTCTTATCTTCAGCCACTAAACGACAGATCCTGATTAAAACAACTTGCAATGAGTTAGAAAACTTTACAGTCTGTAGAAAGTAGAGCAGGGAGTGGGAAAAAAAAATACTTGAAATCTCAGGCGGAGTTAAGAGCTCATGAACTTATACAGGAACTGCATTTTCTTAAACATTAGGTACGATACTTCAGGCTTAAGAAGAAAACATTCAAAGAAAATGGTAGGAGAAATTTTCTTGATAAACATTCTCAAAAAGTATACTTCATTGAATGATGTGAAATGATATCTACCAAAATTCTGTTAAGCAGTAGTGCATACACACAATCTAATTTTTGTTCAATAAATAATTTAAAGTTACAAAAATTGTACTTCTGCGGATGAAGCTGCCTTCACTAAAGATAGTGTTTTGCCATTAATTTCCATGGATTCAAGTTCTGAAGACATTCCAAGTCTCAAAATTGAGTCCACAAAAGTGTTGTGCAGAACAATGTCATGTAGGCTACCATAAGGGAAATGCAAATATGACACTCTTACCCTTATTCCACGGTAGCAAAATTCTTCAAGGAATCTGCAGGGATGTGTTTTTCATTATTTTTCTTTCTCTATCTTTCTCTGGGGTCTAAAGATTTAAGACCAAGGAGAGATTTTTACAGCAACAAGGAATCAAGACTGAAAAGACAGAGGAGCTAATCAAGGCCCCTGCTGCTTTATGCACGTGAAATATTAGTAACTGGGTTTTGAATACATTATCTACTTAATCCAGAAATGAGGTGGTTGTCAATTATGTATTGCAGGGTTTTTGAGTTGTGACTTTATTGTGTTATGCACCTGTAGACACTCAAACAGACTGGGCAGGCACTGTTCTAGTTTGCCAGCGCTGTTCTTCCAGGTGAAATGTAGGGGAGTTGATTCCTAGGTAAAGGATATCAACAGGCAAGGTGAGAGGGGGTGTGGGAGGAAGATGAGGAATAAAGGAAAGGATATAAGGCAAATCTTGAACAGACACTGTCCTTTCATTATCCTGAGGCTCATTTATTCTCTGAAGATCAGATCCTACAAATCTTGTTCAAACTAAATTTCCATAGGAACTTGTTTTGATTAAGGAACAAAAGTAAAATCCTGACTTCTTCATTGTGTGTGTTGCAGTCTGCTTAGCAAAGTGTTGAAAATCTGTTATTTTTCATTTTAAATTTGTCATCAACTTATTAAGTATATTAACTTAATTAAAAATATTAAGAAATAGTTCCTATATACCCATACAAAAATAGAAAAAAATATATGCTGAAAGAACAATATAGCAGAAAGTGTTTAAAACTATTATGCAAAGGCTAAGTTAAAAATAAATCCCTTTCTCATCATGCATGCTTCTGCTCAAATTTATCCTGCCACCTACTTCACCATATGGAATTTGTACTAAGTCACACTATATGTGTCTGTATGTATCTGTGACAGGGCTGAATGTGTGCTGAAGTCAGTGAGGAGGTTGAACCTGTGCATTCACAGTGTAGCTGGCTTGAGTACTACATCCTTTTGTAATCTATTTGCTGAAGTAGGACTTTTTACACCTTAGATGTTCTCCAACATGGTGTTTGATATAATTATTGTCCTGAGGTTCAGACTGTCCTTTCTGCAATCCAAGGTTTGATTTTGTTTTTGTTGTTCCAAAATATATTGATATAACTTTGTTATTTTAAGTACTTTGGAAGAAAACATTTCATGCTCATGTCTAAGATGCTGTTGTCTTCCAAGTGGTCGATCCTTTAAATTTACAGATGTGAATAAAACCAGTTGTAATGGGGTATAAAGTGATACTATTTCACTATAGTAAAGCTTTTCCTGTCTTAAAAAAAATAATTAAAACCTCTGCAAACAATAAAAGTATATAGCAATGATTACTTATAGTTGCTCTAATTCATGTCCAGAACCCATAATGACCAACTGTATTCTCTTCTATTCTCTAAGCAAATATGTCTCTTTGTTCAAAGTACTGGGAGAAGAAAACAGAGAAAAAAAATGCCATTCCATGCTACATGAAGCATCAGTTTTCACTCTTTTTATTACATATAGTTTGATCTTTTTCCTGCAGAAAATAGTATTTATTATTGGCCATTTCAATAGCCATAGTCAAAAGTTTATCTGCAGGGTCACAGCTTTACCCTGGCATGATGAATGTAATTTGCTGGTTTTGCTATGAAAAACATGAAATCATTTTCTAATAAAATTTTTTTATATGCACAAGTCTGAATTTTCTCCGTTCCAAAAGATATGGCTAGTTTTAGTCAAAATGTAAGATTTTTGCTCTTGCCCCTTTCCTTTTTATTGTCAAGCTCTACTTCTTATGTACAGATCAATAATGTAACCCTAAAGCTGCTCTATATGGTACTATTATAAAGTTAGTGCTGGTACCAACAGTATATATTTTTGATGTCAGTATTTTTCATGTTGTATATAGAAAGAAGTTCAGTAATTACCCATTCCACTGATATCCTTAAACATTTAACAGAGTAATCAAATCTGTTAAATATTTACTATAACAAATAAAATGATCAAGACCTACAGAACATCCTTATAAATCATTATTAGTTTCTTCTTTAACAAAATCTTTTGTGTTCTTAGTCTTCCATTCAGCTGGGTACATTTGAAAATCT
This sequence comes from Falco naumanni, assembly GCF_017639655.2. Classification (NCBI taxonomy): domain Eukaryota; kingdom Metazoa; phylum Chordata; class Aves; order Falconiformes; family Falconidae; genus Falco; species Falco naumanni. Next base: position 31,417,474 of record NC_054057.1, read on the forward strand.
ATTGATGACTGAAGAAGTATAAAGTGAAAAGGAACAAAGTTTATGCGATCATTAGGAAATATATTTTGAAAACATCAGTAAAATAGACTTATCATTACAGAAATGTAAATTCCTTTTGATCTTTCTGTGCCTTTTCTGCTTCAGTTAGCAAGTTAAACAAAGACTTGCACTCTTGCAGCACGTTCACCTTCATAGAAGAAACTTTTTTACTGAGTAGCAAAAATGTGTGCATTTAGTTAAAATGAATTTTCCAGAAACATTTGAATGAATAGGGAGATTCTGAGTCAGCTTCCAGCAAAAGGCTTATCTAATGCCCCATGTGAATGCTCAGTGTATTGTTTTGATTAAAGCTTGAATGGAAAACTGCTGATCTGAGGTAGTACATATTATCCAAGATGCAGACAAAGCTGTTTTTAGCTATGTAAACTACAAAAGTGTTGGTGGTAGAATAACATAAAATGTGTGCCAGTGGGTGTACGTTATGGGTTAGGATTGTTCTATGGTGATTAGACATAACAGTAAGTATATATGAATAATGTTTCTACTAAATTTTGCAAATAAGCCTTATTTGCAAAGATTGAGTTTAGCAGGAATATCAAGGGATATGTGGGGCAAGGAAAACTAGGATCAGAGAAAATGTTATCTCTGTCTTTTCTACTGCATACTGCTTTCACTTCTGTACTCTTCCACCACATACCAACTGGTTTAGTTTACTGTAACTTCACAGTGGCTCAGTTTCCTGTAGTTTATACAGTTCCACCTGTTTTATGACCAGCCTAGAGTACTAATTTCAACAATCTAAGTTATTATCATTTAAGGCTGATTTTATTTTTTTTTTATTTTGGCTTAGAACAGCCCCCCAAAATGCAGACTTAATAAAAAGAACTTGAAAACACACTGATTCAGTGATGAAAACACCTTGATTTCAATGGAACTACATTATTGGTAAAAGTAACTGATTTTTTTAACAAGGGCACAAGTGCTAAGTGCTGTAACTCTTATTTAGTGTTGTACTCCATATGTAAATGTAATTCAAATATTTTAATTTGCAGATTAAGGAAACTGATTCCAGAAGCAAGGATGGTTTTTGGCACCATGCACTGCCCAGCACAAATGTGTCAGGTAGTTAAACTGTTCTGTTCTCCTCCTAATGTTCCACAGTTATAAATGAATGGAAGATACGCAGAGCCACAGGTGACAAGCGCGTTTGCAATAAACAACAGCCCGTGGTAGTATTCTTGCTGCTGAGTGCTCTTGTACAAATGGCCATTGTTAAATCAGAACGTACGGGTAAATCAGGTCCTTAATAAAACAACAGAACTGATAACTGTCTGCATCATATGCATCATAGTTTATTTTTAGCAACATGGTTCACATTGTTATAGTAATGTATATTCTTTTTCTTTGCTTTTTCTAAAATACAATAAGTATTACAATTAATTAGATTTTTTTTTAAGTATTTCAAACAAACAAACAAACAAAAAACTCATTCCCTAACTGATGCAGCTCCAGGTGGATGCATGCTGTTCTCTCTGTGCTACTTTGGAGTATAAGGGTAAATTTTCTGCCTACCTAAAATAGGGGTATTTCTGGAAAATTCTTTGCAGCACCTCTGAGACAACAGAGTGGGCATTTCTCCTGGCCTTATGAAAGTCTCATGGTTCAGACCATGCAACACAAAATTCAAACTTGTCACATCTGACTGTGACACTTCATCTATGCCTGCTGCTCTTGAGGTTCACCCAAGGGCAGAGGTGACCTGAGATGATCCTGCAAGGGCCTTGTTGACTGTCCCAAAGGTGCTTGGCCTCAGCTGGTGCTCTGAAGTCAAACCAAACCGCCTGCCTGTAAGAAAAATGTGAATATAAAATACTAAGTCTGTGTGAATCCTAAGCTTCAGGATCTTACTGAGATCTCTCAGGGCAGAGAATTGCAGATGTAGCCACAGCATCTGCAAAAATGCATGTTGTTCATAAAAGCTGGACTGGCAAATGTACCTTTTAAACTAGCAGTTCTGCAGTATTAATAATACCACAGAGGCAGAACAACGTCATTGATTATAAAAGGAACTGCTACTGATCTGCAGAAAAAAGTTAATTACAGGAAGGTCAAGGCTGCATACTGCATTTTAATTAAGTACACTTTGAGTATTGTTTAAAAAAGCAAGTCAAATAGTCCTGTAAAACAAGAAGAAAATAACTCCTTTACTTTCCTCAATTTTAAACACAATTTTAAAGAAATGCTTAGTGACAGACAACAGCAAAATTCAGCTTAAAGATTGGGACACTGGAATTTATATGTCCATATATCGGTGCCTACGTGCAAAACATACACACTCCTTATAGCTGAGAAGGATCTGGTTGATACAGCCTGGACAGACATCTAGCTCCCTCCAAAGTGGACAGCTGCATTGGGGCTGCTGAGCATCTCTAGGTTCTGTAATGGGAAACCAGTAATCTTAAACTGTGAGCTAAATCTCACTTAAAGAATCCTTAAGGTTTATGTTATAGGCTTGTTGTGGGCTTCTAAACCCACTTGATACGATACTGTGCCAGATCCAGAATTTACTCTAAATATACAAGAATTTTAGATAAATCAATATTAGAAAAAATACAATATTTTCCACTAAATTCCGGTCCAGTGGGCTGAGGATACATTTTCATTTTTTAAATGATCTTTAAAGAAAAGCATATATATCTGGAGGCAGGTTTCTTATGAAATTCATTAATTGTTTTAGTTCTGCTTTTGTTCCTGATTTTTTTTTCCACAAGTTGAGTCTTGTATTAATTCTATATGGCTATAAATTATTGACTGAATAACTTTAATGTTATTGTGTATTCATGAGCTTTCATTTAATCTTGGTGTGCAATGGCAATGGTTTGTATTTTATTTCTATTTTTGGATAAAAATGTATACTTTAAAAAAGGAGAACATCTGCTCAGATATTTAGGGGTAAATAGGTATGTAATTCATAAAATTTTGAATTGAGGGTAGTTCTTGAACAGCATGCAACTATCTTAATGCCTCTAAGTAATGTTACTTTACAAACTACGTCAGCTTGAGTGCCTTTATATATACATAAAATACATAATATTTATTGTCAGCCGAGGTCTAGTGGAAGTATAGAGAGGCAGAATGAAACCCACACAAGATATGCATAAAAATACTAGAAGAATACTTCAATAAGAATCTCCCTGTTTAGACACAAATTAAAAATAAAAAAGATATACTGACCAGTATCCAGAAAGATGTTAACTACTAGCAATGAAGGAAATATTTCTTTAAGATTAGGCTCTACATGTAGTGGAGTAGGGAACTTTAAATCTGTATCTCACAGGTACTTGCATTTTCTGTTCCTATTGTGTGTAGCACTTCTGATGTATTAATCTGTTGGCATAACTATTTTATTATAGACGCACACATTTAAAATCAATGTTTGAATTTTAATTAAAGTAGATATTATTTCTGATAGCTACAAACTACTTTTTATTGTTAATTCAGGAAAAAAAGAACCAGGCTTTCATTTGTTTTTCAAGGCTGAGGATTCGTTTTGAAAGACACAAATTATTTTGGCATAACCATCAAGAGATAATGAGGCAGCAGTGAAGCAGATTATGAAATGTCCTGTGGTGTAATCATCTAGTATACAATACTTGATACTTTATGTTCAAAGTAATGTCCAAAGTAATTTTATTTCTTGAATTCAGAGCAGCCTAGCAGTCAGTCCATGTCAAATCCTGCATAAGAAGTCTTTAGTTAAACCTATGTACTTAGTATTCTTCTATGTGCTTAGTATTCTTCTGCATTGCTTACAGTGAAAACTTAGTAACAACTAAGACAACTAAAAAGAGCATTCTATATACTATCCAAGGAAGAAGAGGGCTTTTACTCTAACCATGCTTCACTTTTTCTCTATCTTCATTTCTATGTGACAATTGCCCTGATGCAAAAAAACTACTCATTACTTATAAACTATACTGAAAAAGGTATCATTTTTTATGATAAGAATTAAGGCAAAATGTAAATATTAAAGGCAGCCTGTTATGAAGCAAAGTGAAAAAAAAAACCCTACATAGACAAAAATCTTACTGTATTTTTGAGTAGCTTTTCCAATTGACTCTGTAATGATTCTGTGGTATAATCCAGTGGAAATTTAGTTAATGGGTTTAGATGGGAAGTTAATGAAGTGTGTGGTTTCATATTCACCATTTTCAGTGCTTCTGTTTTTGTAAAGAGAAAGCCAGAAAGAACTTAGAGACTACCACTCTGACTTATGTGGAGGTATACACTTCCAAAAGGCTGATTTTTAGTTATTTAGCTGCTGTTGCCAAGATGTGTCTCAGCTGTCTCATCAGAATTTCATAAGCCTATGGTGAATTGTACTACATGTATGCTAGGTGCTATACAGAAACAGTTCTACATAATTCACATTTAGACAAGACAAATGAGTGGAAAAGCAGAACTCACATAACAGAAACAGGAACCTCAGAGTTATCCTACAAGTCAGCTTCAGGACCAGGTATTGAAAAGATCTCATGATTCATACTGTGATATCCTGGGTTTTAGATCACAAAATCTTTGTGATTCTTCTAAAAATGAATAACTAGTTTAATAAAAAACACCTTGAAAGCTTCCATTTGTTTTGCAACCCACCTCTTTCTTATTTTTAATGCAGTAGCTGATTGTTCCAGAAGAACTGAGTATCTACACCCTTTTGGTCAATTTAGAGTGTCTAGGAAACAGAAAAAAATATTCGGTGCCTGTCCAGTGTGCTTTTCCCAGGATACATTTTCTCAATAGAAATCACTTGATTATTTGCTGTACAGCCTGACACTGCTAGCTCAAAAAACAAACAAACAAACAAACAAACAAACAAAAAACCCCCCAACAAACAAACCTTTCAGCTGTCATTACACAGCATCAAATTTGCACATGGAGATAGATCTATAAAATCTGCTATAAATGCAGGGAGCTCTGATCTAACTATTGCAAGGAAAAACTTCTGCTCTTCCTTTTCCTTCTTTTTATTTCCTTTTGAAAATATATCCATTTAAGGGGAACTCAACTACAATTAAACAAGGAAATCCTTTTCTTTCTGCATTACAGTTATTAAATTATTGGTTCTTCTTCTTTTCTGCAATATATCCAGTCCCATTCTTGCTTATATATTATTTTGTCAAGGCCATAGCTTTGGTTCTGATGTTATGGGCCCAGTCCAAGTATCAATTGAAGTGATTCAGACTCTACTTTTTCTGCATTTGGTATTGGATTATATTCTAATGGCCCAGTGGGGAATTAGAAAAGTAATTACTTTTATTAAGAAGCTTAATTCAATGAAAAGTCCCTTTCAAAGAACTTAATCTCAATTGACAGCTCATTGTGCCATTAGAAAGCAATGCAGGACTAGGGCATCGGCAAACCAAAGTGAAGCTTCCTTGCAAGTGATTTGACAGTCAGTGCTAATGATTTAGTTCTCCTTTGTGAATTAAGCACATTTTTTGAGTTTTTAATCTATTATATCAGTTCAGCTAAGAAAATCGGAATGCTTCTAACTGTAGCATCACTTACTGCTACTGTTCCATAGCTTTGACAATTATTCTGAATGCCTTTTAATAAAAAGGTTCTTTTAAAGTTATTTTTCTTAATATTCAACACTTCTCATTCAGATGCATAATTTGTGTGCAGATGCAAGATCTATGATTTTGGCCCATTACTATAGTTTACAGCTTCTCAGGATAAATAACATCTCACTGCTTGCTTCCTAAAGACTGTGTATCATTTTTTCAGTTGTTTTTCTGCACTAGTATCTAATATTAAATATTACTAAATTTGCATAACATCCTTATAGGCCTTATAGATACATACAACAAAGTATATACCAAACCCACTGTTACATGCTTTTTTAGCTGAGACCTGATTGTTAAGAAAAAAGACTGTAGACGGATAGAACATTTTAACTTGAGGAGTTTCTTTGTGTTCTTCTTTTCCTTTTTTATATCTATTTCAAAATTCTCCTTAATTTATAGCTCATTAAACAAACTTTCCATTTCTCTGGTGTTTTTAGGATGTTATTCTATTTCCTCTTTGTCATTATTTAGTTTCTTATAAATATGCAAAGTTAATGTAAGTCATTTCATCTGGTTGCATCCCTCAGCTTTTCCTCTGACCTCTTTATTTAAGGTCATTTTTCATTACTCTTTGCACATAGTTCATTGGATTCTTTTTTTCTAAACATGAGATTAAATTACATTTTTATAATACTAGTTAACAAAGATCTCTCCATTTTCATATATCTAGGATCCCTTTTGTAGCCGCTAATGACAAAAAAATAAAACCCACCAACCTTCTTAATAGTATTCAGCAAAATGGATTAATTCCTCCCAATGTATCATGAATGGTGTAATTTAATAACTTCTAATTGATTACATTTGTGACATCTAATTAAAAAATTTAAAATAATGTGAAGTGAGGGCTTTGAAAGCTATAATTGAGGTCTTTTTATTTGCTGTGGTTTTAAGTCAAATTAAAGCTCAGCATTTCTCCTAAATACGGGGCACATTTTCTTCAAGAAGGGGAGCAGCAGCTCTTACCTTCTGAAGAAATTTGCAAATTTGGCAATTGCAGGAATAGATTGGTCCCTGAGGCTGAGAAAGTAGCTGTTATTTAAGAAGTAGCTTTGAGCAATTAATGGTTGTCTTTGCACACTAAAATTGGTTTACTGCAACATTTCTATTTCACATGGAAATAGAAATGTCATTGCATGGCCAGCTTTACCACAGGTCCTTAGTGGTATCTTGAAAAAGTTGCAAAGATCTGTGAATGCCTGGAGGTGCTGCACTGTAACTCTACAACATCTCCCTGGATCTTTACAGAGTCAGAGTGCTTGTACAGCATCAGTCTCACAAACTGTTCTCTCCGTTTCCAAATGTTCATGCCAGGCATTGCCTCTCCAGTACATCCAGTCTCAAACAGACTTGCACTGGGTCTGTGTAAATTGGTAACCTTATTCTTATATGGAAATAACCCAGATTTTCCCTGCTTCCCACTGTGTGCACATGGGTCATCTGACAGACTGAACAGAATGGACAACTGTTTCACTCATGCCAAAACCTTTCTCCCAGTCAATATGCTAAACTGAGTGTCTCTTACCTGCTTGGTCATTGCCTTTCATAAAATTAATAAGAATTGATCACCCCTGAGATATCTGCTCTTCTGTTCTTCTTAGCTATCTGTCAAATTTAGTTAAAACTGACCACTGTATTTATTAAACATTATTGAAAGATAGATGCAACAAGGAGTAGGAACATTTTTTTTTTTTTTTTTTTTTTTTTTTTTTAAGAAACCTGAACCTGGCTAAAGACAAGCTAAACCAAACCCCTCCCTCATCATGATGTTATTAGATCATATGGCTTTTGAAGAGTTCTATGCATGAGGAACACATTCTTCTAATTGGTATTTTATTTCAGAGAAGCCTTGCAGCTTCAGTTATCCACTCATTCCTTTCGGCAGTGTATAACACACTGGACCACTTAATGCTATACAAAAGTACTGACCTTTCAGGAGTGCTCTTTAATATTCTTTAAAATTATAATATATCAAGAGAATCATAACCTACTTCCTGGTTTTCCCAGGTGTCTTACTTCATTTATCTCTGTACCTAACTACAGTACATTCTTTGTTATTCCTGCTTTCTGATTTATATACTTGCTACTTGTATCACTGCTGAATTCTGTTTTGTGTATGAATGATTAGACTGCAATATATTATGATTCTGATAACTTACAATAACTCAGTAGCAAGCAGATGAGAGTCATAGCTGCATCTATATTGCCTGCTGATCCATTCCTGAGGACCACCCTACTAGGGGTTCTCTGTACGGACCACCTCTGTTCACATCAACATTTAAGTTCATTAGACTCTAGATCACCCTTGCTGTGTTCACCTTGCATCACAGGCAAGATAGAGGATGCACAGCAAGCCCCCTACTGCAGGCCTACCCAAAAAAGTGCTTTTTGCACTTGATCTTCCTCCTTTGGCTTTTCTCTGCATTCTGCACTTCCCATAGGATGAAGTCCCTAATGAGGTCCCCATCTGACTTTTTTCATCTCTGCCAGTGGTTTCTAGTAGGTAGAACAGGAAGGACACTGTAGAGTGGCCAAGAGTATTAAAGCCAATGTTACCTTTCTTGTAGACAAAGTTCATTACCACATTACACCTGAAAAACTCGAGTTCTGAGGAGGGACCATAACAGAAAGATATATACAAATATAAATCAACAACTGCTGCAGTTTCATCACAGACAATGGTACAAAGGAGCATGCATGTATTTGTAACAATACTTCAGTTATTTTAAGTTCAGCATTTCCACTAAATCAAATGGGGATTAGTTAATAAGATGCTGTTATATGTCTTAGTCTTTCTAACATTAAAATCAGCTTTGTGAATAATGAATTTTTCATTAAATATTCTGTCACCTTTGTTAAAAGCAAGCTGAAAGTTATTTTTAAAAGCACATTACCATTTGAAAAAGACCGGAGTTTACACTTGTGTCTAAAAAAAAAAATGTGTTGTACCTTTAGGATGGCCATCACAGAATTGAAAAAACAAAACAGAAGAAGGAAGTTGGACTTTGGCAATTGCAAGCCGCATTTACATTTTCTGAAGGTGATTCAGGTGAGGAGTTGGAGAAGACCCTGTCTGTATCTTGCCCCAGAGCCACATATATCATAGCAGCTCTGCTGGCTGCAGCACTGTTTGTAATTGTCAAGAAGGATGATACTTCCTTTTCCTTTCCACCAGGCCTGCTTTCCTCTGTATCTATGTCAGGTGAAGCCTCCTACAGAAGGATCAAGAACCATTCCATAAAGAGTAAAAGTGATGGATAAGGTCTGAAATTCCTACTCATAAGTGCTGAAACACTGCACCAAGAATAACTGTATGCAGGTGGATGACTGTTCATACATATGCAAATGTACAATATCAAGGAATTAGTTTCCAGATAATAAGCCTGAATATATAACTGATAGAAATAAGCAAAAATTTCAGCATCAGGACTGGATTTTTATTCTGAGATGGGCTGTGCATGTTTATTCATATTAGCAGACAGGCAGCAGTAATTCCATTCAAGCCAGAGACACTAGTGAAAATAAGGGCTCATCAAAGTGTTTGTTATACATTGAAACAGACTCAGCATAGGAAAGATGTTAAAACTAAAATATAATAAAAACTGGTAAAGTAATTACAGAAAATGGAGGAAGGATTAAATTACTTGGCATACTCAAAATCTGAGTATACAATAATTAGCTTAAAAAGTGTAATTAAGATTCACATTCAGGCTGTAGCAAGTGCGTGTATTGTATTTATTGTTTAGTTACCTGATTTTGGTTTAATTTAGCTTTTAGAACCAAACATTTCCTTTGGCGTATAGCTATAAGGTTGGAATTTATATAAGCTGGATGAATATACACAGTCTGCTGGACTCAGTTTATATTAGAGATCAAACCAAATTTGATACTCCTTTGTGCTGGCTACTGTATAAGTATTCATATCAGAGAAACTCATTGCTCCAAATAATTTCAGGCTAAAGAAATAAAACATATATAAGGAGATAAAAAATTTGCTCTAAAGAGAGTCTAAATGATCGCTTTGATTATGTAGGCAAACATTTAGAATTTGATTCCAAATATGTTGTTCTTGCATCTTGCTACTTAATGCTAAATTCAACATGTCTCTTGTTCTTTAAAACTTCTTAGAAATGTAGAGTTGCCCATACTCACATATTCACAATGGTGCTTGTCTTCATTGTTGAGACATCACGGAAGTTCATATAAAAGTTGAACTGGAGACAAAAGCAGATTTATAACATAGTCCTTAAAACAGCTTTATCTGACAGACCTTTCAGAGCATATCCAACAGGTATTCACATCATCTTCAACAGTGTCATCATTTCTTTCTGAAACTTGTCAGGAGAATGTGAAAGTGACAACATAGAAATTAGAAGAACGTGTTTAAAACCTTTCCTGAAGGGGTTCAAGGCCTCCACCACCGCCCCTAGAACAGAATTCTAATATTTAGTCTGGTCTTAATGGGATCTGTCTCTGTCATTTCTTTTGAGTTAAAGAACAGAAATTTTATTGTATCACAATTCAGTTCAAAACATGGCTTTATAGATACCCTAGGTGGAAAAGCGTCCTGGATTCCAGAAGAAACAGAAAATAGAAGCCAGTTCTTGGCCTTTCTGGAGGAGTGCCATCAGGTACCATTCATGGGGGTTTGGTCCAGTTCATCTTTTCTGTGTTGGTTAGCGTTCACAGGTAGTGAAGGTGAATAGTTATCTTCCCTGTGAGGCAAGAATTGCAAGTTTGTGGCCCTTCAGGAAGAAAAGTCTAAAATGAGACCCTCATACCATATACTTCAACCTCCAGACAACCTGCTCTTGGTGATGGTGTTTGAGCCAAGTAGGTTTGGATCAGATGACATCCAGAGGTCCCTTGCAACCTCAGCCATTCAGAACATTACCTCTTTGCCCTCTGGCTATATTTCTGAGTGAATGCAATCAGTGCCCCTGGGGCTTGTACAGACCTTGATTGTGCGTTTACTGTGGGAACAACTGAAATGTGGCTCCTATATGCTGCGATGGAGAGACGGGACGCAGCTTGATGCAAGCAAATGTCAATTTATTGTACAGAAGCATGAGTTTATATACTTTCAGAAGCCACACGTTTTAAACAGATTGGTTCTTTAAGCTAAGCATTACATACTAGGCAATCCCCGATTGGTGGTTAACTGCCACCAATTAACAGCAAGGTGTTACCTTTCCTCGGCGCCATCCTTGGCGCCATCCGTCCCCCACTCCACTATGCTCTCTCAGCATGACTCATCATGTTAATTGTGTTTGTTAAATTTGTCTGTTAATGTTAAATGTGTCTGTTCACACTCCTTGTCCTCCCAGCGTTCGTGACCTACAAGCTCGAGCACATTCCCCTCAGCTAACTGATTGCCACGCTTGGTCCTAATTTCCAGCCCGCTCCTGCATCTCCCCCTTCCTGTTGCACAAAAAGAACCTTTGAAACCGAACAAGTCATTAGTTTTCATAAGCATTGTAAAAAAAAGGTATAAGTAATAGAACAAATAAAAATAACCAACTAAGACATATATAATTGTCTGTACTAAACTTCTTAACCATCCTGAAATGCCCCAGCCACTAAACAGTTTATCTAAACAATCCCAAGTATCACTCTGTTGGAGATGGGAAACTTCGTCCTAGTTTTTCTTCTCAAATGATGCAGGAGCGGGCTGGAAATTAGGACCACGCGTGGCAATCAATTAGCTGAGGGGAATGTGCTCGAGCTTGTAGGTCACAAACGCTGAGAGGACAAGGAGTGTGAACAGACACAACAATTAACATGATGAGTCATGCTGGGAGAGCATAGGGGAGTGGGGGACGGATGGCGCCAAGGATGGCGCCGAGGAAAGGTAACACCTTGCTGTTAATTGGTGGCAGTTAACCACCAATCGGGGATTGCCTAGTATGTAATGCTTAGCTTAAAGAACCAATCTGTTTAAAACGTGTGGCTTCTGAAAGTATATAAACTCATGCTTCTGTACAATAAATTGACATTTGCTTGCATCAAGCTGCGTCCTGTCTCTCCATCGCAGCACCTATATTTAGTCTCCTGAAGGGGATATGAAAGAAGATGTCCCACTGGAGGCCTAGGCATTGATCTGTTAAGTACTAACAAAAATAAGGAAGTTGTGGACAACTTTAAAAGTAGAACTTTAGTTACCCAGGGATTTATTTTTTTTTTTTCGGACTGAATACTTGAGGTTTAGTGTATTAAGGGAGGATTTTAAAAACTGCGGTCTTAAATCACAGTGCTGCTTTTATGTGCATGGATCCTAGATGTCAAAGTCAAATAATGGACCAACAGTAGAACTGGAGTAAACACAACTATCTAAGAATACCACTGAGTGCTTTACTCACAGGATCCTGCTGCTCTCAAAACCCACTTCCTTTATTTTCATCCTATTTATACGGTGTAAATCTAGAATAAACTATGTTGGTAGCTGTGACAGTGCAAGTAGAACAGAACATAGCTTTTAAATAGCATGTTCTGTAAAACAAAACACAAGGGCAAAAGATATGTTGATAAATTGCTAATTTTTTTCCTTGAATCTGTATGAGAATATGTTCTGAGAAGTGATTGGAATATGGCTTTTGTTACATACTTTCAACTGCATGTTGAAAACATATTAATCATCATTTATTAATTTTTAACAAAATGTATATACAAATTGAATTACTTGAAGTGTCTGCAATGTAACACTGATGTGTATATTACATATAAATACTTCTTATAAATATTTAAGTGGGCAAAGACAGCAGTACAAGGTACATAAAAGAAAAAATGTGTGCTTCATTAGGGATCTAATCTATTTTAGATATAGCAAAATATCCTGTATTGCCTTATTATAAAATATGGTGTTCAACTGATTTAAATAGATCCCTGACCTGTCAGCAAAAAACAACTTCAGAAGGAGAAAAAAAGAAATGCCATCAAAACCTGTATAAGAATCTGAGATTTAAGGGCTATAAATAGAGCAGGTGCTAGCTAGCCACTATTTGCTGCTATTGATTTATCTTCTTTCTTTAATTGCTTTGAATCCCCTTAAAGTTTCTTTTCGAAGACTGCTGATGGCTTCCGCTTCCTTGTTACTAACTTAAGGAAAAAATTCTCTTTACTTTTTTTCATTTTTGAACCCAATTTTCCTGCTTTTCGTACTTAATTTTCACTGATACAAACCATCTTTGGAGAAATGTTATTCTTTGTCTTCATTTCATCAGCCCTCTGGAAAATATTTCTTTTAAAGTAATTAGAATGATAGAATCATAGAACAGTTTGGGTTGGAAGGGACCTTGAAGATCATCTATTTCCCATCTCCCTGCCATGGGCAGGGACACCTTCCACAGGACCAGTTTGCTCAAAGCCCCATCCAGCCTGGCCTTGAACACTTCCAGGGATGGGGCGTCTACAGCTTCTCTGGGCAACCTATTCCAGTGTATCACCACCCTCACGATAAAGAATTTCTTTCTAATATCTAATCTAAATCTACTCTCCTTTAGTTTAAAACCATTCCCCCTTGTCCTATCACTATGCACTCTTGTAAAAAGTCCCTCTCCAACTTTCATGTAGGCCCCCTTCAGGTACTGGAAGGCTGCTAGGACTCTCCTAATTACATGTAATTAGGTCTTTCTTCTCTACTATTTATTTTCTATCAATTTCCTTTTACTGATAGGTCTTCTTAACTATTTCTAATTTATTTCAGCTTTCCAAATTTGATCCCTCTATCTTGATTTTAAAGTCTGTTCACTTTCAGTAGTAATAATATACATAGCTCTTGAATATGTAGTGTAATAGCACCCAAACCCTTAAGTCTTGATGGTGGTTGTGTTGTTAATTGTTCTGTGCAGTCAGGTATTCTGAAGTCAGTGTAGTTCTATATACATGTCTGGCTTACTAACATAGTATATCTCCTTCTCTGTATTGTTTTTCCAAAAAGAATCCTGAACATGCTTAATGAAAATGCAAATAAAGTGGGTCTAACGAGTTACTTAGAACTAATTAGTTAAGAAATGCAAATTTTGAATTCTTTTAGTTCACTTGATTTTTTTGTGACAAGTTATACTCAAATATACTGAGTGATGGGCATATGTGTAGTTTTTAATTTCAACTGTACTTTAAAGAAGTTCTTCCAATTCTTGTTCTTTTTCTGATGCTCACTTTTTATAAGGTGTTTTTTCATGCTAAGAAAGATTGTATTACCATTAGTGCTCTCTATATTTCTTTCCCTCTCTGCTTTTTACCTTGTGCTGCACCAACCATGAGAATATTACCATTTTCTGAGAGTATTACCATACACTGAGAGTATTTTCTTGGAAATTCCTAGATGAAATTCACCCCATGAATCTTTCCGCTGTTTCACCCTTAATTATTGATTACCTAGTTCTTTAGACAACTGTGGTCCTCCCTCATCTTTGTAAGCACTGCACCTTTGTTCTCTGTCATAAACCACTTCATACTAATACATGTTTAATAATTGTGAAAGATCTATACTGCCTCTGTAGTAGGTATATATGTTCTGTGCTACCTCTGCCAACTCATAAATCAAGGAAAAAGCAGCTGTTCTCAGTGCTGTTCTGTTTTCTTCTTTTCACCAGAAATAGTGTAGGGAGACGATTCTCACAAATTTCTGTGTAGTTATTTTTTGAGACATGACACGCTACTGTTGCCCCTCCATTGATGTACCTGCAGGAAGCCTGCGCATGATGTTAAAACATAAGCAACATGAGCAAAGCAAAATGTAGAAGAAATTTGCAAAATGAAGGAAGAAAGACAACATATCCAAGAATCTTTCAATCTGTCATTTTGTATTTCAGTGACAGGAGAGATCTCTGTGCAAGATGCATTCGGTGAACTAAAATCATGTAAATTTAATAATTTTGTCCACTAGGGATTTTTAATGATTACCGTTGATCAGAGAATATATTACACTTTAGTTGCTGTTGGACTAAGTTTAAAACAAACCAAAAAGCCTTTCTATAACAAATTACATTGGTTGTTGAATGTTAAATAGTGATTCTGCAATATGTGTTAAGATTCAACAAATGTTTAAGGACGTGTCATATCTTTTCACACAGTTGAGACAGTTCAGTAAACATACAGATGGTAATTAATGTATTAACACCATCTTTTAAAATATAAAACCATATTTGAGATATTTCATATAAATATATATGGTTTTAATGTCTGCAAGCCATATGCTTCTTTTTTATATCTTGCATACATATAGTGAAATGTAATGAAAAAAAATGCTTGTTACTGTTATAATAGTACATCAAGAAATATACAGTAAATGCATTCTGCCCCTTACCTCCTGCCCCAGTTGAGTATCAAAGAATTTGTACAGAGCTTAGTAGTCTTTATGTTATAGCATTTCAGAATGAGTGAGCTATCAGACATCTGCTTCTTAGGTAATCTTTAACTAAATAGTGTCTTTTCAGACTGAACAAACATTTCTTATTTAGTATGACTAGGCTCATTCCTGCACCCAGTTGAAATCAGTGGTACCTTTCACGTAGGTTTTATTAGCTTGTCAACCCAATGCCTGCTGATATCTCAAAATCTTCCCACTGAGTTAAGACAGTTTGGCTGACGTCCACCTTTAAATCAAGAACAATACAGGGGAAAAAACCTGCATATGTAGATGAAAGGTAAAGATGAGAGCAAGTTGTAAAGAAAAAAGTAGTTTTAAAGTTACTGAAAGATACTCTACTATACTGCACTTGCCTTTGCTTCTTCTGTGCTTGTCATTCTTTCCCTCAGTGTGCTAGAGATAATACTATAAAACCAGAGTACAGAAAAATCCTTTAGTAATTCAAGTATTGTTACACTCATATGACAATCTATAATATCACTGGCTCATCTAGGCTTGTCCAGCCTGGCGAAGGCAAGGCTGTGAGGACACCTAACAGTAGCCTGCCAATACCCATAAGGAGTCTATTAAGGTGTCAGAGACACGCTCTTCAGAGTTACGCATGGTGGGAAAGGGGTTATGGGCATGAGTTGAAATGAGAGGTTCAGAATGAACATAAGGAAAAACTTCGGAGGAGAGTCCAGCATGGCTGCCCAGAGGTTATGCCGTCTCTGTCCTTTGAGGGTTTCAAAATCCAAATGAATAAAGCCCCTTGGTCTGGTCTCATTTGATCCTTACTAGAGATGTCCTGAGAGCCTTTTCAGCCAGAATTATCTTATGATTGAATATTCAAGGTATGATCTATGAAATACTGATTCAGGGGGGATAATAACACCCCTTGAGCTACTGGCTGTGCTCCTGTTCACACAGCCCAGGATGGTGGTGGCTTGCTTTGCTGCCAGGGCTCACTGCAGGCTGATGCTCAGCTTGCTGTCTGCCAAAACCCACAGGGCTTTTTCAACAGACTTGCCCCCCAGCCAGGCAGTGCCCAGCCCAGTCCCATCACTGCAGGGTTTTTTTCTTCCCTAGTGCAGGACTTTGCATTTGTTCTTGTCAAATTTCATAAATTTCCTGTCAGCCCATTCCTCCGGCATGTCTAGGTCCATCTGCGCAGCAGTCCTGCCCTTAAGCATGTCAGTTAGTCCTCCCAGTTTGTGTGTCTTACCTGCAGACTTAAAGAATGTGTACTCCTTTGTGTCCTCAGGTCACTGATAAAGAGGTAAGGACAGATCCTTTATCCTTAAAGATATAAGGATAGATGCCCAAGTAATGCCACTTGCTATTGGCACCCACATAGAGCCCAGCCCTTTAACCACTACCCTCTGAGCCCAATCGTCCAACCACCTGGTTTCCACCCATCCAATTTGCAATGTCCCAGTTTGGACAGAAGAATGTGGTGGGAGAAAGTGCAGAAAGCCTTGCAAAAGCCAAGTACCAGCCACTGTTCTCCTCTCATCCTGTGTTCAGTCAGTTCATCACAGAGGATGGTCAGATTGATCAGGCCACATTTACCCTTAGTAAATTCACGTTCCTTGCTCCCACACCCCCTGTTCTCCTTCATGGCCCCCACAGAGTGTTCTGAAAGGACTCACCCCAGGATTCTCCCAGGGGCAGAAGTGAGACTCATTGATCTGTAGCAGTTAGGTAATCAAGCATATATGCCTCTATGTCAGTGTTAATCCAATGGAGGTGATTTTAAATGTTTATAGTTTTATATCTTGATTGCATTTATGACAGGCTAGCTAAAGATTTGGTTAGATCTGATATACCAGGTAACAAGCTCACAAACAATAGTTCAGCTGGTTAATGTAATTTTCTCCAGTTTGCCAACAGTCCCTGATTTTCTCAAGTACAAATATTTGCTCTGTTGATTATTTTCCTGTAGCTACCATAGATTTGTGTATATATATATATATGTATCTTGAATATCAATAATGTGAGTGGTAAGGAAATCTGCAAATACTTCTAGGTATTTTACAGGATTTTTTTTTCCTCTTGAACTGCAATAACTATGTTACTTTATGTATCAAGTGTACCATACATACTATTCTATGCTATATCCTTATCACTGCAATAATTAACATAAAGTGATGTAAGCATGATCTATGAAAGATCTTATTTCTGACAAAAATGGTTTGATTCCTCTTTGGGTCCATATTACTGATTGCCTGTGAATTTGGTATTTCTAGGAGGGAGCAGTATAGTCCTACTGTATATTGGTATTTCCTGATGAAAACACACAAAGTATAGAATTACTGTGTGAAAGATATTTTTTCACTATATTCCATTTCCTTCACAAATTCTTCATAAAGTGTAAGGATGGCCTAAGTTAGATGAATTAAATTTTGAGAATTTTTTTCTTTAACAAATTTGGTGAACTATATTTGCTTCCGATAGCTCTTTATTCTGAAAAACGTTTTCTGTATGTATAGCTTGCTATTATCTCAGCTTAATTCATGTGAAGTTAGACTGTTTTTCTATAGTTTGTGTGTATGACTTTGTACAGTCATGTGCCCACTAAAGTCAGATTTCTAAGACTGAATCCTGGTTCTCCCACAAGTACTAATATACAGTAACTGTAGATGACCGATACTGTTGCGACTTCTCAATAGCTAATAAAAAATACCAGAGATTGAGAACTGGTTTTGTTGTTAAGGTTCTTGAATTTAGTGCTTTTTTCTTTCACAAATCATATAAAAGCTTAGGGCCCCAAATTCATAATAAGGACTTATTAAATGAGCAACCTAAAATTGTGTTTAGCAATAATATTTATTTAAATATCCAAACACAGATCTAAGGACATAGTACAATACATTTAATATTTAAAATTCTGGCTGTGGATTCTAGACATCTGTTATTTTCTTTGCTGTGAGGGAGTGAGCTGTTAAGAGACAAACTTTCTGCGTATTTCAATCTGCTTATGGTAGGAGCTTGATGAAAGGAGGAGAGGACAGGAGCATAGACAGTTTGGGCAGCATCCTGCTCCTGGAACAGGGTGCACCTTTGCATTGAAATCAAAACAAAGCTGCTTACAAAAGAGTGCTACTCCCAAACACTGCCAACAGCTGAGCTCTACACTGAGGAAGCTCTTAGCCATTAGCCATAATTCATCTGTCCCCCATCCCTGACCTATTCTCACAACTGCACATACTACAACCATGTTTCTAAAGCTGGGCACATCTCCCTAAATATTTTCCAGTCCAAACAAAAATAAAAAATTAGTGTCCTTTTAGTTTGATGCCTTTTCCATTGACCTTTCACAGCTTAGCTGTACAGTTGGCTTTGGCGCATGGAAGGGTTGCTGTTTTTGTAAAGCAAATCAAATGTTTAACGAAGGGGCTAATCTTCATACTTGTGCCACAAGACAAGCAAGTTTAACTTTGGTGTTTTAAAGCTACAAATGTCAGTGGAGCTGTCATTCCACACTGCACATGAACTTACTGGACCTATTCCATTTCAACAGGAACTGAAGCTGGACACTGTTTCAATATGCAGCAAAAGAGAATAGTAAGGGCCCAGCTCAAGTGAGTTTATGGAAGTCATGCACAGCATAAAAAAATGGTTGTAATTGTGAACATAATTTTACCCAGCAATTTTCACTTTATTACAACCTTATGTAACTGAGAGTGCTAGAAATCAATTTTTGAGGTAATATGGTCATTCAGAACCAGGGCCCCCTCCCCCAGACCACTAGATCAAATATTTTATTGCAAGGCCTATAATTTTTTTTGTGTTGTATTTGAATGATTTATCACAATTAATTAATTAATTACTCACTGTACTTCAGTGTTTTGAATCCATATTTAGAAACTTGAGGCTCAAATATACTGGGACTGAACTCCTTCCCTGGGAGAAAAAGAATCTCTTGAAATCCGTGTTTTAAAGGGAAAGCAATATAATAAACATGGGACACTAAAGCCAAGACCTTGTCATGGGCTACTATGAAGCTGCTATTTGGGAAGATATTTATAAGGTTGACTACTAGAATTGACTACTGAATTTGGAGGCCTATGTGTGTGATACTACACCTCCTAGAACACATTTTTTTGAAATTATAGAATTTTTTTTGCTTCTTTTGATTTTGTATGCATATTGAAGAGTGATAAATGTTTTTTTTAATAGACAGCAAGATTATTAAGGATCATCAAAACTATATCACACCAAAATTTTACTTGTGAATACATTTGTCACTCATGGCATAAACACGAACTTATTGCATTATATAACATAAAAATACATTTTATTTGTATACTTGGCGTTCATCTAAATATTCAAAATTTTGTTAAACAAAAAGTTGGAGTGTTAACGAGTTTTGGAAATGTGCTAATTCAAAGCAGTTAAATGGCTTTTACTGTGCTGTGTAGAAGCTAATTACAGATAGCAGGTACCATATAGCCTGACAACACCATTTACAGTATTCTAGGTGAATTAAGGATTTCTCCTTTAAAGAAACCAAAAAATCTTTAGAAACAAGATTGGGCTGGCAACGTTTGACATGGTTGCTAAAACAAAGAGGATTCAAAAAATTTCTAGCAGTTGTGTGCTATGTGGAAATTAAACCCTTTAAATGCAGATTTCAGACAGGAAGAATGGTTGCAGTTATAAAACAATAATAAAAAACTTGGTAAAATGTTTTATATTTTCATAGTTCTATGGTTTTATTATTAAATAAGATAATTAGCAGTATGCTAATTTTCATCTAGATTGCCTGAAACACCCTTCAAAGCTGAAGTCTTTTTAGTGCCATATATCAACAAAGTGAATTTAGATATGAGTTAATAGTCATTGTAATTAACCCAGCCATCAGGTTCCCAGCTGATGTTCTGAGGCTAATCTGGGAATGGCATCCAAGACTTGGTGACGATGGAAGTTTGGCAGTGTTTGTACTGCTTAGAATATGCCAGCGTTTCAAAGGAATTTTTTGTTGTTTATTATTATTATTATTTGTCAAGACACATTGCGGTGAAACACACCGGGAACCTGTCGGTGAAAGTTTGATCGGCTCCCGCGTTCCGTGCCCTGCTGGGCGGGAGGCGCTGGCATAAAGACATCATTTTTCATGCCGTTGCTGCCCCGTTTCCTCTTTTTTTCTTTTCCGAGTCAACCTACAAACGCTTGCGGGCCCCAGCTCTGTGTTGCTGCCTGCAGAGAGGCTCCCAAACACGTGCGGGAGGAGAGCGGGGGGAACAGGGCAGCCTCCCCAGCACTGAGGTTCGTGAAGGTCCCTCAGCAGGGACGGACAAATGGAGGCTGGCGCGCCGGGCACGGCCGGCAGCTGCTGAGGCGGCTCCTGCCCGCCGGGGAGCCGGGGGCCGGGCCGGCCTCCTCGGGGGACCGCGGCCACCGCGGAGTGGCGGGGGAGCGGCGACCCCCAGCCCCTGGTGCCGCGGGCCCCGGCAGCGCCCCGCCCGCGCACCTGCGTGGAGCCGCCCCCCGCGGCAGCGCGCTCAGCCTGGGCGGCAGGTACGCGGGGGCGGGCGCCGCGCAGGTGCGCAGGGCGGGCCGCGCACAGCCCCTTCGTGTCCCCCGCGGCTGCGCGGGCGCGGTCGCTGTCACAGCCCCGCTGCCTCGTAGCGGCCGGGAGGGCGGCCGGCTGCGCGGCGCGGCTGAGCGCCGGCGGCGAGACCGGGTAAACTTTGGGTAAGTGTTGCGCGGGTGCGGGGGCAGCGCCTCTCGGCGTCGGGGCTGGGAGGAGAAGGGGGTGTTGGCGCACCGCCGCCCAGCGCGGAGCGGGCGCGGGGCTGCGGAGTCGCCGGGCGGCGCCCGGGGGATGCTGGCGCCGGACAACAGGTACCGCAGCTGCGCGGGGGGGGCGGGAGGGGTTGCGTGCGGGCGTGTGTGTGTGAAAGAGAGAGGGAGGGGGAGGGAGGGGAGGGAATACGTGTGTGTGTGTGTGTCGCCTGTCCCCTCCCCCCTGCCGCCCGGCCAGAAAGGGGGTGGGAGATGCGCTGGCGCACAGCCGCTTAAAACCGCGCGGCCCGGCGGTGGCTGCCCGTTCCCGGAGCAGCGTGGCTGCCAGGCTCCGCGCTGCGCCGCGCCGGGCAACGGGGAGCGGGCGGCGGTGGCCCCGCGGGGCCGGGCGCGCTGGGCTGCGGCAGCCGGCGGCGGGGCGGGGGGCGCTGCCGGCGGAGGCGCCGGCGCTGGCGGTCTCCCGGCTGGATGGCCGGTTCCCGCGGCTGCCCTGCGCGACGGGCTCTCTCGCATCCCAGGGCCGAGCGTCGCCTCCTCCCGCATCGCACTGCAGTAAGTTCGCGAGTCGCTGGGCAGCTGAACTGGTTGCAATCGGGAAGCTGGCTGGGGGCGGGGGCGGCGTGTGTGTTGGCGTAGCGGAGGGGCTAGGCGGAAAGTTGTAGCTAACCGTGCCGTGTTGGATCTGTCACGACTCGCGGGTCTGGTTTTTAGTTAATTTGCCTCATTGACTCGCATCGCGTTGCTCAACCCCCGTCAATGCCCTGGTGCTGCCCGGGCTTCGCGGACCGCGGGGTTCCGAACGCCGAACTGCCGGAACGTGCAGTGCGGGTGTAGGGAACAAAAGATGCAGCTGGAAACTTGGGCTTGAAAGGCTGGTCTGCTGAAACTTTGTTGCCGTGTCAGATTGTCCAAGGGTTTTTTTTTTAGGGAAGAATTACAAATTGTGTACTAACTGGCAAAACTTTTGGATGTCTGAAGTCAATTTAGATACAGCTTAGTCTTGTTTTGTGTGGTCCAGTGTTGTTCTGCTCCGTTTTGTTAAGGAGCTTTATTTGTTGGGCATGCATGTAATTACATTTTTCACTGTAAGTATCCTGTTTTTGAAATGGATGAAAGGTTTTCTCAGAAGGCTATTGTATCATAAATATATCCATATCCCCTCCCCGCTAAACAAACAGGTTATATACTCATCAGCTAATTTTTCCTGTTTGACTGGTTTTCTACAAATATAGTAAGAACTGTATTCACTTTCAAAAGCAATTTTATTTGATTGACATAACTTTAGAAAGCGGATGGAATAAGCTTATAAAATCTACATCATAAAATTAAAAAAGGCAATGCAACAGGATGGAGAAAACCAGTACTTCTTGCAGGAGAAATAGTCTTTTAAAAGCCACTAAACATTTCTTCCACTCCAGTTTAGGTCAGATGACCAAATGTAGCAAGGTAATAGTTTTTATTCTTTGCACTTGAACGATATAATACTTATATGTATATTAAATAGTCATTATAAGTCCAAAAAAAATCTATGCCAAGAACCTAATATGCTTTCGCAAATGACTGGACTTGTGCTATGCTTTATGGATAAAATGACAGGAAAATTCTTTGCTTCTTCCCAAAGTGATAATCCAGTGTTGCTCAGAGCCTGAGGTGCCGGTCTGGTTTAGCAAGCAGCGAGAAACGTGGGGCATCACAGAGCAGTGCTTTCCTCCCGGGGCTTATGTCATCCCTGGTTCATTTGTCAAGGTGGAAGGACTTTGTTGTTTGTCATGGCAGGGAAGGCCTGCAACAATTACTCAACGGTCTGAAATATGTGTCGAGTGAGAGATTTTATGCTATGGATTTGAAATATTTGGGGCCTGATTCTGTTCATCTAGTTTAGGTGCCTGCAAACAGCTGAACTTGCTGCTGTTAAGCAGGTTTAGGAAAAAATACACTTTCCTATGTTTGTTTAGGAAGAAGAAATGTATCTGAACTGTTAGTTACAAACTGAAACTGCCTTTTGTAAACACCTATAGGTGTCTCAAACATTCGAAGAACGGTGTTCCATAGCAATGCATAAATGAACCAATAAGTTATTTTTTAAGAGTTTATGCAGTTTGAGTGTAATAAAGTTAATACCTGTTTTGAAGAGCACTAGACATCGGGTTTTTATTTATAAGGAGATTCTGCACCATTTCTGCTCTGGAACTGTGTCATTCATGTGACACTTTATGGGGCAGGTCTACGTACCTCTTCTCATTGGAATGAGATCACTGGAACAGGAATGAAGAGAATGATAAGAGGGTTGTAGGAAACCTGCTAGAGCAGCATTTTGATACAGCAGAGTGTATACAGGAGTAGAGATAGTAATAGGTCAGCACTGGAAAACTTCAAAGTCAGCTGGCTGGATAGCTGGACTGGACTTCTTTTGCTTTGTGCTTGTATGACAGTAGCACTGAGTTCTTGTGAATGGCATCTATAGAAGTAAAGTAAATGGGTTAATTTTGCTTCATAATTAAGGTAATAAGTATTAACAGCATGTATCATAGAATCACAGAATATGTCAAATTGGAAATGATCCATAAGCAACTCCCTGCTCTTTACAGGACTGCCTAAAACTAAACTGTATGACTTGCAGTGTCTTCTGGACGCTCCTTGAACATAGGTGACATATGATGTTTCATTCTCTTTGAATTTGTATGGCCTTTATTAGATCATTAATTTAAGCCTTCTCAACACAATTTTAACAAGTCTTTTGAAAGCCTTGGTTATTTCTGATATTTCTTTCCTGTTGCAAAACGCACTTTATGTGATGATACCTGTATTCATAGTGTACCCTCTCATCTTTTGTCATGATGAGAGTTGTGGACCATTGTGAAACGTTCCCATCTGTGTGTCTAGAGTTATGAAAGAGTGACAACATTCAGAAGGGAGGGGGCTACAGAATGAATAGGTCTTGTTTTGTGGTTTGGTGTGCAGTAGGAAAAGCATTTAAGCCAGTCTTTTAACTGCAGAAAAGGGGAAGGTACTTGGGAAAGCCATCTAAGTTTATTTTAAAGTTATGGTGTGAAATCTGGGAGACATCAACAGAATGCAATTGAAGAACAGGATGCTGACCTCTTAAAAGCATTAGTTTTGGATTCTAGCTCCCTGCTTCTTGTTGCTGTCAAGTAAAGTTTGGAACCAACTTGAGGAGTTGCCAGTTGAGCTTTGCATTACTGTCTCAAGCAAAAAAATAAATCAATAAAATGTACCAGGCCTTGCTTTGAGTATCAATCACAATTTTATTATTTTTTTTATACCTGCACAGAATGAGTTCTAAGTCTTATTCTGTACGAATTATAACATTTCACAGCCAGTTTAATCGATAGGAGATGGTGTAAAAGGTTAAAAAAAATCTTTCTGTGAAAAGAATTGCACATAAAGGATCTGTTGACTTTCAGTTTTGAGTTTCTTCAGTCAAAAAGCTCTTGTCCATTGTTTCCTGTGGTACTTACAAAACAATTAGTAACAGTAATAGTGGACTTAGGACAATTACTTGTCCATAATTGTAATTTATAATAACAGTATTTTATTAATTATTTTCTTTTTGTGAACTAGTTTTATAGCTGAACCAGCAAATTCACAGTACTGGAGGAAAGCTTAAGAAGTGACATGTTGGGCCTTACTGAAAAGAGTTAGATGTTTGTAGTTATTTTTAATACCTTCTCTACAAGAGTGGAAAAAGTTGTAAATTTGGCCTTTGAAACTGATATAATCAGTTTGTCAACCTGACCTAATTTTCATTACACTAGTGATGCTCTTACTATGGATAGAAATAATCTGATGCAGGCAAGGTATTTAGGCCAATTCAGAAACTTGAGGAGTAATTTTTTATTTATTTATTTGAAATAAAGATGAGTAACTGTCCCCAAACACCCAGTAAAACAAATTTATGCAATGTAGAACACATTTTCATTTTTTAATTGTTTGTGAAGAAAATAGAAGATTTCTCTGAATAATGTTTGCAGCAGTTTAGCCCTGAGGGGATATAGTCTGGTTTAGTTAGTTTGCCACAAGTTTAAAAGCTTAACAAATGTAAGTATTTGGAGGCTGTTTAATTATTTCTTCCCTAGCCCCTTAATACTAGTTTGGAATGTAAATGTAAACTCTGATACTATTGTGCTGCCCTAAACTCTTAAAAAAAAAAACCAACAACACAAAACCCCCCAGCAAAACCCCAAAACACACGCAAACTTTCAAACACATTTGTCAGTTCAATGTTACTAATTAGACTTCCAGTTGTGGAGACAGATTAACATTTTATTTTTAGATAGTTTGTTATTTATTGTGATAAACCATGAATAAAATAATCTCTAGATACTTCTTTATTTTTTATTAAGGATTGTAATTTTCAGGAATGGACCTTTTATGTATGCTGGCAGAATTCTTCAGTTCATGCAAATGCCATGAATTATTTAATGTTTTAGTTTTATTTTCAGCCACATTTTGATTACTTGGTTTGAAATTGTGAATTTTTTCCATTAGACATTCAATAGGATGCTTAGTATTAGTAAGTAGCAGCTCACTCTCTAGTCCTTATAGTAGGAACAATCCCAACAGATACATAATGCATTTTTCACAAAAGTTTATGTTGCACCACGTGCAGCAAACTCTGTGAGCCTTCTGCTGTGAAGTGGTGCTTCACTTCCCCTTTGGACTGTCTTGCGGGACACTATGAAGCATTCCAGTGTAGTGGTGATTTAGTCAGGGAACATGGAGAACTCACATGGATGATGGGAACTTGATCCTCTTTTCCTTTGTCTTCATATTGCGTAAAGGAAAAGCAAATAGTCAAATTTGTCCTCTTTGCTCTAAATTTGTCTCCAGGTGTACTCTTCTGATGTTTACACTGGTTCAAGTTCGGAAATTATCTGAAATCAATCTGGAACACTGTTGAAGTATATGTGGCTTTTTTGTGCCGTTATATATTTGTATGTTAATTGTCCTAGATATTTGACAAGCTAAATTTCAATAAAAGAGAGAAATAGGAAACAGTAAGGCAGCTGTATCAACCCAGGAAAGAATTGCAGATGATGTGAAATCAGCAGGCTTTCCTGTCTTGTCTTCTGGGAGGAAAAGATGTGGCATCTTGTAAATCTAGTCTATAGAGGCTATGGCCCAGATATAAGTGGTATGAACCACTGCATCACAAGACTCAAGAGTCTGCAGCTTTTTTCCTCTGGCATCTTTTGCCTCTTTAATTGTGGGTTTTTTGATGTTTCCTGCATGAATGGTTGCATTCATCAACTGAATGGGAGGTAATATTAGGCCAGAAATATGTTTCTAAAAAGCGAGGAGGGGGGGGGGGGAAGACATAGCAGAATTAATAGCCAAAAAATGATACTGAAGTAGATGAAAATGGACAAATAAGGAATAAATATTAGGCATGAAAAAGTTAATTTAATGGTTACTGTTTTTCTTTTTTTTATTATTTTTTTTTTCAAGTTTAGTCTTCAAAGAAAATATTTTCCTAAAATTTAAAAGAACCTAAGCTAGTGAATTATATGGAAAGATTTTAGAGTTAGAAATGTAAAACTTGGATTAATCTCTTCTACATATCAAGGATGCTGTTTCCTCCTAGAATTTTTTACTCAAAATTTTTACTTTGGCTATTTCTTCATATTTTGATAATTCGGTTGTCGTTTAGAGTTCAACATTTTGATAATGTTAAAAATATACATAAATGGGACTAATCCTCCCTATGTTCAGTATCTAAACACCATCTGGTTACCTTCTGTCTCTCCTGTTATTGCTAATGGAAAGACAAAAGCACCTGCTGAGGAAAATTTTAATTTTGAGATGTGCATCCTATATAGGTCAGTTGAAGTACATTCTTGATATATTTGGGTCTCTTAATTCATTGTAAATGGTGCCTGGCTGGGATGACTCTTTCACAGTTTAAGGTCTAATTTTAAGGCATCTGGCTTTGGGTGAGATTAATTGTACTCTTAGGGTATTTTATCAACCAGTAGGATAAGTGTAAGGGAGAACTGAACTCCTAAGAATGTGTAACATCTTCTCCATGCATTACTGAAAATAAAGTAAAATAGCCTTTAAAAAAAGTAGTTCCTTAGAATGGGCCAAGTACCAGAAGTTAAATATCAAAGGGCCTATTTTTAAGTATATCTAAATAAACAAGTACTTTGGAGTATTTCCATTTTTCTTCATGTCCTAAAAAATGGCTATGATACACTTTTATCAAAAGCCTCTGTCTTAACTCCTTAGTGATAAAAAATAGTCCAGTAACACTTTTAAAATGGAAAATAAAATTATATCATTCTCCAAAAATTCTGGATTAACTTTGAAATTGTGAAGTCTTGCTTAAGCATGTAATTTTACTTTATTCTACGTGTCACGTGTGTTGAAAAACTATTATGTATATGACTAGGTTTATCTTCATATGCTGTTGGAAATCTAAAATTGTGTTGTACTTCAATGAATTTTGCTCAGGAGGGGCAGTGGGTCATTTTGGCTTTTTTTACTTTAAAAGTGCTCATGAAAATGTTTGTGTTGCAACAGTCTTACAAATTCTGGGTCAAAGATTCAAACAGTCTAAACTATGTAATCTCTTATATAACAGAAAGATAAAACTTTGGATTGCCTTTGTTAGGCTTAGCGCTGTTGACACAACTGTTTCTTCATGAAAATAGAATGGATGGAGGAATCCTGGGGAAACCTCCCAGCTTTGAAGATTAGGTGTTGTTAATCACAGTAGATTACTCTGATAAGAATATTAAGGTACTCCCTCTTTAATTTTAAAATGCCAAGTGGTTATTTTATGTTCCTTACATAGTAAAATGCCGTATTCAGTTACGTAAGTTTTTGCCTTTGTGACTTCAAAATAATGACTCATAGAAAAGCTTTATATTCTGTCAAAGGCTCTTTTCTATAAATAATTTTGATGTCTAGAAACTATAAAACCAGCTTGTGAAGTTACTTGTATGAGTGATCAAGATTATTTTTCTACCCTGTATATTTCTACCCTGGTTTTATAGCTGATTCTGCTTTTAAGTTCTTAGTTATTGGGAGCTCTTTTTTTCTGGGAGTGCACCAGTTTGGTGATTTTTACATGTCTCTGTTGGTGTTGAGAAAAATAATCTTGATGGATGATCCAGTACTTGTATCTCTATGAACTCTCTAGTTGAATCTCTAATGAGCAAGAGGAGATTCAAGTCTCTCGTAAGGATTTCTGTGTGTTCTTATTCAGGTCTGATGAGCTGGAGGTCAGGGAAGATCACAATGACAGAAGGATTTGTAGAACTGCACAGCTACATTTTTCCAAATAAAAACAACATATTCAGTCATATTTCAGTGCAGTTGAACGGAAACTAATAAGAATATATGAGCCATATAAAACATCTTATGCTTTGGAAGAGCTCTCCTTGAGGGTTTGGGCCACACTCCCTCTGACCTTATTTCAGTTCAGGGCACATTCCTGATCAACTCTGGTCACTCAGTGAAGCTTTTTCATTTAAGATCATACATAAGCAACTCTAAAAATGCTCTCCAGGTAAAGGAAGAAATGACCTTTCACCCTTTCAGTATCCTAACACAATGCCATATTAAGGCGGTGAAATCTGCATGATTAGTCCAGGACGCTAACTAAAAGGATGACCACTGCTGTAGGGGTGGAGTAATGCTTTTCACCATCTAGACACCTTGAAAACTGTAATTCATCCTTAATTCATCTACCATCTTAAGATAAAATTAAATAAAAATTTTATTTGCAAACCCCAAAGTAAACTACCATGAAGCGTGATTTATAATGACAGCAGATACAGAACTGAAAGGCATTCTTGCTTTGTTTACTTGTACTAAAATCAGATCAAAGTCTTCTATGTATCCTGACAAGGTGCAACTCCTTAGATTTGCTGTGAGGACAAGGTCTGGTTCATCGTGCATTATTTACGTTCTTGGCCAGCTTTCACTGGAGGGTGTCACAAGCAGGAAAAGTTTGCCAATTCTTGTACATATTTCTTGGCATGTTCTACAGTTTTCATTCAGATTCAAATGCTTCATCCCTTCCCCTTAGAGATCTTTAATTTATTCAGGAAAAGTTTCAGCACTCCTCCCCTTGTCTTGTTTACTGCTCTCATTCTTTAGAAATGCAAATATGTATTTGGCAGAGCAGGTGCCATCTCTTATAAGCTATGAGCAAATTATTAACCCCTGAAGGACTAAAATGCTGTCCCTGTCCAGGGAAGTTGGTATGTGTATCCCGATATGAAGATCGTCTGTACTTGCTGAACCTTGTGTTTTCATATCAACATGTACATTGCTAACCACACTTAGATACTAACATGAGTATGAATCACGCATGTAACTCATTATTGCATTTTGATAGCAAAATGATGTTCATCCTGTTTAGACTGAATGAGTCTCAATTCTGTGAGGGATGTGTTGACAGATATAGAGGTATATAGAAACTCTATAAATAAAACCTGTATGTTTGCTTTCTTTATGGAACCTACACAACCCCAACACCGAAAACTGGTACCTGCTACATCCATGTGAATGTTTTGGGGATGTTGGGGTTTAAACACAGCTGGTAACTAAGTACCACACAGCTGCTAACTCACTCCCCCCTCACCCAGAGGGATAGGGAGAAGAATCAGAAAGGAATGTAAAACTCAAGGGTTGAGAGAAGAGCAATTTAGTAAGTAAAGCAAAAGCTGCACACACAAGCAAGGCAAACCAAGGAATTCCTTCCCCACTTCCCATGGGCAGGCAGGTTCAGCCATCCCCAGGAAAGCTGGGCTCTGTCACACGTAATGGTTACTTGGGAAGACAAATGCCATAATGCCGGATGCCCCCTACACCTCCTGCTTCTTGCCCCAGCTTATATATACTCAGCATGATGTCCCATGGTATGGATTATCCCTTTGGCTAGTTTGGGCCAGCTGTCCTGGCTGTGTCCCCTCCCAATCTCCTGTGCCCCCACCCCCCCCTGCCCCGAGCCCTTTCGATGGCAAGGCCCAAGGAACTGAAAACTCCCTGACTTAGTATAAACATCACCCAGCAGTGACCAAGAACAACGATGTGCTATCAACATTTTTCTCACACCAAATCCAAAACACAGCACTGCACCAGCTGCTAAAAAGAAAATTAGCACTATCCCCGGACAGAGGATATGCAAGAAATGTTAAGGCTGTTGAAAAAGAAGTTCCTTGTGCAAAGCACAAAGTTTGTAGACACTTTAAACTGTTAAAAAATCAAGCACCTGAAGACAGAACAGCTGTGGTGATGATTTTTAACCTGTGGGTGTTGTAGAAAGGAAGATAATACTTGTCTTCAACAATGTTGTCATTATTTCTGCAGATTTAACCCAAATTAGTTCACTGAGTATTTCTTTCTTTCAATAACCTAATGCAATTGAAGAACAGAAGGGAAAGAAAGACAGTTGATGACGGCGCATCCTTTCTGGTTTAGTACTTTAAATGCCCCATAATACCCTTAAATACCTTAAAATGGAGGTAAGCAGCATGATGTGAAGGCCCTAAATGTTAAGTTTTTCATGGAGAAGAATCATGTGTATAGTAGATGGGTTCTTCTGAAGAATTGATAATGAAGTTTACATTCCTCGATATAGTTGCAGTGGGATTCTGTAGATCACTGCAAGCACAATTAGAACTTAAAAGGCTATCTTCCATTAGTTATTATCTAGTTATTTTTGAAAATTATACATATTGCCAGTAAAACCTTTTGTTTGCCCAAATATTTATGGCAAGTATGTACCATATATGTAGGAAGTGAACACACACAACAGTGTGACAAACGTCATAGCTTTTACTTTTTTTCAGAGAAAAATAATTACTGTTAACTGGTTTGTCTGGACTTCTTGTTTTTGTGGAGTCTTATTCTGCACATAGTCCTTAAAGTGCTCTGTGGCTTATTCATATCAGGACAAGGCACTATTAGCAATGCAGGTGAATGGGATCATTCTTCATCCTTCTTCTTAGAAGCATAAGGATAGCTTTACTGGACCAGACTAGGAGGCTGTCTGGACTAGTATGCTGTCTCCTAACAGTGATTATGATATGAAGAATATAAGAATAGGCTGAGCATCCC
Organism: Falco naumanni; assembly: GCF_017639655.2. Taxonomy (NCBI): domain Eukaryota; kingdom Metazoa; phylum Chordata; class Aves; order Falconiformes; family Falconidae; genus Falco; species Falco naumanni. The sequence continues at coordinate 31,448,290 of NC_054057.1, forward strand.
CAGAGCATTCCTTCAGGCTACGACACTCTATACACTTTAATTATTTCACAGATTTAAGCAGAAAGATTTCAGAAGGATTCTAGTGTACTCATTTGTTCTTTATGAGCAGGTCGCTTCATCTTTTTTGTCCTTCCCTTTTTCCAGTTCTACTCTAATCGATATCAAAATCGAGAAACTCTGTATGTTAGTCAAAATGCACGTGTGTCAGGGATCTCTATGATGGAATATTTTTTTTTATTCTCTATTATTTGTTTGAATCCTGTTGAGCACTGATCTGATGTTTTCTGATTTTAATTCCAAAATTTAATTTCTGAGTGATAAGTCATCAATGAGGAGCTCACTGTTCATCACTTTGTGTAGCACTAGGTGGTGGGTTTTTTTCTTTCCTGTGTGCATTACTTTATATTCATCAAAGCTGAAGCATATGAGACTATTCCAGCGGGAAGTGTAGGGTAGCATTAACAAGCAAGAGAAAGGAAAATCAGGCTATTAGGTGATTTAGTACTGATATTATATCTGAATTCTGTTTCAATTCTCTAAATCTTTTCCTGTACCTAGCTTTAAAAACATTCTGGTATCAGCATGGTTTCATTTGTATGGGTATAACAACAAGTAGAAGAATGATTTAATCATCCATTGGAAATAGGTTGGTTTTAGTTGTGATTAAAACACACAGTGAACTTAAAATCATTTAAAAGCTAAAATTCGTAACAGTAAAATGAATCATACCTCTTGTGTAAACTTACTCGTTTAAAGAATTATTAGAAATAAAAATGTTTTAAAAATTCTTTTGAAATGTTGGGGTTTTTTTTGGTTTTCTGTGTTTGCTAGTTTTCTAACCATGATCTAATACAAAATATTCTGCTGCCTAATACATAAAGACTTGGATTTGGTCCATTTAGAACATGAATGTGCATATATAAGTATGCATACATTCTATATAAACTTATATTGACTATGTGCTGAACGTGCCAGCAAATATTCATTGTATATTGTAAAAATTATTAAATTTATAGCTGTCAGAGTTGGCTATTACAGTTTAGTTACTTACAGGAATTGAGATTTTGAGGTGGTAGATACAGAAACAGTTCCTAGTCCAGTGGCTAACCCTAACTGGGATCACATTAGCTCTGGATAAAGTCAAAACCTGACAGAAATGTTTTTATCTAGAGCAGATGTCCAACAGAAGCAAGGTTGGTAACTGGTGCTACATATGTGTGCGTGCTATTACTAAGTAACTAACTGTGTATTACAATATTATTTAAAAAAAATCAGAATCACCATATTCATCCTCTTTTAATTGACTAAGATAGCAATGGGAACATGGAGCTGGAATGGATCACGTGGACCATTGCATCTAGTCATTTACAGCCTCAGGAAACATGTCGTAGATGCTTCATTCACATGGGGCTCAATGAGCATCAATTTTGCACACCCTTACCACAAGCCACAGAATGCCTCCATGCAGTCTGAAAAATAACTTAAGATTTATGGTACAAGACTAAGACATGAAAAAAATAATGCTCCAAGAGAAAGGGCAAAATACTGAGATAATTTAGTTTAGAATAAAATGTAATACTTTGGTTATGTTTGTATGCTTGCTGTGCCCATCTGTGAAGATGTTCAAGCAAAGCAGTTACTGTCACAATTTTTTAAGGTCTGCTATTTTTAATCTAAATATTGAAGCAAGTGGGAACAATATTACATTTTAATTTGTAAATCTAACTTTTCTTACTGGGAGTCTGTTTCCAATAATTGCACTTCAATGAAGTTGGTGATTGCACTTAGGATAATTTATGGGATTTTTTTTTCAATTACCTGAACTACTCATCGTTGTAAATAATGCTTGTAAATAATAGTGCTTATAAATAATAAAGTATATAGCCTTGCATTACATAATTTCTTTAATCCTTTTAGTAGGAGTTACAGTTCTGTGACATGTTATATGACAGTAACAGAAATACTGTCTGGTATTTCATAGGTAGTCTGAACTAATGACATAGATGGGTGCCCCCCTGTTAGGTGTACAGTAAAATAATTTACATTACAAAGAAATCCAAGCAATTTTAGCTCAGTAAGATATGTATTTAATAATAACCAGTGAACTGTTCTGGGCTAGTAAAATTACTGGACACTGAACACTATCAAATGACTGTTCTGTGGATCTGAACTTGTGAAGGTGAGTATAATAAAGCAAGGGATTATTAAGTGAGGAAAGCTGATGCTGCTGGTCTCCAGTTACTACTCCTTTTAAAGCTCACTTATTCTGAAAATATTGAGGTAGACTGAGCAGCATTTCCTATACTGTGAAGTTCTGAAGAAAAAATGATGTATAAAATCAGTGCATCATAATGTTGACTATTGAGATGTGGGCTTTGGTGTTGTGAGTCTCTTGACAAAATTTATCAAGTCTATTTTCTGTGTATTTTCCTTAAGCTTTGTTTGTGTTATGGCCCTCATAGCAGATGCATAGGGAGCATATGCAGGCAGCTGATTCTCTGGGGGACATTCATTAGGATTTAGACCATGATGAATTCATGCCTCTGGAACTGTTAATGACCTTCTGTGTGCAGAGCTGCCACCAACATACATGGCAATTTCACTTGTGTGCAGATTGCGATATGTAGTCCCTGAGAGAGGCTTCAGTTAAGCCATTTGTGGTCAGTAATGTGGGAATTGGTAGTGAGCTATATTTGAAATGTCCTGCTGCAGTCATCATTTCATTCATTTTGGAGAACTGAAACCAGAAGATGGGTGGATCTGGTATTTAATTACTTTTGTAACTTTTAGATCTTTAGTTGATTTTCCTCATAATGGAGTTGCACGTAGAAGATGCATGTGCAGATGTGAATATCATGAAACTTTTTAAAATTTTAATACAAGAAAAATATTCTTGAACTTTTGCTTCTGTAATTTTTTTATTTGTCTGCATGTTGCTATATTGGAACAATGCTTACAACTCTGCTTTCTAGGAATGTGGAAAATATATACAGTAATTCTTAGACAATTAATATTGCAGTCATGAGTCTCCAGATACAGCCCTTTGTTCTACATCACTGTTGTTCCTGTACTTTGCTGTATATAGGTGATCAGCTGCACATTATACAATAGGATCTTTTCTGTTACATTGGTGCCATGGTGGTAAGAATCCTAGAAATATGGAAACATACTAATATAATCTAGGGAAATCTTAGTACAAATGATATAATTCTTACATTACCTGGAAATACATATTCAGTGATTCACAGAACTAAATCTTAAAATATTTTTAAAATATCTTTTTGAAAAAAAAATTCAAAAAAATATGTTAAAATAAACATGTTAAATCTGTGTGTGTAAACCTATTCCTACATCATTGTCTTAGTCAAATGTGCAACAGAACGTGAGCTCAGCTTAGTGTTACTCCCCTTGTTGCCCACCCTTTTTATAACAATTTGGAAAAAAATTCCTGTTATATTTCCTAAAACAGACCCCCAAAAGAGCAGCTGAAGGAAAATTCCAACCATCTCTGCCTTACATCCTCTGAGTGTTACTGCAGCCTTGTTTTTTTCAATCTCTGCTGCTGCCTCCTCATTTTCCATGTCCTTGAGCTGTTCCTGGTTTTTCTTTTCCACTGGATGTTGATAATGCACTCCAGCCCAAGCAGGTCCCATCTTCATGGTTCCTAATCCCTGATCTGAAAGGCTGATAGGGCACTGCCAGTGGTGACTGCAGTGGAAGCAAACGCAGCAGGGTGAAACTGGACTTCTATTCAGCAAGTTTGCTATTTTGGGATTTTTTGATGCTGCTGTTCTGTTTTTTTGGGGGGGTTGTTTCATTTTGTGTGTTTTTGGTTTGTGTTTGTGGTTTTTTTTTCTTTTCCCCTCTGCCCCTGCCCTGAAGATTGGGGAGAACTGGTCTGTATAGGAAATGAAGGGGGGGGAAAGAGGAAATAGTATAAAATTAATATTTTTATTTTCAAATACTTATTACCTTGAAGAGATGGTGAAGGCATTCCCCCTCCTTCTTTTTGAAATGGAGTTCCAGTAAAAATTCAGGGTGCCTTCATATGTTTGACTTAACTGTGCATCTTATCTTTCAATTTCTGCAAATGTCCGGTTTGGTTCACACAGACAAGGTGTAGGGGAAAGTGATGGGCAGGTGCTGACAGGATTGTCATATGCACAGTCACACTTGATTTGCATTTTATTTCAGAGTGTTTTGAGTGTATTTCTGTTTCAAAATATTTACTTTTCTACTGGGGATGATTTAAGCACTTAGTGACACGCAAAAAGTCAAGCTGCTCTCCTATCTACTGAGTGCTGGGGCTAAAATTTAGCATTAGGTAAAACCGAGCAGGTTCTAGGCAATGATGCTTAGGGCTGAGTGAATCTTTGCTTTTTAAATGAAGGAATGGACTGTATTATTTTGCGGAAATTGCACTTTATGAGGATATGAATATTACTTATTCGGAGAGCCAAAGTGCTACTGTTAAAGATGGTTTGTGAGACCAGACAAGATTGACTACCAGAGCAAAGCATCAGGAAAAGTTGGTAGGAACAACCACACACAATCAAATAAAATCTGTCACTGGGTGTTTTTTTTAATTTTAATTTTTATTTTTTTACTTTTTCTGTGTGTGTGAGAGAGATGCTTAGGGTTGTTTTCCTGGTAGGTAAAAGCACAGTGGGAAATGGTGATGTGGGTTTGAGAGACACTCTGGAAATGCTGTCATGTTTGTTGGGAAAAGCTGGTGACCTGTGTGGAAACCTTGTGACCGCATCCTGCACAGGCAGAGCAGGAAAATTGCAGCTGCTGCTGGGTTCTCTTGTGCTGTGGAGTGAAACACAAGAACATGAGAACATGAGGTAAAAGATTCAGGATGGGTACATTCCTCCGCAAGGGTGAGAGGAGCCAGGACATCTCTCAGTCTGTGAATGAGGCGACGTGCTATGGCTTTGGAATGGGTAGAGCAAGGAATGTTTTTGTTTGAGGGCATAAACTAAGCCTGTGGTGAATACCAGAGCACATGAGGAACAAACAAAATGTTGTGGTGAGTGTTTGAGTAACATCCACTTACAGAGATGTGAAATGGTGCTCAGAAGCAGCACGCTGAGAGCAAGGATAAGTTAGAGGCAGTGGTGTCTGGGAGGTGTGAAGGGGGAAAGGTTCTTTGGCAAGGGAAAGAGATGTGTCTTCACATTGGTGTTGCAATTGCTGTGCTTTCATATCAAGTTGTTAGAAATTTTTTATGATGCTTTGCATGTAACTTTTTTTTTATTACTAGTATTCCACTTTGGACCTATTTTGACAGAGGCATTATCTGCATGACCAAAGCAATCTGAAATAAAATTTAAAAAAAAATCTTCCTACTTCATTGATGTCTAAAGAAACCCAAACCGAACCAACCCCAAGCCCAGAACACCCATGTGAAATGTGTATTACAAAACCAGTGATAGCTGTGTGATGCATGGAGTGGGGGGTTAGATTCTGTATGCCTCTTACATGTTTTAGAACTATTATCTATAAATTGAAGCAATTTATGGAACTGGGGAAATGAAGTTCTGTGATAATACTCTTACTGTCATCTGTATGTGTTACTGCTGTCTGTCTGGACAGTTGCGTAAAAGGATGCAGTACCTTTGAACTAGACCATTTGACCAAAAAATACTAATAACCTAAGAGCATTGGTTATGCTATGAAAACATTGGACTTCTTAGATAATAGCCGTTTAATCAAGTTAATGGAAGCTTTTGTCCTAATTTGTAAGTCAGACATGAGATAATATGAAGCTGTACCGATGCAGAAGGTTATTGTTCTTTTGAAAGGGGTTTCAGATGACTTCACCACAGGATTTCTGAGGATGTTCCTCTCTGTATCTGTTGCAAAATAACCACTCTGGTGCAGTGTAAATAAGATTAGTATGCCTATTAATATAAAGTATTTATTTTGGACTTAAATCAGAACTTTATGATTATTATCGTATTTTGCAGAGATAGAAGTAAGTAAACGAGCAAAGCCATAGTGCTTTTGCAGCATTAAAATGGATAGCTTCTATGTCAGGAAAATATTCTTAAAACAGAGCAGACAAGGTATGCCAATATTTTCTTCCTTTCTTGATGTTCTGTAGAGCAGGTGAAATGCATCAAAAGTGTTTGGCCTGATGAAATTTTCTTTCAGCGTTGACAACAGAACAAAAGAAAGGCCCCCCTTCTCGCTCTGCAGTCCTTTCTGCAGGTGTGGCATCCACACTGTTTGCAGTGTATCCTGTGGAAGGACTGAGATGACACTGGCCAAACATGAGGGTAACATTAGATTGTCAGATCCCGGACATGTTTACTCGTGGCCACCTGGCCTCTCTAGGTCCATGCCCCCATGCTGGCTTACTTTTGCTGGTATGGATGATGCTGTTGGCTGTTCTGTTGCTGCCACAGCTGCTGTGGGTACCTGTGGCACAGGCTGATACTGAAGGGTGTGTGTGGGTAGAAGGGAAGGGAGCCAGGAGGACTTGCCTCCTGAGAAAGCTGGGGCTCCAATTCCCTATGCAGTCCCTGTGTCATGGGGATCCTCATCTGCCTCTGCAGCCAGGGAGCTCTCCCACACGTGACCGCCAGCCCATCTACCTTCTCACCTGTTTGGGAATAGAAGAATATTAGGGGGATAACTTAGTGGTAATGTTACAGCTTTCTGATTTTTTCAGAATCTTTTTCATCAAAAGTATTTAAGCTAGGTAAAAAAACTACTTTGGGACATCTTGTTCCATTTATATTTTTAAGACTATTCACCATAGAAATCACTGGAGAGTTCTTCTTAAAACAGATGGCACAATGTGGGACATTGTAATGCAATTTTCTTTGTAAAATGCTGTGTCCCAGGGCAGATTTACCACAAATGCAGCAATCGTGATGTCCCATAAAAGAGAAGACATGTGTTTTTGCAATGTTTGATATATCTAAAAAATATGCGTAACTCCTCTGACTCTGCCAAGCAAGCAAAGCTTGCTATTTTCAGTAAAGTATTTTTGGGCTTTTGGAGTATTTTGAAACTGTTAGTACAGTAACTACGTTGACTATTCAGGAAAACATTTGCATCAAAAACTTTAAACATCAATAAATACGGTATTATCTGGAATTATGATTGGCAAGAAGTTGTGTTAGATCTCTTTCCCCTTGAACGTTTTGGCAGAAGACACATTTTTCTTAATATTATTTACCGGAAATTTTTAGTTAATATGTATAGGTTTTAAAGCCATAAAGGAATACTGTGTAGATATCAAAATAGAAACACCAAGAGTCATCTTTCTGGTTTACAACTAATCAGTGTAAATATCTATCTCATCTATTATCTGTGCCAACTTGGCCCTAGTAATTAATTAAACAACAGTATTGTAAGAGGTCTGCTACCAGTATTGGTGACACCTGTTATTAAAAGGCCTAGATAAATTCGCTGAATAATTAAAATAGGAGAGAAATATGCCACAGAATATGAAAAAAAAAATATTTTCATCAGAATATTCTGTTGTATCTATACAGAAATATATATGTTCATAATTTCATCTTTATCATAGGTAGGTTTCTAAAATACTAACAAGAGATAATAGCAGTAATGTTTGGTATACTTAATGGGAAGAAAAATGAAAATAGGATACATAAAATGATGTTGTACATTTATTTACAACAGGATATTTTCACAGTGAAAATTGTCAATATACTAAATCTATGTTTTTAATTCTTTTAAGATGCCAAAAAAAATAACTTGGTTATTTTAGTTGTGCCATTTTAAGAAATGTAAGATAAATCTAGTGATGCAATTGGTGCCTGGGAACCTTGAGGACTGGAAACTACTAGTAAATGTTAGAGATCTATAATAATCTCTTGAATAATCTTTTGTTTGAAAAGGCCAGAGTCTGAAAACGGCTAAATGCACTGAATTCTCACTTGCTTCTGAAAACAGAGTGCTTGGCACTTTGCAGTTTTGTATTCCAAGTAGCAGCAGCTTTTTCTTAAGTACTCTTTACTCTGCTTAAGTCATATACCTCCCGCAACAGTTAAGATTTGAGACTAGGCGATTGTTTGGTTTGTGGTGCTTTTCCTGCGACAAAGAAGTGGATGCATATAGGAGCTTTTTCTGACTGTTGGGGTGTAGGCTCAGGCCCTGGGTGCCTCCTCCCAGCACCATTTTGCGTTGGGCTTGGGCTTGCGCTGGCCCACGTGGTGGAAAAGGAATGGAGCTGCTGGACCTGAATGGGAGCAGAGACATTTTCCAACCAGGTTCCCAGCATGGATGACTGGAAAACCAGGACCTCGGGGCAAACCACAGTACACACGCTCAAGTAATTTAAAAACAGCCACAGATTTCTGGAATGGTGACATTATTGGATATACATAGTTAAATCTGCAAGTGATAACATTTCCGCAGCAGTATCTACTTCCTTTGAACTACTTCTTGGTTTAATTAATGGTGTATTAACTAAAGCTAGCTGTACATGAGAGACAGGGAATTTTAATTAAATTCTGTGGTTTGGGTAATTAGATATCAATGATAATTTTTATAATCAACAGCTTTATTCTAAGTTATGAAATACTTTTTTTTTAGGCATTTAGACTTAAATTCACTAATTCAAATGATAGGATAGAGAAAAATAAAGCTGTTAAGAAATAGGACTGTTTTATTGACTTACATAAATTAGCACTGTTCATGTGTTTATGTATATTCAGTTACAGAACTCAGTTCAGTTCCTGACTTTTCCACACACTTCCTGTGTGCTAGTGAGCAAATAATTTGAGGAAAAAAATGTTTCAGTGTGTCTAGTGAATTTGAAATGCAATAATTAGTGCCAGCTGAGATCTAGCCAATTTTTCAAATTCTGTACTAGGTGCACAAATATTCATTTTTAGGAATTTCAGTTCTCTGTTTATATTCTGTAAAACTGGATATTTTTCTTTCTCTTATTTTCTTGTCCTTGCACTTAAAAGCCAGCGGGTCTGTCCCTTTTGTATGTTGTACTGTCAGTGATATAGTCAACCTTATCTTAGTTTCTGCTTTTGTAATACAAACACATAATAATAACATAATTAGTTACTTGAGATCCTTTTTTCGTCTGTTCCATTGGTTAAACTAGCTTGTAAGAAATGAGGTGATAATTGAAGTGTATGTAGGTGTCCAGAGTGCAGACACCCCATTTTGGGTCAGAAAAGCAACATAGTGCCCAGGCTACGTAGTTCCAGTTGCCCAGTTCAGCCCAGCTCTGGGATTTCTGCCTATGCAGTCTAAGCAGGTAAGTCTAAACAACAGTATCTCACCTTTTGAATCACAGATTTGCATGGATGAGCATGACCTGATATGGATGACCTTTTTGTGGTGGTTTTTTTGTTTGTTGCTTTTTCTTCTTGTGGCTAATAGTCATCCTTTGTTCTTGGGTAGAACAACACTTGTTACTTGGCATACCTCAAATGGTACAACAGGGGCTAACTGTCTGTTGATTTAGTGCAGAAATAAATTACTTAATTATAAAAGTTACTGAGGTACAGCAAAACCACTTCTATGAATATCCACTGGAACTTAAAAACAAGTTAATTTTAAATGCATTGTATCTTTTTGAGGATGGAATGTTTATGAGGCTTTAGTTGACCTTTGGTGAATGTTCTCTAAAGGTAAACTTCAGTTTCATTAGTAAGTATGACTATAATCTAAAATATAATCTTTGCAAAAATAATTCCTCATGGAACAGGTGGGTTGTTTTTTTTTCTCTCTCTTTTATCTTTTTCCCCAAAATGTCATGAGCTATACTCAAATAGGATGACCTAGTAAATGGAGTGACTTAGAGATATTCCTGTGATATAAAGAGGATGCAAGTGAAGCAAATTTTTTTTTTTTTTAGGCTTATTTCATATGTAGAAGAATTCAGCTGTGCATGTTTTAGTACAGACCAGGTAAAAGGAATGACATCTAAATAATAAACCATTTAGTAAAGTTAAAAAATATTATTTCTAATAACATAACTTTTTAAAATCCATATGTTCTCTAATTGATGAAGGTGAGTTTTACATGGGTAGCTCCTGGGAAGTGTTATATATGTAGATACTGTGCCTGTTAATAAGAGTAGACCACACAAAGGACTTTGGAAAATCTCTTCATTCAAAAATTTTCATGGATCAATTCAGGTTGGAACAATAGAGAATAATTCTTAATTGCTAAAAAATATGTTTGTTTTTCGGTTCTGTTTGTTTTTCGGTTCTGTTTGTTTTTCGGTTCTGTTTGTTTTTCGGTTCTGTTTGTTTTTCGGTTCTGTTTGTTTTTCGGTTCTGTTTGTTTTTCGGTTCTGTTTGTTTTTCGGTTCTGTTTGTTTTTCGGTTCTGTTTGTTTTTCGGTTCTGTTTGTTTTCATTGCATTTTTATTCTCTCTTGCAAGATTTATGGGATCCAAGGTCAGCAATATACATCTTTCATATACAGTCTTCTCATAATACAACTAGACCTTTACTGGTGACTTTGTATAGGTAGGTGGAAGAACTACTAACATGGTTACTAGGTACAGACTGAATTATATGAAGCAATTATGGGATAAAAATGTTGCAAAATTGTGGAAGATCAAATGTAACTTAACAAGCTTGTGCCAATTCATAAGTAACAATATTTTTCTTCGTAGTTTCTCTCTAGTAATAGAAAGATGAGTGTAAACCTTGTAGATAACTTTGCAATTTGTAGGATGATGTAGAAGTTCTGTGGGACCAATTTTTTAACTTATTGGTCAACGTAAATGAAATTTTAAATTTTCTGTTTGAGATGCATTTATTTCAGTGACTAGGCCTTCAGTTGACTTCAGATAGACACACAATGTGTTAAGCTGTGGGATCATCAAGTTTGAAGTAAAGAAAATAATTTTAAAGGAATTGAGCTTCTGGCTTGCAATGCATCAAGTGCAGTGTGTGCAGCCCAGTGCTTCATCTGAGAAACTCACAAAACCAAAGCAACAGACTACAGGTTGAAAGAAGGGCTTTTGCAGATATGAAATAGTATAATAGATACAGGTTTGCAGTTGTTTGCAATTAGTTCTATTGCTATAAAAGATAAGAATATAAGATAATTCATGGAGGCAGTGCATCTGTAATTAGCATTTCCAGGAGTGGTAGCGCTTTTATCTGATTTTCTGTTCTGTGTGGGAGTGGAGTCCAGAAGACTGAATTATATAATCATTCTACTTACAGAAGAACAAATGTAGTGTTACCAAGCTGCCATCCATTTTTTTTTTTTTTTTTTTTTTTGTCACTGAAGAGATCTTTAACAATTTAAGCACAGAAACAAAAATGAGTTGTTTAGTTACTTTTTGTCTTTGTGTTTTTATTCTGCTTTCCTTACTTTATAACATGCTCTGATTTCTGGCTTTTCATTAGGGACTGTATTCTAATAAGTGTGTCTTTTTGATGTAAGACTTAAAAATGGTGTCAGAATGGACTGGTTTTTTCTTTCCCTACTAGATTGTATTTATGTATTTTAATAGGGATTCAAAAGGTAGTGTATCAAACATTGTGTAACTTTTGCTTTTTAAAGCTATGGTAAAAATGAATTGCACAGGAGATGAATAATTGTTTAAGTGACAATGTTTATGATTCAGAAATATGCATATGAATAATTTTTAGTTTGACAGCTACAGTGACAGCAAAAGAAAGGTGACCCATGCTAGAAGCTGTCTAGTGCTGTAAAAGGTGTTCTAGTATGGTGATGAAGATTATTTAATACTTGTCTCTTGGCCACAATTTGTGGATAACACTAAAACTCCCTTGGGCAAAATCCTGTGGGTCTCCAGTGGAATTGCAGAGGATGAGGAAACACAATTGTCAACATTGAGCAAAGAAAGGGGGACTTGCTTCAAATTTCAAGTTACAATCTTGTAAAGCGAGTTCAGTTTTGATTCAAGAACTGCATATATAAGGCAGATTGCTTACTGGAGTATCCCAAGAACTTCACATGTGTTATGCTGTGTCTCTTTCCATGTAAGTTTGATCATGTTTTATTACTGTATTCCAAGCAGGCTGTTTGGAAGTTATCAGTAGTATAGGCAAAAGGACCTGAAAGGTGGCAAAATCTGAGATTTGCCTTCACAGGTGGTGCTGTCACCCTCAAGATGTCAGGAGGGGCAAAGTGGCACCAGTGGCTCCCCTAGCAGTATATTCATCAGTCTACAGACAAAGCAAGCAGAATAAAAACCAAATCCTGAAGAATATGTGCATACGATCCAGACCTGCAATAAGATACTAACTACCCTTTTCCCTCAAATGATAACAACTCAGTCTTAAGTTAAACTCAAAACTGACCTTAACCCATACTTAACTTGAAGTTTCCTGCATCTGTTCCCAGATTTCAGGACAGGCTTGCGTGTCTGAAAGCTTTATGTGTTAGAAAAGATTTTACATCTTTCTGCCAGTCCTATTTTTCTCCTATCATTAGGTAATCATACTTACAATAGCAGTAACGATAGTGCTAGGGACTACTAGTGTGAAAACATAAGCTACATTTGAGGAGAATTAACTGCAACATTTAAAGAGAGAAACTAATTGGGTAAAACTTCAGAGAAAAGCATACTAGAAAAAGATAACAGAAACGCAGAGCCTTCCTCCAGAGGAAAAAAAATATTAAAAATGCAAGCATAATATAAGCTAGCTCAGCAAAAAAAAATTCCCAAGGGAAAGAGGAGACAGGATCAAGGTTTTTTGTTTGGTTGTTTTTTTTTTTTTCATCTTCCCTTTAAGATGGGAAAAACACAGGGAAACAAAAAATTAATATTGCTTATTGAAAACTGAACACCATGGGAAAAGAACACAAACTTAAATTGCATAAAGGTGCAGTTATATACCTTTCTCAATTAAAAGTGCAATGTGATATCAATTTTTAGTTAAAAAAAAAATCCATGGGAATATTGGAATTTGTTAGCCACAAAGTATTCTAGACACAGTTTAACATGTTTAAAATGGTGGTGTTTAGTTTGGAGTCTTTGGATGAAAGGCTGAACATTCACAATATAATGACTTAATATCCTGAAATTGGTAGGAGGAGGACAGAAATTTCATTATCATCTTCTTAAATTCCTCTGAAAAAAATCAGCACAATGAACCTTCAAGGGGTGGTGTAGTCCCATCTGAAAGATGGGTCAACATGTTAAAGTTGTCTTTACAACTGTAAGTCTGTCTGGGGGGGGACAGACAAACAAACAAATGAAGGACACTCAATCAGAAAATGCACTTCCATCCTTGACCAAACCTCTTGTGTGTAGTTCCACAAATGTTGGTTCTGTCTCAGTTTAGTCAATGGCAGTATGTAAACTGTAAGAAAATTGATAATATGAGATAAGAGTCTGGAGGTCTCTTTCATTTCTGCTGTTGAATGAGATGAGTCCAAGCTGGCTTTAAGTAGTAGTTTCAAGTACTAAGAGGTGTGAGACTATGATGGCATGGGCTTGGGCATGTGGGCAGGAGGTTGGGCAGAGGCGCAGAGCCTGCCCTGGTTCTTGTGGTGCTGGGCTAACTTGGCAGTTCCCTTCTGGCTTTGCTTGAGTAAAACTGCCTCACAGGTGCTCCATGTGCACATCCGTGCCTCTGGTGGCAGTGTAGACATGCCATCAGAGCAAGTGGTAGGAGACACAAGTGGTGACGTTCACAAAGCCTTCACAAACCTAGAAATTACCATCTCCTTGGAGCTGAATTTGAGCAAGTCAGGAGCTGCATGGGTGAACAGGGGATCATAGTTTGAGATGCTGCTGCTGCCACATAATTTCCTTTGCTTGCAGATACACATTCCTGTAGGCGAGGACCCATCCTACTTTATGACATCCCTTTTGGTAGCTCACTGTTACTGAACTTTTTTATAGTAATACTAATGAATAAATATGAAACCATTTGTAGTTGTCTAGAAGGCTCCACACTATCCCAGTGGACAGTGATATAGCGCCAGCTATTCATTACCCAGGACTGCAATAATTTAGTCAACTTCTGCATGTAGTGCTCTGCCTAGGGAAAAAAAAAAGAAAAAAAAATATCCACCTAGTAGAAAACAACGTAGCATGAACTACTACTATGAAATCCCTTAACCTGCCTGTTAAGCCAACCTCTATTCTATGTACAGGTTTCCTGTTGGAGATTAACTTGGATTCATATTTTCACAAGTCATTTAGAAGGAACTCCTGCGCCCTGTTCCTAGTTAATTTTAAAATGCATAAAGCTTTGGAATGAGGACAGCAGTTAACAAATCTTTTCCTCGAGCACAGTGGAACATTTTTGTCTCAAGACTAAAGCACATCTCTTCAAAGGCTTATTTCAGCGCATGAAGTAGGAATTTCTGCCCCAGGAAATTAAGGATCATCAGAAATCTTCCCCAGTTGCAAATTACACTTTTCAGCTTTGACTTCCTCTAATGTAATCACCCCTAGAGCACCTAACTATGGAGAGATTAATTAAACCCAACAATTAAACAAAAACCCCAACCCTGTAGCTTATTACTAACAAAAGTGAATTGTTATGCAGAGTTTACAGTTCATCCCATGAGAGAGAATGGAAAGAAAAGAGGAAGAACATGTGGCAGCTAATAATAGTCAAAGAACTTAACACTGTTGATACGGGCTTAGATACTTGTGGTGCTGGTTGTGAGGAGATATACGTAGAGTTCACACCGAGGGGTGCACTTCTGGAGCTGGCTTTCTTGGGGACAGTGGCAGAGGTTACCCCTAAGATGTTTATTTCATGATGTTCTAAATTTTGGAGGCGTTTTTGATTGATATATAGAAGTAGTAGTGGGCGACATGGAAAGAATTGTGATTAATCCTCGCTGTAAGCGGACAGCTAAATGTACTGTATTACAGAGAACTTCCTACAGAATACATAGTTATACCTATCAAATCCTGTCCTTTCTGTCCCAGATTGCTTTATTCCATTTATTAAAGAATACCAGTCATAAACCCTAGTGATTCAGCATTCTTTTAAGGCTTTTAATATTCAAATAGTAATTTTTTTGCATTCACCAATTTCAAAATACTAACAGCTCTTTAGAAATGCTTCTATGTAGTTTGTCTGCTTTTTGATGGAGTAAATTTTTTGTCCTTTTGGTTTCAATATGTTTATGATCAATCACTTATACAGTCAAAATATTATACAATATGATAATTTAGTCATAAAATAACGGTATCGATTTTTTAATGGCCCTATGGACAAATTTGCTTGTTTAGTCATTGAAGTAAAATGATAACAAGGATGACTAATTCCTTAAATTCCTTTTTAAAATTTTCACTTTTAAAATCTCTTTTTCTGTGGTGGTTATTGGTAAGTTTTTAGCATTGGGAACAGCTTTACGATTCTCAGAGAAGATTTTTGTGATGTACAATGTTTTGTAAGCATAAAATAAATTCTAGTCTGAAAAGGTGTCAGTTTATTTTTGGTTTATTCAGTTATAATATTTAAAGCAAGAAGAAAGCCTTTGTGAATTTATGATGTATCAGCACATATACATACTGGTATATCCTTGTCCCAGATTCTCCTTAGTTTCATTCATTTCAATATTTCTGTTAGTGAGAAAAACACTGTGAAATTTGATTGTAGTTTTTCTGACTTGGTAGGTAAGTAGTGTAGCAACTTGGATGTAGCAAGCCTAGGAGCTGGAAAAATTTAAGGTCTGTCTGAAGTTGCTTTTACAGTAGTCATATGATGAAGGTAAGATACACGAAGAGCAAAGTAAAAAAAAAAATAATAAAAATTTATGCCTGTATTTTAAATGTAAGTGTATTCAGTGGCATCTTGCATTCTGATCAGGTTTTATCAGTGCTCAGTTTTTGTTGCTAGCATTTCTCACTGTCATAAACTACAGAATTGGTGAAATGATTTCTCAAAGGTTCAAGTATCCTGCTTAGCATATCACAATCATTTTTGTGCTGCATGTATTTCCAGTGTTTACAGGTATATTCCATACAAATAATTCAAGGAAGTGAATTTGAATAATTGTTTCTCTGAGGAATATGGGCCATATCTTTGTGTTAAAATTTAAATGGGTATTTTTTACATGCCACAGACTAGAACACCTGGGAGTAAAGTAGTCAGAAAAACATGCGTGCTTTTGAGTTGTGTTGAAGTCACTCTTGCAAAGGGAAAGATTTTCAGCTTGGTAATCAAATTTTTACGGCTTACAGTGTATCAATGTTTAGACTTTATATTTCAAAATTACATTCATTTACATCAGTAAGCATCCTTTGCTGTATCGAAAAAAATGTGTACTACTAAAATGACTTTATGCTAAATATTGTGAAAAACAAGAAGATGATGTTATGTAAAATATGCTATCTATGTAGGAAAAAGCTATTTTTTTGTTATGGGGACTCTCTTTTTTTTTTCATCCATGCCGTTAATCTAGCAGCAATTATAAGTAATCATAATACTTTGGTATTTGAGAGTAAAGTCAAAATGGTGATTAGCAAATACTTTCGATTGGATTTTCCCCCCTCAAAATCTTCAGAGTAAACTCTCAACTATTGAACTTGGGATTATTTTTGACATTAGAGAAACTGTTTTCTACAAAGTATAAAATGAATTGCAGGAATACCTACACAATTGTCTTTTATGTCTGTACATTATATATTTCCTGCATTTCCAAGAAATTGGATAAGAGATTGCGGCATGTTTTTATTGTGAGGTTTTTGGATTTTTTTTTGGTGGTGTTTTTTTTTGTTTGTTTTGTGTTTGGTTGGTTTTTTTCTGTGGTTTTTGGTTGGTTGGTTGGTTCAACTATTTTGAAAGTAGCAACATTAATGGGGAGAATATCCTAGGGGTTCAATAGCAAGTATGGTCTTTCAGTGTCCAGGAAGTATTATTCACTTAGACTCTAACAGCTCACTTAATAGAGAATAAATAGTGCAATAGTGCATCATAATACCTTATGCATTAATGTTACATGGGTCTTAAAATTTGATCACAAGAGAATATATTTTATACATGAAAGTTGAGTTGTTCTTCTGCAAGAACTGATGAAATGGTGTGGTTTTTTTTTTTTTTTTTTTCAATTGCATGCTAAACTCACAAATGACACTGAGTTTTCAGAGGAAAGATGCTTTGGACTTGTCGGTAGAAAGGTTGTACTTGCTTTCTGGACCGGTTGCAGGAGTTTATAGAGAAAACCGATTCAGGTGTATGTGTCAGCATGTGGTATTTGACATGTAAAAATTCTCCTTTGGAAAACCTGTGATGTCACCCACACTCAAATCACAGGATCCAGCTATAACCATGGTGAAGGTGTAGTTCCCAACTGAAGGAAATATCAAGTACATTCTGTACAGAAAAGTTCTGGAAAAGTGTAATTGCTTCAGCCTCCATAGCAATTACGGTATAAAATATTCTGTGTTATTTATTCCTGTTGTTCAAGCAAAAATCACTAAGTAGTCATGTTGTGGAGGAAGGAAACTTGTTTCCTTAGTGTTCATCTTCTTTTTTTCTTTTAAGTTTGTGTTGGTTTTTTGGGGGTGTGGTTTTTTTTGGTTTTTATTTTTGTTTTTTTTCTTTAAGCATACTAAACCAGAGGGAAATGGGTGAAAAGGACTAGAAGGTCTCAGTCTTGTATAGCATGGCAAATACTTACTTAAGATCTGTCATTTTGTCATCAGCACCCTTTTTTTCCATCAGCCTTAGGCTGTGCTCCTTTTATGGAACAACTGGCAATTAGTGATGAAATTGTATGTGAGATGTATGCTATGGAAGAGCTGGTAGAAAGCAAAAAATGGCTGAGTAATTCCAAAAGGCAGACTATAGGCTGTTTGAGGTTTCCCTGTTATGGTGATCAGAGAAAAGTCCCCTAAGGCATGTGTTAAGAAGAGTGTCATGCTTTCAGTCCCAGCAGTGAGCATGGACCCCAGAAGAAGCCCTTCTGCCTTTCAGGAGCATGTAGAGGGAGCTGGGTTGCTTGAGATGCTGGATGTGTTTCCACAGGCCACAGTCCTCCTCTGGAATCGTTTGAAGCTGAACCCACTTGTATTGTTTATTGGGTTTGTAGGACTGAAAGTATTTCACCACCAACACCCCCACCCCCCATAGTCTCTGAAAATTCTTCTTTCCTTGCTTGCCATGAGAACTTTACAAGGCATAATGAGATTATTTGGGTGTTGAGATTGGTGTGTGGGGGATGTGCCTTTATATTTGTTTTCCCTCCATTGTATGTTCCTTTCTCTTCCCCACTCCTCAGCCTGATTTCTGCAGGGCAGCTGAGGATTTCAGTGGCATGGGGAATTCCTGGAAATCTAAGCTTGTTAGCATTGTTGGCTGAATTCTAAGTAATTTGATTTGTAGAGTTTTTAACAAAGCTTTGCTTCCTAGTTTGGGTATATGGCCTGGTAGGAATCCTGACAGAAAATTTAATAAACTCTCAAATCCACAAAGAAAAGCATGTTTTAAAAGGGAGGCTGGGATTCTAAGACATTACAGTCAGTGGATAGAGGAGAAAGGAAAAAAAAAATATTCTAATTCTTTTTGTGATAAAATGAATGGCTTATTAATGTAGTGTTTCTAATTTATTTTATTTGTAAATTTGTGTCTGGTTGAGAGAGCTGTGAATCTTGCCTAAGCATGTACTAACAAAATGTGTGCACAAATCCGAGTTTCCTGGAATAAGCCAAACTCTTAGAGGGTTGGTGGAAGAGTTCCCTGCCTGATATCCCATGTGTTTTATCTGAATGCTGTGGTGTGTTGTTCAAAGTAATTTGTCGCTGCATTGAGAGGTCAAATCACCATTTGTGTCTGTTTGGTGCTGCTGATCTTTATTTTTCTTGCCAGCAAACACATTTTATTAATGTTTTAATTCAAGATTCTTTTTTCCCCCTACATGATAGTATTATCTCTGTTACTATTTTCCTCTTCATGTACTGATAGGTTTTTAACTGCATGATCTTTCTGGAGTACTGAGAGAAAGAGTACTAAAATAAAGTACAAATGAACATTTAAATTAAAAACTACTGAAAAAGATAATGTAAATTAATGTTTTTGTCTACAGAAATCAAGGTATTTGGATAACATATAGGTGTAATCTTAAAATGTTCACCTTGACAAAACACACACATTTATATAATACAGATATGCATTGATGGCTTCTGGCGTCGGCATCTGTATAACGTGCTTGGTTTCCTACAGCTACATTATTACACTTAGAAAATGAGAAACCACCACTGTAAAAGGTTTAACTGAAAACTAAAGGATGCAGGGACCAGGGACCTTTCCTTATTTAAGACTCCCCTGCAGCAGAATTTACCAGGGAAGTAAAAGAAGGAAGCCTCTATAAGGTTCCTTTTGCCAAGATTTTTCCCATTATGTTTATAGATGTTCTGGCGTCACATGCCTTGAGGTGGTGTACGTGACCTGTCTGCAGTCCAAAGACCAGCCATCCTCAGTAGAGGGCTGCCTACCTCCCCATTACTGTTCCCGGATTAAACTTGGCAAATTAGTTCCACTAGGTCCCCCACAGTCTTCCCTTTCAAAGGGAGGAACTTGCATCTGAAGATTTTTCCAAAATAATACTGTAGCCTTAAACTGTTGTATCTTCTATAATAACTCTGCTGGCTTACACACAGCCTGCATCTTCTTTCCTGTGGACTGCCACAAACATGCTAAATTTTCCCATTGCTGTCACCTCATTCGGGTCATGTACCTTTCCTTGCAGCACTGTTTGTAGGCAGTAGGGGATATCAGAGGTGGTCATTTAGGTCTGAAGTTGGAGAAGGGGAAGTCAATGGGAAAGTGTCCATTTGCACTGTACATGTACTGTGTATATAACAAATGCTGTAGACAGTGGTCAGCTAAAGGCATTGCATGTAAATTGATTGATCAGTTTAGAGCGCACAGCAGTTATTACCTTGCTAGTGATAGCAATTTTAATGGTAAGCTGCTTATCACAAATGTTCATATTAAAGAATGGAGATAATTTCATACTGTAGAGCATTCAGCAAAGTTGGTTTTTGTAGGTAATGAAACTAACGTGGTTAAGAATATAAAAATAATACTGGATGAAATTGTGCTACGAAACTTTGGTTCTATTAAATCAGTTATGCAAATATGAAAACATTTTCAGTAAAACCTAATCAGTTGTCAAGAATATGAGAAAAAATATACCTATTTGATAAAATAAAATTGTCTTCACTGCAATCTAATCAACTGCCAGGAATGAAACATCTCTAATTTGATTAAAATGTCCCTGTTGACCATAGTTATTTTATCTTGTCATAAATAAGAGGACTGACGTTCTCAAGACAGAAGGATAGCTTTTCTTACTGATTGTCAGCTTTAACTTTTCTAGTTCCTGCCCTTTTTCTGGCACTGATATTGATTCACTGATGTTTGAGGGCTGACGTGCCTTATACTTGGCCAACGTTATCCATACCTATGTTGCTTTTTCCATCCCGATTTCCATGCTCCTGTTAGTTTTTGTTAGTCAGTTAGTGTTTGTAGTTCTTACCTCTTCCACCTTATCATTATGTTTTATTCTGACTTGAAGAGATGAAGAGCATAGGAATCTCTTCTGGTTCAAATTTTAAAAACACCAGGCAGCTGCCAAGTACTTGTTATTGCACTTAGATAGCTTTACTTGATCATAATATGGGTGCATGTACTTGAATCATTCACCAAGAAGGGCCTGAGAGCAATGAAAGCGTGCTCACAAATTTCTTTGTTCAAGAATGATATATGTAAAGACAAAATAATACAAAAAAAAAAGTCCCGTCTATCATTAGGTCAATGTGTCTTTTTTTATATGCTTCTGTTCCTAGCTACTTTATTTATTTTTTTCATTTTCCCTCATGACATCTTACTTCTTTTTCTTTCCTCCCCAAGCTGCAAACGTCTTTTTCCTTAGTACTTTTTCCATTACTGTGTCAGTCTCCTCTGGTCTGAATT
This sequence comes from Falco naumanni, assembly GCF_017639655.2. Classification (NCBI taxonomy): domain Eukaryota; kingdom Metazoa; phylum Chordata; class Aves; order Falconiformes; family Falconidae; genus Falco; species Falco naumanni. The sequence continues at coordinate 31,469,171 of NC_054057.1, forward strand.
TTTCCTTTGCTCTTTTTGTAATTTGACCCTTGCAAATGATGCATTGCTAGACATATAAAGAGATTCCACTTATGGTCTAAAATTAACTTTCTAGTCTAAACTTGTCATCTAGGCAACCTCTGTAATCACTAGTGAAAGATAAATAGCACAAGAAGGCAATTCATCACATTTTAAGACTATGTTGAAACTGAAGGGATTAATTGCTGTCTGGGCCACCTGTATGTCTCTGCTGATTAAAAAGAGTGCCCTGGATGACAATCTTAAATGAGGTACCTGACTTTCAGATGGCTAAAATTAGATGAAAAGTATCCTACCTGTTGTGCAAGGAGTGCTGTTGGTAATGCATTGCCTTATTAAGATCTGTCCTACAGAGGTAGAAACTGCTTATAATTGGAATGAGATGGTGTCCACAGTTTGATCCTTTTTTTTTTTTTTTTGTGCCTTGAACTGATTTGCAGTGGAGACAACAGTTATATTTGGTTTTTCAGTAGTGACTTCAGCAATGTTGTGATTTTCTAGAAATCAAACCCCTACTATCTTGTTAGAATAGTTAATATTTATGTAGCTCTTGTGAATTTCTCACCAAATTGCAGAATCCATTGCATTTTTGACATGGGGAGTTAGAAGTTTCAGAGCATTTTTGATAAGGCCACACAGCATTGTACAACAACATAATTGGATAATAAACCAGCTATGTTAATCCAATTTTAAAATCATTGGGAACTAAATTTACTGGGTTGCTACTAAATCATAAACATCCCAACACTAGGTGTCCAGATACAATTTGATCATAAACAATCAATAATTTTTGTTTTTCAGTGGATTTGGAATTAAAAAAATAAAATTTGGAAATAGATATAAAATTATTTATGGAAAAATACTGTATGGGAAGATTTTGAGCAAAACTGTATATAAGAAAATATTTACTAGTTCCAATTAATCCCATAAGAAAAGTGGTGTTTACGCTTCTAATGTTTGATCTTCTTTTAACAGTGCCGTAATTCTCCACTGAACCATCACATTGGGAACAGTTCATAGTTCAAAAACTTCATCCACATAGACCAATGCTGTTTCTACAGTCTCCAAGCACTGTGAACTGAAGCTACAAATCTCTATGGAATTTATATCACCTGGATCAAAAGGAATGCTTTTCTGATATTTAACAAAGACCCTTACCGCCAGTATGACGAGCCAGGAGAAGTGGGTTAACCTTAGTCCTGGAGAGTTCTCTCAGCTTCAGAAATATGCAGAATGTAAGTGATTATTTTTTTTTTCAGTATGATTTTATGGCTAATAAAAAAGAAAGAATATTTTGAATGCAGAATATAATATTACTAATTATTGATATTATTCACTGTCAAGTAAGGGGCTAAATTATGGTTAATGTTTTTTTTAATCCAACACATGTTTTTTGGAGGGAAAAAACAAAATCACTTGGAGCCTGTAGGTTTTGGGTTTTTTTTTTTTACTGAACAATTATTATCCAGTATGGTACCATGTAGACTGACTAGTGGCTATGTGATTATGGATATCTGGAGAGCATATTTTTATGGCTTTGTCATGTTAAGTTCGTCATAACAATTTGTAGGCTGCTAATAGAGTGGTTTTGTATTAAAAAGAAGGCTTGTGCAGTCATGCAGGAAACATGGAGGTTCCAGGAGAAACACATCTAGGTGTTGAATATGAAGATGTTTCTAATACTATAAACATTTCAAAGGAGGTGATGTCCTGTGAAAGAGCAGGAAACAACAACCTTTCAAAGATGACTATCCCGTTCTTGAGTTATTGCTTAGGTAAAACTTCCTTTAAGTGGCCTGAGCAACTTAAATAGCTTGGAATTACATGCTTAGAGGACTGATGCTGAACATGAGAAGTTAGATTATGAAGCCTGATAATAATTGAACTGGAAAACCTCAAGAACGTTTAGGAAGTTTTCTTATATGATGAATAGTCTAAATTTACATTTCTAAAAATGGAGAAAATCTCATATGACTAATGAATGTTGTTGATTTATTACTAAAGAAACCATTTGCTTATAAATTAAAATGAAGAATGGTGAAAACTGGAGGTTGGTTGGTTTGTTTTGCCTGTGACATCACAGCATATACTTAATTGTATTTCAGTGTAGTTGTCTAAGAGAATAATCATAAAATGATTTCTAGAGTTAACTTTAATCGTACATTCCACTGGCATGTGATGGAGATTCGTAGTATTTTCATGATACCAAGTTAAGCCATGAATGATGCTTTTAGTGCAATGTTATACAAAAAAAACCCAAAAAAACCTAATCAGGCAGAAATATTTACATCATGCTTTCTTGAACAGGTGTATTTGAGTCTCACAGTTTTCTACAATTGCTGTATAGTTTAAACTATTCTATTTATTAACAAAGTATGTTTTCTCCCCATGCCACCTTCTTGATTCAAAGGATAAGTTATAAATATAAAGGAAATTTGCTCCATATACTGCTTTGTCCTTAATGATGTTACCAAACAAGGAGCTATTTTGTTTCTCATTTCATAGTGGAAAAGAAGACATTGATACTTGCCTGGTATTTAATCAATTGGGACTCCTCATTAAAAGAAGGACTTAAAGATATCTGAGAAAGGAAAACATCTGTGCTTTTTAGTTGTTTTTATTTTTATGTAACACACAGAAACATTAAATAAAGGGGAATGGGATGCAATTACACAGACCTTAAAAAGAACACATCAAAATTCTATATTAATCTTCTGTTGCCTTCAGCGACCATTGCAAAGAAAACTTTGTATTTCGCATGTTTAATACAAATAAGCTTTTCTAAAAATTACATCACCAAATGGATAGTAAACATAGTATATCAGTTTAAGAAAAAAAAGTTCTGAATGTATTTTCTACTTCTTGGGAAAATAATTTAAAATTATTCTTTATTAATTTTTTCAATAACAGAAATCGAAAATTTCTAATGGAGAGAGAATAGTTCTTAGTTCAGAGAACACAACCACATAGAGCTGTTGCTTTAGTAGAACCTGATATCAGGATAAAGTGTTTGGTGAAGTTGGTTGTGGGTTTGTGTCTACATTAAAGAAAGACATGATGACTTTCAGGCTTCGTCAGCTTTCCTGGAATAGAAGGATGTTAGTTTGAAAATGTGAAATGTGACACATCTTTGTATAAATAGCTCAATTTCTGAGGCAATTAAAAAAAATTGTTAATGGTATACAGACTTTGATTGTATAATGTCAAGGGAATATAACCCAGATATAGGGCTTATTTTGAATTTTTGAGTTGTCCAGTTTAGTTTTCCTGAATGACTGAATAGCAGTATCTTTAAAAGTGTTATTTCAGACTTCAAAACACACTATTTTTTAAAAAAACTGAATTGGATCCAACATTTTTGAATTTGATACTTTTTTTATCTAACATGCAGAGATATGGAATGTTGTGACAGTAGTTGCCTTTACTCATTACCATATAGTAATTAAATTATGTTGAATTGTATGAAGTTTTTGAATATGTAATTGCTTTGATATTCCTTTGTCTTTGTTGAACATGGCAAACATGTTGAACTGAAAAAGCACCGAATTTCTAGCAGAGTTTGGCTAGTGTGGTGGACTTTGATTTATCTAACAGAAAAACCCCACAGGAATTGCACTTTTCCCCAGCATGTGACCTGAGGTACTGGTGGGTCTCCTGCAGGAAGGAGAGATGATCCGAGTGTCAGAAGGTTACTTTATAGGGGAAGTTGACTCTGTGGCAGTTGCCTGCCTACAGGGGGTTGTGATGAGTCCCCAGCCTTGCCTTTGGCTAAGCAGCAGGTTTCATTGAAGGACTCCAGAATACAGTAGGGAATTTTTAATGAAGTCATTGTTTTCCACTTTCCTGCTGATATGTGGGGACGTAATTTGCTCTGCCTTTCATTCAGCTTGGTGTAGAGACTTGACTTCATAAATCTTACCTAAATTACAACGTTATTTTTTAATGATGGAAATTTTAACAGATACACTTTTTTGAATTTACAAAATACAATGTTTATAATCCCTATTTTAGTTTGAACCAGGCCTAAAGTGAGTACGGGAACAAAGAGTACAGTCTCCCAGAAACCTGTCTACCTTGGATGTCAGTGACTTTGGATCGTACTCATAGTGGCTGATAGTCACATCTACTTCATGAGGCCATTGGAATCAGAATTACTTTTGTACAACTGTGGTGGGTTGACCTTGGCTGGAAGACAGTTGCCCGCTAAGTGGCTCTATCACTCCTCACTCTCTTCCCCTGCTCCAGCGTGGGGTCCCACCCATGGGGAACAGTCTTCTACAAAATTCTCCAGTGTGGGTCCCTTCCATGGGCTGAAGTTCTTCAGGAACTGTCTGTTCCAGCCTGGGTCCCCCGTGGGGCCACAAGTCCTGCCAGCAAACCTGCTCCTGCCTGTGCTGTTCTCTCCACTGTGTCCTGCCCAGGAGTCTGCTCCAGTGTGGGGTCTCCACAGGGTCACAGCCTCTGTCAGGCAGATGCACCTGCTCTGGTGTGGGGTCCTCCATGGGCTGCAGGTGGATAACTGCTCTGCTGTTAACCCCCATGGGCTGCACAGGGACAGCCTGCCTCACCATCATCTTTACCATGGGTTGCGAGGGGCATCTCTGTTCTGGTGCCTGGAGCACCTCCTCCTCACCTTCTTCACTGACCTTGGTGTCTGCACAGTAGTTTCCCTCATATATTTTTCACTCCTTTTTCCCAGCTACTGTTGCACAGCAGGTTTTTTTCCCCCCCTTCTTAAATATGTTATCCCAGAGGCGCTACCACCATTGCTGACGGGCTTGGCCTTGGCCAGTGGTGGGTCTGTCTTGGAGCTGACTGGTGTTGGTGTTCTCAGACATGGGGGAAGCTTCTGGTGTCTTCTCATAGAAGCTACCCCTGTAGCCCCCCTGCTACCACAACCTTGCCATGCAAGCCCAATACAACAGAAGGCTGAAATATGAAATATTTCTTAAGCCGTGTCATTTTATGTAGGTATTTGATAGTAAGATATGTGTAAGACTGGAAAAAAGTAGTATAGCACTTCAAACAACAAGATGTACAGAAAGAGTTTTTTCGGATATGTTAGTGTACACACATTCTGGTGCACAAATAAAATGTATGCTTTCTTTTAATTAAGTTTTTATAATTCAGAATCATTAAAGAAATATACTGTTACAGGGGAGTGTAGTAGGCTGACCTGAGCTCAGTGGGTAGAATTCAGAGTTCACCCTTACATCTCTCTCATGCTCAGATGCTGTGTTGGTGATTCACAGCATTTACTATTGTTGATGCAAAGCAGATACCTTTAGCAGTTGAGCCCAAAGAGGGGATGTGTTGAGGTGCCTTGCGCTAACCCGTAGCAAGCTTTAAGCACAGAGTGTATTTCAAGTTCTGCTTCTCCTTGGAGCCTAAATATAGTTGGTTAAGAAGGTTTGCTCATTTATTTTCAGGTGAGGAGTCAGTGTTCTGCACTTCATATGCCTATCCACCCAGGAAATCTTTTCCTTAAAATGCATTTGCCAGTGTCTTGCATATTTTCTGGGTGGTCAGAAAAAACCCTCATGGAGTTTCTTTCTCAAGCCGAATACCCTCAACCTAAACTGGCTACAGAGATACAGTGTTGCTTGTGTGACACCTCCAGCTGCTGTCTTCCGCATAAGCACCCCACCACCACCACCTTTCTGCTCTCACAGCTTTAGTTTTGATCCAGGATTGGAATGAGTGGTCACCCAGACTACTGCATAGTAGACAAGGCAAACTTGTAGGAGTGAGGAGTTTGGGTTTGTGTCTTTCAAGGCTGAAGCTCAGTTTGAACTCGTATCCTCTGTCTTTCCCCTAACCAGAAGGCAAGTCTGTCTCACTTCCACCTGTTTTATGAAGATGATTCTTTCTGCCAGACTCTGATGAAATCAGTCACATCTGCAGGTATTATGGTTTCTAGGAATCGCAGAGGAATGGGTCTGCCCAGGTTCTAAGAGGCAAATTAAGTGCCTCTTCTTATCTTTAGACTGTAACAGAACTCAGGAGGCACCTAGGTGAGCTGCTTCTTTTCCACATTGTTTGGCTTTAGTCATGTAAAGGAATTTTGAAACCATACTGAGATACAGGTGGCACAGATAATAAGCTTAAAGTACTTCCAGAGTTAGGTTATATGTGCAGAACTGTAGGTGATAGTGTGGACATTATAGATCCAGCTGTCCTGGGTTTAGAGGTCTGAATTTGGTCTAAATCCCCTTTTTAGTTACCAAAGCAGGTGTGTGGATCTTTCACTATACCAAGCCCATTAAACTCCTCATGTTGCCTCTGACAGGGACGTGTGCTTTCCACTCTGTGACTGAAAGACACTGTTCCAGTTCAGTGTAGTTCCACTGTTAATTGATACTCTGTTAGCTTGATGATAGTCTATCCACTCTTGCAAATACAATTAAACAAACAAGGCCTGCTTCTAGCTCTGTGTGCAGGTACTGTCCTTGGCATCCTCTTGAGAAGTTACTACCACATCTTGTCTACCTGTCATCTTCATCACATTTATAGTATGATTCTCAGTTTTATCCAAGTGTATTGTTTGGTGAACACAAACCCTGAATGTAAAATTTCTTTCCTGAATGCATAACAGCTTTGCCCAATTTCCATAAATGGCACCGAACAGCAAAAGAGAATGAATTCTCCACCACTTAATCCTAATCACAAAACATTTCACTCTAAGCAATACTCAGAACTTATTATTAAGGGAATATCTTCCAGTAAATTAATCCAAGGAATAGCCGTAGTTCCGTTTTACTGAATAATTTTTGAGCCCAATACAAAGCAACTTTATACTTCCAATTTAAGACCTTTCTTCATCTGCTTGTCATAATTAAATAATTTGGAGCTTCAACTGAATTTTTTGGAACAGTTTAGATATTACTTTTAAAAGAAGAAAAGTGTATTTCTAGAATTCAAAGAGCATATTACCTAATACTTGGCTCTTTGCAGTTAATATGCATGTGTGTGTTTTTTGGAAGAATAATTATTTCCAAAGACAGTTCTTCTGTGTCCTCCTTGCCAGTCAAATTAAAAGTACTCTCTTCTTGTTCTGAAGAGAGAAAAGTAGAAAATATTTTGCATTAGATTTTTGCCTGTCATTAAAATGCTTCCCAAGAATATGTGAAAAGAAAGAGAACTGAGATAACAACAACAATAATAATGTAGCCCACAGCAAATCCTGAAGATTCTAAGGACATACATGCACTCAAAAGAAGAAAATTCTTATTTTTCCCCTCCTTCAGATTTCATGATCAATGCTGGCTGCGGGAAAGAAAGGTGAAGAGACGTAGGTGTTTTTCTGCATAATAATGTCACTGCATAGGATAAGGTACATATAGGGCTTCTCAGGCAGAGAGCGTTTCTTCTAAACTGTATAGAATCAGGTATATGCATAGTTCTGTACTGCTTCTAACAGCAGCCTGAATTTTAAGGACATTAGAGAGAAACAATATAAACAGCTTTATCGTGATTAGTTTGGACAGGGTTTTTTGAATCCTTTTTATTAAATGAAGTCCTAATTATTTCTTAAGGGGAGTTTAGAGATTCCTGCTCCAAAAGCAGGTGTGAAAATATTGAAGGGACTGGAAACAGTTAAAGCAAGACTGTTTCACGATTCAGCTAGGCTTTAAAAGAAAGAAGGCAGGGCTTCCCTTCATAGGTGGAGAGAGGCAAAGACCTCTGGGATCTGGCAGCATGCGTGCTCTGGGGAAATAGCTTGGTTTTGTGTTGTCCTTCTGAGTTTGTCAACAAAATGTGCCCTGAGGAAAAAGCCTGAAAAAAACCTTTTTGCAAAACTTTTGGCAGTGATGTTTTTCCCAGGCTGGTGGAGAAGAACTTGGGCAGACTGTCACAGCCTGCAGATATAAATAGATACTGGAGTGCTACTGAAATGGCTGTGAGATCAGGAACAGCATTAGCTGCTGCAGCATCTTTTGATGTAGCATCAATAGCTACTGCAAGAACTAGACAGTGGTAAGAATTTTATAGGGGAACATGAAGGAAGAATTTGTGAAAAAGATCTCTAAAGAGAAACAGGAAGGTCAGCAGAAGTTTTGGTGCAGAATTAAGTTGCCAGGGACTCTTGGGTGGGTTTGATTCTGTGGCTCTCACAGATGGAAAAGATTTTCTTTTACAATGTGTATAAATGATAACCTGTAGGGAACTTCATATATATCTGGCAGCTGGTCACCAGCAGCTATGGGCCGTTATGCAGTCGCTCATAGGGTCCCAGGCTTCTAGTGCCACATGGAATTGTGCTAATTCCAATGAGGGAATGGGCCTCATCAAAGAATAAAGATTTTTGGCTATTTTGGAAAGTGGAGAGAGAAAATTGCTGGTGATTACTGAGAAGTTTTACCCAAGTATTGGATCTTAGGAGTATGGTGTTTCTGCTGGTGTTAGTAAAGATGAAGGAAATTAGCTTCTTATAAAGCTTTGTCAGAGCCTGTCAGACTGGCTGAAAGGAGTATGGCTGTGTTGCCTGTATGATAACCCATACACTTGGAGAACTTCATGGAAAAGGATACACGGTTTAGTGGGAGATCCTCTTTGCATGCAAAGCCAGCTGGGGATGGAGTGGCCAGAAAAAGGAGTCAGTTTATGATTCATGGAGTCTGAGTCCTAATTCAGAGTCTGTGACTGAGGACTAAAAATATGACAAGGAGAAACTGATGTCCCACTGAAGGGCTTGGTGGGGCACTTGCTTTAGTTCTTCTGACAGGTGAGCTATGAACTATGCCTATTGGTACTGTAATTTTTTTCTTAAGAACTATGATTTTAAATACTGGGTGCACATTCCTGTGTTGTACCCATTTAGAGAAAATGGGATAGAAATACTTTATCTGATAGGTATAGGCTGTAGTCAGATTTATTCTAAGAAAACCTTAACTCCTTGTGAAGGAATGTGGTTATATACAGTCTGTACAAATGAGGATATTAGATCCAACTTTATAACTTGTATTAGACTGAAATCCAGAATAGAAAAGATACAAAGTGAATTTGTTTTTCATTTAACCAGTCGTAGTTGGGACTTGGCCTCTGAAGATTATTTCATAGATTAAGTTGTGAGGAGTGGAGAGCTGGACACCAATGCCAGCTGCAGAAGTATTAATGGTCTCTATCCTTTCTGTCATCAGGGATTCTGTGTTAGGTCTTGAAGAGACTGTAAGATAGGTATGATAAGCCAAGCATTTCTGAAGGAAAAAAAACCAAACACCAAACATACAATAATACAGTATGATCTGGATCTTTGAGGTGGGCTTTCTAATGACTTAAAATACTTAGTGTTCCTGCCATGTTATATGCTTATCTATGACTAGCAGATGTGTTTTCACCCAAACAGAAGCCAGTCAATTCTGCAGTTAACCTGTCTAGGGTAAACAGAGTCATATTGACTCTGTCCACAACTGTGAGGAAGGAGGAACCTTCTCATGGCTGTCAGATGGATACTCAGGTGTACGCAGAACTTGTTTACTGCTTCCATACCCATACTGAAGAAAGGCATCCAACTTGTTTAAGGTGCGATAGGCTATTCAGGGAAAAGGACAATGCAGAAGAGAAGACCTCTTTACTTTGACTAAATGGCCTGTCAAATTATTCAGGAGTTACTTTATTTCATGACAAAAGCAATGCCTCTGAGCCCTTTCAGTCCCTCTCACGCTACTATATTCTAATTTAAAACAATCTTTTAGGAACTAATGGCTTTCCTAGAACTTTATTTGAATTGTATACAGCAATGGCACAAAGTGATGACATTGAGTGACTTTTTGAATATCTTATTACAGTATTATGTTCATGTTTTAGCTACTTTCAGAGATCCTCTCCTGTACTCTGACTGCAAGAAACTTCATATACCAGCTGCGGGGAGACATGTTTTAAGAGAGGAAAATAATGAATTTACATTTGTTTATGACTATCAGGTGGCAAAATTGGGACATACTCTTCTGTTTATAAGATCCTGTATTCCTCTGCAGAACAGAGGATGCTCCCAGAAATACCTGACTTGTTCAGGAGTTCTGATATAAAGGAATTGTAGGCAGCAAAATGCAAGACTACTGTTACAGCTGCATGCTGTTGACTGGAGGCTACTAGCAAGAGGCCATACATCATAACAGAAAGAGACTTAGTCCATTTAGTAAAAGCAGAGAAGGCAATAGGCATTTAGAATAAACTTGTAATTCAAATTTTTTTAAGATGTTGTTAACTGGTCCAGAGTAGGATCAGTTCAATGAAGCACCAACTGTTTTTAGCTTCAATTGCTATCCTACAGAGCTGCTTCTGATTCCTGAGTGATTGAGTGGCAGGAGCAAAAATACAGTGGCTCAGAAACTTGCATCTTTCATTTAGGGGTAACAAAATTATTACAGAGCAAATGGTCTCAGTTGTGATAGTGCTAACACACTATTTGTCCATTCTAGGAAAGCTAGTGAAAGTGTCAACATTTTGTATCTTTTTAGATCTCATATAGAAGAAATGTTAGAGGAATTAATGAAGGGATAAAATTGATGCTGCATGTTGGGTAGTACCAAGTTGCATTGCTCTGAGACTCCAGGTGTAAAATACTATTAAAAAAAGCTGTTGTTATTATTACAGACACATCATTTGAACACAGAGAGGCAGTTACCGTGCTTGCTGTATGATGAATAGGATACCGTCACGTCATCAAGAGCACATGGTGGCCTCACTAGAAGATGATAATTTACTTGCAACCATCTTGCATGTTTGCTTCATGTGGGAGAATGGGGGAGAGAAGGTGATTACAACACCTGGAAAAGACTGCAATGTTTACTCAGTCTCACCAAGCAGTGAAACACAGTAGCTCAGTACAATACAGATATTGGTTGTGTGAGACTGGAGAATGTTTGACCTTCATTTTTGGGAGAGTCATGTTTCCTACATTATGCTACTAAGTTTCCAGTGTTTCCACTGAGGACATAGTGGCTGTTGAGGTATCTGGGAAAGATTAAGTTAGTCAAGAGCTCTAGCACTGCCAGTAGTATTGGGGGTTTTGTTAACTCTTAAACATGCAGGTAGATCCATGGTTCTTAAATAATATAATCAGGCTCCAAAATGCTGGGCCTTTGTTGCAATAGAAGGGAATTATAAGTCTTGAGGGGAAAAGTCAATTACTGTACATTTCCATCTTCAATGATATCATTGTAGGAAGCAAATCTAAGAGTTCCTAAGTCCAAAATAGAAAAACCTAAGTTCCCAAGTCTGTGGCATACATGGTGTATGGTGGCTGACACCGATACCTCCTGTCTTAGAATCCTGAATGGCAAATGGTGTCATCTCACCTTTGCTTCTGTTTCCTCTGTTAAAAATAACAATTCCCTTCTAGAACTGAAGCTGCACAGATACATGCTGCCAGTCATTAATGCCTAGTGTTGCAGCATCAGCTGTTACTGGAATTGAACACATATTGTGGTTATTAGAAATCTGACACATGGTCATAAAATTACTGAATGTGTGTTTATACACTGTAAAATGTATAAACATTGATTATGCCTTTGTTACATTTCCCATGTTTCTATGTGTCTTTTGTATTTCTTTTTCTTTATTGTTTGGTTGTTTCTATGGACATTTGCATGTAAACAGTGAGAAGCTTTTGTTTCTTTAGAGTTCATCTGTTCTCATTGCTTATTCTCTATTATAAAGATTGGGGGATAATTCAATTGGTTGCTGTGGAAATGAGCCTGATGTCACAAACAGAGAATTACAGTTCACCAAGTCTTGAAGAAACAAAGTGGGAGAATGGACTAATTAGGGAGCCATGTGACTGTGGCAGAATCTCAGGTCTCATTAAAAACATGTATTTTTAGTCCTTGTGTTGCTATAGAAGAGTTTGAACATGTAATTCAAATGATGACAATCCATGGCTTGTCAGAAAAACTGAAAAAAATATAGCTCTGAGAGAAAGGATGATCCCCCTGCTTTTATGGGATTTGAACTCCAAGAACCAGTAGCTGGTGGTGGGTCCCCTCAGCCCAGCAAAGCTTCACGTGGACAGAAGTGGAAAGCTGCTTGTCCAATTCATCCACTGAAAATATATACCTTGCTATTAGCGTTACCACTTAGGCTGTTCTGCCTCTCCTGGATTTCTGAAGAAAGCAGAGCCAAACTGCCTCCCCTGTTGCTTATGAGAACAGGAGATATGTTGCTCTTGATGGGTCAAATCAAGAATCAGAGGTCTCTGTTTGAAAAAGAGTGGGCTTAGGGCTGCCTGATGGTGTCAGAAGGACTCTCTCCCTGTTGGGATTGAAGGGACCTGGATTGCATTCCTCTCTGTTCTTTTATTTCAATTAAAAGAAGCAAAAATTTTAAATGTGCTTATAATTATGTATGTTTTCATTGTTTTTCAACCACTAAAAATATATTGCTTTTTCTGTGGCTTTGAAAGACTTTTAGTGGGTGTTATTGAGTGTCACTGCATAGTTTTGTTGGCTGCATTGTAAAATGTAGTGGCTTTCTGAGGACATTACTGATTGCTAAATTTGGTTTTAGAACTGTCAGATTTTGTGTAGTTTATAGTTTTATTAAAACCAGTATGGAATATTAAGAAAAGAACTTGTGATTAAATTCCAATATAATATTTTCTTTCATAGTTTCTGAAAATATAACTACTTGATTTTATTTTCAACATAAAAGTTTATAAATAATTTGAATTATTGAGAGCCTTAAATTAATTGTAGTTGTAATGATAGTTAGTGATAATGAATTTGCTTAGAAGAATGTATTTCTCAGAATTAACTGACCTAGTAATAGATGTTTTCTTTCATGAAGGCATACCAAATAGCTTTAAAATGCTTTGTTAGCTGATGTTTGTTTGTTGGGTTTGGTTTTGTTGATTTGTTTTTTTGGTGGTGGTTTTTTTTTTCCCTTTTTTTTTTAAAATTTTTTAAGTAGAGATCTATTTCTACTTTAATAAGTTATTTGTATTTGAAATTCACTACAGAGATGGGACAGAATCTAGCATTTTATCTGTATCGGAATGAATTAATTGAAGACCCTGGCAGGCATTAGTACTGCTTTGGAAGAAAGCATAGGCTGTATATTATATAAAAGACTATATATTGTAGGGGTTGAAATTAATGTAAGGAAACACAGTGAAAATTTTAGGCTGTTATGAGAGCAGAATGGGAAGACAGTTTATGTGCTAAGAATGTATCTGAGTGCTTTATTGAACAGCAGCACTTCCAAACTGTTAAAGCCTATCCAATACTGGAAATTATTGAAATGATACCAGAGATGATGAAAGCAGATTGAAGAGATGCAAAGAAAAAGGGTGAGTGGCAAGGTAAGTACGTTATGCAAGTTTTGAACTAAGGTTACAAATAGATGGTAACTACCATTTTAACAGCATGAATATAGGAGATTCAGACTTCCTGGGATGAAAAAGGTGAAAATCCTGAAGAGTAAAAAATCATAAAAATAATTGAATTGAGCCATGGGTCAATGAAACAACAAAAAAAATAGCTTCAAATAAAGTTGGAGCCTACCAACTTTTGGTAGACCAGTATTCATGGATCTGTGCTTATTTCTACAACTTGTAGGTAATGCATTGAGTGATTTAATGAAGCTGAGAGAAGAACAGATCTCAGAAAGAGATGATTAGCACAAAATCAGTGTGGGAATTTAAAGTCATAACAGTAGACAGGAGCCAAAACAGAGCTCAATACCTAATGGTTGATTTTTGGAAATTCTTGACATTTGGATTTTGGTCATAAAAGATAATTACAAAAGAGAGAGAGAAACAAATGTTGAAATTTAGGGGAATGACCTGGGGCAGAAGGGAAGGAATTCAAGTAGAAAATTAGTGGCTAGGCAAATTTTATATTGATTTAAATTAAGGTAACTATTCCATCTTCTGTGGAGATCCTTGTAGATATTTTTCTATAAAATCATTATTATGAAAATCTGTGCACAAGTGCTATTATTTTTGATTCTAAAGCTTGACTGCTTATTTAGCTAATTTTGGCTGAGGTTGAATCCAAATAAGTACTCAAACTGGAATTCAAAATTAGCCACTCGCATTCCCTTTGGAGGTGCTCTTATACTAGAATAAATCAGAAATGATTATTCATTCAGAATTATTTCAGTAGATAAGTAGGTAAGATGTTAGTTAACTAGGAATTAGCTAATAATTAAAGGAATACTGACCCATTTCATGTTCCTTTGTTTTAAGCATAGAACCGTATTTTTCTGTTTTGCCTCAGACACAATGTTGTCATGTTGCTCGTCAAGTCCAAGCTTATTACTTCATCTAACATGTGGTCTGACATGTGATACCTCCAAAAAGGACCATGATATCTCCAAACAGTATATGATACTTTGACATAATTTTAAATTATCCTTTAGGATGATTCTGAGGGTTTAAAGGATACACAGAAAGAATGACAAAATATAATTAAGTTGTCCCAAATGGTACAACAGCACATTCTGAAGTATTTCCCAGTGTAACTACATGCTTAAATTTAAGCACGCACTGAAGTTTTTCTGGGTTAGGTTTCAAGAAGCAAGTGCTAGAGTAGCATTTCCTTTTAACAGCCTTGTAGACGCATAATAAACTGACTATGTAGGAGTACTACTGAGCTGCTCTTCAAATTGCAAACTCTCCAAGACAGACTCTTAATATACTTTGCAGCTCTGTGTACACATTAGAGCTTAAAGTTGTACAATATTATATTTTTTAAAATAACCTGAATAAGTTTACTTTAAATGTCATGATTTTCCTACCATTAATAGCTTTCATAAGCACTTGAGATTCTTTCCCCACCTCCTGGTTTGTCCCCCACCCCCATTTTTTTATCTAGCCACAAAACCTGTGTAGCTTTTTGGCTAACACCACTGCCTCCCATCCCACCCCCCCCCCCCCCCCCCCGAACAAAATTAAAAAAAAACAACCCAAACAAATCCGGTCATCTCTACAGCTTAGCATCCTGTCCCTGGCAGGCATGCATTTGCAAAGTTTTGTAAGGGTTCCAGGCACAAATATGCTAATCTTCATTCAGGGTCTAGCTTGACATAAAAAACAATATCAAATTTTGCATAATTATGCACAGTGAGTTGTAATCACATCTCCATTTAATTATTTTAGTGGAAACTAGCAATATGGTCTCTGCACTACATAAAGTTTTTGGCTTGAAATGGAGTCAGGCCTCAATGAGTATTGTGTTGCTTCCAGTTAATAAAGCTGCATAAACTGCTTTATATAATTTGGATAATGTATAAGGAATATACCATGTCACTGCATTTTTGTTATGTTAAACTTGCTAGTTGATGTGTACTTCAGCTTTTATACTGAAAGGTGTTATTTAAGGTAAGGAGTGACGTAATTTTGTTGGATAGGAATGCCCACTGGAGATGTTATATGTACAGAAAGTTGTTCTCTAGAAAGGGTTTGTCATGTCTTGTTTTTCCCCCTCGGGAGTCATGTAGTAGCTACCAGGTATACACAAGAGCTTCCTTCATACGCCTGTGCTGTTCCTGCCGCCAGCGATAGAGAAGTTGTGTTTGCTTGCTGCTGGCTGCTACACAACTTATAACACCAGAGTAGTACGTGTAGCGTTCTGAGGTGGTGATTAAGGCAAACTAGGGGTTTTAGTTGTGATTAATCCTGTATATAACAGCAGGTGAGTTTTTGTAAGTGCTTCTCTTATTCAGACTGCTAATGTATCACTATGAACACGTCTATAATAGCATTCTAGTGCTTTTCGGCCAAGCTTTGTACAGACCACATGCCCATGCCTGTATCTTTCAAAAATAGAGTGATTATAAGAAAAGCCAATATACCCACAGTTCCCAACCAGTTTAGCTTAGGAAAGTTGATCATCTGCTTTGTTCCACAGATTGTGAAGCATCTCTGGGATTTGATTTCTGCATTGTTTTACTAAATGCCTGTGTTCATCTGCTTTTTTTCCATAAGCGCTGTCTCAAGGCCCTATTCCTTTCTGAGGACTGGATTCTGTCTCATTTTCCTCCTCTCTTTGTGAAAGAGATGAAAGTGCTTTCTCTTTCTCCCACCTATTTAGTTATTACAAACCAGTAAGTGTGGTTGTATAAAACAAGGCAGATCAAAGAATGGGAAATGTTTTCATCCCTTTCACAAAAGGAGAACAAAGTCCTTTATCATAGCAGATTTTTATTACTTTAATTGTGCATTTTTTTTCTTGATGTTTTTACTAATAGTTATGCAGAATATCCTCCTTGTCCTAATCTTTCATGAAACAATGCTTCACCAAGAGAGATTCTCGCTTTTACTGATACTGGCTTTCAATTTAGTGTAAGTAATAGTCTTACATATAATTCTGAAAAAAATATTTTTTTCACATACTTATTCTAGAGTTGTGGTTTGTTGGTTGTTTTTTTTTTTTTTTCTCCCCGCACTATACATATTTAGTCTTAGATAAAAGTCTAGTAACTTATGCTGCATAACTACAGTGATTGATGGAGCTTTGTAAAAGTGGGTGCCCTTAGCCCTTGCCAAATGACCATCAGTAGATAGGTTTGAAGCTTGCTATCATAGCTGAGATTGTTCAAACTGATTTTTTGGTTGGCATCCAGTTGCGTTTTGAAATTTTATGCAGTAACGCTGTCGAACTAGTAATTCTAATAGTCATTTTAGGGGAATGGAGAATTTTCTGCTTCATTTCCATTTGCAGGTCTGGAAATTCAAACAGCATCTTAAAACTTCTAAGTATTTTTTAACAGTCTGGCTTTGGAGGTTTAAAAAAAATGGAGCCAATTTATCTAAATCTTCCTGCCTCATAATAATTACATTTTCTTTTAACAATGTTAATTTTTACAGGGTATCCACTGTTCTCCACGAAATTAATTAGTTACAAGCATTTCTTCTGAAAAGACCTTCCCATTTCATTTTATCAAGTATTCTCCACTTTTAATCATAGTCAGAATATCATAATTTGCCTCGAAAAATGGTGTAGATTAAGTACAAACATGGAGAGAGTGAACAGGGAGGCAGATAAAGTCTGATTTTAATAAGCTAGTTATTTTGATTAAAGGATTGCAAGTATGTAGCCATCAGGAATAAAAGAGAAGTAGTTAGGCACAGGTGAAAAAAGAAGTAGCAACTAAGAAGATTGGAGAAATTTTGAATAAAATAAAAATAAAGAGGAAAGAAAGCTTAATGGGAAGCAAGATAGTATGCATGAAATGATTAAGGCTTTATGTGATGGTTGGAATAGAGAATCTACAGAAGTGGGAAGAAGGTAAGGGGATAATAGAAAAGTATACACTATTCCTCCAGTGGAGGAAATAATTCATAGTGTTTTCAGAGAGGTTAAGAAGTGATACTTTATAAAAACTGTATTTGTTTTCCTGTATTCAAATTATCTACTGAATCACATGCAGGCTTTTAAACGACTTGAATTATAGCTCTTGTCTTTAAGATTGAAAAGAAGTCAATTCTTGATCTTGATCTTTGTAAAGCGCTCAGTGCCTTTACAGGACACACAGCAGACTGAATGGTAAGCTTTCATTCTGATTTTCCAGCTTTTATGTGATTACAATTGACTCCATATGATGCATGTTGTTGTAGTAGTGATTAAAGTTTCGAGGAAATGGCTTGAATTCTGATAGCAGGAAAATGGTGTATTTTCTGTATGCAGTGAAGTCCAGTGCTGGCAGCCATGTTGCTTTGTTGAACCTCTGCGAAGCTCCAGCTGCCTGCAGGCTGTCATTCTCCTTAGTCATGCTTTCAGCAGCAGGCACCAACTGTCCTCCCTACCCCTTTCAGATGTGTGTCCCCATTCCCACCCCTTCCCTGCCAAGATTCATGTCCTTCCTGTTTCGTCTCTCTGTCATCCTCTTGCAGCAGTGCCATATCCACTCCCCATGCAAACAGCTTTCCCCTTCTGCTTAAGGCCATCCTTATGACCCTGTTTGGCAAGGAATGGATGCTTATGGGCGAAACTGAGAGCCTACGTAGATCCAAAAGGGGCTCTCTGTGTGTACCCGTGTTGTGGATGCTGCCTTGGATCTTAAAAGAATAAAAGGTTGTCATGTTTGGGAATCTCCCAGAGAACCAACATGCTTGTGCTGTGTTTGGCAGGGTAGTGTAAAGATTCCTAAGCTAGAAATGAGCAGTAAACTGGTGCAGCAGCAGATTCTATTTTCAGTTTATTTCAGGAGCTCTAGAATTCCTCCAGTGCCTGATTCAAGCTAATCAGAGCATCTTTGCAAAATATTTCTATTAGTAGGCACACAGAGCAACAAATTCTTTTGAAAGAAAACATTGCAGTGTTTCTTTTGAAACATTTGGATGCTTACAGAATTAAATGTTTCAGTATTTTACTGGGGGGGAAGTAAAGTGAAATCTGATTGTCAAAGAATATGAATATTGGATTTATTGGAATATGTTATCTACTGAAGCATTTGCTTTTCTTTTTAACAAAGGAAATTTGTACTAAAAACATTGAGATAGTTTTGATGGGACAAAAGCAAATAATTTGCATAGTCTTATATGTAAATGTCACAATATAAATAAAATAATTAAAGAGAGATTTCTGTATTCCTTTAGGATTTTGATTTAGGTCATCTGATTCCTGAAGGGAGCCTCAAAAATTTCAACCTTTACTGTGTTGTCTAAAATAAGTTATCCTCCTGTCTAGCCACTTTATTTATATTCATACGCGTATCTTATCTTGGGTGGGGTTTTATTTTCAGATTTAGAGTTCGTTATAAGACAGAGAAAAGGGGTATAAATCGTAGATTATTTTAGTATGACTTATATGAATATATTCTCTGGTTTGCTATCAGTGAATGACACTAAGCTTGAGATATTCTGACAAGGGTCTGGCATATTTCTTAACAGTGCAGAGGATTGTGCGTCACTACTTTCAGGAGACTGGGTCTTTATTATATGACTTATCTCAAAGCCATGATCTCATACATATTGAAAGCTAGTAAGTCATTTATTCTCTGTCTCTTTTTTTTTTTTTTTAAATGTACTGTCTGTGCTAAGCTTTATTTTTACTAAGTGCACACAATGTTAGAAAAGCATTAAAACAAAATCAAGTTACTGCTCTTTTGAGAAACTTGAGCATAAATGTAGCTAGCCGTCTTATATGCCTAATCAGAGACCCCACCCAAGCTTCAAAATTTAGCTTTTCATTTACCTTGTAAGGGAATGAACAAGAACATATGGCAGGAGGAGTGGAACAGGCCATGTTGGATCATCCTAAATGCCAAGTAAAAATTACATGCCATATTTATTTTTTATTGTATTTGTTAGGGAAGGATGTTACCTGCTAAATAGCATTCAGTAAATTCTGGTTTTATAGTTGTTTTATGTTTGTCTATACAGTGATATTTAAAGCATATGATAGGCTCCAATAAAGCATGGTACCATTGCTCAAGGAAAACCATACTTCTCAACTCTAATGTCCCTATAGACATTAAAGTTTATCTTCCCTTGAGATGGAATTCCTTAGATCTTTTCATAAGGCTATCTACTGCGTATTGCACTTACTGCATGCCTGGCAGGTTCCAGGGCAATGTCTTTTTTCAAGAACATAATCATTGAGTTAAAATGTTTTAGAGCAGAGTTTTTACAACAGAGGTATTCAAATATTTTGCTTTGTCTAATTCTAAAACCGAACATACCACAGGAAAGGAAAAGACCAGCTTGAAAAGCAAGAGAAGGGTCTAAAACATTTCATTTACCATTCTTTGACAAAGCTCTGAAGTCTTGTTTTCTTGTTCTTTTCTTTATACTGTCTTACACTGAATCAAACAACTTTGTTTCCTCAGTTTTTCCTGAACCAAGGCAAGCTATGCCTAAAAAGCCTGATCTCCGCTAGCATTTGAGCCAGAGAGTTCACAGATGATTTACTCTTCCATTTACTTGGAAAGTAACTCCATTGGAAATGGAATGTAGCTCCCTCTCAGCTAGTCTGTTTCCCAGGTTTTTAAGTCAATTTATTTCAAATCAAGCTCTTGACTCTTTTTCTTTGCTTAAATCAAACTATTTTATTAACATATTACTGCATTTAAATACGTTTAATAATTAGACTTGCAGAACATTTGGAATGTTCAGCTGGAAGTTAATGATGAATAAAAAATTTGGGAAAAGTCAAGGTTCTGCTCGTGACTATAATTTCCTATTCCCAAATAGAACTTTTTATATTTCTGAATGTTAACTTGCAATGTGTTTTGTGGCTGTTGTTTTTCCCCTCATGTAGAGAGAATTTGATGAAATACCCTTATTCTGGAAAGGAAGTCATCCTTTTAGATCATCAGAAAGTTAAGGTCTCTGGAAACTTTGAAAATCATGAGAACATGCTTTAAAATCCTTTAAGGTCTTTGTAAATCATATAGCATTTCTGAGAGAGCTTTTTCTCTTTAAGACACAGTAGTTACAACTTGGGGGAAAAAGTTATGAAGGAGCAAAAGAGGAGAAAGGTGAAAGAATGGAAGATGATCAGAAGAATCAACTTTTCTTTCCTTTTCTGTTTTGTCTTGCTATTTTTGAATTCTTATCTGCCTCTTCCTATTTTTCTTTCTCTCCATCTTTTCTTTGTCTTCTCTTGTTCCTTTTATCCTTTTTGGTGATAAACTTTTCATCCTGCTTTCCTTCTCATGTCTTTTCTGCTTGATTTTGCCCTGTTAGAACACATTTGGTGAAATTACCTTGATCTTATATGCTCTGGACAGTACAATTTTTCATCTTCCTAACTGAACAACATAAAATGAAATAAATGAACCTGTCCTGTGTGAGCAAACTGAGGGAGACGTGGACGGATTAGGAATGGATATAAATTTGAATCCTGGACCTGCGAGTGTTCTTAGTTCATTACTGTTATGTCATCTCTTTTTCTGCGGTGACATTAAGTTGATGAATGTCAGTGTCATGCTACTGGTGTTTTGCTACAAGGTTAGATAACTTAATGTTTTTATAATACCTGTATTTTAGGGCTACATGTTCATAAAACATTCAGTAAGCTTATGTTAAGCTTATGTTAAGTTTATATTAAGTTTACAGTAAATAGACATTTATTTTTTCAATATACACTGACTTTAATTTAGGGTCATATCTTTGTAGTTTGAAGCCTAGGTAACAGAAAAAGGTGTTTTAGTAAATTGATTTATCTCCTTCCTAATTTTTTTTCCCTAAGTTGTAATATTATGGATTGGCAAGATAAATGATTCTTGCTCCAAAGGTTATTGATTGTTGGCAGGACTTGTGGCAGGGATGATTTAAGGAAAGACCTAACCTATGATGGGGAACTCATTTGTGATTTGGAAACAGATTTCGGTGAGGAAATTCTCGGTGACCTTGCCAGAAATTACTAAAAGATATTCCAACAATAAAGACAGACAGGTAAATGACAAAATTACATTATAACAAAAACAAAACAAAACAAAATAGTCATTTAATCACTGTTGTACTTACAGTAAGTGTTAATCATGGCTGCTTACATGTAAATAATCACATGGAATAAATCAGGACAGTACATGCTCTTTAAGATTCTTTCTATATGTATTATGCCATTTTATAATAAATCTATCATAGAGCTGCATGTTTCTATAGAGGAGAAAGATACTAAAAATGTTATATAAGCAAGCAGAAGTAAAAATAGCTCACAGCATGGTCACGTTACAGTCAAATCATGATTGTCTCACATGGCTTTAATGGAACTGGCTTAATGTAGCTACTTTTGATACCTCAAGTAAATTTTTGACACAGAGGGAGTCAGAGTACTTCTCAAATCTGTGAAACTGAGGTCTGTGCTGATGCAACTGTAGTTTCATCTCTACAATATGCATAAAGGAGCCACAGTTGCAACTTTTGTCTTCAAAGTAGACAAAACTTTCTCTTGGTAAAGACATTTTCAACATATTTGGTAATAACATCTAAGATGAAGGAAAAAAAAAACCCCAACAAACAAACACAAAGAGCTTTCCAGTTCATTTAGAAAGATCTGCTTAGACTTCGCTGAGGTGAGAAAGCCAAATGATTGATAGGTACAGAAATTAGGCTGTGGGAATGTGTTCTTATGAAAGATCCTGTTGTCTCTTGTTGTCACCAAAGTTTATCAGTCATTGTTTTAAGATCTCAGTCTGAAAAATTGAAAGGTGGAAAAAGACTTGATTTGCCTTACACATTCATTTGAACTGAAAAAGGATGATGATACTCTACTAACCTTAATATGGAGTTTTTTTGAGAACTGTAATGGATAAATAAAGAAGTTGTTGATACTGGTGTATTGGGTGTGCCTTTAGTAAAGTCTCTAATGTAACTGGTTCAAGGGTATTTATAGCAACAGTTACTGCTGTAAATGGAATTTGCTGTGCCATATTAAAGGAAAGACAGGCACTGCCATGTTTTATTAAAGATTCCTTTCCTACTAGGCCATGGCATATGTTCTGAAATCTTGTGTTCATCATTATAACTACTTTTTGTACTTATTTAACAAGTTCCTTATCTCATTTGGTATTCTTGTAGGTAAGAAACTCTCTTGCTATGTACGTATTCAGGATTCACAGAACCTTATTTTACACTTCACTCCGTTAAGTTACATGCATTTCTAGTACAAGGTGCATTTCCCCAGTTTATGTGATGGGGCTTTTGGGTTGTTGGGTGGTAGGTTTATTTCATGACATTATCGTGTGTGTGTATATATATATTTTGCTGTACACTCAGTGACTAAACTTGTTTAGTAAGTGGGAGTCACTTGGCATTCATCCATTTCAAATGATGCCTTCATAACTACATTTTTGTTCGTTCATTCTAGTATATTTATCCAACAGTCCATCATCAGTGTTTTAAGGCAGAAATCAGTCTAGATCTGTAGTACAATTCATTCCTTTCTCAAGACAATTCCCTTTGAATAAAGGTCTGTCTGCCCTATGACTCAGATTTGCTGAATGCAATCCATTTCCCTAAAGTAAAACGTGGTGACTGTTTCAAACTCAAGGAGGTAAGCTTATAGTGCTGGACAGACAAGTTTTAAAAAACAGATACCTGTGTACTACTATATCTCAGAAAAACTACTAATTGGTGGTAGCACACAGAAGAGCAAACATCTATCCTGAAGAATAAGACTGGAGAAAAATGAAGTAGTGGGGAAATACAAATAAGGAACAGATTGATGGGATAAAACCATGGAAAACTGATTATAGGATAATTTCAGGATTAAAGATATTTCTGAGGGACTAAAACAAAGATGACTGAGAATTTATGTGTTCTTTTTGTTTGTTTTATTAGTTGATTAGGGAATTCGAGAAAGTGATAACAGAGAAAGAAATAAAGCTTAAGAGAGCAAATGGGCTTTGGCTTCTAAGCCTCTGGAGGGCAACTAACCCAAGTGTATTAAACTGCTTAAATTGTATTGTGAAGTAGATAATTGTTTAGGATGATTAGAGAGCTCTTTAAACCTGTTTGAGGGAGCTACTCATCTGAATAGTGTTATTAACTTGCCAGGTGAGTTCCCATGAAAATGCTGTCGTTTTCAGAGTGCGCCTCTCTGAGGACTGGTGGTTTTTTAACATTAACATGTCATTGGATAAAGTTACAAATAGTCCTGGTAGTAGGGTTTAATTCTGCATTTATCAATGGACTATATTATAAAGTTTATTCTTGCTTGCTGTCTCTGTAGAGTTCTGGAATAAGCAAAGAATTATCTTTTCCAGCTTTGATATTAAATTGGAAAGGTGGAAGATTAAATCCCTTTGAACTAAGGCAGATAAAGAATTCAGCTCTAATGTATTTGTAGTGAAAGAGAAGGGATTGGAAATGCATCAAGCAATGATCAGTAGAACACAGCTCTCCAGGAGTGTGTATGGATCTTGAGAGCTTTCCTTTGCTTGATGTCCATACATAGTACCTCTCTCCTGTACTCTCTGTTTCTCAAGTGTTGTCTATTGTGGTTAATATTGTCATAAAGTGTATTAAGAAATTAATGAGATAAAGAAGTTAATTAATAGGAGAAAGTATTTGATGCTGACATAATAAAGACTTGATATAGCAATGCTGTAAAAGACCTGTTTAATTGTACTGAACTTGGACACAGAGCTGGCTTAGTTGGAAACAGAATTTTTTTTAAATTTTGAACTCCACAGCTAGAAGATAGATGTGTGGAAGTTGTACTTGAAACATTTGTTTCAGAGAGTAATGAATACAAAGCAGACTTTCTAGAATAGGTTTGCCATGGCAATTGTTAAGATAAAAAGGTATATATTAATGTGTGAATGTATAATATTAAATACTGAATTGTTTTTCTTTAGTAATGGAAATACAAAAACTCCCGATCTTCCTAATATACAATAAAAACAAACTAGTAGCCTCTTATCAGTCCCTTGTTTCATTAAACTTCGAATTCCCAGGCATTAGTAGAACAATATTATCCCCAGGGTTAGATCTTGAAGCGGAATTGAGAGTTTTGATTTGTATTGTTCAGCTGTAGCCTTTTTGTTTGTTTGTTTTGTTTTATTTTTTGATTCTATCTATTTAGCACTGTGCTTTTTCAGTACCCTTATATGGTAGCTGTATGTGTAAATACTGCAGTAGAAACAATCTCGGCATCAGACTGTGCCTTTGTAATTAAGCAGTGGCTGGGAGGCTGTGGCTCCTAGGCAGATGTCTGCTTCATTCCTATGGACAACACAGCTGTTAATTTTTCAGTGAATAACTTTAAACTTTCTATAATATTAATGTTTTCCAGGCTTAACACCTGTAATACTGTAAGTACTCAAAGATTGTATATGAAATAGAATTATGACAAGATTCTCAGCAGAAATGGTGGAAAATTAGAACTGCTGTTGCAGTATCAACACTTTCAACACACAAACTTAAACACCCTCTACAACGGAAATAGAAATTGAAAAGGCTTTATATAAGCAAGAATGATCTTAATTTTTTTTTTTATTTTTTTTTTTTTTTTAATCAGGAGTATTGAGTCATGAAGCTTCGGGCAGTTTCTTATTTCATAAACTGGAGCACAATTTTACCAGATAAAAAGTATGATGTAATGCCCCAAGTGGCCAAATCTGTGTATGTGTCCAAAGATATATAGTATGCAGAAGAGACTTTTTCTCTTTCCCTTCCACAGACTGTATACGGCCACCTTAAGCTGGTTTGTTTTTTTGTTTTTTTTTTTGAGGATTGGTAGGTTAGCTCAGGCAATATCCAATTGATTTCAAAACTTCATCTGAATTCACCAAATTGAACATGTATGTATATGTGCATGTATATATAATCTAAAATGCAAGGGCTTGGCAACATTGTATGTATGTATGTGTACACTGTATATATAACTGTATCATGAGGCATCTCCACATCCAGATCTAGTCAGACAACAGAGAATTTTGGGCATGCAAAAATAACAGTATACAATAAGAGTATTACAGTGACTGATAGAATTCTTTAATATTTTGATTGCTGCTAAGCATTCAAAAAACTTCTGATAGACTTGTCAAGGCTTGTTTCTCTGAGTCTGGGGAGAACAGGCTCTAATGAACACTTTCAGCTGCTCTTCACCACTATACAAAGCATGTGATCATGAAGAACAAAAGTTGAGGAATCTTATTTAGAACAGACAGGTAATACAGCTTATAATAAGCAGTATGTACTGCATACGGCCACAATAAGCAAAACAGTTCATTACTAGTACATATCTTCAGCAAGTGTAGGAACCTTCATCATTTGGAGTTCAAGAACCAGAGCAATGTGTACTCATGTTGGTAATTCTTTTAGTTTTAAGGCATAGGTAAGTATTTGACTTTAAAGCCTTGGTTTCCAAGATAAACTATAATAGTCATGACTGCAAGAAGTGCAGATTTTATTAGTTTGCAATAGAAAATGCATCTATAAATGGAAGAAAGACATGTCTTAATAGATCAGAAACCATGAGACTAAAACCAAATCAGTTGGATTTTTAGTTTTAAAAATAATTCCTTAATTAAACATTTATATTCCTTTATTCATAAGATAACAAATTATTGTATGTTAAGCAAATTGCCTTATGTAGAAGTCAGAAGAATTTTTGCCTCCAGTGTTGAGAGCTAAAATTTCATCTCTGAAATACAGTTTTAGTACATAGCATGTCAAGAGCTGTCATTGCATAAACCATTAAAACTTTTTAAGGGGAGAAGTCAAATAAATGTGATACTTTGGAAGCAAGAAACATTATAAAGCAAAAAGGAGAAAAGAAAAGAAAGTAAGCATTAAATCTTCTTCAAGAAGAGTACAAATCCATTTCAAGATGTCTGCGATGCCTGGAAGAACAGAAGAACAAGATCTTGCTTTGATACTGTCTTGCGATAAAACAGAGGCTTTAAGGCAGTCCACTCATAAAGAAATGGGGGGAACAGGGAAGAGAAACAAACACCCAAGTGCACAGGGCAACTTACATCATCTGAGCAGCTTCCCCCAAGTGTTTTAAAATAAAGGCAGGCAATCAAAGAAGCCATAGTACCTTGGTAAAATATGTTAGCAATTTTGACTTGCCCTCATGGCAAACAGGTGAAATGTGTTAGCTTAAACTACTTCACAGACAGTGTCCCATTGCACAGTTACTGTATTTCATATGATGTGTGATAATTATAAGTGGTAATGTAAATTCAAACCCACAAGTTTTAATATCTTTGTATGCCTTGGTATTGCATAACCCTTTGGCAATTTTATATTTGGAGTATATGTGGAAATATGAGTAACTTGTGTACCACTTTTTAGTAAGCACCTGTTGAAGGAATAGGTGGGGGAGCTAAAGTTTGCTAATAGAAAAAAGGTCAGGAATAAGACTAATGTGTTAGGCAGAAATAAAGTATCTTAGGCCTATTTGTAGAGGCTTGGAAAGGTTACATAGTAATGCTACCTTAATTTTACTTTCTCAATTTTTTATATTTCTTGTTTTGTGGACTTCTATAAAATATTAATGGGTATCTATTTCCATGTTAGTCGAAATGTTTCAGAATATTTCTAATTTCTGACACAGATTATGCAAAATATTTAATTTTAGACATGTGAGCAATCCTGTGCCATTCTTACTTCACTTCTTTGAGGTACTTATTTTTATAATAACTGAAAAACTTATTTAATTTTTTCTAATAGACCTATGTTTAAGTACATATGTATGTAAGAATATACTTCATATTCAATAATTAGTAAGCCGTAATTTCAGTTAAATGAGTTCAAAGTATACATATTAAAAATTATAAAGAATAATTTTGGGGAAAATAGAAACAAGCAAGCTAGACTATTTTTTAAAATGTAGATGTCAAAACTGGTACAAATATTCTTAACTCATAAAGCTATTTCTCTGTTTCTGTTTAAAATCAGAAATAATACATGCTAAATTTCAAACCAAACTGATTTGATTCTTAGCTGTTATAAAGCTTGCGCTTAAAGTTAGTGTTTGAGGTGAAACACGTCAGCAGCATTACTTAATTTAATAGAGAATGGTTTCACCATCATTCTAACTGGAAAGGTTATGAGCTGGCAGCCAGTATCAGATATTGTGACCAGCTATAAACAAGCAGGAAATGAGAAAGGGAAAGATGAAGCCCCAAAGTTGCTTGCTGAAGGTTTGTATTAGTTTTCAGGCTCAAACAGGGTGATGGGATCTGTGGGCTGGAAGGTCTCTCAGGGTGTCTCCTCCTTCTCGGACTCAGAGCAAGCTGTTTCTGAAGTATGGCATGTTAACTATGTGCACAAATAGCACATTTTGAAGCTGAGTATTAAATTGAGGTGTAGTATCATGGTTTTCTGGTCTCATGAATTTAGGATGAGAAAATGCTGCCTCCAGGCCTGACAGTCCCTGCCCAGCTTTCCTTAGAGCTCCCAGACCCTGCCTATGGCCCAGGACCCCATGCCAGCCCCCTGGGGGCAGCCAGCCGTGCCCTGGCAACACCATGGCAAAGCTGATCTCCAGCTCCCCAGAGTCGTGCCTGCCCCTGGGCTGACAGCCTCGGGGGTGCCCAGGCTTGGGGCTGCCCCCCGGGCTGCCTGCTGCTGGCTGTTGGAGTGTCACAGTCCCTGGGGCAGCCACAGGGTCCTGGCCCCGGGGGGGCCACCAGCCATGCAGCACCCTGAAACCCTGAACCTTGGATCTTTCCAATTGTTTCAGCCTTAATTTTCTGAATGATGGGAGACAAAGGAGTTGGAAAGAAGTTGTAGTTGTTTTCAAAGGTAAGATGAGTTCTTTTTTGCCTCAAAATGTTTTTAATATACACAGGAATTACTTGCAGTTCCTTTCAAGTCCTGGAGTACATTTTTGTCCTTTAGTTACTACTTCCTTTCAAAGCTTATCCCACTAGCAGACAAAAATTAAGCCTTCCCCTACTCCTCCCCAAAGTCCCTGCTGTTTGCTGTATACTTTAATTTGAACACCTGGTGTAGGGAGGTGGGATTTGGTGGTCATTTTTTATTAATGTGGACTAAAGATGTGCTGGCACATGCAGTCAGTATTGGTTTTCTTTCACAAACAATTCCTTGATTGTCTGTGTAAGTATCACTTAGTGTGTAACAATGGGTAAAATGGATCGATCTTCTTCCTTGTGATGTTGGGCCACAGCAGGGAGGATGGGTGGAAAAGGCAACTCCTGGATCAGGCATCAGAAGGAAGAAGTTGTCCTCTGCAGCAGGAGCTACTGTTCCCACCTCCCTCACCTGCCTCTTCTGCCTCCTCCATTCTCTGTTGCAGAAGTCACTTGCCACCTTATTTATTTAAGCAGCAGCATCCAATTCTGCCTGTGTTTCTAAGAGGCTTTTTTCTAATCGTCACAGAACTTGGTGGGAATATGATTTGCTGGAGGGTGTAGTCACTCAAATTCTTTAGTTTCAGGGAGCCACTGGACAGTGGTTGCCTTTCCAGCCTGGCCGCTCTTTTAAAGACCACAATAGGTTTTAAATTCTACTTACAAGAAAACCAAAATAGAGTGCTTATCCCACTTAAGGTTTCAAATGTTTGTTTCTTTTGTGAAATTTACATGAAAAGACCCCTCATAAGTCACAAACCAAAACCAAAGTGTGACCTATATTAAAAGATCTTTGCCAGTAAGCCTGCATATGTATGGGAAGCATGGGACGTGTCAGCTACTGCCTACCACTGGTTCATGTCAACCATCCGGGATCTCTTACCAACACAAAGCTGAAAGACTGAGTCATGCTAGGTAAACCATGTTTTACTGGAAGAACCTTTTTTGTTGGAAGGTGAACAGTTTTTACCCTTTCGAGCTGCATACAGGTTTGTTGGCAGGCTCAGCCTTTTTAACATACTGGTATTTCTAGAGCAGTAAAACTTAGATCAAGCATAGTTATAGTTTGAGCAAAACCATTATCCAGTTCTCTGAATAAAATAAACTATGCAAAAGGAAAAAAAGCTATGTGTATGAATTTTTTTATATATACATATAAACACACACATATATTTTTAGATGGTTGCATCCAAAAAAGAAAGAAAAGTCCAGAGAAGATTAAGAATCCGTATGAAAACTGCAACCTCAACAGATGCTGGGTTTTTTCCCCATGCTTCTCATTGGCTTATCTATCAAGCAGGGCTTTCAAGTTTGAGCTAGGCTTTGTTGGCATGCAGAAAATTGTGTATTGAAAGTTGCAACCTTTTTTTCTTGATCATATGATGTAAAGAAAATCTCTCTGCAGCTTCTATATATAAATTCTGAACTTGACAATGGTGGGGTTTTGAATGCCTGTGATATTTTTCATATTGTATAAAGTTTATAAAAGGGATCTAGAGGTAGAAAGTGTTTATTACTCTACTTTTTATTGTAGGTGTTAAAATTAGTTACAATTCAATAAGTATGCAGGTGATTATGAATGTCTATTGAGGTTGAAAAATGTATCTGGATTTATAAGGGAAATATTTATATTCCAGTCATTGTTTTCTAGTGCTGATTTACTTTTAAATTGTAAAACTGTTTTCATTACATAGCATGTGATTTATGCTGAGTTTTATATATGTTGTCTCATAAGCCTGTCTTTTTTTTTTTTTTTTTTTTTAAGAAAAAAAAAAATAATAATCAAGGATTTTTCTGGGAGGATGGGCCGAAAATGTAGACAAAGCATGCAACCCAGGCGAGCTTTTCTTATGTTTTGTTTTCTGTTTATGGGAGAAATGGTACACCAAATTCCCATCTCAGCTGAGTGCTCCACCATCTAAAGTTGAGTTATTTTAAAAAACAAATAATATTTTTTAATGTGGGCTAAATCTTCAGCAGTTTTGAACTTAGTATGTAAATTTGTCTTTGGTTACAAAAAGCATCTTTGTTAGCACTGAAACACAGTTAAGGAAAAATCAGATGCTTTGACATTTTTAACGTTGCATTTGAGGGTTTCTTATTTTTAGTGGTGTTATTTTAATTGTTTTGCCTTTATTCTGAAACAATACACTAGCCCAAGTCTCCTCTGTATATCTATTGTTTTGGAGTTTTTATTTTAAAGTAGGATTTCTGCAGCATTATAACTGAATATATATATTTATATATATAATATAAATCATATAACTGCATATATATATATATATATATCTGAAAAGTAATAGCTTTTCAGTTAGCAGTCTTCCACGCCATGCCTAGCCTGTTTGTTCTGCCCCGACCTCACCGGACCATGAGGCAGGAAACCAAGTGTCACCTCATCCAAAGAAAGTTCTGATTCCTGCACCACACTTTCCCTTTTTCTCCTGCACCTCTTTGGCTAAATGAACACTACTGCATTCTATCAACTTGCAAGAGAAGACAGGCTGAACGATAATGGTTTAAATCCATTCAGGCAGAGGAAAGAATTGAAGGTCTTCTACATTTTGAGTGAACACTCAAAACACTGGGCTAGTGGGTAATAAAAATAATAAAATTGTGAGATTAAAATAAAAAAGAGATGTTTCATGAAACAAACTGCATATTTAAAGCTATATGAAATTTGTACTGTGCCAGCTATACCTTTGCAGATAAGATGGAATTTAAGCACTGCAGAGTCTATGTGTTATATCTACACACATTTAGAAACTGTCTCTCTTGAGGAGAGCTTGGAATACAGAGACTTCAACAAAGAAGAGTTTTGTCCTTGATGTAAAAAACAGATAAGGGTAATACAACAGAGTTTAAGACCGTATTTGAGTTTTAACTTGAGTGGTGCTTATGAATTTATTGAGACTGCTTACAAGGTGGTAAGTTGCTAAGTTATGCAAAACATCTGTACTTGTAGGTAACAGCAAGAACACAAGTTCTGTTCTTGTTTGACGCTTGTGTTTACACCATCATTTTTCCAGTGAGTATGTAGATTATTTGGATCAGACTAAATAAACTGTAATGGAACCCATAACATTGTTATTTCCTAGCTAGCAAACTCAGGAAAAAAAAGTTAGGAAAATGTCTAGTTATTCTGTGTGTATTTTCTGGAAATTTTTATCTATTTCTGACAGAAAGCATGTACTTGACTCTTTTTTTCAAAGTGGAA
Source organism: Falco naumanni (assembly GCF_017639655.2). Lineage (NCBI taxonomy): Eukaryota > Metazoa > Chordata > Aves > Falconiformes > Falconidae > Falco > Falco naumanni. The sequence continues at coordinate 31,500,621 of NC_054057.1, forward strand.
TTGAGAAACTCCAATAAAAAATTCTCATTTTTATAGGCATAGAGCTTTCCAAGATGTCTCCTGTATTTATTTTGTATTTTTTCTCCTTTTTCTTTTTTCTTTGTTTTTTTGGGTTTTTTTTATGTGATCCCCACGTAAGACTAAAATTTGAAAATTACCTTATTCTTCATATCCTTTTAGGTGAACTTATTAAAGATGGAACATGTTCCTAATACTAGTTTGCCTACTAGAGGCTGAGGAAGAATTGATTTTTCTGAGGAATGTCAGCACTGCTGAAGAGTATGCATGCAGGAGATTGTCAGTTGGTGTTTGACTGAAAATATCGATATGTTATTTTGAGCATTTTGAAAGATCTCTATTCATGTTAGTTTGGATACTGTCACATGAACTGAAAAAATGATTGAATGACTGTGAACAAAAGATTGTGAAAAATGGTTCTGCCTTGGCTGTGAAATGTGTGTCATGGTGCTCGTAATAAATGCAGCTCCTGTCCAGAATGTGGAAATCTCTTGAAGAGTCTTTCTGGGACAACTAAAGCAAAATGTACATCCACAGACCCTTTTTTCTTGACAGTTATTTTGAGCATGGAATTAGCCATGGGTTTTGGGTGCAACTGCTTTTTAAGCTCATGCACAGAAAAAGTGAATAGTTGTGTTGTTGCTGGAATACAGCTATTTTTTGATCTAATTTACTATCTTAATGATACTTGACTAAGTAAATACATACCAAGTAGATAGTAAATTTATTTATTTTTAGTAAGTAACATAACAGGTTTTTGGTTTTAATCACAGTTGCATAGACATAAACCTCATTTAAAGATGAATAGACTTTATCTGGTGAAATATGAAATGAAAGAAGCACGGTCATTGCTGGGAGAAAACATCAAGACACTTTTAAAGCCACTAGAAAGTGGGTCATTTCTATTTTAGTTAGTTAGTGTTTTTTTCAGATAATAAAAGGTCTGTGAGGAGACCTTTCTGTCTTTTTGATGTGTGTTTAACCTCTTTCCTCCAGAGTTCAGAAAAATCTTTTTTTTTTAAGATGAGGTCCAATCACCTCTGTCATGCATCTGCTCATCTCACACTGCCACTTTCATAGTTATTGATTTCATTATCATAATACCATGTATATGACTACTGAAAAATGTATTGAAATAATAGAGACCAAGAAAAAAGAAACTTTTGTCAGTTATCCATTTGTTTACTTGTCTTAATCAGTAAGTATCTAACTCATCAGTTTCTAATTACAACTCTTACTAAAATTTTCTTTTTAAAATATAGATTTATTCTTTTTATATAATTTGTCTTTTTTTCACATAAAGTTGTAATTATTTGCTGTATTTCAAATGACACAGCAATAAGACTATAGATGACTTTATCAAGTAATTAATTTGCTGTGTCTGCCCATGAGACCGGCTAAACTCTGTTACTTACAGTTGACAGAAACATTGAAATACATCAGACATATTAGTGCAAATAAATTTTTATTGAGGCCATGCATAGTCTTGGGTGGTTTTATTTAAGAAAATTTCATACAATGATAAACATTGGGAAAAGCCATTCTTATTACAATGTAAACTGTGTATGGGCAGGAGGGAACCAACTCCAGCACCTCTTAAAACTGAATTTTAGTGGTATGCCCTGTTTTACATAACTGTTAGAAACTGTTATAAAAATATTTTCAAATCCTTTGCTGCTACATTTTCTCTTTCCAAGTCACACAATTTACTGAATGTACTTTTTAGAGTCAGGTTTAATGTGCTGAATTTCTTTAACTTTTCAGAACTATTATGATGCTGTATTTTGTTGATATAATTAAAAAATCAGTAAGACTAGGTCCTAATGTTTATAATTTTAAGTGTCTAACTAATTGCTCATGTGATAGTTCTGTTCTTGGTGTACTCTTTGCTTCTCTCAGAAGCAAAGAGTGCACCAAGAACAGAACTAATTTCAGGGAGAAGCAACCAAACCTTCCAGGTTTTGATGTGAAAAATAACGTGCAGCCATTAAGTTTACCTGTTTGTTCCTGTAATGCATCTGCTACTTGTTACTAGTTCATGGTTTACTTCAGTGTTGTGGCCGTTATGTACAATTGTCCATTATGCACTTAAGTACTGTTTTTTAAAGAAAAAAAGTTACAATTATTGTTATTGTATTGCTGAGATGTTTAAAGTGGAAAAAGTTGGTTATGTGCATCATGTATACTAACCGAATCTGCGTTCAAGGGTTTTATGCAGTGGCTACTTATTGAAATAACTGTTTTGTTATTCTACATGTAGACAATTGAAAACAAATTGGAAAGGTTAGATGTATGTGCTTCTGAAATGCAGGGATTTTGCACAATTCTGTTAGAAAAAAAGTTGTCCTGAATCCTGAAGTAGCTGACAGTAGTTAGAATATTTTAAGACATCTGCCAAAGTTGATGTTTTGATAGCAACATATGTTTTCTGTGATGTGACTGCAGAAAAAGATTTTTTTTCTTTGAGTTTCCCCTTTATCTTGATATTACCTGGCTCCTCTGACAGTTCTTATTCTCCCTGACAGCTGTGCCAGAGGAGATTTAATAGTGCTGTTGGGAATGACCGTATTCTGTAGGTGACTCAGGTTTCAAGGACAAGAAAAGTGATTTGAAATAATCTTTGTAAACAACTCCTTCAGAAATATGCTACTTAGCAATAGTTAAGGATTGGGTCAAAGGGTGTTTGTTTCTTAGTGTTTTGTTTTTATTTGCTGATTTTTACAGTGTTTGGTAAGATGGTATAGTATGTTCTCATTTTCTTTGGGCCCACAGCTCTCATACAACTAGAGAAAATTACTAATGTGGATTGAGAAAAACTATTAGCAGTTTGGTTGTTTTTTCTTTAATTACAGTTCATATTATGTAAATCAGTTTTCTGTTTTCATTTTCTCTCTCTTTATTCTTTATCCAGATTCCACCAAGAAAATTAAGGATGTCTTAGAAGAATTCCATGGCAGTGGTGTGTTAGCAAAATATAATCCTGAAGGGGTAATTCTTCTTCTTTCTTCAATGGTCAGAAATGGTGGGGAGGAATATTTACAGATGTTGTAGCAAATATAAGCATTTCAAATAGAATATTATTTATAAATCAGATGTCTGGGGTATTTGAAACAGCTTTGAAAACAAAAATATGAATATTTTGAAGAACTAAAAGTTTATAAACATCACATTATATAGACCTGCTTAATATTTTAAATAAAACCACACCTTCTAAGATTTAACCAGACTGTCATAGTTTTACCCCAGCTGGTGACTCAGCACCACACAGCCACTTGCTTACTCACCCCGGTGGGCTGAGGGAGAGAATTGGAAGGGTAGAAGTGAGATAAGTAATGGGTTGAGATAAAGACGGTAATAGGTAAAGCAAAAGCTGTGCACACAAGCAAAGTAAAACAAGGAATTAATTCGCTACTTCCATTGGCAGGCAGGTGTTCAACCATCTCCAGGAAAGCAGGGCTCCATCATGTGTATCAGTTACTTGGGAAACAAACGCCATCGCTCCCAATGTCACCCTCCCTTCCCCCTCCTTCCTCCAGCTTCATATGCTAAGCATGACGTCATATGGTATGGGATATCCCTTTAGTCCATTGGGGTCAGCTGTCCTGACTGTGTTGCCTCTCAACTTCTTGTGCACCCCTAGCCTTCTCGCTGGTAGGGTGGCGTGAGGAGCAGAAAGGACCTTGACTCTGTTCAGCAGTAACTGAAACACCCCTGAGTTATCAATGCTGTTTTCAGCAGAAATCCAAAATTTAGCCCATACTAGCTACTACAAGAAAATTAATTCTATCCCAGCCAAAACCAGCACACAGACAAACACACACACACACGAAAAAACCCCAACACCCTTATGGTAAGGTTAACGTGCTTCCCAAGTCTTTTATCAAGATGGGTGGGTTATGTTCAGCATAATTTCAAAAGTTAGAAAAGTAAAATGTGTTCAGTTCAGATTTCTTTTTAAATTCTGTTTCTTCTGTGGTGTTTCTGGTAGTGGGATCTTCGTTAATAAAGAAGATATTTTTTCTGATGTTATGAAATAAAGAATTCAGCTGAAAAAAAAGCGTGTGTGCATTGTTAATACAGATTCACTAGTAAACAGAGTATTCCGGTTTGGTTAGGAGAAAAAACCAGGTTGTTTTCATTTTTTTATCCTCAATTGCAATTTGTATCTGCTTAACACATGGTAATAGTGTGACTCATCATGCAGCTAAATAAAACCCTGTTTTAGTAATGTTTCTAACTGTGCTTCTGTTATGTGGAATTCAGGACAGAAAAATGTGCTAACCATTATGAAAATTAATTGATCTTACATTTCAGTATGTTAAAGACAAGCATTATTGTCAAGCAAGGTAGTTACAACTCATTAAGTATTGAAAAAATTATTTTTCACTTCGAACATTTCAAAGCATAATGTTGGTCATTTTGGTCAGTTTCTGAGGAAAATATTTCATAATTCATTACAATAGTATAAGTTGATCTTGTAAATGATCATCTTAGATCTCCATTATTTTAGGTAAATAGAATCATAGAATATAAAAGGATGGGAATGCTGTGATCGTCTAATTTATTCTTCAATGTAACATAGGCTGTACTACAGGACCTCCCTTAATTGATTTTTGTTAGAATGTAGATGTGTCTTTGGTTGGTTGTTTTGTTTGTTTGGGTTTTTTTTAGAAAAGAGTGCACTCTTGATTTACAAACTCAGCACTTGCTTTTTTTTGTTTGTTTTTTTACTCAACTTTGCAATTTTCTTTGCTTTTAGTACATGTGATAAAATGGTCTTTATTCACTTTTTTCTTGAAATTCTTCACTTATTTTCAGTCATAATGTAACATTTTCAGTTATGTGAAGTGTAACCTTCTAAAGTACAAAATTACTGTGTATTTTATGCATACTAAGTAACATGTTACTGTGCAGGTAACACATGATCAAATTATCAGTCTGTATATAAAGAAATCAGTATTTAAAGTTGTGAGATTAGTCTTTTAAAGTACTTCCTCCAATCTGGGGGTACATGGAGGCTGAGTCATGGCAAAAAGTGATCATTGTGGGCACCTGGGAAACCTGCTTTGACTGAAGCCAGGTGATTTGGCAGAATTTGTATAAGCTGGAATTAATAAACAGAATTGGTCCTGAGTCTGTGACTCAGAGTTCTTAATTTCACAGCAATTTCTTTGCAGAATCCTGCCAATGTACTGAAGTGTCCAGGGATTTTAGAGTAGCAGAGTACCCAAGCCAGTGAGCAGGATGGAAGGGGAGGTATGAATGCAAATCAAACACCCAGTGGTGCCTTCAGTGTCTTCAGCAGGGATCAAGCTATTCACTACTACTGGGTCAGTGTTGCATCCAGGCTAACCCTTGACAGCTTTTGTACTTTTAGCACTTAGACTTTAGGAGTGCAACATAAGGAAAACACAGCTAGCAGTGAAGCTACTTTGGCTCTAGTAGGATTTATTAGCTCAAGTTTCATGGCATAAGCTGCTGAACATAGCAGCAAAGTGGCTGAAATTTACTCTGCAGTTGAGTGAGTATTCCAAGTTCAGACAGAACTGCCTTTGCATAGGCATGTGTGTATATTTGGCCTGTATCCAACCTGCTATGTGGATGAATTCTTTACAGAATGTATTGCGAGTTGGTTGTATCTGGTTGGATGAGGATTCCGTGAGCTGGATGTACTATTGAAGTAATTCATTATTATCTGTAAATGAGATGACAAAAATTGACTGATCCAGCTGAAATTATAGTGCAGCTTTTTACTTCCACATATTATAGACAGCACTTCTGTTGTGTTTTGCAGAGGATACCATCATGTTTTCATTTCAGCTCTTTATTTCCTAGATAATTATCTCATAAGCACTCCAAGTATTTTTCAAGTCTTGTAAAAATACTACTAAAATGTGGTGCCAGTTTTTTACCAATAAACATGGGGCATAGAGCTATGGCAGATTTATTGCTACGATATATTCATGTACTTAAGAAAAAGCCTTAAGAAATTTCTGTTTCAAGCTTCTGCCTGCTTAAAGGGTTCAGGAATTTATTTCACTCCATTGCATCTATACTGCAGTTTTTTATCACAAGCTGATTTAAAGGGATGCAAATAGAAAAAGAAAAGTTATTGGTATTTGAAGCTTGTTACCTGAAGTAATCTGGTTTGTTTTTCCATTATCTTATATCTTGTTGAGTGAGTGGTTTTTGGGCTTAGTGGAAATGATGTATCAGATTATCAGGAGGTCATCCAGCATAAGGAGTTTATTTATGGAGATTTTACTTACTGCTTTCAGTGTGAGGGAGGTGACTAAACAACTACAAATGCTACTGAACCTTTGCCCTTCCACCTTCTTCTCCAAGTCAATGTCAAATATGAAATTAAGAATATTTTTTTTACCTGATATAAGACACATAGGTATGTTAAGATCAGCCTTCTGGACAGCTGTGATTTATAAATAGTCTTTTCATAATTTGAAATTTATTTCAATTAATTAATTTCAGCCATTTCACTTTGAGAGGAGTGCTGAATAGGCTAGCAAGGATTAGGAAAGCAGGTGGAGCTAAAGATTGTATCTAAATGGGCAGCAAGTACACACACAAGTATTGGGTGCTTGTAGTCCTAGTGTTGTCATCCTTTTTGAGGAATCGGTTGGAGTGGATCATAATTTCTTGTTTACCTGCTTACCTACTTGCTATCTAGAGCTTTTGGAGTTAATCAGTGCATGACGAGTGAGAGTGGAAGGTGCCTGAAGGAATCTCAGCCAGACAAGCAGTCAGGGTGCAGCTTGAGTCTGCATGTGGAGCAGAGCAGTGCTCGAGTGGTCCAGAATTCCACAGCTTGGATGTGGATGAGAAGAATAAATGTGCATATGCAGAAAGACCAGGAAAACAAAAATTTCCAGGAAGGTTATGACAATGAGTGCATGACACTGGGCACATTCCATGATCTGATCTGCCCAGAGTGGTGAAGTCCCAAGTCTGGCAGAATGTTGCAGTCGTCTGCCTACTCCAAAAGATTTTTTCCGGTTTTGGAAGTAGTGCAGATACTTTGAAGAGGCTTTCTCCAGGGTCCTTCTGATTTCCGGAGGTCTTAGTGTTTTGGTTTTTTGGGTTTTTTAACTTAAATCTGTGATGTTTCAAAGATATGTCTGGTAACCCTATCAAACTCTGGCACAGTGTAATGTATGCAGAGAATTCAACTGTAATTTGAAGATAGTACCCCCTTACTGAGAAGTTGTGATAGCAGTTTGTGATTGAGGTAGAAAATTAATACAGCACCTTTATTAAAAGGAGTAAAAATTATTAGAAACTAAACCAGCATATAATGGTGACTTCTACAACAGTGTTTGCTAGTGTTTATAGAATCATAGAGTTATTTAGGTTGGATAATGACCCTTAGATCATAGAGTCCAACCATGAACCTAACACTGCCAAGTCCACTACCAAACCATGTCCCTAAGTGCTTCATCTACATGTCTCTTAAATACCTGAAGGGATGGTGACTCAACCACTTCCCTGGGTAGCCTGTTCCAGTGCTTGACAACCCTTTCAGTGAAGGATTTTTTTCCTAATATCTAATTTAAACCTCCCTTGGCACAACTTAGGCCATTTCCTCTTGTTCTGTTGCTTGCTACTTGGGGAAAAATTACTGACACCTACCTCTCTACAGCCTCCTTTCAGGCAGTTTTAGAGAGTGATAAGGCCTCCCCTCAACCTCCTCTTCTCCAGACTAAACAACCCCAATTCCTTCAACTGCTCCTCATAGACTTTTTCTCTAGACCCTTCACCAGCTTCATTGCCCTCCTCCGGACATGCTCCAGCACCTCAGTGTCGTTCTGGTAGTGAGGGGCCCAAAACTGAACCCAGTATTCAAGGTGTGGCCTCACCAGTGCTGAGTACAGGGGGATGATCACTTCCCTAGTCCTACTGGCCACACTTTTTCTGATATAAGCTAGGATGATGGTGGCCTTCTTGGCCGAGTGGGCACATTGTCGGATCCCATTCACCTGGCTGTTGCCGACCACCTTCATGTCCTTTTCCGCTGGGCAGCTTTCCAGCCACTCTTCCCCAAGCCTGTTGTGACCAAGTGCAGGACCCAGCACTTAGCCTTCTTGATTCTCATACAGTTGGCTTTGGCCTATGGATCCAGCCTGTTCAGATCCCTCTGCAGAACCTTCCTAGCCTCAAGCAGATCAACATTTCTGCCTAACTTGGTGTTGTCTGCAAACTTACTGAGGGTCCACTGGATCCCCTCATCCAGATCGCTGATAAAGGTACTAAACAGAACTGGCCTCAATATTGACCCCTGAGGAAGGCCACCTGTGACCAGCCACCAACCGGATTTAGCTCCATTTACCACAATTTTTTGGACCTGGCCATGCAGCCAGCTTTTTATCCAGTGGAGAGTACAGCGCTCCAGCCCATGAGCAGCCAGTTTCTTTGGGAGAATGCAGTGCCAAAGGCTTTACCAAAGTCCAGGTAAACAAAATCCATAGCCTTTCCCTCATCCACTAAGTGGATCACCTTGTTGTAGAAGGAGATCAGGTTAGTCAAGCAGGACCTGCCTTTCATAAACCCATGCTTGCTGGGCCTGGTCATTGTGTACATGCCATGTGATGGCACTCAGGATGATCTGCTCCATAACCCTGGCACTAAGGTCAGGCTGACAGGCCTGTAGTTCCCCAGCTTCTCCTTACAGTTGTCCTTTAAGACAGGTGTCACATTTGCTAACAGGGAAGTCCCTGGTTAGTCAGGACTGCTGATAAATAATTGAAAGTGGCTTGGTGAGCACTTCCACCTCAGTATCTTCGGGTGGATCCCAGTCAGTCCCATTGACTCGTGTGTGTCTTAGTGGTGTAGCAGGTTGCTGACCATTTCCCCATGGATTACAAGGGCTTCATTCTGCTCTCCATCTTTCTCTTTCAGCTCAGGGGGCTGGGTACCCCAAGGACAGTAGGTCTTGCTAGAAAAGACTGAGGCAAAGAAGCAGAAGCCATTAAGTACCTCAGACTTTTCCTCTGTCATTGTGTTTCCTCCCACTTCCAATAAAGGATGGAGATTCTCCTTAGCTCTCCTTTTGTTCTTAATGCATTTATGAAATTTATCATTGTATTCACTTCTGATTAAGTTGTTTTGTGAACAACTATTCTTGTCAAGAAGTAATTTTTAATTTTTAAGTAGTACACAGGGATGAAAGACAAATGTGCGTGCTTTTTTTTTTTTCTTTCCTTGGTTATCTGTCATTGCATGGTTAAAAACAACTTGCTTGCACTCTAATCAAGACTAGAATGCTGACTTAGAACCATTTTCTTGACATATGGGCTAATGCAAGAAAATGGGGTATTCTATCTAACATCTTCAACTTGTTCACCCGTATCACTAACCTTTCAACAAGAATAATTCTATTACAAAAAGCAGAGCCACAGTGTTATGACACTGCACTAACATGTGTGTTCTTTCTTTCCTTGCATGCGTTACAGAAACAAGATATACTTAATCAAGTAAGTAATCCTTAATTTGATTTTTTTCCTTTTGTTATGCATAGAAGCAGTATCTTTAATTTTGTAGGCTTCCAATGAGATGTCACTTATTAATAAATACTGCATGTGGCTATTCTGTCAGATAATAGATAAATACTTAAACCTAAGAGTGAAGTGCACTCTTTTTCTGCAGGCAAACTTTTTCAGTAGGTGAATTTCATTCTTGTAATGCACGGTACATAATTTTACTAACATTACTTGAGAAGAATATAAAAAGTTAAGAGAAAGTAATTAACTTGTTCCATACTTGTCACAGTGATTTTTGCTTACTAGTGAGATCTCATAATAATTTGTATTATTCTGAAATAACAATAACACATCTCAGAAAAAAATATTAAATACTATTTCTATAGCCATATAACACCATTTATGTGTAGCAGGCTTAAAATTGCGTATTTTATAACTTGAATAAGGGTTATGGTGTGCTTTAAGCAATTGTGACTTTACAGCAATTGCAAGAGAAATAGTTAAAACTGCTGATCATCGACCCAAGACTACTCCTGAGAAGCTTTAGTAGCTTAAAACCAGATATAAAAATACAATGAAAAAAACCCAACAAGCTAGGGGAAAAGGATTAACCAAATGAAACTAGTTTTCTAAATGACCTAGTTACTCTTTCTTTGTAGCACAGACGTGTTAAAAAGCCCCTGCTCTGCTGTTCTGTGAAGAGGCAGCTGAAGATGAAAACAATGAGAAAGTCAAGAGACTGAAAGAATTAAATTTGTAGGGAACCCTTGACTTTGTGGGGTCAAAGGCCAGTTGAATTTTTGGATGTGTGTTGCTGAGAGCAGTACTCCCTATTCACAAAAGGTTCAGTTTTCTTCAAATGACCAATATTACTTTTTTAATAAGCTAACAGAATGACTGCGATGGGTCCTGAGAGGGAAGGTATTCAGGTGAAAGCTGTGTGTCTAGGACCAGTCTCGAGACTAATCTTGTTAGTATTATTGCTAATAACCTTGTTAAAAGAAGTAGATGAGTACTAATAGGGTCAATTCAGTAAATCATATTTGGGAATTGTTGCTAAAATGCAGAAAAATCTGAATACTATACTGGAAAACTTGATGTTATGGACTGTAGTAAAAGGAATGAAATACACTAGTGCAGAATACGATGTGGTGTAACCTTGGACTAGTGGCACTTTTAGATAAATTGCTGTGTATGGTAGTTGATCCAAGATGGTTGCAAATCTTCATTTTTTGGTCATGGAGAAATGTATTATTGGGACATTGTAATGGTATTCCTGTGACCATGCTGGTCTGACAACAAGACAAGACTTAAGAAATGGTAGTGTCTTAGGCCCATTGAGATAAGTGGAAAACTAGTTAAAATTTCAAGCACACAGAAATATGGATTGAAAGAAGTATTTTTGTGCTTTTTCCCTCAGCTACGTTCTCTGATCTGACAGAAGATACTAATTTACTGTAAAGACTGTGCCTTATTATAATATATAAAGTATTTCTACTACAGATAGGAAGATTTAATTTTCTATAAAAATGTACTGCAGAAACTACATCTTTCTGCTTTTGACAAAATGATGGGACAAAATGAACTCAAGTTGGAACTAATTCACAAAAGGGTTAGTGGGATGTTGAAAATTACAGTGTATCTATTATGCAGGAGAAGCCTGTCCCTCACATGTAAGAAACTGAGGACTGAGAAAGGATGTTGTATCTCTCTAGCTACAAAAGAGAAAAAAAATTGCAACTTGTGAGTATCAGCAGCAGAAAAGTCTACCCTTCAGACACTAGGCACTCAGTGGTTTTCTGGCTTTCCTGGCAGAATTTCTAGGGAAACAGCTTCCTGGATACCTAGAGAGCTGGGAAACCTGCCAGGCAGAGATGCTGGCAGTCTGGCTGTGAGCCTCCTGACTGTGGGAAGTGTTGAGGGCACCAAGGTATAAAATGTTTCAGATAGTCAATTTCTGCTGCAAAACTGTTCTGTTTTGAACATTTTTTATGATCTTTAGTGTGGTCCCTCTGTTTCCTTTCCTCAGTCTGTACTAAATCTCTCCCTCCTTGATATCTTCCTTCCATTTGATACATCCCTCCTCTGCTTTAAGATCCCATTTTAATCCTTTTTTTTCCTCTACTTTTTTGCATTGCGTGGTACTTTGTATTTAAGCTTTATAAGCCTCATGATGCTTTCATTTACGTTACCTGTTGTATTCTTACAGTTTGTTAAATGGCTGACTCAAGGACTATTTTCCAGTTTTGATGTGCACTAGATACTGTTTCAAAATATTTTAAAAGCAAAAATGTTTGGGTTTTTTGGTTTATTAGGGTACAACCATCAGTATTTAGATAGAATTCGATAAAGAATTTTAAGCAGTCTTGATATTTAGGCCAGAGGGACCATTCTATTTCAAAGAATATACTTTGTAAAGCTACACCATTTTTAAAGGGAAAAAAAAACAACAAAAAAAGTGGAGGGTCACACTAGTATTTGGGTTTTTTTTAAACATATTTCATTTAAAGAGTGACAGACTAGGCTGACAACGGCTCCTCTAGCAGCATGAAAAAAGTATAAATATGGTACCAATTATGGTACTGAGTTATAAAATATGAAAAATGCTATCCTCATATCTTCATATTAATTTGAAATATCAACAAGGTTTTTCTTTCCTTAAAGTGAAATAAACATAGAAATAAATATTTTCAGAAAGGGTACATTTAATGTATTTATTGGTTTTTATATTGCTGTTAATGAATATTTAAAATTAATGCATTTTGCCTCAAGTATACATGGAATGGTGCGGTGTTTATGCAAAATTAAGAGTTACAGCTATTTATTCTGCTAGTCATCAGTGGTAGATTTCATAATATTTAACTACTAAGATTCATTTAATATCAATGGAAAACTATCTTTCTATGGTTTTAAATGGTTGTAATTTTAATTGTATTACCTTGTGCTATCACTACATGTCTGAATTAATGCTGCAATAGAAATAGCAGGAGAAAGGTATTTGGCTGGTGGGTATTTGGATTCCGTGAAACAAAACCAAACCAACATTTTCTTAAGAGAACAGCATTTAATGCTGAAATTCTTTTTAACATAACAGTGAGAATTCTGAAGCCATCAAATGAGTGCTGTGTTGGTGCTATAGGTTTTTTTTGGTTTACATCCTGTTTGTAACAGCTAGGTAATAAATGACTATGTGGTGTTCTTGCGAACAGTTCTACAGGTTTTTATTTTACCTGGTCAGACACAGGGTCTCTAGGACAGCCTAATTTGCATTAGTTTCTGTTTTATATCTCTAAAGACATTTAACTTACTGTAGGTGTACTCAGGCTGAATGAGAAAAGACGGGTTAAAGTGCTTTATCCAGAGCATTTAATTATGACCGGGATTTGGTGCTTTTTTTTGTGCTTTTTTTTTGTTTTCTTTTGTTTTCATTCTGAAGGACAATATATTCTATTGTGGTTTGGTTTTATGATGATGGCTGCCGTTACAATTGATTCACTTGCGTGGTGGCATCTAGGCACTGTTTATGAAACTGTGTGGAGAAATGAAATTTACAAAACCCACTTTAAAACATAATTTATTGCAGGAATTAGTCAACAAATGGAAATGGCTTGAGGTCCTGTCATGCAATACAGGTACTACTTTTTAGCATTAGCCTGTAAGCCTGTATAATTGAGCAGATGACACTGCTCGTATCTTTTTGTTGCTTTCTAAGCTATACTTCTAAATTTGGTGAGGACAAACTCAAACTTAGTTCCATTAGCACAGCTCCACTTTCTTAGACTGTAAATTTGCTCAGTGCAAAATGGATGTAAATTGTTGCCAAGTGGAATGGGACATTTTAAACTCTCTTCTATTGGTAAAAGTGACTATTCCAAGTGGAAGATGCAGTTAGGCTCATATTGTATTAAACCTCATTAAACAGTTCATTCATGAATAGAAAAAATTAGGAAAGTTTGTCATTTTATATGTTTCAAATCTGTTAAAGGGGGAGGGATGAAAAATGAGTGTTCACATATCTTCACATATTATTTTTCTTACTAAATGTGTTGTAGCCAATATTTATAATAAATGTAGCTGAAATAACCTCCACAAAAATTTGCAATGGACAGAGATCATTACAGTTAAAATATGACAGGATGCTACTGATACAGAATGTGTATAGAAAAATGATTCTTCTTAATTTTAGCTGTATTATAAAACTGACGATTCAGCCATGTTTGTCTGTAAGTAGGTCTTTGCACAATGTTCACAAACAGATAAATTGATTAAACCAGAATTTTTTGTCCTAACTGACTTTTTTTAGGGACTGATTCATTTTGCAGTTTTATTTGGGTTTAGTCTGAAATGTGCCACCTACCCCATTCTTCCTGACTTCTGTAGTAATTGTAATTTTCAGATGACCAGTTCTGATGGGACAGAATAGATAACTCTACTCTTCACTTTTTTTTTTATATAATAATTCATAGATATTTCTTCTAACATTCTTTATTGGTAAAACATGTCAAATAGACCCTGGGTGATAATCTGCTACAAGATTCTTCTAGAAGTATGATCCTTAACACTACTTCTTTTTTTTAAAAAACACACCTTTTAATAGTAAATATAGTATATTCATAAATTTCTGTATTAATGTGTGTGGTACTTATGAATATTCAAACTTACACATGTAGTTATGAAAACTTTTATGTTTTCTTACCTGGATATAAGACTGGGATGAGACTACAGTGGTTGCTGAATACATTCCAGATGTATTTTAGAAAGTAGCATCAATTTATTTTAATAACTTGAGAACGTAGTACCAGGTTACATGTAGACTGTGGCCTTGCCTCAAAGGCAGTGGGTTGATTGATACGGATGATGTGCAGCTGTAGCTCGTTCCTGCTAAGTAGTTAAATAGCCTTGAGGATTGGGGGAAAGGGGGTTGGATGGAGGAGTAGTAGTGTAGTCTGATCTCTGGAGGAAGGAGAAGCAGCACAGACAGTAGATGAACTGTTGAAACCTCTTGGGAGATTGGTGGCTGTGCCGGGGCAAGGTGCGGGAATTACTTATTGAAGTTAACTTGGTATGGGATAGTAAAAGCCTTGTTGCAGCCAGCTGGTTTTGCTAGTCCTGTGACAGTTGGTGCCCCATGTAAGGCTTGAACTCGGGACCTTCAGATTATGAGACTGAGTGTAATGAGCGGCAACAGTGGTGATGGCTGTGCTGGGGGATGTTTGAAGCTTTGACAGGGATCCAGATCAGACACTGGTAAAGGTGAGCCGTTGGGACTAAAGAGCAGGAAGCCTGACTGTCATGGAGCTAAGAGACTGAGGGTAGTGGGTGGTAGCGGCAGAGTACATGACCGGACGTGGCAGTGGCCCACAGCGGTGGTGGTGGGTCCAGAGTAGGTCCGGCTCGACAGTGGTGATGGCTGTGCTGGGGCAAGGTGCGGGAACTACTTATTGAAGTTAACCTGGAATGTGATGGTAAAAGCCTTGTTGCAGCCAGCTAGTTTTGATAGTGCTGTGACAGTTCTGCTTAAAAATCTAGTTATTGTATAAAAATTGTGTCTTCTCATTTCCATTTCATATGTTTGGTTGAGTTTACTTCTTTGAAAAGACATTCTAGCTGAAGGAAAATTTTGGCAGTTATATATGTCTGTAATATTGATAATATCCAAATATTTTTTGGCCATATGGAGTATTTGGTAGGAGCAGCCTGTGAGAATATAAGTTTGTATGGCGTTGTTAGCTTTTTTTTTTTCTCCTGTAGCCTTTCATCTCAGTAGATGAGAATTTGGATACTGCTTTAGCTAAGAAATAATTTCATTTGGTTAACAGAACTTTCAAAATGAATTATGTAAAAAATGTATTAAATCAAATGCTTAGATCGGAAAATGCTAAGGATTTTAATTTAAACCAAAATTTATCCTGATGCACAAAGACAATTTTCATGAGGAATTCCAAATTTAATTTTAATTTCTGCCATATGAACATTAGAAATATATTTGAAACACCAAAACCTTATGCATTCTCATGTAGTTTAAGTTTTGTAGCTTATTAACCCTCTTTATGTGGTCTTTGCTTTTTTTCCACTTATTTTGGCAAAAGTTAGGTTTTGAAACATTGTCAGAACCAATGAATCTTCAAAACTTGGACTTCCACTGGGGATCCTTTAGCATTGTGTTTCACAGCTATCATGTAATTGTCACTACTGCACTACGTTAATGAGTGTGATTGTTGTCATAGCATTATGTGTAAGGCCCTGTAACATCTTCTCCTTTTTCAGCAGCTCATTTTTCACATATTGGGTCAATATAAATTGTTTAAAAAGAAATAATCAATTAAGGGGACCTACCCACAAACAAAAATAACCCAGAACTATTACTGTCAGTAGGTTAAAGCTCATTATACTCTACATTTTTTGGCGTCATTTGGAGATCAGGCAACATAATTTAAGAAGTAATTAATTGAAAATTACATTTCAACATGATTCTCTTTCCATTATGTCTGACATTTTCTCTTTAATACATGAAAACTGTATTTCATGGAAGTCTGCTAAAATAAATGATTTCTCCCCCTGCCCCCTCCTCCCCTTACATTCTGTTTTTCAGGATGATGAAAACAGTGGCTTATGTTGAAATATTTTGTATAAATTTAAAAGAAGAAAAAGACCAGAGAGAATGTGGTATTTCAAAAGAATTTATGGGTGGAGATGAATTCCAAACACTAGATCACATCCTGCTCCCATTTATGTGGCCAGTGTGGTGGGGAGGAATAAAAGGAGTTGTTATTCTACCCCTCCCTGCCCTGACCCATCTACAATGGTGACTGTTTGTCAAGAGACTGTTAATAAGTTGCTTTTTTGCATCTTGTGAGGAGAAAGAAAGTGGAGTGACACAGCTTCTCATCCTTCCTTCTACATGTCATCCTTCAGAACCAGTTGTTGCATTTACATCAGCTAAGAAAATATAGGAGGCAGTTAGACCTCTTGTATTGCAGTTGAGCGTTAAAGTATATCTTCAGTCAAAGCTGTACATATTTTTCTGACTAAATTGTTCTCTTCAAATGTCTTAATATAGTAGGAATTAAAATACTATATAGCATAGTTAAAACCACGGAATAGTTTTCTTTATAATACAGTAAAGGATGTAGAATTTGCTTTACTCGTATATATACCCTAATTTTCACTGAGAAACCCTGTTTTGTGTATTCTCAGTATCAGGATATACTGAGTTGTGGTGTGTGTACCATTTAGAGTTCTGTGTATGTTGGCGTGGAACATACACATAAATTACATAAATCTTCACCATATGCATACTTGGATTTTACATGATCTTATATTTCTGTGTACCATCAGTAAACCAGAAGAGCAAATTTTAAAACTGCACAGCGTAACTGCAGTAGGAGAAAGGAAGACGACAAATACTCACAGGACAGTATTTCTTTTTTTTTTTTTTTTTCACTCTCCCTCTTACCTCCTGTGTCAGTTCTGCTCTGTGAGATGGAGGAGCAGGGGACGAGTTCCTGCAGCTGTCTTGCCTTACCTATAATCACAATCATAGTTAGGGGCACCACAGCCTGAAATGCATAACTTCAGGAATATTAACTTCTGCTTACCATAGTGGGGGAAAAAAAGCTTAAGTGGTGTGTGGGATCCAACAGCTGTATTGAATGCTGCATATGTTGTAAGAAGTAAGAGGCCAGTGAAAATTGCTGACAGATTCATGTGCATGATTCCTCAGCTCCCACCAATGCACATTTTCACTATAAAACAGATAAATTGTGGGAAATGTTATGACATCACCAGTTTTAAGAAAGTGGGAAGCAATATTGTTGTATATGACCAGTCACCTGAGATCAGTCCTATTCAATATGTAGTGGAGAATGAGCAGAACATGGTACATTTGCTCTGGGTTGTGGAAGGACGGGGTTTCTGTTCTTTGTGAAGACACTGGAATTCATAGAAGTGATCCTATGCTTTCAGTTAGCAATGATATATCTTTTAAGGCAGTTTTTACAACCTACTAACCTGATAATGCAGATAGAGTTCAGCCTCTTCCTCTCTGGCGTACAGAGTGTCCGAAGCCATTCTGTTTTCTGGACAGAATCGGGTATTTTAAAGTACCTCCACAGCCTTTTGTAGCCATAGTCAGAAGATCAGAGACCTGAGCTGGCCCTGTATTTGTAGTTGAGTATTGGTCTATATACATCTGATACAAAAACCAAAAACTGACTGTTATTTTGCCAAGCATAGTTACAGCTGCTACTCAGAAATAAGTCCTTCAGTTCCTGTATTTCCTGAGATTTAGAGGCTCATCCTCTGTGAACTAGCACTAAATTAGTGTAATGTACTTATCGGTGAGTGCTTGAGAAGAAAAGTAACTCTTCCATAGTATTTGGAGATTTTTTTAAAGCATATTAAGCTTAGTCTGACCTCCACTTCTTTTTCCTTGGAGTTGCACATATTCTGGCAATCTGGGATTCCAAAGAAACTGGAGTAGGAGGTTAAGAGCTCTGCTTTATACCATTGGTATAGAGTAGGAAGAGAAGTAAGGTATACACATTCTTTAGTGATATTAGTAAGGTAAAAAGCTTCTCATCACATATCTATGAGATACATGGCATAAGTGCAAAGAAATGTGCATGCGGTCATGCACTATGGAAAACAGCAGTTGCTTCGTTGTCAGTTTTGTAGTGTTCTGTGCAGTAACAGCAGAATAATATTCTAAGCTACTTTACCTGGGAATAAAATGAGATTTTTTAATACCTATAAAAATCCAGAATTAATTTAATGTTTTTGTTTCTTTAGAGTTGAGAATTCTTTAGTCAATGTGGTCAGTATCATCCCGGAAACTCTCTTGAAAAATGTAGTTTATCCTGAAAACTGGAATTTATCTTGTCAGTTGCTAGGACTTTAATCTCTTAGTGACTTCCAACTCTTTACGGTCAAGATTCCTTAGTAACATTTTTTTTCTAGTTCAGTGATTGCCATTTGTTTCTATGTGTCTTTAATGTGTGCTTACTGTTCTGTCATAGGGTTTCCTGTGGTGTGTCGAAAAGGTTCCACTAGAGATCAGATTCTTGAGAAGACAAATAAAAGACTAGGCTAAAGAATTTCTACAGATTTTTCTTTTTAAATGTATTATGATAGAAAAATAGGAAAACATCTCAGAATGCTTGGTCAAAGCTTTTAAGGAGTTTCCCAGGAGTTCTTAGCAGGGGGGAAGAGTGAAAGTGTTATATGGAGGGACTTTCTTTCAGATCTTAGCTCAGTTCTTCCACTAAGTGAGTGCATATTATTCCTTATAACTCAGATAAAAACTTCCTCCTGTCTGGTCCGTCACCATTCTCCTTAACAGTGTCTGGCAGCTGCTGCAAGTTTGTTGCCCTTAGATGTGACCGAAGTCTCTCAAGAGTCCAAATCTGGAGTGTGTAGCTCATTTTCAGCCTTGCTCCCCACCCCATGAACACTTACCCAGGGATGCCTCCTTGGATGCTGCCATAATGGAGAGAAATAATTGTGGAGCAGAGACACAGTGGAGACCAGAGATGCTGTGAAGTTTGGAAGAAGGATTGATAGTCACTGCTGTTTCCCCATGTGTCTGCCCAGCTCAGATGGTACCTCCCCACATACTCTGGTCTATCCATATTGTCTCTCTCCAGATTTTTAGTTTAGACAAAATAGATGATATATGGTATTACATTTGCAGTTGCCACTTTGTATATCCATATAGCTAATGTTGTTTTACATTTATATTCTTATATTTCTCAATATCTATAAGATGTTGTAACTGAGTTCCTTGAGTAACTGGTTTTTATTATCTTAGAATATTATTATGAGGATAATTCTTGGCCTCATTATTTCTATTTTATCCTGGTGGTTAAAGGGCTATTTGAGGCAAGGAATTTTCTTCAAAGTAATGGGAACTGGCAGAGCAAATTGTAATTGTTGGTGTTTGTAGCTTACTTGTAAAGTGAAGGATGCCATAAGCCTCAGAAAAATTTCCACCACAGCACATTGGTTGGGTATGGGTTGTTTAACAAGACAAATTCAGCTGAAACTGAAGATCTGGGCAAATCTGTCTATATTTGCTTAGTCACACATTGCAACAGGAATGTTCATACAGCATCTGGAAATAAGACAGATTGGTCTGTCTTGTTTCACTATTATTAAAACTGCTTCTGCTATTCTTAAACATAAGAAAGTAATAGTGAGTTATTTGCACTGATGGAGCTTTTTGTATGTAATCTGTTCAGGGCATTAACATAAAAAACCCAAACCAACTGTTAAGTGTTTTGGACTAATGTGTATTTGCCAAAATTTAATTGTGAAATAGTTGCAACATGTAAGATGACATGTTATATCCCAGAGGCACTGAATGACCCCCCTGAAAAATATATAATTGCTGTTTGCTGCTTTGTAATAAATAATACTGTATATAATAGTATGTATACATGTTTACATATACGCAATACAGAAATTTCTTTGGTTTCTTTTAGCATAGCCTTAGATATAAAATAAGTTACTTCCATTCTGAGTGAAGTTAGTGCCCAACTCCAGTATGGCAATTTAAAGAAGAAATGAAACAAAACCCCCATATCTTGACCGTTTTCTATAAAAAAATACCTCTTCCCTTTTTCCAGAAGCCTTTACATTTTGGTACCTGTTTTGATAAGTTTCCCTGACTCCTGATCTCTTAAACATGTTCAGATCACCTCGTCATTCAAAGGACTACTTCAGTAATTTGTTCAGTAACATTTTTACAAGTAAATATTTAATAATTTTGTTGTGATAGACATACAGAAACTTCTTTTTTCCTTCAGTGGATCTTCAGCTCTTTTCTGATATTTGTATACTCTCTCTAGAGAAAGAGATACAAGTTTGAATTTCCCCAGGCAAACAAGGGAATTCAGCCAAGGTAACCCCCATGGGGGAGGTGTCTTTATGAGGAGATATTCTTTTTTATCCAGGTGGGAAAATCTGTCACTTTTTCTGCACTTTCAGAAGGAAATTATGGTCTCCATTGCACTTAGTGCACAGTGCCTTTTTTTAAATAGTTTTTTTTTTGTGTGTGTGTGTATGAGCATTTATAGTGAGATCTGATAACACAGAATTATGTACCCTAATTGTATTAGATGTGAGGCAAATGATGAAATCTTCAGTCCAGTGAAGATTGTAACATTTTTGTACATGTTCAGAAACAAGTCTGTGGATACCTTAAGAAGCAAAAGTAAGAAACCTAAAGTGTTTATCAAGTCTAAGTGCTTTATGGATTAGTAGCACTCGAGAGAGTACTTTAAGATCGCAGTATGAATAAGGGCATCAGTAAAATACCCATGTGCAGCTTTAGGCAATTTGAATTGACCTACATTGTTCTCATCAGACTATAACTAGCTGCTTGGGTTTAGTTATGAAATCGAGTAAGAGGTTTTTTAGTCTGCACAGTGTTGTGAAGTAAGTCATGCCTTATCACAGTGTATTAGTGAATGGGCACAGTTACAGCATAAAAGGCACCTTAGGATGCCTTTCTCTGTAAAGCTGTTGTGTTATGTAGTTGGATGTAGCAGGGCAAATCCAGAGCCTTCTTCCTGTGGTCAATCAATCATTTAGAACTCATAAACTTTCATCTGTTTCTTCTTTTTGAGTTAATTGTATGGATCTGTTTGGGGGGAGCTTAATAGAAAATCAATACTTATGGATGAAATTCTTGTTGACAGTTCAGTGCTGGAATTAATTTTGAAATTTTGTTGATGATTATTAAATGTCACAGATTTTCCCTGAAAATTTATCACTTAAGCTACATATTTTTAATTTTCCACTCTCTGTATAGAGTCATAGTGAGTCCAGTTTCTTGTTTAATTTCAGAAAAGCTAAGAAATGTTTAATGATTTAAACATTTTATTTGCTAAAGAGAATTTTAAAGTTAAAACTGTGCAGTTTTGCTTCTGCCTTCTGTCCCTTCTCCTTTCCTTTTTTCCAAGGTTTATATATACACCTTTTTGTTTTGATTATCAGGTAATAGGAAACATTGATAAAATCTATAAATGGGAAATGATAATAACTGCTTCTTAAAACAGTAAAATTAATTTTATGGGGATGTTATGGTTTAAGTTAGCTGAAACTCAATGGTGATCTTGAATGTGCATGTATCTTGGTTTGTAGCAAAATGTTTCAATACCAAATGAAATTTTATTACCCAATAATGTAGAAGATTATAAAGATTTTTAAAGTCCTGTTTAGTAAAATTTATTTTTCTAAGCCATAAAGAAAAGTAGCTCAATAAACTTGCTGAATCAGTTGTTCAACATATAAAGATAGGAATCCAGTTATATGGATACCTATATGTTATATAAAAAACATGTTCTTTTCTGTGACCAACAATGAAAGCTTTTGGTACATTTTTTATTTGAATCAAAGCTAAAACAGGACTGATTTCAAGATTTAGGTTAAATGATTTAATGATTTGAAAGTTCTTTCATGTTCTTCTGAACAGGCTGCTTCAACAATGTCCATATATATCTCACTGTTATGTTGAAAATTTTCCTGAGATCCCTAAACTTGTGTTCACCATCTTCCTATGCCCTGACAGTCTCTTGTGAAATGGAATTAATTAATTCATGTGCCAGGTTAATTGTCGTCAGTTTGGTACATCCTCTCATGCTCTCATCACCTCACTTGGGAATCACATGGAAAATGCCTTCTGAAATGCTAAGTCCTTCTTTCTCAGATTCATTTGGATTCAAATGGAGCTTCTGGAAGCCAAGCAACTGTTGAAAATTAAGCAATTAGCATGCATGCTCAAGAAAAAAAAACATCCACCATTATGGCTTATATATTATTCTGATATTGTTGATCTGTTTGTTTAATGCTTGTGAATTCATTAACAGAATTAAATTATTTTTACTCATTACCAAAATTAACTGAACTTTTAATCTGAGAAATTCTGGTTTGACAGTAAGATTAAAAGGAATATATTGTGATTTACATAGCAGAGTGAGGATGATCCATGTTGTGTGGAAAATGAATGTCCTTTGTTTTCTTTCTTTCTTTTTTTTTTTTTTTTTTTTTCTTCCCTCCTTTTTGGTTATTTAAGCATTGTGTGGTTCCTTTGAAAAGTCAATGGGACTGGGGGGAAATGCTTATAATTAGAGAAAGGGTAGTTACTTAATGCATCATTTTAATATTTTAGAATGGAAAGTTCCATGAGTAAGAAAGAAAAATACTGTATCATTGCAGAATAGAGAAATGCTCAGAGTTCTTTGTGGTGTTCTCTCTTCTGTGGAAGTTATTTTAAATTAAGCTGAGCAAATGTTTTGCATCTTTGATTGATCTGTTCTAAATGAACCATACTCAATACTAAAACCTCTGCTTAGTGATAGTATTCTACACCTATAAGTCTTCTATAGTGGTCCTCATGGGATTTCTTTTAAGAAATTATTCAGGTATGTATATGGGTTATGTATAGTACAATGAGAGAGAGATGATAGGGAAAGCCCTGGAAGTAATTTAAAGCAAACCTTTTTTTGAAAGCTCTCACTTTTTTCATTGGAAAGCTGGATGCATAGCCTAAACTATTCCTAAATCTGCTGTAGCCTAGCTAGTTCTGTTATTTATTGTATAAACATTTACAAAAAGAAGTTTTCAGAAATGACCGCATTACTGTAACTCAGTTCTAACAGAATAATCTACACAAAGTGTGTTAGGTCCTCTTGAAAATGGTTTTTGTCTGTGGAGAATTAGAATCATGGATTTTGTGGAGTTTCTCATATAAGCAAGAACATAATTACAGGGCTCTATGCATAGATCTTCTTTAGGCCAGACTGTTGTGCATTCTTTTAATACAGCATGGGGTTTTGCATCTGCATTTTGGGCTATTATAAACATTTCTGATGTGTATTCAAGTCACTTTCTGGCTCCCACATAACTTTCAGCATCACTTGAAGGCCTTTGGGTTGCAGCATCTGAGCTCTGTATGTTGTTGCTGCTTCCCTGAGAGCATACAGGCTACAGAGCGTGTTAGAGCAGAGGATAAAGCACTTTGAGCTGAAGAAATGTGACTGTAGAACAACCTTATAAAGCAACAACCCGCTTTCTTTTTTCCTTGCTGAGCAACCTAGTCAGTGGCAGTCAGGGTGTCAAATAAAATAAATGGGCATGGCAGCCAAGTCATGTGTTACCTTGGTACCTGTTGTCTTTCCTGGCCAGAAGACATGAGGCAGTTTGGAACATTTGCTTTGGAGGACACTGGGGTAAATGATAATCTGACCATCTTCAGAAAATACTGAAAAGTTTGAACATCTTTGAGAAAGAGAGTCTTCTGGAAGAAAGAAACACACTATTTTAACTTTATGTATTAATCTAAATCTCTACCCAGGTGTAATTTGGAGCCCATATAGGGCAAAGGTGTAGTATTAGGGAATTAGTTATTGCTGGCAGCCTGATAGACAAATGTTGTTGAGGCAGATGTTTAAAAATCTAAGATAGCTGTAAACTCAAGGAATACTTTTAGCAGTATATACATAAAATCCACAGACAAAGGTAAATTAAAAAAGCTTTATGCAATAAAGAGATATTTTATGTGTCTATCCATAAACCTTGAGTTAAATTGGGTTATAATTTGTTTTTCTGTTTTCCTTTTTCACTTGGTTGTTCTTCTTTTTATGTAATTTACTGAAATATCTGTTTCATTAATGAACAATCTAAGAAAGTGATTTCACATTGAAATCCTCTGATTTAGCGATTAATGTATTTGTTATGCTTGCAGGTAAAAAATAAATCTATATAGTGTAAACTAATGACCAATTTGCCTGGATGCTGATGCCATCCTTTTGCCATTGTGGCTTCATAGTTTATAAACAGTGAATTAAGTATCACTGATTTTATTGAGGAAAAACATAAAGTTTGTAGCATGAATGAAACGGTGTATGATTTACCAAAGTGGAAGAGAGTGGCTGAAGCGGTTTGATGAAGTAAAGATATTGAATCTGTGTCCAAGTTAATTATTTCCATTTTACACCCAGCTTAAGCCTTGTGGAGGCAATTATTTTTTAAGTCTCTGCTGTTTTTGTGTTTTGTGTTCATTGAGTTTTATGCGCTTCACTGAACTGCTTTCTCAAATGAAGAATTCTGGATTAGAAGCTCAACATTGATACCCTCTTGCCAAATTTGCGTTCCTAATAATAATGACTTGCACAAGATCAGTCAAATTTTGCGATCTTTGTTGTTGGTCCCTTGTTAGGACAATGATACACATTTAAAACGTTACCCTGGGACAGTTAGGTCTTGGCCTTAACGGGAGACACCTTATTTCATGTGGACATAAGATTTCTACATCTCATAAATATTACCAAAAACAAACAAAACAAAAAAGGCAGGGGGAGAGAAAACTTTGCTCCAAAGTGTTGACATGAAATTAAAGTAATTGTAAAAATTATTTATACTGTTACTCAGTTTCCAAAGTCACTGAGGAATTTTGAAAGTTTCAGTTCTCTTTTTTCCAGCATGGTTTCAAGAATTCTTGCTACTCTTTTTCCCTTTTAATGCTACATTCACTGTGCTGCATTAAAGCAGTTGCACTAGTTTCGTGTGGAGAAATGGAGTCTTCCTGAAGCATGTTTTCTGATATGATGTGGCTATATCCTTTAATTAATTAATGGTGAAAATTACTGCCCTGTTTGATCTAGAAATAGATCAATACATAGATACAATACAATAGATCAAAAAGGCAGCAGTACTATCCTTTACACACTAATGATTGATAAGCTGTTATAAAATCATATATGTAATGCAGTTGTGTCATTGATAAGTATGCAGTTGTGTCATAGTTATTCCTGAGATAAAACTGAAATTGTCTTAAGCTTTCTTGGTATGTTTCAGGACACCTTTTCTTTAGTGATTCTATATTATCAGGATAAAATGAGATCATAATGCTTTACATTGACGTGACCTCATCGCAGTGTACACTCTCCTCAAGGGGGGTAGCAGAAGGGAAGGTGCTGATCTGATCTCTCTGGTGACCAGTAACATGACACGGTGAAATGGAATGAAGCTGCATCAGGGGAAGTTCAGACTGGACATAAGGAAAAGGCTTTTCACTGAAAGGGTGGCTGGTCGCTGGAACAGGCTCCCCAGTGAAGCAGTCATGGCAGCCAGCCTGCCAGAGGTCAAGGAGCATCTGGATAGTGCATTTAGTCATACGGTTTAGTTGTGCATAGTCCTGTGAGTAGCAGGGGTTTAGACTTGGTGGTCCTTATGGGTCACCTCCAACTTGAGATATTCTGTGATTCATTTTATTACTTAAAACAGACAATGCTGTCTTACCAGGAGAAATCATCAATGAAGTTTCGTTAATCAGCTCTTCCCTTGCTGGCAAAACCTAATTAAACTAAATGACAAATGTCTCAAATCAGCAAGTTTTTTCCCCTTTGTGAGCAATGTTGCATGTCTCAGCATCCTCATTTGACTATTAGAAACTATTTAAGACAGAGCAATTAGTTTTTCTGACGAATACCAGCAAAATGTGTTGCTACCTAGGAAAGGACAGAAGGCCTTCAATTCCCTGAATTAGGCATCCAAAATTCCCCTGCCTGTTATCTGCCCAATTATGGGAAAAGCTAAAACTTGCTGCATACATCCCTGTGAGCTCCACAGGGCCTTTTGTTGCAGTTTAGCATGTGCTGTTAAGCCCCATAATCTAATCAAGAAACTAGGGAGCATGGAACTTGGTTTCAGGGTCCCTGATACAAGTGCTCTGAATTTACTCTGGGCTGTTTTGCATTGTGCTTTGGGCTATCGTAGCAATACTGTGAGTTTTCCTAGTAATACTCAGTAATCGGTCACTTCCAAGAACAAGCATGCGAGGCTATATCTTTAGAAATCAGTATTTTCAAAGACAGTCTAAAGTTCTTGTTAACAGAATGTTATTTTATGGATTACTATAAGAGTTTCTTAAAAATGAACTAATAAAAATACTCTTTCCCCCCTCCCCGCCCCCTTCCCCTCTAGACAATTGATTTGGAAGGGTTCAAGCTGTTCATGAAGACTTTTCTGGAGGCAGAGTTACCAGATGATTTCATTGAGCACCTTTTTACATCATTTAGCAACAAAATCTCTCACTGCAGTCCGTTAATAAAAAACAAGCCCCAGCACCTTTCTGGAGGTAAGTAATAAACTCACAGTAATAGAAGAGCTGAAGGTTCCCTCTCCCTGCTATTTTACTTCTAATAGCTATAAATATATGGAATTATAAACTATATGTTTGGGTTGGTTGTTGTCTTTATTTTTTTGTTGTTGCTATTCTGAGAAACTACCTCATGACCATGATAATGAACAAGAAATACTGTGAAGAGAAATGGAAATTGAATGGTTTTGTCTTTTTAATTCACAATAATGATGCAGCTGAGACACCAAGTGGACAGTCTGTCACCTTAATGCTAATCAGATTGCTATGGTTACATGAAGTTGCAACCTACTCATATAAAAACTTAGAAACCTTCAGAGCTTCATGCAGGAGGCTCCTGCTGGTGCACTGCAATTTTTGTGCCATTACTGCTGCTTCTTTTAATTGTCTAGGTATAATACTGCTCCTAGTAATCCCACATATTTATCACCTACTGATGTTTTAAATGTGCTAATGTTAGCAGTATTTCTTTTCCCAATGTAAGGATCTTCTTAAATGCAGTTTGAAATTTTCATGCTAAACTGAACATTTTTATTAAAAGTGATCTTCAGGTCAGAGGACGTAACATGTTAAAATACTCACATGTAAAATAGCGTTAAAAAATGTCAACTTAAAATTTATAAAACTTTTGAAGGAAATTTGCAGAGGAAATTTAAGGTTACCTTCCTAACTTGAAATACTTGGCTTAGCACTTCAGCAGTTTGGGAACTCCATCAAAATCCTATAGCTAAAAGCAGGAACTAGATTAATTTAATGAAAGAAATTGCATGTTTTGAACAGCTGGGATAATCAAGTGCTTAGAGCAAGTTACCAGATGGTTTGATGGGTACTTAATTTTTTGAATTCTTTATATGAAGGTTAGGTGTCTTCAAACTGCAACTCATCTAGAACTTATGAATTTGGCACAAGTGCTACTAGCTAAAATGTTATCTTTTCTTGAAGCTACCAAGCACTAGGTTTCCATAGATGCCTCAGTGTACAATATTAATTATAGGTTTTCAGATATCACCCATTGAGTCTGACCTGGTGTTTTGTTTTTTTTAGAGCATACCATTCTCTACTATGTTAGATGATTTTCAGGGTTTTTTTTTTTTTTGTTTGGTTTTTTTTTTGTTTGGTTTTTTTTTTTTTATTTATTTAAGTTTACAGTACTTGTTATTTTTATTTCTTTAGCTTTATATTTCCTGGAAAAAAACACCAAACACCCCCCCATATTACATTATCATCTTTATTATGTTATTATGTATATATATAATGGTCATTAACTGTAATTAGACTTTAATTAGACTTAAAAAATATATTTTTTCTGCTAGCAAAGCTTGCTTACCACATCAAGAGGGTGATTCGTCACTATTTCTTTCCCCTTCATTTGAATTGAATTATTAATGTATCCTTTTTATCCTTTCTAATCAGAACTGCCATGGACACATCTTCCACAAATATCAGCTGTGTAGACAGTACCTTTCCAACTTTTTGGGCTTTTGTTCTTGCAGTTGTGTTCCATGTGCAAAGCAGTAGGCTTAGTAGACTATGATGTAATCAGTTGTATAGAGTATTAAGAACTTTCTGTTGCTAATTACAGCTCTGATAATAATTTATTCATGCATTTGGGCAAGTCATGTAGGCCAGTGATTCAGTCCCTTGCCCTAAAAGATGCTTTGTAACAGAATCTCTAAGGGCATGTCTAAATGTATTCTGTATTGTATGCTGCAGGGTATAGTTTGAATGTCATCAATTTTCAGCATTTTTTCCACTATGAATATAGATTTTGTGGGCTATAAAGTCTCAGCAGCACAATTTCATTCCAACTTTCATTACTTCTAATTTTTCATTGAAGTTTTCATCAATGAGCATAATCAGCAATAAATGCACTGTACCAGCCACCAAAATTTGTAATCTTTTACACTTAATGCTTTTTGCCTGATAACTCCAATAGCAGCTGCAATTTAGTGGTGCATATTTATTTATTATGCTGTGTTTTTACATATGTTATACAACTACTATTATTTTTAAAAATTATCTTTTATTATTCTGCTGCTGTATGTATATGGTTTTGACACTTCATATATAGAAATTATTACAGCTGGTTTTAGGTCATTGCTGGATTTAAAGCTAAACTCTGCCTGGCATAGGCTGCACTCCACTTTCTTTGCTTTCACTATAATTCCCTCTAATAATTTTATTCTTATATATAATATAGGTATTATTATTTATGGTCATTAGTATAATTTTTGTTATTGAAACTGTGTGCTAAAGTTCTTACTTTAGTGCTACCTCCTAAATTTTTTTCTCCTTCCCTCATTTTTCCCAGTTTGTAGTTAATCTTCATCCTTTTCTGTTAATTGGGATTTTAGAAATAATGTAATGTAAGACCAAATTAGAAGTGGTCTTACATATGTATGTATTATAATGCCAGGACTGTTTCATAAATTGTTACACCCGAAGCATCTTCAGAGAAATAATTCAGATTAACTCGTGCAAGAGTTGCTTGTGCTTGAAAATATACTGTTCATATTGTAAATCTCATAATTGCATGAGATTTAAACTAGATATTACATCTTTATGATTTGTAGCATTTAAAGGGAAAGAAATGTGCATTGGTATATTTTGACGTAGAGATGAAAATCATGGGAGCCTTTGTTCTAGAATATCTAATAAATTTTAAATGTTACCAATACTGAAAAAAACTGACCATACTGGGAAGTACGTTTGTCAGAAACATTTGACATTCTTCAGGAAAAGGGAAAGGTACATGAGAACTAGAGAAGATCTCAGGAAAAGTAGCAAGGGTTCATAAATCTCTCTGGTATGTGCCCATTTTTTCCTTAGTGTCTCTTCATCCACTCATGTCTGTTTATAAATTGTATTTTCAGTTAAGGTGTCTGAAGAGAGATGGAAACAGATGCCAGGTAAGCAGCAGCACTGTAAGTCATCTCTGAGTCACCACATTGTAGCCACCCTTCTCCCATCTCTGATTAAGAAGTAAGAGTTTAACCTGTACCTTGCAGCTAAAAGATACCTTAAAATTTGAATGCCTTTACATTTGGATTTCAGGATTTTACATTTTTAAGATGAGTTAGCCCAAATTTTAGACTATTTTTTATTCTGTGCACAAGATTCATGTAAGAATGGAATGTGAACTATTTGTGTAAATTATGTGATTAAAGCTCACATCTTAATCTATTCACATTTTATAATGTCTTAATTTTAAGGGTACTTAACTGAACTGTGAGCTCATTTAATAGAACATTGCCCAATTAAATATTTTATTTATTTAAATACTAACTTTCAGTGCTTATCTACCTGAAATGATTGACACAAACTTGATTCAAATATATTTTTTCTGCATGCCGGTTTGCGCTTATTTACTGGGGGGAAAAAAAAAATTCTTTAACATATCTACCTCAGTAGAACTTTGAAAATGTCTTCACATTGAAAAAAGCAGGGGGGGGGGGGGGGGGGGGGGGGGAACTCCAACAGAATTCTTTTTCCATTTCATGTACTATGGTGATTGACTTTTCCAAGACAAATGGATGAGAGAAATTATGTATGCAGGTTATGTGTCCAATGAGAAATCTGTTCTACATTCGTTACAGAAAATATTTAAGATCAGTAAATCCTTTTGTAAAGTTTCATCTTTAACATCACTAAAGTCAGTGAGAAATGTAATAAACCGGTAAATAAAGTTCCATTTCTGCTTTTTCTGTGTCCTGCTGTCCTTCCTCTTTTTTCCCTCTGTTTATTGCTCTTGCACATTCCAATAATATCATCAGAACTGGTCATATTAATGTTCTCTTGAAATAAAACTTTTGTCAGTGTTGAAACTTAGTATTCCAAGTAGTACACTGGAACTGCTCTTGATCATGATCTTTGAGCAATTATTATAACTATTATTTAAATTCTGTGTTTACTTTCATAGTATTCTGTTGGCTGAGGCTTTTATGTTTTAAATATATGTTGCTCTGACACACATCTGGCTGCATTTTTGGGAAGACTACACACTGGGGTATTATTAGAGGTTTTTTTTGACACTAAATCTTCAATTAGTGTAGCTGATGTCAATCTGTAAGTTAGATGAAGCTTCTACAACACAAGGAAGTGGATGCAACATTGGTCAGGGATTGTTTTAATACTTAGTAGAATAAAAATATTCGCCTTTTTTTTTCTTTTTTGTAGTTAAATGACATCAGATCAACACAAATGAAAAAAAGGCTATGCCATTCCCAGAATTGATTTTTTCCCAATAGTTTTCTTAATCCATATAAAATTTTAAAACCTCACAATCATTTTAATTCAGCCTTTGCTGGATAAACTATGAATGTGAATTGTTTAAAACTTCACATTTATGTTTAAATTAAGAAGTCATCTGAGATTTACATAAAATGAAGATGTATGTATGCAAGCGTTATGTTTTCGTATGTTTCGTATGTTAAGAGTAACAAAGGCTATGTGTTATTTCCAGGTCTGAGACTTAACAAAGGTACCTCTATGTCCCGATCTCCTACTCCTGCCAACTTACATTTACCAGATGTGATCCAGCTGAAAGATATTGTTTGCTATTTGTCACTGCTAGAAAGAGGAAGACCTGAAGACAAACTGGAATGTATGTGGGTTTTTTAAAGTTAATTTTATATATTCATTTCAATACGCTACCAGAATTCTGTTTCTAAATTTTTTGCATTTAAGAATCAGTTTTGAGTAACTGCATTATAAAATTATGGTTCTAGATGGCCATTATTGCAGAAATGTTCTTTCATTCTTGTTAATAGTACTAATTTGATGAGATTTTAACTTAAGTCTTTCTATCTAGCACGTGCTAAGATGGGGAGTAAGGATCATACCATCTGCAGTTAAAATAATCCTTTCTATACTGTCATCTCTTGATTAATATCAGGTCTGAGAAAAATAGATGAAATGTACTGAGGATGCTTAGAGGTATATAGAAGTGGTAAATAATCTGTGGAAAACAAGCTAATTCAAACTAAGAACAGTTGTTAATATAGGCCATGGGATCTATAGTATTAGTAAATACAGAAAAGCCTAGAATGATCCAACTCTACACCACTGTTGGGAATGAATGTTTGACAATGGAACTTAGAAATTGCTTGATTTTTTTTTTTTTTTTTTTTTTTTTTTTTTTTTTTGTTAGGGACCTGATTCATTAAAGCCCAACAACTTTACCTGAGTTTGACCTGTGAATCAGAGAAAAAAAAAAAAAAAAAGAAAGAAACCGTGTGTTTCCTCATTATGGAATTTTAGAACCCAGTTTTCCAGATAGATAAGCAGTCTGTGCAATCATATAATCCTTACTGAGACTAAATATAGTTTGGTATGCATAGCTGGTCTGTGGGATACAAAAGATTCCACAGTCTATAAAAGACCTGTGGGATCAGGCTCTAATACTGTATGGAAAGTAAATTACACGATAGGAAATGCCAACAGTAGGTGGCTTCTGCCAGAACAAAAAATTCATTACAAGGTTACCTGACTGCATGTTGTTGAAATACGTTCATGTTTCATGACCTGTAGTTAGCTTACAATGACAACTTCATATTATAAGATCACCTGATAACTGTGTGTCAGCAGAGATTATAAGGAGCCATCCCCAAATTTGGTAATACCAGTTTGGCACTAGAATATGAGGATACATGTGTGAATGTGCATTCAGAACACAAGCACAGGAAAACTAAGATCCTAGGACTGAATTCAACTTACAATTTAATGCCTCTTTCATAGTGTCACATGAAAAGGAGAGGGGAAATCCTTTCAACCTGCAGGTATTTGATCTGTCTATTAGAGTCCCAGGAAAGCTGAGACCCTTGTGCCTGACCAGTCTGTCACCATCCTGTTACAGGGAGCCTTCACTGAACAGTCCCAGTGGATCGGAGGGCAATTCAACTGCCTTGTTCAGGGAAACACTCCAACAGCATCAGAAGGACCCCTCAGTGGGTCTTCCCACTTTGTTTAAATGTTACCTGCTGCCAGCAGCTGTTAGTGCCCACAAGGGACTCACACTAACAGTTTACAGAATAACACTCTTTTATTATAAAATTGTGACAAGCTAAGATTCGTGATTGCCAGTGTCAGGGACTGTCTGCAAAAACGATCTTGGAATGATACACAACAAAACTACGTACAACCAAAACCTTAATTGCTAATGACAGCTAGAATGAGATAGTTATTTAGCATGCATAAGTCAAAGTTCTTACCCAACAGGTGTCACAGTGGGGCAGAAGACAGATTCAGCCTGTTGACTGATCCCAGTAGTTACGATGGAATCTTCCCCTCACTTCTCCCATCATCTGTCCACTTTTTATACTTCATAGTATATTGCATATTTATTCATCATACACAGGATCGGTTACAAGTTTCTTGCTTGCTTCTAATGCAAGAACATCCTCAGACAGCACTACTAAAGTTCTCTGCTAACTATGCATGCTCCTCAAGCAGGGTTTTGCCCTCTTTCAGGGGGGCTATTTGAGTTGGAGGTCATGATCTCCCACTACTACTATTATCTTTGCCCTATTTTCAACTAATTTTCTGTTGATGTCAGTGAATTGCAACACCTTATCATCCTGTTGCCTGTCATAGCCAGAACTTTCCTCACTTGAAGGCTTCTTTCTGCGTAACTTAGATAATGGTGGTGTTTTCACTATCCGTTCTGTGTTTCTCATGCCTCCCCAAGGCTGACTACCTTGCTTAGAAGTCCCTTCAGTCATAACAACTTTAGAGTGAGTCAGCTTGACCTAGCTTTGTGAACACTGAATCACAGTTGGGCAATCCAGGAGTTTAGACAATTCCCCCTGCCCTGGACTTATTTCAGTCTGGACTAGTCCATTTCCATCACATTTAGGTGGAGACTGAGTGACTCTAGTCATACATATTGTTGTTACTAACTGGTATCATGTCCCCAGTGAGGAGTAGTAGCACCTCGGAGGCAGGTACCTTTGGGAGGGAGGTGTGTGTTAGTAATACGATAAGGTTATTTCAGCTGAAAAAGTATTTCACCACAATGGTTGGCTCAGCCATGGAAATCTCTTGGATTCTTCATGTGACAACTGGTATGCAGCTTATCAGCTGTGTGGTGCCATCAAGTTGCCATTCCTGCAGGGAGCATGACAGAGCATGGCCGCAGGGTCTCCACTCTGTTCCACCCTGCATCACTACTATAAGCATGTGCTGAGCTGGCAGAATGTGTTGCTTAGGGAACTGTGGTGATATAGATTCCATGCATGCCAACCATCCTGAAGGTGATGGCTGTATTTTACCCTAAAAAGCTTTCTGTAATGCTATGCTTCTATTAGGACCCATTTTTTCATCTAATTCCCCTCCTCAAGGTGATTTTCCCCACACATAGTAGCCAGTTCTACAGGCTATATGAGAGCTCTGAAGAGCTCTGTGCACAAAGCATAGTGTGAAATGGAAATCAGTTGCTTCCCCTGGTGTCAGGAACAGGTACAATGAAAAGGGAGAGAGACAGAGGAGCAGGTGGTGATTTTGGTGTAGGGCATGTTCCATGAACTTCCTGCAACAGGAACTGCATAGCAAAAGACCATGAATGATCTATATGATTTAGGAGGGAGAGGTCTTGATTTAATAGAAGAATGGTACTTACATGTTTTGTATATTCCAGATAATTTGCATTTACTATATATAATTAAGAATATGATTATTATATAAGAATATTTTCTACTTTGTCATACATATTTGAAATATACCATGTAATGTGACTTCTCAGTGTCCAAATTTTTGCTGTACTATTAGTAGGCAGAATGCCCTGATGATTTTAGTTGAATTGTCCTTATAAATTAATGGTATAACTTAACCCTTTGTCTGAAGTAATTTTATAGCAGTAGGTGTTGTGGCTGTAAGGTAAATGATAAATTAGTAGCCGTGGAGTGAAAAAAGAAAGGATGGCTTGTTCTGGAGTTGCCAATATGAATATTAGATACTAATCTCAACTCATTATTATTATTATTATTATTATTCTGTTGACAAAAAATGGAAACACTCTGAATCATAGCTGAGTGTTTGGAAACTTAATTCAGGACAAGCAGAACATGAAATTGGTGCTTTCAAATAATATCTGATACAAGCTGGAGGATTTTTGTAAGATAAAATACACTAAGAGGAAGTAGTGTTTAGGTTTTAGATCTATATGGTCTATGGATTTTCATAGATTTACAAATATTCTGGCAGATAAGTGGATTCTCTAATCTATTAACAGTACGTTTCTAGAGGTCTTAAGCACTGCAAGCCTCGCCTGTTTGACATGCTCAGCATATCTATTATTTGTAAACTATGTATGGCCTGAATATAAAGAATATCCCAAACTTTCCTAGAAAAGATACATTGAAGAATTTAAGTTCTGTTTTTAAGATCATATTGCAAATAGTTCAAGATGTATCTATATTGTTAAGTACCTTCATGCTCTGGGGCTCAAGCTGTAGACTTGATCCACAGAAACCATCATGTTGTTTTCACATGTACTAAGCTTTTCTTGCTGGTGTCCACATTGATTCTTGAACATGTAAGAAAGACCAAGATACTTCCTAAGAATTGAAAAGTGGTGTTTTGTAGCTCAACTTTCCTTTCTTTAAAGGCCCCAACGAAAGAAGTTATTTTAGCTCATAATTACACAAACCTTTATCAGCACAACCCATTCCTCAATTTATGTGTAGTTTTTTATTAGTCTAACCATGGATGTCAGTCATGAACCTCTTGTGAAACTGTTCAGAGAAATACCAGGAGGCAGTATGAAGGGAATTGGACATTAATGGTTTGGAAGAAGTATGTGAACTCCATAGCCTTACAAATATAATGTGCTTACAAATGCTCAGACTTCTCTCTCCTATTATGAACAGAAACTCCAAGAATATGAGCTGTGGGGATTTCTTTTACCATGACTCTCTCCAGGTTATTTGGTTAGTGTTCTTTCCATAGCAACAGAAGCTTCAGGGATGTCACATTGTTCTGTATTTTTGCAGTAATGTGATTAGTTATAGTCTGTCTTTCTGCTATGCTATGCAGTTCTTGGAAACTCAGGCTTCTGTGGAGAGTGACAAGCCTTACAGTTTTCAAAGCACATGCACTGGTGAAAAACAAAGTGCATTCAATACTTGTTTGTGCATGTGTTTTTGAGAATATATGCCCCAATTTCTTCTCAAAAACCACATAATTTGGAACTTCTGGACTTTTGGGGATGCCACCTTTTCTCATATGCAAGATAAGTCCAGAGATTGCAGGTAAAAAGTATAGCAGTGCAGCAACTGAGCTCATCTTTGTAATTCTATTTTAATACATTTTTAATTATTTACGAAAGGTATGCAGTCCAGTAATAGAAATTGAGTGGCCAGTCAGTAGTATCAGGTAAGGGGATGGGAAAAGAAATATAAAAGATTGACTTGGGCTCTGTGGCTTGCATCAGAACTTCAGTCGATTTTATCCCTTCATGTTGTTTCTTCTCCTAGAGTAGGTAAATCAGCAAGAACATGAATATTCAGCAGGGTATGAATAGAAAAGAGACTGCATGCCACACCAGTAAAGCAGTTTTTCAGAGTCTAGCCAAGAGCACAGATTGAGCCCTTTCATTACCCAATACATATGTAATCGGAGCGACTTTGTTACAAAGGTGAAACAGTTATAATTATGCTAATGCTTGTTTTTAAATGAGTGACTAGAACTACTGATTCATATTAAAGGGAAAAAAAAAAAAGTTGTAAGCACTACTTCTCTGGAGTGAGTAAAGATGAGGGACATGCAAAAAGTTGCTTTCATGGTAACTGTTCATTACAGTTCTTTCAACCAGTGCATTACTATCACAGAGGAGGGGGCAGGAGAAACACATGATTTGAACCTTATCACTGAGTGATTCAGTGATTCAGCCCTATGGAAACTGTGAATGTTTAATGGTACCTTTGCCAGATAATATTAGCTGTTGTACTCTGAGCAGCTTTGGTAGAAGGCATACTAGCAGGGGCAATACCAGTCTCTGATGGCTTTTCGCATTAACTGTTTTACACTGAAATATTTCTGCTTTGTAATTCACAAGCAAAGAAATATATTCTTATAGGTTTTCTTAGCCTATAACTAATAAATAATGGACCTTTGTAGCTTGAAACAATGTGCTACAGTGAACATTGTTTACAGCTTATATTACAGCTCTTAAGAGCAATGCAATGTAGTGGCAAAAATTGCTGAACTGGTAGAGAGATACAGTAATTACCTTTTTTCCCCACAGTGAGGTAAACAATTTAGGAATAAGATGGGGGATACAAGGGAAGCAAACCAGTCCATATAACAAATATATTTTGCTGTAAGTAAAAAATAATAAAATTTTTTGAACTTTACTTCCTAATTGCTAAGAATTTCCTCTTGCTTCTCATTAAATTGTTCCCTGAAAACTGTGATAAGCTTTGCTTTCAGAATTTATTGGACTGCAACAGCCTTTGCTGTGGATCCAATGCGTTGGGATTTTTCACTGTTGAATAGGTCGTATGTTATGTTTCTGAAGATATCTGATAAGGCAGTTTGTAAGGAGATTGCTTGGGTTTTGCTATCAGTCAAGGCATTACAGTGTCCTGGAACCACCTGTACATGAACTCTTTTTTTAGTCCTTGTCCTTAGAAAATAGATCTGGGGGAAAAAAATGAGCACTTTTGAAGGGGATGGTGTTTAGATTTCAGAGCTCTGACAAGCTGTCCCAGAAAGTAGGGACAAAAAAGCGAAGTATTCTTAGGCTTCTGGTTTTCATCTTTAGCCTTTTAACAGCATTCCTACCAAAGCTTCGGGCTTCTCTCTGCTCTGCAATCTGATGCAGTATGAAACAGAACAAGGTCTTAAAAAAAAAAAAAAAAAAAAAGATTAGTCAGGATTGTGTTGAAAAAGGAATGTACTCTGAATAATTAGAAAAGATAAGGTGGGCACCTGAAGGAGATAAGGAGACCATCAAGTCAGGAAATCGATGAACAAAGAAAACTGAAAGGTCTACTCCACCTAGATCCCACCTATTTTGATGGAATGATTGGGTGTCAAAACCAAATGAGTATGTATGTAAAGATGTAGTAACCTCTGTGTGGAAAAACTGTATAAAATACCTAACTTTTCAATGAAAACTTTGGAGCTAGTTTGTCTGGTGCTAATTGGCTAGCTCCCCAACGTTGTACGAAATAAATACCTTTGCTGCTTAAAGACAAAATTGGTCTCTGAGCAGTTACTCTGTGCCGTTTTGGCATCAAATGTATGATCAGCTGGGTAAGCTGCTTTCAAGTATCTTGGTAATGGTGGACATAGTTGCTCTTGTAGTTGGAATCAAGTAATGATACAAACTTGAAAGTATATATTCTTTCTGGTTATTGCCAGAATGCTGTTATTCTTGTCTGGTAGCTCCCCAAAATGTTTGGAATACGTTATCAAATTGATGATGCAAATCTGGTCCTGGGATGGATGGGTCATGCTACCAGTCTATGAGGATTGCTTATTGTTGAATTTGGCTGATTAGATACTTGACGTAAGATTGTGTTTCATTTAGTTGGTCAGAAAGCATTTCTAGAGTAATGTCACTATTGAATAGTGACAGCTGCAACCAAGGGAGTAGGACAGCATTGTAACTAACTTAAGCAGGCGTTTCAGCATTTGTCTGACCAATTGTGTGTTATCCTGTGTTTGGTGAGATGAAGGAGAAGGGCCCTTTGGTGGTACTGGGTATGAATACAGATATTCTCCAGGAGGAATCAGAATTAAGTTCACAGACCAAATTAGAGTTTGGAGTAATTATGTGGAAAAAGTGCAATTGCACTGTCGTGCTAATATGTCTCCTTGGAGTCACTGTGGCAGGGTAGTCATTGAGTGGACCTCTCACATAATACAAATCGTTTGGTAGGTCTACAGTTACTGTGAGCAATAAAGGAAGGTGGTAATGTTTGTCCTTTTTTTGAAACTCAGGTTTGGTTGGTTTGGTTTGTTTTGGGTTGGTTAGGTGGTTTTTTTTGTTTGTTTGTTTTTCTAAGTGAAACAGTGTTGTTACAATGTTTTCTAACTGTTTCATTCTCTTTCTGTTTTCCTTGTAGTTATGTTTCGCTTATATGATACGGATGGCAATGGATACCTGGATAGTTCGGTAATGTTATTTATGTATTTCAACGTGTTATAAGAGTGTGTCATAATGGCATATCTATACAAAACTGCATTAATCCAAATCAAGTTTATATTTTTCCTGAATTAATAGAAGCAGTATAAACTATAGTTGATAAAAAGTCGCCCATTTTGAAAGTATTGAGTTTTGTTTTCCATTAAGCTGCTGCTTCTACAACTGGATAAATTTTCAAATGCTGACTGCTGTTGTGGAGTCCTATTCAATAGTCTTCTGATTTTTAATCATATTACTGAGGGCTACACATTTATACGAATCCTAAAATTCTAGTATGCTGCTGGGAGCATATATATATATGAATATGAAAGAACACTAGTGATATGTGGTCAAGGGAAAGTACAACACTGTAATGCTAAGCAAATATCTCTGTATTACTTTATACCATCCACTTTATGCCTTATTTCTATTAAAAAGTTGTGAATTATACAACTGCTGTCAAAATCCTAGGTTTTTAGAGTGATGGAATTTTCAAGGATCTTGCATCATTATATCATAGGGGATTTCAGATCATGAAACCAATTGTTGAATGATGAACAGGGAAGGAAGAATCTATTACTGCTTTCAACCCAGAGGCTACCCTTTAGTTGTGGGGCTGTATTCCATCTCCCTGCATGCTTTGCAGTCCATGCCTGACGTTTTGCTAGTGCAGCAGATTCACTTAAGTGTGGACAGCTTCAAATGTAAGGAACATTTAATTAGGAACATTGATGTAACAGTGTCACTGAATGCACTGCATTTGAATTGGAAGTTGTTTGCAGTAGGATATTTTTTTTAAATATAATATTACATTAAATATTATAGCTATGCTTTGTTTATATGTAGGAGCTGGAAAATATCATTGCTCAAATGATGCATGTTGCAGAATACCTTGAGTGGGATGTTACTGAACTGAGTCCAGTAAGTATCCTATTTTATCACAAGTTTTAATTTAATCATTTTGTGATACTTCATGGCAATGTGTGATTCTATATATTAGTAAGATAAAAATAATAATAATTTGTGCTCCATTATGACACTGTCAATTAGCACTTTTACAAGTCTTTTTCTGATTAAATCTGATCTGTGAAACATTCTTGCTATAGCTTAAGGTTTTTCTTCAGTGCATGTAGTAACTAACATTTATAACACAACTGGTTTGTCTCTGAAAATTTCTTAAAAGTAACTACCTCTTATTTTTATTGTACATAAGTACACAAGGGGACACAACTTGGTTTGGGAACTTTAGGTGATAATAAAATACAAATAGGAATATGACACTTAATCTGAATTGTCAGTTGTCATTTTTCTACAGGTGCCATGCAAATATTTTCCTTACTTTTTGCATGCAGATGAGGGAATTGAACATCTGCACATTTTCTAACATGAAGTTGCTATGTTAGAATATGGAATATATGAGATTTTCCATTAAACTCTGTAGATCCTTCATGAAATGATGGAAGAAATTGACTATGATCATGATGGCACTGTTTCTCTAGAAGAGTGGATACAAGGAGGAATGACAACAATCCCGCTTTTGGTCCTTCTTGGGTTAGAGAATGTAAGTATTAACTTAAAAGCATCAAGTTTCTGCTTGCATGTCAGCTGTGGCCCTCAGTTTCTCTGTGGCCTCTGTAAAGAATGGCTTTTCATTGCTTTTTATTACTATGGCTGAACGACATGCAAAGAACGGAAGTGTGTCTTTGAAGTCAGAGGAACATTAGTATGTTTGAAGCAGCACCAGATGAGCCAGCTCTGGAGCTGGAAGCTGTAGAAAGTTGATTAATTTGTCCTGTTAACAGCATATTGTTAATTCCTAGATGCGGCAGTATCTGCTAAGAACATTTTACTGCCCATCCATATGTTACAGCTGGCTTGGAACATTGCCTAGGCTTCTCAGCATGGTGCTGTGTTTTGTGGCCTAACCATACTGATTCACAGAACAATCTAGGTTGGAAGAAACTTCTGGAGGTCATATGGTCCAGCCTTTTTTAAAGGCAGGGCCATAGACTGAGTTATACAGGGCCCTGATAAACCCTGTCCTGAATAATTCCTTTGAGGTGGATTCCATCAATTCTGCAGGCAACCTCTCCTAGTGTTAATTGTTCTCAAGGGAAAGAGCTTTTTTTCTTACGTGCAGATGGAATTTCCTCTGTGGCAATTACTGCCTGTTGGCTCTTGTCCCGTCATGTATACATCCCTGTGAAGATAGTTCTTCTGTCTCCGTAATTAGCTTAATAAACTGTACTAAGTAGCAATATCAAAGAGAACACTTACACCAAAGTATAGTGTTATGAAAGAAGAGCTTACGTTCTGTACATTTACAGCTTCACATTAAAGATAAGACAGATGTAATTATGCCAGTTAAAGACAGCTGTTTTAACACTGGCATGTTGCCAGTGCCACCTGCTGTCCTGTATTTGAGCTAATTTTCAGCATATGTATCGTAGTGTATCTCTCAAACGCTTTTCTGTTGAGAGAAAACGTTTTTATGTTTGGTTTTTTTTTGGTGTGGGTTCTTCCCCCCCCCCCCCCCCCCCGAAGTGTTTTTTAGATATTTAGATGAAATAATAAATAATATTTATTTTCCCCCATATACTGCTATGGCCTGACCTAAACCTAGACTGCTGTAGTTGCTCTGTGATATTTTATTTGCCCAAAGAATGGTCAGACTGAGACCTTGCATAGGGAAATATGCAACAAAACAGTGCATTTAGCAGAAGATGCAACATCTTTAATCAAATTAGCAGCTAGGATAACTTTCAGTATATTTGGGTCACTGTAAGTACTAATTCCACAATTCTGTATGTGTGACTGAGTAACAAAAATGTTAAATTACTTCCCTGTCATCGAACAACAGATCTTTTTCAGGCTGAATACCATTATTTCCACAGAATTACTGGAAACAAAGGGCAATAAATGCTCTCAAGAAATCAGTATAGCAGATAACTGGTAGTCATTTTCAGTACAGATTTTTCTTTTGTGACATGTGACATGACAGCCACACTACATGACAGCTAGTGTGGATGTTCTGGGAGTATCTTTCAATGTCTACACTTCTTTCTTTCTAAATGTAAAGCTCCTTAAATTCCATGATAAATTAATGAAGATCCTTCTGTAGAGGTTTATTTTCATATTAAAGCAAAAGCTATTAGAAAGCAGCCACATAAATGTATGTTAACAGACATTTTATCCCTTTGATTATTTTTACTAGTTATCAGATAATTTATCTTGCTATGCATAGCATTATGGCGGAAATAATAAAAATATTTAAACAGTGATCAAAATTCTGTAGCCTGCTATTGGCATGGGTCAGTGTTTCTGTCATCAAGATATTCCCAGTACTATATGTGTTGAAGAGACATAAATGTACAGTTGTGAAAAAATATTATAATGGTATGCACAATGCATTTTTGATCAATAAACATAGTTTTATTAGTTGGAAGCTAGAGTAAAATGAGTGGGGTAGCTTTTAATTTTTTTAAAAAAATATTTTACTGTACTGTGAGTGAAGTTTATTACCTACAGAGCTATAGAAGCTGAATTGCTAGTCATTTGGTAATGATTTATTAGGAAATGATGCCATCCTCTAAAAGGGCTCCCATTTTTTCTTTTCATGTTTATAAGTGCTCTTGATTTCTTAAGCCATTCACGTAACAAGCAGAGAAACCCCAGATTTTTAAATTTTCTATCAAAAGTTACTACTACTCCACAGTTCTAAATGATCAAATGTAAGTGTATTTTAGGACATGAAAATATAAATCAAGAAAGTTAAAACTCTCATACCTGTCCATAATTATTTTGTATAAATTTATAGCATGATTTTGAAGTTTTTACAGCATCTAATGTGTTACCTGAGCTCTTCATTCCACTCTATCATTCCCATTAGTGAAAAGTTGTTATTTCTTTTTTCATGCTGCAGTTAGATTTTGCAAATGCAGCTTCCCAGGACTCTCCCTTTTGGCTGTCTCTCTCTCCTTTTAGTTAAGATAATGAAAACTAAAAGAAGTGTCTTTTGGACTCAGTAATCAAATAATAAAGCGCTGATATCTTAGTTTTCCACAGGCTGATTAATATGTAAAAATAAAAGGCATAACTTACTAGCTTATGCCGCTTAGACATGTCCAAGTAGTCTTCACATGTTGAAAATAAGCAAAAAAAACCAACCCCCACCACCCCCACCCTCCCCCACACACACCCAAAACAGCCAAAAAATTATCTCCCATTCTTTTAACTTTAGGCAACTATGGTTTGGCTCTATGCTGATCTCAGGCAATGATGAAATTTTAAATTACAGAGATAATTTCAGAGCTTGTCCAGTGTGTTAGTAACAAATAATTGTCAATATAGTTTATTAAAAAAAGAAAAAGAATTATACCAGTGAAGTCTTTAATTTGTTTTGCATTGGGGTCCCTTAACTTACTGTAATAGACTTAACTCTTACACAGGGTTTGCACAAACAGTACAAGATTCTCAGCTGGTGTAGTTTGTTATACTAGTATCAGTGAAGCTATGATAATTTATTTGTGCTGAAGATTTGTCATAGTACCTTCAGAATTCAGCTATGATGTTTGTACTTAATCTTTAGTTTCCTTTAAGAGCTATATAAAAAGGTTAGCTAGCATGTAAAAGGTTTAGATTTCATTTACAGCCTTTCAAGCATTTTTTATTGCATAGAGTGTTAGGAGCTTTAGTTACAATAATTGAAAAAAATCAAAGAAGCATTTAAGTGAAATGTGGAACTATATTATACAAAATAAAAGAATAAACAAGTTAGTT
Source organism: Falco naumanni (assembly GCF_017639655.2). NCBI lineage: Eukaryota > Metazoa > Chordata > Aves > Falconiformes > Falconidae > Falco > Falco naumanni. Next base: position 31,544,197 of record NC_054057.1, read on the forward strand.
GTAAACAATGGGGTTGAGATAGCCTAGTCTTTCACAGGTTTGAGGTCAGAGGCTTCATCAGTAATCCCCTTGTAAGAGACAGGAGTATTAAGTTGTTAATATAAATATTGGCCAGCCAGCTGCTGCCAAGTTAAAAGACATAACAAGGAAATCTGCTTGATTTTCCTTCTAATCTCTCTCTGCCCCCCCTCCCTCTTTTCCTAGACTTTCATGAAATTTCTAGTGCCCACTCTAACTTAGCAGAGATTACTCAATTAATTTAAAAGTTGCTGGAGCAGTTTAGAGTCATGGAGATAAAGGGATAAAAAGCATTGAGTCTCATTTCTCTAGGAAATCAACCTAAATATCCAGTTTATTTTATTTTATCTGGTTTTATGCTTTCTATTTCTTCCTAAAACTTGAGTTTAGAATTGCTGTGAAGGTAGAACTTCGAAATACCAAGAGTTTTATCTCTGGGAATGTTCCAGGATGCGAAAAATGTATTCTTATTTTGGCACTTCATAAGGCAATTGCTGTGCTAAACAAACAATTTCAGTACAAGGTAAAGGATTTAAGTGAGAACTTAATTGGCTCTTATTCTATAGGGGTTCTGAGGTTTAGTTGTGCCAGTTTTATGAAAGTTGTTCCAAGAAATTCTCTCATGAAAAGTGAGAATTTAAGGAACTAAAAAAAAAAACAAAAATAAAGTAACTAACTATAGAGGAAACTGTTATAAATAACAATTTATAACAATTGTGGTAAACAGTAGAAAATGTTTGAGGTGGATTTTTTTTCTGTGTCACACTTCAGTTTGCAGTATTCACAGGCCTTGTCCTCAGCAACTTTCCAAATATATTTTTGCTTCTTAAAGCCATTGTTTCCCATCCAAACACAGATTGGACCGAGATGTCCCTGTGTTACTGCTTCTGGTTGATAAATATACTTTTGGGAAGTGGCCTATTGCATACTAGTGACCCTTAGGCTATTTATTCTGCTCTTCCACCATAGAAACCTTCAAAGTGTCTGACCTTTTTATTTCGTTCTGCATTAAGTAGATCAGCATTGTCAGTGAATTTCCGGAGTTACCCTATTGACTCCCCTGGCATTGCTTAAAATGCCCTTTGTAATCTGAGCACAAAAAGCTGCTTAATGACAGTTTGCTTCTTCAACTCTGCTTTTTGTAGGAATTCCTTACTTGTACAGTATTATTCCACCCTGTTCTGATAAAATCACTTGATTTCTCTTCTAAAGTATTTGCATGACAGATATTTTGATCTCACTTGTCTTGTGTAATGGATCATTACTACCGCCTCTGCCAGTGGTTGTACAAAAAGTAGGTATAAACTGCAAGTTCACAAATGCTGGCTTTTAAAGAAATCCTGGTTTAGGAAGGACAGTATTTTGTTCCCTCTCCTCTGGCCACTAGATGTCACGGTTGCACTGTATGTCACTGCTCCTGTATGAGGGCTGAAAAGCTGCCCTAAGGTGACAGAGAAAGTGAACAACAGAAAATGCTCCGTAACAGTTACCGATAATCTGAAACCAAGCCACTATGCCTTTCTTTTAAGTCACCAGTTGTATTTTTCAACCCATTTCACTCTTCAAATTGACGTAAATCTCAGTGGGACAAACACATTTGTGTTGATGTGTGAGTGTGTGAGTGTGCTTTAACTAAATCTGAAGGAAATACTCTTACAATTTTATTTTGGATCTTCAAGCAGCAAATATTATGCTATTACACTATCATGCTATTCCATGGGATGGAATACTTGAGTGTGAATCCACACTTGGCGAGTACTGCTTCTTGTGTTGTATATCCCATTATTGTTGGCTGGCTTTGAGCTCTGACTAGTCGAAAGTGGATCCAAACTGGGGACTGCAAACATTTGCAAGTCTTGCGTGGGCTCTGTTGCACCGTGAGGAGTCCTTCTCAGGCTGAAGTCTGAAATGACTGTTTAGTACCTAGGCAGTTTCATAGAGCTGTATTTCTTTCATTGTGAGGCATGAGAATGATCTGGCATTTTTTGATATTTTTGTAAGACCTGTCTGAAGTCTGGCAGGTGGATTTTCTAAAAGGCTGAAGCGCTGGTGAGCCATATGCTATTTCCATATGTACAGAGGGCGAAACCAAGCCCCTGCTAGAAGAAGCTGTAGCTTACCCGCTTTGTGCAAGCTCCTTACCAGCTGGGAAGCAGGCTCACCCCCGGGGGAACGGAGCTGTTTCACCAGGGTCGCTTCGCGGCGTTGCCAGCAGAGGGGGCCATGTCAACGCTTGGTGAGGCTGCACAGCGCGAGCCGCCACCAGCGGGCACCTCTTTCTTGACAATGCTGTCAACTTTTAGGCTTTGCTAGCTCCCTCTTCTTTGCAGGAAGTTTGCAAATGCCTTTCCTTACTACAATTCTGCTTTTCCTTTTGCCTGTAGGTTGGTGGAAACCCAGGAGAAGTCATAAGTAACTCTAACCTCATCTTTGTTTATGGTGTAAAATAAGTGGTATTTCATTCAGTTATACAAATTACCATTATTTAAAATGTAATTTCTGAAGCATTCCAGTCTGTGCAGATGACAAGTGACTACCAGTTTAGGGACTGTGGCTAATTATGAAGCTTTTTATAACAAATTAATTTCCCCTCCTGTGTTCCATTTTCTATGCTACCATTTTCTTGTGTGCATGTGAATGGATTTCTGGATGATCAGGATAGTACGCTGGTGAGTGTGTGGATGAAGGCTGGAGAAATGATTTTTATTTTTTCCTTCCCTCCCCTTTCTCCAGCACGTGCGTGCACACACACACAAGCATATCTAAATATCTCAGAAGTGAGGAGCCTTCTTGAATAGCATGTCTCCTGAAGGAGGTTAGTCCCTCTCTCGTTGAACCAGAAGAGACTTAGAACCCCGTCTCTCCAAACCAAATTAAACAAAACCTTACATGATTTCTTTGCTGAGAGTCACTGAGGAATATGGATCTTAATTTCTGTTAACGGGAGGGGCTATGTGGTTTAATGAACACTTTTCTCACCTCCCCACTGACTGAATGCCCAAAGACCAGTCATAAAAAAATATTCAAGTCATGTAAATATTCTTAAAATAAATGTAAACAAAATAACAGTAAGCAGTAATAGAATAACTTAGCAGACTTGCTAACATCCTTCTCCCTTGGTTTCTTGTTACTGACTCTTCTCATAGAAAACACTGAGTGTGTTGGCATTTCAGACACTGCAGCTATTGTAAGAGGGGATACTTGCTAGAATCAAAGTTTATCAGTGATTTTATTTCCTTTTTTAAGTCTCAGAATCTTGAGTTTTGTGCCTGAAACCTTTAAGGTCTCTTGGTTACCTTTATTTACAAATACCTAAAAAAGCTGAAGTAAGTTAATATTAAACCAGGTTAGGGATGTGTAGCTAAATTCTGTGACTGCATAAAATTTTCCATTGATTCTGAGGCTGGTTCTTTCGTGGTTGACTTGCTTTTCTAAGGTCAGGTCCACTTGGCAATCAAAGCTGTGGTAGAAGTGTCAGGACCATAAGTTAAGAGAATCGTTGTTAACAAAATAAATGTTATGGTTGTCATTATGTGCTAAAGTCTGCATATGGCATACGGAGGCTTCGTTTTCAGTGATGTATAATGAAGTGAGGAAGAGATTGTTACTGTACCTGCCCTGCTTTGAGATCTTCTTAATGACTATTTGTTTTTAAACTCTTTCTCAGGATATGGAAGCAAAATGAGTGAATGTCAGTAAATGCACTGATGTGTCAGAATTGTCGATTTTATTCATACTTAAAGACTTGCATTGAGGGGGCTTTGTTTCACATTATGTCTTTTTTTTTTTTTTCTTGGCAATGTTTTAAAAAGTTATGTGCATGCATAATCATATGCAGCACTTTATTGCTTATTTTTGGCAGTGCACAAGAGCAAAAATTTAATTTGCTGTTTTCCAAAAGTGCATTGTGTTTATGTAATGGATTTGCATCAGTTGCAGTCTGTAACACAGTTAAGTGTTTTAATTGGCAGAACACCCACATCAAGACTTGTTTGTTTTTCTGATAAGGAAATGCCAGCTAACTTAGTCCATATGTTCTGTTCAAATAAGAAGCAACGTATTCACATGTAATGGCCATTCTTTAAAAATGAAATTAAAACAAAAAAGTAACACAAAACTAACATGGAAAAGGGGCAAGTTTATGCATAATTATGAAATTTTGTTAATTTTCAGAAATAGCAAATAGTTTGCTGAGGAAAACTGGTCAGCTTGCATTTTAGGTGCTTGTGGTTTATGACTGCGTTTGTTGATGACCTGAGTCATGTTAAAATGAGTGTGTACATTGTTTACTGTTTTTCCTCAGAAGGATTTACATGGTCTTTATTGTCTAGTAATTGTGTACTTTCAGAAGGCTTGAGACTCACATACTATCTTGTAGTTTAACAATACCTTAAAAATTTGTGGAGAGTGGTAGTAAGGTGGAAAGAAAAATAGTTACTGAGCTCTGTTTAATGAAATCCATCCTCTTCAGCTGCCAGTCATGAAGGAGCTTGACAGGCTTCTAGTGCTCCACAGCTGCAGAAGCTATTTCTGCTTCTTCAGGGAAAACTGGAAAACTTCCACATTCTTCTCCAGCCCAAGAACCCCACATTAGGCATCTGCTCTGCCCTTTCGGCAGAAAGGGGACCTTGACATTGCCCAGCTGTCAGAGATGGCATTTGAACTCCCGCTGATAATATCGGGGGAACTCCACTTAGGCTCTGATCCTGATATCTCAATAGAGAAAAATATTCCAGCTGACTTCTGTTCCTTTTGTTTTAGGTAATTTGTAGGAATTATTCAAATTTCTGTTCTGGCTAGGTCCTGGCTTTGAACCAAACATTCTTAAATTCTTGGAGTGCTGATTTTCCTTCAGGATACCTCCTCCCCTCCCCCCCCCCCCCAAGGATGAAGAAGTCTTCATTTTCTCTGATTGTCATTGATGGCTAACTCTTAGACTACAACAATTCTGATTTTTCAGGACATAACTCATGACGTATATGCTTATACAGGATAAAACTGAATTTTTATTAAAAATTATGTCCACTGTCTTACATTGACTTTCCTTATCAGTGAAAACCATAACATTGTTGAACATATAATCAGGAATATTGTACATACATGGTGACAGGTAGTATCAGTAGTTGATACGAGAAATCAGAAACTGAATGAGAACCAGTCAATGATATGGCTTCTGAGAAACCGAGATTGATGTAGCTTCTTTTAGCTATGTGACAATTTCTTCTTGGTATTGAAATGACCAAGAATACTGTAGTGTTTCAGTGATACACAATGAAGAATCAGACTACTGCAGCCCATTTCCAGATGATAGACATTAACTGCCTTTGTTCCATTGGATGTTGTATTTAGTAAAAAACAAAATTTAAGAAAATCGAGTTCTATTACATTAGCTTAATCTATTTTTTTAAAATCAAAACCTCTGATGATTGCAAAAAAGAAAAATTATGATGGCCACGCTTGCAAAGAAACCTGGAATTTATAGAATTAATTTAAAATCTGTACCAAGTGCACATAAGTTTAAAACCCTTCTATTAACAGTGAGGTCTCAGAATTACCCCATTAGAAGGAAGAGGAGAATCATGCAACTAAAAACCTATTTTCATAAACGTAAATGATTTGTTAGTATTTTACTTGTATGTGTAAGTTATATTGGGCCCCTGAGTTGTATGTGCCAATCGGTTGATCAGTCTATTTATGCAAGATTTGAGTAAGTGCTGCAGCTATCTGAAACGCGTGGGCTTAAATGTAAGGAATTCAATTTTTAGAGAAGAGGTCCAGGATATAAATCTCACACTTAAATATTTGCTTTTGGATAAACTCTCAGCAGTAGATTAACATAAATTAAACCTGACAATAGTTATTGTGGTGTGGTTGGATTTCCCACTTCACATATGTTGATATGTGTCTCTGATTCTAAGGGTCATTAAGGATAAAGCTGTAGTTTCAAGAAATACTTTTTTTTTTTGTTTTGGGGAGTTTTACCTTCAAACCTGCAGCATCCTTACTTTTACAATTACTCTAGAGCAAATTTTAGTTAGCTTTAATACTAGTTGTAATCTAATATCAACCTAGGTTTATTGCTAGCACTGTGTTGCAGAGGTGACAGCAGCCTGGTGTTTTTTCCTGAGTTGTTTTTGAAATACATGGATGTCCATGAGCTCCTGAAAAATTTTTTATTATATGATCGCCTGTGTATTTAGACTGATTATACTGTGATCTGGTGCAGAGTATTAAATGAAGTAACAGCTTGTCTTTTATGTTCTTGAGTCAGTCTCAAATTTTTATTGGCACTTATATATTTCATTGTTTATTTTATTAAGTGAAATCTGTTTCTTTTATGTCCTGTGCAGAATGTGAAAGATGATGGGCAGCATGTATGGAGACTGAAACACTTTAACAAGCCTGCCTACTGTAATCTTTGTTTGAACATGCTAATCGGAGTAGGCAAGCAAGGTCTCTGCTGTTCTTGTGAGTATAAGCATTTCAGTGTCCATTTGCATACAGGTCTATTTCTAGAAATGTTACGCTCGCTGCATAACAAAGAACTAGTAGCTTCCCAGTGCAAAACCGTTGCTAGCACAATGGTGACTCCCCCTCTGTCTTTTATGCTTGAATGCTCAAGGTTCCATTTCCATTTCTAATTTTTCAGGATATCGGGCTTTCAGAACTGTCGTTTGGGGGAGTTTTCTGTATTATAACAGCTCTCAGTGTTAGCTCCCTTTGGAGTCTGCCTCTTTTTTTTTTTTTTTTTTTTTTTTCCTTTTTTCTTTTAGCAAGTATCCTGCTTAAGTTTCAACCTTATATTTTTGTTATTCTTCTTTTGATTTTATTAATAATTATTCATATTCTTTAACAGATATCACCTTAACTAGCCTCTAAGTCCCATGTTGGTTTATTCACATTTTGCACTGATTACTTCTTTTGTTAATCATGAATGTCAAAATCCCAGTTTCTCCAAAATCAAGTTCTGCTTGATTTCTAAAGTTTTGTATGCTTACTTGGTTTGTAATCATAAATCTCAGACTTGCCATCCTTTCACATATTGACTGATTATAGCATTTAAGGTTAATGAACACAAGATAGAATAGTTTTATTGTGTTCATCTAATGTGATCTGCCTTTAGACTACTAGATGCAGTCACTACAGTTCAATTCCTGAGCTATATCTATGTATCTCCTAATCATCTGTGTTTGGCCACCTCATAACCTGTATCTTGAGAAACCAAATCTTGCTGTAAGATACCTTGTCTCTTGTTTCAAGAGATAGATGTTCCATATCTTTCTTTCGTGGTGTGTTCCAATGATTAATCATCTTTTTTTAAGACCTATTTTCTGATTTGAATATGTCTGGTAGACTGTTCCAATGATTGGTTCATGTTATGCCCTGCTCCATTAGATTAATGAGATCTTTAGTACCCACTATATTCTTCTCATGATGGTATCAAGTCACCTTTCATTGTTCTTTTTGATAAATTAATCAGTTTCTTAGTGTAACTTACTTTCTCAGTTTTGGTATGAAATATAGCCCATCAGAGCTGATCAGGACCTTTATGCCTGTACATTTCTATTGATGTAACTTGAGAGTCATCTGAATGAATAAGGGGTTTAGAACTGACCATTTCTCTCTCCTCTGTGGGCTACAGATTCTTTCAAACATAATTCAGCTGTAAATCCTCCATCTATGCATTTTCTCGTCATATAATTTCATTCATAATACTATGGAATGAAGATAAATACTTTTATTAAAATTGAAACTAATAGAAATTGCATAACTGCAGATTACTAAATGCTGATGAAAGTAACTGGAATATGTATATTAAATGCTGAATTGACTATTAGATCTTGAAACTTGCATTCTTTAATATTCCTTTACGTTAACTGATGTAAACAATCCTTGTGATGAAATATAAAGACCCATATATGTTTGAAAGAGAAAATTCTATTCAGCAAATAATGTAGATCAGCTTCTTCAGTAGTTATCAGAAATGTTATATAAACTGCCCCCAAAAGGACCATCCTTACAAAAGCTGTAATTTCCTCTGCTATAATGTACCTTTTAAAATTTTTTTACTGTGCTTCACATTTATTTGATGAGAACAATGGTCCCAGAGTATCTGAAGAACATCCACATGCTCCTTTCCATTACTTCATGCAGCAAGATTTCCTTATCTCACTAAGCTTCTTCTCCAATGTATTTTCAGAGCATTGCTATAGATTTCATTATTTGCATTTTAGATTGTGTGGGAGGAAAAAAAAAAAATGGAACTGCAGGGGGCCTCACCATCCCTCCGTGGTCCAATCAACAATGTTGCTCCCTGCAGTTTGTCTGATTAATGGCTGCGCCTCCCACTGGGTTTGTGTAATAGGTGCAAGCAAGGTGTTTAGAAGTACTTTGTGCTTAATTGCTCTCGAGGTCAAAAGCGTGAGACGTATGCCATGCAGGGAGAAATTCATTCTCAGTTTTTAATAGTTGACTCTATTGAATGCAGGTATAATCTGTAGCATTATTTCCTCATCTGGGCACAGTTGTATAGTTGAAGTCAGGAGAGCTTTGCATTGTACCCTGACATTTTATGTTTTCCAAAATGCAGCTATCCTGATCTTCACAGACCTGGTCAACAACAGTAGTCACATAAAGGTGGTGTGGAGGAGTTAGGAAAAAAAGTTTTTCAGGAGTTGCTGTTTGGGGAAGTAAAAGTTAAAGTTGGGGTGATTACATAGAATGCATGAAAGCAGTTGCTATCTGAAAATGGGCTAATCAGCCATTTAAGATTTATAAATCAATAGAAGGAACAACATAAATTCATTGGCTTTTATTTTTGTGCTTGCCAGCTGCTCTCATGCTTATAGTTTGTAAAATATAGATTTCTTTCTACTAGCAAATGACACCAAACCATGTGGCAGTCATCAATTTGCCTTTAATATTTTTGTCATTTGGGAATTATTGTGAGAAAATGTAGTGAGCTCTGATTTAATTAGGCATTTCCTGTTATGCAATGATAGTGCATTCTTGGATTTCTCACTTGCATAATATTTCCTGTTCTAATTGGCCTTTTGTATTCCATGGAAAAAGCAGTCTAGTTTGAGTTTTCATTGACTGATTGAATTGATTATGTAGGGATGGCATACTGGTAACATTACTTGTTTCATAAAAAAGTAGTTAGAAACACCATTGCCTCCACATCTATTAATGTGTTCCTTTTTTCAGTTTGCAAGTATACAGTCCATGAACGCTGTGTCTCAAGAGCTCCCGCATCTTGCATCAAAACATATGTGAAGTCCAAAAAGAATACTGATGTAAGTTGGAGGTAGCATTGTCTTTGCCATGGACCTGTTAATTTAGTAACAATATGTATATCCACTCTTCTCTTTTACAGGTAATGCACCATTTCTGGGTAGAAGGAAATTGTCCAACAAAGTGTGATAAGTGTCACAAAACTATAAAATGTTACCAAGGCTTGACTGGACTTCACTGTGTTTGGTGTCAGATCACAGTGAGTATACTGTAGTAAAACCTCAGCGCAGGTTACAGAGACAAAAATCTGCATATCTTTTTTTATAGCCTCGTAATTCAAAAGTTATCGCTCAGTTTTATCATCAGGAATGGATAATGTGTGTTTTAAGAAGCAGTGTATGCAGAATATTCATAGGAGTCCTTAATTCTTGCAAGCAAATAGGCTTAAAGATGTACTCTGCTTCAAGACAGTATACAGATGGAAATAATATATGTCACTCTAAAGAGCAGAATTCCCAATCTACATTACAGAAAGATTCTAAAAGAATTCATAGCACTGGGGAAAGTCAAGGTCACTGTGACACTAGGGCAAAATCCTAATGTGTGGTATACTGACAGGCAAATGAAACTGAGGACATCTGATAGGATACAGTGATTTCAAGTGTCTGGGAATAATAGCAGGGATATCTTGATAATATACTAATCTTTGCAGCAAGTCTAATATATACAACTTTTGTACACTCCTTATTCAGCAGGAACCAATAACTGAAACTAATGACATTCAAGGAACACTGCCCTTATAAGTGAGATCTTCATGCTAGAAGGAGCAAGGCCAATATTTCTGTTCTTAGCCAGGGCAGGATTTAAATCTAAATGGGGAGAGATTTAGCCGCCTTCTAAGGTTTTTGCTTTTTTGCTGATATCATTATTATTGTTATTGTAATGGAACAGCAGTTGTTTGTTCAGTGTTTTAAATAATAATATGAGACTGAGGCATTGGTGAATGTTTGTTTTCAACATACATGTTTGGATGTTTTATGACATATTTTCTTAACATAAGAATGCAAAATATGAAACATCATAAAAGACAATAGTTCCAGCGTACTTTCAGTGATAAGCTGTTATGATTACTTAAAACCCAGTATTTTAGAAGAAAGCAAATATGTAGTCCAGATTGCTGTCAAAATTTGGATAATATATGTAGAGAGTAAAACACTCAATCCAATTTTATTTCATGTAGATAATTAAATTGAAGGCAATGGCTATCTGTGTTTAGATGGGTAACTAAGAGTTCTGCTCTAGTTTGCATCTGTATAACATGTGTATCATTCAAGAAATACATGTTATATAAGGGTCCTTCTTAAAGTCCAAAGTTGCAAATTCTGTAGCTCCTCAGAAAAATTATTTTCCCATTATTTCATGTGAATCTGGACCAGATTTGCAAAAAGCTTTTTTCTTGAAGGTACGCATCAAGATTTAGAGGATTTCCATAAGAACTGATAAGTACTGAGAAATTATTTATCATTGAATTCCCTGTGAAGGAAGAGGCTGAATTCTCTTGAAAATAGCTTAGGTTCTTGTGTGCATATAAAATGGTTAAATATATATCAACATTCCAATTAAGAATGAGCCTGTGTTTTTTGACTGCCAAAATTAAAAATGTTGGCTCTGAGGTTTACAATTTTGTAATTGTATTTCCACTAGTAATTGAAAGATTTTTGTTTTCTGTAAAATTTTAATGTTGTATTTTTAAAATAACTTTCTTAATCTTTTTACCTAACTTTTATGGCTTCAGGTATAAATTGGACACATAAGTGAAACAAGATTATTTTTTAAGTTTTTAAAATACTGCAAATTTCTTGTTCAATCTCCTAATCACTCTTCCTGCAATTCTGTGTGTTCTATGTATTCTATTGCAATAACATCCTTTGCTAATAGTAATAACTTTATTACTGAGAAAAGTGTTTTAAATTTCTAACAGATGCATGATTTTTGAAGGAATACTCTGAAGTTGCGTAATTATCATCACATCCTTCGTACATTTCAGTTCCTTGTACAACAACACGCTTAGGGCTTGTTGATGACACATTTTTGTAATGTAAGAGGATGTTAGTTATTACACAACTAATTCTGAGCCTCTTTCATGCATTTTAAGTATCTCTTCTTCTTACAACTGAATAGGGTCATTTCTAATGTCAAATAACTGAATCTAATCTCAAAATGTAGGTATGTTTTTCACTAAGGAGGCTTGTTTCACTGAGTTCTTAGCCAAGCCCATGGTTCCCTCTTCCATATACTCTATAGTTCTCTATCACAGTCTTGTAAATGTTTTTTTCCCTTGTTTTCTCTAAAGCAAATATGGTTTTTCCTACTTTGCAGGGATCTGGTTGTGAGGGAGGTAATATTCTATGGGAGCTAGGTTTGGGGTAAGGGAATTTTGGGGAAATGTATTCAAAAATCTGCTAATTTTTTTTTTTTAGAAGATATGTGTATTATTTTATTGTGTTATTTTCATTAAAGCTACATATCTTCTACAGTTTCTGTTGTCTGCTATGCACCAATTCTGTTGTCAAAGATCAGAAGAGACTAATAAGAAGATTAAGCTATTTTTTTCATAGATAAGTTTGCATGTCACTGAGTAGCAAAGCTGCTAATTACCACTGAATGTGTGAAGATACTTTTATTTGATGTAACATGGCCTGGTGTGCATTAATTATGGTACAAGTAGCCTTACCACTGAGGCAGAGAATTAGCATGACAAATGATTTAGATTACAGGACTGCCAAAATACCCTCACAATAAGGCTTTAATACTCAGAGTAAATCGAAACTCATTAGACTTTTATTTTCTGTTGCTAAGTAACTGCCTGAAAAGGTAACTTTGCAGTATAAATGAATAAGGACGAGGCTAATATTAGGTGCCATTCAGTTCAAAATTCAGAAATGTTATGTCAACATTAACTGTACAAGATAACTTTATGAAGACCGTATTACCGGTAAAGCTTATATATATCAGCAGCTGGTACAATTTTATTGTAATAGAGTTCATACTGACATAGTTAAATCATCTAAGGGAAAATGAATCAGTCTTTGGAAAAATGTGATTTACAGATGCAGACACTGAACTACAGATTTTATAACAGCTATTGAACCTGTTGAACTAACGCTGTGTGCTGCCTATTATACTACTTAAATCACTTGTTAAATAGGGTTTTTACTTCCAAATTTCTGATGTTTATTATCCTGAATATTTTTCTTTTATGCAAATATACATATCTTATTTAAAAAAAAAAAAAGTATTCATCTTTATGGGAAATGCACGTTACCTGAAGAACTTAATGGATAGTTTATTGAATCAGTGCAGAAATAGGATCATATAGGTTGGAAAAGAACCTTTAAGATCATCAAGTCCAAAATAATAAACTTTCACGGAATTTTAAAATATGAAGTTTTATTTTATTGTGGCTACCTTTAATAGCATTGTGAAGTATACTAATTAAATATGAATGTTTTGCATGGTCCAGGCACGCTACTATGCCTTTGTACTGTGTGGCTGGATATATATATATGTTGAAAAATTCTATTTGGAGACATTTACATTGAGTTAAATCCTAAAATATGAACAAGAACTCTTGATTGCTAATGCAAAATATTTCAACAAATATAACATTATTTGTTGGCATTTTATGTTGATGTTATATACACATTTTTCCCTTACACATTTTTCCCTTCCACATTTTTAACAGTACCAAAGTAAGCCAATGCTTTTTCAGTCAGCAGACCTGAGGATATTCTTTTGTCTTTTCAGAGAAGAATTCTTCTCATTCCTTTCAGGAAAAGTGGATGAATGCTAAGAATAAAGTAGAAAAAGGAGAGTAATTCAGGTTCTTCAGCAGTCAATGGGAGCCAGAGCACTGTTCTTTGCTTCAATATAAATTCATTGGTTGTTGTCAATCCTAAGAGGCTTTACACTGCAGTGTGTTTAATTTTCCTTCTAGTACTCCACTAATGATTAATTAAACTCACCCCATTCTAGGATGCCCATTTTCTTAGACTGTATTAATAAAATGTCTAAGTTGAATCTTCATGTTCTGTCTTCCTGTAGTTGCATAACAAATGTGCTTCACATCTAAAACCTGAATGTGACTGTGGACCTTTGAAGGACCATATTTTACCACCCACATCAATCTGCCCAGTAGTATTGGTGAGTTACCCGTACGTTTATTTAAGATGTAATCCTCTGTTATAGGTAATGGCTGAAACAATGCTGGGACTAATTGCTAGAGTATTTGTTAAATTCACGGAGCTGTGTGAAACTTAAACACAATGGGTGATCCTGGCTGATGAGTTTATAAGCATGTGTGCTTTATCCTCTGCATATTGCAGTTTGCTTCATGTAAGAATGAACTTTCTGTAGGGCATATTATAACTGAAGCTGACTCAGGTTTTATCACTTACTCAGACTGTACTTACCAGAAACTGTATAGGCAGAACACTTCTACATTTTACATCTTTTATAGATCCAGCTTCCCAGAATAATGAAGTTATTCTTATGGACAGTTTTTGCTTGGGATGCATATTGTATATCTGCAATGCTGAGGTCTCTGATCTAAGCCGGAGGTTACCTAGAATGATGACACTGGTCTTGCAGTAAGCTATGCATCAACATTATGGTATATTTTATTCTGCAGTCATGGACAGTAAATTTCTCTGTCCACAAAAACAATAACTCAATTCAATGAAAATAAAAATGCATGCTATGTGTAGGTTGTATAGAAGACCTGATCAGTTTATCATGAAAAAAGAGCTTTGGAATTAACTTACGTATTCATATATTAAATTGGATGTTTTATGCTGGGTAAAGGCATAGCATCATCATTCATAAAAGAACAGACATGTGGTCCTCTTACTTTAAATATATTTCAAAATAAGAGTAAGAACTGCTTGAACTTAAGAGTAATGATTTATTGCAGGGAGGAAACCCAAGAAAATGTACCTTCTAATCTTAAACATGTTTCTGGTATGTTTCTGATCATTAAGAATAATATTCATGCCTATTGTAAATTACTTGTTTTCTGATTAATCCTTTTGGGTGTTTGTTTACAAATCTGCTAAGGGATGGATGCTAGACTTTGGCCATCTACTTGAGTAAACTGGAACTATTCCATTGCTGTCAATGAAGGTAAAGCAATGGAAAGCTGGCTTTAATATTTATGAATTATTATTTTAATATTTTTGAAAAGTCATAGGAGTAGTTTTGTAGTTTTTCTGTCATAGTATTTTGGTATTACCTGGACAAATTCTCAATAATAATGGTAAAATATTATTTTAAGTTTGTTGGATAATTACTTGCTCAAGTACATTATTTAATTTTCAGGATTTTAGGTGATACTTTAAAAGTTAACATGTAGAAATTCTGATTTTGCTTCTGTACTGTTTCCATTTTATTGTTATTTATTGTTTGCTATTCTTAAAAACTGTATAAAGCCTCAGCATGAAATTTCATCTTCAATTATATTTGTGTAACTCCATTTTCTTTTCAGGAGAGGCAGAGGGGTAGAGGAATTAAGTTTTTCAGTTCCACAATTGGAATTTAGTTAAGTTATTTAGAAGATATGTAAAACCACTCTAGAGTCAAATCGTCCTTGGATAGACTTGTTTTATCTCAAATTTTGAAGGCATAAGCAGAAGTAAATATGTTTTCCTGTATCAGAATAATGTTTCAATGTTATATACTAATAATGTAAAATGTATTTCAGCACAATGTATATTGTTAGGAATGGAAAATATACTTTCCTGCGATTTACTGCGATCTTTATGATTTCGTAGTATATTTGTTCATCTAGTAGTTTTTTCCAAAAATGCATTACAATCCTGAGTATACCTATGTTAAAAATAATGCATCGGTGACATAGCTAATAGGAATTGCTCCTAGAAATGGTTGATTACAGGTATATAATATTTGGGTTAGCAACTTTTTAATTAGTTTATCTCATTTCCTATTATGGGGATTCCTTTTGACAAACACAATACTTCAGCGTATGTGGAACAATCACTCTCAATAATGACACCAAAACCAGTAAATATATCCATGTCAAAATTGTCTAAAGATAATAGTAAGTGTTATATTCTATTAATAGAACGATGTGTTCAGACATATCAAATCTGATATACCTAACAGTGGAAGGGTCTTTCACCTAAGACGCACATTTAGCTTCAATGATCAGCTAAGCAATAATATCTTGCAATGCAACATGTATATGGAAGGTAAAAAAACCCAGATAATCACAATGCTTTCATTACCAGCTTTATCCTTGAATATTTTGAGGTATCAGAGAAGAACATTTCTCCTTCTTCCATAGAATAAGTTATAGGAGTTGTGGGAAAATCTTGTATCTTTGGTCTCCCAAAAGTTTTATCCCTCCCTTCTATCTGTAACTTTGGAAATCCAGACTTCTTCCAGAAAATTGTCAGAGTTCATCTTAGACCAAGATGCCACCTTGTAAATTTTCCTTCAAGAGTACAGGTTAAAACCCTTCTCATCTTTTCTTTTTGCTGAACTAAAGGCATTCATATTTTTACCTTTCTGATTCAGCATGTCTCATTTCTTCACGTCTTGTGAAGTCCAGCCTTTATTCTTTCTGCAGAGATAAAGAGAATTTTTTCATAACTCGCATTTCACAGTAGCATGTATTATATGCAAGAGCTGCCAAACCAGTATCTTAGTTGTCATTTGTTCTTCAGGTCTGTATCCTCCAAGTTTTTCCATTTACTAGTATCCATTGATGTCCAAAGTCACTACTGCAACTGTGAAGAATAAATTAAAAATACCTACCCTTCCTGACTGTAATATCACAAAGGGTGACATTTCTCTTCCCACTAAACGTAGCAACCTCAGCTCAGGTGACTGTTCTAAATTACTCATTTAGGGTCTCTTTAGACATGAGCAATTCCTCTAAATTGGAGTGACTGGCATGATCCTCTCATAATATCCCTTCTCTTAATGGCTGGAGAGAGAAACTAAATGCCTGGTCACCTGGAAGTTAGATGTCCGGGATAAATTAGAGGGCTCTCATTTTCAAAACTTCGCAAGATGGAACTTGTCAAATGTTATTCCTAAATTTGGTACGCTGCATTCTCAGTTGAAAAAGAAACCATGGCAAAACTCAGGTGGCTGGTACTGTGCATACCATGAAAGAATCAAGTATCTGCCTAGTTTCAATACCTTAGAAAGATTTTTCATATCTTACTGCAATACTTTTAAATGTTTTAATAAAATGTAGTCTGTCATCTTTAAAACTAGTCCTTTTTACTTTGCTTTTTACCATATATAAGGCTTTTTTTACAGTGACGTTTTTTGTTCAAGTTAAATGAGTTTGTTATAAACTGTGTGTGCAGATCTCAAGTGATAGTCTTTTAATAGATGTCAGATACACTTTAATGTTACTCTCTTTTATTTCGGTAACGTTTTAATTAATTCATACTGATTGAATAAATGTACATTGAGACTTGTTTCCTAATGAGGGCACATTTAGAGGAAAGGTTTTGCATCATTCTGATATCCTGTGGGTAATTATATTCTAATTATATGGTGGGGGGAAAAAGTCTATAACTCAGTGCTGATATTGTTCATTGGACCCAATTAATTACATGCACATAATGAAAGTTCATGATAAGGTTGACTGGCAGTGAGTTTAAAAATCTTTAACTCAATTGAATCCTAGCCTACCAAGAGTACAGAATTAAATCATAACCAGGTTAAAAACTGGCTATTGGAATGTGATGAGTGAGTAGCGAAGAAAAAAAGATTGGTCTCTTCTCATGATACAGCTTCTCTCCCTTCACCCCTTTGTAAGGCAGAAAGGGAAAAATGCTAACATACTTTTTGGCTTCGTTTCATGCCTTCCTTTACTTTGCTCCTTTTATTGATGAATACGTAGGATGTTCTAATTCAGGTTTATGATTGTAGAACAGTAATTAGATTTTTCTATTTCCCACCAAAATAGATATAGCCTTGGGTAATGACAAATCAACCAATAAAAGCCTACTATTTAATAAATATATATTTATTATTCTTTTGAATCTCCTGTTGTTTATGTGAGTTATACAATGACCTATTTTTTATTTAATTTCTAACATTGGTTTTGAAAACTATAATTAAAAGTGTTAATTGTGGAATAAAAAGAAAATTCTGGAATAAATTGTAAAACATAAGGTACCATGATTATGGTGTGAGCATTACTATATGACAGTTATCACTGTATCCATAGTAACCAGTTTATTTCAAAGAGGGAGGGTCTGGTATAATATTGAAGAAAAGAAGCGCAAGAAAATATAAATTGGATAGATTTCCTTGTATTCAACTTGCGACTTCATTGTTCAGCATTCTGGGACAAATTGGTGCTCATGATAAAAAGTTTGGAACAACTCAACTTTGTTTCTTTTCTCTTATGAATGGATTTGGCTTTTCTTCTGTTTAGCAAAGATGCTTTTAACCTTTTAGGACAAAATCACTTAAGCATAAATTCTGTTTATATAAATATAGAATACATATATAGAGAGTTTGGTATATATAAAACATATAGATAATTTTTTATATAATAAGGTAAATTTGTTTATATATGCTTAATATAAAATGCCATCATAAGTCAAATTTACTTGACCTCTTATTTTAAAACATAAATGGCTATATATTTTGGTGTAGAATAAGTATCTCATATGGGTTTGGGCTGGTTTAGCATTTTATTGCACAAGAACATAGCTGTTCAAAAATATTTACTTTATATCTAGGTCTATTTAGCACATAAAACAATTCACACAGTAGATTATAAATGTTTTAGCTAAGAAATGTGCCTTGTGCAACTGTAGCTTCGAACTTTTGCATGAATATAACAAGTGCGTTGAGATGCTGGCAAAAAATAAAACAGAATTAAAATTGAAAATATTGTACAAGAATTTTCTTTGACTTTCAGTATTTAGAGAGACTAGATAGAATAGGTAATGGCTGTTTTATAATGGCAACATAGTTCAATAGATTTTTTTTTGTTAATGTCTGATAATACATTCTACTAGGACTTTTCTTGTGAGGTAGTCGGATGTTACATAAGAGAGCATATATATATATATATATATATGTATATATAAAGGGAATTAGCAGTTGCTGGTTGAAGAATGAGCTTTCTTAATCCCTTTTCCAATATTTAATCCTAAAATGATCTTCTGTTTTTATTATAGTAGAGATCAGTTTTAACTGAGTTGAATCCAACCTCAACATGGAGCACAGAAAGTCAGTGCAGTGTGTAAGCACCTTAGTTATGAGCAACTCAATCCTTTGAAGTTGAGTAGTAACCTTATTCTGAGTTTCTGAACAAAGGTATTACAAAAAAACAGTTATTTGAATCTATATGCTTGTGGGGTGGGGATTTAAATCTGGTTGTTGAATATTAAGTAATGACATAGCAACTGAAACAGATTTAAAAACCAAAACAAAACACTTGTTCTCTTCAGTTGTATATCGTATTGCAGATTCACTTCTCTGAGAATCTAAAACAGACTTGAAATATAATGGTGTGCTTATCTACACTAAGAGCTTTTTCATTTATTTGAAGTCAGAAGGAAATTAATAATTGTCCTGGAGGAAAATGTATCTTCCTAACTAATTATCTGTTCGGCAAACACAGTTCGATGTTAAAATAATAAGATGCTGATAAACTGAAATGGCAGCCACTCAATCATTTTAAGTTATACCTAGTTGCCTGCCCACAGCTCATCACTACTGTCTGTCCCTAAGTTTATTCCTTACATGATCTCCTGTTGGGGTTTAAGATGTTTTTATTTTCAAAATTCTTTCCCAACTACTTTCTATTTCTTGGATAGTGCATATAATTACATCCTATAGACAGAGTTCTTTTTAGGTTACAAATTAAAAGTCATGAGCCCTACTGTTGTTGCATGTTGATGCACATATTGAATGGCTGAAAGATGTAAGGCAAGCTACCTTCAGCCAAAATAATGAACTAGGGTCGACATGCTAAATAAAAAATACTTGATTGTGATTTTGATATGTAATCCTTTAAATCTTTATTAAGACATATTAAACAAGCAACACAATATATGTATACACATGAAGTTACCATGTAGTGATTCCTTGTTCAGAACAGTCTTGGGGTCAGCTATTTTGGAAGGTATTCTTTAATGACATCGTCTCCATTCCAGCACTGTCCTTTTCCACTTATTTTGGCTACTGGTAGTACAGGTGACAAAATATCTCCTGATTGATATAATGATTTTTTTTTTTTTTTTTTCCCCTAGCTGCAAATACTTCTGTCAAGACAGCTTTCAGATAAATTAGAAACCTTACCTTTCATTTACAGTATGGACATGTACAGATCACTAGACAGTATTTTTGCTAGTGAATTGGTTGCTACGCTTGTCCACAGGGTGACTTTTAGCTTCGGCCCACGGATGTAGAGCTGGGGATTGTGCTACTGTTCTATGACCTTTCAAGGCTGTGTCCTAATATTGGCTTTTCTTGATTAATATGGACACAAGATTAGAGCTGGAAATATGGAGAAAATTTTGAAAAGTATATTTTCAAAATATTTTAGCACATCTAAATCACAGTTGGATGTGGTATCTAATAGATATTACAGATAGTTTGCTCCCCAGGGTTTTATGCTAGTGGTAGTGGGTTTTTGCAGTTTTCAGGGTGTCTGAATCTTTGATTCTCTTTGGTTGTTCTATGGAACTGTGTAACCATGGACAGAAATTGCATTGAATGGAATTTTTGTAAGCAGGGTCTTGAATACCGCATAGGTTTACAAAATGACAGCCTAGGAGTAACCATTCTAGTATTTCATTGCATATTAAAGCAGAGATTTTGCATCCCTTGGGTATTCCAGTATCATTAAACAAAATAGCTCTAAAGAACCATTGAGCAACCGTCCTCCAAGTTCCTTAAAAAAACCCCAAAAAACAACAAAGCATCAGTTTGGTATTCAAGTCACATATTTAAACTTCCATAGCATTCATCCTGCAAACATTTGAGGATACCTTTACGTGGTATTCCATGCATTCTATTTGATCTTCTATGACCAAATTCCTCTAATTAATATCTTTCAAGTTTACAGTTCTATAATAAGATATTTTTAATAACTGTTTCGATTTATGCACATTAACATAGAATTTGGTTCTCTCCATATGTATCCCCACCCCCAAGTTGGGTTTTAGGGTATATCCTCATCTGAAGGCATACAGTATAAAAAAATTATTATACAGAAGTAATCTCAAGTTTTCAGTAGCTACTTGAGAAACTGTGTAATAGTATTAACCATTCGCTAATGGCTTTACAATCTTATTAAATGTATAAATAAATTGGGTTTTAATTTATAAAATAGATTGTTTTAAATAATATCACCTGTGCACAAAATAATCCAGAAAAATAGTGTTGCAGTTGTTGATTAAGAGGCAAGGTGAGAAAAAGTAGGTTTTGCTGCACTGGCACTTGATTCTGTGTCAGCAGTTAAAATGTAAAGGGGTAACTTGTTAGTCATTAGTTGCTATTTGTCTGTTCTCTTATAACAGCTATGACGAGAGTATGCTATTTCTAGTTGTTAGTGTTTTATGTAAAGGAAAAGACTGTACCTCTATATAAGGAGTAGAAATACTTTGTGAGGATGAATGTAGTATAGCTTGTCAATTGTAGTAGAAGAAATCTTTGTAAATTCCTCACTTGTGATGAGAATTCGAAGACTTGGAAGATAAAATAATAAGAATGTTCCCCAGGTACCAAGTATCTCTTCTTACTATTTGAAAGAATTAAGTCCTCAGGTTTTTTAATATTTTTAGCTGGTGCTAAGATGATCCCACACATACTTCCTGTAATTTAAATTATATCACATGACAGCCAAAACATGGGAGGCGTATGGTTGTGCAAATGTATAAAAAAAGTGCTGTGTACATTTGTTGCGAAATGCAACTGCTGCAAGGTAACATTCCTCGTGAATGCTCTCTGCGTGCCCCTTGCCATTCCAGCTGTTCAGTGTTGCAGCCTAACATTCTCTTTTTCCAACAGACGCTACCCACTTTAGGAGGTTTACTCCCTGAGGTGCGTAACGGGAGGCATCCATGTACGCACGAGTACTAACGGATCATGATATTGTACATTCTTTTTGCTATAAAGTGCATTTTGGGGCTGAACTGAAAAATATAGACATGATATTCTGTGTTATCATTTGAACTTCCCTGTCTTATTTATCAATATTTTTATCTTATTTGAATGAATAAGGGATAGATAAAATTTGAGTAGTTCTTATCTGATAGTGATCACTCTGGAGCAATACTGAATGGTAAAAGCTCCAGTTAATGGATATTGACTTCAAAGTGGAAGTTCAAGGGGAAAAAGGAAGGCATGACAGGTGCAAAAATGGATGGAAAATTTTTTTGTTGTGGTAAATGCTATTTTGAAAGGTATGTGCTCTGGCACATACCAAAAAAACAGAAAAGCTTGATTCTTTGAGCCATCAAAATGTACAATAGCTTTTAAAATGCTGTGTTTGGTATCTCTATCAACCTCATGCATGTCTACTAAACAAAATGGTTCACAGATGCATTAATCATTTTGTAATCTTTAATTAACAAGATCATAAATACAGCACAACTGTTGTAAAAAACATTTCTTATCTTGAAAAATAAATTTTTGCATTTCTTTAAAACATTTATTCAATGTCTGTCAAATATTTGTCTTAACATTGCTAGAATTTGTAGGCTATTATCCACAGATGATTTTATTAAACTGTTATTATCTTATTAAAAAATGACACTGTTTAGTTCCTGACACTCTCAGATAGCTTAGTAATGTTATTGTTCCTGAAAGAAAGTTATTCAAAGTCATGTACAACTGGATTAGGAAGCCTATTTCATATATTCTCTTTCATAGATAGAACAAGGTATCTGTGCAAGAATATTTAAAAGAGATTTTTTTTAATGAAATGGTAAATCTTTTTGTGTTCCATTAATAGGTTTATTCAGTAGAATTAAAATATGCATTATTATATTCTTTCATATAAACTAAGTCAGATCCTCGCTAGTATAACACATATCTAAAAATTATAGGCTATATAAGTCTAGGAAATCTAGAATCTCCTATCAGCTTCTTCAAAATGTTTCAGAGAGCACTATTAGTACATGTGGTGACGTGTATTGTTCTGTCATGTGCATGTAAGATGGGTGATATGAAATACTTTATTTCTACTTTCTTCAAAAAACATTATGAAAGGAAGCAGACCCTCAATGATAATGAGGTCAGGTATCCATATCTGATTTTTTAAATAAAACTCTTAGACAATCTGTATCATGAATATACTTTTGCTTTTATTTTGTTTGAGATGTATGGCCTAATCTTGTGTAATCACTGCTTAGGAGAAGCTGTCTTTGTCTGAGTTAAACAATTGTTTTGCTTATGGGACAGTGTAAACTAGAGAAGGAATGTTGCTAATGCAGCGGTCATAGGGCCATGGCCAGCTGAGGATATTTGCTGTATCATGCTGGAACAAAAAAAAAAATATCCAAAACTTTGCTTGAGGTAATTGTTACTGCGTTTTGCTCATGAGTGATTGATAACAGCAGGTTTGGGCACTGTGGTAAGCATCCTTTATGTAAAGACAGTTCTCAGCAGTGTATAAATACTTTTCCTCTAAGTAATAGCGTGATATATGCAAGAGATTTTTAGTGCCACACTTTATAAGTAGGCCTCTTTTGAACAGGTTTTTTTTTTAACTTCTCTAAATGCACATACTTATTGTGCTGGATCAGTTCCTTTCTGTTACCTTTTTCTTTGAACTATCAAATATATCATTTAGCTTAACATTTTAGTAGACTTCTTTAAAATTTGCTCTCCATCTGTGATTTTTGTTAGAAATAATTTTGTTTTTTTTTTACTAGCTATGTGTCTGCATTACTGACATCTGATTTAGTTTTTTGAAGATGTTGGAATATCCAAGAGTCAGATTTGGCCATAATATAAAATCCTGTCTAACACTGTATGATTACTTCTTATAAAATGTAGTGACATTTAAAGGTAGTTATTCACAAAGTTGTTTAAAACCCCAAGGCTTATATATGTAATGAAGTGTGAAGCTTCCTTCATACTGAAGTTTCTTACACGCTGTCCTTGGCATTAACCAATACCATCGTGCATTAATGTTTTCTGTTGTTTCACAAATTTTATTCTCTTTGGTGCCAAGCCAGTGATTTCTTTAGAAGTGGTATGGACAGTATTCATTTTTTGAAGATTAGGGCTGAGATGAACAGCTCTAATTGCTTTTCCTGTTTCCTGTTTAAAACAGTGATATTGCAGTCAAGATTCTTGGACCTCCTCTTGAACTAAAGCATCCAAGACTCAGTTACCTAACCTCTTGGGAATCTCACTGCATGCAGGAAATAGCCTAGGCTCCCCTGTTTGGGTGTTTTGTTTTTTTTTGTTTTGTTTGGTTTTTTTTTTGGGGAGGGGGGGTTGGTTGGTTGGTTGGTGTTGGGTGTTTTGTTTTCTTTTTTTTCCTGTGGCATAGGTTTGTCAGTCCTCTTAAAGAAAATGTGATCATATTGCCACAGTTGCTCAACATACTTGGCTACCCACAGCAGCTTGGGATGACTTGAACCACTGTTTGTATTAAGACTAGATCAAGGCTGAGTCAGTCTCCAGATTAAGGAGACTAGAGGTGGTATAAAAACCTTTAGATCTTTGGGTCCACATCTGTGTTAGAAGGCACTATATTAAACTGGGATTTACTCCCTTCCTGCCAGAATCTGTGTCAGTGCTTCTTACCTGTTCAAACTTCTCCAGAAAGAATGGCGTGGGTTAATTGCTAGTGCAAACCCTAAGGCTTTATCAGAGGTAGCACAGAGATGTGTTTGGCCTGGTATGGAACGTAAATGGTAACATTTAATGAACTGCTTACTGGGTGCAGTTGTAGGGGGTGCAACAGTGTGCTTCATGCTCCGTTCTAGTGCAGAAGCTTTGTGCCAGCCCGTTTCCCTGACTAGTTTAAAGCCTTCTTGCACTTGTGAAGTGAGGAAAGTGGCTGGGCTGCAGTTAGGATTGGGGACACTGATTCTATTTGATAAACATCTGCTGTCTTAATTTATGGTGCTTTTTTGGGCAACCTAAAAGGACATGCTGGGTATCGTTTATAAATAGGATAAATGAGATACAAAGAGCAAGGACTTTATTATTATTATGATTTATTTATTCAGAGTTCTGGGAAATGACCTGACAACAGTTGAAAATATGATTACAGCAACATACTTCTGAGCCTTCCTCTTTCAAATAACCATCTGATTGTGATGTGTATCAGCACCAAAAGTTGTCAGTGGCTTAGAATCTGATGTAGATTCTGGTTTCATTCTGATAGAAAATAAGTATTTTATAAAAAGCCATTCAGCCAATTGATTGTGGTACTTTTAAAACAGGTGTATTTTGCCAAAGTGGTAAAGTACTCTTGAAGCATCCAACCTTTGCTAGCAGTTAACATGGAATTTTGATAAATAGCTAATCTCTTATCAGTGCGCTTATCAAACAATCAAGTATATTGTATGATTGGCTTTCAAGTTTCAGAATGCCATCCTGGCAATGTCAGATAATCTTTTCACATCATTGCATTAATTTGTGTTGTGACTGCACACTTTTCATCCATCTATTGCCTAGTCATTATGGAATGTCCAGGCACATAGACAGATGTTATGTGAAGTGGCCAGACATTGTGTAATAACTAGACTGAGATCTCATTTTCATTACAGCAGAATCTGGCATAACTATCTAGTCAAAAACAAACTTTGTGGAGGCACAGTCTCAGTTACAGTTGTATAGCGTTCCATAATGAGTTAAAATGTTCCATTTTCTTCTTTTTTCAAGGAAAGACAGGCAACAGTGAAAAAAGAAAAGAGTTGCCCCCAGCAAATGAACAAACTGGGAGAACGGAACAAAATGCAAAGAGCAAATTCCGTCACCGTAGATGGACAAGGTCTTCAGGTGTGATTATTGTTATTTTAATTTTAAGGAGATACTTGTACATATGACAACGATGGAGTGAGCAATCTTTAAAGTGAAATATTTCCTATATGTTCACTTTCCTAATGTTTCACTTTTACATGTTTAATAGTACAATAGATACATTCTTCCATCTGTACAGGAATCCTGTGGTGCAAATCTGCTTCTCAAGTGATTGGTAGGATTTCCCAAGACATTAAGGGGGAGGGAAAACTAGCTTTGAAACACTTGTATTGTGGGGTGAAGGTGAACTCAATTGTTCTATTAACTGTCATGCAGCACTATGTGAATTTACATTATAAATCTGAGTCCGTCTTGATAACTGTTCACTCTTCTCATTTGGACCTGTTAATTAATAGATGGATGGAGTAGATTTCAAGGATTATTTTTGTCCAGATATTTCCAAGTAGAGTATTTGGCACATCAAAATTAAGAGTGGAGAGAATTAGGTGGTTTCAGTAATAGTGATATCTAGAATAAAAATGGAAGAGTTTTCTATTTAAAAGAAAAAGTTGTGTTTGTGATGAGCTAATGTTATTTTAGGGAGGTGACTTAGAGGCATATGCCAGTGGTTCTGCCTGAACTGCTTGACTTCTTTCCCTTGCTATATGAGTAGTTTTGAGCAAAATCAATGTTGACATATATGATGCTGCTGCTTCTTTACTTCCTCAGGAGTTTAATGATCATCATGATAGAATGTGTTTAATATACATGGTTTACTGTTCTCTCTATCTTTTGATATGTTGCAGTTGAGGTTCAGTAAAATGTAGAAGATTCCATTGTCCTATATCAAATGCTGTATACCTTGTAATTATTTAGTGACATACCTTATTGTGTCAGGATAGAAAGGCTTATATTATTGTTTCATCTTTTTAGGTTAGTGAAACATTCTTGTTATGACAACCCCCAAAAAGAGAAAAAAAGAAACCCAAACAAAAAAAAAAAAACAACACACCCACAACTGTAAAACCTATGCAGTCACATGGCTGCTCCATTTACGGTCTAGTAGGATATTACAGCAATCTTTATTCTTGACTTTCAAGGGTCTTTCCCTCTATTTGCCATCCTTATAGGCTGCATTACTATCCAGATTGTCTGTAACAGAGCATGAATCAAAAAGGCTGGAGTATTCATGGAGAGAAAGCTCAAGAACTGCTTAATCAGTCACAGTGTGACTAATAAACTGGTGATAAAGGAAGCATGGCAGTTTTCTAACTCTTAGGTGATATCTGTGCAATCCCAGTGAGCCCAACTCTTCTAGACAGAGGACCATCTCTGGCATCTCCTTTCATTAGCAGTGCCATGTATCATTATGAATTTTGATTTTACTCTAAACATTAGATTGCTTACACTCATGATGTATTTTCAGGTATTTTTCAAGTCTCTGTTTCCCACTCATGTGATGCAGTGCCTGGGATGTAATACCTGGTCTGTTCAAAATCATGAACTCCTAGCACCACTGAGTCTTGCAAACACAACATTAAATTATTAAAATTTCTGCTTTCAGGTTATTAGAGCATAAGATTAATAAATTTGTTAGTATGATCCAAACCTTAATGTTCTGTCTTCTGTTTCCATTATTAATCCAAAGCCTAGGATTAATCATTGCTTTTATTTATTATCACTTGAGAAAGTGAGAAAGAAAGAGTGAGGACTAAGATGGCAGAATAATTATTGAATGGATTTGAGGTGTTTTCTGAAGTGGTTGGTATTGTTCTGTAATACCTCATCTGTAACATATTGCATAATGTAATACTGGTTTGTAATAATGGTGATAACATTAGAATTAGTTCTGCAGTGATGACCCTAATTTGCTGATTATTTGTTTTTCTCTGTTGGGTAAAACTGGTTTCAAGTAACAGGAATCCATCTTAGCACCAGTTATTAATTTTTTGGTTGGAATCAATAATAATAACCTGACCATTGTGAAGGCTGAGTGGATCTCAAAGGATGCCGTAGTGAAACACTGGGATCAGTGAGACTATTAGGGTTGGGTTTTTTTTCCCACTCACAGATTATATGATTTTGGAACTATTTCCACAAAGACATAAGGTTTCATGAATATACCTGGTAATTAATGTTATTATTTTGCCTAAAGGTGGTCTGGAGCAAAAAAATTCTGTAGCTGATCAAAGTATACTACTCTAATTCCCCTGTATCTGGCCAAACCGTGTTTCTCTGATTCTAACACTCTAATTTTGCTGGCATAGTCTCATTTTAAAATGATCTTCAGTGAACAAGAAAAGGACTTCTGTGACTTTTTTGGAACCTTTCTTATTTAGAAAGCTTGATGATGATATTAACTGCATGTTTGTCATTTGAGTTCCCAAGGTAACATATAAAGGATACCCAGCAAATCTTCATCCTGCTTCTGTTAGATGTGTTTTCAGTATGGGAGAAGCTATATATAGTGGGTCCACCATATATATATATTTTTAAAACTTTAGGTTACTTGTCCAAGAACTTAATGGAGATTGCCTTTAAATCATACTAGATTAAGGTTTGAAAATGTTCACCAATTAAGTCTAACCCTTTAGTTGCATTGTTTATTATATAGAAAGATCTCTGTTATCTGGAAAAGTAGTATGCAGATCTGTAAGGAATTAAGAGACCTTATTTTGCAATTCAGTGGAATATGAACTGGTTATTAGATTTTTTTTGATGGACCAAAACCTTCTACTTGTAATAATATAGTTAAGTTTTGAAATAAAAGATTTAAAATAGAAACAAGTTCTTAATTCAGCTTTTCTTGAGAAAAGTATCAAGACCAAACCTTCCTTCCATCAGACAGCAGTGAGCAGATAACTTAGTGGCACTGGAGATCTGCACGACTTAAAGACAATTAATCATAGTTAAGCTCATTCATCTTGCTTCTTTCTAGCTAACCAGCATAATGATCAGGATTATTATTTCTAATTAGAGGAAGTAATAGATCATGTATAACCTTAGGATGAGTCCCATTAATTAACCTGCGTCCTAAGGGATTTCAGTAGGTAGTCCATCTCTGTCACAATGAGCACCGTTGGTTTACATTTAGTTCACAGGAACAAACATCATGGGAATTGGCTAAATAACTAAAATTGATTAAAACAGTAGATAAAAATTAAATATATGACAAACTTCACTATATCCTGCAATTTGATATATGTTTCAATATACAGCACTTTACTGTAACAACATACTGTGCTAGAATGTGATACTGAGTGTTTCTATGCTAGGTTTAATTCCACTGAGTTTGCTGGAGTTTTTCATTATTTGTGGTATATATTGCAACAGATTTGGATCCATTTTTTGAGAAGTTATAGATGGTGTTGATACTCTAGTTCCTAACACTTCCTACTAGAAGAAAAATGCTTTTACATGCCTATAGGATTATGTGCCTATGTTAATAGGATGCCTGTAAAACTTGTAAGCTTTCATGTTTCTTGGGTTCTGCCTCAAATTACATTTTATGAAATCTTCAGCTGAAAAACACCCTGTTATTTCAGGAATAAGGATTTAGAGCAAGAGCTTTCAATGTACCATTTTGAAACAGAGACAGTCTAAGCTTCATCTCCTAAGTTAGTGTGTGACTTAGGAGATGTTGCCTTCAAAGTCCATCTGCTTTTAACCATACTAGATATATGTCTAAAAATGATAATTTAAAATATGAATAATCTAGCTTTATGGTTTTAAATATATATATATATTAGAGAGAGAGATAGTCTGATGTATTTTTTGTGTGCTCTTCAAGTCTATGGAGCAAAGGCAATGAACATGCACATCTCATTTCAGTACCTGAAAGTGCAGCCTAACACTGTTACTTAGAAAGAAGGTGTTAGTTTGTAAAGCTAAACATTAACGTGACCATGTACAACTTTCTAAGCACAAAAGAATTAAAAAGCGTGGTAGAATTCATTGTTTCCTTCAGTATATCCTCCTCCATTCTTTTCCGTAGGCTTTTTCTTCTCCCACATGTTTTCTCCTCTACTTTTTAGTTTTCTAGCTTTCTAAGGTGTGCAAAGGAACTCACTATTGTTATGATGGTTAAATTTTAAAAAGTGTATGATTTCATATCATACCAAATATTGCAGGTTTCTGTAATTAAAAAAAAAAGTCAAGTTTAAAATTTCATATAGCTATATTTGACCTTTATAGTATAGTGTCCTTTCTCACTACAAAATACAGTTTCTTCATTGCTTTTTTCCATAGTAAATTGCTGTCAGAATCAGTGATGCATTTCTTGCATTTAAAGTTTTCTTCTGTATTGATGGATATAACCTATATATATCAATATTTCAATGGAATTATAAGTTAAAATGGTGTTGCAGCTGTAAGACAGCATTAAAAAGAAAGTCACTTGCAATTTCTGGCAAATTAATGAAGTAAGGATTATTGCAAATTATGGAATTGCTTCCAGCTGGATTACATAGCATAACATAGAGTTTGCATTAAGCTTTTTGTTTTCTGTCTACTATAGGAAAAAATGAATGCAACACACAGCATTAATGAGTGGCTGTGTTATTCCCTTCTTTTAGATCACTCCAGTTCCAGGCACTCATCCACTTTTAGTTTTTGTCAATCCTAAAAGTGGTGGGAAACAAGGAGAAAGGTAAGGGTTTTTTCTTTTTTATTTTTTTTTCCTGTCTTCTCTATTCTGATCTCTGTGATACGTTTAAAAAATGAACATTTAAAATTTGTAGATAAAAAGAAATCTGATGTTTATTACTGTTATGCCCCACATTTAAACACCTCATTGCTCTGTTTAGAAGAGGTAGACACTGGCATATAATTATAAATTTTGCAGTTAAAATCCCAGAATGATTTCTATAAAACAATTTAATTTCATATCAGCTATATTCAGTGTATGGTTTTGTGTGATTTGCATGAAGATGTGAATTGTTATCTTTTGCATTGCAACTTTTCTTTTAATCTCTGTAATAATTAAGCAGACAGGCTGATAATTTAAATGGGAAAGAGTATTCTATTTTTAAGGTATGATTTGCCTTTCACAGGTTCAGTGAGTAGATTCTTCAGCCTCTCCATAAGATTTCCTCAAAGAAACCTTTTGCTTTCTGTAGATAGGAAGCATTCTAAAAATCCAGTTAAAGTATTAAAGTCCAATCACAAAAACTTTGAAGACATACTTAATTTTATATATTTCAGTAAGTACGTTGATGTAAATTCAAAATGCCTAAATTTATGTTTAAATTTTAGTGTATCAGAGGAAAACAGAGTTAAGGATCATTCTTCTCCTATTCTGTCCCTCAAACTCAGGCAGAAATGCTGAATTTTCTATCCCTTGAGCAGATTTTTCAGAGTGTATTTCAGAATCACAAGTGCTAACAATATGGCCATTTTTTATCATCACATATTAAATCCCCAAATTTTTATAGACTAGCTTTCCATGTCAGTGCTGTAATTTATCCTTCATGTCTTGGAAAAGCTTATGGTCTTTTGGCCAGGATCAGACTGAAGATGACACCTGTGGATAGTGGGTGATGTGGATACCCAAAAGCACAAAAAGGAGGGATCCAGAGTGGTTCTAAAGCTTGGAACCAAGCAAGTAAACTGCAAGCAGGTCAGCTTTCCCTACCTCTTCCCCACCGCCTCCATTAGATTTCTTCTTTCAAACAGTGTTCCTTCAAGTAAACTAACAAAAGGGACAAAATCCTGCAGAGTAGGTGTTAAGGGAATTCTCAGAGCTGAAGAGCATTTAACCAAAACTGTATTCAAAGACCTCTGAAAGAACAGGTTATCGTTTTGAAGCTGATGATGTAATCCTTGAACTGGTGTACCTGGTTATCAGTAATGCCAATAATGCTGGCTGTTTCAAAGGCAGATCTAAAAGTTGAGTTCTGAACAGCTTCAAGAACATGCCTTTGCAATCATAACAAAACAATGTGAGCCATGCTGGACCATGTTTCAGACACAGCAGCAGTGTGAGGTAACCCTGGTCATCTCTGCAGTCAGGGGTGTTTTTGGAAAGTAATGCACTAGCATTTATCTTGACTTTTTTATAGCACTAATACGAAGTGAGTGGATCAGGTATCCGGTTCGGAATTAGGGAAGTGAGAGGCAAGTTAGAGAGCTGCACTTACATAGTTAGTTATAACCTAGAAACAATTCAATTAAATGCTGTTTCACAGCTTTCAGTTCCCAGCTGGTAATTGGTCTCAAGTGTTACTATCTGAATGGGCTTAATGTGTGAGGGATGTCATTTAATGTTAGATATTCTCTAGGGTAAAAGCAAGTTTTAATCCTGACCCCCTTCCCAAGTACCTATTCCCATTCATGTGTTGCAGTCTGACACTTCTCGGTTTATGTTAATGCAACTGTTACTGAGGCCAAGGAGATCACAGGATTGATTTGAATGTAAAAAAAAAAATGCTTTATACATGCTTCATTCACTAACACCATTACCTACAAGTGTCATTACACAATGAAGTGTATAGTGTGAGGGCAGCCACCAGCAGCTGAATATAGTGAAGTATGAGAACCTTTTACATTGGCTTTGATACCACACAAAATAAAATGTTACACTGCATACCAATGTGTCAGGGTTGCACTCAATATTTCTGTGTTAGGAGGAGCACATCAAAAGGTCAACTGCATAGTCATGGAAACATATCTCAAGTCATTCACCAGCAGGAGATGATATCTCATGGTTAGATATAAAACTAGATTCAAAAAGGTTAAAAAGATCCACATATGGACTAATTGATGAGAAGGGGTTTGCCCTCTGCCTTCTAAGTGTTAATGTTTCATATCAATACCAGTAACATAATAAAATTATAAAATAAGGATGTTAAGAGTGCATATTATCTTGAAGATTTAATCAAAGGAGTGAAAACATTTTCAGGGAACAGTAATATTTAACTCTTTTACTTTTCCTGTTTTTTTTTTTTTTTTTTTTTTTCTTTTTCTGGCTGCTCCACAGGAGTAACTGGAAAGAAGAGAATCCTGTATTTCCCCCTATTCTCCTCTGATTTTGTGGCATTATATGTTGTGTAAAGTAAAATCACAGGACATTTGAAGACATAAATAGCTTTTCAAAATGCAGAGTTATGGTGATTCAAGTCAGATTTCTTGATTATAGTGATGTTGTAATCTGCTCAGGTATTGAGAGGCTAGGAGTCAAGGATAGGCTGTAACAAAAGTAAGATTTCCATAGCAATGACGGGGAAAACCCCCAAAAATACAACCTGATAATTTTGTAGATGAGAATTTCATTACCTTGACTCATTCAGATTAGGGTGATCTTTTACTGAAAGCTATTCTTCAGTCTTTACTTAGGGTTTTCTGTATTTAAGAGATCACAATGAATGAGGTTATGATTTCTAATTGACTTTCATTGAACACAGAAAGGTTATTGCAGATACTGTCAAGACTCCAGTGTTCCCACAGTTCCCCGTATGAGATTTTATGCCTTGCCATATGGTAACCCAGCCCATTTCATTGCCCTTAGACTTGGAAAGAATGTATGCATCCACCTGACAACCAGTTGAATAAATGCACTCCCTCAATAATACTCTGATATTTGCTTTAGTATACTACATTTTTTTTCCAAATATCTCAAATGCAAAGATCTAAGGATCACTAGAAGGTAAAAAAGGTTAGGTGCTTTTGGAATAGGGGGGCGGTGAGAAACAAATGGATATGTAGAAAAAATGCATTCAGAACACAAAAATATTTCCTCTACAACCATATCTAATTACCTTGTCAATACATTTTAAAACTTAGATTATTAAAGAGCCAGAGTTTTGCAAAATGTACAATGATAAATATTCTTCTTCTTGACTAGGTTTCTCTTTTAAAACCCAATGTTATGACTTTCAGATAAAATTGCAAAATAAAGAACTATGAAAATAATGCAGTTATACTTAAGAGATTAATACTTATTGCCTATCACCTGAAACATAAATGCATTTACAGTTATTTGGACTTAAAATTATTTAGTCCAGTGGATAATACATATGCTCACAATAAAATAGAACAAAAATACAATTCAATGTTTATTAAGGAGAGAGTAGCAAATTAAAAAGATTAAGCCTTTCACACACCAAAAAAATTTTAATTGAAGATGGTATTGGATAGGAGTTCAGCAAATGCAGTCAAGTGTCTTCCTTAGGTTATATCACACTGTAACATGTTTTCAGTGATTGTGCATAAAATGGACAGATGTGGTTAATTTCATCAGAAGAAAAATGCAGTATGTCCATTTCATCCTGGGGCTAGCTGTCCTGTATGTCTGCTTGTAAGATCTGGCTAATCAAGACAACAGCTTTCAGTAATCTGTGAATGGAATTTATAAATTTAGTTCAGCATTGACAAACTAGTTTCTTTCAGAAAAAGAATATACAACAAACGTAGTGCCTCTAAAGACTGTTGTTAAGGGTAATGCTTCTCACATAAGAGTCCTTCTAAATCATGGCATTGTTTTGTCATACTCATTACTTTGTTTTCTACTTCCCCATTTTCCAATTTATTTGCCTGACCAGTAGGTGAGTTTAAACAATTGTTTCCTTGACAAAGGTGCGGTTGGATGCACTGGAGATCAGCTTCCGTACACTGACGTTTCCTGCTGACTCCACGTTCAGTGCCTGTACAGTACAGGTTGATGATATCTTTGACCTTTGTTGTTTTCAGATAACTTTGGTTCATAGTAGCTTTTCCCTCCTACCTTCTGATTAATCTGGCTTTCTTCGCTTTCTTTTAGCATTGATACAAAATGTAGAAGCAGTTTCAAATGATCTTTTCCAAATGCTGTCCATCTAGGAGAGATCACTAGCTTTGTTTTAATTTTGGGGAAGAGTCCTTGGCTTCTTTCTTCTCTGCCATCAGGGATCAATTAAGCCTATACTGACCACATCTTGAATAGTCACCCCCTAGATGTGTGAAAATGCATCCTCCAGTTGGCACAAGCCACTGCTATGGCCAGCTTTTCCCCCAGTGTAGTCAGCTTTACTGCCAGTTTCGAATTGCCAACGCATTTCTGTCTCTCTTTCTTTTCTCTCTTTAAAGGAGTGATCTTAGGACTTCAGAAGATAGCTCAGTCTAACTTAGCCCAGGGTGTGCTCAAGAGTATTTTCTTCACGTTTAAAGATGATCCCAGCCCTCCTGTCCACTCCTGCTATGATTTTCTGCCTCCTTAGTTAATGCTAGTGCAACTGTTCTGAGGTTTTTATGAGATCATGGATGTGATTTAAGTGAAGAGAAAAAAATGACAATGGAGATTTATTTTTTCTGAGGATTTGTATTTTAAATTGAATGTTTAGTTTTCCAGATCACAGAACAACCCTGCAAATGGTTATGGAAGCACAACTGTTTGTTGATAAACAGTGTCGTCATGGGATAAGTGGCAATTTCATGAACCGGCTCTGCTCATGCAGTTGCATTCCATCACAAAAAGCTGTCTTTTGGGGCATTACCCACTGCACTGCCTCATGGCTTTGTCAGCACAAATCTCTAGTCACAAAGAAAGCATGTCCGATTCCTCACTTCTATGTTGAAGCAAGATGTTCAGAGACGTGCCAGTATCAGTAGGTGGTTTAGTACTGCAGGTACCAAACTGGAAGGCTAAATCACTGTCCACTTCTTTGTCTTGTGTGTGTCAGGCTGTGAGGTCTGGTTACAGTTTAGTGTGAAGGCAAACACAGTTTCTTCCTCTTTTTTGGAGAATGTATGAATGGGTATGAACCATCAATTTATGAATTTTACATAGACTAGCATACATAAATATGTTACAGTAACTTCAAACATGATGTGTCTTTTCTGGTGAGTCATTATAGAGTGATTATCTGGTATTGATGTTCAACTAGTACCTGTGAATGGTATGCACTTAAATCAAGTGTTGTTCAATGCACTCTCTTCATTACTGAGTTACCTAACTCCCCCATTAATAAGAAGTCTTTTATAGAGTTTCACTGATAACTGACAACAGTATTTTGAGTGTAGATAATGGCTAGTGTGTTTTGTAGCTCCAAACTTTCAGGCAAACAACTCTTAAGCCTTTGGGATTTCATAACAATACTGTTCATGAACTTCTTACGGTCAGCTGCACAAACTAAATTAGGCATCTTTGACCAGGTTAAAGCCTATATGTCACTGAGAAGCAACTTACACATACTAACTAGAAAATTAAAAATAGGATCCTTTTAACATGGTAGGGTGCTGCAAATGAAATGGAAATACACCATGTTGTAAATCTGCTCTCAAATGTCTGATTTAGCTGTCATCACAGCCATTGGCAATGATGTGTGCATGCCTGCAAAGTGAAACCACTCATTTCACACTGACTTTTTCTGTCAGGAATGGCATCGGGAATAGATTGTGGGTGTGTTTGAACACAATGCTTTACGAAGAAGCTGATATTGCTAAATAATTGAGAAGTTAAGAAATGTTTCAATTTGGTAATTTTATGGGTAATTACAAATTTGTTTGCATTCAGTAATCTTCCACCCTTGTCTTCTACCTAGCTTGATAAATTCTGCATTGCTATTAAGAAAACAAAATTTTAGAAGTCCCTCAATGAGCACATAGATTGTGTCTAGACAGTTTTATTCTGCTGAATTTGAAAATGTGAACATTTTAACTTAAAATCCAGCTCTTATTGTGTTTTTATTTAAGGAAGTAAAAAGAAATAAAGAGATATTTCAGTGGAAAAAAATAAATTCTTTCTTAAAAGCATTAAAATATTAATTAGCTTGAGGATGTTAACATTAAAACTAAAAGCAAGAAACTGGGGGTTATAATTTTAATTATTGCCACAGATCTCCAGTATATATTTATCCATTCTGAACTCCAACTTTTCCATGTGCTTACTTGTTTCTATGTAAGAAATAAAGCAGCTACCACATTGTAATCAGTGCAGAAAATTACATTTCTAATGCTTGTAATGAAGAAACAAAATATTTGTCATACCTTTAGGATAAGTAACTTCAAATTTATAAAGTTACAGGTTTTTAAATACTCTGCCATTTAAAGAAATGCTTGCTGGGGGTAGGACAGCAAAAGGGTTCCCTTACGGGGTAGGAGAACACTTTTCATGCTCTTTCAATAAATTGCTTCCTATTATTCAGATAATTTTAAAATATGGGTAATTTAAGTAAAACAATGGTTTTGAATCTTTTTCATTTTCTTCCCGTTAAAATATAATCCAAAGGAGATGTAGCTGACAGTAGATTTGCTTTCTCAGAGTGTCGTTCAGCCTATGGGGACATTTTTGGTGGGTGGCAAAGCCAATTTGCTTTTGCAAGTAATTATACTTGTAATTTTGTATTAGCAATAAATTTCATAAATCTCTCCTTTACCACGGAGTTACTTTAACAGGAACCGATGTAGTTTTCCAGATGCTTTTTTGACTCACCTTTTCTTGTATCATTTTAATGCTTATCCTTTTTTTTTTTTTTTGTCTATATAGAGCCTTTAATTAGTAGATAGCTTTTAGTTCTTCTGCCTCAATTTTATGTCCACAATACACTGTATGTGTAAATTATAATTGCTGTGTTCAAATATTTATTTGTATAAATGAGATCCTGCAATTCAAATAATTATAGTATGTGTTAACTTAATTCTTTCATTTGCTAGGTTAAAAAAAAAAAACACAAAACATCCAAGCATGTAAGTAAATATTTTCTCCTTGTCTCTTTTAACTCTTCAGAATTTATAGAAAATTTCAGTACCTTTTAAATCCTCGCCAAGTTTATAGTCTTTCTGGAAATGGACCAATGCCAGGGTAAGTCTACAGTTAATATTATTACGAGGAACTCATTTAATAAAATGCTACATAATCAAATGAACAGACTGAGCCACATATAGCACGTTTTGAATGTATCGACACTACAGACCTCTGACAGGCTGCAGAAATTTACAGGTACTAGTTGTTTACATGTACAAATAAAACTACGTATCATGTGTTTTACTGATAACCATGCAGTACTCTGTAAGAACTGTGGGATAAATTTCACTCTGTTTGCAGCTTTTACTGCTATATCAGCGACCTGAGTTCACGTGGCAGTTACTTTCATGTTACAAATATCAAGCGGCCTCACAGACTGACTTGCAGGACATATATTTCTTTTACATAAACACATATGTGCACATACATATGTGTCTGTAATGTGTATACTGTACGTACATATATTCTTACGCATGTCAGATATAGAATGTTGTTTCAAATTACAGTGGCTGCACCCTCCTTATCAGTTCCATGATGTAGTGGGCAGAAAATGACTGGACAGGCCAGATTGTGCTGGCTGTGACTTTTTACAGGGACTGAAGTGTTATCTGAACCAGGTAATGTCACAGTCACTTGCCTAACATGCTGCTTCCATGCTTCTTTCTATTTTGCCTTTACGTGAAGACAGGAGAATTACAGTATATCAAATACCAACTTTTGCCATCTGTAATTGTTTCCTTTTTAAGGAGTGAGTGCTTTGGTAGAAGAAAACAGGCAGACCAGCACTGAACATCTGGTCTGTGCATCAGTTTGTGTGTATTGCATGTTATTTAGTTATGTCACTGATATGTGAAATTTTACATCAGTCAGAAGAGTTGCAGAAGGATGTTAGGAAATACATGTTCACTGACGTGAAGTTTACACTGTTGTTTAAATACTTTTTAAAAGAAATGTCTTAGGAGTTTTTATTGCTTTAGACTTTTTTTTTCTTTTAATTTGGAGGAAAATAAAATGAAGGTGGAAACGTATGTGGATTGTGCCTCGCAAAGTTATGTTTCAGTTATATTTCAATATATCATAGCTGTATTACTGGAAAGAGTATGCTTGGACAGTTTCTGCCAGTATTTCTGATTTTAAGGCCAAATCTACAGGAATCTATTCTCTCTGAAAACTATTCTGTCAGCTGTCCATTTATTGTGTTAGGCGTGGGATATGTCTAGCACTGATGAAAGTGAAGCACAGATTGGGCACAATCCTTTCCGAAGTTAAGATTCTTAGGATATCTTGCACTGCAGTGTGGCTAATATGCCTCCAGAATGATGCAAAACCTGCTCAAAAATAGAAATAAAGACAATGCATTATTTCTTTCCTGCCTGCAATTTTATCCTATACTTTAATGCTAGTGTTGTTGTTTCATTACTTAAATTATATTTGTCGTTCATGTTTTGTTAAGCTAGTTTTGACACATGGAAAATTTAATTAATCTTACTCCAAAGAGTGACTAGAAGAATTGCAGAAACGTATTTCAGGAATTTATAACAAAATTTAACCGAGAGAAAACTAGTAACCAATATTTTTTTTTACATCCAGTATAATAGAAATGCTATACTAAAGACTGAGATGACAACTTTTAAAACAACTGAAATTGTTTTTTCAAATTCATCTTATTTCATGGAATTATTTTTTTTTTTATAAATAAAAATCAAACCCCACTTACTGACTGAATGTCCGTCCATTACTGACGGTTTTCATGTTGATGTAAAGGAAAATGTATTTTAAGGCAGAAGCACAAGAGGGCAGTGTTAAGTTCAACCTGAAACCCTGCACTGAAGCGATTTAAACTTCAGTCTTTTGAACTGGGACAGTTTCTAAGAAAATTTTTTAAACTTCTCTTCCTATTAGGAATCAAAGTAGTTTTACTTCAGAGTCACTTTGAAGAAATTTCTAATTAAATTTCAAACAGACACTGCATTATATTAAGCTTGTTTTGGTATATTTTTTTATTCATTCCACAGAAATGAATAATCCTTAATTTCCAGTTTATCTCCTGCCATCGCTTCTTGCCCCTGGCAATACTATGTAGGCTGCATATAATTTGTCCCTTAAGTGAGCAATTGAATAAACTCTTTATTTCACTTACCAGTCATTGTTTCTTTTTCTGCGAGGGCTGGATTGTGTAATAAAACCTGCCCATCCATCCACTCACTCATCCATCTCTATAATGCCAGTTAGAGTAGGTTGTCAATCAAAACATTACATGTATTTAATATTGTCATATGTGTAATTTAGATTGAAATAGAAGAGTGGGGGGTTGTACAGCACAGAGAAAACCAAAAGTGTATTCTTCCTACCAATTACTGTTATTTAGTGAAAAGGGATAAACAATATATATTTATTTTAAAGCATTTATTATTATTGTAGTACATCTTAATTTGAGCCTGAGAATTTATATTTTTTTTCTTTTAAATATTGTTATCAAATGTTTCACTCAACCTATAGAATGTTTATAGTTTTAGGGTAGCATTTGCATTTTTTTGGTAGAGGCATGCTGTCTGTTTTCACCCACAAATTAATGTGTTGGTTTTTTTGTTTTTTTTATGATGGTATTTTTTCTCATATTCTGCTGTCATCAACCAAGACGATAACATTCGCGAGTTTTCTAACTTTGGCCAACATTAATTAAAATTTGCAGTTCATTTCTGTCAAATATCTAAGTATCTCCTGTTCAGATATTAGGGAGAAAGACAAGAGAACTAGGAGACCAATATAATCCTAAATCTTAGGGGAACTATGAAACCACTATGTTGTTTTTCAAAAGTCAACAGCTCAATCACTAGGTCTGTTGTTCTTTCTCTGCAGTGGGATAACCATGTTCTTTCACAGGAATGTGTTGGAATAGGGCTCCTTAGCAGACCTGAGCTGAAACAGGGTTAAAAAAATCTTCTTTAGAGGAAGAGGAGCCACTTGTGGAGTCCCATATTTGAATTTATTTGAAATCTGGAGATAATAAAATTCATTTTTCCTTTTTAATCCTCACCCTTAAAAAACCCAAACCAAAACAAAAATAAACCACCAAAATGCAACAAACAAAACCACCTCCTCCATGTTTCACAATATCAGTTATTGTACATTTTTTTCCTAAATATGCTGGCATGTAGCAGGTCAGCAGGAAAATATTTTGAACAAGTTGGCAATGAATGCCCCATCCCTGGAAGTGTTCAAGGCCAGGCTGGATGGGGCTTTGAGCAACCTGGTCCAGTGGAAGGTGTCCCTGCCCATTGCAGGGGTGTTGGATTTAGATGATCTTTAAGGTCCTTTCCAACACAAACCGTTCTGTGATTCTGTGAATTTCAGTATTGCCGTATGAATGTGCAGTTACTCCAGTGGTTGTTCACCTACTTTCATAATAGATGGGATGGTACTTGGAGAACTGCAGGGACAGCAACAAAGATGTTTCTTGTAGCTTCTTAGCATGCCTAAGCTAAGTTTTTCAGAGCTGTTTATGCTAAGACTTGTACACATTTTATAAATTATATATATATATAAACATACGTACATGATGCAAATAAATTGCACAGCAGCCAAGTCTCTGACATGGATTCCTTTGCAACAATGGAAACTGACCTGCTGCGAGGCCTGAAAATCAGCCAAAGGGCAACAGTAGACTTTAAACACTGGCATAATAATTAATGATTTAGGTATTTTTATTTGGGAGTAGAGAGATACAGGTGAGCTGGAGAAGCCCTGTAAGCCTGAGCCCAGGCATAAAAGGTATTCCACAGTTACAGGCTGCTGGTTAACAAAGTGACGTGAAAATTGCCGGCCTGATACATTGTGTAATTTGTGCCTAGCACCTGTGTTTTCAGCCTTGAAAAGAGTTTCCCTGTTTGGTTGTTGTATCTCTATAGGAGTCTTCTACTTCTGACAACAACTGTTATTGTGGATTTAATGATCTTGAAGAATCTGAAATTCTGTTATTGTTCACCTCACAGAGAGGTGAATAATAGCTGGATGAATAGCAGTCGAGTCACAGATCCACACGGCTCTGTAGAGAGGTCACTGTTTCACAAAGGTTTTGTCCCTCTGAAAAGGCTCCTGTTCCCTTAAGTCTATTATTTAAAGTGTCTAATTTATGTTATTTTTATACTCCATAATAGAAATTATATCCACTGAAGTTGTATTTCTTTGTAACTTCCTTAAGCATTTAATTTGGAGAGCATGTATTTTTAAAATTTTCTCTGCAAGTTTACCTCAACAGGCCTTTTTAAATCTTAAATTTTGTCCACTTACAAGATGCCTGAGACAGTCAAACTGAATCCCTACAACTTACCCTGTAATTTAGTTGGGAATCTACACACCTGGGCCTTTATAACTTCACAAAGCAATAGGCCTATTTTGAAAATTATACTGTTTTCCCTGATCATTGGAATTGATTGCCAGAGCATTTCTTTGCGCTTCGACATTTGGAATATCCAGAGTATTCTGGGAAGGCTTATACACCAAGAATATTTTGAGAAGACAACTGCACAG
The DNA here is from genome assembly GCF_017639655.2 of Falco naumanni. Lineage (NCBI taxonomy): Eukaryota > Metazoa > Chordata > Aves > Falconiformes > Falconidae > Falco > Falco naumanni. The sequence continues at coordinate 31,585,682 of NC_054057.1, forward strand.
TTATTTTCTTCCGAACAAAACCTTGAACCTGGTCCATATTTCTTTGAAAGAATTACATTTTTGCCAAAGAATGGCAAAGCAAGCCATGGTGGGTTGGTTGTACTCTATTGATTAAGATTACTGTTGTGCACCGTAAATGAGTAGTACTTAGAACTCAGTAAGTTTTCACACATGAAACTTAAACCTTGGGTTTACAGATAAATTTTCATGAGCTGTAAACAGTATTTTTATGTGTGTGCCATCTGTGGTGTTTGCTGCATAAATAGCACAATCTTTAAATACTGTAAATATCACCAATTTCCACTGTTGTCTCGGTCTAGACTTAGAAAGTTTTGAGCCAGATTCATTCACCTCTCTCTTAATCACTATAATTGTTCAACAGTGAGTTTGCCACGTGCTTACAGGCTTTGTCAGAAGTCTATTTCAAATGCCTTTGCTGTGTCATTTAGCCTGCTTATTAGTTTGCTCTTTCTCGTTCTTGAACTGGTTCTTTTTTCTTGGTGTCATGATTTAACCCTGGCCAGTAACTAAACACCACGCAGCCACTTGTTCGCTTCCCACACAGTGGGATGGGGGAGAGCATTGGAAGAGTAGAAGAGAGAAAACTTGTGTGTAGAGATAAAGACAGTTTAACAGGTAAAGCAAAAGCCATGCATGCAAGCAAAACAAACCAAGGAATTAATTCACCGCTTCCCATGGGCAGGCAGGTGCTCAGCCATCCCCAGGAGAGCCAGGCTCCATCATGTGTAACAGTTACTTGGGAAGACAAACACCATAATGCCAAATGTCTCCCCCTTCCTCCTTCTTCCCCCAGCTTACATATACTCAGCATCATGTCATATGGTATGGGATACCTCCTTGGCTAGTTCAGGTCAGCTGTCCTGGCTGTGTCCCCTCCCAGTTTCTTGTGCCCCTCCAGACCTTTCGCTGGCAGGGCCCAAGGAACTGAAAAGTCCTTGACTTGGTATAAACATCACCCAGCAACGACCAAGAACATCAGTGTGCTGTCAACATTGTTCTCACACCAAATCCAAAACACAGCACTGCACCAGCTGCTAAGAAGAAAATTAGCGCTATCCCAGCTGAAACCAGGACACTTGTTCAGCCCCAAAAATGCTTTTGACTATTAACAGTTAAGTTACTTCTGAATGTATGGAATCCAGCATCTACTTCACCCACTATTTAGCCTATATTGGTTCACTTTTCCCCACAAATGTTTCTGTATTTCTTCTTCTGACTGGCATGTATCTCTCCCAAATCTGTAAGGTTTCTATCTTGTGGGTATTATGCAGATAAATAAATCTTATTCTTGCCGGGATCATAGGTTTAACACTATCATTATTGTTCAATATCTGTATCAGAATGATTTGGGGCTATCTACTGACTATAATGCTATACTGTAAAAATAGATTGGTATACATCTTAAGGAATAGTTAAGGAAAACTTAAGTTTTGGTTAGACAGGGCTTTGGGCAACCTGTTCTACTGAAAAACTGTCCCTCCCTGTGGCATGGGGGTTGGACTACATGATTCTTAAAGGTTCCTTCCAACCTGACCCATTCTATAATTCTATATTAATGTTTTTTTTTTTGAGTGTGAAGTATATCATATGGACCAATGTTTTCAGTGTCGGGTACCTGACAGTAAAATATCTCCTAGATTCATGGAGTCCCTCAATATCCCATGTGATTACACACTAAAAGACGAGGATCTTGTTATTCTAAATGTGCCATCATGGTTTTTAACAAACAAGATTTTAAATTGGCGGTCAACTTTACCTTTAGAAAGTATGAACCAAAACCCACTATTTTTAGCTGCAATATATGTATCTGCCAGTTAACTGTTGCACGTTAAACTGCTATATATTGTCCCATGCAATGGTAAACCGGATTTCTTGAAACTATTTTTATTAATTTACTGGAATTGCTGTGTCATTACAGTGTACAGAAAACTCTTAACTGGGAGTTGTAATGAGGTTAAAGTGTGTTTGTTGTCCAGTTCCGTGGCCAGCTCAGCTTGGCAGTCTAAAAGAGGAAAAACTGTGATAAAGTTTTCATCCATATTCTCAAGCAAATTACCATTTGTTGGTGATTGTATTTGCTTTGTTTAGTAAAATGACAGCAATATGATCATTACAATAAAGGAGTAAACATCTCAACAATGGAATTGCTTTGTCTTTCAACTTGGTGCTTTCCTAAGCATAGTTATTTAAGAAGAATCAATGGTGAGGTGAACATCTAAATTAGTGAAATTGTTAGATTAAACCCAGCATCGTGAATTCACAAGTGGACAGAGTATCTAAATTAGAGTTCACCTTCAAGTGTCAGTTATCTATCAGATCGGTCCTTTGTCAGCATAAATCTGTTAATGAAGGTTTGGCTCTAATTTGCTTTGAGCTGGTGGTATTTGGGGTGAACATTTATCTTTCATTCACTTCTGTTCACAGACAGCACAAATTCTATTCTAATATGTAAATGTTTTACTAGTTAATTTGTAATCATCAAGCTGATAAGTTGCAGATGCCATTCAAGAAAATTTTGTTAATATTACTGTATTTGATTTATGCCATACTTTATGAAAAATAAATACTTTTTGAATTTAATGATTTTACATATTTATTGGTTCAATATTATTGTCTCAATACCTTTGAGACCAGCCTACTGTATCACTGTGAATATAGAAGTTTTGAAACAGAAGTCATAACAAATAATTTTTAATACAGTTTCTTTCTAAATTATAACTCAAATCTTCTTAAGTCCTCTATATTGCAGCTGATTACCATTACATGCAAGTATTGTAATTGGCAAAGTTCATGTACTGTCTATAGTACTACTGGCTGAGAAGCTATGAGATAAAAATATTTACAAATTTTACTGATTATCTATTTCTAAAGTACTCTCCTTTTCCAAAAAACGAATCCAAATTACTCAGGGGTAACTGTAAAAACCAGCTCAGTAAAAACAGCATTTAGATTATTTAAGGGAAGATTTCTCTAATGTAGGCAGGTACTAAGTTCTGTTCTCTTTTTTTTTTTTTTTGCACTTTGAACTTTTTGCAGTGGAGAAATGTACCAAATTAAAGAGTATTTTTATATCCACTGATAATTTGCAGTGGATTATTCTTTGCTTGGGCTGTTAACACTTCTGCTTTTTGCTTCCACTGTAAGTGAAGGAAGACTGGCTGAATGATTTCACACAGTGCTGCTGTTGTGCCGCCTTGTGTGGCTGAGCACATGAAATATCTGCATAGCGCACTGCTTCTAGGTGCCATTTAAAATAGTTTTACTGTGAGTGGGACAGGAAATTCTAAAGCAGTTCTAAAAAATTAAGGAGAGGTGAGAGGGTGGGTCTGTGTTATCTGTGCATAAATCAATCAAATTCATGATTCAATATCAAATATTTAAGTCCTGTAGCACTGGTGGGTTATTCATCAATAGTTTTTCTGCATTCATATGGGTTTGATGAGGTGATTATGGGAAACTGAATTAGAATAGCATAGCTAGTTGAAACAGTTGCCATCTTTCAGGTGGAAATTACTAATTTATTAGCACAAACTCAATAATTGCCTGTGTGTGTGATCCTTGTCTCTGGCAAAATAAAATAAAAATAGGCTGGTATCAAGCACCTTCAGTGGTTTAAATTATTTGTTTTACTTCCAGCAGGTAGGAAACTGGATTAGGGAAGACTAAAACATGTCAATTTTCAAGAGAGCTATCCAGATGAAGATACATATTGATAGGTTTTTCAGCTCAGTCTTATGGTTGAGCCTGTGTCCTATGTTAATTATTGACCATGGACCAAGAACTACGTCCATTCTTATGAAATTTGTAGAATGTTAAAAGTCTGGAGATACAGTAAAAAAAAAAAAAAAAAAAAAGGAAACTGCAGTTTAATGATATGAGAATTCAATCATGAGGCAAGAATTAGATGATCTTGTCAATTTTGATGATAGAAATACAATCAAATATAATAATCTCTTGTAATCTGCATTTAGAGATTGATTGTATTGACCTTTCTCCATGGGGGGGGGGGGGGGAAAAGGTTCATTTTCCAGAATCATCTAACAATTCACCTAGCAAAAATATCCTGCTGTTTTAAGGCCTTATTGTGCAGCCATACGTTTTTGTGTCTTCCTGTGGATTATTATAGTTTTCGCTTTTCATCTTTTATTCCCCAAAATATCAGGACTTGGTTTGTTGTGTGGAACAAGATGTTAGTAAAAGTTCTGCTGATCTTTCTCGTTGCCTTATTGCCAGTGATTGAAGAACAGGTGTAATTTGGGTTACAGTCTCTCAGCCTAATGTTCTTAAGTACCATTCCAGCTCTTCTGATTTATGTTGTGATGTAGGAAAGATTTTTACTATAATGTCTATAAAAATCAGGCTTGTATAAAATAATATCTACCTTTTCTCATATTCATAAATAAAAGGGGAATTTTTTTGGTGGCAATATTTTTCTTCATTAAAAAAATATCAAAATAACGTGTTGTATTAAATGACTGTGTGAATTATAGTACAAATTCATTTGATACCAATAAAATACATGTTTTGAAGTTGCTGATTTACCTGTTTCATATATTCTATTTAATTTTTCAGTTATTTATGTAATTTCTGTAAAGTTTATTAGTATATGGGACACTTGTGCTTTGTACTTAATGTCATACCAGTCATATTGTGCTATGTAAAGAGTAATTGTCTAAACTGTTAAAGTCATCATCATAATTTTTTTAAAAATTAGAGAAAACCCTTGTGAAATAGGCCCATTGTAAGTACTGTTTTATGTTTTTATGTTGTTTGATGTTTTTTATATATACGTAGAATTGTTACATAATTTTATAAACGAATTCAAGAAAATAGGAATTAATTTTCTATTCTGATTCTTTACCTTAGTCTGATAAAGCCTTTACGATGGCTTCCACTTTTTTATTTCCACTTCAAATAATTTTAACCAAGTTCTTCTCCAACGATTTATTCTTTTTCAAACCACATAAAAATGTTCTTTGAATAAGAGGCAACAGGTACTATTAAAACACTAATTGACTAATGCTGTCTTGTTAGGCAATATTTACTCTTTAAGTTCTAATAAGAAATCTTTCAAATCTTTTCTTTACAGTTATAACATCTATTGAGTTTGAATGAAACCTTATAAATAGAAAACCATGTTACTTTCCCAACTCTTAATGTAGGCTGCACATTTTAATTCAATGAATGAAATTTATTTACATATATAATTATACAACTATATTTAATTTTATAAATTAATTTGGTTTTATAAATATTTATATCTGTTATAGTATATTTATATACACTACATTTATGTATGCAAATATAAAATGTAAGGTATGTTATACGTTTATATATTTAATTATATATTTACATAAAATATGTATCTTTTTATATTAAAATTCATAAAAAGAAAGTAATGCAAACTTAGTGCTGTACAATAAAATGGTTTGGAAAAATCGCTGTGTATGAATATAAAATGCTGCAGGCTAAATATAAGTGAAACTGACTGAGAATTTTTCTGATGATTCGGTTTTGTCAGATTCCTCAATCCTCCACTTTCTTGAGAAGTTATAATTTTTTGATGAAAATTAAATATACAGTCAAAACAGAAAAGGAATGTTTGATAGCCATATGGTAAAGATGCTTTTTTATAAAACTGGAGATGGAGGTTTAGGTTATGTTCTGCCCATCTGGATTAATGTTAGCATCAACCCTGTACTTCTGGTGTTGGTTAGTTTGTTTGTTGGTTCATTTATTTGTTTTTTCTAGACTTTGTTTCTGACATCTATTATACGTGGTAAGAATGCTTAAATATTTATAAAGTTCCTACCCTGCTGTCACCTCTGTTCTGTAATTTGATTTTAAATTAATCTGAAATGCCCTCAGCACTGGAAGCAGTATAATTAAATCCACTAACTTTCTACAGACCAAACACATTGGTGCGAAATGGGTGATGCGAGGCATTTATCTCTTTGCCAGACCTCGTGAGCTGACAGAGATGCACACCTGTGCGCTAGGGCATATCTCAGTGCCCACTCTTACAGTGGTAGGAGGTGACTTCCAGCAGAGGGTCTTTCAGCACATATGCTTATTAGAAGATGTGTTCTCCAAATATACCCAGTCAGATTTGGCACATGATGTTTTGGATGGGAGGAGATCCTATAGCATTTGTCATGCGGATGTGTGAAGTAGAATGTAAGAGGTGAGAAGGGCAAAGCAGGATTTAATACAGAATGAGTAAGCATCCTTCAGACATAGTACTTGACACCTGAAATTGTCTAAGAGCTCTTCTGAGCAAAGAAAATTAGAGGGAGTGGGACAACAGTGTGGTGGGCTTAATTCTATGTAGCTTTGCTAACCTTGAAAATCTGGTCTAAAATGAATAGAACAAGTTGTCCTGTTGTCTTCTACATATTAAATAACATTTTTTTTACCATTGTGCTTTTTGTTTCCTTGGGTCATGCTCTTTCTTTTACTCTGTATTTTTCATGAGTTCTTGATTTTATCAAGAGGCCTAAAAGAATTTAAAAAACTTTCTATGGAAAGAAAAAACATTCTCTGTGCATCATTAAAGTGTCATATGGAAAATAGCTTGAATTAAACACTTGCAAGTTATTGTGTATATTTATCCGTATTTAAGAATTTGGGTACAATGTACTAATTGTGTGTTTATTAGGAGATTACAAACTGGAAATCAAATCTGGTCACTAACATATAGAATATGCATTACAATTTCATTGAGACTAATGAACAGAATAGATGCGAATGTTCACACACATATATAGAGTAATTCTGCAAAATTACTGGGAATTTTTTGACTAGTCACAATTTATATGTAAGGACGAATTTCAGTATGTGTCAAAAGCAATCCTGAAAAGATGCTTTTGGATTTAAAATACTGCAATTTAGAATTGTTTTAATATATCCTTACTTTTCATCATTATGGAACATTAGTATTGAATGAAGTGGATAATGAGGTGGTGATACGGTACAGCACTCTACTGATATGGAAGCAGAAATAGCTAGCCAAATACTACCAAAGATATTTCACTTTTAAAGTATGCTTTGTAGGATGATGGAATTGTTGCTTTCAATGTGATGCTTACTCATTTTGTATTAAACCATGGTGCAAAGTTGTTTTTGTTGACCACAAAATGCTCAGCGTATTATGTTTTAGTGTACTGTCAGAAATATGCTGTTTCCATATGCTTTTATAGACAGCACCTCACAAGGAAATATTGTGGCTAATATATTTAGCCACCTTAGACGTTTCTGTCTTGAGAGAATACATATTCATTTACAAGAGGGTAAACAGGTAATGTTTTCTGACAAGAGTTTCAAACAATATTTGAACAGGGACAAAGATTTGGATTAACCATTGGGTCTAAGCTATTTCTAGTATTAGTGTGCCATAATAACACTTGAATTAAGAATTTAATATTACCTTTTTCAGATAATATGACGTTGGATTGTATTTGTCTAAAAAATGAATGCATGAGCAGAGGTGATTATTATTTAAAGTGTTCACTTGCTATTTACTATTAAATGAAATGTTTTAAGACATAAAATGTTTGCATAATGCAAAATGCATTTATAATAATTAAATAGATATTCATTTACTGTTTTTAGGTTAAATTTTTTCCGAGATGTTCCTGAGTTCAGAGTACTAGCATGTGGTGGAGATGGAACAGTAGGCTGGATTTTGGATTGCATAGGTAATCAATAGTGTTTATATAGTTTTGCTTGACTTATGTTTTTTATTTACTGCTGTTCCCTGTATTCCAAAGTATGGATACAGCTATTTCAAACAAGATCTTGTTCATTTAAATTTTTGAAATCTATTAGTTTGGGACATTATTATTTATAGGGATATTCAAATTGCAAAAGATATTCAAAATCCCTAGACAAGTCCAGTGTTTGTAGTCCTGTGGGTTTGCAGAAAGCAAGACATTTGAATCAATCAATTTTATTTTCAGTTTGAAGTCTATTTCCCGAACTGAATCAAATCTAAGTTGTTTCTTTTAAGACCATTTATTTGCCTTAGCTAATTTGCTTTTTCAGTTACCAAATTTTTGTTTATGCTCCATTTTTCCATAATGGAGACAATGGGCTAACAGCCATCTCTGTTTTGGAGTTCTTTTAGTCAGTTAGCCATGAAGTCCTCTGTACAAATTATTAGGAAGGCCCAGAAGTTAAGATATTACAGACTTCTCAAGGCTTGTTAGGCAGAATATCTTCCACACCACAATCATTTATTTGGTGTTAGAGGGACTACGGAAAAGAAAAGGAAAAAAAAAAAAAAAAATGGAATGTGTGACGATAGCAATTAGGAAGGGGATAAAGAGGGGTCAAAAGGCTCAACTGAAAGTTTAGATGAGGTGTGTGTTTTGTGGGAGGTGGGGGACCAGAAAACCTTTTAAAGTTCAGTGAAAAGTAAAAAAGGTGTCATGAAGGAATGGATGAGAGCAAAGGCATATTTCTAATTTTGGTTTGAAAAAAAAAAAATATATATTTTTGCAAACGCAAACTGTCGATTGTATTTCTCAAATAGCTTTCAAAGTCATAAATCAATGGACACAAATAGCAGGTGTTATTGCCTAAACTTGGAAGGGTGAAGTTTTGCAGCTGTTAATTGTATCATCACTTTGTTTCATGAGGTCTAAAATGTCATGCAGTTACTTTCTCTTTCAGTGGCATATTTGAAAAAAAGACTGCATTTTTTCTTAATAAAATACTATCATCTGCAGCAATTTTTGTTGCACAGAACTATTTATTTAGGGGACCCAGGATCCATTTGTTTCATAGGTACAGGAAACAGATTTTCAATGCTTCCTTTTAGCAAACAAAAGCTGTTTGGCATATGAAGTTCAAGAAATCATTCTGAGAAACAGACACCTTCTAGTTTGGTCTTTTCTTTCCTAATCTCCTGATATAAAAAGAATCTTAGCTGAGAGCAAAGGAAGAAGAAAAATCAAGAAAGGGGAAAAAAATCAATAAAGGGGGAAAAAAAAGCCAAAATAAATCAAAACTTTTTTTCTCCTCAGTTTGAGACTTTTAGAATTTTTATTAATTATTATTCTTCTTCTAAATATCATATTCTCTTAAAGATTTGCAGTACTCTGGCGTTGTGAATTTTAAGTCTTCCTAAAGTATTGATGAGAGGAATTGATACATAACACGATGCCTTTGCCACATCTATTGGATATATAACCTGATGCTGAGAATTGCTGATAATTTTGCATAATTCCATGAACAAAACAGCTGATTGTTTAATTGTTCAAGTATGACTTTTAAACTAGACATGCTACTCATTCCAGTTAAATGGGGAATTTGACAAATTATATATTTGATATATTATACCTGGGGGATAGCTGCCCCACTTTCAACTTTCAGAAAGGCTATATTTCTTGACACAAAGGTTTTCCCAATGGATTTTGAGCAGAGATCCTTTGGCTTAAAATGCTAGAAGAGTACCAAGTCAAAAGACACTGTAAATTCTTACATTTCAAAAGATTACTTATTAAATGCAAGATACCGACTTAGAGACTTGATCAGATAGATCAATGCTCATTTTGAATATCAGGTTTAATTCCTGATAGGCAAACCCCTGGTGTTGGTTCCAGGGAGACCTTGGTAATGGTGCTCACGTGTATACAAAAATCCAAGTGAATACAGTTAAATACAAATTTGGTCACCCAGGTGAAAAACTACAGATTGATCTCATTATTGATGCCCTGAACTATTATTCTTTTGCATTTATAGCTGCGAGTGGCAGAGCAAAGAGCACCAGAGAGCATATGTGTTCGGTCTTGGAAAGATCTTGAGTATCATTGTTTACGCTTGTTTATCACACCTATGGGTGACAACAGTCCTTGTGATAAAAATAGAGTAAATTAGGATTAAGGATTGAACATTGACTGGAGAAGGGGCTGCATAATGGATGGCTTGATGAAATGCTTGCTGCTGAGCAGACAGCATGATCTCATATACAAAATGTGTATCACTGTTTTTCACTGAAACAAAACCTAACACAGTTTCTGTATCGATACCATACAATTAGATTTTTTTGTCCCTTAGTTATGTATTTTTCCTTTTTTATTCACAGAAAAAGCAAACTTGATTAAGCATCCTCCAGTTGCTATCCTGCCTCTTGGAACTGGCAATGATTTAGCAAGGTGCCTGAGATGGGGAGGAGGTAAACACAAATTAAAATTCCATGTGTTATGTAATTACAAGGAAAAAAAAACCAAACACTTTTGCATCAAAGTCTACTCTCCACGTTTGGATTTCTTTTTTATGATGTATGTAAAGAACTATTATCATCTTTCCTCTTTTTGGAATTAGCTGTCTGTAAATGTTGTATGAACAATTTTATAGGTATTAAAGGTTGTAATCATTCCTCATACTTTGTAGTTTCTGCTGACACCAACAAGGCTCAAAAGTGCAATGAGATTAGTATGTAGCTATTTGGTTGCCTTTTTACCATCTGTATTACATTTATTTCTTTGATCAATACCTTATGAAAGGAGTATTATTAAATGGATTTTAATTGGGGCTGTTCTGAAAGGGTTAATGAAAACAGCTAATAATGGGTTTGGAGTGGTTTCCCCTTTTTTAATATTCATTAATATTAAATGAAAAAATGTGTCTCAGCTTCAGAGTAGTTTCTTTGATCCAATCCTCTTCTACAGATCTACATCTAGAGATCCAACCCTCTTCTACAGAGGATTCCAGACAATAAGTGCTGTGGTGATATTTATTAGAAAATGAGAAGTCAAAGAATGCTGAAATGAGAATATACGTAAAGTCAAACCTTTAATACCCTTTGCATCCTTTGCCGGATGTGTGGAGCCTTACTCTGAGCTCCTCCAATAACTTAATTCCATTCAGGATTTCCATTGCAGGCTAGCTTGAAGGAGACACAAAGAAGAAAGCCTTAAGAAGACTCAGTTTCTGGTGAAAGTATGTCAGTTTATGGGCTCATAGCCAGTTCTATTTTAGGTCTCAGTTGGTTATTTCAGTTTAGATGATGTGTATGTGGAACTTTTCTGTTTATGTGCAACTTCTCAGCCTTTGTGGATATCTCTTACTTCTGTCTCATCATAGTAAGTTTCTTTTCCAAATGTCTGCCTTGTTACCAGATAGTCTTTAGCAATTTCTCAGTAGTTTCTGTGCTCTAGAACTTCTTTATTAACCATCATGTTCTGCCAAACCATTGGAGAACCTCCTTTATTTTCTCTGTCAAGACTGGCGATTGTTTATTCACATGGACTTAGGAAGAAAAAGCAGACGCTATCACCAGCACCACCACGCCCCATCCCCTAAAAAAACCCGACCAAAAACCCACAAGCAAAAACAAGCAAACCCCCATGCAAATTAGCCTTGCTTCACTTTCTGAACAGTTCATAGAATAATGTCATAGAATAATTCAGATTGGAAGGGGTCACAGGAAGTCGCTAGTCCAATCTCCTGTTCTAAGTAGGGTCAATTATGACAGCGTTTGATTACATTAGTCAGGACCTGTCCTTCCATTCACTCTTACTTATTTACTTTCTGTTTGGAGTGATTCCATCTGGACTAATGTAGAAAAAGACAGTATGAAAATAATCTGGCTTCCAGCATTCTTTGCCCAGTTGCTTTGTGGTGTAAGACAATGCCGTAACACAGTTTTTCTGGAACTTCCATAGATGGGAGAGGAAACAGGGCTTCCAGAAAATAAATTACTGGTGAGTGATCTCAAGGATGTAGACAAAGGGAATTGTGCGTAGTGCTGTTTTGTGGTGGTTGAGAGAAACTAACAAAAACATACTATGCAGCCATAAAGAAGTACTTCAGCAATGAGTTTAGAGCAGGGAGGCTTTGAATGGCTTTGCTTGCTAACACTGTTAACGACTAAGGAAGTATATGTTGCTTGAATATGAAAATTTATTTCTAATTTGAAAAGGAATGAATCCACAGATCTTAGTTATCTATTACAAAGTAATTTGGCCTGAATAGTATGCAGTGTTGATAATGTCACTTAGCAAAATCCCCACACTTTTTATGCATGCACACACGTACTGTATGTTGTGTATACTCAGCAGTATGTAAACAGGTTTTCTACTGAGTTTCATATAGTGTAATGAACTACTACTAGCGAATTACAAAAAAAATGTGTTTCTTGGCAAGTAAGAGCAAGATCTCTCTACAGAGCAGAATGAGGCTTAGAAAGAAGTTGTTGAAAGATGGAAAAATATCAGTTCTGCTGATAAGTCATCAGTTATGCATTTCAAATTTTTGTTTTGTTATGCTAAACCACATTGAAACAATCAAAACATAATAGACAGCTTTTAGCCTTTCAGTCTCTTGTCAGACTTTAATCAGGCAAATCTACTGTATGTCTTTCTTCCATACATTTTGAAATCAAAGGAATTTAAATATTAAGATTAATTTCATAGCAAGAACATTTTGTAAAGTATAACCTTAGGTTTTTTGATGACTGCTATAATTGTTTGGAAAATTCAAAGGACTGGAAAGTTTTGAAGATCAAATTGTTTTCTCCAGTATAGGTCTGATGCCCAGTGAAATCTGTAGAATTAATCTAAGTTTACATTAATCTAGCCAAGTGCAGAAATCAGCTTTGTACTTGTACTGCTTTTAATGAAAGGTGCTGGAAAATTGTCAATATTCCAAACACAGTCCTACTTTTCAGGTCTTATGTGCATAGTTTTCATGTTTCCAGTCAAGAATCACAGAATAGTTTGGGTTGGAAGGGACCTTTAAAGGTCATCTAGTCCAGCCCCAGAGAATGAAAATGGAATGAAACTTTTTATGCTTGATTAAATAATCGTTTTCATGTTTTGCTAGGTTATGAAGGTGAGAATTTGATGAAGATCTTAAAAGACATTGAGAACAGCTCAGAGATTTTGCTGGACAGGTGGAAATTCGAAGTAATACCCAACGATAAAGATGAGAAAGGAGACCCAGTGCCTTACAACATCATCAACAACTACTTTTCTATTGGCGTGGTAAGACTTATACTTATCCTTAAGTGATTTTCTGTTTTGAATAAATATTTGCATTGTGTGTCCTCAAGTGAAGCATTGTTGGCTACAGATCATTTATAGTTTTGTTTTGCTAGTGAAATGAATACATAGATGACTGACAGCAATTTAAATACATTTACTTCTACACATTTAAACCAGAATTATTTTTCAGGAGCTTCTACCTTCCCATCTATAAGGAAGATATTTGTGTTGTTCCTAATGCTTTATGAGCAGCCATAGCACTAAATTTATATTGCCATTATGAAGGTCCTATAAAAATATAAACCAAAACTTATCACTTAATAGGAACTCTAAGTAACATTTTCTGTTAGTATTGACATAACCAGAGATGCTTAAAAGAACAGTGGCATTCTTTATTTCTTTAGGGAACTTTTAAGTAATAAAATACAATAATAATATAAAAAATCCCACAAGTATCTTCTTGGTTCTGTCTTATGGGTATGTTCACAGTTAGAATGAATCATGAGGAAAAAGGGTTTAAGGTCTTTGTGTCTTAGGCACAGCATCTCCGGCTTGTGCTTCTCTGTGGTTTCCCATTATATCTGCTCCCCACACTGAGTATATGAGGGGAATTAGCGGTGTCCAGTCTGACTCTTCATCCTTTTGCTTTGGATATGCTTTCAGACACAAGCAGAAGGAAGACTGTGATGAAGTCCAAATTTCACAGATTTAATAGTTCATAATTAAGATTTTTAACTCGGACACAAATGAAGTCTAATTAACTTGGGAACATGTTCTCCAATAGCTAGCGCTAGCTGTTCTGAAATCAACTTGTTCCACATACATTACATGAATATGTATATTACTTTTTAATAAAAATAAAAATCCACTTTTACAGGATATCTAATTCTGCAATCCAGTATTACAAAATGCTGCAGAAAAATGTTTTAATGAGAAATACAATATACAACATTGTAAACCCAAGGAAATTAAGGATATATGCTTAGTTTGTTTCATCACTACACTTCAGCATTAACAAGCTTCTGTCTCAGCTTTAAGTCATTGATGAATTTTTTCATATTAATAGCAATTTAGTAATTTTTATATAGTGCCTGTCGGCAACATGCAGAGACAGTCTATTCCTTAAAAGAAATGAAAATGCTGAAAAAAACCAATTAATCAGGTCTCCCCAAGCTTAAGATATTTAAGTAATAGCAAATTCTTGTTAAGGGTTTTTTTGCTTGTATAGTTTGGATTTTAGTCTCTGTTGTTCTCTGCATTTGCTTTGAACAACTAGAGGCAACAGAAATAACAGAAATTAGTACATAAAACTATGTAAGTGCAAGGTACATGCACCAAAACTAGTGCAAAATTAAGTTCATTTTAAGTGCAATTTAAATGGTTTCTAAAATGTAGAGTAGCACCATGTGTAAGGACACAGCACAGAAATAGGAAATTGAATGCCAAGTAGATACTGGGACATCTGCGAATGTGCTAGGCTTCAAAGAGTCTTTTAGCATTTTTTAAGGGAAGAAAACAGAATTGCATTCAAGAAAAAAATTTGAACTGAAATTATACAGTGGCAAGATCGTAATACTATTAAGGGCAATGTAAACTACTTGTAGAATACTGCAGGAAAACAGCAGCCTCTGCTTTATATGCCAGGTTCCATGGACAACCAGAAGATTCAGTTTTCAGTTAGAAACTTTAAATTAATTAATTTAATAATGCAAAACTAATGATTCTTCACATAATAGAAATGTGAGCACTAGAAAATTATACCAGGAGTGGACAATTCATTACACTGAGAAAAGCTTCTAAAATTTCAAAATCACTTTTTTTAAGGAATAAGATCTGCCATATTTGTCATGCATGGGAATACATTAAAAAGCCTGGTTTACAATTTTGTTGGTGTGAATAAGACAAAGCAAATGGAGAAAATCAGAAATCAGATCTTAGACTTGCTAAAATTGTGTAATTCATATATTAGGTGGCATTCATAACAACTCTTGATAAGCCAGGCAAAAATCTTTGTGTAATCAAATAGGCAAAGTACTCAAACTTCAACTAAAGTAAAACTAATTTCATAAAAGCAAAATTGCTTTTAGCAGTTGGTGCCTAATACAAACTTTGGCAAGTACTGAACTGGGAAAGCAGCAATCTACCACCATGCTGCGCACCAGATTATAGCTGCTGATACCCAAGAATGTAACTGGAGTTAAGTCTATAGCAAAAAAATACTACTGCTGCCGTTCATGTTATGTTAAGGGAAACTAAAAAGATTGGTATCATAGATGGTGTTATTCATGGAAACATAGAAAATAGCCATCTATTTTTTCCTTTCCCTAAGGTGGCATCAGTAGCACTTGGCTAATTCCTGACAGATGTTTATCCAGTTTGTCTCTAGGAATTCCCAGTAAAGGAAATTTGCCTGTGATGACCTACTGTATTACTTTGTTGTCCTTAGTCTGAAGTGTCTTCATCGTATCTAACCTGAGTAGTCTTGGTGTAGTTTGGGCCCAGCTCATTTTTTTTGGTATGGAGTAAAGAAAGAACACAAATTATTCCCTTCGTCTGTTATACTACTTATTACCTACTAGAAGGTCTATCAGACCATCTCTTAGTCTTGTGTTATGTACCCATTCTATCTCCAATTTCTTCAACCTTTAGTCACAGAAAATGTTTTCTAGACATCTGATCATATGTGTTGTTTTTATCTGTGTTCAAATAAAACATGAGAATTCAATCCAATTACTCCCTTTGGTTCATGGCTTACTGGAACAGTAGTGCTCCCAATTAGACACAATGCTGCATTTGGTGTCTTATCAGCACTGAGTGGAAAAGAGGGATTAATTTATATCTTGCAGAGGATACCTTTATTAAGAAAAATTAGCCCTCTTAATATTAGCATGATTTTCTTGATTCATATTTGACTTGCAGTTCATTGTTAATTTCAGATACTATTCAGAAGAACCACTACTTCATATCTCATTTGGGTTTTTCATAGGTGATTTTTCCTGTCTACATGTAGAAAATTACATTTAATTGAATTACACCCTCTTTTAATTTTTACTGTTTCTCCAAGGAGCTGTGAAAACTAACGGTAACCTACATATATTGCGCATTGCCTCACAGATTGATGCCAAATAATAAGCACAGTCTCTAATCCGATATGAATAGAACCCACTGTATGAATTTTGTAACAGTATGTCAGGAATTGTACTTGACAACACACAATCTCAATGTATGCTTAGAAAGGCCAGAGGAGTAAACTCAATAAAATTGTGCTTGACATGGGCCTCTTAGTGCTTTAGGACCATAATTCAGGTTGGAAGGGATCGCAGGAAACCGTTAGACCCATCTCCTGTTCTAAGCAGGGTCAGCTATGAGAGCAGATCACATTGCTCAGGGCTTTACCCTTTAGGGTCTTTAAACCCTCCAAGAATTGCAATGGCACAATCTCTCTGTGGGCAACCTGTTCTGGTGCTTTACTGTCGTTATGGTGGAGATGTTTTTCCTTATATTCAATCTGAATCTCTCTTGTTTCAACTTATATTCTTTGTCTCACATCCTCCCGTTATGTGCCAATGTGAAGAGGCTGGCTTTCTTATCATGATAACCTCCTCACAGGTACTTGCAGGGTGCTATTAGATCTCCATGAAGTTTCTCTTGTAGCCTGTGAGTCAGCTCATCCAGCCAGTCTTTTTTTTTTTTTTTTTTTTTTTTTTTTTTTTTTAAGCTATTTTCCACCAATCAAAACCACAACATCCCAACTCAGATACAAGAATGCTGGGGTAGATGGTGTTCAAAACCTCACTGAAATTGAGCATGACATCCATTGCTCTCTTCTCATCTACAAATACAGTTATTTTATCATAGGCAGCAATCAAAAGGCAATTTAGCTATTGGAAGGAAAGTGATACATGAAGTTTAAAAGGAATTCTTGAACACTAGAGTGTTTATACGAAAAGTTTGATTAGTATGTTCAAGCCAAAAAAGGGGTTTTTTTCTACACCAGTCTTAGAGCTCTGATATGTACATATGTACTATACCATGTATAAGTACAGGGGAAGAGGAAACAAAGTGAGCTGTAGTAGCTGAATGACTATGTGCAATGTTAAACCTGATGAAAGCACAAAGCATGGAAGAACCATAAAAAAGTAAGCCAAGCTGTGTGTCAGTTTGAAAGCAGGAGCTAGAAACCATCTAAGAGCAATGTAGAATAAGATAAAGATTTTTCAAGTGCTTACATCCATCATTCTGTCAGGATGGCAAGATACCAGGAGAGAAGTTCCATCTGCTTCCCAATAATACTGGAGTCACTGAAACAAACCAAATATTCCAGAAAAATGTGTATTGAAGTAATCAAGTCATATTTGCTCTAAAAAAACCCAACAGCCTCCCCTCAAAAAACAAACAAACAACAACAAACCCCAACAAAACAAAACAAAAAAACCCCAAAGTCCAAACCCAAGCCAAAACAAAAAGCCTCCTCAAGAATATAGTAGGGCCATCTGAAAATGGAAGCTTGTCTTGGAAAGTCACAGATTCAGTGAGTTGGACAAACATAGCTGATACTATTAAAGGATAAATAAGCAGGCGTGATAGAGGCAGGAAACATCAGGCCAACTGTCAGACAGTGGCAGGAAAATTACTGATATATTTTGGGAAAGAAAGAAAAAAGTTTTTTTCCCCATAAGCTACACAACCTGCTTTAATAGTCATACTTTCATACACTAGGTTGATATTATCATGGTGGTCATCAAAGACAGGGTTCAGTGGTGGTGTGTCACCACAGACTGTATTCTAGACAGTGGGCTTGCGATGCGTTTCTGCAGTTGCTGCAGTAATCACATCTCAGTCACATCACATCATTTACTCAACTTCCTGAGGTTATAAAGTATTAGAGGGAATGTGTACGTAGACAAAGTATGTCAGCTTCTCATGGTGTTTGTCAGGGTTAGCCTTTTCCCCATGGATAAAACAACATAATTTATGCTACTTCAAGCACTCAGCTGCTTAGCATTAACTGTGGGTCAACATGTATATGTGGACAGTTACTTCAGATAAGCTTTTGTACTATAGTACTTCTGAATATCTAGTTTGTTTTATCCTAGCTATTTTCCATGTCTAACCCAGACCTGTATTAAAAAAAACCCCTTTGCTAATCAATTATACAGCACGTTATCTTAGCATATAGAGATATTTTCACAAATTCAGTAATAACTTTTCAGTTCAATGCTTGAACTTTAAAAAAACAAACTCCACCCCAAAACCTAAAACAAAATCCTTAAACCAAAACCCCATATACTTACGACTACATGCCAACATTACTAAAGCTGACAACAGTAAGAGGAATAAAGTAGATATAGATAGCCTTTAAAAATAACCCCTATTTTTACAAATGATTCCTCACAGGTCTAATCTCAGATCTTGCCAGGGTCAAACCATTTTCACCAGACAGTCCTGCAGTCCCAACAAAACAGAAATACATATTGTCAATTATAAGATGGATGGGCATATATTCCGTGAAATACACAATAAAGGTACCCAATTTCAGTACACATAAACCAGATAAAAATGGAAGATCGTGAAATACTCATTTGCTGAGTGAGACCTGAGAAGTAGGACGTGGAAGATGACTGACCAACAGACAGTGAGGCAAACCCTTGCATAAAACCAGGAAACAAGAAAACAACATCAGAACAGTCTCTGTTACCTTGAGAAGAGCTTGTATCTGCACCAACATCAAACCACATAATGACACAGTCAAAAAATTCGTGCAATGCTTAGATGTGAAGAAACAATCCTTTAAGCTTAGGGAAGAGTAGCTTAGCTGTCAAGCAATTTTAGTTACATAGTAATCAATTCAAATGGAGTGACTGTCAATGCTATGTATCTTTTATGGGGAAGTTATTGAAGAATGTTAAATATGTAGGGAAGTTACAATGCTTATTTTTAGTGTTTCTCAAATGATTGTCTCAAAGTGAGACAAAATTGGTATTTTGATAAAAGCATTCTCAAGGAATGCATCATTAAATGTTCCATTTTGACTAAACCTTAGGAACCTTGACTTTCACTAAATACTTGGTTGAAAAGAACGTGTTGGTGGAGGAAGAAGCCATTTTGTATACTTAGGGATAGGAAAAACAGGAGAGCTCACAACAAATGTCTGCTGCTTAAGCTTACTGTGCTTTCTCTTCAAGGTGGGTATTCAGGAGAAATGACTCAGTGTTTCTGTCTACCTTGACCACCTTCTTATACTTGGGAGGGGCAGGAGTACCACAGGAATTCTAGGAACAAGCCATAGACATGCAGGATGGAAGTGGAATTGTGTAGGCAAAATCACAGTGGAGGTTGAGGGTTTGAGTTAGTTGATTAAAAGTTTAGAAATAATATAAACTAGGCAAAGTCTATTCACTGATATGATTATACAGGATAGGAAAAACACTCATACTTTTGTAAAAATCATTTTTTGTAACTGATTTGCACGTGGATTATTCAATAAAAGTTCCTGGAAAATTAGCCAAATTATCCTGATTTACTAAATTTGGGAGTGCTGGCAGTGCTGTAACTGCCACATATTCACTGAAGGTTACAAAACCACAACAAAAAAAACCCAAACAAAAACCCCCAGAGAAATCAGGCAAAACCAATAATGGAGTCCTTTTTAAAAAAATCTCATTGCTACTGGATGTCTCACAATGAACAGTTCTTATTCCTAAAGATAGGTGAGTACTTTACTTTAGAGGCTCACCCTTCACGGAGGCAAATAGCTGTTGGCCAACCCAAAGACACAAAGGTAGTCAGCTGAGTACCAAGCATCATTCCACAGAAGCCAACTTTGCTAGACCTTGATCATGTACACTTATGCAAAAAACCTTGAAAATATTATTGAAAAATAATAGTATGCCGATGACGACTGACCTCAAAAAGACTGAAAATGTTTAAACCAAAAAATTCAGCTACCTGGCATTGACTTCCTTTATAGTTACTCATAGCACTTTGTATTGTTTTCCATTTTGTGAGTAATAATGCTGAAAAAAATTATGAATAGATTTCCATTGCTGTTAAGATGAGAGTCCTAAAGTAGTTTTTCCAGAAACGAGCATAATTTTGAATTTACTGTTCTGCTACTGAATTAGTTTAAAGCCTTTATGGAACCAAAATTAGGTCAACATGAATCAGTACTGAAAATATTTTACCATAAACATTTTCTTCCTTTGTTTTCTTTCTTTTTCTTTTAAATAAATAGTAAATTTACCTGATGTTAATAGGAGATAAACTAATAATAACACTGTTTAACTATCATCTGATTTTTTTGTAACTGCATAGGATGTTACAGAGTATATGCTACCAAGTCCCTTGCAGCTCTGTAATTAAGAGTGTTTGAGCATATAAACTGATCTTGTAAACAGCTGTATTGTCTTTTAGTACAAGTTTGTATAGAAAGAAATATTACCAAGATAGATAGCATAATTTGCCTTAAAATTTGAAGTGTGGAATAGTGCAAACTTCCCTATGTAAAAATGATAGATACCAGTCTGAAATGAAAACAGGTCTCATTGGTGTCAGTGCAGTATTCGAGGTGTAAGACCAAACCAAATGCTATAGTAATGACCGGTATTTACAGATAGCGCCTATAGGGACTGTACTAGCAGCTGTTGTATATCCTTGCATTTAACTAGAAATGTTCTTTATAAGTGACTGTTTAGGTAACTCTCTGATTTTCACCTCAATTTCGTTCCTCTTGGGCATTCCATCCAAATTTTAAATTTAAATTTAAAATTCCATCCAAATTTTAAACTAACTTATTTTTTTTACCAAGTTATGTATCTGTTACATAGGTAAAAAAAAATACATATTTACTCTGTTCACACTTGGGTGGATTGCCTAATCTGGCCAGAAGGACTGCAAAAGTAATGCTCTCTCTGAGGATAACAGTAGAGTCCCTCAGAGGCTTACACTCTTTGTAGACCCAGAATTGCTCCTTCCTGGTCTAGGCTGATCAGCTGAGTGCATGCTTTAGGCCCCCTGCTTGGGATCTTTGCTATTGGTGCTCTTCTGCATACATATCCTAAAGAATCATCAACAGAATCAAGCTCCTTAGCCAGCTTAAAGCTATAGCTAATCTTACTCAGACTATTTCACTTGCACAAGATACTTAAGATGTGAAAACATCAGATCTGTCTAGTTACTGAGACAGGATTTAAATCAGAATCTGCTAGCATCCTTTCAGCTGAAACTTTGAATACCTGTGCAAACACATACACAAGAACATATTGATTTGAAAAAAATAGTGGAATGCTCTAGGACAATAATTAAGATAGTAACCTGGAAGAGAACTGTGATATCCAGAGTCCTGTTCCATCTGTTGTTTTTGTCCAGTTGATTAACTTGTACGTGGCAATTCAGAAAGTTCCACTGCTATAAATGACTTCTCTAACATCAATATGTACATAATTTTAATGCTAAAACAGAACTTATGCAAGTAGAACACCTCAGTCTTTCATTCAGTCTTTACTACATGATAATTGATATCATAGCAATATGATGATATTCTCACTTGTATGATCTACAACAAAAATACTTTTTGCAAGTGTATTTAGTTAAGGCAATAAGTTATATGAATGTGCCTGGAAGAAATGTTCTGTAAGTTCTTTGAGACACAAGTCAGTATTATATGCTGGTTTAATAAAAAAGACCCCAGTCAGTTATCAGGTAGAGGGGAAACTTCTTTAATACTACAGTCAGGATGTGTTTTCTGCAAAATTATTATCACAAAGTAGTAAAGGTCTACTACAAAGACAAGTGTGCTTTTATGACACTTAATATGTTACTATCAAAATGCACTATCAAATAGATATTTGCACGGTCATGATTTAATATCATTCAGCCTTAACCAGTCACTAAGAGCCTCTTATTCTGCCAGTGGGGAAAAATATGACTGCTTAATTCTCATAATCATAAATTTGAACTTGTTATGGGTCTGCTTCCCCATCGCTATACTCTAAGTCATCAAACTCCACTTCCATTATATCTCCTTAGTTCTTTTTATTTTGCTTTTGCAAAACTGAAAAAAAGAAAAAAATCCAAAACCCTATTAGAAAAATCTTACATAGAAGCCATATTTTTGGCTTTTCTTGTTAAAGAATATTTCATTAGCATCACTAGAAACTTTGGCTGTCAGAATTTTTAGTCACAAATAGCAGAGTCTATGTAGGGTTGTTCCTCTAACTGGCAGGGTAATCTCATCATCTTTTATTTAATCTATGTTATTTCACAGTATAATTATTTCTTTTTTTTTTTTTTTAAAATGTAGTTTATTAGAGTATATATCATTTACAAAATGGAATTAATTTTAGTTCGTGGTAGCCACACATTTTGAAATTTCAAAGCCCCATAGCATTTTGCTGTTTATGGTGGTTAAAAGGAATTATTTTTTTCCCCTGTAGAAAAATATTCTAAGGACGTTTGCTATTTAGTCCCTGATTCAATGAAGAATTTAAGCTCATGCACAACTTAACACTAATTTAATGTGGCATTTGAGTATGTGTTTAAAATTTCCTGATCTAGTGAAGCATTTAAATACTTGGTTAATTTTTTAACCATTTTCTACAGTTTCATTAGTATGACTGGACAAATGCACATGTTGAATTCTAGGCATTTAGTGTAAGCTATTTCATTATTTGAGTGAGATTTGTGGTTATACATAACTAAAAATCATGTTTATTAGTTTCCTGAACTAATATGAATATAAGCACATGCTTAAGTGATTTTGTGAATCCTAATCATCACTTTGAATGCGCTAATGGAATGCTGTAATATATTGCTTTATTTCTGTGCCAGTGAGGGACAGAACACTTCATAATAAACAATATTATTACTTTCTAATCCAAATCACTTCTTTTCCTGCAAAAAGGGTTAAGAGAATGAACAATTCATCTATGTATGAATGTAAATAGATCTGTGTTGATGTTGGGTATATCATAACCTCAGTCTTCTAGCCAAATCTGTAGAAGTGGTTGCTCTGTCTGTGGAGAGAATTCTGCTCTCTTTCAGGATTATGTTCAGAACAGCTTCAATCCCGGATTTAAAATACTGTCGTCTTCAAAAGTTACTGGTAGTTCAATTTATAGTTATCTTGTTTAATCTCCAAACATTGCTATTCTTTTACAAATTAGTTATTTTATAGGCTTTTGCTCTCTGCATGTTTAAACTATTTTTACTTTTTTCAGCTTTTGTTGCTATTGAAATTCTTCTGCAGAAATTTTAGATCCTGTGGCAAATAGGAGTGGTGCAGGGGATAATACAGAGCTTTTTTTTGTTGCAGGTGGTTATTTGTTTTGTATGCCAGAAAGCCACATACATATACTACATGCCATGGAAATCTGGCTCTGTAGAATAATTCATAGATAAGGAGCTATAGGAGCGTCTCTGAAGGTTTCCCCTTGCTGCTGTGTGATGATGTTTCCCTGAGCATGGAGAAGGTGAATTCCATAACTAGAAATACTTAGCCTTAGGGTTGGTAATATCTTTATTGCAACACTGCTGGTGGTGTTTCCTGCTAGCTAGTTTCCTTCTACCACTGTGGATTTAGTTTACCTTGTAAATCCCTCTTGTCATCATAACCTTCTACTATCCATAAGGTGTATCTGGGTATGCTGGTAAGAGAGCTGCGCTGTACTACATGTGATGTGTAAAGGTATGTTCATAGCTTACTCTACTACTTAATGAAACTTAACTACCACAAAAAATGATTGTTTTCTGAGGTACCATTTCTTGTGTTTTATATAAGTACAAAGAAATCCAAAGGATTTAGATTATTCCTACTGTTTGTTTGGCTATTTATTTATTGCAGTTATAATGCTAAAATGTGAATGAGTGCTGGAACTTCCTGAAAATACACATGTATGTTATGTAGACTGATTGAGAATTGTGTGTGTGATTTCCCTTATAATGCAGTGAGAATACTGGTCTGCTGAATTCACTGCGGGTTTTTGTCAGGATCAGTGAAAATACAGTTCTGTGGGCTATATTTAAATTAGCAAGTAATTTGGCTCAGTAGGAGTGTAGCAATTGATGCTGAGTCCCTTCTGTCTACAAAATACACAGTTTGGGAGCCTTAATTCAAACTGGATGTAGTCTGTTTCCCTGCGATGAACTCTCCTGGCACATGCTTGTCCTAAAGTGACCTAGAAGACTGGTCACTGGTTTGGCCTGTGTCACCCCACGTTATGGGAGGAGCATAGCAGCCACACTAACTGCGCTTCCTCCCAAAGGTATCTGCCTGAGATGCACTAGTCCTCGCTTCAAACAGAATCACAGGAAGTGGGGATGGTTACGAGATTTGCTTTAAAATGTCATTGACGCTCCAACAGTTATGCAATAAACCTGAAAAAGTCATACAGTAGTATAGTGTGTTTAACTTTCACCTAACTTCTTCCCCTCCTATCTTTCCACATAGATTTTTTTTTTCTTCTGCATTTTAAGGATTTGAAGCTCTCTTGCATCTAACTGTTCATAATGAGGTTAGAACAATGGAGAATACCTTGAACAAAACCAGACTTGCTCTAGATTTATGAGTAGTTCATGCACTTATTAAGCTATCACTTATTACCCATTCCTGTCATGTAAAATTATTCTTCTGGTGTGAAATCAAAGGCTAGAAAGTGACTTGTTTCCTATATTCAGTAAAAACTTCTAAGAAGAATCATTGGGAGAGTCTTAGGCAGTTACCTAAATTCTTCTCCTTCATTTATAAATGATTTTGAAAATCGAACAGTTTATAGAATTGTGAGGATGTATGTTAAATTTCATGATTGATAGTTGTATTAAATAAAGTGCAATGAGGCATTATAACTTTACTAAGCAGATACCGTAAAGGATATTTTATGGGCAGAAGTGCAGTAAAATGAAACTTTCAGTCCTCAATATTTTGTCTTTGCTTGCATTAGCTAGTAGAGATTCTGAGTCTTGTTTATTCAGGGATTTTACTGGCAGTGGGGGTGGGGCTTTTCTTGGTTTTGTTGGGGTTTTTTTTGGAGGAGAGCTATTTGTTTTCATAAAGGAAGGGTCTACAAAGCAGCCTAGCCAACAGCTACTGTTGCAAGTGACAGTTATAAATGAGAGTATGTGCCTAAAGACATAATTAATCTGCAATGTGCACAGAACAGCTCCTTAGCTAAATACAACTAAATCAGCTACACAGTGTGTAATTAACTTAAAACTGTATTAGTTGTAGTACAATATTATTCATTATATATGTAAGTTATTATTTTCTCCATATGAAATTTCTAATATACTAAGTAATGATTAGGATTTCATTATAGTATTTCATTCATATTATCATAATGTAATTGTGATGTATGTTCATCTTGTTAATGCTGTTATACTTAGTTGTTCTTAAAAGAAATGTCAAGGATATCAGGAAAATATTATGTGGGTTTTTTGCACGCAGACTGAGAAACATCTCTATTCAAATGAAATTGAAATTTTAGTCCTTGTCTTGATTTTGTAATTCTGCTTGTTAGTGATGACAAGAATATGTTGAGGAAAGGTGGATGCCAACAACACTTTATATGGAAGTCAAGAGTAAGGTGAATAAGCTTTAAGGCTGGTCATAAGACTCCTGGTGAGCTTAAAGCAGAAAGAAGCTTAGAGGACTGATAAAATGACTTGAAGAAAAAAGACCGAGATTTAGAAGAAGTGAGGCTAGCAACAGAGGTAAATTTCATCTGGAAAGGGAATTTCTGAAATGTACAAGCTGTACAGAACAAAAGGTGTGCTAAGCGTATACTGATGCTTTCACCTGGCTAAGCTATAAAACTTGAGTCTCTGTGTACACATGTAAAACATGTGAAAAATAGCTTAGATATAAATTGTAATCATGCTGTTTTCACATCAGAGTTAATCCTGATATGTGTAAGCAAGTTTATGCAAATGAGTTGCTTTAACAGCTTCTCCCTGGCAATATCATTTATGTTTTTCCCATGCCATTAAAGATCCTGTCTCAGAATTTTGCCTTCACAGGTCTACCAGAGACCTACTGGGTCTTCCCAGACTGCCTGTCTGTAGCTGAAAGTGGCCAAAGAAACCATGATCATGCAGACTCAAGTGCCCATTGAGGACATGAAGTCCAGTTATTTCTGAGAACACAGTATAAAAACCAGTCTATTACAGGTAACAAAGAGGGAGATCAATTTTATATCAAATTAAATGTATAGATATTTAATTGCAAACATTTAAGAAACAAATTCTAATTAATTAATTGCTTAAATTATTTATTGGTTAGCAAATGGGAATGTGGTAAGCATTGGAATTTTTTTCCTCTGGCTTCTGATTCTAATTGGCTTGGTTTAGAACAGTCCACCCGTTGACTACATTGAAAATTTCTGTTAAAAGTAGAAGATTCATCTAAGGTATCAATCTTTTGGGTGAATGATGAATACGGTATGATGCTTTTAGCGTGTGTTATGTAGTCATAGCTGTTGTCTTCTTGATGCTATGAGGGAGAAAGATAAATCAAAAATAGAGCAAGAAAAGCATTCTGGCCACAGACAAAGGGATAAAGAAGAGAAATAAACATAGAATTCTGAAATTTAAAGTGGGCACTTTTGCAGATTTAAAAAGGAACTGGATGTTAAATTTTTGTTTTGGCATCAGCCATACAGTCATATGTACAGTATGCATCTGCACTCAATATTAAGCCCAGATAGCAGAGAGATTCTTTTAAAAAAAAAAAATCCAGCAAATATTATTTAGGGAGAAGTTTTTAGTTTTAAGAGATTTGCATATATCTGAGAAGAGTTCATGTCACAAAACACATGAAAGTAACAATGGTATACCAGCCATTTAAATTATATGCACTATTGATTTTATGATGTATGTTATACAGGGAGGAAATATGGCGGAAATATCTAAAAATCTCAAAGAGCTAGAGTCGTCTGCCATTTAGTTTTATTTACTTATCTAGAGACTTGATAGCTTTTGAGATTCCAGTGGTACAAAAATATTATTTATATCACCAGATCTGCATGTTTTCTACATTTTTATGGCAAAGTCCCAAAAGGAACATGATTTAACTAAACTGAAAGTGGGTGGATTTAGCCAAGAAACACTTAGTCTTATGTTATCATCCGAATCAGGTGGAACTAGAGGCAAATTACTGAACATAAGTTATTCTGTGTCCTTACTGGAACAATTTGTACTAAAGAGCCTTTACAGACACATAGCCAAGGAACTCTATTCACTGCTTGTGGTTTTACAGTTTCTTCATTTAAACTTGAGTTATGAGGGTAAAATAGCGTATTCTTTGTTTCTGTGACAATCCCAAGAGTACTTAGGCTTATAACACAACAAAGAATGGGTCAAAATTTTTGTACTTATGCTCTTGTTTTGTGTAACTACTGGTGGTGTCACTGGGCTGACGTGGCACACCAGAATGAAAGACGTAGGACCACACCTTGTAGTCAGTGCTTTCCAGTGCATCCTGCTAGGCAGTCTTACTGTGGAGGATGCTCCCACCAAGAGCTGTGCAATCACATCAACACATATTGCACAGTACACTATGGTAGGGTATGCACCACTTGCACCTGCACCTTGGTTTAGCACCACCAAGCCACATACACACTCTTCAGTAACCATGTAGTGTAAACAGGGCACCCTTTCCATGATAGGCTCTGGTACTATCCTGGTAATGAGATTCCAGCCTAGAGGGTTGTCCTTGGCATATACCTGCAGTACTGCTGCTGTGGAAAGACTGTTCATGCAGCCATTCTGGTCTCTACAGTGATGAAGGAAAAGCTCTTCAGCTGCTGGATTCTCTAGGGCATTCACATATGCTCTCCTTAATTTCCTGCTCTGGCTTTTCATGTTTTCCTTTTCCCTGTACGCTGTAACTCACAATGTTATATCTTATAACTCATGATACAAGAGAAGTATCAGGATTGGCACCAGTCACTTTGGAGTTGATCACGGCGTTAGCTGTTTATAGTTGCTGTCTAGAGCTGTTACCTTAAAAATTCTTTGCCAGATTTTTCCCATGTTTAAAAAGGTACTTAATCCATAGGTATTGCATGTTACTACATTGCTTCTTTCTTAGGTGTATCTATTCAAACAAATCAGGTAATCCAGAATGCTAAAGGAAATAAATAGCAGAAGTCTTGGTGTTTGAAGAAATAGATGCAAATTGGAATTCTGTGGACCTCTATACGTCTGGTACTTGGGAATAGAAAGGTGCAACAGATTACATAGATCCAGCCCCACCAATCTTGGTCAAAGGGAAGAAAAATTCTGTAAAACACACAGTCTGGGAAGTCAATTCTGACCCCTACAGGGCTTATTTAGGTTCCTGCAGAATTTTGGTTCCCTTAGAGAGTAGCAGGTAAAAGGTCTGCTGCCTTGCATCTGTAAAATCCCATAGCTGGTGCCTAAGAGCTCCTTTTACCATTCTTCCTTCTTAGGCAAACTCCATGTTAAAGGGGGTGATATCAGACATTCATTGACATGTTCCTTTGTTTGAAAAGGTTGTCTGTGACCTGACACAGATTTATCACTGTGTCAATTTATCAATTTATCATTGATTTATCACTGATGCGAAATATCCAACCACATTCACTTCTGCCAGGGTTGCAGGGAAGGAAGCACCCCTACTTCCCAAAGAGCAGTGGTTGGAGAATCTTTGGGGAAGTGAATATACCCAGCAACAAGCACTGATGCCTGGGTAGAAGTTGGCTAATATTAAAAATAATTTGCTTTTGGACTCTGGGTTTATACTTGCCTCTCTTGATATCAATGAGTTTCACTGTGGTGATCCTACTTCTTTTGTTCTGTCACTTTTTACACCAAGTAAGTGATGAGATTGAGAGGAGGAAAGGCTCTGCCAATGTTTAGAAAAAATGCTGTGTTAAGCCAAAAAGAAATATAGTGGCAGGAGAGTCCTTTGATGGTTCTGCAGTTCAGGAAGATAGCTATCATTTCAAATACTGCTATTTTCTGCTTTCATTGCAAAATATCTCTGAATAAAGTTCAGCATTTTTTGAAGGCAAAAAACTAAACAACAGGGGTTTAATGAGAAAAAAAGTCATTTTCTATGATCATTTTTGAAGTTATTAGATTTATAAGCACAGCCTTAGTTAAATGACATTTCCCTTCTTAGGAGTGTTATTGACATTTTGATATGAGATAGAGAGACCTTTAATGAGATCTCAATCAAAGGTAATATTTATATAATGATACATGAATTCATAAATGCTAGTCAAATAAAAATGCTATAGTCCATTTTGGCCTTCACCTTATGGAAATCTGTGCAGGTCATAAGATGAAAAAGCTCAGTGAATGACGACTAATACTCTCTGACTTGACTGTCTAATTATGTCTGGCTAATTGTATGAGTTAATGTTTGAAGCTGAATCTTGCAATGTAACTTAATCCATCACCCAGACAAAATGCATGGAAAAAGATACTGAAATTTTCTCCTTTGTTAGACATATGATCTCCTTATGTTTGAGTTTATGGTGATTTCCCTTCTCATGGGTGAAAAGAACCCAAGAGTGTTAGTTTGTTTTTTTTAAAAAAAGGCAAAATTTATCTAAACTGTATGTTAGCTACCAAAGAAACATGCAGACAAGCAGACAGATGCTTACGAAATTGCAGTCTGTTACCTTTTATTGTGGCTTTCAAGGGCAAAAACATACTAAAAAATCGACACAGTGTATGAATTTCTTCACCAATTGAAGAGAAAAGGAGGAAAGGTATGAACTGCTATTTCATCTCTGCTTTAGCAGAGAATAAAGTTTGACTGGTAGAATCTCTCCCTGTTACTTAAGCTGGTTTTGGGGATAGAGCACAGACTCCAAATTAACATCCTGGGTGATCTGACCCTGTGACGATATTGACACCTGAGTTCAGTTAAGGGCTGTGTCACCCATGGTAGAGAGGGAAGATGAGGTAGGGGGTCACCTGCCTGTTAGTTTCTAGATACTACGGATTTCTAGGCACTACAGACAATAGCCCTTACTAAGTAGTACTTTTCAGCAAATTCCCAACCTCAGAGCACTTGGAAAAGAAGCAGATTTCATTATATCTGTTTTATTCATAGCTAAAATGACATTTCAGAGGCTATTCAGGAAGCCATGGGTAGAACTAAGAAAGAGTCAGATCTGTGGAATTTTAGACAAATTTTATGTAGAAGGGAACACTGTCTTTCTTGACTTTCGTCTTGAGCTCTTAAGTCCATTCCCCATGTGTGGAATACAATTCTTTTTCTACCATAGCTTTCTTTACATGCTTTGAATTTATAAAATTATGTACAGATAAAATAGTGACGCTATTCTTGTGCTTTGATCACCTACAAGTAATCGGTGCTGTGGATTTTCCATTACATGGGTAAAGATATATATCATTCTGTCTGAGCACGAGCTCAGATTCGGAGCCACCTTCTTCACGTTAATACTGTTCTGTGTGTGCATAACAGATTGGATCAGAGATAGCTTAGGGATGCACAGCCACAGCATCGCTGACTTTTTCTTCATTGCATCTTTTTCCTCTGCGTTTATAGCTTAATTGACATACATTTTAACCCCGTTCTTTCTTTAGTTAAGTCCAGACATTACGAGAAAAAAATGCCTTATAGTTATAAATTTTGACCTAAAATTTTATTTACTTTTTTATGTAATATATAGCCATATATTCCTTCTACTGTCACAATATCTTCAAAATCTAAAGAAAATATATTCCTTCAAATATTTCTTGATGAGGCAAGAAGGAATATTGTATTTGGTATTTTTTAATTTCTAGGCTAGGCAGCTTTTGGAGATAAAATGAAGACATAGTAAATGGGTTATTGTTGTATTTTCAAAATCTTATTTTCAGACTTGTTACTCAACCAAACTTCATGTGTTTGAATGAGAGAGCTACTAGTGTCTCAGGAGGGAATTTTCCTTTTCAGGACTTCTGAAAAGCTCTGGGCCACTTCAGTCTAGTCAGATTTATCTATCTAAATTTAACATTTAATTCTGAAAATTTCATGCTACCACTGCCAAATTCTTTTCATGGTGTTGTGGGAGTGGTTTTGGTTGATTGGTTGAGGTTTCTTTCTTTTCTCCACGCCCTACCCCCCCTAAGTTCAGGGGAGAAAAAATGTCCATGCCAGAAAATAACATGAACAGCAAATAATCAGGAGGATCAATATTTCCAATTTGTCAGATGAAATTTTAAAATGAAGCTTACAATGCAAAGCAGCACTCTAATCTGGTGTGCACAATATTAGGTATCACAGTTTTGCCTGTATGGCATCAATATGCGTCTACAGAAATAAAACATTAAAAAATAATGAGTCTAATGAACGTGGGTTCTTGTAACTTTTGTTGCCCCAGTATACCTGCATTTCATAAGCAGTTGTCAAAGATTTAAGTAACTACCTCACCTCATTTCATTTTGTAACCCCAGAAGTAAGTACACTTGATGTCACTTGATTCGCAACAACATCCATATTACTAGTTATCCCTTAAAAATGGCTCTCATGAATAATGAAAATAAATCCCTTTTCTACTCCCATAGCAAGAGGTTTTAAGTGCTACCACCTGGCATCTTAGCAAAAGATCATAATAAGCATGTTTTCTTACAATAGTTCATTGAGATGGTACATGGCAAGAATGAACAAATTTCGACTCTTAGAGCCAAATTAGAAGCTCTACTCATCTATAGCAGCTTTGCCAGACCAAGTCATAGATGGTTGTTCTTAGAAGCATGATTTATAAAATCCTTATTTTGTCTTCACTGGTTCTGTTCTTGTTTGTTCTGTAGGAAGTTTAAAGCCAAACAGCTGCCCTTTTCCCACGTGTGTTCAGTCGTCTTCTCTATTTTATCCATCTATCTATTCTGTCTTCATTTGTATTCAGCCCTTCACTCTTTTTCCTTCATAGTTCATTCCTTTATTTTGTAATACTCATTTATTGTTACCTCATCTTCACCACTCTCTTTTTAACTCTTGTCACTTACCTGTCACTTTTGTGTGACAGGAATTGTTCCTGCTTAACAAAATCAGTTTCTAATTCCATTTAGCTAAGTAGGTTCAACTGCTTTGTGTGGACACTGAAGCAGTTTAAAAGTGGCTAAAACAGTTTTAGCTTAACCCAATTAAACTAAATCAATTTTGACCACTCTTTAACCACTTTAAAAGCAGCCACACAAATGAGTGCATCAATTTTGTCTAAATTAATTTAGATATATCAGCACATTTCACATCTGTAAACTCATAGTATCTCTTTTACCATTCTTTCTCATCAGAACACAGAGTCCCACGTTTTATTTTTGTTCCAGTACTCTAATCTTTGGACTGGGCTTATTCTGGAAGACCTCTGAAAATTGTTTCAGATGAACAGCCTGCAAAATACAAACTTTCAGAATACAAAAAATGGTTTCAGATAAACAGTCTCATTGCAAAACACTGTGATTAACTCAATACTAGGGCACAGAATGTATAAGTTCACTGTCATTAATTAGTGAACACTTCAGCCTGTCAGAAAGGTTAGTAGGGCTTCTCAGATACCAAATACTGGAAATTTCAAGGACAAATCTCAAAGAATAAATTATTTAACAAGTGTGTTGTCTGGATCCACCTCAGTCTTCCCTCTCTTCTCATTTCTTGGGTGGTAATAGCTATTTTTATCAGCAAATATTAAGGGTTTTCTGTTTTAACACTGTC
Organism: Falco naumanni; assembly: GCF_017639655.2. Lineage (NCBI taxonomy): Eukaryota > Metazoa > Chordata > Aves > Falconiformes > Falconidae > Falco > Falco naumanni. The sequence goes on from NC_054057.1 coordinate 31,618,379, forward strand.
AGATACCTAGAAATGAAGCATGGGAATTACAGTTAGCAGACTGCATGCCCCAAAGCAGCAACTCTACTTGAAGATAAGTTGTTGCTAGAAAGGCAAGTATGATCCTTGAAGTTCTGAGGGGAACACTGAGTAAAGGTAGCATGCTCTGGATGCAGTCTTGGTAAGTTTGTCCAGCTGTGGTATCCATATTTCAAAAAGGATGTTGAAAGACTTAAGAAAGGTTCAGAAAACTGTAACAAGAGTGGTTCAGAAGGTTTAAGAGCTTTATTGCAAAGGACAGTGACAAGACAACTTGATCAGTCTAAACGTACCTTAATGAGAAGAAAATATATGATAGTCAGCAGCCTGTTAAGATAGCAAAGATCCTCAAGATATAAGCTTAAATGAGACAAATCAAGGTTGGTCATGAGTCACTGAAATTTAAAAATGAAGCAAATTAATCAGGGAGACAATCTGCTTACTTTCATCACTTCAGCTTTCAATTTGAGATAGTACTGTTTCTGGGGGGAAAAAAAATATAGCTCGGGATGAAATGGTGTTTATTTATTTAGGAATGGCAGTGTTGAATGTTATTTCCTCTTCAGACAGGAAATCATAATGAACTCTGTGTAAGTGGGTCAGCAGGACCTTTCCCATGTACTTCAACTATACCAGGAATTCCTGTTCCAAAAGAAAGGAGGAAGGGAAGCAGCAGCACACAGGTGGGCTGCTGCTGGGGCTGCCAGAGCTAGTCCTTCCTGCTGGAGCTCCTCTGGCTTCTCAGTTCCTCTGCCTGCCTACAGCTGTTTGCTGCTACTCTGTACGTAGTGCTATACTGCTGCACTTGTATAACAAAGACATTTTGAATGGCAGGGTAGATACACAACTTAAAGGAGGCAAAATCTTTTGAAAGCAACAGAATTGAAAAATACTGCAGTAAGTATAATAATAAGATTTAATTGTATCATAGTATAAAATAAGGCATAATATTATCATGATAGATTCACAATGACTGTAGTACTTATTAAGCAACATTTATTTCAATATACAATACTGTGAGTTTCTATTTTATCTGCCAGTTAATTATGAGAAGGATTTTTTTATGTAAAAGAAAATGTGTCAAAAACTAGTAGGCAAATTTCTTATTTCTTGCAATGCTAAAATATATAGCGGTTTGGTGTTTAACAAGCTGACCTGCTTGATTTGAGCCCTATTACGTATTTCTTCATAAGATGGTTCATAATGTTCCTAAAGTATTGTCAAAGTAAATACTTCAATTAAAAGAAATTCCTTTCTTTAAATGTCCTCCTTGATCACATCATCTCAGTCAATCTCTTCAGCCTTTACTCCCTCTTCTGTTTGAAAACTCAAAAAGCGATTGGAGTTGGTATGTGCCATATGGGGCTTCACTGAAGCTATTTAAAGACTACTGAGTTTAAAAGGCCCAATTGATTCAAATGACAATTTAGAAATGTGGTTAATGGCAAGAATAATTTTTTAGTTCAGAGAAAAAGAATAATTGAAAGTCCTGCAGAAAACCAGCATGTACATGTATGAAATTCAGTTGAAAAGCAGCATAGAATAATTATAAGGTCTTCCTCACCCTTGGCTCACTGCTTCAACTGCGTGGAGCTGTGTCATTTTGTGTACCATTTCTCTTTAACTATATTTGAAGTTAAACAGCATGTATGGTGTCTTTTTTCTGTCAAGAAGAGTGACAGCTTCTATAATTCCCTTGTTTCACAGAGTATAAATATTCCAATGACTGTTTTGATGGCTACAGTCATTGAGTTTTAACATGTATATTTATTGATTGCCTTGTTCTGATGATTTATGGTCAGCTGCCAAGAACAACTATGCTTTGCAGTTAAAAGATGTTTTTTCAAGTTAGACTAAAATAATAAGGTTTCTAAATGTAAAACACATGTAAAATAACACAGATTTCTTGTATTTGGGTGGATAGAAGCAGACTGGGCAATTGATAATTCCTTAAGAGGTGACTTTCTGGAAGGTCCTGCCTGCCATTAATTTGCATAAATTTTCAAATGCAGGCTGCAAACAGTTATGAAAGTGCTGTTGAGGAATCTCTAGCTCCCAGATGTATTATGTAGCTTGGCTAGTCAGGTCAAGCTAGGAGATTACATACCGGGCCATGTATTCTTCTTGGCAATGTATAGACATTTACTCCTTGTGGGTGGAATATAAAGTCCCCCTGAATGGCTGCAAAAATCTGCATTTTCTGCAAACTTGGATATGTTCACACATATATACTGAGCAGCTAACCAGTTAGAAACACCAAATACATTCGGGATTCCTACCTTCGGTAAAGTTTTATTACACTTCCTTTTCTGATACAGCTCTCGGTAGACAAAACAAAAATTGGTACTGTTAGTTGACGTGATGTAATTGCTACAATACTCCAAGGTCAAACTAGTAGCTGGTGTCTCAAATGGATGCAAAATGCATGGTAGTGGCAATGGAAAAAAATATGAAAAAGAAAAAAAACTATAGTTTTACTTGCAATGCAGCTCTTTGTAAATCAGTTGGTATATAAAGATGTCTTATGTTAGAACAATTTTACTGAAATGGTTAATAGGTCTATAGCTCTTTTAGTCCCAATGCTGTTCCCAGAGCAATGCACATCTTAATCTTTTTGGTATTCAGCAAATTTAATAACAGAAACATTTGACTACGAAGGCACAGTCGTCTTACGTGCAAAAGCTGCTGATGAAATTGTACATAGTTTGTCCTGGTTTAGATCAGGAATGAAAGTTTGTCTTCTAGATAAATACGTAACATCATTATCACACTTGCCAAGAACAGCATTATTATGTAATATTATTCATATAATCTGTAGGCTAAAGGACCGAAATATCTTCAGTTTATGGCCCCATCAGACAGAGGAAAGAGTCAATACATCCCTTTCCAGATGGGTTTTCTAACCAGTTTGTTGAAACCTTATGTTCTGCTTTGTTCAGTCATTACCACCCTTGAAAGTGAGTGGCCCAAAAGCTTGATGGAACGGAGAACCGGGGCTTGTTTGCCCAAGTATGGGTTAAACAGCAGCCTTCCTGGACACTGGCACTTTTATGCCACAAAGGGTAAGATGCTGTATAATTTAATCATGAAACTTACTCATGAATTTGCACTGTTTTCTTAGGCCCTGTATAAGCTACTGCTTGCAAACACATGCCTTTGAGAATCATACAGAACTTCCCTGGGTTTTTTAAGTTTTTTTCCGAACAATTCTCTGTTTGAACCATATTGTGTATATTGGGAAAAAAAAAATCCCAGAAATATATAAGCACAGTTCTGTTTTCTGTGGTGTACCTCTATTTAGCTCTCACAAAGTCAGCCAGATGAAGTCAATGTTTCCTAGAAAAGTCAGGGGTACTTTTTTCCCACTCAGGCTTTCTAATGAACTAAAGGCTTGTCCCTTCACCTAACCAAGGTGCTTTTAACTGTGTTTTTACATTTGCAGTGACATGACATCTTTATATAGTGACTGAATTACAAAGACCCAGACTGCAAGTAAAACTATAGTCTACTTTTTTTTTTTTTTATTACCATTGGCAAGTATCTGCCAATAGGAATTATAGCGTTAACTAATTAGCAGTCACTACCACGTCATAAGTAGTTAGCTCTCAGTCAGTTTTTGTTGTTTTTTTCTGGTTACATGGATCGGATTGGGAAGTTTTGAGGCTCATGATCAAAGTCTTGCTGATTTTATAGATCTGATAAAAACACATGGTCCCATAGAATCCTTAAAGAATTATGTGTTTAAATTCCAGCTACTCTGTCATCAGTCTAACTACTGATTAAACTACTGCAGGTAATTTTAGCTGTTAGTGCTCTTTTTAATATGAATTTGTGAATGATCTATACTGCCTTACAAAAAATTCTGAGACTTACTGTTTTCTTCTTGCACTTAGAGAAGTTTTAAATATTTTTGTAAGCATCGAAGTACAATACAACATTGAACCTGGATGAAGTACATCTAGGTATCAAAGGGTGCCAAACAGCATCATCAGTATGCCATCTAGACACTAATTTCCCACATAAAGGGTTTACTAGCTCTTCTCACGTAAGTTGTATAACTTGCGACCAGCTGCTTCCGTGTTCAGTGCGTAACTGATGGGAACATATGGCTTTAATTAAGTAGCCTATTCTAGCTGATTTTTAGGCATCTTTCCACATGGCATACAATATTTGTTGAATCCAAATCAAGTTTTACAGCTGTCTCTTGAGATAAACTGATTGACTGACATGAGCTGCTTTTAAACAGTGTCAGGTTAGTTCCCATAACCTCAGGAGATTCAAACGATGGGAAAAATGGCTCAGCCACATGCATTAAAGCTCATATGACTAGGCCATATATATAGATGTGTATACATTTAACATTTCAGGCTAACCTTAATGGTTTTCTGTAGGTACCGATGCTGGCAGGCAGCAACACGGAGCCGGAATGGTCAAGAAAACTCCATGTTTTTCTGGTTTGACTGTATTATGTACAGTAGCTCAACACCAATCTGACTTTAACAGTAAGGATGTGCATAGCAATTGCTGAGTGGAAAAGGATAGTTATCAAAGTGCAGAAATGATGCTTCAGTGGTTCACATCAGTGTGAGCTGGCTGGTGTTAGCTATTAAGAAAAACAGTAAAAAAGACAGCCACCAAATACAATACAACTCTTGTTTTAGATAAGAACTTATTACTTACACTCAGCTGCTGTTTAATGCACTTATCTGCATGTGATATACTCTGATCATTAGATGTACTTGCTGATATAAAGGGAAGAATATAAAAATCAAGGTTATGAAATATGAAGAAATATTCATACAGTTTATGAAAATACAAGTACATTTTCAGTAGTCTTTTGGAGTGATCCATGCCAAAAGGGAAGACAGTTAATCACAGCTGATCTTACGTAATATACTGTCCATAAATTTTCTTAAAGGTTTCATGTGTAAAATTAGAAGTGGTGTATTTTATTGGCAGGATTGGGGAACACCTTATGTATCTGAACTGAATCTTCAGGTCTATTTCAAAAGGTTGTGTTTTACTACACAACATGGAGACAGTGAAACATGGGCTAAAAGGATTATGAAAATAATTTTAGAGGCCATCAAATTCTTCTTGGGTAAATTAAGCACTTGGAAAACTGATTGAATTTGATAATGAATTCTGATTTACTGATTTTCTATAGTATAGTGGTGATGGCAAGAGCCCAAAACTGACAAGTGCTGTGAGGGAAGGGTGAGAGCACTCTAGATGCCAAGTTTGGAGCTCTGTAATTAATAAGCTGTCTCTGGTCTCTATGAAGATAAACTAAAGATTGTGAATTTGAGATGTATTAGTACTGATAACTGTGCTCTGTGACTTTTAATACTCTTGAAAATGTTGTGGTGAGCTGGGATGGTATTTAAGCCAGAAGCAATAGGCTTAGTCAAAGGCTGGAAGTGGAAGATACCTTTTGTGACACATCTACATTGAATAGTAATATAAACCAGACTGATAGGAAATAGGTGAGTGACCCTTAAACAAAGGAATAAAGAAGGAAAATGTAACCGGTAAACTCTTCAAGGTTTAGTTGTTCTTGGGGATTATGGGTGGACTAGTTTCCTTACCTTTCCTAAGCCATATAAGATGGTATAAAAGTTAGGAAAGATCTTTAGTAATAAAAATAGTCTTGAAATGTGATTTATTATTACTTACTATGTTATATTCCACTCTTGTAATGACTTTTGTATTTTTTTTTCATATTTAACCTTATTTAGTATATAGTGTGAACTGTGACATACGTACATTTCATTAACCAGAACTAATAAATCCAAAGGAAATGATGCTTCAAATGAAGTGTGTCATACCTCCACTTCAGGACAGCCATGACAAGATCTGGCTTTTTATTCCGTGTTTGTATATCTCTTCTTTGTACTGGGAATCATGACAAAAATTCTTAAATACTGTGTTAATATAAATATTAAATGTGTCCTGGAACAGGGCAATAGGAAGAACTTTCATGGAGGCAATCACAATATTTTTGGCTACAGAAGGCAGTATTTTTGTAGGGCAAGTAATACTGCTTTATGTGTTCACACCAAAATTTCTTACCAAATAGAATTAATCTCTACTCAGTTAGGTTGAGCACCTTGGCAACTCAGTGTGTCCATGTCAAATTGCTTTGCTGAGGGTTTTATGTTTGGAGTAACATATACCTGCAAACTTTATGGTTTCGTCATTAGCAGCTAAACCCTTGACATTTGGAAACCATGGCAGCACGACATGGTGATGTCAATGAGAAAATGACTGTGTATGAGTGTGACACTAATAATGGTTAATAAACTCAAGACAGTTGTTTTTTAGAGAATTATTTAACTAATATTGAAACCTCATATTAGAAGTACTTCTGCTCTGTGATCAGGGATTCTGAACTGCTGAGTTTGACTTGTATGTTGGTAACTGAGCTCTGCCTAGTTTCAAGTGGGAGTGTATGACAGGAACTTTACATTGGTATTTCAGAAATCAAATTAAAACATCAGTATGATGATATGAGAAATTTTTTTATTTTTTTTTTTTTAAGAATTGTGAGTTTTAATCTAAATTTGACCTGCAAGTATTCTTTAAGCAGTGAATTTTAGTGCTGACATTCCTTACAGAGCAAAAAAGAAAGCTAGGTAACAGCACAAAATAATTTTAAACTTGCCTTTCCCTCAAAGTTCCTTGTGCGCTGTGCATTACTGAGGAACATCCCTGTATGCTTTTACCTGTGATTATTTTGGCTGTGCCTTCTGTAAAGTTTGTTTTCCATAGCTTAAGAACTAGACATTTTGTTTCATGGAGAAAAGCTGGACATCAGCTACCAGTGTGAGATAGGAAGTTTTGGTTTTGGGGTTTTGTTTTTAGTTTGGGGGTTGGGTTTTTTTCTGCTTTACCCAGTTAGGGTGTTTTGTTGGTTTAGTTTATGAAACTGTTTTCCATCCCCCAGAGAAGAAAAAGAAAATACTGTCCTGTGCTTGGTTGTGATTTAAGTCCAAGGTACTTTTGCTTGTTCTGTGTTTGACTTTTAGCAGCTAGATCTGTGTTGGTAGTTCTGCCAGTGCGAGCGAGGGTGTCTGCTCCCCTCCCCGCTGTCCTGTACTGTCTGCTTCATGTGTAGATCACTTCAGCTACACCTATACTGCTCGAAAAATTTGTTGTGTATATGATTCCCCCCTTTGATGTGTCTGTAGCTTGCAGACCCCATTTTTGTGGCAGGATGACGTCAGATAGCTAAGAATAAATGTAGGCATAAGAGAGTAAAACTAGGGGACCGTCTGTCTGGTTACTGGGGATATTTTTGTTAGACCGGGGCTGAATCAGCTCAAGCCAGTTTTGTGTCATGCTGATGGAGGAGGGTTCAAATTCAAGCCAGCCCCTGGTCTGCTTCCTGACATTCAGTGCTGGCTTTCCTTCCCTCAGACCAGGAGCAGGCCCAAGTGTGAAAAGACAGACAGGTTGTGCAAATGGAAATGAATCTGAGCTCAAGGTACCAGAATGATGTAGAAAAACACTGGGCAAATTTAGGATGCTGCTCAGTGTACCAAGTTCTCCTTTGAGACCAGGAGGCTAATACTCACTGAATGTTGCAGTGCACTTCAGCTCTATTAAAGTAATCAAAAAGAGTGTTTCTGTAGCCTTAGAGTCAACAAAGAGCCTTTGAGATTTTAGGTAACAGTATTGGTCATGGAATCTATTAGTGTTCCCATTGTTTTATTAGAAAAAATAAAATAATAATAAAAAAAGACAACACAGAAACTACAAACAGCACCGTTTAGTAAAATGCTTCTGAGGTAATATTTTGACTTACAGACTCATTTCTGGTGGGTCCTGTGGCAGTGAATTCCTGATAGAGGGAGAAAAAACAAATAGCATAAAGCATTAAAGAAGTCACTTAAACAAACAAACAAACAAAAACCACCAGCTGTAATATTATCAAGACTTCAGGATATTCTATATCTCTCTTTAGAAATAACAGATAGATTACAATCCTGATTATTATTTTTTTTGTATATACAAATTATATGTACAAAATAACTTTTCTGAATTTTTCTTGCATTAAGGTTGAGCATGTTAATATATATCTATCTAGTCCATGATAAGTTTGTTTATTCAGTGCATTCTCAGGATTGAACCTCTGTTTTCTAGTGATGGGGTGAAAAATATTTATTTCAAACATTTTAAAGAAACAAATAAGAAGAGTTATGAATATGTGATAAAAGGTGTTGTATAGCTAATTAATGACAAAACCAGACTTTCAGTGGAATGAAGAATTCTTTTCATTGCAACTGTAGGGATAAAAGTATTATTCAATTAATACATAGGGATATTTGATCATTAATACAACCATTGAATGTTGTGTGTCTAAAAATCCAAATATAGAGAGCAGAACAGGTTTCAAGTGAATCACTTGCCCTTTAAGCACTTGCATATTCAAAAAAATAAAAGAAAATTATTAGAAAGTTCTTTTGAGGTATTTCTTAAACTTTACTAGTTTTGTTGATAAGGATTGAATATGTAGGTTTTGGAGTAAAAGAATTGTTCTGTAAATATGTATCAGACACATACCTGATATATGTAAACATGATTTTCATTATGGTAGCTTCACAATTACTTTGTATTTATTGATGTGCATGGGTAGCTAGGCTCACAGTACCTTTATCACTATGAATGCTTTTACAATCAGCTGTTTTACTTCACAAGTAAAGTAATTTTATCCTTGAAATTGTTAAGATAAACTAAGCTGCAGAGTGTTTATTTATTTTGTTACAGTCACAATATAGTGTCATTGAAGACAGAAACCTAAATGAGAGGTTCTCTGTAAGGATCTGAATTTCTCTGTAAGGATCAGAAAAATTGATCGAGTCATCAATTGGATATGCATATTTTTAGTAACAGTCTTCATTCTCAAGAGCACCTTCTGCCATAATTCTGGTGATAACCTTAAGTAGAAAAGTGAGCAGCTTTTCTCCAGGCAGGCTGAGGAAAGCATTGCAGTAGGTTAATTATTGAAAAGGTTGCCACTCTGAATTTGTTACTCAGATATTTTTAGGATGGTCTTCATTCTGAAAAGAATACCAAAAGAAACAATTCTTATTTGTAACAACTAGAATTTGTCCTTTAATCCGTAGCCCTAATGCTATTTGAATCTAATTGACATAGGTTCAAGTTACAGCATTGGATGTTTCTTTTTAACTTCTAAACAAGATAACCACCTATTGGTTGATAACACTGAGAAATCTGTAAAATGCAGAACTAAAGTTACTTTTATTCTTATCATCACTTGCGGTATTTTTTTCCATGTCATATAAGATACTTCCTGTATACGTTGTCTCATGTTTCTTCACTTTACAATTGCTTGAAAGCACTCTATTAATCTAATCAAGAGGTTTTAACAGTTCTTTATTAATTACATTTTATAGTACATTAGCAGCTTGCTTATTTGCCAACTAAAATGCTGTATATATAGTTGTCCTAAGTTGGGTGTTATGAAGTCAATATTACCCAGAAATTTTGGGGGTATAGCTGTATTCTTTGATGTGTTAATCAGAAAAGAGACTCCATTGATACATTCGTAACATCTGCTGAGGAGGCTTTCGGGAAAATACGTGAATTCTACACTCATCAGCACTGTTGAACTTTGGGAACATTCATGTATGTGTGATCTGCCTTCCTCAGTGTAGTTGCAAGTAGCCATGGTTTGCACTATTTACTTATTTTCAAATTATGCAATATGGAGTCCTCTCTTGTACAACTGGAAGGTCAGGTAAGAAGAGGAGTGAAAGGGGGAAATAAATGCAGAGAAATGCAGTTTCCTTGGAACGGAGGTAAATTTTGAAACCTCAGTCTACTATGATTCAGTGGCTGAATTACTAGAGCAGGAAGTCTAAATTAATGTTGCTCTCTTTGCCTTGCTGGCTGATTTTTTTTAGCAGGTTAATCATCCTTTTTCAATCTACATTTTCTGTTTTACTTGTATTATTTATCCTAGTGCTTTTAAATATATATATATTTAAATTGATTAAGAGTCTAAATTGGCAATACTAATCTAGTAGGTTAGAGTGCAAACACATATGCTGAGTGTAGAAAAGCCTTTAGTAGCTTTTAAGATTGATTAGTTAAAATAAATAACTATTCTGTGTTCTTCAGTAGCCAGAGAGGGTTTTACTACCCAGCATTTTACTGTGGATATTTCATATGATTTAACATTTAATAAATTGAACTTTTAGCCATGTTTAAAAGAGAAGCAAGAGTAATTTGTATGCATTGGCTACTGATTGTAAATTATAAATCTGTGGGATTGAGTTCAAATTTCTAATTGGTGGAAAAAAAATCAGTAATTAACTGGGAGGACAGAAACGATTTTCTATCAAAGCTGTCTTCCACAGAGAATTCTGCTAAAGCTGTTCACGATTATAAGGGTTATGATACATGGAAACACTATAATTTGTATACAAATGTCAGCATGGTATAATCTGATTATAAAATTCTTTGGGAAATTGTAATGTTCTGATTGGGTAAAATAGTTGAATGTGTAACGGTCTGCTTAGAGCAACATAACTATCAGGCACCAAAGATAAGGATGCCTTGAGAAGCAGTGTAGGTGTGAGTTACAGGCAGTAGGAAAAAAGCAAGGACAAAAAAGAGCTTTGCATTCTCTGTGGTTGTAATTTGTTGGATGCCTACAGAAGCATAAACTTCATGGTGCTGCAGTATCCAAGTGCCTGCAATTTTGCATTTATTTTTGGACAACTATATTTATGAGCATTAGATTTCCTGATTTTTCAACTGAAATTGATGTTTAAAGTCCATATACTCATCTGTTCTAAATATTCTCTAAAGTATTTAGCACTTATGAAACATGTTTTCTTTTTAAAAAATTAAATTGTTTTGAAGTCACACTCCTTTTCAGTAGATGCCAGAGGAATCGAACCTTTACTTTTATGAGGTCATCTATGGGACAGCTTTTTAACAAATACAAAATCACAAACATGTATCTATATCCACTTTTGTATTTCACTCATGCCTTCATTTCCTACAATGTGCAAATAAAGTGACATCTAAATTAAAAGATATACTACTGAAGATTTAGATAAATCTGCCCTGCTTGTAGAGACTACTCAGATCGGTGAGAATGGTGGGGGGACAGTTGCTTGGTAGTTTTTTAGTTGTTTCTTTTTTTCCCTCAGAGAACTGGGTGGAGGGTGGAGAGGAGGACTGATGATCCAGTTCAGATGGAAAGTCAGCATCAGTGTTTGATTTTGCACAAGTCTACTAGAAAAGTTTAACCATGTCTGTAGAACTAGTGTTGAAAGAAAAGTAATCTGTGTGCCTGGGTGCTGTCTGAGTACTGGTTGTTATTTTGGTTTTGGTTTTGGTTGGTTGGGTTTTTTTAAGTGTTATTACTTCAAACATATTTATCAGGTTTCTTTTCATCTGCTTCAGATTTTAAAGTAGAAATAAAATATTATGGTAAAAACAAACCTCTTCTTGTATTACCAAGTTGTTAAGAAAACGTAGCTGCCTAGCTTTCTTTTCTTTGAGGTGTATATTTCTGTTCTCAATACCATGGATTTTATAAAAATAACTATACAGATGTAGATACAGATGATTACTGAAAATGTGGAAGTATTGACATGTAATGTGTTTAGTTGTACTGGTTTGCATGAGGTCAGGGATCAGAATCCGGTTTATCTGTTGTGGGCAAATGAAGAAACATTAAACTGTAACAAAAATGATCACTTTAACAACTGGTTTCTTTATGAAAACAGTAATGTAGGGGGGTTCCATTCCCTTATAGTCCTATGTTGTGCTGCATTAAAACTTTGACCGAGGATGAATGGCTAGTGGATCCACAAAATAACAATCCACATCACTAAATCTGTTACAAGAAGGACCATAAGAACTTCAACTCGTCTTCATTGCTTTTCCTAATGCTTGAAAAATGTAAGATAGTCCTGTTGAAACTGAACAAAGACTATTAGTATCGTGGTAAATAAGTTTTTAGAAAAAAAAGGAAGAGTCCTAAGAATTAACAACTTAATGAAGAAAAATAGTGCTGATAGGCAAAGGAAGAAGGCAATTGCACAGTGTATAGAAACCCCCATGTTGTTCTCTTGCTCCCTGAAAAAAACATTTTTGGGGTGTAGGGATTTGGTCTGGTGTTAAAGGAAAATGCAAGAAGGTGTGGCTTTGAGCTGCCATGTTTATTTAAACAGCAAATGAAGAACAAAGTGGTTAATATATGTCAGTAGCAATTTATTTTTGTTTCAGTAGCAGTACTCAGCCAGGTGACATTCAGCACAGGTTCATAATCTCTACTGGGCCACATAAAATTGGATTCAGTGCTAGAAATAGACCTGCAGAAGCCAACAGCATCATGAAGGGTGGAAGGCAAATCAACCTTTCTTTAGTTCTCTTGCTTTGTTGTTCATTCTCAGGGGGTTTCCAGTCCTCTGTTTCAGCATGGTGTTCCTAAAGGCAGAATTGATTCCCTTGTCCACCTCATCATGAGGAATCTGGGTGCAGGGGAACTGAGGAGAGAGCAGGAACAAGTGAGTAGATGGAAGCAGAGAGTACCAGAATGGTATAAGAAGGTTTATTAAAAAAAAAAAAAAAGTTACAAAAACATGGATATAAGATGTCACAATACCTAGGAAAGACATGTTTAAGCCTTAAAGGTGGCAGGAGGTAAATCACAGATACACATCAGATGAAAATTCTGTGCATACTTGGCAAGGATTTGTAGCTTGTTTTTTCCTTACCTGAGTCTACTTATGCTATATCACCTTCAGCTACACAGACCAGGGGACTATACAGCAGCCAAATCAGCCCTTGGACCATTTTGAATGTCTTAAACTAATTTATTCCTCTCTGCACATTCTTATACAGGAGATAAACATATGGGCTTTTATCCCTTAAGCTTCCAAACATATTTTTTGAAGCAGAGTTGCAATCTAGTGTGGGCAAGTATTCACTGAATAAATGGGATTTGCAGTGGTGTTTATTTATAGACTTTTATATGTCTCTCTTTGCAATAGAAATGGTTGCAAATGAATATAATTTCACAGTGTGTTTTGATATAAGAAAATAGTATTCCCATTTTATAGAACCCAAGGCCTAAGAACAAGAATTTAAAAGCACCTAAATCTGCAGGAAATCATGTACTGTAGTGAAATTGAAGAAACACAGATAACATTAGATGATGGCCTAGAAAAACTTTCTTACTTTTAGTTGTTATATTGGCATTCTGTGAAAGAACTTGATATTTAAGGTCATGTATCTAACTGTACTCTTTTATTACAATTAGTAGCTGTGCTCCAGGGAGTTATGGAGATACAGATGTCTGATGTACTTATCTGCATCAGTCTTTCTAAATTCAGAGACCTGAAGTCAGGTTTGGGGTTTTTTTTTGCTCATATTTGGTATATTTAGCAAGACTATTGTTGTACAAACATCACAGGTTCATTTTAGGATGGGATTGGTGGGACTTTAATGAATTAATCTAAATGTATTAAGAAAGTCCTTTTTGCAGCTTTGCTACTGTCAGTTTTGTTGGGTATGAAATTCATGGACAAAATATTTACTTTCAGGAGGTTTTTTATTGGAGGTGTTTTTGTATTTTGGTTCTTTAATAAAGGGATAAATGCATCTTGTGAGATTTTTCAAAGAAGCTGAAAGCAGGGTTTGCAGGATGAAAGAACTTAGTCATTTAGAAGACCCACATCTATTGGAAAATATATGAGTGATATGCTCTTAAATCACTTGGGAAATTTTGCAAATCCATTTCTTTGTGTGAGCAACTCTAAACTGTATTCAATCAATTAGTATGGTATTAGAGTAATTTTCCTGAAACTTTTGAGCATTTTTGTAGAAAAACCAAAGAACTCAAAATAAAATTATATTAATTCTCACTGTAAGCAATCAATTAAACAAAGAAAGTCACTGTAGGAAATCTAGTGTAATCATAAGTAATAACTCTTATACCTGATGTGAATGAGAAAAATTAACTTTTACTTTTAATTAAATATCATGCCAAAAGGTATTCAAGCCATTCTGACATATGTAGAAGATAGAATAATAAAGTACAGACCTAGTCTTAATCACTCTGCATTATTAAACATTAATATACTGTCATTAACAGTACCTGTTATAATCCATGTCATTTTATGCCTTGCAAGAGGAGCACTCATCTCCTTTCAAATACTAATCACAAAAGCAGATGCGCAAGATATTTGAATAACCCTTTTATTGCCATGCTTTGCACATATGTTTCCAAAGGGAGTCTGAGAAGTGTCAGTGAGGTATATTATTCAAAAAAAAAAAAAAAAAAAAAGTTATACTTTGGCTGTGGTGTGGAGGACTTCTCTAATTATATTGTAGGTTGACTCAAATAGTAGATTCCAATTTGAATCCATCTCACAAGCACATTTTGCCCAGTATTGGCCAAAGTCCCTAGAAATGTGATGATTTGCAGTGCTGCAAGAGATCCCCTATTTTTTATTGTTTTTTTCAGTCCCTTGAGAATTTAGGTTGAAATGTACTTTCACATTTTCCGTTGCTGAACTGCAGCTGATACACTTCTTTCTTGATGTGAATGAAACCAGTAGATACTGTAAAATTGCTCAGTTGACATAAGTAAAATAAGTCACTATGCAACAAAGCAGAGATAATGTCCTGCTCTTCAAAATATATAAACCTTATTATCAGTATGTAGGGATTGTAGCAGAACAGTGTTTTTTCCTACCTTTCCCTCTGTGCTGTTAAATCATTTAACATTAAGCCTTATACCTCTTGTGAGGTAAGTATGTAATTGTCCCCTTGTTAGATTCAGAATACAAAAAAGTGTGCAGTTAAATCCAAATCTGGACCATTTGAAACACTGATATTAGTGTGGTCTCAATCATTATACCTGTACTTAAATCTCCTACAGTAGTTTTTCAGGATTGTGAAAGATAAATGGTTCTCATTTTTTTAGGTATTTATTCATTTTAGTATCTTCCATTGATGTCTTAACACACTCATACCTGAGAACAGAAATTACACATGTAAATACTACAATACAGGAAAAGAGTTCTGAAGTTCAGTATATTAACAAAATGGAAAATGGAGAACATTATTTTTCATATATGTCTTAATGGTAGTAGATTTATGCATACTAATACCAGATGGATTGTAATACCAGGAGCTAAGTCATTTTGAGGCAGAAGTGTATGAATTACTTTTTTTTAGTTGACAGTTTCCCTGTAAGTGACTTGAGCAAGGTCACAAAGACACACCAGTACTTTCTAACTCCCAGAAGGTGCTAAATGACCATAAAACACCCTGCCCTTCACTGTAAGCACATCTTGGATTTCAGCATAGAAATTTATGATCAAATTCTGGAAGAAACTGCTGCTTTAGTTTCAAGACTTGGTAGTAATGTGGTTTTGCCAAATGCCATACTGAAATGTGAGGGTTACATAAGTTCCTTATTCTTATAGGAAGACAGGTATTATTTGGGTTTTTTTTCCATTTACCAGTTCCTATTCCTGATTTTTTTTGTCCGTATTTGGATTAATCACTGGAAAAGGAATAGTGTCCAACGTCAATCTCTACCATTGGATAAACTCAAGAGACATTCCTCTGGAATACAGCTCCTTCACTCCTTCTGTTTTCTTTTCTCAGCCATCTTTGCAGCTTTATTGGTTTTAAACTTGTTCCCTAATGCGAATAGTATGTACATTGTACAATTGTGAGCATCAGGCTGACTCCAGCAAAGTGAAAGAGATGTGAAGATCTCTGTAATTTGTGAAAATCAGTAGCTGGTGTAGGAGAGAGGCTATTCTTGAAAGAAAAGCCGACAGAATTCAGGTGTCAGTCTATTTCATAGTAGCAGTGCATTAACTATCATACATTTAGTTTTGAAATAGCTAAAAGAGGCACAAGTTGTTGGCCAGTGGAGTTGTCTTGGGAATTAGAGGTACCTAAGCATAACAGACAGGTATGTAAACAGATGTATATCTTAAGAAACCAGATTTCATTAGTTTTTCTGCTTGAAAAGCAGTTTCTTAAAGTTCATCTATGCCTTTTTTTTTTTTGATCTGGTTTGTTGAATACTTTTAGTGTTTTCTTTGGATATAAGTTGCTGTCATTTGGAGGTTTCTTGTGGGTCCTCATTCTGAATGTTTCTCTTTCCCATTTTAATTAGTGCTGTAGTTTGCAGGTCTTCCTTGGTGAGCCTGAAAAGATAGGTGTCATTCATGAATCTGTTTTTTCATTCTCCTCCTACCTAGGACAAACCTGTTTTCATCTCATAATGTCACATCCATCATGGCCTCCAGGATTAAATAGGGCAAATTTAGGAGAAAAGTGCTTTCTTTTGGATTCCTGAATAATATTACACAATCTGGTGTTGTTAAAGCTGCCCTATACAAAGAGGAAATTTGAAAGGCTTTCACTTTCATAGCTATGGTAAGTATTATAGTGGAGGGATTGATACCATCACCAAATACTTATCCCCTAGCTCAACATGCGATGTCCCTGTATATATGCGAATATATATAATTTGTTGTGCTTTGTGTGCCTGGATAATCTGGAATCTCTAAGATGTTTATAAGCCATTTCCTGATCTATTGAAACAAGTAGTAGGCTTTTTGTTGTTGTTGATCTTGTTTCAAGGGCACCAAATTTGTCTTCTTGTTTGCCAGATTGTTTGGCTTATGCAAAAGGCATCCATCAAGAAATGTCTTAAAAGACTATAGTCAATGGCCTTTTGCGCATTGTATTGAACATTGGTAGGTATGCTATTGAATCAGCCCAAGTTATCTGCACAAAGTCAACTTAATCTACACCATAGATTGTAAGGATGGATCATTTAGTAAAACTAATTAAAATGCAGTCGGCAACATTTTCCCTTAAAACTTATACCCTTGCATGTTAGGTAAGGGAAAAGATCTTGTACCATTGGATTGGTGTTGAAATAGAATCCAGTTTTGTTGGTTGAAAATAAAGTTCAGTAAGCATCAGAAGACTGGTTTGAAAAAACAAATGGACATTTTTTTATTTTTCTCGGATACTCAATTCTGTTTACAGAATCGTGTTTGTCTTTTGTTTTGTGGGGTTTTCCCCCCAACATTCAGATAGATAAAAATGGGAAGTTAAATAGCAAAATAACGTTTATGTTGCATGAACGTACACTTACTAGCAGGGAGCATTTTTAAGAAAAAAACAAAATGTAGTTATTTGCAAGATGTCATTTGGAACTTGAATTTACAAGAGTCTGTCACTGTAACCTTTGTGTACAGTCCACAAAGCAACTGAGCTGTAACTGCTAGGCATAACATGCTGAAAGACTGTGGATATTTAAGGATAAGAACCAGTCACTTAAATGATGTAGAAAATAATTTCCAGTAACTAATGAGCACAAAGATACCTTAATCTGTCTTGAGGCAGTTTGTAAGCAGAAAAGGAATTAATTCTATTGAAAAAAATAGCTGGTTAATAATTATTAGCTGTGCTAGAGTGCTAAAGAATTCAAATTAAATTTTCCTAGGATAAATACTGGTTTGGGTCTTCAGATGTAGCTGAGACACACTCTGTGTAAAGATGTCAGGTGAAGTTGAATTAGAGCTGTTTTATAGTTCCATAATTATGGGGACAGATAAGGTTTGTAAAGCTCCAAGTACAGTTGATTGTACTCGGCCATGGGTGTGTTCATAATGCTTTGAATAATTCCTGTGAATCTCCAGAGCAGAAGAACATTTTGTTCTTTTATTTTGAGTGACACTTGCATCGTCTTGGAACAGGAATAAAGAGGAGAACATTGACACTATCAATGTGCAGTTTTGCAGCACAGGCATTCCGTTACCCAAAGGCTAATTTTCTGCTCTTTGGATCAAGATCTTTGGCTGCACAGTATTACCACAGCAGCAAGCAACAAGTGGAATCGAAGAAAGGGTCTGGGAAACTGGGGCCTATTTTCATAGCTATACCTTTCCCCCTGCCCCACCCCAAGGTGTTAAATGAAGTAATAAAGAAATGAACACAGGAATTCTCTTGAAACTCAATTCTCTGCAATTTTCAGCATGATGAACTTTTTTTATTTGAAAGATAATTTAGTACAAAGCTGGATTATTGATGAAAATTCTCTATAAACATGAGCTTGTAAGATCAGGATGGACAACTGTTTAGACCTTCATGGCTGGGAATCATGCCATTACTACCCACAGCCGATGCACATACATGGCTATTTGGCTGTCTACCTCATGCCATCTGTTCAGATGGCATTTTGCCTGCTCACAAATTGGTTAGACCTGTGCCAAGAGCAATTGCTCTAGATGGTTACACTGCAAAACACTGCAAGTGGCTCCTATTTTGTATGAAGTCTCTCTTTTGGACACCACTTTAACACTTTGTTATATCCTGTGGACGTACCTGTATACTGCAGTGACTAGAAGTAGACAAAGATCATGTGCTCATCCTAACTCCTTTTTTGCTACTGAAGCTACATTTTCTAAATCCAAAGAAGGGAAACAAAGTACATGTCATTTGAGTTGAAATTATTTCCACTTATTTTCTATCTAAAAAATACTCATTCCTTTTAAGCTGATAAAAGCTGATCAAAAGCTCACAGAAGTTAATAGGAATATTTGCACTGATATGAGTGATTTTTGAGTTGGAGTTGTAAATTATAGTAAATTGTGTGCTGGCTAGTGGACAAAGTTGGGTCAACTGACTGTTGCTACATGTGGTCGGCTGGTTGGTTTCTGGGGTAAGTTTCTGAGAGAAGTAATGAGTAACAGAACTTTTTTAAAATTCAGCCAAGGTATACAGTAAACAAAAGTTATCACTAAGTGACATCTATACAACATATAGAATAATTCTGCTGAGTCTTCTCTATTGAATAGATATCCATGTCATACAATTGGCACATTTGTTGACAGCCTCAACTGTGAACCATGGACTTACTGCTTGCCAGCAGAAGTAGCTCCTGTAGGTAAATGCCAAAGGATATTGGCAAGGAAACCTAAGCTCAGTGGATAAATATAGGACTTTATGTAGAAAATGCTGTCATCCTGCCAGTTTTCATAACAACTAAAATCATTCTAAAATCAAAACTAAAATAATATTTTTGTTACTAGCAAGAGCTACAATGGAGAATTTGGAGTATGTGCAAGTGTAAAGGAATTATTTGCCTATTAATCTTTGAATGTAATTAACTGTAGGAGTATTGTTATTTTCCTTCTATGGACTTCTCCCTGTGCATGAATGTCACTGCTTAGTTTGAGCATGCTTAGTTGAATCAGGATGATATCATTTACGTGGGTGAGTTTCCATATATCAGTTAGTGGGAGTTATGATATTTTGCTGATTCTAGTCTCGAGGTGTTGCCAAAGCCTTTCATCTAAGTTTCACATAAAGAATACTGACTGGCTTTTGATTCTTAGAGGAAACCCAATGGAAAAGAGCTGGATAAGCCTTAAAAAGGAAAGTAAAGAGATCAAAAGTCAGAAGTGTTTGGAGTGCAGGATGTAGTTTGCTTGTAATTTGGGTGGATTTTTTTCTTGTTTGCATAAATCACTATAAAGATAATAAGATAAAGTCCTTATAATACAGAAGAACTACAAGGTCCTCTTAAGTCCATTATAAATTTTATGTTGTGCAGCTCCTGTGTTGTGAGGTGACTCATAAAGCTGATGACCAAAATCCCAACCAACTGAATTTTTTTAAAAAAACATGTCATTAATTTAAAGAAGCTCAGTTGTTTGACTGCTGTTATTCCTCACTGAAATTTTCACTAGTTGAGCAGTTAAAAAATTTTCCCATGATTCAAACCATTTGGTTCCATTATTCATAACAGCTGAAATTTTGTCGAAGGACTTGTATCAGTTTTGAAGACTATGGAGATTGCCTTAGAAGGTCTGCCACTACACATTCACACTAGGCTGATAAAACCTTTTATCCCATTTTAGCATGTCAAGCAAGCACAATTGCATGTTCCATTTTCTGTTAAGTTTTAATAATTCAAATTTTGGTCAGTAAAAACAGATGACAAAAGGTATAGAAGTGAAAAAGATACCAATAATGATTTTGTAAAAAATTTACACATTTTGTACTTTTCCATTTATCTATAGGGGAGACAGTTAATACTGAAATCTATTTTGTTCACACTGAAGCTTGTGCAGTACTGTTAGGCTAAAAAAGAATATTTTTCATCTACTTGTATTTTCATAATAGAGAATTGTGCTCTTGTGGAAATGGTGAAACTTCACCATTTTATGTGGCATGAACACTAGCAATTTGATGGGCAAAGTTAAAGCTGGTAAATTCTCATAGGTCTAATGTGCATTGCATTCTAAGCTGAAAATTGGACGTAGCTCAATACGTAGTGACCCTTTAGCTGAGGCTTTCTGAAGTAATAGCTGAGGCTTTCTGAATAGCAGTATTCTTCAAAAATCCCTGAAACATTGGGAACTCATTTGTTTTACTTCCATGTAAATGAATAAGAATTTTCCTTTCACTTCACTAGAGCAGGAGTGGATGTTTCTTGAGTTGACCAGCACAAAGTAACATTTATAGGCAGAAAAAGGAGAGATTTTTTTTCAGCTCCAACAAGTTCATTTTTAAAAGGCACTTTGCTGTAACCATGTAAACCTACGTTACCCTACATTTTGCTAGTGCTGAACTTTAATGAGTCCTGATAAGAAGCCAGTCAGTGGATATCCATTTAGCTAGTGATGATCTGAACTCCAGCTGATTGTCCTAGCAGCTGTGTGACTTCATTACCATTAGAAAGGCATACAGCCAAGCCAGCTGGAATCCAAAGAGGCTACTCAATTCACATAGCATGTCAGTTTTTTGGTTTACATATCAGAATTACAAAGGACTCCTATTGAAAAAAAACACAACCAAAACCAAACTTTACCAAAAAGATTATTTTTGAAGATACATTTTAAAGGCTAAGTTTAAAATCATCATTTTACCAAATGGAGGCTACTTTGTCATATGAATGTTTTAGGTTTTTGTGCCACGTTATAGCTGTTTATACGTCTTTAATGAAAACTAGACAGAACATTTGCACTTCTGGTTACAAATACAGCCCTATCCTATATTTCCTCATTTCTTAGTTAAGAAGGAAACATTTTGTTGTGTTTTTTATTAATGTTTTGAGGACAAATTATTCGTTTAAGTTCTTGTTTGCAGGGAAAAGAACTGCTGCTCTTTGACAATACAGGTTTGCAAAAAAACAACCCACAGCTGTTGTAATGGATAGTATGTAACTGTTAGAGACAATATCCCTGAAGAACATTTCTACCTATGGCTGTGGGTATTTTTAAAGTGTGGGATGGTACAGGGTGAGAATGGTGAACACAGAGGGCCTTAACACTGGTTTGTAAGTGCAGCACTCAATAATCTTCTGCTTAAAAACAAAAAACAAACCAAACAACAACAATAAAAAAAACCACCAACACACCTGAAAAAAAACCACAACAAAGGAAGCATATTCCAGTTTACAAGAAGGGCGTGAGGGAAGACCTGGGAAACTACAGACCTTCTTTTAGCATTGGTGCAGACTCATCTTGAGTTCTGTGTGCCGTTCTGGGCCCCACAATTTAAGAAGGCTGTTAAGATTCTTGAATGCACCCAGAGAAGGGCGACAAAGCTGGTCAAAGGGCTGGAAGGCATGTCCTGTGAGGAGTGGCTAAGGACCCTGGGTTTATCTAGTTTGGAGAAAAAGAGACTGAGGAGCAACCTCATTGCTCTCTATGTCTTTCTGAGGAGGGAAAGTTGAGAGGAGGTGCTGATCTCTTCTCCCTGGTATCCAGTGATTGGATGTGTGGGAGAGGTTCAAAGCTGTGTCAGGGGAGGGTTAGACTGGACATTAGGAAACATTTATTTAGTGAGAGGGCAGTCAAGCCCTGGCACAGGCTTCCCAGAGAGGTGGTCCATGCCCCATGCTTGTGAGGATTTAAGAAACATTTGTACAGTGCCCATAATAATATACTTAAACTTTTGTTCAGCCCTGAAGTGGTGAGGCAGTTGGACTGGATGATTGTTGTAGGATCCTTCAAACTGAACCATTCCTGTCCTGTTCTATTCTATCCTATCCCATCGTATCATAACGGTCCCAGGAACTGTCTTCCTAAGCTTGTGTCTAAAGTAAACTTTTATTGAATCTATTATACTCAACCAAATTAAGAGGATATAATTATGGGCTTGAAGCTTAGGGAAAATATCCCTGTGGGACCGGAATGAGTAAAGACTCATCTTGTTATTATTACTACTTCATATTTAAATTGTTTTTCTACATACTATAAAAGTAGTCCACATAAAATGGACCAGAACACAGGGCTTTCTGAATGAATGAATTAGTCATTAATCCACTATATCAGTCTTCTCTGCTTCTTGCATGCACCTGCACCATATACCTGTGCAGTCATGTCTGCTTTCTTGCTCTCATCTTTTCTCCTGTGTTCTTTTGCAACAGATCTTTTATCCATTCTTCATAAGAGCATGACTTTCCCTGTAGAAATAAAGGCAACAATTTAGCCTGCTGAATGTATGCTCTGTTTAGACAATGAAAATGTATCTGAGCATATTCCTGAAACTGAGTCTTCAGTTTCTTGGGTGACTGTTTCAGACTAGCTTGTTGTATAAAAGGTTGCAGCAGCAGCACTATTCCCTTATTAGGAAAGTAATAAAGAAAAGAAAATAGAGATTACGATTATGCCTGAGGTATGCCTACTTCTTGAATTAGTGTGTAGGTTTGGTCCTCTCATTTCACAGATGGTATCATAATGGAAGAAGATTAATGAAAGGCAAGAAAAATGATCAAAGATATGGAATAGCTTCTATAAGGATAACTGTTACATAAGCTAAATTCTTTGGTATAGAAAACAGCAAAGATGATAGGGTCTATATGATCATGAGTGAGGAGGAGAGGGTGGCCGGTGAATTTGTTTGCTGTTTCTTTCAGTATAAAACCTGAGAGGCATCAAACGAAGGTACTAGGCTCCAGCTTCAGTGCAAACAAAAGGAAGCATTTCTCTATGCAGCATGTAATTAAACTGCAGAACTCCTCCAAAGGTGCTTGCACTGCATGGGCTCAAGAGACCATGAAATTCATGGAAGAGACATTCAGTAAGGACTATTCAACAGAGACCACTGGCCCTCAGAGAGTAATTCAGATTAGAAGGATCCTCTAGAGAGTCTCTAGAAAAAAACCTACTTTGAAGCAAGTCTACTCAGGTCAGTTTCCTCAGGGACTTCTCTAGTTAAATCTTGAATACCTCCAAGAAGGGAGATTCTACAGCCTGTCTGGGCAGTGTTTGACTAGTGTCTTGTCGCCTTTCATCCTATCACTGTGAATCTCTGATAGAGCCTGGCTATCTTTTCTGCATCGTGTGATCAGGTAGCTGTAGACAGCAATAAAGTCTGCCATTAACATCTTTGAGGCTGAACGGGTGGCTTCAGCCTCAAGGGGCATGTGGTGCAGCCCCTGAACAGCTCGATGGCCCTCTACTGGACATGATCTAGTGCACCCATGTCTTTCTAGTAACGGATAATCCAGAACTGGACAGTGTTCTAAATGCGGTTTCAAAAATGCTAGAAGAACGGAGAATGGTCACTGCCCTGTGCGTGGTGGATACATTCTTGCTGATAGAGCCCAAGGTGCTGTTGGTTGCCTTTGCTGCAAGGGCACACTGGTCACTCATGTTCAACTTATTGTCCACAAGGACCCCTGGATCCTTTTCTGCAGATCTGCTTCCCAGACAGCCAGCACCAGCTGGTGTTGTTGCACTGTTCCACCCCAGATGCAAGCCTTTGCATTTGCTTTTTTTGACATTCAGGAGGTTTCTGTCAGCTCAGTTTCCAAGCCAATTTTTATTTGGAGGCTGAAAGAGTATTCTGAGTATCGTATCATTTCATGCTTGCCTTTCTAAATTTTGCTTCAAGAATCCTCTTGAAAACCTAACAGGAAACAAGACACTGGGACTAGATGGAGGTACTTTATAAGTTCTGCTAAGCTCTCTTAAAGAACAGGCATAAGTGCCTCCTTGCAGGTCTCTGGGTACCGAGTCAGTGAAGGAACTTTGCTGAAGACTGGAGTGAAGAGGACATAGTGGTATGGCCAGATATATTTGACTCATAAAACATGCTGGATTTTGAGTCAAGTTTTGAAGCACCTGGTAAGGTGGAACTTTGGGTATAGTTCTGGGGGTTCGGTTCTACTCTTCAGCTAAGCATCTGAAAGCTAGGTATTGTAGATTCTTATTGTAATCTAAGTTACTCAAAGAAAACAATAATTGAAAGACCTTTAAAGCAGAAATCTTAATGAGGGGAAAAATTGTCCTGCACAGACATTTAAAAACTCATATCAGTTTGTCAACAGCTTTACTTTCAGCTCTGAGTTGTTTCATTAGCTTGTCTGTTTCTGCTTTTTAGGTGATAATTTTATCATTTGCTTTCGACTTAGAGAGACTTGAATAATTTCAAATTTGTTTCATTAGGAGTGGGTGTGTGTATATATTTTTTTCTCTTTTATATATACATTGCAGAGGTGCTAGTAATGAAGTAGAAGAAAAGGATTTCTAGTGCCTGGAAAAAAATTTCTCCCCCCCCCCCCCCCCCCCCCCCCCAAAAAAAAAAGCAACCCATAAGCCATAGTATAAGTTATCCAATAGATTCTCATAACAAAATATTTCTGTAATATTACAAAGAAAAAATATAAAAGAATAAAAATAGGTCAGCTCTGCATTTATAAGAAACTTTCTTCCTAATAAGTTTTTATTGATGAGAGACTTTTGAACATAAGCATCAGCCCATAGTCAAAACTGTAAGTTGGGCCTTAGTTCTGAATATATTTAAATTATTAAATTATTTCTTTATCAAAAGAAACGCAAATTATTGGGAATTTTTGTCTTGAACAAAAATTTGAGAACCACACTCTTGGTCAAATGCAAGAAGCAAAGCACTTTTCAAGATAACACTGGCATGCCAAAAACCACCCAGGTCACCAATGCTATCTATTTTGCAGCAGTACAATGACCCTCATAGGAACAAAATCATCATTACCATTAAGAAGTTAAGTTTTAGTTATATGACTGAATCTACAGTAGGAGGAAAGTGGCATAAACACAAAAATCTGAAAGCACACCTATGCATGAAACTGAGTGATTGCATATCTGTCAGAAGTTTGTAAGGTAGATATGCTTAAAGGCCTCTAGTATTTCATCCATGCCAGGAATAATTAAAAAGAAGACTTTCACATGAATAATCTAAATTAATGTCATTATTTTTGTATTAGAAATTTTCATTACTTGTATATTATGCCTCCCAAGATGAGTGATACTAGACATTAGAAAAAAACGGTTTACGTTGCAGTTAATAGTAGACTGTAGTTCTTAAAGGTGAGACTAGAAAAATTTGGTTTCAAAAGCAAGAAAAAAAGAGCAAGGCATTAGGTTAAATATTAATTCAAATGTCTACAATAATGGGTACATATGCTATTTAAGGAAGTCATTATTCTACTGTGTAGTCAACAAGAGTATCGATTAGAATTAATTCACTACAAAAAGTCTCCAATAATTTTTAACATAAGTTTTTCCTCTTTAACAGTACCCTGAAGCTTGTCTTTTTCGTGGTCAATTTAGCAACAAATTTGCAATTAATCATTTGTTGATTGCAATGAATGGTCTGTCGATAATATGCAGCTTACATTGCTAAAAGGGTTATACAGAGCTTTATTGTTTTCCTTTTGTCTTGGGAACACTTTGTCTAGCTGCGTTTCCTAGAATGGATTTTGAATAGATGTTTTGAAGTAACTCATGCCAGTTTTAAAGAGACACCACGGACTGCTCTGAGGGTATTAATCAAGATATGCCCTAACTTTCTTCTGACATTACAATATTTGGACATCTGTTCTGACTTCTTATATGTGAAGTAGGACACACTGGCATAAATGAAGGGTTTAATTATCTTAAATGTCATAACATTTGTTTGAATTACTTTGTGTAGATTTTAAATGCTGAAATTGTAATCTTGATTTTTTATAGATTTCATTGTCCTTTCAAAAGACTATAAAAATGGAAGCCTTTTAAAAATTCCATCCATAATTCAGAAAGTATTATTTACAATTTTTGCAATTACACTGAAATTGCTGTAGATGATACTTTAGTAATTTCAAACAATGTAAGTACTTTTACTGAAAGAAAACTAAGGACAAAAAATGCTTCTTATTCCAGAAACAGTGTTTTTGTCACAGATAATGTATAAATGAAGACCATTATGAAATGCCCCTTTGGGGAATGTTGACCATGGATTCATTTCTTTGGAAAGTCATGGCAGCTTGAACTGCAACTTTCATTTTGTCAGAAAAAAATGTCTGTTATGTTCCAAGTTGTCCTTAAAAGTGTGTCTCAATAGTATATTTCATGCATCTGGGTAGAAAATGGCTTTGAATACCATCTACATAACTGAAACTGAAAGAAAGATTAAATTCTGGCTTCAGACTTTTCCAGAAGTTTGGAAACATTTTGCTTGCACTGATCTTGAAATTGCTGTCAGGGTTTAACCCTGGCCGTCAACCAAGTCCGACACAGGTGCTCGCTCACTTCCCCACAGTGGGTTGCCAGAGAGGATTGAAAGAGTACAAGTGAAAAAAACTCATGTGTAGAGATAAAGACAGTTTAACAGGTAAAGCAAAAGCTATGCATGCAAGCAAAGCAAACCAAGGAATTCATTCACCACTTCCCATGGGCAGGCAGGTGCTCAGCCATCCCCAGGAGAGCCAGGCTCCATCATGTGTAGCAGTTACTTGGGAAGACAAACACCATAATGCCAAATGTCTCCCCCTTCCTCCTTCTTCCCCCAGCTTACATATACTCAGCATCATGTCATATGGTATGGGATACCTCCTTGGCTGGTTCAGGTCAGCTGTCCTGGCTGTGTCCCCTCCCAGTTTCTTGTGCCCCTCCAGACCTTTCGCTGGCAGGGCCCAAGGAACTGAAAAGTCCTTGACTTAATATCAACATCACCCAGCAACGACCAAGAACATCAGTGTGCTGTCAACATTGTTCTCACACCAAATCCAAAACACAGCACTGCACCAGCTGCTAAGAAGAAAATTAGCGCTATCCCAGCAGAAACCAGGACAATTGCATAAGTTTTCATAGGCTTTAATTGTTCATTAGCAAAACTAAAACACTAGCAAAAGTAGAATTTAACTGATTTACATTGCCCTTATTAATGCTAATATTATACAAAGTAGTTATAACCATTAAAATGTTCTTGCTTCTAGATAACTTCTTATGTCATATGAATGTGATATTTATGCTTGAGTAAAAGTTAATATTAACTACATTTGTCTTAGCTATAATTAGAAGGATTACTTATTACAAACATTGGCGAGACAAGTGTCTGCTTACTGTGCAGCAAATTTGGGAATACTAGCTTGTCATTTTGTATTGATTACATTATTTAAGTAGCTGAGCAAAGCAGCACTTTACAAACAGGTGCTTTTTGATTTGCAAATCTAGGAGCAGCTTTCAGCCTACTGCATTGCTGGTTACAAGGTAAAAAGTTGAAGGATGATTTGATTAGGCTTTCATTTAGACCAAAAATTTATTTAGGACTTCTATCTCGTGAAACAAATTGAGTTATTGTTATCAAAAAACAGTGTGGTTTTCTGTGTAAAACACATTTATAGCGTAACTACCTGGCCTGGTTCAGAGGAACTGTCCCATTCAAGTTGTTTGCAATGAAATTTTATGGACCTGACTTTGAACATGTGCTTTAGTTGTCTCCCAAACTGACCTGCAGAAGCCAAAATCACTATATCAGCAGATTTTCAAAATTACAAAGCTCTCTAGTCATGTGTTAAAACTGTGATATACGTGCAAAGAAAAGTATAGATTGGCCTTTCTGCATATTTATAATATCTCTTTTGCACATACGTGGTTTCACATTCTGTGGCTCATCTGAAATGAGACCATTATTTCAAGAGATACTGGCTTCAGAGAAGAAAGAAACTAAAGGATTTATTTTCCCACCCTACTTGTTCCTGCCTCTGCATACAGCTTGCTGCACCCTTAGTTTGATCGTTTGGGGAGTAAATCTGTAAACTACATAATTAATTTGGGGAATTGTACCCTAGTATTTAGTGTAAACAACTTAGCCTTCTGCAAAACTTCATCTGTTTTGGAAACCCTGAGTAAATGGGACTTACGCAAGGAGGTTTTATGCAGACATAGAATCCTCCCAAACAATTTTAGACTGAGAATAGGATACTGGTATAATATATTCAAAGTTACCATGAAAGCCGTAAGTTGCTAAACAACCATGACGCACTGAGCCTGTCCAGATGGTTAAGCAAAAAGCATTATGCAAGTGCACACTTGAGAGGGGGGATTTTTTTGCTGGAAAATTTGAGGAATTTATCAGTTGCACTCATCATACACTTCTCTAGACTTTTTCACTAGTCTTCTGCAAACTTGGATCTATGGCATGGGAAAGGCAACAAAAACATTTCTTCAGCCCTCTCTGAAGGATCAGTACAGCACTTCTAAAGCAATTTGGACATTTTTATTTCTTGGGTTCAAAATTCTGTATGTGTGAAAACATAACAAAGGGCTTTAGTGCAGTTTCCAGGGGTTTCTCCCACATCAAGAACGGTTTTATTTCTATTTTGCTGGGAGATTGCTTAATAGTGAAAAATATAATGGGTAGTTTCTAAAGTTGCTGGGTGTTTTTTCCTTTTCAGTTGAAGCCAATTTTAACTGTGTGTTAGTTTTGTTTAAAAATGTTTACAGTTCTAAATTATTAGTGATTTCAGTACAAAAATAATAACTTTTGTTGTTGTCCCTGAGTATCAACATTCTGATAATAATCTGTGATTTATTCCCTTTATACCCTTATAATAGAACCTCTCTGTGGAATACGTATTTAACCTCAAAGCCTTTTCATGTCCAGAGACTACAAATATAGGTACTGCATAACCTCAGTGTGCCATATGCTGGGTAGATCATCTCTGTACAATGTTTTACATAGCTAAATTGTTTATTCAAATCAGGTATAGAGAAAGCTTTATCTATTTCAGGAGGAAAATATATGTGAATCAGTTTTTCAAAATTTGACTACACCTACCATAAAGACACAGTCCTGTTTGGACACATTTTAACACTTTTCCATATATCCAAATGCTAAGTTGAGAAAAGGCTTTTCATTCTATAAGCCATAGCATGCTTTATGATTTTTTGGAATGCAGGATTTTATATACTCATACAGAATACCTTTTTCAGCCCCTAAATGCTCAGTAAGATGACATCAAGTTCCAGTTTTTAGTCTAGTTTGCATTTCGGGTAGGCATCACTGCAGAACCTAGGTTTTACTTAACTTGAGATCAATGATAGCAAACACTGTTTATATGAACAAATTATATTAATTTTTTTGAATACCAGGCATATTTCAGAGAATATTAACCTACTATTTTCATGGAAATACTGGTCATTGCCATTTGGTATGTGATTTGGTTTTGCTTTCCAGGAAGGAGTCTGACCACTTGCACTGTTTATGAAGACTAGTGTGCATTCACCTTCAAAGTTACGAATTTGGGTAACAGTAGCAAAAAAACCCAATGTGTGATCAAGTTGATCTACTAGGGTCTAATCTGTTCAGTCTAATATCTTTATGACCAGTTTAATTTCATTGTTTCTGCAGTACCCTTTTAGATACTCATAGAAACCATTCTGGTGGGGGTAGCCTTGGTATGAATAACTTGCTCATAATCTTGGAATCTAGCTCATAATTCTTGGAAGCTTCTCAGCTGCACAGTTATTTTAAAGCTACCTGATACATAGCTCTGTCTCACTTTTGATACAAAACTCTTCTGCCATTTTCCCTGTGACCTCACTGCTAAGGCAGTCTGGCTCTTTTGCATTTGCTGTGAGTACTAGGGAAAACCAGGCCATGTGTAGATACTTCTATTAGACTCTTCTGCTGCTTCTTTAGAACTTGAAAGCCCTCAAAGGCTGTACAAATATTTCATATGCTTAAACGCTTGAAAAGAGTAAGATACCTCTTGCTCTTCCCCCACCAAGGCAGCATTGCCTAGAGCCTACAAGCATGCTCTTTGGTTGCTGATATTGCCTTCCCACAGCTGTCTCATACTTTGACAGACCCTTAAGGTCTGTACTGGATCCCAGGTGCTTACTGGTATGAGGATGTGGCCTAGATTAGTAGGGGTGAAAGGAGGAAGGAAGCTTCAAGCAACCCCTGTAGAAGCCTGTGTGGGAATTAGGAAGTTTATACACTTTGCCAGGACTGCAAGCCAAGATGTATCAGCAAGTGATGGCAAGAACTGAAGGCCAAAGGACAAAATATTCTTGCAAATGTCACCCACTCAAACTGTGGACGAAAGAGTTTGCCCTCAGGACATGGCACTTCCGTGGACTTGGTATGTAGTCATTTAGATGTTACATCAGGCATTTGGCAGTGAGAACTTGGGTTTCTTTCCATATTGGAATATTCTACAGCTGCTCACTTCAGAACAGCTTATGGAGTAAGTAGGATTAAGACTGCATGAAAGGTTGGCAACAAAAAATTGTGGAGGACCATAACTCAAAAACAAACAAACAAAAAACCCCAACCCCTATGCTTGAGTTTTTTTAGTATTCTGAACTAACAGCATTTGAGCCTAAGCAGTCCTAAATTCCATGAGAGAAAACAGCTTGTTCTGCCATTCCAGATACTTTGCAACAAGTGTTTAAATAGCAGGCTGCAGTGGAATATATATTAAAAAAAAAACAACTAAGGAGCAGAAGCAAGGGGGAAAATTAATATCATAATCATACAAGCAGGATTGATTGTATTTTTGGGGGTGGCTGGGTGGTGGGGTTCTGGTGGTGGTGGTGAAATCCCAAGTGAAAACAAGGGCATTTAGGCCAGTACATTGTTGATGGATTTTATATCTGAATGTCTAGCCTTATTACCCAGGTAGATTTGGAGATGGTGGAAACAATATGTCTCAGAAAGGTGGTTATGTAGACATGTCCATGTTAACCATCCTTTTTTAGGGCAGAATACCCCAGAAGTTTGGCTTATTTACCACAAGTCAAATGGAGAAGATGGTGAAGGTGAAGAATGTCAATGATAATGCAATTAGAAAAGTCAAACAGGGCAACCTTGAAATCTTTCCAAAGAAGAATCTTGACCCAAATGAAAAACACTTTAAAACGGAAGTCAAAGTCAAAAGGAGATGAAGAAAAGCTGTGTGTGGCAGCTGTATGTCTGCTTAGTTGGGAATAACACAGGTGAAGGAAAACCCAAGAAAATAATATAGGATTCAGAAAATGTTCTGATTGATGCAACGCAAAAATAAATGCAGATACTGAGCAAAAGTAAAAAAAGTTGCTTTTAGATCTCTAAGAAAGAGTAAAGAGGGTATATAAAAGATGTGAGGGAGAGGATCTGAAAAAGTTTGACATGAATCAGTGAAGAGGGAGAGAACATCTGTAGCTAAATAATCTTAGCATCTAGCCCTAATTTATGAGTATGTTGGGGTTTTAATAAATTAATATTTTTTGTCCCATAGGGAAGATAATAAATAATATACAAAAATCTAAATTTCAAATTGAAAGTATAATGATTGAGGAAAACAGTGACCTTTTTCAATTAAGAGAAAAATATTCTTTCAGAGTGTAAATCAATGAGAGATGTTTCAGTGGTTTGCATACTTCTTATAAAATAAATATCTGCTATGGAAACAAATGAATAACATAAATATGTATTAAAATTATAAGGCTCTGTTGCCAAGGCTTTGACTAACAAGTTATGGGAAGTTGCTAAGGAGAAGTCAGGTAAACATTTATTATTTGATCCCTATCAAGCAAATAAGCATATAAAATAGGTGGTGATACAAGTTTTGGCTTGAACCCCAGTGAAGGACTGCTCAAACTGTTGCATTTCAAGCATAGTTTCATAAAGTTAGTAAGCTAGATGTTCTCAGCTTCTTGTATGATTAACAACAAAAGATTTCCAAATGATGATCCAGAACAGAAATTTGTCTATGTGCCTTTTGGAAGAACCTTTCCAAAGAGCTTTGTTTTTACTTTTGAGCATACTGGGAGGATAGAAAGATCATCCTGCCAGTTTAGGCGCCTAAATTTAGCTCCTGAGAATACTACTCTAATGCCAACTTAAAGCTCAAAATGAAAATAACCAAAAGGTTTTGATTTTTTGTGTGCACATGTTTTGGTGGGTTTTTTTTGTTAGGACAGTGTTTGAAGACCATAAATAAGTTGACTTTAGTTTTTCTAGACACTGCACAAGCCATTATTCTTTATCCCAAACATGCCTTTTTCTTTATGTTAAGTTTTTAGTGTGATGGCAATAATTATTATTTCACGGAAAACCTGCTTAGTAGTTGATTTTGGGGGGAGAATTACTTTTCTTTCTGCAGAACTGCAAAGGCACTGGGCATAAAAAGTCTAGGCATTCCTTTCAAGGTGGACAGGCTCTTAATGTAAACTGTTTCTGTGCCTTTTACTGAAGGTATCTGTGAGCCATCACTGTGTGTTTCTGAAGAGCAGCTAAAGCAACGCAGCCAATTCCACTGCATTGCATTGCTTATATTGACTTTCAATCTTAGCTGTGTCCTTGACTGTGTTATTCTCAAACTCATTGTGCAGGATAATTTGGGACAATTTCAACATAGTTCTCCATCAGCAGTTATCAGAAATGCTACTAAAGGTTTACCACAGAGATCTTTCTAATATAAAAGATATTTAATACACTGTCTATATGGCTAAGTTGGCTAATTGCCATGTGATCACTTTTTTTCTTCTCTTTTTAGTGACCACATAAACACTCTGCATGGATCTAGAAGAACCCTTCTCTAGTTACAGTAAATTTAGGGTGGCCAAATATAAAGAAAGGAAATGTGCTCAGTAACACAGTGTATCCTCGGCAGAGCTCATCTTACAGAGTACATGAGTTCTGTATTGTATTGGGTCATGGGGCAAAGTTTGCTATAGTCATCTAGTCTGATAATAATCTTATCTCCCAGTCATCTTTGATGGGCCTTGAATGTGATTAGTGGATTTGATTATGATAGAGACATAGAAATTTAATATGAGTTTCTTAATAGTAAAATAGCTCTTCAAAGAAAGTCCTTGAGATACTAGTACAAAGGTTTCTCCTACAGGACTGGCCCCTGGACCTGTTCCTACACAGCTGGGACATGTGGTTACCCTACATGAATCGATCACTAGTAAATTGTGATTAGTCATTTTGTGTAGGTGTCAACATGTTAGAGAGTTACACATAGGCAGAACATAGGAGTGGGTTGTGGTTTATTTTTGCAAACACATCTTTTCCTGCAAAATGGCTTCTACTTCGTGTCTGTGTGAAACATTCTAGTACCAAATTACAGATATATATAATGTCAGAAACTCAACAGGGATTTCATTTTGAATGAAAAGGGAAAGGAAACACGTTTACATTTGAAGGCCTGTTCCAAATATTTTGTAACAATTTCCAGCTATACCATCCTCTGGTCTTTTGCCTGTCATTTATAAATACTGTGGTTACTGATGTTTCATCCTGGGTTTAGAGACAATGCCTACTTAAATGAGTATTTAAAATATGAACTGTCACTTGACAGTAATACGTATACAGCTGAAATGTATTTAAACATGACCATCAGAGAGCTGGGTGTCAAGAATATCACAAAATGAATCACATTATCTTGATGGTTTCTGTGGTTTTCTTGGAAAACCAGGAACACAAGTTTCTTAGATATTTATTATTTTCAGATTTTTTCTTACTAAGGAGAATTATCAGTATCTTTTAGTAAACCTGTATCAAGATCTTGAGATCTCCTCTTGCTCTGACCTTCTCAAGCTATTATCTTCCTCAGACATACTGGCTTGGAATACCAGTAGAAACTAAGATGACTATAGTATCTAGTGTTTCACAAAAAAGTATTAAAGTTTTGTTGGTTTTTTTTTTAATGATATCTTACTTTGCCTTTCAGATTGTGTAATTTAATCAAAAACACCTGGGGATCAAATATGAAATGACAGCTTGATTCAAGAGTACTTTTTTCGAGACTTGTTCCTCTAATATTGTTTGCTTATCTGAGACTTTTGATTATTACAGGGTAGGACGTGTTAAAACAAAGGATGCATCTATGTTTTTTGCTTTTTGTGTGCATGTGCAGAAAGTGGAATGCATAACTGTAAGGATGTTTGTTTATCCAGAAAATAATTTTTAGTCTTAAGCCACTACAGCAACCTTTTTTAATCTATTTGCAATGATACATTTTGTACATCTGTATTATTCCACATTAATAACTGATGTGAGCTAACTGGTTGTTCGGGTTAGATTTGCATTCTGATCCAAAGATTACAGGTTGCTGAATTATCCCTTAAGCTTCCTAGCCTTGTGGATCCATTAAGCCTTAATTAAAGAAACATCTTAGAAAAAAATAATCAGACCATTTATATCCAAGGAACATGCACATTGGTCATTTGTTTGTTCACCAGCATAAAAATTATTATTTAATGGAAATTTTAATCACAGCAAGCTTATAGATAGATATATATTAAATGCATTAATCTTTCTATAAGGTTATTCACAATGTATAAGGTTACTCCTCTGAAAAGTCTGCTTCAGATTGCTTTCCGGTAATGCTAATACCCATTAAAAAGATGAATATATATGTGTGTAAGTCAATCATAAGGTATTAAAGAGGTGTAGCAACTTAAGCTTCTTTTCTTCTTGGCAGGTCACTTTGAGAAATGTCCTAGTTCAATTAAAATATTTTTTCCATTTCCTAGGAGTAGATTCAGATATGCTCTGTCTGTTCTCTATCTTGTCTTCACTGTCAGGATTTAAAACAAACCTGAGTGAGATATAAGAAGGATAGCCCAGCTACTTCAGACTCCGAACAGGTTCAGTTTAAGGGTGTTCATCATGCTTATGTCCAGGTTGAATATTTGGGAGATATAGATGTACATTTTTTTAAGGGTCTGTTTACAATTCTGTAGAATTTAAACCGGGATAAACTGCATTTTGTGTTCTTGAAACACCCATTCCTTCATCTCTGCTTTAAAAACACTACAGCAGTGAAACCGTCTAAACTAGACAGGCATACAGAAGAGAACAAGGTGTGGTAGGTTTTTTCAGATTAGAATGGTCATACTGTGAAATGAAAGTTCAGAGAAAACATCATAATCTAGGCTATTGTTATATATTGCATATGACATGTAAATGACTAAAAATATCGTGTATTTTAAAAAAAGTATTTTAGAATACTAGCATACAACTCAAATATTCATGTAATATTCTCAGAAACACACTAATTAGTTACTTGGTTCTGCTTCAAATGCTCTGTATTCAGCATTACTTTGTGCACCAGCATTGATTTTAATGCAGAAGTGTTCCTGAAAAAAAAATAATCTCCAATCTTGGGTGCTTTGGTGAAAAATGTTACAATGCTTTAGGTATAAAATGAGCTTTGTGACTGAAGCATGGGTGTAATGAAAGGTGCTAGATTCATATTACAGTGATCCTATAAGATCTTTCTCCTCCTTTCACCTTGCAACAGGCCTGACAGCATTGTGTCTCCTCAGATTATTGTTAATAATAAAGCTCTTGCAAATTTTAGGCATATTTGTGTGTACTTGTGTTACTTTTAAAAGCAGAAAATATTTAGATTCAGATAATACTGCTGGGAGACTATTTCAGACTAGGACACATAAATTTATTAATAAAAAATTAATAAATAATGCCCACAGGTTATATTAATTATAGACCAGCATCTGACTGGCAAATGACCTTTCTAAAAAAACCTGTTCAACACAAAGCACATGAGTTTGCTTCACTGACTCCTTGGGTTTCTCTTTTACATCAATTTTATTATAAAATACAAAAATAATTTCTCATATTTTACTGGCCATGCAAAATACCAGGTACTGGGAAAGGTCAGCATATTAAGGCGACAATATGCAAACAGTATTTGACTTACTGTGTATGTGTATATTGCTCTGTTTCTCAGTATAGTTAATCAGGTGATTTTAATATAGTTTGTGACACAAATAATAAATTAATTTTCTACTGGTCTAACAACGATTTTATCCTCTGACAAGGTTGGGCTAGATGCCTCATTACGAAATAGCTGAATGAAGTCTGCTAAAATGAATCAAATATCAAACGTAGCCAAAACAGCTCACAGTGAAGGACCCTCTGCACTCCTCAACCAGAAATACAAAATTTTTAATGGTTGTTCCTCAGGATTCAGGGATGGCATCTGGTAATTCCTACAGCTCTCAGAAGACAGAACATGCATTCCTCCCCATTCTCAAGTTCCCATTACTTTCAATTTTTCCCATTGTTTTTAATTTATTTATACTAGTCTATATGCTACTATCTTAACAAATAAAAGATTGTAGCCTTTTGGAAAACAGAAAACTCAGTGTAGTTTTTTCTTTTTTAATCTTTTCTTCCTCCCACCCCGCCATAGAACAAAGGTTTATTTTGCTAACATGCAACCCACATGGGCCGGTTTAAGATTTTCCTATACCATGGAGTTATGGCTGGGAAGTGGTCCTTCTGCTAGGGAATCTAAGGACTCTGTTCATTGGAATGAATTAAGGGTTTAAAAAGCAGTTGGGCAGTATAAACTGAAGAGAGCTGTAGTGCCTCCCCAACTTCTGAGCATATCTGTGTGTAGTTACTACTCTAGTTTACAGTCTCCATTAATAAAAACAGCCTTTTCAAATTTTTTAATATTTCATTAAAAAATAATCTGACATCTGCCTGTCTTGTATTGTGCCTGTCAAAATGAGCTTTGTGTATTACTTTTTTTACCTCTCAGCTCATTAAGTTAGTTGATCCATTTTGGAATCAGAAAATGTTCAGGCAGGGGAAAATTTTGATCAAGTCAACCTTGCATGGAAACAACTGCCTGTTTGCCATCTGCAGTGGGCATTGATCCCTAGCTTGTTTGTGCCTTACATTTGTTATGCATGAGTAAGCACATTAGCCTTTTCATTTCATTCATTAGACAGTTAGTCCTTGATTAGTGTTTCCTAGTTTCTGTCAAATATGCTGCTACTCCTCTATTCATTTTGTCTTGGGTCTCTCTTTTGCTTCAGTGTGTAGAAAATTAAAGGTTAACTACAACAGTAGTCCTTTTATTTCTTTTTCATATAGAACTTGCTAACAAATATACTTTTCTAATGTTGGCACATCTAATGTGGGATAAAGTATGAATGATGGGTCTTTCTAAAGTTAACAGAGTTATTACTTTAGTTCAGCTGGCAGGCTTTCTTTAGAAGTGTGATGTCTCAGGGTTTACTGTCAGCTTTATTTCATCTGTCTCTGAGAACTGTGGGATCTCCTGGATACTTGTGGATATTTGCCTTATAAAATTACACATAAAAATAAATTTAAAGTAATGATGAGTGCAGTTTGGGAATATAGAGCTGAAAGTTTCAGGTGACAGTTTGGATGACAGGACAGAACAATAAGGCATTTCATGACCAACACCAGCCCATTCACTAGGGATTTTTGCTGTGTTTTCCTCAAGGAACAGCCAAACGTTAATTGACAATTCTATTCTTAAAGATAATAGAAAAATAAATAAGTAATGGTAATGTGCATAAAGCAACTAACTATGTTCATCTTTAGAAACTTTGTAACAGAGTCATGAATACAAGTATTTTGATGGAGTCAATACATTTAGTGATAACACTTACAGATTTCATTTGATCAGGGATCATAAGTTTTGCCTAAAAATACTATGCTATGCGATATCCTTATGTAGGGTGAGTGTGTGTAAAGTATTACGACTTATGTACTGCTTTTTTATTCATAATCTTAATTTATTTAAATATCAATTTATCTGAACAATTTTATCTTTGCTGTGATATTAAAGTTCATATATTTTTTTTAATACCCTTGAGTTAATA
Organism: Falco naumanni; assembly: GCF_017639655.2. NCBI lineage: Eukaryota > Metazoa > Chordata > Aves > Falconiformes > Falconidae > Falco > Falco naumanni. Next base: position 31,656,346 of record NC_054057.1, read on the forward strand.
AACCAAACCTTGAAGATTGGACCAGTCTGTTTTCCAGTGCGCGCCTTGCTTAGGACTCTAGTAAATAAAAAAACGATGTTAGACAAACAGTGTTGCAGCCGTGTTTGTTAGTGGGTACCTATATAGCTGCACTAAATGCTTGCTTGCTTATTTAAGATTTATATTACCATTGATTTTTTAAAAATAATGATTTTGAACAAAATATTTTAGTCATGTTTAGAATCAGCAATAATATAAAATTTCAATAAAGTATTCAATTTGGGTTCCCCTCCCCCCCCCCAATTGTTAATTATCATTGTTTGAAAATCCCTGAAAATGTTGCTAGATACAGACTGCATATTGAATGTAATACTTCTCTCAGATTCTTTGGGTTTATATTTCCATAATCTTTTAAGCTGGTAAATGACATTTTTTGATATAAAAAATTAGTTGATTACAGTAATAGTTTCATTTGTTGCTTTTGTCAAACTCTATTTACATGGAAACTCAAATTAATTTAAATTTCTTACTAGCTGAACTAACTCTTGTATTTATATTCTTATATATGCAGTATTTTATAGCATAATTATAAAAACACAATCCAAATGAATTTTTCCGTGTTTCATATCTCCTGCAAGATGGAAGAGTTGGTAGATTGCATACTCTCACACCTCATTTAATACATACATTAAAGGATGGAAAAAACTTTTTACATTCTTAATTCCCAGTTTGTAAATTTTTAATGATTAGTATGTGAAATAAATATTACATGATCTGGAATGAGGAATACATTATTTTCATACCTGCAAAGGAGGTATAAATATGCTGTGAAAAGTGATTCTAGCACATTGGTTCCAAATATTTTCAGCAACATGCACCACCACAATGGTTTGATTTGTTTTAAAATGTTATACACATGTATTTCATACAGCTATTTCATTTCACATACACATTATTTAAATGTATAAACATAATTTACTACAATATTAAATGTTTTTATAAAATATATTTAATTAACAAGTGTCTTTAAAATGTAAATCCATTTTGTCTCCCATGTCATTTCACACCCTGACATATAGCAAATGGGGCTTCTCATGGCATTTACTCCCATTTTCTACCAAATGTTACAGAAAGCTATTGAATTGCTGTATGCAAGTATCAAGCTGTATGCCTATCATGTAAATGTGGAATCTATCAGTCACTTTTACTAAAGTGACTGAACTAAAGATTTCATAGACTTTATTTAGCATTCCTACAAGAACTGCATGAGCTGTCTTACTGCAAACCTTCACCATATCTGGATGATACTTGCTGTATAGAAGTTGAAGACACTTTCAGTGAACATAACTGCAATGTCTGGTTTGTAGAAAAGAATAATAAGCAAATGTAATAAGTGATTAAGTTCAGATATATCCCATTCTTGGGTCAGTGTATCTGTAAACTTTCTAAGTGGTAAGAGTATTGCTCTAGTTAAAAATGACAGTTCACAAAGCACCTTACAAACAATATGCCTTGTTTACAGTTTGGTTCTCTGTTTTGCAGTTTTCCTGTCATAATAGATTGTGGTTTTCTTTTTCCTGTTAGGATGCTTCAATTGCTCACAGATTCCATATCATGAGAGAAAAACATCCAGAGAAGTTCAACAGTAGGTAAGAATCTAAAAATATTTTCATAATAAAAGGTTCTTTCCGTGTTGTTAAGGTATGTTCCATGAGGGGTTAAATTTTGCACATCCTTTAAAATATCAATTCTTATAAAAGAGAGGAAATTGATGCTTTTTATATTAAGTATATACTCCCAGACTGCTTGTAGTGTAACTATTTTATATCTGGTATTTCAACTGAAATGAATAGCATTATAAATAAACTGTTCTCACATGTGAAATGTTTGACTTGTAAAACTACCATGAAGATGATGCATTGTGGTATCTGAGGATCCCTGAATTGACACTTTGCCATTAGGCACTGAAGAACGCTTATTAGACAGCTGCAGATGGTGATCCTTATGTTTCATTCCCACATGCACACTGGTACATTGACAGGGGGCTTTTCCATATATACTCTTAGTAAGGGCAAGTGAATGCCATTTTACACATAAATGCTTTTATCATTAAACAACTTTGGATATGTAAAAAAGTCAGGAATGAGACTTTGCATCTGTTCCTTGTGTTGGTTTTTGAAATGTTATCTCAGAGCTTTTCTGGAGATTAAAAATGTATTACAACATGTGCTGTAAATTCACCTTCTTTCAATATCTGGTTTGTTGAGTAGATAATATTCATAACGCAGTGCTTATGTTTGTCTCTTCTTATTTAGGTAACTTAGAACATAAGTTGTGATGGGTAAAAGCAACATTTCAGAAACTTTAATGAGCATTGAAAAGTATCTGGGGAGAGGAAAGTAAGATATGAAGTTATTTGGAATAAACAGAGAATATTGAGAAACAATTATTAACATAAATGTTTTCTGATTGTCAGTCTACCCACAGACTTTTTTTTTTTTTTTTTTTTTAGTTTTCCATGGGGGTGACCTAGAAACTCTTGTGTAGATGCAAATCTTCATAGACTTTAGGATGACAAAATACGCTGTTTGTGCTGTCGTCTTAAAGCTGTACAGAATGATGTTTAAATATTTTCTAACTTCTTGCTGTTTTCATGTTGAAAGTATGAATTTTACGTTTAACAGTCAGATGGGGACTTTTTCCTTAAATACTCAATCTGTTTAACATCTATGCAATGACATACTATAAACCTGAGTGTATGTCTCTTTTAAAGTTCCACAGTAGACATTGATTTTCTATGACCTCCTCCTCCTACCTCTGGTGCTTCTTATTCTGAAAGAATTATGCTATGAAAAGATCTGAACTCAAGCCTGATCTGCACATCCCAATGTATTATACTCATTCAGCAGGACTAGAGATATTGGACATTTAGCAAATGCAGATATTCTAGGCCCTGAAGATGAAGCTAGTTTATCAGTGGTCTTTCGGCATATTTTCAGCAGTTGGCAATTATAATTTATAAAAAGCTCAGCTAATAACATGAGTTTCAGATCAGATTTCATGTCACAATAAATCATATGTCATTAATAACATCTGCTAGCAGACTCACCTTGAAATTCATCTATATTTTAAGGAACCTGATGTTTCTAACATTATCTTAAGGAAATTAATTACAAAAATATATAGTTCCAGTCCCTATGTGCTTTGGTACTGTGATATTGAAAGAACTTGAAAAAAGCAATGATTCCCTGGGACTTGAAAGACTATTCAGAAAGATTATGGATTTCTAAAAAAGAACATAAAGACTTGACCAAAATAGTGTAATAGAGGCTGATGTTTTAAAATGTTTCTTCTTTTGTGTGGTGAGAAAAAACATCAGATTTCTATTTTTGTTAAATAGGATTTTCCAGATGATGTTAGTTTACAAATAGTTTGTTCTACTAACAGTTGTTTGCATGTGGCAACACTCCGTAATATGTTGCAGCAACATTTTCATGCAGTGTGTGAAAATAAAAACCTTTTTCAGATGTCTGCTAAACCACAAGACTTAATTCACCAGACTCTGGAGTTTTCTGTGCAATCTAAATGATTTAGGATCAGCAAGTCCAACTCAAGTCAGATTCATAGTGGGCTCCATAGCTGATGGCACTTACTCATTTGAAAATCCTACATTGTCACATGCAAATATCTGTCGTGATTTAAAAAGCTAATTCTTTCACTGTTTTATGTTAATTTTCTCTTGCCTGGTTTTCCTACGTTTGGAGCTCCCACAGCTATCATTCAGTTCTGTAAAGCCAGTCCTCACACTGAGGTTCTACTTTGAAAATGAACATGTAGAAAGTTTCCTCACTAAAGAGAAACTTTAAGTTTATACTGTGTGCAGAGGTCTTTTGAAATCCAAGGGTGTTGTATCTGCTTCAGTGAGTTAGGTTAAGTTGGGTGTTGGAGAAACTTTTGCAATATATCCTGGTAATGATCATGAAATTCATAAGGGCATTTCTTGACACTCATCCCAAGTTCCACATGTAAATAGAGCATACTAATAGGGAAGCTACTGATGTGTACTCCTGTGTGAAAACGGAATCTTTCTGTAGTTGTTTACCTTCTCAAAATGAAGATTAGAGCAAATCACAAGGCTTAGAAAGATGCTTTAATGACTACTAGCCAATATTGTGGAGTGCTTTGGAAGTAGGTGACTAATTATTACAAACCCTGACACATTTTGAAACTGAGTAGTGTTTATAGATTTTGGACATAAAGACTTTAGTATTACTGACTTACTCAGAAAGAAAGAAATCAAAGTGTGGATTTCTAAACTGCCTAGAGATGCTTAGACATTTAGGTCTTTGGAGTATCTAAGTTTAAATATGTGTAAATACTCATGAATTAAAAATCTACCTTATCTGTTGTTTCTTAAATCTTCAAATGACTTAGCAGCTACCTTATGACATTTCTTTTCAATGAAGCACCTGTTTGTTTCACTTTCTTATTAAATTGTAGTCAAGTCCCTTTATCAAAAGGGTCTTCTCTTGTTCAGAAGCTTAAATTTCACTGAAAAACACTTAATATATTTCTTAATCACTTCAAAATGTTATACTTGTAAGCTTCAGTATGGAATGGCTCCATATTGTTTCCCAAATAAGGCTCAGCATAAATGTCTAACAGTGATGTTAAAATATTCATTACTTGTTCCTAAAAATGGATCTGCAAGAGAAGAATTTTTCTTCTGGTGATGATCAAATAGAAAAGAACGGAAGTGAGAACACAGTAGCATCCTCACCTCTGTCAAAAGAATGAATCCTAGTATGCCATTTTAAGTAATCGTATCTTATGATCATTAGCTGATGTTATCAAAAACCAGTACTGACATTGCATTAAGATTTAAATGTGATCATAAACCCCAGAATCTCAGCCGTCACATTACCCACTGCACAGGTCTGAAGTGCTGAGAACCCCGTGCTTGAGAAAGCCAAGTTCACTTCCCAGCATCTCCGGTTTAAGAGTAGGGTCAGATTTTCTGCTTTCAGTGTAGAAGGGCTGAGTTAACCCCAGGAGGGAGAAAACTTGCAAAAAACAGCATTTCAAGTAACAGTATCATTAAACTAGGACATACTGTTGAAATAACGATTCAGTTAGGCCAAAATGCCCTGCAGGGAGATCTGTGTAAACATCATAGACTCGATGCTGGGAATAGCAGATGTATGAGTTATGTGACTGGAATATATACAGGGAAACAAAGAATACATTCAACAAAAAATAATTCGCATTGATATTAACTATTCTAAAATAATATTCAGTTAACTTAGGCATGCTAATTTGACTCTCTGGCACCCTGTAGCATAAAAGATATTTCTTTGTCTCAGTAAACTAAAGTAGGATTAAGTATATCATCCTTGAGATTTTCCAATATCAATCTATTTTCATCTTTTATGAGGAAGAAATCCTAAAGCAGAAAAAGTTCTTATTCCTAATAACTCAATTTGTATCATGTTCCTGACCATGTACTTTTGAGATTCCCTCTCAGCTTGCTTAATTATGCTTTTATTTTGTGCCAATATCTATGTACTTAATCTCTAAGGGAAATTTTAAGTAATATAAAGAACCAATTTACTTTGTGCAAGTGATCTCAATGAGAATAAGTGTTCTTTGAATGAATATGAATGAAGGAAGTTATGCTTTTGTTTTGACCTACATGTTATGTGACACTGGTTTAATCTGGAAAGGCCACAGAAAGAAAAGATGGGAGAAATGGCAGGTAAATGGATCTTTAACAAGATCTTCCATGTGCTCCGACATAAGTACTGCATTGTACAATGTAGTTATCATAGTATCATATCTTGACTGACCTTAAAAACAAAAAAATACCACACAAAAAACCCCAAATAACACCCAAACCTCTCATGCAAACACTGTTATTGTATCCAAAAGCTTTATTGTAAAAGACCTCTAATCCAGCCTGGCAGCAAAGAAACCAGGACAGAGTTATTCCACTGAATATTGGAGATTCCCTGAATTACTTGCTGTTGAAAGGAAGTAGTATTGAAAGTAAGTAGTGTTTCTAGTTTGCTGACTGAAATTGAAAAAGATCAGTATAAACTCTTTCCTTTTTTTTTGTGTAAGGCAACCCCAGTTGCAAAATCATTTGTCATGGGGTGAATAAAATATTCCTTCTCAGATGTGCTTAGCCTTTGTTTTAATGTTGGCTTATTTTATCTTTGTATTGAAAAGTCAAAATGTTTCATTTTGAATAGAACAAAACTATTTTGATATTTTCACTATTCTTCCAGTTTTTCAGTCTGATGGAGTCTTTTGGGCTGAATCACAACTGCATTATTTGCAGTGAATATACTAATCATCAACGCAAAATTCCTAATGAATTGCAGACATTTCAGTCACTTTCCTCCAACCTCTCCTCCCTTCCTTGGTTGTGACTGAGCTGAGAATGCTTAAAAAGGCGGCACTGGCCCCACAGAGAGACCAGATTGCAGACATCTGTTACCTGTCCTATTGAACCCACAGGTTTCTTTTTATAAAAGGATAAGACTCCAGGGAACAATACCTCTGAACTCGAGCAGTGTTACTGCAACTGCAGTCATCAGATGAAGCAATGTGAGTTGAACAAATTTATGGTAAAGCATGAAATATTTTCACATGAGCAAGAGATGGCTTTTAGAACAACCTTCTCTGCCTAGCTCTTAGTTATAATATCCATAGACGGAAAGAAAGAAAAAAAATCAGCATGTTCTTTTGTCAGACTTCAAACATGTAGTAGCTCGTCTTTAGAAAACATGCCTGAAGTGTATAATGTGTGCTTGATTTTACTGAGCTGGGACAAAAGAAGGTAGTTGGAGTATATTGCTGATTCAGCCTACCTATGTCTGCTGTCTACAGAGCAAAATGACTGCGATCTGCATCTGCAGTATGTGAACCTCTCTCTGATACAAGATTTCATGTTTTTATCATTTCTCTTGAAAGTGCTAATGGGCTAAGGCTTGAGAGACTTCTTGCTCCCTGTAACATTACTCTGTAGTGGTTGGCTGGGAGGCAGGTGTGATTGGGGAACCTTGGATTCAGACTCATGAGCACTAGAGGCAGTGTGCTGTATAAAATATATTTTAAGTAGGCATCCTTAAGTCTTGAGCATCCCCTGTGATTTCAAAGCACATTTCTGAAAGCAGCATGCTGTATCAGACCCTAAGCAGAGCAAAGAATTTATGTTTGTATTCTTAGGGTCCTCAGCTGTCAAATTTACCGCTGCAGGACTAAAATGGGGTCAGGTTTTCTGCTGTTGTAATGGTAAGGGCTATCTGTTTATTGGGCATTGGAGGGGATTGTTGTGAACACCTGCCCTTCTCTACTTTTAAGAGCAAATAACTGAAGTATGTACTATTAATATTGACAAGATATGGGAATGTGGGTTTTTTTCCTTTAAGGGAAGTTATCTGTTTTAAACATATGTAATGACACCCAGTTGTTAAAGAAACAGTTGCTTTAGAAATTGTCAAGTAAGATATAGAGCTGTGTTAAAGGGTGAAAATCATTGCACTGTCTAGGAGAAAGTACTGTTTAACATGGCGCACATATAGAGGCATCAGTCCATCGTGCATTGTACAGGTAACAAACTGTTGATTCACAACTGGTCTATCCATATGCTATAGGCAAAGGTCACTAAAATCTAATTTTCTTCCACTGATGTCAAGCTGATAAAGGAATTTATTGTGGGTGATGTTTCATTATTCAGAGTAGGTCATTGAATCTTTTCTATGAATTAAAGTGCCTATGGGATGTTTTACACATTCTTTAATTAATTAAAACTACTGCCTTTTATTACAGAAGGCTAACAACTATATAGGGATTAAATCTTGGTCTTTTCCACTGTTTAGTCACACCATTTGAAATAATAATTAACAACACAATGATAGAAAAAGGTTTCTGACTACTTTTATTTATAGCAAATTCACATGTGAAGGGGGTCAGTAACAGATATGAGAAACACTGTAACAAAACTACTAAACTATAGCTTGCTATTAACTGCTTGCTCATAAAGTATGATAAGGTATTTCTATATAAATAAGTAAGGTTATTTTATCCGATTTTCATGAGCACACACTAAATAAAATGCATTATAATACGTTTTTTTATCCAATATTGCTTGCTTTTTTTGGAGGGGGAGATATAATCAGAACTAGGGATTACTAACAATGTAAACTCACCGCTGATTTTCAAACTTCATTTTGGATCAATTAATCTTCAAATCCCTGAAGTAAATAGCAAATCTTTACAAAAATTTCCTGTGTATATATCTGTTTACAACAGATGCTGGGCTCTATAAACAGTTAAGCAGCAGCCATTTCTAATATATATTGCAAAACCAACAAAACTCTCTTTCAAAATCCAGTCAAGGTTGCTAAGTGGCCACAGCGCACTTACATATAATATTATTGACAATATCCAAGCCATTAAAAGCAGTGAAATGAATTGTTAAGAAATAAATTTTACACTTCCTATTTAATAAGCACAAACACATCATTCTTCAGTACAAAGAAATTAAAATTTAATCACAACATGAAAACCTTTAGTATGAACTGTGGGTGCTTTATGGGGCTTTTTTTTAATCCTTTAATTCCAGTAATTAAGCCCCTATTTTTAGAAAATGTTGTTATCCAGGCGTATACTACAGTACCCAGAGATAATGAAGAGAGCCCAAGTACTCCTTTAGTACAGAAGAGACTGTCATGTGCTTTTACTTGTCTTGTGCTTTAAGTCACAAGAAACAGGATCCTAGATTTGCTACAGATCCAGAATCTTACAATATACCCCAGGCTTCCAACTCTGCAGTCTGAAATTGCAAATTAGTTTGTGTCATATTAGAGAGACTTTGGTACTTAAAAAAAAAAAAAAAAGTTAAAAATTTAGCAAATCCTCCTAACCCTTTGTTATTACTATTGTTCCAAATTAATTTTGAACAGTGTTTGGTTGAAAGTAATCTTTTCAACCAACATGCCAGCCCCTGATTAAATAACCTATAGTTCTTATCTTTGCTAATTATATAACTGAAGTGATTTTAAGTACTTAATGCATCTAATAAAGAGCTTGTGTCACCACCTCCATCACTTCAGATAACATTTTCTGTTTTCTCTTTATTCTGTTTGAACGTAGTTTGCCTGGCTCATGGTCTATGTGTTTTCATGTAAATAATCAGACTGCCTTCTGATCTGATTTCAGGTTGGTTATTTTTATTGCAATGGGTTACATGGCCCTTTCTAAGAAATGTGCAAAGCTAGAAGTATTTCCAAACATAGTATATAGTAAAGGATAATTTGTGTATCATACAAAATAAGATCAAACCAGTGGTTATCCCTCAAGTAAAGTTTTTATTGACTTCTGATATATATCTTCATTTTATTAACATAGGATATATTCTTCTAAAGAAAATATTTTGAAAATACTGGGGGTTTTAATAACAGAGCAATTAATGTGATGCTTTTCTACAAAAATTGAGTGATAAATGCAGTTGTACAATTGTACCTATTATTAGGTTGTTGCTAACATTGCCTTCAGATTTTGGGTTTTAGTCTTACTTGTCAATAACTACTGTTTCTTGTTATTTCACCTGCTAAGAATGTAAGAATATAATCAAAATTGAGAACTACTTATCTTAGTATTGAACCTCTTTAGCATTGATATACCAAAATTCTATTTTCTATTTTTATTTTTACACTTGTTTTTCTTTTTAGATATTTTTATATTTTGTATTATATACTTATACCCAAACTATGAATTTTTTCAATGTCTTTGTGCATGCATGTGTGTGTGTGAAATCGCTACACATTTTCAAATAGATTAGTAGGCAAAAGTACAAAACTAAAAACATCACCAGAGAAATATACTGGCTGACCTGGTGATTTAAAGGGAATGGCTGTTGCTTGTTCTGATACGTGACACTACTACTGTCGAAGTCAAGTTTAGCTAAAAGTAGTTTAAAGTGATATTGGCTGTCTTTCCCTCACAACACTTCAGTCTGCCTAACAGAAGAGCTGATGGGTTTTGGGAATACTGTTCTGGTCATTTCTGTTTTTTGATACTAAATCATGTAATTTCTTATGTTTTTGCCATTCCTAAGACAGGCTTACATGTGTTAGAATATTTCCATGTACTAGCATGGCACTGAAAGAATACCTCTCTGTTTTTTCTTGTAACTACATTGCTGAATGATTGGCGACTATTCATCTGCATCTGCTTCTGAAGTAGAAGATTAACGGATGTTCATTTGCTCCCTCACGAGTGCTCAGGGTGTAGTATCCTGCTTTCAACTTTTTCCTTTATCAGACAGAGAAATTGTGGGAATTCAAAAACTGTTGCTAACCTGCCCCAAGAAAAATTGTCTGTGTTTATTTAACACTCTACTCTGCACTTCAGGAAATACATACTGTGTGTTTGTTACCTGTCTCTGTTGACTGCTTTCTAATGTTCAGCTCTGGTTTGAGTAAAAGGGCTCAGATCAACAAGGTACCTGGTGGATTGTTGGCTAAAGGATCAGAACACACCCCCCTTCCAGCTCAAAAAGCCTAGGAGGACTCTCTGGGGAAATTATCAAGGATACAAGACCAGCAAAAAACCATGTGGGGTACAATGTAATTTTAGTATTGTTTCTCAAAGTTTAAATGAATAGTTATTTAAAAAGTCTGAATTAATTTACTGATCGGTGGTTGCGAGGATGGGCTGGATGCTTGTGTTATGTTTGTACGTCATGGCATAATATGGATCACAATAGAAAAAAACCAGAAAACATTGTACATAAAAACTGCTACCTAGTAATTACTTGGAATTTATTAAGCTTAGAAAGTTTTCAAATTATATCCCGTTTCAATCCCTAGAAGTGCACTTAGATATGCAACAGTTAATATTGTTCCTTAGGTTAAGAATTTAATGCAGTATTTTAACATCATATTGAACTTACATTAAATTGTTTTCCTGAAGTGCCTAAAATTCAGGACCAGAGTATCATTTGAATCCACATGACATAGGTAGAGGTGGTAAAAGCTGCCTAGGATTTTGATTTAGTAGTCAGAGGAAGAGGCCATCTGTTAGATTTGCTTTTTTTTCGTTGGTTTTTTTTTTCCAAATTAGACTTAGGGACAGCAGCAAGTAATATGGTTTCCTGGTTCTTGAGAACCTTTCAGTTATGCTGGTTTTAATAGAAATTTGTACATATGAGGGACAGCAAGGTCTGTTAACCTTTCTTGCAGCATGCTATTTCTGAGCCAATTATGAAGATGTCTAAAGGCATCGAATGCTCTTTGGAACAGTAACTTGTGATTTGGGAGTATAATGGCCAACTGAAGAACTTTCTCTGTGGTTAGAATATTTGTGCTCACAATATATTAAAAACAAGGGCAGCATTGATTTTCTTTTTTTTATGAGCTAAAATACTTCTTGAATTTTTTTTCTTTTAGTTATGATGATATATTAATAGCTACAGTAACAGCAGAAGTAGCAGAAGATTCTTAAGTGATTTGGGTTGTGACAGTAAAGTCTTGAAGGCTGTGTTAAGCTGCCAATCTAGTTCTTTATCAAGATTTTGTTGATATTCAAAGAAGGAAAAAAAGTGTGTTAATCAAAGAAATATGTTCTTCTTGCTGGTATGAGGCAGCTGACAACTCACTCTGAATGAAATCTTCAATATGTTTATCTGCTGTGATTTCATAGAGAATTGCAATGTAAATGTTCCCTGAAAGTGATTTAGGAACATAAATGTAATTGTCAAATTGTTGTGGACTTTAAAAAATTAAACCTGAGTGGATTGACCTAAGCAGGTCTTGTTCTTCCAAAAAACCTTGCAGTAGTAAAGAAGCACAGCAGCCATGGGACCAGTTTCATACTGGCTTTGTGATTCAGGCCCCCCTTCTGACAAGGAGCAATCAGGCACACTCTCTTACTTGGAAAGTGTTTTAATCATTTCACAGCAAAATAGCAGCTGTACTACAATGCAAATGCAATGCTGTAGTTCATAACTATGGCAGAAACACAGAAAACTGGTAGGCAGGTGGAAATTTGACTCTGTCACCAGATTGCCAGGGTGTTAAGCCTGTGATGAAACATTTTTGTATTTTTGAAAGGCTGGTGAACGATTACGCTTTTAATTGTGTTTCTTAAACTATGAACAATATTTATCCACTACTTTATTCACATGAGCAAAGTAAGTATCATGAAAACTGGACACACCCGCTACAAAGATGATGGTTTATGTGTAGTATACTAGTATCGGCATACCAGAATGAGAGATTCTCAACTGTTTTTGTTCAACCTAGAAGAAGAAAGCACAGACACTAATCTAAAGTGTTTGAAATCTGGTGTATTTCATAAGTGCACATGGTAGTCTTCCTTCTGTCTACCAAAACTCCTTTGACATCAACTACAATGCCCAAAGACACTAAAATTGTTGGATAGGGCTATACAGGCATGATGCAGAACAGTCCATGTTGGAAAGACATATTAGTCAGACATGGCAAGCACTGCCAAAGAGGAAGAACTACTTAAGAGTTACAGAAAGGAGATGCCTGTCAGGACTACTCTGAACCTTCTCTGACTCTGCCAGTTTCTCAAAATTATTCATGGACAGTCACCGCTGACCTGCATAATGAACTGCCGGTCTACTTCTAAGCTGGATGGCACTGCAAGGTCTGTGTGGAACACAAAACCACATGTTGTTCTGAGGTTTAGACCAGATTTAGACTACCACAAGCACAAGGTGCTGTCTTGCTTGTACTTCCAGAGCCATCACAGTTAGCACTAGCTCTGTGATCCTGGAAGCATGCTCCATTACAAAGTGGCAATGCAGCTAAGTATGGGATAAAATGTGTGCAGTGTTGAGTACACTGGATCACAAGCTAGTGGTCACTAGTCTCCTACATTATACCAGCTTCTTGTTCCTTACCAAAGGTTTTTTAGCTATCTTAAGGAAGGCTTTGAGGTCAAATTTTAACTTACATATTTGCTCTTGCTATAAGACACATTCATCTTTTGCCTACTTTTTCCTTCCTCTGGCATCTTATAAGACTTCTGTTTCTCTTTTGGCTTTTGACTCCTTCTTTCTTTGCCTTTCTTGACTTTGCTTTGTTCCTTCACCTTATAAAATAATCAAGGATACAGATTTCAACAAAACTATACTCTTGGTTAAGAAGGATTTCAATTTTTATTATAAAGCTAAATTAAGAGCTGCTTAATGCTCATGGTTTAGTGTTTTAATAAAAAGGGAAATGGAGAAGCTGACAGAGCAAGAGGGAAGTGCTTTTCAGCCACGTCTCTTACTTGAAGTCTTAAGTGTTGCTTTGTTTGGTCTATTTATTATTTTTTTCTGAAGTCTTTATTATATAGTGTCTATCTTTTTTGTAACACTTTTCTTCTCTAAGAAATTGTAACATGGTGGACAGCTACCTGTGGTGTACACTTCTACCAGAATACCCTTTAATGATGTAAAGTAATCAAACCATAAGTATGACCATTTAGTGCCCTGAACTGGTAGCACTCTAAAATCTGTAGCCCAGAAGAGGACATACTCATTTTCTGTGGCAAGATTTTGGTGTATAGTGCAAAATCTAAGAGTGCTTCTAGACATGCAGTCTTTTTTTAAAGCATATAGAAATAAAAGCCCAGTGTACCCTGTAACAAATGGGAAAGTGACACTGAAGTTTAGATAAGTGTTCCTGCCTCACTAAAGGCTGTTCAGAAGTATGAGGCAAAGTATCAATGCCACTGCAGACAAAATAACTGCTATCTTATTTTTCTAGAATTAAACACTTTTATGTTCTTATTGAGATCACTCTGAAGTGCCTAACTGTGAATATTATCTTGTTCTGTTCTCCAAGAATTTAGATTTGGGAATAAGCCCAAACCTGTTTGAAAAAAAAATTAGTACTACTAGGTTAGCCAGCGTTACACTGAAATCCTGATTTATCCGAGCTTTCATATTATTCACCTTTTATTACAAGGCATGCTTCTGATCTTCACATCTGTAAGTTAAATGCAGAGAGGTAGAGTTTATCATAAAAGTATTGACTTTATTGTTTGTTTCATTAACTCAAATACTGTCTTCTAAATTAAAATTAAGTAATCTTTCAATATTTAAGACTGATTGTCTTATTTTACAGAGTACTGGTAATATCCCATGTATATCACAGAATACTGGACATTTTTGATGGCAGGATATACCTTACCCACAAGCCACAGGAGGTGAACATTTAACTGTATCGGATAATACTTAAGGAAAATCAGTATCTCTATAGTTCTTTACCTTATGAATGTCTGGCTTGCCTATGAAGGCAAAGTATCCTGCTTTCTGGAAGGAGCAGAAAATATGTAGCTAGTAAAGCTTCCTTGGATGATAGTGCTGGGCAGGAAATAGTTTCCCTGATGTAAGAACATTTTTCCCATTTAAAGAGAAAACTAATCTGGATAAAAATATCAGAACCTTCCTCAGTGACAGAAGGGGAGTGTTGCCTCTCCCACAGTTGCTGCTGTCCTAAGACCTGCAGCGCTTGCTTGAAATGAAAGAGCCCCAGCTTCAACACCCTGATAAAAGCTCACCTCCCTCTGTGTTGCTTATATTAAGTGCAAGTTCCCGTATGGAAGGAGGCTTGGAGTTTTGTTTGTTTGTTTATTTGTTAAGTCTGCAGTGGTGAATATTTATTTACATGAAACAGAGCATGTGGCCAGCTTGAAACTGGTGGATATAGTATAATTCCGTCCAAGGGACTTGATTCTGCTGTCCTGCTGCCAGGGTGAAAACTCCAGCAGGTAACATTGAAAACTGTGGCTAGAGTTGCAAAGGTAAGAGCACTTCCTTGAGATGTTGGAGATTAAGTTCAAGCCTTTAGTGCAAATATGGTATATGCAAATTGTGTTACCTAAATCCCAGGTGATGCACATTGACTCACCAGAGATAGTTTAAAAGGGGTAGCTAAGTATGTTTTCATATGTAGCTTTAAGCTGATATTCCATCTGTTAGTTAACAACTCTTTCTAAATGAAAACTCCATTAAAACTGGCTTCATTTTATGTAGGTTTTGGTTTCACAGGATAATACGGCCTAATCAAAGACAGCTAAAAATAATGCGGGTTGGTTCTACATGGAAGTCACAACTTGTAGCCTGAGATGGCAAAAAAGAAAAGCAGCAACCTGCACCATAGTAAAAATATGCGCCTGCTGTAAAAATACTGCAAGGACCAGTGAAAGAAGATCTTTAGTTACTGGTGAGCTGAATAGCTGCTCTTCATTACAGGGCAGAAAAGTATGACCCTGTACTTGTTTACAAGTTGGATTGCTGTATGCATTCACAAGCTGTGACATTCTGCAATTACAGTAAGCCTTTGAAGATTTGGAGGTGAAATTTTGGTCTTTGGTAGGATGATATTTTAAATAATGTTGTATTAAATACTTTGTCAAGATTCCCACTTTTCATGCCATAGGTCAGTGTGAAGATTTATTCTAGGGCATCTTTGGCAACTGTTCAGATTATGTTTGGGTTGGTTTTGTCTTCTAGATTGAAAGATAGAATGTGAATTTCTGTTTTCTAGAAGAAAAGATAGACATTAAGAGATGTCAGTTTTGTCCCCAGAGGTTATGATTTTGATAAAAGAGAGGAAAAAATCTACATTATCTACTTTGTATTTAATATATACTTTCTACATTGGAAACTAGTGCAAATAGTTTCAGTGTTTGCTAAATTATAACTCCCAGTAATAAAAAACGCACATAGAACATATTTGTTTCTTACAGTTTTAGAAACAGTTGATATCCTCATTTGTACTTCCTAATCCACCACAGTGAAGGCTTAATAGACCATTAAAGAAACGGTGGGAAGTTAATTTTAATATGTAATGGTGTGAGGGGTTTTATTTTTTCCTTAATACAATGAAGCTTCTAACAATTTTATTTGCAAAGAAGATGATTATTTAATAAAGTGACAAACTGTCCCACTGATAGGATACATTAATTTTCTTCTAAAGCTGTTCCTTGTACTCCATAAGAAGGTGATAATTAGGTTTGCAGATTAGAATAACATAATCAGACCACTTGTGTGGATGCTTGTTAAAATATATTTTCTTCTTCATATAAGCCTCATAATAATTAAAAAGTGTTTAAAAAGAGGCCCATTCTTTTTCGGCATGGACTTTTAAAATGAAACCTAATAATATATCAAGTTATTCTTAAGCTAATTCAACTTTTTAAAAGGTTAATATTTGAAAAAGAATATGGAAGCGATTAACTCATGAGTTTATTAGCATTAGGTTTTGCAGGAACACCTACAGTATAAAACAGCGCTCATTCATATCCTGATTTAATTTCTTCCACTGTCACTCCTGATTGTTCCATTTAATCTTTCTTAAGTCACATAAAATTATCTTGTATGTGTAAATTAACAATCATTTTCTAATTCCACTGCAAACTTGAAGCACTGTCAAGAAAAAAATAGTGTCTTGGCAGTGATTAATTCTCTGTTTTAAACAAAACTAAATGCAGTTACTATTGAGGTAGAGTGCATGCAGACTGGGTTTTTTTGGTGATTCTAGACTCAAATAAAGGGAATAGAAAAATAACAATGCATGTGAAATGAGTGGTTCACATCTAAACAATCAGATCTTGTGTCTATCACATTGGATCAGGGCAATATCCACTGACCTTAAGTTTTAAAACACTGAAGCCAATTTCCTTTGCCTGGGATTCATGCAGGATTAAATGTTTTTTTAAAACTAACTTCCTGGCCTAAGCCCAAGTTGGGAAGTGTGCAGGCTAAGATCATTTAAAGTGCCTTTAAGTGTTCCAATTCCATCACTTTTAATAAGATTGAGATATTTTTTTTTTTAGTTCAATAAAGTCTTGTTCTAGGGAAGAGGGGAAGGGGACTGTTTGTTGTTTTGTTGTTTCTGTTTACAACACACGTGAAATTAACCTTATACTAAAGAAGAACTGTTTTCACAAATGCATCTTGGCATTTCATCAGTGTGTTGCAAACTTTCAAGGTCTGAGATGTTTCATTACAGCAGTTATGATCAGTGTGTTGATAAAAGAGGGCTGATTTAAACACTAAAAGAACAGCATGTTCTGACTAGAAATGATTTCAATTTCAAATAACTGAATGCAGAAAAAAAAGTGTTACATTAGCAAAAGTTCACTGAGTTATTAAATATTACAATCATCTAATTTGTACATACGGTCTTCTAAGCCCTACTTTGTGTCACAGTTCCATATATATATTTGATATACCAGCTTAATCAAATTCAGGTTGCTGTGGGGACATTTTTTATGGACAAGTAAAAAATAATCAGTTTCTTTTTATTACCATTATGGAAGAAGTGGAGGAATATTTTTTCTAGTGTGCTAAATATACATACTGAAAAAGATAAATGTTCAGTCATTTACAGAAGGGGATGCAATACTGACTGATTTAACGGCACTAGATTAATATTATATACTCAGTCATGAAGGGATTATAAAATATATTTTTAATATCGTTAAGTCTTTTTTTTTTAATCGTCCTTGGATATTAACCAAATTTTCTTATCATTTAAGTAAATCATATGACAAAGATTACCCTGTACTCTTGCCCAGAAATTGATCAATAATGGCTCTATAAGCCTATAGGTCAGCAATTTAGAAACAATTGACCACAGTTTTTCTCTTTCTAAATAGACCATTCACAACAATCATCACAGTAAACAGCTACTTTGAATGACATTTTGTGTAGCATTTAATTCTAGATATTTGTGGTTGGACGAGACGTGCTTATAAACCATCAAAAAATGGCATTTTTAAAAATATCTCTGAACTACATAATTCCTCAAGGTAGCAGCGATTAGCTGAAAGTCCTTTGTTCATGTAGAGGGAAAAGGTAATAAGGCGGGGTGTTCTAGGGGTAAGTGTTCAACCTTGGTCTCCAGAACCCAAAGCCTGATGAGGTGTATGCCAAGCTTTCCTCTTAGAACTTTTAACTTTTGTAAGTATGCAAAAAGCATAAGGACAGCAGGAGTATTCTGTCAAATTCTGTCTAATGGATTCTGAACCCAAGGCACCTGCAGAATATCACAACTGAAACGTTACTGGAGAAGCGTGATGGTCTCCCATCAGCTTGAGGGCTGCAAGCCTTTCTATATATAGAAAGCTCTCCATGGTTTAAAAGAAGGACCTATAGGTGCAAGTAAGTGAAGATATCCTGTTACAGCTCTGTGTAGGACTGCCTGTACTGGCCTTCCATACAGAGGAAATATCACCATGTTGCAAGTAGGTGGTTTATAGAGACCCAGTATAAACACCAAAGTATTTCTGGGCAGTAGGAAATTGAAAGAGAAAATGCTTATGGATCCATGGTGTCCTTCCCCTTCTTTAGTTTTAATGTTCATTTAGAGCCTAGGCTTTGTGCTTCAAATAATAATTTGTGCTTAAACACCCTGGAAATCATTGCAAAATTATGGAAGATAATTTAAGTTTCAATGATATTGATATCAATAGCTCTATGTGTATCTATAGTTTCGCTCTCACAGCCCACGAATATGTAGACCTCAGATGAGGTCTTCAGGGACAGTGAAACAGGTATAAAAAGATGTAAAATATTTTCCAGGGAGCCTAGGACTGAAATCATGTCCCCTGAAATTCAGCCCAAGGCATGACTATCAAAGGATGTTTCACCTTTTTTATATATGCTGGTAACACATGCACTGGTGAAAAATGTAATGTAATTTGAGAGAGAGAATAGTGAGCATTCTCCCTTATCCCTTTTTGCAACAAACTTCTGAATTATTGCAGTGTTTCCTCTATTGATTACTTTGCTATCCATTGTCTTCATCTTGCCATAGATGGCAAGCAGAGTGGGCTTTCCCAACTGGAAAATACAAAGCATTAATAAAATTATTCTGGGACTTTAAATGTTAAAAATGTCTTAAAGTTTAGCAGGTCACCACTTCTTTTTCTTATTACTCAGATTTTAAAGCATTCAAGTGTTAACCTTTTGAAAAGGAGGAAAGAAAAGAAAAAACCTAGATGATTGGGAGATACTTAATTATCTGTTTCTTTACAGAAGATATAGTCAGGTCCAACCTCATTCAGCTGCCAACACTTGCATAAAGCTGCTGGAGAGAGCTCCAATTGCATGAATACCCAATTGCATGGCCCTAATTTGAGATAAAATAATGCATCTAACTATACTGTTATCTATATTTAATGGGCACTTATAAGTGTAATTCATTGAAATCTCACCTCTGGCCCAACCTCTGCCACTCCAGGAAGCAAGATTCATAACACTTTTCTTTCTGGTTTTATCCAAATCATTGTGTGAGCTTTATAGGGGGTTTAAGCAGTAAATTGTACACAATAAACATATAGAAGCAGCCTAGCATGAAGTAGAGCCTTTTAATAGCAGAGCCTGCATTTGTTTGTTTTCTTTTTCTTTCTTTAAGAATGCATATAGAAAATAAATCACTTTGTTTGGTCCCCTGCTAAGACTAAGCTTTTCTTTGAATGTCACCCATTTTCTAGAACTGTAAAAAATTGAAGAGCTTTGCCCTTTTGACCTGCTAATACATCTCAGTCACAGTTCACTGAGAAGCTGTGACAACATACACACTGATAACAAGGCAGACTGTTACATCCTCAGGTTTTTAATCTTGGCTATATCAGCATTACTGTGACACAACTCATCAGATTTGGAATAATGTAATTAATTTGAGATTTCACGTAATTAATCACCTGTGAATATATCCAAAGGGATCTTTTTGTGTTGCTAATCTGGATTTTTCATTCCAGTTTTATGTTTAACAAATTATTTAATCTGTGCATTATTGGATGAATTGCATACAATATGTTTTCTGGATTAAGCCTCCTTTCTCGTTTCTAGAGGCCAACAAATGTGGGGATATACCAGTATGATTGCCTACACAATGGTCTTCTCCTGCCTCAGTTTTGCAGAGTCTAGAGGCCCAAAAAGCAGCATCAGTGCTGTGGTTCTCTTGCACAGAGGCATACGTATGGAAAAGACCTAAGCAGAGATCATATGTGCTATGTGGCGTATGCTCTTTTCATGGGTGCACAATGTTCAGCGGGAACAAGCTTGTGGGTAGTGGTTCAGCTGGCAGCTGTCACTAAGCAGAATTCTTTAAGAGTTGTATAAGTTCAAAAGGTACTCGAACATAACTGTTTATTCTATTTGCTACAAATTTAAAGTTATGTAATCTAACATTTGGATTTTACTGATTAAAAATCAGTTTTCCTTGATGTAGTTTGTCCTAATTTGAAAAAAAAGATGACAATTGCTTTAAGGGTATTTCCATTGAATCAAAAGAAACCTTTCTGTACTGACTTGCAAAAAAACCCACCCCTGTCTTACAACAAACACAGCAAATACAGGCTGGCCACTAGTTTAAGTAAAAACATGCAAAATCACCTGTCAGTAAAATCAAGGCAATAGCTGTACAATATATTAAACTTCTTTTTGAATAGCCACCACTTGATCAGCTGTTGACAAGGACATTTGATTTGTTTCTGTCTAAACCAGAGGATTGGGTTCTACCATATCCTGTTGGTTTAGGCCTTGTTTTTTAAGAATTCCCTGAGAACCAGAAATAATTTATTTTTATACCAGTCTCACTGAAAGTCCATTTTGTATGCCATTTTTAAATTGTATTAGGGTTAGAAGATAAGAGCTTTTTTTGGTTTTCTTTTTTCGTAGTCAATGTTAACTACTTAAGGTAATTACTACAACTCTGTGTATGAATTTCTTTTGATTCAGCAGGAATAACCTTGATAAAATGCTCAGTTTTCCAAAGGTGCCCTTTCAAGATGCAAATTAACACAATTACGTTAGTTGAAAACATATTTTGGAGGTATGCAATCAAAATAATAAACTAGTTAAATAAAGCTTGCACGTGCAATCACATTCGGTAAATAAATATTTTCTAATGAGAAACTTCGTAAGATTTGCTTAATGCAGTTTTTAATTTAGGTTGTACATAGTTTTGGGTTTGCTGTTGCAAAGGTGGGTGCTTCTCTCCTCTGTGTGGCAAAGTAGGAGGTAAAAAGACCACAATTCCAGAAAAGGCCTAAGCTACAGGTCTGGAGAAGAAAAACAACAATGCATAATATCCAGGTCTTCCTCTTCACCCACACTCCGCAAAATAATTATGTGGGACAGCAGGATAGGAGGGGATTAAGTCAGCACTCAGCAAACACCAGATGCACAGGCTCAACTTTGTTCTTCACAATCCCCGGCCTGAGATGCAGAGCAAATAATGCTTCTTAGAGAGGGAGAAAGTACATAATTATTGTGATTAACCCCACAGCAGTTCATCTTCAGATGAAGCTAAAGCCGGCAAAGAGTCTTCACAGTGGCTCCCAGACAGACGTAGGAAGAAGAACATTCCTTCAGATTTGCACACTGTACAGCAGTGATGCCATGACTCTCTGCTTTCTATATGGGTGCCAATCTGTCCCTTCATGCCTTCTGGAGAGTCATAAAGGCATTTGAAAATATAATGAATAAAACACATTTGTGAGTTGCCCATCAAATATTTTAAACTGTACCAGAAAAGCTGTGTGAATACAGTGAATATTCTGTTGTAGGACCTCCTTTGAGAAGTATTTTCTTTTTTTTTTCCCCTTTGGTAGCTTTCTGTGCTTTTTTTTTTTTTTTTTTTTTTAAGCATGATACTTTGTGACTTGAGTTTTAAGTTATTTTTTTTCAAGTATTCTTCTTGACCATCTCATCCTATTTACTTTAAATGGCAATTTAGAATGTGCACTATATTTGTGTCACAGACCTGTAATCTGGGTTTGCCCTACATTATCAACAGAATTTATTACTGGTTTGGCTACAGAAAGCTAATTCTTTGTAAACATAGAATAGGAATCCTAATGAAGCTGCTGAAGCTGCAGTGTGAGCTTTGATATTGAAAGTGGGGTGGAGAGAGTTGTTCATATTGAGTCAGAGGGAATGCGCATGTTGTAATATCTGATGGAGAATGTGAGTTGACTAGATTATAGGATTACAAAAAAACTTCTTTTGTTTTTATGGAAGCTGCGTCTGAGTAAGAAATGTAGGATTTCCTGTCTCACTAACCTATGCTGGTTAGGGGATCTGCTTTGTTTGATTATCCCAGATATACACATTCTCATTAAGTATCCATCCAAAGGTTTATTGTGGATAGAAGAGTCAAATCTATTAGTTTTCAATTTCTTTTTACTCTAGTAACAAAAACATATTTTTAATAAGACAGAAAGAATAACCTGAGGGAGTACTTCAAACCCTCCTGACTTAGAACTGGCAATCCACAGAATGACATAGCATTTAAGGAAACGGTTGGAAGATGGAAAATAAGAGCTATTAAACATTATAGTCTTGTTGCAACTTCCAGTACAGAAAGTCTCTGGGCTGTTGAATGCCAGAAACTACAGGTAAAAATCTGAAAAGTAAGTGTTGCTCTGTATTTTTCTTATTCATGAATGTAGGAACCGAAGGAAACATCTGGGACATCAAATTCAATCCATTCCTGTCACAGATGAAAATGCAATAAAAATATTAAAAAACGTCCACAGATCATCAGATCCACAGTACTGCTATCAGAAATTTTAGATAAATGATGAGACACCCAAAATCATATTGTGCAATGGATAGAATATAGACACGATCACAGGCACCAGCAGCCCTACATCCCTGCAATATGAGGAATTAAACAAACAAACAAAAAAAATCGTAAAAAAGCCAAACCCTTCCAAGTGAACCCAGAAGGCAGTCTCTGGTCCTTGCTGTATGCTGCTAAGAGAGCACTAAAATCCCAGCTGGCCTCTGGAGTAAAAAATCCCAATTTAGCAATTACTTTAACTTTTGATTATGTGACAGGAGTGCCTCTTCAGGTGACTTAGTGACATCTGGAGTGCTAACAAATATCTAAACCTAAATCTTCATTTATCTATGGGCAATCTATAGTCAGAAAAAGAGAGGGAAGGAGCAGCTCTCCTTCTGACCAGGGTTAAATATGTTATGTAACAAGAAGAAAAAGAAATTATCTGGAAAAGACCTAATTGTTCATTTATAAACATACTTAAAGATATTGTGCATATATCACAGATTTCTCTATTTTAAAAGTATTTTTTTAATTTTTAAATTAGTCAAATTAAGGTTCCATCTATCCTATTACTTTGAGCTAATATGGACATTTCATTTTTATGATAGGAGAAGAAAGTGGAGTTTGCATGAAGAAATTTAAAGCAGGCTTTATTGAAGTAGTTTGGTTTTTAAAAATGATGACACACTCAAAACTGAAGGCAGTGGCCAAGCTTTCTTGATAAGAGAAGACAAAGGTAACATATACTTGTTAAATGCAATTAAACAAAACCATAGCTGAAGCCTGTTCCATTTAATTTCTTAAAATATTTTGTCAGCTTCAAGATTCTAGAATCTAAACCATCTTAATGATAGGTCAAGTGTATTTTCTGTAGTTTCTGTATTTGTAAAAATCACCTTTAACTAACACTGCCATATATTAGATGTTGTATTAACCACTTCCCTAAAATGGATGGCTTTTTGACATCTGACCACGTGTTCATAAACTCAGCTGACAGTCACTGTCAGCTTCTTTCATGCTTTTTAAATATCCAAGTAGCCTTTCCAATTCTCTGGTGCTGCTTACAGCACCACCGTACCACAACTGAAAAATGAAGTGCTTCTACTTTGGGTCTGCTTTTGGCCTTTATTTGAACAAACACCTACTGACATGTAAGTTGATTAAATTCCAGATTTACCCATTTGAGACACACAGAACTGTTCATGATGGGTGGATGGGTATGTGGATTATGATTTTTTTAAAAAGAAACACCACCAACATTATTTTCCTTCCACATATTATAAGGAAATTTTAATGTATCTTTCTGATACTTCCCCTGTTACAGTCAATCAACCGTATCGATCTTGATGGATTAATGCTCACTTACAGCCAGTGAAGATCTTATTTTCCAATAATGAAGTTGCAACTATTTTGACCATCAAATGGAATATAGCCTCTTTTCCAGTGGTATAGGAATAAATGTTTTTATTGTCCACTGAGATTTATCAACCCTAGCCTTTACAAACAGCAAATGTCAAGATACTGCAAAATATAACATTTGTAAATAATACATCTGATGTGCATTTCTACTGATTCCTTCATTCCTTAGGCAGACTACATATATATTATATTCCGTTTTTGAAAAGTAACATATAGCTCCATTTTATTAATGATTGCACACCCATAGAAAAATGTAATACTGAGAAACTGTTCCATGAACAGCTGAACTAATGAAGGCTGATTTCCTACAGATGTATGTCCTGTGACCCTTACTGTCCTTGCTGTGACAATCCTATTTTCACATATGGTCTAGTTCCACATGCTGATCTGTGCTTGTGTTTCTGATTAACCAATCAGTATTTGCTGATTTCTGGGCTTTGTTACAAATGGAAAAAATGCCAGACACTTTCTTTAAACTGCAATTATCCTGTTTGTGTATAGGCCATGTATTGATGAAAGTAGCTAATTCTTTAAGGGCTCATCAACTATTTGGTGTTTTGTAGTTTTGACTGTTCCTCCTCCTCACTCCCCAAGATAAATCATTTGTAGCCTTATGCAATCAGATTCAGTTAAAATTTGGAATTTGATTGATCCACAGTATTGCATCCAATCTAGACATATTGTATGTGATAAAACTGTAAGGTCTTAGAGTAATTGACTCTTGAACATAATGGGTTATAATGCTGTCATTAAATGACTGATTGGTTGTTCTATGCTATTGCAAAGAAATCCTGTGGAAAAGAACGTCTGTAAAGTGCAGATGTTCATCCATCACAACTGGGGGTAGATTTGTTTCTTTTGATGTGTAATTGCAACTGATAATTGTATAGAAAAAAAATCAGGATGTTTATGTTTCAGATCTCTTTCTTTTAACATGCATGAACATGACATCTCTGTCCTAATGTTGGCCTGTCTATGACTCCTGACATTATCCCTCTTGCTAACCCACCCTGTACACGCATGCCCATGCAGTAGTGACCATCTTCATTATGTCTTGATTGTATTGACCATGCCTCTCCTGATCCCACCTACTAAAGTTCTGCTGGCTCTCCTTTTCTCTCAGCACAGCCCAGGACTCAGCATATATCTTACTGCTCGTGTTCCTTCGAGGAAACTGGCATCTAAAAATGCCCTCAGGGTAGCCTTAGACACAGGCTAGAGACAACACAATGCAGGTTATTTCCGAAGCCCCTACAGGAAATTATTGGTGTTATGATGCTTAAGTCCATTTGATAAATCTCTATAAAATTATTAGGTTTTTAATGAATCATTTGAAGGAATAAAGTTCATCAATGAATCGTCCACCTAAAGAGTGTTGCAATTGTTTAATAAAAAAATGAACAAGCAACATCTCCTACTTCTTAACATTTTGTTCATGGTGGTGTTAAGCCCTCATTTGTGTCTCTGCCTGTAGTCCTATGTGTTTATATTGATCTACATCTGCTTGGGAACTGTGTGTTCCTTTAATGTTTCCTTGTACCAAGCATGCCTACTGAATCTTGCATGTAAGCACGTGTGAGGATGTCTCTTACAGTGTGCATTTAACCTGAAGTACTTACCTGAATATGGGGGCTCTTAAAACTTTTATAAAATTAGTAGGCTCATGGGTACACTAAACAGGAAATAACATTGTCTGGAAGAGAAGGAAAAAATAACCTTAATATCCTATGATATAAAATAGAATTTCTGTCAATTTGATTGGTTTTAGTCCTTATTTAATTTACTACCCATTTTATAAGACACTGTCTTATGACATATGTCTTTTCCTCCTAAAGATTTTTAATGTCCTAACTGAAAGATTTCAGTGATTTCCAAATTTATTTCTTGTTTCCTTTGACAACTGCCATCATAAATAATGTGTACCCTTTTACCCTTTATCAAAAGAGGGTGCCTCAGTTTTAAGTTGGCCAATGTAAGGTGAAAAACAAAAGCAGCCAAGGTAATTTGTAATCTTCCTAAGACTCTAGGGATCTATAAACTGCCTTAAATTTACTTCAGTTACGAACTCCAGTTCAGACCATTGCTGGTTTAATTGCTAAGTCCTTATAATGTCACCATGGCAGCTCCTCTATGTCTACAAAAGTATTGTGTAGCAGTTTTGCTGGTTCTGTTACTAACACTTACCTTATAAAACCATAATTCCCATTTGTTCGTTGTGGGTTTTTTTCATGTTTCTGTCAGTTGGTATCTATCTGTGGTCTACTTCCTTTAGACTTTTTTTCCCCTTTAGTACAGAGCCTAACCCGCTGACACTTAGCTCATGGTGCAAAGTATTAGATACTGAGATGAGAACTAGTATCACGGGTCATATGAAGTCATAAATTGGATTTGCTGTACCTTTATTAAGACTGAAACAATCTCCCTTGTTCTTTGGCCTTTTTAAATTTTGCTCTGGAACAACATATTAGTCAGGATTTAAAACTCAGTAAAATAAAATCACCTACTAAATGAAATTCAATATGATTTCTGTACTATTTGTTCAGATTCAACAACTTTTGTTAGTATGTTCCTGTGAAGGAGTACCTGTAAGCTGACATTTTCCAGACCACAAGAAGTGGTTGCACACTTGTTTGGTGTTCTGTGGGCAAGTACCTGAGTAACCAGTATCATCGTTTCTCTTTGATTGGATTTGTTCTTGTGGAATTACCAGCTCTTCATCATTTAGTTTGATAAAACCTAACAGAATAAATTGTGAGTTTGCCCTGAAAATTTTCTCTTTCAGTGATATTGTTTTATGCTATTTATGTAATATATAGAAATGTGTATGAATTACATTTATATATGAGTATGAATGCATGCACTGGTGCAGTGAGAGTACTTAAAATTCTTTTTCATACTTTAAAGATTCAAATATTCACTGCACTCAGGAAGATTGTGGTGATAATGGTAGCAACTATCAAAAGGTTTTGTTTCAGCTGTATTTCATGTAATTTGATTTGTAATACTTTGTTTTCCTCCTTATATGTACAATCCATTATATAATGTTTTACTTTAGGACAGTTGAGTAGCTGGGTGTGGATAGCATTTCTTTATCAAAATAAGAATTCTGTGTAGTTTTGCAATATCCTCTGCTCTCCTCCTTTCCTGCAACACTGTATATTTTGAGTCACCTTTCTAATTGTGAAGAGAGTTATCACCAAAACTGAGTAGACTCCATTCTGAGAAAGCTTATACAAGGGAACCCAAATGGAATAATACTAATTTAACTACAATAGGACACATCAGATCTTGTACAGCATAGTTGTACAATCGTAAAACTATGATTGTTTTCCATGTGAAGTTTCATAATTGTGATTAGACCTAATCATTCTGTTTTGAGCACCCATACTAACTTCAGATTCTTGTTATAGAGGCATTTTACAGTGTATCCAAAAAAATGATAGAAAAAGGCTTTTGCAAAACTGTGAGAAGCTTTTACATTTGTAGAGAATGAATTAGGCCCATTTTCTTTGCTGTTGACAAAGTACGTTCCTTTTAATCTAGCCATTATAGGGAAAGTCAGCAAAAGCAGGGGAGGAAATACAGAGAGATTATAGGAAATGACTGTTTAAAATACATCTGCAAATGAGTAATGCTGGGCTTGTGTTGCAATACCCCATCAATTTTCCTAGTATTATATGCTACAGACATGCTACGCTGTGCATTTGTGTGTCATCTTTTTACAGACTTAAAGGTGCTTCTCTATTACCAGTCATCACAACATCTTATAACAAGAATTCAAGGCATGTGTTTTAATCCTGATTTAATAGGAAAAGTACTGACTTTATAGGTTTATGTATATTGTTTCATTTATCATTACTTAGACCCCAAGTTCCTTGTTTACTGTGAGGAAAATATGTCTCGGAAAGTCCTGGAAATTCAATCAAATTAAGGATTTAGTTCATAATTAATAATGATGTAATATGTTGAAATACTTGCTTACTTTTTGATCTGTTAGATAGCAGTAATGTTGCTCACTTTCACAGTAAGATGATCTTTCAGTCTTTGTTTCTACAGGCGTTAGCTTATTAAAGCAACAGAGCGACTTAGTATTCCTACTATTTTATGAATTTGTCATTGAAAACACTCTAACCTGTTTTTAAGAAGTGACATGTTCTGTCTTTTTTTTTTCCAAAATAACAAATCAATTAGTACCATTTACAAATTATTTGCTTTTAAAAGGACATTTAAAAATCAATTTTTTAAGCTTTAAGTCATTCATTCCTGCCTTTTATTGAGAACTCTAAAATAGATACATATTTTCCATTATTAAATTTTATAAACGAACTCATCCCTAGCCCAACTTTTAGTGTCAGTTTAAATGTAGAACTTATTTTTAAGAGCTAAAAATAATAATTTATTGATAAGGAAAAGTCAGACTGCAGTGTATCTGGACAAATAGTACTGTTGTGAGTGATAGATCTAGCTGAAGAAACTGTAGGAATCAGAATACAGAGTTCCAGGACAAAATGCCAAAGAGCTGTGAAGGCTGACTATTTTCAAATAAAAGCAATGTTCACTCTGGAGTCCAAAGCTCCCTCTTTTAAAGCTAGAAATAAACATCTGTTAGTTTTTCCATTGTAAACCTTCATTTTTATGGCTTTATAATAGGGTCATAAAAAGTCATTCCTTGCTGAAACTTGACATCATAAAAGGCTAGGAAAGTCCTTTGGGTAAGTAATAAATAGATTAAAGGATGATGGAAAGGTGTTTTTTCAGTACCAGCACACCAAAAGACACACAAATTCTCACCCTATTGTCCATTTGACTTGTACCCTTTAATCATAGTTAAAAGCTAAGCAGAATTTTATCTTTGAAAAGTGTACTTATGAATTCAGGAGATACTTCCCCAATTCCATCCCAAAATAAAGGGAGAAAACTCAGGGGGAGTGAACTTCTGTGAGGATCGGGCTCCACCAGCAGAATAAGCCTGAAGGTCATGAGACCTCTCCCAGAACTTCAATAATTCTTGGCCAGATTCTTGACCCAATGTATCTTCAAACCTTGCCTGTCACTTTCTTGCTTTCTTCCTAGTTTCTATCTTATTACAAGTTGTAGTCATATGAATTTTATTAAAATCTAGAGTCTTAGTATCTGCCTTACTAGTGAAATATGGATTTGCAAAAGTAAACAAAATAAAAATACATGGTCAAAACAGAAAAACCTTATAACCCAGCTGTGAAAATTAATGATTGCGAATTTTGTTATGTACAAAGTGGCAGCATAGGCCATGCTCCCTAAATGTCAATATCAAAAATGCATTTGTCTTTTCTTGGCTTTTTTAGTTCTGGCTGCAAAAGTGAGAAGTGCATGCTATTTTCAAGCTTCTGTGAATTCTTGGCTATGCTTACATGGCCTGTTTTCCTTGAGTGTGATCTTTCATTCACTGAAAATCGGTGGAAGAGAAGTGCAAAAGCATATCACTGATGCTGCTTTTAACTCTTCAGACATGACTCTAGCAAGCAACTACCAAATAACTCATTTAAGTTTAGCCATAAACAAGCCAAGCATGCTGTGACAAAAGTCCTTGAGGCAATGATCTGGAATCATTATTTAGATTCAGTTGCCAAAATATACTTAGATCATAAATGGAGACAAATCACTTAGAACTAAATAATGACAAAGTTGAATTTGAGGCATCACTAATGTGAGCAAAAAGAGTAATATATGGAATAAACTGGAGATAAGGTGCTTATCTGGCTCCTGCTTTTTGGGTGATTGGCCTGAGTACTGTTAATGTCCAAGTGCAGTGTTTGGAAATATACATGTGGAGAAGGCAAGTCATTCTAGTATAAATTCAGCTTCATTCAGATGCTTTTTTGTGTGTGTTTTGGGGTGGTTTTTTTGAGACATAATTACTCATTTTCTTCATTCATTATTTTAAGTATAAACTTTTAAACATTATTACTCTGAATTTGTATGTTTTTTACTTATTGCTTCTTAGTAACCTCCATGTATATTGCTAATGGTCCATGATCATTTAAAAGATGTTCTATGATTAAGGCATATTAAAATCAGTTGCATGGAACAGGCTCTGGTAGTTTTGGATTCCTTTTTATGATCCTTTTGTTTATGATGGATGTTCTACTTGTGACTACATGGTAAGGACTGATCTATTACTCAGTATATTGTAAAAAAATAAGGCTTCAGCAGTACTTAATATGAGAACTTTCTCTAATGGTGAATCATCCATGAACATTAGAAAGTTAGGTGCAAAGGAAACTTCTGTTTGGTACAAAGGACATTATTGTTTAATCTCATAGGTAGTTTCTCAAGCAGTTCTGCTATTGTTGAGGCCAGCATTTTTGTGATGGTAAGTAGGACTACCAGCTATAGCTTCAGAGAGACTGGATTGGCATTATGTGTATCTGAAATGCTAATCTAAGAGGTATGAAATGAAATACGTTTGGATGAATGAAAACACATGGTGATTTAAAACTCATAGCTAAGCACTGTTAAGATGAGGTTTATACTTTAATCAGAATGTGGCTTTTCATTCCTATAACTGCATCTCTGATTATGAATGTAGCAGAAAAATGATCTGGATGAGGGGATCGAGTGCACCCTCAGTCAGTTTGCAAGTGACACCAAGCTGGGCAGTAAAGTTGATCTGCTGGAGGGCAGGAAGGCTCTGCAGAGGGGGCTGGGCAGGCTGGGCCGGTGGCTGAGGCCACTGTGTGAGGTTCAACAAGACTGAGTGTGGGTCCTGCACCTGGGTCACACCAGCCCCACGCTGCGCTACAGGCTTGGGCAGGAGTGGCTGGAAAGCTGCCCAGTGAAAAAGGACATCAAGGTGGTGGTTAACAGCTGGCTGAATGTGAGCCAGCAGTGTGGCCAGGTGGGCAAGAAGGCCAGTAGCATCCTGGCTGGTATCTGAAACAGTGTGGCCAGCAGGACTAGGGCAGTGATGGTCCTCCTGTACTCGGCACAGGTGAGGCTGCACCTCGAATACTGCATTCAGTGTTGGGCCTCTCACTACAAGAAAGGTATTGAGGTGCTGGAGCGTGTCCAGAGAAGGGCGAAGAAGCTGGTGAAGGGTCTAGAGAAAAAGTCTTATGAGGAGCAGCTGAGGGAACTGGGGTTGTTTACCCTGGAGAAAAGGAGGCTCAGGGGAGACTTTACTGCTCTCTGCAACTGCCTGAAAGGAGGTTGTGATGAGGTGGGTGTTGGTCTTTTCTCCCTAAGTGACAGAACAAGAGAAAGCAGCCTCAAGTTGTGTTTGAGGTTTAGCTTGTGTTTGAGGGGAGGTTTAGATGGGATATTAGGAAAAAATATTTACCAAAAGCAAGCACTGGAACAGGCTGCCCTGGGAAGTAGTTGAGTCACCATCCCTGGAGGTATTTTAAAGACATGTAGGTGTGGCACATAGGGATATGGGTTAGTGGTAGGCTTGGCAGTGTTAGGTTTACTGTTGGACTTGACCTTAAAGTTCTTTTCCAGCCTAAGTGATTGTAGATTCTATGAAGACAGAGACCACAAATGAAAAATAAAAATCATCAGGTTGGAGGAACAACTGATAAAGAAGTTGTTTGTCAAGTAGAGTTAGATAAGGTTTTTCCCATAGTAGTGCCAGTTCCTAGTTCAGCGTAACATGGTGTAACTATTTAATAACAAGAATAATTAAAATTGCCAGAAGAAAAACTGTTAGATAAATGTGAAAGGTGGTAAGATAAAGTATGGAAATAGCCCAGTAGTTAGTACAATACAATTTAATTTACTGAAGCAGCATTTGTTTCATGTTGTTAATTCCAACCTCAAATACTAATTGAATTAATTTTTACTAAATGTATCAAGTTTACCACTTGAAAAAATGGTGGGAGAAGGAAGGATTAGCAATTATTTTAGATCTTCATAGTTTGTGTCTGCCAAAGAAGAGAAGTGAAGCTAAAGATAGAAGTAGATTCATACTGTCTACTCTAGTACAGTTGTCTCAGTGCTTAAGAAGTATGTAGTGACCAGTAACTCATGGGAGCTGGTCTGAATCCTAAAATTAGCATGTCTAAGATCTGTTTAAATAGATTTTAGGTAAATATAATAGTTCTCACTAATATCCATGGTAGTTACCAAAAAAACATCCAGCAAATCCAGAGGATTAGTCCCCTATATTGATTTGGCTCTGGATCATTTACCTTGCTAGAACATACTTTGTTTTGGAAGGATCATCCTTGGTAGCATGGCCAATTAAGGAAGGAAACTAGGAAAGAGCTCCAGAATATTTTCGTTAGCAAAGCCATAATCCAAACTGAGTGCCTAAGCATTCAGTAATGCAACCATAAGTAAATGCTATTTATGAAGAATTAATTAAGCTTTTGCTATCTTTCCCTTTTAGTGCTAACCTTTCTAGGGAATTTACTTTTATTTAGACAATAGCACTTCTTTTTTGTATCTTTTATACATGGGAGAATCAGAAAAAAAAAAAAAAAGATTTCTTAAGCAAGCTTCAACATGTCCATTTGATGTTTTACTATTCTAGTGTGAATTTCTTCAGAAGAGATATAGATTAGCTTATCCTCACTTAGAGAAGAAACTGGTTAATGCAATGCCAGATCAGGGTGGTTATATCAGTCATATGAATCTTATAAAAAGCCAAAGACAGGCAATAGTATTTGCATTTAATGAAACAGTGATTTTTGTAATGTGGCTGACTAAGGGAAAGAAACATGCCAATAAAAATCTCATCAGGTGAGGGCTTTGACAGCATCTCAGTATCCTTGTCACCCAGAGCTGTCGTAAACAAACTACTGATAAGACAATGATAATAATTAACGTAGTGTTAATGGAACATAGATGCTTACAGCTATTTTTCAGCTACAGTGAGGTGAATGAATGCCAGGCAGTGCATGTGGCATAACATTGTAATGTGCTTCTTTTTTTATTTGCCATGGTAGCTGTTGGATCTCTTATTATTTTCAACCACAGATCCTTGCTGTAATCTGGTGGTATTCATTTTTGGCCTCAAAGAAACTGTACATCACATCATAATATTTAGAAGTATCTAATGGAGTAGAATCTCATGTATTGTGCTTTCAAAACTAGCTGTTTTTTAAAGCTGAATCACCAAGTGAAAATTCTCTCCTTCATTCTGTGGGTATAATATAATAATAGTTCATTGTTAATGAAGATCAGCCCTATCTAAAAAATAACCTTTTTACTGATAAAGCTACTGTAAAAAAGAAACAAAAATAATCTTGAGTTGTTAAATATAGCAAAAGGCCTCAGAACATTTCCTTCTCTCCTTGCCTCCCTCCCTGCCTTCCCTCCCTGCCTTCCCTCCCTGCCTTCCCTCTCTGCCTTCCCTCCCTGCCTTCCCTCCCTGCCTTCCCTCCCTCCCTGCCTTCCTTCCCATATATCATTTTTGGCTAAATGCTGAGACGTTTGGCTGACAGCCCAGATGTGTTCCCTCTCTGGGACTTCTGGCATCACCGTTAAAGAACTTTAGGTTGTTTTTCATGGGTAATTTAGGCAAATAATGAAACACATTCCATGGTGTTTCTAGGCACAGGACACAGAAAACATATTAGCTTTTGTCTTGGCTTGCTATGTCACCAACTAATCTCTGATAGTAAAAAGAAATACCACCTCTTTGCCTTTTCTTTGTCAAGGCATTACCTGACTGGGATTTTGTTCTTGCAAATGTGGTTTGAATCTGTCTAGATGCTACATCTTAACTTCTTTTCTAATCCTTCTTCACCATGGCTTTCTAAATCTTTTTTGTAAACGACATGTTTGGTCAGATGTATAGACTCCAACCATTTAAAAATAAACTGAGGAATAAATTGAAATAAATGCAGGTCAGATTAGAATGTTACCCTCTCAGGTAACACACAATAAAATTGTTCTCACCCTTGGTCCTTAGTGTTCTTCCCTTTTTTTGTATTACCCTTGGCCTGTTCCTTGCATAAGCTCCCTATGCAAATAGGAGGTCTTACCCAAGGACTATGTGAAACTGTCCTTGAGATACAAGTAACTCATGGAACACAGGCTTTTTTTTATTCCTGTTTTGGTAAATAGTGTTGGGGGTTTTGACTAAAAATGTTAGTATGTTTGAACATCTCTGGTCTCAATTTCTAATTTGCTGATTATCAGAAAAACTTGCTTTCAGTTGCAAATGGTTTATTAGCCTTCGTTGTGGTAGAGAATATTTTAAAGTTATGGTTTGAACACTCCCTTACACAAAGTAGCAAAGGACAAATTTGAAGTACCCAAATATATATATATTTTTTTTTCCAAATGACATGCTTCTTGAGGACTAACACGTGATTTTTTTAATATTAGAGTTGGCAACACCACTGTTCCAAATCAGAAAACACCATTATATAAGAAATAATAGCACTGGCATTCTCTCAGATTCTTCTATCTTTCCAGAGAATAGAAGCCTCTTATCTGATCAATAATGTGGAAAAAACCCCACATTTCCATTAAATGTAAGGGCTTTCTGATTCACAGACCATCTTTTTGTTTTGTGTTTCTGACACAATTGTGTCCTGTTCCATGACAGTGGTTTGTCATTGCTGCAGGAAACATGAGAATGGCAACAAAAATGTTCTCATAAAAATTACAAAATTTTTGCTGTTATGACTATCTAGTGAGTTGCACTTCAATTTTGGAAAATAAGTTCTTAAAATTATGCTCATAAATGACTTTAAATAAGCCTACTTGAAGGCTTAGAGTACCACAAGTACCTGATCTCTGTAAGACAGCTCTCTTCAAAGTCAGGGCATTTGTTTGGAAGGTGTGTACTTACATAGTCAGGAAAATGTTTCCAGTGTGGGGAATGCAGAGCACAGCTGAGCAAAGCTCCAGTGTGAATAGGGCATCAAACTTCTTGTATAATTCGGGAACACAGCAACAGAACAAATGTAGCAGACAACCCTACTGTGTGCTCAGCTTTTCCATCCATCCAGTCCTAAAGAGCTAATGTTGCTGAAAGTGACAGCTTACCATCTTAGACTGTACTGTGTAATACGTTTGACTTTGTAGAGCACAGATCCTGCCACTGGCTAGCTTGTACTGTGTGCTGTACGCATGCTCTGTACTCCTCTAAGTGACTCATCTGTGGGTCCAGCAACATGAAACAACTGCAGCTTTCCCTTGAGCTCTCCCACAGATGTACAAGAGTTTGGAAGGCAGGTCTGGGCTTGAGTATGGGCTTGAGCTCATGTGCAAGAGATGCTATTGATGTAACCACAGACTTTTGTGCATTTAGAAGTTACATAGATCTTAGGAACATACGGCAGTTTGATTGATGTCAGTTACATCAATGCATTTTAAGCATGGTATCTTCTGTAATTTTGGTTTTGGGTTGGTTTTTTTTTTTTTTGCACTTAAGAAGACATCAAAAAAGGTAGGTAACTTCAGAGCTGTAGTTCATAAAGATTTAAATTGAAATGTTATGTCATCTTTCTGTTTTTAAGTTAGCTTAAAGTATCATCTGTGCAGAGGTTTAACAATTGAAAGAATGATCTATGAATTTTAAATTAATGTTACTTCTGATAGAAAGCCGAAAGAGGTTATGTTTTTGACAGAAAATAACTCTTCTTACTTATTTTGATAAATAACACACATTCATTATGTACTTTTAGATTTCCCACTAGTAATAGAATAATATTTGGGGGTGGCCTTGGTCCCTCTTGTGCACAGGCCATAAGAAGTGATTTTTGTTTATATTTTTCTTATAAAAAATGAAAGAGGGTAGGGGTTTTGGGGCTTTTGTTTTTTTTCCTTTTAACAATATTAAGACCTTCAGAGAGATTTAGAAAAGTATTTCCCTAAGGAAATAGGTTGCAACTTTTTTTAGGGTTACAACTTTATAAAGTTGCAATCAACCTAAAGATACATTTTTAGGAAAGTTCTCTGAAATCTTATTATTACTCAAGAGCAATAAAAGATTGAATCTATGGAAAAATACAACTTTCCATCAGACTTAAAAATGAGAGCTGATAAATAACATTCCATAAGTCAACTCGCTATCAACTTGTAGTACTTGGACTTGTCAACATTTTACCCCAACTAGCCACTGTTTTTGCACAGGTGCCAACAGCTGCTCCATGAGAACAGGCTGGTGGGGAATGTGTCACACAGCCCCTGCCTGCCTTGAAGGATGGAGGCTTTTACAGATTGCTCGCATGGGCACTGCAGCACTATCCAGCTGCATCTTGCAAAGATATCTGATATATATGAATGCACAAGCAAACATTAATACCGATAGAGATCACCAGATCTCTATCTCTCCGTGCCGACACGTGAGCTTGAAACAATATGACACAGTCCTTCCTCAGCCTAAACAGCTCACTGAGCTTGACAAGGACTCTAATGGAAGACGAGCAGTTCTGCATCGTAAGACTTTTGATGGAAAACATAAAAGTACTGCTCTGTCTGACCGCTCTCTGAACATGCTAGAAAAATGACAGATTGTCAAAATTAGGTGCCATGTTGTTCACAAGAAAACAAAGCAAACACGATGAAAGCTTTTACTGGTAGGCGCAGGTTTAGTTAAGACTGTTTTGCCAGCACCTTGCAATTATACATTAATGGCAGTTTATTCAAACAACTGCTAGTCCATAAAGAAAGAATATTATTTCAGTAGGCTGAAATTTGGTAAGTTTTTCAAAAGTGGCTTTTCTTCTCTTTAAGCCATGCAGGATAAATAACTGAAATGGTTGTAAAGTCCAGACTGAGTTAAGACACATATATTGAAAGCTTAAGCTATGGATGTTGGTTTGTGGAGCCCTTTGCTTACATCAATAACAGAAACATTCTTTAAATCTTGTGGTTATGAGAAAAAAGCTGGAAAATATGGCCTGGCATGACCAATACTATTTCTGTCTTTGTCTATTGGCAGCCTGAAGCAATTATTCCAAGAAGTGTGAATTATCCCATTTTCACTTTGTACACTTAAAAACAATGCAAAAGGGAAACTGCATACATTGTGATAGATGTATTTGAATTTTCTGGTTTCTTCATTTTTCTAGTCTTTAATTTAAAATTGATTTTCTTCTGTAAATCATTTTTGGTCTTCCCATACTTCTTTTGAGGTTTATCTTGTATAGTATTATTTCTAGTTTATGTTAAATGTTTTAAATTAAAATGTCTGATATGTTGT
Source organism: Falco naumanni (assembly GCF_017639655.2). Classification (NCBI taxonomy): domain Eukaryota; kingdom Metazoa; phylum Chordata; class Aves; order Falconiformes; family Falconidae; genus Falco; species Falco naumanni. Next base: position 31,693,495 of record NC_054057.1, read on the forward strand.
TTCTAATCTTTAACTTAAAGGTTTGATAATACCCCTTTGTTAAAAGGGAATTAGGCCTTTGAATATTTCTAAGTCCCACAAGATGTTTTTAGTAAAATCCAAGGCTTGCTTTAGTTGTGAGAGAAGCTGCCAGGTTTTATTGACATACTAATAATCCCAAATGGGAAAATTTGTAATGAGTACATCCTTTTAGATGAGTGCTGTGTGCCCTTGAGATGTCTGGTTATGTAACTTAGACATTTAGGGATGGTAATACAAAAGGAAACATCAGCAGCAAGACAGAAGTCTGGCTCTGATATTAAAAAAATAGAGGTTTGTGCATTCTACAATGGAAAAGAAACAATAAGCTACATTACTCTTTTTGTATACTGTTCATAATCCAGATGTTTACCTTTACTGCTTTAAAGGCTGTTTGTCTCATAATGCTCTTTGTATTAATGCTTGATTATATCTTACCTGCATCTTTGGTTCCAGCTAACACCAGTTGATAGTGAGAACTGCAAATATTTTGCCATCATAATCATCATCGTAAATCATAGGCCTTAAAGTCTGCCTTGTGTTTAGAGGAATCATTTTTTTTATTGACTGTCTTCCATAATTAATAGCACTTTACTTTGTAAATCAAATTAGCCCACTTTTTCTATAAAGACTTAGCGTAAGATCATTTTTTAAAACACTAAATGACCTTGACAAAAACAAGGGATCGATAACATGTTGATTAGCAGATTGTTTTCTGTAATATTGGATGCTTCCCTTGTTGTTAGTTTTTCCTGTTTTAAGACTTGAAGAGGTTGAAGGTCATCAATACCTCCTGATAATTCTGTTTTCCATAAACAGTTGATTCTACTCTTGTCTTACACTGATGGATTCACTTTAGACATGTGTGTAGATTTTCCTAATGTGTCTTTTAATCTACATTTTTTAAATTACAAGATTCTAGTGTGTGTGTGTGGTGTGTGTGTGTGTCAGCTATTTTGCCAGAAATAAATGCAATTTTTGCTTTAATGGAGGAGAACGTAGGTTCTGATTATTGCCTGAGATTTACTTCACTGTTGCCACAGCTAACAGCTGTGCCAATGTGATGTGGTGGTAAAAGCAACAGACTTTGAGGTGTAGATTCAGCCACCTTAAGAACATACTTTCCAGCTGTTATTAATTCTTCTATGTCTTAATTCCTCATTTATAAATAAAAGCAATACAATTGCCATAGGTAAAGGAAGTCAAGGTACTTCAGATCATAGACACCTCAGCTAAAATGGTGATGAAGGGCAATGGGATGCTGTGGATACTTAAATATCAAAGGTAGACTTAAGTACCTGCTCTAGTTAATGAGAAACTAGCAATTCTATCAGGGAGGAAATGGCAATACTGAGACATTTGTTTCTGTCTCAAGCAGGCATTAAGCATCCATACTTTTTGTTGAATGAAAAGACTTAAAAAGCAAATCTAGAATATTCGTGACATTTTTCAGTCAGATAGTTAGGCTTTTAATGCCTAAGTATTTTTTAATTTAATTTCAGTAAAATTTCCTCAGGCTGTGTTCTCCCGCATAATTTTCAAAAGTTTTTAGTGCATGCCTAGAGTGGGAGCTCCAGCACATCAGAGGTGTTTGCAGGGCCAGTGACCCTACTAACACTGGGCACAGTGCTTTTCCCAACTCCTACATAAACTTCATCAGCACTTGCTTGAGGATGAACACAGAAGGCCCAGACCAGTTCCTTCTGTTCAACTTATTCATCAATGACCTGGATGAAGGGACAGAGTGTACTCTGAGCAAGATGCTGATGATACAAAGTTGGGGGGAGTTACTGAAAATACTAGGAGGCTCTGCTGCCAGTCAGCAAGACCTCAACAGACTGGGGAGTTGGGTGTAGAGGAACCTAATGAAGTTCAGCAAAGGCAAGTGTAGGGACCTGCACCTGGGGAAGAATAACTCCATGCACCAGTATAGGCTGGGGGATGGCCTGCTAGGAGGCAGCTCTGCGAAGAAGGACCTGGGAGTTCTGGTGGACAGCCAGTTGCCTGTGGGCCAACAGTGTGCCCTTGTGGCCAAGAAAGCCAATGGGATCCTGGCGGGCATTAGGAGGACCATGGCCAGCATGTCAAGGGAGGTGATCCTCCCCCTCCGCTCTGCTCTGATTAGGCTGCATCTGGAGTACTGGGTCCAGTTCTGGGCTCCCCAGTTCAAAAGAAACAAGGAACTCTGGAGAGGATCCAGTGGAGGCTACGAAGATGATGAGGGGACAGGCCCATCTGCCTTATGAGGAAAGGCTAGAGAGCTGGGCCTGTTTGGTCTGGAGAAGAAAAGGCTGAAGGGGGGAATCTTATACCAGTGTCTACAAATATCTTAAGGGTGAGTGTCAAGAGGATAGGCCCAGACTTTTTTCAGTGGTTCCCAGTGACAGGACAAGGGGCGACAGGCACAAACTGCAACACAAGAAGTTCCACCTGAATGTGAGGAAAAATGTTTTTACTTTGGGGGAGACCAAGCACTGGATCAGGCTGCCCAGAAAGGTTGTGGAGTCTCCTTCTCTGGAGACATTCAAAACCTGCCTGTTCGTGATCCTGTGCATCCTTCTGAAGGAGAACCTGCTTTATCAGGGGGTTGGACTAGATGATCTCCAGAGGTCACTTCCAGTCCTGACTATTCTGTGATTCTGTGATTGTCTCTGGCTGAGCAGGATTGATGTTTTTAGTGGAATAGACAGAGGCCCTTACCCTTTTGATTCACAGTCCTGCTCATAGTCACAGAGCCATCCAATATCCTTGACTTCAGATCTTGCCCATGTCCTTGCTCAGATCCTAGGATCAGCTACGAGGCAAACATGTTTCTCAGGGGTTTGTGCATTCTGTCCTGGAAAATCTAAGAGGATAGAGACTGCACAACCTCTCTAAGCAAACTATTCTGGTGCCTTCATTGCCTTCTGGTACCTTTGATGAAAAAAGTTTCATGTGTCCTATCAGAGCCTCTCTTATTCCAATCTATGCTCTTTGTTTCTGCCACCATACACTATCATGAAGAGCCTGGCTTAGTCCCGTAGGCACCAGCAGGCTGTTATTTGTTCTCCCCAAAACTGCTTCCTCTCTAAGCTGAACCAAGTCCAGGTCCTTCAGCCTCTCCTTATAGGACAAATGCACCAGTGTTAGAAAATTAAGAAGTCTGTCAAGTTCAGCAGTTGTCTTCCTGCTCCCAGGTGCTGAATGTGTCAAGGAGTGGTAGTTTAGGTGCTTTTGTCTCATTTTTCCCCATGTGTAAATCACCTGCCTAGGCTGCATTTCACATGGTGCCTTAAGGCCGTCAGGATGCATTGTGCGAGTCTGGCTGGACGGTGACTGTCCTACCAGCATCTAGAGCACCTGCCCTCAGAGCACACTGTTTGTCTCATAGATAAATTCCACTCTTTTACATTCTCCAAGCACAGCAAAGAAAAATAGGAGTCTCTTGAAGCTGGGCTCCCTATGAGGCCTTTGCACTAGGGAAAATCTATTTACCTCAACTTTAAAACTATTTCCATCAGGAGGATTTGTTGCCAGTGCTTCTTATGATTGTTAGTACTTGTAATGCTAACGCTTTGTTGATACCATGGTGCTTCATGTACATTGGTGGTGAGACTGCTCATCTTCTCTTTTATCTATAACACAAAACTTCTGCTCATATATTGAACAACTGAGAATGGCGATCAGGTCTGAAAATTCAATCATTTACTTAAACTCTTAACTATGTGTAACTTTGGGTATCTTGTTACACCTCATCAGCAAAGACCTGAAAAGAACTTTCTTTCCTGAGTCCAGCATTTAGGTAAAACATTCAGCTTTAGACCTGAGAGACAGCAGGAGCAGAGATAAGTGAAGAAATAAGAGAATGTTTATACAGAGCTCATATTCTTAACATAATCACATTTAAATATAACCAAATTGATTTTATTTTTTTTTTCCTTTGGCTAAAAACAAAGGGAAAAGAAGTTTTACAAACATAAGCAGTATACAAAGTAAAGAACACTGCTAAAATCAGACTTTCAAGAGTGCATTAGGTTAATGCCCTGAAAGATCAAGACTGAGATCCTGACCCCAATGAAATTGGTGAGAATTTTACTTTTGAATTAGCAGGGTCAGATTTAATTCTAGTTACAAGATGTCAGGGTGTAAGTTCCCTTACCAGCTATTAGGATATGAGAGTTTTAAAACTGTCTAACATAATCATCAAAATATGAAGTTTGTGAAGAGCATTTAGTTTCTGCACAAAACTGTTGCTAAATAGGAGTGAGATAAGGATACAAAACTGAACACAGAAGATATCATTATTTCAAATAAATATCTAAAGATTTTAGTTTCTATAACAGCATTTAGGTTTCAGCATTTTTTAATGGAACAGGAGATTAAAAGCATATTGATTGGAAGGAGCCTGTAATATGCTACGTGAAAGCCAAAACTCATTTTACGTAAATTTTGTTTACAGTACTTTCTTATAAGTGTGTTATGCAAACTAAAAGTGTGCAGCCTACACAGGTTAATCCATAGTTATAACTACTATTATATATTTTTATTTCAAAAATATTTAAATGTAATTAAGTAATTTCTTACAGTGTAATGTAATATGTTTGTCAGAGAGGTGTAAGAAAACATTGCTAGAAAAATTTTCATCTTATGATAATTGGAAGAGTGGTAAATAATAGTTAAGAAAGGTCAGTAACATAGTTGTCTGGATGAATTGGTCTATGTATGTTTTTGAAATAGCTAAATGGAAGTTCAAACATCTGGAAATCACAAATGTAGATTGTTTGGGAAATAAATTATTTTAGATAATGCTGACCCTGGAAAGGACTAAATGGTGATGTCTGGTAATGAGCTGAACAGGAGCTGTTGAGGGTGATTTTGTGACTTGGAGAGCAGGTAGGATCTTTGGCTTTATGAGCAGGGGAATGAGGCTTATGTGTAGGAAGGTGACTCTTTAAACTTCATATGGTTTTCATGAGACCATTGCTGTGATGCTGTATGCAATTCTAGTGTCAAATCTTTAAAATGAACATTGAAAATTGAAAAGATTTCTGAAAAAGCTGCAAAAATTGTTAAATGGTGGGGGAAAACTACCAGGCAGTTGAATCTTAAATTATTCATCATAAAAAGGAAAAGATTAAATTATGAGATGATCATAGCAAGTACCTGCATGGGTGTCATTTAATTGTCAAAGGTTGTTTGGGCTGTTTGGTTCAGTAGATGAAGGTATTACAAGGCACAGAAGCTGCAAGTAGGTCTATTTGATGTAGCAATGAAGAACAGAAATGCTCATCAGTAGGCATAATAAAATGGTGAAAGAATTGTCTCACAAGTCATTGCCACTACAGTTCCCTGAGAACAAAAGTAACAAGGGGAACAGGATCCCACAATAAGAATGCCAAAATAAACAAATATCCCTTCCTAGAATATCAGTCACATCACTGGTTTCTTACAGTGATGTGAACCCCCAAGTCCTATGGAAAAGTAGGGGAGAGATTTATTTTTAATTTGCATCTTGCATGCTAAAAGAGAAAGGACAAGAACCATTTCTGTGAAGTATTTTGGAAGGACAGCTTTTGTGATGCTTTTTCAGGCACTTCATTCTGTGGCTTTGATTTCTTTGACTTGTCTTTTCACCAGACCTCATTGTCTGCCAGAGATTAGTGACATTCAGAAGACTTTAAAGCTCCATTTTTAGAAGATGTATAAGCATTATTTCACACAATGTGAACAGATATTTTCAAAGTGACATATACATAGGAACTTAAGTTCTATTGATTTTCATTACAGCGCCGTGTGGAGTGATCTCCAAAACTTCACCAAGCCAAGTGAGTTGCGTTAGGAACAGAGCAAAGTTGTTAGAAAGATCATGGCGGGGAACTCTGGATGCCCTGTAGCTGTCACCTAGTGGTGATCCCAGTACCAACAGCAGCTCACCAGAGACTAAAGCTGCATTTTGGGAATTGCCACTGTCACAAAGTTCCATTAGTCCTTCCGCACAGCATTGTTGTTTGGACTTAGCTTCTGAATTTGGATGATCCATTTTAAAGATCAATTCCTTCATCTTTATTTAGGACTCTGTCAAGTCTCCTTTTGATTTGAAGACTGTCACTCATCTAAATGTGGTTGCAATCTGGGAATTCTGAAAGAAAAAAAGGGTGGTTACTTATTATGGAAACTATTGCTCTTCAAACCACTTCCCTGAATAGAGCCATAGACCCCATCGTTTTCCTGTTTCATTCTTCCTAATAATTCTTAAATTAGAGAAAAAAACCTGTGCCAGTGTGGCAGTTGTGGCTGTGACTCTTAGGTATATTTGCGTAACCCCTCTGAGGGCTGAGTATGAGGCTGTAGATAAAATGCAGCACATTCCCCAGCAGACAGCAGCCTTGATGTGCATAATTTACTGTATGGATCTAGTCACAGCAACTAGTAAGCAATAAGTGCTTGGTTTTTTAAATACTCAGAGCATCTAAAGAATAGTTACTAGTTTAGGGGTTTTTAAACGACCAGTGTAAAAGCTGTAAAAGTAATGTTTTGTTTGTCATGTTGTGATGGACTGTGTACATTTATCAGAGAAATGATGTGTATACGATAAAATGGAGTGCTCAGTTAGGAGACTGTAACTCTCCCCGACTGAGAGCACAGCACAGATTCTGTGATCTGAGAGTACAGCCTCTTAAAACTTCAGCATTTAAAAAATCAGAGAGCTTTCTTATGCAATCCTGCGTAGAGGGAGGGAAAATCCTTTTAGTCCAGCAAACATCTGGGAACTCAGGAATGAAAAAAAAGTACCGATTGGTTCTGACAGCTGCCTGCTTTGCAGCGGTATTTAACCAGAATTATTTGAAACAGATTGATATGAATAATGAAAGACTGCATGATGTATGACAGAAATAAACTTTACCACAATCTAACTCATTAATGAAGAAACAATGTTACATATATAAGAAAAATCCTTATTTACTGTTTACCTCATTTGTGATATTTCATTTTTAATAACCTGACAACAAATAAGATTTTTATAATAATTTTCTCCATCAGGTATTGCAGGTATTTCACTATGAAATAGGTTGAATGGGACGTCATTGTCCTTTAACTTTAACAAGTACTGCTGATGGATGTGGCCCATTTAAATGTACAACAGAGAGCTGAACTAGATAATGAACTTATTATTACTCTCTGAGGATTACAGGTTAGTCCCAAAGGAGTGCAGTAAGCTAGAGAAAATCCATATCTACTGGCTAAACAATAGCCAGAAGGCTGACTGGAGATATTGATTTACTTTCTAGGCCATTTAGACCTTAATGGTGGAGAAAAGCTGAAGTGCTGTTTACTTTTCTGCCAGAATCGACCAAACAACCAGTCCATTTTTTACAGACTTTTGATTGATTTCGCTTAGAGGAATTAGAGGTGATTTATTTTTAAGCTGAAAGCAACTCGTAAATATCTCCCACTACACAGGTTCCCTGAGAGTAAATGTTAAGTGGAAATACTTACTGAGAAATACTTTGCTGCAAATCAATGTGAGCAGGTAATACTCCTCGATAGGAATGGTCAGGTGCTGGACACCTTTCTCAAGAGTGGTCAAGCCTCTGGTTGTACTACATGAGACACAGCACTTTTAGAAGTCCCATCTTTTGCGAATGGGTCTGAAGCTGATTGCTTGGCTGAATTTGTTCCAGCTGTACCATGCTGACTTAGAAAAGGGCCGTGGCTGTGGGAGCGTAAGTGGTGCTCAAGGTCAATAGTGAGCAGCTTTAATATTTGATGGATGAAAACAGTAATTTATCATGTGACAATTGCCCATGATACCTCAAACTCACAGCAAGTATCTAACTGTAAGGAGCAACATAAAAAGCAGGCTAAGATTCTGGGTGAAGTATTTTCAAAATTAGACAAACTGTAAGAGATGCTCCTGAGCATACTGCCATATATAGAGACACAGCTAAATAAAAAATAATATGGTCATTTTTTCCTAGAGATAACCTGCCTGGAAAATGGCTTCGGTTTGTACCAAAGACTGTCAGGTATATTAGGGCTGTGATTGTAAAAGATAGGTTACCATTGTAATTCCTTAGCAGGTTCTCGTGGAACTTACAAAAGTAGAGCTGGTATGTTAATAATATCCCTATGAAGAGAGAAAGCTACAATTTTATATTAATTACAAACACATAGTCTATAATTGCTACTTAGGAAAATTCTACTGGAACATTTTTTTTAGGGCCTTGCAAAGGTAAGACCTTTTTTCAGAAAACATTGCATAGTTCTGCCTTAACATAATGGCCTCTCTTGTCTGCTGAAAACAGCTCTGTTTTCACTAAACAGGCTTGGCTTTTTCCCTCCTCACCAGCCCCTTCTCTAAGGGAGTTATCCTTGGTTAATACTCTGCTTATATCTTAACACAGAAGCATATACCTGTTACTTGAAAACTATAATTGCAGTCAGCTCTAGGGCTCACACAAGAATGTGCAGATATGTATCTTTTGAATCTGAAAGTTGTCTTTCAAACTTACCTGTGTCTTATGCCACCTAAGCTACCGGCTAAATCATTAATCCTACACTGAGACATTTGGTTCAACCTCAGCACCATGCCACATAGCTGAAAGACGATGGGAAGAACTATTCCAGTATCTTCCCTTTCTCTGGCCAAGCCCCTAAACAACAGAAAAATTGCACTACTGTGAGGTAAGAGTCACTAGGACTTTGTTACATACTGTACAACAGTAATAACTTTTTACTGCCCCTTTGTGCTTGTAGACTGATGCCGAACAACTACATAAAAGCTAAGAATTTTAGCATATAACTTCATCCTAGTTTTTCACTCAAGATTAAAATTAAAAATGATGGATTACTGTGTATTCTTAGTCGAAAAGCTGAAAAAGTTTGGTACACCCTGTTTTTTTTTTAAAAGAATGTCTTTTGTAGACAGCGTGCTAAGGTTTTACTTAAGAATTTAGTGTAGGCTCTTGTGAAGTCCCAAGCACAAAATTTTACAGTCTGTTTCATACATGATTTCTCTGAGCTTTTTTATTTGTTAAGATTTAGAAAAGTTCACTTGCTCTTCCTTAGATGTAATATTGTAGAGCTATATTTCATGGGGTTTATTACTTTTCTTCAGCCCTAAAAAGTTTATGGCAGAATACGTTTTGAAGACCTGTTCTAGATGTTAAGCTTATATACTTTAATATACTCTTAAGATTAGGTTTTTTGAAAGAAAGCCAAGCCTGCAAGCTAAATTCTGTGAGCTTTATACAAATACCGAGTGTCAGTCGAAGTATTAGCTGCAGTTCTCACGTAACTACAGTGAACTCTGTGAAGCAGCACTTTATGTGCTGATAATTTGTATTTCCTCACAGTTCACAAAAAGCTATGCATGTATGTTAACAAAAGATGTAAGGCTGATGTTTTTTTCCTGTATGTCAAATAACATGTCTAGATATAAAAAATTGTGCCTGTTTAATACAAGGTTTGTCTGTTTGTTTTGTCCTTTTCTTGTTACTTTTTTAATTCAATCTATAAAATGATTGAACGGGAACAAATGATAGAGTACATAGACTTTCATTTAAGAGTGGCTTTATTTGGCTTAGTTTAGATCAGTTAGAAAATTATTAACAAACTTAAATTTACAAAGTTTTATGCTGAAATATAGTCCCAATTCTGCAGGTGTTGAAGTGCTTCATTTTATCTGTATATATGAGTAACTCTGATTTCCATTTCTTAGTTTAATAGCATACATCAAACAATCTGTACTTGTTTGTTTAAGTTTAGAAAACTGGTTAAACTAGTGCAATTTTCAAGTCAACCCGTCTTAGGAATACTGCAAATTTGAAGAAATCAGATCAATGCTTCCAAAAGACAGTATCTTCATTGACCATGTTTGATTTCCTTATCAAGTTTAAGTCCTAAAGTATTACTGATTTTAAAGCAAGAATGATTGCTTCCATTTGCCTCAGGAGCTGAAAAGCAGTAAGGATGAGGTTCAAAGAAATGTAAATCGAGGGGTGGAGGAGTGGTGGGTGGCTGCAGTCCTCGCAAGTGAAGTGCATTAGGAAGGAAAACAACAGCTGGTAGTATGGAGCTGCGAGAGATTTTAAAAAGCTGGAGTGCAATAACGATTAGAAATGCAATACGGAGCTGTAGTATAAGAAGTAAGACCAAGGCACTGAACAAGACAAATACAATTTAGGCAGAAGCACAGGTCTAATTACAAGGTTTACTTTATGGCTTAGTGTTATCACCCATAATGGTTGATTCCTCACCAGTTGTCTGGCTGCAGAAAAGAAACCTACTAGACATCGGTGCTAAATTTACTGTTTCTGTAGCATATGATTATCCAAAAATTAGAAAGCCAGAAGATTTCTTGAAGTGATCTTTGTGTATATCCCTGTGAAAAAGGTCTGTATCTATAGACTTCCCCAAAGTGGAATGCATATAATTACTGGCACATTTCATAGAAGGTGCATAGGGAAACATTTTACAGATTTATTTTAAGTATGCTTTTGAAAATTAATCTATTTTGTCATTACAATTTAAAATGGTGCACAGGGATTTAAAAAATAAATGTTCTCATGACAACATGCTAATAAATGAAACAATGACATGCCAGGAACTTAGCAGTTATTTGCTGTAATCCAGCAAGACTTTTTGTGGGATGACTTTTGATCATGTAACTTTGTACAGAGGAGCAAAAATACTACACTGTTCCTAGCTTTACTCTCTGCCTGGCAGCCTGCCTCATACTTTTAGGTGCTGTTCAGTGTAGAAAGTTTTCTATATTTATATTTTGAAGGGTAAGGTGGTAAGCAGTTATAGTAGCAGAATTTATTATTTATACAGCTACCATGTGCATTTTCGATGCTAAGTCCTGATTTCTACTAAGTACAGACTAAAAATGCATTCTAAAGTCTGCACAAATAGAGAACAGCATTTTTAACCACAGCTGATGACTGTGTTCAGTTTCAGGGGAAGAAACATTGCCTAAAATATAGACTCACAAATATAGCATTAATTGTAATATTTTCAGGTTTCTAAAAAAATTGGTGGCCTTTTAAAAGCAAAATTCATCTTATCCTACCTTACAAAACAGAAAGGAATGTACTGTTATTTAATAAATATGAACTTTTGTTTCACAAAGAGAATGAAGCTTGGCCCATGTGTTCCACCTGGCTGTTCTCTCCCCAATGGTCTGCACCTGAGAGCTGGCAGCTGTGCTGTAATCCTTCTATAGGAAGTGAGATAGCACAGCATCCGTGCGTTTCCTGGGGAGAAAGGTGGGTTAAATGCCTGTTTAAAAATTACTTGAAGATGAGACTAGAGAGGAGGGACAGCATACATTGCCCTTTGCATTTAAGGCACTACAAGGATCACAGGTGGACTGGCTTCAGATCTTGAGTTCTTCTATGGCAAGTCGCTAAAAACCTTGGGTATAAAGATGCTTTGGTGCCTTGTCCCACCTAAATACTTCTAAGAGTATGATTTTTAAATTATCTTTTAGAAAGTAAAATAAGGAACAATGAGACTACATTTATCTCAGCGGAGGGGGGAGTGTCTTCTTATCTGGATGTGTTTTGAAGCAAGACAAGGCAACTCAGCGCAGGACTCTAAAGGTGTCTGTGTACACATGAACTAGATGTTCATGCTCTCACTGTAGTCAATGGACAGCCAGATATTTCAATGAAGCCAGGAGAATAATCCTACTTGCTCAGGCTGGTGAATCACACCTTCAGTTCCACTGAGTAGATGTCTTCTTGTCTTTGGTGGGAATACAGCTGTCTGCTTCACAGGTAGGCAAATGCATTGACATGCCTAAGTACAATGTTAAGCTGGAATCCCAGGCAAACCAACTCCTTCTTAGAAGTGGTCTTTCACAGAGATGGGCTCAGGAGGCAATGAAGCTTGAAAAGGGTGAGGCTTCCCTAAACTCATAAATCTGCTCTTCCAGTAAAAAAAAACAAAACAAACACACACACACCCCCCAAACAAACAAACAAACCCCCAAAACAAAACACACACACCCCAACTTTAAAGTCCTGTTAATCCCAGTCAGACAGGCAGAGTCTGTCCCCAGTGCTGTCAGGTTTAAATATCTTTGGAGGGATCCTAAGGAGAAAAGATTTTCTCCTAAACAAAGTCTGAAAAGTCTGAAGTTTCTCCTGTGTGTTCACAAAAGAGCTGCTCATTGTTTCCTTTACAGTATTTGATTGCTTACTCCTTTTCCATTTTTTCCCCCTTAACCTCCTCATTGTGTCATACTTGGGAATGGTGTAAAGCATGGTGTTTCAAGTATTTTAAGGGAATGGAAGGATTTTTTTGGCAAGAATTGAATAGCAGTATTGAGATGCTTCAGTTTTTCAGTAGGAGTTAAAATACTGGGTAGAGAAAAATATTATTTAATCACATATAATCACCTGCATTACAGGGAAACAAAAGCTGTTTGTGTGTATGTTTGCTTGTTTGTTTCTTAAAACAGAGCTACAGTCGTGCATGTGAAGCAGCCCATGCAGAGTTGTTCCATGCAAACCTGTCCCTGAACCTCTGAACTACCTTAACAATGATCTCAGTAATTTAAGTACTGCTCAGTGTCATATCTGCGCTTACATATCCATATTAGTGGCTAAGGGGAAGGAAGATTGTTTTATTCATCTGACATAATTTAAAGATGAAATGTGAAGGTCTAGGACCTTGCTCCGAGATAGCAGGTCTTTCATAACATATACAGAGAGGGCGCTTTAGTTTTGGGTTTTTGATGGTTTTTTTTGTTTTGTTTTGTTTTCCAGAAAGAGCTTTCTTGGTTCTCTAGTACGACCAAGGCTGGTAAATGTGGAGCTGTTTATAGGCTTTATTTTTGTTCATGATAAAAAACCTCTTCAGATTAATGAGTCATTGGTGCCTCAGCATCTGCTCCCAAGACTGGGGAATTTGGGAAAGAAACTGAAAAGAAATATGGGGATAAAAATAAGTACAATGTTAAGAGCAGAAATCTTCATCATGGGAAATGGACGCAAAGAATTTAAGAAGTGTTACAGGAATGTTCATTTAGTGGAGCAAAATAGCAGCTTAAATCACAGATAAAATGAAGGTACTTTTTAGGTAAACATTCTGAGAAACTAAACTCTGTTTTTTTGATCTTACTAATAACTTGCTGTTAAAACAGAATATATTCAAAAGCAAGTGTCAGAATTCCTTATTTAAAAGAGATATTTCTATCACACATTTGAAACAGTGATGTATTGTAAAGCTGTATCGGTCAGGTATTCCACTGTTTTATAATAACTGTTTTTTATACCAGGTGCTGTAGGTTAACCTGTAATTTGTCTCATTTGAGTGTAACCTGTTTTCTTGTGAACATCCTGTTGCATATTGGCACAAAACGGACATAATCTGAGGCACAGCTCAAAAGTCACTGAGTTTCACTCTGAGACTCTTAAAATTATTGGAGTGTGTTGTTTATATTCCCATGTAGGCATTTTTGCTTGGATTTTAGGATAAGATTCTTCTCTGTACAGATTATAGTAGTAGGCTTCTCTCCACTGGAGTCTGCAGTGTATGGAGGGCCTGTGAGAATAGCATCATAGTTCGTTCAGTGAAAAGAGGTTTCATAGCTATTAAGTGCAGAATGTAGGTTATGGATACGATTATCATTCTGGTTTTGCTCGTGTGTTTTCTGGTAGCATTACCAGTCTGGCTAACATATCTCTCAAAAGTCTAGAGAAATTACATTCTGATCAGTAGCCCAGCAAAATCAGGAAACAGTGCACAGACCTCCAGTGCATTTGCTGCACCTTTTGTCTGCAAATATACAGATAATGGTTGATGTTTGGGAACATCAGTACCTGTCTGGAGTGTGTGAACTAAATGGTACTCATAGCTGGACTGTCTGTACAAATATGTTGGTCCAAATGCATAGTTGAAGCCTGAGATAAGATGTGGTAATGTGTAGTGAGACATTTATTGCGGAGAAATAGATAATCCAGCAAAGATAGTAAGAGAAAAGAGGAAATCTGCTTGGACCAGAAACATCAGAATGTACAAAAACTTATCCAGTGTTAGCCAAAAGGTCATCTAGCCTTGTGCTCTTTCTCCAGTGCCATCTATCAAAAAGCCTGAGAAGAATAGGGTAACATGAAAGATATTTTCATTTTGTGGTGTTTCTCATGTGGATTTCAGTGGCTATTTCTTCCATTATTCCCTCCAATAATTTTTGAACTGATGTAAGCTTTTAGCATCTTAATTGCATGTTGTGTAAAGAAACCTTTTGTTTGTTATATCTGCTGCCTCCTAGGTCTTTCTCACCTGTCCTAGATTTTTCTTGGGAGAGGCAGTTAATAGTCATCCCCTATGTCCTCATTTCAGCTGGGATAGAGCTAATTCTCCTCTTAACAGCTGGTGCAGTGCTGTGTTTTGGATTTGGTGTGAGAACAATGTTGACAGCACACTGATGTTCTTGGTCATTGCTGGGTGATGTTTATATTAAGTCAAGGACTTTCTGGTTCCTTGGGCCCTGCCAGCAAAAGGGGCAGGAGACTGAGAGGGGACACAGCCAGGACAGCTGACCTGAACTAGCCAAGGAGGTATCCCATACCATATGACATGATGCTGAGTATATGTAAGCTGGGGGAAGAAGGAGGAAGGGGGAGACATTTGGCATTATGGTGTTTGTCTTCCCAAGTAACTGTTACACATGATGGAGCCTGGCTCTCCTGGGGATGGCTGAGCACCTGCCTGCCCATGGGAAGCGGTGAATGAATTCCTTGGTTTGCTTTGCTTGCATGCATGGCTTTTGCTTTGCCTGTTAAACTGTCTTGTCAACTGACAAGTTTTCTCTCTTTTACTCTTCCAATCATCTCCCCCATCCCACTGTGGGGGGAGCGAGTGAGCACCTGCATGGTGCTGGTTGCCAGCCAGGTTTAAACCCCGACATTCTATTTATCCTCAATTATCAATGGCATACATGATTTCAGAGAAATCTGTTCTCTCTCCCTTTTATCACCTTTCTAGGCTGAAGAGTTCAAAAGGTGTTCAATATTTTGATTGTCCCCACTTTCTTTCTCCATAATTTTCCCGGTTCTCTTATACTCTTTGTCGTTGGGGCTTTTTTCTCTCCTCCCTTCACGTTTCCTCTTTAGGGAGAGAAAAACTGCATGTAGTGTTCAGCATCACAACACAATTCATGTAAATGCTATTAAGCTCTGCTCCAATACTTCCTTCAGCTATTGTAAGCTCAAGACTTTGTCCCTGAGAACTCATTGCTCTTTGTAAAATTAGGATTGTTTTGTTTTCTCCTATGTGTTATCCCAAATCTGGGTTCTTGACGTGGTGTGCAAGAGCTGATTCAGATTTAGGATAATATATGCATCACTTTATATTTATCCACATTAAATGTCACACACATTATACCCCAGTCACTCAGTACTGAAATGCCCTTTTTCAATTCTTCATGAATTGGGTGTATTACTGGAAGCGGTCAGAGTGAACAAAGTGTCCAAGAGTGGGTTCTTGGACAGATGTGAGAGCACAGCAGAAGGTAAGACTAGAAGTGAATTGGCAAGGGAGGAGGATGGTAGTTACAGCTGGAACAAACTGGACAGTTTGGAGACAATTGGGCAGAGAGCTGGAGAAGTGGGGCAGAGAAGCGGGGCAGGCAGGTGGACAGCTGAGATTCAGACCAGATGCATGCAGAGCTGTGAGCTACAGTGCAAAACTGTATTAAAAAGCATGAGAGAAAACGGAGTCAAAAACCGCTTTGCAGCAGTAGAACTAGTAAATGTCAGGAAGAATGATCTCACTGTGTAACTTAATGGTATAAGCTTTTATCAGGTAGTTTTCCAAGTACAGGTGGTATCATTGTATAATAACATGAAAATTGTATTTATTTGTAAAACTGGAACTGTTCTTTCAAGATTCTAACTTTTCTGCACTTTCCTATGCAACCTCTGCTTATGCTATGTGCCATAAGAGATTAACACTTAGATTTGCCATAAGTACAGTTGGTAATGGAAAAAGAAAAAATTGACAAAGATGTCTCTATTAAAATCATGCCAGTCACACATAAATCTCTTATGGATGTGCATCTCCAGTGGCTATTTCCTTACCTTTGCGTATGATTCATTATAAAGCAGAACAGGAATTATATGATTGTTAAGACAGAAGTGGAAAGAAAAGAAGAACATTAGAAAAAGTCATACATTCTTATTAATATATATTATGTGCTGCAATGAAATCATTTTACCTAAGTATAAAATTACCTAGATAATAGATTTATGAACAGTAAGAAAAGATGGAAAATATGTTGTCTGTTGAAAACTTCTGAGAGTGATAGGACTTGATAAAAATTTCCTTTATATTGAATTGTACAAAACATTGAAATGTTTTTTAGCAACTGAAGTTGTATTTATTTTGTCAGATATTGAGTATTTATTTAATTAGATGAAATCCAGCATATCAGCACATTTTATTACCAGAAATACAAAGTACAGTCACCATGAAATACAATCTGCTGTAAATTTTACCTCACTTGCTCTTGAATATATGTCTCAAGCTGGAACTCAATAAACAACAGCAATTTTAGGCATTCCTTAAAATAATTTTTACCATACCAACTTTTTTCCCCATACATTGGGAACCAGCACTAAGGTTTCTATATTGTTGAGGGTTTTTAATGCAATACAAAATTGCAAACTCTAATAACTATGGATTAATGTAAACAACCTTTTTTATTTTTAAGTGATAATTTGCGTTCATAAATTTGGCTAACCTTTCTTTTTTCTTTTTTTTGTTGTTTTGTTTTTCATATTGCTTCATAATGTAAATGGCCACAAACTTTTAAAAGTTAAAATCATAGAATGGTTTGGGTTGCATGGGCAGGGACATGTTCAACTAGACCAGGTTGCTCAAAGCCTAGTCCAACCTGACCTTGAACACTTCCAATGATGGAGCACCCTCAGCTTCTCTGGGCAACCTGTTCTCATGTCTCACCACCTTCATTGTAAAAAAAATTCTTCCTTACATCTAATTTAAATGTACCCTCTTGCAATTTGATAGAATCATAAATAATAATAAACCTTCCTGAAAGCTAGATTATTCCCAGCTGTATACTACATGGAGTTTTCCACTATTCTCTAAAGTCTCTGGTACTAACCACTGTCAGTGACAGAATATTGGAACAGATGTTCTGCTTTTTTGCCCAGCATGGTGTTTCCTATACTCCCAGTTTCATTTTTAGACCTTATTATCCATGTTTTCAGACGTCAAAAATAGGTGGGTTTACTTGGATCTCTTTTAGGATTATTTTCTTTTTGTTCCCTTCTCTATTTTATCATCATTCTTCTATCAGCATTGCAGAACTTCATTGCATTTTGAAATTAGGTTCCTATCTTTTTCCCATTCTTCTCTTTCTTGATTCTTGTTTTCCCTGATGACGATCTCCTTTGTTTTTTCCACATATACTTGTCAACTTTCTCCCCTTGGTCTCTTCACAGTTTCTTCTCTGTGGAAATACACCTCTGGCTCACACTTCCATTTCCGCACACTTCTCTGGTAATTTTGATTCCCTGCAGAGTGGTTCTACATGTTATTCCACATTTTCTTGGAACAGAGGACAAAAGAGTGAACAAGGGTGAAAAGGGAGCCAGAGAGACCTGTTCCTATTAAATACTTACCTTGAATCTGTGGCTCTGAAGACCTTCCAGAAATGTGGTGAATGAGATGATAAGCATCTAGTGTATATGGTTTCTTTCCTATTCTTCCCCCACCCCCAACCCCTGTGGAACTTTTTTTTTTGTTTTTTTTGTTTAATCATTACATTCTGTACACTGTTCATGAATGCTGCTCTTCAAATGGGAGCTGTATGCAGGAAACTGTATGAGTTTATGATACAGAGTGAGACCAGCCCTTGACACTCACTGAGAAACTAACAGTGCTTTGCAACATAATTGGAATACCTTTAAGAAAAATATTTTTGAAAGGCAGTGCTTAGAGATTATATTTTGGGGAACAGTATAGTTTATGGAGGAAATCAGGTGCTGCTTGTCCAAGAGCAGACTTTCTTGCACAGATTTGTGGTAGAGATGGCATCCGGGCAATGGACTTTTCAAGGAATTTACCTTGGAAAAATTAAGAATTTTAGTAGTTTCATCAATAAAAATATCTATACTTTGTATAGATTAAAGGGTAACAGATGACAGAACAAGAGACAATTTTTTTTTCTTTCTCTGCCATATGAGAATATTGAAAATAAAGCTTTCCCAGAGTGTATTTCCAAATGGTAATAATATAGTTAAATTCTGTATGTATTTTCATACAGATGGCCAAAGCCATATTCTTGATGCAAGGCCATCCTTGTGCTAAATTTAAAATCTCTGCTCTGAAAAAGTAGCTGTACTAAAACAGTTCAAAGTGTATGTTATCAAACACACTTAATATAAGCAAATATACATGTTTTTCTCCAGTCATTTTCAAAAATGGTCAAAGTATTTCAGCTGAAATTTTATAAAAATTCCAGTCAGAAATTTCCTGATGTAGGAATTTTTAGCTCAAGTCATTGAAGCCTGACACTGCTTAATTAAAATAAAGTGGAAATAAATACAATAAATATAAACAGTAGATATAAGAAGTGTAAGTACAATGTGGTAGAAAGTGTGACAAACTTACAAATGTAGCAATAAACTCTTGCCCCAACTGTAGACCCTTAATGCCAGAACATGAATTTGTTTCTTAACATTAAAGATACTCCTGTTGTACTGTTGTGATATTTTATTAGCAGTCCATCGCTGGTCTATTGTTATGCACGTTCTGAGAGAGAGTGCATACTGCAGTGAAGTACCGGCGCCTTTCAGGTGTAGAATAACATATTTACTATTTCCATATTTAGATACAGGACAATTTTTCAGTGACATGCCTTGTAATTGCCTAATCAGAAAGGTTATATAAAATAGTTTTAGCAGTAGGGGGGTTTCTGATTAACTGATAATGGAGCAAACCCATATCACAGACTATTTTGATCATTTTGCCTTGATTACAAAATATTAACCTGAACTTTTCCAAGAAACATATCCAAGTGTCTAAGACTGATATTTATCCACACTATAGAAACACTTAAGAAATGACAGTATTAGCCTTCCCATACTGCCTGGCTAATTTGTTTCATCCCTGTTTAAGAAAATGGTTCCCCTTCTCAGAAAATTGACCATTGCTTGAGGGTGTGGAAAACTGCCAACATAAAAGGTGTTTAGTCTCTTGAAGTACAGTTTTGTTTTGTTGTTCCTACATCCATAGACTGTCTATATTTTGGCATACTGTAATCCAATAGCAGGATTAGATAAGTCAGCCTTTAATTGTGATTGATGTTTTATTTATATTGTATTTTCAAACACAAAGTTGTTTAAGAGTTTAGCTATGCACTTTGAAGCAATGCAAGAATCCTTTCCTGTAAAATAATCTATTCCCTTTCCTGTTCCAACAAAACTAGTGTTGTAAGGAAAATTGCTACTGTATAGCACTTTTTTTTTTTTTTTTTCCCCTGAAACAGACTTTGTCTTTATTTTGATTATCTCTTATTAAAATTTGGAACAAGCCTAAATTACCTCTAGGAGAAAAAGAAAATAGACACGACAGCAGCCTGTGATTCAGTTTCTTACAGTTTTAATGATCCAAAATTGTCATTAAATAAGTATTTCTTTACCAATCTAAAATTTACTTAAACCACTGTGAAAGAAGTTAGAGTTGCCATGACAGTACGTTTTTTAATCTTCTGAATGGACTCTTCTACTATTTGCTGCTGTCTTGATAAGCAGATAAACTTCACCTGTTTGGAAGAAGAATGCAAGTAGAAGATATGAATTTAGAGAGAATTTTTTTTATTAGAAAAATTAGAATATTTGCTATAATAGTAAGACTGGTCTTCCTTATGGAAATTTTAATGTGATTTGTCTTTATTACATTCAACTGTTTTACATAAAAGAAAAGTTCTAAGACAATTTTCAGTACAATAAAATATATAATGCATTTGAATAAAAATCTGCAATTGAATCTGTTTCATGGCTGGTAAAGGGAGTTGGTAAATCCTTTTAAAATGAAGAATAAAATTATTTGTATCTACATTTATCTTTGTACTGGAAAAGCTATCAGTTCTCTGTTTATCCTTAAAACCAGACAATAGTCAACTAGAGAAAGGAGGACAGACTCAAGACTATGTTTTTTGGCCTAATAGAATCTTTATATTGCAATGACAAGAAATACACCCACCATCAAAACCTCATCTGATAAATGTACTTAATCTTCTGTCATATAATCCTAAAATATTTTGATTTATAGATACAAATTTTCTAGTAAACCTTGAGTGCGCTGACAACGCTGGGTTTTGTTTTGCTGAACTCAAAATACATGAATTTGTCACAATATATTCTGAATTACTCTATATCAGTTTTATCTTTGCAAATCAGAGTTTAGTATATACAGTGCTAATAAGTCAATTTAAGCAGGTTTTCAATAAAGAAAAAGAACATGCTTCATTTGGAGTAAAAATAACTGAATAGCAAGAGGAAAGACTCTCAAAGGAGAAGATGCAAAGGCTTGTTGATCTTAATATAGGATCAAAAGAAATGACAAAGTATTTTTCTGAATACTTACATCAGGGTTTTGTGGGTTTTTTTTTATTTTTATTATTATTTCTTCATTATTCATTGTCCTTGCATAGAAAGTAGCTGGAAAATAGCTGCATCCGGATTTTCTAGAGGGACCCAAAAGGAATTCCGAAATTTGTTCACATTTGTTTCGAAATGAACACCTCTACATTTCTTCAGATACATTGGCACAAATAGGGCAGTTGATCCCAGGTCACCATACCAGTGTGCTAACTGATCTGCAGGTATAGAAGGGATGTATGTCAGATCACTTCCAGTCACATACACTTGAAGTCTGGAAGCTGAATCTGCTCTGAGCCTTTCTGGTTGATGGTTGCCATTTATCCCAGAGCAAAAACCTTTGGAAATGCCTGTGACTTTTTCATCAGGAGTGTGTGACTTCCTTACTGTTCTGTTCCCCACCCGACACAGGCTGCCAGGTTGGATGTCCTTGCAGACCTCTGGTACTGCACCAGAAGTTGCTGACTCCTGTGCCAGCAAGGTGTCTGGGAGTGGCCAGTGCTGTTGTGCTCCTTGTGCCTTTGTGACTTTAAGAGCCACTAAGTAGACTTTTGTGTGTTATTTGAAATAAGTACTAAGGGCAGGGTTTGTACTTTTGCTGACACGTTTGACAGTCATCTTCATCTGCATTTCGCTCTTCACTTCTGGCTCATGGAAACTCAGTCTCAAGTTCCAAGCACACTGTGCTGTGCCTGTGACAAAGAACACTTTATGCAAGTGGATGAACTGTTTTCATATCTGATTCCTAAGTGTGAATAATGAATTCTAATTCAGTGTCTTTTTTTGTTGTTTTTTTTGGCTTAGCTTCTTGTTTTGTTAAAGAATAATAATTACTCATGAGAGTTCTACAAAACTGCACATACTTATTTTAAATGGTACTGCTGGTGTCCTGATTGTGTTTAACAGTATGCAATAAATCTGGTAAAACAGAAGTGCAGTCTTTATGTATTTAAGAAGAAAAAAGCGTAATCTCTGCCTGCTGTCATGATAAATTAAGCAAATTACTAGCATTATATCCAGTTTTATTTTTCTGTAGAATCTCTTAATGAACTTCAAGTTGCAGGTCTCATCACCCATTTAAAATGTGTCTATGATTTAGTTGCCTGGTAATACAGCTTTCCTACTGCAAAGTATCTAAAGATTGTTAGGTCTGGAATTTTTAGTTTCTTCCAATATCTCGTCTGTCATCATGAACGATAAGCATTTACCTTACCTTTAGCTAATTTAAGGCAAGCTACATTTTTGTCTCATCTCTTCTTCATGATGGGAGTGCCCTGCTTGCACATTCTAGTACTCAGTGGGATAAAGATTTGAACCATGAATCAGAAACCATATAGTAGGTGTAAGACATGAAATAAAATCGATACGTTTTTCTGAGGCATGTCACTGGTTAAGTGACAAAAAATATTCTGATAGTCACTGAAAAAGAAAAGTCAAAGGTACATTTGAACCTGTCAGTTCAACACATTCCTGTTATCCCTTTAGGGGATATCATACAACTTGACACCAACATTTAAGCTTTGAAAATTATGAGCTCATCTATTTCAAATGGGATGTCACATGTTCCCAAGCCTTTGCCATTACTTATAATGGAAGACAGGATGATCACTTTTGTCACATATTGATAGTGAATAAGATCTTTCTTTTTTCTTTTATTCTTGTTTCAGAATGAAGAACAAATTTTGGTATTTTGAATTTGGCACTTCGGAAACTTTCTCAGCCACCTGTAAGAAGCTGCATGAATCTGTAGAAATAGAAGTAAGAAACTAATTGCTGCATATATCCTTGAAATGTCACTAGTTTGGCTGAAGTGCAGGGGGCAAGGGTGCAGAGTGCCTGAATCCAACAAGGCAAAGCAGTGCACATCCTTTCGACCCTATATTCCAAAATATTATTTTTATCGTGTCTATTTGTAGTGTAGCCCTGCACACTGGAACAAAGTTCAGTTTGATGATTAGTGAAGTCTTAATACAGTAGACGAGGTCAAGAGGTGAAATATAACATTAGAAATCAATAGGGAGTGTGGCTAGGTCAGATGGAAAAATGAAAGACTGTCGGAGGGAGTGAGAGCTGCTGCAGGATTAAAATAAAAAAAAAAAAATCTTATTATTTCTAGGTCCCAAGTTTTTATAACCTTTAAAACTCAATTCCCTAAAATTGTACTTACTTTCCTGAATAAAGGTTAAAGAATATATATTTTTTTTGAATCATTCCCCTTCATTAAATAGCTTTTCTATCTGCACATGGGGTCATCTTTCCATTATGCATTGAACATTAACTGAAAAGACACAGGATAGTTACAGACAAAATAGGAATTTAAAATAATGTGCCACTGCTACTTTGATGGCTGATAGCATAAGTAAGTGGCTACATTACATAAACTATTTGGGGGGGTGATACTTATAAATAAGTAAATGAAAAATGTGAAATGAGTGAAGGTACAAACCTGAGAATTGAAGTTAAATAATTAAATCATTTTCCAAGAGGATTATGGTGCCTTTTCTTTCCAATAGTAACGAGAAACTGCACATGTCAATGGAGTATTTGTATAATGTCATGAGGCACTCACAGAGGTATGATGAGAGCTATGAGTCTTGTCAAAGCCCCCTGAACAGCAAAGTCTGAAGTGATCTGAAAAGACCATGGATCTGGTAGTGGGACAGTAGCAAAGAATACTCGGACCGAAACTGTTAGACCTGTGGTGCCAGACTTGCCTGTTACACTGTTAAGTTTTTGTGTTTTTTTTTAAAGTGGAAACATGCTCCACAAGTTAGATTAAAAACAAACAAAAAATCCCAAACAAACAAAAAACCCCATAAAAGACAGACAAAACAAAACAAACAAATAAACACAAAAAAAAAAACAAACAGAAAAAAAACCAAAACCAAATAAAAAACTCTTGCTTCCCAAGACAGTGCTTCACACATATGGGTTTAAGTACATGTAGCCTGGGAAATATTCAATTAGTTATTTGAAGAAATGGCTACCTCATTTGATTTCATTTTAATATACTGTGTGTTAAATGTACCTTTTCGTTAAACACAAATTGAAGAGCAGGCTTTCCCAAGAAAATATTTCTGTCTGGTAAAAATCTTACATAGCCTGAAACATAATAAGATGTGATCCTAAACCATCTAGTTGTAACCATTGAAAGGGTGGTGAAATTTCAGCATCCCAAAGCAAACAAGTATACGTGCAAGTTTGTGATGCTGCTAATACCAGTTGTATAATTATTAACAATTCATATCAATAACAACAATATCACTAATAAATATTACATTATATGAGACATGTTTGTTAATATTCACTTCATCTGTCCTGATCATTATCATTATTCCTATAATTAAGAACAAAAAGCATAGGGGAAATAGTTTCCAAAATGTTTATGCAAGTGTTAGGAGGTAGTTATTTACAAATTTATTTACAATGAGTAAATTACATTTAAATGGACAATGCTTGCCAATATGCTTGTATTTAATGTTTCTTGTTTGAACATTAGAAACACTTGGGAGCAGCGCTGTTTTCATCTGATTTCTAACCTGCTGCCCCTTGCTTGGGGACGTTGCTGCAAATGAGAGCTTGATGTATGATACTTCATTTAAGTCCAAATAAAATGCACAAAGCATGCATTTGCTCTATAGCCAAACTTTGAATGAACAAAGCCTGTGAAGATTAAGGATCTGTATCTCTGAGCTGGGAGACAGCGATCTAACATTCCATGGGCAAATATTTGTTGAACCCTATATTTGATTTCTAACATTATTAAGTTTGGCTTTCCTGATAAACAATAATGTGTCTTATGTTCTGTATATTTTCTTCTGTGTGAAATGCAGAACAAATTTTGGACACTAAATTCTTACATTACCTGGAATAAGATGTATTTTTATTTCCTAATTGGGATCCAAGAATTTGAGGAGAGAAACATAGGTTCTAAAAGGTTAAAAAAAAAAAAAAAAAAAAAAAAAAGCAAAATTAACTATTTATTTTTAATAATAATGTGTCAGTAAATAAGACTTAAGATTTTACTGTTTAGAGCACTTACACTTTCTTTCCAATTCAGAAAAAAAAGAAAGGTGTGTGGAGGGTATTTAATAAGAGTAAGCACAGATGCAGTGTACATGGGGATAGCATGGTCCGTACCTGCAACGCTGTAAAAGCATCATAGGTCCTCCCATACCACCTGGTATGAATGGGTGGCAGAAAGGAATGTAAATGGTCATGTAGTCTTGCATGATATTGTACTTGATCATATAGCAAAACCTTGATCTTGGCTGTTTTCAGGCATAGGTATGTATGTTCTCAGCTCAGAGGTGATTTGAAAATATTTGATATAATGAATGAAGTGTAAAATATACTACCCAAAAAGGGACTGAGGCTAGGAAAGAAGGCAAAACAGAACCAGAAGCACTAGTGTTCATTTCTAATCTAGGCAGGTATGCTCTGTGCTTTAAAAGCGTGCTTTTATATTTAGCAGTATCACTGCAGTATTTGAAATGTATATTAAAAAAAAAAAAAAAAAAGGGAAATAAAAGGCTCAGAACACATCTGGGGTTTTTTATTGTAGCATATGTGTTAGGACAATACAGAGCTACCTGTAGCTCAAACTTCTTGTCTGTGTATGAACAAAAGAAATTCTCCTTTACTAATTCAGAAAGTTCCTCGTCACTGTGGGATTCTGAGGCCTAGTCAAATAATTGTCTTAGTGTACTACCTGCTGTGTTCAATATTGAGTGAAAATGGAAGCCAGACCCTGTGCCATCCTATTTCACAATTCTTCTTTTATTTAAATAATTCCAGTCAGTTTGGGGGACGCCAGACCTTTATAAATTAACAGCAGGGAAATACCAAAGGTGTCAGATTGCATATTTATCATCTTTCTCGTGTAATACTTAAATATGTATTAAGAAGTGACTGACATAAATTAGGCAGATTTCAGAAGCCACAGGCCGTGGCTTGTAGAGGACCCCCTTCTGCTTGACATTTCATCCTTGTCAAAGATCAAATTATTTTAATTTAGGCTGCAAATTATAAGAAATGAAGACTTCTTTGTGGGAATTCCCTGTGGTAATCTGACTTTTGTTGTTACTGCTGCTTGTCAGTGTGCAAAAGATATAATATGCATGCAAATAAGGTTAAAAAATATGTACTATCTAATTATCCAGCCAGTACATTCCACTTGAAGACAGTGGGAGGCCTGACACACAGTATGTGTTTGATTCATTGAGGCCTGCAGGGTATTTACACAAGATTACTTTTAATTATGAAATTAATATCTGTTTATCTAGAATGTATAGCAGTAAGTGAGCATAAACATGAGCAGAATTTTTAGTAAAATAAATCATCTTAATATTTAATATGTATAAAATATAGGGGGGAACTATGAATTTGCTTTCAAAATAACAGCGAAGACCCATGTTTTTTTTCTTGTTAAAAAAGTGTGATAGGTTACATTTTCAATTACAGTAGTTGCCACAGCTGCCAACTCACTTCCAGATGTGTCTTTTGATTTTAAAGATTTCCCTATATGAATGTAATTCACAGGTTTAAAATTTAATTCATGAAGAGCAAATATGAAATGGAAATCTTATTCTTAAAATTATTCTCTCTCCAGATTTACACTCTTAAAAGAATTAAGAAGATGCAGAGTATGCATTATAATACAGTTCTGTTTGGTGATCTCAGAAAGCTTCAGGGTAAACAAATAATTATGCACAGTTATTTTTGAGCTGTACTTTGCTTTTCTTCAAAGCTGTGATAAAGGTTTAGGCAGAGAGGAAAAAGTGTCAGTGATCCACAGAGCAGCAAGCTGCATGATGTCAGTGGACTATTACTGAAGCACAGCTAATTATTTTTCCAGTTTTCTTCCTGATTATTGTATATTGGAATTACAAAATAAGACCCTTAATCAGTTTTAAATGCATGACTGGACCCCCTACTGGCTCATAAAACATTGCAGGAGTAGGATCTAATGTTTAAAAATATGCTGCTATACATGATAAAGTGTGTGCA
Source organism: Falco naumanni (assembly GCF_017639655.2). Lineage (NCBI taxonomy): Eukaryota > Metazoa > Chordata > Aves > Falconiformes > Falconidae > Falco > Falco naumanni. The sequence goes on from NC_054057.1 coordinate 31,720,140, forward strand.
ATTGCCAGTATATCTATATATTCTGGCTATGTTGTGAGGAATGAAACTAATCTGCCTGTAGCCAAGGTACAGGTATATGAATCCTGGAAAATTTGGCTGGTTCAGTGAACTAATTAGTAAGACTGAATGCTTTGCCTTCCACCTGCATGTTCAACTGCAGTAATCTGAAGCTGGGTCGTCTTCTCTGGAGTTTCTTCAGTGTTTTTCTGTATTTTGTATGGTTAGGAGCTCCCTTTGATCCTAAAACCATGTAGGTAGGGAGAAGGACTTAGCCTGAGTAAATTGTAGTCAGCGAAGGCTAGGTGTATCCTGTCAAGCTAGGTGCATCTCATTCAACACGTGCCAGGTGAACTGTGTTTGCAAATATTATAGGCTTCTGCCACCTGAGAAGATGCTGCAGTTTGTCCCTGAACAGGCTGATAAGTTACAGTTCAGGGACTGTTCTCCTGAAGTGAAAATTATAGTCCCTTTACAAGATAAAATTTGAAGCCAGATCTAGTAAAAGAATGTACAGCTATAAAATGGCTTTATGTCCAGTTTTGCTATAAGAAGCACTAGTGACACAAGATGCCCTACAGTAACAATTCCATCACTTAAGGGACTGTCCCACAGAGTAAGTTTTCCTCTGTGTGTCCAGTAAGTCTTGGAAGGCTTTTAGAACACTGATATATCTTCTTTAGCTCCATACCCTGTGTTTTGCTTTGGCTGTGGTGCATATTTCAGAGAACTGGCTGATGGAGGTTCTGGGATAAGTGCTGTAGCTACATCAACATTTTGCTGTACCCAGTTTTGTTAATCTAACCTCCCAGAAGTAGTTATTTGTCAGGCATAGCCATATGCTAATGTGCCAGTTGTGCCTTTGGTTTGAAACTATTATCTGTGTGGTGTTCTGTGCTCCTGGGGCCTGCTTAGACTCTTCTCCATAAAGCTGTATATGGTCTATACGCAGGGACTTTCATATTCAGCTTCATGTGGAAGGGACTCAGGGGTTATAATGACAAGTATCATTGCAAAATCATAAGACAGACAATTTAGCTGGAACAGGCAACAGAAAACCTCCAGTTATCGCTATAGAAATTTTTGTAGTACAAATGTTTTTCTGCTAATAGCTGTAGTAAAGCTACAAATATATTTCACTTGGGTCAATGAATAGGTATCAGATAACAGCAAGACCCTACCAAATGGTCCCACACTCTAAGCAATCAGGAGCTGAATAGGAATCATTGCTTGCTTTCTGAATGAGGATCAGTTCCTATCTCATACCTCCAAACACAAGTATAGATCTTATGTGAAAACACTAAATAAACCATTAACAATATTGAATGATGAACTGCTGAGTAAAAATGTCTGAAAGGTAGAACATTCTGTTTTTCCTTTCTCTTACTGCTTTCTCTCTCCTTTTTTTTTTCTTTTCTTTTCTTTTTTTTTTTTTTTCTCCTTGCTAATCAGTGTGATGGAATTCAGCTAGACTTAATCAATATTTCTCTGGAAGGAATTGCCATTCTGAATATCCCAAGCATGCATGGTGGATCAAATCTTTGGGGAGAGACAAAGAAAAGACGTAGTCACCGTCGGACAGAAAAGAAGAGGTCAGATAAAAGAACCACTGTCACAGATGCCAAGGAATTGAAGTTTGTATGCCAAGGTAAGCTTACAGGTTAATGTAGGCTATCTGGCTCCATCCAGTCAACTTAGTTGTATAATTATCTTTGTATTGCCTCTTGTCAAGAAAAAGGATAGACAGTTCTTTGCTATTTCTCTTCTTGTGAATTTAGCTTTTCTGATGGGAAGCACTGGAGCAAAGGCATAAACAAAGACGTGCTGACAGTTACAGTCTATATACTTGCAAACCTGGCCGGGATGTTACCTGTTAAGCAGATTAAGCACACCATGTGGCACTGTTTGCTACTACAATATTCAGTCTAGAAGTACCTGGAGTTTTTGGAGTCAGGAAATGCTTTCTGAACATTTATAATGCTTCTAAATGTCAGTGTGCATTAAACTTGGGGATAATCCTGCCCTGTTTCTAACAAATTTTGGACAGAGGCTGTAGGAAAGTACTTCAGACTAACAAGAGCAAGCTGTGTATACATTTTATGGACTGTATGCAGTCCCTGAATGCATATGTTGTAGCTTGCTTGCATGGGCATGATCAATCCTTTCAGGGCTTGTATATTCTACTGGTGATTAGACACTATTACTCCATAATTTTTTTTCTTAATCATAACTCTTTACAAAACCTACAGTAAATAGTAATTTCTATTCTACTTTGTAGAATCTGAATATGCATTGTAACACATTGCTGCATATCACAAGTTCTAGTGATTATAAAACGCCATTCTGTTCACACCAAGGAATGCACAGAACAGGCTTTGAAAACATTTTTTTTTTCCTCTTTTTATCCTATGGAAAAGAATATCATTTGCTTCAGAGTATCTTCCAGCTTCTCCTCCTTATTCAAAATGAGTAAAGATTAGGGCTTTAACTGATGTTATTGTGATCCTTTTACTCATTCTGGATGGCCTATTTTTTACATTTCATTAGCAGTAATTTTTAAATCACTAGTTGTATCTTAGTTTATCAATATGTTTTGTAGTTTTAGTTCAGCTAACTTACCTGGATGACAAAAGTTTGGGAATAAAGTGGTTTTCTGTGGCTTGGAGGTTGCAATAAGTACTAGGACTCGAAATTGCTCTGTGTTTTAGCAATTTGATACCTGTTCTCAGTATCTGAAAGTAACTTAACACACACTGTCAGCTGGGGTTTTATCAGCTCCTAACCTTCTGCATACACTACTTCTGTATTATGTCCTGATGTTCAAGAGGTGAAAGCAGGTATTGGGTAATAGACTCACCAAAAATACTCTTTTTGTGTTGCTTCTCAACATAAGGATACAGGATGTTTCAACATTTTGATAGCAGTGAAACAAGGTGTTACAACCTCTTTCATTATTGAAGTTTTGTATGTATTTGATACACACATAACAGTTATTTCAGTCTACAGACTGTTTAGTAGAACGGTGTTGCTGCACCCCGTTTCCATTTTCCTGGACAGTAGAAAATAAAATAATAGTAATGTAGGATCTTCTGTTCAGTTTTTAATATTTTTATCTGTTGAAGTATTTTAAATGCAAACGTTAAGCACCTTCCTTCAGAAAAACTAGTCTCATGACTGAGTTTCTAATCACTTTATATGCACTGTGGATGGAAGTAGCTTCAACCAAAAAGCAATTTCAAAGCAGAGATTTACTTTCAGTATCATAAGCTAGAGCACCTCTTTCTCATCACTGAGTACATAGATAGTATTATTGGTTGCAGCTACAGTAGCTTTTTAGCACTTAACAGTTGTACATTTCTTGGATTTCTGAGTTGCCTGTGTTTATTGCATTCTGGTTTACAACACTGAGCAGTCTTGAGCATGCAAACTGGATTCTTTTTAAATGGTGGGGGCACAGGATCTGACTGCAAATGGGTGTTCAGTCCATGGAACAAGGTTAAAACAACTCAAAGTAAAACTCCAAAATTAATGTGGCATAAGCATTTGAGAGCAAACTGATTTGCTCTAGGCATCCACTCCTATTTTATATTGCAAACAATAGTAACTTAATTCTGATAACTAAGATAGGCTTTCAGGTTCGAGTGTGCTGCTTCATCTCAGTAGTCAAGATTATTGCTGAATAATGGAATTCAATCCATTTTATGTCTAGGCTTCTCAGATAGTTTTGATGAATCTTAATCTACCTACTGTGGAAATAATGGACTGCCTGTCACTTCTAAAGCCCTATGATTCCTTCACTAGCTTTATACAAGCAAACCTGAGAGCCTGATATCGTCTAACTGATTATTTTCTTAGGCACATTTGAACTGTACTTTTTAGTTTGAAAAAAACATTTTGTAAAATTTTAATGCCTGGTGCAGAAATAGGTATTGCCACATTGAGAAGCATGGTAAATGTGTACCTGCTTGTTAACTTCTGTTTATTTACTTATTCTGAATAAATATTCTTTCTGTTCATTTTATGTCCAAATAAAGCATTGAATCACTACACTTTCTAGGAGACAGCAATCAAACATCCTCATATTTTCATATGGTTACATATATCAGATTTTGGTGTTGGGTTTTGTGTGGTGATGTTTTGGGTTTTTTTAATCTAATCCTCTCATATGGGACTTCTGAGTGGCACGCACATTTAATTTAGTCTTTTTCAATTGCAATGTAACTGTGGGTTTTTTCAACTGCATATCAGACTGTATTCTTGTTGTCTTTATAGTTTTATAACTTGACCATAAATACACAAATTGAAGTTTAGTACTCGAAGTCGGAGCCCTTAAATGGGATACTTGCATGGACTAGTGAAGGTTGTCTCCTCACTCTGGGTACTTTGTTGCCCCTGAGCGTATTGCATTGCTCGCCTCAAACAGCCTCAGGAGGACTTTCCAGATTTCCAAAAAAGAAGAAACTTGTGTGAGGTTCTGCTGCTGTCCTCCCCCTGCTCTTGTGTGTATCACCTAACATAAGACATCTACATGCAGCATGATCATTACTGCAGGAAAAAGGGTCAAAGTTCTGCCAAATCTTTTTTTCTTTCTTGTATATCTGTGTGATTCAGGAAAGGTGTATTCTTCGGGGGCTACTCACAGAATTACAGAATGGTAAGGACTGGAAGGGACCTCTGGAGATCATCTAGTCCAACCCCCTGATAAAACAGGTTCTCCTAGAGAAGAATGCAGAGGAACACATCCAGGCAGGTTTTCAATGTCTCCAGAGAAGGAGACTCCACAGCCTCGCTGGGCAGCCCGGTCCAGTGCTCAGTCACCCTGAAAGGAAAGAATTTTTTCCTCACGTTCAGGTGGAACTTCCTGTGTTTCAGTTTGTGCCTGTTGCCCCTTGTCCTGTCACTGGGTGCTATCCCCCTCTTTTATTTTTTTTTTCTCCATATTTACTGTCACCTGATGATGCAAAAAGACTTGTATTTTCTTTGCTATTCCCATTATCCACCTCCATACTCAATAGCAAGACCACAATCTGGACTTTAAGTAATCAAATTGACATCTGCTTGAAAAACAATCTGATTATATGAACACAGTCTGAAAAACAATTTATTGAAATATAGCAATTTAAAATGTGCAGTATTTAAATACGTTCCCTGCTTATCTCATTAGGAGTTGTGCCTGTATGCTAAAGAGCAAAATTTGGCACTGATAGCATATAGGTATATATGTCTCTGTGTGTGTATCATATTTCTGTCTAACTAGTAACTAGCTCTCATGTTTTCATACAAAATATATGAAAATATATTTGTCTAATTAACTTAGAAGTCATTGAAAAGAAAACCTTATTTAACTTCAATATACTAAATACTATCTTAATCTTTGTAATGGAAAAAAAATACTAGTTTTTATTTCAACTCCTATGCAGAAGTATAGATGGTCTTTCAACAAATGTTATTAGGATAAAAATAGGATTTTTTTTCTAATTTAATTTCATTTTAATTTCTAATTTATCATTATAATTTCTACTGTACAAAATCAATTCATTAGGAAAAAATACAACTACATATATTTGTGACAATCCGTGAAAGTAGATGATTTAATTGGTATTTTGACTTTATGAATCTGACAGTTGCAATGTTTCCATTTGTTTTGTTTTAAAAACTTCTAGTACGTGCATATCTATGACATATCTATCCACAATCATTTTTTTTCTATGTACAGATTTTAGATGTAACTGTGAACTGTCCTTGAACATTATTTGGACAGGATTTTTGTTTGGATATACACAGATATTGATAAATGCAAAAAATCAGTGCTTTAAAAAGATGAACATACTGCATAGGAACTAAAGTATGAGTTGAGAAACATAAATGTAAATAACTGAGCTACTTGTTGAAATTACATCCAAAACATAAGCTGAATCATGACAACATATCTTACATGAAATACATATGCCACTTAAGTATAAAACAGCAAAATTTTCTTCCTCACAGAGATACTAAATAAAATTTTCAAACCTGTTATGACAAAAAAAGGAAAGAAATCTTTTGAAAATCTTTCTAGTGAAATAGGATTCCTTTGGGGTGGATGTAGTTATGCTTTGATTTGCTTTGATTTGCTGAAGTCCAGTTAGTGCCCCGTCCTGAAATCTCTTTTAAAGTTTAAAGTCTCTTAAGACTTTATTGCAAACATATATGTAACTTGGTTTTGCAAAAGTAGTTCCAGTCACCTCAATGGACTCATTCCTGAAGACACTATCTATGAACTATTATTAGGTGAAACCTTTAGACTATAAATATTTAAGTGCAATACTTTCTTCCTATTTATTTTGTACATTACCAGGCACACTGATACTTAACTAAGTACTTTCCAAGTTGATTTGCACAGCTTGTTAAGAGCTGCAGTGAGTATTACTCAGCAACATGCCAGGCTACTAGAATAATTCAAAACAATGTGCATTCATGTCACAACACCTAGGCATAAACCAAGCTTACCAATATGATTCAATAACTCCATGTGGAAATCTCTGTTAATAACTGTGTTATGACTTTCTGAATGGAAATGCAGAAGTTTTGGAAACAGAATAACGTGTATACAGTTCACTACAGTTAAAAGCAGGGGACACGTAGAGACTGTGAAGGCCTTAAAACACTTTAGAATATCTATACATAGTGAGAGAGGAGAAAATACCTTTCTTATTAGGTGTCAAATTCCACTCTGCAGCGGAGGCAGAGAATCTTATTCCAATCTTCCCTATAGCCAGGGGATTCCTGACAAGAGTTCTCTAAACAACTTATAAACTTTGTAGACTGGCAGACTAATTTAATGTATGGGAGTCTTTCATAAACTACTCTCTGGCCGGGTGGCTTCTCCTTGCTGTTTATAATTCTCTAAATTTAAAATTTTGGCACATCATTAATTTTGAGATCTCTAATATAAATTAATTTCATAAGTTGAAAAAGTAAGAAACTGTGATCTATATACTCAGTATATATACTACATACACTGAATATGCATTGTCTATTCAATATTGGTAGACTTTAGGTTATTTATGATATTGTACAAGGTCTGTATAATGAACTCTCTATAATAATATTTTTATCAAATCCTCTGGATAATGTAATGGATAAATAAGGTAATTGCCCTTATTTTGGATCTTGTTTAGACAGTTTTGGTCAACATAGCCATTAACACATTACCACAGAGAAAAATAACTAAATATAGCTATTTCATAGTTGGTCTATGTTAAGACATTCAACGTACAGAAACAGTGTTGTTTGGACAGAGTATCTAAGTGAAATCATTCAATTGCTGCCTTGACAATCCTAACTAGGCATTTTTGTGCACACACACATATATATATAGTTTGATGAAAGAAAATAGTACCGATATAATCAAGTTCTACCAATTTTAGTAATCAGCATTGCAGGATATTTGTGTTACTTTAGAAAAAGAAAAAAAAAAAGGTAAATTAACTTGATCACAATATCTGTTTAAGAACTTGAGGTAATACATTTTGGTATTCAGAATTCAAGGAAGCAGAAATATGTCTAATGAAAACCAGTCACTAAATCAGTTAAACATCAAAGGAAATAATAATTACATGCTGTCCTAAGCTAGACTCAAACTCACTGGAATAGATAACAGGGATGTGTAAACACCTTATTGGGATAGCTTGCAAATCATTTATGGTCCTTTCTCAGGAGCTATGTACACAAACTGAGGTATATTTCTCTATCCATAACGAAGATACAAGCAGGGCATATATGGTGGAAACCCTTGCTGAGTAATAAACATATACATTTGTATTTCTGTGAAAAATAACAGAAAAAGAACAGTGAACCTGAGAAAAGGGGAAGCACTGAACACAGTAATAGAAAATCTGTTGATGCATTTCTTAGAAAAAGTGAAGAGAAAGACTGCTTTCTCAGCCAAATTTTGACTATAAAACTGTTAGATAAGCCTTCTGTTCAGTCTTCCTAAATTTAAGGAAAAAGCTCTTTTGTCTGTTACGGTAAGGAAGACATATGAAGAATGAAAATCTAGCACTGGTGTTTTTTTTCCTAATGGAAGCAACCCAAGAAACCCTGCAACTTGTCTAAGTCACAGATCAGAAAAATTAAGAAACCAAGTTTCCTTAAAAAGCAGTACAGTAAGTTATATTTAAAAGGTTTATGGCAGATTGTGTGTTCCCCAAAAAGAAGGTAAAAATGGAGGGGTCCATATGTGTGCTGTCTGGCTATTTAAATAGGTCTAATCACTGACAATATATGTCAAAGCATTAAGTATATGAAGTTCAGAGAAGTCTGAATTCAGATATATTATTTGAATGTAAACTACAACAAAACTCATGTGGAACTTACTTTTAAGGTGTAGATTCAGGAAACATACATATGATGAGTTATAGCCCTACATGAATCTAAAACGCTTTGGCTGTTTCACTCACAAATCCACTTCATTTAGTTATATGCCTCAATTACTCTGCTTGGAAAATAACATAAAATTATCGTTGTATGAAATTTTAATTTCTTTCCTAAATTTTATATAATTGCTCTGAAAATAACAGCATTTTTAATGTTTTTGGAATTTTATTTTCTGTCTTTGATTGAAACTAAGAAGGCATAAAAATCACCTAAACAGCAAAGTTAACCCTTCTAATCCAAATACTTCTTCAAAATTTAAACAATAGAAAAAATTTCTAAATTTATTCAATTTTTTTTTCCTGTCCAAGCATGCATCATCGCTATTCTGAACATCTTACATCATAAATCAAAGTTTTAACCTAAACTTCACATATTTCTGTGTGGAATTTCATTTCAGTTATGTGAGTGCATTGTGTTTGCAGTAAATTAAATCCTTGTGAGGCCTCTTAGGGTGACATTAAATTCAGTGTCTAAAAATCAACCCTATAGCCAGTAGACAGAGTCTCCTCAAGAAATGTATTTATCCTGTGCTTGAACAAGGGTCTAAGGCAGGTAGACTAGAATGCTTGCTGGAGGTGACTCTCTCTCCTTTTATTTTAAGTGGAGCCTAAGTAATAGGCTGGGTTAGACACCACACTTCCAGCTGACTAGATAGAGAGACGAATTTCTGAATGTGCTGCATGTGGCGACAGTTCATCAAATATTTGAACAGTCCTTGGAGCAGGAATGGGAATAGGGTACTGCTCTGCCAGATAAGACTTGTTAAGCTGAACCATTCTCTCTTCTATGGATCTAGTCCTGCTGTATCCCAAGTCCTTCATGAGCACTGTAGTTGCTAATCTACTGAGAAGAAAGGACCGTGGCAGATGATCTGTCTTCCCAGTGTGTGCCAGCCCTGCTTGGAGTAGAGTTTCCAAGTGTGTGGGACTCAAGCAGGGTAACGCCTGTTTGGGGGATTATAGTATAGGCAAGCGTAAGGAAATAGGGTAGTGTTCAGTAGCATTATGTACTGCCCTGTCTTTAGTTTGGTCTGCATTATTTTGTTGCATTCTAAACATCTGCATGACACGTTGAATATCCCACTTCCTTTGTGCACATTTCCGTTGCAGCACCTGGCCGTTGCGCGTTGCCTCTTCTGTCTGCTGAATGGCAGTAACTGGCCACCGCACCAGGCATTGTGCTCCATATCTCAAGCACAAGCTCAGTAGGCAGCGGGAGCTGCTGTCTCACTGAGGGCAGCGGCATGGTATAGCTCATCCGTGTGCGAGGTGTTGATCTCTGGCTTTGCCGAGGTTGCACGTTTGACAAGGGCATGGAACCCTTGCAAATCTCTCCCTGTGGAAGCACCTGTTCCTGCACACCCGGGACCTGCGTAAGGCAGTGTGCAGATCAGAAGTTGCTTCTACTGATATATACTTTCCAGTTTTTGGTGGTTCTTCTAGAAGATGTGGAACAAAGCACTCCATGCTGTGATGTGTTATCACTGATCAGAAGTATCTTATCTATGGAGGCAGGGGTTCAGGGGCAGGGGGAAGAAAAAGAAAAAGAAGAGGAAGTAAGAAATAAATTCACAGGTTTTCCACATTAACAAATTCCTACTTCTTGGTAGAGAGGTAATTTTCATAACTCAGAACTTGGATTTGGCTAACTATCTGAGGGATAGGTTGGTATTTGGCTGCCTGTGTCCCATATTGGCTACTGAGGACTGTGTGGCCTTGGCTCCTTATTGTTGCTGCATGCACGTATTTACTGGAATGACAGATTCAGATACCATGAAAGGGATAAATGACCCTTTGTCCTAACCATTTAGTTAAATTGTGCGTTGCACCCATTAGTTTGTAAGATAAGCATTCAAACGTTTGTTTTACCAAGCTGTTAAATACAGTATGTGTTTCCTAATAAAAGGCTGTGGGCTGGACTGTCACAATGTGATCATGTTATTAAAAAAGCCTTTTCCTGTTTTTCCCCAGACACACAGCAGAAAAGCTTTGGGGTGCACTCTTCCCTCTAGATACCTTTAACTTTTCCTTTCTCACCTTTAAGAGGTGCTGTGTTCAGCAAGAGCCTTACTCATACAAATAGGCTCATCAACCTGGGGATGGAGTCCATAATTCAGAACAGTTTGAATCTTTTAGGCACATAAATACAATCCCTTGTTGCTGTGAAATGCTGGTTTTATTGTTATTAGGAAGCAGTAGGACCTTGAACAATGGCTTGGTAGTCTGATTTGGGTTTATATTTATAAAGCATGTATATATGTTTCTGTGCAATATAGATCATAGTAGAAAAACAATTTCCTTTTATTTACAAGGCAGTTGAGATTGTCATTGTATTATACCTTTTGGTGCACAGAACGTTCATTTTCTTTCAAGCGTTATTCATTGAAAGAGGATAATTATGGTGTATTTCACAGGCTGCCAGAAGGAAAATGTATCTTTGAAAAGTTTCATTTCCCTTAAGTTGCTCATTTTCTATAGGAAGACAGAGCTATTAAGTAACATACCCATGACAAAGATTGATTAAAATGGCATAAAGGAATATCTTATCTCTAAGTACAGGGATTTACACGTATAACTCCTATGACATTAAATGCAGTAGGTGAAATTAACTCTAGCTATTGTATAAAAAAAAGCCCCAGTAAATTGGTTTGTACGGAGAACAGGTGAGGGTGGGAAAGATGGAATGTTAAGTAGCAACCGAGAAGTAGGAAGTTACTTATTGTTTTAGGGAACACCTACAACATAGCATCCAAATAAAGCCAAGTTCTGTACCAGCAGCATTAATGCAATATTCTGCTGGGGCTCACTTTGGCTGCCAAATACTGGAAACACTACCTTTCTGGTGGGGCTGAGATTCTTGTATTCAGCCAGCTCCTTAGAACAGCTCAGGCCTCTCTACAGCATTCAAGGTGAACGTAGCCTGGGTCTGTCTGACCTGGAACACGGGATATGCCCTAATGTGCACCTTGTACATGGCATACCTCTCAGCACACGTGTCTGCAGACAGCTCATATGGCCTGTTCCACAGTACTCACAGTGCTTAACTCTGCTTTGCTGGGAGTCCTTCATGAGTCTTGTACCTTATTAAACCAGGTAATTGTGTACCGTTTGGTATGACAGCCGTTATTTAAGATGTGGGAAATGATGATGGATGTAAATGGAATATCCAAAGATTTTGATTTTTGTTTTTTTTCCTATTCATTGCAGAAACAGTAACAAATACCATTTTTCAGAGTAGCAGAACCAATCAGCTTACCCAGGGTTTTTTTTTGGGGGGTTACCTTCTTTTTTTAATTTTTCCCTCCCATTTCTAGTACTAACGACAGTGTTTTTGCTGGTATTTATTTGTGCCAAAGACTTGACTTTCACTTGAAAATACACCTTGCAGGATGTAAAGCTCTCTAATAATTAGCTTGTTTGTACATGGCAGGAGAAGCTAAATTTTGCCTTTCCTGAGCTCCTTCCTTGAGCCTTCCCTCCATGTCGGTCTTTCTTCTGACTGCAACTTCTCTACCACGTTTCAGCAGCTCATCCAGCATGCTGGCAACAGTATGGTGTGGTCAGTCTAGAACTCAGAGCCTGTTAATACAGCACATGAATACTTGTTATTTGAAATTTCCTGTGCTGTGAATCAAATATGAATATTTGTACAAGAGCATTAGCACAGGACATAACTCCTTTTTGGGGTAATTCCACTGAAATTACCAGATTTACATAAATGAATAAGAAAGTACCATCAGCTTAGGGCATCACATTTTCTATATATAGAAATTTGGATGAGAAAAAACAAGTTTCAGATGAAAAAAATGTGAGTGTGTGTGCATATTTAAACATGGATATGTTTATGTACTTTCTCCTCTACTTCAGCAAGAATTCTATAACAAAAAAATGTGAATAAATGAAAAAAAAATATTCCTTGCTGGATATACCTTCTACGTTGTGCTATTGATTCATATACACATACTTTTTTTTTTCTTTACAGAAACATACATTCTTATATTTTTGTAGGGCTTAATTTTTATTTCTTACTGCTCTATGTCATGAATAACAATTATTGCAGAAGTGTTAAACCCATCTGGGAACAGAAAGTAGCCCTGTCTTAGTTATGAAAAAACCATATCCTATTATGGTACTTTGATACAGAGCTTTTCTTTAATTAACAAAGTGAAAACATCTGTTACTGTCTCAAAATAGTTTTTGAGTTTCATACATTTTATAATTCATGTGTTTCTCTGCTTCTGAAGTTTTTCAGATATAAATTATTTGTAAATGTCACTTTTCTTCCAAAACCTTACAAAAAGTCAGCAATTAACTAATTACAACAGGTGTTTCCTTTCTTGAGGAAAGGAATGCATATGATTATTGTAATTTAAATTCCTGTGTGAGTTAAGGAATTGACCTGTTATTAGAAAACACTGCAAGCACACAGAAAATTATAAAAATGAAGTAGAAATGTTGGATGAATTTAAGACTGAGACAGTTTTAACCCTTTCATGCTCTTTTTACATGTGAATGTTGTAGGTGGTTGCCCCCCCAACCCCTCCAATCCTGTGTGACTTGATATGTGTATACATGATTTAGATTTACAGTAATATTTTCTGATGCCAAACATGTGTTTTTATATTGTGACCTTTGTACAAAAAGCTGCAATAACCATTCTGCAATATTCAATTTGTTTAATGGCAGACAAGTATTCCCTAGAAACGTCTGATAGGACATTACTCAGATTCCTCATTTAACCCTGCCCCTGGTGCCTGAATCTTTAGTTTAAAGATACAAAAATAAAATTAGAATAGCCTAGCTGGTCGTTTTTGGCTGCTGCAACACATAATCATATCCTCTGATCCATTCTAGTTTTCTATTACTTGTTAACAGAAAATTTCAAATTCCTTGAGTGTTTACAAAAGGCGTTGGATTGACAGCAATTTAATTTTGGGTAACAACAGGAGAGACAGCTTCAGTTAATGTACACAATTAGTATTACTAATAAAAAAATAGGTAAAATATCCTAAATATATTGATGATAAGGACAACCCAGTAAGACCACAGGTTTGGTGTACATACATTTGCAATACTCACTAGAGGTAGAAGTGGAATTTACAAGAGAAAATGAATGTTGGTGTGTAAGACAGAGAGATGCAGAAAAAGAAGCATATATTAAAGTTAAAATCTCAGGGTCAGTCTGTTGTATTAAAAAAAGCTGAATTTGTTCTGTTGTGGGTTGTGGTTTTTTCCCCTCACTCTACAAAGACTTGCGTAAACCAAAGCATTTAAATATATGTAGCTATAAATATATATTGGAATCATGCAAGTATTTTACTAGTGTCTAATTACTCTGCAAGGGGAGAGGGTGGGGTGGGGTTAATACTTGCTGTTATAATCAATTTAAAGATTTTTTTTTTCCCTTTTTCTCCATTTGTTTTCTTCATATAAACACCCATGATCTGCTAGCAAACGTGCTATTAGCAGAATACTGCATAGCAAAAGCATGCATCCAACCACACCAACAAAAAGCACCGTTTGGTAGTAGCATTGTTTCAGTCGCGTATTTATAAAGACCAAGTGTAAGTAAGACTGGTGGTGTTGTGCACTTGTGCTGACGATAAGGCAAATCAAAGGAGAGGAGGTTCAGTCAGACCACGTCATCTCCATAACCTGCTCTATTTTTATCTGCTGCCTTTAAACGTTAGCCTCCCTCCTGACACTGTTAAACATTGCCAGTAAAGCACCAGGTTGTTTATAAGAGCACATTGTAAAGTAGGTTGTATTGGAAAGTATGAGCTGCCCAACAAATTAATGGCATTGTGAGGTGCTGCCTGCTGGGGTGAAAATAAATTGTAAGAAAATATAGGGAGACAGGTAATGGGCACTAGCTATGCTGCACAACACTTTTCAAACTGCTGCTGACTGTGTGCCAATAGATATGGCAATAACTGTCAACAAGATTTACAATACTTTCGCATTTACACAGTGAGAGTAGAAAGGTTGAAAGAATTCTACAATTTTATTTAAAGTTTAGCGCCAACTATTTCTGGACCTACTATTTCCAGGCGACAGGGTTACAAACACGCTGCTTATCTTTCATACATGTCAGTGGGAGGGTTTTTTATTATCATCGGAAGTCCTTGAAATTGGATGTAAGAAAAATAGCAGTAAAGCAGAGGTATATACTTAATTGTAAAATCCAAGTAGGTACAGATTTTGCCATTTATTGTATATCTTGTGATTTCTGATAGCACACAATCGTCCTACCTATCTGTAGCCCCAGTGGGTGGTTCCTGCAGGCAATCCAATTTCTGGCTGTGCTTCTTGCCCTGGTATTAAGGCACAGCTTAAAGCTGCTGTACTGGCTTTGTTGTCCTGTCCCCTTGGCAATGCGTTCCATGCTGTAGAAATCTGCAAGAGGCTAACTGACAACTTTAAATGTCTGTTGTGCAAGGCTCAGGAGTTGTCCCATCTTCCTCCTTATCAGTATTCAGACACATGTCTTTACACTTACAATAACTTTTAATAGTTGTTAGCACTGCAGAGATGGTTAAATTATGGGTTTGAGCTGAATTTTCTTTTTCTGATTTGCACATCCTCAATGGCACTCAAAAATACCTTCTATGTGTGTTGTTTCATAATGAAGACTCGTTACTAGTTAAATAACTTCATCTTATTAGAAAGGCTTGCTTATGTTTTTCAGTAGCTTCAGCTGCCAACAAGCAAGAAAATTCCTTTAAAATATGGAGTAGAGCAGTCATGGGTTTGTAATAAATCACAGACAATGTCTGTGTACCTTTTTCTTTTTTGTTTTTGTGGCTCTAATATACTACAAAATACAGGGGGAAAAAAGTTTTATGTTTTTAATAAATAGCCTTTTTAGAACACAATAAATAATCTGAGGCTGACCAAACCATTCTTTGTATTACTTTGTATGAACCATATGAACAAATTGGCAGTTAGTGATTATTATTTATTTGTTCTGTGGTAACACCCAAAGGTCTTAGACACTAGACACTTTATAAACACAGATCAATTGGACATTTCCTGCTTGGAGAATCACAGAACCAAAGGATAATTTAGGTTGGAAGGGACTTCTGAAGGTCATCTAGACCAACCCTCTCAGCTCCAAGCAGGTCTAATTAGATCAGGTTTCTCAGGGACTTGTGCAGAACTTACACTCTAAAATGTCTAAGAATTTATGGTCTAAAGTTAATTTGCTAAAATCTAAGGGTTTGGTTCTTGAAGGCCAGGTTAAGAAGTCCCAGTTTCATACTGCGTGTATGTGACCCTAACTCAGGCAGTCAGCATGTCATTTGTTTTATTTTCATCTTTCCCATTCACTCGATAATAGACTTTGCTGACTCAACAGTCCTATCCCAGAAGCTCCTACTGCTCTCTTAGAAATAAGAGTTCTCTAGTGGGGACCTGCAATCTCAAAAGGGCCTTGGAATACCCACCCATGTGCAAAATCAGCACCGTCATGTGAAACCGCAGAGGGACTGTCACCCTGACTATCAAATATTGCACTGGAATTGTTCCTCTTGTTTCTTTTTCTGATCAACATTCCCTGACTTTTCATTTCACCTGAAGTTTCTAAACAACCCTTTTTGGCTGCTTCAAGTGGAGTCCCAATATGGTCCTCAGTTCTCTTACAGACCTGGTTAACCCTTTGATGGTCACTGTGGAGGCACATGTTGAATTGTAAGTTTGCATTTAAAACCAATTACAGCCAATTGAATTTAGTTCATCAATGTGTTCCTAAGCTCATAATCTCTTCTAGAAAGCCTTCCCTGAGAATATGATTGATAATTGAGAATATAATTTTCCTTCTAAAGTCTTTCCATTTCTCCTTACTGACCTCCTCCTACTTCATGTCCTTTTTTTATTTTGTTTTTATTTTCTTCTGAGAAAGTGGTTGAAAGTTCAGGACCTCTGCATCCCAAAAAGCTTACAAACCTGTAAAATAATGGTAATAAGATTTCCTGGAGTGCAAATTTTTATTTATTTATGGAGTGCCTCATATTTAGATGACCTTCTGCAGATGGTCAAAAGTTTCTCATTGGTGGCTGTTTTCTCTAGGCTGTGTGGAATAAAAAAAACCCACAAAACAAACACAAACTATTAATGACTTAAGGTTTTAAATTTATTCAGTTCAAAATATTCTTTGCCAGTTTGGGGATGTGTAGAACCATTACCTAAGAACTGATAAAATGGATGATTAAGTCTTTACTTTAGAGCATGAAAAAGTTATGTGAGTAAGAAACAATCTTTTGTTATTTAGCAATTTTTGTTATAACATCGGAAATCATATTAAGATGTAGACACTTTGAGAATTACTGAGCAAGACGTAATCAGAAGACATTTAAAACATCAGAAAATAATTGCTGTATAATTAATTTGGGGTGATGGAATTGATTAATCTAGCTCTGTCTGAAGCAATTTATCTACAGGTGAAAAATCTGTATGGTTAGTCTCATATACTGACAATGCTTTTCTGGTATAAAATTGCAACTCAGTTATCAAAATATATAGAGCTAGTTATTTAGATATCAATTCATGAGGATATATAATGTTTATTTTTAAATATTCTCAGGCCCTTTTCTGTAGTAAGGCACAAAGGCTTAGTTCAAATATCACTGTGATGTAGTCACTGTGTTTACCTATGTGTCCAGGTTTGTAAAACTTTGATGAGTACCTAAGCTCTAACTAGATGTAAACACTAACGAAGTAAGGCAACATACTACTATATTACTTTGCAGTAACTTATGTTTTAAAATTTAATTTGTATTTTAAAGTAAGACTCAACCTAATATTAACATAAAAAGTGAAGGAAAAATGTCTAGGTTACAGAAAAGCACTAAAAAGGGAGGAAATCATGGTATGTACCTGCAATGTATTTAAAAAAAAAAGTTACTGTGGTTTTTTTGAGTGTTCAAGCATATGAATTTTCAGCTTACGTTGTTTCAAAATAATTATTTCAATATAAAGAATGAAGAGGTCACATTGATCAGACTTCTATGAAATCATTTCTCCTTCTTGAAGGAAAGAACACTGAACAGCAACTCTAACATTGCTTGCTGTGATAATCATTTAATAGATATGTATTTATAGTCTTTGAAATTAAGGTCATCTGCTGATTACTGTGTTGGATGGTGACCCCTGCTAAAGCAATTTATTGTGTTTCGGTTTATGATTCTTGTATATATGAAAAAGTCAGTTTAGTAAAAACAAATGAACAAAGAAGATTACAGCACAGCATGTGAAAATCCCAAATATTTTATCCCAACTAGAAAAAATTGCATTTATATTTCTTACTCTGTATTCCCCTCATACTTTAAAATATCCTTATGGAGAAAAGAGAATGCAGATGAAAGACTGACAAGGCTTTCTCACCTGGGCATCTCTTTTTGGCCCCACTGAAACTCCTTGGGAAAGGAGTCTAGAACAGTTTCTTTTGACTCTGTTGTGAGCTGCTGAGGTCTGTGCAATACACAGAATGATGCTAGTTGGTCTTTCTTCAGACATGTTCTTACTACCTCAGATTTATTCCAATGTATGAACATTTGACATCACATACGTAACTGCATTGGTCCAGTGATAATTTTTAAATCACTTCTTACTCAGGTGAATATATCTTTATCAAATATTGTCTGTTCTGCTAAATTGTTTTAACTTGTTTTGTCTTGTATTCTTTGTTGAATTGCACAGTAGTTATATGTCAAAAAATTCATGGCAATTTGTTGGCAGTGCCAGAAAAGACACAGATTAAAAGGGCTTTGTCTGTCTTTATCTAGGTAAGGTTTCATTTGGGTTTGTGTAGCAGAGTTTTTATGGGTGGGATGGTGATTGAATGATTAGAGTTTATGGGTCTTAATCAAGTTTATTTTTACATTAATTTGACTCACTCAGAGTCACAGGATATCATGGGTGTAAAACTAGAACTATATTTAGGAATTCATTATATTTGTCTTTCTGTATATAACATTTCTGAGTATGACTCTTACTTTTGTTATAAAAAAAAAAAAAAAGATATTATTGAACTAATGGGAAAATAATGGCATATTATCTGTTTAAAACGTCCTCCAAAACTCTGTTAAGACTGCCTACACAAAATTGGTAGGATATCTGTTTGGTGCGTTAGTATTCAAAAGTTATTTCTTTACAGGCTAAGGGGAAGATTTTATAAAACCTGTTTTGAATAACTTTAAAAATGTGTTGAATAGTATATCTTGTCAAAATCTGAAAAAAAATCCCAAAATTGTCAGATGTTTCTTAAGGGTAATATCAAGGCTTTGGGTAGATTTGAGAGATAGGTAGTTAAAGAAAATTTCACTTGGCAGTTGGCTCATGGAAAAAGATTTGTTCTGCTGAGGAAATAAAAGGACAGTGTTAAAACAAAAGCTAATAGGAGAGAAGATGGCCTTTTAGCTTTAAAGTGGAGGAACTACTTGCAACAGCTTGAAAGAGAGTGACATTGTGACCAGTGAATTCAAAAAATCACTAGATTCCTTTCATTGTACATGCATTAAGTATCTTTTAGTCTAAGCCACATGTTTGATTTTTTTCTTTTTTTCTTCTTCTTCTTTTTTTTTTTTTTGGTAAGGATTTGGGGGTCGTCTTAACATATGTTCCATCATTATAGGAATCTGACAGATCTATGAAGTTTATGAGAAGTCTTGCCAATGTGAGCTGCTAGATAATTGACAAAATGTTGCTAGATAATTGAAAAAGAAAAATCCATTTAACATACATTACTTGTACAGCATAGTAGATGACACATATCTAGCAACAAAAAAAAAGTGGCAGAGCATGTGAAGTAGCATAGTTAGGTTATCTTGGCGGGAATAGGAAGTCAGATGAGTGTATGTTTCTGCCCCTCATTAGAAAATGCTTCATGCTGTGTGCTATGACCCCAGAAAGTCATTACATACAGCTTGGATGTTGCTGTTGTGATGGCTTTGCATGATGATAGTGGTGCTGCCAGATTTATGCTGTAAAGCATGTGTTTACAGTTGCTGTGTTTTGAATGTAATCTTGAAGGCTGCCCTAATCTGCAAAGTTAATTAAACTGCTAAACAAAGTAAATCTCTTAATTCAGTGTTATGAAGCATATTTGTGGTTGTGCATTAGCTGATGACTTCCCAACAAGTATTTCATAAACACCTGTGCAATCACAGGATACTTACTAAGTCTAGTAGCCTATCTTTAGTTGTGTAACAACTTTTGTATGTAAACGTTGGTTCACAGTAGTCTTTGTTAATGCAGTCTTCTTAGTAATGTAGGTTTTGTGCATTAAACACACTGCATGTCGAGATCACCCAACTTCTTATGTCAGTGGCTACTTTTCCTTATTGACTTCCCTGGCCTCCCACAGCAGCTGTTCATAGAGCAATTATCATCTAGTGGAGCCTGCTGCTGTGAAACAAACTTGCATTTGAAAAACAGACCTGTTACTTTAGTATATACTTTCATTTTAAAAGAGTAAATTTAAAATTTGGAGAGGAAGTTAAAGAAAATATAAAGTTATTTTAAAGCAGTTGTTTATTTTCTTGTAGTATTTATGTATCCCCATTTCACCAGCCCATAACAAAATACTTTCTAGTTGGCATGAGTTCAGCCCGCTCAGAATTGGTACATGAATACAGAACTGCATAGCTAATGGTTTCATTTAGAGGACCACACACAGTTGTTGCACATGTGAGGGAAGCAAGCTGACAGATGTCCACATCCCCTGGCTCTAAGGATAATAATAATCCTCCAATCCAACAGACTGCAAGCAGGAAAGGCTCTCGGAGCACTGTCACCTTTTCCCCCTGCTGAGAACCAAGTACATTCCTGCAATATTTTGCATGATTTTTCCCCAGTCTGGGGACAGAAATTGCATATCTGCATGGCATGTAATAAATTCCACTTAAAAGAGGAGATTAATTTGTGTCCCTTTATAATACAAAAGTATTGTCACTTTTCTCCACAACAATAAAACCCTGAAAGTCATCTCAGTCTGCTGGAAGCAAGAATAAAAAGTGAATATTCTTTCACACCACAAGGAAGACTGATGTAATGGTTTAGTAGGCATCTGGACTTAGCAGGTGAAGTACCTGTTGTCCCTCCTCTCCTCTTCACAGAAGACCAGATGACCTAATTTGTTTTTGCTCCACATGTGGTCTGCACCAAGATCAGGTCTTCTGAAAAGCTCAGATTTCAGTAAGGAAGAGCTGCTTTTTGGCTCTTCTGGTTTCAGAAAAATACCTGAGTGAAACTTACAGACTCAAAAACTAGAACAAAATAAATGATTGTATTTCTTTGGGAAAAAAATAATCCCATGGTTATGGGATATAACTCATATGCTCTAACTGCCTGAAACTAGTGAAACTATTCATTTTTGCCGCCCATTATAAGGAAGAATAGCAAAAGCAGAACTTAACTATTCCTCTGGATTTTTGGAAGAGAGACAATACTTTATTTAATACTAAAATTTCTCAAACTCAAAAGTTAGAAATACTGTTTAAATTGAAAGTTAAGAACATCTGAAATCTCTGCTTTCACCTGAAGTGTTACTTCAATTCCTCCCTGACATACTGAGTAGCTTTTGAAATCTGCGTCACTGCATGAGATACTCAGGAAGAAATGTTTGTATAGGAAGAGCCATGGTCTTTTAATTACAGACTGTTTATACTAATATCACAGCCATCAGCAACTGCATCCATGCAGTGTCAGCAGTAATTAGCACTGAATATATAGGCCTCTACTCAGAAAGAATTGCTGACTGTATGATTTAACGGCGCTGGAAGTGCTCCTACACTATCCCACACAACAGCATTTTTACTATAAACTACAAGTGTCTAAAAAGGAGTTGCTCTTTAAGTACAGATTCCAGCTTACTTTATGCTAACTTCCCCAAGAAGACAGAACCAGAGCTAGTGGAAGGCTGAAGGTGAGAGAGATATGAGCAATATAATGCAGTACAAGCAGGGACACATCTCTTGACATGAAAATTTCAGTCCCAGTCCCATTGATTTTCATGCAGTTATGACCATGGTTATGCTTGTTAAGGAGATAGCCTGGTGTTAAGGCACTGATATAAGAGGACTTCAATGGACTTATTTCTGACTTGCAGTGCAGCCTCAGTTACTGTTACCAGAGGCTTTAAATCCTCTATATTGCAAGTTTAGTATTGCAAGTTACTTGGACTAATTTAGTTACGCAGATTTATACAAGCCTATTCTTCAAAAGTATATTTTTCCCATTCAACCCTAAACATATCTCTGCAAGTTTGTTTACTAGGTCATTGGTACTCAAATCTGAGGGTTTTTTTTAAACAAAATCCTGCATCTTCCTACTAGCATGCAGAACATAGTCCCAAAACCCCAGCGAGGGCAGATTAATTTTTTTTTATTTTATTTTTAAATAATGGAGCATTTATATTTCTGAAATGAAAGTCTGCCTTCAGCTGGAAGTTTCTCTCCTTCCCTCAGTCATGGGGTTTTGGGTGCAGAAAGCTCACTGAAAGATGGGTGAAAAATGTAAATAATTAAAAAAAAATAATACCATACATTCTAAAATCTCCTGCTCCTTGCTGAATTTGTTTTGGCATGCAGAGACACTAATGCACCTGTGGAGAGAGTGTTCTCTGTAATGGATGACATCTGGTTTGAAGACAAAAGTGGAATGTCAGTAGACATTGTTAAGGGAATGACAGTGGAAGAACCAATCTTGCTAGCAACTGCAAAGAGGTCTCTGAACAACTGTTTGAAAACACACGCAGTTTCCTCAGAAAACTCTGCATATATATCTAAAATATCTGCAACCTGCTTGCAGACAATGCTTACCAAAAAAAAAGCCACCTTTTTTTGTTAGAAAGAAACATCTGCATTAAATTTCTAATATGTTTTAGAAGCAGTCTTGCAACAGGCTTTCATTTCCAATAGACTATAGAACAACAATACATCTGTTCATACAGGCAAAATCCTGCTGCCTGTATTATTTCTTATTTAGACAAAAATAAGGATAAACTTGTTTGTGATTCTAATAAGTTTTGAAATTATTTTTGCCATTCTTTCTTTATTAAATTTGGCCACAGTAAGGTTAAAGGGTTGTTCAGCTTTAAATAGTTTCCTTAATTTCTGATGGATTACTGACTGCATGCGTAGTCCACTTAAAATTAGTTTGTTAATGAGGTTTGAAAGACTTGGTCAAAACTCATTTAATAGCAAAATAAATTAATAACCTCAAGTTAAGTTTCAATGGCAGGTTAGTTCTTAACTCTTATGATTTTTTTTTTAAATATAATAATTTCAAAATAGTATACAAATAAGCAAGAAAATAAAAAGGGAATAGAATTATCTCTGTTTCTAAAGATTCTGCATCAAAAGAACAGCTCCTAATCTGCACTGGTGGTACATCTTTTTACTGTACACCTTATTAGAAATAAATCCAAGCCCCATGTAATTCCATTTATTTTTATAGTGAATGCCATGTAGTTCTTTTAGACAGCAAGTAGTAAATACCTAGACTCTTTTGCTATATGTGATTGATAGTTCTTTCCTGCCACACTGTCAGGATACCTGCCTCTAAGAGCTAACAAAGATTTCTTCCTAATGACACTTCATATTCTGTGTAAGACCTAGGTAGAGAAAGACCCACAAAAAGTTAACAGTGGAAACTAAAGAAGGTAAGCATACCTTTTTAGTTGTACAGTCTAGGTCTTGCAAATCTTGGCACAGAAATCATCTCTGGTGTTCATCACACCGACCTTTCAGTGGTAGCTGCATGGTAGCTGTCTGCCCAGCCAGGGCATGGTTCCACCTGTGCTCCTGATGTAGATCTTTGAAGTAGATGAGATGAATCAGATTATAGTTGCGTCTGTTATTCAGCAAGTCAGATATGGCAATGAATAACTGGGATTAATTATTGACAGGTATATTTCCTTCAGAAATGTTTGCAAAGATGTTGTGGATGAAACAAAGGATGTCTCTGTAGCTTGCCGACCAACACAGATGTGACAGGACAGTCTAAAAGGGGCATAAGATAAGCCTGAAAGGCTTTCCATTAGTAATCCTTCTTCCTACGGTCTAACAGTTCCCTTAATGTGTCATTATTTTGTTTACATTTGTGTGACTGTTCTCTGAAGGGAATGCTAATAAAGCCTCCAGATGCTAAAATTGTTCTGAATTGTTTCTGTGTGTGGGAGTCAGTATGATGCAAACCAGGTGAGAGACTTAGCTGAATCAGGCCATGACAGACGCAGTTTTCCAGCAGCTGTCCTACAAATTTCTGCCCTCCCACCTGTTTGTACCCACAGGCCACAAGGAACTGGTGGGGGGCAAAGCAACTGTAGCTGAGGTAGCCAGACCGAGGTGGAACATCTGCTCACACCTTCACTGTTCAGTGTATCAATATGCTGCAGAGCTCCTCAGTAATGACTACAAGTTTTTGATGGTTGTGTTGTTAAAGATATCTGATTCTCCTGCAGAAAGATCAAGAGATTCTCTTCTGTTTCCAAAAGCAGCAGCAAATTCTCTGTGATCCTTTGGAAAACTTTTTTTTTTTTTTTTTTTTTTTTTAACAGAAATTGGCAAGTATGGCCAAGGTATATCCAGTCAAAGTCACAGTGATTGTTTTTCTTACATGTATGGCTGTATAGATGTAGCAATACTAATATGATTTAGGAAAAGAAATGTGCTTCAGGACTGATTGTGGTAATAAGAACAGCATTATGTGAAGGTGGAAGTGGGCATGAGTTTCTTCCTGGCTTCTTTGCAGCATTGTCAATATATAATTTGTGCAAACTAGCATATGAAATATTTAAAAACATAAGACCCACTATACCTCTGGAGCATTCACCATTCAAAAAAGAGTTCAGAGTAGAAATAACATTAAGTGACTATTTATTTTTTCAGTGGAGATATGTTTGTGAATATCATTACTACCAGGCAAATAAAATATTTGCAAGTTTATTTGTCTGCATCTGGAAGGTTACACTTGCTCATTCAAGCAGACCAAGAGGTCTCAGGTGTTTGGACTAGGACAGGCAAAGAGGTTGCATCTGAGTGATGGCAAATTGTATCATTCAACCACATTCCTTATTCTGTCCCATTATTAAGTGGAAAGCTATAAAACATATAATAAGCAGCTAGACAAGGAAGATTGCAACTGAATTTATTTTTGCTATTCATAATCTTTTTAGTAACAGGGAGATTTCCTACACAGTAGTTTACAGGTATAGTTCAAGAAACCAGATCTATGTGTTAACTCTTTTTGGGGGGACAAGCCTCTGTACAAGCAAACAATGAATAGTCTGTTTTGTTTAGTTTAACTAATTTTCTCTGAGTTCCAGGAAAATTAAGTCCCAGATATATAAATATATGTATTGAATTTTGAGGATCTGAGACTTCCAGTTCTTTAACAACCAATATGTGATATTAATGGTCAAATTTCAGAGTATTAATGAGGCTCCTAATATCACTCAGGAAATTAGATATTAATAATGGACCTGACTAACCCAATAAAATACTCCAGAGCTTTGGAAGCATTCATATTCTGACCTCAGTAGGAGAGAAACTGCTTATGTCACCATGCAAACAGTCCAGCTAATTCACTTATATACAGGACAGCCTGTACATGGCAGCCTAATCTTTCAAGTGTCCCACAAAGTAAACTGTTTCCACATCTAAGTCCCACTGACAAGGCAAGGCAGCTAACTCCCCAGGTGATTTCAGACCAGTGCATCTCACTGCCTTAAGAGGAAGGACAAGTGGGAAGGACGGTTTCTATGTAAAACATACTCTTCAGAACCACATAAACTGGGCAGGTAACTGAAACAGTACTATGTATACTGTTCATTTTGTGTATGATGTCAGTCACGGAAGATATTTATAGACTAAAAAAAAAATGTTTTCCTGAAGGCCTTGTGAATGAGCTTCTGTATTGAACTATTTAAACTGGGAGCTTCTCCATTATTTTCCATCAAGGGCCACAGCCCATTCTCGTTTTCATGATAGCATCTCATTGTTATTAGTCTACAAAGACCCTGGTGTATAAAAACCCCAAAAGAGTGATAGCAGGCTTGAATTCATTATATTTCAATATATTGAATTTCAATATATTGAAAATAACTGTTTCCTCTAATTGAATACATTGCCTTTGGCTTTGGGTACTCAAACACAGTCTTAAGAGAACTCTTTTCTTCCAGGCATATTTTACATTCACCAGTCTCTAAGCTGGTCATTTAGAGTAGCTTTCTTTCCCGTCTTAGCAGTTTACAGTAAAAGCAGCGTTAGTTTTTGTCTTTTGTTGTTCTTTAAATGATAGACCCCCTAATTCTCAGATAGTATATAAAAGCTCTATGCCTTTTGCAGAGTAAGACTTTTGGGGAAAACGTGTTCATTTGAATAGTGCACGGGAAGATGGAGAGGGACTCGATCCAGATCTGAGTGTAATACATACTGCTCTCCTGGGGCTTGTTACTGCAGGTAAATATAGTGTGACTATAAGATTTAGCAAAATTCAGGTTGCGCTTTGACAGAGTAAGTTGTGTTTCATACTCTCAAGTGAAAAGCTGTCCTGTCACAAAGCACTGATCACCCTTCCCATTCAAATTAATCCATAAGACACTGATGATCTATTTACTTTATGGTTTATGCTCTTTATGGAATGCTCTTTATGCTTCTTTATGCTCTTACTTATTACTTTATGCTCTTTATGCTGTACTACATACTGTACCTCCATACCACACTGATTTTAACCAGATCAAGTCCTGCAGTAACCAGAATGATTCTCTGTATACTCAAATGATCTGAATAAGCCACAGAATCGTGACCCTGAGTCCTTGTGTGATATCTCTCACATATGTAACATTCAGCAATCTAGAGGTGGTGACCATTCCCTGTCTCTGTTGGGGTGCTGCTCAGGAGTATGTCTTCCTTTTCCTCTCCAAACTACATTTTCCACTGGATTTAATACGATGGGATATCTGATAGGGATTGGGGCAGGGGAAGCCTAGAAGAATGTGTTAGAAGGAAAGAATAAGGAAATTTAGAAGTTAAGCCCCCCAGGTAAAGATTTGATGCTATTATTTATTCTTCAACAATGTAGGCAGACTCTGCTCTAGTCTTTGCATCCCTAGGAGTCTTCCATATGGGTACTTCGGGTAAATGAGATGTTTTAAGAATGTTACATGTCTTTGTTAGATACCAGGAAAAAACTTGCCTTAGTAGCCATCAGTCTGGCTTTTCCCCTGCCTTTATTTCAGTGTCAAGCACACATAGTGAAGTGCATAGGTAAAATGCTTCCATTTTTACCATGTTTGAGTTTAGGTGACCAGCAATGTGGTGTGGGGATGTGAATTTGGCTGGTAGATCTTATGCCTACTGGAGAAAACTAAAGTCTTTGAAATTCTAGATTTCAGGTGCTTGGTGGGCTTTTTTGTTTGTTTGTTTGTGAATTGTTTGTTTTGTAAGGTGTGTTTTTTTTTCTTTTTGGCAGTTGCTGCCCCCTTGTCTTATGCAGAAAATAATGAAGGTTTTAGAGTTTGAGTCAAATCCTGTGGGCATTTGAAGGAGAATCTAGCCAGTGTTATAGGTGGTATAGTGGGTTTTGCTATGTGGAAATTACTTAATACATTAATTTAAAGGTGCCAACTTATCCCTTAAGCCATTCCATCTGAGTGTCCAGATCCATAGTTCTTATGCCAATACTGTAGTTTTAACTTTGCAAGCTCTCCTAGTCACTTGCAGTAATTCATACAGAATAACCAAGAATCCTTTTTTCTTCTCAGTTCATCCTAAGAATTCTACTCTCTTCCAGTTAATTAATTTTTCCCTTTTAATAATTTTTTATTTTAATCTTATTGAGACATAGACTTTCATTCTTCCACATGTTTCCTTGGTACCTGGGAATGCATTTGGTTTTTTATGTATCACACCATACTGGTTGCTTATAGTTATGAAGAGATAGTTAAGAACATCAAGAATTTTCAGTTCACACGTTGGCTGATGAGAAATGCTTGCATTAGGCTGACTAGGCCAGGATCACCAGTGAGGACATCTATGATAAACATTGACTGGCCTTTAGAATTTTCTTTATAAACAAGGTTCACATTCATGAAACGCAAAAACCCAACCTGACTACACAAGGAAGTGGCAAGAATAAGCATTTACTCCTTGTTTGTATAGCGCCTGGGGTACCCCCTGGCCCAGGCCCTGAACAGTGTTCTGTGGCTATGGTAATTCAGAGGAGAAATAACCACAACTCATTTTCCTAAATTTTAGTTTAAGGAGTTAAACTTTGTTCACCTGAGGTTAGAATTGAGAGGTGACTAAGTGCTATGCAAACCTAATATGCACTGTTCCATTTAGTTGATTTTTGGAAAATGTAGGAACAGACTACTTCTCATATAGATGTTTCATTTAGGTGCCTAACTGTGGGAAGCCTGTTCATATTTGCCCACAACTCCTAAGTGACTGCTGATATCAACTGGTGCATCACCATGGAGTGATATACAATGCTACTAAATGTATAAACATAACGACACGAGAGCTGTGGACTAAGTATGCAGACAGTCTTTCCTTAATCGTTCTTATTTTGTCAACTTTCTTTTGACAAAACTCACTCGTTAAATTCTTTTTAAATTCATTAGCCCTCTACTGAAAAAGGATTCCTCTGTCCTATGTTTGGCCCTGTGACAGTAGATACTTCTCCTGTCTACTGGGATTCTTCCCTTAGTATTACACTGCTATATCAAAAAATAAATATTAAACAGTAAATCTGCTGTGGAGCAAGGAAAAAGATGTATGACAATACTTAATGAAAGCTAATCACTGTATACTTTATAGGTGTAAAGTAAATTAGGGGCTAACATTTAGTTTATCTTAGAAGTGAAGTGCTGCAATAATACTAGGCTATTATGTTGGCTATGCTAACACGAGGGAATTACTAAAATTAACTGAGATCTCCATGACCACTTTTACATGAGTTGCAAGCTCACTGCTTATTGTGGTGGTTACAGCATTTGCTGCAAGCAGAGACATCGTAAACTGAAGTCACCTCTTATGAACCCCACCAGTGAGGACCGACAGTACAGTGTCCTTTTTTTAAGGAACAGGAAAGCTCGAAAACTGCTCAGAAATTTGAAATAGGTGAAAACATCGTCCTAGTCCAGCTTCCATGTTTCTCAGTTTGTTCTTTGACTGATTGTTAGATTAGTTTAATTTTTAACCTAGGAACATAAAACAGTAGCAAAAAAAGTAATGTTGCACTTTTTCCTTAGTAAAATTATGATTAAAAACTGTTCACCTGGGAAAATCCAAATCCTCATCATAGACATAATGGTGCTTCAAAGGAGAATTAATGATATAGTTTATGAATTTTAATTTCTGTTTCAAAGTCAGCAAGTGCGCTTTCTATAAATGTAAACCATCTGTTGGCACCTTCTAAAAGACTGGAATTCAGCTCATCCAAATATGAATTATTTATTTAGGATTTTTTTTCCCTAAGTATTTTCTTTTTTTTTTTTTCCCCCCTCCCTTTTCCATAATAAACCACATTTTTGTGTGATGTTTCAAAATCTATACATTCATAATGGTAGCTTACATACAATGTGAGAACTTTTGAATTATGATTACGTCATAAGCATAGTGGAAAGTAGCTTCATTTTTTTCTGTGGAAGCATATTTTGTAACATCAAATTATATTGGGTTTTGTATGCATTTTTGGCTTCAAGTAGCATCAATTTTAGGAAAAGAGTAAGGCAACAGTGGAGTTGCTATTGTAGGTCTATTACAATGCCTTGAAAATGTTGTTTACGTAAGTCTCTACTGGCTTAATGAGAGCATATATCTGTGTATACTAGTTTAGTATTCATTACATATAGATTTTTTCATTAACAACAGCTAGATTAAGTCTATAGGAATACAATTCCAATATGCATTTATGTTGAAAATTTGGTGCAGAGAGATGCTCATGACACTTTCTTTGGTAGGAATTCACAGCGAAGCACAGCTCCACATTCTAAAGAAGCTGCAGTTGGTGCTTGCTAGTTTTCATGACACTTTTATCTCACGTGGTTTATTTATTTATTTATTTCCTGGCAGCTGTTCTTGATGAGATATATTTGGACACTTGGGAGAGGAAGCAGAAACAGATGATCTATCTTGTTGCACTTTGCTAATGAGAACAATTCCCAGTGACCTCCATCTGCATAGGTTCAGTTTTGCCTTTGAATCATGAATCAACAAACGTTTCTCTATTTGATAGCCCACTGTTCCTTGATCCTGTGAATGAACGGTATGCTAGCCTTGTCTTTCTTTCTGTGGGCCCCCAAAAAGTGGTTCCTTTGCTAGTAATTGACTTTTATTGCAATGAGACCTGCAGAGGCTAGTTTGGCAGCAACAATGACTATGTCATCAAACATAAACCATTTTTTTCACAGCACAATTGGTGCTAACGGGCAATGTTATAACTACTTTTAAAAACCATCTTTGTTACACATGTTATTTCCTTTAGAGCTTTGCACCTGTCATTCAGCGGCCTTTCACATCCAGTCTCCAACCATTTCTTGCCTTTACTAGAATCAGTCTCTCAATTGCCAATATTTTGCCACTATTTTGCTAGATTAATGTGAAGTGTTTACTGTCCTGTATATGTTACTGTCACCACTGATGCTGTGAATTGCAGCATGCAAAGGGAGGAGGGGTTACACTGGAAACACAGATCAGTAAAAATTCCTTTTGTATTGGAAATATGTATGTGCTTGTCACTGGCTTCCAAAATCTGTGCGCCCCTCAGCAGTGGCTTCTTCATAAATCTTTACATTAATACCTTTGTTCTTGTTGTTTCTTTCCTGTTTTGTATGAGTATTAAAGTTGAACAGAGGCATGACGAGCAGTGTCTCACTGATTGCATATCTTCTCATACGGTGTGATGAGTGTCCTGCATGTGTGCAGACACCTTGTGTTTTCAGGATCATTAAGGAAAGGCTTGGGAAGATGGACTCATAAGTATTTAAGTACTTAGAATCTCATACAGGGTCACCATCTGGAATTGCCCATTTCTCTCCATTTGTTGTAGGGAGGACCTGGAGTGACAAACAAACTGACTTCAGGTGTTAAATGCCTAAAAGTGACTAGAATGAAGTTGCCGTTTCTCCTCCCCACCTGCACTGTCTCCACCCCAGACACTTTAATAGGTCTAATTTCCTGAAATCATATTGTATTATGTAATTACTCCGAGCTGTTGTCATCTAAGTTTTTAAAGTACTTAAAATTATATTCCTCAACTGAACACATTTTTTTAAAATAAAAGCCTTTGTAATCTCATTTCAATTTCTCAGTTCAATTCAACCCTATGTAGATCTTGATTTGGTTAAATAGTTGTGTGTATCCTTAGCTTTAAGAATGCTCCCCTGTTGCATTATTTTCAATTTATGTTCACTGGATTTACACAGGTACTAAATGTTCTCATAAATACTTGCATCAGTTTCTCAGGCTGTGAGACCCCATCAATTCATTAATGTTATTTAAATGTTGAATAAGCTTTAATAGTTCAGGAGATCCATTATTGACATAAAACATGAATTTATATAGGTATGCATTTATACAAAACACACCCTTAGAAGTCCTTAAATTTGTGACTCAATGGCTGTTCCCTCTTTGTCACAGTAAGAAAAAGGACGAAGGAAACCATTAATGTCAACTGAATCATTTGATAGTACAGTGTGCCTGAAGCAATAGTAATTAACTCTTATTATTGATCTGTCACTTTACAAAATAAGTCAGGATCACAGGGAAGGACACAAAAATGTAGTAGGGCCTTCCTCACTTATTTGTTTGCAGGTTTTCCAAGTGTTTCAGACCAGAGCTGGCACATTTGACTGCCTGCTCACAGCTCTATGAAATATAATCAGCACCAGAGGTAGACCAAGTTCACACAAAAAAAATGGCACAAAGACATGTCAGAGAAGACATACTTTTGATAGGTAAGCCCATTATCATCTTCATTCAAGTAAGAACATGAACTTATCTCACCAGTATTAGGATTCCACTAAATGCACTGACAGATCTCAGAACATGAAGTAAGTCAAGAAAAGCTCAAGATTATCAGCAAGAAAGTAATAAACATTTGCTGCTTCTTCCTTGCATCACTAGCAAATGTACTATCTTTGTTAGTAAAAGCAATAAATTAATAGTACAGGGAAACAGTAGAGCAGTTCCATTAAAAAACTTCCCTGCAATGTCTTTTTCACTTGAAATTTCAATTAAAATACTTATTATGAAAATGAACTAAATAAGATTTTCAATGAAAAAATCAATATAATAATGTTGACTCTGCTGCTGTATTTTAATAATATTGAAATTTATTTATTGTATTTATACTACAATTTTTTAAAAAAACTACACCATGACTGGTATTTTTTTAATATATAATAAAACAGATTTTCCAGCATAAAATAAAATGTTTCAGTGTTGTTAAAGCACATTATTTCCATTTGGTTAGAACCAATTTTCTATTTGCAAGAAAATTTTGACATGGAATTTTTATTACAGAAGTGTTGGAAGTCTTCTTTCCTATATAATGGAATTATTAGCTGGCTACTGGCTTTTCAGTCTCTTATCATTCTGGATTTGGTCTCAACACAGGTAAATTTTTCATTTCTTTCAGCTGACAGTTATCTGGTTTTTATCTTTTCTAACATGCTTTGAGACCAAATTTTCACAGCAGAGCAATCTTCTGGATCAAAGTAAATGAGAGAATGACCCAAATTCTGTTCTCTGAATTGGCATGAGTAGTTTTACTTATTTTAGTACAATTATTCAATGAGTAACAAAGACAAGCCAGCAAGCACAGGAATTAAGTAGCTTTTATTTAAGCAGTTTTGATCTTCCTTTGTTTTTTCATTCTTCTGCCCATTCTTTTGGAGGAGAAGAAAAGTTGGTGGGGGAAGAGAATTGCAATTAGAAGTTTAAGGAATGATTCCATGTCAACTATATACACATATATTTATATATATACATATATTTATATATATATATATCAACCACTGAAACAAAATTCAGTGCAACATGCAAGCGTGGTTGCACTCATTCAGTACAATTCATAATTCAGATGGGAGCAGAGCTGCTCTGCCCCAGCTGGATTCAACCGTGCTCTCGTGAGATTGTGACAGCACTTAGTGCGCCCAGCTTGCTACATGTTTTTGTGAGGATAATACATGCCTTCTGCCTTCACCTATCTGCTTGCCCAAATATGCTGCTGGTTGACACAGAGGGCTGTGGGCCAGCAAAGCCAGAGCTCCGCCATGTCCCCTTTGGGGGAATCATGGAGCGTGTTTTCTCTTGAGAGCTCTGTATGCCATGGCATCTGTATCCTAATTGAGTTTCTACATAAATATTTGAAGTCAGAGGCAGCTTCCTTGTGCTATAGACATTTAACTTAAACATTTATCGTTACGCTATAGCAACTGTGTGAGGCCAACATCTCTCAGTCTAGTTGGCTCAGGGGCTTGTTTTGTAACACACTCAGAGCTGCCAGCTCTCAAGACATTTGGTGTTTTTCTTCAGTCCCCAAATCATGGAATCACATGACACAGTAAGAATATCTTTCATTTTATTAAAAAAAGAAAACCAAAACAACAGAAAAAAAAAAAAAAAAAAAAAAAGCCCTGAAACACAGAAGAACATTTTTAGTCTCCGTGAGCACAAAGGAACACTTGGAAATAATTCTTTCATTGGCACCTAAACCTGAATAAAAGGACTCTTCCTCCAAGCTGTATGCTTGTGTTTTTAAGACAATCTCATTCTGAGGAGGCAAACAGATATTTCTTGAACAACTGAGGATGCTGTTCTACATTCAAGATACATTGGGTGTTCTTAGGACAGAGCCAGAAGACTTTCTTTTTCTTTGGTTTATTGAAGAGCTTTCATGTGTTTGGGTATGAGCTCTCCTTAAAATTTACTGTCACTGACATTTCTATTGAATTTAGAAGGTCTAACTTCATATTCAAACATCATTATTATTATTATTATTATTATTATTATTATTATTATTATTATTGATTTGGGAAGTCATAAGAGGGGTAGTTATATTTTAGGTATTAGCACTCTTCTGAGGTCACTGATTACATTTTATGAAGAATAGTTTTCCTCCTTTTTGTTAGTGATGTAAGTTATAAATAGTCATAAGTTATTTCTTAAAGGTTTATTTGGCATTTTAAGACATTGATGGGTCTGGGATTCTGGTGAAAGCCTGACCTAGATTGCCTAGGATACAAGCTGGATAGGTCTCTGCTCTGTTTGAAATAATAACCCATGCCTAAACAGAAAACCTGGCCACTGCAGATTTTACTGTTGGTTTTATAAGGACAGCATCCGACTCTGCAAATGCAGCCAGACATTGCAGCCAATAATCTGTACCATGAAGGATGAACATTCTGCATGTGTAGCCTGAATTCTCTCTCCTCTAACATAGTCGGCCTGGAGATCACTGCTAAGAAAGTGTAAGGACTGCTTGTTACAACTTGTTTTGACTTGGGTGCTTTGTTTGTCCTAATGTCCAAGTTTGGATTGCTCAGTAATTTACAGAAATATCATTTTATAGAAGGTGAAGTCAAAATTGGTATTCACCAGCGACTAGTAAAAATGAAGGAAAATTATGTCAGCCTGCAGGCAGGTCATTGACTGAGTTAAACAAAATCTGCTTAGTTTCTTGTGTACTTTGAACCAAAGGGTGTAGATGTGCCTTGTACTTGGGCTTTTATGTAAATGTGTGTGCAAATGTACAAATTACAACTGTTCAATAATCCAGTGCAATTTGTTATATTTTTTTTTGTTATATTACTTCTGCTGCTAATAAAATACTGTGCTGCACAGTATTTTTTATTTCCTATTTTTCTTATTTTCTATATTGCTCCTGAAGAAGAACATTTGACACTTTTTTTCTCAAATATATGCTTTAGGCTTCTCATCCTTTGTAAGTTTTGTGTCTGTGATGCCATGTGGTCATAATAGTTTTTAACATTTTCTAAGACTAGAGAATTGGCTTATGCAATAGGGTTTCCAATTCAATAAATAAATATATGCACATACAGCTCAAAAATATTTTTTCTAAGAGCTTTTTAGCACGGAAGTAGTGTTTTGTTTGTTTTTTTCTTTTATACGGGAAGCACAAAAATCTTAGCAGAGTAACTGCTACATAACCAAACCGTGTCACTGACTCTGATCCAGTGCATCTTTCTCTGAATACCTATGCTGGCTGCTTAACAGAGATGGAAAGAAT
Organism: Falco naumanni; assembly: GCF_017639655.2. Lineage (NCBI taxonomy): Eukaryota > Metazoa > Chordata > Aves > Falconiformes > Falconidae > Falco > Falco naumanni. Next base: position 31,754,810 of record NC_054057.1, read on the forward strand.
TCCCGCAACAGATAAGTATGAATACCTGAGAAGGAAATTACTTCTTTACCTCAGGCAAATTATGGTTGCTTTATGTCTTGAGGCACAAAGTTTCTACTCCCCCTGAAACAGTAATCATAGCTCAATTAATATTTCTATTTGCTTTATTTAGTTATTTAAATTTGTTTCAGAATCTTCCTGTATCACTCCTCCAGCAGCATTTTCTGCAGTGGGTTCAATAGTTTATTTAATAAAAAAAGCTGGTGCTTTTTTTTTTTTTTTTCTTTAATTTTTAAATTTTGCTTCCTTTTAGTTGTCTTTCAGTGTTTCCATTTTCTTCCATTATAAAACAGTATGTTGGCCCAGTTGAGAAGCTGTGAAGCCCTGTATTCAGAGAAAAAGCTAAGATGAAAACTGATGATGACACAAAATAGGATAAAATTATTCTGATGTTCATATGGAGAAGATTTATAGTGGAGAGACTGAAGGATCTCTTTTGAGCTTAGTGATATTTGCATAAACTTCTCTTAAATCACCTTTTCCCATGGAAAATTGTAGGTAAAGAGGGACAGGACAGTCTGTGTAAGGTGATGCTCTTGTCCTGTTTGGAGGAGCTCTGTTCTCTTTACAGAGCAAAGCCGGATAGCCTGTAAAGTATTTCATATTCCTTGACATAAGAAATCTGTTATGAGTCCTATGTCTTGGATCTCTAACATTTCTCTGTTATCGTGCCTTTGAGCCTTAAACTTTCTAGCAGACAATTCTTAACGTTACTTTTGTCTGGCATCAGCAATAACCTTGCCTAAGTTGTAAAAGCTTGGTGTTCAAACCACTTTTTTTTATGTGTTTGCACACTTTCATGGTGAAATTGCTTATGTAAGTTTAAAAAAACAGCAAGCTGGAAACAAAAGCTGCAAAAATGATATGAAAAGGATGCAGGGGCTGTGGCACCGTTACACTGTAGATGAATAATAGACTAGTATGTAAATAGATGCAAACCAAAGATGAATGCAAAATGAATGAGGGGAAGCAAACAGGAAGAGGAGCTTGGAAAACAGGATTTGGGAATATTTAATCCTTTTCCTGGGAAAATACTGTACCAGTGGCATGGTAGATCTGTCTCTTCACTGTCGTATAATCAGAATTTCAGAAGTATCTGTCTGCTTTGGGCATACATTTTAAAAAACTGGAGAAAATCTACATATGTGCTCACTGAATATTTTTTTGCAGGGGTTCAAAATGAGCTATTGATCAGATATGTAGTTCTAGCTTACTACTAGACCAAACAAGGTTCTGCTTTTTGAACTCAGACAAATGAAAATATTTTCCTCAGACCAATGAAAATATCTTATAAGAATCATGTCTGTAGCAAAACTGAAAAAAATAGTATCTTATGATTTTATAATGAAAACTTTATTTAACTCAAATTTTTTACCATCACCAAAACATGAAGGAAGACAGAGAGAAGATGTGGAAAGGGAATACAGGCAAAGGAAAAATACTTACATAGAAAACATGCAGAAAAGTGACATTCCAGTATTGAAGAACTGAGGTGTGTTATTTCAATCATGCTAGTTCTGTTAATGTTGACTATAAACAGATAGAGCTCACTTGCAGGGTTTTGAGCCAGATAGGATTCAGGAGAGATGAAGTTATTGACCTGCATGTCATTTTGTGATTATCTCAGGCAGAGGGGATTGGAAGTTGTACCAGCCCCTAACACTAGGATAAGATGGAGCAATAATAAATATCTTGCTTGAAGTAATTTCAATGTAAAGACTTGCACAGACTTTTAAACATTATATTGTTTCTTTCAACTGAGGACTTCCAGGTTGAGAAAGTTCATCTAAGTAGGCACTGAGCATGATTCTACAGAAATGTTTCCTCATCAAAAGATATACTGTTCTGTATCTGTTCTTCATGATCTTAATCTCTCCACAATCTTTATAGAAATCTGTGTTGTTTTAATTCTGGAATGGTTTGTAGGTAGCTCTTTCTGTAAATCACGAGTGCTCTGCTTTCATACCTGGGAAGATCTAGCAGCTCATGTATCATCTGACCTCACTAGTATAATATTCAGCTATTTTTATAGTAATCTATATTATTAAATAACAACTATATATTTCTATTTTGTTCTTACTGTAGAATTTTCAAAATTTTAAGAAATGACCATTTTTTAGTATTATTTTGAAAGGCATTGTGCTCTGATGGTCATGTTGAGATTTGAACAATTAAAATCCCATTTTAATGATCTCTTGCTGTCATCACTGGTCCCTCTGACAACTTCAGGAGTTGGATAAGCATAGCAGCATTTGCTGTAGAGCTCCCACATATGTACATTTCAGAGTGAAAAGTACTTTATGCATTCAGGGCCCATAGCTAAAATTAATTGACTCAGCATATTTGTCACCTTAATAATTTTGACACAAAGTTTTTGTAAAATTAGCACCAATGTAAATTTAATGGGACTGACACTATAAAAGAAAAATAAAACAGGCAGTCTAGAAACATTTCTGTGCAATTTAGGCGCATCTCTCATGTTTACTGTCATAAAATTTTATGACTGCATAGAGCAGGCAAATTATCTACAGGAAGCTAAACATTAATAAATACCTCTTTAAGTATGCAAGAATAGATTAGGTCTTTCCAGAAGAGGTGAGAGCAGCATTAGACAAAGGAATCTACAGTCACACATGCATATATCCATCCCATCCTGTTAAGCTGAACTGGTGGAGAGTGGAGATTTTGCTGTTGTCCAGAATAGGTGCTGAATCAGGGCTACAATCTATATAAGTTCTTCAGTCCCCAGTGTTACCTTGTTATGGACCTTTTTACCTGTAACAAGAGTACAAACAGTTAGGGTGTTGGTGAAGGCTGAGGATATGTGTCAGTGCTGGGCTGGACTCTCCCAGTGCTTCCAAAAGGCATAGGGAGAGCAGCAGAAGGACACGTGCAGTCAGCTGGGCACAACAAATCTATAGGTGTCCCGGTATCTCCTTTAGTCTGATTGAGCTGGGAGAACAGCCGCTGTGGTCTGTCCTATTGCACCATTACATAGGCTTTCATAGAGTTTATACACCCTTGTGAGAACTGATGGCACAAATATGGCTTCTGTGCCTTTTAATTTAGACTGTTCTTAGTAAGAGGTTCACACAGGAAGGTGTAAGCCAGAGTTTTGTAGTGTTTTCAGACACCATTATTTCACAGCATTTCTACTCGACAAATGACCAAAGCTCATTTTCATTAAGCCTGGATCACTTCCTGTGTCTTGGAGGAGTGATTCTGGCAGTATGCAAGTTTGCACAAACGCATGTACTTTTGTAAACAGAAGTGCAATGGCACCATTACTACTTCTGTTGCTTAACACAGCATCAGAATTAATCATAATCTTTCTACTTTTTGGATAAGAAACTTGCCGATCTGGAAAAAGGTGGGGAGTGGGTTCTGCAGTAACAATGTTGTCAACTGCTGCTGGGTACCTACCCCTTGGTACCGCTTTGCAGTTCTCCATGTGGCTGCATCTCTGCAACAATCTCTCACCATTTTTCCTCCATTTGCATGGTCATTCTAGGCTAGAGTAGCATGTCCCAGCCCTCATAAGTCCTCACGAATTTTCTACAGAAAGATTTTGAATTACATTATCTTTGGTATCATTGTTTTCTCCTCAAAAGAAATTAGTAAAACTTGCCTCGCTAGCTAAGCTAGCTTAGCCTAGCTGCATGATTCCTATGTGATCACATCCAACCCCAGACTAGCAGAGCTCAGGGAAGTTCAGCCTTATGCTGTCTTAAGTTTTGACATTTCAACAGTGAAGATTCACAGAACTGGGATAAACCAAGTAGGCTAATACTTAGTCTGTTTTCAGGCACCCTCTGATTTTTACCATCTTGGCTTTGCCCATGAACAGAAAGACTGAGTTTCTAAGACCTTTCAGTAATTTTCTTCACCTTTCTTAATGGGAAAGGATATAAGTTATTAACGATAAATTTATGAACATGCACCCTGCTTCCCATTCCAACTTGAGCATTCTGCTAAGAGATACACCACTCAGAGGAGTTAGAAAGGAGCACTAGGAGCTCTTTGAACATACCAATATTTTGTTGCAGAGGTGAGTTAGTGCCTTTTTTCCTTTCCTCGTAACTGACCAGCAATTATGTGTTCTCTTTCAGACAGTGGCTTTCCTTTGATTATTTTTCTTAAACACAAAAAACCAAACCCTTTCTTGAGATTACAAACAAAACGCAACATCTGAATAAGAATTCCCTGATGTCTTATGCTTTCTCAGTACTCTCTGGTAATAACAATTTGACTTATTATGGAAATTGTCCAGCTCTTCTACAATGGCATAAACATTCTGAAATGTTGTGGCATGAAACAGAAACGCAAAGTACTGCTATAACATGAACTGTGCAGAGACAGATATGGGTTACTCTATTCAGAATGTGGCTTTGTGATCTGACTTTCTGAAAAATTTTCACCTTGAAAGAAAAAAAATATTTGCATTCTCAAGTTTTTCATATATTTCTCAAAATGTTCCCCCAGAGTGAGGAAAAAAAGTGGCAAATGGGTCAGTCCACTACCTAAATAACCACTGTTTTCTGGACTCACAGTTTGACAGTATGAATTAGTCTTGTATGTTGGGGAAAGAAATTTCCACTAATTTGGGCTAAGACACATATCCAGTCTCTGAAAAGAGCCTGCCTCCATCCTCTTTGCACCCTCCTTTCAGGTATTTGTATGCATTAATAAGAGCCCCCTGAGCCTTGGCTTCACCAGGCTAAACAGTCTCAGCTCTCTCAGCTTTCCCTCATAGGAGAGATGCTCCAGTTGCTTAATCATCTTCATGACCCTGCATTGGACTCTCTCCAGTGTGTCCATGTCTCTTTTGTACTGTGGACCCCAGAACTGGACCTAGCATTCCAGGTACAGCCTCACCAGTGCTGAGTACAGGGGAAGGAAGCCCTCTCCACCTGCTGGCATTATTTTGTCTCATGCAGCCCAGAATACTATTGGCCACCTAGCTGCACCCTGCACCAGGACCCCCAGGTCCTTTTCTGCCAGGCTGCTTTCCAGCTGGGCAGCCCCCACATGTACTGGTGCATGGGGCTGTTCCTCCCCAGGTGCGAGACTTTGCACTTTTCCCTGCTGAACTTCAATGAGGTAATTTTGTTTGTTTCTGATGGCAGAATCCCTAGTAGTTTTCCACCAAAATCTAGAAGAGCTGAGAAGGAAATTATTTCTTTTTTTAGTGAGTCTCACTATTTCCCTCCTTAAAGAAACCAGGACAAAAGCATAGATGTTTTTCTTAACTTGCTTTCCACCTCTAAAATGTATTGTTTGACTGTGTAGTCTGTGCTCTTCCTTAGATCAAACATAACTTCAAACTTCAGCGTTATAAGAAGTGGTATAATGAAAGGAAGATAATTTATGTTACTTCAGATAGAGCAAATAGAGAGCAATATTTTTCTGGAAGCAGAAAGAAAAACATAGTATCTTAAGAGAACATATCAAATTGAAAATCATGTTATTTTATCTGTTATATTCACGAGTGACAGCTAAGCTTCCCATCTTGTACAGAGTTATCTACTGCCCACATTTAATCATATCCTTTTCCTTTAATGTGCCTAATTTGTGCTTGGTTCATTTCAGGGATCCCATGTTCCCATATGTTCACAGTTATCTTTATCCACTCCCCAAAATCACTTTTTTACAAATTTCAGAATTAATTCACTAGAACTTTATGATAAAATACTGCATTAATGGATACATACACTAAAGAAATCTGTCCTTGCTGACTTATCTGCCAAATTCAGTGCATGGTCCAGCCAGCAGTATGGTTGCACAAGTTTAACTGAAAACTGAATTTGACTTCTGGATATTACAAAAAAGTACTATCAAAATAATATGGCATGCAACAAACTGTGATCAAATGCAATGTTAAATCTTATTTTAGAATACTTAAAACATAGTAATAATTTAAAAAAATATTGATGCTACAGTATGGGATGGCCTCTCTGAGAAAAAGATGAATAGGTCTTTCGAGTCTGCAAAACAGAAGGTTTAGAGATTGCGATAGCAGCCTGCAGGATCATGATATTCTTGAAGAGGATGAATGGGAATTGCCTGTTCTTTCTCTCTCCTCTCTAGAAAAGAGGAGCTATTAAACAAAGCTAGTGGAAGTGAGGTGCTCGCCTAATTTGTTCAAAACATATCAAAGGAAGTTTTTATACACAACAGTTAGCAAACCTATGGAACTCCTTACCAAAGGAAGATCACACTTGAACCTGATGGAAGCAACTTTAAGAACTTAAGTTCAAGTCAAGATTGTCGACCAGTTTGTTTTTAATACAAGTAGAAGATCAAGTGAAATGCCTAAGATGAGCACTGGTCAAGAGCTGAATCTCTGGTAATCTGTTAGCCATCCAGAGACACCAAGTACTTTCTAACATTGGAGAACAGGAACCACCAGCTCCTCGGCTGTGGTTTATGAAGGCCTCTCAGCCTCTGAACAAAGGGTTCACATTCTCTCATGCTATGTCTAACAAGGGGATTTTGGATGGGTGTAGACACATACACACTTACTTATTAGGCTAGCCTAAAAAGACTACCTAGGAAGTGGGGAGATGCAAATAGCCTGGTGTTGTAGTATTTATGAAGTAAAATTATCAGTCTGTAAGTGGCATAAGTGCTTTTTCTGGAGGCTTTTTTTAAGGTGGTAGCTAATCTCAGGAACTGAACACCATATCCCAAAGGGTTAGTGGCCATAAACTTCTCCCCTAATGTGATAGGGTCAACATCCTTGGCTGCATTTATGGCTGTAAATTAAACGGGGAAAAGCCTCAAGCCATGGCACATGCACATTAGCAAGACTACTCCCCAGTGGAAAGTAACTTTCCTAGATAATGTCTGGGCACAGGCCAGGGACTGTTCCCAATAGGCAGTACTGACAAAGCTATACTGTTATCTGGGACGAGAGTTTAACTGTATGGAAGGAAGCCATTCTGTGCCAGTTAGCCTCAGGGTCAGAAAACCTGACCTTGTTTAGTTTAGTATTACAGACAGAATACTTCAACTGGAAGGCAAAAGGAGGGTAAGACAAAATGCAGATGGAGAACACAGGCGGTCAATCCGTGGGTGTAGGAGGAGGCATCATACTGGGTGTTCTTAACAGAAATGTTGAGATCTGCTTGTGCAGATAATATTTATTCTCAGATCATCCAGTAATGCACAGATCCAGTGTTTATGATCACCTAAGCACAATCTCAGATCCTACAGTGCATTTGTTTAAAAGATCCTTGCACAGTTTGGAAAGCCTGAGAGCAAACATGAGGACAGCTTCAAACTCCTCAAAGCAGAAGGGGATCATCTGTTCTGTATGTACATGGAGAACAGAACAAGAAATTATGGGCTTAAATTCTGTCAAGATTCAGATAGACTAGAAAAACTTTGTAATGGTAATGAGAGCAAGGAACGGGAATAGGCTGCCTGGGGAGGTGGGGGAGTTTTTATCACAGCAAGGCTGTGAGAATGGCTGTGTGGCATAGGTAAGGGGCTTCTGCAAGACTCTTGTGTTTTGTTTTTTTTTTGTCTGGGGGACTTTACAGATATGTGTATTGTTCTTTTTTAATATTTATTGTAAAATTGTTGATTGCAAGGGAGCACCTGAATCCTTCCGTTGTTGCTTGAAAACTGTATCTTTAAAACAGTACAATGCCTACTCCCTAAGGTAAATGGGTACAGTTCTCGAGCCTGAGAGGCTGTCATCCAGTAGCTCACAGTGGAAGGTGTGTGAGTACAAACCTAATTTTACACCAAGGGATATCATCTGTGCTGCTGTTTCTACCGTGCATCTACATTAACATGTTTCTTCAATGCAGATGGACTCTATTCAATTCTTCTGCTTTACTTCCTTCAAATTGAAGCCCTACATCAGAAAGCGTGGTTAATGTCAAGTCAATGCATTGAAGGGGCTAAAGAAGAGAGGCAAAACAAATAATATTTGTATCATCTGTTTTCTAAATTTACACGTTTCTTGCTTTAATTTGTTTTTTTTCCCCTTCATTGTGGATCACTGCTGTATCTTCTGTTTTTTGAGATTTATCTTCTGTTTTCTCTAGGAAGGCACAAATCTTTCAGAGGGCAGGACCTCTCAGGGTAGGCATTAATTGTCATAAGCTCAGTGTATTACTAGAAAGTTTTATTTGCATTTTTGATCACAGCCCAAAAGCTGTTTCCAGAATGTTTATATTGGATTTAGGCTCTTTTTATAGTAGAGACTTCAGTTTTTACTAAAATAATGATGAGATTAAAAAGTCACCATCATAACAGGTCCCTCTGACTTCTACAGCAATCTATGGTATTAAAATGATAATAGCTACATTTTATGAATTAATTCACATCATGCTGCAGTAAACAGCAACTGGCTTTGCCAGAGATGTAGAGCAACAACTTAGCCTTTGTCCTTCAATGTTATTAGTCTCCTGATTTACTTCCTTTAAATTGAGGAAATAATCAATAATAACAGTTGCAGCTGTTTCTGTCCCTTTGTCTGCCAGCCAATCAGTTTCAATTGCAAAATCAAAGTCACAAAGAAGCCTGCAGTCATGGAATTAGTGAAGCCCAGAGACTTATGACATAATACAGTCTCTAAGCTTTTAAAACTAGAAATTCTGCAATGAGAGCTAGGTAAGTCCTTATATCTCTCTGCCTTCTTCCTTCATGCAAATGAACATATGCATATACATACCCATATTGATATGTTTCTGCTCTATTGAGCTAATGTACATAATTTTGAAACTTTGGGCAGGCTTTTGGGTTTTTGTTTTTTTGTGGTTTTTGTGGTTTTTTGTGGGGATGTTTTATTTTTTTAATAATAATTAAAAAAAAAACCAACAAAACAAAAAAACCCCAACCTTTAAAAATATGTCCACAGTTGTAGATGATGTATAAAGGGGAAATATTTGGATATTGGATTTCCAAATATAGACTTTCAGATACAGACTTCCAAAGCAGAGTTGCATGACAGGGTATGTATGCTGGACCGTTATAGAACTAAGCCACTGTAAGTTAGAACATATATGAATACAGGTACTTATCTACCAGTTCTAGGTAGACATAAATAGTTCTAAGGATTTGGAAATGCCAGTACTCTAACCTCAGTAATAACTATGCTCATCTGGGACCATTTACCTTAATTTTTTGAGACTACTTTTTTTGATGTTGTGCTGCTTACCTGGAAGTTAAAAGGCTATACTGATGAGCATAGACATAAAAAGTACTTCTTCCTGGTTACAATACTTCAGGGTAATACTGGAATAGGTTATTATGGAGGTTCCCAGAATTTGCAGTAGAGGCAAAGAGGTAGCCAGGATCCCATAGCTATTAAGGTATGGTTAAATTCAGCAGACTGAAGGAGAGGTAAATTGATGGCTTATCTCCCTTCATTAAAGTAGTTTCATGAGAGGGAATATGCTCATTCCCTATGTGCTCAATATAAATTTTCTACCATTTCATTTGTTTTGCAAAGCAATTCTGTCCAAGATAAATAACCTTCTAAAATTAAAATCTTGACCCTTAATTAAGATAGCATTTTAAAAGAAAACAGCAATAGTATTCCCAAATCCAAGAAATCCAAATTGCCTGCCTTGTTGTTCCTCTATGAGAGCTCGCAGAACAGTTTTCATGGTCTTTATGCCACCGTTCTCTGACAGAGAGAACAGAGAAATCTATGCTATAACAGTTGCTCTAAATGCACTTCCCATCACCTAGCAGTGCTTAATAGTACTTGGGAAATGCAAGTCTATGCCAGGTGAGGAATGATGAATCCTCCCCGTGCCTGTACAAAGTTAAGCCACATGAACTCTGGTGTTTTCTGGGGTTTTAGATATTTATTCATACATAAGGACATAAGTAGATGAAATGGGAATATTCATCTCTTTTTGAAAATTATTTTCAGTGATCTGAAAGTGAAAATCCAGTGCTCTTTCCCCCCTCCGCCCCCCCCCCGCCCCCCAAGTAGAACAGTATTCACTACTATTGCAAATGACTGTTACAGTACATCTCTGAACTGTGAGTTTATTTTTGACTGATATGGCTTCTACTGAGTTTTAATGCCTTGTCCTTTGCTTGTCCTTGCTGCAGCATGCTTTCAGTGTCATGTTAGAAGCAATCTACAATTATAAGTTGTTAGAAATAAAAAATGCTCTGTGAAGGTTCAAGATGTTATACACCATGATTTGGTTCATCTTGATTCAAAAATTGAAGTTAGAAATCACCAATATAAAGGCCAAATAGTTCTGAATGTTAGTGGTGTATGAAAGATGGTATAGAAAATATATGTCAGTAGCTATCGTTAAAATACTGATTTTTTTTTTTTTTTTTTTTTAGTTCATATTGTGTTCCCTTAAAATTAATAAATCTTGTGGAAAAGATCTTGGGGGGGGGGGAGTGAAAATATCATTATAAATTAATAATTATCAAATAATCTCTTGAAAACATTATAGAAATTATAATACTATGTCATGAAAATTAGAGATTTGAGGGAAGTTATTTCAAAGATTGTTTCAAAAAATGTGAAGACAAAACATTTTCATAAGTTTTTCAGAAAAGTGTTAACTACCAAAAAATACCGTTGTACAGGGAAGCTATAAATACAAGTAGTTTGAATCCTGTGAAACAGAAAAACTACATAGTCCAGAAATTTGGGTGTTACCATCACTTCTGTGGTTATCAGTATCTAAGCCTTTTGTATGTTATTCTTTGAGAGACATCATTGTGCTATCTTAAGACTTTATTGTAGATAGAATTTAACATAGTGTACAATATTATTACTGGTACTGTATTCCTGCTGAGTCTATGGACTGTGGGTCTGTTCAGCAAAGTGCTGTACTCTGTGTGGGGAAAGTCTTAGAGAGCACCCGAGAACACTCTCGTCATTACCAGTATGCTCTGCCATAGCCAGCACTGCTATTCCTGTATCTTCTTTTGTTGCAGCACTAAGCAGCAGGTTTTTTTCCTGTTTCTGAAGACATTATCTACTCCGTCTGACTGGAAATGTATCTTTTACCATGAATATAACCTTCAGTTATGTTACAGACCTTTAACACTTTATCACGCTTTAAGAAATGTTTGACTGGGGTTGAAGATTTATGTTTCAAAGTGGTAAAGATAACATCATGCCATATTTCATTCTACTAGCCAGGTTACTTATTTTAGATAACTTTTTTTTTTTTTTTAGTTATACACTTCTGATTTGTGCAGATATTTTAAAAAAGTGAAACAATAAAATGCGTGTTTCAACTTTTTAGTTTGGATACAATAAAAACTAATAAAAATTACAGACACTGTGGAGCAAATGCAGAATTCCTGACCAAACCCACATATGACCCAACTGAAGTTTGGTTAGCAGAGCTAGAAAACAGATAGGTGAACTAAATCTGAGCCAGATTTGCCTTTTAATGCATAAAAATCCTACAGATGATGTAGCCAAAATTCTGGGAACCTGAGGTCCTTTAATGCTCCATGACATTAGCTAAACGACCCCTTGTAAGTTTGATTTTCCCTGGGGGAGAAGAGGTAGAGGGAAGCACTTAAATATATATATGCAATCTAATTCTACAATTGCAAATGCAAACTTACTTAAGCAAATCAGGAAGAGAGATCTGGCATGTTGATTATTTTAATTAAATTGTTTCCCGGATCAGTCAAGAGATCAGAGCTTGTTTATTTATTTTCCTCAAATGCTTTTCTTTATGCAAGTGTAATACAAGCATTTATGCTTTTACTTCCTTTCTACCCCTCTTTCCCATTATTTTTCTTTGGGGAAAAATTTCTCCAGTTCTTTCCCCTGTGAAAGTATACACAACTGCATAAGCTTCCTTTGACCAAATTTCCATCAATTTAAAATGTCTGTTTTTTAAAAACAGAGATCTGCCTGCTATAGTTTGGTACACGTTACTAAGTGTCTTATTGATTTAATTTATTTATGTTTGTTTATTTTTGATAGGCATTCTGTATATAGATTTACACATGCTTTTTCTTCTGAACACATGATGCAGGTCAATTTGGGGAGAGAAAAACTGATGTTCGCATAGCATGTACCGAGGCAGAACTTCTTCAGTCCTTATCGGACCCAAAGCACACTATTAGAGAACACTATATGTTATACAGAGGAGCAACATAAAACATGTCATTCATATATTACTACTTTGAAATCAGATAAAAACTGGTTTGCTGCCCACTAACATGGATACTGTTTTCCAGCATGATTCTCTGTGTTAATTGGATCAATATCATTTATTGTTTTCATTCAGTAGTTGCTGAAGGAGTGGTTTTGTTTCCACCATAAGGTGCAGTGCTCTTTCAGATCAGTAGAGTATTATACTGTCACTGTCTATTACACAATAATTCAGTGTCTTCATCACTCTACCAAGAGTTTATAATCCAGCTACAGAAATTCCCCAGGCCAAAAAATGGCATTCAGGGAATTTCAAGGACAAACAACATATTTTAATTCTCATCCTAGTATTCAATTTGTAAAGTATAACAAGCACGTATGAAACTTTGTCAGTCTGATTGCATTTCAGTTAAGAAGTGTTTCATTTTCGAGATAAACTTTTACTTTCAAGAAGTTAAAGGCATAATTCTTGGGCATGGGATATTCAATTAATTATTATGTAGCATAATGCTTCACTATGCATCACAGCATTTAGTAAGATCTACAGGAGGAAGTCATCCAATCAATTCTGTGAAAGAAATTTTAATATCAAAATATTTGTATTGATAGATGGGATCCCATGAAGCTAAGTACAACTAAATTTGTGATTGAGGTGCCTAAAACCCATCTAAACCACAGACAAAGATCTGGTACTTTTGATTTCTCCTACTGTCTAGACCCTCTTGGCACTGAAATGCATCAGGCGCTGCTCAGTTGCCTGAAACTACCTGTATGGTTGACTACTGAGAATGTCTCTGAATTCTAGTGTTAATCTGTGGAGACAGAAGTGTATTTCCTACCTCAAGCTCTGTTGCAACTCAGTTCAGACGTGAAGATACCCAAGTGCTGTACTGGTGAGGAGCAGAGATAACTTTCTGGTTCTTTACTTTTTTCGCTAAGGACTGCTAGTTAGGGTCCTCATCTAGCAACAATGCCTGGGTTCTGCACTCTCAGCTTACATGTAGCTGAATCCATGTTTTCTGGAATATTTTTTCTGGATTTCTTCCTGATCCCATGACAATTATCTGTCTGCTTACACATTGATTGTCCCCCAGTATGGTGTGGAAACTAGTAGGCACTCTTCTGCATGGCTTAAACCCTGATGGTATCGTCTAGTACCATGAGCTAAGCAGTAATTACTGCTCTTGTGGCTATAATTCTCTTTCCTAATTAAAGGCAACCTTGGTCCATCAGTGCCCACCCTGTAAAGTGGCTGGAAGGATCAGATCCTAAGTGGAAGGAACTGTTTAACACTTGTTACTTCCTTATGCAGCCAATGAAGAGAGAGAGCAGCCTAATTGCATATCTTCTTCAGACTTATTTGAGGTAGATCTCTTTCTTGATGAGATGGGCAACTTAGGTGTCTGTTTGTAGAAGGGCTGAAGATGCTCATCTCCTCAGCTCCTTCTTCCTCCAGCCCTCCTGTGCTCCCTGAACAAGGTGCTAGAATTTAGATCCAGTGGATTGCAATCTGTTGTAATAATGAATAAACCAGATAAGTTTAAACAAAATTAAAATATACTGCCTTTTAAAAGTAGATACTGTGACATTAAAAGAATCAGTGTGCCAGGATCCAATAAGCAGTGTTAGTAAGAGGTGACAGGACATGGAAGACAGCATAAGATGAATGATACAATAATAAAGGCACAGCAGATGGCAGTTCTGGTACTAGGAGTACCGGCATGGTTCTCCATAAACTGAGAGAGTGGAGGAATTAACATAAAAGAAGAAAAAAAGGAAAATACCAGTAAGTATGCTATGAATTTTGCTAGCAGAAAATACTAGGCCAGAAAATACTGGCACTTTCAAGAGGAAGCAAAAGACAGTGATATAAGAGATCTGACATATATAGCAGATTATAAAAAAAGGTAATGCATGTTTAACATAGGAAATGGTCATTGTTATTAAGGGTTTGGGTTGGGAGAAGTTGTTTGGTCATTCTGAATCTTCTTACCCCCTTTTTCTTTTGTGCTGCATAAGTTATGCCTACAGTTGTGTGTCTGGTACTTAAGAAATTATCGGTGCTATTTGCAGATTATTTCCCTTGAGAGTAATTTGTGGGCATGGAAGGGGATAGTGAGTGCTCCGAATTTTCGCTTTTGTTGGCAAGTGTGGCTGTACCTGCTAAACAGGAATAGTCACTTTTCTCTGTTAGATGGCTTATCCATATATCTGCATCCATTTAACATGCCTTGGTACTAACCAAGGAGAAGCAGTAAACTTTTTTTGGAAATACTCATCAAAGTTTTGTGGGGTTCCCCCCTCCCCCCCTTCTCCTTCCTCACCCTATGCTCAGATTTGTTTTCTTTTTCAGTATGAAAGCATAGCAGAACAGTGAGTTAATGTTTAATGAGGATCATTTGAAAGGAGTGGTAAGGAAGCAAAAAAATACCTAGAAAAACTAAATATATACATAAATCAGCGGGGCCAGATGATGTTCAGTCAAGGGTTCTTAAAGAACTGTCAGAATAAATTGTGGATCCACTTGCCATAATTCTGACAAGTCATTAAGAACAGGTGATGTACCAGGGGTCTGTAGAAGAGCAAATGGTTCGCCAATTAGTTGTAAAATGGCAGATTGGGCCACCTGGTCCAGCTGTATCTGAGATGTATTTCCCTTAAAGTTTTCCTCCCAGATCTTTATTCCTAGGCTACTGGGTTCACAGTTTGTAACAAAGAGAAATAACGGGAGATTTTTATATAACACAGAAAAGGAAAGAATACACAAACAAAAACAAGCCCCACAAGCTTTGGTCTTTAAACCTAGTTGTACAGTTGTTACTTGTGAAGCTGGCTTTCTTCGGTATTTTTCTTTTTTTCATTTTCAAAAGATCTTTTTATACCTTTTCTAACTTATTTGTGAGCCTCAGCTGTGCTTTCAGCACAGAATCAAGTTGGAAAGATTTAAAAATATAAATGGTCAAAAAGACACCAATATCAATGATTGGTTTGGCCATCACCCAGAAGTAAAATGCTAACTAAAATGCCTTCCATTTTTAAATGAGGGCAATGAGTATGGGAAGTATTTTTATTATTACTGTTCATTTTTAAACATGATATTTAATGTATTTCTACAAGTGATCATTAACACTCATAATTTCAGGTCTTAAGCTGGACTGTCTTACACCAAATGTGAATTTAGACTGCGACAGTTACAATTTGGTTAAACCTAAGGAGGATAGTTAGATAAAGAACTGTTATGAGGTATTTAATATTAAAATTTGATAAATTTTACAGTTAAGTGTCTAATAATTCTTAGGGTTTTCTCAGTGCTTAAGACTGTTTTACATACTTCTATATGATGTATTTAATTTGGTATGGACAAAAACTGTGTTGGGATGAAAGTAAAATGCATCAAGCCAAACATAATCTGTAGCTTTATCAGCTTTTGTTGCAGGGTATGAAAATAAAAATTCAGTGTTGGTCCAACATGCTTCCATATCCATTCAAGTATATACTTGAAAATTACCAGATAGAGGTTTTTGTTTATCTGTTAAAGCTATAAAATATCATGCCAAACAGCTAGCTGGATTTCAATTTTTTTATCATCATCCATACAAGAAACTATATGGAGGAATATATAAACATTAGTTTATGTAACTGCTAAGAAGATAGGGTGATTTTATAATTTTTTTTTTTAGTTACAGAAGTCGTCATCTACATGCTTTGTGTATGGCAAAAAGCCATATTAAAAAAAAAAAAAAAAAAAGAGAGAGAGAGCCTGGATGTCTGAGCAGCTGATGTTTGTAGCAAGAGGAAGAGCAAGGACAGGCTTAATTCTGCAAGCAGTATTCACATTGAGTAACATCTGTTCATGTGAATAGTCCTATTGAGCTGCAGGAATACTCACAAGCTCAGAGAAAAGCCATGCTACTGTATACAAGTGCCTTTATGATGGTCAGCCTAGAAAAAGATCATTGGCATTGTCCAAATGAGCAAGGACTAGTCATCTTGAGAAAGATGTGAAGCCTGGGTGCCCAGCTAATAACTGAATTTCAGGGTTTTCCTTTATACTATGAATTTCCTTCATAACTGTCCTCATTCACTCATTCATGCCTATTGAAATCCCCATAGATGGAAAAAATAGTTGTGAACAATAAACTGGCATTTGCAAGAAGGCTGAATGACTGAGCTGAAGTGAGGAACGCTTCACAAATCAGCCAAGGAAAATGCAAAGTAAATCATCAGTCTGCACTGGGCTGGAATTTGTGCTGAACTGGGGAAGGAGCATTGTTCGGTGACACTGCCTAGCACACGCATGCGTGTATGTTCTCTGTGACAAACCTTCCTTGGGAGTCAGCAGTGCAATATAAAGTGTGTAGTTTATACCTTAATCTCATAGATTAATAGTAGCAATTTTTTTTAATTGTCTTCTCTTGCTTATTAATGTATATTCCAGTACCTCCTAAGGAGCCTAGTCAGATAGCAGAGTTACAGGGAACAGAGTACTGCACAAACAGAAAAAGCAATCCATGTCCTGGAGAGCTCACAGCCACCTCTGTGCTTCATTGCTGATCACAGCTGATCATTGATTTCATGTGTGAAACCAGAGCTATTGAAAAAATTTGTGGGAATATATAAGTTTAGGTTTCCCAATTCCCACAAGGTCCAGAAGGATCCAGACCTATAGCAATTCTAAACAGTTCTGATAATTCAATAGGTACAATTAGACCAGGGTTGCAGATGGGATATATGGTGGCTTTCCTGAAGTTGCATGCCAGTTATATGGTTAAGCTGAATGGAATTTTTTCCATATGTCTTTGCCACTCTATGATTAATATTTAAATAAAAATAAAATGGAAGTGTTCAAGTGACCATTTCTTACACAACTGATCTGATATTATATCCATTTAGGAAGTTAAGATATCAAGAACTAGTGGTTGGTTATTTTATTCCCACAGAACTGGCAGGCTTTGGAGCAGATCCCAAATAAAGTTCTATACTTCATATTATTAGCAATAGTCATGATTCCTATGATGCAACCTCAAAACATGGCCCTGCTTTGTGGAACAGCAAAAGTAACAGGCAATCTTTGTCTCAGCCTTTACAGCTGAAGTGTTGCAACAAGAAAATCTGTGTGTGATAGGAACTAAACAAAGAAGTAATTTGTTTGATAAACCTTTAATAAATTTTTAACCAACAGCTTTTACCAATTAGAAGATTAAAAATGTAATTGAAAAGAAATGACATGTAGTAGGATTAGATAAACATAAAATGTATATAAAATTCTTATTGTATATGCATGTGGAAAATTCTGTAAATTTACTTTATGAAGTGTTTTATATACACTGACCATAGAAAATATGTTAAAAGAACAATCTTAAGGCTACAGAGTTAGAACTCAAAATATAGAAATATGAATATATGAAATATCCAGACATTCTAACCTTAATTCAGTCTTCTTTTTAAGACCACAGTTTCCTGGACTCCATATAGTATGGTATATTGTATTTTCCATGGTAAGTGCCATGAACTTCAGTGTGTATACTGTGCTTTGGTGACATAAAGAACTGTTTAAGTAGTGGGGATTAGCATTGACAATATCATATTCCAGGGTGTTGTGGAAAAAAATACCTCAAAACTTAGCAATTAACTATTTTCCCTCGCTGCTTTCCTTTTATCTTCCTTTTTGGTTTTGTTTGATTGTTTTTCATGCTATAACCAAAATACCATTGATTAATTTTATTTTATTCTGAGAGAATACTTTTCCATTGATTCAACAGATTTAGGACTGGGTCCAGTTCTTGTATCTGAATACGAGTTTAGTCAAACTTCTGTTGAACTTTCTCTATGCTTGCTATTGAGAGAATGCTTGTTCTTGGAGTTTGAGTTTGTTTGTTTGTTTGTTTCATAAATCAGGATGAGGAATCTTAGTTGGGTTTTTCAGATATTAACTGTGTAGGGATGTTTCTGCTCTTCCTTGTTGTATATCTGTTGAATTTAACAATAAATTTATTTTTCTAATTAAAACAAAATACCTGGAATATTCGATTAGTATTAGGTTTTGTAACAGCTTGGGGTTTTGTTTGTTTCTGGTTTTTTTTATTCAAAAATAATAATAAAAAAATAACCCCTGAATTTTAAGCTTAGTTCAACTTGGCAGTTCCCTTTATACTAATTGTATACAAAACAGTTTCTTACAAGTAGTCAAAACACTAATGTTTTTACTTGTACTTTTTAAAGGCTTTTTAACTGAGCATTGCCAGAAATTACAAGAGGCTAATAATTGCCATACACTGTTACAGATGTTTCAGCTTCTGTGGTAAAAACTCAAATAAGATTTTCAAGAATATTGATATTTTTAGCATTTTGTAACTCTAGTGACCGTTATCGAGTAAAGGCCATGAGAAATGAGATATTTTAAAAGTAGCAAATGGCAGCTTTTACAGTTATTAAATAAAGCTTTGATTCATGTGGGTTGATGGCACAATTACAGCATGTTCAGCCCAACTCTTGAAATATGATTAACATAAGCTGATATTGTAGTTAAATATTTAGGTGATGCACAAAACTTTTTTTTTCACATTGATTCCTGATATTGTTGTCATTTTCTGGAAATATCAAAAGCTGTATCACACATAGCTATAAACCTGGATGAACTCCCTTTTTCCTTTAATTTCTCCTGTTCATATAGGGGAAGATTAAAATAATGCTAAATTTTTCATAAGTTTAATATCAATAAATGAATATTTAATGAAGGACAAAAACAGGCATACAGAATAAACTGGTTTCAACAGCTGTGAACAGGTTTTCATTTAGTGCTTACCTAGGACTCTAGACTCACAGAAATTAGATATGTTATAAACAGATGAAAACAGGACTATGAGTATTCATGCTTTACAAGGAAGTCCTCCCCTCCCCCCCCCCCCCCCCCCCCCCCCCCCCCCCCCCGCCCCGGCCTATAATCAGTCAGTTGTGAGATCTTCTTTCACAACCCCTAAAGCATTGTTCCTTTTCATTTTAGTCAGCCAAAGCAGCTGGGTCTTTATAGCTGCAAAATGTTTGCTCACAACCAACTGCTGTTTTGCATACCGCTTTTCATCACTAGCAAATATTTTGTTTTTCACTATTACTACATGCTTGTCATAACTTGTCGAGGAGCAACATTGTAACATGTATCCAATTAATCAATGACATCTTTGTGTCTTCTGGCCTGATCCCTTCTGTTCTGTGATGTATGCCTAAGGGAGGTGTGCACACTGCAGCAGATCCCCCGACTAGCAAATGAGACTGTGTGGACACGAAAGTCCATCTGTAGGACTTCAGCAACAGCATGATCTCCTCAGACCTTGATGGCTTTGCAGTAGTAGATTGAAAGTAATTGACTGGCCAAAATTATTCTAAAGATGTTTTGGAGTGTGATTGAGACATCTCATGACAGGGACACCTGATCCACTTTTGAAATGGCTCCTGAATGACCACAGCCATTTGGCCTATGATAAGATAACCATGTCAGCCATATGGTTTGTAATCTGTTGCCGCAGATCCATCAAGACTCTTAGGCTGTGATCTCTTCCTACAGGGCAGTGATTCTGATGAGCCTGTGGTGCTACCCTTGTCTAACAGTAATAGCTATAATAATAATGCATACAGTAAATACAAATTAAACATATGGAGATATGCATCTGATACTGTATGACTGTGGAAGCTCATCAGGCTCGTGACTGCCTAGCCTTAGATACAAGGCTGCCTGGCAATCCCAGGTCCTCTAGACACACAAGAAGTCATAGCTTAGCCGTAGAGCTCAGAAATGGAATGAAGATAATTTCACTGCTGTATAATAATACTTATTTATGAAATATATTTTAAAGTAACCATCCAATTATTTCATTTATGGCGAATTGCAACATGCTTTTTCCAGATGGTGTTTCATATCAGGTCAAAAAATAATGAAGGAATTTGGCATTAGAACTGAAGTAACAAGAAAAGATGAGTAACTAGGGACTGCAAATTTGTTATACCATATTTTTTTTCTAAAATCAAGCTTTTAGTATTTTTTTTATTTCTTTGGTTTTTGTCTCTTCCCCATGGATTTATTTGTTTTATTGCATTTTTCTTGCACCTTGTTAGAAGTTAGCAAAAATAATTTACAATGTGGTGAAACAAACTTCCAGTTCCCAGAGAAGTGTAGACTTGAAATAATTTGTCCTTTCCTTTTTTTTAGATTATTTTATTAGACACATTCAAGAGGTGTAATCAGTGGCTGGGGATGGAAGGATGTGATTTGAAATTGCCAAGAGAAATAAATATTTTTTCACAAACAGTTCTGAAGAAATTCCTTCAAAACTCAGTATGTCCCATTTTACTGTTGATGATATTTTGTTAGGCCTTCTTAAAAATTCTGGAAAAATAAATCACGGAGAGCTGTAGCTTAGACGTATTAACAGTGCATCATCATGAGTAGATTTTGTTGTCCCAGAAAACAAGTGATATTCTTATATTTCCATAGTTCTTCCCCTTTGCCCTGCCCCTTTCTCCCAATCCTCGCTTGGGAACAGCTTCAGCCATGGCTGATGTCATGGTAATGGTGATCAGGCCATTTACTTCTACTTGAACTGGTAGGTTTTGTATGTTTTCAGCTTTATACAATTGATTTCTGAAATCTTTGTCTAATAAAGAATGAGCCTGAGCCACTTAATACGTGGTCATGGTCTCAATGGACTCTTGAAATTTCACATATTTCAAAAATTATTAGGATTGGTCTTCAACGAGTATAAGTGACTGGTTCTACATCTCCTAGCTATCATTTCAGCCAGGTGTCTTGGTCTTTCAAGTATTTTAATTCTTCTACCAAATATCATCAATATTTCTATGAATCAGGTATGTCACTTGACATTAAAATGCTCATTTTATTTTGAAGGTAGATTTTTAAAAAGTGACTTTACATGACAATCTAAAACTTCTCAGAGGAGTGGAGGTTCTCAGAGAAATGTGAAGTTCTAGTCCAACTTTAGTATTTTAGAGAGGGTAAGCTTTCTATACAGGCATTTTTAACAGCTTTACATAGATCAAATATACAATTCTTCCTTTAACGTTTCTTTCTTTCTTAAGGAAAAATGCTCATTTTCCTGAACCATATATTTAGAAAATACTAGTAACTCTGGCCTCATGCTTCTATGAAAAGCAAGACTCAAATAAACAATCATTGAGGCTAAGATCCAGGAATGGAAGGATTACAACCTGTCTTTTCTATGCTAGAATTTAAAGCCAGATGTGTAATACAAATAATGTAGTAGAATATGGAAGGAAGAGGAGAGATGATCTAATATATACAGATGCTAGCAGTCAAAATTACTAAAGCTGTACTGAAATTTCCTCTGCACCTGGCACTGAAGGTGTTAGCCATGCCAGTTCAGTCCCCCAACACAGATGTTCTTGTTGTACCACTTCTTATGTGTAACATTTAGGTTTCTCTTTAGCTTGGAATAGCACACATAAATACTGTAATCCAAAGGCCACCTATTTATTAGTGCACCTGCATCTTCTACTTTATTTAATTCCCTTAGTATATTGCAGTCCCCTTGTGCTGCTGATCCTAGCGCAAAGTAATGCTCTGGAAAAGAAAATTCAGCTACTATTACCATGCAGGAATTACAATGATGGAAAATATTTTTCAAAATCAATCACACATTATATCACACAAGACTGAGTTTTCAGGTGGCTAAAATATGTAAATGCAAACCTCCTTGTTGTACACAACCTTATTTATATTGCTTTATAATTAGTATTCTGAAATCACGTACCATAAAGTAGTTACCATAGAGATAGGCCTCAATAAACAGAGCACTTAACAGTCATGCTTGAAACATGCATGTAGTCCATTTGATACCACTGAATAACCACGCTTAAATGATTTGTTGGACAGACACCAAAATTAAGGTCCTTTAAAAAGATGTCTCCTAGCCATTTGTTGAAAGTAATCTGGAAGGTGAAAATTCCAAAACACTGATGAACAATCTTTTGTCCTTCCAGATCATTTTCCATATGTAACCAAATAGCAACCCTCGCACTCCTACTTTCCAGTGTGTTATCGATTATTAAAATGAAAAGAAAACCGGAATGATTTTTTCAAATTCAGTTTGAGGTTTGTTCCTTCCATTTTGGACTGAAGGCACGGCTTGTCAGCCTGAAAGGTGTCTTTTCCTTCTGTATCAGTTGGCAGGATGAAGGATATTAACTCTCCCTACAAGTACTGGTGAAAAATATATGGCATATGTTGTGAAATAGCACATACAATAAAACTAACAACATAACACAACAGCATGTCCCATCATGGCCCACCTAGAATCCCAGGCACTAAATTAACCGCAGGAGCTTCTCAAGTTCATACGTGTCTGAACTGAAAAAAGAGTAATCCTGTATACATACTGTTTCAGTTTTGGCCTCAATGCTTAGAAAAGGAATTTAAAAAAAAGATACATAATAAAGATGAATTAGTGAAGTTGGAAAGTAGAAAGCCTTTCTGAATGGCTGTCCTATCGTAATGCCAGTAAGTAACCCGGAGGCTCGCCCACCCTCTGAAACTGTCTAATTGTAGCTTGTCAGGAATTACAGCAGAATTTCTTTCAGAAACTCCAGATGTGAAGACCACTATTCAGAGTAGGATTGCCATATTCAGGTTTAGCATAGTCCAGTCTGAAAACAACTAAAGTGCATATATTGTATTCATACCATTGTGATCGCCTTATCTGTTCCTCATGTACTTTCTCTTGCTTTCCATCGTTCAGAACAAAAATAAGAATGAAAAATGAAAACTAAAATGAGAATAATTCCCTTAGTTTTATAGGTCTCTTATTTTGCATTAAACTCCATGAGGATATATTTTTCTGACCACGTAAAATCTCTCTAAAGACAAATTCAGTAAGGCTCCATGTTTTTAGCTCAGGATCTCAGGATGAGTTAGCTCTGGGCAAGGACTTTGCTTCTCAATTTCTCCGATACCTGAAACATTGAGTGGTGTTGCAGTTGAATAGTGTGTGTTCAGATCTTTTTTTAGTAAAAGATTGTGGTTTTCACTTTGTGGCAGAACATCATAACCAAAGAAATTATAACCAGATCCAGTTTTGGTTTAAGTTGTCTTTTCTTGTTTGGAATGAAATAAAGTTTGTTTTTTCGATTTGAAACTATTCAGGACCAGAGCACTAAAAATAACTTGAGTCTTGCTACTGTGATACGTGTAGCTGACTCTCGTCTTTTTGTCCTGGAGAAGAAATTTGGAACTCTTCTGTAGTTGTCTTGATCATGGTATGGAAATACCTTTTCTTCCTATGTGTGTTGTAAATAACTGTTGAGAAAAGCTATTGAAAAATAGCTTGATGTTAGTCATACCTTTCAGTATTATAAGAATTAATAATAAGATTATTTTTTTTTGCTTTCTTTGTGATCCTTTGAAATGTCTTTCCATATAAAACACATCAAAGCAGACATTTATCTTTCTTGCAGCACTGTTAGAGGTAATTTTCCCTTTTTGGTTCTCCAGTAACAAAGGTTTCGGCATATTCCAGAACTGCCTTCTTGTAAACTAGTAATAGTGCAAAACCTGAGTTTTTAGCAATGTGTGTAGTTCAGATAGGAAGAAAAATTACTGCAATTGTTTGTATGTAACTAGAGTAGATAGCAGAGACCAAAACCCACAATGACAACTTATGAGAACAGAACAAAGGAAAGTAAGCACAAGGAAAAATCTACTCGCCTACTTGGAGCTCAGTCTTGGTGGTAACAAGCACACTTGTGACCTATTAAGCAATGAGTAAGTAGAGGGTATATCACTTCTGCAGGCTTTAGCCTCCACAAAGGAGCCAACACATGTGGTAACATTAGGGTGGTAGATTTAACAGAAAGTTAACTTTAGACACTCCTGAGTTGACTGAGAATGCTAGGTTGTCTCCCAAGACTCCTTCTGGTGACAACAGAGAAAAAGATGCTCCTCCAGAAAACCAGACCTGTCAGACACTTCCTCTGAATCACTGTCTGGAGAAAACTCTGAGCTTTCTTCAGTTCTCCATATGTAAGTTCCTAACACCATTAGAATTCCTCTCAAGATACCATCCTTTTATCTGCTTCTTCTGCTGTTCCTGTATCAGGCTTGTCAGCCCTTTGTGAATGTCCTGGAAATCCTAGGCAACCTCAGGCATTTAGTTTAGTGGGAAACTAAATCAAAGCATTCACTGACTGCAGGAAGTTAGGAAGATTGTCTGATATACTTAGATGATACAAATACCTGCTCCAGAGATCACTGTATTTGACTTCATTCAATTGCCTGATGTTCCTTCTGTACAAAGAGAAGGTGTGGACAATGTTTGTAACTGAAACTACAATCCAAAGTGTGATTGCAGCATTTATGTAATTAAATTAACCCTTGTAGTGAGAGAATGCGGGCACAGAAACTTAGGAAGACAACCAGCCACTAAGAGCTTGGGAATCTCGGCAAGCTCGTATAGACTATATTGCTACCATCACTGTTATGTTGTTTTTTCTTGTTAGTACCTATCCAGAAAATGACCTTGGATATCTCTGCCATTCTGAAGACTCCTCCCTCAGCTGCAGTAGAAATACATAACCTTGAATACTTTAATACAGGCATTCTAGAGCATCAGAAATGGCTAAAAAATGACCTATGACACATCCCATTGATTTTCAGTATACTTCCCTGGGGTTAGGCTCTTGGTTAACAACTAAAAATTGCTGTCCTTCAAACAAGTATCCATTCTGCATACTGTGATCTCCAAACACCGTGGAACACTACCATGGTAGAGGAAGGCAAACGGAATTTGTTCTCAGGAAGGGAAACAGGAATGAAGATCATCTTGGCCGGGGGGGGGTGGGGTGGGGGGGGGGTGGAGCGGGGCGCGTTCTGAGCCCCTGGACCAAAATTATTACCACTTCAATCAAAAGAAGTTTTAATACTCATGTAAATGGAACGAGGATTTCTTTCTGGTGGATATCTAAAAAATTCTGGTGGATAAATATAGGGATAATGCCATTATTAGAGCTTGCTACCCTGCAGAAAAGGAACATTTATCCCCTGTTAGTACTAGTCCTCTTAGAAATGTACAAATCAAAGCTGGTTTTTATTGATCAGATTTCTACATTTCCATCAATATTACTGTATTTTTCTTTTCTTGGCTGTGGCATTTTTATAGAGTAATCAAATATCCAATATTACTAGGAGCCATTTAAAGTGAATGCCAGAACTACTAAGGAGTAATTTGAGAATTAGATCTATTTCTGTTAGTTGAAATGATCTTGACTTGCTTATATTGTATTGTACCTGATGCTCAGTAATATGATAGTACCAATACAAATAGAAAGATATCCGGTTTGAAGTTCTTAAATATCTGTTAAAAGTGGTGAGCAGTCCAAGCACATTAAAATTCCATTTTCCCCCATACAAGTGTTTGCTGCAGATGACCCCCACTGATCTTAAATATATTTCTGTATCTGTAACTGAATAGAGGTTTTCCGTACAGCATGTTCTAATGGTACTCTGGCCTTTAGCCAACAAGGCACTGAATAAGGCTATTTTTAAAATACAGAAACTGGGAACAGCTGCAGCAATCAAATTTGATAAAAACAGAGAGGAACTTTGCTTTTTTTTTTTTTTTTTATGGTTTGTCCAAGTTTAGACTCCTTTCATAAGAACGGCTTTTGTTCTGTTGGATGAAGGGGATATAAGAGTAACACAGTGAAATCCTTTTGAACAAATAACTTTTAAAAGAATACAGATTAAAATAATAGGGGGCTTTTTGGTGCAGCAGCATGTTCAATGCAATTGTACCTCAAACTATTAAAAGAATAAATCTATAAAAAAAGAATACATTTTGTCTGCCAAGCTTTACTATAAAAGACTTACCCATAATGATCTCCTGAACTAGGAGATGAAACCTCTTGTTTCAAATATTGAACATCTGAACACTGGTATTTGGGAGTAGGTTTTAGGTGGAAGTGATTTAATTTGAACGCTCTGGGGTGGGTTGTGATTTTTTTTTTTATTATTATTATTATTTTTCTTCTTTTACTATTAATCAAAAAAGTTTTTATGAAGAGCTCTCCTCTTCTTCCCCCTGGTAAGCTGGAAAAAAAAAATGTTCACTTAAGGAAAAGTTTTACAAAGGCCTTCTGTGCACATTAAAATGTTTCATAAAATGTTTAATTATAAAGACTGATTCTTCCTTGTTTGCCCTCCTCTTTTTTTTTTGGAAACTTGTTATTCTATGATTAATGAGAGTCAGGAGATGATTATATACACACAAAAAATCCATTACGCAGTTGTAGGCTGAACTGTATCTGTTAAATTATTCCATCTGAGGACAGAGTCTCTGTGCTAGTCTGATGCAAGGGACAAGACACTGGGTGAATTCTGATATTCGCTGAAGTCACTAAGAGTTTTGCCACAGAATTTGAAAGGCAGGATTTTATTGGTTGCTTTAATTTTAAGTGTCAAAAGTAGCAAAAACGTGTGTGTGGTTTTGTGTGTGTTTATATATATATATATATGAAATATCTGCTTAATTTATTGTCACCGTATCTGGGTATCTCACCAGGGTGAAGATTACTGCAGTGATATATCTTCCTTTCTTCACACTAAGAGGCAGGCTTAGCTTGTTTTGTTTTGTTTCAAAACTAGGAAAAAATATGAAGGCTAGAGTAAAGACTTGATTTAAGAATCAATACCAGCATGAAATAGATATATGGCGCCAACAGAGTTTTTTAATGTTTACAAGCAAATTTGGCAATGCAAAATACACAATACTGGGTCAAACACTATAGATGTAGAATTTGATATATCATCCTCGAAGTCAATATTAAAGAGGGAGAATAGACTTTTAAAAGCAGAAGGCTGAAATTCAGGAGTTGCTGATTTATTTCCTGTCTCTGCCACAAACTTCATGTGTGATCTTGGCTAGGTCAGTTCTGCAAACTCATGCTGCTTAACTTTACATGGTAGAAATAATATTATGACTCTTGTGGGTCTACACACAATATATCCAGCTGAATATGGAAGCAAATCTTTTGCAGGACCTAAACTTGTCTGTGTACAATTTTCACTTTGTAAAATGGACATAATATTATTGTTCCCCAATGCTTTTTCTTTTTATTTGTCTCTATTATAAATTCTTGGATATAAGAGCTGTCTTTTATTACATGTCTGTGAATCAGTAACAAAACAGAGCCTTGACATCATCTGGACCTCCAGGCACAACTCTGATATGAACATAAATGTTGAGGCATATGTTACTCCAGGTAACTTCTCTAAATAAAAGCATAAACAAAACCCAGGATGTACAGATTGCTCTTGATTTATTATAACCAGGAATCTAGAAAAAGCCATTCATTTGGAATCAGGAGAATACATCAAACTGAATACATTTTTAGCATTTTATACAACAGCAGTCCCTATCCATGCATATGGAAGCGACCCCACATTCCTGCATAATGGGTAACTGTAGATTTAAAACATGCTGTGTTCTAGGAAGATACTGAACAATTCATGTGGTGCAGAGCATCAAGCTCAGGAGTTTTTCAAGGATCTTCTGGCATTATACCAGTTTTCAAATTGTTATCCAGTATTTTAACTGGAACCAAAAAATTTCTAGTGTGATGATTGGTAGGGTTTGATTACATTTAGTAAGCCATGGAGCCCCTTCTCTTCGAAGACAAACTGCTGCCAGAGACAGATTTACCACTGACCAGCAGTGTTTTTATGCAAATGTGCCTGAGCGAGTGCAGTAACCCCAAGTTATAATAGAGTCATTCAATCTCTTGCCAAGACAGCAATATTTATAAATTGCAAAGATAAATTTGATATCAAAACCAGTTCCATTACAGAGAGAAAGTTCTCTATGTAAATCAGTATTTCTAATCACACCATGCTTCTTCCCACCCCCTACCCCATTTTGCTTTCCTTGCTTTAT
Source organism: Falco naumanni (assembly GCF_017639655.2). NCBI lineage: Eukaryota > Metazoa > Chordata > Aves > Falconiformes > Falconidae > Falco > Falco naumanni. The sequence goes on from NC_054057.1 coordinate 31,782,917, forward strand.
CTTCATAGATGAATTCTAAATGTGTTTTTTCTCTTCTATGTTCACTTTGAATATTGAAGCATTCAGCTAATGCCAAGCTAATGGATAATGTAAACTCGCTACGAAACTTTAAAGTCTCCAAGAGTGTTTCTTCGTGCCTTGGGGAAGTGCTATAAAGGGCTTATATTCCTGTACAGTGTTTTGTCTGCTACTTGTGCAAGTTTCTGTTTGGACTTCTCTTTCTCCTGCTGCCTGATGGGAAGAAATGGGCAGTCATCTCCCTAGTGACTTTATCTCCCCATCGGGAATGAGTGCAAGGGGTCAGATGCCCCTCTGCATGCTAGTCACCATCTGCTGACAGCAGCGCTCTCCCGGGAGAGCTGGCTTTGTTTACTGACAGGGCTAATATGAGGAGACACGTGAAGTACTTTGGTTTGTGGAAGAGGGCAGGAGAGGCATGGTGCTGTGAAAACATTCCCACACACTCTAATGGCTTATTCACATAGAAAAAAAGTGACAGCCTTCAGCTCTTTCACACAGCTCAAAGTAGAACAAACAGACTCAAGAACCCCAAGGCACCGGTCAAAAAACACTTTCCTAATGCATTAATACTGAGATGTTCTCCATGATAGCTTACCTATGAGACTCCAGCTCATAGGTATTCATTTAGGCAACTAAATGATCTGGCTAGATTGAAAACTGTTCGGTATCTTGTAGTTGCTGCTGTTCACTGTTAGCTACTGAATTCTTTTCGAAAATCTAACCTTCAGTTTTCTAAACCTAAACCTCCTAACACTGGTTATAACAGGTGAAGCATGCATTTGGAGCATTTTATTAGTATAGTCACCAATTGATTGTTTTCTTTTCAGAATAAAATCCGTAGAACAGATTAAAAATACAACATGCTTAAAAAGCAATGCTTTTTTTACTCTGTAGTTGGTGGAGACACACAGAGGTGCACACACAAGTGTGTAACTTCAAAACAGAATTTAAGGATCAAAAAGAAGTGATTTTCTGAATTAGGTCTCTAAAACAGTTGGGATACATGTCATGGAAAAGTCCGCGTTATAAGCTGTTAAAGTGATGAATGATGTTTAGCAAACAGCAGCATTCATTATTCTGGTCTACAATTTGTAAGATGTATAAGCAGGCAACAAAAGCAGTGATAATCGGTCAACCCACAAGTTCACGTAGCTCAGTATCTGACCTAATGCCAGCCTGCATCGCATGATTAGAAATAAAGAATAATAGAGCAAACATACAGTGATTTTTCCATTAAGATATCCTACCAAATAAGTATTAATTTTGATTTAGGGGATTTCAAAGTCTAGAATGGCATCATGGTAGAACAAAGTATTAAGTAAAAAGAATTTTCTGCTTGTTCTAGAACTGCTATGAAACTGCTTAGTTCTTGCATTTTGAGAAATAACAAATTATAATACTGTTTTTGCCTACTCCATGACACTCGTTATTTTCTCATCTTTCCTCCGTTCATCTCCTCACTTCATTAAGGGTCCTAGTCTAATTTGTTTTCATACAGAAGCTGTTCCCTATTATTATCATGCTTGTTCCTTTGTCATTTCCAGTTATTTTATATCTTCCTGTGCATTGCTGAGTAGACTGGAACTACAAACTCCATACTGTATGGATGAACCAATCATAATATTTGATGATATTTGATCACTGTTGAGCACTGAACTGACATTTTCATAGAAGTAGCTACAGTAATTCCATAGTGTTAATTTCTGTGTGACAGTATTAATTGCAGCCAAGCAAAAGAAATATACGTATATATATGGACATATAAACACAGACACACCATACTTACTTTCAAATGTAATATATACGCATATAATAGTCTACACATCTGTAGTTAGCTATGTCATATGCAGTTAGCTCTGTTTTCCCTCATGGACATTAAGTTACATGTAATGAATTTTCTGCCTTTGTATAGCCCCATTACTTAGTACTGTAAAATTTCTCTTTTTTTTTTTTTATATATAATTGGCTTTTTTCTTTACTTTGAACCATCAGTAACTCACTATCTACTTCTATTTCCAGATTATTTAGGGGTGTATGTTGAGCAGCACAGAGGCCAGCACAGATCTTTCTGAGAAATCAGTGATAACCTTCCATCAGAATGGAGAATGACTCTTTTCCTATCTTTTAATTTAATAGAAGATCTGATCTCTTTGAACAGAGCTTAGTCTCTTTCAGAATCTTTGGTGAGGACCTTTTAAGAACAAATGTAATCATTGATGTCTTGACCCTTTATATTCAACCCGTGTACTTATAGCCATGTAGCATCTTTAAAGAATGGGACTATAATATACACACTCCATTTTTCACTTTTGCTCACTCTTTGTTGTCAAAGTCAACATACCTCAAGGATTTGTTGAAATGGATATGACTATGCAAAAGCATAAGTTCAAATATATTAGCAAAGGCAAGAGCGTGAACTAACCCTAAACTGATAATTGCATGTTACGTTTGCTTTAGCTTACTGCTTCTGAAGCAAGGTTATGTCTAATTTAAGTTTGATTCTAAAAATATTCATATTTTGCCTAAAATAACCCCAACTTGGGAATATGCCACTGCAAATGCAAAGTTTTTGAAGTCTGTGAAGGCTTCACTTTTTTTGTAGATAAGAGTATTGTTCAGTTCCATCTTCCAATACTTAACATACCACATTTTTTTTTAGATGTGTGGTATAGATCAAAGGGTAGGATTTGGCCCTTAGTTACCTGCTGTTACTGGCACTAATCTCTCAGCTATTGAAGAATGATGCATCAAATTTATATCACTGCAGATGTCAGTATTCTGAATCTTGCATATGTTGCCTGAGCTGTCAGTAATAAAAATCTGTTCTTAATTATTCTTGCCTTTAAAAAATAATAATTTTCTAATAACCCAGTGAATAGGAATTCGATGTTTTCTTTAGCTGGAAACATTTTAATGATTTAGTACATCTATAAAGGTCTGTGTGCTTTTATAATATAATAACTTTTGCAAATGAGTATGACTTTCTCATTGAAATCCTTGGGGCTATCAAGAAAAGCAGAATTTGTTTAAATCTGAGTTAAGTTTAAAAATGGGTAACTTAAGGAAAACATTTCAGGAGAAAAACAATTCAGCAGAAAGCCAGACCTACAAAATTGGGTTTACATGTGTTACAAGGATGCAAACTATAAAAATGTATAGCTAAAATTAATGATATCATATATTTTTAACCTTTGTCCATCTTATTTTTTTTCCTTAACAGGAATGAATAGAGTTTATTTTTACTTCATTAATATTATATGGAACTGATCTTACTGTGATGAGAAAATGAAAATAACAAAGAATAGTAAGAAATATAAGAAGAAAAACAAAGGCTTTGGATTGTATCAGGTTTTCTGTTTGGAAGCAGAATAATCCAAACCACAAATCCTATTTACTTTTAATACCTAAAACCCCCACACCCCCACCCCCATCACAGTACTTCTTTCAGTTAATTACCTTCACTGAAAGCCCAGAGAAGAGAGCAGAAGAGACTCTCTTTGAAACTTTGGTCTGGCCTCATAGATATGATAATTAGCATTAAATTCTACCTTCATTAAAGGTTGAAGGGTTTAAAATGTACAAAGAGTAATGCAGTCTCCTTTGTTTGTTTGATGTGATGATAGACTAACATTTTGGCTCATTGCTGTGCTTCACTGAATAATGTACCTTTTGGAAACATGGATATTAACAGTCAATCTATAAAATACATCTACAGCTAAAAAAAAAGTTTCTTTTTTCTTGTCCATTTGGTCTTGGCAACATGTATTTAAATAGGAGAATATAAGACATTTCATATAAAACACCTTAGCTGATTCTGGATATTTCATTACCTTGCTTGGTTGCTTCTCAAACCCGACTGCTACATTACTGTTTAGGTTTCTGGTTGTATCTCTGTTTACATCTGAAATTCTAGATAGAATTTGTCTTTGCTCCTTGAAGTCAAGCATGCTAACATTTATTTTGCCAGGCACATTATTTATTTAAATATTTTTTGAAGTTTAATGCCAAAATGATATGTAGTGAAAAAGCAGTGTGAAAGAAACATATGTATCTGGGTGTAAACAAGCACTACAAAGTTTAGGAAAGCTAGATCAATAGCTGCAGATATAAGGTTTGTTTTTGCCCTTTTTGCATTGAAACTGTGCACTAATTGAGCCAAAATCCAATGCAAAAAATAATATGTGGTCTCATAATTAAGGATACAATAATGCATGCGCGCAAAGGCTGAATACCTGTCATCTTGAAAGTGTTGTATAGAAGAGAATCCAACACAGTCTGGACCACTGACTTTTCTTCTTTAATGGACAATGGACAGCATAAATTTCTAACCTGCAAACATCTCATCCTATGAGTGTCAGGTAACCTAAATGAAGGAGCCTTTCCTATTTTCTCATGTAATAAGATTATTTGTTCAATATTTATGTGTTAAAATAAACCATGGATATTGTTGTTGTATTTTAGAATCATTTTTTGTCAGGATATTTTAGAATGTTGTGACAACAGACCCACATGTGTCCAACCTTAAAGCTACAATCACATTTTGGGAATCATTTTTGCCAGTTCTGGTCTCCACATCTTTTATTATCAGCTGATCTGACAATTCCTGCTAATCAGGATGACCACTGTCAAATTGCTGTCTAGATAAAATGTGACTTATTTCAACTTTCGCAGATCTAAGTGACCAGCTTATGGAAGTGGTTGGTCTGGAAGGAGCCATGGAGATGGGACAGATATACACAGGTCTGAAAAGTGCTGGAAGACGGCTTGCTCAGTGCTCATCTGTTGTCATCAGGTATCACCAGCTTTAATTTGCACTGCATTGTTGTAGTGAAAAAGTAAAGTTTTATATATCATCAGTTCACTTTCTTTAGTAGTTTAATAGTCATAATTACTGTACTTATTTCTTGTGAAAGTATCATTTTTTATGTGAAATATATCTGTGCCATCTATGTTTTTATGCCCATACATCTTCAAGTGTGTCAAAAAACTAGGAAAAGTGTATTTACATTCAGTCTTCACATATTGTATTCAACTGTCACTTCATCCTATGAAAAAATGTTGTCAAGCAGTTGGAGCAGGAGGAGTAAAGCATTAATATCTTGGGGTTTATTATTGACATACACTCCGTGCAATTTTGAGCAAAAGGTCATTTAACATTACTTTGACACATTTTAACCCATTTACAATGCATACCTCACCAGGGAATAGTAGCATGTAATTAGTATTTGTAAAGCGCTTTTTTGATCTGTAGAAGTCAAAGTGCTCTGGTTTTAATTTATTTGTTATTTACTGAACACTGACAAGTCACTATTATTAAATATGTCGGCATGTGTAAGCCACTAATGGTGGAGCACCCTAATTTAGTTGTGCTTGTCATTGCTATGCTAAAAGTGACCAGAACATTCAGAATAGCGGAAACTTGGATTAGGACTCAAGAAGAAAATAAGTATTCTAACTTTTGGATTAGATAAGGACTGGAAAAGGGAGAGATGGTCAGCTCTTCCTCAGGAAGAATTTCTCATGAAGAATTTTCCAAAATTTTAATAAAATTATAAGCTATGTAATTATAAGCCCCAAAAGCCTAAAATTAGTATAGAACAAAGAGCAGCAATAAAAACTTTAAGAAAATAAGCAGGATTTGCCAAAGTGCCTGGCATATTTTTGAGACTGTCTTCAAGGACTGAGTGATGTTGACTTCAAAAGTACTTTCTCATGTAGATAAGGAAGAGAAAAAAGATCACAGAATTATTACAACTTCTCTGGATACCAAGAGATATTTTTTCTAATCCCACATCAGCAGGACCACAACTGCAAAAGACTCAGAACCCTTCCAAACCTATAAAGTGAGAGTTCATTGAACATTACGGCCATAGATGACAGTTGGTTGTTTTCAAATAATGTCCAAGCCAGAATTTCCATTGACCAATATCAGTGCTCGGTTGACTCATTTTTCCATTATTAGATTTATTCACCCTATGTTGTTTCTAACAGTCTTGTATGGAAACTATTATAATGCAGAAATATAAGGTTGGAAAAGACCCCAAAAGATCATCCTTTTTTTCTTCTTTTTCATTTGTCTATACTGTTCTTAATGTGGTATCTGAAACTAGACAGGGAACACCGGCATTAGGTTTATGTTAAAATCAGTGCCCTTTTACTAACAATTTAAATTTATAACATGGTAAAGCCTCTGAATATAGTATAACTGTCATGTTATGTGACTACTCTGTCTAACCTAGAGTTAGACACAAGTGCAAAAACATCTTTTATGCTTCTAAGAAATTGTTACGATAGAGCTAAAATTTATTTATTTCCTTTAGAATTGTCAGTCTAAGTTATAAAAAATAGCAGAGGTTGCTTTGTCTCTTCAGTTAATACGGTTTATTCCTGAAGTTCTTGCGTAATTCATTCTTTATTTCACAAATTACAAACTATTCTACCTTGAGAGAGCAGTGTATTACTTGCAAGATGTGTGAACATTTGCAATGTTTTTGCTTTGTGTGTTGAAAATCAAACTGAGTCTACCAAGTGACTAGGTTACTTTTGTAAGCATGTTTGGTTGTACTGGAGATTACGTAGAAGCTTAGGGATAAATCAGGTTTATATTTGTGTGCCATCACATATATGCCTCCTTAATAAATATATTTATCAATGTTGTCCATTTACTGTTTCTTATACTATGAAATATATCCCTTTAGGACCAGCAAGTCTCTGCCTATGCAGATAGATGGGGAACCTTGGATGCAAACTCCTTGCACGGTAAGGGTACTGTTATCTCTGGGAAGAAAGCTCAGCAAAAAAAAAAGAAAAAAAGATTAGGAACCTTTTATCAATGAGTAAAAAAAATTGCAGTAGACAGAAAAATAAACTGATTTATTTACTTCCACTTCTTTTTTAGTGATAGAGAATCTTTTGGTTTAAAAGACAACCATTGTCATCAGCATTGACTCAATTTACTTAAGAACGTTTTCACATAGTTACTATATAGTTCAACACTCACTGCATTTTCAGTTTGTGCTGTTTTTTCCCACAGGTTCGGATGGAATAAAAAAGCATTTATTTCAAAAATTTGTAAAAGACGCAAAGGGTGCAGTCCCAGCAACCCTTTATCCAATGTGATCACTTATTTATGATGTTTTATAAGATTTCTTGTCATTATTGCTGAGGAAAAGCCAATGTTGGTTTTGATGCTGAAATGTATAAAGTAACTAATTATTATGTAAAAGTTTAGGAAGATTTTCCATTGTGCTTTTGAGAGTTCATATCAAGGAGGTTTTATTTAAAGCTCAAGTCTTGACTGCTGATTGAATTATACAGTGGAATTAATATTTCAAAAATCCTTACAGTTTAAAGGAGAAATGAAGGAAATTACATAGTCTTTTGTTTCAGTGCTCACACATATGAAGTGAGAGCAGGCAAACAGCAATTAGGATAGGATAGGATAGGATAGGATAGGATAGGATAGGATAGGATAGGATAGGATAGGATAGGATAGGATAGGATAGGATAGGATAGGATAGGATAGGATAGGATAGGATAGGATAGGATAGGATAGGATAGGGAGGAGCTTGCTCAGAGAAGGTTCTTTGTTTAATTGTTTACAGGCAAGACAAGAAAGGTATATCTCTAAGAACTCTCAATTTTCATCTCTCTCTGAGCATTTGGAGAAGACGTTGAAGAAATTTAAGCTCCTTATTGTAGAATTTAGTCTTAGTGACATGTTTTAATAGACAATTTTACTAATTTTGTTTCCATAAAGAAGACCTGTGTTCTTAAGTAGGTGAATAGCTGTAGCCGTTCAGCTTGTAAGTGTGACCAAACAGTAATGTGACAAGGAAAAAAATCCTACTACAGATGGGAGTAATTCTCCAAACCAGGATACTGGATCACTTTCATGAGCTTTATGTCTGTAGTAGAATTAAAAGCTATACAAAAAAGTAAAAGGGAGCACTTTTAGTAAGGTGCTAACAGGTGTGGCAGCTGATAATGTATGGGTAAGGATGACAGAAAAGGGTTATGATAGTTCATGTTTACTAGATACATCATGAATTACAGCTGAACAGCAGGGAGAGTGCCTGAACTCTAATTCTCTATAGTAAGTGCTTACATGCTGCAGTGACAGGAGAACCATGTGAACACACACTGTGTGAAGGCAGAACAGTGGGAATTTTATGAGATTTATTCCAGGAAACCTTTTGGAGTTAAGAGATATCATTATCTTTACCTCTTCTACAGTGATGGCTCAGCGCAGAGCAACAGTACTGAACTCAGCAGTTAGTTGTTCAAGAAAAAGATGTAATTTTTCAGTTGCCAAATTACAGAAGAGAACTTATGGAAGGATGCTGGCAATAACATGTGCTTCTTTTGTCTTGATTGCTTGCTCTGTGCAAAATCCCTGCTATCTGATTGATAATGTTAGCAGAAGCTGCCTGCACAATTGAGGGAAAATCTGGAAAAAGAGACAGTTCTTACATTTAAATTACTGCCTTGAGGAAACAGTAAATTATTACTGATAATTACTGCTGTCCAGTTTAAGTACCATTTTAAAGGAGATAGAAATTGTATATAATTCTCTGAGGAACCCATCCTTTCTACTATGCCATTGTTAAGAGAATATACTTTGTATTACATAAGAAAACCATACTGTTGAATATATTTATTTCTTCTGAGAAGAAAATACATGAACTATTTGTCTATACTACTGCACCTTTATGAAATTAGATATAGAATTATTATTTTATTTTGTATTACTCATTTTTCATGATTTTTTTTTCTTCTTTGCTATGGATCTTAATGTATTTCTTGCAATTGCTCCTTGCAATATTGTACATGTATCCCAATCTGTTTTCTACATTTTACAAAGGAAAAAACATGTATGGTCCAACCTCTTCCCTCCCCACCAGTTCTAACTACACTAGAGGGTTTTTTCTCTGAAGTCCTCTGCAAAGTAGCTAGGAATTCCTCCTGAGACAATGACGAAGGTGGCCATTAACTTTCTCTCAACAGAAGTTTAAGATTTGGTTTTTGAGTGTTTGCTTCACAGGGGTCTTTGAAAGCCAAAGTGGTTTTGATCACGTAAGTATTGGGATGATATCTCAGTGATGTGTATCCAAAAGCAGAGTCTGAAAGAAACCCATAAAATCTAAATAAAATCTTTTGTGTATCCAGCTATGTAGCCAGTTACTTGAACCTGCAAGAGCTCAAATTCCAGAAAAAGAAGTATGAGAAAGCCAAAGTAAGAATCATGAGGGTTTTGTCTTCTTTAGAGACAAAACTGTGGTTTTCTCCCAGAATTACTTGAAAGCAAATGATTATTGACCAGTTTTCAAATGGACAAAGATGTGATGATCAGATAAAGAAATTAATTAGTTTAGTTTCTTAGGAAACATAAGAGTTTTCCTTTTTTTTCTCCTCTTAGGCAATTTCTTTCCCTAGCTTTTACATGGAATGAAACCTATATAAAGATGCTGACACTCTTCTACCATGCACTGAGACATGAGGGGACATTCACATGCTACCTCTTGTTAGGTAGGACACGTTATAGGATACTGAGAGAAGGCACTAATTAGTTTACTACCTATATTGTTTCAGGGACAGAAGCTACTGTCGTGCTTTGATATATCATCTCACTAGTTCTAGGGGAAAGACCCCTGCACTTTGTTCTATTGCACAGATTATGTACATCAGTTAGACAGAGCAGCTGAGCCTCAGGATTTTAGTTCTTCAGTATTACAGCCAGAAAGCTATTGTTGAAATAAGACTGCTGTCTCTCCTTTTCCAACTGTCCTTTAGAAAGTTGAAATAACATGTTATATTTGGTATGGTAATCTCAGAAGCTTCAGTGTATTTTGAGTTGAGTAGTTTTAGGGACTGACCTACAAATATTACAGAGACTAAAGTCAGCAGGTATTGAATCAACCCTCGCCCAAGGTACAAGTGGTAAAGCTCAGAAGTCCTTTTTTCTTTCTGCTTCAGATTTTTATACAAATAAGAGTATTTTTCAAATTATTTTTAAAGAAATCAAATTCAACCTGATCAAAAATTTGCTATTCCATTATGCATATTAAGGAAAACAAGTTCTGTGTCAAATCCCTGTTACATATAGGATGAAGACTACACATGCAGGCTAGGAAAATTATTTCCTGTTGAAGGAATCAACAAGTTTATCTTTGCTAATTCTCTTTTCTGACTGTAAGAAGTTTTATGCAAATAGCATGAGTTGCTGACAACTGTTCCTTCTCATACATATAAAGACCATATTCTCCCAAAATGACAGTGTGGGCTCTGAGAAAATATTGTAGGACACAATAGATAATGCACTCATTCCCCAGAAGCTGTGATCTGTGATTTTTTAATTCCTGTGATCAGTTTGAGTACTGAATAAATTGTGTACTACTTTTAGCGTCTTTCATGATTTTCTATTACTCATGTACCTAGCATCCCTAGACAAGAGCAAGAATGCCTTCCTGTAGGTTCCATGCATACTTAAAAATGTGAGTGGCTGGGTTTAAAAATCTGTCATCCAGAATCATTCAGTATGTTGAACACATGCAGACTGCAGTGTCGGGCAAAGTCGCTCTGCTCTAGTATAATAAGATATAGAATCTGAGCATCAAGTTGTATTCTTTTCACTGTTTTTATAGAGGAGTGTTTAGGAAAAGGAAAGATGATAATGTTATGTTAAACATCTTGTCTGATTAGCTGAAGAGGAAATTCTATCAGAGCTCTCCCAGACAAACATAGCAACATGAAAGATATCTATCGTTTCACCTGATCTCCAAACAGGTCATTAATAGTAATGAAACTTCAAAGACTCTCAAGTTAATTCAATAAACTTCTAGCTTTAGCCATCAGGATTTTATTTTTTTTAAAAAAAAAAAGTCATCTTTCAATTTAGCTACATAAATTATTAGCGTTGTTTTGAAAAAAATCCATAAAAACATTCCATCTTAATTAGAAATAACTGCATTTTCAGTTCTTTCATCTATTCCTGACTTGCTTGGCATCATATCTGGGTGTCAGGCTGCTAACATTAGATTAAAAGACAGAAATGTCTGTAGAAAGTGCAAGAACACTTCCAAAATGAAGGAACGAAAATGAAAATCCATAGTCAGAGCTGACCCTAATGGATTACAAGAAACACAGTTTCACAGACATCTGAAACACAGAATATTTTTGAATTATTTACTGATAAGAAAATTTGTAATAAGCCATTTAATAATTAAACTCAAAAATAATATTTCAAAATATTATAATTTGAATGCAACTTAAAAATAAGTTTGAAATGAATGCTTTCTCTCTGGCTTTTCTTTTCATCCCCAGAGATATGATGAGCCTGAGCACAGAGGTTTCATTGAAGTCCTACCTGCGTAGTTAAATCCAGAGAGAAACAAGAACTAAAACCAAACCAAAACAAAAAAGTTTTTACTAATAAATGCTATACAGCAGAGCTGGGTGAGAAAACTAAAAGAGAGTCACAAATTTGCCTTTATGTAGAACCATTGGCTCCACAGACTGCATGAAGAAGCTGCAGCTGTATTCTAGACTATGTAAAATATCTTCTTTCCGTGTCACTGAATGTATTAATAATTTCTTATCGGTTGTTTTATAATGGGAGAATTTAAAATTTTGTGTCTGCTTCTTTAGAGCAAAGCTCAACTGGGACCTAGATATGGTGGCTGATTTTCATAGAACATTAGACAATTATTACATAATTAACCCATAAATGGAAGTCAATTACTAGGAAAAGTTTTTGGTGTTACACTAAAATGCTACATTTTTCCCCCTTTTGAGTAACAATGTGGATACATTTCTGTTTCAAGGTCAGAATGATTTAATGAGTTTCTAACACATTATTTTGCAGCTGAGCATTTTTTTTTCATGCTCACAGGTACACTGCACGTTAATTAGTTTTGTTTACCTATGCATATTTTTCCGTAATTTCACAACAGTAGTTTTTGTAATTGACAAAGCAATTTACTGCATGTGTGCTTTCTGCACCTCAGACAAATACTCTAACATGTAATGCACCTTTCTTTCCAGATTGTTAAGAAAAGAATTAGTTGTGACTAATTGCCAATTAATTTGCAGTGGTTTTAGGGAAGAAGGGGGAAAAACAATTGCATCCACTAATTAAAATTTAAAATACTCCAAAGTGTCATCTTTAGGTGTCTGTGGAATGCATAATTTCCATTTTAGTTCTGCACTGGATCTGTAACAACCCTGAGCTTGACAGCTCTATTAATTTAAAACCTCAGTGATACCTATTAGTACAAAACAGGAAAAAAATGCCATTAATCATTTATTTTAATTTTGCAGCTCTGTCATTTTCTCTGTATGTTTAAAAATTATGATGACACCGTAATGTTTTCCAATCTACCTGTGTGAAGGGGAAACGGATCATACTACTTAGGAGAGAGACTAGAGTATATTATTAGAGCTTAATTAATGCCAAACTGATTAGATTTGATTGCACTTTGCACAATAATATTGTTAAGAAATTTATTTAAAAGATGTGTTGCATAACGCTGTACGTAAAACAACTAAGTCTAGAACTGAAGAGATTTTAACCAAAATGCCACATAACACATCACACACTAATTTTGTTTAGCATTGCCTACATTCTATAGGTCTTATTCATATCATGATACCCAATGCAGCTTTTGATCACCTTCAGGAAGATAAAGGTACTTGGTACTCCTGTGACCTGTAGTTGTTGCATCCTTTCATTTCCTGTAAGGGGAGCAGCATATAGACATCTAGACTGTGGGAAAACCCTCATACCCTCAAAACTACCAACATCCAAACCCTGATGATAGCATGGAAAAAAGTGACCACAACCTAACAGATCCAACTTGATAAGTTTTTTCTATCAGTTTTGTTCCTCTGTCCTTAAAATATTTTTTTAACATTAATTGAAATATTATAAACACAGGTGATTACCTCTGTTTCCAGTTTTCTATTGTCATTTAACGTTGTAGTTAATACCTGTATTTATAGTACCACGTTCTGTGTTAAAAATAAATATTTAGGCATTCTGTGAAGTCAGGAACAAGGAGGTAACCAGCACATACGGTAGAAAAAGGAACATGAAAGCAAAACTGACTGAAAGATGTAGTCATCACACTAAAATTATTGGGTTTCAGTGCATTTCATTTAGCGGATGCATTGCATTAGTGTGGCTTCAAGGCATATTTTGAAACTCTGACCTGCTCCTGAAACAAATAAATGTCTGGTTTATGCATTTATAAATAACTTTAGTATCACAAATTCAGTCTCCTTTATCAGAAAATTTGCTATCAACAAATAGGGAGCAATTAAAATATCTTCTTTTAAGAATTATGCTCTTTTTTAATTAGATCTGGTGCTCTTTCCCGTGAATACATCACTGGACACATTTTCTAATACTGGAAAGGTGACTTTGAAATTGCAAATGCAGTATATTTCTACTAAACCTATTTATTACATATACCGGCCCTTTAAATTTCTGTGATCATGAATTCATAGAATAAAATATTGCTCCAGTGAGTAAATGAGAGTTTTGCCATTGGCTTCAACAGTTTAAGTTTAGCCTGCAATGTTGAGTATCAGGCTTACAATAAAAATCTATGGAATCTTAGCAATTCACATGGTTATTTAGTTTCCCCTTAAATAGAATTTTGTTATTTCCTCATTTTGCCTATTTTTAAATATAAATGTATGCCAAATAAGCCAAATAGAAGGGTTTTTTCCCCAGCAGAACTTCAGGCACTCCTCTAATTTAGGTTTTAAATGTCATCCATATTTTCTGTAAGATATTATATATTTTCAATTAAACTGATAAGTGATCTCAGAAATTATTTTCCAGAATTCCATAGCATTTTGCATGAATATGTTTGTCAGGGTATCATCAGTTTCTAAAAATATGTGTGGATAGGGTTTGAACTTTCAGAATTTTTCTCTGAGCAATGTCTTCTTTTCGTGTGTTTTGTAAATCACAGATTCACCTAGGAAAAATGAGAATCAAAAAAATAATGTTTTATTTAAAGCTTTTGTGATTGTGCTTCTACTAAAAAACCCCATAAGGTTGCTTGTCACATGAAAGAGAAACTGAATGGTAAAAGTTACTCTTTAGACACCCCATGTACATGCACACAGGATCTATATACAGCCATAAGTATCATTTTTTTACCGAACTAAAATCTGGTTGCTTGGAATTAAAGGTTTTTATCTTGTTTGGGTTTTGGAGGTTTCTTTTGTCTATTTCAGTCTGCCATACAGCACTTTCAGTGTTCAGTCCTACTTTGACCAACAGCATTATTTCTCTTTTTGACACCCTTAGTGCTGCTTCCCATCTCAAAGCGTGTGCTGTCACTTGTCACCCAGATTCACAGCACCAGTTCTGGCAGTGCTGCCAGTGTGAAGACAGAAGCAGAAGTGAGAGTCCAGGGCAGAAATGCAGTGCCTGAAAGTCTAGGGAAAGACAAAATTAGCCTATTTCAGGCAAAGTAGTGCAATAGTCCAGCATGTATGATAAACATTCTGATTTTTTTATCACCCAAAGATAAGATATTTTAATGTGGGTTGGGTTTTTTTCAGTAGGAAAACAAGGAATGAATGGTTATCATTGTTAACCAATGCAGTGTTAACATACACTACTATGTACAAGTAAAAAAAAATATTTTATGTTTACACTTTATTTTTGTATTTTCAGAATGTAAAATACATTTTACACCAGTGGAATCATGCCAATTTATAATAGTTGGAAATATGTCTTGGAGAAATGCATATAGGACTCCATCCCCATGCACATGAGTGCTTAATCATGTTCAGGCATCTTAGCTGATCTCAGCTGATAGGATGCAACATACTGAAGAGGTCATGGTCTCAAAAACAGATGGCTCAAGCCAAAAAAGAACATTAAAAATTATAAACATTTTCTCAATATGTAGTTGCACTCATCCTCGGCAGCACTGAACAACCCCAATCCAACATGCACAATCTGTATGGGGTCTCAGCATTACCTCACCTCTTCATACTAAAGCCATTTTTTGAGCCTTGTTCTTTTATTCACTTTAAGATGGAACTACTATGATTTACTTCTGAAAGGAAACTCTGAGCCCATTCCTACTGCCACATCATGGCCTGATCTTGCAATAAGCTGAACCCTTAAAACTGACAAAAAATTCACTCACAGCAGTTGCAGATTGCTTCATGTATTGATCCTTAGGATCAGGTTGATATCATCACTATTCCTGAGCCCCAGGATATGTCTTATGAAGCATGTGAAAGTTGCAAAAACCCTTGAGGCGATTTTCCAGGGCCAGATCATCAGCTGATACAAAGTGACATCAATGGAATAATGCCAATTTACCCCAGCTACAGATTTGGCTTCCTAAGTGATGCCTGAAGCAGAACTTCTTGTGAGAAAATATGTTGATGCCAATCTTTGAAAGAGAGAGTTATTATCCCTGTGGAATTCATCTAGGTGTCCAAAAAAACCCATATGTTAAATGTTATACTAATGAGGAATGTTGACAAAAAGAGGTCATGTATGAAATTTGAGACTAATGAACTAAGGTGGCATGGAAATGAGCATTTAAAGAGTAAAGTGAAGGCTCTAATAGAGTTAAACGCACCCACTCATTCTGTTGAGTTTTTTATGTTGCTGTCTCCTTATATTGTAAAGTAAATTTCCACCCCAAGAAATCTCCTGATCTATATTTTAATGAGCCTTTCCACGTGACATACATTTTTTGTTTCATTACTATTAGTGAATGACAAGTGAAGGATATTCATTTTAACTTGAAAATGTCAGGTATGCACTTTAAGAGATATATTTTTCCAGTTTTTAATGAGGTGGTGTTTCTTTTTTGAAAGAAATACCTATCTCTGATGTGGGTACTATGCAGGTGACAACTGATATTTAATAAGTGATGGTTCTTGTATTAGTCGTAGTTCACTAAAGAAAATGTCTCGGATTGCTTTTGAAAAACTCTTAGCGTCACTAGCCCAAAGGCAAGATGTGACCTTTTTATTACATAATGAGAATCATTTATTATCTTACAATGTATCTTAAAGTCACAGACAAAATGCCACTTTGATAATTGCTTTCAATTAGCTTTGAGCATAGCATACATTCATAAAATGTCTTCTCTAATTTAGACTTGAATTAGAGAAAATTGCAGACATAATCTACTTTAAGGTTGTCTCATTTAAGGTGATTCGTACTTTGATATGAAAGAAATCAAAACGGGTGGCTTTACAGCAGTCTTACAAAGTGTTTTAAATAGTCTTCAATATTCGAGTATATTCACAATTAATTAACAAATTAGAATGCTAGTTAATCTTTTTTGACTTTTTTTTGTGTATTAACTTTTGACTTTTGTTCATAATAGTTATTTTTAAATTAAGCAGTGCCCTGTGTTAAAAGAAAAGTACAGCTTGATTAGGTGTATAAATAAAGCACACAAAGACATAGTTTATATTCTAATAGGCAACAGTTTAGTCTGTCAGCAAGCATGTCCCTTCCAACTTTTAAATTCCTATACATCTTGTAGATATGTAAAATATTTAACAGCAAGCAAGAAATCCCACACTCAAAAAGTAAGATCACATATTGGCATGTATTTTATTGCATATGATTTTAAATATTGCTTTAGTGTATAATTTAAAGTATTTGTGGAAGCAGTGATTACACATAGATTGGTTTACTGCAATGTAATATCATTCATAAAAAATACAGGTATTTTCCTTTCATCTTTGATGAAATGAAGGAGGTTTGGTAGTCGCATACAACAATAATTCAGGCATCTCAGATGCTTGGAATTGAACTAGTTCAATGGATAATTCTGTTTTTCTTCTTTCTTCCCCCAGATAAAAATTACTCACAAGAACCAAGCCCCCATGTTGATGGGACCTCCTCCAAAAACCGGTCTTTTCTCTTCTATCATCAAAAGAACAAGGAATCACAGCAAGGAATAAGCCTATGTAGTTTAGTTTTTAGAAAACCAATTAGCTTTGTTGGGCTTTGGAATATTTATGCTGGAAATCTTTCAAGAATTTTAGAATATCTTCTACTTGCAAAATCATGGATTTTGGTTTAAAAGTCTCCATAACTGAGCTAATGTAAAACTATGCTACTAGAAAAAAAATATTGTCACAGTTTTGTAGGCATTTTTGCATGATGAAAGCAGATTTTACATAAAGTGATACAGCATATTTTTTGTTGCATGCGTTACCATTTACTAATCTGTGGGCTAATTCTGCCATGGAATATGGGAAAAGAATGCCATGGGTAATTTGATTTTCTCACTTTTCCATTTCAGTTTTTTCTACTACAATGATCATATGTCACAGGTTCAATAGTATCTCTTGAATCAAACATCTTCACATCAATAGCCAATTAAACTGGTTTCAGAGTAAAGTTTATTACAGGTCTTATTCACCTGTACTTTTACTTTATCATTTATTTCTACCCTGAGAATATTTTTATTCAGTTAAACATTAAAACCTTATCTCTTATTCTGGTAACTCCTATGTATGCGAGTAACTGTACCTGCTGAAAACATTTAATAATGTGTGCAGTGTTTAAATGATCGTGATTACTCTTGTGTAAGTTTTTGCAGGATCTGAAGTCAATGCAAAACTTTTGAGCAAAAACTATATGGCTAAGGAGATCATGCTAAAAGTGAAGATAATAATAATTGCAAAACTAGCCATCAGTGTTGTTTGTTGCAACACTAGAATTATTTTAATGAGCAATACATCTCTGTAACATGGCAAACTTTAAATCATTCTGCATATTGACCGATAGCATAGTGCGTATGCACACAAATAACCAAAGCTCATGCCTAATAAAGTGCATTTTCCACCAAAGATTTAGTAAAGGATGCTTCAGAGAAATGGGTTAATGCATAATTAATCAAGCTCACTGGAGTAGACTCACTGTCGAAAATTTACAGTTCTTTTCATTACATTGGCAATGTCCAGACAAATGCTGGGGTAGGAAAAAGCATTAAATTAATTCCAGGTAAATGCTTACTTTCCATTTGGTTTATAAGTTAATAGACATAGAAATGTACTCTAAATATCGGAAATCTGAACATATTCAATTTTATTTATTATAAATTAGTATTTATAAATGTATGCCATCTATAGTTTACTCATGTTCTAAATTAATCTCTTAAGAAAAGGATAAACTGTTATTTGTTCCTCTTTTGTAGTCTGTTGTCTGGAATCTTGTTATCAATTTTGGGGAGGCAGTTGCTCAGGTTTTTACTTTCTTAGCCCTCTGAGAGACTTTAGCCCTCTGAGAGACTTCCTAACAGCTTAGAAATCATAATACAGGGATTTGTCTGAGGTTTGCACAGCACTGTCTAATGTTGAAGGGAAGTCCAAGAAAAGCAACATTTTCAGTCTTGCATATAAACAGTCTCAATAAAAACTTTTTATGCAGTCTTAACATTGTTCTTTGTTCAGAGTGAGCTGCTTCTCAGCTCTGCATGACTTAGTTTCTCAGATTTCATCAAAAGACCCAAACAAGTAAAAGAAGAAACTTTGCTTGAAATGCATGATATCCCATTTTTATCTAGACTTTAAAATGTTAATGATTTATTAAATCTATTTTTCTATTGATTCGTACATTAAAACATTAGTACTTCATCATTCTGTAGTGCACGGTACTGTGCATGTATTTAAATAAAGTTACTATCATTTGTTCCTCAGTACAAGAATTCAGCAGAGTCTTAATTTATATAATAGACACTACAATAACAGTCAGTATATAGTTGGTAAGGATTATGTCTTTGAAATATACAGTCTGTGTTCTGTAAACATTAGGAGGTAAATACCAATTAACATTATGTTCAGCATTAGGTAGAAAAATTTAAGGGCAATTATTTGCTAAAATTAAGATCTTGTAATTCCCCATTCTCGGGTCCAGTGGTGTTGATAATTACAGTTACCATAGGAGTAAACTAATTATTTTCCTGTGCATTGCAAACACACACACAAAGAAGCATTTGATGCACTTCTCTAACTGCAAACATGCGTAAGTATAGAGCAAAAGGTATTTGCAAAAAGAAGGAAATTGCTGACATAGTATTACATGAAGTGTACATTGGTTTTATGAAATTATGGTTACAGGTGATAAATATTTTCACATAACTTGACATAGGGTTTTCTAACAATGCTGTCAACTTTTTGTGGCAAAAATGTGTTTAACAATAATATATAATGTGCTCTCTATGATTATCTCATGAACATTGTAACTCTGAAAACAAATAAAATTATACATAAGCTATTATCTAATAACATATGCCGTTTTAAATGTGCCTGTCTGTGATAGCAAATTGTTCACAACACAGTTTTTCATATGAAGAGGGATAGATGGGTTCATGTAATCAAAATTTCATACAGTTCTGGCTAGATTTACAAAAGGTAAATCAGATCTGTTGGTCAGTATGTATCAAATTCTCACTGTAGCAAAATATAATGGAGCAGCCATTTTGCTATATTGGCGCTTATCATAGCAGTGACTGTCTGTCTTCCTATTAATCTTGTTTGATTGGGTTTTTTTTTAGTATGGCCTCTAATAATTTAAAACCATGCTTAGGTTGAAAGTATTGATGATAAAGAGAAAATCTTAGAGTACGTAAAACATAGTATGAAAGAAAAATGCTTGATTTAATGAAAGAGAACTTCAGAGGGGCTTCCTGTATTTTTTTCCCACTTCAGCATGCACAGAACTGATATAATGAAATTACACATTGGCGTATGAAGTGAACAAAAGAACATATTTGCATGTATCTTCATACAGCTGAAATAGATGCACTGTTCTTGCATTGACTAAAGAGTAGTAGCGGTATACCTTCCACTGTTTACAATGAAGTATTCTTTAAGGCCTCATTAATGGTGTTTGCAATATAAATGGAAATTACAAATATGTAGGAATTATATCTGACACTGGATTTGCAAATTTTTCATCTCCCTATTCAAGCGTTGCAGCTGGGCAATGTGCTGAGGAAAGAACATGACATGTCAGGAAGAAACCTGAACTTCTGAAATTGTTTAGGATTGCTATCACTTCACATGAGTTCTTGTTAAAAGGAGGTGGAAGGAGGTTTTCCTTGCAGAGACAAATACAGAATTACTGTTTCCAGTACTTGCAAGATATTTGTATGCATATCATCACGATTATTTAAAGCTAGGGGGTTAGACCTCATAATTTGGGCTTATTGGTGTGTATATGTGTATGTGCATGCCTGATCAGGTAACATGCTGCTATGCTTAGGACTTTGATGAGCTAAAAAGCACTTAGTTTTAGTTTCTGAAGCAGAAGTAGATTTTCTATAAAACTTCCTCGCTCTTATCAACTCTGTAATATTGCACATAAATTGCAACAATGATTAGCTAATATCCAAAATTATTCAAGGCAAAAAAAGTCATAGACTTCAACGTGTTTCAGAATATAAGAAGTAATATAGTCAAAGAACATGTGTATTTGGTATAATTATTGTAATAAAGGGAGAAAAATAATTTTTAAATCTATAGATTAACATCTGTTTGCTGAGACTATAGTTATTCAGTGAATATTAGCGATTTAGGGTACTAGCGCTATTCTGCAGCTTACTGTCTTCAAAGCTAACTAGCTTCTGTGCTTGTAATTTTGAGGTGGATCATAGCAAGACCAAGACTTTCTGGGAAGCAGTTACTTCAGAAGAGTATTGTCCCTCACCTCACTGTAAGAGTCAGTAGAGAGAATGGCTACAAAACTGGGGAAAAAAACGTTATGGAAGAATTCTCTCTAGACAAAGAAGCAGAATATCAGAGAACTCTGCTAAGGAATGATAAAGCAGGTGCTCAAAGTGATGTGTGAAAGGGGTGGGTTGCTCCACGGCAGCTCACAGAAATGGCAGTGCAGGGCCTGAGAAGCCAGGTGAAGGCACTGAGGTCTAACAACCAGCAATGTGCCAAGGAAGCGAATTAATTAGATTGATCTAGAGACCTGCCTTCCATTTAGGGCTGAAAAACTTGGGTAGTATTTCTTTCCTATATGGGGAGAAAGTTTGTTTGTGAAGAGTTAGGCCCAAGAGGAGGAATAACTAAATGCCTCATGTGAAGGCAGGACTCATGAGCAAAGGAGAACTAAAGCATGGGTTAAGGACTTGCCAGGGTTTTTGTTTTTTTCTGAGTATTGTCATGGTCTCAAAAAAAGAAGGCATTTTACCTTGCTGTCAAATAGCAGTTTGCCTAACTTCTGAGCAGTTAGTACAAAAATAAATAAATAAATAGATATAGAAAGCTGAGGTGGACCTGAGAAGCACTGCTCCATGTTTTATGCAAGAGTGGTGAAGAAAGTGTCAGCTTCTTGTCAGGTAATTGCTGCTTGTCTCTAGCTCCGTAAGGTCTGAAAGCATTTTGTTTTCTCTCCTCTATCCATAAGGAAGGAAACTTCTTGTGGTCCTGCTGAGGTGAGTAAAAGCCTTACTGTAGCCCTAGCTGGAAAATAAATAAAATGTGGATGAGATCTGGAAGCTGGGTCTGTTAATGAGGTATAAAGTAATAGGTTAAAACCCGCAGCATGTGAAGTTCTGGTGGTGTGCTGTGCAGCAATGGCTGATGGTACAAACTCTCTTCAGGCCTGTCAAGAGTTGCTGGTGTTTGCCCAGCCTCAGCTTGTGCCCTGAGGAGCCTCCTGGCTCTTATAGCCCATTTGCACTCAGGGTATGGATTTTCAGTTGATTTTGAAATACGGAGGTTTGACCTTTCCTGTTCTGATTTGTGTGTCTGTGGCACAGATACAGATGGAGCTTTCCCATTATCAAGTTCTCTTAATTTTACAAATGCAGCTGAAGCAGAGAAACTTCTCTCTGACCGTTGACTTCCATTATGTGAAACTGCCCGACAGCTTGAAACTATAAATAGGCAGCGATATATTCTAGGCATCTAGAATCTGGGTATAGTGATATTTCAGAAGCTGCTTTTTTCCTTTCTGATTCATGATTCAAAGAGACTACCTGAGAAGCACCTCAGGGCTCTCTTTAAATATGACTCATACGAAGTGTAAGTGATAATCATCAGGCTTTGTTATTTATAGAAATGCAGTAGCTGTGTTGATGGTAAAGCAGCAGCTTCATAGTGAGGTGTCCATTTCTAATAAATGTGGAAAATTATTTGCTGGGTCTAACTGAATGAGAAGCAAAGATTGTGAATTTTCAGGTCAGTTCTTAGTCTGAGGTTGATAATGACTGAAAATACTTAGCTGCTGATAAGCATATTTAAAATATACTTTTGTTTGTTTGGCTATTTTTTACCTAGGGTCAAAGTGTCAAAGTCTCATGCTGTGAAGGAACATAACAATTTGCATAAACAAGTAGCTTTTCTGGACAGGGAAGTGAACGCTTCTTACTCTTCTGGTGAAACTCATATTTATGGGCCACATTCTGCCTGCCAATAAGAAAATACACATTGTCAATATTCAGGCCTGTCAGTCTTTTTATATTAAGTACAAAACCAGAACACATAATAACAATTTTTTGTTAATCTATTTGTATCTGCAGGAAGGTAGTGGTTATTTGTATATCCCCCAGTGAGGCAATCGGACTTTGCAAAATGAGCATCAGCGCTGTAATTTCTGCCCAGCCTTAAGCTTGGCTGTTGTAAAAGGTGCAGTGTGGAGTTTTTGAGTGTGATAGTTTGTTGTTTTGTTGGGGATTTTTTTTTTAGTAAAGATGAGTGAATTTCAAACCTCTCTTTTACCTCCAGAATTGTCAAGACTAGAACTTTGATTCGGGCACATATTTTATATGTTTATGGTGTAACATAAGCAAGCAAATAAAGGAAGATCTATTCCATTTGAGCTGAACTTCACTTCCATATGTTTAAATTCAGTCTAATTACTGAAGGAAAAAACAACAACTCGTTAATATTAGGTAGCTTGGGAGGATTTGGGGGGAAAATGTGTGTGTTGGGTCTTTCTCCTGAGTAGTATGACCTTGTTGCAATAATATATATATATGTAGATTAAGGAATTTTTATCTCATTTACATTGATCGCTGTTTTCCATGGCTATATTCTGAACAGTGATTTTTATTTTTTATTATTATTATTTTTAACCAGCTCAATCTTTCTCTTAATGGCTCAATATAAATTAGCTTACAAGAAATTCTGAAAGATTTATTCCAACTGTCTATTTTGTAAAGTTGAGCCTTGCAAATTGAGGCCTTCATGCAGCCAAAAATTCCTTAGCCTCTGTTCCATCAAAATATACAAAAGGAGGAACTTTCCTTCCCTGATCCATCTATTTTTTCACTGGATTCCCATTTCAGAGCAAAATCAGATTTACCTTTATAAATGTCAAAATATTTTGAGCTTGAATGTCAAAAGGAAATCTAAGGTATTAATTTATTTAATTATTTTTGTTTCATTAATGGAGTGATTAACTAATATTGTAATGTAACTGACTTTTCACTTTAAAAAGCAAAAAGTGAATGAAATTATGCTCTTATTTTACTTCAGTATGGACACAATTCTTATTTCCTTTAAAAGAATTTTTAAATTCTTAGTTTGTTCAGGATCCTAAAATGAAACTTGCAACCCCACTGGGCTGCTGCAGTTGTCACCAGACTAAAAGCCTTTGCATCAGTTTCTCGTCTTTATGTAACATCTCTGCGTTTTTATTATTCCAATAGCCACGCAACACCTAAGAGTTACCTTCAAGGAGATGCTTTTGATTCATAGTGCTTTCTGTTTCTATCTTGTTGCCAAAAAAACCCAGACATAACAGAATAAGGTTAAATAAAAATTATTTCACAGTCTAAAAGTTTACCAAATATCTTATAGTTCTCTCAAACAAACAAACAAAAAAACAAACCACAAGCCAAAAAAAACCCCAACCCAACAACAAACCAGCAGTGGCCTCTGGTTTTAACTAAAAATAAAATGGACAGACAATTAAAAAAGGA
Organism: Falco naumanni; assembly: GCF_017639655.2. NCBI lineage: Eukaryota > Metazoa > Chordata > Aves > Falconiformes > Falconidae > Falco > Falco naumanni. Next base: position 31,806,883 of record NC_054057.1, read on the forward strand.
AAAGCTCATCATCAAGTTTTCCTAATTATTATAAAATAAGTGAATAACAGAAGAACATTTTGGACTAGGTGTTGTAAAATAAAGTATTGACAAGACGGATATAATGCTTTTAAGTGTTTCTTCTAAGATACTGAATACACTGTAATTCAATTGACAATAATTATTCAATCACATTGATAAGGCATTTTTATGTCACTGTAATTCAGAAAATCCTGCTTTAATTCACAAAATCTTGTGGTCTTTAAAGTGTGTCTCAATCTTTTGGGTGAATTATCAGCTGTAAATTAATACTGTGTGATAGCTAATCTGTGAATGCTTTTCACCTCACAGTTACCCAAAACATGTATACTGTCTGAGGTTTTGCTCTTCTTTTTTTGTTACCTTTATCACTAAGCAACGTTAGAATGTCTAACCCAATTGACACCATGTTAAAATCCTTGCTCTGACAATCAGTCTTATTTTTATGATCTTGGGACGAGAGCTGAGTGGACTCACATGAGGTTAATGGGGCTTTAAGAAAATGTTATGTTCCTCCAGTGCAAGATATGGTTCCCTTCTTCTGATGGGAATCCTGTCACTTTATCAGATATAACGGCTTTCTCTGCCAAAGAGTTGAGATATTAGTCTGTGTGAAATGATTTATAGTTTTTCCTTGGCTTGCCTGCTGAATCTTGGAAGAAAAATATATCTTATGGCAGATGCCAATTGTTCCCTGTTGGTCTGTGCATAGAAATATGTACTACTATGAGAGCTAGTCAAAGCATTCAAATACAACCAGAACAGTTGTGTTGACAACTGAGAGCAGACCAGAATTTCTGGGGTCAAACTCACACAGGCAGAAGTTGAAACAAACTGCTAGAAGTTCAGAAATTAGTTAAACTTCCTTTACTTATGTCTAGAGTGCTGTCTGTCTAAAAATGTGACAATACAAGTAGGTAATAAATACGTTTGTAACATATCACTGATAGCAGTCGTTTGTCTGCGCAGTATTTGTGCTATTTTCTTATCTCAGATACAGTACAAACAGTAATTTTTAACTTTCTGCTGTGTGCTTCCTCCACAAAACGCAGTGCAATAGCATAACGTAAGAAAGCAGAATGCAATTTTAGCAAGTGCAATAAAATAATGTTTTAAGGAACCCGAGATACCTTCTAGCCCAACACTACAGGACAGCAAAGGGATTTGCAGGAAAAAAACCATATAATGCCATTTCTATCTCTTCTCAGTGAAAATCTAGAAAAGGGGAGTTTTGGTCAAATGACAACCTAATTTATTCTTTCATTCTAACTTGTTTATAAATGAATTTGGAGACTTGCTATGATATGAACCTCATCAGAATATGCAGCCACTGTGTAAGGGAGGACTGAAAATATTTTGCCAGATCTGGTTACCCTTACATACAGGGACTCTTCTGTAAATTTTCCTTGATTTGAAGCAACCTACTTACAAGGTACAAGAAGCACAGAGGTAGTCATTATTTGTTTAATTACTTGGTTCCTTTAAGGTGTTAAAACATTTAAATTATTGTATTTGCTTAGCACATCTCTGCAATGGCTACTGTGAATATTTTTGCAAGAATAATCAACGTTGAAGAATCATTTGCATAGGAGATGGCAGCATACAATATAGATCATTTCTGTGTCATGCTACTTCTGCTACACCAATGTGGATTCCCTTGAGAGCATTTAAAGTCCTAGTGTAGAATGTGATAGTAGGTTGTAGCTTTGGAGATTATGATTGAAATATAGCCTTATTTGAGACTATGTTAAAGTGAAGTGGGGATGTGGAAGTGAAATCCCAACTCCACCTAAATCATTGGTTTGCCATTGGAGTCACAGAGCAAGGGTTTCATCCCTGCTATCTTGTGGCAGAGCTCAGAATATCTTTCCTGCCTCAAGTAAAATGTCTGAAAAGAAGCTCAAGAAAGAGACTGAGAAGTTCTGTGCGTTCACACATCTCTAAAAACCTACTGAATGCTTGCACCTGCAACAACCACTATTGGCCTGGAAACCATGTCTCTTCCTTTTAGCTGAGTACTCATGTCGTCTTCTTTCTCACTCTTTTCCTGTGTCCTTTGCAATCTTGTATTTCTGTCTCCAAAAGCCTTAGTTTCAACATACTGTATTAGAATGCGTTTTCACCTACATGGCCTTAATTGTTGGTGACTAGGCATTATGCTGAGAAACGTAAATTTGAAATTTCTTAGTTTAAGGAGGAAATGAAAGACCAGCTTTCTGACAAACACTGTAACTGCTATAACCAATGTTATATAAAAGTGAGTTCTGCTCCGTTAAGGACCTGTCCTTAAACTCCACCCTCTTAAAGGCATGTGAATGTTGAAGCTCCAGCTAGGTGGAGTTCACACACAGGGTTTTATTTTGCATTTGCCAATTCACATGTAAATTTTATGGAACCTATGTGTAAATGTCCCTCTCTTCTGACTATTCAAAGCCTTAAAAATCTACCCTTAGTGCTTTGAATCACCCTGCTGGGGTATGTAACACCAAACTTCAGGACAAATAAATAGTTACTTTGAGCCTAGCTTTTAGGATTTGCACGTTCAACAGAATATTGAGTTGGTATCAACTTCTGTACTGTTGCCATAAGAATCCCAACACAGTTCTGCAAAATCATGTCTATGTACAGCATAATACAACCCACTCCTAATTATTTCTGCCTAGAGTAGCTGCTGCTGTTGGATTTCTTGTCTTTTATGCTTAAAACAGCAGTGACGCAGTAGTGAGTCAGGCCTTTGCCAGTGCTTAGGTGCTATATAAAAACATATAAAAAAAAATTTAAAAAGCAGGCATGTGTGCAAACCTTGATTAGCATGTCATATGTCAGAGGTATGCAAATTATGTATAAAGTGTATATATTCAATCTCCTGCATTTATATGCAGGGGTTTTTTGCAGTATCATTTAATGTCTGGGTACTCTGCTGTTTTGTCGTTTCTGGCAGCCATTGTGCACCTTTAAGCTTGCGCTGTCCTAACGTATAAAGCCAATCTCATAGCTCATTTGTTTCAGTGTTACTAGATTGTTAATCAACAGTTAGCATAAAGCAACACAGTAAAACAAAACAACAAAACATTTTGTGGTATTTTTTTTTCTCCAGAACTATAATCTGAGGAAAAACAACAGTTACTTGAAATGAAACAGAATAAAAAAACCAAAATCCTAAAAACTACTTGTCTCACTCATTAAAAAATTGTTGCAGGTAGAATTTTTTTTTTTTTTTTTTTTTTTTTAGTTAACTCATTGCTCTAATCCAGTGGTAAAGGAGGACTGAGAACACTTCTTTAAAGTAACCATTTTCATTTTCACATGGCCATACTGAATGTAGAGAAGATACAAGGTTCTTGGCCTTATTTCTTTGCTTTCCATTACTGCTTAGTTTCATTCAGCTACTCCCATGCATGTCATTAGGCTGGACCGCTTCTTAGCATTTCTGTGACCTCTGGCTCACCACTGTTGTGTCTTTACCTTCAGTCACAAAATAATAACTGATTGTCTGCATTCTCCTCAATCTTTGAAGGTTGGGCGGAGGTTTTTTTGTTATTTTTCCATAATTTTGTTTTCCCTCTGCTGGTTTGCTTCCTTTGCTTTGTTCATACACTTCTCATTGAACTACATGTTATTTTGATCTCAGTCACAGCCCTTGTAAATTTTCTTGCCTATTCAGATCTACTCAGAGTCTACCTCTAAAGGATTCCTCATATGTTAGTTCACAAGCATCTTCTTTCAGGAACCATCCTCAGACTTACACTCCACCTCCCTTCCTTCTGGTTACACTAGGCACAGGTTATCTGTCTTCACATATGAGGCCCGTAGTGGTTTATGCCTGCCTTAACAAAAGTTGGTTTTATGTCTATACTAAAATCATTCTATGTTTAGAGCTTCCATTTTGTAAAATTACTTGATACAAAGGCAAGTACATATTCATATGATCTATATCTAATCAAGCCATGATGACATTCTATAATGTGTACTTTTAGATTTTAAAGCAAGGATTTTGGCAGTTTTAGCATATCGTGATCTTATATTTGATTAAAATTCCTCTGAAAATGTCTACAAAGCTCCTTCATTTCTTCCTTTCAAATCCTTCCTTCAACTATCTACAAAAAAAAGCCATGTTTTATCTATTACCACAGAAAACAGAACCTGTTTTCTTTCATATTCTTACATATGTGTACCTAACCGGTTTTAAATTACAAGCTTTCCTTTAGGGGACGGGGGAAGGGAGCTCCATGCTCTGTGAAATTAGAGCATCTAGCATAATAGGAGTTCTGGTCCACAGCTCCATCATTTAAATGTTAGAACAATCGAGATATATCCATGTAATTTTATGTTGGCAGAGGCAGTGGTTTATAGCCTGCTGATGATTACATTGCATGTCCCATCTGCACATGATCTGCAGGGAACATGAACCTAGCTAGAGGATTTACATTGTCACAGTTTTAGCTTTCTGTTCTGAAACTTTTTCTTTCATTCCCCCTTCTGTTGGCCAAAACAACTACTGCATTCTCCTCACTTGCAGAAGAAATTGTAAGACCTTTGTCCCCCACAGGCTCTGTGGATGTGCTTCTTTAAAGACTCTCCATCCCATATCACCCAAAAAGTGGAGGGTGGGGGGTTGGTGTGCAAAAACAACCCCAATCCCAGATCCATCAACCTTGGAGGCTTTTTGGAGAGATACTGAATAGGCCAAGAACACATCCTTCCTTTCTCTCCTGTATATCACAGGGAAGGAGGCCTTGCAAAATTTTTTCACATTTTTTCACATTTTTTAACATTTAATTGCTTTGCCGGTGACCTGATCCAGGGTCAGAAAGATACAAAAAATTTTACCTGGATTTTACTTGAGTTTTCAGGTAAAAATACAAGGCCCCTTAACTATGATATGGGCATGAAAGATTAGGGCTTGAAGGCCAAATATGACTACCTGAGGTCCCAGATATTCGTGGCTTAAAGTGCCTCCCTATGGCCTATAGGGTGGCACAGGAGTGGCGGAATGGAACAAATACTCTTCTCTTCCAATATGCTTTATTTGCTGTTTTCCCTTCTGTGACTTTCATTTCCATTCCTCCAGTGGCTGCTGCATTGTTAAGGCTCATTCTATAACTTTAACAGGGGAAGTCTGAAAGAATAAAGAAGTATATATATATTAAAAATAAAGAGAAAACACAAAATGCAGTTTGTCATAACTTCGAGTAAGCTAGCTCAGTTTTGTTGCCCCCACCTGTTATTTCCCATTGGTGTTTGCCCAGGCAAGATGTGTTCAGGGATAAAGAGAGAAAGTAAGATTACTTGGAGTCAGGGGAAATTAATGTGTTATTTGCAACAGAGCTGGAGTGCAATGCATTGTATAGAAGGTAGCTTTAATTAAAACCTTTATTTCAAAAATAAGTAGGTTGAAGTCCACGTGAAAGAAAGGAGGGGGAAAAAGTTGCATTGTCTTGCATCTTTCTGTTTTAGAGACTGCTTACAAGCTGAAGGCACATTCTGTGCCAGGCTGTGCCTGGTACATCACAGGCTTTGCAGCCAGGTGAAGGAATGCTGGCTAGCTATAGCCTCCTGAATTGGCTGCCTACATAACAGCCCATGTTTCTGCAACTTTGTCAGCCTGTTTTATGAAGGAAGCACTACCTTAGATTTCAGATAGTCGTGATTACTTCATCCTCCTCTCTGATTTGCTTTCCTGCCCTGACACCTTTTATTAAAAGATGGGAAAAGTATTTAAGAATAGTTAAAGGTTGCTCTTAGTATTTTGTGCCTTCTTGGACAAAGACTTTCAAGGTGGTTTGCTTTGTGGAAGCTCAGTACTAAAAGGGTTAAAAATTTTACTTCTTCCAAGATTCCCAAGATATTTTTTTATTTATTGCAGTCTGATCCCTGAATGAAAGTATAGAGGAAATGTCACTGTTGCTGTCTTATGCATTCCCTTTACAGAAATTACAACATTTGGGCTGGAATCTCATACATTGTAATGTAAGTCCACAGCAATCAGCTAAATTGTTCTAGATGTTACATGGTATTGGAATCTGACCTGGAATGTTAGCTAAGTAAAGTAAGAGCAGGATGAAGAATTGTTCTGAAAAGTATTTCAGATTTCATCTAGCCATCTGGATTGAGTATACCACCATCAATGTGTTTTGCAGATGTGAGAAGAAAATCCAGATTCTGCTAGCCATACTGGCAATGATGTTCTTACTGCCTTGAGTGGTCCTGCCTTTCATCAGCAGTATGAGTTACAAAGTCTGGCTCCAATCCCTAAGGGAACCTACCTGTTTTAGAAAAGATCTTTTGTTCAGCAAACCTGTCTTCCTCGGGAAGCAATGCTTCTTCAACTCCATGGAGGAGTGTTTATCAGTCACATCAGAAACACTTTGGTAAAGTGAAACAGTATTAAATATAGGACTTTTTTTTTTTTTTTTTTTTTAATAATAAAAATAGTTAGCTCTTGCAAAAGGGTTTTCATCCTGTAAGCTGGGGAAGAGAAAAGCCAAATGAACCTTCTGGCATTAGAGACTTTAAAATAAACTTAACTGACTTTTTCTCTTTTTTTTAAAAAAATTGCATTAAAAGTATAAAATTGTTTGCCTTTGACTGTAGAAAATTAATTTTTGAGACACCTCTCAAATTCTCATTGAGAAATTGCTTAGCTCTTACTGAGACAAAGTTCCCATTGAGCACTCTTGTGATCTCACCACTACTACCTTTGTAGCATTCAGGTTATTTTGAAAGACTTCTTGTTGATGTACACAGGGTGCTTTTTTAAGGTTTGCTTTAGGAAGAGATACAAAAGCTTGACTGAAAATTTTGAAATTTGACATTATACTTTTACAGAAAATTCATTATTAAGACAACTTTTAACAAACAACAAAAAGCTGTAGCCTGCAGAACTCATAAGACAAGACTGATTTTTGCCAGTTAGATACCTACTTCATCACAGGCAGCTAGGACTTGAGACCTAACCTGAGATGTGTGGCTTTGCTTGTTCTTTCACTCCCTGTAAGCATTTGTTCATTTACTGCCATGCAGATAATGTGTTGCATTTCACAGCACAGCAAGTTTAATCAGGACATGTCATCATTAATTTGTACTGATATGCACTGATGGACAGGGTTTTCCAGGAGCATGACTAGCTGTTTATCAAACAATCGTCAATTCTGGGGAAGAAATAGTGCAATCCCCCTGTTGTTTTACAGCATCTGCTTTATCATCTGCTCACAGAAGCACCTTTTTTTCCCCTCCCCCCTCCTTCCTTCTCAGGGTTTCCCTTTGTAGCTGTCACTTGTAGACAGCTTCATTTATTTCTGCTGATTTCTAATTCCTTTAGGAGACATGCCTAAAAGATATGCTTGATTTATTGAAACATGTTGTGGGACTGAAATGGTTAACGACAGCAAGACAAGGCTAAATGCCACAATCTGCATTTGATTTTTGATATTTCTTTTTTTTTACAAAGTGTCTTTTTGAGTATCATAAATAATTTACAGTTCAAAGCGAATACTTCTAAGTGTTAGAAAGCCAAATTCACATTTATTTCATTTGCTAATGTTTCCGTGATATAACACGAATCATAAAACCCATTCTTATTGCTTTATATTTTAACAAAAGAGCTATTACATTAGCACAGAAACTCAAAAGGACTCTTATAAGAGCAGGTTAAGGAGAGGTATTATTTTTTCAATCTTACAGTCCTTAGTAGTAGAATTCTGACTCCAAGCACAGACGATTTTACCTGACTAAGGACACCAGGGTTAACCTTTTACCATGCAAAACTTACCATCTCACAAGCGCGTTGTTTTATTGCTTTGGGGAGTTGCACACTGGGAATAACTCTGAAAGCTAATCCTAGGTAATAATAATTTCATTTTAGCTGGACATACTGTGAATTGCTTGTAACAGGTAGAAGTAGCACACATGACTTCCAAAATGAAATCATAATTGCAAATACTTAAGGAAAAGACAAAAAGCCATGGAAATCAGAAGTTTTGTCACTGATGTGCAGTTAGACACGTCGACTTCAAACTCCTTTAGTTCTTGTTACTATCACATAGCCTAGTCATGTTAAGAGATCTTCTAGAAGCAGTAAATAGTTGAACACTTTCTCTGTTTCACCTGTAAAGACATATTTTAATGCCTAGTTCTCTTTGAAGCTAAACATCCCAAATGTTACTGGCATAGAGGTAGAGAGAAGACAAAAAAAAAAAAAAAAAAAAAAAAAAGTCATTAACCTTGGAGAAAAAACATAAACTAAAAATATAGAAAGCTTACTCGTAAAAAACTGAACTTAATATCTGTATAGTAGTTATCCTGTCTCAAGATAAGTGACCTCATAAAAAGACCTGCTAAAGGAGATCAAACCCCACCTCTCATTTTTTTATAAAAATATAAAAATTCTGTCCCATACACACAGACCAAACAAATTACTTTAAGGGACATCACTTTTTGTCTGAAATGAGATGAGCTATATCTGTAAATGATATCTAATATTTCAAATTATATAGAATTTTGATACTATAGTATCAAATGTTGACAAAAATAATCAAATATCTGCAGAAGAGAGGGAAGATGTTGAGGATCTCTCTCTATTCATTTTATTCTAACAAAATATTCTTAGCACTGCTCACACTGACTTATGAAAAACTTGATCATTCAGATGCATTTAATACCTGTCATTATTTATACACTATCCTTTCATTCTGAATGATTGACTTCTACTTTGCCCACTGAAGCTGATACAAGGGATTGCTACATTCACTGTTGAAATTAGTGCTGATGTTGCCTAACTTCACACAGTAGTGTAAAAGGGGAAGGGGAAAACAATCAATGCCCAGAAGGAATTCTAGGGAAATAGATACTAACTCATCAGATTGACATTTTGGCGCTGGAGACAGGTTCTTAGCTGAGGTAAATAGGAGTAGTTGCCTCAGAGTCAGTGGAGTTGATTTATTACCAGCTGAAAGACTAGTGCTAGACCGACAATGTCCCAGCCCCTGTGAAAGGACATGTACTATTCTCAGTGAATACAAATGGGGAGGGCCTTTTAAATGGGCCTGACTGGAGGTTTTGTACATCTATGTGATTTGGCAAGTGGTTGGTTTTCTGAAGCCTGAAACGATTTGCAAATTGAGAGAAAGAATTGAACTAGAGATGGCGAGGGAGAACGGAAAAGACAAGATTTTTTTGGTAAATGAAACTGTAAGGACAGGATGCCTGTGCAACCCTTCTAGCAAGCGGCACGGAGCTCAGGGCACTTCCATGGCAAGAGTCATCCTCAAACTCTGTCTGCCTGAAGGGTCTTGTGCCTTCATCCTTCAGTTTCTGCAAGAGCTCTCTGTCACAAGGCCTGATGTACTGGGTGGAGGATATCCTTTGCTTTCAAAATTTCACTTAAAGTATATTTAAGAGCAAGCCTAGAGTCTGGGTTTTGGGAAGGAATTAGTAATGAAGTGTCTGTTTCATGGGGATTAAATGCCTCAGGGCAAGGACTTGGGTTTCTCTCTGAGTTGATGAGTTTCACTGAAGTTGTAATTGACAACTGAAGAAAGGTTAAGGTGGTAGGCTAAGAATGTGCTTTGTACCAAGACCCCAGCCTCACCTCCCATGGCCCTCCACTCTCTCCAGGGTGGCCAAGCAAGAGTTACACAGGGGTGCAGGAAAGGAGCAAAACAGCTGTGGTACATTGGACACAGGCTGCAAGTGCTCAGCCTTAGTTAAAGTACCCTAGTGCATAGAATGACATTCTTAAGTAGTAACTTTGATGTAGGTATTTATAAATGCTAAGTTTTCTCAAGTGCATTTCATGCCGTTGTCCTTTGTGATACCTTAGTTTAAACAACAGAAGCCACAGTGTGTGAAGTGCGGAAATATTTCTTGTGAAATGAGTAGTTATTTGTCAGCACTTCACAAAAGACTTTCAGATTATTGAATCTGGACCCTATTTCAGTTGGCAGCATTTAGCAAAAGAATAATATTTTATGAAATATAGATATATGCATATTTATGAACTAAAAACTGCTGTAAATGTGGCAGTTAGAAGTTTAAATGTAACAACTAATTAAGAGGTGCGTTTTCAGTTAATAAAACTATGGGATTGGTCTTTACATCCAATTTTCCCTCCCTTTAAAATAACCTTTACTGTTTTGATATTACCTTAATAACTAAGGGCACAAAGCATTCCCCTTTCAAAAAAAAAAAAAAAAAAAAAAAAAAAAAAAAGAGGATTTGGGGGGGAAATAGTGTAAAATGCCAGAAATCCTTGAGCTGTATATTCATAATCTGAAATGTAGTTAGAACTGCTGGCAGCTTTAATGATAATGCTAATTCCGCCCCCCACCCCACCCCCCATCTCTGCTAACATTCAAATCCACTGTTTCTTCTGGATTTGGTTTGGCAGTCGCATCCCACTCAATATGAAGGCGTGCGAAAGAGAAAAATCAGTCTGCTAGCATACTATATTGGACTCATTTTTTACTCATCTCATGGCACTAAGACTTCTTTTATCTGCAGGAATGCCAACTGATAGAGCAAATGACAGATGAAGCAGTCACTTGCAACAGTTTAACTGCAGAATTTGGGATACTTTTTTCCCCACTGTGAAATGCCCTTTGATACTGGCAAAAATAATCCCAAATCAATCCCTGCCCCCCCTCCCCCTACCCCCCCAACCCCGCAAAAAAAAAGCTTGAAAAAACCAGTCACATTTTCAAAAGTACCTAAATGGGTTGGCATCCAAATCTCAAATTCCTTTGTACCATCATATGGGAGCTATACTATTTTTTTTTTTTTGCTAGATACACAAATTGTTGAAATCCATAAGTCAAAGAGGAGCGTCCTTAGTTTCTGAGAGGCTTGGGCTATTTTCATTAACTGACAGTTGGTTTTTTTTTATCTAGTTCACCAACATGTTGAATGCCATGAGTTATACTGCAGCATAGGGAATGTATAAATTTTTTTTAAAAAGTAGTAGGACTGTAGTTCAATCTTTTCGTGTCCTAAATTATTTTAAATTTATTCAAAAGATTTCACCCCTTAATATTTTTTAGGACTTCTGATTTTCTCAAAAAAAAAATTTGCATATTGCAAAGCTTTCATAGAAAGCTTCCATTTTCATTTTTATTAGTAATATAGTTCTTGTCAATTTTTTATGAAATATTCTTGCACAAAATCACCATTAGAATCACAAAATAATTTAGATAGATACCACTGGAGATCATCTAGTCTTAGCCTCCTGCTTAAAACAGGCCTGCAGGCCTAACATCTCTAGCTCAAGGCCTCATCCAGTTGAGTTTTGAATATCTCCAAGAAATATAATGCAGAGATTCCACTATGTCTTCACAGCAGTGTCTGACCACTCTCTTTGGGAAGATCTCTTCTTAGCATCTAACTGGAAATTCCCTTCCTGTAAATTATGTCTACTGCCTATGGGTTACACTGACTAGGTCTGCTCTCCCTGAAAACGGGTGTGACATCCTCCAGTCTCCAGTCCTCAGAGAGCTGCCGGACATGCTAGCCCATGCAGAGACTGCAGAACAGTGTCTCCCAATGAAACTTCCTGGCTCCCTCAGCAGCCTCTGAGCTCATTCCATCTGGTCCCGTGGGTTTGTATGTCCACTTTGTTTTGAGTCTTTCACCCTTCATTTTAAACACACATAATATGTTTCCAGTGGTGTTCCCCAGTACTTATAAGGCAGACGTGAAAGAAACCTTTACAAGTTAAAGCAAAGCAGACATCATGTTCCTCATCCTTTTCTTGTCTTCTGTCGTTAACTTCTCTGCTCCATTCAGCAATGGTCCCGTGCTTAGGTTTTCTTTTTCTTCCAAGATAACAAAAGGTTCTTGCTGCTTTTTGTATCTCCTGATACAGAGCTTTGGCTCTCCTAATTTTACTACTGAATGCCCAGGAAATGGTTTTATAAAGTGTTTTTTGGGCAGCCCAACATCACTCCCACTTTCTGTACAATTCCTTTTAGCATTTCAGCTCAGTCAGGATTTCCTTATTCAGCCAAGCTGGCTCCCTGTGCTTGACTCTGCACATTGGAATGGACAATGCTTGTACTTGAAGAGGATTATCATTGAAGGCCAACCAGCTCTCTTGGACCTCTTTGTCCTTCAAAGCAGTCACCCATGTGATTCTGCCTACAGGTTTGACTTGGCTATTTAACTTCCTCATGTCTCTCAGGGTCTTAAAGTCCAGTGTCTCCTGATCAGTTCTGCCAAGGTTACCCTTGACTACTGCATTCCCAACCAGTTTGTTCTTATTTGTGAGTAGCAGCTATGCCAGGAAGGCATACCCTCCCTGCATCTTCACCACCTTTGCAAAAAAAAAAAATTGTCCCTAACGTTCTCCATAAATCTTGTGAATCTTTGTGTCCTTAGAAGTCCCCATTCCAACAGACACCAGTGTGGTTCAAGTCCTCCTTGACAAACAGGGCTTGCAGTTACAAGGCTTCTTCCAGGTTTTTCTAGAAGGCTTTGTTCACTTCTTTATCAAATGGTCTGTCATCCATCCATTGCAATCCTCCAGTCATGGTGTCATCTCCTGTCATGACAAAGTGTAATCTTTTACTATCTCCTTAACTCTTTTTTTTGTCATTGAAATGTAGAGCACAAATTATTTATTTACCAGTTTGTACATTTACGTTCCTCACTGTCTTCAGAAAAACAGCTTACTCAGATTGGAACTTGCTTTAAACATTAAAATATGTGTGTTTCAATGTTTAAAACTTTGATGGATGGGATGCATGTTAAAACACAGTTTTTCTATGGTCTCAATTCCCTCTGTAGTAGGATGCAATCTAAATTTTCTGAATGCTGAGAACTCTCCAGTGACTCTCTAGTTGTCCCAAAAAGGACCTATACATAACTGATGTGAGTCTAGGAAAGAATACATCATCTTATCTCAGAGAACCAATGGATGCACCAGGTTCATGAGTGAGCACAGGGACAATGACAATATAGGAACCAGGATATGGCGTTGCATTTGGGTTCTTGCACCAGGCTAGCCTGTGGTATCTCAAGTTCCAGTCAACAAATTATATTATGCAGGTAAAACTTTTGTGTTTTATAAAGTATGGCTATATTATGTCTTGAAAAATAATACCCTGTCTTATGTCACAAAGACATAAGTTGTAAAGATATTGTTTTGATTTACTGGAATTTGTTCTTCATCTTCACAATGAAACAAACAAACAACAACAACAACAAAAAAAAAACCACAAAAAACCAGAACTATTCCAGGTTATGTTCCACAAAACAAAATGAGACCAAAATGTTGGTTCTGTCTTCAAGAAACCAAAATACTTTCATACACAAGTTCACAGCAGAATAAATGGATTTTGAAGAAACAAATAAATGGCAGTTTCATAGTCCTGTGTTTACATTTCTCTTACCTATTCTACTGCTCAAAGCTTTTACCTAGGAGTTGCCGAGCATCTAGAAAAACCTGAGTGATCTCTTCCAGTAGCAAAAAGATAGATTTATTCAGTTACATTCCAAAGACTGGCAGCTGTCTGAGGGCAAGAGCTGACTCTGCAGATCTCAACAAGTGTAATATTCACTTGTGAGCTTTTAAATATACAGGACCTCATAGACAATTTTTCCAGTGATTCTTGAACTCTGCAAACAGTACTGAAACAACAGTATCCTTGTCACTTGTCTGCACTGAGTGGAAAATTCTGCTTCTTTTTGAGCAATCTCCCCTTTGTTGGGATTGTGTTTTCTCTTAAATACTTCAAATAAAATGTTAAAGATTTCCTCAGCTTGCTAAAACTAGTGCAAGCTTGTTGCTGGCTATGGAGATGGTAGCTTGGTAGATGATTTTAAAAGATCATTTAAGTACGTGAATGTTTTCACTGAAGACAATGGGTCTATCACCATTCTTAAAGTTCAATATGTTTTTAGGTATTTTTCTGCAATGAGGTTCTTCCTTTTAGATAAAATTCATGACCCAAATTTTTGTAAGTAATCAGAAGGTACTCAGTTACTACAGATAAAAATAGCAATAATTCTTTCTTTCCTTCTGTAGAGGAAATAGCTCAATTAGCTATTTTTATTTACTTGCTTGTATGCATGACAGATCCATGTGGAAGTTAGATCCAGCCAAGACAGTGAGTCTAGTGAACTTCACCATTACATGATGCCCCTCTATCAACATCTCAAGACAGATTTTGATGTCTAGAAGCTTATGGATTGGTGAGTTGTTGCTCAGGTGAATTTTGTCTACAGTTTTACAGATTTAAAGGACTCTGAGGGCTTTGTTTGGAAAGAAATTTCTTTGCATTTCAACCAAGACAAAAAAACTTTTTTTTTTTTTTTTTTTTAAATCTTTCTAACCTTCATCTCCGTGGTTTAGGTACACAGCATGAATAGGAATAAACATTAACCGCCTGAGAAAAGGAGCTAGTTTCTGTTAAGTTATATCAAATGAGGGTATTAGACACAGATAGGAAAGAAAGGTTAAATTCATCTAGCATCAATCAAATTAAGCTGGGACCCCAGATTTTTGTATGTTGATAAATAACTGTGGGGTGTGGGGTGCTGGGGTGTGTGTTAGTCATTAGACTAATTTAATGTTCTTATCTCAGTGCTATGTCTTTGACCTAGGTCTTCAGGTTACTAGTTTTTGATGGCAGTGATGACTTATTCCATCCCATTTCTGGCTTCGAACTGGAATGCATGTAGGTTCAATCAGAAATGCAGGCAACATCCAGCAATTTTGCAGTATATAATATGAAGGGTGTTTTAGTTTTCTGAAACCTGAAGCAAAACCCAATAGTGAGAAAACTGGAAGAGAAGCCCCTCAGAAGGTGCACAAGAGATCTCAGGGAGAGTTTCTGAGTTGTTTGGAAGCCCATATAATTAAAAAATTAAACAAGCAATCTACCAAAACAATAAGGCAAAGATCAGAGGGAAAACTGAGGCTTAGACTTTGTAAGGATAGGAACAAACTGCTCCACTATTCTTGTTCTCATTTCTATAACTGCTTGTCTGGCATACTTTCTGGAACCCTTTAATTCACAAACATCTGGCAATAAAACTTGGAGATGTTTTCATTGCTTTCAGTCTCTGTCTTTGAGCGTTATGCTTCCTTGTCTTTCCAAGAATAAATCTAAGGGTTTTTGAAAATTTTTGCAAAAGTTCATGGAATTGGATTTCACTTTTGTGTAACAACACAGATATTTAATCACTGCAAATGAGTTCCAGGTGTTGTAGTCTTCACTGCTCATGCTAAGAATAGCTTTCTGGTATAAATGCACCTCAGCAGTTTTGTTACAGTGTATTGTATATGTTCGTATGTAAAAACATTCATTTTATCTCTCATCCTCCAAACAATTGGTGGTAGCATTTTATTCTGACTTTTTTTTCATCAAAGATGGCTTCTTCATACAAAACTGTATTATTTGCTTATGGATTCAGTAAAATGAGAGGGTTTGAATATTATTTAACTATGTTAATATATGAAGCTGTACAGTTTCAAAGAAGTTGAAATGTTTTGAGAATATAAATGTAGAAAAAATGCAATGTGAATAAATAGCTGGTTTCTAATATGAAAAAAAAATCTTCCTGAGATTTTTGGGTAGTCTTGTAAAACTTAACATTCCTTTAAAATAACAGTATTACAGTCTTGGAAACTGGGGTGATGCACGTTCTCTCTGTTTTTAAATTGAGCCTTAGCACTACTGAATGGGAACATTCATCCTTAGAATTATCTGTTACTTATTTCATCCCTTTTGTTTCAGAATCAGCTGCAGATTATTCTTTTTCTCAAGCAAATTTTTAAGAACTCTGTTGATTAGCTTGTTTATTATATGACTCAATATTGTTTCTGCCCTGAATTTTAGCAGTTTTCTTTCTTTACTGGAAGAGAGCTAAGCCTGTAGTGCAGTCCAGCTGCTGTCTTACCATGTTGTACACTACATGCTCCACAAATAGGAGGTAAATCCTAAAGAGGAGCCGTGCTCTGAGGAAACTGATGAATTTCTGGTGTAAAATAGATGGAGGGTCTGTGGGATTTGATTCTCTTCAGTATAAGTTTTTTGGGTTTTTTTCTTTTTTAAAAATCTCTTTTCTAGATACAAGATACAATTGGGCCATCATAAGGAGCATCTTAGTTTATAGAAAATCAAACTACAGCCCATCATTTTTCTTCCTACTCCCCCATCTGAGGACGAAGGAAAACATTACATCACCTCTTTGTGTGAACAGGTTTCACTCTGGTATACTTGGCCCACTATTCAAGGCAACAAAGAGAAGTGAAACCGAAGTAATTCCTTTACTTGATTTGGTCCTTTCCCAGCTTTTTGTCACTACAGTCACTAATCGAATGCTGCTGAGGGAGGGGAGCACTATTTCCCTGGATGACATAATAAAAGCAGTGATAATCTCCCTGTGTTATAAAGAGACAGTGGACTTCTTCCTCCCTTGCATTTGTAATTAGTCAAGAATCTGGGAACGATAGGAGAAGCACCCATGGAAACAAAGAACTCGAGTTTTGCCCTGAGCTTCTGTCAGGTCAGGAGCATAAACAGGAGTGCTTCGATCAGGAGTACACTAAAAACAGTAATCTGTTCACTATTCATTCCTTGAGACACTACATACTCGTGCTGTTTACCTTTGAACTGTGTGTGCGTGGCATGTGTAAGGGTTTGTTGGTTTGGGTTGGTTGGTTGGTTTTTGTTTTGGTTTGGTTTTTTTTGGGGGGGGAATGGTGCAGAACGTAAAGGCAGCTTTTCTCTCAATGAATAATTACAAGTTTGACTGGTCACATCATGGGCTTGGGGAGAGGGCAGACACAGATGCTGTGGGAGCAGCAGTGACTGCCACTGTCACAGTGTGGCTGTGATAACAGAGACAGATATGTTCAGCTGGGTGGCATTTACTAATGTATTTTCTGGCGTTCCAGCAGAATGGACTTATCTGTTCACCTTAGTTTATGTTATGAGTAGCAGATAAGTTTGTGTTAGATTTCTTGGTCGTTTGGTTGTTTTTTTTAATACATCAGTGCTTTAGATGTTTTGTTACTTAATCTAATCTAACGTCTATTATTGAATTTTCAGTTTCCAAATCTGATCTCCATTCTTTCTCAGACTTTTCCTTCAATGCATTTAGCACACAAGAAAATCACATTTTCACTCATCTCTGTCTTAATTTAGAACACAGTGTACTTTTGATCTTGAATCGTTCCTTTTGTTGACTTAGAAAAAAAAGGATTTTGTTCTCTTTTTTTTTTTTTTTTTTTCTTTCTGGGCCTTTTGTTTGTGTTTTGGTTTTGTGGTTGGTTTGGTGGCTGTTTGTGTTGGGTTTTTTTCCATCTGCCTCTAAGTGGCATTTTTTGTTCTCATGACTTAAAACACATCATACTGTGATACTGTGTGTTTTCTATCGTATTCTGTGTGTATATTTAGGGCTTGTGAAGAGTGACAACTAGATCATCCTGTGAAAGTGAAGGTTTCTGACAGTCAATAAAGCAGTTACTCATAAGCAACAACATAAACTCTCATTCTATTACATAACACTTAAGAGTTAATTTTTGGGATATTTCTAAGGTTTTCTCCTGATATCTTGCTTGTGGGCATCAAATATACAAATGATGGCTACTTTGACTGAGGCAAACTAACATACTTGTATTTATAACAGTGTCTTACCTGTCAAAGGAATTTGGATTTTTTTCATGCCAGCCAACTGGTCTAAACTCATCAGGTTTAATTTTATTCAGCAGTTCAGGAAAAGATCATTGATTAACAATTCTTTAAAAATTCCCTGTTAGCTATTTCTAATAGATAGTTTCCACCTTGGCATTTTTTTGTATACAATAAACTATTTCTAGTTCTAATATAAATACCGTATTGCTGGCAGCTCAGCTTTTTTATTATTATGATTTTTTTTTTTCCTGACTTTTGCTAGAGAAAGAGAAAGAAATGCTTATATGTGTTTATTGCACTCCACTATAGGCACCCAGAGAACTAATAGTGCAACAGGCTGTATAAGACTAGGAAGTGGTATGAAATTGTAAGAGAAGGCATCCAACAGCTTTATAGAGAAAAACCTGGAGATAATGGTGGATAATAAACTGATGACAACACTGATAAAAGGATCATAGTATTTTACCTTTAAACCAAATTAGAATGCAATATCAATTATGCTGGGTTTAGACCCCTTACCTTTCTTAGTTTGCTTTGCAATCTAACAAAACTTCTCACATTCCTAAACTCTGAGGTACATTGCAGTATCCACCTAAATGATTTGTCTATGAATAGGAAATAAAATGGTGTTTATCAGCAGCTGATTAGAATTATTCCTAAAGCTTTTCACTCCGTCAAACAGCATAATGATCACCATTAAACTTTCACTTTGCGAGCATATACCCTTGGTTAAAATAAGCATGGGGAACTTCTGCAGTTATGTCTGGTTTGAATTAGGAACATAACATGTAGTTATGTCTATTTCAAATTAAGAACATAACCTTTTAGAATGATATTAACGATAATTTCTGATACCTGCGTTGAGAAGGCTTTTAGTAGATTCTACCATATTAACATTTTTTTTTTAGAGCATTTATAGCCACACATTACGCACATTGTACAAAGCTGCTTTAGAAGCTTAATGTATGAATGCTCTTTTCTATTTCAACAGGTGTAGTGTACATTATTTACTAAGAATGTACCTATTCATTTAATCTTTAAAAACTGAGGGACTGCTTTACTGTATTTATCACTTTGTAGTGGTATCAACTGACTTCCTTCCTGCTTTCTACATCAATAAAACCATTAGCCAGATCTAAATTTTACTTCCCTTTTTTGGTGATGATGATAACCATGGAGGACATAGTTTGACTTTTGGATTCCTAGCTGACTCTGTGGCATCTATTTTTCTTTGAATCAAGTACATTTCATGTGCAAAGTACTTCACAGAAAAGAATGTTTTACTAAAAGTTTCAGAATCCTTAGGTTTCAGGCTTTAAATATAGATTCTCTCAGTTTAGGGTGAGATTTGTCATCCTGCTGAGAACAATAGTGATACTAAGATGATAGCTGCTACTTAGTAGGTCAGAAGGAAGAAAGATCTCCCAACCTATAGCTTTTGTATTTAAGGTAGTTGAATCTTAAGTATCCTGAATACACAGGGTTAAACATTTCCTGAAGTCACTGGAAAGATGTTATTTTTACCTGGGGATGAGGTAGGTCTAGCGGATTCCTTGTTTTGAAACAAGCACAAGGAAAAGCGCTTTTTCACTCTGCAGACTAAATATTTTACACTGGACATCTAGATTTCCTGTACAATTAAATTAGTAGACTGCACAGATACAGCTCACATATTCCTTGCGTGCATAGGTCACACAATAGCCTAGTAAGCGCTGTTGTAGTCTGCATTAGTTTAGCAGTTTTACCAACCAGACTAGTCTTTCTGAGAACGGAAGTGTACTATGTGAAAGTATCCTTAATTGGTCCCCTGAAAGAATGTAAGAACATACCCTTGGACAGCACAGTTGGCCCTAGTATCTGCTATAGTGGGTTACCTAATGGTAAGGAAAAAATGACAGCACTAGTGTGAGTGAGGATGCAAGTTCTCTGGATGCACAGAAGTCCGTGCATGTCTCAGCACGGTAAGCACCATTTTTACAGAGTTCAGTTCATCTTCTTATGCTAGTGAATCTGGCACTAGTGTTGGTTAAATATTATATATAAACCAGCTGAGGAAACTGTTCCTTAAAGCAAAATATCACTTATGTTTTTTGTCTGTGAGGAATTTTGAAGAAGAACTTGTGTTGCCAGCAACACGGGGGAAGGAAGAGATCTCTTTTTGCAAAGGAAAATATGCTTTCCTGAGATTTCTCTTGCAATGTGCTGAACTATAGATAGACTTCAATGAAAATTTCAGCCACAAGATTTCTAGATGAAGTATGGTATTGCCAAGAAAGTTAAAAATGTTACAGAACTGTACCTATTAAAATAAGTTATGTGGCACTTTTATAATGAGAGCAACATATGTGTGTCATTCCTACTCACACGTTACAAGAACACAATGGACACAGAAACTTCATGGACATAACAGTGACTGCCTTAAAGTTTTGGACTGCATTTGGCAAATTTTATACTCCCAGAGCAGGCACAATAGGTATTGGTACTACTTCAGTTCAAGTTGGTCTTGGGTACAAACTGGCCACTAATACTGAATACTAAGTATGTCAAGCCCCCTGTTAATATTGCCAGAGAAGACGTAAAAATGTAACAAAAAAATGAGCTTTTTCAAATAACAAAAACCCAAACCAACACACCAACCCTCGGAGAAAAACATTTTAAATCATGCTGTCTTACTAGATGAGGAATAGAAGAAAAAATATGGTTTTTTTACTCTTTGATATTCTTCTAAGTACTTGTCCTCAGTGACTGGGAACTGTCTCAGATCTTGCTTCTCTATAATAAGCTAAGAAAATTAGTTTGAAAGTGAATGAGTAAAGAACAAGCGAGTACTTGTGTAATGTGATATGTGTAACTGTTGCTACAGGCAATTGCTGACCTAAAACTAAACTAAATACCTCCACAAGTATTCCAGTTTAGAAGTACGGTTTTACCTAGCATTTCAAATGTCTAATTATGCTTCTAAACATTTAAACAAGATCTAAGTGATATTTAAATTTAAACATTTAAGAGAGAATACCTAACAACAACTCTGTGTGTCTGCCTACAACACTTTGTTATGCTGTCAATATTTTTGTGGAGTTGGACACTATTCAGCAGTAAGATGCCTGTGCAGGATGGGGGTGGGGGGAGAGTGGTCAACAGAGCCTATCCAGTAGCAATGAAAAGGCATGCCTTAAAAGCAAAAATTTAATTTACTGGCTATCAGACTGTGAGACATACTTCAACTCCTTTTTTTGTGAACTCCCTGTATGTTTTGATTATTGTCACTTAATGGCCCACACTGGGTGCCTCAAAACTGAGACAGAAAGTGCTCAAACATCAGAATATATGCACTATATGAAACTTCAGTTTCAAAAAGCCCTATTCTTTTTTCTTCCTTGTCTTCTTAAACCTTACCACTTATATATGTAGTTTATTTCATTACTTGCGCAAGATTTATTTTGTGGAGTTAGAGACTTAGAAACAAGCTAGCATAATTGTGGGTTGTTTTGGTGGTTTTTTTGGGGGAGTTATTTCTTGTAAGTTTTTTGTTCAAAGAGAAGCATTTTCTACTTCAATATTTTTTTCTCACTGTGATATAGAAGATGAATCCAGATACCTTTCTGTACTTAAGGGTTTTGCAACTTATAAAGCAGAAGAGTCATTGCCTGTACTGTTATTTTGTCTATATTTCATGATCTTTGATCTTTCAACCTTTACTCTGTTGCAAATCAAGTTTCCTCTAGTACAAGCAGCTCCTGAAGCATCCACTTTGCCCATGTTCAACCTACACAGGTTTCTTGAGGATGTTCACCCTGTGGTTTCACAGAATCTGGAACAGGAAGCAATTTAGTGAACTCTATTCACTGGAAAGGTCAAATGCCCTCTGCTTAGAAAAAGACAACTGACCTAACATACATTACCATCCAAGTGGAAAAAACTCCTTGGGCCTGCTACTCTGTAACTTTTATTGTCTTTGTTATAGTATTAAACATATTGTTATATTTTCTGCCAGTCCTTTCACATTTCACAACACTACTTTTAATGTCTGTTTTCATATGAACAAAGTTGAAATTTTGATTTAACATCTATACACAATTTATTCTTAAATATGAACAGATATGATAATGCAGTACATGTTCTCTCATTCTCTGTGCATTGGGGAAAGGAGGTAGGATAAATTAGGTGTGCAGTTCCAATTAACAAGCTCAGGAGTCATAATCTTGAAGCTACTATTTAAGCTATGTGAATGGTGACAATATACCCAACTTTGAAAATTAAGCAGTTGCTTTCAAAGCAGCTTTTTTTTTTTCTTATCACTGAAGTGGGAAAGAATAAAGCTTGAGTTTTTTTCCAGAAAGGCAAATGTACATTTTCCCTCTGCTAGAGGCAGGAACAGAACTTGCAGAGGTTCATAACTATTGCTTCAGCACTATACTTTTCAGTGAATAAATATTGCTCATCGATGAAACCTCAGGCAGACAGTCAATAATGGTTGAATATTAGGTAAGGCTACAATGAATGTCTTGATAAATTTATAGGTTGGTGGTAAAGACAAAAAAAAACCCCACCAAAACTCTGAAGGCTAAATAGAAGGGTTTTGAACATTCTGTAGAAATTAGAGCCAAGTCATTCGCTGGAAATCAGGTAGTTGTTTACCCCATTGGGAGACCCAATACTAAAAATCCCCCGTAACTCTTAGAAATATTAAGGAAAAGTTATGTCAACAGCATTGTCTTGTCCCAAAGATTCTTGCATAGTTCTATATACAATTCTTTTTCACCTTGTTAGTCCAACTGAAAAGCAAGATAAGTGTTTGTTTGCTAGACATTTATAATGAGTTACACCTTGCACTTGAGGAATTCTTTGAAAAATTCCAAATGTTACACAGCATAGCTTAGAGCTATATATATGTACCAAGTCATGCTTTAAAAGATTGTGAACTAGTACCTGAGAAAGCAGGGTAACAGCAGAAGTCACCTTCTGAGATTGATTTAGACCATGTAGAACCCCTTGTTTCTACTTCTGTGCTTTACACTTAAAACTTTTTTTCCTCTATTTGTAGTAGTGGACATACAATAAAGCTAATTTCCTTTTTTCCCTATGGCACCTAACAGGCAGATTAGCTATGTCTTTGCAGAGCTGAGCACAAGTTAGATAACTAAAGAAAAAAAAATCTAAAGTTACATGTTTGAAAATCTAGGGACAAAAAAGAATGTCTAATTTGTCCCCCTGCACTTACAGGGTCACACAAGAGAGCTTTGTTATCATGCTGGATTTATCCTTCCTTTTCCCCCTTCTGGGTTCACTGCATTTGATCTGGCTGCCAAGACTATTAGAGAATCCTTATTTATCCTCTTTCTGCAATGGGTATTAAATGTAACATTTTCTAGAGCTCATCTATGGTTTTACTAGAAAGCTAGCAGCACAACAATCTACTGCAGAACAGCCTTTCTGTCTGTCTCTGAAATGTTTTCAGAAACTTCTCATTGCTCACCTGTTTTGACTTCCTTCTCAGCAAGTTGTGGATAGCAGAATAAGAATTAGTGTTGTTTTGTGCCTGAGCAGCCTTCTTGACTGGTGCCCTTTATGGTTCCATCAGGAAACTGTGAATGACTTATGAAAAACAATATTTTCAAGTGTAGAAAGGTCCTGAAACGTGTTTGTACACCAATGCCAAGATAAAAATTTAATTTGAGTCATGTAAATTGTATAACTGAAATCCATGTTATAGAGTTCTTTGTAATTACCTTGTCCATTAAAAATTATCATGATCCTTGACTGATAGGCACCAGGATCCTGAAGATATACTGTTCCTAGGAATGGAGTAAAAAATAGGTGTATCCTCACTTTTTTAATAGGAAAGAAGTGGTTTTTAAATCTGAATGTTACCTGAATCTACATGATTAAAATATATCATTAGTCATTAATTACTGATGTCTTCATAAATATGAAGAAATGGAGTCCTGTTCATTGCCATTCTTTGCATAACCTTCAGGGGACACAAAGGGTCTCTTGCCGGGTGGAGGGAAACTAGAGAAAGGCAGTTTAGAGAGAAGGTAACTTTTGTGTTAAAAGGCAAGTATTTCCACCATGTGGAATAGGTCATTTAAGAATATGGTGAGGTAGCTTTTATCTGTTTTGCACATCCTTATCAACCATTATCAGCCAGTTCTTTCTGTACATCTTTTTATTACTTTTTTTGGGGGGGAGGGTGGGGGCAGGGGAGGCTAGACATATTTCAATGAAATATATTCATGCTCATTTTTTTGAATATGCAGGATTACTTTATGAAGATATAAGTAGAGGTGTCTACCTTTAAAGGATAGTGTATGAAACACAGGAATGCCCATATTTCAGCACATAAAAATGATGAACCTCTAGAGATATCATTTTGGAGCCTGTCCACAGGAAGATAATGTCTGCTTGATAAAAAGAAGTTCATAGCTATTTCCAGTTGCAGATGTATACTATACAGGATAGATAAAACTTGTATAGAAAATAGAGAACAAGGCTACATTTATCTCTCTCTTTCTCTCCTTTTTCTCCCTATTTTTTTTTCCCTGCCCCCCTTTGTTTTGTTGAAAGGTAGCGATATATTACAGAATTTTCTGGTATGATGATGCTACTCTGAATCAATAAATGAACCTCATGTTACACAAAGGATACTGAGCGATTTTACTTTATAATAGGTTGCAGAAAGTGACCACACTTTGCATTTCCTGCCTTTATAGTGGTTTTTGGCTTTCAAAGTCTCCATCAATATAAAGAAAGTAAGAGTCAAGTGAGATACAGCATGCAGTGAAGAGACATGAAAACTAACAATAAGGTAGGAAGCAGACAGATCTATACCAAGGTTCAGGTTACGGTCATACTTCTGTCTCCATGTATGTTGGCGCACCACTCCCAAATGCTGGAGGCTGCTGCATAGTGAAGGAGCTACTAGTGTGTGAGAGGCAGGTGCTCTGTCTGAAGAACAGTACTTGCAAAAGATCTCCGTTGGGCTCTGTGTTACCATATTGCGTTTAATTAACTAGCAAAACACCTTGAAGTAAAATTAAATTAATGGTCTCATTTAAGCCAAGGAAGGTAAAGAGTTTCAGATTTCATTTGCCATGTGGTATTTCATTATTTCAAAGCTAATCTGCAGCTCTTATATAAGGTCAGTAATGGCTAGCTTGCTCTTTGACATTGTAAAAGCTTTGAATGGGTCTGTGCCTTAAGCAGAATTTCTTGGGTTTTGGCCAAAGTAGATTTACATCATTTGCAAAGAGTTTGTACACCAATTCCATATTGGTTAAGATGCATTATGTATCTTTTTCTGGGAGCAGCAAACAGACTTACTGTTTCTCTCTATTTGAATGGGTGACATAACAGCTGTGAAGTTCTCTTCCCCTTTGTTTTTGGAAAATCCTAACAAAGACGTAGGAAGCTACACTGAAGTGCAAAAGCAAGTTTTTACTTACTTTCTTTCCTTTCTTCATGTATATTTGTGTGTGTATGTGTGTCATTCAAATCATAATCTCTCACTCAGCATTTCTACTACAGAAGCAAAATAAGCCTTCCTTCTGGAAAAAAATCATCATTCAGCTATCTGTTCATAACTGACAGAATACATTGGAAATATAAAGTGATTTTTCATACTGAACTTCTCCATTTTTGTTGTTTAGATAGGCTATGCTACTAGCCTATCTAAACATGCCAGTTATTTACATTTTAAGAATGAAAGGCATTAAAAATGTCATTTGTCTTTCTCCTTTCCTTCAGTAGCCAAATCATGTATAGACTTTTTCCATTGACATCACAATGGTTGAGAAGTCAAAGGAAGTGTAGGATACAGTGATCTATTACAGTATCAGTGGAAGTACACAAACTCTGTGATTGGCATCCTCAGTGGAAGTCTAAAAGTCACTTTTCAGAAGTGTTAGATACAGATGTCTATGGAATACATCTATGGACTTGGTCCAATATAATTTTGAATCATTACTGCATGTCTTTGAAAATTAAATCACGTAATATATAAGACAATAAAACTACCTACAGTGTATACGCATTAGCTTTCTTTAAAATTATGACTTTTTATAATATATATTTTTTAACCTGTTATAGAACATTATCTTAACAAGTTCAGTTGCATGAAAAGTGCTGTAGACCTTAACTAGCCTATTCACGTGAGTAAAGCTACTGACATAGTGCAAGATGAAATATGAAGGGCAGTAATCAACTGTTACTCTGTATGGCTAAAAAAAATCAAGAAATTAAGTGAGGAAAGAAAAAGTGTGTGTATTTTATTTTATATTTTTTCAGCAGCTGGCTCAGAGTAAACGCAGTACTGCACTTGACTACATCTGGAAAGATGTCAGTAGAAAACAAATGTAACTAGAAGAAAATCCTGTATTTGGCTAACAATTTTCATGACAAGTTTTGCCTTCTTGGAATTTAAAGCAACTGCCATATGAAAAACCAAACCTCTGTAGAAGATGACAGTAGAGCTGATAACACAAAAGTCCCATGGAATGTCTATTTACACGTGCTATTAAGAAGCTTCTTCTAATAAATACTAATTTATGACTTGAAGTCATAGTTTCTTTTATATAGTTCACAACTGCAATAACCTATTTGATTCATTTACATTATTACATCTCAAATACTTTGTTCTAAAAAAAAAAGTTTAGAATGTAGCTTTTATCTATGTGCTACGTTATTTAAAATCCTATATGCAGCTAATGCTGATATTCATTTGAATGCAAGCAGCTATATATACCTATATGTGAAAAAAAGGTACTGTCATTATACCTGATTTTTAACTTCCATTTCTGTAGTAAGGAGATGATACCTGCATAAACGATTAGAAAATATGGTGAATGTTGTAAGACTATTAGATATGTTTGCATTTGCCCTCATGGAAGCACAGGCCTAGAAAATTGTGATATCTTTTCATTATTATTCTCAATACATGACTGTAGCCTATCGATATTAATATTTGAATGACTACTATTTTACATCTCTATCTGCAGTAGTTCCCTTTGTGTTTTATCCAGTTGCTTTTACTCTGAGGGCTACAGGATGAGTTGTCTGCGAAGATGGATGAATTGAGGTTTAGTATAGAAAACAGAGGACTCCAGAGAAATGTTAGGACTTCTATATGTAAAAAAAGTAGATGCTAAAAGGGAAAGAACAAGCTCTTTGTCTCTGGATAGGTCAAGAAGTGGTGTGATTAGTCTGACAATTAAGGGCAACAATCTTACTGTAAAGCACAGTTACACAGGAGCAGTTCACCTATGAGATTGTGGAGTCCTTGTTGTTGGAGGTTTTTAGGAACTGGTTCCCCAAATGTGTTGGAGGTGGGGTTTGTGCCATGTGTGGCTTGGGTTTCGGGATGAACTAGATGGCCTCCTGAGGTAGATTCCAGCTCTGTTTTTCCATTTCTTCTGTAAAGCTTCCAGGACAGATTGCATGAAAACCCTTACTAAAATCTATTAAAACAATTACAATCACTTTACCGAGCAGACCATCTCTTTTAATTTTTTCCAAAATGGCTTACGCTTATTGTGGCCTGATAGGTTTTATTAAATTGATCCTTGTCATTTATCATTCACCATCTAATTCTCTCCTAAGTGTTTATGTATTGATCCCTTTGTTACTTAAATTTGACTGGGTAAGAAGAAGTAGCCATCTCCAGTCCTCAGAGCAACAAAAAAGGTAACTGCCACCTGTAGCATGCCCTTCCATTCCTATCGTGGTTTTATGTTGATGGATCCATTCAGCATTTTCAGTGGACTAGTCAGCGCTGCTTTACTGGCCTGAGTAACCTTTCAGATCTCACAGTATGGAGGGCTCGTGGTGTGCAGCTGATGTTAGATAGCCTTGACAATGATTTCCAGAACCTTCACCACCCCGAGGGGAGGTGCTTTGATTGAGCTACATTTGATGTCCTTACAATATCAGAAGTTTTAGTTCTTTTAATCATACATTTGCTATCAGTAATGTTAATAGGAATTTCTTAAAAACAGAAATGTTATGTTGTATAGTAGCCCTATGAAAAACTGGAATGGGAGAAAAAGCCACAAAAAAATTGTATCAGCTAGCTACAAGATCTTGAAAATTAAAGAAAAATCTCAGTTGAAATCTGCTTTAGATTCTGGTAAATCAGTGATTTGAGGTGCATTTCTTAAGGATTCCCTCATATAATCTTTTTTTTTTTTTTTCTCCATGGATGCTGTCATAAGTATTTTACACTAAAAATGATGGAAGAAAATTCTGTTCTGAAAAAAGAAACATTAAGTTAAAAGACAATTGAAAAAAAATATCAGAATATTATGATATTATTTTGTTTTGGCATTCATTGTTCTTCTGTCTCTTACAGTTTGAGTATCTGTCCTCTAAGATTGACACCTTCAGTCCTTAAATCAAATCCAAGCACAAAGTTACGTGTTCCTCCCATTAGAAAGGTAGGTTATTTTAGGGTTTTGCCTGAACTAGGCACAACTTGCATCATATGTTTAGAATAGCAGCATGTAATTAGACTAGTAATATTTGCATTAGTAATAAAATTTCAGGGGGTAGGATTTTATTTTTGTAAGGTGTGGAGACTGTGGAAGCCCAATATTACCATCAGCCAGTCATGCACCTGAAAACTGAGTGCACCCTGTTACATATCCTGTAAAGAATTAAAGAAATGATTGTGAATTTGTTATTTACAATTAGCAAGTCCTGTTACCCCAAACTTTACAGGCATTTGACTGTTCTAATACAGCATAACCTAGGAAAACTTGTTATTCTGAACTGAATTGCTGAAAGTTCAAAAGTTAACTAATAAAGCAATTTTGCTTTAAAAATTACTATGGCACATTTCTATGGAGCCATTCATTAGCGTGCATTATACCTATTAAAAAAAAAAAAACAACTCTAAACCCTTGTTTACCTGTGTGCCTCTCTACTGTGTATCCCCTGAAGGCTTTCTTTTGAAACAACTGATACAAAGCAAAAAAATGGAACATTGAGAGTAGAGGTATTGAAATTTGCAGTGAAGTGTATTGATGTGGTATAATCTGTAGTGATTATTAGTTTGCAACATCATGAGACACTCCTGAGATATGAATGTACATCTAACACATCTGTGCCATTTTATGACACCACGTTATTCCACAATGCCATCTAATCCACTTTCCTCTATGCATCCTCAGCAATTTAATATGGATGTGACCAGTGAAACAGAGGGCCGTAGGGTTTTGAAGCCAGTCTGAGGGAGAACATCTTCAGAGCAAAAACTTCCTGGTATCCCTTCATTTTAGCCCTGTCCTCCAGAGAAACAGTACTAAAATGCCTGTCACAGTGTGCATCCTTGGTGAAACAGTAACAAGCTTCTTATTGTGACTAGTTTATGCTGAGCATTAACAATCACTGGAAACATGTTTATGATATGACAAAAGCCAAGGTAGTTGAATATTCAATATTAGTGCTTTTGCTCTCGTCTTTGGTTGACAATTACTTATTTATTTGTTTATTTTAGGGGAGGGGGGAGGGGAGCAGATCACAAGTGCACAAATTAAGCATAATGTGAAACTTAAATGGATGATCCTTTATGCCGAATTGCTAATCTGCTACTGGAGCTAAATAGAGACTCAGGGAATATAGCTTCCATTCCAATTAAGTTTAAAACAAGCAGCTCCCTACCTTCACCTACACAATGCTACAAATTTATAATTCACTTATGAAAGCAAGTTTTACTCCAATTCCTCCACAAATGTTAATGAGCAGCAAAGCATATGACATCTACATAAACATTTTATATGTGACATTAGGGTAAATATTCCTTAGAAAAGATGTAGTAGAAGGGTCAAAAAATAAACCGTATGAAGGTTTATTTTCATTGTGATCAAACTCTTCTGAAGTTAACAAATGTTTCCACCAACTGAATATAGCTTTACATGAAGATCTAAGGGACAGACCAAATAACTTGGTAACTTAAACTGGGTGTAGGTAGATTTGCTGCAAAAGTAGAAAACTACAGATTCCTAAATCTCTTCTCTGTTTCTCTAGAGGAAGTCAATAGAACAGGCATCTTCTTTCCTTCTTATTTTGAAGTTACCCAGAATTTAGGTATCGGTGAATGTGTAGAATTGAAAGGACAGAGCAGCTGAAGAATCACTGTGCAACAAAGCTTAACTGGCATCCAGAAACTATGTTTTTCTGCCAAAGTAGCAACATGCAATCAGTGAGCAAGCCTTCTTAAAGCCTTCTCTGGAGAAGTAGGAGTTGTGTCCATGCCACTGCTTGTTACAGCTGGTTACATCCCGTATGTTGGCACATGCAAACACATCATGTGACTTCATCCGCATGTGTCTAAAAAGCTATGGCACTAAGATTAAAACAAGTTATGCTGGTCTGAAGTGGACCAGTTTCCATGTTTTTGAAAGCCATTGTCCACTCCAGTGTACTAAATTACATTAATTTCTGAGCACATTAGTTTTTTATAGAATTAGATTTGATATACATGGGGATTATGCGGTTTCCAAAAGCCATATACCAAGATTTTCCCTGTATCTGTGTGTCTAGTAGCTACAGTGAAATTTTAGTCATCCTACAAGGTACCTGCTTTGGTATGCAATATCTATATGTGGAAGTAAACTATTTGCTTCATATGCCATTATTATGCAATTATTTTTAAGATGAAGAGGTGTTTTAATGCTGAAGGTGAGAGGATTTACACTTTCTCAAGTATTACACAATGACCTTTTTTTAAAGTCCTCTTAAGCCATCACTGTGGAGTTGATGATGCTCATACAAAACACTCAATTATTGATTTTTAAGCACTTTTAAGATTCTCAAGATGCAGTTTATATGCTTGTATAGTTCAGAAGATGCACCACAGCTCATGCTTTGGAAAAGATGCCAGATATTTATGCTTGTATTTCACACATGACTTCCCAAGGAAGTACTCCTATAGTTGAAGTGCAGTCAAATCAAAAGAATAGAAAAAAGTGAAATGCTTTAGTAATAATTAACAGTACCTAAAAACATCAGTCTCTAAAACCCAATAGACGCGGCAATGTGAAGCACAAATGGCATTTTTCTTTCCATGTAATTTCTTTCTTAAATTATTTCTCAAAATCCTCAGATACTTTTATAGACACTTCCCTTTAAGTCATCGACATAGCCGGATGTCAAACCAGAAAACTATGGTTAGCCTTTAGCATACTGCAAAGTGATGCTGGTGTTTAGGGGTGAGGGGTTTTTAGTGCTTTTTTTTTTTTCTTCTTTACATTAAAGAACTTAATACACAGCACTTTCTCAAGTAGGTAGTAGTGCTTCAGCTTAAGACCAGATAAAGTTTGTATGTGATCTATTGTAAAATACACAGGAAGGAGTGTCTTTTTTACTTTTTTTGAGTAGATGTGGATTAAATTCACCAAATAGAGAACACAATCTCATTCACATACATTGATAATAATGTTTTCCTCCAAGTTGTTGACATTTAGGATTATATTTATATTTTTCGTTAGACTCCTGAATATGTTGGTAATGCATAGCTCCTATTGATTTCAGTATGAGTTAGGAGCTTCATATCCCTCTGTCTTTAGACACTTTTATACCTGTCAAAACCATAGCTTTAACTCTCTGAATACAAAGTACTTCCTTTCAAAAACAGGAATTGCATCAATTTGTTAATGAGTTACAAGAATGGATGCTCTAAACCAAATTTTAGTTTTCATTAGTAAATACGGATCTAAGTATTTTTTTCAAATAATTTTGAAGTACTTCTCAGCTTCATTTTTAGACTGAAATTCAGAGAGTATAGAAAGATAAACCTCTATTAACTTATATTTTGTGACAAAATTTTAAAAACTTATCATTTACATGCAAATACATGAGGTGTACTTACTGTTTGCAATTTCTGTTTGTAGCGTGCTATCAGAAATGTTTTAATAATTTTCTATTTCTTGGTTAACAATCTAGTCTCTATTTAATAGAGTTTTAAATAGAACTAATTAATTTTTTTATGTGAGAAATATATTTGTTCACAGATAAGACCGAGGTGGAATAGTTTACTCACCAGTTTGGGTTTTGTGATCAATGAGAATTTTAAGATAATGCCAACAGTTCTGCAGATTGCCATAAAATGCAAATCATGGGCTATCTTTAAGCTTATTGCTGTTAGAAAATCTGCTACTTCTGTTAGAATATTTTAAAAGTCACAATTGTCAGTTTTCATTAATGAATTATTCTAATATTTTTATAAATATTTTCATATATTATTGGTTTTGCATTGCTTTTTTTGGCAGAGTATGGTGTACTGATTTTGGCTGGGACAGGGTTAATTTTCTTCATAGTAGCTAGTATGGGGCTATGTTTTGAATGTGTGCTGGAAAGAGTGTTGATAATACAGTGATCTTTGTAGTTACTGCTGAGCAGTCCTTACACAGAGTCAAGGCCTCTTCTTCTCCTCACCCCACCAGTGAGTAGGCTGGGAGAGAATACGGCTGGGACAGTTGATCACAGCTGACCAAAGGGATATTCCATACATGATGTCATGCTCAGCTTGTAAAGGTGGGGGAAGAATGAGGAAGGGGAGGACATTCAGAGTTATGCCGTTTGTCAAGTAAACATTATGCTTGATGGAGCTCTGCTTTCTGGAGATGGTTGAACACCTGCCCGTAGGAAGTGGTGAATGGATTCCTTGGTTTGCTTTGCTTGTGTGTGTGTGACTTTTGCTTTACCTGTTAAACTGCCTTTACCTCAACCCACAAATTTTCTTGCTTTTACCCTTTCAGTTCTCTCCTCCATCTCACCAGGTGGGGTGGGGGGTAGCAAGTGAGTGGCTGCATGGTGTTTAGTTGCCAGCTGGGGTTAAACCATGACAGATGGGTTGCACAATATATCCAGGTGAACAAAAAGTATAGCTGAAGGGCGGATAATCTGGTTTTACGTGTCCGGACGGAACAGTCAATTTCAAGTCCATATATGTATAAAACTGAATATTTCTTCAGACATTTCAGGGGAAAAAACAGCCATATGTGTGATTTCATGGCTGAGAACTCTCCCTCACAGGCTATCTGCCTTGTTTCTTTGCAGCTTCTATGTTGCAGTCTGTTAAAAGCCATGTAGTTTGGAAAGGGGACGCTTATGTGCTTTTGGCATGGCTGCTGGATACTGGGCAGGGAAACCTTCCAGATGAAAGGGGAGATTAGACCTTTCCTAGGAGCAAGTAGTCATGCATAGTTGGCAGAACCTTCTGGGATATGGCACGGAGTAGCTGAGGTACTCGCTGTAAAGAATATTACTTATTAAAAAATAAAAATTAAAAAAAAAACAAACACTTTTAGAAATGTAAAAATCTTCATTTCCAAATAAGAAAAAAAAGTGCTTACTTCAATGAGAAGTTGCGGGAAATTCCCATTAAGATATTGGCAAACTTGGAATGTAATTGTGCAGATAAATACCAGACCATTTTATCAGATACCATTTTACAGTGGGCTGTGCTCTAAAAAATTGCTTTGCTGTTTAAGGATAGTACTTTAAACAGTAGATCTTGCTGAAACCCTTTCCCAGGTTTTCCTATTGATTTGATTCCTTAAAAATCAAAAAGTCAAACAAAAAAAAACCCAACCAGTAACAGCCCACACACACATTCAGTTGCAAACAGCACAGACTGAATGTCTGTATGATGCTACCGAGGGCTGACCTCTGTTCTTACAGATGGACATGGCTGCAGTGTTGGAGGGCAGAAGGAGGTGTGCTATGTAGTACTCTAGCTGTTGTCTTATTATGCATCAAGGAAAATGCAAAATTCTGAGTAGTGTTGTCTGGCACTGGTGACATAAAAGTAGGAAGGTAGTAAGGATGTCATCTGTCCCCCCAAAATCCCTGTCTAACCTCTGTTAGAGATCCAAGATTTAACAGTCTTGTTGAATCTCTGTGTGGTATGCTGATTTATCACCTACAGAAATGAAGTGCTGGCTCAAGTGAAGATTATAACTGAATGCAGTGGATGCTTGTTAAAATTCTCTATTCTACTCTGTTGCAGTTTCATAGCAGAGAACGGATGGATTAAAAATGTGTGCTGATTACTATACAGCTGGGACTTTTTAACAAAACGGCTGCATACTTGTGGTACACCAAAGAGCTAAGCTATGTTCTCAGAAGCACTTAAACTGTGAATCTATGAGGACTCTTACTTGTAGGGATGAGGTCTGGGCTTCAGTCCCTTGGCATGCTGGGCTGTGTTCCTTGTATGGGTGATGTTTCTGGGAAGCATAGGAAAGTTCTGTGACTCTCTTTAGTTTGATATGGTTGGGAGAAATACAATGCACTCTGCTGCTTTTTGTCTTTTTGTTTCCTTCCACACACTTGTTTTGTTCAAACACAGTAAAAGGAAAATACACCATATTGCATAAAACCCTCACAAACATTTGAATTGCGTTCTATTTTCACTTTAAGGAATTAATTTACTCCAAATGCTAGGCAAATTAGGTGAACTGGAACATGCAATTAACGTAGCTTGCTAAGCTGAACAGAGCTCAGCTCTAAATATGGTCATTGCTACCACCTCGTCTGTAGAGTGTGGTGTGTGTAAGCTGAAATCTAAAATCAAAATTTGTTTTGACTTGAAATGAGAGAATAACTTTTTCCTTAAAAAACATTTTCCTCAACATTTTTCAAAACTTTTCACTGAAATTCTAAAGTATATATGACAGCTTAAGTAGAATTTCTGACTGTAAAAACGTCAAGTACCTGCGAGTTTGGCTATGCCCATTCTATCTGTCTGTGTAGCATTGATGTGATCGCATTATTTTTTTACTGCATGTGTTCTTTGTTTTGCCCATCTCCCTGGGGGGAAAAAAAAAGTAATTCCTGTAAATCAGACTCCTCAGTTGATATTCTACATATACCACCACCTTTCAGGAGAATTTCTTCCTCTTCCCAGTTTTGGTGGACATAAAGGCTATAGGAAATGATTTGCCTTTTATCCTTCAGTACAAAGCTGAATAATAGCATATGACAAGTACATGCTTTCCTTGTCCCATCTCAAGACCTCTAGACCCCACTAATATTAGTTACACTGGGCATTACCAAGGACAGCCCTCTAGTTGTCATACTAGACAAAAAAGTCCTGAGCTCATTCTGCATAATTGTTACCTCTACGGAAATCTTTTTCAGAACAAGAAATTTAATGAGTTAGGCTAGAAAATCAGACTAGTATCAATAATTACAATGAAAATAAAGTGTGCAGCTGATGACCTTGGAGTGAGTTGGTCAGCTCTTGCTTTTTTCCAAATCTCTTCTTTTGGATTGCTAAATGTGGCTCATTTGATACTTAACATTTTTGATAGCTCTTTCTCTTTTACTATAACAGTTACTAAACCACTGCTTAAAAAACCCCCTGCTATTAATAAACAGCATATGACACTATCATCATCAGAGTAAGTAAGCAAGCTACTTTTTTTTTTTTTTTTTTTTTTTTACTTGTCTTTCTGGTATTTACTAATTTATCTTAACATTGATAAATAGGATGAATGTGGTTCTGTATTCATGCTGAGGTGAGTTATGTTTAGTGTTTCACTTTAAAGCTATCTGTAGTATTTTTGTAATGGTTGATTCTGGAGATGTTTGTACAGATAAGAGAGGGGTTCTGAACATGTTTCTATATACTTATATTGCACCATAACATTCAGAACAGCAGATGATATCCATATGGAAAGCATAACAAATGTAAGAAATGCTATATTCAGGCAGAAAAAATAAATTGTGTTTAGCGGTCTTGCAAAAGCACCATTAGAGTTGGCAAGAATACTTTTCTTGTTGACAGTCTTTGCTCAGAAGCCTAAGCCTAAATGCTCATCAAGACTCAACTGCACTCTTGCCATAGATGTGTTCCCCTTGGAAAAGCTGAGGGATGTTTGTCAGACAGTACTGGCAGCACAGATTTTCTGCTATATAAAACCTAATAGAAAACTGCTACTTTTAAAATGTGCAATGTAGAGTTGCCATTCCAGCATTTTCCCAAAGCACTCCGTTCCCTACCAGATGATGTTTTTTCATTGTTGATTTTGTTTTGGTTTTGTTAAGTAAATGCCAGAAGTATTTGGTCTGTCTTACCTCTAAGCAGGGAGGTACTTGGGCTTTCAGGAGAAAGCCCTGAATTTAAGC
Organism: Falco naumanni; assembly: GCF_017639655.2. Lineage (NCBI taxonomy): Eukaryota > Metazoa > Chordata > Aves > Falconiformes > Falconidae > Falco > Falco naumanni. The sequence goes on from NC_054057.1 coordinate 31,842,663, forward strand.
TCTGAGTGAGCTTGCAAAATTTTCATAGGCTGCACAACCATGTAAGCTACATTTAGCTGACTGCCTCACAGACAATAAAAGACCTATTGCTAAAAAGAGTCACAGAATAAATGAGAAATATTTAGAAGTTATAATAAATTATCTCTAATAGTCTTAATTTACTACGCTGTTGTTGTAAAGTGGCATGGAAAGACTATCTGAAGAGCCTGTGCTAGTTTATGCAGAAGCTATTTCTGTATCATCAGGTGCATTCCTCAGAATCAAAAGCCACTAGGAAGCAACCTTTAGTTGGAAAACGGTGAAATCGCATCCCTTTTCTAAAGCTGTTGAAGGAATTTTACAAACACTAGCTCAGTCTTTTGTGACCTGAGATCAAGTCCTTTCTTCAGCACTAAAGAAAACAGTGCACCTACACTTGCTCTCCTCTAAGAAGGAGGAAAGTTAAAACAATTACAGAAGCACTAGTTCAATCATCCTTTGTTACTGTATCATATACTGGAAATTAGGCCAGCATCTCTCTTTGTAGCCACTGGTCATTCCAGATTAAAACTATGTGAACGATTGACTTTTCTCGGGGGGGGGCAGTTCCAAAAATGTGAAATGTGAATTTGCTCCAGAACAGCTAAAATATTTTTTTAAAACTCAGTCATCAAAAGCATCTTTAAACTTAAAGCCTGTCATTTCAGGTAATTTCAAATATTGCTACCTACTATTTTCAAACATTTTTAAGAAGTGCCTTGTATATTTCTAAAAAAAAGCTAGAATCTTTTACTTGAAAAAACAAAAATGTTTTGATTTGTTAAGACATTGGTAGGCTTTTTTGTTTGATTTTAATTTTTTTTAATGGGAGGAAATCAGGAATACCCAACAAATTAATGATACATTTTCGTATACATGAAGCTGGACTTCAGCTGCAACAAAACCCATCTCATCAAATAAACTTGACTGACAACCACTATAGCAAAATACTTCTGATGAAACTAGAAAAAATTGATTTGGAAAGCACCAGAATGTCTGCTACATGGAGTATCTAATCTACCACCTTTAAAAGTGGAGTTGAAGCTCAATCATCCATCCAACGTCTACATTGGTTTACTTGTCAAATATGCAACAGCACACAGGAAATGTACAATTTTGTGAGGGATGATTTAAAAACAACAGCAAATATATCTCCTTAATGGCTTGGTGGAAAGGTTTTAAAGTCATGATGGTAACTATGAGAATTTCACAGATGAATTACTATTACAGAAGAGAAATGATCATATTTAGAGCCCATGGACTGAGTAGCTTTAATGACCTCCAGTTCTCCACAGTATACAATATACAGTGAAACCCAAAATGAATTGAACTAATAAAGAAACAGAGTAAAGAAGTAATAGAACAAGTGATACATATGAGCCAAGGTCTCAAATGTATTTTAAGTTCATGCTGAGGAGCTGCCCAAGACCCAACAGATAAGGCAATTTAGCATTAGAGATGCCAAACGGTCCTGGTTAAACTGTTAAAGCAAATGAGACAGTGACATATTTCATAATGTTTAGCATCATATTTAGATGATCTATCCAATTTTTTTCAGTAACTGATAACATTCAGGGCATAGTAAATGGTCTGCAGCCAATTTATAACGGCTTCTAACAGGTTCTGATCATGGACGTGCCCACAGTAAGACACCAAGCACTCCCCTTCTGTGCTCTATTTTACAGAAGCAAAAAGGTAGAAGTAAGGAGAATAGATCTGGAAAAACTAGCCAGCATCATGAAAATAAAGCTTGTGGAACTCTGCAACATTAATCAACAAAATATCTGTAAATATCTGCGAAGTTCTCTAATTTCTGTGAACTTCCAAATGCTTTTCTTATATGAGAAGCAAGAAAATAAAAGGCAGCCATATTGATTTCTCCAGTTGCCTTTTTTTTTTTTTTTCCATATTTTTATTTCCTCTGGGTGAGGAAATAACACTGTATGTGCATAACCCTAATAAAGGAACAGTGGAAGGAGAATGTCTTGGCAAACCTGTAAGTCTTTGGCTTCTCTGTGCTGGTACAAGGACAGGTGGAGGAAGGGGAGTTTTTCTATTTTAAAATTCAGGGTGATCTGCTAGGATCCTTATACAGCCCTTTTAAGTAATAATTTTATTCATAAGTGCCTTATTTTAAAATTCAATTTTAGTTCTCTGATTTCTTTGGAGAAGCAAAGTTTCAGTTAAATCTTCAAGCCAAGTCAGAAATCACTGTTCAGAAAGCAAATCTAGGCAAAGGTCCCTACAAAAGAGACTACATGCATAGAAAGATTACTCCTATAGACCAACAGAATCTCTCGTGATCCTCTTTAGACTGTGAGAGGAAATGTGTTTTTAATCAACTAGTGCAAAGGGGTTTAAGTATAGATAAATCTTTCTATATTCATGTCAGTGAAAATGAGCACAAATACATGGAGGTCCCAAGTGCCTAGGAGATACCAAGTAGTTGAACAGAAAACATTTGATTTGTGTGTATGTAACAAGTTTGTGTAGTGGAAGTTTCTTTAAATAGTACACTAAGCTGGTGCTTAGTAAGCAATATCTGGCTTAAGAATAACTACTATTTGGATGATGAAGGCGTTTTTGACTTACTGAAATGCAGGCTTTTAGCAGAGTAGATTCATCTTGCTTTTGATCAAGGTAAGAGAAGATGCTTTGGTCAGAGTAAATAAGTGATAAATATGAAATTTCATTGACCTCATGAATCATGATGACTGTTATTAACATTTTGCTACAGGTTTGTAGCATTGTGAGGGGGGGGGGGAAGGAGAAAAAGGTCCTTCTAATTATGTTTTTTATAAGCAGAACTTAGTTGAAAAGTCAGTTTTACAGAATCTAAGAAAAGAAATAAATCTCATGGTATGTATTGTAAGGTTGCTGACTGATACCTTTGAGAGAACAAAGTGGTTTTAAGTCTGAAATTATAGGATCTATGGAAGATGTTTTCTTGAGCCTAATCAACAGATTGGTGTTTCTCAATTATTTTTTTTTTATTTATTTTCAATGGTACGTTTGAAATAGAAATGTTCTTAAATAGTTTGCTAGTTTTAAACATCCAGAATTTCCAAATATTTGCTTTCCTGTTTTTTAAGGTTAATCTTATTTTCTCTCTTTTACTCTATAGAGGTATATAGAGCACAAATCAGGAAATCTTAAATTGTAGATAGTTTTATACTAGCTCTTTATGGGAAACTTTCAGATCCATCTAATAATAAAAAGGTGTTAATACATTCCTGTATGAATAAATGTGGAAATATGTTAAATAAGGAGAGGGGGGAATTTTTCCCTGCTTTTGTAACAAACACTTATCTAACATAGGTTGTCTTTTAAGAGGTGACACCTATTTTAGAGAAGTAATTTCTGATTTTGTTTTCTTAATTTCTTTAAGCTCTCAGCTTCAAGGTTAAATTTACTCTCTTTCTGCTTTTGCTGGTCTGGATTCAACATTCAACTCTGGATATGGATATGTGCTTTATGGAGCCAAAATACTTAGATATTTTGTTATTTTACCATTCTAATTTGTTGATGGCTTTCTTAACTAATTTGACTTTATGTATTACCTGTGGCATCCTTGTTCTCAGTAGTTGAGCTGAATTGCATTATGCATGACTAACAATTTCCTCATTGCTTAGGTTTTTGATCATTGTCCAAGAATGTCTGAACAAACTGACCAGTATCTGTCAGGTACACCATCTTTACTATCCTAAGGATAGGATTGGGAATGGAATATTTAGGTTTTCAATAATTTTAGGTGTGTCTGTGTGTAAGTGATTCTTTGTCTATGTTACTGCTCCTTTGTGTCTGTCATCCAAGAAACTTGTACCAAAGATGGCATCTTTATGATGATGACATGAACCTCCCTGGGAGGCAAAAATAACTTTCATCCTGTATCTTTTAGTTTTTGAAATTAATATTCTGACACCCTGTGAAGAGAACTTGACAGTTAAGAATAGCATCTAGGCTAGAGAATGAAACAACAAAATCATTGTACCGACTTAGAAGACCGATAGTCCTCCTTGGAAGGTTTTTCTTTGACTGGTAGTTCACTGCTAGCCCTCCAACACTTTGTACATGTTTTTTGCCAGGAACTACATTTACAAAATGTAATTTAGTAATCACAGTTGATAAAACCACGTTAACAGAAAGTGCCATAATTCAGGTATGTTTTCCTTTGTATCTTCCCTGTGGAAAAAAAAAATTAAAAATCACAATGACTCAAGGGGCTGTGCTTAGTAAATTTGAGCTTTCTTTTGTAAGATGTGAATAAAAGCCAGCTTCGTTTCTTAGGCCATCATCAAAAGCATAGCGATGATAATAGAAAAAGTCAACAGAGTTTCTAATGGTAACACTCTGAATAAAGTACCAGATTTCAGAGATTGTAACCTTAGATATAAGAAGTCTTATATTTTTATGATTTTCCTGAGGCAAGTCTACAAGCTGAGGACTTTTATGCTGTTCTGAGCTTCTGTTCTTATTTGTGCTGGATCCTAACTGAACAAGATTTTTTATTATTTTTTTTTATAAATATAGCCTGGCCCTGCTCACAATGGGATTCCAACATTTCCTGTTAGAATGTGATTTACCAGGAATTTAATTAATCTCCAGTTCAAACTGTACTGCAGGCCTCTAAAATTAAAAAGAAAAATAAACATAGCAATTAACATTGAAAGAGAGCTAAACTTAGCACTTGAAACTAAAATTACAATAAATAAAAATGAACCTAAACCAAAATTGAAAAAATGAATGCCAGTGAAGCCTATTGTGTTCAAAAGCCAAACACAATTGCTGTATTTTAAATCTAGAGTTAAGAAATAAAATTATCATTATATGAATGGTATAATGTAATTAAATAATCTGAGTCCTTATCACATATACACTGTACCTTTTATATTGCCGTTTCTCTTAGAGATGTTTATTTCTTCTCCTTCCCTCTTTCTCAACCAAGATGTGATTTCAAAACACAAGCAAATAAATGTCAAATCCTTCTGCCTCTGTTCTGCCATTCCATTTCTGAAAATCTGCCAAAGTGAAAATTTTCATTCAGACTGACTGGCATTTGCTGAAATGATTTTTTTTTTTTTAATTATTATTTTATTTTAACACTCTTTTTTTTCAAAGGTAGTTGAAACTGTGCAACCCTTGCTGTGTCTATGCATGATGCTTTACAAGCAGCTGCTTCTGCAGATTTTTTTCACAATAGTACATTTTTTCCTGCAGATGCTCTGAAATCCTTTCACAAAAAACTTCAGTTGTAAGTCTTGGTCTGTGTTGTTTCCAAACTTATATGTAGAGCAGGTACCACCCAATTTAACACCATGCCAACCTAAGAAATACAGACACCAAATGAAAAGCTACAGTAAGGAGTAAATAAGACGAGTGGAAAATTTGTTAAAATTCTAGCTGTTTACTTATTGAGGCAGTAGAGAGTTCTCAGAATATGTACTATTTTAGTTATAGAACCATTTTTTTAAAAAATATACAATAATGGAAAGTCACTGGTGAATTCTTCTATGTTTGTGCAGACCTGAAAAGCCTAAAACTGTGGATCCATAGCAAGATATTTCAGGGAGCAAAGATGTTCCTTTTCTGGGCAGCTTCCTTTAAGCTGCACTCCTGTCATCTTCTTACTTCCCTATGGTGAACCTGTAGCTGCAGCAGCAGCAGCAGCAGATAGAGCTAGGCCATATTTGGCCTTTGTCGTATGTAACGGGGCTTCAATTCCACCTCCTGCTTTCAGTTCCTTGTTTGTTTGTTTGTTTATTTGAATGCAGGAGATATTTTAAAATATAATTTATTCTTCAAACCAGACAAAAAAAATCTTTATGACAAAATAAAATCCAATATGAACCAGTAACTTAATGCCTTATTAAAACATGATACTTTAAAAAATGAAATTCCTAACATTCAAAGATTGCATGTTCTTCCCTTCTCCCCTCTTCTTCAAATACTGAAAATAATGAATTGCAAAGTTGCGAATGATGGTAACCTTGTGCACTCTATGTGGAAGAAGCCTCTAAAATCAGAGCTGAGTTTGGTGACCCAATATAGCTAGGTCAGAGAAGCAATGAAGTCCTTGAATATGACTGAAATCCTCCCAGCATGCAACATTTGTCCCTCTTCTTGATCCTTGATATACTTGCAAGTGCCTAATTTTCTTATTTCTAAAAACAGGGGTAATTATGCTTTCCTACCTCGCTAACAGATTTTGGGAGGTGCAAATGTAAGTTTTTAAGCACATTAAATTCACTGAATTAAAAGATCACTTCCTGCTTCTAAATGTTCTGTGCCTGTTATGTTTTCTATGGGTTCAAATGTTATTGTGTTGGTATATCCTCTGTGACATTTATTATTTCTGTGAAGACTTGCACAATTCATTTAGGAGGACTCTGGCTCGTAGTTCCTGTACATCCTATTTCATCTGTACATATAATCATAGGCTCCATTTTTAAGTGATTTCTCCCAACCTCGAATTTTTTCTTACCACATGGATAAAATAATTATTTAGTCCTCCATCTGAACCTTGCTAACATTAGCTTTTCCCAGTCACTGCCTACCTGAAATTTTCTTATCTCTGAACTTCACTTTCTGTTTTGGTGGCACCTCTACCTACTACGGTAGTGCTGCCAAGGAGTAGTTCCTTCCCTGTATTGCCATCCTCTCCCTGGTCTCCATGCTCTTCTCAACCATCTTTCACAGCAGCACCCTGCTTTTGACTCTTTGCAATGTAGTTCAACCTGACTGTGATATTGTCTGCTCTAGGTAGCTGCCCAATAGCTGTAATAGCCAAACAAGAAATAATAAAAGCCTGTACTGACCCGCATCTGCTGCTTATTTTCTGCATTATACGGGAAAAGTTCCCATGGAAATTACAGGAACCTCATGAGTTGTGTTCTTTCAAACACTGCCTTAAAGCCTCTGATTTAAAATGCCTCTGTCTGACACATAGAAGCCATACCTAGCTACTGCCTATTTCATTGCTTCTGCCTCTCAAGGATACCAGGTTGGGGCTGGAGGGAGGACACATTTTCATTGCTGTTTAATGAAGGAACACCTATGCTCTCTAGGGCAGAGACCAGCATCTTTACTCGGCACCATCACAGGCACAATACAGCCCCACTGTAAGGCTGTCATTCTCAGCAAGCAAAAATTACAAAACCTACTAAATATGGCAAACGTGAGAACATAACGTATATGATCTGATTATCCCGACAGAAGTTAACATAGTCCTTTTCTCCTATATTAGCTACTCTGTAACAAATACATGCTCCCTACTGCCAATAAACACAAAAAATTAATTCCTCACCTGAACACAAAGGGCAAAACATCTCTCTTACCCCGTCGCTGGCAAAGTAGCTTCCTAATTAACTGGAGATTGGGGCAGGGTTTGTCTCTGAAACAGCATTTGCAACAAGTATGCTCTTCAACTAACGTCATGGTTTACTTAGGTCTTCATTGTTTCTGCTAGTCAGTCAACTCTTTACTATTTTAAAAAGAATTAAGAAACACAACTTACTGCCTCTTAATTTTTTCTTTCTTTAAGTAATCTATACCTGCTTTTTGGTGTCTTGCTATTTTAAGTGCATGGAGCTGAGCTTAAGATTTTGTCCTCTTTCTTTGACTCTAGTATTGTTTCTCTTGGAATACTCAGACACTATATTCAGATATCTGGGTTTAAGGATGGTATGCATGTGAAAAAGGATGGTTAGGTCTGAATGGTTATAGGTGTTTATGGTTTCACATGTGTATATGTAGCTCCAGAAGGGAAGATTAGTATATAAAGAGGAGAGCATAACAGGTGGTTAACATTAATACAGGTATGCTAATGCCAATTTGATGTAGTATCAATATAGCCATTGTCTGCTAATAGTAATAGTTTTGATAGTTGCTGTAACAGCCAAAATACATAAATGAACATTTGTAAAGAGAGGAAGTATTTTGTACTAGCCCAGTTGATGCAGCTACTGAAGAACAGAAGATAAACTTAAGGCCCTTTTTTGGGTTCAAAAGCTTGTTTGGTTTTTTTGTCATTATAGCCACCCATTTAATAAAGAGCATTGCTTTTTCCTCCAGACTTGTTGCTGCTATGTTAATATCTGTGCTCAAGCTCTGAGCATGTCCAGTAGTGATCTTGAGTGAGAGTCTGTAATTCTGAAAGGGCACTTTGTATCATTTTTGTGCCTTCTGGATTTCAGGCTACTAGAAGGGCTTAAATTATGAACAAAGCCATTTAACGTGCAGTGAACAACTTCTAAACGACAGATTTTCCAGCAAACTTAGTAAACACAAACTTTAAGCATTTCTCTTCCTTTTCCTTCTTTCATGTTTGTCTTAGACTTTAACTGCATCAGGAGATTTGAGGTTTTGTACAACCCTTATGAAATATGGCGGGGCAGAAATCTCCCATAAAATATGTGAAGGATTCTGAAGTGTTTGCATGATTTTCTCTTGGTATTCATAAGGGAGGACATGCAAATTACAGCCATCTGTGTGATTAGGGGTTGTGCAGAAATTCTTTGACTGGCCTGATATCCAAATGACTTCTAGGCTTCTTCATTATCACTTTATCATGGCTGGCCATTTCATGAGTGTAATTGTAAGGACAGCAAGCTGGGAACCTCACTGACCCTGCAAGAACCTATTACAATTCACGTTCCCATGTTTTTACTTGGTTTGCTCTTCCAGTGGCCCATATATTGCTATATTAGGTCCCGGGCTAGTATTTTTTTTATCTGATTTTGATTTGTTCAGTTAGTCAGGAAACGAACACTGTTGAGACAAGGCAGTGATGGTTTATATGAGTCAATCAAACTCATTTAACTTGTTCTCTGGTAGTCTGTGGTAGAGGACTGCTTACTGCTTTGCCTGTGATGGTATGTGGAGCTGGGTGTTCTTTCCTGAGCATCAGTTCACAGGTCTAGATGACAGTCCTCTTTTGTAGCAACTGTTATTGAAGTTATTACCTATGTGTAGCATGAATTTGGCCCTTCACTGATTCAGAAGGATATAGATTAGGACATTCCAAGGAGCTATGTGCAGTCAGGATCTCCACAATGGACTTTCTATTATTTTCAACAGTACTTCTCAAGTGAAGAAACTGTTGTCTCACTTTATAGGCACAAACCCCTCAATGAGATGACAGGGGTTGCTAGTGCAGGGATTACCTAGAAGACTATTAGCAGAACCTGAACAATACTGAGATTACTTTGCTGCAACAAATGGGCCAGTTCCCAGGCCTTCTCATTTCTAAAGCTTTTCTAGTCAACCCTAAGTTTGAAGTCTTAGTTACACTGAAGGCTGAAAATACTGTTAAACTAAATTTATTTCTCACCTTTCTGCAATAAAAGATTTGTTTGGGCTTTTACCTTCTTGCACTGTTTGTGAAATATCTTAATTTTAGTTTTCCTGGCTAGAATAATTTTCTAGTACGTAAATGTTTACTGAAAATTGCCTTGCATTGCATTATCAGGTAAATGGGCATGTAAATGAAGTTACTTATGGAGGCCTCTAGGTTTGTGCAATGGTAGTTCTGAATTAGAATGATGTATGCAATGTGTTAAAAACAGCTAAACTGGGATTACTTCTTTGTTTTCCTTCCTCTTTCTTTGAAGATACTTGTTTGCATGTACTTTTAATTCCACATCTGATAGTTTAGCATATGAATATAATCATCATGTGTTTTCTTCCTACTGGTACTTTCCTTTTCCTAGTTTAAGATTCAGTCCTGGATGCTGCATTTCAATCAAAGGCTTTACAAAAAGCCATGCTGCTGGGCAAGTATCTGCCCTATTCCTTTCTCTGGTTTTTTTTTTTTTCTGTTTAATTTTGCCATTATATACTACTTTGTTGTATGTCAGTAGCGTCATGATAAAATAAGCACTGTTAACCTGCTGTAAGAGTCAGCATCAGAAGGTTAAAATGTGGTCAAGGGTTAATTTACCAGACAGAAATCTCATTAGATTTTCATGGTTTTGCTGTACTCAGTCCCATAGTTAGTTGTTATTTTATTGAGTCTGCTATAGATTATGTTTTAAAAGTTGCTGCTAAACTGTTGTTTAGATTGATGGCATCCCTTTTATTGCATATCAGACCCATAAGTACTTCACATTTACTGGGAAAATGCCTGGATGGAGTGGTTAGGTTAAACAATTTCAGAAAAACAAGTAGGATTTTTTTAATTTATTGAAATTTTGAAATTTACTTGTGTAGTATATTTAAATGGTGACTATCCTTTTTCTGAAGGATTTTCGTTAGCGTAAGCATATCTTATGAAGGTGTCCCAAAAGGTTTATTTTTCAGCATAAAGCATTTTTAGTGTGATTCTTTGCATTGTTATAAAGTCAGTTCATATTTTTTATTATTGAATTTAGATTTTATAATATTGGATTATGATGGATTCTTTCTTCATTTGAAAATATGGTTAAATTCTTCTCACATTTTCCAGAAGAGACTGGTGTTTATCAAATCTTCTCTTTGCTCGTCTGGATTTACTTCTATTTTTTATGTTACGGCAATAATTTGTAGCTCCATAGTGTGCCAAATCAAGCAAGAAATATATATTTCATTGTCGTCTTTCATATTAGTGTGTGAAGTATATATTGCAATTATGAAATGGAAATAATATATAATTTTCAATATATAGTGAAGCTTCACAGTGCAATTGAACATGTCTGTTTCTAAAAGAAAACAAGTATCTTGCTTCTAAAGCAGTACCATTAGAAAAGCTGGATTTTTAAAACAATTTTTTCTAGTAATTTTTTTTTTTAGATTTTTTTTTAGCATATATTTTTAGAATATTTTCAATTTGGTAGAAACTGTTCAGTCTTTTAAGCTAAAAACTAAAGTGATTTTGAAATTACTTTTTGTTTTCTAAAAGGCTTATTTTTTAAAAAAAAGGTATTTAAGAGTACTATTTTCTGAAAATAGTAGTTAAAACATAAAAACTTTATTACAAAAAAACCCCAACAAAACAAAGTTGCAAGAGTTTTGGACAAACATGCAAAATTACAAAATAATTACGGTGGCCACACCAATTTACAAGTAGATGGGTGTGACCTGTGACAGTAAAATACTGCATTTCTGGACACAGATACTGGAGTGCATTGCCAGTAGGTATGTCAGTTGGTTGTGGGGTGCTTTGGGTTTTTGTTTGTTTGTTTGTTTTGTTCCCTGTAAGCATCTACTACTTAATAGTTAATGAAATTTCCCTGAGTAGCACTCAGCACAGTGGATGAACAGACATGAGGATAAAGAGGTCTTCAAAATAGCTTTACTCTTCCTTTCCCCCCCAGCATGTCTGAAAGGGCCAGCTAGGTGGAGGAGGGAAGGAAGAGGCATGTGGTGTGAGGAGTAACAGCAAGCGATACAGCATGCCTCCTGTCAGGACACCTTTAATGCATGGCTTCTCTTGGAGTTCCAGCCCAGCCGGGAGTGCAAAGAGCTCAGCTGCTGCAGTGCTGACCTCCTCCGGCCCCGTAATCTAGGGTGCCAAGCCTGTGGCCGTCTGTGCGTGCTGGAAGGTGCCCCTGCTACCATGCCAGTAGCCTCCGAGGTGCAGGCTATGGTGTAGGGAAGCACAAGATGGGATCCAGTGGTGCGCATTTCACAGGTGGTACATAATACCTGATGGGTCTGAGGTCCCTTGGAAACTTCAGTTGAGGGTGGTTTAATTAGCTTGTCTGGCTGACACACCTACAATTTTTAGTGCCCTGTTTAAAGATAAGACAATCCATCACTGATTTTGGTTTAGAAAAATACACGGTAAAAGCCCAGCGCTTTGGGAGTTGGTTGATGGTTGGCTCAGACACCCCCTCTGCAGGGTGGGGTGGACAATTAGAGATGATAGCTTCATCAGCCCTCCTGGTCCAGGGGTTAAAGTGGCCACATTGCTCCCCAGGGATAGGATAGATTCATAGCCACAGCCTTCCTACAAGCGCAGCAGCTACTCTAGTCTGGCTGTGAGTATAAATAAAAAAATGATGGTCTCATTACCCAGGTAATTTCATTTATACCTGGAGCATTTGGTAGAGTTTTATTCCCCTGTAATATCACAAAAGTGGCTTACAGGAGCAGCAACTCCAAGACTTGGCCAAGAACACAATAAAATGATTATAGGTTTATACAACATTTAGAATGTCATTACTTTCATGTAATTCCAGGTGTGCTTCTGCGGAAACAGAAGCAGCAAGAAAACAGAAAACATACTGCTGGTAGTGGATGCTTTTGCTGAACAAGGCAGTATGGGAAGGACAGAAGCTGTGGGAATGTGGTGCTTTGCTCTTCCTTGGCTGGACAGGACAAGTGGCAAGTGAGTACGAACAGTGAGATCAGAAGCGGGGGGGAATCACATCAGAAAGTAATATGCTCCAGAATAGACCGCAGTGAAAAAATTGCAATTTTCAGAACAGAGTAGTACAGAAGATTTAACCTGAATATTGTTAATATCACTGCAGGCTATTTATGCAAAAGCAAGTTTCTTTACTTGCCTTTACACCCTCAGCTATAAAACAAGCCCTCAGAAGGGGCTGAGGGCAAAGCTGGACTCGCTAGCTTGGGGCTCTGCCTGTTAATTGCAGGACTACATCATAGCATAAAGATCTGAAACTTCATGGCTCGCAGCAAGCTAGCATCGTGAATACCTAAATATACCACCTGATTCCTGTGATACCTGGAATTCAGTGCTCAAAGAGAGGACAAATATAGCTGTTATGAAACCACACAATCTGCTTTGGTGCATTTCGGTAGTTCAGAGAGGGAAGAATTTTTGGACACAGCCCTCCAACAGCCACTCTGTACAGAGAAAAGAAAGCTCACTTTCTTTGAGAAGTCCTCAGAAATCCTGAGATTGATAGGTCCTGGCACCACTGCAGCAAGAAAAACAACAAAACAACAAACCAAAACCAACAAAAACCCAACACCCTAGATCCGGTGCCTGGATGCTGCCAAATTCTGTCCACAAAACCTAGAAATTATGTCATCCTAGTAGAAATAACAATTGCTTTCTATGATTCAGCTAAGAAAAAAAAAAAAAACAACAAACCAACAAAAAACACACAAAAGAAAACAACAACAACAACAAAATCCAACCCCAAACAGACAAACGGAAGAAACCAACCCCAAACCCCCAGAGCTCCGGGATGCCACCAGCTCCTGACCGGGCAGCGCCAAGCGGCCGCCGCCGCGCTCCCCTCTCCCGGGCCGGGCTCCCGCGGCGCTGTGCGGGGCCGGCTCCGCCGCCGGAACGGGCGCGGGGGTGGGGTTTTCTGTTGTTGTTGTTGGGGTGGTTGGGTGTTTTTTTTTGTTGTTTATTGGTGTTTTTTTTCTTTTCGGAGTCAGGGAGGCTAAACTTTTTTTTATTATTATTTTTTGAAACCAGTTCTGTGCGGGGAGGGGGTCGCCGTGCCAGCCGGGGGGCGCAGGGAACGCGGTGTGCCTGCGGCAGGATGCCGGGATGCGCGTGGCGGCACCGAGTCGCGATTTCCCCCCGCCCCCGGCGGGGGAGCCCAGGGGAGGCCGGGGGCTCGCCCCCCGCGTTGGCGGCGGGGCCGGGCGGGGGGCGGCGGGGCCGGGGCCGGGGCCGGGGCGGGCGGGAGCGCGACGATCCGGCGATCCGGCGGGGGGCGCGGGGAGCCAATGGGCGACGGGGATCCGCCGGCGCGGCTCGGGGGCCCCTGGAGGAGGAGGAGAGGAAAAACCACGGGATTGAGCTCTGTCAGTGGCGCTCGCCGCTTCCAAGGGGGAAGTGCTGGGGAATAATTAATGTTTTTATTAAATTTGGAGGGAATTTTTTGCAGCCGATCGCCGCGCGTGGCCTTCAGGTGGGTCTTCCCCGCAACTTTGTCCGCCGCCCCGCAGGATTGCGCGGTGGTGGGCTGCCAGGGCGACCCTGGGGGAGAAGGTGGCGGGGTGCGTGTGCGGGGCGTGCGGGGGGGCGCGCGCGCGTGTGTGTGCGTGCGTGTGCGCGGCCGCGGGTGGCGGGCGCCGCCGCCGGGAGGTGCGCGGCCAGCCCCGCCGATCGCCATTACGAGTTGAGCACACGTTAGCGAGAGCGGGGCTGCCGCTTGCGCGGATCGCCCGGGGGTACGGCGGGGAGTGTAAATAAACCCTGCCTCTCCCCGGCTCGGCGGCTGCTCGAAGTGCCTTTGCGCCGTGTTTTCCTGGCAGAAGCGTGTAACCCAGGTGAAGGCAGAGAAGGAAGGGTTGTTTTTATGAATGGGACTCTGAGGTTAATTAGCTATGCACATTCAAGCAGTTCATTCATCGGGGTTTTTTTTTGGGGGGTGTTTTTTGGGTTTTTTGGTTGTTTTTTGTTTTTGGTGGTTTTTTTTTTTCAATCTAAAAGCCATCTTGTATTCCCCTCTAGGCTGATTGGAGTCCAGATCCCGAGGAAATCTCCAGATCAAATGCCCAGTAAATAAAACACTGAGCTAAGACTTCTGGAAGAGCTGCAGAATGGATGGATTTTATGACCAGCAAGTGCCTTACATGGTCACCAATGTGAGTGATCAGTTCAAAGTTGGTGTTTATAAACTTGACTCCGACTTATTTCTGTGGGGGAGTTTTGCAGGCAGATTATCTGCTTTGTTACCACTGTAGGGGCGACTCTTCAGCTGGGAGCTTTGCCTGTGAGATGAGCCTGTCTTCTTAGTTATTTCAATAAAGCATCATGTTCTTTTAAAGACAGTTTTGGGGATGATTAAAAAATCATGCAAATGATTAGCGGATGAGAGAGGCAAGAGCAGCAGCAGCTGCATTCAAAGTTTCTGGCAGCGTTTGCCTCCACTCTCAGAAGAATGAAGTTGAGGCAAATGTTAACATTTCCCCCCACTCCTTTTCGCCCCCCCCCCCCCTTTTTTTTTTTTTCTTTCAGGACTTTGCAAACAATGTTATAAGTAACACAGGGAAACAGGGCAGTCTGTTATAATCTCCTATCTGAGTTCTCCTGCATAGCTTATGCAGAGGGGATTTATGTGCTGTTGTGTAGGTTTGTGTACTTTAGCTGCTAAAAATACGTGGTTGGTATTGTGTTGCTGCTTGAACACATTATGTATGTATCTGTACAAATAGATGTCTACATAGATAGATAGAAATGTGTTTCATTTAGACACAGGAATTTTTTGGAGGGTGTTAGGTGCTCAGCAGTATCTTTTGCTAGAAATTGGAGGCTGCAAGACAATCATTTCCCTGCTTGAAAATGTAAAGGATTCTTGGTTAAATGAAAAAAAAAGGCCAACAAACCAACAATCAAACAAAAAATCAAACCACCTAAGATTTCTGAAGTAACTGATCTTTCCTGTTTATAGAATCCGCGTGGGAGAAACTGTAATGAGAGACCGACAAATGTCAGGAAAAGAAAATTCATTAACAGAGACCTGGCTCATGATTCAGAAGGTGAGGGCTTGTCCAGTGTCTGTCCCCCGTCGGTGTGTCTCTGTCCCGTGTCTGTCCCCCCCCCCCCCCTTTTCTTTTTTAGACCGCTTTATTTATTTTGGAGGTAAATATATCTAAATCAATCTGAATAAACCAGGCAAGAAAATTGCATTTACTACTGTGATTACAAACTGGCAAATATAATAAATGATAAAGTTAATATTCTTTCCTTGACTTACCCTGTTGCATTTTAGGTACTGCTGCACGTGCCACACGGATGTCATGCACTGAAGCCAAGCCTTTGCAGCATCTGACACTAGTTATGGCACCTGGCTTTTTCACCTTAAGGCCTCTTGAGATTCAGGGCTTTCCTCATTCCTCCCATCTTTTAACATCCTTTTCACTGGTGTGCATTCACCAGTGTTAGCAGGAGCGAGAATGCTGGTGTGGACGTTGTTGGTTTTCACTCTAGCTTTACTGTAGTGCTGTTAGTCAGGCTCCTGGTGTCTGGCAGCCCGTTTCTATTGCTGTGTAACACTGGTAGGGTTAAAAATCCTGGGAAATTCTTTTAAGGGAGGTCTAGAGTGGGCAAAGTTTTAGGTGGCCAAAGATCTGTAACTTGGTCCAATCAGTAGACACTCACATGGTTGTAGCTTGAGAACTGTAGTTGAACAATAGCTGTTGACACATCTTTAGGTTACATGGCCGGTATAGATGCTATGCCTATACCCCTGCGAGTACAAAGACATACAGGAAGGTATATAGGGACCTACAGTTTACCCCTATATACACCTTCCTAGGATGAGGACACATGGATACACTTTTCAAAATCTCTACTTACTTGTTTGGAAAAGTTTATTTTAGGGTAGATTGAAAAGAAAACAACTTGCTGATTTTAAGTTAAATGATTTACCAATGTGAACGTGAGGTATCAGTCCACAGAATAAATGAATAGCCTCTGTCATTTAAGTGTATGTAAATGGTTATCTGACAGCATTCATAAAGGTGGAAGTCTCTCTCAAAATACAGTAAATTAAAAATGAATCATTTATCTTTTGAAATATCCTACCTAGTAAACAGAATTTTCTTAACTGAGTTTCTGAGCTTTGCAAGTAAGCTGAATGCTGCTCTGGTTTACACCCATTATGAGCAGTTGATTTCAGTGAATTGCAAAAAAATACAAGCTGCTGCAAAACTCTGTCCATGGAGAAGGTGGTTTCACTTTAAGTACAGTGAGTACAACATAGAGGAAACAGTGGTGATTCTCTTGTCATACAAAGTAAAACATAAAGGGAAGTACAGAAGATTTCCCATTTCTATTTGCTGTTGCAGCAGCTCAGGTGTTTGGTTCAGAATTTTTATATGATAGTTATGACACTGTGAATAAAAATACTCAGTCATTGCTCCGGCGGGACTCCTGTTGAAGTCTGAGAGAGCTTTGTCTGGGGCAGACACTGCAGGAGGAGGCCCAAATTGTATAAGGAGAAATATTTCACCTTCTAAGAAAGGTTATAATTTTTAACTTTCTGTGTATTACTGAATAAGCCTTTTATACTACAAAGTTTGGTTGAGATTCTGGTTATTATTTTAAGGGTTGATAAAACAATTCAGTATGTACTTCTTGATTAGTAGGTGTAGAAAAATCAGGAACTGCAACCCGAAAATACCTGCGTGGTCTATATGTTTGACTGCCAAAATAGAATTCATATACATTGTTCTTCAGGAAAAATGTGTTTTCAAACATATTTTAATCTTACAAGGGATTAAAGGTATGAGCCTTTTATCCATGTCTTCATCTTTTTGCAGAACTCTTTCAAGATCTGAGCCAATTACAGGAGACATGGCTTGCAGAAGGTAAGGGAAAAAACTGCTTGTAAAAAGAGGAAAAAAAACTCTGGAGGGGGAGAAACAAAACAAACAAAAAAAAAAGTCCTGAACTTGCTGTCTTAATGTTCAGCCCAATTAATTGAGCTCTAAAAGAGCCACCTCATGTGTCATGCATACATTAGAGCCTCTGATGAGTTTGTCTTTGGGGACTCTGGGGCTGCTCTACCCAGTGTCATCACAAATTACCAGGAGAAATTGCTTCCAGCTCACAATCACATCTGCTTTTGGCAAGAACTAATGCACCAAGACTTCAAGTTCTAAGCCTCGGTTCAGATTTTAATTGCAATTGATCAGGTTTATATTATTGTACCTCGAGAGACTACATACAGCCAGAACTGGGCTTGCTGTTTCCTTTAGAGCAGCACATATAATTATTTGGTGTTCTGGTGGAGTACTTTTCTGATGGCAGAAATTAGTTTCTCTGGGTTCATCGGGACGGGATGCTTCAAGATTTAAGTGCAAGTGTCTTCTTTCCACCTTGTTCACAGCACAGAACATTAGGTGTGTATGGAATACTTAAAAAGTACTATTTCTTTTTTTATTTTTCTTCTGTTTAATTTTTTCCCTCCAGAAACCTTTAAATATTTTGCATGTTATTTTTGTCTTTGTATTTGTAGTTGTGAGACTGTAAGGGGTGATTGGAAAACTGACATCAGTCTGTTTTACACCGGCTTGTGCTTTTAACTATTTCAAATAATCTTGCAGAGCACATTGTACTGAAGAGAGAAGGTTTAAGAACAATAATGTAGAAATCTGAATTTAGAGTAGCTGTTGAGAGAATCATTTAACAATAGCAAAAAATGAGCTGCTGCATTAAGAGAACTTTTAACAAAATGCAAGGTAGCTTTCTGCTTGTTGAAGTGTATTTGTTTTCTTCAGCTATGTTTTCTGATATTTTTTCCTTTGATATTTATAATAGTGTTTATTTTAAGCATAAAGAATTTTATGTATTGTCTGTTCTTAGTGTTTCTGGTTCAAATTTTTATGTAAACTGCATCTGAAATAAACATGATTTTGATGCAAGTTAACATAATCTCTCCAAATTTATCCTGATATAAATGGATCTGAGTATTCACATATGTTTAATTTTTATCATATACTGGACTGTGAACAGCTGTTCATATACTAGGTATTCTGTTTTTTGGGGAAGGAGGGATGTTGGAGTAAAATGCTTGCTGTTGGTTTTCATAGAAAGAGAAATATGCTGATGATTACTTGCCTACATAGTGATTCTGTTTGAACAGCTTTATATGTAGTTAGGCAAGTTCTTAACCTTTAAGTAAGTTGTTGGGTATTGTTTATTTTGCTGATGTTCTCCTAGCATTATTTTTAGCATGTAGTTATTCTATATATAATCAAAAAGTTCTCTTTAAATTAATGGAACAGAGGCTATATTTTTATGAATTAATATGATTCTTTCCTAGTCACTGAAAACAGGATGTTCTGTACTGAGATCATTTTTGTAGTATAATGATCAGATACAATTGTAATTGTCTTCCTGTGGTAATTTGCCTAAGGAACTCCTTATTTTGTGTTATCTCATTCATTCTGACAAGCCAGAAATATGTTAAAATGCTACTATTTCTTGATGGAGAGGAGAAATTTTAGTTCGATTTTTCACTGGCATGGGTGTTTTTATTTCTGAAAATGATTAAATTTCTTTGATCATAAGTCAGAAAAATAGAGGTAGATTCATAATGCATGTGCAGATAGTAATGAAAGTTTGAAAAATAATTTAAAACTGATTTAATAATTTCTGTAGGTACATAGATTACTGTAATGGCAATTTTTATTCTGGAAGCACTGCTTATTTTAGAATGAATTGTTTGACAGCCTTTTTTTCTCTGTAGTGGAGTCTATTTCACTGAATAAATTTGGATAGGTTTTGAGAGAGAAAGGTGTCTAGTCCAGTGTCAGCTAGGTTGAGGAGCCTTTGTAAAAGCAGATAGCATCATCTGGTAAGTATTTAAAAATGAAAAAAACAGAAGTTGCCTTTTCATCTAGCAGAGGATAGTAAAGCTAAATAATGTTATAATTATATTTTTCCACAGCATATTACAACTAAATATTTACAGGTGTTTCAGTGTTCTAGAAATACTTTAAGAAATCTATGTGTTTCAGGCCATGCCATTATTTTAGGTGTTCCATAAAACACAAACTTTGCACAGCTTTTCTAAAGGCTAAACTAAAGTTGAAATAAAAAGTCAATATGAGAAACCAAAATATTAAGCTATTAACTCTATCCCATATTTTTATTAAAAAAAAAAAACTACAACAAACAACTAAACCAACTTTCGGTAGTCCTTGTAATATATTAGTATTTGAGGATATTATAGCTCTGCTCAAATGTCTACAGGGATGAGTTTAGCCAGGAAACAGATTTTGAAATCAGACTTGTTTACCCATTGCTAGATGTGTCCATTTATGTTCTTCTGGACCTTCATAGGCTAGAAGTCTGCCAATTTGGCAGCGTCAGTAATGTTTACATATTTCTTTTCATAATGCTCTGGAGCCAGGGAAATGACCATGAAATTTTAAAACATCTTGACCCTTTTTAAGAAAAGCAGTGGCAGCTGACCAGGTTTCTCCCACGAGTTCAGATCCCCACTGGGGAGTAACCAGGTCAAAAATCTACTTATTAGTTAGGAGAAGAAAGTGAGTTGCATTTTATGACACACAAAAAAATGCTTGTGGGTTTCTTTTTGTTTGCTTTTCCTGAAGCTATCCTTACTACATCACGTATTTTAGCCTGGAGATTTTTACAGTTAGTGTCACCTGTGAGAAGTTGGTGGTAAACAAGTAAACAGAAAATACATGTGTTCTTTTCCCACCAAAAATGGTAGGAGGTTCACATGTATTAAAGAATTAATCCAAAATGTAAACAGTTCAGTAACCTCTTTAATATTTTATTGCTCCATAATTAACAAGCTGAATACGACTTACAGAAAACTTACAGATGTGTTCCACTAGCTGCATACTAGATTTTTATGGAAATTAGTTTTTCTTCTTACTCTGTTTAACATGAAATATGTAAGAACATCTAAATGATTTTGGTATAAAACTTACTTTGAATAAGATTCCCTCTGTCAGTTGTTACGCTGGACAGAATATAGATTGTAACAGTTTCCTGATGCCAGAAACTGAAAGTGGGGGGAGCCTTTAATAATTGTTTCAACCTTCAAACTTGAAAGGAAATAGTTAAAATTACCTATTGCTAATGAAGGCAAATATTATTCGGATACAATCTTTTGTTTTATATTTAAATAACTTGATGGCAACATTTTGTCATGATAATATTATAAAATGACTATTGATTCCATATATTTGGAATCAGATAGGTTTTGGCAGATTGCAATTGTTCAGTGACTTGATAAAAATAGTTCAAATATTAATCTAATGTTAGCTTATCATGGTAGCTGTTACTTCTTGTTCTGGAATAAAATGGACAGATAGAAAAAATTCTTAGTGAGTGAGTGTCTCCTTTCCATGGTGAAAGCATTTGGTTTTGGGGTATAATGGATTTACAATAAATGAGTTTTTCATTTAAACTTACCCTTTCAGCGGCTAGTTTCTCCTGCAGCTTGTTAAAGGTATGTAAAAGGCATCCCAGGCAAAGACAAATAATGAATTTGTGCACTGGATCTGCTTCTTAAAGCAATAGATAGTACGCTTCTCAGATGTTAATAAACTGAAAAATAAAAATGTTTTTGGGTGACTTGAAAAAACAAAAAGATTACGAGAACAATAAGTGGTTTGAAATAATAGCTACAGGTAACAGGTTCATGCCTCTAGTGCAGTTTAGCTAAACAATGGATGGGCTACTACAAGCTACCAGTATTTAAATAGCAGTTCTTGTTATCACAAAGTTACTCCTCCGAAGTAATACCCAAATTTGGAGTGAACTTTAGGAAATAAGTTTCTGTCCTGTTCTCCTACTGTGAAGGATACAGCAGTGTTATGGTGATGTCTAAGCTGGTGTTGACTTCTATTTTTTTCATTAAATGAAGAGGTATGAAAATAAGTAGTTTATAGTTCTTAAAGTTGTTTTTTTTTTTGAAATAAAAGTACTAGATCTTCAAATATTAGCCTAGTTAGAGTGGCTTCGTTTAAATCAGTGAAGATGTGTAGCATCTTACTCTGGCTGACTAGCTTTCTTCTGCCAAAAAGTTATAAAATCTATCCAGTGTAAGGCAAATGCTATGTAGCCTTATGCAAGAACTATCCACATTTTTATAGGAGCAAAAATAATAAAGGGATGGTAATTTACACCTCTGTGGCTGAGAGCTATCTGATGGGGGCAGACACTCAAAAGCAGTGAAAAGATTTTAATTTTGGAATCTGTAATACAAAAAAAAAAAATCCATTTTTTAGTATCATTATTCTAGTGACCTAACACATTTGGCTTTCAAATACTTGTAACTCTTGATGTTAAATATATGTGCACAAAAAAAGGAGAAAAGTTAGTTAATTAGGTAAAAAGGTGTGTGTGTGTGTGTTCTTTTAAAAAGAAACCCAAAAGAAATAAAACCACCAGAAATGCACAAGTCTGAAAGTCTCTGTAGGAACAAACTTTTCAACGTTCCTTTTTGCTGGAGTAGTAAATGCCTTTTATTCAAAACAATCATTTCCAAAGGTATAGTGAGTTTTGCGATCCATGAAAGATGCAGCGAAATGTTAGATGCGAATATTCCTTTTAAGCTAACTTTTTTCTCATTTTTAATGTAGCAGCAAATGAAGAGCAGATTCTGCAAACCCATCTTCATATTCCTAGGGATTATTCACATAAGGAAGAATTTTGTAATCTGGAGCTAGTTTTGAACTGCATTTGAGTTTATTAGTCAGAGCATCTCACGTTATGTAAAAAGGGGTTTGGATTGTTTTGACAGCAAATCCAGTGCTTATGGGAAATAATATTTTTTACCATCTTGAAATTTGTCACTGTTCTGCCTTCTGAATTCTCCTTTGTTAGAAACAGTTGTTCCCGTAGGAAAAAAACAACCAACAACCACCACCCTCACACACACCCTCACCGCCGCCCCCCCCCCCCCCCCCCCCCCAGCCCCTGCTCTTTCAGGGATACTTACAATTTACACAATCTTTCAGATACTCAGAAGTGACAATGAATCAAAGAAAACTCAATAGAGTCATTACTGTTGAGGCCTGAAGTCTTATTTTAGCTGAAGCCAAAATACTGCTGTTCTTATATAATTTCCTGCCAATTTCTTTTGCCGCTTTGAATAAATCATTGATATTTTAAAACAAATTGCTCTTAGCTCTAAAAGTGAAGTGTGAGGTCAGAGAACACAGTACCGCAGGAAGTGTTCTGCTGCCCAAAATAAAGTTTTAAGTGAAGCGAGGCGGTTTGCAGCTTCTTGTTTTTCTGGAAAGTTTCCGTTTTTTAACAGGAACACCTTTCCCTGGCGTGCAGCTGAGCTTTTGGAAGCTGTTTGTGATTGGGAGAAGGAAGAGTTAAATTTAAGCCCTTTATAGTTCGCTTAACTTGTCATTTATTAAATAACGTTCCTCGGCAGGTCTGTGCTGCATCTTGAGACAAAGCAGTGAAATCAGTGTGTTTATGCCTAAAGTTCAAGTTTACTTTGCTGTAGCTTTCTGGAAGGGTGTGACATGAAAAGCTTGTGGTTGGGGCCACATGGTTCATGCTGGACTGTGTTTTTGTGAATGGAGGCAGAACTCCAGTTCTGACTGCTTGTCTTGAGGAATTGCTTCGGAGATCAGCTGTCTCATTCACTGGCAGAAAGAATGACTCATACATCTTCTGCCTTGTTTGGCTCCAGGTCATTGTTACAGTGGATAGAGCTGGTTTTAATTAAATATTAACTCCTTTTGTTCTGGATACTTGCTAGCGGGGACTTTTTATTTTTGTTTACTTGCAATGAAAGCCAGCTAACAGGCCCTAGTTCTAAACCTTTTTTTGTTTGTTTTCTCAAATTGCTTTCCATTTTCAAAATGAGCCGTCAGTTCAGTTTTTCCAAAGGCTTTTTAAAGCTCTAAAACTACAAACAAGTATTAAGTATTTTTGTGCTGTGAATGTTTGCTTTTGGAAAACTGGTTTTAACTCAGTAGGTAGTGAAACTGTAAAATCTAAACAGATAATGTCCTCAAGATCATCATTAACATTTCTGTACACTTCCCAAATCCTCTTGAGACATTATAGCTATCAGAAGAAAAAGAAAACTTTTGGTAATAATCTAGGCTGAGCCTGGATAGTTTATGCTGCAGATGTTGTCTGCTTCAGGAGTCTGAGACTTGATGGCTCTGAATGTGAAATGAACTAATGTAGCTGCTTCTGCTATTAGCAGTAAAAGCCACGTGCTTAATATCCTTCAAAACCTTTTATTAGTCTTTTGGAATATACTTGCCTTCTCAAACCCCCATAATTAAGTAGCTCAGGGAAATATTCTCGTTCAGTTAGATGATCATTTCGGATATCTTTTTCAATTTTCCTCTGAATGGCAAAATGGAAAAAAAAAGTTTTGGTGATTTATGCATTGTGTCTTGTGTTGAGTATGTTAACCGAAGACCAGTGAAGATTTTATGGCAGCCTTGTTGAACTGCAGTATTTGTGAATAAAAGAAGAAAGGAAATGAATGGCATACATAAATGTGCAGACAGTTGCAGCGCTGCAAGTTAAATCTTCCTTTCAGACATTCAGGTTGAATTGTCCTTACCTGTCTGTTTAATTTCCGATGAAGTCTGCCTGTACTTATCCAAACTCAAGGTACAAAAGCCCTCTTCCCTTTGAGTAACAGAATGATGTATTCCAGCAGTTTGCCCTCTTGTAGCAAGGTGCTGGTGCAAGACGTGTATTTATTTGGCCTGATGGTGGTTGCTTGCATTTCTGCAGTATGATCACGAGCGAGTTTCAGTTCTGCTAGTTTAAAAATAATAACAGAGTAAGTGAAGGAATAGTTGAAGTTCTCATTTCCAACAGTTAACAGGCCCTTTTAATTTCTTTGTATAGACTTGTGGGCTCGTTTCTAAGGTACTGCTGCTACTAAATTAGATTCCAGTAGGAAATACATGTTCCTGGGTTGAACACTTTGGATGTTGTTATTTGTTTTGTTTATATTTGGCAGGGTTTTAAACACTTCTTAACTTGCTGAATTTCTTTTCCTACAGAGGCTTTAAGGCTATGTTAATGTTGTATTTAAAATACATTTTGACAGTGTAGTCTCCATCTATTTCTAGAGTACTGATAAAGTGATGCGCTTTGATCTCTATTAAATATGCCTTCATCAATTTGGGGCATCTATGAATGAAGTATATTTTTCTTATTTGCTCCAGACCAAATCAAGGGTAATGACAATCTCTCTAAAGTAATATATTGGTTTTCCATGACAGTTCAACCAGATGTATTTTATTTTTTCTTACTTTTTGGGTGGGGAAAAAAAGGACCTTATTTGTTCTGGAGTAAGTCAAGTTAGACGGATAAAACCTGAATAAAGCACCGGTGAAGCAGTCTGGTGCACAGAGTATGCTTTAGAAAGTTATGTAAGATTGCTGTCCCAGTTCTGCAATCACTAAATGTAGCCTCCTGATTTCAACAGGAGGGTTTTTGTTTTCTTTAAGACTTTTTTAGATATCCTGGATTCACAAATTAACATATATATATATATATATATACACACGTATATATGTAAAACACATGCATGTATGTGTATAAAAAAATTAGTCATACTAGCTTTCTCACTGCATTTGAAAAGGATAGCTGGCTTAAGAAAATGTGTGGGATGGGAATTCTGTAAACAAGAAATTACTTGATACAATTCCTTTAACTGAATGTACTCACAAACCCTTCAAAACCAATTGGAAATGTAAGAAATCCTTAGAAACTGATCTTTTAAGTAGGAGACCTTGATTTCATGGTCAGATTCTTCTGTGACAGTCAAACATTTGGCATTTTTGTAAGGAAGGTGCCGAACATTTGCATGCAGTGAATTGCATGAAATGTCAGAAATTGTGGAGCGTTAGTGTCTGGCCTTACGCTGTCCCTGTGTTAATTTTTGGTAAAAGTTCTGTGGTTTCTCTGGAGGAAAGAGAAATGTAATGCATGAAAAATATTGGGAATATTTGGGTCGGTAAAATACATGTTTTATACAGCTTCAAACTTCGAGGAGCTAACATGTCCTCAGAGGTACTGGTTTCTCCTAAAAAGGATAGGTTACTGTATTGTGTTGTTTTCTTTTTTGAATTAAAACCCCCAAACAACAAAGCAACAGTAGCTGTGCTTTTTTCCAGAGTAATCCTAATTACACTTTTTGTATTTATCTTACACTTCTTTTCAAATCTGGGTTTGCAGATTTCCTAAGGTCATTTGTTCTTAAAGGGTATTTGCTGCAGTTAAGACATTAGGACTTTAAACGTTTATTTTAAAACTGAGAGCAAATAATTTTTCAGTATAATGAGCCTGATTCTGAACTCTTTACCCAGGAAAAAAACTCCCAGTTAAGTCATTAGAAATATTTCCTGAGTTAAGGAGTGGAGGTCTGGTCCATGAAGAGTACTATAGTGCACATTCAAAAAAATTGTGAGTAATTATAATTAAATATGTATTTTTCATTCAAACAAATTCTGTTAAACTAGTAGCAGTTCACATATATCAGGGGGAATATACGCTTCCTAAACTAAAAAGTGTTCTGAGAGCATTAAAGTTACATTTTATCATTTAGCGTATTTTATTTAATGGTTTGATAGTCACGGTTTTGATAAAAGATTATATAACCAGTATTTACCTCTCAAATCTTATTGGGTAACCGGATCATGGCAGATGCTAACTTTTAATTAAGATCATATGAATTATTTGCTTGTCTTTAGACAAGAACTGTGTAAATTATAGTATTTTCAAACAGATAATTTTATGCAGCTTTGCTGTGATGATTCTTGTTAGTGTATGTTGAGGAAAAGATGACAAAGTTCAGAAACAATAAGCTGGATCTCTCTTGGGATGTCGAGTCATGCTCCGAGGATGCCGCTTCTCAGTGTCATGTTCTGCAGTTGTTCGAATGTATTCACCTATAATGTATGTTCAGTGGTATTTCAGCTTAAATGGTTTACAGGAGTTTAGAACACAGTATGAGAGATGGCTAATGTCTTAGACGCATAATGAAAAGGAACTGTGGTACCACAGACGCAAAATTATGTATCAGCAGACCGTGAAATGATTGTATTTTATAGCTCAGATTTGTGATAAAAGTTTCCTAAAAGCACAGATGATCTTACGCAAGGTGAATGCATGTTAATAATGATTCTTGCTTTAAGTAAATAACTTTTTTTGATGCCTGAAATGTTGTCGTTGAACCAGGAATTCTGTGGTTTGGTAAAACAGTTCTTTTTGAGTATTTAAAATAATAACAAAAAAAACCCCTACTGTGTTGGCTGACTGCCATGAGAAATTGGAATCACTTTAAGTAAGATGAAGGTGTGGTAGTTTGGGGTTAAAGATGTGTAAATGTTAAACACTTTATGTAGACTTCATGTGTACCTATTTTGAAACTGACAAGTTTTACCAGTGGCATGGTAGGTCCGGGCCCTGATGCAGGCAGTGAGGCAGGGCCAGGGCCAGTGCCAGCCTTCACGGCCTCCCACCCCTGTCACTGCGCCGGGGCTGCTCTGGACTCGCAGTGTACCGCACAGCTTCACCCCAGGGTTCATCTGATAGTAAAATGGCGTGCTTGCCTAATTTTCATGCTCAACAATGAGAAAAAATAATTGTTAGTTCTAATCTTGGCTGCGTTTCAAATTAAGCACAAGAGTCTTTATTTATGCTTTAATGGCTTCTTTTAATTCTTTCCTTGTTTTTGTTTTTTGTTTGTTTTTTTTTGTTTTTGTTTTCCTTTCTTCAGCTCAGGTACCTGACAATGACGAGCAGTTTGTGCCAGACTATCAGGCTGAAAGTTGTAAGTATAGTATGAATCATCACTTCGTTAAAAATCAGTATATTTATATTTGAGTTTTCATATTTGTGATTTATTGTGTCATCTGCAGTCATGTGATAGCTCCTTTTGCTGGTTGGTGACATCAGAATGATGAATAGATAAATCAAGTGGCATTTTGACATGCAGCTAAAAAGAAGGTTTTTTGGTCTGAAGGTACCACCTTTAGCAGTTGGCCCTCTCCTGTAGTTCCCACCTGCCAGCCCCAAGGGAAGCAAGGAGAGACGCAGATTGTGGAGCTGGGGGTGTGTTTCTCTGTCCATAGAGTGGGGAGTGGAATGTGTTGAGGCAGGACAAGATCAGATACTGTGTGATACTCTGATACGCTGAGCAGAAATAGGGCTGCTCAGTATGTTTTGTGTATAAATAAATTCACCACATAATCAATCAAATACAGTCACTGCTGAAGCATTTTTAAGTTGTCTTAGCATGTGGCGCTTTGTTGCTCTAACAAAATTTCCCTTTGAATTAATGGGAGGAAGCAGGAGTTACGTTAAGCTGGATGCTTTGCATTGTTTGCTACTTTACTTAGTATGTGCCCCAATTTACTTTTTTTAGCCTGTGCTCCTCAAATCTTGCCTTTACTTGCTGAAGTGCTGCTGTTCTGTTAAGCACTGATTCCCCTTCGCTGTACCTGCTGTTCTGTGATTTTGGGTGGTTGCAAGGGCCTAATAAAGAAATGGCATGAGAAACTTTATCTGCCAAAGTCACGGGATTCTTGGAGCTTCTTTATGCATCTTTCTTCCTCATGGCAAAGCTTCTCTTCATCATCGAAGGTCTCTTCTAAACAGTGTCTGCTGATTGCAGCAGAGCGCTTGGTAGCTTTTGCGTTTTGCTAAATAACTTAAATAATTTATCCTATCAGAGTGAATTTCTGCAGTTCACTAAACCAGATAGCTGTTGAATACGGCATTCATATACTGAAATGTTAGGATTAAAATTAGAAAGATTCAAAAGAATTGCATTAGAATAGTCTTTAACCCCAAAACCAAATTCAGACTTGTTTTCTTATGAATCTTTTAGAGGATTTTTTCCCAGTTATTTAGAAACTGTTTTAAGAAGAATTTGAGCATATTCGTAACAACATTTTGTAGGGAAAGAAAAGAAAAAAAAGATGATTTTTTGTCCCCTGTACTCTTGGTAGTATACCTGCACAGCAACAATTTATTTTTGTTTTTCTCTAGAAGTTCTTGTACATATACTAACCAGCAGTCATGGTCACTTTCAAACTTCAAAAGTTGGCTTTTGTAACAGTTGGGTTTTTTTTTTTTCCCCACCTCTGGCTTCAAAGACTTCTTTTTTTTTTTTTTAAATGAAACTATAATATGAAAGCCAGAACAGTCTGTAAGTTGAAAATCAGTTATGTTATCCTACATATGAAGCTGTGTCCAAATATAGTCATGTATGCATACATCCTTTGTGTAAGAGTACAAAGTTCAGTTAGGGCTTCTATTAACCCGCAATTATCGTTACACAACAAGTCAATGATTCCTGGAAAATAATTTGTGAACAGTGAATGAAAAGCCTCATTGAAGCTGGTCACTGCTTTTGGTGATAAAGAAATTCTCCTAATATGGCTATTTTATTAATGCTGTTGTATTTCAAAGTTCCTTAGCCACAGCTTACACATTACTATCAAAGGAACATTTATTTCTTCATTTCAGTTGGTTTCTTTATCTTAAGTAAAGGTCAGGAGAGCTTCCTGGAGTGTTATTCTGGCAAAGGTTGTGGAGTTTCAGACATATACTTGGATATAATGTATGTTGCTGTGGGCTCTGCAAAACAGGAACGGAGATCAACATAACCAAAGCCATGGGGAAATTACTGCTGCAGAAGTAGCACAATTGTGACTGTTATCTCTGGGATCCAAACCTGCCTCCAAACGCTATTATAATGACTATATAATCTATAAGTACTTGCCCTGTTACTGGCAGCAGCCTGGCAGCAACACTTGGCGCTTTTTTTAATTTTTTTTATTTAAAAAAATGTTTATTGTTTTGAAACATGGGAGAGGATGGGCAAGCTTTGGTAGGTTCAGTCTTTAGTACACTTAACTGAGCCATAAGCAGTGAAGGACAGAAGTGTATGCCAGTGAAGGGGGTCACAGTCGCTTTAGTTCACAGGCAACCAAACTGTTGTTTGCTGCACAGATTCAGTTTATGGAGCCGTGTGTAGGTAAGGGGGGGTGTGTGCATATTGTGCAGAGTTCGTGAAGAAAACAAGTGCTCCACTGAAACAGTTACAGTCTGCAGTCCAGGTACAAAAATTAGTGAGGTTTTATTTCTAGCGTCATTGATAGAGAAATGGGCTTTAAACCTGAGGTAGATTTGTGGTCATAAATGGAAATTTTTAGCACTGAAAGAACTTGTAAGAAACTTTGGTAACAGTAGCAGTGCTGGAAGGCTGTGGTAAAAACTTTCTTGCCTAGAAATCACCAAGTTAGTTAACTCTTGAAGCAAAGACAGGGAACATAGTAGAGGAATTGATACTGCCAAGATCATGTGCTGTGTCCTAGTGCTGAGCAGGATTAAATGCCCCTTAAAGTGCCATGGGTTTTGCATTTCTTTTCTGTAATAATGATTTTAACTAGTGAAACTGCACTGGTATTAGTAACTAAGGGAAACATTTAGTTTAGATTAGATACATAGTCCACTTTATCCACTTTGGGGATTTAACTTCAGAGCTAGTGTGGAAGCCATGAATATTTCAATTATGAGTTGCTATTAAACTTCACTCAGTTTTCAAAAAGCAAACATAATATATATATTTATAGTTCAGGTGTGGGCTTTAGATATACGAGTGAGATCAACAGCTAGCATGACTTCATGTGATATTATTGACGTTACTAGAACTGTGCATATTTCTACTAGCTAAGGATCCAGCATAAGCTTCCCTTAATGTTTTAAGCTTCAGTTTACCTGTTCAAAGCTGAATTTATTTTGTTATTCCATTATGTCTTCTTGAAAGTGGTCCTTCCTGCCATAATAATCTTAGAAATGTCTGCATTTCCAAACCTTTCTTTTTTTTCACAGCGTCCAAAGCCCCATCTTGCCCATCTTGTATTACCTTTTTATTAAGTATTTTTTTAACTTTGAATACTTATCACAAAGAACCTTTTTGTAGTTTAGCTCAGTGTGAGCGGAATGAAGAGTAGATAACAGCTAGCCTGTTCGGATGAAATTTGAAAAACAAATCGCAGTTTAGTTTCTTGTAACCTTTTGCTTTCTGCAGTGCCTGAACTTTTTGAGTTCTAAGGGAGAAAAACATGTTTCAGAAAGACTTTTGGGTATTTTTTTCGGCTTGCAATTACAGTGGAGAAATACCACAACTGCATATTAAATAATGTAGTTTTCTTACTCTTTCATTTCCATTCTCATTAGAAAAAAATCCACAAAAAGAGGGAGGAAATCACTTTTACAGGCATTTGCTTCGAAATTCTGTGTTAGGCAGATTGATTTTGCCCCATTCTGAATCTGCTTCTACACTTCAGCTGACCTGTTTGCGATATATTCAAGTGACTTCCTAAAGACTCTTCTGTTAGTAATTACATGAAAAATCGTGTAAGGCAAAACCACAACATCTGTTTCTCCAAAAAGGTGGATGCCTCTTTTTAAAAAAAAATCGGCATTCTGTATGTGACACTGTTCCCAAATTCTTATCTAATTCCTAAGACCTAGTTAAGCTGTTTTTCTGCCTGTATAAAGTCAGTATTCATGTGTGGAGAAGGGTGACCTGTGTTAACTTCCTCAGATAAGGTTTCCTATTGTTTCAAATCCATTTTCATATACTGAGGAGGAGCCAGATCCTGAACCTGTTGTAATCAGTGGTGAGGCTTTCAGATACTGTAGAACAGCAAGGACTTTCCAGTCTAGGAGTAAAAATGAATAAAGTGTTCAGCTTGCTTGAAGTCAGTAGCTGTTGAGGTGAAGATTGCTTGCTCCCATTGTTTGGATGGTTTCTATGACAGACACAAGAGGAAGTAGGTAGGATTTGCTGATGTTTAAAGGATGTAGTTGGCAGAGAAAACTCTGTTTTGTCAAACAATCCACTGATTTGTAAATCGACCTTGGTACAATTGGTTATAAATGGGGATTACCCTGCACCAAACCAGATTGCCTGGTGTGTTAATAGCATAATTGTGTTTTGTTTTGTTTTGTTTGAATAATATGTATTTATGTTGCTCTGTTCTTCCAGAGTTTGGGATGCTTTTTTTCCGTTTCTTCTTTTGCCCCAAAACGTACATTACTCCTTTAAAATTAATGATAAACTCTGTCTTTTTGCTCTTTATTTCTTACTGAGTTTCTGCTAATGAGGATTTGTGTTGTGCTTCACCTTCTTGATCGGTTTCCTTCCTTGTCTTTCATTTTGTTCCTGTATTGTTTCCCTGACCATCAGAGCCTTAACACTGCCAGAGGGGTAAATGTTAATGTTAGACCACAGCTGTTGACAGTAAATGGGAAGGGCTGGCTGTAAAATCTGTGTTCCTCCATGTCTGATTCAACTTTAAGATAGGAAAAATACTTTTTTAGTAGTGATTTTGTCACTCATCTTTCACAGCCTTTATTCTTTCACTTACCTCTGGATTTTTTCCTTCAGGGTTAGCAAAGGAGCTCTTTCAATGTAGATTCCAGGAGCCTTAAATTATTCAGGGATGTGCTTTTTAGATGCTCTGGCTTGCAATCTTTAAAAGCCTGTTAAAGAGAGATTCTTTACATAGGCTTCAGGTAGCTGTATTCTTCTGTCATTTTAACTAATGGCTTAGGATATTCCAAATGCAGTTTAAATGAGGAAAGGCTTTAATATTTATTTACATGTTCATAGCGTCCAAAATCATACTTTTTTTTTTTTTCCACGATCAGGTGAAGAATGCTTGGTTTGTTTTATTTTTGTTCTCTTTACTTTTGTACTTAAATTCCAAAAGGGAATTTCAGAACTAGAAGAGCATTTCCTGTTTGTTTAAGTATAGCAAAAGATGGTGAGCAATTGGTAGAGGTTAATTTTCACTTATTTTGACATATTTTGGAGAAAAAAACCCACATGATTAAAACAGTAGAAAACACCAGAATGATATAAGTTCTGATGGGCCTACTGAAGTCAAAGGGAGATCTGTTTACGGGGTTTGTTTTTGTTTATGATGCAGAATGTTTTAATTTTGCAGCTTCTAGAAAAAAAATCAGTGGACTGAAAAAAATGACATTTTTTTAACGTGGTGATTCACTACGTAGGCAGCTGGTAGTCATGTCTTGGTAGTGCACAATGTCCTAGAAATTGCAGTTGGTAGTGTTTTGGTTTTCTCTGTACGGCAAGTTGCACACACTAGTGTGTTTTCAGGTTTGGGTTTTTTTTTCTACAAATTTCCTTTTTATTTCTTTTTTTTTTTTAAAGAGCCTATGTGGCTGGTCTCAAATGTAGCTCTGCAAGTGTGGTACTGTAGCAGGCAGTCTGATAAATATCCTACAAGGTGGTGCTAGTTATTCTTGGTGCTTAGCTATTCCCTAGTAGGGCTTTCTACTGCAGCTGTGTTTTGGTTTTTGCCACTTGTCTTGAAACTACTTCCTTTCATAGGTCAGACATTGTCAAATACAGAGACATTTACTTATTTATTTTAGTGCATGCCCGACTGTGACGGATTCTTTCTAAAGGGCTGCAAGAGTCAGGGCTCTGTGGTTTGTTCTGCCCTTAGCTTTGCATGACCTTGGGCATGTTGCTTAACATCTTTGTTTCTGGGTTTGAAGTAGGTACAGAAATGCATGTATCATGCTGCTGTGAGATATACAGCTTTCTTAATGATCACTTATCTAGAGATCTCAAAAGCATTTTACAAAGAGTGTCCAATGCAATTGCTGTTGTAAGAGCTGGAGAGGTCAGACTGAGGAGTCCATGCAGACCACCTTATCTCCCTTCATAGTTGCCTTAGATAGCCTCGTTTCTTTCATTGTGTCCCTGGGCACTTGTTTCCTTTGTTTAAAGCAGGACTGAAACTGTTACCAGCTGTTAACTTTCTTTTTCTTTTTTTTTTTTTTTTTTTTTTTTTTGTGTGTGTGTGTGTGTGGTTTTTTTTTTTTTTGGTTAAATTCTTGTTCAAAAGAAATTAGGAATTGGTGTTTTTCAGAGAACCTTGTGGCTCATTTTGAGGTTCATCACTGGGCATCAGCCTGTGCTAATACGGATTTTATTTTTTTTTCTTCTAGAGGATTTTTGGAAATATTTAAAACTGCCATAATCGTGACCTTTTCCATAATTGCAAGATTTAATTCTTGGAAAAGTTTTACCAAGAGGCAGACTGTTGACCATAATGCCTTTAATTTGTGATCTTAACAGCAGAGAATTTGTGGGTTTGCTTTGATTTTAATAGGCAATTTCTGTTTATTTGCTTTTCTGCTTGTGTTGTCATGCTGAATTTTCCAGCTTTGAAATGGTGAAGACTTTAGGCTCTCCTAGATTCTAGTAGTGGTAGTGGCACACAGGTTGTGTAAATACTAATGGCAACAATAGCACTGTGAATTGAATTACAAGACCCCATCAAATACACAGGTTTTGATTTTAAAAACTTTTTAAGTGGAAGCTATTCCTTTCAGAGTGCCCTGTATGCCATGTGAACGTTATTACTAACGAAAAAGTACATCTGGGCATCCCAGCAGAGATGGCAGCCACATTATGCAGATTTTAACTGCACAGGGCCACTGTGAACCTGATGGTCACCAGCTCTATGGGGCATGGAGGAGCAACAGCACCTGGACAGGGCTCTTCTTGTGGGGTGCTGCCCCCCTGGCTGCCCCCTGGCCCTCCATTGGCATGTCCCTGCTCAGCCAAACTGACTTGATTTCCTTTCCTCAGAGCCTCATCCTAGTTTGCTGTTTTATTGCAGATTAAAGGCTTGGGTTGCATGTGGACGTTATCAGCTAATGAATAAACTTCAGTCATCCTGTCCTGTGATATATCTGCCTCCTAGATCAAAGATGAAGCATGTAGACCTTTTTTCTTTCAAATGGTAATTTCTTAAGGCTGTCAGATCACTTCCTAAAGTCTGTTTACATAAAAACAAAAACATTAAACATATTTTATTCAAAATGTTGAATTTTTTGTTTTGAAAAAACCTTCTATTTCCTCTCTGAGGAAGCCTCCCCTCCTCCCGTCCCCATAAGGACTCTGTGAAGATCCCATCTGTGGAAATACAAGCAAGCCTCACATTGTGACTTGTAGTCATGGCAGTATTTTCTTAACACTACAGTTATTTCTGTTTTAAAACAGATAGTTGTTTAGTTAATTTCATCAGGAGTATGTATATGTATTAGAGCATCTGTTCAGTTCCAGTTGTATTAAAGTATGCAAAATTTGTTTCAACTGTATTTTTGCACAGAAACCAAACAAGGCAGATTGAAGGGTCTTTGTGATTCTGTTTTGATACAAAACTGTTATTCTCCCTAAACTGCTTTCCATGCAGTGTTTTTGCAAAATGTGTTTTGTATTCCAAGAGCAGCCTAAATAATGATTTGAAAATCCATGAGCTCTGAGATGGTGTAAAATAAGGAGGCAGTCTGCAAGCTCAGTCCATCTACTTCTCTTTATTTCATATTTGATATGTTTAAGTAAAATGTTTTTACGATCTGTATAATTTCTGTGTCTTTTTTCTTCTGGTTGCTGCCTCAGCAACTGAAGACAGAAGTCAGAGTCTCCCACAGACTGCCGTGAAGTTTTCAAAGGGTACAGCAGGAAGAAGAGGGAGGAGAGAGTGATAGTCCTCAAAATATCAGTTAAACATTGGAGAGTCTGTGACATGTTCATGTCATGTAGGACTGGTATAGCTAGCCTGCTGTAAGCATACAGGAAAAATAGCCTTTTGTTTTTTCAGGTTCTGTGTCCTTTTGTTTTGGTCTTATGCATTTCAGTACTGAGAAGTAATTATGGTGGAGCCATTTATAAGCAGAGAAATATGCGTAAATGATGATTATTTTTTTTTTGAGTTTTAGAAGTCATCACTGTTTTTCCTAGGAATGATCTAAACCTAGTCTAAAACTGGCAAATGGAAAACTGATTACTTTTTCAAGACGTGCTCCAGTTTTTTCCCTGAGAAGGATTCTTTTCTTTTCCTTTCACTTACTCTTCATGGTCTCCTTGTCTGCAATACATTAGTCTTACCCGTTCCTGGATTATAGTTTGACCTTGGTGAGGTGAATAGGGAAGTGAACTGTCTTGGTAAAGGATAACTTTATTCTTTCCTATCTATTTGTTCTGTAAGCTGAGGATTATGCATGTTAGAAAAGAGTGAATCATTAGCAGCTTTATTTCTGGCTGTCTTTTTTCCCGTGGCTGTTTATGAACTTATTCAGCAAATGTGGTTGCCAGTAAGTTAATGTAGTGAAATATTTTTTAGCAGTGACATTTACTGCCAAGTCCTGCAGTCACTGAATAGGAAGGTTACTGACTGGCCAGGTTTTTGTCTTTAAATTTATATATTATGAGTCGTCATCAAGGGCATTTGAAAAATTACATGTGCAAAAACAATTCCCAGTCTTGCTAATTTGATCCTCTTTGCTCAAATATTGTTTCCGTTCTGCTTCTAATGTATACCTAACAAAAATACTTAATTATTTTTTTTTAATTCTCTGTCTTCATGCTGAAACTGAGTGCAGTGTTTCCTTATTAACCCATCTGTAAATAAAATTGCCCATGACCAAAGCACTAACATAAATGGAGACAAAAAGAGACTTTGAAAAGTGTCAGTATTCAGTGAAGACCGAAAGTTTAAAGCATTTGGGATTAGAAACTGGGAGCTGGATTTGTACAAGTGTATGTGTATATGCAAAGTGTATACTCTGTGTATACATATTCTTTGTGTATATGTATGTATATATATGCATGCACACATGTAAGAAATATACATGCCATGTAATCATCGGTATTACTGATTGCATGCGTGTGTGAAATAGTCATACAACTTCAGGAACAATTGGCGTCAGAAAAAATGTGCAGTGTGCATATTGGTAATGTATATTCAGTTGCAAGTCTCATATACAGTTAAGAATGCTTTAAGTAGCGGCAGAAGCCTTAAATATCTGTGCTGAGAACCATGAGCCTGTTTGCAGGTGGTCAAAATTCCGCCAGCTTCAGAAAGCACTTTGCTGCGAGTCTTTGAATATTGGGCTACTTATTTAAGCCCTGACTTTGTTCCTAGAGGTAACCACTTCTGACAATGGCTTCTTTGTTTCCCTGTTGAATCAGTGATAAAACTTGTGAGCTGAATTTTATTGTCGACTTAGTGCAATGGCCAGCACCTTTTCCAGTGGAGACCGCAGTTTTTTGCAGTGTTTTTTAGTAGTGGACTAAAGATTTAGATTTCAGCCTTGGTTTAATGAATTATAAACTAGATCTGTTAGAGTTGCCTTACTGGTGGGCATTTGTGAAAACTTAACATTGAAGCATGAAGGACACATGTATTTAGAGTAGTGACAGTCTCGTTTTTCTGAAGGGGTGTACGAAAAGTAAACAAAAAACTAGAGAACGAAAGTAAACAAAAATCCCATTAGCTACCCTGAGTTAGTGTATACTTGTTCTATGAATGTATACACATTTTTATTGTTAAAGGCAAAATCAAATTAAAAATCATCTTCTCAAAATGCAATTTTGTTTCTTTTAGTGCTTATTATTGAGAGTTGCTAAAATAAATACAAATATTTTTAAATTAGTTGTTTAATTTATGCTAGAGAGTGCTCACTGTAGTCCGTTTCATTATTCATTGACTTCTCTTGCTTTTGCATATTCCTAAGTAGCTAACTGACAGGCATGATTATCCTTAAGAGTAATCTTTTATTATGATGATACTCCTGTTTTTACAAGGAAGCAAACTGACACATTGCTTATGAAACTCAGAAGGTAGGATCCTAAGACTATTTCAAACTAGAATCAGCCTTCCGACACCAGTTGTTTAGGTTATGAACAACAAATGGCAGAACCAGAGATTAAATCCAGTTTCTTTCACATTTTGTCCAGCTGCAAGTACAAGATCAGCAGCCTTCCCATCTATAGCTAGCTGGCTGTTGGCTCTTAGCACGGATACAGCAGAAAAGAACAAAAAATAATAACTAGATTGATATAACTTGAAACTTCCATAAGAGAGGAAATGAGGCAGAGTAAGTTCCTGTTTGTTTTCTGCTGTGGGCATGCTTTCCTAGATATCAAGTTGTTGATACCTTTGAAACAATAAATACAAAAAATATGAACTAGTTTATCTTAAAGCTTATTGTTACTTCTGGCAAAAATTCTTGTTGCAGCCTCCAAACTTTTCTTCATAATTCTGTTTCTACCAAACCTATTAAAATCCAGACGTAAACTGTCAAACTGCAGATTTACATGAAGTGGAAAGTGTGTATGTGTGTGGAAAACGCTGGGATATTATCTCACTTGGATATTTTAGTAATGGAAGTTACGTAGTGCTTAGCCATTACCTCTTACAATTTAAATTAAATTTTGGAAATTGCTGCAAATGGAAATCCTGTCCTCAGAAAAGCACACAGATCCTGATTTAGTGGCCAGCTCTTCTCCTTGCGTTTAACTTTATTGGTAATTCCCAGGTAGGAATACAATTTAGGTTTTCTCCCAGGCTTGGTTGTACATTAAAGCCTTTCTCTTTAGCAGGATCTCTAAAGGTGGATCTCCTCTCCGTGCACTCTCCGCCTGGGAGCCTTTGGAGCCACATATATTACAAGTAACTGTAGGAACAAGTGCCCCGACCTCCTCCCAGGATTTTAACACTGAAAGCTAATGCAGATGAACAGCAACCCTGTTTCTCTGTGGGGTCTTGGAGGTTGCAGATCCAGCATAGAGGGGTTAAAAATTCTTCAAGATTTCTTTTTTCTCCTACAGTCATCTTATGCTATTCACAGGTTTTAGATCAATTGCTACAGAATCCAGCTGGCTTAATTTTTATTAGGTTACTGCTTCCTCCTCCAGAGAGCACTAAGCTGCTGTTTATTTTGGGGGCAGGGGGAGAGGGAGAGCTCTTCCTCCTGCCTCACCTACTCCTCAGACATCAAAGCAAGCCCGTTTGCTCCTCCTAACTTAATCCTCCCTTTCTCCCTCCCGCCAGTGTTCTGCAAATTTCCTTGTATTCTTTTCAGAGTTCCCGGTGCCCGTGGTATTTGTCAGCAGGTTAACTCCTGCCCTGGAGGGACTTGCTGGGAGGCAGAGCTCCCCTGGCAGCGCTTTCCCCTCCGCTGCCTGCAAGTACGAGTCTCCTACAGCCAGACAGGTAACTGTCTGGAAAGGAGAGAGAGCACTGTATGAAGGGGACGTAAGTCACAATAAAACAGTAGCCGTGACAGCATTTCTGTGAGATTGCTGCTTTCGCAGGCTAAGAAACCATGTCAGTAACTGCAGCTCCCACTGCATGAAAATATCTTCTAGACAAAAACTGGAAGCTGGAATCTTTTGGGGGTGGAGGAGAAGAGGGGTCAGCTAACCAAAATCACTTCAAACCATTCCTTTGCTTGGGGGTAGAAGAGTAGAGAAAGTCTTAGAATACTGTGTGGCGGTTCAGCTGCCCTAATACAGTGTCAGTTTAGGCCAAAGGACCTATAGTATCCTAACAAGGTGTTTACTAGTAGCCTCTTGAAAAGTTTGCTTGGAATTGCTCATTTTGGGGTTTAGGGAATAGGTTAACTGTTACTGATAATTACTGAAAGCTTCCCCCGTGCCCCTGTTTCTCTAGCTAGGTGGCTTACCCTTCTGGGTGGGCTTTTTTAGGTTTTACTATACTGAACATACTCACAGACTTCACATTTCAACCGACACGTTCCTTTTAAATGAGAAGCCAAGTGGCTACAAATATCTGAATTATCTCAGTGGTGCTTTCAGCACTTCCAGCATCAGAAAGCTGCAGGTGTACCTACCCTCAGTAACTAATGAATATTTCAGAAATTGCAACTGCACAGACAAGCAAATAAGGGATGTCTTGCACTAAAAATAGGGATTTATAGCACTGAACCAATTATTAAGCTGTATGGGTGCAACCTCTAATATTGTGCCCTGTCTTCCACACTGGCTGAGAACCCCTCCGTTGCTTAGGAAGGCTGCATCTGTCATGGCAGAGTGGGTCTTGAATTAGCTGCCCAGAAATAGCTAAACTGGCAAAACTTTTTAGTATCTTAACACCCAAGCTTTAGAAAAGCACATTTCAGTTAAGGAATAACGTTTATTTCCATTTGTGAAGAAGCATCTAGAACAATTTCTTTGCTGAATAGGGGCAGAAGTATCATGTTTAGAAGGCAAAATAAGCTATGCTGTAGAGAAGTGGCGTGTGTCTGCTTTGTAATGATGATTTTGTTGGTCTGTTTTTTTTTTTTCTTCCTTTTTTGTCTTCCATGTACAAACACCCTCATATAAACCCGCTTTATGGATAGTGGTGCAGCTTTGATGTGCTGTAGGTACAGTGAACCTGTCTCTGTTCTCTGCTTCAGCCTTTTTTTGGGCCTCACCTGTTACCATCGAAGGCTTTATGTTGGTCTCAGATCATAGTAAAAATGGAGGGGAAATTATGGTGGATATTTAGAATTAACATACTCTAGAGATGAACAGGTGATTCAATTAATTTAAAACTGTTTTTAATCCATACTTGGTTTTTGTCTTTTAGTCATTAATCTGTAATGCTTTTTGCTTTAAAAAGAAAAGGAAAGGAAAAAACCTCTCTTACTCCAAAGCAAAAGAAAGTTATTTTAACAAACAATTCTTGTTAAAATGGACACATTACTGCAGATTTTGAGGTCCAGAATTTCCCAATATCACTTGTAGGAAAATGCTGTTATTTTCCATCTTGAAGCTCTGTAGTGGTAAACAGGAATAAATTCAGTTCTCAGTGCAGTTCATCTTCACCTGCTTGCTACTTTTTCCTAATTCAAATTCAGAATCAATATTTTTTTTTCTTCTTATACCATGTTATCTGAGAACAGTCCATGCAGACTTTAAGGACAAAATCCCACAATTTTGGGCTTTTATTGTTCACCCCTCCCATCTCTCCCCACCCCCTGAGGATTTAAAGACTATACTATTATGTAGCATTCGTGCATGCAGTATTCAAGTAGATGGTTAATTGACATGCACGGTATCGTATACTTTAGACTGGAAAAGAAAATAAGCAATTTGCTTCATTTTGCAGAGTGAGTTCTAACTGTTATTAAAGTGCATTTGTAGTTGCGTATTTTCCAGTAAAGGTGACAGATTACTTCAAAGCTGGTATTTTCTTTTTGTTAAATAAGGTTCTCAAATAGATCCATCTTGCCCACATATTCTATTCTTGCCAGTTGGCTTTGAAAGCTGGTGCTTGGGCTCATCGTTCAGAACTAGCTTCCAAAAAATGAGGTCCCATGCTGTTTCTATCTATTGAGCTGGTAGGGGCTGGAAGGATCTGATCTGAAGCCAAGGCAAAGACTGAATTGATAGAATCATATCTAATGGGTTTGCCAAGTACTGCCCAGTCATGAACTTCTACTTTCTGGGAAAGAGCACAGAGGTGAGGGGTGGTAGAGCATTTGCAGTGATACCAGCTATCCTCACATTTCCTTCCCTGGGC
Source organism: Falco naumanni (assembly GCF_017639655.2). Lineage (NCBI taxonomy): Eukaryota > Metazoa > Chordata > Aves > Falconiformes > Falconidae > Falco > Falco naumanni. The sequence continues at coordinate 31,883,451 of NC_054057.1, forward strand.
GTAGTCAGGCCACCACATGAAAGAACTAGCCTCTTGTTGTTGGTGAATGCATTTTTACACATTTATGTCATGTTCCTTCCTTCTGCATACTGCTTCCTCATTTTCTCCCCAGTTACATACATGCATCTGAAAAGGAAAAGGCTTACTGCCCTTTATTATGGTATTGCATGTATTTTGACCATACATAATGTATCATTGCAGAGGCATGATTGCACATGTGGTATGCTTACTGCCATTTGACTCTGTGTGCACACACAAATACCCATGCAGACTCTGTTTTGGATGAATTGTTACCACTCAGTGGGACTAGATAGAGGCCAGTTGTCTTTAGGGCCGAATTCTGCATCTTAAGCAAGTTCTATTTTTCTATATACAGATATACAACCATACACTGGAGGGTAAGAACAAGATCATGCATGTCTTCGAAAAACTACTTGACATGATCAGTGTCTGCAGTGTCAGTGTGTGCCCTCTGCCCCTCCCCCCGCCCCCCGCCCCCCCCCCCCCCCCCCCCTAGCAGCTTTTGTTTGTGAGGTAGTGAAAGCTCAATTCTCTTGTCTATGTTCAGTTTTTATATAAACTGCCAAGATAGTCTCTGAAGCCAGAGTGATGATACACATCTGTGTGTCAGATATCCAATTTGTCACCAGCTTCTTCCAGTATCTGGCAGAGAGCAGGACCTAAATGAAATCCAGTTGACTGGAGCTCAGCTAAGATCTGATAGAGGTGACTTTGATAGATCAAGTGGTCAAAGAATTTGGTGGAGCCTGTGTAGATGTAATCTGTACGGCCACTTCTAAATCAGTCCCCAGTCTTCAAGTCTTGCTCATCTATGCAGCTGTTGCAGTGGTCAGAAACAAAGGGGTGTTTTTTTGCCATTGTCTAGGCAAGAGATTGCCTAGGGTGAAAACAATTGCAGATCTTGCCTCAGTCATCCATCTGCCTTCAGCTGTTGCAGTGGTCTGTATGTGTAGGCTTTAGTTCAAAAACATTGGGAACAATTTAGCTGGAAAGACCTGGGTGCCAGCCTTTACTGTCTTTCCATCCTCCTACCTCTCCTCATCTGCCATCTCTCCAATGTGGTGTTTTTATTTCAGTTTTTGGTTCTATACTAGGCTGCGTACAGCATTCAGCTGCAGCAGCAGTAACCTCCAGAGTATGAAGGAATGGTCAGCTGGCTCTAGTACCTGCTTCAGCTAATTCCTCCTGTGCATCCCAAAGATTACTGGTAAAATTTCTCATCTTAATGTATAGTGGAGTGAAATGGAAAGAGTACGATACTTTGGCATCCCATTGTCTTTAATCAGATGCCTGTTAAATGGTTGTTGAAATTCAGAGTGCAGCTGTCTACAAAGGTCTGTAGCTCAAATCATAATGATCTAGAAATAAAGAATCAATAAATAGCCTCCAGAATGCAGAAGGCTATTGTTCCAGGAGTTAAATGCGCATTTTTTGAAATCTTATCAGAAAATATGTAGAAAGCCTGGCAGTCTCACCTGCAAGGTCATATAGAAAGTAATTAGTTTCGTAGCTCATTTCATCAGATACCCAAATACCTGTTACTGAATATATGGTTCAAATGGTAAGTAACTGTTGCAGAAACAGAGTGGTTTGGGCCTCGTGTGAGCCTGCAATGTTGTGTTTGGATTTGTTTAAAATGTCTACTGATAAAAGCACCTAGGTCATTACTATCACCTCAGAAGTAACCAGCACTTTACCATCCTTGATGAACTGTTCAATAAACTGTTGGTTTTCAAAAGTAGATATTTTTTTTATTTATTTATTAAAATGCCTACCTGTTGTACTTACAGCATAAATAATTTGTTTGAATCATCAGGTGAGTGCTGTTAAGTTATAGTGAGGGAGGAAAATTGCAAAAACACGAATTAGGGTTCCTTTCCTTAAGTGTATTTCAGTTTGCATTTTGATAGCAGTTTAGAAATGTTATCGCCTGTTTTGTCACAGACATAATTCACATCTTTCTTCAGGCACTGTAAACAAGAGAAATGGTTTAATGGCTCCATAAAAGGCACTCTGCGCTGATAGCTGAGATTAGACCCTTTAGTAATGGATTTTTGTGTGTTGGGGGAAGGGGAGGGCTTGGCAGAGGTAAATGTACTGGAAAAGAATCTTGGAGAGACTCTGATATATCTGAAGTGCCTGGTGCATTTCTGTGTGTATTGGGAGATAGATTTAAAGTGTGACAGTGCTTTATCAGTACAGGGACCGCCTTTTCTTGCTTTTGACACAAAGTACTAACTTGGGTCACTTCAATCAGTTTAGCGCCTGGAGTTGTGGCAGTAACTTAAATATTTTTACATCCTCTGTCTTTTCATCTTGCTGTTAAGAAAATCAAGTCCCCTCTATTCAAATGCGTTCAAGAAATCTCTCTAAACTTACATTGCATATTGACAGTTTTGCTTCATTCAGTCATAAAAATGGATGTTTATTTACGAAATCAGGTTTAGAGGGTGATTTGAGAGCATAAATGTGAAAAGCCGTTTAGAAAACATGCAGCAGAAATTTTTAGGGCAGGAGATACTGTGACTCCTCAGTTACTTCCTTTTCTCTGCACTTAATATACAAATGTAGTATTAATTAGGAGACATTGGAATTCAGTGACACAAGCAAGGTTGCTGCTGTCAGTTGATTTTCTACTATATAGTAAATGCTCTTGCCCTACAAGTGTTGCCAAGAAGACATCTTTGTCTCTTTGGTCAGTGGAGTCTAGTTTGCCTGTTGTTAGCCGGTGTCATTGAATTACAAGTAATATTTCATGCCTTTAAAAAAATCTGTTTAAACCAGTTCTTCTTCATAAAATAAAATCGGATTTTATTTTGTGTTCTGGGCAGGAATCTGAAGTTTGAAAATTATAAAATAACTTTTTGCTCAAAGGAAAAATTATTTGCAATTTCATGTATAATATTGCTTATTTCTTCTTCATCTTGAATAATCATCTCCTGAACTGAAAAATACTATAAATCTTTGCTTTTATACTTGATGCAGTGCATTTCTGGGGTTTCTCAAAAGAAGTGATTCAGTTCTAGCTGTACAGAGGTGGTACATTTCCTGATTCTCAGGCTAGAAAGTATACAAATCGGTCTCCTCTGAGACAGATTCCTCCTTTAATTTCAGAGTTCTTAATAAAATTGTTCTTTGTTTGAGTCTTAAACTGGGTGTTATTAGAAACAAAATTTGGGGATTAGGCTGTTGACAGATAGCAAAGGAGAGCAGCACTTCAAAACGAGGGGTAGCAGGTTTCAGCCTTTGCAAGTTCTGTGTGAATTTACTTCGTGGTGAAATTATTTTATATAAAATCTAGGTCTGTACAACAGCACATTATATATAAACACGCAAGCTTTCTTTCTCTGCAAATATAGATATATTTATGCACAGAGAATATGCATACAGTAACGTATTATACCTTAATCAGTTTGCTGCAGATGGTAGCAGTCCTGCTTGCCTTATATCTGCATGTGGGGCTGCAGAGGATCTGCGGGCAGGGTCTGTGGATTGAGTCCGTTCTGATACCGATAAGCCTGACTTTCCCCAGTAGCTGAGATGAGGTGTTGAAGCCATCCATCTAAATACACCTTGTAAGATTGTTTGCCTTTCAAGTCGGGAGGTAGTTATCTGTAAGTAATCACTCGGGATGAAATCTTGGCCCTTGGTCACTTCTTAATAAGATCGTTATTAAGGCAGAGTGCCCGTTAACTTTAATAGGGTTGAGACTGTTCAGGGGTTAAGTAAAATGAATTTGCCGTCAGGAAGAAAGAAGTGGTGAAGAGCTGGTTGTTTGAAATGTCATTTTGTTAATTTGGATGTGTTGGTAGCTTGGTATGCTGCACTAAAATTAGATTGTATAAATAAGCAATGTTGCTTTCCTCAAAAGAAAGTGGATTGAAAACATAATACAAAATCCAGCTTAACAAAATGGTGTATGTTTAATATCTGTTTTAATAGGTGCACTATAGAGTGAGTGTCACACTTAAATGCAGGGCGACGGGTAGAGGGTTTCAGTGATGATACGAGAACTGCTTTGAATATTTGAAATTTTGTTGTTGGAATAAGTCTGTCATCTTCAGCCACACTTAAAGATGTGGTTTGAAAGGTCAAGTAACCTTCAAGAAAGCCCCCCCAAAATGCAGTAAGTATTTTTGTCAGGGTTTGGGGTTTTTTTTTGTTTGTTTGTTTTGTGTTTATTTTTTTTCTTCTGCCTCTAGAAGTGTACACTTAAGGAGTTACAGATAAAGCTTAGCATGGTGACTGTGTCAGGGGACTGCCTGAGGAAGGCTTTAAATTTTACAGCTACATTATCTTTCTGGCCGTAGTTAAGATAAAGATCTAATATAAAATCACTTTGGACTGTAATGCTTTCCCTAAATGAAATGAAGGTGTTAACCTACTTGATTTGATACACTTTACCCTGCTTATAAAGCTGGAAGGAAGGTGAGGTAAACTTTAATTAAAACTGTAGCACAGATGCCTTCTAGCACTCTGCCCTGTACCTTGCTAGGACTGTACAGTAAGCAAAATAAAACGTACCTCGCAGCCGAGGCAGCAGGCTGGAGCCGTGTTCAGTGAAAGTAATTTAATTAGTGTTGATCATGACTCCAGATGATGGTGATTTGATAAGGAATAATTTAGTACTTAACAGCCTTTTACATGCACCAACTCCATGTGGGAAGGTAAAGCAAATTGCACAAAATGAATGTGCTGCTTTCACTTGTGCCTGTGCCAGTGAGCTGGAAAACTGCCTGTTAGCAGACGTTCAGGCTCTCAGCGCTGTGATGAAATACCCAGCCAGTTCTCCGCACAGGGCTGTGGTGTGGGAGTCTCTGTACTCCCGTTATTTAAAAATAAATAAGGGAAGTAATTTTTCATAACAGATTAACTCCAAGGAAGTAGCAAAGTTAAAATTAAAAAAAAATATTAAAAAATAGAGCAGCATGGGGCCTTTGTGCGAGTATATGATACTGGCTTTAAAAAAGAATCTTGTTTCAGTTGCGTTTTAATTCTCCGATTCAAGTCAGAGCGATTGTCTACCTTTCCGTCGGAGCCTCCGTCCTGTAGTTGTGGGGCCCATCGTACACGTGGAATGTGCGCTGTGCGTTACCTGACCAGGACATGCAAGGAGAGTCAGCAGCAGAAGTTCACTAGCAGAACCTGAAACAAACTACTGGATGACAGCCTGCTTAGCAGTTATGGTGGAAAGCTGACTGGGCTGCATTTTGGCATGTTATTGAATTTGAGAATCTTTATTCAGGAAGTCTGTATGGTCTCTTACATTAGTGCAAGTCCAGGCAGTTTTATTTAGAAAGCGTTCTTTCCGTGTTGTGATGTTCACCAGTTTTCATCTCTGTTTCTTAAGTTACTGTGCTGTGCGTATGTATTTGTGTACCTGTTTTACTGTCTGCTTTTCCTTTACAATCTTTCTAGATGGTTGACTGTTACCCATCAAATATAATAGCCGGATAGCCGTTTTAGAGACAATTCTTCCAAGTTTTGTGAAAGTATGTGGCAAAATAATACAGTGCTCTCTTGCAAATGTCTCGGCTGAAAGGCAGTAGTAGTTGTCATGTAATAGGGTACTAGAGGATCCATTTGTGAGAGTCCTCTGAGCATTGCCCAACTGTGAGAAAACCTGTGGTGAGAATCTGAAATCCAGATCTTACTCGCAGATACTTAAAAATCAGTTTATTAGTGCCGATGCTTACTTCTTAGACAGCGTTTCATTTACCTCCCCCTCCCCATCGGACACATGCATGTATATGCCAGGTGCATTAGTACCAGAAAATATATAATGTGTAACAAATTGTCTTTCCTAAGTTCAGGTGCAAAGGGAGGGGCAAGATGCTACTTGATTGAATATAATAATGGCCTGATTTTGTGCTGAGGATCTCTACCAGGGACTGATGCACATACGTAGATTTCCACAGAGGCACAAGTATCTGTGTCAGGCTGGAGCGTGATGTTCAAACCACAGTGTTTTGGTGACAACATAAAAAATTGGTGATAAAATTGATCTCTGAACTCTAGGCTTCTCAAGAGTTCAAAAATGTATTTACAACCGCATTTTATTTAAAACTTGATGGGTATGTTTTCAAGCTGTAACTTACCTGTCTTTTAGTCCTTTGTCCTACTAGCTGCTTTAGATTTGTGTGTGTCAGTTGAACTTTGAATTTTTGTCTGCTTTAATTTTGGTAAAGGTTGCGTATGAAATAAGAAAAGTTGGCTGGCTTAAACTAATATGCTGGTTAACCTTGACTTTACCTTTGGCCTTTCTCTTAATCCAGACCAATTTGTGCTTCTAATTAATGCTGCGTTTCTGTCATACTCCCTCTGTTCCTTTTACCTTTTAAAAAACGATTAATAGCATCTATTATTACAATACATTAATGTCTGTATCACTTTTACTATTGAATTTGGTGAGACCAGGATTTTCTTGTGTATTTTTGAGAAAAATTAATGAAGCCATTTCTTGTGTATTATTTTCAGATGTTACTTATAACTAAAGGCACATGTAGTCATCCAGTTTCATAAGTTTCACTGCAAATTTTCATGTGTTCTGTGAGACAAAAGTATTACTGATCATGTATTTGAGGCTGACATAGGAGAAATTTATTTTGGAGTCATTTGTGTGGCACTCTTTGAAGTAAACTACTGTTGCATTTATAGCTAAAAGCTACCTCACTAACATTACTTAGAAACATTTGGTTCCTGGGAAGTATTTTGCCTTTGACAACATTTACAGTAGTTAAGCCAAATATAAGTGGGCTGTTATTTTCCTGTTAATGAGATGGGATCCTGGCCATCATTCTATTAAACAATAAAAGTGCTAATAGCCAATGCGAAGGATCTGTGGTGTCTATTTTTCAATTGACACCCGAATAAATACTTGAAATGTTTATTTCCTATATTGTTTGTAGTATTGCAGTGGTTTAATTAATCATGTGTTTAATTAGCAGTGTCTAGCTTACTTGAGAAAGCTCATTGTTAATATTGTGCTTGGATTTTAATTATTTTTTTTTCTTTCCAGTGGCTTTTCATGGTCTCCCTGTGAAAATCAAGAAGGAGCCCCATAGCCCATGTTCAGAACTTGGCTCCTCTTGCAGTCAAGAGCAACCATTCAAGTTCAGTTATGGGGAAAAGTGCCTGTACAATGTCAGGTAAAGCAATCAGGAGCATGTTTGCAGTTAGAACTGCTGATTTAAATGAGGACTGACTAAAGAGTAATAAAACCGTAATAGAGATCTTACAAAAGTTACCTCTTCAGCAGATAACAGACTGATGAGATAATGCATTTAGCTGATGAACACTGATGGAGTTGTTTACAGTTGTATCAAACACTTACATAACCATTTTAAAGCAGCGTTTTTCATCAAAATGCATATTCTCCATGGGAGATAGCCAGAGTTTAAAAACCCAGGGTGCAGGCATGAAATAGAAGGAAGGAGTGTCTTGTTTGCTGTGAGTTGTATTGAAAGTACTTTCAAAATGCATTGCACACATTAGGAAGGAGAGAGAGATCTGTGTAACAGGCAAGAGATTGGCAGGTCTGAGCAACACATTACGTATTTGACAAGTTTTGCAGATGTTACATGTGTGTATTTGTGGGTGATTAAAATTTAAAGTAGTATTTCAGTGGGCTCTGCACCTTTATTACCTATTAAAAATCAAGTTGTCTTCTTTTTTAGGGATCGATAAGAAAAGCTTTATTTATTTCTGGGTAGTGGAGGGGCTTGATACCACTGTGTTCTTTATTGACTCTTTTGGTTTGCACTTACATGTCACTCCTTCCTTTAGTGTCAGCAGTGAAGGATTTCTTATTGACATTTCAGTCTATTTCAGAATCTTTCATCTAGCTTGTGAGTTTTTATTGTCATTAATGTACTACAAAAACTGTTAGCACTTAAAGCATTTACATTTAACTTTTTGGATAGGAAAAGGGAAAAATTAAAGAGGACTGGCACCTTTGGCAGTCACAGAGGAGTGATTCTGATTTCAAAAATTGAATGCATACGTTGATGGATTTGATGGGCACTAGGGGACCTGACAAAAGGAAAGTATGCAAGTTCATGCTTACTATCTGCCTAATGTTTGCGATTTTCCTGTTTAAAAAGAGGGATGATCAAAGTGTGCTCAAGTCCTTTCCTGATTTGGGACACCTTTGAAAATAGCATCTGCGTTATTTGTAGGACCAGTATTTTGGGGGAGGGGAATCTGTCAGGAGAGGCTGCTGACATCCTAGTGTGGGTAGCTAAGCCAACACACCATTGTTTTTCTGGGTCAGATCCCTTCCCTCTAGCCGTATTGTTTTACTGTCTAACTTTGTGGTTTGTGCAAGCTCTAAAAAAGTCTTGACAGGCACTGCCACCTCTTTGTTGCTCTAGTTCCAGGTGTTTCTACTTTTATGTATTTTGTATACCTCCTGTTAAAATGTCATTGTTAAGACTGAATCCTTTAAAAATACATTTCTGTGCTCCAGAGAAGAAAATGCTGTGTTGAACCACTTGCCTTTAACATGATCTTTTTCTGTGCTCTTTGCAATGTAAAGTAGAAAATTCCTCTACCCCAGACTGGTAAATAAGGTAACTATAATAAAAAGCTTATAAATGTGACACAGGTTTACTCTGGACGTATATACCACCTTTTTTTTTCCCCCTCAGAGAGAATAACCTGACCTTCTTTCCCCTTACTCATAGTGCCTATGATCAGAAGCCACAAGTGGGAATGAGGCCCTCCAACCCACCGACGCCATCCAGCACTCCTGTGTCACCGCTGCACCATGCCTCCCCAAACTCAGCTCAGACTCCTAAACCTGACCGGGTTTTCCCTACTCATCTCCCTCCATCCCAGTCCATTCAAGACAACAACTTCCCTATGGACCACAGGTAAAACACAAAACACGTGAGGGACACACGCGGGTGGTGTTTCAGTTGTGACTGCAAGTCTTTTACGTAGGGTAGCACCAGCTTCCTGCTCACAGCTATTGCCTTTTGGACTGGGGGACCAAGGTGAAAACCAGCAAGGTTCGGAGTGTCAAAAATACGTGTTTTATGAAAGGCTAGCACCTGGCTTGGTGCACTTCAGTAGCAGTTTATATTGGCAGTGACAGTTTTAATGACCAGCTGCTTCTGTCTTGTGTGATTACAGGGTGCTAGATAATCTCATCTAGGCTCCCTTTCCCACGAAAGGTTGGACCAGATGGTCTTTCAAGGTCCCTTCCAACCTGGGCTGTTTTAGGATTCTGTGATTCATTTGAGGCTAGTAAGCCCTACAAGTTAAGGAAGTCACTAGCAGGCATGATCTTGGCTATAAATATCTGGCCTCTTGCTAAGCAGTTCACCGAAGAGATAAGTGGCCACGTTATGGCGTTACTGCTTCAGAATATTCTGTGGAAGGGTGGATCGTTTTTCCAACCGCTTTTGAAATGTAGCCTTTCAAACAAAGTAAGATGCCAACATAAACTGTGCTTAAATAACATTAGTCTGAGTAAAAGCCACAAGAGCTAGAGACTAGAATTAAAGCTTAAACTGTCCTTAAGTCACCCTGTTTTGTTTTGATACGTTAGAAGTCCCCAGACAACTGACTGTCTTTCTTAGCTCAGTTTTGCAACAGATAACGTTCAGTGGATTTCCCTGATTTTTGAGACCAAACACTTGTTTGTGGAATTCTGTTTATCCTAACCTGTATTGCATGAACCTGGTTTGGTCTGTTGTGTTGTGTGATTGCTGTATTTAAAACTTCAGCTGTATGTAAAGAAAGTTGTGTGTTCAGAAATTCGACTTAGCTTTTAAACATGAGCAAATTAAGAAGCGCCTGAAAAGGAAATCAGTTGTTGGGAGTGCGATTTGCATGCTTCTGCTCTAATAAGGGCTATTATCTCCAGGGATTTGTGCATATCGCTTCTGAAGGGGGGTGCTAGGGTTTGGATTGCTGTTTCGTGTTCTGCTGAGATAGTTTTAAATACCACCCAAGGTTATATACAAGCCCTTCTGGTGGTGAAGAAACGCTGAATCGGCCCCTTCAGCTGCCATAGTCACCATCTTTTCCCCCTCCGTGGGCTGTGGTCTAACCACGCAAGCCCCCAGTGAAGCCAGGCAGTGGTTTCGATTACAGGATGGTGCATAAATTGTGTTTCTGTATATACACCAAAGTGAAGTTGTCAGGAGACTGAGATCTCCAGAAGCTAAATGGCTTCTGTGCAGAAAGCAGTAATACGATTCTTCAGATGAAAAAATGTTTTGTTTTAGAGCAACTTGTAAAGAGAGTACTGAAGCTGTATGTCATCCCGGATTCGAGTGTTTATAGAGATTTGCATACACCTGCCCCCCGCCCCCCCATCTTTGATATTCATGTTCTTTAGGGCATTTTGCACTAATGCTTCCCTTCTGTAATAGGACTTCATGTGTTCTAGTGAAGTCCAAAACAGCTGACTCAAGCCAAAAAGATCTAAGTTTTCTCCTTTTTTAAGGAAGATACAATTGTAGTGGAAGATATATTTTCCCCATTTTCTTATTTATTTTGAATCTTCTCACTTCCTGTTGTTTGAAGGAAGTGTGTGCTTTGTATTTCTGTGAAATTCAGAGCTTCCTGACTTAAAAGGTGATATGCTACTACAATGAGTGTATGCAATGAGAGAGAAAATGTTGTTTAAACAAATGGCATACAAATGTGAGTTCATATATAAATCTGTAACTCAAAGCTTCTTTCTTTGGAACATGCATTGGTGGCATAAGATGGCATTAGTATCTAGAACATACAGCCCATACATCTTCATACAGGGCATGAATATATGAACGATAAGTGGTCCTAACAAGTACCAACAGGAATCAGATCCACTTGTATAAACAAATGGCTTGATTCCATACAAAGCTTCCAGTACAACAAGTATTATTAACTTCCTTTGAGGCTTTGTGAGTGAGCCTGTTTCTTATTTTAACTTCAAGTTGCAATTTTCTGATTCACTCCTTGACAGTTCTTAATGATAATTTCTGCTTCTTTTTTTGGCTAATGAAAAAAGGAAAAGAGGGAAATGAATGCAGTGCCAGTCAGCCTAACTGTTTCATAATACATTTGAGTTTCTAAGTTTATTTTCTGCAGGTGTAGGTGGAATTGCAAAACCCAGTGTTACAGTGCAGTACTCTTTCTACTGCAAAATCTAATATTTACACCAGCATTACAAAAATTAATTTTAACTCCACTGTTACATTGTAATAGTTTCTATCTCTGTAGCTCCCACAGTATTTGTAATTAAACTATGACAGTAAATATTTGTCAGACCAAGTTCTCAGTATTACGACAGGCATTAGTAGAGATCAAATTGTTTCAGAAACATGTACTGCATACGAGTTGATAGTCAAGGATTGTATTGCCTGTGCAGTCAAGCCCTTGCATTCTTCTTCATTCACACAGTTTTCTCCAAGAGATTGTCTGCTTTTGCTTGCAGGAACCAAAGTCAGTTCAGATCTAAAGTACAGGAAGGTGAAGAATGATTAGTTCTTGGGGTGTTTGGTTTTTTATTTATTCTATTTTTAGTGTGACAGTGAGAAATTTGCAGAGAAAGGCACAAGATTTGGTGGGTTTTTTTTAGTGTCTTGTTCATGATGAGTGATAACAGGACTAGTAAGCAGTTTGTTGCAAGAATGTTGCATCTGCTGTGGATTAGTGCAGACAATATTACTACAGTGGTGGTTACCACTACTGTGGTAATCTGCAAGAGATGACAGGAAGACTTCGTGCGCTTCATTAGGGCACGGTGGGAAAATAGCATCCTTGTGTTCTTCTCTATGCTTCCGAACTTGCAGATACCCAAGTAAATGCATTCAGGCCTTTTAGTTCAGGTCGGTATGGTTTATGGAAGAAGCAATGAGGATAGATTCTTGAGTAGTGTTGCATGTAAATGAAGTTAGTTTAAAACTGAATTCTCGTATTTTATGCCTACTGAAGAGCATTTGAGAGTAGTAAATAGCATCATGGCTTGCATGGATGACTTCTTGCATGTAGAAGTGACCAAGGGAACAGGTTAAGGCAGGAGGAGAATTCCTAGGCATTGTTTCTCTTAGCAAAAATTTGCACCCTGTCCTTTTTCAGGGTGTTTACTTTCCCTTCACATTAGGCCTGCAGTGCAGTGCCAGCCTTGCAGGTAGATCTCCCACGGCACTATCCCCAAGAGGACAGAACTGTGGACTTTTTCCCTGGAATGATTCCAGATGTTACAACAGACAATACTCTTTATTCAAAATGTTTGTGTTTGTTGTGGTCAGAATGGTTTCTGTGTGACAGCAAGAATGGTAAGAGTAAATTAGAGCACAAGCCATATGTTGCTAATACTCGTGAAAGAACAGAGAGCTCTCTACCTAAGCATCTGTAGTGTTACTGTGGTAGAATGTCAGTCTTTCTACTGATTTGAAGGTGGTGCCTTTCCTCTTTGCCTCTTCTGTTGAGAGAAGTTACTGAAAGCAAAAGAGGGTGGTGATGGGGACAGGTCTTAGAGCTGGTATTAATAGCTGGGGTGTTTGTTTCTTTGCTGGTTGCTGTTCTACAATGCAAGTCATCCTGGTGGCAGCATTTGTCATGATCATAAGCAAAATGTTTGCTGCTGAGAAAGTGATACAGCCAGTAGTCATGACCTGTGAAGATCTTTGGGAAATGGAATGTAGCTCAAGTCCCTTACATGACCTCTCTAACTTGTGTCCTAGATTTCGCCGCCAGCTCTCTGAACCTTGCAATTCATTCCCACCTTTGCCTGCAATGCCAAGGGAAGGACGTCCAATATATCAGCGCCAGATGTCTGAGCCAAACATCCCTTTCCCGCCTCAAGGTTTTAAGCAGGAGTACCACGATCCAGTTTATGAACACAACGCTATGGTTGGCAGCGCAGCCAGTCAAAATTTCCCCCCTCCTCTGATGATTAAACAGGAACCTAGAGATTTTGCATATGATTCAGGTAGGTGAGACTGTCCTTTAGTTCTGCATAGTAAGACTCATCATAAATGAGTCCAAGCCAGTGCTATTGATGTTTTGATCATATGAATTGAAACTTGCTCTTTGGCTTCTCAGTCTCCCAAAGTAATTTATGTCTGAGATAGCTTACAAAGTAGTAAGATTGCTACATAGTACAGTGTGACTCGTGCCACTGTTGCTTGCTCTGTAAAGGATTTTGTTTTCTAGAACTCTGTCCAGAAAATGCACACGTTAAAGAAGCTGCAGAAGTAGAAATCATGGGTGCAAAATTGAGCTTTGCTTAAGAGAGGGTTTGTTCTGTACCATCTCATCTCTGACCTCTGAATTTGCGTGCTGGATTTTACAAGCTCTTTCATTTGTCTGCCAGAAATAGAGGACTCTCTCCTCTTGCTTGCACTACTTTAAATCAGGAGTAGCTCCACTGAAGTGGGGTTTATACAGCTATAAAACCAATGAGGGAGAAGAATCAGCCAAATTGGTGTCAGCTTCTCAGTTTGTGCATACTGCTGTGTTTTGTGGAGGTACATAATCTGGGATGCCAGGTTGCTGATGTAGAGAATACGCTGTTGCTATTAATAATGTTTATTATGATTGTGCTTATAGGGCAGCTGGAATGGAGCCTTATTGCTCTACTGACAGTACAAAACAGAGGAGATGGTGGCAGAGCCTGCTCTCAATAGCTTCTGGTCAAAATAGAAAAGATAAGGGATAGAAAGGATAAAAACATAAATCAAGGGAATACCATTGTAAATGGTTGCCACAATTTAAACATAAATATTTACATTATACTTGGGAAAAGAGAGAATTAGGGAAGCAAAAGAAAGAGTTTAGAGTACCAGGAAACAAAAAGAAGGAAGATGGAAGGGTGTTAAGGAGAGAAGCCGACTGTAAAACAGAATGGAGTGGGCTAGATGGGGTAGACAGTTGATCAGTATGGAGCCAAGAAAATAAAATCAAAACACGTGTTTCAGTCTAAGTGATTTCTGCAGCTTCTCTTCAGTCTCTGCTTTTTTCCTGCTTTGTGTGTGCCACACTGAAAGGGAGGGGTTTCAGCGAGTCCCTGCTGTGCTTCTGGAGGAGAGTACATTGCTTTCATACACGTCCACGCAGAATTGAGCAGGGGGAATGGGCAGCCCTGTCTGACTTGAGTCTGATTCTTCTTCTGGATGCTGCAGTACCTGCAGTGCTTTCCTGCTGGTTCAGTCTCTGGCTAGATGCTTTTGCACTTTATTTCCCAGAGGCTACATGACAGCTGAGTTGAGGTCTCCTTTCAAAGCTTAGCCCATGACAAACTATTTTGCAATTTGATACAGTGTAGAACTGGGTTTTATTGTCTTTTCAATAGCTGACTTAACATTGTCTGTCTAGTGGGGTATTTTGTGTTACTGTTAGTGTAAAGTGCTTGTTTTAGAGTTGACCTCTATGTTAGAACGGGGAAGTTGGGAAAGTAGAGCTGCTTTCTCCTCCCTTGCTCTTGACAAGCAAAGAGCCAATCCTTAGGCAAATTTGAGTTAGGCCTAAACAGGGAGGGAACCAGAGGTGAAATACTTCTCCAAGTTGAAATACAAGACAAGCTGAAAATAAGTTCAGATTACAAGAATCAGATCTAGAACTAGGCCCTATCATTGATGAATGTTCTGAGATACATGGTGGTATGTACGTATCTCAGACTAAGGATACAGTTGTGTATCCTCAGTCGTACAGGGCAGCATGGGAGAGACTGTCTGCATAGTTAATGTAGCAATGGATAATAAATGGGGGACTGCAGCTTCAGGCACTGCCAGTCCCTTGCAACCTTCACAAGCACCGTTATTCATCCTGCTAAATTAAAGGCTGAAAAAAGGTCCTTTTGTAAGCATGCTTCATATTTGGCTAGGAAGTGGGATCTCCTTATGGTGTACTATTACTTTAAATCTGGGTTGCCTGCTAGCATTTATCTTTCTTTGGAATATTCTTTAAAGCAGGAAATTTTATTATTCTGAAAGGAAAATGTGCAAACTTGTATCCAATTCCGTCATGCCTGCCTTTTTTTTTTTTTTTTCTGCCGGCAAGAACATTCCACTCTATAGTAATGATGTTCCAGCAAAATTGTTGTTTCTTTTGTAGATGAATAATTAGTTTTTAAAAATGTAATAGCTGTGTAACCAGTGGTCATGAAAAATTAATCTGTTGGTATCAGGAAGTACTTTTATTGGCCTCAGAATCACTGCAT
This sequence comes from Falco naumanni, assembly GCF_017639655.2. Classification (NCBI taxonomy): domain Eukaryota; kingdom Metazoa; phylum Chordata; class Aves; order Falconiformes; family Falconidae; genus Falco; species Falco naumanni. The sequence goes on from NC_054057.1 coordinate 31,898,632, forward strand.
TTAAGTTGACACATCTGTACACTCCGTAAATTGCAGTCAACAACTGTGGTCTGTTGATATTTTGTCTTGTTACCATCTGTTCTCTAGAAACCATCATTTTCCATCCTTGCTAAGAGTACATTAAATAACCCCTTAGGAAACATAATGTATTTGTCACTGATTCATTGATTTCATTTTTCACCTATGGATATTCAGGGAAGAGGGAATGCCGAAGTGAAAAGTCTTTTTTGCATGGTATTTTATTGCAGCTCAGATAAGAATATAGAAACATACTTTAAAAGTTCATTGTAATACACAGAGATGTTCCTTTTGGGATGTTTTTGAAAGAGCCTCATAAAAGTTCATTGCTTTTGTGCAGTATACTTTGTGGGATGCTGGTGAATGAAAAGCATTATTATGGAATGATTATAACTCTATTAAAACATGACATTAATTATGACATGGGAAATGGCAGATCAATTAGTTGTAATTGTAATTGCAGGTATGCAATTTCTACTGCAAAATGTTTGAGATAATGGAAAAAGAAAAATGTCAACAGAGTAGAAGCTTTTCCTTATCCATCTACACCTCGAGAAGTCACAGTGCATCATACGTGTTCAATCGATCAGACCTTAATTTTCTGACATGGATTTTTTTTTTTTTCCCATGGCTACCAGTCGGATGTATTTAGTACTTGATGCTATATCTAACGACTTGAAGCACAAAGATGCAGTTAAGGACATAGAGAGCTTTGATTTTCCATTATTAATGAGTATACTCCAGAAGGCTTCCCAAGATCTTTGTTTACAAGGACTAATAGTTGGCATTCCTGTACAATTAGCACTTCTAGAATTCAGTTCATGTACTTGGGTACTTAAACAAAAAGGCCAAACAAGATAACTCATCTGTTCTGAGCTTTATTTTTAAGCAACATCTTTGCAGGCTTGATCCTCTCAACATAATGTGGCGTATTTGCAAATATGCTAACATACAATGGTAGCTATGCATGTACATGTATTGATTAATACTAAAATTCTAGTTTTAAAATGACATCTTAAATTATTAAGTTTAAATATCTTCTCCCCCTGCCCCCGCCAATTGAAAAAGTTATTTTGGTTGGAAAGTTATTTTGTGACCATGTGTTTGGGAACTTGAAAATGTGTTGAACAGTGGTGCTAGAGGTAAGTAGAGGAGGAATTGTTGTTTGCATGTACTTATTACTGATTGCCAGGAATTTACCTGTTGAAGTCTAGATAGATTTAGTGTTTTCTAAGCACGTTAGAGGCATTAGCAGGGATATTCTCACAGTTACATTTCAGGGTAGCCTCAACATTAATACACTTGAATGGACCTTAGAAAATTTGGTTTCTCTCCCTGTTGCTTTCCAAGTTTTCTTCCAAGATACTAGTCGCATCACGTAAAGAATGAACAATCCAGATAGAATTATTAGCCACGTCTTGTTGAGTTGCGCATCCCTTTAATTCCTGAGGCCTCACAAGCGAATAAATACCTTGTGTTGGCCTCCATATGTGAACTACCCCTCTGTTAAACAGAGGGATGAGTGGAGGCAGGAGGGACACAGCAGAGATACTTCGGATACCCAGTCAGGAATGGATAATTTCTAAAGAACATTATGTAATACATATGTTCAAAGCTTAGCTGCTAGAACCTTTCTTTGTATTTCTAGCCGAGGAAGTACAGGAACATCAGATGAGGGTCCCTGTGCATGCACTGCAAAAATAATAAGTAAAATGAAAAATCTGGCAGAAGCGACATGACTACTTTGCAAAACTTCATTAGGGCTGGAATGGGCTTTGTTAGGGCCTAAAAGGGACCATCTAGCTGTATTAATCTTGAGGTCATCTTTCCCTTTCTTGAAATGTTCTGCTTCATTAAGTACACAACTTCCAGCCTCTGTTACAAATGAAGTAGGGGCTCCACCTGCAAAGATGTTTACAGCAGGGCTCTCCCTCCCCTAAACAATTTTGACCTGTGCAGTCAAGAGGCAAGAATGCCAAGACAAAAGGCTGTATCATAATTCATTTGCAACAAAGGAGTTGTATCAGAGTTGTGCAGGAAGTTGTAATTATGACACTTCTTAACCTCCTAAATTTGCTCTTATAGGTATAGGATGTTGTTAGTATGCTAACATTCCTGTTACAAATGTGCATTTATCTACTGACTGGGAACAGAATAAAAAATAAGAGTCCTTTCAAATACCTCATGTGGTGGTTTTTGAAAAGCAGATGAATGTGAATTAATGTGGAAAAAGATCCCTAGTAGTTCATTCTTCCTTAGAGATCAGCTGACATGTCCTTAAATTTGGGAGTTTGCAGAACAGTGTAAGAGAATGTGTTGAATTAAAACTTCAAGGGGAAAAAGAAGTAAATTTATTTCTTAGAATTATATTTAGTTGCAGATTGCTTTTTTCTTTTACTTTTTAAAACAACATTTGTATATTCTATTGTACTTCTTGGAGGTAAAGTTTAGACATTTGGAGATGCTAGTATGAAGGATAAAAGGAACTCTCAGCTGTCAGAGTCAGTGCAGATTTGCTTTTTCCAAGATATTCTTCAGTGCATTGACCAGTGCAGCATTTAAAATGACAGCACTCATGGTGCTTCTGCTACTGTCTTTAATTATATTGGCTAATTTTTGTACAGTGCTTTGAAAACATAAAACGTTGTATGAGTGCTAAGTATTATTACTACAATTATTCCCCTGGGAGATTATTTCAGAGACTAAATAGACTTCACAGTTAAGAAAAATTTCTTGATCGTAAGCCTAAATTTTCCCTTTGATCAGTTTCATTCCCTTGCTCGTAGCTACACATCTTTGGCTCATCGTAAAACAATTCCTTGGTATTAATGTACCACCTCTAAATCTCTGTAGACAGCTTACATGTATACTCTCAGTCTGTCTCTGTGACTTGTTCTTGAGGTCTTGCTTCATAAGTCCTCCAGCTGCTTAATCTTTTCCTCAAATTATCTCTAGGTTCCCGCCCGCCCCCCCCCCCCCCCTTTTTTTTTAATAGTGAGACTGCAAATATTTGCAGTGGTTTTGAACATAGTTTTATAAAACGCGCTGTGATGCAGAACTGACTCCATCATTTTCCTGTATATGGTGCTTCAGTACATGCATCTCAAAACTGCATCTCCTTATGGCCTTAAAGGAATTCTTTTAACAGAGTACAATTTTTATCAATGAAAATCCGGCTGGCATAAAGGCAGGAGGGGCAAAGGGATAGGGGTTTCCTCTTGAGTTCAATAGGTTTAGGAAGTCTCCCCCCACCTCATTTTTGGTTTTGCAGTTTTCCTGAGTCTCACTTCTGTGGTTCAAAACGTTTCATCCTGTTTTTTCAGGAGCTTGTCTGCTGTGTTGCTTCAGTGAATGAGCGTGGATTTTGTGGTAGTTAAACTGCACAGCTCTTTGTACTTGCCCTTAAAACACATAAACACAAATCTGCTGTTGGATGGTGTGACAGTAGAAAGTAAGAGCATCTGAGGGGGAGACTTTGGAAACCCGGACTTCAGAAGATTGCTATGAAAGGCAGAATTATAACTTTTCACTTGCTTCCCATCTAGCTGATTTCCTCTGTTCACTAATTCTGTCTGAAAGAAATCTGTAGTTAGAATTCATTTTTGTTATACTACCTTCATGAATGAAGGAAAACCCGAATACCAAGTTAATGTGAGCATGTAGGCAAGAGACCATGCATCTCTTTTTTTCTTTTAAACCAGACAATACGATCTGAAAAATTGTCCTGTAGTCCCTGTTTTTTAAAGAAATGGATAAATATCCTCTAAATCTACAGTTACAGTAAGTGGCACTGGCTAATGATTTGATTTGAGGATTGAGAGCGCAGTCTGGATTTACTCTTTGTGCATTAACGCAGGTCAAATGGACACAGGCTGCATTTTAAATCAGTAATGGAAGGCTGAAGCCTGCCTTAAACCAATCACATCAGCCTTACCCAAGACTGATTGATCCCGAGAGACCGAGCCCTGTGAGCATAGCTTTTATATGAATGGACTCTGTGCAGCCTGAAGTTTCATTCATAAAATGGATGCTGAAGGGGAGGGGAAAAAAAACAAAAAAAACCAACCCACACTCGCCAAACCCTGGAATGTCCATTTATGCGGAGCTGAAGGGTGTAGTGTTCCCTCAGCTGCTGCTTTTGCCAGTTGCCTTAAAGTAATGATTAATGCGCCTTGGCCCTGCCTGCCTGTAACCTGACTCCATTTATGGCCGTGGTGTGTTTCTAATGTATAGTGAATGAGAAGGCTATATTCTCAAATCAGAAACATAAACAGGAACTGGTTGGTCTGAATTCCATTCAAATATGTCACTTCAGCCGTGCAGTGTTTGTCCAACTTCAATTTTACAGGCAGGGGATGGGGCGGGGGAGAAAAAGCAACACAGACATTTTTGCAGTAAGATCACCAACAAAAGGAGCGAGGGAGAGAGAAAGTACTGCTGCCTTTTGTTGGACTCAAAGAGCAGCGATGTTTAAAATACATTTTACAGTTACTGAGGTTAATAAAAGCAAATAAGAGATTTTAAAGTATGCTCAAAAGATCAACTCCATGTGGAATTTCAATTCAGAGCTGAATGTATGAGCCTTTGTTTTCCTGTTCTGCTGTATAAAAAGTTACATATCGCCTAGACAGGCTGTTGACATCTGGTCTCAGAAAATGCATTAGATGTTGTCATAGATCTAAAACCCAAAGTTGTGGAAAGGAAGATGTTTGCTTAAGGTTTTTTTTCTGTATGTGTGTAATAATTCCACTTAGACGTGAGCTGGTAGGGCCAAATCTCATTCTCTGGTAGGTTTTTGTGGAGTGAGATGTAAGAAATTAAATGTTAAGTAGCTATTTTTTAGAAGGGCATGTATGCGTATCTATGAGCACACATACTTGTAGATTCTTTTTTTTTTTTCCCTAATTGCTGTTACAAAGGCTAGTGACAGACAAAACAATGAACAAAACCTTCCATTCTGAATGTTTTTAAACTGCATAATGATTTGGGAAAAGAATGCTTAATTTTTACATTGAATATTGGAAAAGATAGTGGCTTTTTTCACCCATGTAACTTCAGTGTACCTACATTTTCATGCTGTATCTGCTAATAAAAAAAATGCTGACTTTTGTATTGCTAGGATTTTACCAGTTTGTAGGACTCTGTTGTAATTACATAGATTCTGAGGGGATAGTCCTTTTAAAAGTGGTTGAACTAAAACCTGATCTACCAGCATCCGAGTTGTGAAATATGCTTAAACAATTCCTGTATAGGGAGATTGTTACTGGTTCTAGTATTTCTACCTGAATGTCTCTTTTTGGAGAGACATACAAGTTTTAATCTGAATGTGTTCTGCAGATTTACAAAATCATATGTTTCATGACCAAAAAAAAACATTTGGTATTTCTCCCTGCAAAACACACATCATGCATTTTTCTTAGTGATGCCTGGTTGCTGCCTTAGCCACTTGTTGCAATCTAGTTTGAAGAATTGCCTTTCTTACCTAAAAAAACCTGTCTGTTTTCCAGTGACTTCAGTTGCTCTTCACCCTTGAGCTGGTCAGAGCTTCTTGGTGGTGGTAAACAGCTGCTTTCCACCAGGAGGCTAAATATGTTTCAGTGGTGGGTGAAGCACTTCTTTGTAAACAGCTTGTCAGTGCTCTTAGAAATCAATGAACAGAAAAGTTACTTGCAGTGCGATTGTGATGTTTTAAGTTTGAGGACAAAAGTATGATGTGTTCTAGCTTGAACATTTTATTTTTAAAAGGCTACCTTTGTCTCTGCACTTGGTAAGAATATCTCCATTGCACCAACCACCTCTCCGTGTACCAGAGAAATGCTTGTATTGCTCAAGGAAGCGCTGTGCAAAGCTCTGCAAGGCACCCAAGCAAGGACTGGCGTACTCACAGTGTGTAACAAAGGGTCAGGCTGACATGTGAGTGAGGTGTGGGAGCTGTGTTGGTCACAGATACCCGAGGGGCTTGTGCATGCCCTTCTGTGCCCGGTAGCACAAAGGGAAGGGATCTGCGTGTGCTGTATTTCTTGCCTGTGGGAGGACCAGTGGCACAGCACACTTAAGTCTGTTTGTATAGATATACCAACTCTGGATTGCTGAAATAGGAGCCAAAACCCATGTAATTACTTTTCAGACCAAAAGGGCAATTGAGGAGGATACAATGTAAGTTAAATTAACAGGACTGGCTGAGTCCACTGCCAGTGGAGTCCCTCCAAATTTTTTGGGAACTGCTCCTTTGGGAACAGTTCCTTTTGAGAACTGTTCTTAATAAGACTTAGTTGGTGGTAAAGTGTAAATCAAAAAAGAGGCAGGCAAACAGTAAGAAGGCTCCAGTTTTAGTGTCATCACTTTGTTTTATACCTGTAAGGAAGTAGGCAAGTTTCACGTATGAGTTGAGGTGTTTCATGAGTTTGAGTGACTTGTTAGCAGGCTGGCTGCATAAGGCAGCCGCTCGCCAGTACACTGTACCAACCACTCACCTGAGCTGCCACGGGGAGACCAAGGACAGGCAGGTGGCTCAGCTTCTTCAACCACCCTGTTCCAGATTGTACGTGCCTGCTAAGCCTTGGCCTCCCTGTCTCTCTGCAAGTGCACGTACACAGTGCAGTACCTCTGGATTGCATTGTGCTTTGTCACATCACATGTTCATGGGTAGTGAGCGCCCTGCGTCTCCAAATCTTGATGTTGATAAAGTGAAGGAAAAAGTTAATTCAGAGTTACAGGGTAGTGTAACAATGTGTCCTTTAGTTAGGAAGGCTGTGTAAGGTCAGAAACAGGAATGGCCAAAGAATAAATCCTGGATCGGGTTTCCAGTTCCTGCTTTGCTCTGTGTCATTCAGGAGAAGACAGTCACTTCATCCCATTGCCTGCAGAAGCTTCATCTTCCCTATGCCTCATGTGGCTAGGGATGCAGGCTGAAATTCTGTTTCTGTGCAGGGTGTGATTGTGGGTCTGAAACCTGGTCCATATCTCTGAAAAACGATTGAAAAAGAGGATTTAAGGATTCATTACCTGCTTTGAGTTATACAGGGCTGAGACAACGTAGCCCTTTAAATTCTGATCTGATAATTAATGTGAAATACTTCTTTACAAAGGGACCCACTCAGTTGTCTTACTCGATAATGAAACCTAGAACCTGTGCTTGGTAAACTCAGTAGCAGATTTTTCCTGTCCTGAGGAAGTCTGGGCTTTTTCTGTATGCATGTATTTTAACTAAGGCCCAGGCAGAGGTTATTTCTAGTATTTTACTCTGTGACAGTCCCAGATGAGAAGGCATTTCTGCAGTCTCTAGATTACATGTAATTTTAAAACAACACCTACTGGGAAAAAATGGTTTCAAATCAATGTGATAGAAGGACCATGTTCATTCTTTTAAGATGATTGCTATGTTGCTGTTAGCAAGAGGAGCAATGAAGAAATGACCTCTTAAGTATTCAAAATTAATAAGCAAAGATAAGTTAGGTTTTTAATGTCTCCATATTTTTAGTTAGCTTGATCTTTTTAAAGGGACTCTGCTGTTCTAGAGATGATGTACCTTTACAATATGAAGTACTTCATTAAAAGTCTGAAGGAATATGCCTGTTGTGTGTCCTAAATGAAGGCGCAGTTTTCTTTTGCTAAAAGGTGATAGAATCAGTCAGCTCAGACACTTGGATCCTGCCCTTGCTTCTGTCTTATTAGTTGTCTTGAAACAATGCTTTAAGGAGAAGAAAACATATAATTGCTCTGTAATTTCTGCACTAAAATGTTTTCTTTTGAAGTAGCTCTGCTTAGCTTGTAAAAATACTTCTGGGTCTTAGTCAAGCATTTAGTACAATTTAAAACTGCAACACTAAATTTCATTGGTTGGACTTTTTATTAGATAAGGTAGAAATGAAAGCAGCAGGCAATTTAATTAGCAGTAATTTTTCTGGGCAAGTCATTACTTTGATGAACTTCAGAGCAATGTTTATGGCTCCTAATTAACCATGTTAGTCATTTGATTGAATAATCACTTTGGAAATGTTTCTACAATTTGATTAGAGTCTGACCCACTCTGATAGTCATAAATTAACTGATAGCACTTTAGGATAACAAGACTCTAGTTACTTTACGAGAAATAAACTCTTCCTTGCTGTATTCTTCAGTCCTCTGTGGACTGTTTAAGCACAAGCTAACCAGAAGATTAAGTAATGTTGGTACAAACAATGCTTGCCTTAAAAAGACTCCAGATGTTAATTATAATTGACTTAGGAGCATGGGAGATGAAACCCCAAATTGGCTAAGAACACAATTTCTGGGATGTGTGCATAATTCTTTATTCTGTACACTCTGCTGTATCACTTTGCAAGAGTGGAGTTCATGAGTCAAAAATGGTTTTGCTGCCAATACTAGTGAATTTTTACCTAAAATAGAAAATAGCATCTGTTTCAGTTTTACAACTTCCTCCTTTTTTACGTAGATTTTTCCATTCTTCTTAAAATTCAATCTACTTGTTAACATGAATGATTCCTTGCAGGTGAGCCACTACTTGCAGCCTTGACTTCTGGTCTATAGAGCTATACTTGACTCAGGTGATCGCTGAATCACTGATTCGTATCTTTGATCAGAACAGCTGCCTGAGAGGTTAGAGATTGTGCAGGCCTGAGGGGACGGCACTGAGTGTTCCAGTGAGAGTGGAGGTGATGAAGAGTTAGGCAGGGATGTGCAAGAGAGACAGTGGACTGTTACAGGAAACTTACTGCCCTGTGTTTCACTTGTTCTGTGAAGTCAGTGTAAAACCTCATTTTCTTATCCTGCCAAATCTTTGATACTCATCACTAGTCGGAGAACAGTGAAATTTGGAATTTCTGTCTGTAACAGTCTGAAAGAGTTGTTGAAAAACAATGTCTGGTCTTTCAACCTCCGTTTGCATCTCTTAAAGAGTTGCAAGTTACTGGTAACAGGTTGCATAGCTTGGGGTAGGAGTTTATCACAAGATCAAACAGACTTTGTTAAGCAAGACTTTTGATACCCAAGAAGTGGGTTAAACATGGTTTAGAAGGGCAAACATTTATGGTCTATTTCTGTTTGCAAGTCCCAGTGCACAGGATGTGGTTACTTGAGGACAGTGCAAGGCATGAGGAAAAAAATAGAAAGACCTTTAAAGAACACCATTTTCATTAGTTCTGTTTGGTTTTCCTCATTCTTCTTACAGATTTGAGTAGAGGTGGGGAAAAGCAAATAAATATCTGTATTACTTAGAATATACGCAGTAATTTTTTGGGGGAAGTGGTGTCTTTTTGTTTAAGGATGTACCAGTGGAGGGTGAAATTGACGCATCTTAATTCCTAGATTAAATGCTTAGCAATTACAGAAAATTTCATTAACCCTTCAAATCCTTAACTAGAGTCTAAAAAGCAATATCCTACTCTAAATTCATTTTGACATTCCTTGTGTTACTGCAGCATTTATAAATCTCCAGTGTGACGGCAGGCTTTTCTGTGCAGTTGATGTGAAATTAGTTACAAAGATAGAAGTACAATCACGGGGTTTAAAATGCTCGTACTGTCTTGTGTGGACTTTTTGGTCTGTGAATAGTCTAAAGTGTAATTGTCATGGAAGTCAGCTTTTAGCAAAATTAATTACAATAAGGGTTTTACTTCAGGTGCCTATGTGAGATGGGATCTTTGATCCTCATGTGATTTTTCTCCTCTTCCATGCCTTGTGCATGCTGCTCCAAAGTGCTGACTCTGTGTTGACAGGTTCCCCCTCGCTGTAACTTGCATCCTTTTTGTTGCTCTTCTGCCTGCAGCCTGTCTCATTGATAACCTGCACACTTTTAATTCCAGACAACCTTTTGATTAGCATTGTCGTCTTCTCCTTTCAGAAGTGCCTAGCTGCCATTCCATTTACATGAGGCAAGAAGGCTTCCTGGCTCACCCAAACAGAACAGAAGTTAAGTTTTCTATTATGTATCACTTTTGTATGAAGGAATGTGGAAAATTAAAAAGCCTGGAGGGTTTTGGGGTTCACTGGTTTAATTCTGCTGCTGGGAAGACTTGCATCATCTTTCCCTTCCTAGTCTCAAGTTTCTGATGCACTGATTTTTTTTATTTTTTTTATTTTTTTTGTAGCTTCTTTTAGTGCTACAGGTTGGTCAGGATAGAAGCAATGTTATGAATTTAGTCATTGTGCTTTTCAAGGCCTCTAGCAGTTGAAAGGAAGAGACGCTTAAAAAATTATCCATTTCACCATTCTGTTTAAGTGATATTTTTCCAGGTTATTTGTGTGACAGGCTCAGTTAACTGTTAAGTAATCCATTTTATATTTTAAATTCAGTGAAGGGTTTTGGCTTTTGCTGTTAAAAATTTTGCAATGTGTTGATGCTGCTTAACCCCAAATTCTACAGCCGTGTGATACGTACCAAAACTCCCAGTGACCTCAGTAGGGCAAAACTTAGATCATTGTCAAAATTAGTAATTCTGAGTAAAAGTAGTTTGTATGTATTAAAAATAAGAAGGCCAACAGAACAAAATAAAAATGAATGTTGGAAGAGAGGTTGTACCATGCACTCCTGCTTGGGTGTATCTTTCTTGTCAATATGTGATTTTTTTTGTTTGTTTGATTAGAGTTTATTTGTTTTTCTTCCAAGGGACAAACTTCACAAATGTGAGGGAAGTTGTTTTTGAAATTGATGAAAATTCAGACAGATGTGTGAATTGGAGTCCTCTAGTAAGACTTCATTCACTATTAAAAAGAAACAACTAGAAAGATAACAAATCTGGCTAAAAGGCCAAGTGCTTCAAGGGGTGGAATAAATTTAGAAAATAGAAATGGAAGGTAGAGTTTCACAAGGAGGGTAAAACAGGAAATGGAAATTTATAACAGTCTTGGTATATGAAATTATATGAAGTATAAAAAACTTGTCAAGGGAGGTGAAAGCCATCGGAGAAAAATCCACGATCAGCAGGGAGGGTTAAGGTCAACAGATTTGAGGTTTAATCACAGTACAGATAGGGAAAAAACAATCTGAGCCATGTTATGTACTTGTAAGTACTTGGAGGTGGTAAAATTGTTACGAATTATGTAGAAAAAGAAGTGATGTTCTATAAATACTTGTTTTCTGTATTTGGAATTCAGTCAACATGGTTTTGTGGAATAAAGGTCGTGTCAAATCTGATTCTATTCTTTGCTGAGATTAAAAGTTTGCTTGATAAAGGTACTTGTATCATATAGTTAGGCTTTTTATGATGTTCAGTTTGCTGCTGCGTTAGATTCTGATTAAGAAGTTAGCACAAAGTAGTGTCAATGAAGTACACATTAAATACATTAAGACCTGGCCAACTGACAGATCTAAAAGTGGCTGTCACTGGGCAATCATCTCTGAATAGATTGTTTCTATTATATTTCTGCAAGAATTGATATCAGGAGTGTTGCTATTCAGTATCTTCATTAAAGATACAGGATGAAGTTAATAGATAACTTCATGGCATAAAGATAGGCAGAGTGGTAAATAACAGGCAGGACAGGTCAGTCACACAGAGCAACTTGAATTGTGTGGTAATCTGGGCACGTGAAACCAGATGAGGTTTTAATATGCTGAATGTAGACGAGGCCTGTGGAACCGGGAAAGAGTTTGTTGGAAAAAATGATTTTTGAGATGGGCCCTCCTCCTCTTCAGATTCACAGTGGGAAACCAGCCCAACCAAACATTGCAACTGTATGGCAAAAAGACCTTCTGTAATATTTGTACAGTCAAAAGGAGGGTCACAGGGAGGCAGGAGAGGAGGAGATCCTATGTCTCGCTAAGAAGCACTGGTGAGGCCGATACTGGCAATGCAGTACAGTTCTGATTAAGCAAAACATTAAAATAATACTGAAAAGTAGGGAGTGTGTACAGAAGAGTGCTAGAAAGAATGCAGGATTGCAGAGAATGTCTTTTAACCACAAAAATTAAATTCTACAGTATGATCTTAATTGGAGGAAACATCAGGTGAAGGGCTTCTGTGAGTGTGAGGAGGAAGAACGGGCAGGACTTTTTTAGTCTCAGAGGGAGAAGACCTGCAGGAACTAATGGTTAAAAGTCAAAGCCATGCTAGTTCAAACAGGAAATGAGACAAACATTTTGGAATAAATCATAGAGAAAAATGGGTGCGTTTTCATTTTTGCAGGTGGAGATTAACAGTCTTTTGGGAATGCACACATTAATTAAACACCCCTGTACTGAGGCCAAAATGTTGTGATTGGGCGGTGTGTAAAGGATGTGGGATATTAATCTGATTCCTCTATGACTTAGTGTTCCCTCTGGCATTAAGCCTATGATCTCTTCTTTCTCCATGCATCTTTTATATAAACACCTCTCTCTTTTTAACTTACAGGCTGTATGTATGAAAAGGGACCTAGGCAGTTTTATGATGACACTTGCGTTGTTCCAGAGAAGTTTGACGGTATGTATGACACATCTTTCTTTTTCTTGTGTGGGGAGATGAAAAAGGAAGAGATGAGGGACTTTTCTCCGTTGCTGATCAAAAAAGCTTGGTAACGTTCCAATTTAGGATTCCTTAACACACCATTTGCGGTGCGCCCAACCAAAGCTGACCTTTGCCTCTTGAAACCAAAGTCTCGTCTTCAATAGGATGTCATTCAACTTTTGCCAGTGAAAGATGCTGTATCCAGAGTTGTGGCAGAGGAGCTCAGTTCCTGTACTGTTGAGAAGTAATAGGAGGATTTCCATTGCACTGATGATCACATACCACTGCTTGTTTCAGATTTAATGAAAAGCTCTTCTTATAATTAACAAAACGGTGGAGAAAGCAGCAGCTTTGGTTTTACTGAGGATTAAGCCTCTTGTCTCGCTGTCTGTGAAGTGATGAATAGTGGGGAGTGAGTGTATAGGGCATTTTTGTGTTTGTGTCAATGTATTTGCACTAGGTTAAACATCGTACTAGTGGTTTATTTTTCAGTGGGATTGATAACAAATCAATGATCTTTTCACAACACTACCCATTACAACAGATTTTTTTCAAGAGGGATTCTGAGGTCAATTATAATAAATGACCCAAATTATCCTCAGTTACTCTGATGTAAAATCAGTTTCCTGGTGTAAGCCAGTTTATATCAGATTTATTTCATTATAGACAAAGTAGATGGACTCAGTATTTCTCGCTAGTGACTCTGTATAGCCTGCAACTTTGGGAAGTAATTTGGACACCAATTACTTACGTTTCCTAGAGTGGCTTCTCTGTGTTAGTGTATGTATTTCCAGCTTTATTTATTTTAGCAGGAAAGAGTAGATAATTTCTGATAAACTTGTGAACAGCTTTCTGACCATAGCTAAAAGTAGAGCTGGAGAACTCTTGAGGTTTTTTCTCTTGTTTGTTCTCCCCTGAGAATCACTTGCATGGATTATAAAACTGCTGCACGCCTCACATCATTTGTTGCATTTGCTGAAAAATGGGAAACTCTAAAATGAAAGTAAGACAAAGTATTACACATTCCTAATGGAAGTATTATGTGCATTTCAGAGTTGGTAAGGAATAGGAAGAAATAAATAGAGTATTTTAAATAATGATAGATGTAACTGAAGATTTCTTAGTCCAGTATTGCATTGTCACTGGATTGGCATGTTCACTGAAAGGGTGATTTATTTAAAGTCTACTTTATGCCCAGCTTTGGAATGTACACTAACCCACCCACCCCACCCCACTCCCCCCTTTTTTTCAAAGCACATTGTGTCAGGGCTTTTTCTTCCCTCAAAATGACTGTGGACCTGATCTGTTTTCAGTACCACCAGCAAATTCATATTTACATTTCTTGGAATAGGTCAGACCCTGTACTGAAGAAGTTAAAACTCTTCAGGAGTAGGGATTGTCTGTGTCTTTCTTGAAAATCCTTTTTGTTTGTTTGGGTTATGTACAGGGAAGGAATTGAAAATGGAGAAGAAACACAAATAAAGTAAAAGAAATAAATGTTTGGAAATATTTGTGTTGCAGTCTGTTGCTAGGTTCTATGACTGTCCATTCAGAGAACACCTTGTACTCTAGAAGATTGATGTTGTGATACAAATAGGTGGGTTTATACTGCTAGCATGATGACTTTTGAGGAAAAAATAGCAGATGTGTCATCATGTTTTGGTCAGTAAAGCAAAAGCGGAATAAGACCAGGACTAGTCTTGATGTTTCAGAAGTAGATTCTCAGCTGCTTCATTTGAAATCGAAGATCGGCACAGGCGAAGAATTTGATCCTCTCTAATACTGTACTTGGTATTTGCACATTGCTCAGCTATCATTAAAAGAAAAATCCTGTCCTTGAAAAAGAAGGCCTTTCAGGACTGGAACTTGAACCTCACATAAACTAAAAAGCCTTGTGTTGATTGATTTGTTTTCCATAGCTATTGACTCAATTTTCTTTCCTGATTACAAAAGGAAATGCTCCATTTTTAATATTATTATTCTTACTTTCACTACACAGAGCCGTTCTGTAATGGCAATCAGAGCATCCTAATGTTGTGGTTGAATGTAAAGTCCTGGCTTTCCATATTTAACAGGTCATGCTGCTTATTGGAGGGTATTGCTGTTCTGGTAGTTGAAATGAGGAATTTTACCAGCATATTAAGGATGGCTGTCATAGTGTGGAGAAAGAAATACTCTCTGCTTCAGCATCAGACCTCTCAGCTGTTGTTGTTTGCATGCGTTGTTTAGTATGAATATAATTTAAAAACAACAGAGACACAGTATGGGTATAGCAAGATGTTTTTTTCATTGGCAGTTTGTGGAACAGCTAGCAGAATATTATTAATTATTATTGTTGTTTTTTAGAAGCTTCCTCTGGACTTGAAATTAGAAAAATTAACTTACTGCTTTTCAGGGGGAATACTAATCTTGTATGTAGATATGAATAAAAGTAATATGTGCTTATATGCAAGTCCAGTATGCCACAGAGGAACTCGCGTATCTGCAGGATTTGCATACCTATACATAAAGCACATGCTGTTTAAGTCCAAGTCAAATACTTTGTCAAATTTTCCTTAGAAGCATTTGCATGCAAAAGAAGTTTCACTCAATAGGGTTTTGCAGCTTTATGAAGCGTACATTACATTTCCAAAACTGGGGCTTGTGCGAAGTATAGTACACAAATGCAGTTCTCCAGGCATCAGAGTTGCTTACAAAAATAGTTCATGCTCTTGCAAATGGAGGATATTGCAAAATGGTTTGCAAGCGAGATTTGCATGTGTCAGAAGTAAATGGGGATAGGGTTAGAGAGGCTTCCATAAATTATGACTGAATTTAGGTACTTCTTCAGTATATTAATATGTTATTGTAAGAGTGTTTGCAATTAACAGCATTCAGGGGAATGTTGCATTTGTGGGTCACTGGGTAGTAAGAATTCTTTCTCTCTGTTTTATTAGCCCTAATGATTGCTTTCGTGGTTAATCTGACAAACTAAGTGATGATGCTGTTTACGCACTGCTCATCTAACATTGTCACTATTCTGTGCAGGTGACGTCAAACAGGAGCCAGGCATGTACCGTGAGGGACCCACGTATCAACGGCGAGGCTCGCTTCAGCTGTGGCAGTTCTTGGTAGCTCTTCTTGATGACCCGTCAAACTCTCACTTCATAGCATGGACTGGCCGAGGCATGGAATTCAAGCTGATTGAACCAGAGGAGGTGGGTTAGACAGGCAGCATGCCCTGACATTTACTGCCCTGTCCTGCAAATTTAATAGTGTTCCTTTGGACTCAGGCCTTGTTTTCCTTCAGTATTTTGCTTCAGTAGCCCTTTAGGAGGGTGACAGAAAGGACTGGCAAGGGAAGTGCTTCAGTTAGGATAGAGGTGTGGTTAAGCATAGACTTGCTTCCTGGTCCCACAAAATAATAAAAATACTGCAAGTACTAGAATTACAAAATAGTCTGCATTAATTGTGGGGCCTGGATTTTTCAGAACGACTTCATGGATAGAGGTGTGTTCCAAAATCCTTTGAAAACTTATCCCTGAATATTCTTTCAATACCAAATATTTTTCAGCATGAAGATGTGGGAACTTGGAACTTTTAGGCTGTAGAGCTAAAGACCCCAAGTCTGACAGGTGGCAGGGGAGGAGATTAAGGTTGTTAAGCCATAAAATCCCACCAAAATGATACAACTCCCCTACTTTTTAGTCTTCTTCAGAGTCTTCCTGCTTATCTGTATCATTAGATTGTTTAGTGCACACTTAGATCCTAGGTTTGCAAACACTCATGCATGTGCACAGCTCTCATGAACCTTGAAGGACTCATGGGGTAGATAAAATTACTTGTATTCATGAATATTTGCTGAAGCATAACTTGGTTCACTTGTGTGATAAACAGGAATAAATTGAACGTTTTATTATGTAAACTTTTTTTGGACTAGGTAACATTACATAATCTATCGTGTGTTCTAAACAGCCATGGAAGCTGTTGGGAAAATCTGGTGTGCGTGAATTTTATTGTAATACTGATGTGGGTGATTTGATTAGGTTGTCAAAAAGCAGTATTATTCTTGTTTAATTTTTGCCCCTTGAACAGGTTTGGGTAATAGAGGAGACTGCAGCAAATTTTCCCTCAGGGTCCCCACTGAGTTGAGTTAGGGCTGAGTAGGCAGACTCGGGGGTGTAAGGCTGCTTCTGCGTTCCACCAGCTATTTCTGCCGTTCGCCATCCATCTGCTGGCATAAGCAATCTGAAAGCTTTCTTGCATTTAAGTTACGTCGTCTGCCAGCAGCCCAAAGGGGATGGCAGAGTATTTGGGGATGGTGACAGGACTGATGTCCCTTTCCTTCCTGACGTGGTCTGGCTGGGGGGCGGGTTGCTTCAAGGATCTGTGTGCTGGTTCTTCTTTGTCCAGGCATTACCTCTACTACTGATAGTCACCGTGGCAGATCCTGGTATTGTGCATCTGAGGATTTGACCACAGAACAGTCTTAGTGGACTTGATACCAAAACTTTGCTGGCAAACCTGATGATTCAGCAGGCTACATGGACTTCTTAGTTGTGTTATCTAGCCTAGAGCTGAGTGAAATCTCTGGAAAGGCTTGTTTGATTTTGATGAATGAGGTATCTAATTTTTCCCACTGCTCCAGTCTCGGTGTTTTTTTTTTTTTACCCTCTTAGTTTTGTTTTGTCTTTAAAGAATGCCCAAAGTTTTTCAAAATTGAAGAAATTGAAAAATACTTTCCAGCAGATGGTGCAAAAACTTTATAGATTTTATTAGCTGAGGAAGGGAAAGTAGCAAAACAAAACCCTAAAGTTTCCTTATTGAGTAATTCCCTGAAGAACTGGATTTTCTGATTTAACTTAACCAGATCATCTGCTTGTCTGAATTTGTAGCAGTTGCTTTATGTTTTTGAGCAACACTGCATCCAAGATCTGAAGGAGGTAGGCTACTGAAAACTTACCTTGCTCCTGTGCGCTCTTAGGAAGTACAGAGGAGCCTAAGTTGTTTTCATACTAATGTCATGGGTCTGACATAAACTGGCGATTAAAATAAGAATAGCCTATGGGAAATTGCACACTTCCGTTGGTTGCCAAGTTTAAACTGAAGTCAGAGAGCTTGTTGGTTCAGCTGTGGCAGATTAGGATATCAATGGCATGACTTTTAGATCCCATCTCTTTCTGGAGCCTTATGCCCTTGTAGAAAGGGTGACAACAAAAATGTATGTATATCAGTTCCTTGAGCACCATAGTTCATTCAGAAAGTAGGTAACTGTGAACTGTCAAAGCTAAGAATTGGGCATAGGCTCATTGATGCTGCCTTGTTAGAGGGACAGTAACCTTCAGCAGGAAGGTGGGATGGAAGGCTAGAAGCCTAAATCCCTTCAACGGAGCAAGACTTGGTAAGTCCTGTGCAGTTCAGGAACAGGAAGACTCGCTTAACAAGACTTCTTCTGGAGCTGCTTGCTTATTTAGGAATGTCAAAATACTACACAATATAGCATATTGTGGACCATTATTTGGTTGTTATCTTTGTTGTGTATTTATTTGTTACGCAACCCTGTTATCTTGGGGACTTTTAGGACTATAATTAATGCAGGAAAAAACTTGGCAGGAATGAACAAAGAGTGATGTGAGCATGTGTTACGAAGATAAATAGGTGAATCGAGGTTACACATTAGGCCAGATCTACAGCTGGAATAAATTTACATGATTGGAGGTATGTTTCAATACACCTATAAAATAGCTGAAGTTAGAGATCCATGATAATGTACATAAGCCTGAAAAGCTGCACCACTGAAAGGAAATAATGCCTTCAAAATAAATCTTAAAAATTATTGTCCAGATGGAGATCAAAGTAGTGGATTTTGCTGTTGGTACTTAGTCCCCTTCAATTCTCAGTGCTGCGTGTCGTCTATGGTTTTAATCAAAAGGCTCCAGACACCTATGGGAAAGTTTCATAGAGCACTCTGCAGAGAAGCTGCTCGGCTACTCTCTTTTCCAGAGCTGTATGCATATGCACCTCTCAAACATTTTTATGAAATGTGCTTTAAAGAGTTCATAAGCTCTGAGGTTTTTTCCCTCTGGTGACATGATAGTCATTTGTACAGCCAGTAATTGAAATGTCACCAACAGTTGATTATAATTTCAGGTGGGGAATAAGCAGTTAAGCTCTTTAAACAAAAGGTCTCTTTATCCAGTACTACCTTTGGCAATAAAACGGGAAGCGTAAAGGCAAGTAGAAATTGTAAGTCAGAGCAGAAGGCATATTGTTATCTATGGAATAGCTTCACCAGTTGCTTGCAACTCCCCTTTTTATTACTATTTTTTAAGGCAGATTATACAACTGCAACCATGAACTTTCTGTCCCATTCTTCATACTACCATATAGTTCTTCCAAACAATTACCTGGCCTCCTCTGATAATTCCTTTTCTTTGCTGAAGTGATATTTAAGTCTGGGAGTTGTCTTCTGACTTGTACCTCCTAATAATCTCAGCGTTGCTGTCTTTCCAAGTACAGTCTGTATTAGTCATCTTTTTGTATGCTTTATTTTCCTGTAGTAAAAAACGAAGAAAGAAAAAAAACACCTTAACCCTCCACTGCATTTTTAAATAATTAAGTCTGCTTCAAATTTAATGGATGACTGTGTGTCCAATTAAAAGTCATAGTAGTACATGGGAAATTCAGGTCATGGCAACATTTTCTCTTGTTTATTAATTGCACCTGCAGGGTTCCTTCTCTTCCATCCCCAAATAAAGTATCTGATGATAAGATCTGCTTGTTAAGTGCATTTAACAAATCAATGCTAATCCATTTTTGTGGCAGGTGGCACGTCGCTGGGGGATTCAGAAAAATAGGCCAGCTATGAACTATGATAAACTTAGCCGATCACTTCGCTATTACTATGAAAAGGGAATCATGCAAAAGGTGAGTAGCTAGTTTTGTATTAGATTTCACTAGTGTATTGCAAGGAGTACTTGTAACTCTATTGCTTAAGTAGGTTTTTCATCTATTTAGGCAAACACTAAGCTTTTTCACCTACCCTGTCCAGCATATGCATCAAGATACTTTTTTCTGTGTAAAAAAATACCTGTGGTATTAGTTCACACAATGCATGTCATCATTGTAAGGAAAGAGGTAACATTCAAAAATATCCAAAAGAGTTTCCTGGTACCTGGGAAAGGCAAACAGAGTACAGTATGAATAATGTTTTGTAGATCTAAATTAGCTGCCCAGCGCTTGGCTTCTTTGGTAAGTACACAACAGGGGAGAAAAACGATACCTCTTAACATACCAAATACTTTAATATTTTACCAATAGTGGTGTTGTAATACGATTTTAAGTGGAATTTAATAATTTATAATAGGCTGAATTATGAGAAACATTTAAAAATAATTTATATATAACAGCCTGGTCTTGCTGACAGTATTCAACCCATCCTTCTACTGCGTCTTGCTGATTTAAATGTATGTTTTTAAGTCTTGCTGGGCAGTACTATGTAGATAGACTGAGAAATCAACAGGAGAGAGCTGTCTGCTGCATCTACAAAACTGGCAGGTGTGGTCAAAGATCATAACGAACACCTTGTGCTGTAAAACTTGTTCCATATCTTTTCACATTAGTTTTGTGACCTGTGGTGACTAATATGTTTAAACCTGCCTTTTGCCAGTTCCATGAATGGAAACAATGCTCTTGGCTCAAGTTACTGGACAACTTTTGTGGTAGATTTTGTGAAGTCTCGGTTTGGAGCTGCCTGTTAACAAGTTCTCGTGCTTTGATTATGGCATCGTTGTAGTGCTCTCTTCCTTTCACTATCCAGGAGTCAACCTGGACAACAGTCTGGGCTAGCATAGGCTCACGGTACTTGAGTAGCACAGTGCCTCATCCATTTCTGTGTGTCACGTAACTGTGCATTGAGTCTTTGGGGACTGTAGATTGGGTCTGGTCCGGGAGAAGCAGAAGTGCTTGATTTTGCTGGGTGGTGCTTCAGGCAGAGGAGTTGCTGGTTGCAGGTTACAGCTTAGCTGCATAGTCGGTTGTGGCAGCACAGTTCAAAGGCAGCATGGAGGCAACAGTAAGTATCAGAGTGAAATAAGTTGAAAAGGTGAGAATGGGAATTCTATAAGGCTGGTAATGCTGCCCAACCCACACATCCATTTAGCAGGGAAAATTTAGAAATACTATCGACAGCTAGCTTGCTGCCTCTTAAACTACTACTTATTAACTACAAGATTGTATTTAACGCACATTTTAAAAGCTAGTTTGGATGCTTATTTTTCTGACATAGCAATGTTTGAGGTTTGCCCTGGGATCACCCTATCTTGCCATTTAGTATATGTTGAAAAACTAGGGGTGGTTGTAGATTGGTAGCAGGTTTCTTTACTGCAAGGTTTGTATGCACATTTTTTTCCCCTTTTAAGTTAGGCAATGGTAAAACGGGTTATACAAATGCCCAGTTTCTGAATGCAGCCTTCAGTCATGTCTGAGCTGACATGAATTTGTTGAAAAAAAAATTCTACTGCAGATATACCCTCAACCAAAAATTTGCATTATTTGTAGAATAAATAAGCTGAAAATTTGAGGAGGTGCTTCACACTATTCTGCATCCGTAGGAATAGGCTTAAGTTTGCAACACTTTTGCCACCTTCATTGACTTACTTCCAGTGCCTTGCCAGCTGGCATTACAAGAGGCAGACAATCCAGTCTTTATTTTAAAATAATTTTAATAAGCCATGAGTGTGCAACATGGTTCATAATTCTTTAAATAAGGTGCTTGAAAAGACACTACATAGACTTTTTTTTTCTTTTTAAGTAAAACAGCAATTCTGTATTGGTTTTATCATTCTTTAGCTTTTAGGAAGATGAAGAGCAGACATTCAGTGCTATTTCTGAATAAGCAAAAACATTAGGATCTTTGGACAGATTGCCCCCCCATAAGCAAATCCAAATGTCCCAGCTTTGCATGAGCAATTGCTAAGTACATATTAGCCTACGTATTTGCTTACGCTGTCCCTGTACAATCAGCATGCACTATAATTTAAGTGCTTTTATACGTAAGTATGAATCAATCTGCGTTTAGTGAGATTCAGATCTCTATTGTGCAATGTGATTCTTTCCTCCATGTCACACATAAAGTGTTGGACTTCGTCATTTTATTTTGCCACTGTTGTGACAATTTGTTTACATTTCCATTTCCCAGTAAGAACAGCTCCATTTGTGGTGAAGTGTAGGAAACGATTGCAAACAAATGTTTAGAAGTACAATACCTAGTCCCTCTTCCAACTGGATATTACATGTGGCAAAACCAAGGGTGTTATGCACAGTCTGCTTCTGCAGATTCCTGCTTTCTAGGCTAGGTCATTGCCTTACCAGTTCTGCCATTGCGTTATTAATTATGTAACAAAGGTGAGTTCTTCACAAGACTGTTGAACGTGGGCTTGCAAAACCTTGAGGCCTTACGCTGCATCTTTTTCTCCCTTCTGTTGTCTTAAGGTGGCTGGAGAAAGATATGTCTACAAGTTTGTTTGCGACCCTGAAGCGCTTTTCTCCATGGCTTTTCCAGACAACCAGCGTCCCTTACTGAAGACTGACATGGAGCGCCACATCAATGAGGAGGACACTGTGCCTCTGTCCCACTTTGATGAGAGCATGGTCTACATGCAGGACGGTGGCTGCTGCAACACCCACCCCTATAACGAAGGCTATGTCTATTAACAACAGTGACAGTGAAGGGGATGTTTTCCCCCTCCCTTGGGCTTCTCCTCTTTCACAAGACCCAGAGGAAAGCTGAACCGACTTCAGTTTGTTTTTTAAATAGTACACTAAAAGGGGCTTTTCCTGTTGCATTACTCCTATGGTCTGCCATGGACAGTGCACTTTATTTGAAAGGGGAGGGTTGGAACCTAAACGTTATTCTGTGTAACAGGAGGAAAAGGGTGGGTTTGCTTTTTACTTAAGTTTGGGAAGGGAACATACAGGTTTTAAGTACAAAAAAAGCTATATCATGTCTGTTTTGTTTCATATCAGCATAAGATATTGTACATTTTCTCTGGGTATCCATAGTACAGTTAATTCTTATTGTGCAGAATAACCACTTGATGATGATATCAGCACAGCATGCCTAGGGCATTTGTTTCTTGCCATTCTTAATTGTCTTTCTGCAGTTACAAAGGAGAAAGAAAGCGTATACCACAGCATTTAATTTAGAAGCTTGCATGGCAGACCTTGCACCTTGCCTCTGAAAACAACCAGATCTCACAAGAGTTTTTCCCTTTTTTTCTTCTTGTCTTTTTTTTTTTTTTCTTTCAGTATGGCCTACAAAAAAATCCTATTTAATTACTGAATGACAGAGTGGCGACAGAGTGGCCATAAGTACAGTGACCAAGCAGCAAAATCCCAGACTTCAGACTGCAAGCTGCATGCTGTATCTGGTGCCACGTTGCTATGCATATATGTCCCATGCTATGGCTTAGACCTTTCAAGATCCATTTGAGGGTAGTAATTACATGTGGTAGGCTTTCTGATGATCATGTCAGCATTAAATACAGGATCATGATTGGGAGGGAGAAAACATTTTGTATCCTTCCATTTCCTTTGGTACATAAATAAGTTATTTAATCAATAGGAATTAACTGTACTAAGTCACATATCTAATAATGCTGTTTAGACACAGCAAGCACTCCTTGAGAAAAATATCCAATACACTAAATAGGTACTTTAGTAATTTTTAGACACGGTACCCATTAATATGCATTTAAACCTTTTACTGCTGTGTTATGTTGATAACATATATAAATACTAGATAATGCTAATGCTTCTGCTGCTGTCTTTTTCTGTAATATTCTCTTTGATGCTGAATTTACTATGACCATTTATAAGCAATGCTGTAACTACAGGTAGCATTTCAGGACAAAATAGATGACTTGAACCATTTATTGCTTAGAAAATAGCTTACGCCATAGCTGTGCTATAAGCAGCTTTTATGCGCATCCACAAATGACTAGTAAGCTTCAGCTCGCTGAGGAAAGCTCTGCAGAACCTTTTGTAATTTTCAGTGGAACGGAGACTTAGACGAACTGTCAAGGAATACCATGAAGTCGCTGTATGACGTTGTAGTGCTGGCACTGATGTTACCAATCAACTTGTTGTGGACGCTAAATGTAAATGTGATCAGATACGCTCAGAAGACAATTTAAATTTTGAGGGGTTGGGGGGGGGTTGTTATTTTTCCAAATTGTTTTCTTTTTTGAGAGGGGTAATCTTGAACACAAGTCACACATGCTATTCTACATGTAAAACAAACAATAACCCTGACAAAACCCTAAAAGTTTTAAATATTTATGAGCACCTTTTCTGAAATGTAGTATTTCCTATTTTGAAGGGAAAGAGCGGGGGTAAGATCTGGATTTCTTTTTGTGCCCAGTGAAATTTAAATAGGTGCTATATGGAGTACCTCATTTTCCTGTATTCCTGAGAAGCAGGAGGAAAATGAGTGCATAAACATAAAACAACAAGTAGAATTTTCATCATAATGGATGGATTTCAAAGACAATCCTAGGTGGTGGGTTAATTTTCTATCCTGTCAGTTAAGAAAGTAGTTAAGCTTTGAATATTTTAATATGCAGTTAATCAAAGGTAAGAAAAAGTGGTCACTAGAAACCACAGGTGCATAAAAAAAATCGGGTGGGTATTCAGTTTACTCAGATCCATAAGACAACATATTTTATGGGAGTTTATATATGCCTTAATATGTCACCTGTCATCTGTAAGTCTCAATGGCACTTAAATTTTTGGTGATCCCAGAATCAGAAGTCTAAAATTGCAGAATTGGCAAAAAGGAAAGGGAAAAGGTTGAGTGAAATTGTTCAAAAAATGTGGTTTCCATTGAAATAAGGTTCAAATGAAACATGCTTTGATCAAAAGTTCTTGGATTGGTTTTGGTTCTTTAATGTCAGCATGGAGCGCCTCTTGCCTGTGGCAGGATGTGGGTATTTGGGAAAGGGGTTGGACAAAAAAGTAAAAAAAAAAAAAAAAAAAAGGAAAAAAAAAAAGGAGAGGAAAAAGTGCATCAAATGTGTAATATTTAAGAAGAAATATATATATATGTCTGTATATGGTAGTGACTCACTGAACAAAGCAAGCAATCAGACCAACATTACATGATCTCTCAGCAGAAGATACAAGTCTTTCACTGAACTGATTAACCCTTTTAAAAATGTACCTAAGAAGTTTATTTAAAATCTGTTTTTATTCTACTTTTTTGTTCTTTGGGTTTTTTCTTTCTTTTTTTTGGTTTTTTTGGGGGGTTTTTTTTTGGTTTTTGTTTTGGTTTGTTTGGGGTTTTCAGATAGAATAATAAATCTGGCAGATGATTTCTGCAAGGTTGTTGTGTATTGGATTCCTAGCCATTTGGACTGGAGAGGCCGCTGCAGTAAGTTTCTTCTTTTGGAAGAGGAGATGATGGTCTGTTCCCAGTGCTTAGAATGGCTTCCTGCAAAATGTTAGAAAAAAAAACAAAACAAAACACCCAAACAAAAACAAGTGAGGAGCGTGTGCAGTTAATGTGTACATATATATGAGTAGCCAGGAGTTAAGATTTCCAAAGTGTCGTATTTGACTGACGAAGGAGGATGGCCCATGTACATTTAGAGAAAGATTGATTCCAACTAAAAACGCTGGCACATTTTCACAGGGCATCTTAATACCCTACTGAATTTGAATGCGGGGTGTTTGGGGCTGGGGTGGGGGTGGTACATTTTCTTTTGGTTGGGTGGATGGGTGGGTTTTTTTTATTGTTTTCAAGCTGTGTCACAAGTGGAAGAAAACACAGGCCTCAACTCTGATTTCAGGAAAAGCTGTAATGAAGTTAGCTTGTGCATGTTTGCTTGTGTGTCTTTTTGCTGGCCAGAGCAGTGGGCAGCCCAGGGTAGTGCTAACCTGAGGCAAATGCGGGAGGCATCCCTGTGGGATGCACAGGCTGTGGCTGTAGGTGCTCGGGTTTCCTCTGCCGTGACGGCTCAGTTGCACCGGTAGCTGAGCGGAGGTGAAATTAGATAAGGACTTGGCAGATCCCCTCAGAATCCATTTGAGAGGGTTAAGATTACAGGCTTAGGGCAACACAGAAATTTTGCTGTAGGGATATGACTTTCCACGACAGAGAGCCTAAGCCTTTTCTCCAAGGTCACACCAGGCTTAACTTCCCACACACCAACTACAGTGCAAATCTTGATATTTCATATGCTCGTCAGACCAAATCTGCCTGCTTACTTACAGTTGACTGCTGTGGTAACTAAGGGAAATGGGATACAGGAACATTAAGGATCATTTTCTACAGTTATTCCCCCTAAAGAGCCCTTTACTCAGAATCTGTCCATCTTTGGGATTCTCTGGTACCTGGCACCCCAGGGAGTAGTGCTTAAGAATTTTACTGCCCTTGACATCTGGCTGGTTTGGGCTGCAAGTTCATCTTCACAGGACGATATTGTCTAGTAAATATTTTTGCCTTGTTTGTGGGGTTTTTGGTTTTTTTTAAGAGCAGGTAATAGATTAGTGTGTGCAAAGGGTATTACAAGGAAATCTTTGAATTCTTAATGGCTGTACTTTCTCCTCAGAAGACCGTTAGCTTCATTTCATGTACTAGAGGCAACAGCACCCATGAACAGCCCTATTCAGTGCTTGAATTAATAGCACAGAGGACTTTCCCAAATAATCTTTAAAGATGTTTTGGGAGTTTTAATTAACATGGTGTCTTACACTCTAAGAATCATCACTCTAAAATACCCTGCTTGGATGTAGCTGTGAAAGCCTAGGAGATAAATTTCTCGGTTCGCTTTGCTGGTTATTGGGGGTTTTGTTGTTGTTGTTGCTGTGTGTGGTTTGTTTTGTGGTTTGTTGGGCTTTTTTTAAAGCAGAGGCTACTCTGCTGGGAAAGGAGGGAGCAGCTGGGAGCAGGTGCCTGCACCTCAGAAACTCCAAGTCCCCTGCATTTTGCTGAGATACAGGCTGAGAACTGGAGCATCTGCAGTACATAGTGGAGCCCTAACCTCCTTGTTCTTCCGCGGAAGAGGGAACGGAGTGCATAGTCTCCTGTTGCTTCTGCTTACTGGACTGGTAATCTCTGGCAGAGCAGGGGGATGGAAAGCTAGGGGTCATAGCATTTTAAAACTACAAGATTACCCACAGGATGCCTGTCATCCCTAAGAATCATAAATGCACCAGCAAAGTGCTGTACCTTACCACCCAGCTTTCGTGACTGCGTAGGTAGATAAAGTTAACTTCATCTTTTACTTCAGGAGGTTGAAATAGTGGTTTCCCTCTTGAACACCAATTTAATTTCTGTGGGAAGGAAATATCTGTGCCATCTTCTTATGTAATAATCTGAAAATGCCTATGAAGAGTGTCTTTGACATTTTCCCAAGGAACTATTTTTGTGTGAAAATGACACAACATCACCAAAAGAAGTGGTAAATAAACTCCAAGAAGGTATACATACAGCGTGTTCTCCAAAACTATAGCATTATTTGACCTAGAAATGTATCACGTCTTTAATACTGCTGCAGTATTATCCTTGTTGCGTACTCCATTGGACTGACCTCAAAAATACACAGCCTGCAGTTTGGTTTAGGTTTGATTTTGGGATTTTTCACTGTGCTTCCCTGCTGTTAGTAGAGGTTACAGGAGGGTGGCCCTGAGTCAGCGTCACAAACAAACGTTTTTACCTGGTAAACCGTAATTCTGTCTTTGCTCTTGCAAAGCTCAGTGAGCATTTCTGCCCATGTCCACACTTTGTAGTTGCATGGTAGAGAGGTGATTACGGCTCTTGGAGTTGGTTTGGTGTAGGGTTTTTATGTTAGTTCATGAGTAGTTCTGATGTGTTCTGTTTCAGAAGAAATGTCTCTGTACTTTTTCCTCACTCCAGGTAACCAGGTAGATGCTTGGGGTGCAGAGCAGCACTTTTTCTGTGTAATCCACACTACAAGCTGTGGCAGTTCCTTCCCGCTGCCCTAAAAAGGGGAAGAGTAGAGGAGATTTCACTGTTTTGTTTCCACCTCCCCTCTGTGATAGGACCCGGCTGATCTACTTGAAGACAGACTAAGCCAATTCTTTATTCACCCATGATATTTTAGTGAACAGTGTGCTTGCTCGTTAGTACAGTGGCACTTTATAGAAGCTCAGGTACAGAGTGTTTTGGGTGTACTCAAAGGGCCCTCTGTGGTGGCTTTCAGTCAAACCCTCGCTTGGGGAGTGGCATATGGCTACGTGACCTAAATAGAGGCAAAAGGAGGTGTTTTTGCAGAGGTGCCAGCTTCTCGGTGCTTGAGGCTTTTGCTGAAATAAGGAGTTAAGGCTGCTGCCTGGCCAGCTGGGGTGAGCCTGTTCTGGAAGAGCTGGCGAGGAGCTATGAGTGCATGTAGAAAGCCAGGGAGCACGTGATCCCAGCGTGCCTGGGTGAACACAGAGATGGGGAAAAGTCTGTCAGGGGCAATCTGGCCCTACCAGCTAGCTAATCCAGAGCTGATTAGTACAGGAAGGAGGAGGTTATATGACCAATATAGTAAATCACAGAGATAATTACTTGAAAGACATACTGCAGTAGAATCATAAGAAATGATGGAAAGTAATAAACTCTGTAAACAGCAGTGATTTGTTAAGACCCCGGTGCTTGTGGGAGTGCTTCAGGAAAAGGAAGAGAGAAAGTAAAACACAGAAAGGGACAACAATATTAGATGAGGACAACAGGAGTCAAATCATGAACTGCATTAGGGGACCTGGAAGATTGCAGTGTTTTAGATAAGGAAAGGACTAAGATAAGTACAGTCAGTAAACTGAGATAAGAGCAAGAGAGAGAGTGTAATCGGAGGCAATGCACTTTGTGGTCAGTGGGCCAAATGTGTTAGGCTAACAGAGCTGCACAAGGGATGTGTTTGGCCCTGGTAGTATATCCCCATGGACGGGAATATCAGAACTGACTTTGGAATGATTGTTGATAATTTAGTAAAAC
The DNA here is from genome assembly GCF_017639655.2 of Falco naumanni. NCBI lineage: Eukaryota > Metazoa > Chordata > Aves > Falconiformes > Falconidae > Falco > Falco naumanni. Next base: position 31,927,054 of record NC_054057.1, read on the forward strand.
CATCTGCACAGTGTTTCATAGCTGTTAAGAAAGCAAACAAGATATTGGAATATGCAGATAGTGTTCTGGGCTATAAAAGTAGTGACTTTATTGTCCCACTATGGTTTTGGTTTGTGTTTTTTTAAAAAAAAAAAAAAATATCTTACAGGATAATGGGTCAGATTGTGGATTGGTGTAAATCAGATGGATTTCCTTGAAGTCAGCTAAATAGCTTTATGCTAACAGAGTCTGTGGCCTGTATTTAGTAATGTGTATGCCTACCTATTGTGGTATATACACAGGACACTTTTGGTTATTACATTATTCAGAAAGATAAACAAATGGTCAAGACCTGGGACATAGCATAAGACCAATAATAAAAGATGAAATTAAACAAAAAATAATATGTCTTCTGAATTCTACTGATGTAGACAACTCATTCCATTTTTGTATAAAGCTCTCTGCTGGAGCTCTGTGCAACCCTTTAATCCTTACAATGGTCTTCTGTAACCAGCGCTGGCAGACTGTACATGCTGGAGTCCCTGCTACAAGTGGCTCAGCATTGGTCTCTGCAAAGGTGGCTGGGGTTTGGAGGGTCAGGCTGCCTTCTCAGCTGTTGATGAAAGTCATGTGGACATTACAAGTCTTGAGTGCACTAAGCTCTCGGACATCTCAGGACTAGCCAATTTCAGGTACATTGCAGATTTAGCCACAAAGGCTAGACTTGCAAAGGATTTTCTGCCAGTGCTCTGCTCCATATTACAAGTCTCTGTGAGCGCAGCTGTAAGTATTTAGGACATCTAAGGGCCTCCACAAAACCTTTCAAAAGCTGGTCAGCTGAATCAGGGGTTTTGTGCTTCCTGCAGGAATGAAAAGTGGGAAAGACAGAATGAGTGAAGACCTAGATCTACATCTACAGAGAAATAAAATGAAAAACACCTCTGTATTATGATTTTAGAGTTTCAGTGTGACACTGCAGGAAGGGAGTACATAGGAGCTGAGGCAGTCAGATGTTTCCTTGGAGCCCAGAATAGATTCCTACACTCAGAAAAGGACTGATAGTTTTATGCAATGCATGCATGTACTCACTAAAGCTTTCATTAATTTGTTATTTCGTATTTATTAATTAATATTTGGTTTTAATTCTTCCTAATACATAGGAGTATATTCTGCTCAGTAACAAGTTAACTTTTAGATACTATAATACTCTATAGTATAGAAACTTTCCTTGTGAATCTAGCCTTTATGACTGAAGAAGCACTGCCATGTAAGGAAAGGTCTGTTCCTGGAACTGCATCCATTAAACTGAGCAGTTTCTATGATAATCTAGGCTTGGGTAAGTGATGTAGCTTGGCTATGGGAAAAACAGTCCTTGAACCTCAGGTTGGCTTATTAATGTTTTATGCTAGCTAAATACCAGGAAAGCAGTGCCACACATCTACCTTCTCTCACGCATCTACCTTCTCTCACCCCTCTAACCAGTTCTGCAGTTCTGATCCCTACACCTAAGGTTATGGGACACCTAGAAAGATACTGGGAGATGTCAAAAGAATAATCAAGGCTTACAAATGGCATTTATATTAACAGAAACTTCAAAGGATTCAACTTGGGACAGATAGTTGAGAAAAGGAATAAAATCAAAGTATAACACAATGAATTGTTTGGAGAAGAAAAACAGGGAATCAAATTTACTGAGTCTCATAACAAGAATTGGGGGGGCAATAGGAAAAAAACAGTTGAAGCATTTAAAGAACATAAAGTGCTTTATCACACAACATGACTATTAATTTGTGAAATTTATTGATGTAAGCTATATTGGATGGCACAAGTCCTAAATTAAGAAAAATTGCTTAGACAAATCCATGGAAGAAATAGCCAACAATCATTCTCAGCTATGATGGTGAGGTTTGATTCTCCAAATCCCCATTAGCGAGTCCCTAACACAGAGAATGTCAGACCTTCAGAGGACATGCCGGGGTCACCTTCTTCCCATACTCTCTGAATGCTGATGCTGGTCTATCCTGGGATGGATGGACCTTTGCCTACAGGTCAATTGGGTATCCCTTAGTAGTCAGTATTACTTGAAATGAAGGCTGAAAGTTCTGGTGGCACAAGGTAGTCTTGTATATCCTTCATTTTGTTTGGGTCCTGTGTACTAAAAAGGTTATAACAAAACTGGTTTACATAGTTTGGGTGTTTTTACACTAAATCTGTAAATTTGAACCTGGAATTCTTTGTCTCTAGGATTTGTTTTCCTTGGTAACAAACACACCTTTTACAAAGGGCTATCGTCAACTTGCTGACATTGGGGTTGGAGTTATTTTTAAAGGGAGAAGAGAAACATTGCCCCATTTGTGTTTAGCTGGGAACTGCATGTCTTTTAACAAAGAAGAAACAAACAAAAAAGCCCCACCAAGAACAAAATTTGACCAATTAGTGAGTAATATTAATTTCATATCCCTACCACTTAACACCTAACATTTCACCATGATGCTTTATCTCTCTGTGGCATTTTTGCATGTAGCAAGCTAAGGCCATTTAGTAACATGCAGGGTTGGAGCAGGACTCAGAAGTTATAACCCCCCAAAATAAGGAGAGAGAATAAAAAACACACTAATGAATGTCTTTCCCTTCTCATATTGCCTCTAACTCTATCAATAGCATATTCCATAATGCTCTAAGTTCCATCCTCAACAGATAACATTAAGCAGTGCATATCCTAATTTCATCAGACTTGGACTCTTGCTTAAAACCTTTGGTGACTTCATGCATTTGTATCAATTGCATCAACAGACCAGTGTATCTTGACTCTCTGACAGTAGGTGCGGATCCACACAGAGATTTCTTATGAGAAGATGGGCTGGAGTTTGATGGGATGATTATGGCAAACACAGACAGCAAGAGACCTAAATCTGTCATGTAAAATAACAGAAAAAGCTCTGGAAATACTGTCTGTTGGGGGTCTTCAGTTAGTAATATTGTTGGAAGACAATAGGCAGGTTTATTTGGCTGATTTGTGTTACTTGGGGATGATCCTGTACATAAGCTGTAATGAGAAATCAGTATTTCTGAAAAATTACATAAAAGGATTAAGCCAGTGGTGTGACCTGCTGACTCATTGTCCCAAAATGGTATCAGTCTAAAATATCATTGCAAGTGTGAGCTGAATTCTCATACAAGCCCTAAATGGGAGAGACAGCAGTTCCATACATTAGGAGGACAGTGTGTCACATATGGCTGTATCCAGTAGGGAAGAGCAAATAAACTATCCTGAGACCGTTAAGCATAAGAAAAGAAGATTATAGTTCTCAGTCTTGCTGCAAATTGGCAACTGCAAGCTGTAAACTCAGAAGTAAAAATTAGCTTGGAATGGCTCGCTCAGAGACCTTTTATTCTGGGGCATCAGATGAGTTCAGCTTCTGTCGGACTGCACACACAGGATCTCCCTTCTATCTGGAGATGTGGCTCCAGCCAATGAATTTTTACACGACATGAAGTGGTCTCAGATTTGCCAAGAAAAAGCCCAACTAGAATGTTCAACCAGACGTGTTACAGAAAAAAGCCATCACGTTAAAAAATGCATCTCTATATTAATAAGATAAAAAATGAGAATCAGTACTTAGACAGTGCCACTATTGCTAAAGCAAGTATCTAGGGGTACTTATATACATAGCAAAAAGGACACAAAGAAAAGCAAGCCAGTCCAATGTCTCAGTTTTTTTAATGTTTAAACCGGTAGCTTCCTTTTTTGCATGACCCTGCTTTATGATGGAAAAATAAGCTTCCCCTTAAAAAATCAATAGCTATCAAACTTCCTAATCTTTTTCTTTATTCTTGTTGTTGAAAGATGAAATTCAGATTTAAAGCTGAAGCCTGTAACCCACTCTTTACTGAATGCAGCTGTTGTTATGCCGTAATTACAGAATACATCATGGAGCAGTATGGTATAATGTTTTTATTGACATGGATGTGAAGGAGAGGTATTACCATGCCCGAGCTGCTTGTTATTTCCATGCTGTTTATTTGTGAAGGCAGAAGTACACTTTACAGATCCGCACCCCCCCCACCCCACCCCCAAATAAAAAGGCTTTTATAGGAACGTTCCCAAGCATCTTTTATTCTCTCTGAGCCTTATATGCTGGGGAAAAAAAAGAAAAAGAAAAAGAAAAAAAAAAGAGAGAGAAAATATTGTTTGAATGTTTAGAATTTTTGATTAATAACACAGGTGTCATCATTTGTCTACCTGTGAAGTTAATGGCTGTGATGGAAAGTCTCAAGTCCTGACAAAGGATTTGAAAGTGACATCAAGGTAGAGTGTCTCAGAGAAGCAGCACAGATGTGTTAGCTAATATTTGTGTATTCGCGCACATATTCAAAGTGCTTCTTTCAAGAAAAGTTATCAACGATTTCAGGCATTTATAAGAGAGATGTTGATGGTTGCTGTCTTGTCTAATCTACCAGAAGCTGAGTTAATGTGGTTGAAACTATCTCAAGCTGTTTTCTTGCTCTGTTTTGTTGAAACAACAAAAATTGTTTTGGCTCTCTCCTGTCGTGGGTTTCCCTGGGCCCAGGCTGTCTGAGGAAATGCAGGGGTTCCTCAGCCGCCAGCCTGCCCAAAGCCTTTGCGGTTTAGTCGTGGCTGTGGAAATGGAGAGAAAGGCAACAGGAAGAAAGAAACCTTCCACCTGCAAAAAATAGAGCTTTTGAGAATTTTTTTATACTGCACCGTCATCATCCGTTTTAAGCTGTCAGTTATCATGTTCTGAATGGTTTTGTAGATGTAGAGAAGCTGTTTTAAAGGAGGATCTGAGCTTAAACCACATTAGTCTATATAGGTTTTTAGTCTGTTGTAATTTTAGAAGGAAACTTCAAATTTTGTGGGAAAAGGAGGGAAACTTTATCAGAAAAGAAAAGAAAGGAAGATTAAGTTTTCCAGGGTGCTGGAATGTGAGGTTGCCCAGTGGAGCAGGAGAAAAAGTTTAAAATGCATGGATAATTACAGTTGACATATAGTTTTGTGATTTACTACATGGATACTGTTCACATACACAGACTCTATAGGCACTTTATATAATAGCCATGTAATTAATGTATACATTATTAATATAGAAGTGCTTCTATTAAGAGATGTCATTAATGATCCTGCCATCCTGAAGCTGTAAGATACAACTTACTGTGATCCCCATCACTCATTTATTCCGGTCTGTCAGAATTAGACAAAAAAGCTGGAGTAAACTGTTCCCAGTACATAAAATCTACTAATTAAACTGTATGAAAGCAACCAGTCTCATTGCCCTGGAAAGGGAGCACACGGGCCAATTTTTGGTAAGACATGTAGAAAAGATTTGGCAGTGGATCAAGGAGAACTTAAAATACACTGACAACAGTCAGATCTCTAGTAACAGACCAGAGGAAGAACTGCATCAGTACATAGTATGTTCAGAGTGAAAAATACAAAACTTTTTGCTTCTCTGTCCAGTTTCAAAATAGATGTGGAAATCAGAAAAGGACTGAGAAGCAGTTCTGGTGGGAAGAGCATTTAACAGATTCCTGTTACTGCCGTAAGACAATCCATTTATTTGCTGCAAATTTCTGCATAACAATAGACAATTTTCAGCTTCCCCTGAGAACTGTAAAACAGCATGTCTTCACAAGACTTCAAGAAAACAATAATTAGTGAGTTTAAGGTTAAGTATAATAATTACAACAGGTAGCAGAGACTTCAGGATTGCAAATATAATTAGCTTTGTCAAAAGAAGTTAGAGGAATATTTAGTCACAATGTTTTAATGTACACACTTCAAATGCTTTCTCAGTCTGCCTTAAGGTCTATAGGCTTGGTGTCCCTCTGCCTTTTTTATACCTGCACGTGGTACCCGGTTTCCTGAACGTGTGAACATCCTCTGCGCAGGTGGAAACCAGCACTGTGAGGGGATGGAGATCGAGGGCCAAACACAATCAGAAGCATCAGTTTTTGTCAACATTTGCTGGCAAAGGAACTCCATTTAATGGCTTGGTAAGATCTCCAGCAGTGGTGCTATGAATTTTTCTGTACAGTTTAGAAAAAAAACATGAACCTTGAACAGGACTGGGCCCAAGATATCCTTACTCTACCTCATTTTCATATGGATGAAGCTAATCTTGTATGCCTTATTGGGGTTTTTTGTGTTTACTTGCTATGAGAACACTGATTCATTCTGCCTCTGCCTCTTCTTTATACATTTATATTCTTTATACATTTATTCTTGTATAGAGGATGTGAATTGAGCAAGGTCAAACCAATCAACACAAATGCAAATGAAGATAAAAAGTAAAGAACTGGGCTTGGCATCCAGTTGTTTGCTGTCTTCTCCATGCAAATCCAATAGTTCTGCCTCCTCTGTGGTATATTTTAAGCTGTAACAGACTACTACTTATTTTTATTCTGTATCTCTGTCACCACCAGAACACTGTAAACGGCTGTTTCTTCTCTTCAGATGAGATATTATTTTTTTTTTCCATGTACTTCACTTGCCTTGGGTTTTTCTTCCGTGTTTTACACTCTTTCATTGTGAAAATCCCCTTTTCAGGAAGCTAAGGCAGACAGATCAACTTATTCAGATGAGTTAACACATCTTACAGAGAGTACTGTGGCAGAGAATATGAAATGCAAGTATCTACAATATTTAGTCTTAGTGTATGAAATATTTGAGCATAAAGACCACTATAAGTCAATACAAGGGTACGATGCATTATTAAATATATCTTCCTTGCTGAAACGTATGGACAGAACTGTTTCCAACCCTTACTCAGTTTACCAGATCAAGAGGAATGATGTTCGTAATCAACTTGCAACCCAGACAGCCTGGTGTTTCCAGCACTGCTGATGCCCTTTTGCAAAGCTCCTTTTTCTGTTACCCCTTGCGACCAACAGGATTCTCCTGCCCTTGTAAAATGCTCTGAGATCTACAGTTAGAAATATTCTGGGGCAGCTAAGAATTAAGGCTATTGACTGATTGTATCAGCCTTTGATGTTCAACCTGCAAATTTTCAGTCCTGTCTAATACCTTTGGGTCATGGATTTCTTCTTAGAACAAGAAAACCCTAAAAGACCTAAAATTGACACTGTATTTCACGTCTCAGCATTTTTTTGGATATCAGGCCACCTGCAATGGCGTTTGAGAGAACTGAAGTATATAGCTTATGTATGTAAATAGTTTCACTGAGCCTCACTCAACTCACCTTTTTCTTACCTGCTGATCGAGCTGTAACAATGTTTCTTCACTGAAGCGTGTCCTGCTTACACCTAGAGTATTACTGGAGAGCAGCTCCCTAAGGAAATATTAAGTATCTATTTTGCAACTAATAAATTATGAAGATTGCAGGAGCAGTATAAAACTGTGTTTGCATCAGAGACAGTGGGAGAAACCGATTCCTTTCCTAGCATGTGTTTCAGCACATGATTAGCCTTCAACCATGTACAATGTCACTCTAGAGGACATTACCTCACTAAAAGTCACTCGACCTCATTTGAGTCAAGGTCATTTGTTTACTTTGGAGATACAGCCTTATGAAAAAGATAAGCAGTTACCTGGGGTTCTCCATATTCTTAAGCAGTTATGAGCTTCCTAGCTGCACCGAGTGCTATATAATTTTTCCTCACAATATTATGGGATCAGAAAGTGTATTTCCTGCTTTATAGGTATATATTGAGATATGGGGGGGGAATGGTCCCACAAGGATTCATTTGACCTGGAGCTGCATCCAGTTTGGTGGCTGTGCACCAGGTGCAATGTCCTACTTCACACACAGGGTCTCTAAGGAATTCTTCTGATGGGGACTAAGAGACCCTCGTAAGGAGCAGTGCATTCAGGCAAAGCTCCTGCACTGAATCCCAATCCCACCTTGGTTGTCTGCTGTGGAATCCAGCAGCACTGCAGAGGTGGTTTCCCAGACTGCCATTCTTTCCTAGACTGGAGGTCAAGATAGCTGGCAGGAGTTTGGTGGGAAGGGAGAGATACAGGTCCTGTGGAAAGCCCGGTGCTGTGTTTTGGTTGAGAGCAATTTCATGCTACTGTGTGCTGCAAGCCGTTTTGGGAGCCAAGTACTCTACTCTCATGTTTTGGTGCTACTCCTATTTGAAATTCCCACAAGATGTCTTGGCATCTGACATATGGGCCAATCCCTGATTTCCGAAGGAGTGCTGTCAAGACAGGCATCTCCGGCTAACCAGGACCCATAACGGCAGCTCCACGCAACTGAAAAGGGTAGGATCAAGTTGGTGATTTTGAAAGTTTCGTAATCTTGGTAAGAGACAAGCTCAAACAGAGTGCTTGCACATCAGATATACTCTGCATTTACTAGGAGGTTGTTGTGTCCTTGTACAATTCCATCTATCTCTAAGGTATTTTGTAGTGTTGAAGGAATGATGGAGCAATACTGAACAAGTAACATTTTCACTACCATTCCCTGCCTCACAAACCAGCATCTGTTGCATTTGCATAGCTTTTATTCAAAGAGGAGGGGAACACAGGACAATTCTTTGTATTTCACTCTTACTTCTAATAAATTAATTTAGTAGTTAATAAAAACAGGGGCTAAAAATCTGCTGTGTGAACCGCCCAAATCACAATGACCTTTGTTTGAATGTGAGCTATCAAACGAACAGCATAAGCGTGGCTCATACAAGACCTCAAAATTTGTTTGCTTTTGCACCTAATGCCAGAACTTAAACTCTGTTCTCCTAAGGCCAAAAGGCTAATGTACTAATTTACAGTGTTATGCAGCTGCCTATTTGGTTGAGGTTTTTTTTTTTTTTCTTCTCACAGAAGGTTAATTTCCATAAAAGGGATTTGATTTGACTGGGCTTGTTTGGACAAGATTTTATGGGATTTGGTTTCAGTCATGGTGTGTGATGTCTCTTTGCACAAAGAAATACAGCATAAGGACAGAGAATACTGTTTAATTTTTCACTAAACAAGCCTATCAAGTGTCTTTTTGTTTTAAATGTGTGTGCAGTTATGTTATCCTGGGCTAGTGGAGTATTTTCCTGCATCTAACACTTAGCAACATTATGTTAACCTAGAACTCTTTATCACTCTGGTCTTTGGGCTGTCTATTTTCAAGGTATGCGTACCAGAAGATAAAACTGATTGAACTGAATGATAGGTGGTAGGAACCAAGTAGCTTCACTTATCAGGTCCTGGGTTCATAGTTATCTGGGGGAAATATTTGATTGCTACAAAGTCACTGGGGAAGATTTCCATGGTCAAGCATTAAAAGTGTGGTGACAAGCACACAACAACCCCAACAAAACAAAGTTAAAGTAGTTGATAGATATGCTCTTGATCAAGGCATATGGCTCTTGAAGAAGCTGCTTTGTAATTAGAGCTGATAAAATTGATTAATAATAGAAGAAAGGTGAAAGAACCTGTCGATTGTTGTTACTCATATTCGTTTGGTGTTCTGGGCTCTCTAGCATGCAGAAATCAAAATGTAGAACAAAAAATTTCCATCGAGAACCTGTAATATAACTAAAATAAAGGGAAGAAAAGTCTCAAAGCAGTAAACAAATTAATCTTCTTTACTGGATGAAATCCAGGTTGAGTTCAGTCCTCTACAACCTTGCTGAATTTCAAGCCATCTGCAGGGGGGTAACTGATGGCAGCATTTGCCCCTGCTACTCATTTAGAAATACATCTTCATTTGGCACAATCCTGCAGAGATGAAAGACAGCAGCACTTTGTGAGCTTTACCGAGCCAAAAGGTTTAAAGCAGCTGACAAACGTCATAAGATATTGTTGTACCAGTTTGTATTGATTGTGCTGGAGGGCACCTCCTTGTGGAAGAGGATTGATTTTTGTGTGTTTTCACAAAGAGATTTTAATGGTCTTTGTACTTGCTGTCATGTCGCAAAAGCCCACAAGCAAGATGTGTCTGATACCACAACTTTAAATGGTCAGCCCTTCAGCCTCCAATAAGCATCAGCTGATACTGTATAAAATCATCTCCAATGCAGTTACACTGAAACCCAATTTTTATATGGTTATAAAGGCAAATTACGCACTCATAGCAAAGAAATCAGTGCCATCCAGGAATTAAATTAGCTCAGCTTCAGAGAGAGATTAAGAGAAAGGGTACACAGTTTCTGATTCTTAGTTAAGAAGGTCATATTCTTTCTTAAGCTCATGAAAATGTGAAAGCTGTTAATTGCAATCATTTGAGTCATTGGATAGAAAATCGTTCCTAGAGTTTTTCTCTTTTGTTTCTTTACTCAGACATTTCATGCATCTACCGTTTACCGAAGTAAAAATTCAGGGAGAAGAAATGACTAGCTAGTTAACTTTTTCAAATTTGGGCAGAAAAAGCTCTGCAGAGAGCATGTATTTTCTTGCCTTATATATGTAGGCATGGTCAAGGCTTATCATAGATCAGTGATATGATACTACTATTAATACAATAGTAGTTCTCTGTATAGAGAACTCCTGTAGAATTTAGCAGGGTTGAAAACATTAGGTTTCTGTTGACTTTAATGTAATATAAAAAAGTCTCAATATAGTGGAATGCACAATAATGTGCACAGATTTTTTAAAAAACATCTTTCCAATAATAGGATAACTATAGTAATTTTCCAAGGGTGTGTCAGGAAATTCCTGTTCATTTTTATTGTGCTTTTCCGTAAGGTGAGGAAATCCTTTGAAATTTCACGTCCAGCCTGCCAGCCCTGTTGGGCTGCAACGAAACATCTGCTCTAGCAGAAATAAGGCACTGGTTGTCCCAGCTTCTCCAAACAGTAAGTGGTCACTTGCAGTTTCTCATGACTGCAGTGGGTGATGCCCCCTCCTTGACTCCATAGTAACTGCTGGAATTGCTGGGCTGTTGCAGGTGCCATTGCTAAGCCATGACTGTGCTTGCGGTGCATGCCACGGAGTGCTGAGCCCTGCATCCCAGCTGCATGCCAGTCCAGATATCATTCTCTTCTACTTCCATTCCTCCTGTACTTGTAATTCTCACCTTCTTACTTCATATATCTTATTATAGGCCTGGAACAGAAACTGAAGTTTTGCCCCGGAGCCAACAGGTAGTGCAATTCTCCTGTCACTGCTGTTCTGATTTGGCATTTAGAAGCAGCACCAACAATGCACATGCCTAAAATAGTTACCCAAAGTCAGATAGAGACAATATTCTCTGCTGCTTTATTTTTTGTTTTGTCTTAGCAGTGCTCACAAAGCTTTTTGAATTTTCTGGAGGTGTATATGTGAGTTGCATCCATTATAATGCAAATTACAGATTAAGCCCAAATCAACATGGAGGTAAATAAAATTAATATGACTATTTCTGCTGACATCCATAGTAGGTTGATCTGAGTTAATAAGATTTCTGAAGTAAAAGCTGTATATTCATGCAGTGTTTTGTGAAGTGGGGTCTGGAATCTGTTTTTTTTACTGCTGCTGCACTAAAAATAGCAGTGATGTAATGTACTTTGCAAAAACTGAGCTTTACTGTGGAACCTACAGTTGTAGCTTCTAACTTTTTCTAGTCTGTAACTTTTATTTGTAACTCTCCTTGCATATTCACACAAGAAAATCTCAATGCTTAAGTGTTGGGAAATGTAAGAAGCAAAGAAATAAGAAGATGGAAAATGTTGGATGGTTCTTAAGAAACAAAGATGGCTTCTATTCAAAGTAAATTAAATTAACCTGAATTTAGTTGCCTGTTTGTATAGAGCATTGAAGATGTGAGGGTGGACAGAAAAAGTGTCCTTTTTTACTGAAATATAAACCTGGAATATTTCAAGATAAATCATACTCTGGTCATTATCAGAACCATCAACACTATTTTTTCCAGAACAAATATGCAAACAAAGAAAAGACTGCTTCTTTTGTACAATACTGATCAGAAAAGTAGAGAAAAGAGTAGAGAAAATGTGGAAGACAGACAAAGAGAGAATGAGTAACACGACTTTGTGAATCAGCGAGTATTGGCAGTGCTCCTTAAACTCTTAACCAGCTGGAAAAAGTTGGCTCTGACTGTAAGCTTGGATACAGAATATTTATATTCTGCAGGATAGCAGAATAAAAAAAGAAAATATATTAACTAATTGTTTGAAGATGAAAAGAAATTATAAGGTTAGCTAATATACATACAAAATTCTTTATTTATACACTATATGTTGTATATTTTATATTTTGTATCTTGTACATGGGGAACAACTACTCTCTCATCCAAGCATGTGAATCTTTATTTCTAGTGCAAGATGCTGGTAAGGCTTCCATTCTTCAGTAGTTTTTTGGGGGGATGAAAGCACAAATTCATTTGATAGAGACTAGCTGAACAGCAGAAGAATATAGAGATGATGAGGTTTTTCCCATAAAAACCCTGCATGAGAACATTCTGCCTCAGAGTTTATTTTGAAAGCCGGCGGTGCTGGTTTGTGTGTGTGTGTGTGTGTACATATATGACACAACCAAGAAGTTTTTAAAAAGAAGATGCAATGTGAGAACAAAGTTGACATTTTAGGATAAAAGCAATCAGATCCAAAGAGCTTTACCTAATTAAAATAGTAGATCTTAACAGTCAGGTAAAGGTGTTCAGGGATCAACTGCATAATTCTGTCACTCAAGGAGTACAGAAGCCTGATCACAGAAGCTTATAAAAATCATTAATTAGAGACAGAAAAATACTGTATGTGGATTATCTCATCCAGCTCTGTTATGTGACTGTTTCATACAATATTTATTCTACTTTAAAAAAAAAAAAAATATCACTACTTAACTTCCAAATCTGCCTTTAAAAACAATCCTGAGTAACTAAGAAAATATTCCCATGCAAATATGATGATTTATTCTTAGAATTAGTATGGAATAGATAATGACAGCTCGGTAATTTGTTGTGTTTGTATAGCTGATACTGCATAGAATTTAACAGCTACTATTACATGTCTGTAATAAACGTCAAATCTTTTCTTATGCAGTCATCAAACATTTCATGTGATCTTGTACAGAATCAAAGAAATCCCTAGCGATCTCTTTCTAGTTCATTGGCACCGTCAGAGATACAGCTGGATTGTGGTTGCAGGACCTTGCAAAGATCTGTGTGTGTATATCAGCAGATACGTTTCTCTGACAGGAAGGTAGAGTGATGGCAATTACAGGTCAACCATCTGATAAAAGATGAGAAATGAATGAGCCCAAGGGCTCAATTCTTAACCCAGAAACACGAGCATGTGTAGTTGGTTTGCTGTGTTCCTTGTCAGTTTAACTCTTTTGGTTGTGTAACATTATCAGTGATGCAGTATGTTTTCATACTTAACAGTGGAATTTCTTCCTAGATTATATATTTTCACTTTGGTATGAAAGACTTTAGATGGGTGACTTTTCTTTAATGTTTATTGAGGGAAAGTATGCTTAAAATTTGTTGTCAACTATTTGTCGCATGAACGACAGGCAGCTAGGAAAAATGAATGAGCCACAGTGCCATAAGCATAGCAATTGGTTATTCAGCCTTCTACGGAGACTAAGGTTTTCCAGAAATGCTCAAGTGGTGGTCAAGGGAAGAACATCTAAGCATCCAAGAAGTACTGAAATCTCAGTAACTTTTATTAAACAGTTGACTGATTTTTGGAGCATGGCTGTTGACATTCGTAGGACACAAGTTAAGTGTATGACCACAAGGGAAAGGTGGAGAACTGACAGTTAGGGGAACAAAGGAACATGTATACTTCCGTAGAGATTATTAAGGGGGAAACAATGGGAAAATGAAAGTGAAGTGACAGGGAAAGTAAAGAAAAGGAGGAAAGAATCATGCTGTGACTAGAGCCATAGGAAGAATAAGGGTTGTTGGAGAAGGACTAGAGGTTAGGAGAATATCTAGAAAAGGCTAAGAATGGAGAGAACAGAACAAGAAAGTCCTAAGTGAAAAAGGCAGATACACATGACCAAGGAATACTAACAATTTCTATCTAGCCTTGCAGTAGTTTGTGCACAGAAATACCTCCTGCAGGAAGACGTGATGTGGTCATGGAAAAGCAAATATGGTTCTAGACTAGGTCAAGGAAGTTATCGCCATCAGAAATTGAAAACCGTCAGTGTTATTGCGTTTTGATGTGTTGGTTATGTACTGCCAAAAGGACCTGTAACTGTGATGGATGTACAGAAAAAAATACTCAGGGCCTGTGTTTTTCTAGATTGGTCACAGGACTGGAGAGCCTGTTATGTGCCAAAAGACTTGAATGAGTGGTTACAGAAAATGGCATATGATTAGCATCTATAAATACTTTCTGTGGTTCTAGGCAGCAGCTAGTGCCTCTAATTGCTCCTCAGTTCTTGCTCCTCGGTTCCTAGCTCTAGTCCTATATAGCACATAGTATCTCTTTAGGATGCTGATGGTGTAAGTGACATTATCTAGGTGGTGCATCTGCCACTCTCCTTGTGGAACTGAAAAAAGCACCATAATATGACTCATTTAATGTTAAGGAGGCTTTTGGCTTTATCATCAGCAAATTTTACTAACTCTCCTATATGCAGTAGATTTAGTTGTATAAAAGCTAAATACAGAGTAGGACTGTTGTTAATGGTGGAGGAATGCTGCAATTGTGCACAATGTATAGTTTTTCAGCTGAGCCATTTGTGGTGGAATCCAGTCAATGAAATACTGCTGAAAGTCGCTTGAGACGAAAACCTGCTGAAATGACAGGAGTTCAAATAGAATTTTAAAAAGAGGAATACTGAGAATCTGAAAGTTACTAGTAGTTGCTGCTAGCTATATGAGGTGGTTTTGGTCTCAGAAGTATGTATTTGGAAAGTAAAACCCCAGCAATATTAACCTACCAGTTTGTTACACTTTCAATAATGGTAGAGTATTCCAGGCTAAAAAAAAGTTATATTTAAACAGACCATGGGAACTAATTTGTAACTAAACCACCGATGATATTTTAATGCTTATTATCTCCTATCATTTCAGAGGAAGATTAAGCTTTCTACAGAACCTATAAACATTTAGTTTGTTGTAACTACAAATTTTAATGGTTGAAAACCAGGCTCATCCATCTGTTGGAGACTAGCAAAACAAATACCTTGAGTTACCTGTACAAGCTGCTTTCTCTGTAAATGTAGTTCTAAATAGGCGCAACGAGAACTGATAATACTGCTCATTTTTAGACAGGATGTCAAATTTAGGATAAATGATGCTAAAAAATATTGTAAAATGGTCCCTGGCCTCTGTCAGTGCAATAAAATGATCACAGCATTTTTTTCTCTCATCAAAGCAGATGGCTTTAATGATTTTTCAAGCCATGCTTAATTCATCTGCAAACAACAGAGATCGGTTTGCAAATGTGTACTGAAAGAGAGAGATGTTACTGTTCATACATGCTCTGCAAATTTGTTTTGCCCCATCATTAGTGGCAAATGGTGTTTACTTAAGGTAAATTATTTTTGTGAACCATCTCAGAGTCAGTGTTGCAGTTGCAATAAATTGCCTGCAAAATGAAATGAGCATCACCTGGTTAATGCGGCTAGTACAATTGACCTGATGGAATAAGTAAAATTATCTATTTTCTTTTGACTTAAAATTGCATTTTAGAAATTATAGCCATCTTTCCCAAATACTTGCTTGCTTTGTGCTATAAAACTGAATGGGGTTTTTTTCCACAGTTTTATGTTGTGAGTTTCTTATTGCTGTAATGTTCTTTAGCACCAGGCAGACAAAACCACATGATCAATTCACATATGGGTTCATATTTAAAAATAGCTTTGTTTTTGTATAACATCAGAAGCTAGTCAGACAAGAACAATTGAAGAACCAGTCTGTATATGATATCTTATAGCAGGGGAAGCTTTAAAATACACTGAGTAAATAAAAATGTTGATTCTGCCTTCTTTGTGTCCTTAGAAATTCAGTTATTCCTAAAATTATGTCATTCCTCCATTTACCTAGTGACCAAACTATAACTGGAAAATAAATGTTAGTGTTTAATGAAACAATAGACATATTTCTGAATACTGAAATTTAGTTCTGAAGAGGCTTTATTCCCATTAAAAGCTCTGGATTTATCAATAGCTATGTTGCTCCAGGCCATAAAGAAACTGAAAATTTTGTTTCTGTCTATAGATATATATCAAAACTCTGAAAAAAAACCCAGCTTTCTTTTCCAGAACAGGCATTTATCACTTATAGATGTGAGTAATGTACCCAATTAGGCCATACAAGACTTGTTTTCTTTCTAAACTGATTTTAGTTGAAGTTAAAATACGTCTCATGATTTATGATTGATGGCTTGCCAGCTAAACCATTTAAAATGTAGCAAGAATAGACAAAGGTGTTGGGATGACACTGACTATAATAAATAACATGAGATATGTGTTAAGAAAACTGTGAAATTAGATGTTGAAGAGCATTGGTGCTTGGGGTTGTAGATGTTCTTGATTTCAAACTAGAATTATAAACAAAAGAAAGTTGTCTCAAATCATTTAGAAGAAAGTTAGTTGCAAGTGGCATTCCTGTTACAAACGTTAGATGTTTCTTTATCATGCTGATCTTGGACAGTCTAAACATTCGCACTCAAGCCTCATCAAAATGTTGATGCATTTATGCAATTAATGAAAATTATTTGGTTCCTTTCTATGTCATACTCTGCACTCTTCCAAGTCACTCACTTCTGAGGGTGCTCTAGAAAGTCATGGTCTCCACACTGCTCAGGTCAGAAAGGAAAGCTCAGAGCTGTGCTGGCACAGAGAATTTGGGTGTGCAGAACACAGCTGATCTCAGGGGTGAGGACACTTGACTGAATCATCAGCTATACACAAAAGATTTATTGGCCACCCTTATTTCAATGGGTGGTTACGCCAAAAGCCTTTTCTGATTTCACAGAGCAGGTTTCTCAGACCTTGGCTTGCAAGTCCTGATAAGATCGGGAGTAAGAGATACACGTGGTTTATATGTTGATATAAAATTTTAATTAGGCAGACAATAGAAGAGATCTCTTCCAAATGACTTTCTTGTTTCACTGTTAGGAAGAATATTTTAAAATCATCCTTATTTCAAAACCTTGCTGATACAACATTATTCATGATGTCGGTTGTCTGGGAGGAAGACAAGTCCCTACATGCAAAGTTGTGACATTTCTGAGTCACAGCCATTAGTTCAGTTATCTAACACAATACAAGTGAAAGTGAGAAAGAATGGGCCAGAACAAGAATAATCCACAACATGCCTTTCAATTCAGAGAGGGGGTCAGGGTTATAAAGATTGCATTCAAGATGTCAGCAACAGTGTTAGAGAGAATAATTTAGCAGCGACGTTCATGCCTAATGCCAGGAAAGCAGCTGGCATCCTACAAGGAATACACTTGAATAGAAGACAGTTCAAGACATGCAAGACCTTTCTGAGAGGTGAAAACCTAGATGAAAATGCAGTCTCAGAGTATAAATGGAGGATCTGTCTAGCACTATGCTTTTGGCATTCTGTTAAAAAAAAAAAAAAAAAAAAAAATCCAACCCAAAAAAACGCCCAAAACACCAAAAACAAAAAACAAAAAAACAACCCACAACAAAACCCGCAGTTGGAAGGTGGGAGGAGGGGATTGTATCCTGCTAAACTGTGAGTTTCAGTAATAAGGCTTCACTAAGAAAAGTGCAGCATAACTAAATTTAACATACATTCTAGAAGAGCAATCAAATCATATAGCCAGAGCTTCAGTGAATAATTCATGTGAAACCTGATGAGATAAAAGGACTGACATGAGAGAACACCATAAATAACATACTGTAAAAAGACTGAAGACCAAAGATCTAGTTTTTCATCAGCAGATATAAGGCAACATCCCCCTTTGGAAATGCTGGTTCTTCTTCACTCTATCTAGTCAACTTGCATTTTCAGTTTTCAGTTGGGAAACTGACAGAAGGCAAATTTCCCAGCAGACAAATTTAGTATTGCTAACTTGCTACTAACTCTAATTCTTGCCAATTATCTAATTTTCTCAAATTGACATTTTGCTGAACAGCATAATAAATATGGGACCTTCTTTCCATTTCCAGAGACTGTGAACACCGCGACAACCTCTCCTGCTTGATCTATAATCCATATGACACCTTTAACCATTTCTTCCCTTCTGGGTACACATCTCTGCCTCCTTCTCCTTTTCTTGATCTTGTCTTCTAGTTTTGAAAAGAGAGATGAATAGTGCACACACACATGTGCACAGACTGAAAGACTAAAAAACACTTTGATGGGAAAAATGATGTTTATTTGAATATGTCTCTGCTGCAAAATATTAATGGAAGTGAGGCAACACTTTAAAAACAGTGATAATCTAACACTGCAATGGCATTAGTGGCTGCAGTGTATCTGCCGCATTGCCTAAAAGCCCATCTCTGTCTCTTCCACTGCTATATAGCTGTGTTACTCTTACCTCGGAGTTTTGATTGTGGCATTATGACTAGAACAGTGTAGGGTTTTGTCTTTGCTCACTGTCCCGTCTGTCCCGTGTCGTGTGTCCGTGTCGTCGTGTCGTCCCCAGCCCCCCCAACTCCTGGCCCAACACCTGGGACAACTTTGTCAGTATGCACCAAACTGTAACGTGGACAGTCTCTATTATTTCTTCTCCTAATCTAAAAGGACACCTATGCTAGTGTAGTTTACCACAAAGCCATGCTAAAGATGTTTGTAAAACGTCTTTACATTATAGATGTCTTATGCTATAGCGTGAATGTTCTCTGAGGTGCAAACTGCACTCCTTCCCAAGCTTTTGCCTTAGTCAACATACTTCTGACTATGTGTCAGGATGGGATACAGGTGTGGTCCCTTCTTTGTAAAGAAATGCTGATATATAGGTAATATAAAAGCATCTGTGACTCCAACAGGTTCCTTTGGTGTAAATAATCAGAAGACCAGGATATGTGGTGGCCTACGGAGTGTGTTTCCACTGGTGGGAAAGGGTCAGTTGGAGACCAGCGAATTGCGAACTATGCAGGTGCAGTATACATGCTTGATTGTTCTTGAGTTTAAAGTCAGATATGCTTATGTACTTTACTGGACCAAAGCCAAGATGCTCAGTGCTACGCAAACCCAAAGCTCTTGTAGCATTTAAATTAGATCTGGTTACATTATTTTCCATTAACTATTAAATCTGTGAAAAAATGCAGACATCATCAAAAAAAAAAGTAATTTTTTTGTTGAAGGAAAAAATCAAAACTACATATATCATTATGGTATGATAAATCATAATCTCTCAACAACATTTGATTTTGTTAAACTAAATCAAACTAATTTCTTTTCAGTTAAGTTTAATATTAAATAGCAGTTTGTGTTTTAACTTTATGGAGCAATAGTTCAAGAAACTCATTTTTGCACGGCCTGGGTGGTTTAGAGCATTGTCTTGTCTATGTTGGAAAGTGGAATTCCATTTATACCAGTTGTTTACAGCATCTTTGGAAATCCAGAAAAAGTGGAGCAGTATTACATGGCTTTGTGACACATTATTAGACTAGACAGTTTCGTAGAAGAAAAAATGTTTGCCAGCTTCACTTCTATTTATTACAATGAAGTATCATAATGAAATTAAGTTTGGTGCTGAAATGACCAGAAGCAAATTGCTTCACCTTTAGTACCATGACAGAAATGTTTTCCGACTGTACTGTATGAATAGTTCTCTTTCAAGTTGTCACCCTGATTTGGAATCGTGATAAATGTTGACATATGGCTATTGCCTATACAGCATCTCACTCCTACTTAGCTTTCAAAACCTTTTCTTCCTGGCCTGTCAGAGCCATTGCATCTTAGTGAACATTTTCTAAAACAGCAAAACGGCCTCCCACAGCCCATTTGGATTGCTGTGGTGGGCCAGCGTCTGGTTCACTGCAATGCGGTGGTAAGCCACAACATCCCGAGAGTTACTGGACTTTCTGAAATGCAAAGCTGGCATTTGTCATTTTAGCCTCCTTCTTTTATGTTCTGCTGAACAGCTCTGCCAGCCCCAAGGAGAAGGGCCCGAAACTAACCTTGATTAACCATTGGATTCATTCATCTGGCTGTTCCTTTAGCTGATAATTCTTTTTTTTTTTTTTTTTTTTTTTTGGTCTGTGAAGTTATTTCCCAGGCTTTCTATTTATAATGCATGTAATGTCCCCTACTGGTGGTTTATTTGTGGAGTATAGTGGTACAAAAATATGTATTAGAAGCAGACAATATTAGTCCTAGACGTTCTAGTTGCCTCTGAGTTTTATTGAGCAATTGTTTCTCTTGCCTGCAGGCACTGATTCATTACATCCCAATCCAAAAAATAACCTTGGATTTCAAATAAGTAACTGAGGTCAGAAATTTGGCATGAAACACTTAAACCAATAGTGGAGGAAATTACTTTATTACAGAGTTAGGCTGATATTTTCAGAGGCAAGAATAACTCCCATTAACATTGTTGGCAATCACGCAGCCTAATCCCAAGCACGTAACTTAGAAAACTTCCCCCTGTGTGGACAACTGTTCTCAATGAGTTTCTAAATTTATAGAAGCCTCAAAAGCCCATAGACTCTATGTTTTGTTGTTAGAGTCTACGGTTAACTCCCAAAGGTGGGACTCCAGCATAGCAGCAAGCAGCATTTTTACTAGGCCAACAACATTCAGCAAAGAAACATTAGCGTGTGTATATATGTTCTTATTTTTACACATAATTTTCATGATTCCTTTTTAGCTCTATTCCCAATAGATGTCTGAAGCACCATTGCTCTAATCTCTACTGACTAAGAAAACATGCAGTAGATTAGGCAGTAGTAATGATTACCAAGTGCAGGGCCCCTGCTGTTAAACTCAAATGACAAGCTCATCATGAGCTCTGTTTCTGATGTTCAGCTACTTTACTTCATTATTCTCCAAGAAGCAAAGTTGGCAAGTCACCACCCTGCTCTGAGAACAGTGACAACATAACAAGAAAAGTCAAGGCTTAAATCATGATTTTCAAAGCACAAAAGCTTCCAGCAATATGTCTTCTTGGTTAGTGTTTTCTTTTTGTAACTTTCAAGGACAGTATGAAAAAAACTTATAAAATAACAGCAACAACACTAACAAGTTGCCATGACCTATAAGTTTGTGTTATAATGTCTGTTCGTAGCTCCAACAATCTGTCTGAAATCTAAACGCAAGTCAGGCTCGTAGTACTACTACGTCCTGGGGTGCACAAAGCAGAAGTTCCTTGTGGAACAATTTTGTTCTTGAATAATAGAAAGTTGCAAAAGCTGTTAACACGTCAGAAAGAGAAGAGGCTGGAGCAAGAATCTAAGATCTGGATATATCCTGAAGAGGCTCACATTTTCTCAAGGAGGTGAAGGTATTACTTCCTTTGCTTTTTTGGTTTTGCAATTGCTATTAATTCTCTTTGGATAAAATTCAGCCCCTCGCTCTCCTCACCTTCACAAAGACAGAGCTTCCAAGTTGTCTGTCGAGAAATCTTGAGCCAGAGAAACTGGCAGCTCCTCCATGTTTACTGTCTTCTTGTTTTGAGGCCTCAATCTGTATACATTCATATGTAGATAGATTAAGTATATTCCAGTAGCTCCTGAAACATTGGTCTGCTTGTTGTTGGCAGACAGCCCCTGTATTCAATTACCATAATTTCTTCCTGGGAGGGAAAATGTGGAAGAGAGACAGTACCATCTGCAAAATGAATGCATAAGTAAATAAAATGCACAGAACAGTCTTCTGAAATCCTCACCTTCCTCTGTCCTGGTTCAAGCAATAAAGACTATGTGAGCCATTAATGACGGATATTCCCCATCTATATCTGGCAACATGGTTACGTTCATTTGGCATTTTACTATGAAGACCAACACAAAGATACCATAACCAGGAGTGCCTAGGATCCCAGCTTCCTCCCAGGGAGCAGAGATTCCTTCTCACTGATAGTGTCTAGGTGGCACCAAAACTCTTGGGGGTCTGGTGTAAAACCAGTCCTGAAGCTGTGTGCCCTCTCTTTGGTTGATGTTTTGGGAAGGAAGAAGCAATAGCTACACAGAGCTGATAAAACCTGACAGGAGCAGATCTGGTATGGCCTACAGAGCTAATCTGATGGTGACATGAAGCAGGGGTGGACACCTACAGGGCTCAGCCCTGTTTGTGAATGAGAATAGTGGTGTGTTGTTACTGTTGTTGTCTGGGTTTGGACAGGATAACAGAAAGGCTATTTAGTCCTGATAAAATGAAAGGCAAATATTTGGCATGAGATATTTGTCTGAGAAAGACAAATAGGGTGCAGATGATGAGTTATGTACGAAAGAAGATAGGAAATCTCTGTAAGTCATGCAGGACAGGTGGGTAGGCCAGGGAAAGTGGGAGAAAAGCGGTTACCCATTGACAGTTGGGAGGGCAGAGATGATAAAATAGTGGGAGGGAAGAGTAGATGTGGAAGTCTTTATAGAGAAGGGAAGTGAAGACTCATGAGTCTCCAGATTTTTTAACTCCATTGGGAGTAAAAAGGTAATGTCGGCCAGAGAAGGAAGGCATTCCTGTGGCTGATCAAGCTATCTTCCTGCAAAATATTTGATGAAAAGATAGGCATGACTCCAATAATATTTTGGGGTTTTTTTTCCAGAGAAGCCATTTAGAGATGAATTTTCACATTGCTGTTTCAAAGGAATATGATTTTTTGAGGACACTGGGAAATACAGAAAGTCTGGGGTTTGACCCACTCATTCTTATACTGGGTTTTAGCCATGTTGTTCTAGAGAGGACATAATATTTTTACATTAGGAGAACCAGATACTTTTTCTTACTAAAACTTCTGAAATCCTTTTATTGTAAATTCTTCATTACTTTGATAACTGCACCCTGTACAGAGGCACCTTAAGAAAGAACTGTATAACTAAAGTAAGTCAGTTCTCTGGCACCAAGGTTAGATGAAATATTTACTATATACCTGTGGCAAGAAAACCACTTTAGTTATATTGGCATTTTTATCTTTTTGTCAGTGTACAGTTTAGATTTTTTAAAAGTGGAATCTATTAACCCTGTGCTTCAGCTTTACTAGGTGTACAAAGAAAGGTAACGCAGAAGGACCTCTCTGGACTGAATACATAGCCCTGCTTGTGACAATCACCCAGCTTCTTCCTGGCAAGGCCAGTCCTCTCTGTATTCATTTCAAAGCTGATATGTGCAAATTGCTTTGCAGTGGTAATAAATATATTCCTGGTAAAAGGGGGAAAAGTAAATTAATTCCCTCTTGAAAGTTGAGGTTGGTGATGAACAGTGCAGGCCTATACAGTAACTTTCTAAATTCTATTGCTTCTAGGAAGGTAATTCAGGACCCATGACTCAATCTTTAAGATACTGTATCCCTAGGTTTTTAATGAGCCTAATTAAAGAACATATACTTATGAATAAGCCATCCCAACAGGCATGAGCTTAGATGTATAGCTGGAATGAAACAAGGTGCTATGAGCACCACGTTTGGAAAACAGATCAATATCAGCGTAGGGGTAATTTTCACAGAATCAGAATGGCTGAGGTTGGAAAGGACCCCCAGAGGTCATTTGGTTCAACCTCCCTGCTCAAGTGGGCCCACCTACAGCCAGTTGCCCAGGACCTTGTCCAAACAGCTTTTGAATATCTCCAATAATGAAAATATTTAATTATATTTAAAATCTAACTTCTGCATTTCTGAAAATGCTCCTCCCATTCCCCTTCATAACTGTTACTGAAGCAGCAGGCTGTACACTAACGTGTGCAACAAATCACTGGGAACTCACAAGTAGACTGAAAAGCTTTGGTGTGAGCATGTATTTACCCCATCACTCAGGGTGTTGTTTCACAGCAGTACACAGCAAGCCAAGGCCATAGGGCTGCGTATTTCCCCCCCGCAACCTTTAAGAAGAAAGCAGTCTTCTGCTGGCTCAGCTCCATGAACTAGCTCACTGTCAAATCACAGAAACAGCAGCATAGATGAGAAGGAGTGAAACCGTATGGCTGGGGCAGAGATGAGGGGGAGACAGAACTGTGGTAGTTTGAATATGACTTAACAGTCTCATACATTTGATATAATAGGGAGAATTGAAATGCTATGGAAAAAGATGAAATACAGATTATTCTCATCTTGGTACATGTTGATGAAGAGCTGATTCCTCTTTCAGTCCACAAAGTGCCTTTGGCATCTAAGCAAAGTTTATATTCATGTATCTTTACTGAATTTTAAAAATAGTCTATTGCTATTGCAGGGTAAGGTAGAACACAGTATAAATAATGATGGAAATCATATTGATAACCATGTCTTTCCTATCCAAACTTACTATCTTCTTTGGTTTATACCCTTAGGTTTTTTATTGTAAGAGGTTAAGTATTTTTCTTCATAAATCATGGACAAATTAAAGCTAAAGTATTTTCTCTCATTCCATGTCATGCTCATCTACAAGAGTCAAACCCAGTGACTTCAGAAGTAACAAATTATGTTATTAGTGTAAGTGAGCAAACATTGTAAGAATATAAAAATGGATTAGACCGAAGTGATTGTTGAGTTTGCTGTTTCAGCTGGTTTGGATTTTATCAGAAGAAATTTATGTATCTTTTCTCTCGTGCCATGTATATTCTAACTTTTTTCCCACCTTTTATTTTTTTAATAGAAACATTGTTATTTCAACCCCATAACTGTACAATGTGGAGCCCTACATGGGCAGTGATTTGTGAAGGATTACTTGAAAAGCTTACAATATAATTGCCTGAAGGAAAAAAAAAAAAAAAAAAAGAAAAGTAAGAAGAAAAAAGAAAAGCTTACAGTAATGTAATGTATCCTGGTAATTTCAGATTGGTTCTACATGCAGAGTGTCAAGCCTGCTGTCTTTGTAGCAAAAAAATATCGTTTCAGTCACTGTATGTCAAAGAGCAATGATACACTTGCAAATAAATTTTTGCTTTAAGCTGTGTCTTAAGGTATGTGAAGGTTTCATAAAAAAACTGATAATAAAAATAAAATTTGAAACATTATTATTATTATTATTATTATGCCTGGGGTAAAGGAGCAATTTTGAACTGATGAAACCAATGAAATTTCTTGTCATGACTAGCATACCGGCAGCACACCTGTATTTTCATCCCCCTGTATTACCAGATACTTTATAAATCCCAAGGCTTAATCATCCAAGCTGTTGTTCACTGTGTGTCTGACCAAGGCAACTACGTACCACCTTATTCATGTATGGAAAACAGGCAGAATAATTACACTAATCTCTTTAGCTGTACCATTATAACCGCCTCAGGTACAACCTGCAGTGAACTGAAGCTGACAGTGCATCAGATGTGCTCAATCCTGCACAAGTGCTGAAATGCTGTAGCTGGAGGTAAGCACCACTTCATGCATCATTCCTGTAAATATGGGGGCTGTTGGAAGTGTAAGAGAGGTGTATGCATGAAAGCTGACACATGCAACTGGAAAGCATATTTATAGGGGCAATCAGGCCGTTTGAAAAGTGAATGCCATAGGAGGAGTGTAAGATTTGGTCCTTTCATTACCTGTCCATGCAGCACAGTGAAACACTGATGCAACACATTTTATGTGTTCTTTGTCTTCTGTGATGTTAAATTGTCTTTAAAAAGATTTGTGTAACTTGTGTTTGTATGTTACTGAAATGTGCTGAGCTTCACATGCATTTCCTTTCTATAGGATAATCTTTTCCTTTAGCTTATTTTTTTCTTTAGCACTTCTTCATACCACTGTTCAGACATCATAGGACTTAGATAGAGCTGTCGTAAACCTTCATAAACAAAGTTGGTATTTACCTCCTTCCTTGGTTGTGCCAAGGATGAGGAGCAGGGACCTGACAAGGTTCAGGACTCTTCTGCTAGAAGAGCCAAATGGGAAATCTAACAAGTCTATGGAAAAATGGACTAACTTCTTGTGACGTTTCTGGAGGAATAAGAGGATAGGGTGGGGACTTATGCTTCCTGGGGATCCCTCCACTCTAGAAGTCACAACCCGTACACTCCAAACTCTTTCTAAGTGGCAGGGACAAGCCTGTCTTCCTTGGTAATTGGCATAAGCAAAAGATAGAGTCATGGCTTCTCTAGTCTGTTGCTGTAGTTTTATGCCTAGATCTAACCTTCTTTATAACATCAGAGTTCTGTAATCACACCTTTTTTCATATTTCTTGAATGCCTTTGATAGTTTTGCTGACTTGCTAGTCTCCTTGGCCAGATGCTTTAAGGGATTTATGTGCCACCTCACTTTTAATTCAATGAGCATTAGATGCCTAGATGCAGGCTGGGCACACAAATAGGTTTGAGGACTGAGTGCATGTTTCCTTTGCTGTGATCCCTGCCTTTCCCTACTTCAGGCTTCAGCTATGTGTTATGCTGCAGTGTTTAGCCATTTGAAACAGACAGCCTTAGGATATTTTACTGTAAGTTCTGTTCTGGTGAACTTCAAATTTAGCACAAAACAGTTTTCCTACTGACCTCACTCAGATTTAGGTTAGGCCTAGATGCTGGGGCAGGGCATATATATTTTAAGGATATAAAGTTATGCAAATTCCTGCATTTTAGTAATGAGAAAGTAGGGGATGATCCTTTCAGA